>NC_090438.1:52357651-54757651 GCF_031143425.1 Pleurodeles waltl
GTCAAAAATACCATACCTTTGTATAATCTCTCTATTCTGTCTTTTATTAGTCTTTTTAATAGTTATCATCAGGCTACGACATTGTTTTGTATTACGTGTCAGTAAAATTAAAAAAGCATGTTGTCTCTGCATAGTCAGTCAAGTGTCCAATTTTCAATAGCCTGCAGCCGACCTTTTCTCTAAATAAGTATAGGCTAGCCCGAAACTCTTTCTTTAGTTCCAGAGACCTCTGGAGGCTTCCTGTTCCTACCACGTGCACTCTAAAATGGCAAGAGGAATTTGTGGAAATTCCACTACTAGCCTCTCCATCTTCCTTCCTCCGTTCCTTCCCAACTCATTGCATGTATCTTGTGAAGTTCCACTGGCTCCTCCTTGAGGCCCACTCTTGTCATTGTCTACATGCCCCCCGCCAATATGATCAGATCTTATGGATTCAATATCATTTCCTATGCTGATGATACCCACCTCGCTATTACAGTCTCGACAACACCACGATCGCTCAAAATGGGCAATAAAACCGAAGTAATGCTACTCGGCAAAATCACTTCTCACCAGGTGGAAACCTGGGGGCCCTCGGAAATGGGGGTCACCCACTGTCCCACCAACTCAGCAACAAACCTGCCTATTATATGATCCAACAATCTATGTGTGACTGATCAGATTAATTCAGACTCTACATACTACTTCTGCATTCTAGGAATGTTCTGCAAAATTTTGCTCCCAATTGAATTACATAAAACTTAAACACAGGTCCTCATGAACAGACAATTATGGTAACCCTCTATATGATGGCGTCCCAGCTTACCTGACCCAAAGACTCCAAATGTACTCAATGCACCCACCCAGCTGGTTCTCAAAACCTACCTGGGCCTCCATATCATCTCATCTCCAGACCCTGCACTGTCTTTCTTTCCAGAAAAGGGTTCTCTTCAAGCATCTCTGCCATGCCCACAGGTCTCTTCACAAGACTGGCCACCAGTATCTGTCTAAAAGAGTTTATTTCCACCAGCCTGCTCCTTTTCTTTGATCCAGTCACCTGCACTTACCCACTGTCCCCCACATTCACCGCCCCAGGTTTGGAGGTCGATGTTGTCTTATCTGGCCACCACTAGCTGGAGCACACTCCCCTTGTCCCTGCCCATGATGAGCTCCCTTCCTGTCTTCTACAAGACGCTGGTAACTCGGCTACTCTAGACATGTTTTTCTTAAGTCACTGTCTGTCGGCTACCTCCATGCACTAGGATACCATTTCTGGGTGGGTGAGTGCAGTGCAAACCCACATAGCATAGCATAACATAACACAACATATTATTTAAACCCAGCTCCTTGCATCTTGCCAAAATTAAAGCGATGGTGGAAAAAGACTGAGGGCTCATAAAAGGATTGGTTGGTGGGACGTCAAGCAGCTGGGAAAACAGAGGCACACTCCATGCCCCAGCCACAGCCCACCCAGCAAATGTAGTGTTTCCTGCACGTGCAGCTGCTCCTTTTCACCAAAAGTGGTTTTGATTCCATGTTGAGATCGCTTTCAGCAAAAGCTGATGATGCTGCCCTACCTGCCATTCAATGACTGGAACCGGCCAACTTTTTTATAATTTTCAAAATACGAAGCAGAGGTTTGTTTTTAGAAAATGAGAATTATTTGTCCTAGACATGCTGGGAAATTTCTCTCAGCACATGGTTGGCCACCGACCACAGTGGCGTAACATAAGCCCCACGGCCCCTATTGTGTGTGAGGGGCGACCTCCATTGGGATCCTCAGTAAAATTGGTAGGTGGTGGGCTGGCTACTTTGCAGGGGACCCCCCTCAAGTTTTGGTACGTCACTGACTGACCACTTTTCTTTCAAGGTACTGCCATGCTCCACATGGTAGTTATGGATAAGAAAATGGCTTAGAGTGCATGTGAAGGCCTTCCCTTTATACGGTGCACCTTCCAACACTATGTCAGCGGGCAGGGGAGTGCCAGGGAGGGCGAAGGAGGGTGTTTCAGAAGAAGTGGACTGTGGCTCAAACGTAGGAGGTACAGCTGAGAGCCGGGGGAATAAGGGATCCTCTAAATTTTTGGCAGATGCCCCATTATTGCCCAACTCTAAAAGTGATCCTTAAATCCTTCGAAAGTATTGAAAAGCTGTTTTTTGGTTTGCCTGTGGGAAGCTAATCACTTCCTTCATGCGAATGCCAAAGGCATTCCATTTTTAGTTAATAACTTGGTGTTATGCTTCTACAGTCTCAGTCCCTTCCAGATAGCAGAAATGATCTGCAATTGTCAACTCTGATCACTCAACACTGACAATAACTTGACTAGGTGTATTAATTAAACACACACAATATCCTGTGATAGAAATATAGTATTAAATTGAATAACTGGCATTGAAATAAATGTTTGTGCGTAACCAGGGTGAACACAAGTGTTAGCCCCAACCAGCCCCACAATAAAATAAGGAACATTCTGTTGGGCCGGCAGGCGGAAACATTGTTCACGCCCGCCGGCCCAGCAGAATGCATGCCTGGGACATAGTTGGTGGCTCCACATGGAGCCGCCGTCAATGCCTCTGTGCGGCGGGTGCAGCTGCACCCGTCACACAGATCACTGCCCGTGAATCGGGCAATGACCTGGGCGATGGAGCACTGCACAGGGGCCCCTGCACTGCCCATGTCAAGGGCCCTGGAGCACTCCTTCCGCCAGCCTTTCCCTGGCGGGGGAACCTGCCAGGGAAAGGCTGGTGCCAGAGGGGATCATTATCCGAGGGGCAGCAGCGCTGCCCTGTCGGGTAATGATTCCCTCCACCGTCAGGCTGCCTGTCGGAGGCAGCCTGGTGGTGGAGGAGGGCCGCCTATGGTGGCCCTCGATGTGTTCTTTATATGGCGGTTCAGACCATCATGCCGGTGGCGGTCTTTTCACCCGCCGCCGGCATGGCGGTCTGAACCGCCGGGGATCATAATGACCCCCTTTGTCTTTGTAAATTGGGAAGTCAAGGGTCCCTTTATTGACTTGTCCCTCCTTCTTAGGCATTGTTGCCTACTGCAATGCACACACCTTGAATAGAGCCCAGTGTGTGTACGATGTCAAGGATAGGTTTTGCACTGGAATGGGCCCTTCAGTACAGAACTCTATGCTCAGACCATTTCATTAACATTTGATACATAGGATGTTGCTGTGCAGCTCAGATCCAAACACTGAAATCTTTGGAGAATGCAAACATTTCACCTACTTAATGCCGGTCACCTAGAGCTGTTATTTTCTATATGAAGCCAGGTGATGCAATCCTAGTAGATCTGGCTTTGCATCAAAAACCATGGGTGGTAGTGTGGGAATGCCCAGGTAACACTGCAGACTCTCGATACGCACAGCCAAACAATTCTTGTGCGTTCACCACTTACAGCCAATCACAGCATGCCGTTTGGGCACGCCCTCTGCTCAAAGGTGCTAGAAACACTAAAATGTCCTTGATAACATTGATCCTTGATAATTGTCAGAAGAAAGGCAGTCCTGCAGAAGCCCTGCTTTGTTTGTGAAATGGCTCATCGAATTAAAACATATATACCATAACTTCCATTTGATCGGAATATATTTAATTTGTTTCTTCACCATGTTGTTTACTATCACAAGATGGTGTATTTTTTTCTTTGTGTATCACAATCTTCTTGGTGTCCATCTTTTACATCACCTGCATAGTCTTGCTCATTTGTGCTTGCATACTAACTCTTTTTTATCCCATGTGCATTTTGGGCGGGTGTACTTCATCGGTTTTTTTTTTAATCCATTCAAGAATGTAATGTAAATAACTGTGCCCTTTAGCAGTAATTTAGGAGTGTGAGAGGGGGTGAGCCGCAGGTCACACATGCACACATGCATACTCACACTCACCCATCGACATGCACGCTCACTCACATCCATTCATTCACAAGCAAGCACACATACACCCTCCATTCATGAGCACACACACACATGTACTAATACACATGCATTCAGACATACAAACACACACACATGAACAAATACGCATACATTCCGACATACAAACACACACACATGCACGCATGTACCAAACACTGGGGACAAAAACTTACTGGGCCACTGCCTCTCATTGGCTGACCTTGCTGACCATGTAATGGGTCAGCCAGAGGTAGCAGTCCCTTGCCCGTCTGAGTGGGATGTGGTCAGTGAGAGTTGCTGACCCCACCCCACTGTGTGACGAGGCGTCGCTGGTGAACATTCGGCCCTGGGCACGTCATGGCTTAAAACTGAAGCGCCCAGATCTGAATCTATCTGTGACGCACCGCCTCGCCACGAGGGGCCGGACTTCGAGGAGCTTTGCAAGGCTGAGTAGTGTACACAGCAGAAGATTAGATCGATGGAATAAAGCGCATAGTAAACCACGTAAGAAGAATTTATCCCTGATGCAATTACCTATGGAATGTAAAAGCTGTAAAGCGAGACTGGATCTCTCTTACACATGTTAAACAGTTGGACTGTGATCAGATAATCCAACTGCATCGTCTGAACTGCAGATCACTCCAAGATGTGATGTCCCCAGAAGAGCCCAGTCTGGATTTGCTTTTCTTAACCGAGACCTGGCTCACAGAGGACTCATCACCAGATGTGGCAATGGCCCTCGCCCAGGGATTTACTGTAGTTAATCACAACCGGGAAAACAAAAAGGGGGGGGGCGATAATCCTCAAGGAAGGATGGAAAGGAACATTCACCCCCATTGAAGTAACTGGATGTGAGAGTTTACAGTTCTCTATTGAATGCTCGCCAAGGTTTACATTCTCAGGGCTTTTGGTATATAGGGTCCAAGGGCTCCAACCCTCCAAATTTGGCGCGGTACTCCCGGATAATATAGCTGAATGCTGCCTCGCTGAAGCTAGCTTCACCCTCTTGGGCGATCTGAGCATCCATTTCGATGTGGCGGATTGTGAATCGGACACAAGACCGAGTCAGGACCTGGAGCCACCAGTTAAAGCAATTTGTAAATGGCCTGATGCATAACTTGGGCCATCTTTTAGATCCAGTATTTTCAAAACTTTCAAATCTTAGTACGGGAAATTATTTTTCCATCCTGTGGTCTGATCATTATATCATCCCAATTAAGACTGGCAGGACAGAAAAAAGTTGAAATAAGACTTCACAACATAGAGCTTTAAGACCTTGGGCCAAACTAGACAGCAGACTCACTTCCGATTACAGCAGATGCACTACGAGACATATAGGGCCAGATGTAGGAAATTCCGGCTTTGCGACTCGCAAACTGCAAGTCGCACAGCCGGATGCAGGATGGTGTCCCTGACACCATCTGCGAGTCGCAAAGGGGGTCACAAAGGCCCACCTCATTAATATTAATGAGGTGGGTCGCAATTTGCGACCCCCTTGCGAGTCGCAGCGCTGAAAGGGATGGTGGCCTGCTGGAGACAGCAGACCACCATGTCTGTGACTGCTTTTAAGTAAAGCAGTTTTTTTTTTGTAATGCGGCCCATTTTCCTTAAAGGAAAACGTGATGCATTACAAACGAAAAAATGAAACGTATCAGTTTCATTTTTTCAGAGCAGGCAGTGGTCCATAGGACCACAGCCTGCTCTGAAAAAAATATTTCAGGGCCATTGACAAAGGGGAAGGGGTCCCATGGGGGCCTCTTCCCTTTTGTGAATGGGTGACCACCAGTGTGACACCGGTGGTAACTGCGAATTGCGAAGCAATTCTGCATCGCGATGCGACTCGCAAATAGGAAGGGGAACACCCCTTTCTATTTGCGACTTGCATTCCCATTTAGCGAGTCGGTAACCTTGTTAATGACTCGCAAAATGGGAATGGGCATCGCGATGTGGCTTTTGCGCCTCGCAAACAGCGATTTTCGCTGTTTGCGAGGTGCAAAAGCCTTGCTACATCTGGCCCATAATTCCTTTGTAAACTGGATGGTCAAAGGTCTAGATGAAGTGGTTCCATACTAAGGCAACCAGAAAAGAGATATGGCCCCCTGGTACTCCCTGAAATTGTTAAAACTGAAAAAGGTTGTTAAGAAAAGTGAGAGGTAATGGAGAAGGAAATATGAGGAACTCTGCAAGACTCATTACAGATTTACTTTAAAGGAATATAAACTTGCAATGAAAGAAGCTAGGATGATCTTTAGATACAGCTTTAAACCCTACTAGGAAGGTATTCAAAATAGTGAATTTATTGATGAAAATACCTTAGAACTCCACAGGTGGTCCAGATTCCACCAAGCGATGTAACATTCTTGCCAAATGTTTTCAAAGTAAAATTTGCAATATCATTGAGTCACTAACAGCACCATTATTTAAGGGAGATATAACTAACGATTGAATAAGTCAAAGAGCAAATAGTAGCTCCCTAAATCTCTTCCCACCACTGGATCTTGACTCTATGGAGGCAATTTTGTAAACTATTAAATCGGGATTACCCTAAGATCCAGCACCCCGTCCCCCGCCCCCACGTGCTTTTAAAGTGTGGAAGCACTTTACTGGGTCCTTTGCTAGAGAACATGAACCATTCTCTGGAAAATGGAACTGTTCCCAAAACATAGAAACAAGAAATAGTTAAAACCCTCTTAAAAGAAACCCTCAGCAAGTCCATTACTGAGGTAGGATTATAGGCTGATCTCTCTCCTTCCAGTGGCAAGCAACATTATAGAGAAACATGTGAATAGACACCTGTCCAATTTCGAGAAACCCGTAGTATTCTCGACCCACCATATGGTTTAGAAAGGGGAGCAGTACAGAAACTGCTCTCTTGGCTTACCTAAAACGGATTACGGACCAGGGTGGTACAGCTGCACTGATTATGTTGGACCTCAGTGCGGCATTCAACACTGTTGCTCACCACACACTCCTACAAAGGATCAGTGAAATAGGAATCAGGGGATGCTTAGCAAAGTGGCTGAAGACATTTCTGGAATGTAGGAGTTTCCAGGTGTGTGAGGAGACCTTTTCATCAGAGGTTGTTCCCCTCACTTGTGGGGTAGCTCAGGGGTGACCCCTTAGCCTCACAATTTTTTATATTTATGTCCAACCTCTAGCAAAGATTGTCCGTTCATTTGGTCTGGACCTAATTTCCTATGCCAATGACTCCCAAATTATTGTGGCACTGAACCCTGGGCTGAATCTGACAGTGCCGCAGCTGGGGCAGTGCCTAATAAGTGTCACTGACTTGATGGCAATGAATTGTTTAAAACTGAATGGCAATAAGAGAAAAGTCCGTATTGTGGGGAACAGCCCATCAGGATGGATGGATGTGAACTGGCCTGAACAACTCGGAGACCGTCTCATGCCA
Organism: Pleurodeles waltl; assembly: GCF_031143425.1. NCBI lineage: Eukaryota > Metazoa > Chordata > Amphibia > Caudata > Salamandridae > Pleurodeles > Pleurodeles waltl. The sequence continues at coordinate 52,364,942 of NC_090438.1, forward strand.
ACCAGGACCTTGAAAAGCCTGGGATTTTGGATTGATGAAAAACGGACTCTTGAAATTCAGCAATTAAAGTTGCGGGCCTATGTTTCAGCATCCTTAGAACGCTTAGGAAGTGTCCCCATTGGCTCCCACCAATGGAGGGGGGAATCGGCTCAAGGCTAGATTATGGGAATTCCTTGTATACTGGCAGCCCAAAATATGTGATCAAGAGGCTACAGGTAGTCCAAAATGCTGCCGCAAGTACGTTGATGAAAATTCCCAAATTGCACTCAGCGGGTCCGGCACTAGAGGTGTTGCACAGGCTGCCGATTCATAAAAGGATTAAGTTTAAAGCCTTATGCATAGCCTTCAAGATCATCCACAGGACAGCGGCTCCAAGAATTAGACATCTCATCACCCCCCATGTTCCCAAGAGGACACTTCGCTCTCAATTCCATGGACTTTAATCAACCCCAGTAATCGAGAGAGCGAGATGTGCCGGTAGGTCGTCTGCTTACCTGGTACCCACACGTCTGTTTGAGATTTTGATCTCTGTTGCCTCCGCCAGGTTTTGATGTGGATCGCGCGGGACACTCGATAGGGTAGCCATGCGTGAGTACTACAGTATAGTAGTATTTACTCCCCTGTGGTTCTCGGGCTCCACACTCATCTCGGGGCGCGGGTACACATGCATGTCACCGGTGCTGCTTCCCCCGTGCCTCATTTCGAGGGAGACGGTTTATAATCTGCTTCAGTACAACTAGTCATCGAAGTGCATTAAAAATGTATAGGAACTGTGATGCTGCATGCGATGGGGCGGGGTCAACGGTGTGGCTAAAAAACAAAGAGCCATATTTATACTCCGTTTGCGCCGGATTAGCGTCGTTTTTTTTGGCGCAAATTCAACGCAAAACGAACTCCATATTTATACTCTGGCGTTAGACGCGTCTGGCGACAAAGTCCATGGAGTTTGCGTCATTTTTTTGCTTGGACACCTACTTTGCGTTAATGATATGCAAGGTAGGCGTTCCCGTCTAAAAAATTTACTCCGAGGCATGTGCGCCGTATTTACACTCCCGGGCAAAAATGACGCCCGGGAGTGGGCAGGTCAAAAAAAATTACGTCCAGCCGCTTTTGTGTCGTTTTTTAGCACCTGGTCAGGGCAGGCGTTAAGGGACCTGTGGGCTCGGAAGGAGCCCAGAGGTGCCCTCCCATGCCCCCAGGGACACCCCCTGTCACCCTTGCCCACCCCAGGAGGACGCCTGAGGATGGAGGGACCCATCCCAGGGAACATAAGGTAAGTTCAGGTAAGTAATTTTTTTTTTTTTGTGGCATAGGGGGGCCTGATTTGTGCCCCCCTACATGCCACTATGCCCAATGACCATGCCCAGGGGACAGAAGTCCCCTGGGCATGGCCATTGGGCAAGGGGGCATGACTCCTGTCTTTGCTAAGACAGGAGTCATTTCAATGGGGGTTGGGAGTAAAAAAAAATGGCGCAAATCGGGTTGAGGCGAAAATTTTGCCTCAGCCTGACTTGCCCCGTTTTTTGGCGCCCAAGCTCCATATTCCCCTACGCCGGCGCTGCCTGGTGTACGTAATTTTTTTTTACGCACACCAGGCAGCTCCGCCGGCTAACGCCGGCTAACGTCATTGAATAAATACGGCGCCCGCATGGCGCTTCAGAATGGCGTTAGCCGGCGTTAGATTTTTTTACGCACAACTGCGTTGGCGCAGTTGTGCGTCGAAAAGTATAAATATGGCCCAAAATATCCTCCTTCAAGTAGCTACAGATATAATAAATCACGGATTAAATGAAATAAAATTAAAACGTGAAGTTAATCAGTGGTACGTGCACAATTGTGTATTATGAACCCTCTATTAGTTAATGCACTGAGAGATTTTTTTTTTATTTAATTGCCCTGAAAAGCACACACTGCACAGCTCAACTGGTAACTCCCTTGCACTACCAGTGGAAAAGAATGTGATTCCATCAATGAGCCCAGGACCTGCTCCCAAGCCCCCTTTACATTTGCAGATTAGCCAGCGAGGAGCCCCCTGGCAAGAAGGCCTGTTTATTGATAAACTGCCGACCCTCCTCGGTCTCACAGCCAGGAGACTCCCTGAATGAAACTTCACCTGAAGCATTTGCAGGATCGGAGTTTACCGTCCCCGGAGAGTTGTTTTCTAATCAGAAGTAGTGGAAGGGTTTTTCATAGATTGAAAAGTATTGGCACGTCGTGCCCCTTCGATCCCGCCCACTTCGACCACTGAGTACGATATACACAGAGCAGTGGCGCTTTCAGACTTCGAAGCGCACGTAAGTCCTCTGGTTAGCACAGCGGGTTAGTGCGCACGCTGCATGCACCGGTATTTAACCTGCAGTGTGCATATCGCTCTCCTTTGACACTGACTCCGACGCTCATTCTAGTGCAGTTAGAGACTAATGACGCATGTTGGTGACTTCAGTATCTGTACTGTTATAGCGCTGACAGGAAACGTTTCGTACGCAGCGCTACAGAATACAACCGCAGTGCTGTTGCTTTACCGCCCTCGATTGTCTGTCACAGAAGTGTTGACGACCAGCAAACACCCCTCCTTCCTGCCCCCATCCCCCCCCACACACGCTCCGCAGTAAGGGGGAGGGCGAGCTCCGTGTGGGGGATGGGGGGGATCAGCACATTACCCTGGCCTGAGAGCTCCTGACTGGGTCGGGGAGGGTGGCCCCCTTCATTTATTTTGCAGGGGCTGGGGGCTGAAGTTCGTTATGCCACAGCTCCCCCCCCCCCCATCCCCTCGGCATTTGCAGTTTATTTTTCGAAAACCCATCATGAACAGTCATTTGTGCTGCTTTGCGTCTCTTTTGCCCCCACCCCTCCTCTCTGCCCCCTCCACTCCCTGGCCGGTCCTCCCTCCCCATCTCCCATTGTGCAGGCGAAAATCCTGCATCTGTCAAGGCTTCCTCCCGTGGCCATGGCAACAAGCAGGGACAGTGATGGAAGCAGGGTCTGCCTGGAGGGAGCCTTGGAGGCATGGGGACAGACATCTTCTGCCTCCCATCTCCCCCCTTCCACCCCGAGCTGTGGGGCACCGTGGGGCTGCCTCACGTGGAGGGGTGGGGCGATATGGATCCATGGAAAGGAGACAGGCATCCTCCCAACACGCCAGACCGAGGTGTTTTCATGCAGCGCCTACTGCTGCTGTCTGGCGCTCAGTAGCACTGTAAATAAAGGCTGTCATTTCATCGAGCTTACAAGGATGAAAGTGTAAGTCAGTCAAGCCTGGTTCCGAATCTGCAGCTTGTACATAGAAGGCCTCACGGACGGAGAGTGCATTAGCTAAAAGAGGTCGCCATTTGTGCGATAAATTTTATCAAATGCATTCTTATTTTGCCAACCAACCTATGTATTAATAGGTCGTTTAGAAACATGCAGGATCCTAGCGACTGCAATTTGCCCTACCTCATAAATATTAACTAAGTAGGTCTCAAAGTGCGAGGCGCTATGATTAGCTACAATCACAGGCTTCCTGGCTGCTGGTGTCGGCAGACCACCACATCTGTGGTGTAAAGATTGTTTTATAAATGCCGCCCGTTTTCCTAAAAGGACAACAGGGTGCGTTTAAGCAAAGAAAATGAAAATGTTTACAAACTTATTTTAAGATGAGGCAAAGGGCCACAGGACCACTGCATACTCTTCAAAGGGTTTTCACAGATGTTTAGGTCATTTGAGGCTTTTGACATGTACATGACACAGCCAGGCAGCTTATTATCAATATGAACAGACCTCTGAGGCAGAAAAATGGTGACTGACGCTCTACACAAGGGAATAACATTCTATTGTAATTGTATTGATTTTCTGTTTTCTATAGCGCTTTACATCCCTGAAGAGGTGTGGAGCGCTTTACTCAGCAGCATGCTGCTCAGGAACCCAAGGATAGTGTGTCATCCAGTGGCGGCTGGCTTCTATTTACAGTGATGAGGTGGGGGGTGTTACAGCAATATTTGTTTTTCAAAAGGCACTTACCTCTCGGTGTCCTAACAGCATACTCCTCTTTTCTCCTCGAACGCGGGACTCAGGAAACTAAACTAACCAATCCTGGTGCTGCTCTCATGCTGTTATCCAGCATGAGAGAATCGTCAGGATTGGAGGGAGCGGCATCTGTCAGCGCTCTTGAGAGCACTGGAGGCCTGTGCTTTGTCTAACCCAGCTGCTTCAGAGAAGATTAAAGTGCGCATGTCAGGCTGGCCGTCGCAAGACAGCCGGCCAAAGGGACACGCGCACTTTAAACTAAAGCGCAGAGCTCCCGGCCGACACTCAGCAGCAATTGCCCCGTCCTGTCCTGACACACGGTTCAGGCCGGGGTGCTGACAAATAAAATGGTGATGAATAAACTTTATTACCATTTTATTTTTCAGTTCTGGTGGCATTTTTTTTGCGGGTCAGCGTTCCTCCGCTCTCGTGGAGGAGCCGCCCCCAGGCTCATCCATTGGTTGTTATTGGTTATTAGGATTAGCCTTGTGCTCTCAAGGAGACCACTGAATGTGCAGCGCAGCAGACTGACAAGGCCGTGGAGCCAATGAAATACTGCAATAAAGACACACACCAGCCCTCACCCCAGTGACGGGATCCCGGGAACTGCCTTTAATGCAGTCACATGATCACACTCTGAGTGACCCTTGCTGCAGTGACATCAGACAGTAGGTGTCCCTTACGGCAGTGACGTCACACTATGAGGGCCTTGGGTACATTGACATCATACTGTGAGCAGTCTTAGCTGCAGTGACATCAGACATTAGGTGTCCCTTACGGCAGTGACGTCACACTATGAGGGCCTTGTGTACATTGACATCATACTGTGAGCAGTCTTAGCTGCAGTGACATCAGACAGTAGGTGTCCCTTACTGCAGTGACATCATACTATGAGGTGGCTTACGGCAGTGACATCACAATGCGGGAGGCCCTCACAGCTGCACTGACATCATAACGGGAGTGGCCTTTACTCCAGTGACATCATACTATGAGGTGGCTTACGGCAGTGACATCACAATGCGGGAGGCTCTCACAGCTGCTCTGACATCATAACGGGAGTCGCCTTTACTCCAGTGACATCATACTATGAGGTGGCTTACGGCAGTGACATCACAATGCGGGAGGCCCTCACAGCTGCACTGACATCATAACGGGAGTCGCCTTTACTCCAGTGACATCATACTATGAGGTGGCTTACGGCAGTGACATCACAATGCGGGAGGCCCTCACAGCTGCACTGACATCATAACAGGAGTGGCTTTTACTGCAGTGGCATCATACTAGGAGGGGCTTCATGGCAGTTACATCATGCTGTGGGAGGCCCTCACAGTTGCATTGACATCATAATGTGAGTGGCTCCTATTGCTGTGACATCATACTGTGAGCACTCTCTGCTGCAGTGACATCATACTGTGAGAGACCCTCACAGCTGCATTGACATCATACTGTGAGTGACCCTCACAGCTGCAGTGACATCATACTGTGGGCGACCCTCACAAAAGTGGCATCACACTGTGAGTGGCCTTACTTGGAGTGACGTCATACTGTGGGCAGTCTTTACTGCAGTGATGTCATACAGTGAGAAGTCTTTACTGCAGTAGTGTCATCCTGTGAGCAGCATTTGCTGCAGTGACATCATACTCTGAGGGGCCCTTACTGCAGTGACATAGTGTTGGGAGTGGCATTTACTGCAGTGTTGTCATACAGTGAGCAGTCTGCTGCGGTTACATCATACTGTGAGGGGCCCTTACCGCAGCGACATCACACTGTGAGTGGCTGTAGGAAGTTGACTCTGTATATACTATTTCAAAGTAAGAAATAGCATACACAGAGTCCGAGGGTTCCTCTTAGAGGTAAGATAGTGGCAAAAAGAGATAATTCTAATGCTCTATTTTGTGGTAGTGTGGTCGAGCAGTAGGCTTATCAGAGGGTAGTGTTAAGCATTTGTTGTACATACACACAGGCAATAAATGAGGAACACAAACTCAAAGACAATTAAAGGCCAATAGGTTTTTGTATAGAAAAATATATTTTCTTAGTTTATTTTAAGAACCACAGGTTCAAGATTGACAAACAATACTTTAAATGAAAGGTATTTCACTTAGGAACTTTGAATTAGCAAAATAGCATATACAGTTTTCACACAAATGGCATATAGCTATTTTAAAACTAGACAGTGCAATTTTCAACAGTTCCTGGGGGAGGTAAGTGTTTGTTAGATTTGCAGGTAAGTAAACCACCTACGGGGTTCAAAGTTGGGTCTAAGGTAGCCCACCATCGGGGGTTCAGGGCAACCCCAAAGTTACCACACCAGCAGCTCAGGGCCGGTCAGGTGCAGAGGTCAAAGTGGTGCCCAAAACGCATAGGCTTCAATGGAGAAGGGGGTGCCTCGGTTCCAGTCTGCCAGCAGGTAAGTACCCGCGTCTTCGGAGGGCAGACCAGGGGGGTTTTGTAGGGCACCGGGGGGGACACAAGTCAGCACAAAACGTACACCCTCAGTGGCACGGGGGCGGCCGGGTGCAGTGTGAAAACAGGCGTCGGGTTCGCAATAGGTTTCAATGGGAGACCAAGGGGTCTCTTCAGCGATGCAGGCAGGCAAGGGGGGGGGCTCCTCGGGGTAGCCACCACCTGGGCAAGGGAGAGGGCCACCTGGGGGTCGCTCCTGCACTGGAGGTCGGATCCTTCAGGTCCTGGGGGCTGCGGGTGCAGTGTCTTTACCAGGTGTCGGGTCTTTGAAGCAGGCAGTCGCGGTGAGGGGGAGCCTCGGGATTCCCTCTGCAGAGGTCACTGTGGGAGCTCAGGGGGGTCAACTCTGGCTACTCATGGTCTCGTAGTCGCCGGGGAGTCCTCCCTGTGGTGCTTGTTCTCCACAAGTCGAGGTTGGGGCGTCGGGTGCAGAGTGCAAAGTCTCACGCTTCCGGCGGGAAACGTGTGTTGTTTCAAAGTTGCTTCTTTGTTGCAAAGTTGCAGTCTTTGTGGAACAGAGCCGCTGTCCTCGGGAGTTCTTGGTCCTTCTAGATGCAGGGTAGTCCTCTGAGGCTTCAGAGGTCGCTGGACCCTGTGAAACGCGTCGCTGGAGCAGTGTCTTTAGAAGTGGGGAGACAGGCCGGTAGAGCTGGGGCCAAAGCAGTTGGTGTCTCCGTCTTCTCTGCAGGTTTTCAGCTCAGCAGTCCTTCGTCTTAGGTTGCAGGAATCTATCTTGCTGTGTTCTGGGAGCCCCTAAATACTCGATTTAGGGGTGTGTTTAGGTCTGGGGGGTTAGTAGCCAATGGCTACTAGCCCTGAGGGTGGCTACACCCTCTTTGTGCCTCCTCCCTGAGGGGAGGGGGGCACATCCTTATCCCTATTGGGGGAATCCTCCATCTCCAAGATGGAGGATTTTTAAAAGTCAGAGTCACCTCAGTTCAGGACACCTTAGGGGCTGTCCTGACTGGCCAGTGACTCCTCATTGTTTTTCTCATTATCTCCTCCGGCCTTGCCGCCAAAAGTGGGGCCCTGGCCGGAGGGGGCGGGCAACTCCACTAGCTGGAGTGCCCTGGGGTGCTGTAACAAAGGGGGTGAGCCTTTGAGGCTCACCGCCAGGTGTTACAGTTCCTGCAGGGGGAGGTGAGAAGCACCTCCACCCAGTACATGCTTTGTTACTAGCCACAGAGTGACAAAGGCACTCTCCCCATGTGGCCAGCAACATGTCAGGTGTGTGGCAGGCTGCTAAAACTAGTCAGCCTACACTGGTAGTCGGTCAAGGTTTCAGGGGGCACCTATAAGGTGCCCTCTGGGGTGTATGTTACAATAAAATATACACTGGCATCAGTGTGCATTTAATGTGCTGAGAAGTTTGATACCAAACTTCACAGTTTTCAGTGTAGCCATAATGGTGCTGTGGAGTTTGTGCATGACAGACTCCCAGACCATATACTCTAATGGCTACCCTGCACTTACAATGTCTAAGGTTTTGCTTAGACACTGTAGGGGCATAGTGCTCATGCACCTATGCCCTCACCTATGGTATAGTGCACCCTGCCTTAGGGCTGTAAGGCCTGCTAGAGGGGTGACTTACCTATGCCATAGGCAGTGTGAGGTTGGCATGGCACCCTGAGGGGAGTGCCATGTCGACTTAGTCATTTTCTCCCCACCAGCACACACAATCTGGCAAGCAGTGTGTCTGTGCTGAGTGAGGGGTCCTTAGGGTGGTATAAGACATGCTGCAGCCCTTAGAGACCTTCCCTGGCATCAGGGCCCTTGGTACCAGGGGTACCAGTTACAAGGGACTTACCTGGATGCCAGGGTGTGCCAATTGTGGAAACAAAAGTACAGGTTAGGGAAAGAACACTGGTGCTGGGGCCTGGTTAGCAGGGTCCCAGCACACTTTCAAATCATAACTTAGCATCAGCAAAGGCAAAAAGTCAGGGGGTAACCATGCAAAGGAGGCATTTCCTTACAGTGGCCTTTACTGCAGTGAGTTCATACTGTGGGCAGTCTGTACTGCAGTTATGTCATACTGTGGGCAGTCTTTACTGCAGTGATGTCATAGTGTGGGCAGACTTTACTGTAGTGATGTCATACTGTGGGTAGTCTATACTGCAGTGATGTCATAGTGTTTGCAGACTTTACTGGAGTGATGTCATACTGTGGACAGACTTTCCTGCCGTTATGTCATAGTATGGGCAGTTTATACTGCAGTTATGTCATACTGTGGGCAGACTTTACTGTAGTGATGTCATACTGTGGGCAGTCTATACTACAGTTATGTCATACTGTGGGCAGTCTTTACTGATTTGACGTCATACTTTGGGCATTCTTTGCTGCTGTTACATCATATTGTGAGTGGCCGTTACCTCAGTGACATCACACTGGAGTGGCCTTTACTGCAGTGATGTCATACCGTGGACAGTCTTTACTGTAGTGACATTATACTGTGGGCAGTCTTTGCTGCGGTTAGATCATACTGTCAGGGGCCCTTTCCGCAGTGACATCACACTGTGAGTGGCCTTTACTGCAGTGACTTCATACTGTGGACAGTCTTTACTGCAGTGATGTCATACTGTGGGCAGTCTATACTGCAGTGACGTCATACCGTGGGCAGTCTTTACTGCAGTGATGTCATACTGTGAGAAGTCTTTGCTGCAGTGAAATCATTCTGTGAGTGGCCCTTACCGCAGTGACATCACACTGGAGTGGCCTTTACTGCAGTGATGTCATACTGTGGGCAGTCTCTACTGCAGTGACGTCATCCTGTGGGCAGTTTTTACTGCAGTGACATCATACTTTGAGAGGTCTTTGCTGCAGTGACATCATACTGTGAGTGGCCCTTACTGCAGTGACATCACACTGGAGTGGCCTTTACTGCAGTGACGTCATACTTTGGGCAGTCTATACTGCAGTGACGTCATCCTGTGGGCAGTCTTTACTGCAGTAACATCATACTTTGAGAAGTCTTTGCTGCAGTGACATCATACTGTGAGTGGCCCTTACTGCAGTGACGTCATACTGTGGGCAGTCTTTACTGCAGTGTAGTCACACTGTGAGTGGCCTTTACTGCAGTGACTTCATACTGTGGGCAGTCTTTACTGCAGTGATTTCATAGTGTGGGCAGACTTTACTGTAGTGATGTCATACTGTGGGCAGTCCATACTGCAGTTATGTCATACTGTGAGAAGTCTTTGCTGCAGTGAAATCATACCGTGAGTGGCCCTTACAGCAGTGACATCACACTGGAGTGGCCTTTACTGCAGTGACGTCATATTGGGGGCAGTCTTTACTGCAGTGACATTTTATACTTTGAGAGGTCTTTGCTGCAGTGACATCATACTGTGAGTGGCCCTTACCGCAGTGACATCACACTGGAGTGGTCTTTACTGCAGTGACGTCATACTGTGGGCAGTCTTTACTGCAGTGACATCATACTTTGAGAAGTCTTTGCTGCAGTGACATCATACTGTGAGTGGCCCTTACTGCAGTGACATCACACTGTGAGTGAACCTTACTACAGTGACGTCATACTGTGAGAAGTCTTTGCTGCAGTGACATCATATAGTGAGTGGCCCTTACTGCAGTGACCTCATAGTGGGGGCAGTCTATACTGCAGTGACGTCATACTGTGAGAAGTCTTTGCTGCAGTGACATCATACTGTGAGTGAACCTTACTACAGTGACGTCATACTGTGAGAAGTCTTTGCTGCAGTGACATCATCCTGTGAGTGGCCCTTACTGCAGTGATGTCATACTGTGGGCAGTCTTTACTGCAGTGACTTCATACTTTGAGAAGTCTTTGCTGCAGTGACATCATACTGTGAGTGAACCTTACTACAGTGACGTCATACTGTGAGAAGTCTTTGCTGCAGTGACATCATATTTTGAGAAGTCTTTGCTGCAGTGACATCATACTGTGAGTGAACCTTACTACAGTGACGTCATACTGTGAGAAGTCTTTGCTGCAGTGACATCATACTGTGAGTGGCCCTTACTGCAGTGATGTCATACTGTGGGCAGTCTTTACTTCAGTGACATCATACTTTGAGAAGTCTTTGCTGCAGTGACATCACACTGTGAGTGAGCCTTACTACAGTGACGTCATACTGTGAGAAGTCTTTGCTGCAGTGACATCATATAGTGAGTGGCCCTCACTGCAGTGACATCACACTATGGGGGCCTTTCCAGAAGTTGCGGCACTGCATGAAAAGGAGAGAGCAAGGCTGTGCCATTTCTACTAAGATATGGCATTGCGGCTTCCCTCAGAAAAACCTTGTTTCCAAACATTTCGACTGCCTCCAGGAGATGTACACATCTGGCGCAAAGCCCTCTACCTTCTTCAGTAGATAGAGCTTTGCCTCAAAATCTATGGGTGGTGGCACTGGAGCGCCCCCCCATGAGATGCCCCCTTGACACCAAGCAGCCCAAAGTGCTTTTTTATGCAATGTTACAGCACCTGTCCAGTGCTAATTAAAAGTAAATCCCAATTCAAGACTTTGCACTGGTTTGCATCACTTTTTGTGCCCCTGCATCAGGACTAAGCCTTGGTAAATGCAACTGAGGTGTGCATGCCTGGCCTGTCCAGCCTTAACACTAGCTCTCTCAGACGCTTGGGGGCAAACTGGAAGACATCCTTTGGTGCCATTCCTCTATACTTACTTCACCTCACTTCTCTCACCTCATCCTGTCTATAAACCTGTCTCTCCATCATTGAGTACTTCCACCCTCTCTATTAACCTCTCTCTCATCATTGAGTACTTTCACCCTCTCTATTAACCTCTCTCTCATCATTGAGTACTTTCACCCTCTCTATTAACCTCTCTCTCATCATTGAGTACTTCCACCCTCTCTATTAACCTCTCTCTCATCATTGAGTACTTCCACCCTCTCTATTAACCTCTCTCTCATCATTGAGTACTTCCACCCTCTCTATTAACCTCTCTCTCATCATTGAGTACTTTCACCCTCTCTATTAACCTCTCTCTCCATCATTGAGTACTTCCACCCTCTCTATTAACCTCTCTCTCCATCATTCAGTACTTCCACCCTCTCTATTAACCTCTCTCTCATCATTGAGTACTTTCACCCTCTCTATTAACCTCTCTCTCATCATTGAGTACTTTCACCCTCTCTATTAACCTCCCTCTCATCATTGAGTACTTTCACCCTCTCTATTAACCTCTCTCTCATCATTGAGTACTTTCACCCTCTTTATTAACCTCTCTCTCATCATTGAGTACTTCCACCCTCTCTATTAACCTCTCTCTCATCATTGAGTACTTTCACCCTCTCTATTAACCTCTCTCTCATCATTGAGTACTTCCACCCTCTCTATTAACCTCTCTCTCATCATTGAGTACTTCCACCCTCTCTATTAACCTTTTTCTCATCATTGAGTACTTTCACCCTCTCTATTAACCTCTCTCTCTATCATTTTGTAGGTTCACCCTCTCTATTAACCTCTCTCTATCACTGAGTACTTTCACCCTCTCTATTTACCTCTAACTCTATCATTGAGTACTTTCACCCTTTCTATTAACCTCTCTCTCTATCATTGAGTACCTTGATCCTCTCTATTAACCTCTTTCTATCATTGAATACTTTCACCCTCTCTATTAACCCCTCTCTATCATTGAGTACTTTCACCCTTTCTATTAACCTCTCTCTCTACCATTGAGTACTTTTATCCTCTCTATTAACCTCTCTCTATCATTGAGTACTTTCACCCTCTCTATTAACCTCTCTCTCTATCATTGAGTACTTTCACCCTTTCAATTAACCTCTCTCTCTACCATTGAGTACTTCCACCCTTTTTATTAACCTCTCTCCCTATCATTGAGTACTTTCATCCGCTCTATTAAACTCTCTCTCTCGATCATTGAGTACTTCCACCTTCTCTATTTACCTCGCTCTCTATCATTGAGTACTTTTACCCTTTCTATTAACCTCTCTATATCAATGAGTACTTTCATCCTCTCTATTACCCTCTCTCTCTATCATTGAGTACTTCTATCCTCTCTATCAACCTCTCTCTCTATAATTGAGTACTTTCATGCTCTCTATTAACCTCTCTCTATCATTGAGTACTTTCATCCTCTCTATTACCCTCTCTCTCTATCACTGAGTACTTCCATTCTCTCTATTAACCTCTCTCTATCATAGAGTAATCACACCCTCTCTATTAACCTCTATCATTGAGTGCTTTCATCCTCTCTATTAACCTCTCTCTCCATCATTGAATACTTCCACCCTCTCTATTTACCTTGCTCTCTATCATTGAGTACTTTCACCCTTTCTATTAACCTCTCGCTCTATCATTGAGTACTTCCATCCTCTCTATCAACCTCTCTCTATCATTGAGTACTTTCATCCTCTCTATTAACCTCTCTGTATCATTGAGTACTTTCACCCTGTTTATGAACCTCTCTCTCATCATTGAGTACTTTCACCCTCTATATTAACCTCTCTCTCTATCATTGTGTAGGTTCTCTCTCTCTATTAACCCCTCTCTATCACTGAGTACTTTCACCCTCTCTATTAACCTCTAACTCTATAATTGAGTACTTTCACCCTTTCTATTAACCTCTCTCTCTATCATTGAGTAACTTCATCCTCTCTATTAACCTCTTTCTATCATTGAATACTTTCACCCTCTCTATTAACCTCTCTCTCTACCATTGAGTACTTTTATCATCTCTATTATCCTCTCTCTATCATTGAGTACTTTCACCCTCTCTATTAACCTCTCTCTCTATCGTTGAGTACTTTCACCCTCTCTATTAACCTCTCTCTCTATCATTGAGTACTTTCATCCGCTCTATTAAACTATCTCTCTATCATTGAGTACTTCCACTTTCTCTATTTACCTCACTCTCTATCATTGAGTACTTTTACCCTTTCTATTAACCTCTCATTATCAATGAGTACTTTCATCCTCTCTATTACCCTCTCTCTCTATCATTGAGTACTTCTATCCTCTCTATCAACCTCTCTCTCTATCATTGAGTACTTTCATGCTCTCTATTAACCTCTCTCTATCATTGAGTACTTTCATCCTCTCTATTACCCTCTCTCTCTATCTCTGAGTAGTTCCATTCTCTCTATTAACCTCTCTCTATCATTGGGTACTCTCACCCTCTCTATTAACCTCTCTCTATCATTGAGTACTTTCATCCTCTCTATTAACCTCTCTCTCCATCATTGAGTACTTCAACCCTCTCTATTTACCTTGCTCTCTATCATTGAGTACTTTCACCCTTTCTATTAACCTCTCGCTCTATCATTGAGTACTTCCATCCTCTCTATCAACCTTTTTCTCTATCATTGAGTACTTTCATACTCTCTATTAACCTCTCTGTATCATTGAGTACTTTCACCCTCTCTATGAAACTCTCGCTCTATCATTGAGTACTTTCAACCTCTCTATTAACCTCTCTCTCTATCATTGAGTACTTTCATCCTCTCTATTTCCCTCGCTCTCTATCATTGAGTACTTCCATTCTCTCTATTAACTTCTCTCTATCATTGAGTACTCTCACCCTCTCTAATAACCTCTCTCTATTATTGAGTACGTTCACCTTCTCTATTAACCTCTCGCTCTATCATTGAGTACTTTCACCCTCTCTATTAACCTCTCTATCATTGAGTACTTCCATCCTCTCTATTCACCTCTCTCTCTATGAGTACTTTCACCCTCTCTATTAACCTCTATCTCTACCATTGAGTACTTCCACCCTCTCTATTAGCCTCTCTCCCTATCATTGAGTACTTTCATGCTCTCTATTAAACTCTCTCTCTATCATTGAGTACTTCCACCTTCTCTTTTTACCTCGCTCTCTATCATTGAGTACTTTTACCCTTTCTATTAACCTCTCTCTATCAATGAGTACTTTCATCCTTTCTATTACCCTCTCTCTCTATCATTGAGTACTTCTATCCTCTCTATCAACCTCTCTCTCTATCATTGAGTAATTTCATGCTCTCTATTAACCTCTCTCTATCATTGAGTACTTTCATCCTCTCTATTACCCTCTCTCTCTATCACTGAGTACTTCCATTCTCCCTATTAACCTCTCTCTATCATTGAGTACTCTCACCATCTCTATTAACCTCCCTCTATCATTGAGTACTTTCATCCTCTCTTTTAACCTCTCTCTCTATCATTGAGTACTTCCACCCTCTCTATTTACCTCGCTCTCTATCATTGAGTACTTTCACCCTTTCTATTAACCTCTCGCTCTATCATTGAGTACTTCCATCCTCTCTATCATCCTCTCTCTCTATCATTGATTACTTTCATCCTCTCTATTAACCTCTCTGTATCATTGAGTACTTTCACCCTCTCTATTAACCTCTCGCACTATCATTGAGTACTTTCACCCTCTCTATGAACCTCTCGCTGTATCATTGAGTACTTTCGCCCTCTCTATTAACCTCTCGCTCTATCATTGAGTACTTTCACCCTCTCTATTAACCCCTCTCTCTATCATTGAGTACTTCCACCCTCCCTATTAACCTCTCTCTCTCTATCATTAAGTACTTCCATCTTCTCTATTCACCTCTCTCTCTATCATTGAGTACTTTCACCCTCTCCATTAACCCCTCTCTATCATTGAGTACTTTCATCCTCTCTATTACCCTCTCTCTCTATCACTGAGTACTTCCATTCTCTCTATTAACCTCTCTCTATCATTGAGTACTCTCACCCTCTCTATTAACCTCTATCATTGAGTGCTTTCATCCTCTCTATTAACCTCTCTCTCCATCATTGAATACTTCCACCCTCTCTATTTACCTTGCTCTCTATCATTGAGTACTTTCACCCTTTCTATTAACCTCTCGCTCTATCATTGAGTACTTCCATCCTCTCTATCAACCTCTCTCTCTATCATTGAGTACTTTCATCCTCTCTATTAACCTCTCTGTATCATTGAGTACTTTCACCCTGTTTATGAACCTCTCTCTCATCATTGAGTACTTTCACCCTCTATATTAACCTCTCTCTCTATCATTGTGTAGGTTCTCTCTCTCTATTAACCCCTCTCTATCACTGAGTACTTTCACCCTCTCTATTAACCTCTAACTCTATAATTGAGTACTTTCACCCTTTCTATTAACCTCTCTCTCTATCATTGAGTAACTTCATCCTCTCTATTAACATCTTTCTATCATTGAATACTTTCACCCTCTCTATTAACCTCTCTCTCTACCATTGAGTACTTTTATCATCTCTATTAACCTCTCTCTATCATTGAGTACTTTCACCCTCTCTATTAACCTCTCTCTCTATCGTTGAGTACTTTCACCCTTTATATTAACCTCTCTCTCTACCATTGAGTACTTGCACCCTCTCTATTAACCTCTCTCTCTATCATTGAGTACTTTCATCCGCTCTATTAAACTCTCTCTCTATCATTGAGTACTTCCACTTTCTATATTTACCTCGCTCTCTATCATTGAGTACTTTTACCCTTTCTATTAACCTCTCTCTATCAATGAGTACTTTCATCCTCTCTATTACCCTCTCTCTCTATCATTGAGTACTTCTATCCTCTCTATCAACCTCTCTCTCTATCATTGAGTACTTTCATGCTCTCTATTAACCTCTCTCTATCATTGAGTACTTTCATCCTCTCTATTACCCTCTCTCTCTATCTCTGAGTAGTTCCATTCTCTCTATTAACCTCTCTCTATCATTGGGTACTCTCACCCTCTCTATTAACCTCTCTCTATCATTGAGTACTTTCATCCTCTCTATTAACCTCTCTCTCCATCATTGAGTACTTCAACCGTCTCTATTTACCTTGCTCTCTATCATTGAGTACTTTCACCCTTTCTATTAACCTCTCGCTCTATCATTGAGTACTTCCATCCTCTCTATCAACCTTTTTCTCTATCATTGAGTACTTTCATACTCTCTATTAACCTCTCTGTATCATTGAGTACTTTCACCCTCTCTATGAAACTCTCGCTCTATCATTGAGTACTTTCACCCTCTCTATTAACCTCTCTCTCTATCATTCAGTACTTTCATCCTCTCTATTTCCCTCGCTCTCTATCATTGAGTACTTCCATTCTCTCTATTAACTTCTCTCTATCATTGAGTACTCTCACCCTCTCTAATAACCTCTCTCTATTATTGAGTACGTTCACCTTCTCTATTAACCTCTCGCTCTATCATTGAGTACTTTCACCCTCTCTATTAACCTCTCTATCATTGAGTACTTCCATCCTCTCTATTCACCTCTCTCTCTATGAGTACTTTCACCCTCTCTATTAACCTCTATCTCTACCATTGAGTACTTCCACCCTCTCTATTAGCCTCTCTCCCTATCATTGAGTACTTTCATCCTCTCTATTAAACTCTCTCTCTATCATTAAGTACTTCCACCTTCTCTTTTTACCTCGCTCTCTATCATTGAGTACTTTTACCCTTTCTATTAACCTCTCTCTATCAATGAGTACTTTCATCCTTTCTAATACCCTCTCTCTCTATCATTGAGTACTTCTATCCTCTCTATCAACCTCTCTCTCTATCATTGAGTAATTTCATGCTCTCTATTAACCTCTCTCTATCATTGAGTACTTTCATCCTCTCTATTACCCTCTCTCTCTATCACTGAGTACTTCCATTCTCTCTATTAACCTCTCTCTATCATTGAGTACTCTCACCCTCTCTATTAACCTCTCTCTATCATTGAGTACTTTCATCCTCTCTTTTAACCTCTCTCTCTATCATTGAGTACTTCCACCCTCTCTATTTACCTCGCTCTCTATCATTGAGTACTTTCACCCTTTCTATTAACCTCTCGCTCTATCATTGAGTACTTCCATCCTCTCTATCATCCTCTCTCTCTATCATTGATTACTTTCATCCTCTCTATTAACCTCTCTGTATCATTGAGTACTTTCACCCTCTCTATGAACCTCTCGCACTATCATTGAGTACTTTCACCCTCTCTATTAACCTCTCGCTCTATCATTGAGTACTTTCACCCTCTCTATGAACCTCTCGCTTTATCATTGAGTACTTTCGCCCTCTCTATTAACCTCTTGCTCTATCATTGAGTACTTTCACCCTCTCTATTAACCTCTCACTCTATCATTGAGTACTTTCACCCTCTCCATTAACCCCTCTCTCTATCATTGAGTACTTCCACCCTCTCTATTAACCTCTCTCTCTCTCTCTATCATTGAGTACTTCCATCTTCTCTATTCACCTCTCTCTCTATCATTGAGTACTTTCACCCTCTCCATTAACCCCTCTCTATCATTGAGTACTTTCATCCTCTCTATTACCCTCTCTCTCTCTATCTCTGAGTAGTTCCATTCTCTCTATTAACCTCTCTCTATCATTGGGTACTCTCACCCTCTCTATTAACCTCTCTCTATCATTGAGTACTTTCATCCTCTCTATTAACCTCTCTCTCCATCATTGAGTACTTCCACCCTCTCTATTTACCTTGCTCTCTATCATTGAGTACTTTCACCCTTTCTATTAACCTCTCGCTCTATCATTGAGTACTTCCATCCTCTCTATCAACCTTTTTCTCTATCATTGAGTACTTTCATACTCTCCATTAACCTCTCTGTATCATTGAGTACTTTCACCCTCTCTATGAAACTCTCGCTCTATCATTGAGTACTTTCACCCTCTCTATTAACCTCTCTCTCTATCATTGAGTACTTTCATCCTCTCTATTTCCCTCGCTCTCTATCATTGAGTACTTCCATTCTCTCTATTAACTTCTCTCTATCATTGAGTACTCTCACCCTCTCTAATAACCTCTCTCTATTATTGAGTACGTTCACCTTCTCTATTAACCTCTCGCTCTATCATTGAGTACTTTCACCCTCTCTATTAACCTCTCTATCATTGAGTACTTCCATCCTCTCTATTCATCTCTCTCTCTATGAGTACTTTCACCCTCTCTATTAACCTCTATCTCTACCATTGAGTACTTCCACCCTCTCTATTAGCCTCTCTCCCTATCATTGAGTACTTTCATCCTCTCTATTAACCTCTCTCTCTATCATTGAGTACTTCCACCCTCTCTATTTACCTCGCTCTCTATCATTGAGTACTTTCACCCTTTCTATTAACCTCTCGCTCTATCATTGAGTACTTCCATCCTCTCTATCATCCTCTCTCTCTATCATTGATTACTTTCATCCTCTCTATTAACCTCTCTGTATCATTGAGTACTTTCACCCTCTCTATTAACCTCTCGCTCTATCATTGAGTACTTTCACCCTCTCTATGAACCTCTCGCTGTATCATTGAGTACTTTCGCCCTCTCTATTAACCTCTCGCTCTATCATTGAGTACTTTCACCCTCTCTATTAACCTCTCACTCTATCATTGAGTACTTTCACCCTCTCCATTAACCCCTCTCTCTCTCTATCATTGAGTACTTCCACCCTCTCTATTAACCTCTCTCTCTCTCTCTATCATTGAGTACTTCCATCTTCTCTATTCACCTCTCTCTCTATCATTGAGTACTTTCACCCTCTCCATTAACCCCTCTCTATCATTGAGTACTTTCATCCTCTCTATTACCCTCTCTCTCTATCTCTGAGTAGTTCCATTCTCTCTATTAACCTCTATCATTGGGTACTCTCACCCTCTCTATTAACCTCTCTCTATCATTGAGTACTTTCATCCTCTCTATTAACCTCTCTCTCCATCATTGAGTACTTCCACCCTCTCTATTTACCTTGCTCTCTATCATTGAGTACTTTCACCCTTTCTATTAACCTCTCGCTCTATCATTGAGTACTTCCATCCTCTCTATCAACCTTTTTCTCTATCATTGAGTACTTTCATACTCTCTATTAACCTCTCTGTATCATTGAGTACTTTCACCCTCTCTATGAAACTCTCGCTCTATCATTGAGTACTTTCACCCTCTCTATTAACCTCTCTCTCTATCATTGAGTACTTTCATCCTCTCTATTTCCCTTGCTCTCTATCATTGAGTACTTCCATTCTCTCTATTAACTTCTCTCTATCATTGAGTACTCTCACCCTCTCTAATAACCTCTCTCTATTATTGAGTACGTTCACCTTCTCTATTAACCTCTCGCTCTATCATTGAGTACTTTCACCCTCTCTATTAACCTCTCTATCATTGAGTACTTCCATCCTCTCTATTCACCTCTCTCTCTATGAGTACTTTCACCCTCTCTATTAACCTCTATCTCTACCATTGAGTACTTCCACCCTCTCTATTTGCCTCTCTCCCTATCATTGAGTACTTTCATCCTCTCTATTAAACTCTCTCTCTATCATTGAGTACTTCCACCTTCTCTTTTTACATCGCTCTCTATCATTGAGTACTTTTACCCTTTCTATTAACCTCTCTCTATCAATGAGTACTTTCATCCTTTCTATTACCCTCTCTCTCTATCATTGAGTACTTCTATCCTCTCTATCAACCTCTCTCTCTATCATTGAGTAATTTCATGCTCTCTATTAACCTCTCTCTATCATTGAGTACTTTCATCCTCTCTATTACCCTCTCTCTCTATCATTGAGTACTTCCATCCTCTCTATCAACCTTTTTCTCTATCATTGAGTACTTTCATACTCTCTATTAACCTCTCTGTATCATTGAGTACTTTCACCCTCTCTATGAAACTCTCGCTCTATCATTGAGTACTTTCACCCTCTCTATTAACCTCTCTCTCTATCATTGAGTACTTTCATCCTCTCTATTTCCCTCGCTCTCTATCATTGAGTACTTCCATTCTCTCTATTAACCTCTCTCTATCATTGAGTTCTCTCACCCTCTCTATTAACCTCTCTCTATCATTGAGTACTTTCATCCTCTCTATTAACCTCTCTCTCTATCATTGAGTACTTCCACCCTCTCTATTTACCTCGCTCTCTATCATTGAGTACTTTCACCCTTTCTATTAACCTCTCGCTCTATCATTGAGTACTTCCATCCTCTCTATCATCCTCTCTCTCTATCATTGATTACTTTCATCCTCTCTATTAACCTCTCTGTATCATTGAGTACTTTCACCCTCTCTATGAACCTCTCGCACTATCATTGAGTACTTTCACCCTCTCTATTAACCTCTCGCTCTATCATCGAGTACTTTCACCCTCTCTATGAACCTCTCGCTGTATCATTGACTACTTTCGCCCTCTCTATTAACCTCTTGCTCTATCATTGAGTACTTTCACCCTCTCTATTAACCTCTCACTCTATCATTGAGTACTTTCACCCTCTCCATTAACCCCTCTCTCTCTCTCTATCATTGAGTACTTCCACCCTCTCTATTAACCTCTCTCTCTCTCTATCATTGAGTACTTCCATCTTCTCTATTCACCTCTCTCTCTATCATTGAGTACTTTCACCCTCTCCATTAACCCCTCTCTCTCTCTCTATCATTGAGTACTTCCACCCTCTCTATTAACCTCTCCCTCTCTCTCTATCATTGAGTACTTCCATCCTTTCTATTTACCTCTCTCTCTGTCATTGAGTACTTTCACCCTCTCTATTAATCTCTCTCCATTATTGAGTATGTTCACCTTCTCTATTAACCTCTCGCTCTATCATTGAGTACTTTCACCCTCTCTATGAACCTCTCGCACTATCATTGAGTACTTTCACCCTCTCTATTAACCTCTCGCTCTATCATTGAGTACTTTCACCCTCTCTATGAACCTCTCGCTGTATCATTGAGTACTTTCGCCCTCTCTATTAACCTCTCGCTCTATCATTGAGTACTTTCACCCTCTCTATTAACCTCTCACTCTATCATTGAGTACTTTCACCCTCTCCATTAATCCCTCTCTCTCTCTATCATTGAGTACTTCCACCCTCTCTATTAACCTCTCTCTCTCTATCATTGAGTACTTCCATCTTCTCTATTCACCTCTCTCTCTATCATTGAGTACTTTCACCGTCTCCATTAACCCCTCTCTCTCTCTCTATCATTGAGTACTTCCACCCTCTCTATTAACCTCTCCCTCTCTCTCTATCATTGAGTACTTCCATCCTTTCTATTTACCTCTCTCTCTATCATTGAGTACTTTCACCCTCTCTATTAACCTCTCTCCATTATTGAGTATGTTCACCTTCTCTATTAACCTCTCGCTCTATCATTGAGTACTTTCACCCTCTCTATTAACCTCTCTCTCTCTCTCTATCATTGAGTACTTCCATCCTCTCTATTCACCTCTCTCTCTATCATTGAGTACTTTCACCCTCTCTATTAACCTCTCTCTCTATCATTGAGTACTTTCACCCTCTCTTTTAACCTCTCTCTCTATCATTGAGTACTTCCACCCTCTTTTAACCTCTCCCGCCATCATTGAGTACTTTCATCCTCTCTTTCTCCGCCCTCTCTACCTCGCCTTTGTGTAGCTCACTTCTGTCTCAATATATCCAATATATCTCACTAAATGTCATCTCTCTCAACTTCTCTTTCATACCCATGCCCCCCTCTCCATCACTTTCTCTGCCTGCCTCTATATCAGTCACTCTTCCTCTCCTCTCTCTACCTCAACTCTCTCGCCTCCTCAGCCTGCTCTCTGTACCTCACTGCTCTTTTTCCATCTGACCTCCCTTTGGCTCTCCCCTACCTCCTTCGCAGCTCACACAAACTCTTCTGTGTCCTCACCTCACATGCCTGTCCCTGCCCCTCCATGTCTCTGCTGCCTCCCCTCTCTCTGCTTCTCTTGCAATTCTTTGTGTAGCTTATCACTCCCCTCACCTCCTTGTCTCATTTCTCTGGCTGCCTTAAATCTCTCTCACCACTTCACCTCTTTCTGCATCACAGGTCTCTCTCTCTGTCTCAGTCTCGCAATAACTAAATTCTCAGTTTACCTCACCAACAGTTCACTGACTCACCTCTCCACCTCACATTGATGTCTTTCTACCTCTGTTACCTTGCATTAACCTCTCTAAATATCCTAGTCATTACTGGCTGCTTAGCCCACCACCTCAACTATTTTCTAAACCTCTTAACTTCTTTCATTATAGATCTTTCTAGCTCCGTCTCTTCTTCATTCTCTCTCTCTATCTCACTACTCTGTACCACTGTACCAACCTTGTGTCTCTTTCTCCATTTCACGTCTCTCAATTTTCTCTTTTTTGCCCTTCAGCGCATTTCTCTTTCTGCCCTTCACCCCTACTTGTTACCTTTCTCTTTTCCCTACTACGCTCTTTACATGACCCACTTTCCATGCTTCGTCTCATTTTCCTCTCTCTCTACATTGCACTCTCTACATTGCACCACTTTGTGTTTCCTCTATCTGCAGCTAACTTTTGCTGCCTCTAATCTCTCTAATTCATCTCTTTTTCTACATTACTCCTCTCTCTACCTCACCCTTTGGAGTCTTCTACTTCTTTTCACATTCCCTTCTCTATGCTTGTCTCTCTGTACCTCTATACCACAATCTAAAACTTTACCTTGCATCTACCTCGCTCTCTCTACTTTCTACTTCTCTTTATCTTCCCTTCTGTCTACTTCACTTTTATCTTTTTACTTTACCTTTCTCCCTGCCTACTCCTGCCTAATTTGAGCTTGTTGTTTCCGGTGCAGAGCACCGGCACTTATTTTTGAGGACTGGCACCTATTTTTCTCCCTCAAGCATTTACTCCAAGCAAAAGACTCATATGGGAATGACGGAGGAAGAGAAAAATGAAAAAGCGTCACAACTGGAAAAAGCAGAAAGCTGCAAGAGGGAGCTGAAGGGGCAGGGAGTGACTGTAAATGGATTGAAGAGGCCCGAGATGGCTTCAGGATTACGCTGCCTCAGTATTCCGTGTTCGCACATTTAGTTGCAGCAGCCCATTTTTAAGAGGAGGGCTTTAGGCACTGGCACGTTTTTATTTACAAATTAAGCACTGCTACTCCGCGTCTCTTTCTTGTCATTTTGATCTCTACCCCTTTTCCCTATACTTCCCATCTCTTGCTATGCTCTTCTCCTGATGTCTGTGTCTTTCTCCTGTATCCTGCCCTGTCCCATCTCCCATTCTCGTATGGGCAAAGTATTGTGTAATTGTCTAGCCAGAGAAATGCACACGTAGAAAGAGGAGAAGAGGGACAAGGCTGCTGGAGAGGACTTGGGAGAAATTATCAGAGTTTAACCGATTAATTAGAGAGGATCCTCGAAGCAGCACTTTGATTTTCACAGAAGCATCAATAACACCAATAGTGAAGGAGTTTGTGATTCCGAGTACAAGGCCACGGAAGCTACAATTCCACACACTAAGGCCCATATTTATACTTTTGTTGCGCTGCATTTGCATCACTTTTTGACGCAAAAGCGGCACAAACTTACAAAATATAATTGTATTTTGTAAGTTTGCGCCGCTTTTGCGTCAAAAAGTGATGCAAATGCGGCACAAAAAAAGTATAAATATGGGCCTAAGTTCATTTGTCTCATTTTAATATTATGCACTAGTTCACAAAACATCCAACAAGCCACCTAAAGTTTGTTTTATAGACACAAAAATATATAGCAGATATTAAATATTGTTATTGCAAGTAAACAAATGTAGATCTAAACTCAAGAGATATAGATTTATCAGTGCTTGGCCACGCCTTCTTTTGGTGCTCTCTGGCATACGGACACCAGGCAGCTTGAGCTTTTGGCTGGTTTTTTCGTGCCCCCATTTCTGAAGCTTTAACACATGATTCAATATTGTTTGGCATCACAAAGGATTGAATGAGCCTAAGCCAGAGACGTAGCTTCAGATGGTGTGTTTGGGGTGTTACACCTCCCTAAAAAGTGTATTCTGTAGGAAGTAGTTGGGTGCAGGTGCTTGCAGTCGGGTATGGTAAGCTATCTGTCGAATTTCACCCTGGAGTTTAGCATGCGCACACAAAACTATGGGGCTTATTTACAAGCCCCGTGGCGATTGCTGTGCCGCCCTGCACCACCGGGAAAGGGCAGAAATACGCCGTATCTACGAGGTATGGCGCATTTCTGTCCTCTCCTCCTGCGCTGGCGTACAATGGGCTGCCTAGCCCCAATGCAGGGACCCCTGCACCATGGTGCAAGGATACCTGCATTGTGGGTGTGATTGTTTTTGTGCAGGACGGGGGACCTTCTTGGAAAAAAAACAACCACTAGAGGTGTTTTCCTCTTTGTATGTGTGATGCAGAGTGCAACACACATAGGAAAAGGAAAAAACAGAGAGAAATAAAGATATTTCTCCCCGTTGCGTCACTTTTACGCCACCTCTGAGGTGTAACCTTATACCTAAGTGCAACACTATCCTTTTTTGTTATTCACCATTTGCAAGTCTAAATTTACCCCTAGGTGTAGACTTCCTGTCTCCAACCCCTCAGATGGAGCCTTCTACAAAAGGATTTAGAAGCATAAAGTTACCATTATTAACGTTGCACAGGTTGGTTCAGATCTCCATCGCAATGGTGGAGATCTCCCTTTGATATATAACAGGAAACGTTATTAAAGTTTATTATTCTGTTAAAAAAATATTAAAAATATTTGAATTTAAAATACAAATGTACATTAACTATAAATATTTAGTATTAACATAAAACTAATAAAAATAACATGTTCTAGAACATTAACTTTAACTTTTAACATTAACATAAAACATGTAATAACTAATGAATTTGAATTAACTATTTTGGTTTGTGAATAATAATTTTGAAACAATAATTCAAAAGAATTTCAACTGTCTTTAACACTTTTACTTAATACATATTACAATTTGCATAAATTTATGTATTTAGTTAAATTATTATTTTTTTTCCAAAATATTTAATTTATTTTTTAAATTACATTTTTATTAGCTTTCAAAATAATACTACAATAATTAAAGAATATGTATATCATTAACATTAAATTAAACATATTATGCAAATATTTTAAATATCAAAGTAACTGGGCTGGAATATATTTCACACGTGTTTAGACACCTTTAGGGGTTAAGTAACTTTAGAAATGTAGACTGTGAATAGCAATGGGGCGAAGGTCTCCACCTGGAGATTTGTGAATAGCATCTGTAGTTCATGTGTAGTAGCAGGGCCAGCTTTAACAATGGTGGGGACTGGTGCGCCAATCTTGTTTGGCGCCCCCCCTCCCTCGACCTCCTCCTCAGATTTCTTCACCGCCACCCACCCAGCAAAAAGCCCCTCATCGCTCCATAGCCCCTCACTCACATGCATTTCATTTGTTTTAAAGCGCTGGTAAAGGCTGAGTTTACTAATCCACTCAGCCATCCACATAAAATACACATCTGTTCCTTGCAGCAGGCACGTTAACCCTCTGGGCTACTTTATGGTGAGTCAGAACTACCACTAGACAAAACTAGGCCTGGGTGGAGTATGTGGAGTTGCACTACGGGGAGCTCTGTGAAGTGGCCAAAAAACTCTGCCGTGCTACCCGGAGTTCCGCAAGCGGCAGAATGCATTAGGTTGCACCGTTTGTGCAGATTTTTTGCGCCAAGTGTTTGTCCCGCCCTAAAAAATCAGCGCAACCGGCTCCCTTCCCAGCACAAGATGGTGCTACTTCTTTTCGGCTGCCCGACTTGATTTTCTACTCGAGCGGCAGCTACCTCAATGCGAACGGAAGGCTTCTCAATGCGAGCGGTCGCGACCATCAGCGACCACTCGCATTGAGAAACCTCGTCTGGAGGTGATCTTGAGTAAGGTTTTTCTTGCTCACCAACTCACCGTTGACGAGCGCAAACGAGAAAAAAACTCAGATCCACTACGCAGAGTTTTTTGGAACTCCGCAGTCTAAGCGGAACACGGAGTGGGAAAAACTCTGCAAACTCTCCGAGTGGAGCGGAGCGGAGTTCACCGCCCACCCCTAGACGAAACTCCATCTCTCTTTCTAGCAGGAACATTAATCACAAGAGTTATCTTGACATTTTTATTGCTGCCTGAAAGCGGGAAGCACAAGAAACTCTGCAGCGTGTGCTTTAAAATGGTGAGTTATTGCTAAACACAGCGCCCCCATGTGGTTAATGCCCCCCCTTTTCAGGTCAGCGCCCAGTGCGGCCGCACTGGTCACACTGCCCTAAAGCCGGCCCTGGGTGATAGAGTTATTACACTACTTTAGTTATTACAAAATGCAGTTTGTGAATCTGCACCGTAATTTCAATAAATCACAAATCAAAGTGAAATGTGCAAGTAGCAGGCATTGTTTCTAGAGATATTTAATCAAGAGTTTTGTTTAGCGCGTTAGTAACACACTATGGTCACTTCGGAGCGCTTGACAACATGATGAATGAATGTTAAATATTACTGTAAACCCCCCTAATGTAAGTAAGTGAACTTGCAGGGCGTGTGTAGCAGAGATCGGGGTACACCAGGCCAGCACTCAGCAGCCACTACCCAAGGGAGTGAGGAACTAGGAAGGTCCCTTGATAAAGAAAACTATTTTAAATGGTGATATTTCTGAAAATTAATGCAGGAATAATGCCTTCCTCGTGATAAATGGCTCCCTTGTGTTTTGCCCCCTTTGCTCCCCCAATACCCCTGTTAAATCCCTGAGCTCTTTCATCTTGTTATCAGAGGTTTTCCTGGCTGTAGATATATTCAATAAATGTGAACCCTCCTTCGTATAAATGCATTCTCCAATATGAAGCGCGTGATTCGCTGTAAACATATGTACGCATTGAGAAGTTACCAGAACCTGCTCCCTGGCAAGACCCAGCAGCTTCCAGCCCCCCTGGGCTGGCCTCCGGCAGTGCACTGAAAACCTAACCTGCAACTGAGGCCTGCAGAAGAGTGAGTGGCTCTATTTTAAAGAAAAGACAAAATAAAGTTACTTTTGTTTTTAGTTGTTTAAGTGGAATCTGCCGCTCGCGGTCTGCTCAAGAAGCTGAGTGGAAGAGTGATGTCTCCATCATAATTACAGGTCAGTAGTGACGTCACAATCACTGTAATAAGAACGTACAACCATAGCAGACTTAGCGGCCTGAGATCTCATTGAAGAGTTCCGAATGAGTAATAAGCCAGGAGGCCTAAACACCAGAACCCCGAACTGAATGACTGTTGATCCCTAATTCACAATACTTGTCACGTGACTGTTGTGTTACACGTGTGTTTTGTTCAGTTACCCTGAGTCTCAGCAGTATGGTTCTTTTTTGAAGCAGGAGAATATGTGCAGTGCTGTGAAGCGGACCCATGTGTCACGCATGACACGTTCAGGCAGCCTTAGCTTTCAAGACTTAGGCACATAACATATGAAAGGCTTTTGCGTTTCTTAAGGGGGGGGAATCACATTTCCGGCCGATTAAGAAATGCAAAATGACCTTTTTAAATGTACAGAGGGCTCGGTGGCGTTGCAAACGGCGATTCCTACTGAGTAGAAGTCACAATGTAGGAGTCACAAACTAGGGAATCACAAATTTCCTAAGCACATGTAGGCAGTGTTTCCTAAATGTGAAATGGATTTTTTAAGAAATGCTATTACCAACAAATCCAATTCGGAGGTAACCATGTGCAAAATGGGAAAAGGCACCCAAAGCGCACTTTTTGCAGTGCCTTGAAGCGTGCACTGGCCCAGAGGGCATAGCAGCGCTTTTCAAGAGCACCACTTTTTCTTCCCCTAGGTTTAAGGGAAGTCTTAGGCCCATAGGTAATTCCCCACACTGTCCTGTTCAAGGCCAACCCCTCCTTTCTTGTTCTGTTTCCTGTCTCTGCACCCCGGTCTGTTTCTATTTCAGCTCCCCACTCTATCCTGTTTGCTGTCTCTCCACCATTTATTGTCCTACTTCCTGCCTCTCCACCCTGGTCTGTTTCCACCTCTCCCACACACTGTTTTGTGCATCTCCATCACACCCTTGTTTTTGCGTAACAGGAACAGACCAAAGTGCACCACCAAGGAGCCCAGAGCAAGCATGGAGTACAACAGCAATGGCACATGGAGTTATCAATTGCAGAAACTCTTAGAAGACCGATGGGTAATAAACAATCCATATAAAGAGTAAAAAGTACTTCAAAACAGAACAAGTCAAGCAGGAGGATTAATTTCCATCATCGCCCTCCACAGGAAGTGGTGTCACTGGAGTTCCCATCATCCATCTGCACAGGAAGTGGCATCACTGGATTCCCCATCATCCCTCTGTACACAAAGTGACATCCCGGGATTCACCATCATCCCTCAGCACAAGATGTGACATCACTGGATTTCCCATCATCCATCTGTATGGGAAGTGATGTCACTCCTCACCCCAGTACCTACTTAATGGCGGCCGAAGCGCGGACACGCTGCAAGCACACTGAAAGCATGCCAAAAGCAAGCCTGTCTTACCTGTCCATGCCTGGACAGAGCCCAACACAATGAACCCTGGCTCTCCCCCTTCTCACCGCTACTTCGATGTGACCCTCAATGTCCTCAACCCCGGCTGCCACTCCGCATGCTACTGCCTCACTGCACCACACAATACCGAACTTTCTGCTAGTTTCATTCACTTTCCCACACCCAACACTCATTGCACCCACACCGAGAGCTCTCAATGCTCCACTTCCTATTTCAGACAATCCTGCAACCACCCACACAACACGCTGCTTAACACACGCTCACTCATCAAACATGCAATAGAGATCTGGAACATGCTGCACGGTAATGCTACAGACCTACTTTTCTTCACAAAAACCTGGCTGAACCTTGCATCAACACGTGGCATCGCCACAATGAACACACTCTTCTCTGTGAGGGGGGACGAGCGTTGCCCTCCCGCCCACTGCGAGCCATGGGAAAAAAACATTTATTTTTTTCCCCTGATGTGCGCTACAGACAGTGCCCGAGGCAAAAGACATGGGATGTGTCCTTTGCTGAGAATTGGCAGCAGAGGACTGCAGCGGTGGCGGGCTGGATGCTCAAAGGTGCGCATGTTACTTTGGCTGGCTGTTTTCTGCTGGTCAAAGTGATATGCACACTTTGAAGCTCTCCACTCAGATGTCCTAAGACAGCTTGGTGGAGAGAAAGCACAGTTCTCCAGGGCCTGAAGGAGCGTCCGGCCAGCCCGTTCCATCCAATCTAGGCACTTCTCTCATGCTGGTTAAGAGCATGAGAGCAGTGTCTGGATTGGTCAGGGGGCTCCATAGCAGAGTAAGGAACACCCAGGAGGACGTGCTGCAATCAGTAAGTACATTTTATTTTAATTCAATATGGTAGTTTTGTTCTGGGGTTTTAGAGGGATGGGTTGTTTTATTATGGGCTTTTGGAGGGAAATGGTATTTTATCTTGGGCTTTTGAGGGGGGGGGGTGTTTTATTAAGGGGTTTTAGAGGGAGGGGGTGTTTTATTTTCTTTTTTGAGGAGTGGTGGGGCACTTCGCTCACCCTACAACTTTTTAAGGTTACCAGCCACCCCTGAGGACACCTCCTAGACCCTATTTTCATCAGCTTTAATTCCATCAAATTCGACGAGGCCTGACCAGTCTCCAGGACAGACCACTCCCTCATTACATTCAGCATCCCCATCCAACGCATGCGCACCACCGCCAGAGCAGCCATCCAAAACTGGAACAGATTCACTGAGAAGGACCAGAACACTGCTGCCAACTCCCGTGGACCCCAATACAGTTACAACCTCCCCAATGCCATCAAGATAGTTCAACTATTAGATAACCTCCTGCATCGACTTTCTGAACCTCCTGAAACACAGCAGTACAACAAGATCTAGACCCCTGGCCAGTTGGTACACGGAGGAACCCAGACTGATGAAACCACTGCAAACAACTGGAGTGCAAATGCAGAAGGAGCCAGGACAATGCAGTCAGGAGCACGTTCGAATCTGTCTTGAGATGCTACCAGCAAACAATCAATACCACCAAACATGCTACTCTGATGGACTGCATCGATTCCAGCACCAAGATAAACAAAGAAACCTTTGCCATTCTGAAGGATTTTACCCCACTAGCAACTGCCTCTAACTCGGTCACCCCCTCCCAGGACCTATGCAGCAATGTCTTTCAATTCTTCAGTAACAAAATAGCCGTCATTTACAGCAACTTCAATCCACAACTGTTCTGGTCACCAAACATCTCCCGATCTTACCTAAAGAACCAGTGCTAACCACATGGCCCATTATCACACAAGAAGAAACAACCACCACCATGAAGTCATTCCACCCAGGGGCCCCATCGGACCCATGCCCCCAACCATGCCTACTCCACAGGACTGGGACTCATTAGCACCATGTTCACATCCATTCTGAATGCATCCACTTCTTCCCTGACCTTTCCAGATGTTTGGAGACATTCAACTGTCCTCAGCAAACCCATCAACACTCGCCGACTACAGACTGATCTCCCTGCTACAACTCCCAGCTAGGGTCTCAGAGAAAATCATCAACAGATGCCTCACCAAATGCCTCAAAGGCCACCAACTCCTGAACACCACTCAGGCTGGTTTCAAACCCAACCACAGCATGGAAACTGCCCTCATTGCGGCCACAGATGACATCTGCATGACTCTGGAGAGAGGAGACACTGCCATCATCATCCTCCAGAACCTCTCTCCAGCATTTGCCACGGTCTCCCACCCCATCCTCATTCCACAACTACACATCAGTATTCAAGGACATGCGCTCTGATAGATCTGCTCCTTTCTAACTGGAAGAACCCAGTCAGTCAGCCTAGCACCGTACAGCTTGGACAACCCGCAATCCCATCTGCAAAGTTCCCCAAAGGTCCTCCCTGAGCTCAACCCTCTTCAAGGCAAACATGATCCCTCTAACCAGCACCTTCTGCTCTGATTACACCAGCATCCTTTCCTTCATCGATGACACACAACTCCTTCTCTCACTCACAAACATAAAGCTGACAGACCAAAATCATGATCTTCGGGAAGAGCACTTCACTGTGTGACTCAACCTGGTGGCCCATAGAGCGAGGACAGACATGAACCACCCGACACCAAGAACCTCGGGATCCTCCTTGACAGCAAACTTGACATGACCACCCAAGTCAACACCGTAACCCCCTCATGCTTTCATACCCTGAAGATGCTCAGGAAGATTTTCAAATGGCTCCCGATCAACACCTGGAAAACCATCACGCACACCCTGGTCATTAGCAAGCTGCACTACAGGAACACCTTCTGTGCCGAGATCAATCAAAAACCCACCAGAAGGCTGCAGACCATTCAGAACTCGGTGGCATGAATCACCCTCAACTTCCCTTGCTGCACTCGTACCCACCACCCTTGAAGGAGCTCCACTGGGTCCCATATACAAGCACAATTCAGACTCCTCACCCACACTTTCTAGCCACTCCACAACACTGGCCCAGCAAACCTCGACAATCGCATCTGCTTTCACACACCTCCCAGTCGCCTCCACTCGGCCAGGCTCACGTCCCACGTATACGGGAAACCAGATCCGTCAGTCAAGCCTTCTCTTGCATCCCTTCTATAGCACGGAGCGACCTACCGCGACACATGAGAGCTGCCTCTTTTCCCACCCTGTCCTGTTTCCGGCCTCTCTTCCCACCCTGTCCTGTTTCCTGCCTCTTCTCCCACCCTGTCCTGTATCCTGCCTCTCCTCCCACCATGTCCTGTTTCCTGCCTCTTCTCCCACCCTGTCCTGTTTCCTGCCTCTTCTCCCACCCTGTCCTGTTCCCTGCCTCTCTTCCCACCCTGTCCTGTTTCCTGCCTCTTCTCCCACCCTGTCCTGTTTCCGGCCTCTCTTCCCACCCTGTCCTGTTTCCGGCCTCTCTTCCCACCCTGTCCTGTTTCCTGCCGCTCCTCCCACCCTGTCCTGTTTCCTGCCTCTTCTCCCACCCTGTCCTGTTTCCTGCCTCTCCTCCCACCCTGTCCTGTTTCCTGCCTGTTCTACCACCCTGTCCTGTTTCCTGCCTCTCCTCCCACCCTGTCCTGTTTCCTGCCTGTTCTCCCACCCTGTCCTGTTTGCTGCCTCTCCTCCCACCCTGTCCTGTTTCCTGCCTCTCCTCCCACCCTGTCCTGTTTCCTGCCTTTCCTCCCACCCTGTCCTGTTTCCTGCCTCTCCTCCCACCCTGACCTGTTTCCTGCCTCTCCTCCCACCCTGTCCTTTTTCCTGCCTCTCCATCTCACACTGTTCTCTGCACCCTGCTTCCTGCTTTGTTATATTTCCCATCTCCCTCACTCATCTCTGCTTGCTTCTCCTCACCCGGTGTTGTTGCAGGCTCTCCTCCCACTTTGTCCTGTTCCCGTTCTTTCCTCCCTGTCATCTGCTCTTTCCTGCTTTTGCTTCCCATGTTGCCCTGTTTCCTGTCTCTCCTTTCCTTCCTGCACTGCATCTTTCCCCTCCAGCTCTCTCCTATCTCCCCTCTCCATCTTGTGCTGTTCTAAGCTTCCCAAGTTCTCCTGTTTCCTGCCTCTCCTCCCTGCCTGGACAGGATGTTTTTGCTCCAGCCCTGTCCTCTCCATCTTGTGCCGTCCTCTACCTCTGCCTCCCATGTCGCCCTGCCTCTCCTCCCACACTGCATCACTCCCTCCCTTCTCCCTCTCATCTCCTGCCCTCTCACCGACTGATTAACTCCCACATGTCCATTAGCCTCTCTCTGCCGTCTGCGCGCTCCGGTCCTGAAAGGCCATTATGGCTCAAGTGGCCCGAAGGGCTATTGCGGCACACGCTGGCTGCCAGCTGATGGCCTCTCCAGCCCAGCTCCCTTCACCGCTGGAGCCTGGGTGTTTACCAGGCCCCGCGCACAAGAGGCCGGGCAGAGGCATCCATGGCGTCGAGCAACAAGGCGCTGTATGATGCCGCGTCGGGGGGGACTGAACCATGTGTAATGGTACCCCCCGCACAGACCTCGCAGGTCGGCAACTCCGAACCGAGCTGTCACCTCTAAAGTTTGCACGAAGAGATTAGTGGGGGGAGGGGGGTCATGTGTGTGTGGGGGGGGGGGGGGGGGCGGGGAGAGGGAGTTCAGTAGAAGGTACCAAAATGTTGAATTCCCTCCCGCATCAGCTAGCCGGCATTGAATTGCACCTGC
The DNA here is from genome assembly GCF_031143425.1 of Pleurodeles waltl. Taxonomy (NCBI): domain Eukaryota; kingdom Metazoa; phylum Chordata; class Amphibia; order Caudata; family Salamandridae; genus Pleurodeles; species Pleurodeles waltl. Next base: position 52,398,345 of record NC_090438.1, read on the forward strand.
CTATTTGAAAAGCCTTAAAACCTGGCTTTTCTCTTTGCATTGACCCGGTTATGGGTCAGGGTGAGTGAGTCGGGATTCTTCTGTATGTCACTCTGGAAGCCATCATTTTCTAGCTCTCTTGTAGGGGGTTCGGGGGATGGGACGGAGTATCTCAGGGTTTGCATTTAGCACCTAGACGCCCCTGGGCATTGTTGCACTCTTCAAATTCCATCATCGTCATCATCATTAAATACCCACCCTGAATCACCCAAAACCAGCACAATGGGGCGCTGACGTCGCCAGGGTGTAATGGGCTCCACTGCAAGGAAGGAAATGGACCCCCTGGCTGCGGTTTGAATTAAAAAAACACAACAATAATCAGGGTTCACCGGGCCCCGGTGCCACTGCACCTGCTGCACCGATGGAGGCTACGCCCCTGTAAACTGGCCCGGCTACAGGGAAGGTAAGAAAGCCAGCACAGGCAATGAGCACTGGTCCCTCAAAACAACCTGTGTTTCACCAAACCCACCAGTGCTTTCCAGAAGCAACTTTCAAATCACGGGCTCCTTTATTCTGGAAGGACCCTTCTTCTAAAAGAACATGCTGGGCAGCTGTTTGGGGGGGGGGGGGGGGGGGGAGGTTAGTTTCAGGATCTCCATCCACAAATGGAAATCTTCCTCAAACACATAAGGAAATCACCAGCTACTTTGTGTTCCAAGCACTTGGATATTTTCCAAGAAAATAAACCAGCACCCACTCCAAGGTGTGTATGGAGGACGCCAGCACACAAACATCAGCCACAGGGAGACCTGAACCAACCCTCTCTTGAGGCCCTCACCAATATCTGATGCAACCAACCTGCTACGACATCAGCCTAAGCAGAGCCACAAAAACCTCTGCAACAAACCACACAAAAGATGTCAAGCTCTCATCTGGCACAGAACAGCGCATTGGTAACAAACCGCAAAGCTAGAAATATTAACTTGCAAATGCACAAGTATTAGCATTGAGGCAATGACCAGCATGAACCATAATGACCAAGATGAAACAACCCAAACAGAAATGTCAACCTGCAGAAAAACCCAAGAACCAACATAACAACTATGGGCCTGATTTACAGTTTGGTGGAGGAGGTTAATCCATCACAAACATGACATTTATCCCTCCGCCCTACTGCGATCCCATTATTGCCTATGGAGATCGTAGTATTGTGGACGGGATATCAGTATTCCATCCGCTGAGATCTAAATCAGGCCCCATGTCTAGGAACAAAAACATCAACTTAACAGGAACACAAAACAGGTAAACTAACATCGACACTGACAATACAAATTAAGGGCCTGCTTTAGACTTTGGCGGAGAGGGTACTCCAGCACAACGGCAGTGGAGTTGCTATTAAATTCAAACTAACATGAATCACCATGAAAATGGCTCTGCAATAGCTATGAAGTTGCCTCCAAGGATTGCAAGATTGCACGATTTGCCTGGACAACTTGCATGAGCAACCCATCTGGTAAAACCATGAACTAGTCCAGGAGAGCATGAATAGCTAGCCAGCCCCCCCCATACACTTGCGGACCAAAAAGACGTAATATTTTCAAGTTTTAAAGACGCTAATTTGCAAACTACTGACATCATCAGGAAACATATTAGATGATCTCTGAACCTACAATGACTTCACAGAAAATCACCTGGTACCCAGGTCAGAGCAGATGATGGAGAGACATCTGATCTTGGTGACATCATGAAATGTAGTAAATTACATCCCATAAATAAGTAAACTTTGACCACTCTGGCCATCTTTAGGATCTCCAATGTGGTGGGGCCTAGTCCCAGAGGTAAACTTACAGATGAGTAAATTTGCACGTGTGACCATCCTCAGGCTCTCTAACTACGTGGCTTATTCACAAAGGTGAGCTTATACATGAGAAAATCTACACATGTATGTTTTACTCCTACGCTTTTGAGTAACTTTAGTACTTTTGGCAATTCACCATTTCAGCATGCAGAGTTACTCAAAAGTGTAGGTTTATATGTCTCCACCACCTGAAACAGGGTGGAAATAATAAAAGCGTAATATACGACTGTAAAGTTACTACTAGTAGTGATTTTAAGACCTTATTTTGCATTCCACATGGTGTATATTTAAAGGATACCTCCGCAATTGGGGCAGAGATCTCCCTATGGTAATGTATAGGCAACTTCTAAAAAGTTATTTAAAGCTTTAAAATATTTGAAAGTTGAATGATAATGCAAATTAATTTTATAGATGTATTTTAAAAGTAGATTCATTAAAAAATGGCACATCGCTATTAACTAAGTACCTAAATGTCAAATTAAACACATATTTAATTTAAGTATATTATATTTGATGAAAATTATTTTTGAAAAATCTGTTGGAAAAATTATACCAACCTAAAGTAAAATAATTATATGTATCTATTATGTATTAAAAGTTACTATATTACGTATAGAATTAATTAAATGAACTATGTTTCTAAAAGAAGTTACATGTATTTTTTAATTGAAAAAGTTATTCAAATATTTTTTAATATAATAATAGTTATTTATTACTTGTTTAACCTTAAAATAAACATGTATTTTTTAAACAAAAAGTTAAAATAAATCAATTTATTTTAACATTATTTCCTATGGGTCTCTACGTTTAATATTTTCTATAGGAGGATGTTGGATTACTTGTGAGTAGTCATATGGGCGATGAACCTACTCCAGTTCTGCGCTAGAGTATATTTACAACTGCTGTGGGTCCTTTCTGGCTGTAGTAACTATAGGAGTGCAATTTTTGAATAGCAATTGGCTTCCTCTTTTGTAGGTTGGTGCATGCCCCTCCATAAACCCTTCCGTAGATAGAAGTTAACAACTAATTAGTCCTCCAAAATCCCATCCCCTTCAGTAGCAAGTATTCCCAATTTCCCAGCCACTTCCCACCCTTCCCACATTTACTGCTAAGACACCTAACTACATGTGCTGGGATCGCCTCATTCTGGGTGAAGATCTCTGCACACAAAAGACAGGAGACATGGAGGCACAGACCTCTGCACGTGGGTTAGTGAACAGCATTTTGCAGTACATCAGTATTACCATTAAACGCACTAAAAATGCAGGTAGTGAATGGGCCCCGTGATCTGCAGTTCATGCAGCAGCTGAGCTGTGCGGCATGCATTTAAAACGCAGCTCAGCATTCAGATGGTTCCTGGGAATTCAAGATCTGGCATTTGCACCCTTAAAATACCACCTTCTACTCAGGCCATTGCTGCTACGCCGCTCGCATGGTTCGAGTGCCCACATTGGCGTGTTCTTTACAAGCAGTGCTTTATTTGTAAAATAATAAGTGCCGGTGCCCCCCCACCGGCAACTCCGGCTCAAATTAAGCACTGGTTATAAGGCGTCTTCTCAGAACTCTGAAGTATTCCTGGACCATGCATGAGTAACTTATACATTGTAGGTTTTCGGCTGGCACACTGGGGTTCGTATTCCTGCTTGTTTCATTATTACTGAAGACTACAAGTCTCGGAATGCAAAGCAAAAACCTGGAGTGGATGAGCTACTCAGGCATGGAGCAAGAGAACTGGAAAGCTCTGGTCCGTACCCCTCCAGGCTCCATCTGCTGTGCCGCCGTTCACACGGTGGGTGCCTGTGCATTTTTTAATGCTGGTACAGACTCCCCCACAAGGCAAATCAAAGGTGCCTGTCCCTGCCAGGGTAGAACGGGCCAGGACAGGACTGAGAAACAAAACGCAACCCTGGCATAAATGCTCAAACCAGCCCTTCCCTTCTTACCTCCCTCAAGCTCTTTCTTTTCACCCATCTATCCATTCCCTCTCCTCTCTCTTGTCACTCTCTCTCCATCCCTCTCTCCCCCTCTCTCACTCTTGAAGCCTCCTATTCGTGCTACAATTAATCTCAGGGATCTGGGGAAGTGACAGAGGCCTCAAGTCCTGGGCTCCCAAGACATGCCTCCCGTCTTTATCCCACTGGGGAATGTCCTGCGGAATAGGTGGTCACTCCGGCCAAGGTCCACGCCAGTGGGGGGGCAGAGAGGCAATAGCTGCCTCTCAGCCCTGACTCTTAAATGTCTGACACCTGTGAAGCAGGGCTTGTGATGCAGTAATGCAAGGCACGGAAGAGTACAGCTCCCATTTGGAGTCACCATCACACTGAGCTTACCACTGACAGTGATGCACGGTGTAAGTGTGTAATGAATGACCCCTCTCTCCTCCGGGGGGATCCTATTTACATACTGGCTGTGCTTTCTGACGCAAGAAGTCTGTTGCTGAAACGTGTTTGTACTGAGAGGTTTCTGATATTCGAGCCACGTTCGGTTCCTAGACACTAAGGTGACCACCACACTCCAGATCATTAGAGACACTTTTTTCCTGTTCTTAACTTTTCACCTACAAATCATTGATTCCACGTGTGTTAGTACGATTTTTTCAGTGGAAGCAAAACAAGACCACAATGCCCAGAATGCATTGGACTGTCACATAAAACTCTGTCCATATTGATCTGGACTGAGGTAGTCATCCTACTGAACACACCTACCAGTTTGGCTAGGCATGCAGCAGACATCTCTCATTCATGCCTTCCTCATCATAAACAGCTCTAGGATTTTAATCTGCAATTGGTAGGCAGCAGACCTAGCAGAAGATTGGCAGCTTACCACCTAAGTCGTACTCTTGGGTCTGCATTGGCCTGGAAATAGGTGCACGATTGCTCTGGCCTGTTCCTCTTCTGCTGCATGGAGAAAGAAGTCATTGGTTCCCGCTGGTGCCTATCAAGTTGTTCGAATATAATTCAGCCACGTGGGTCAGATCTACCAGTTCTGCTTCTAGGCATGAGGTATCTACGGCGAGGGAGGCAGGATGGGACTACTGGTGAGCTAAGACTAAGCGACTGATGCACTGGTCATGCCTTTGTGTCAGCTTCTAACATGGCTGAAGTGCACTTCCACTGGAGAGTAGCGAAAGGCGGCTCGGAGTCCCCACTCCTGATTAGATGCTTTCCCCTTCAGTCTCCCCATGTTCATTACTTTTCCTTCTGTACTGTCTCTTCCAATCTTGAATCTTCTTCTTTCTACGCATGCACTCTTTTTTTATTTTCATACCTCCCACGTATCCACTTTTCAGCTCTAGCCTATCAGACAGTGCAAACTGTCTGTTGCGAAAGACCTATTGTGAACTTGGAGTGGGCCCTTTACTTACCATTGGTTGGATTTCTTATCACTCTCATTTGCTTGTTTCTTATTCAGTGGCTCGCCTTCCTGTTCTTGTGTATTTCCCCCTCCTGGAGCACAGCCTATTTACGATCCTTTTTATTGGCTGACTTGTATCCTTCCCCTGCTAACATTTAGGGAACTACTTTTTTTCTTTTTAATTCAGCACTTGGTGAGAATGCGTGTGTTTTCTATCCCTCTCCCTCATGTGCATCTTCCCACCCAATATCCCACCCCACTGCAATGTGTTGCACCACATTCCTCCAAGTCTGTGTGGAAAAGCACAGCAACAATAATATTTTGCTAGGGTATGGCTGAATAGCAGACTTTAAGGCTTATTTGCTTTATCTCCTGCATTCTGCCTATTGCATGCAAGCACAAGGATTGGCACCTTATTGACACTGGGGAAGCGCCATTTGCTCTATTAACTCTTCTGGCATCTGAGTTAGAAGGTGTACTTAGCATGACACTACTCCTTCATGCCCATGAATCCACTCCCCGGGCTACTGCTGAGAACCAAATGGCTGAATCACGTAGAAAGTAAATTAGGCCACAAAAAGTATTTTCCTTTACACTGTGACATTTCCTTATTCTTTTTACATTCTGTTTAGAGTTTCCTCTGTGAATAGTATTTGAAAAATAAAGCATGCCATTTATAAAAATTGGAAACATAGAATTCAATGTACAGCTATAAGGTACGTAAGGTATGTGTTTGTGTTTTTCCAGAAGTAGATTTGGTCTTCTTTTACTGTTTTTTAAACAATACATTTCAGGCCAACAGCTCGGCAAGCGCATTCTAAAGGCAAGACCTATTGGCTTTGCCAATGCTCCCTTTCACATCATTCTCTTGTTTTCTTGCAGTCATCCATTTCTCCATTCTCAGTTAATTTTCTTACTAATCACATCCAGCCACGATGGAAAAACGAGCTAGAATTTGTCTCTGCGCTACACATTGTGCAGGGCTTTTCTACACATAAAGGTGTATCTCCAGATAAGAACAGTATTTTCTGCCAAGGGTATCTCAGCTATTAATAAACACATTAGGTCAGCTTGGGGGAAGTATATGCCTAAACTTCCGCGGCTTTTTGAAAAGATATATACCATCAGCCTTAATCTTCCAAAATAATTGTATGATACTCCAAGTTGATTTATACCATCATTAAATGATTAATCTAATGAAACAATATCTCATCATAAAATCTTCATTATAAAGTAGGTGCTCCCAATATATACACGATGCAGTGAAAGTGCAAAGTGATATGCGTGCAAAAGTTTTATATACAATATGTACAAATGTGGTTAAAAACCATATAGAAAAAAGGGCAAACTTCAAAAGACGCCATCAGTCCAGGCATCTTGAAGTTACTCATCTATAATCCACATTTAATATATCTTTTCAAAAAGCCGCAGAAGTTTAGGCATATACTTCCCCCAAGCTGACCTAATTTGTTCATTAATATTTAATTACCCAGGTCTAAGGATTATATGGGTTTGCCTCATTTGTTATGACAAAGGGTATCTCAGCAGCAGGGCCATCCTCCTGATTGTAACTATATGCGGATCACAGATCATTGTAAAAGTCAAGATGTTTACATAGATTTGACAAAGAGAAAAACTTTGCAAACTTTGGGCCTGACTACGAGTTCGGTGGATGGGATCCTCTGTCCCAAATGTGACGCTTTCCCTTCCACCATATTACAGGTTCCTTGGGTTATAATGATATCAGTCACGTTTGTGACAGCGTAACCCTCTCAGCCAAACCCGTAATCAGGCTGTTTGTCAAGATGGCACCCTGTTATCCACCTCTCATGCTAGCTTCGAGTTACTCAATTCATTCTGAAGCTCAAATGATGCTTTCAGGTACCATATACATTTTGTTCGCAACTCAATCCATAGGAAGCCTATCTTTCAGGTATCTACGTCATGCACTGGTGTTTTCCATCTTTACTGGGTGCTTGATGATGAAAGTACCATATGAGACAACAAACCATGACGTAGCATGATAGCACAGTATAGTTCACTCTCAATCCTTGGAATCTCATGGCAACGACAGAAACATTGCCATCGGCTAGGCGGAAAACAGGGTTTCAGGTAACCCCAGAATTGAGCAAGACAACCTCAAAAAGGCAGAACCTATTGATATTGTGGTTGTTGAACATTTGTACCCTCACGTCTAACTTTCACTCATTCAACCACTCGAAGGCTTAAGGAGAGACCACTTCGCCGACTGTTGACGTATGACATGTAAACTTTCTGGACTGTTATTACTCTGAGCAAACAATAGATGACGTAGCTTTAAAGTGACTTGGAAATCTTTTATCCTATATATGAAGTAGACCTGGGCAAAGTTTTGGGAATTTTGTGTTACGCTTGTTACTCAAACTTCCTGAAATTCCACGACTATGCCACTTTATGTAATTACGCGCTATAAATTTGCCGCTAACACAGGGGAACAACTGAACACGAGTAGCTCTTTTTCACGGTGCCTTTGATTTTTGCACTACTTTTTTCCAAGGAAATTCATCTTTGTGTCAAAAGCTGATGCAAAGACGCATTTTGTGCTAAAATATAGTGCAAAATGGCGGATTTTATATTTCACATACTTACGTGTAATACTGCATAATTTTTGCCAAACTTTTATGTAATCCCATGAAAGCAAAGTACACAAACAAATCCAAGTAATGTGTTATTGTCATAGATCACACGATAATTTGCATGAAAAGGCTACACTGACTTTAATTGGTTTATTATTTAATTGGCTGCATAATTCTTATGAGAACAAGAAATGTTATTGTCATTAATGGTTTTGCTGCAGCTAAATTTTGAATGTGTATGTATTGTTGTATAATATACACAATACATGAACTCCAATAAAAAAAATGACATTGGTGTAGGGTCATATGAAAAGGCTGGTGCCATCAAGAATGAGAAGGCGAAGGCCCCGGGAGAACCGCAGCCATGTATACCGGTCTCTGGTAGGTGAAGACAAAACCAATGGATGTGTATGTGTGAATGTATGTATGTGTGCATGTATGCATGCATGTATGTATGGAAGTATGGATGAATATAATATGTGTAACACAAATATAGCTACAAAGCACCAGAATGAATTGAACTGTTCCACTACTGGCAAAATGAAGGTCCAGGGGCCGTATTACACAATGTGCCCCAGGGGCGCACAAAGCATTTGTGCCCACTCTGCGCACCCCGGGGCAATTTGGCATTACGGAGCAGAGGCAAACATGTCTTTAGAAGGTGCACTGAAAGTGAAACATGCAGGTGGGTTTCCGCCCGCACAGAGACAAGCGGAGCAGCTTTTAACAGCGGCTCCGTATTTCTCTTGAATGCGCTGCCCTGGAGGAGGCACAACTTTGCGGCTGCCGTGAGGGCAGCGCACCTTTCCTGTTTGCACCCGGCACACCTGCATTACGGAGCGCCGTGGCGCAAACATGTTATGTGCACCCTTTAGGTAATACGGGCCCTGGTCTGGTTCTGATAATCTTGAGTGACATGGAAGAATCTGAGAGCTCAGTTACATTACTTCCGTAAACAGCATAGAAGGAAACACCCTCTGTTAATACAAGCCCAGCATCAACGTAAAGGCATCAATACATTTCTGCCATTTCCAATGCAGCATCACTACAGACCGGACTGGAGGCGAAGAAATGGCAGACCCGGACCAGCTCCATGCCAGTGGCATACCACTTTTCAACCCCAAACATTCATTTATCAATTTGATACTTTATCAGAGTTTTAGTTTTGGTCAGTTTAGCAAATTGGGCTAATGCCCCTGGTAAGATGATTTATGAAAGGAAAGTCCAAGACTAGAAACATGGGCCCAGATTTACTAACAATTTATGCCATGGTTGTGCCATTTTTTCGGCACAGCCATGACGCAAAATGTTAGGATTTATTAAGTTGCCTGCATGGCTTGGTAAAGAAAATGTAATGTAAACCAACGCCTCGGGCTGTGTTGAATTACAAAGAAAGTGTTCCACTGGAAGAGCATGGATGTTCCCATGCATCGACCCATGGATTTTGGTACATTCCCAGATTTACTATAGCTAGTAAACCTGAGACTCGTCAAAATGCGATGCTTTCCCCAATGAGGCATAACAAGGCAAAATATCTTCATTTTTCCTTGTTACCTACTTTTCTGTTTGTGATGCTGTCTGCATCGCACATAAGAAGAGGAAATTCCCTTACAAAATTGTTTTTGTGCAAGAAGATATGCATTTCTGCACAAAAACAATCCTGCCCATAACACAGGCACCTTTGCAGCACGGCATAAGGGTTCCTGTGTTGGCACTAGGCAGCCTCAAGTGTGCCAGGGCAAGGAGAGAGCTGAAGGGCACCATATTTCTTAGTAGATGTGCTGCTATTCGGTCCTCCCCGTTCACACGAGGCAGTGCAGCTCTTTGATGCTTCCCTGTGTTGCGTGAACTTTTGATAAATATGCCCCATGGTGTCCTCCCTGCCTGTAGCCATCTGAGAACTCTCCTTCGTGCACCACCCAGGTGGTACCCAATGGACACCAGAAAGACTTCAGATGCAAGAAGTGATCTACGATGGTACCAACTTAATAAGTAAGACTACAACATTTTGGATTTGAGGCACAACGCCTATAGAAAAAGTTGAGTATTTACTCCCAGAGGTTTATAGGTAAATGTAATGTTTTTTTTAATTCATAATATCCATTTATGGTGAAATGCATAATGATCTACACTAGTAAATGTAACAGGTGTACATTTCCACCTGTAGACAAATAACAAAAAAGTTAACTTGCACCTCTAAACATGTTTCTTCTTTTCCTACTTAGGGAATATTCTTTGTCTGTGATGAAACACTCCTGCTTACACTTCCATAATTTTGGGAGTGTTCCCTCACATTCTGACGCCAAAAACACATTTCCGTGTGATCTCAGCAGGAGTAAAGATCTCCAAGTGGCTGCACTGGGGCTCATCACTAACCAGCTAGGTTTGCACTTTAGAAATATCAAAACATACAAACATGCATAGGTTCATAAATGGGCAAGTGTATTCAGGGTGAGAAACCGCCATAAACGTTTGATTATCCCCCACAGTCTTGTGAATTTGCTGGTATTCAGCACTTTGTACTCATGGACCCACTCAGGAACGCTCATAGCCCCAATCCTGGGAACACCGCGGGATCTTCCGTGACTCAATCCTATTCGTGAGCGCAAACGCCTACCAAGAATAAGAAGAGTTTGTGTGTGCAAATAGTTTACGTTTTTAATTAGGCCTTTTCTTAAGGGTCGAAGTTATTCAAAGGACCCCATGTTAGAGGAGGGCCTTGTTTACAGTCCTAGGGGCATATTTTAAAAACGCACCCTTTACCGCCACCATTTGTGTAACGTATTCAAATTACTGCGCACCAGGCGCAGGGTAGGGGTCAATAGCTTCATTTTTCATGGCACTATTGATGTACTCTTCAGGAGTAGCGCCAAAATACTGGCACTACTCCTGCAGAGTAGATAGGGGCCCATTATAAATCTGTTACATTTCCTTGCGACATTTTTTCAGCCCCCCTAACAGGGGAATGCCCTCTTTGCATACGTTATGCCTGGCATGTAGTGCAAAGGGTTACAAAGTGGCGCAATGCATGCATTGCGCCACTTTGTAAATGTGGTACAAGGATTTTGGCCTTGTTGGGCCACATTAGCGTAAACAATGGTGCTAAAGTAGCATTATTTAACAACTCAGTGCATTCTGTGAGTTGTAGTTTTGATTGACTTCACTTGAACCACTTGGGATACAAGCAATTGGATAAAAGGAAAGCTCAGAACTGAATACTTGTCTTCTGGTACCCATAACCTTTGCTGGCTACCAAGTGGCCCAAAGCAATGCCCATCGCCCTCACCCGGTCCTGACTCTTCATCCAACATCATTTTGCACACTACTTGGGCACAGTCATACACGTGACCAGCTGCACGTTTGTAAGTTTTTCTCAATGGCCTCTAAGATCGTTTGAAGTTACTGTAATGAAATATTTGTATAAATTCTCACTGGGTCCCTGGCGGCTGGGGGGGCGAGGGAGGGGCTGGTGCGGGTAACTCAATGAGCCTGAGGGACTTCAGCTCGCAGAAGAAATTGAATTATTTCTGTGGCTAAATTATTCACCATTGAAATCTTTGATGAAAAGACTTCTCGTTCTGCATTAATTATTGCTCTTGTGGGTAATTGTCTCTCTGGTGCCAGATCCGATTTCATTGTTGGACACTTTGTTTCAGTCCACAGCTTTTGAAGTTGATGGAGTGTTTTCTTAAAGGCCAAGGATTCTATATTTTAGGATGTTGAAATTTAAGGAAGTATGTCACCCAAGGCGTCATATATCCTCTATCTGGTGCAACTAAATGGTCATGCAGTAAAATATACAAGAGAAAACGATGTTATTCTGCTCCTCCAAGCTAGTGTGCTACAAAACCCCACTAAACGTAAGTCTGCGTGTATTTCACAAGGATAAATTATATTGCAGATATGCAAGGAGCGAGAACCCCATATTGTGTCTGGTTCCCTTCTAGTAGCATTAAAATAACTTATCCTTGCAGAGGTGAAGCAAAACTTGGAGGCATATTTAGGAGCCACTAGCACCTCTGGGGCGTCATTTTTCCTGATGCTCCGGTGGGCAATGCCCTGCGGCGTATTTACATGGTGGCATTAAGCCACTTTTTGTGGTTTAACGCCACCTTGTAAATAAGGCCCCTTCATACGCAGCACTTTGTGTGGAAGGGGCGTGCAATGGGTGATGTGGTAGGCGTTCCACTGCACACCCATTGCATTTGGATGCTGCCTCAGATTTACGAGCTTTTGTAAACCTGAGGCACCACCAAAAAAAAACGCCACCCCAGGGGTGGCGTTAGCAAGGCACACTGAGGAGCAATACTTTCCCTTCCTGCACATAAACAATCATTTGAAAATGACCCTTTGGCACTTCTGTGTGTGCTGCATTCTGCAGCACATACAGAAGTGCCAATCACCATTAGTGATTGTTTATGTGCACGAAGGGACACCTTCCCACACATAAACAATCAAACCCCTCAACGCAGACATACGTGCACGATGGCGCAAGGAAGTCTGCGTTGGCACTAGGGGTGTGCCATATACTAATAAATACGGCGCATCCCTGCGTTTCTAAAGTGATGCAATGTGGAGCTGCCAATTTTGACGCAGCACTGCGGTGCACCACTTTCTAGCATATCTGGCCCTACTGTCTTCACCACAGAGAGATATAATGAACTTCACAAATGTTTGTTGGTGAAAACACCCGTTGCACACCACTGGATTTCTTTCCAGCGAAGAGTTCATTGTTCGGATCTGTGGGTATTTTACTGGAGAACAGTTTATTGTTCGGATCTGTGGATATCTTACTGGAGAACAATTCACTTTTGTATCTGGGGATTTCTTACTGGAGAACAGTTCATTGCTCGGATCTGCAGATATCTTACTAAAGAGCAGTTAATTTCCCAAATCTGCAGATATCTTACTAGCGAACAGTTCATTGCTTGGATCTGCAGATATCTTACTAGAGAATGGTTCATTGTTTGGATCGACAGATATCTTACTGGAGAACAATTCACTGTTCGTATCTGGGATTTCTTACTGAAGCACAGTTTATTGCTTGGATCTGCAGATATCTTACTAGAGAAGAGTTCATTGTTCGTATCTGTGGATATCTTAGTCGAGAAGTGTGCATTGCTCGGATCTGCAGATATCTTACTGGAGAACAGTTCATTGTTCAGATCTGCAGATATCGTACCAGAGAACAGTCCATTGTTCAGATCTGCAGATATCGTACCAGAGAACAGTCCATTGTTCGGATCTGCGGATATCTTAGTAGCAAACTGTGCATTGCTTGGATCTGCAGATATCTTACTAGAGAAAGGTTCATTGCTCGGATCTGTAGATATCTTACTAGAGAAGAGTTCATTGTTCGGGTCTGCAGATATCTTAATAGAGAACAGTTCATTGTTCAGATCTGTGGATCTCCTACTTGAGAACAGTTAATTGATTGGATCTGTGGATTTCTCACTAGAGAACAATTCATTGTTCGGATCTGCAGATATCTTACTTGAGAACACTTCATTGTTCTGATCAGTGGACATCTTACTAGAGGAGTTAATTGCTTGGATCTGTAAATAGCATACTAGAGGACAGTTCAATGTTCGGATCTACAGCTATCTTACTGGAGAACAGTTCATTGTTTGGATCAGCGGATATCTTACTAGAGAAAAGCTCATTGTTCTGATCTGCAGATATCTTACTGGAAAACAGTTCATTGTTTGGATCTGCTGATACCTTAACAGAGAACAGTTAATTGCTCGAATCTGCAGATATTGTACTGGAGAGCAGTTCATTGCTCTGATCTGCGGATATTGTACTGGAGAGCAGTTCATTGCTCTGATCTGCGGATATCTTATAAGAGAACAGTTCATTGTTATGATCTGTGGATATCTTACAAGAGAACAGTTCATTGTTCGGATAAGTGGATATCTTACTCGAGAACAGTTCCTTGCTTGTATCTGTGGATATCTTACTAGAAAATGGTTCGTTGTTCGGATCGGCGGATATCTTACTGGAGAACAATTTACTGTTCAGATCTGGGGATTTCTTACTGGGGAACAGTTCATTGCTCGGATCTGGCGATATCTTACTAGAGAAGAATTAATTGTTGAGATCTGTGGATATCTTAGTCGAGAACTGTTCATTGCTCCGACCTGCAGATATCTGACTGGAGAACAGTTCATTGTTCGGATCTGCGGATATCTTACTAGAGAGCAGTTCATTGTTATGATCCGAGGGCATCTTACTAGAGAACAGTTCATTGTTCGGATCTGCAGATATCTAACCAGAGAGTAGTTCATTGTTATGATCCGAGGGCATCTTACTAGAGAACAGTTCATTGTTCGGATCTGCGGATATCTTACTAGAGAGCAGTTCATTGTTATGATCTGAGGATATCTTACTAGAGGACAGTTCATTGTTCGGATCTGCAGATATCTAACCAGAGAGTAGTTCATTGTTTGGATCTGCGGATATCTTACTAGAGGACAGTTCATTGTTCGGATCTGCAGATATCTTACTAGAGAGCAGTTCATTGTTTGGATCTGCGGATATCTTACTAGAGGACAGTTCATTGTTCAGATCTGCAGATATATTACAGGAGAACAGTCCGTTGTTCGGATCTGCAGATATCTTACTAGAGAGCAGTTCATTGTTCGGATCTGCGGATATCTTACTAGAGAGTAGTTCATTGTTATGATCCGAGGGCATCTTACTAGAGAACAGTTCATTGTTCGGATCTGCGGATATCTTACTAGAGAGCAGTTCATTGTTTGGATCTGCGGATATCTTACTAGAGGACAGTTCATTGTTCGGATCTGCAGATATCTAACCAGAGAGTAGTTCATTGTTATGATCTGAGGATATCTTACTAGAGACAGTTCATTGTTATGATCTGAGGATACCTTACTATAGAGCAGCTCAGTGCTCAGATCTACAGATATCTTACTAGAGCGCAGTTCATTGTTATGATCAGCGGATATCTTACTAGAGAGCCGTTCATTGTTCGGATCTGCAGATATCTTACTAGAGAGCAGTTCGTTGTTATGATCTGAGGATATCTTACTAGAGAGCAGTTAATTGTTCGGATCTTCAGATATCTTACTAGAGAACAGTTCGTTGTTATGATCTGAGGATATCTTACTAGAGAACAGTTCGTTGTTATGATCTGAGGATATCTTACTAGAGAACAGTTCATTGTTTGGATCTACAGATATCTTACTAGAGCGCAGTTCATTGTTATGATCAGCGGATATCTTACTAGAGAGCCGTTCATTGCTCGGATCTGCAGATATCTTACTAGAGAGCAGTTCATTGTTCGGATCTACAGATATCTTACTAGAGCGCAGTTCATTGTTATGATCAGCGGATATCTTACTAGAGAGTCGTTCATTGCTCGGATCTACAGATATCTTACTAGAGAGCAGTGCGTTTTTATGATCTGAGGATATCTTACTAGAGAGTCGTTCATTGCTTGAATCTACAGATATCTTACTAGAGAGCAGTGCATTGTTATGATCTGAGGATATCAGATGTGGAGAAACCTTATCATTGCATTGTCCAGTGTGAAGAAAGGTCATTATCGTTGTTCATAACTGGCTTGAAGGAATGGTAGTATTCCGAACAAGCAGCATATATATATATATATATATATATATATATATATATATATATATACACATACACACACACACACACGCACACACACCAGAAGGTCTCTGAATCTCTGGGCTGCAAGTCTGGATTCTCTTCCGCTGTTTTACTATTTTCATCCCTAAGCGCGGGGTTGGTCAGAGCTCGTTATCTACGGGGTGCGCGCGCTTTCTTCCGCTGACGCGCGCAGCGTTAACAAGGCGCACCGATGTCAGAGACGGGGGCCGGATGCCACGTGCCGGGCGCGGGAGCAGGGTAGCCCCGGCCAGGGTACAGGTGAGCCCAGGTCGGGGACAGGTGCGCACAGACAGTGGGCAGGTGCGCCCTCCACGGAGGGCCGGAAGAGCACGTCTCAGTGACTGATGCCTTTCCGCTTCGCCGCCAGGCTGCTGGCCCTGACGCCATCAGTGAAAAGCATCCCCCCGGCCCGTGCGCCGCCCCACCGCCGCTGCCCCCAGTCTTCCATTCACAGAATCTCTGCCTCGCTGCAGATAAATCATTTCCCTGAGTCAGTGCCCTTGGAAGGAGAGATCCTGACGCCTCACACGGGCCCAGGAGATGGGCATGCGCTACACCTTGGTGCATCCTAGGCAGCATCCCGCTCGACCAATCAGAGCCCTGGCCAGCATCCTCTGCCGCGCCTCACTGGTCCATGCGCCCTGTCTTCAGCAGCCTATGGCTCGGGCTGTGGGTGCGAGAGGGGGGCAGCGGAGCGTTTGTGCAGTTGTGGCTGAGGAGAAGGGGGTGGGTTGAGGGGTGCACTGCGCGCCCCTCACCCCCCTCCTTAGTATTCCGCTGGAGAGCCCTTCAGCCGCAGCTTTAATGCACTGAACACCTCACGGATGCCTGAGGCAGTGAGCGCATCCCAGCCCCACCTCACGACAGCCGGTGACAGACACGGCCTGTAGGTTGCTGGAGTAGCGCCAGGGGTTTATTTCCTACTGTTGAGCGCTGCTGGGCGCAGCAGGGTACAGGTTACACTAGCATGTCATCCTTCCAAGGTGGATGAAATAAGCATCATTGAGTTCGGCAGCGGTGTCTCATGTAATTTATCGGTGTCCAGCTATCATAAATCTGTCCCTCCGTCCATTCCACCATCCGTCCGTCATGCAACTGCCCATCTACCCATCATTAATGTATTCATCCACCCATCCGTCCGTCATACACCTGTCCATCATTCATCCATTCATCCACCCACCCACCCATCCGTCCGTCATACACCTGTCCATCTACCCATTCATTCATCCACCCATCTATCCATCCATCCGTCATGCACCTGTCCATCCACCCATCATTTATTCATTCATCCAGCCACCCGTCCATCTATTTATCTACATGTGTCTGCCTTTCTGTCCATTTATCAGCTTACATTTGATTTAGCAAAATGAGAGTTCGCCCTATCTCTCACGTCTTCCCGGTGGGGGGCACTCCGCGCCTTGGCTGGAGCTCTCCGTGGTCTCAGCAGAATCTGAGTGAAAAATTATGGCATGGAATGCTACTCAGGGGAATTCGCGACTGATAAGATGCCTGAGCTCAACATCTCCATCCACATTCTGCTGCCCCATTACGTATACAAGTGGCCGCGGTGTCCTTGTACCACCCCGGTGCCATTCACAGCTTGGCATGTGCCCTTCTGCAGATGTTCACAATGTGCCACGCCAGGGGTAAAGCAGGTCTCGGTCGATGGATGGCCTTTCATCTCCGAGCTTCTCACAAGGGCGGTGGCACCAAGCCAAGGGGCATTGCCTCTCTTAATCTGGGCAGTATTTTTACCTCCAAGTGCCTCGCTGAATGGGTGCCCATCGATCTCTCAAGAATCGTGCCCCTGTGGCAAGAGTGGAACCTTGTGTATCACCACAGTTTACAGCAGTTTTTTTTTTTTTTTGCAGTTTTATACAGCGCGAATTCGACCCGAAGGCATTGGAGCGGTTTACATGAGCACCAGTTACATTACACAGTGACTCATTCATTTTTGGAGCGCTTTACGTGAGCACCAGTTACATTACACAATGAAGCATTCATTTTTGGAGCGCTTTACATGAGCACCAGTTGCATTACACAATGGCGCATTCATTTTTGGAGCGCTTTACGTGAGCACCAGTTGCATTACACACTGACGCATTCGTTTTTGGAGCGCTTTACGTGAGCACCAGTTACATTACACAATGGC
The DNA here is from genome assembly GCF_031143425.1 of Pleurodeles waltl. Taxonomy (NCBI): domain Eukaryota; kingdom Metazoa; phylum Chordata; class Amphibia; order Caudata; family Salamandridae; genus Pleurodeles; species Pleurodeles waltl. The sequence continues at coordinate 52,415,959 of NC_090438.1, forward strand.
GCATTCATTTTTGGAGCGCTTTACGTGAGCACCACTTGCATTACACAATGACGCATTCATTTTTGGAGCGCTTTACATGAGCACCAGTTGCATTACACACTGACGCATTCATTTTTGGAGCGCTTTACGTGAGCACCAGTTACATTACACAATGGCGCATTCATTTTTGGAGCGCTTTACGTGAGCACCACTTACATTACACAATGACGCATTCATTTTTGGAGCGCTTTACGTAAGCACCACTTACATTACACAATGACACATTCATTTTTGGTAGACACGTGGAGATGAAGGCCCATATTTATACTGTTTTTGCACCGCTTTTGTGTCTTTTTTTTTAACGCAAAACCGGTGCAAACTTACAAAATACAATTGTATTTTGTACGTTTGCGCTGCTTTTGGGTCAATAAATGATGCAAATGCGGCGCAAAAATGTATAAATATGGGCCTAAGTGATTTGCCTAAGATCCCACGATGTTGAGACCGACGCGAGATTCGAGCCTGGTTCCCTAGCTCCAAAGTACAGTTCTGGCCGTTGCGCCAAATCCACATGTTTCGTGCTGTGAAGGGCTCACCGCCTGGTGATACATGTCAGGGTGGACGCCAGAGGTGGAAAACTGCAAAAACCAGTGGATTTTATTGCAAAATCACATCTTCATGTGTCCGTGGCCAGGAGGCCACTGCTGCTTGCACCAGCCTATTGGTCGTGTCAGCACCGCCTGTGACTGAACCGACACAACCACTAACCATGAGACCTTACAAGTCTGACAATTCACAATATTGCAGGCTCCCAAAGCTTGGAAGGCAGGTAATAGCCATTTTAAGGCATATTGAATTGATAACCAACTGTTGTTGTGCTCGTCTCTATACTGACAAAACAGCACCACCATGTGGAAGACTGTCATAAGCGCTGAGGTTGACTATTACATGCCTGTGCCGAGTACCGGGAAGCACTGGCTCAAATTAAGCACTGTGTGAATCACTTTATGTTAAGGATGCAACAACCACGCGTGCAGCCTGGCTAAGCCACTAAATGATGAAAACCATGGCTCCTCTGCAAATTGTGACGTGGGGCTACGTAAACAAGGCTGGCGCCCAAACAAACACTCAGTCAGGTTGCTAGAAACAAAGAGAACTACAGAACAAGAGTGAAATAAGGAGGTACTTCTCGTAGAATGAAATAGAGCGCTTCACCCAGCACCTCATCCCAGCAGCTCACCATGGCATCCCTAGAACCTATACCCAGAACTCTAGAATAATGAGAAATGTCACTCATCGCACCAAAGAGCCTCAGAACAGAGCAGGCAGCAATGGAGAATGATTTCAAAACAGAGCAGTCAGCCACGTTTGTGAACTCCAACCAGAACAGTCAGCCATGCAAGTGAACTCAAAATACAGCAGTCAACCACTCAAATGAACTCCAAACAGAACAGTCAGCCATGCCAGTGAACTCAAAACAGAACAGTCAGCCATGCAAGTGAACTCAAAACAGAGCAGTTAGACATGGCAAGGGATCTCAAAACAGATCAGTCAGGCACGGTGTGTGATCTCAAAACAGAGCAGTCAGCCACGTCAGTGAACTCCAAATAGAACAGTCAGCCATGCAAGTGAACTCAAAACAGAGCAGTCAGCCATGCAAGTGAACTCAAAACAGAGCAGTCAGACATACAAGTGAACTCAGAACAGAGCAGTCAGACTGGGCGAGTGAACTCAAAACAGAGCAGTTAGACGCAGTGAGTGAACTCAGAACAGAACAGTCAGACACGCCAGTGAACTCAAAACAGAGCAGTCAGACAGAGCGAGTGATCTGAAAACAGAGCAGTCAGCCAAGGTGTGTGATCTCAAATCAGAGCAATCAGCCACACAAGTGAACTCAAAACAGAGCAGTCAGACGCTGGGAGTGAACTCAAAACGGAGCAGTCAGCCATGCAAGTGAACTCAAAACAGAGCAGTTAGACACACCAAGTGATCTGAAAACAGAGCAGTCAGCCAAGGTGTGTGATCTCAAATCAGAGCAATCAGCCACACAATTGAACTCAAAACACAGCAGTCACCCATGCATGTGAACTCAAAACAGAGCAGTCAGGCACGGTGTGTGATCTAAAAACAGAGCAGTCAGCCATGCAAGTGAAGTCAGAACAGAGCAGTCAGCCATGCAAGTGAATTCAGAACAGAGCAGTCAGCCATGCAAGTGAACTCAAAACAGAGCAGTAAGCCACGCCAGTGAACTCAAAACAGAGCAGTCAGTCATGCAAGTGAACTCAAAACAGAGCAGTCAGCCATGCAAGTGAAGTCAGAACAGAGGATTCAGCCATGCAAGTGAAGTCAGAACAGAGGAGTCAACCATGCAAGTGAACTCAAAACAGAGCAGACAGCCATGCAAGTGAAGTCAGAACAGATCAGTCAGCCATGCAAGTGAACTCAAAACAGAGCAGTTAGACATGGCAAGGGATCTCAAAACAGAGCAGTCAGGCACGGTGTGTGATCTCAAAACAGAGCAGTCAGCCACGTGAGTGAACTCCAAATAGAACAGTCAGCCATGCAAGTGAACGAAAAACAGAGCAGTCAGCCATGCAAGTGAACGAAAAACAGAGCAGTCAGACATACAAGTGAACTCAGAACAGAGCAGTCAGCCATGCAAGTGAACTCAGAACAGAGCAGTCAGACTGGGCGAGTGAACTCAAAACAGAGCAGTTAGACGCAGTGAGTGAACTCAAAACAGAACAGTCAGACACGCCAGTGAACTCAAAACAGAGCAGTCAGACACAGCGAGTGATCTGAAAACAGAGCAGTCAGCCAAGGTGTGTGATCTCAAATCAGAGCAATCAGCCACACAATTGAACTCAAAACACAGCAGTCAGCCATGCAAGTGAACTCAAAACAGAGCAGTTGGACACGTGGCAAGTGATCTCAAAACATAGCAGTCAGTCATGCAAATGTACTCAAAACAGAGCAGTCAACCACGTGAGTGAGCTCAAAACAGAGCAGTCAGCCACGTGAGTGAGCTCAAAACAGAGCAGTCAGACGCAGTGAGTGAACTCAAAATGGAGCAGTCAGCCGCAGGGCCGTCACTTGCATGGGCCGCGGCCCAGGGCCCCACGCTCCGCCCACACACAGGCGGCCTCACGGCAGGGTTTGCCCTGACTTGCGCCTCACCTATGCTGCAGCACTGCAAGGACCAGGGGAAGGACGCCTGTCTCCTGGACGTACCAGGCATGCGCAGCCCTGCCAGGATAGAGGAAAGGGACCATTCAAAGGACAAGCACGCACTCTTTCCGCCCTTGATGAGCTGTGAAAGAGATGCTTGTCAGTGTCTGGGAGGGGTCCTGCACCAAGCAGGTTCAGGGTCGCCTTCAACTATTGAGATGCAACTAGGGTTGCCCCCCTTCCAAGAGTAAAACACACGTCATCTGTTTCTGCTTCAAGAGTCTGCAATAGCTGGGGCAGATATTAAATAGGACTTTAAAGAAAAAAATAAGTATTCATTTGTAACACAACTTTTCTGCCTTTGTTTACTTTAACTGTCAATCAGGGATCGTTAATGTAGCTCTAGAACACACTTAATAGTGTTTTCTCTTTATATTTGTTGTTTTAAGTATGTTCAGATTAAGGCTAAAAATACAGATTTTGGGTTGTTTTGCTTATTTTGTACCGGCCGGGACATTAAAGTACGGGGTTGCGGGTAGAAAACCAGCCAGGTGGCAACCCTAGATGCAAACAGCCTTGAATGAGTGAATGAAACCTATTTTTTGTAGTTTTATATAGCGCAAACCCGACCCACCGGTAATACAGCGCTTTACATGAGCACTTGTCACATTACAGAAGGACACATTCTTTTTTTAGGCACAGGGAGATTAAGTGATTTGCCCAGAATCACAGGATGTTAGGCTGATGCCGAGGCTGTAATCTGGTTCCCCGGTCCCAAAGTCATCAGCTCAAGCCGTAACGCCACATCCTGGTTAGAGGGAGGGTGGCGGGCAGAAGCCACCAGAAAGCTCGGCTCGTTATGGACTCAAGGTTCCAACAGGACCTTGAGCTGAGTCAGTGCCACGGAGTAGGCCATTGGTGTTTATCTATTACATTAATACCTGAAATATTGAGAGATACCCCTCCGATCAAGGGGACAGGGCTCTGTAAACCAAAAACACTCAAATAACTGCAAACCTTCATACACTCACACATCTTAGTATCACTCAATCTTATTCAATACCACAGGAATTTGAAAAAAACATTCAGGGCTTCAATTATATTACAATTCATACATTTATAAATCTTATTACATGACACAATGAATGTACCAATGTAATAAAAACAATACTAATAAAATAAAAAGAGGGAGAATTTTCGATACACTCCAATTTCCTTTTTTGTAATAAGGCCCAATTCCACGCGAAGTGCCACTGGATGTAAATAATCATGGTCAGTGACATATTGTCAATATCCATGCACTGTTGTGTTTAGATATTCTGCCAATGCGTTTCGGTGGCCTCAATGTATATATACCACCTTCTTCAGGACTAATCATTTTATATCTCCTCCCAACGAATATCTATAAAAGACATATAATACATCTCCATAAACATAAAACAAACACATCACAGACTTCATTTACAAACTTAAAACAGCCATTAATGGTAGGCCTTCGAAACTCAATAAAAAAACTATTAAAAACCACACATATCGTCTCAATATCCCGTGTTATTTTATAGTACACATATACCCCACTTGTATTCCCCTGGTCAATTTTATAAATTCAACAACTCTCTTTCACGAATGCAATAATACACACCTCCTTCTGCTGATGATGTCAGTCACTCACTTTCACCTTCATTTGGGTCACTCAAGTACACTTCATACCCCACCGTCATCCCAAAAGGCTATTTACCTTAAACCAAATTCTTAAAGGACCCCCTTTTTTGTTATCATTTTATACCATCCCTTCACTTTATAAAGGATAAAACTTCTTATAATGCCTATGAGAATGATATAAAAAATACACCAGTCATTACTATCATGCTCATATCTTAATGGATGTATTAACCAAATAAAGTCCCATTACTGACCTGGAATGTTCCCATATGTTCACAGTTTATCCACCCCAGGCTTCATGCAACACAGCGGTCTACTGAATCACTGCTATGAACCATCTGTCACAGAGGTACAATCCTTTGACCATCCGTGGTCACCAGGCATAGGATGCCTCAGCCCTGTAATAAATATAAACCTCCTGTGTGATACAGGAAAGCTGAGAATACGTCCTCACGCATAGTTTCCAAAGTGTGTTCTTTACCTCTTACAGCCAAAGTCACCATTCCCAATTCTTTATGTATGCGGGAACAACCCCATAATAAGAGTCTTCTGATCTTGGGGTAAATCCTCCTCTAAAGTCCCTAGCGAAACACATTTTTTTAATTTCAGGGAAAACAGCTCATCTTTCAAGAACCCCAACTAGAGGGGGTATAAATCACCCCTTTGCAACAACACCCTTTCTAAAGGATCCACTCAACCCAGTGGCTTACTTTTTGTATATATGGCCACTCTGTGGCTCGGTCCGCGTTCTTCCAGGGAGGAGCCACTGGTAACATCAGCTTTGCCCTATTTATATTACCACAACTCACATCACCAGTGGCTCCACTGTTCCAGCAACCAGACCGTTCTATCCCACTGTGTATTCAACTCAATCAGATAGCCATCCTGAAATAGCTCTCGACGTACTGCATCATTAGCTAAGCTTCTCGCTAGTCAGAGAGCTAGACCGTTCTGACCTGTCGCGTTCCAACCCCATCTTGCGGCCATCTTCAAATGCCTTGATCCATAAAACTGCTGCATCACGTTCCCTAAATTGTTCATCAATATTGATGCAATCGCCCTATTCCTATTTTTTTTTTTTTTTGTCTATGACCTCTTTTTCACCATGGCCACTTCTGGAAACCTAAATCTCCCCAAGTCCCCAACAGCAAATCTATGATTATAAGCCACACAATGCAATAAGTTCAGAAAATGAATTTTACAAAAGCACACAGTGGAAGCCCAGGTTTAAAACCTGCGCCACCTGGTTCCATATTTCCAACTGGTCCACTAGATCACAACTGGGGTATCAGTGATTCTGGTGGCAAGGCAGAGGGGCTGCTATTCCCCTTGTCACTCTGTTATAGGCCCTGCCCAGCTTTAGAACATGTTTTTTTATTTCCATCATAAAGATGAGATCAGATGTCAAATATCCTAGTTCCAGGGTTAAAACATACCAGTTGGACCAGGTTCTGTGGCAGTGGGTAGTTACTGGACAGTATGACTGGTAGATCTTGATATTTTAGGCTGGTGTTTTAAAGCTTAAGACTATTTCATTCTATTTGGATAACATTCATTTTCTAAACTTGATACTCAAAATTTGCAATAGGGAGCAGTCAAGGCTTACTCCAGAAGGTGGTAAAGGGATTAGAACTAAAATATAATATGAAGCGTAATCACACTCATAAACCCTATCAAGCTGAGTTATCTTTCAACATAGCCTGCTTTAGAGTGGCGGATTTTGAAGAAAAAAAAACGCAAAATCCTGCCGTGTGACTCGTAGTTCCCCTGCTCCCCATTAGACATCTCCTGATGTCTCTGCACACACAGTGCGGCTCCACACATGCAGAGCTTCTCCAAAGGCACAGATCGCCCTGTGCAGTGGTAATGGAACCTTGGACACCCTAATTGGCCCTTGCAGTGATGACTGGGGACCATATCTGCAAGGCTCAGGGAAGGGGACTCTCCTCCACTGGGCCTTGCAGCCCCAGACTATGAACGTGAGGCTCAGGGCAGTGGGGTCACATCCCATGGGCCTTGCAATGCTAGACCATACCTGTGAGCCCCAGTGGATGGGACCCCCCTTCCCTGCGTCTCACATCTTTGAATCATAGTAGTGTGGTCCAGGGGAGGTAACACCCTCTCCCTGGGCTTGTAGTGTCATACCTTTGTTGTGGGGCCCATGGTGGAGGGCTCCCATATTCTGGGTCCCCTCTTGTGGGCTTTGCAGCACTAGATCATTGTTGCTGGGCCTAGGGCAGTTGAGGGCCCTACCCTATGTTTCATAGCCATGGTGTTGCATTGCAAGGCCTTGGGGAGGACCCCTCTCACCGGGGCCTTGCAGCCATGTTTATGTGCTGCAAGGCCCATGGGTTAGTGGGCTCCCTCCCCTAATCCTTTCAGTGCTACACTACACCTGAGAGGCCTAGGAGGGGGGCACTTTCTGTGGGACCCTCCTCAGCCCTATTGAAGCTGTCTCTCAGCTCTGTGCCATGGCCTGGTGCATAGGTCCATGTCATGGGCACAGCCATCAGTAGTGCAGCAGATGCACTGGCAGTGGGCACAGGTGTGTTAAGTGCCCAATGTTCCCAAAGTATGGCTTTATCGTACTATAAGCCGGTGGACAAGGGTGAGGGGATGCTTTTACATGGCACCATGGCCTATGGCACCATTGCAGTGCAGCTTGTCTCTCTTCCGGGTGCCTCACAGCTGGCTGTGGTCGGACACTCAGGGGAAGAGGCACCAGCCCACGAGTTTAGCAGTACAGGACTACAGCTGTGAGGCCCATGGGAGGCCTCTCTCAGCGGTGTAGCTATCAGTTGGGCAGCAGATGCTGTGGCATCAGGGCTCATGGATGTTAGGGACCCAATGCACCCAGAATATGGCTCTGCTTTACTGTCTGGCATCATTGTCTTGCATAAGGGCCCATGACTACACTATGATGCCACTGGTTCTTTCTCCCATGCACTGCACATCCATGATCCAGAGGCGTTAATCCCCAGAGAGGGCCATCCTCCCCTAGGTCTAACAGCCATGATCCAGAGGCGTTAATCCCCGGAGCGGACCATCCTCCCCTAGGTCTAAGAGCCATGATCCAGAGGCGTTAATCCCCCGAGAGGACCATCCTCCCCTGGGTCTAACAGCAATGATCCAGAGGCGTTAATCCCCGGAGAGGACCATCCTCCCCTGGGTCTAACAGCCATGGTCCAGTGCTGAGACGCCCAAGGGAAGGAGCCTGCTGTCTAGGGCCTTTCAGCACTGATCCATGGCTGCAATGCCCAGGGCAAGAGGCCCCTCCGAAGGGGGTACCTACCAATAGTGCAGGAGGGCAGTGGGACCGTGGCCTCATGGGTTATGGGTCCAACGCGCCTAAATTATGGCTGTATTTTACTGTTCACAAAAAAAAGTATAGAAAAAGAGATGGATGGAATGCTTAAATTTAGCAACTGGTAAATAGTCCACTTGCATCTCAGTCCATCGTAATTTTGCACACCATGCCACCTCAGTTTGGACCCAGCCATATGCAAATAAGTCTTGACCCTTCTGCAATGGGAACAGTCTAGATCAAACTGCCAGGCTAGGTCCTCCCTGACTTGGAATAAAAGTAGCCCAGGTGAAGTTTCACCCAAGTTAGGTTCATCATCCAGGTATAGTACGGTTCCAGTGACAATGTGCAATGGACCCACGTCTGGGCAGACCCGTCCCACTTAGGGCAACACACCAAACTAAATAAAATAGTGATGATTGGAATGCTTGAATTAATCTCAGCCACTGCTGAGGCTGCCCCCTCCAAGTGAGGCCCACCAGGATGCCTGCTCCCAATTTGAAGACCTCTGTCTACATCATTTGTCTTTATAATTTGTGCACTTCCTATTTTGAGAAACTGTACTTAGTTGGTGATGCAAGGTTTTTTATTCATTTTGTTATATTCCAAGACATTTGGTGAGATGTGTTGGTATTTTATTCTTGCTTAGACATGAAAAGACAATCCATGATGGTAAAATACTGATCAGACACAACTGTGGAGGCCTGGCCTCCCTCCCTCCCTTGGGCTCTGCAGCCATACTACAGCACTGTGAGGCCCAAGTAAAGGGGCTGGTTAGTGGGCCAGGCTCACAGCGCTATTTAGTTGTATTCGAATGTGTGCTTTCTAGGCGCTGTTCAAAACCGAAAGAAATCCACTGAAAGGAGATGTATCTCAGATCTGTTAATTGAATCTGCATCATGCTAATTTACTAAATGAAATGCACTCTGGAATGATGAGTGTATACTAATGATTAGTATCAGAACATTCAGGCTCTGTCTCCTTTCAACCTTTGCTGCTTAAGTGCCAGGACACTCTGGGAGTAGCTGTGTGCTATATAAATACTCACCATTCATTCATTCATTCATTCATTTAAAGGATCCAGGAGACTTTGATAGAAGTGTTGTAGCCATGGCTCACGGCACATGACGTTAAAGGCTTTTAGCCTACATGTGACTGTATTCTGGTAGTTTCTAGTTTATTACAGTGATGCCTTTAATAGAAGTCAAACTGTTTTTAACTGTTTCATTTGCTTTCACATCTTTCTTGCACAAACCTTATCTTGCCCTGGGTATCTAGGAAACCATCTTGAAATTTAAATCTGCATTGCCCCCCACACCCTGCTTTTAAGGGCATCCTACATGCTGCAGCACACCTAACTAGGGCACGAAGAAATATGACCACATCATTCCACAGTGATGGAACTCCACAGTTTTCCCTGGACAGCCCCCACAATCTTCAAGCCCAGCTCCATCATCTGCAAAGCCATCGCAATGCATTAACAGCCCACAAACCAGCTATCTTTCCTCCCACCACTTGATGGTATGCTTGGCATTGACCCTCTGCAGTTATTTGATGGTTTTTGGCTAGGTTTGCACTCCACGACTGACACCCGGCCTTCTTGGATGGCGAGCTCGCCACCTCTAGTGGCTCTCCACACACCGGCAGCAAGGACACCTTCAGACAGAAGATGCTCTAAAAGGAGGAAAAAAAACAAGCAAATGGTCTTTCCCGTCTATGCACCAAAGATCTGGGATGATATCCCCATATCCATCCAGACAGCTCAAACACAGCTCCAAGTTAGAAAACATCTTAATACTGAACTTTTGAACAAACTACATCATGATGCAGTCGCAGTCTATTCTTTCTTTCACATATTGACTATGTGTTTGGCTTTGTGCATCTCGGCTAGATTTGCTGTATATAAATACAGCATAAATACATATATATTGCATGCCCTAGTCTGGAAACGGATTGTTAACATAATATGTATTTTCAGTTATTTGGAATTTAAAATATAAGTAAAGTATTTTGTTAGTGTTAATATTTATGTTTTTATTGTTTTATTTATGTCCACACCAATAAAGTTGCTTCTTGCAAAGTCCCACAACAATAGTCAATTGATGGCACTTCCTGTGATGTAATTTCCTATGATTTCACACGGTATGCAAATTAGAGGGGCCTCATACGTTCTCTTTCTGCCCAGGGCCCCAAAAGTCCTAGAACTGGCCCTGGTCAGCCACAAGGAGTGAACTCGAAACAGAGCAGCCAGCCGAGGTGAGTCACCTCAAAACAGAGCAGTCAGTCACGAGGAATGATCTTGAAACAGAGCAGTCAGCCACGGCGAGTGATCTCAAAACAGAGCCGTCAGCCACGGTGAGTGATCTCAAAACAGAGCAGTCAGCCACGGCGAGTGATCTCAAAACAGAGCAGTCAGTCACGAGGAATGATCTTGAAACAGAGCAGTCAGCCACGGCGAGTGATCTCAAAACAGAGCCGTCAGCCACGGCGAGAGATCTTTGGAACCGGTATAAACTCATAGTCCAAAAACACAAAGTCCCACCACCGCTGCCTTCCAGATACCGACTGTGACCTCTGATCACAGGTGAGGGCACCTGAGCCGGACCGGGACCCCATCACCCATCCTGGAGGAGGCATCATAGGCGCACCTTCTAGGCACTCTACCTCGCGCACCAATGTATATCAGATATATTTTGAGGCTGCTTAAGTGCGACATTTCCGTTGATTCGGTGGGTCTATCTATGACATTCAAATGTCATACGAGTGACACTGTGAGTGATACTTTAGCACGAGTACAGTAAAGTAGCAAGGTCCGTGTAATGAGATACATTTCAGCCATTACCTGGGCTTTTAGCCACAAATAACGTTGCATTCTGGGACCTGTAGTTTCGTTCTTAAAGATTGCTGAAGAATAGAAAAGCGGCACAGGATGAAAGTGGTACATACAACCACACCCTGGCCACACTTTACTTTTAGTCAGGGCAGAAGGGGGAGTGAGGGGCAGCATCATGTTTACTGCTGAAAAAAAATGAATTAAGTGGAAACTGCTCAGAGCTTGTAAAGTCGTCAACCAACCCTGGTGGATTTGTGCGCACATTTTAAAGACCAAATAATTTTTTTAACGTTCCACTCTACTAGGTACCACTGCTGCTCAGAATATTGACATATGTCAACGAGTTGTCCTTTGTTATTCAGTGTAAACTATAACAGAACAATAATAGTGTTTCACACGCTTGTGTGCGCAGATCCATGAGCATATAAAAATGTGCGTCCAGTGGTGCGACATTACTTAAAAAATCGCTGCCATACTTGATGATGTAACAGAATTTAATAATATATTCGAACTTCGGGGAGTTTGAAAAATGTACTCATTAGAACTTAGTCAGCAATGGGCCTGATTGACAAAGGTATAGTTAGACTTTTGGTCTAAGTTTAGGAAAAAGTTGAACTTTACTACTTTTTGGTGTTCCGAAAGATAATCTACGAGTAGTATTTTTACGTCCACACTCAGGGTGGAATCTCCGCACTCAGAGCTGAATCACCGCACTCAGGGCGGAATCTCCGCACTCAGGACGGAATCACCTCACTCAGGGCGGAATCTCTGCACTGAGGGCGGAATCACCGCACTCAGGGCGGAATCACCTCACTCGGGGTGGAATCTCCTCACTCGGAGTCGGGGCAGAATCACCTCACTCGGGGCGGAATCACCTCACTCGGGGCAGAATCACCTCACTCGGGGTGGAATCACTGCACTCAGGGCTGAATCACCTCCCTCGGGGTGGAATCACTGCATTCAGGGCGGAATCACCTCACTCGGGGTGGAATCACTGCACTCAGGGCGGAATCACCTCACTCGGGGTGGAATCACTGCATTCGGGGTGGAGATCTGCCTTGAGTGCGGTGATTCCGCCCAAGTGCAGAGATTCCGCTGAGAGTGCGGACGTAAATATACTACTTGTAACTTATCCTTGTGAATACCGAAAGTCATAAACTTAGACTTTTGGTCTAAGTTCACCTTTGTGTATTGGCCCAATATGATTGGCTTTTGAAAGGTGCCAGGAAAAAAATCACAGAAAGGCACACACAAGAGCCTAATTATTTAAATAGAGCATTGGAGGACAGGGAGACTGACTGCCTCCAGCCAAAACACATGGACAACTCTGCTAGCACTTCAGCTCTCCTCCACCCCAGACAGAAAACCTCACGCTTGCTGGCACATTGCCATGCTGAAAGCTCCTGAAGCATCGTGAAGGCAGACAGGCTGCTAAACTGGCCTACCATAGCTTTACAGTGAGGTGATGCTGAGATCTGCACTGAAGTGCGTTTGTCTAACCCGTGATGTGTGGCACTTGTTAAGGCTGATCCGTGTTAAAGTCTCCAAACACCACAGTGGCCCAGCATGGTTCTGCACTCCGCAACAGCAGGCCTGCATTCTTTTTACAATGATCTGATGTATGCAGTACTTAATTTGAGCCAGTGGTTTCTGGTGCTCGGCACCAGCACTTAATTGTCTGCATCAGCAATTATGACAGCTACCACATGGTGGCACTGTTTGTGTGATTTAGAGATGAGTAGAACAGCAGTTGTTTATTAATTCAAAATACATTAAAAAAAAAAACACTAATACCAGCTTCCCAAGCCATTCTTATAGCTTTGGCGGGCCACGGGCAGCCTGAACTGCTGGAGCTTTAGGCATGTGATGGTTAGTGTTAGAAATAGGGTCTTTGGTTGACAGTCAGGTTACCCCCTGTTCAAGCAAGGACTCTCACTCTAGTTAGGGTAAAAGAGAATCACCCTCAGCTAACCCTTGATTAACCCCTTGCTAGCTTGGCAGAGCAGTAGGCTTAACTTCAGAGTGCTAGTTGTAAAGTATTTGTACCAACACACACAGTAACTTAATGAAAACACTACGAAATGACACAACACAGGTTTAGACAAATAGGAAATATGTATCTAAACAAAACAAGACCAAACGACAAAAATCCACAATACACAAGTCACGTTATCAATAAAAATGCAAAAAGAGTCTTTAAGCAGTTTTAAACACACACTAACACTGTTAACGTAAAAAAGTACCTCGGGTGCGTCAAAAATAACCCCACACGGGCGAGTGTGCATCAAAAAGGGCTTGCGATGCATCGATTCCACTTACGAGCGAGACCTTGCGTCGTTTCTCCTTTCGTCAGGTCGGGACGCGACGTTCCTTCTCTCTGCAGGAGAGCGATGCGTCAACCCGGTCAGCACTCTCGGATCCGGGCAGGCCTAGCGTTGTTTTTACACGCCCAGAGGTACTTGCGTCTGAAATCCAGCCGCACGATGATCCGAAAACCATGCAGCGCGGGTTGCGATCTCCCAGCCTCTGTCAGCAGTGCTGCGTGTAATTTCTCCTGCTCCAGGGTCGATTCTTCGGTCACGTTTCCTGCGAGTGTCGATTTTCAGCCGCGGAGCTGGTGGCGCGTCGTTTCTTAAGCCGCAGATCGGAGTTGCGTCGATCTTTTCCCCGCACAGCGCCCTGTGCGTGGATTTCCTTTTCTTTAGGCTGCCAGCTTCTCCTTTCAGGGTCCCAGGAACTGGATGGGCACCACAGGGCAGAGTAGGAGTGTCTCCAGAGACTCCAGGTGCTGGCAGAGAAAAGTCTCTGCTGTCCCGGAGACTGCAAAAAACAGGAGGCAAGCTCTAAATCAAGCCCTTGGACAGTTCTTCTCAAGATGGAAGGCACACAAAGTCCAGTCTTTGCCCTCTTACTCTGGCAGAAGCAGCAACTACAGGATAGCTCCACAAAGCACAGTCACAGGCATGGCAACTCTTTTTCCTCAGCTCTTCAGCTCTTCTCCAAGCAGAGGTTCCTCTTGTTTCCAGAAGTGTTCTAAAGTCTGTGGTTTTGGGTGCCCTTCTTATACCCAATTTCTCCTTTGAAGTAGGCCTACTTCAAAGTAAAGTCTTTTTTGAATGTGAAATCCTGCCTTGCCCAGGCCAGGCCCCAGATACTCACCAGGGGGTTGGAGACTGCATTGTGGGCTGGAGACTGCATTGTGTGAGGGCAGGTACAGCCCTTTCAGGTGTGTGTGACCACTCCTCCCCTCCCTCCTAGCACAGATGGCTCATCAGGATGTGCAGGGTACATCCCAGCTTCCTTTGTGTCACTGTCTAGTGTGAGGTGTAACCAGCCCAACTGTCAAACTGACCCAGACAGGGAATCCACAAACAGGCAGAGTCACAGAAATGGTAAAAGCAAGAAAATGCCCACTTTCTAAAAGTGGCATTTTCAAACACACAATCTCAAAATCAACTTTACTAAAAGATGTATTTTTAAATTGTGAGCTCAGAGACCCAAAACTCCACATGTCCATCCGCTCCCAAAGGGAATCTACACTTTAATCAGATTTAAAGATAGCCCCCATGTTAACCTATGAGAGAGACAGGCCTTGCAACAGTGAAAAACGAATGTAGTAATATTTCACTGTCAGGACATATAAAACAAATTACTATATGTCCTACCTTAACCATACACTGCACCCTGCCTTTGGGGCTACCTAGGGCCTACCTTAGGGGTGTCTGACATGTAAGAAAAGGGAAGGTTTAGGCCTGGCAAGCGGGTACACTTGCCAAGTCGAATTTAAAGTTAAAACTGCACACACAGACACGGCAGTGGTAGGTCTGAGCCATGTTTACAGGGCTACTCATGTGGGTGGCACAACCAGTGCTGCAGGCCCACTAGTAGCATTTGATTTACAGGCCCTGGGCACCTCTAGTGCACTGTACTAGGGACTTTTTAGTAAATCATATATGGCAATCATGGATAAGCCAATTACATACACATTTTCTAAAGGAGCACTTGCACTTTAGCACTGGTTAGCAGCGGTAAAGTGCCCAGAGTAACAAAAACAGTAAAATCAGAGTCCAACACACATCAACAACCTGGGAAACAGAGGCAAAAAGTTAAGGGAGACCACGCCAAGGATGAAAAGTCTAACAGTTAGCAGTTGTGTTGGTGCTGTCATTGACAGCACTGGCAACAGGAATGGATGGTGCAAGCTTCAGTGGCCTGCTGACGAGGGCCCTGCCACATATTTTGTTTACAAATCAAGCACTTGATATATGCATTTTAGTAATTTATTCACTCACAGCTCCGCCCTGCCAGAAACTCACCGGGGGGGCATTAAAATGAGCGGGTATCTCAGTCAGTGAGAGCAGTGATTTTTGTGTCCGCCTTGTAGGCCCCAGCTATCCACCTTCCTTTCTGATGAGGAAAGGTCAGAAGCAAAAAGAAGAAAGCCGGAGGAGAAGAGTGAGAGTAAAGAAATAAAAATTCATAACAGAGAAAGAGAAATTTCATACAGACCGCCACATGTATAATTGTGGCCATGGAATAAGCTGCCATCCTTGGCATGCCTTCAGCATCCTTGCACTATGTAGACCAACCCAAGCATAGCGGTGGTCGTCTTTGGAATATGGGGTCTACCTCTGCTAAATTTAGGGGCTATCATTCCCATATGATGTATTTGTTCTAGTTATTATTATGTTATGTTACATTTTTTTCTAGAGTGCACGTATACCCAGAGGTGTCTCGGCACTAGCTCAGCTGAACCTGGCAACTAGAGCTCACAGGGACCCAATAAGTCGCACAGCACTATACCCGGTAACGGTTTCAAAATATTGTATATATGTTATATACTTCACGTACTGTAGGGCTTTTGGAGATAAAATATAGAAACATATAGCATATGCACGGAAGGCGTAGTTTATGAAGGTTGAATGGCACATGAAAGGAGTATTTTGGGGAGAAAAAGGTTCTCTCGAGGTTATGGAAATGGGCTAGTTGGCTCGTAGGATGGGACTGTCCTAATGTCTGGTGGTTCGGAGAACCACAAACTGACGCACATCCTGAGAAGGACTAATTTAGACTTTTTGTGTTCTTGAAGCCTGGCATTTTGGGGTAAAGAGTGCCCATGCTCTAAAGGAGGCACCACCCACCTGCAATGGTCATTATTTTGGGGCAAAATAGTTGAGAGTTCCCAAAAACATGACTTGATGAGTGATGAAGGCTAATTAAGGATGTACCTCACCTACATCTGGGGCTGCTTCCGAGAGTGCAGAAGGGGTGCAGTGTGGGTGAACTTTGAACCCATGGCCAGCCTGGCTGTGGCATGATGGACACCACTGAGGGGTACAAATGCTATTTGCGCATTCCTATAAGTAGGAAGCTATCATAGTCCCAGCTCGATTGGATAAGGGATTATTTCACTAGCTAGAAGTTTTTTCTGGGACAAAGGTTTTGATTCAAGGGAGGTGTCTAAATTGAAATTGCTCCTGTTTTGATGTGTGTATAAAGTTTCGATTTTTGTCCAAGAAGAAGCCAAGAGCTGTACACCTCTGGCACGATGACACCACTTATCAATATGGGATCCGTGACAGAATATCGGAAACACAAATATCGTGTGGAGAGAATATCCTGAGAGAAATATAGAGCACAAGAATATCAAGAAGGTAAGAGCAAATAGGTAAGTATAGATTTACTATTCTTAACTTCAGATCTACACATCTTGAAAGTATATATATTGTCAAGGTACATATATGTGCAGTTATATATAGTAAAACTTTGCCTACCCACAGAAAATGACCTTTGCAATATTCTTCTATTCGAATATTTTTGACACAATATTCTGTCCCACGATATTTGTGTTTCGGATATCTTGTCCAAATACCTCAATAAGGGCAGTAGTACTTGTGACATTTTGTGAAGGTGAAAAGCTGGTATTTGTAGGCCAAACGTTTGTTTTCTGAAAATCAAGAGCTGAAATGCTGGTGACTGAAATTATTTTTAAAAAACGTACAAGCTTTAATGTGAAAATCCGAGTTTAACTTCACCTAAAATGAAAATCTTGGAGTTTGGGAACCAAACGTTTCAGGAAATGTTAAACTGGCATTTGGGGACAAAATGATTGCACTTCTGTGATAGATTAAAAGTTGATAAATGAGTGATAATTTATGCTGAGCTGGTGGCACTCATTACTGGTGCTGTTTCCCTGGTGCTAGAGGGCTTTTTCCGGAGTGATGGTTAATTCATAATTTGAGTGGAGCCATTCCCTAAACTATATTTATAAATGTGTTTTTCATGTTTGCAGATTCCCACAATGCGTACATCTATTTGTATTTCCAAATCATACTATGAAGCTGAAAATCTGCTTGGAAAGAGCGAAGTCTGAAATTGAAGAAAGGCCGAAGCTGGAATTGAAGAAAGATGGTGTATAGATCTTGAAAACTTCACATGCACACCGGATTAACCAAACTTCCTCTGAAATGTATTGGTCTTTCCTCAGTTTGTAGTTCAATCGCACCACTAAATTCCCAATTTGAAGCAATTATTTTCAAGGTTTCTTGGGTGATTCATCTTACAGCATCTGCTGGAAGGACTGGACTTCTCTAGCACACATGAAAGTATTGATATATTTGGTATTTTCCCTTGAGAATTGTGTCGAATTCCTATAGTTTTGCAGTGTATTTGAAATGTGTTGTAAAAAGCACAATTCGTCCTTATTTTCTCAGAGCTGTCATGGGGAAGCCCTCTCTGTGTGTCTCCTCGCCTCACACCCCCGGAGACGGTCGGGCCTAGGGCGGTGCCTTTGAGTCCCTGGATTGGTTCATGAATGCCCATTTAAAATGACTTGCAAAGTTGTAACTTTTTGCTAACTTGTTTGAATAAGGTCGTGGAAGAGGAACAATTTAGACATTTTAGTTTTCAAAATGTCTTCTTAGTAGAAAATCCATTCGTCGCCTGTGTCCTTGTTCACTCCCCCTAGCCCCCCCACCCCCCCGCACGCCCCCAACTTCCCCCCGCTGCTGTGTACCGCCCAGTATACAGTTCATAGTGAGGGGGTGCTACTTTTATGGCTACACCAAGCAGTCTCTGGTGGTATTTCCTTGTCCCTAGGGTACATTGCATGTCTCGTAACACAACGGTCTAATTTAATCAGTCCCTGCGCTTCGGAGCATGTAGACCTCTGGCACTGTCTGTCTGTCTGTGTGCACAGAAATCCTCTCCAGCCAGGATCAGCAGTCTCTTTTCATCAGTGCCTGTCCCTGTGCTTTAGAGCTTCTCTCTTACCCCTGTGTAGACTCCGGTACGGGCTGTCTCTCTGGGTGCACAGGCCTCCTCTCCAGCCAGGATGATCAGCAGTCTCTTTTTATCAGTGCCTGTCCCTGTGATGTAGAGCATGTCTCTTAACCCAACAGTCTCTTTTCATCAGTGCCTGTCCCTGTGATGTAGAGCATGTCTCTTAACCCAACAGTCTCTTTTCATCAGTGCCTGTCCCTGTGATGTAGAGCATGTCTCTTAACCCAACAGTCTCTTTTCATCAGTGCCTGTCCCTGTGATGTAGAGCATGTCTCTTAACCCAACAGTTTCTTTTCATCAGTGCCTGTCCCTGTGATGTATGTAGGGTTTGTCGCTTCTCCCTGTGTAGTCTCTGCAACCGACAGCCTGTCTCTGCGCACAGACCTCTTCTCCAGTCAGGATCAGCAGTCTCTTTTCATCAGTGCCTCTCTCTGTGTTTTAGGGCATGTCTCGCACTCCTGTGTAGACCTCTGGCACTGGCTGCCTGTCTGTGTGCACAGACCTCTTCTCCAGTACGTACCAGCGGTCTCTTTTCATCAGTGCCTGTGCTCGTGCTTCAGAGACTGTCTCTCACCTCTGTGTAGACTCTGTACTGGCTGTGTGCACAGACCTCTACTCCAGTCAGGATCAGCAGTCTCTCTTCGTCAGTCACTGTCCCTGTGGATACTCTGGTACTGGCTGGCTGTGTGCACAGACACCCTCTCCAGGCAGGATCAGCAGTCCCTTTTCATCAGGTCCTCTCCCTGTGCTTTAAAGCATGTCTCTTACCTGGTGCTGGCTGTCTCTCTGGGTGCACAGACCTCTCTTCCAGCCAGTGCCCGGCCCTGCCCGCCTCCTTCCCCAGATATGCGGCTGCAGCCTATGCAGTGCCTTTGTGAGCAAAACCCCCTTTCCCAGCACAGACCATCATTCACTGGTACTCAGTGCCTGTTCCTATCTTGCAGGGCATGCCTCCTTCTTCAGTGTGGACAAGCATCTCTGGTACTCAGTGCCTGTCTTGTCGTGCAGTGCACGCCTCCTTCAGCGTGGTTAAGCAGTGTCTGGTACTCGGTGCCTGCCCTAGTCATGCAGGGAATGCCTCCTTCTCCAGTTTATACAAGCAGTGCCCGGTACTCAGGGCCTGTCCTAAACGTGCAGGGCACGCCTCCTTCAGCGTGGATAAGCAGTGCCTGGTACTCAGTGCCTGTCTCGTAGTGCAGGGCACGCCTCCTTCAGCGTGGATAAGCAGTGCCTGATAGTGTCTGCCCTAGTCATGCAGGGCATGCCTCCTTCTCCAGTGTGGACACGCAGTCTCTGGAACTCAGTGCCTCTCTAGTCGTGCAGGGCATGCCTCCTTCTCTGCTGTGGACAAGCAGTCTCTGGAACTCAGTGCCTGTCTAGTCGTGCAGGGCATGCCTCCTTTTCCAGTGTGGCCGAGCAGTCTCTGCACTCAGTGCCTGTCTAGTCGTGCAGGGCATGCCTCCTTTTCCAGTGTGGACAAGCAGTCTCTGCACTCAGTGTCTGTCTAGTCGTGCAGGGCATGCCTCCTTTTCCAGTGTGGACAAGCAGTCTCTGGAACTCAGTGCCTGTCTAGTCGTGCAGGGCATGCCTCGTTTTCCAGTGTGGACGAGCAGTCTCTGGAACTCAGTGCCTGCCTAGTCGTGCAGGGCACGTCTCGTTTTCCAGTGTGGGCGAGCAGTCTCTGTACTCAGTGCCTGCCACTGTGCTTCAGGGCATGTTACCTTCTGCACTGTGGCTTTAGTCTCTAGTACTCGGTGTCTTCCCTTGTGCCGCAGAGCATGTCTCATACGTCAAGTGCAGCCTAGCTCTCAGAGATAGACAGTGCTGTTCGTGGGCATCAGAACATGTCTCCAATTCCCAGTGCGGAGCTGCAGTCTCTTTTGCACAGACCTGTCCTTGTGCTTCAGAGCATGTCTCCTCTCCCCGGTGTAGACTAGCAGCCTCGTTGACTCAGTGCTGTCTCTGTGATGCAGAACATGTCTCCTATCTACAGTACAGTCTCTTTCACGCAGTGCTGTCTCTGTGCTACAAGGCATGTCTCCTATTCACAGTGCAGTCTCTTTCACTCAGTGTGGTCTCTGTGCTAGAAGACATGTCTCCTATCCACAGTACTCTCGCTTTCATTCAGAGCTGTCTATGTGCTACAAGGCATGCCTCCTATCCACAGTGCAGTCTCTTTGACTGAGTGCTGTCTATGTGCTACAAAGCATGTTTCCTAGCCACAGTAAAGTCGCTTTCAGTCAGTGCTGTCTGTGTGCTACAAGGCATGTCTCCTATCCACAATGCAGTCTCTGACTGAGTACTGTCTCTGTGCTATAGAGTATGTCTTCTATCCACAGTGTAGTCTCTTTCATTCACTGCTTCCCCTGTGCTACAAGGCATGTCTCATATCTACAGTGCAGTCTCTTTCATTCAGTGCTGTCTCTGTGCTGCAGAGCATGTTTCCTATCCGCAGTGCAGTTTCTTTGACTGAGTGCTGTCTCTGTTCTGCAGAGCATGTCTCCTATCGTCAGTGCTGTCTCTGTGCAGCAGAGCATGTCTCCTATCCTCAGCGCTCTCTCTGTGCTGCACAGTGCCGTCTCTTCGACTGAGTTCTGTCTCTGTGCTGCACAGCATGTCTCCTATCCTCAGTGTAGCCTCTTTCACACAGTGCAATCTCTTTGACTGAGTGTAGTCTCTTCGACTCAGTGCTGTCTCTGTGCTGCACAGTGCAGTCTCTTTGACTGCCATCTCTTTGACTGAGTGCTGTCTCTGTGCTGCAGAGCATGTCTCTTATTCTCAGTGCAGTCTCATTGAAGGTGTAATCTCTTTGACTTAGTGCTGTCTCTGTGCTGCAGAGCATCCACAGTGCAGTCTCTCTGACTGAGTGACATCTCTTTGACTTAGTGCTGTGTCTGTGCTGCACATCATGTTTCCTATCCTCATTGTAGTCTCTTTGACTGAGCGCTGTCTCTATGCTACAGAGCATCCACAGTGCAGTCTCTCTGACTGAGTGCCGTCTCCGTGCAGCCTCCTTCCCTCGGCGCTTGGTCCTCTGCAGCAGAAGATGCCGCATGCACCTCTAGGCGGGCGGTTTTCGTTGCCATGGTTACCGTAGTATCCCGGCAGCTGCCAGATGAGAGCAGAGATGCTGATTTTCCAGCGCGGCTGGGCTGGGAGCCGCCGGGGTCTTCCCATTCACCACTAAACAACTGCCAGCAGGGGGGTGGGTCTACGTCCGGCAGCCAGAGCCGGAGAATGCAGAAGAGAAAGGGGGACCCTCCACCTCTGCACTACAGCACTAACCTGCCCAACCCCTGGGGTAGGGAAGAAGGGGCATGGGGGGCTGGGCAGGGAAGAACTCATCCAGGCAACCAGAGCCGGTGACTGCAGATATGCAGGACTGAAGAGAGGGGACCCCACACCTCTCCGTTACATAGGTAACTAGGCGCCCCGGATTTGCCGGGACAGTCCCGGGTTTTCACCAGCTGCCCTGGCAGATTTCCGCATATTTGCTCGTGTCTTGGATTCTACACAGGGTTTAATTTAAAACAGTTCGAGGCACATTTTTATGTGTCCCAGTGGTTAGCAAATGTTACAAAATACTATTTAATTATTAGGTATGACGCTGGGTTTAAAATTGCATTTTAGCACTTATTTCGTATCTCTACGTGGATGAGCGCTATTCCTCAGCGGCGCTCTGATCATGTAAAATTGTTGTCCTTCTTCTATTTCTGAGAAATGTCCCGGTTTGGGGGTTTTAAAATCTGGTCACTCTGCGGCGCTACAGCACCAACCGGGCTCCTGTCCAACCTCGGGGATGAGAAGAGGGGGGTGGTGCAGGTGGGTGTGGGCTGGGGCAGTATACGCAGGTACATAACAACCTCGCTCCATATGGCACTCCACCTTCAAGTAGGGTGACCACCTGGCATTGAAGCAAATTCTGGACAGGACTGTAAAAAATTCAGGACAAAGGGTCAAAATTCAGGACAAAAATTCAGGACAAAGGGTCAAAATTCAGGACAGAAATTCAAGAACAACCGTCAGTTTTACAGACACACACAAGAGAGGCCATGCCTCACTATTTTGTCAGTGCATTTATTTACTGTTTTTTAACATAACACTATTTATTAACTGTGGTCTTTTTGTGATTGCCTCCTGATATGCTACACTCAGGTGTCACATTACATCCTTGTTCAGTAGCATAGGCCAGTCACCAAGGCCATCACCCCTACCCAAATCTGATTCTTTCTTGAAGAGAAAGTAACAGCAACATTTTGATTATGTTTCTGAACATTTTAAAACCCCTGGCAAACAGTTTGGGAAACAAGGTAATAAACCTTATGTTAGTTTAAACAAATTTAACAAAAACATCTGGCTTACCCCAACCGCCCATGGACTTTCAACCTAATTTTTTTTTTTAAAGTCTGGGCAGACGGTGTGTGCGACAGTCTCACACCTAATGTCAGGATGTGAGGTACCCACAACATGTCTGTAGTCGCACAGCACTAGACGGTATATCTGAGACTACATTTATCTCAGAAATGGGGGCTCAGACTGCCAATCAAAGATAATAAAAGAGGAGGATGAAATTGAGATCAAATGGGAGATCCACGGCAAGTGATTCAAAGGGTTGTTGCTCAGAACTGGATAGATAAGGAAGAGAAGAATAAGGTGGGACAATTCCTAAAATCAGACAAGATAGATCCACCAAGACTATCAGAAGGTATTGGGTACCTAGGGAGTTGTCTCTGCAGACAGGGGAGAAACAGAAGAGCCACTGTCAAGTGGTTGAAGAAGCAACACCCATCCACCTTGGCAAACTCTTCTGGTGCAATGGTCTGCTATTCGTGCTGTGAAGTGTGAGCAGGGGCCAGACCCCTTGCAAGGTTGTGCAAGGCAGTTGCCAGCTTTGTCCATGTCTTTAAATGGTTTTGAAATTGAGCAAAAGCCAAACTAGTGATCTGGGTTATCCCTAAGTATCAAGTACACTTAGAATCTTCAAGATATTTGGGACGTAAATTGCACAAACAAACTGTAAAAAAAATGAAAATATAATTTGTGTTTCTTTAACGTATGGCACTGTTTTCCCCTTTATATAGAATTATATCTCAGATTGAACTGGGAACCATTTACCTTTCGATACCTAGTGATTAATATTTACCATTCTCTCACTGATTTCCAGGATCGAAATCTCAGCAGAGCATCACGGTCCATCCAAGCCCAATTTGCTTTTAGGTCTTCTCTTCTGCTTTCTGTAGAGGCCATGTGGCACTAGTGAAGATGGGGTGCTACCCCAACGATAGTATTATTTTGCAAACGTTCTCCTGCTCGTCCTTCATTCCTTCTTCAGCTATGCCACACATCTGATTTGGTCGCTGCGGCGCCATCGGGAGCTCTTTCCACTATAAAGCTACCTGTGACTGGGGTTGGATTAGATCTTCTGGCCTTAGAATGCTATTATTCAGCTGCACAGGTCCAATGGGTGGCTCGCTGGCTTTCTGCCCACCTCCCTACATGAGATGGGGTTTACCAGTAAAGACTTTTAAGAAAGGCTTAATGCACTGCTCATTGTTTCCTACTGACCATTCTACAGATCACCATCCGGGGTAATCATGCACAGCTTTCTCTTGCCTTGCTGGAACCTGTAAACTCACTGACACCAAGAAACCCTGTGCTCCTGCACTACCTTTGCTAAGCCTTCCCACTCACACAGGACAGCTGTGCTCAGAGCAACTCCATCAGTGGCATGCTGCAGGTATCTTAAAATTGGGGGATTTGTTTCTGGATGACGAGCTACTAAATTTCCAAACCCTTATGGCAGACTACCATCTTCACCCAGGTCAACTCCTTACTTACAGCCACCTTAAATAATCATTAAAGCCCTATTTCATGTCTGCCACCTAGCACTGACCCTACAAGAGGTGTGGCAGAAGGTCTACACCATAGGAACTGGTGGCAAACTGATAGAATGGATGTGCAGACCTTTGCTGCAACATGGAAACCACTCCAGGTCTTCTCGTCATACTACCTGGGTGATTGATTTGGCCAAACCTCTGCAAGGTACGGACTGGAGTAAAATACTGGACTGTCAGGCTCTGATTTCTGTGGGAACTTAGTGTTTACTCTTCTTTCTCTGACTTCAAGGTGAGAGGATTTATGTGACAATCTAGCTGGATACTGGGGTTAGAAATGAGTTTTTTCTATCACATGACAACATTTAAATAAACTTCAGAATATATCAGAATTAGGAGTACAAATGAAACACATTTTTGTTAATCCTTAACTGTGCTGGAAACAAATACCTTTATACGATTAAACAAATCATTGCATTAGGTGATGTAATTTCCACACATCATCATCTGTGCACAGTATAGTTTGATTTGAAAAACTGTACGTCTGTGCAAATGTAATGATCATTTCAATAAAAAATGTGTTGTCTGAAATGGCAGTGTGCTACTACACTCCACTCTGCACCACTCCACACCACTGCACCCTACTCTGTATCACTCCACTTTACGCCACTCCATGCCACTGCACTGCACTCTTCTCCATTCTGAACCACTCCACATTTTGCCACTGCACTCTGCTACTTCACACTATGCCTCTCTACTCTGTATCACTCTACTCTATGCCAATGCACTCTCCGCCTCTCTACACCACTGCGCTCTGCTCCTCTGCACGCCATACCACTCCAGTCTAGGCAACACCAATCTAGTTCGCACAACTCCACTCTATGTCACTCTGCAACACTGCACTCTAAGCTAATACACTCTATGCTAGTGCACTTTACTCTGTAACACTCAACTCTATGCCCCTGCACTCTACATCAATACACTGTACGTCACTTTAATCTAATCTGCATCTCTGCACTCTATGCCATGGCACTCTACACCACTTTACTCTATGCCATCACACTCTATGCCACTCTTTGCAACTCCATTCTACCCTGCACCTCTCCAAGCCACTTCACTCTACTGTGAAACAATCTACTTTACGCCACACTGCACTTTGTGCCACTGCATTGTATGCCACTGCACTCTACCCTGAACCTCTCCACTCTATGCAACTGCACTCTACTCTGAAACAATCTATTCTACGCCACTGCACTCTACGCCACTCTGACCAGTGCACTCTAGTTCAATACACTCTACACCACTGCACGCTGACACTTTACTCTGCAACACTTCACTGGCCTCTACTATACTCTACACCACTCTACTCTGTACTACTACATTCTGCACCAATACACTCTATTCCACTGCACTCTATGCTACTCTACTCTGCCCCATGCCACTCTATGCCACTGCACTCTGTCAGTGCACCCTAAACAGCTGCACTGTATGTCACTGCCCTCTACTCTGCACCACTGTACTCTGCCACTGCTCTCTGTGCCACTCTACTCCACTTTACATCACTGCACTGACACTCTACTCTGCAACACTGCACTCTCCGCCACTGTACTGTACACCAATCTACTATGTACTACTGCATTCTACGCCACAGCATTCTACGCCACTGCATTCTACGCCACTGCACTCTATGCCAATACTACACTCTATGCCACTACACTCTACTCTGCACTGCACCACTCTACACTGCACTCTCTGCCACTCGAGTCTATTCTGCACTCTATGCCACTGTACCACTCTGCACTACTGCCCTCTCTCCCACTCTACTCCACTGCACCCTATGCCACTCTATTCTGTCCCACGCCACTCCATGCCACTGCACTCTAAACCACTGCACTGTACGCCAATGCACTCTAAACAACTGCACTGTACCCCCCCTGCATTGTACTCTGCACCACTTGGCTCTACGCCACTGCTCCTATGCCACTCTACTCCACTCCACACCACTATGCCACTAACTTTTAGCCATGTTGAACAGCAGCCACTCTGGTGCATAACATGGCTAAAACACATTAGCAAAGCCAATAACTCTTACGTAAACAAGACCTATTGGCTTTGCCAATGTTTGTTAGTACTATGAGGTACAGAGGTTCCTGAAAGGACTTTGAATGTGTAAGTCCTTATTTTAAATATGTATTTGATGCCTCATCAGGGGTAGTAAGCGCTATATCAATACAATTACATCCTAATATAGGTTGCTACAAAATGCGCAAATACAGTTGGGTTAAATAAAAAAAAGTGCTTCTCAAATGCAGATGTGAATAATATAAAAAAAAATAGTATTATGTATAAAATGTATTACAGTCCATTAAAACTACACACTCTACAGCTCACCATTACAGTACCTATCTAAAAGAAAATATCTTTGCCATCAGAAAGCTTCAAGTGACTCCTTTGATTAAAGTCAATGCAGGTTTTCAAGCCCCTTTACCTTTGCAGATTTACCAGTTATCCACATTTGCATATCTTTAGGGAAGGAGACACCCTGGCAAGAAGGCCTTTTCTTATCTGTCTGCCCCTCCCTCAGAACACAGGAGGCTCCCTGCCCTTCATTCCAGCTGGGGAAACTGATCTGCCGGTAATTTCGCCCTGCCATCCGTTGTCCTTGAGGTGAAAGGCTGATATTACGGACAAATGCTGTCCGTGAAGACTTTCATCACGGACAACGGACAGCAGGGCAAAATTACGGGCAGTCCGTGAAATTTACGGACGGGTGGTCACCCTACCTTGAAGTGATAAACAACCACCACACGCATCCCCCCCTGTGGGACCGTCAATCCTCCGACGAGGGCCCGCCTGCAGGCTGGGGGTGGGTGAGGTGCGCACCTTGACTTCATTACAAAACGTAGGACAAACAACCTCACCTGTCCGTGACGTCATCATAACCCTAGAAGAGAAGTGGTGAGGGGGCCACGCACCACCCTTACTATTGCAGGAAGATAACTCGCATGTCCACTGCTCAAATTAACTCATATTCCCCTAAAACAAATCCACCACCACAAATCCTTTTGGGTTGCGGAGTAGTAGAGCTTCAACGCCTCGTCAGAGTTAGTAAGCGCTATATAAATACAATTACAATCACATACCGCCCTTTCTGTGGGGCCGCTGATAACTTCAGTACAGTTGATGCGGAGCCACATACCACCCTCCGTGGAACAAACATAGCTGATGGCGCAGTGAACCACAAACCATCCTGTCTCGGGGTAACCGTAAATACTGTGTAAAAGGCAGTGACATAAATGGGGCACCCATGCATAATGTCTCAGATACTCTATAGCCTAAGGCTGAATGGGGACCCCTCGGAGGCTGGTGCCCCCCTGCACTGCGGAGACTGCAGAGGCCTGCGTTATGCACCAGGTAAAGGCGCTCAGTTACCACAGACCACCGTCTGGTAGTTGTGCTGGAATTATTTTCAGAATGGGGGTGCTGCCATCACTGGTACGTCACTGAAGTCACAGGGGTTGTGAAAAATCCAAGAGTCACACAAACAACAAACTTAGCAAACGAGCCGCGCCCCTTCCGCAGGAGCGGTAAAGGGGTGGTATGTAGCCGGTGATGCATTTTTCAGCTCACAGTCACAAATATGTGTCAAATTCATGGTTTGGTA
The DNA here is from genome assembly GCF_031143425.1 of Pleurodeles waltl. Taxonomy (NCBI): domain Eukaryota; kingdom Metazoa; phylum Chordata; class Amphibia; order Caudata; family Salamandridae; genus Pleurodeles; species Pleurodeles waltl. Next base: position 52,443,684 of record NC_090438.1, read on the forward strand.
GTGCACTGTTAGTTACACACAGCGCATTTTATATTGAAGTGGGCACTACATTTGCACGGATATACAGCTTTACTGATGAAACTAAATAGCACACAGACAATAATGTATAGAAATCAGGTTTCATAAATATTTATTTTGCGCCTCATCAAGTGTATTGATTAGTTTTGATCCTATTAAATTTTTGTTCCCATCACACTTTAGAATTGCCAACTAAATGCTTCATTGGTGCTTTCCTAACTGCTGATATATTCTGAAATATTTGTCCAGTCTATTTACCGGGTATTTCGATTTTGTTGTGTGTTAAAAAAATATCCTACATTCCTTTCCTTCACACTCCCTGCTCCTCGGCAGGATTGTCACCTGTAGCCTGGTTTAGAGATTGGCGGATGGGCACTTCCTCACAAATTTGATGGGTGTCCTGCCTGCATTACTACAAATGCCATGGGATATAATGCATTTATAATAAGGTAGACAGGATGTCCGTCGTGTCTGCGATGGAGTAACACGTCCACCAAATTCTAAATCAGCTGAGTAGTTCAATTTTCAAAATCCTCTCACTTTGGAGTCAGAAAAAAAAAAGTAAACACCAGTCTTGACGTTAAAAGACTAAGTAGCAATTTGTCAGAAGACATGGGCTAACATTTGACCTCTGTCTTTGAACACACAGCAAATGTAACAAGATAATCGCACAATTTAAAGGCATCTTTACTGTTCATTTAACTTCTGAACTCCAGGAAGTTTAGTATGGGGGTGCTGCAGTACCCCAGCACATATACTTCTGATGCCTATGCCGTCTGGGGCCACCATAACTATAGTGTAGAGAAGAACCACAACTGCAACACAAAGGCTTTAAGACCACGCTCCACCTTGACTGTGGCACCATCAGAAATGTTGCCCTAGTGGCATGTGTGCACTGCGTGGCACTTTTAAACTTTAATTTTTACTGCGTTTTTAAAAATTGCACATGGTTACCACCAAATTTGAATTTGTGGTAATTGCATTTCCTAAATGCCCAGTTTGCATTTAGGAAATGCATGATACATGATACAGCGATTCCTTAAATTGCACTGCAAATGCGTTTAAAAAATCCTGACAGGCTATTTTGTATTCGCAGACGGTAAAATTTTGCGATTCGCACCGTTTGCGAATGCAAAATTGTTTGCTACATCTGGCCCTCAGTCCCCACGACCACCCTGCCATTGAGGCTATGTAACTACACCGTAATGGATGAAGAAACCAAACTACAAAGCACCAAACATTTGAAGCCACAATAACTGGAGTATAGAGGGGACACTCGATCACATACCATTTTGCCTACATGGGTGACAAAATTACCCTTTAGAAGTGCTGGACAACCATCTATTTCCTTGCATGCTCGGCTCCCACAAACATGGTAGGAAGAGCATCAAGAACTGCACACAACCCAACCTGTGAGGTCACCATAATTTCAATGTTAGATATCGCTCATAAAGCGCATTACTCTCTTCAAGATTCCTCTTGGCACAGGTATTATGTGCAGCAGATTGCAGAGATGCCAGAACCAGGATTTATAAAGGCTTTGCACTGGTTTTGCGTTACGTATTTAACGCAGGCTTGATGCAAAGTGTCGGGCTGGTGTATACAATCATGATTTGCAATCGATTGTAACTCATAGTAATGCAAAACAGTGGAATGATGCCTTGAGTTATTTTGCATGAAGGGGGTGTTCCATGGATGGATCATGGGTGTTCCCATGTAAAATACCATGTGTTTTGACCCAAATCCCTATCGACAAACAACTGTAGACCTGGATTGGCATCAAAATCCTGTGTCTCCTTGAATAACAAGGAGAAATATTTAAATTTCTCCTCATTTTTCCTCTTTGCTTGTGGGTTGCATTCTGCAGTACTCATACAAAAAGGGAAATTACCTAAAGTGAAGCACAAAAACTATGCTAACCCCCATGCAGACAACCTGGCACTATGGTGCAAGGGTGCCCGCATTGGCACCAGGCAGCCTCAACTGCTCCAGTGCGGCGAGAGAGATACTTTGAACCACGCAAAACTCTGCATCTGAACTGGTATCTGCAAGCATCCTTCTAAAACATGCAGATCTCTGGGGATGTGTTCTCTGCATTCTTGGCCACTCTGTACTTCACTGTCCCGGAGGGGCTCGCTGTCCCAGGGTCCATCTGCCCAGTTGGTGATTGCCCGCAGCTGCTGACTAGAGGAGGCGCCTGATATCGCACTTACAGTGATGCCTCTCCCCCCGCAGTGCGGGACAGGCGCGGGAAAGAGTGCACAGGGATGATGCAGGGCAGGGCCACCCCCCTTGGTTTTCCTGTCTGGGGCCACCTCTATTATTTTTTGCTGTAGTTACTTCTTCCCTCCACGCAGAATGCAGCATGCATAGAAAGAGTTAAAACAAGGAGAAATAAAGTTATTTGTCCTTGCTACGCCTCCTCTGGGGAGGCGTACAGTTCTGATGCATTCCCAGATTTACAGATTCTTGTAAACCCATGGATGTTGCGTGGGAAAGCTCAACGCAACACCCATGAAACGCTTCCTTGACGTAGAGTAAGGTGAGGCAGTGCTCTGCGCTGCCTTGCCTTACTCCATAACTATAAGGCCATGCAAGGCCACGCAGGGTGGATTTGCGTCACCTCGTAGGTATGATTGAGAGGCCTGCGTCACCGTCCTAAAGAGTGATGCTCTGTGCACAGGCCTCTTGTAAATGATGCACATGGTGTCTGTGCCCCTTTCATAGAAGTGGATTCACTTCCTTTAGTGTTAATGCAGTACAGAGTGGAAGGGGCAGACCCTACGGGGAGCTGGGGATCCAGGTTAAAACCTCCGTACAATGCAAGATCAGGAAAATTCGTATTAGTTCGCTGCATGTAATGGAAGTTGGGCTTGAGCTCCCATCAAGTCTGGTTTTAACATTTTTTAATGTTTATAACACAGTATGAACTAGAGCTGTAGAGTCTTGGGTTTTAAATACACTAGAACAATCAGTATCTGAGCACACTAGGAATAGCCTCCTTCTGGTGGCCAGCGGCTTCAGCACCACATTTGAGCCCTTAACAGACAACCCTTCTGAACTGAATGAAGTGTGGGACAACCAGTGGTGTATTCCCCAACTTTGCCAACTATGAGATGGACCCCTAAAGCAGCACAGGTATTAGCACTAACACTTAACTTTGACCTTACAGCTACAAACGGCAGGACACCACCTGACCACCTTGGAAGAATGATATATAATAGGCCGGGTCACCAGAGTAGGATTGATTATTTTTGGGCTAGTGTGAAGCTTTGGCCAGCGGTGTTAGGCTTGCTAGTGATGGACAGATCGGGTAGCGACCATCATGCACTAACCCTGACACGCTCAGGTAACTTTGTTTTCCAACCTATGCCCTGGGGCTCCATAGATTTGGGTGGCCTTTTCACATCCAACAACTAGAAGAACATCAGATGGAAATGGGTGGAAAAAAATCCCTCAGCCCCAGAGGCAGTCATAGCCAGAGCGGGGGAGAGGTAGCCTATCCATCACTCCTTCCAGTAGAATCAAGGAGGGAGGTGTTGAGCTCCAGTCAGATTTACCTATTTTTGCAAGTCAAGGACTTGCTAGACAAAACTTCACGTGGAGAGATTAGGAGGCCTAAGTCAAATCTCTGGTTTAACCATAAGTGCAGGCTAGCTGGAAGCGAGCGCCTCATAGCAGTCAGAACTAACTCTCGCACTCATATAAGTTGTAGGCAGGCTTTGACTGTAGCAAAAAAAGAGTGTGGAATCCCCCTGTGTTACACCATACATGAAACCATGACTATTAAAGACAGCACAACCTTTTGGTGGACTGCAGCAGTCTGTCTAAACGGTCCCCAAACATCACTGGCTTTCTCTGTGCAACCAGATGAGTGGGTGAGGCACTTTAGTAAGCTGTACACAAATAGGGGTGCTACTAGGGGGGAATGATAAAATGATCCAACACGTGGATGCCTTAAATGATTCCAGCACCCTTGCTTTCTCACTAAACGAGACCATGGCCGCAATTAACTCTTGCATTTCTGCCTGCGCTCCAGGACCAGACAGGATCCCAAATGACCTGTACAAGGTGAATCTGGAGGTGTGGGGCCCATACAACAACATCTCAACCAACACCATCCTTTCTGGTCTTGAGATTCCCACGTCATGGAAAGTAGTGGAGATCCCGCCAATCTATAAGAAGGGGGACCAGGCATACCCGGATAACTATAGACCAATCATCCTAATTGGCTCTATTAAAAAAATCTTCTGTAAGCAAGTGCTGGCACGCCTGCAGGACTGGATCTCAGATGAGGATATTCCTTCCAATCTGCAGGTGGGTTTTAGAGCCAACGTCAGTACCATAGGTCAGGTCTTCCGGTTCTCTTGTGTCTATTGGCGACAGGTGCTAACCAACAAGGACAAGCTATATATTGCCTTTGCTGATCTGCGCATGGCTTTTGCCCTGGTCCTGAGCGGAAGCTTTGGAGGGTGCTGTAGAATATGGTTGTCCCTTCTCCCCTCTTGAACACCTTAGTGAGGCTGCATGTGAGAAACATGGCTCAGGTCAGATGGGGGGAGGATTGACAGGTGATCAAACCATTTAGGGTAGTTCAGGGAGTTAGACAGGGCTGCGTTCTTGCCCCCACACAGTTCTCCCTTATTATTAACGGTGGGATTGAGCACCTAAGTAAGGACGGATGTGATGTACCCAAACTAGGGGGGAGGAGGGTCCCGACCCTCCTCTTTGCCGATGATATCCTTCTGATCTCCAAGTCCCTCGGAGCTTCAGTCATTGTTAGTCCCAGTGATGTAACAAAGGCCCCTGCAGCTCCTGCGGTGCAGGGGGCGCCCGAGCTCCAGAGGGGCCCCTTCAGTACAGTACACTGTGCAAGGGCAGCAGGCCCCTGGCTAGGGCCAGGGGGTTGGGGGCCCCCTACAGGTACTTTGCAGGGTGCCAACACCAAATGCATGTTCTTTTCTAACAGGGAGCACCGTTGCAACAGACAGATGCTAGTGGGTAGCACTTGTATCGACTGGGTGGTTGCTTTCGACTATGTAGGCATGAGAATGACACCCAACCAGAGATGTGCCCCCAGCTGGAGAAGGCTGATTTGGGCCTTATCCAGCAGGCTGCAAATATGTTCAAGATCCATCGTAAGACCACTTCTCAAAGGGTTGCCCCCGCCCTCCAAACCTACAATGTAAAGGCTTTGGGGACTGTTCTGTATGGTGCCAAATTATGGGGCACCTCAGACACAAATAGCCTAGATATTGTGGAACACAGGTTTCTGATGGTTTTATTATCTCTTACCTCGAGCACCAAACTCACACCCCTATATTTAGACCTAGCACAGAGAAAGATATTGCATAAAATGGAATGCAGACTTCTTACTCTTTGGGACAGGTTGTGGACCACTGGCACACTGGAATCATATCAGAATGTGCAAGAGATCTTATGGCCTCACTGTGCGTAGAGAAGATTCCATGGTTCCGCACCTTAAAACCACTCCTGCAGAAACTGGGGCTTAATAACTATTGCCCCCCCCGAGTTGATGTGCATGCTTCCTCGAGATACATCAAAAATCTGTACCGGGAGGCTGTAGCTGTTGCAATACTGACACATAGCAAAGGAAGACTTACATTAGATTTTATTGACACCAAACCTTGTGCGTGCGATGAGGTACCATTGGTGAAACTGGACCACCCCTAGCATGCTTTAGATCTAAATGGTATGGAAAGAGCAAGTGGACAGGTGTCTGGCATGCTTGTGGAGGGGTGGGGGATTTGAATCCTTAGAACATATATTCTTTTTTTGTGCCTGCTGCCATAACCTCTGGGGCAAGTGGGTAAGAACCTGGGCACTAAGATATTTAAATGCCTTTAGAATCTTAAGAACCAGCACAAGCAGAGTACATGTGTTTGGATTGGAAAAATACCTAGTGGCATTTTGATAAGGCGTAACAAGTGTCTAGAAAGGGAGGGTACTCAATAACAGTGCCAGGGACAGACCTTCTCCTAACTTATGCCAGAGTGTAGGAGGCTATGGGATGGCTTTCAGGCTCTGCAGTTTTCTCATCTGGGCCCATTGTTTGTGTCTTCCAAAAATCATTTCCATATCCAAGCAGCCTTCCTCTCAAATATTTCAGTTTCCTTCTCTAACTGTAGAGGGCAGTGGAGGGACCCGCATAGAAATGGAAGACACACCAACGTATGGCTAAATCAGATTTACGCACAGGCCTCGAACGTGCCGCATCTATAGGGGGAATTTAAGAGCTTCTCAGAGGATAACTCAAGTAAGAGAGGGGGAAATACCTGAATGAAAAACTGTGAGTGGATGTGAGAGTGAGTGATTAAGGTTTCGTCCATAGGGCACAATGATGTCCAAATCATCTGCAGGTGCATGCATCATTCTGATGATCTGTCACCTAAAGCAGCCATCCATTGAAGGATGTCACAATAGGTCTCAAAAGCCCGACAGATGTCATCAAACCTAGCAACATTCGAGAATGCTTATAGTTGGAGATTGCCACAGATGCAGGTCTGGGCACGGAGAGCTGGATGTGTCCCTTAAAACTTTATCGAGAGTAGGGTGGTAATGGAAAATCATCCAGGTAATTTAAGAAACACAAATTTAGGTCAAAATTCACTGGTGGGATTTGGACCACCATAGAGATAGAACAGTGAAGGAAATAGACCTGGTTTATTCTTATTGGTATTTAGCACTTCCTTCAGAATTTGGAATATTTCCTGTTGGACTTGGCCCTTTCTGTAGAGTCATCCCCAAACATTTTCCCTTTACCCTCCTGTTTTCTGAACTCATTTTTGTTGGCTTTTAGGACTCTGCACACTTTACCACTGCTAAACAGTGCTAAAGTGCTCTCCTTTAAACATGATAATAATGTCTTATAACCAACTGGCATGCTTAATTTACTGGTACGTCCCTATTAAAATGGTACTATATGTACCCAGGGCCTGTAAATTAAATGCTACTAGTGGGCCTGCAGAACTCACTGTGCCACCCACTTAGGTAGACCTTTAAACATCTCAGACCTGTCATTGCAGCCTGGGTCTGCAGTTAATAAATCACCATTTCAATCTGGAGATGGGCGGGGGGGGAGCTGTCACCTACTACACTTGCACCTCACAAAGACTCTGCCTGGGCACACTCACAAAGGGGTTGGCACTAATCTGTTGTGAGTCCAGACAAGTGTGGGCCAGGGCAGGGAGGCAGGAATTGCAAGCATCTCTGGGGGTGAAAACTTCCAGAACCTTCTCCTACTTCAAAGTGGGCACCAGGTACAAATATTGGACCCTCAGAGCCAACTCTTCAGTACACCTCTGGGCCTGTGGAAGACTTAACAACTACTGTGCTACTCCGCAAAGATGTCTGCTGCTCTATTGCCCTGCTGCCTGAGTGAAGGACTGGACCTGCATCTTAAACCCAGGATCCCCAGAGTGAATCCAAGGGCTAGTTGGCTGGACTCCTGATCAGAGCCTCAGGGACAGAATAGGCTCCAACAACCATGAACCAGGCCCCTGGACCCTGCCAACTGTGAGTTCTGTCCCCCCAAGTGGTGCCACCCATGTCCTGGACTTTTGGAAGTGGGCCTGAAGGTGTTCCGCCAGCCCATCTGTGTACCCAGAAGAAGTGACACAGCGCCCAAGAAGTCTCCACTTTGCAGCCGCTGCACGATCATTCCCGACATAGGAATTTTCCCAGCCTGGAGCCTCTCGGAACCACTGCTGGGTGATGCCTCTTGCCACATGGACCTTGCATTGCCACACAGCTCCCTCGGAACAGGCGCTGTGTGATGAATCTACATGCAACGACCTTGCATCAGCTCTGCTGCATGCCACATCCTTGATGCGGGACTTTGCATCAGTCAGCAAGCATGATTTCAGGAACTTTTGTTCAGCAGGCCCAACTTCATCCCTGTATCAGGCCTGCTCTCCATCACAGTCAGCCTGAACTTGAGACTTTGTTGTGGTCTGGCGTGCCCAGATAACAACAGCTGGTGCTTTGCCCTTCTACATACTATTTTCACTTAAATCTTTAAAACTGCATATCTCCAGTTGTACCGACTGGATTTTTGTCCTTTTAGTATCAAATGATTTATTACACTTTACTCTATTTTTCTAGATTGGTGTGAGAGTTTTCCTGTCTTCTGTTTTCACTTTGTTACTGTTTGAAGTACATAAATTCTTTAAACATTGGCTCTAAGTTAAGCCTGACTGCTTTGTGCCAAGCGACCAGTTAAGCACAGGTTAATTTGGAGTGTGCTTGTATTTCACCCTGACAGAGATGGTGGTTTCTGCTTGTCATGTTATGAGATTTCTAAAAAGCATGTAGCTGCCACACCAATGGGGCTTCACAGCACTGGACCCAGAAAACAACTGCATTTGCCTGCATCCTAAAAAAAACGAGGGGAGAGGGACTAGCTGGAAAATAGCCGTGTCTTAAGGGATTTCCTGAACAGAAGATGGTTTCGAATGCTCCTAATGGAGAGACAAAGGAAATTCCAGGGAGGGGGGGCCTGAGCCCGAATGGATCAGCCTCCTATTCTGACTCCCCTGAGTTGGAGCACAATGGCCAGGTTCAGGTAGGCAGAGTGCAGAGATCGCTTAGGCTGGCAAGATGAGATGAAGTTGCTTAGGATCAGAGCCCTCTGGGAGTGAAGAATCCTATTAGCAAAACAAAGAGTCTTGAATTGAATGTGCTTGTCCATAGGGAGCCAATGTAACCTACTAAGAAAACCAGAGGTTGGCTCCTAAATACAAGACGTTACAATAGTCCAACCAGGATAAAATTACCACCTGAATGATAGTTTGGCAGGTGTGAGGATAGAATTGGACTAAAATGGGTTTAAGGCTTGTTGAGAGCCCAAAACAAGTGCCCACAGCTGAGCTGGCTTGGTCCTGAAAGGCCAGAGTCTTATTCATCCAGACTTCTAACTTCTTGAATTAAGACTTTGGTTTGGGGGCAGGCCTGAGGAAAGAAGGCCACCAGTGGTCTCCCCAAGAGCGGGATTGTTTTCCTTGTAGAAGTATTTCAGTTTTGTTATCATTGAGGTGTAGGCAGTTGTTGTTCATTCACTCTGCAACTTTTTTGAAAATTGTCAATGTCTTGCGTTCGATTTTCCGAACGAAAGCACAACATGAGTATAATCTGCATACAATATCAGCGGAAGCCAGAGAATCTTACTACCTGTGCAGGCCTGGAACTCCCTCCCCACCAACCTCTGCAAGACCCAAGACCTCCTGCTTTTCAGAAAGAACCTCAAGACATGGCTGTTCGAACAGTGACCCTCCTCCACCCCCCCAGCGCCTTGAGACCCTCACTGGTGAGTAGCAGGCTCTATAAATTTCTTTGATTGATTGAGCTAAAGGTTGGATGTAAATGTTAAACAAAGTAGTGCTCATTGAAGAGCCCTAAGGAACCCAATGGTGTAGAGCGTGAGATTTGGAACTATGCAGAGGAGAAATGACTTGAAAGGAAAGCTCTGATAGGAAGGAGGTGAATCCGGACAGAGCCGCCCCTCCAATGCCAATGTCCTGCAGACACTCAAGCAAAGTTTTATAAGACCGTATCAAATGTGACGCTGAAATCAAGTGGGATCAGGGCAGAGGATCTGTCTTCATCCAAGGCAGTGCGAAGTTGCTTGGAAACTGTAAGGCGTGCAGATTCCGTGCTGTACGCAGGTCTAGAACCATTTTGAGATACGTCCAAGATGTTATTGTCTTCTAAGAACTTACTTAGAATGCTACTAGGAAAAGAAATAGGACAAAAAGTAGGGTTTCAACCCACTCCCTCTGCCAGTAATCCAATTTCCTACATTTCCCATTTCCAGCGAATTCTCAATCAGGCTCATACTTGGAGAGACAGGCTGTCAGATGTGCCTTCAGGATACAGTCTCGGTTCAAGACGCACTCAACCTCTCTTGCCTGCCCCCTGCTCCACGAGCACTCTTACAGCGGGACTTGTACATCTGATTTACAGACGTAGGCATTAGAGCTTGTTTTATTGAGCAGCTTTGTGCTGAAATTACAGTGGTTTGCGGCACAATACTGCAGCATCCTGTGGAGCTGACAAGTATAATAGAAATCTTAAGAAACCTCCAATGAGTGCCGCCAGCAAATGTTGCCATCAAACTCTTCAAGCGGTTAACAAAACCCACGGAGAAATTCTAAGCCACTGCACAGCGAGGGGTTCCCGTGCTACGCCTGTGGGTTTGGAGAGGTGGAAGACCAGTGTATAGGGAGAGGAGGTGATTCCTTTGCAGTCCTGTTTTATGCACTTTGATAAGCATGGGTATCAGTGATTCCTGTGTGGTCGAACATGATCTGACCATGCTTCCATTTTGGATTTTCCCAGGACGGGGGTGCGTCTGAAAGGTTAATAGGACTGCAGTTCATGCCTGACCAGTAGCAGACCCTGGCCCAGCTCTGCTGGCCTTCTGCAGGTGAGACTCACAAATGCTTAAGTTGACCTCAGTTGTACCAATTTCAGTAGTAGGCTCATAAGAAAACCTTTCAACTGATAGATTTGACCAGGCATGTTTTGGCACCAGAGAAGGCAAAAAACATCTTTATGTGGTTCATGAAACTAGGAGGCGGTGGGGTCAAACTTTAATTTTAAGTGCACAGCTAAAGACCCTGGACACCATTGGCCATGGTACTCTTTTGATCCTCTTATAAGAGTATTTAAAGTTCTCCTATACCACGATGGCAAGCTTTCCCATTGTATTGTTCGCATTCTGTAGCTGTACTGCTGAACTCCTCCAGGCCTCTGACATTTCATCTCCCACAAAGGGTAGAGCTGGCCTCACTGTTATTTAGCATACATATTTAGCCCCTCATCTTGTCCGCACCTACTAGAGTAGATACCAATTTTGGTGGCTTTTGTGCCATACAATATGGACTCCTCTTTCTTTGGGGCTCTTGGTGAGAATGGCAGGTGATGCAGCGGATGCCTCCAATCCCTCTCTTCATGGCGGTCGGAGTGGCGGTGTTTTGATTAGGAGGCCATTATCTCCAAGAAGAAGGTTTACCAGCTACTGGGCACGACCAAAGACTAATGCACACGCTATTGAGATATCTTGAAGGAGAAACATATTTCCAGGATGACATATTGGTAATAGAGAGAGATAAACAAGAATGTGATTGTAGGTTGGCAAAGGTTCTGAAGAGATTGGCAGCCAAAGAGTTGATGGCTGAATTGAAAACATGTAAATTTGCAATGAAATCTGTGGTGTGTCTGAGACATGAATTTAGTGCAGCTGGGACTTTTCTAAAGAAGGAAATTATTGAATCCATTAGTGAATCCCAGCAACCACTTGCAAGGATGAAATTAGTTCCTGAAATTTACTTCACATTTGTGAGGAACTTTGCGGAGAAGACATATGGGTTAAGACAATTATTAAAGGACCATTGTAAAGAAATGGCTCCCTGTTGCAGTTACCCCCCACTTTTTGCCTGATACTGATGCTGACTTGACTGAGAAGTGTGCTGGGACCCTGCTAACCAGGCCCCAGCACCAGTGTTCTTTCACCTAAAATGTACCATTGATTCCACAATTGGCACACCCTGGCATCCAGGTAAGTCCCTTGTAACTGGTACCTCTGGTACCAAGGGCCCTGATGCCAGGGAAGGTCTCTAAGGGCTGCAGCATGCATTATGCCACCCTAGAGACCCCTCACTCAGCACAGACACCCTGCTTACCAGCTTGTGTGTGCTAGTGAGAACAAAATGAGTAAGTCGACATGGCACTCCCCTCAGGGTGCCATGCCAGCCTCTCACTGCCTATGCAGTATAGGTAAGACACCCCTCTAGCAGGCCTTACAGCCCTAAGGCAGGGTGCACTATACCATAGGTGAGGGCACCAGTGCATGAGCACTGTGCCCCTACAGTGTCTAAGCAAAACCTTAGACATTGTAAGTGCAGGGTAGCCATAAGAGTATATGGTCTGGGAGTCTGTTTTACACGAACTCCACAGCACCATAATGGCTACACTGAAAACTTCTCAGCACAATAAATGCACACTGATGCCAGTGTACATTTTATTGTAAAATACACCACAGAGGGCACCTTAGAGGTGCCCCCTGAAACCTAACCCACTATCTGTGTAGGCTGACTGGTTCCAGCAGCCTGCCACACTAGAGACATGTTGCTGGCCCCATGGGGAGAGTGCCTTTGTCACTCTGAGGCCAGTAACAAAGCCTGCACTGGGTGGAGATGCTAACACCTCCCCCAGACAGGAGCTGGAACACCTGGCGGTGAGCCTCAAAGGCTCACCCCTTTGTCACAGCACCGCAGGACACTCCAGCTTAGTGGAGTTGCCCGCCCCCTCCGGCCACGGCCCCTACTTTTGGCAGCAAGGCTGGAGGAAACAAAGAAAACAACAAGGAGGAGTCACTGGCCAGTCAGGACAGCCCCTAAGGTGTCCTGAGCTGAAGTGACTCTAACTTTTAGAAATCCTCCATCTTGCAGATGGAGGATTCCCCCAATAGGATTAGGGGTGTGACCCCCTCCCCTTGGGAGGAGGCACAAAGAGGGTGTACTCACCCTCAGGGCTAGTAGCCATTGGCTACTAACCCCCCAGACCTAAACACACCCTTAAATTTAGTACTTAAGGGCTCCCCTGAACCTAGAAAAACAGATTCCTGCAACTACAAGAAGAAGGACTGCCGAGCTGACAAACCCCTGCAGAGGAAGAACAGAACAGAAGACACCAACTGCCTTGGCCCCAGACTTACCGGCCTGTCTCCTGCCTTCCAAAGAACCCTGCTCCAGCGACGCTTTCCAAGGGACTAGCGACCTCTGAATCCTCCGAGGACTGCCCTGCTTCGAAAAAGACAAGAAACTCCCGAGGACAGCGGCACTGCTCCAAAAGAACTGCAACTTTGTTACAAGGAGCAGATTTAAAGACCCCTGCAACTCCCCGCAAGAAGCGTGAGACTTGCAACACTGCACCCGGCGACCCCGACTCGACTGGTGGAGAACAACCAACTCAGGGAGGATCCTCCGGCGACTCTACGACTGTGAGTAATCAAAGTTGTCCCCCCTGAGCCCCCACAGCGACGCCTGCAGAGGGAATCCCCAGGCTCCCCCCGACCGCGACTGTCTGAACTCCATTTCCCGACGGCTGGAAAAGACCCTGCACCCGCAGCCCCCAGCCCCCAGCCCCTAAAGAAACGGAACTTCTGTGCAGGAGTGACCCCCAGGAGGCCCTCTCCCTTGCCCAGGTGGTGGCTACCCCGAGGAGCCCCCCCTTGCCTGCCTGCATCGCTGAAGAGACCCCTTGGTCTCCCATTGAAACCTGAAGGAAACCCGACGCGTGTTTGCACACTGCACCCGGCCGCCCCCGCGCTGCTGAGGGTGTACTTTCTGTGCTACTTTGTGTCCCCCCGGTGCCCTACAAAACCCCCCTGGTCTGCCCTCCGAAGACGCGGGTACTTACCTGCTGGCAGACTGGAACCGGGGCACCCCCTTCTCTCCATTATAGCCTATGTGTTTTGGGCACCTCTTTGACCTTTGCACCTGACCGGCCCTGAGCTGCTGGTGTGATAACTTTGGGGTTGCTCTGAACCCCCAACGGTGGGCTACCTTGGACCAAAAACTGAAACCTGTAAGTGACTTACTTACCTGTGAAAATTAACAATAACTTACCTCCCCTAGGAACTGTGAAAATTGCACTGTGTCCACTTTTAAAACAGCTTATTGTGTTTTATGTAAAAAGTATACATGCTAAAGTAATGATTCAAAGTTCCTAGAGTACTTACCTGCAATACCTTTCAAAAGAGCTATTACATGTAAAATTTGAACCTGTGGTTCTTAAAATAAACTAAGAAAATATATTTTTCTATAACAAAACCTATTGGCTGGATTTGTCTCTGAGTGTGTGTACCTCATTTATTGCCTATGTGTATGTACAACAAATGCTTAACACTACTCCTTGGATAAGCCTACTGCTCGACCACACTACCACAAAATAGAGCATTAGTATTATCTCTTTTTACCACTATTTTACCTCTAAGGGGAACCCTTGGACTCTGTGCATGCTATTCCTTACTTTGAAATAGCACATACAGAGCCAACTTCCTACATTGGTGGATCAGCGGTGGGGTACAAGACTTTGCATTTGCTGGACTACTCAGCCAATACCTGATCACACAACAAATTCCAAAATTGTCATTAGAAATTGATTTTTGCAATTTGAAAAGTTTTCTAAATTCTTTAAAGTCCTGCTAGGGCCTTGTGTTAGTCCCTGTTAGCATTTATTTTAGAGTTTAAAAGTTTGTAAAAGTTTGAATTAGATTCTAGGACTAGTTTTAGATTCTTAAAAGCATTCCAACTTTTAGAAGAATAATGTCTAGTACAGAGATGAATGTGGTGGAACTCGACACCACACCTTACCTCCATCTCCAGATGAAAGAGCTAAGGTCACTCTGTAATATAAGAAAAATAACAATGGGCTCCAGACCTACCAAAGTACAGCTCCAGGAGCTGTTGGCAGAGTATGATAGAGCCAACCCCTCTGTGGATAACACAGAGGAGGATGATAGTGAACTGGAGGAAGAATCCCCTCCACCAGTCCTATCTAGGGAGAACAGGGCTTCTCAAGCCCTGACTCCAAAAATAATAGTCAGAGATGCTGGCTCCCTCACAGGAGGGTCCAGCCTCTCTGAAATCACTGAGGATAACTCCAGTGAAGAGGACATCCAGTTAGCCAGGATGGCCAAAAGATTGGCTTTGGAAAAACAGATCCTAGCCATAGAAAGGGAAAGACAAGAGATGGGCCTAGGACCCATCAATGGTGGCAGCAACATAAATAGGGTCAGAGATTCTCCTGACATGTTGAAAATCCCCAAAGGGATTGTAACACAATATGACGATGGTGATGACATCACCAAATGGTTCACAGCTTTTGAGAGGGCTTGTGTAACCAGAAAAGTAAACAGATCTCACTGGGGTGCTCTCCTGTGGGAAATGTTCACTGGAAAGTGTAGGGATAGACTCCTCACACTCTCTGGAAAAGATGCAGAATCTTATGACCTCATGAAGGGAACCCTGACTGAGGGCTTTGGATTCTCCACTGAGGAGTATAGAATTAGATTCAGGGGGGCTACAAAATCCTCGAGCCAGACCTGGGTTGATTATGTTGACTACTCAGTGAAAACACTGGATGGTTGGGTAACTGGAAATGAAGTGCATGACTATGTTGGGCTTTATAATTTGTTTATGAAAGAACACATTTTAAGTAACTGCTTCAATGAAAAGTTGCATCAGTATCTGGTAGACCTAGGTCCAATTTCTCCCCAAGAATTGGGAAAGAAGGCAGACCACTGGGTCAAGACTAGGGTAACCAAAACTTCCACTGGGGGTGACCAAAAGAAAGGGGTTACAAAACCTCCTCAGGAGAAAGTGGGTGACACTAGAAACAAAGAAAAAGAGTCCTCTGTAGGCCCCCAAAAACCAGACCAGGTGGGTGGGCCCCGAGACACAACCCAAAACAAAGGTGGGTACCAGGGTAAGAACTGGGATGCCACTAAGGCATGGTGCCAAAACTGTAGACAGACAGGGCACCACACCAAGGACACTTCTTGTCCCAAAAACAAACCCCCTAGCAAAATCCCAGGGGTGACCAGTGTAGCCATTGGGGAGGACTCCTCAAATGAGGAAGTCTTCATTGCCTTCAACTGGAAAAAGGGCCCAACAGGTGAGTTGGAGATTCCAGAGGGAAGTAGACACTTCCACCACCTACTGGTGAATGGAATCCCAGCCACTGCCCTGAGAGACACTTGTGCCAGTCACACTATTGTGCATGACAGGCTGGTGTTCTCAAACCAGTACATCCCAGGTGAGACTGCCAGAGTAAGAGTTAGCCCAGACAGGGTCACTGATAGGCCTGTGGCTTTTGTGCCCATAGAAGTGGGTGGGACTTTTAGCTGGAGAAGGGTGGTAGTCAGTACAGACCTCCCCCTTGATTGTCTCCTTGGAAATGACTACCCAGAGGTTAGTCAGAGCCCAAGAGAGGAACTGGTCCAGTGCCAGTCCTCTCCCAATGATTCTGGAGTGCCTGCCTCTGCAGTAAATGCAAGTAGGCCCCAGAAGAAAAAGAAAAGGAAACAGAGTAGGAAAGGTAGACAACCTTTAGCCAAGGTTCCAGCCAGCCAAGGAGATTCTGCTCCAGTAGGGGAGAACTCCAAAAGTGGCTCTGATAAAGTCCAACCTGACCCACAAGAAGTCCTGGCTAGTCAGGCAACTGTTAAGCCTGAGTGGGTGGCTCCTCAGCTAACAGAAGAAAGAGTGGAAGAAGGGTGTTTACTACAAGCTGTGGTAACCCCCCACTCTAATACAGCAGACAGGCACCCTGAACCCAAAGAAGCCTGTAACTTAGCCCCTTCCCTTGTAGGTGAAGAGCTAAAGGTGTGGTTCTGGGCACTGACAGCTGTCAGTGGCCTCTGCTGGGTGTTAGCCTTTATGGCTGCACTATCCTTGGCATGGTGGTCTGACCCCATGCCAAATAGCAAGTTAGGCCCCCTGACCCTGTTGGTCATGGTGGGGTTACTCCAGCTCTGGGTAACCTCTTTGGGTAAGATAGGGGTGACCCTGGCTAAGATAAGATTAGCAGAGGTGGATACCTCTAACCCCAAAATAGAGAGAATGGGTGAAGACATAAAAAGCACAGACAAGAGGCAGTTCAGACTAGGTCCTATCACTGTGGAAGTGGGTCAGTTCCCCAGAGGGAATGACCTGAACAGGAGGATGTAAGGCAGAGTAGGCCCTGCAACAAACCAGCCTATTTCCTCTACTCTTCCTCGCCTGACAGACTAGGAAGACTCTCCCAGCTTTGGCTGAGTCTCCTGGCCTGTGGGCTGGGGGGGGGCTTGTGTAAAGAAATGGCTCCCTGTTGCAGTTACCCCCCACTTTTTGCCTGATACTGATGCTGACTTGACTGAGAAGTGTGCTGGGACCCTGCTAACCAGGCCCCAGCACCAGTGTTCTTTCACCTAAAATGTACCATTGATTCCACAATTGGCACACCCCGGCATCCAGGTAAGTCCCTTGTAACTGGTACCTCTGGTACCAAGGGCCCTGATGCCAGGGAAGGTCTATAAGGGCTGCAGCATGCATTATGCCACCCTAGAGACCCCTCACTCAGCACAGACACCCTGCTTACCAGCTTGTGTGTGCTAGTGAGAACAAAATGAGTAAGTCGACATGGCACTCCCCTCAGGGTGCCATGCCAGCCTCTCACTGCCTATGCAGTATAGGTAAGACACCCCTCTAGCAGGCCTTACAGCCCTAAGGCAGGGTGCACTATACCATAGGAGAGGGCACCAGTGCATGAGCACTGTGCCCTACAGTGTCTAAGCAAAACCTTAGACATTGTAAGTGCAGGGTAGCCATAAGAGTATATGGTCTGGGAGTCTGTTTTACACGAACTCCACAGCACCATAATGGCTACACTGAAAACTGGGAAGTTTGGTATCAAACTTCTCAGCACAATAAATGCACACTGATGCCAGTGTACATTTTATTGTAAAATACACCACAGAGGGCACCTTAGAGGTGCCCCCTGAAACCTAACCGACTATCTGTGTAGGCTGACTGGTTCCAGCAGCCTGCCACACTAGAGACATGTTGCTGGCCCCATGGGGAGAGTGCCTTTGTCACTCTGAGGCCAGTAACAAAGCCTGCACTGGGTGGAGATGCTAACACCTCCCCCAGGCAGGAGCTGGAACACCTGGCGGTGAGCCTCAAAGGCTCACCCCTTTGTCACAGCACCGCAGGACACTCCAGCTTAGTGGAGTTGCCCGCCCCCTCCGGCCACGGCCCCCACTTTTGGCGGCAAGGCTGGAGGAAACAAAGAAAACAACAAGGAGGAGTCACTGGCCAGTCAGGACAGCCCCTAAGGTGTCCTGAGCTGAAGTGACTCTAACTTTTAGAAATCCTCCATCTTGCAGATGGAGGATTCCCCCAATAGGATTAGGGGTGTGACCCCCTCCCCTTGGGAGGAGGCACAAAGAGGGTGTACTCACCCTCAGGGCTAGTAGCCATTGGCTACTAACCCCCCAGACCTAAACACGCCCTTAAATTTAGTACTTAAGGGCTCCCCTGAACCTAGAAAAACAGATTCCTGCAACTACAAGAAGAAGGACTGCCGAGCTGACAAACCCCTGCAGAGGAAGAACAGAAGACACCAACTGCCTTGGCCCCAGACTTACCGGCCTGTCTCCTGCCTTCCAAAGAACCCTGCTCCAGCGACGCTTTCCAAGGGACCAGCGACCTCTGAATCCTTCGAGGACTGCCCTGCTTCGAAAAAGACAAGAAACTCCCGAGGACAGCGGCACTGCTCCAAAAGAACTGCAACTTTGTTACAAGGAGCAGATTTAAAGACCCCTGCAACTCCCCGCAAGAAGCGTGAGACTTGCAACACTGCACCCAGCGACCCCGACTCGACTGGTGGAGAACAACCAACTCAGGGAGGACCCTCCGGCGACTCTACGACTGTGAGTAATCAAAGTTGTCCCCCCTGAGCCCCCACAGCGACGCCTGCAGAGGGAATCCCCAGGCTCCCCCCGACCGCGACTGTCTGAACTCCATTTCCTGATGGCTGGAAAAGACCCTGCACCCGCAGCCCCCAGCCCCTAAAGAAACGGAACTTCTGTGCAGGAGTGACCCCCAGGAGGCCCTCTCCCTTGCCCAGGTGGTGGCTACCCCGAGGAGCCCCCCCCTTGCCTGCCTGCATCGCTGAAGAGACCCCTTGGTCCCCCATTGAAACCTGAAGGAAACCCGACGCGTGTTTGCACACTGCACCCGGCCGCCCCCGCGCTGCTGAGGGTGTACTTTCTGTGCTACTTTGTGTCCCCCCCCGGTGCCCTACAAAACCCCCCTGGTCTGCCCTCCGAAGACGCGGGTACTTACCTGCTGGCAGACTGGAACCGGGGCACCCCCTTCTCTCCATTATAGCCTATGTGTTTTGGGCACCTCTTTGACCTTTGCACCTGACCGGCCCTGAGCTGCTGGTGTGATAACTTTGGGGTTGCTCTGAACCCCCAACGGTGGGCTACCTTGGACCAAAAACTGAAACCTGTAAGTGACTTACTTACCTGTGAAAATTAACAATAACTTACCTCCCCTAGGAACTGTGAAAATTGCACTGTGTCCACTTTTAAAACAGCTTATTGTGTTTTATGTAAAAAGTATACATGCTAAAGTAATGATTCAAAGTTCCTAGAGTACTTACCTGCAATACCTTTCAAAAGAGCTATTACATGTAAAATTTGAAACTGTGGTTCTTAAAATAAACTAAGAAAAGATATTTTTCTATAACAAAACCTATTGGCTGGATTTGTCTCTGAGTGTGTGTACCTCATTTATTGCCTATGTGTATGTACAACAAATGCTTAACACTACTCCTTGGATAAGCCTACTGCTCGACCACACTACCACAAAATAGAGCATTAGTATTATCTCTTTTTACCACTATTTTACCTCTAAGGGGAACCCTTGGACTCTGTGCATGCTATTCCTTACTTTGAAATAGCACATACAGAGCCAACTTCCTACAACCATCAAGTGCTGAAGTGAAGCAAGAGTTTACAAAGGGAATGTGAAAGGATAAAAAGTGACATAAGCAACTTTGTTCCTTTACAGGGATTAGATTCTGATGCCCACAGTAAACTGTCCACTCACATTAGGGGTAAAGGGCTGAGAGCGGTTTTGTGATAGATCTCGGAAGTACGTCTGGAGTACACTGTACCATTTGCTTCTCGCTGTTTATCACCAACAAAATAAACATATTCCACAACGGAGAGACCAATATTAGGTAGTGTATGGGCAACAGAGAGGTTCAGGCAGTATCTCTGGTGTTCAAGATCCACATTGTGAACAGATCATAAGCCACTGATGAAAGTTTTCCCACCGTAGGCTGTAATTCAGGCAACTCCCTTCATCGCCAGAATGTCCCGAAGCCTCCTGGACTTTACTTATAGTGTTGAGTATTTACTGGGGAACAGAATCAGGGTGAAGGATTACTTGAGGAGACACTTTTGCCTTTGAAAGAGAGACTGGGATGAGCACTGTGTAGTGATTGTGGATGATAATAACAGTGCCATTGTGAGGGAGGACTGGATGTTTGGCTACAAACTTGACAATACTCTGTGTGAAGTGATGAAGAACATTACACTAGGTTGGCCCAGCAAAAGTAGGCTCACACAGGAATGCAAAACGTTTTGGGAACTTAGGAATGAGCTATTTGTCATTGTTCATGGATTGCTTCTGAGAGGTTATTTGGTAATTTCCCCAAGTACCTTTGGGAAATGGATTTTGAGCACACCACACTAAGGACATATGGGCAACGTAAAGTCTAAAAAAGAGTGAAATTTTTGCTTTGGGAGAAGGGGGTATATTCTGATATGGAGGAAAGTGTGAAGTCCTGTGAGCATTCTGCTAATTCTGACACATCTTAATCTGTTTTCAGACCTCTCTAGGGTCTTTGGGAATGTATTCTAACAGGCACAAAATTGATATTCAATACAAGGTTGATTCTCCTGTAGTTGTTTCCTTCCTTGAATGAGTTTTCACCAGAGAAGATATTCCAAAGTCTCTACTGATAGACAACGGTCCAGAATTTACAGAAGGGAAGTTGAATGGATTCCTTTTCAGGAATGGTATCAAAACTACGCATACTTCTTTATATCACCCTGAAGAGAATGGTGCAGTTGAATGGTTCAATAGAGTGATAAAGGGGAGCTTTTAGGCTGCTACAAATTCTGGACTAGTTTAAGCTTACAGAGTTACCCCTACCATGACTGGATACAGCCCCTTTAGAGTGCTGGAGGTGAAGGGAACAGTTCACCGAGGACAATAAGGAGTAGATGACAGTAGAACTACAAAGTAAATGGTCTCCTTCTGTTGTCAAGGCAAACCTGATGGACGTGCAAAGGATTCATATGGAATACTATGATATGAAGCACGGTGTGAAGGAAGTCAGCTTAGAACAGGGTGACTGGGTGCGAGTGAAATTTTGTCTCCAAACTAAGAAAGGAAACAGTAAGTTCACTTTTCCTTTCAGGTGATAGGAGTCTGTTCATGTTCTGCCCTACTTAGTCATGGTAAAGTATGGCATTTTGGGAGGTTGTCTAGGTGCAATAAAACTTTGTCTTGGTACATAGCAGGAAGGATGCACAATGATGATAGTAACCCTAACTTTTGGTTGTGGGAGGAAGACAGGGATGGTTCTGTTGATGTTGGAAGTAATGATGAATTTATTGAGAATGGCAACAATGCACCATATAACTGTAATGAAATTGTACTCAATGCAAATTTGAGTGAAGAGGTACCTGATGTGTTCTAGAAAAGAAATTCCTGAGAATGGTTCTGGTGTGGGTCCACAAATGTGAAGTCGACCATCGCCCAGTCTGCTACTAGCACCCAGTTCAGAAGAATTACTGTTCTCCCTATGAAAATTAAGGATTTCATTGTGGGGTGAAAGTGTATAACAATTGTTTATGTCATCATGTAATTTGGTGCAGTAGTGTTGCAAGATATCTATGGGTAATTTAGATGCAGTTTCAATGTAAGATTTGTTGTATTTTCCTGTTGTTATTTGTATTAGCTGTTATTAAGGGGGAAGAAGTGTGGCGTTGCAATAGGGATGTTGGGTTTCTATGGTGTTGGGGTGGATGATTGGAGGTGTACTGAGGCCAGTAGGACATGACTACTTGCTCGTACTGAATAAACCTCAAGTAAACCTTATTCTTGGGGCTGTCCTTTACTACATGTGTGTTTACTACACATGTCCTCGATGGGCATGAAAGTGTCACACAAGCTCTGCTATTCCCCGGGTACCCTCCCCTCTTACACCCAAATCACAAATTGGTTCACACAGCCCTCTGCCTTGCACAGTCAACAGAAGGGTCCAGCGTGTTAAAAGTCACGTGTTTGGTATCTTTCCAAGCTGGGCATGGGATCCTGTTAATAATCACTAGTTATTAACTAGCAGAATAGTGTTTAGAAATAATGGTTTCTTCTGCCAAGAATACATTGATCTGTGACTGGATTCAAAGCTGGAGAGAGTTCACTTCCGGTGATGCTGCAGAGGGTCTATCAATCAATCAATCAATCATATTTATACAGCGCGCTACTCACCCGTGAGGGTCTCAAGGCGCTAGGGGGGGGGGGTCACTGGGGGGTCTATTGATGAGAAATTCTGGTGAAATGATACCACTGCACTCTGACAGGAAAGTATCTAGCGCCTGTTCGCTGACTGTTCATCCACTGTTGATACTTGCTCTGATGATGGTGAGAGTGACCAATAGGGCAATCAGCGACCTGCCCACTCACACTGTGCCACCTTGCGGCACACAATATCTGCTCCCTTCACGCTGTCACCTGGTGAGGAGCCCATATCACATGGTGGCAGAGGAAACAAGTTGGAAACCACAGTAAATAATGGATTTCAAGCTTGTTTTCAGAGGCTTTGAACTGCTGACGTTCATTAATTGGATTTCAAAATATTCAAGTAAAATTACAAGGGACATGACTGATCTTAGAGGAGGTCGCTGGGGTCAAAGGTCAATATCAAGAAAAGTCCTAGAAACACGGTTGTAGTTTCTTGGGCTCACCTGAGATAGTTTGCCTGCTACATGTAGAGACCTGTGGGCAGCCTGCAGGTCAAGGGTCACACCCAGCCTTGCCTCCTCTGGGCAGCGGTACGTTTGGCGATAGTGCACACATTTACTTGTTATTTAGGTCTTTTGTGAGTATTCATGTGCTTGAGGTCTTCTTTCAGCAAATTCCAACAGGTATAAGAAGGGTTTTGGAGGCAGGAAATAGTCGAGTTTAATGCTTAATGTATATTTAGCAACTGTTGTTCCTTTCATCTTTAAAGTACATAAAAAAGACGTCACCGTGAGGCAGATTATAATTAGATCCGGTGTTGGCATTTAAGTGACTCTGCCGAGCACCGGAAACCACCGGCTCAAATTAAGCACTGGATTTACCCACAGCTCTCAAGAGTCTAAATTCCATGCAAGTACCTCACCCAGCCAGGTTTTTAAATTTGCATCCTCCTACTTGTAGACCTGTTTTTGTAATGGCATAAATAAGTCTACAAGTGCCAGAATTCAAAGGAAATACTCTCATGCACAGACCTGGGAAACTTGAGCTGCCCCCTCTCCTTCCCACCTGGTGTGCCTCAGTGACATTAGACCGCATGGCACAAGACCTCTTTTTTAGGAAGGTCTGTCAGGGCATCAGAGCCTGACCCAGAGCCACACCAGACAACTTCCTGCGCGACAACCAGCACCACAAAGTCCCTGGGCCCAGATCCCAGTCCCAGAACTACTCTACCACATGCCACCTTTCCACCTCATTCCTAGTCCAACTCTCTCCTCCCTAAAAATATCACATATCGGCAGCTCACATCTCTGAGCTAATCACTTGTGATGTTTCACACACACACCATCCATCAGTAGCCATTACGCAATACTGTGCACATTCACCCGACACAACACAGAGATTCCACATAGGGCCTGATTTAGTTCTTGGCGGACAAGTTACTCCATCAAAACAGTGATATCCCGTCCACCGAAATATAGATCCCATAGGATATAATGGGGATCCTGTCTGACGAAATATAAATCCCATAGGATATAATGGGATTTATATTTCGGCGGACGGAATATTCATTACTGTTGTGCCGGAGTAACTCTTCCGCCAAGATCTAAATCAGGCCCAAAGTTGGGTATCACCTCATTCACAACAGCATTGGCAAATTTGGCAAAAGAATCCTTACAAACGGCATGTTTTTGTTAATGAACTCTGAGAAGATATGTTCTCTTTCACAAATATCTGTGAAAGCCTGCAAAAAATGCAAAATTGCCTCTGTGTTTTGATGTGAAAAAAAGAAAACAAGCAGTTTTCACAGTTAAACCCTCTCAGCTGAACCATACAGAAGATTTTAGTTTTAATGGAATGGAAAAAGGAATGATGTCTAAGAATAATAATATTAAATATTTACATAAATTTGCGCCGAGGGACTAAGGGCCACCTGTACAAAAAATCAAGAATTGAGATTTCCAAATTTCATTTCTTACCAATTCGCAAATAGAAAATCGCAATTCCTATTGTAAGACTACATACATCTATTAAATAGCAATTCCTAATGGGTTGCAAATCGACCTACCTCATGAATATTTATGAGGTGGGTCGCAGTTGGTGACCCATTAGGAATGATATCCATCACAAGGATGATGGCCTGCTGTGGGCAGCAGACCACCATGTCTGCGATTGCTTTTTAATAAAGCTTTGTTTTTAAAATGCGGCCCCTTTTCTTTAAGGGAAAATGGGATGCACTAAAAAAATAGAAAATAAACTTTAAAGTTTAATTTTTAAGTGTAGGCAGTGCCGCTCACAAGAGATATTTTTGTTTACATTCTCAAAGGGGAAGGGTCCCATCAGGGATCACTTCCCATGTTGCGAATGGTTACAGCTACCTTTTAGTAGTCGGCAAAAAATTCATCTTTTGCAACCATAATTGAGTTGCAAAACATTAAAACATTCCACTGTGATTC
This sequence comes from Pleurodeles waltl, assembly GCF_031143425.1. Classification (NCBI taxonomy): domain Eukaryota; kingdom Metazoa; phylum Chordata; class Amphibia; order Caudata; family Salamandridae; genus Pleurodeles; species Pleurodeles waltl. Next base: position 52,468,267 of record NC_090438.1, read on the forward strand.
GGTTGTTGGCAGGAACACCCTAAATAAGGACCTCCCAAATGCTGAATCACTAAAGCAAATTGGGATTCGGTAACAGGTCACTGTATTGCAATTTGGCATTTGTACATTTTTTTATTTTATTTTTGTGGTCGCAAATGGGATGATTCTGTGATTCAGCCGTTTGTGTCCTCAAAAACGTTTTGTACATACGGCCCTAAATAATGTCTGCCAACCTTACTTAGTTGACCGCCTAAGAGAAAGGGAGAAACTTCACGAAAAAACACAAATTCACAGTCAGCATAGGGACACGCAATCACTTGGCGTCTGCTTTATCCAAAAAATCTGACTTTTTATTAGGAAATATTACAGTTAAACTTACAAAGGCAAGTGCCTTGATTTCCAAGGGCAATTTTGCTTTTCCCCATTTACAAAAGGTGACTTTGCACTTGTAAAGGGAATTATTTATGTGTGGCATCATTCCAGTGTGGAGTAATAAGATGCACGAGTAATTTGCATATGTAAATCCCCCCGTTAACCTTGTGGTGGGGAGTGGGCGCCTCAGTGTGGGTGTGGCCTGGACAGTGAATACATAGCTTCCCTTGCACGGTTCAAGTAGCATTCCTGAAAACCTGTGAGGGAAGAGTTGTGTGTGTAGTGTGTAGATGTCAGGATATCCATCACCGTTGCCACAGAGTAACCCGCCCGCTGAGTTCTAAATCAGCTCCTATGTTTGGACTCTTGCAATGTTAATGCAAACACTCATTATTCTGAGGCTGACAAAATGAGCACCATTGTGTTTGATTGTAACTAGCACCAGTTATTAAGCACTAAGGGTCTGATGTACAAAGCACTTTTGTGGTCACAAACTCTTATGTCTCCAAAATCACATTGTCTGCAATAGCAAAAGGGCTCTTTACAGCGCGCTAAAGCCCAGAAAAGGATTTTCCAATTTGTTGAAGATCTTTTGTCACAGTTTCCAAATCGGAAATAGCAGGGTGTGTGAAAGGGAGGTCCCTCCTATTGCAGGGTGTGTGAAAGGGATGTCCCTCCTATTGGGAGGTGTGTGAAAGGAATGTTCCTCCTATTGGAGGGTGTGTGAAAGGGAGGTCCCTCCTAAAGGAGGGTGTGTGAAAGGGATGTCCCTCCGATAGGAAGGTGTGTGAAAGGGTTGTCCCTCCTATTGGAGGGGGTGTGAAAGGAATGTTCCTCCTATTTGAAACTTGGAAAGTTATTTATTAACAGTTTGTGACTGATATTAGGGGTTGGTAGCAGATCAGCGGCTTGAAACCGCGATTGCGGCGCAAACCTTTGACACATAACATTCCAAGCCTTTTCTTATGCTAGGTATGCTTAAAAAACTCATGTGATACTGGTAAACCACATTTCGCTATGCATGCATAATTTTGTGTTATTTCACTAAATTATTACAGAATTTTGACAGAAAAAAAAATTAAGCAATTTTGCACAATCTTACTTCATATAAATAGCGAGTAATCCCTAAGAACTGCAGGCTTCCTACAGGAAAACTAACAAAGGATGGACTAGACCTAAACAAGCATTGGTAATGCCAAAAGATCTGGCTGATGGATGTACTGTCAAGACATACTTAAAAATCTATATAAGTCAATGACTACCTTTCTCCCATCAATGCTGCTTCCAGGGAAAAACACCATAAATTATCTAGTTATTTAAGACAGCATTACAATGTCATGTGGATGTCTCTGAACATTCAACCTTAAGCAGCGGAATAAATAAACAAAATCACAGCTATGTGGAGAGCAAGCACTTTGTGTGGAAGCAATCAAAACAAGTACTCCTGACTCCCAACATATGGGAGGAGTCAAAACCCCTCTCGAGTGGTGTTCACATAACTGTCTGGTGACACTGCGCTGTCATCAGACCATAACAAGCACTGGCAGTGCCAATCAGTCTGGCTTAGAAATGCACTGTCAAGCGAGACCTAAAAATCCATATAGATTAATGACTGCCCTCCTGCTATTTGTGCTGCTGCCAGAGAGATATGCCATAAATTACCCAGTTGCCTAAGACATTTTAATAGCATTGCAATGGCATGTGTGTGCCCCTAAAAGTTCAAGCTCAGGCAGCTGGATAAATAAACAAAATGATCACAGTTGTGTGGAGTGCAAGCACTTTTTTTGTGGAAGCACACAACATCTGTCTAATCAAACTATGTACTTCGGGCTTGCAACATGTGGGTAGAATCAGAGCCCCTCTCCTGGTGATACCAGTCGCGGCTGGCTACTGGGCAAAGTGGAGGGGTGGGGGCGATGGGGAAAACACAAAAATAAATAAATATTTTTTTAAAACATACCTGAAGTTCACCGCTGCTCTCCGCCGCTCTCTGCTGCACTGCAGGCTCCCAGCCTGCCCTGCGGCCAATCATGATGCTTCTTAAAGCAACGTTATGATTGGTTGGAGCACCCTGGCTTGGCGGTCCAACGATGACTGGGAGCCTGGGCTTGCTCTCTCCAACCCATCAACACAGTGCCAGACTGGAGAGAGCACAGTGCAGATGTGTGTTTGGCCTGCACAAGACGGACGGCGAAACACACATGCGCTCTGAGGGGAGTGCTCTGTGCACTCCCCTCACTGCTCGTCACCCCCATGGCCCGCCCTTTAAAAAGAAAACAATAATAAACACAGTTTATTATCGTTTTATTTTTAAAGGTTTGCAGCTCCTGCTGCTGCTGGGGGGGTGGGGCACCCCTGGGTGATACTCAAATTGCCTGGCGACAGCTGCGCTGTGAAGCCAGACCATAAAAAGCAGGAGTTGAGTAAACATGGGACTACAGACATGATGCTCGGACACTGCAGCCAGGTGGTCATCTAGGACCTGGACAAGGAAACCAGAGGATAACGACGGAAGACTCACCCGACAACTAACTGGCTTCTCGTACACATACATTTAACTATATATGGGGTAACTTGTGGTCCGTAAATTAAAGGATAAGAAAATTATCAATTTACATGTGATATTTGTTTTTTACCTCCCGTCCCACTTTTTTCATACCCTGTTTCAAATGTGCATTTTTTGGAACTGACTATTACATCTTGTAGCTGTTAGAAATGTTGTCAGTGCAATTGTCTGTTTAAATTTATGGAGAATGCAAGTACAAAGGTTTTAAAAAATAAAAAAGGAAACACGCTTTTCTTTTAGATTATAAAGAGAGGTAGAGATTAGGGATGGGCGGATATATTTCGCCCAAAACCAAATTTATTATGTTTCCACATATATAAAAAAAGTTCCCTACGTGCGCCACACAGCTTATCCTTTTCGAATAAGACAAGATGATTTGAGACAAAAAGAAACCTATTTTTAACAAAAAGAATCAATCTGTTACAAAGAATATGTCTTTTTGATGAACATGAATGAAATACTGAAAACTAAATTAATATGTGACAAACTCGAACTGATGTTTAACAACACACAAAACATGCACAGTCTGGTAAAATGAGAGCTGTGCAAAGTTTTAAAGTCTCTTTGACTGGCCAGAGATGGGGAAGGAATGTAGCCCTCCTGAACATAGACACTGGTATATTCTGGCAGCAAAAAACAACTGAAAGGCAGAAACCACCGACACATAAAGAAATACTAACATGGCTAAAAATGTGTAACCCTCAAAAACAGCATTGGAGGGGATGTACAGGCGCTGTAAATATTAAATGGAGACTAGCCAACAAGCACTTAATGGCATAAATGCACAAAAAATCTGGCTTCAGTAAGGTCTGCCAAGAGGATGCGTCATTTGTTGGCGTAAAGCCCTGTCTACCTTCTTTAGTAGATGGAGCGTTGCATCAAAACTTGTGGTTGCATGGGAATACCCATGTACCACCCACGAGATGCACAGTGTCCAAACCCCTGCTATGATGCAACAGCCATCGCTGTACTGACTTACCAGCACCCAAGAGATTGTCACGCCCACTTTATGCTGGTGCACAGGAACCAAGAATGCACTGATTTATCATCCATCCTCCTATGTCATGTTATCTTACATCCATTTGCATAGCACATTAATCACCCAAGAGGCTATCCATGCACCTGGGCAGGTGTGTAGGTGTGTGTGGTCACAAGGTTCTTGTAGGATAAGCCAGGTCTTCAGCTTCTTTCGGAACCCAAGAAGTGAGGAGGCGGCTCTGATGTGTCGAGGGAGGTTGTTCCGTGTCTTGGGTGCGCTGTAGGAGAATGAGTAATCGCCAGTTTTGCTTTTGCGGATACGGGGAGTGTGTGAGGCAGATCGTAGGTGTCTGGTGGGTTGCTGAAAGTGTGTGTGATTGTTCAGGTATTCTGGTCCTGTGTTGTTTCGAGCTTGTATGCGTGCGTGAAAAGTTTGAATTGGCTGCGTTTGTGAATGAGGAGCCAGTAAAGCTTCCTGCGGTGCAGTGTGATGTGGGTGCGGCGTGGGAGGTACACAGGCCCTGGACACATGAAGTCCTAGAAATGCAGAGAAGGAGGGGACCCTCCTGAATCATAACATCCAGACCCTGGCTTTGGTGAAGAACCATCGCTGTACTGACTCACTGGGACCCATAGATTACCATGCCTCACTTTATGCTGGTGCACAAGAACCCAGGAGAATATTTACAAGCTCCATGTGCTGCCGGAGTGTCAGAGTGCAGACCCGTATCTATGAGGCGACGCAAGGCCACTTTGCGTGGCTTTTCATGGCCTCACATATATGGAGTAAGGCAGAGAAGCACAAGTTGCTGCGTTGCCTTACTCTGTGACGGGGGCGTTCCATAGGCTTTGCGGTGGGTTTTCCCATGCAACACCCATGGGTTTGGCCCCTTCCCAGACTTACAAGGCTTTGTAAACCTGGGAGCGCAAAGAGAGGCGTAAGAAGGAGAAATATCTCTATTTCTCCTCGTTTTTTTCCTGCAGCACACATAGAAAGAGGAAAAACGCCTCAATGGATTGTTTTAGTGCAGGAAGGTGTTCCTTCCTGCACAAAAACATTCCTGCATGCAACGCAGGCATCCTTGCACAATGGGCACCAGCGCAGGGGGAGACGACAGAAATACACCGTATTTCCTAAATACCGTCCATTTCTGCCCTTTCCCTGTGGCGCAGGGCACCACAGCAACGTCCCTTGCTTCTCTGCCAGGTGCCACTTTCATGTAAATATGCTCCCAAGAGTGCACTGATGTACCATCCATCCTAGATTACCAAGTACTAACCCCAGCTGTGGAACAGGAAACACAGCTGCACTAAGATACCAGGTCACACAATCGACCACCGTGTCACTTCCCATGCTGTGGCACCAAAACGGCGTAGTGAACTAATATACCAGGGTATCATGTATGGCTGTTCCACAGCATGCTGTGGGGTACCCTGGATTATCATTATCTCACCTTGGGCTGTGGTACCTGCATACTAATGTTTTAAAGTACTGGGTTACCCTGATATATTATGCCCCACCCATAGCTGTCATGCAAGTACCACTGGAGCACTCATCTACCAGGGCACAGTGGATCATTGTGCATGGCTCCATTTCATGGTGCAACAATCATTCACGTATCACTTTAGCAGTGCACACTTGATTGCTGTGCTCCACTCCTGGCTGTTGGTTACGCATGGCTTCTCTCCTAACCCATCAGGATCCACTAGATGATCATATCCCACCCCCTGCTACTGAGCAATGAACATCAGAGCACTGACAAGCCGGACATCCTCGTATAACTTGTACCACCCGGTACTGTTGTGCATCAACCGTCAGGGCACTAATTTACCACATCACCCTGGTATATCATTTCTCACTTGACACTTGTGCATTGACTGTGATATGACAAATTTACCATGGCATAGACTGCCAAAGCACGAATTTACCAGTTACCCTGGTATATCATGTCCCACCCAATACTGTTGTGCATCGACTGTCAGGGGACTAATTAACCAAGTACCCTGGTATATCATTTCTCACTTGACACTTGTGCATTGACTGTGATATGACTAATTTACCATGGCATCGACTGCCAAAGCCCAAATTTACCAGGTGCCCTGGTATATCATGTCCCACCGATACTGTTGTGCATCGACTGTCAGAGGACTAATTAACCAAGTACCCTGGTATATCATATCTTACCTAATAGTATAGTGCATCGACCAACAGAGCACTAATTTACCACAGAATCCTGGTATATCATGTCTCACATGATATTGTTGTGCATCGACCGTCAGAAAACTAATTTATCACAGCTCCCTGGTATATCGTGTCTCACCTGAGAATCGTGCATCGACCGTCAACGAACTAATTTACCATCGCTCCCTGGTATAGCATGTCTCACCTGACAGTCATTTATCGACCAACAGAGCACTAATTTACCACGGAACCCTGGTATATCATGTCTCACCTAATATTGTTGTGCATCGACCTTCAGAGAACTAATTTACCACAGCTCCCTGGTATATCATGTCTCACCTGATATTGTTGTGCATCGACCATCAGAGAACTAATTTACCACCGCTCCCTGGTATAGCATGTCTCACCTGACAGTCGTTCATCGACCAACAGAGCACTAATTTACCACAGCTCCCTAGTATAGCATGTCTCACCTGACAGTCGTGCATCGACCAACAGAGCACTAATTTACCACAGCTCCCTAGTATAGCATGTCTCACCTGACAGTCGTGCATCGACTGTCAGAGCACTAATTTACCACAGCTCCCTGGTATAGCATGTCTCATCTGACACAGTTGTGAATCGAGCAACAGAGCACTAATTTACCACGGCTCCCTGGTATAGCATGTCTCACCTGACAGTCGTGCATTGACCAACAGAGCACTAATTTACCCTGGCTCCCTGATATAGCATGTCTCACCTGGCACAGTCGTGCATCGACCGTCAGAGCACTAATTTACCATGGCACCCTGGTATATCATGTCTCATCTGACACATTCGTGTATCCGACCAACAGAGCACTAACTTAATAGAGCTCCCTGGTATAGCATGTCTCATCTGGTATTGTTGTGCATCGACCGTCAGAGCACTAATTTACCACTGCACCCTGGTATATCATCTCACCTGACACAGTCGTGCATCGACCGTCTGAGCACTAATTTACCACGCCACCCTGGTATATCATGTCTCACCTGACACAGTTGTGCCTCGACCAACAGAGCACTAATTTACCACTGCTCCCTGGTATAGCATTTCTCACCTGACACAGTCGTGCATCGACCGTCGGAGCACTAATTTACCACGCCACCCTGGTGTATCATGTCTCACCTGACACAGTCGTGCCTCGACCAACAGAGCACTAATTTACCACTGCTCCCTGGTATAGCATGTCTCACCTGACACAGTCGTGCATCGACCGTCAGAGCACTAATTTACCGCGGCTCCCTGGTATAGCATGTCTCACCTGACACAGTTGTACATCGACCGTCAGCGCACTAACTTACCATCAGTTCTCATCAGGTGCTGTTGCGATTACCAAATAGAGAATTTCGTGATTTGCTATTTGGTTATCACAAACACCCACTTACTAATGTGTGTTTCACACCTTGTGCGAGTCCCAGTGGGTCGCAAATAGACCTACCTCATTAATATTTATGAAGTAGGCCTCGCTTTGCGACCTTCTGGAAATCACTAAAATCACAGGGATGGTGGCTTGCTGGGGTCAGCAGACCACCGTGTTTGTGATTGCTTTTAAATAGCAGTCTTTTTTTAAACACAGCCAGTTTTCCTTAAAGGAAAAGAGGATGGGGTTAAAAAAAGAAATGAAAAGCTTTCTTTTCAATTTTTAAGAGCAGGAAGTGGTCCATGGGACCACTGCCTGCTCTTAAAAATGTTTTTCAAAACATTAACAGAGGGGAAGGGGCCCCCTGGGAGCCCCTTCCCCTTAGCGAATGGGTTACCACCAACTTCAAGTTGGTGGTAAAATGTGAATGTTTTGCGACCACCCTAAACATGCCCCTTCCTAATACCGAATCGCAAACTCAATTTGCAATTCGATAATAGACTGCAGAATCGCAAATATGGTTTGGTACATCATAAAGGGCCACATGTACGAACACATTTTCCCATAGACACAGAATGGGTAAAACCCTTTGCTACAGCTGGTCCAAAATGCTTTGTTTGCGGTCCCAAATGCCCGATTCTGTGAATTAAACTGTTTGAAACCTTAAAAAAGCTTTGTACATCTGACCCCTTGTTCCTCACTTCCATCATTGGCAGCTCTTGCCATAATGCCTCATGCACACACAGAAGATCGGCGTGCCCTGGGGACAAAGGCTTCTGTTCATGCGCCATTGTACTTACCTTAGCTTTCCATTGCGAGTGAAAGGGATGCGTGAAGCGGTACAGCGCATGCTGGAAGAGCTGCAGAGGGACGGGTTGCTAAGCGCAGCACCAGCTACGTCAAAGCCAGGCCTCCATGAGAACCTGTACTCTCCTTGTTTGAGCAGAGGTACTGAGGGTACTGGGAAGAAAAGGTCTGAGGAGAGGTACTGAAGAAGAGAAAGTGAAAAGGTGCCAGTACTCGGTACTGGTGGGTACCGGTCCACTTAAAGCACTGCCTACAGTCAAACCACATCATCTTGGTGGTCCATGCTTCCTGTGACTGTAGAAAAATCCCAGCATTCCTGCACAAGTAGGAGTGGTGCAACCCCTGTGACGTGCGAAGTCATTATACGACAAGTCGTAGTGTAAGCTCTGGGGTCCGTGGAGGGGCAGAGAGGCAAGCTATCGGAATGTGCCCTGGGGACAGTGCTTAATTTGTACAAATAAGTGTGTGGCTCAAAGTTGCTGCTGGCACTATCAAATGGCAAGAATGCTTGGTCTTAATTCCACCTTTTGCATATCTATCTATCTATCTATCTATCTATCTATCTATCTATCTATCTATCTATCTATCTATCTATCTATCTATCTATCTATCTATCTAACTATCTATCTATGTGTCTGTCTCTGTAGCTCACACCTGTGTGTTCTTTTTCTCTCTCTGTAACTGGCTTCCTATGTAGAAACCTCCTAAGGAGAACCTCTTCCTATGTTTCTCCTCCTCCTTTCTTCTTTTCTTGAATTCCTGTCTTGCTTTGGGTCACAGTTCGATGATGAGAAATTAGTTCTGCTGCCCAACAACTGTGCCCACTGGCTCAAATTAATGGTGGACCTGCTCAGAAGTGGCAGAGGGGCAAACCATGCGCATGGGGGATTTTGCCCCTAGTTGCATCATACCCTCTTTGGGCCCAGTGGTCAGCCCAAGGATGGACGAGCGTGCTGTTTTTGTTGACCCGGAAGCACTAGCATTGGCTTGCAAACAGGAAAACACATTAATACCGAAAAAAACCTGCGACAACAGAATTCAAAACTGTAGACATTCAAAGATACAAATTACGCATGATTACACCAGGTCTTGCAAGTTAAAGGATCAAATGTGTGTGTTTGAATATGGTAGTAATGAAGGCTGCTCCTTGAACTGGGAGGCGGGACTTCCTGTTCCGATGCTCCTGAAATGTTCCGCAAGTTGGATCCTTGGGAATTAAAACAAATATAAAGGTCTGAAAGTCATGATTATGTACCTAAAGAGAGACAGCTGGGAAGGAGGAAGTGATTTTTGGGGAACAGTACAGCAGACAAGCACAGGAAGGCACCTGGACTATTGCTGTGCTCTGTGCACCCCGCCCCCATCAGAGCTGCTAGTACAGACCCCGCCTTTTATACAGTCAACTTCCAAGAAGTTGATTAAAAACAAAGGCGTGAAATGTCCTCCTCTGTTCCCAGAAAGGCCAGAAAAGCGGAAATGTTTCTCTGCGGTGGATGTAACAAACCTTCGACCAGACGGTGGTGCCCACGTTTATCATTTCCCGCGTCTCCTGTGCCCTGTGGTGAGGCAGATGTGGAAGAGGGAGCACTGATGAACAAACTGAACATGTCAAAGTTTCAGGAGACTGTGCTGGTTCCATCTCCACACCCTGTACACATCAGAAGCCTGGCCATGGGTGCTGGTGGGATCTCTAGAAGGGGTATCTAGGATGGCAAACACGGGTTACAGATAGAGCTGGCAGGGGTCACCCACAATGTGCAATTCTGAAGATTCTGCTTGTGTGTGTGTAAATATACATGCTAGCGCCCCCGCCATGCATAGTTTTCTCATCAATAATTTTACTGTAAATGTTGCAGTGATATTACCAATGATGCCACAGAAAATGTCATAAATGATGTAATATGTGGAGTAATTAGATGTACACGAGGGTGCATGTTTTATTTACCTTAGGGCACAAGTTATAGTTACTTGAAATAACTATAACTATAACAGCTGAATTTCTATGGTTTTGTGCGTATAAATTCAGAACCTAACTATAATGTCCCCTTTTCAGTGAAATTCTAAGGTTTTTTAAATGCTAATTCCTAACTATAACACCCCTGTAACCTTTATTTTTTTCAGTGAATGTCTATGTTTTTTTAATGCAGCAGGGGTTTTGCCGCAGGGCCCAGCCTGCGGCCAAACCGCTACATACATCCAGTCCCACGCTGTACACACTGTGCACAGCAGGGGGTTGGCCGCAGAGCCTGGCCTGCAGCCAGGCCCTGTCTCCAACCTTCTGCGTGCTGCCATCCCCACGCAGGGTTGGTTGAATATGTGTGTTTTTTTTTTCATCAGGCTCTGGGTCCGTGCATCCATCGCACATTTACACTGGAGGTCGCGCTGAGCCCCGTGGCGGATCCACGGATTGGCCCAAAAATATTTCCCTCAGGGACCCCTCCATCTGCTCCATAGGGTAATCCTAGCCCCTTATCTCACTTTATACTTTTATTTTTCCTTCCCGCACCGAGCTGATAAACAAAATGGCAGCCACAACTTTTCTCTCAGGTTGCATCCAGCCAATCAGGACCTTCTTTGGCACGTGGATCCACAGCGGGTAGATCCGCGGAGGATCTGCATCCTTAGATAGCTATATTCCTTTTTCCTTTAATATCTCCAGAACTACTGACACCAAATCATGAAAAGCACACTTTCTGGATCAAAAGCTACCCTTCTGGCAAATTTGGTGTAATTCCGTCTTGCGGTTTGGTCTGTAGTCATGTTCAAAACTCTATGGGAAATTGCACTTTTTCTCAGCCCCTGCTTGATGTATTACTCCGAAACTTTCACTACCATACCTAAAGTGAGTGGCAAACTAGTTTTGAAAATGTCGTGAAGATTCGTCAAACGGTGCTAAAGTTATTGGCAAAACAAAAAAAAGCTTTTCCTATGGAAACTAGGTCCTAACTATAACTACCTACTAGTGACCGCCATTTATGTGTATGTACAGTGGTGGTCACCTCTGCTTTGTTTAGTTATAGTTTGTTCAGACTTTCCATAGCAAATGCATTTTTATTTTGCTAATAACTTTGGTGCCGTTTGGCGAATCTTCACAACTTTCCAAAAATAGAAGTTCATACTCCTGAGCTCTTTCCTATAATGTTTTAGGGTGATCTGTCAAGCAGGGGCCAAGAAAAACTGGCCAAAACACAATTTCCCCATGCCATTTTCATAGGGAATTTCAGATACCGCTACGGCCAAAACGACTGAACGGAATTACATCAATTACATAAACCGAAAAAAAACCTGCAACAACAGAATTAAAAACTGTAGACATTGAAAACCACAAATTACGCATGATTACACCAGGTCTTGCAAGTTAAAGGATCAAATGTGAGTATTTGAATATGGCAGTAATGAAGGCTGCTCCTTGACCTGGGAGGCGGGACTTCCTGTTCAGATGCTCCTGAAATATTCTGCAAATTGGATTCTTGGGAATTAAAACAAATATAAAGGTCTGAAAGTCATGATTATGTACCTAAAGAGAGGCAGCTGGGAAGGAGGAAGTGATGTTTGGGGAACAGTAGAGCAGACAAGCACAGGAAGGCACCTGGACTATTGCTGTGCTCTGTGCACCCCGCCCCCATCAGAGCTGCTAGTACAGACCCTGTCTTTTATGCAGTCAACTTCCAAGAAGTTGATTAAAAACGAAGGCGTGAAATGTCCTCCTCTGTTCCCAGAAAGCCCAGAAAAGCGGAAATGTTTCTCTGCAGTGGATGTAACAAACCTTCGGCTAGGCGGTGGTGCCCACGTTTATCATTTCCCGTGTCTCCTGTGCCCTGTGGTGAGGCAGATGTGGAAGAGGGAGCATTGATGAACAAAATGAACATGTCAAAGTTTCATGGAGACTGTGCTGGTTCCCTCCCCACACCCTGTACACAGCAGAAGCCTGGCCATGGGTGCTGGTGGGGTCTCTAGAAGGGGTATCTAGGATGGCAAACACGGGTTACAGATAGAGCTGGCAGGGGTCACCCACAATGGGCAATTGTGAAGATTCCGCTTGTGTGTGTGTAAATATATATGCTAGCGCCCCCGCCATGCATAGTTTTCTCATCAATAATTTAACTGTAAATGTTGCAGTGATATTACCAATGATGCCACAGAAAATGTCTTAATGATGTAATATGTGGGGTAATTAGATGTACACAACGAGGGTGCACGTTTTATTCACCTTAGGGCACAAGTTCTAGTTACTTGAAATAAGTATAACTATAACAGCTGAATTGCTATGGTTTTGTGCGTATAAATTCAGAACCTAACTATAACGTCCCCTTTTCAGTGAATTTCGAAGGTTTTTTAAATGCTAATTCCTAACTATAACACCCCTGTAAACTTTATTTTTTTCAGGGAATGTCTATGTTTTTTTTAATGCAGCGGGGGGTTAGCCGCAGGGCCCAGCCTGCGGCCAAACCCCTACATACATCCAGTCCCATGCTGTACACACTGTGCACAGCAGGGGGTTGGCCGCAGAGCCTGGCTTACATCCAGGCCCTGTCTCCAACCTTCTGCGTGCTGCCATCCCCACGCAGGGTTGGTTGAGTATGTGTTTTTTTTTTCATCAGGCTCTGTATCCGTGCATCCATCGCACATTTACACTGGAGGTCGCACTGAGCCCCGCGGTGGATCCACGGATTGGCCCAAAAATATTTCCCTCAGGGACCCCTCCATCTGCTCCATAGGGTGATCCTAGCCCCTTATCTCACTTTGTACTTTTATTTTTCCTTCCCGCACCGAGCTGATAAACAAAATGGCAGCCACAACTTTTCTCTCAGGTTGCATCCAGCCAATCAGGACCTTCTTTGGCACGTGGATCCACCGCGGGTAGATCCGCGGAGGATCCGCATCCTTAGATATCTATATTCCTTTTTCCTTTAATATCTCCAGAACTACTGACACCAAATCATGAAAAGCACACTTTCTGGACCAAAAGCTACCCTTCTGGCAAATTTGGTGTAATTCCGTCTAGCGGTTTGGTCTGTAGTCGTGTTCAAAACTCTATGGGAAATTGCAATTTTTCTCAGCCCCCGCTTGATGGATTACTCCGAAACTTTCACTACGATACCTAAAGTGAGTGGCAAACTAGTTTTGAAAATGTCATGAAGATTCATCAAACGGCACTAAAGTTATTGGCAAGACGAAAAAAAGCTTTTCCTATGGAAACTAGGTCCTAACTATAACTACCTACTGGTGACCGCCATATATGTGTATGTATATTACACAGTGGCGGTCACCTCTGCTTTGTTTAGTTATAGTTGGTTCAGACTTTCCATAGCAAATGCATTTTTATTTTGCTAATAACTTTGGTGCCGTTTGGCGAATCTTCACAACTTTCCCAAAATAAAAGTTCATACTCCTGAGCTCTTTCTTATAATGTTTTATGGTGATCTGTCAAGCAGGGGCCAAGAAAAACGGGCCAAAACACAATTTCCCCACGCCATTTTCATAGGGAATTTCAGATACTGCTACGGCCAAAACGACTGAACGGAATTACATCAATTACATAAACCGAAAAAAAAACCTGCGACAACAGAATTCAAAACTGTAGACATTGAAAACCACAAATTACGCATGATTACACCAGGTCTTGCAAGTTAAAGGATCAAATGTGAGTATTTGAATATGGCAGTAATGAAGGCTGCTCCTTGAACTGGGAGGCGGGACTTCCTGTTCCAATGCTCCTGAAATATTCCCCAAGTTGGATTCTTGGGAATTAAAACAAATATAAAGGTCTGAAAGTCATGATTATGTACCTAAAGAGAGACAGCTGGGAGGGAGGAAGTGATGTTTGGGGAACTGTACAGCAGACAAGCACAGCAAGGCACCTGGACTACTGCTGTGCTCTGTGCACCCCGCCCCCATCAGAGCTGCTAGTGCAGACCCCGCCTTTTTATGCGGTCAACTTCCAAGAAGCTGATTAAAAACAAAGGCGTGAAATGTCCTCCTCTGTTCCCAGAAAAGCAGAAATGTTTCTCTGCGGTGGATGTTACAAACCTTCGACCAGGCGGTGGTGCCCACGTTTATAATTTCCCGTGTCACCTGTGCCCTGTGGTGAGGCAGATGTGGAAGAGGCAATTTTTCTCAGCCCCCGCTTGATGTATTACTCTGAAACTTTCACTACAATACCTAAAGTGAGTGGCAAACTAGTTTTGAAAATGTCGTGAAGATTCATCAAACGGCGCCAAAGTTATTGGCAACACGAAAAAAAGCTTTTCCTATGGAAACTAGGTCCTAACTATAACTACCTACTGGTGACCGCCATATATGTGTATGTGTATTACAAAGTGGAGGTCACCTCTGCTATGTTTAGTTATAGTTTGTTCAGACTTTCCATAGCAAATGCATTTTTATTTTGCTAATAACTTTGGTGCCGTTTGGCGAATCTTCACAACTTTCCAAAAATAAAAGTTCATACTCCTGAGCTCTTTCCTATAACGTTTTAGGGTGATCTGTCAAGCAGGGGCCAAGAAAAACGGGCCAAAACACAATTTCCCCATGCCATTTTCATAGGGAATTTCAGATACCGCTACGGCCAAAACGACTGAACAGAATTACATCATATTTGGCAGAAAGCTAGATCGCTACCGAAAAAGTGTGCTTTTGTGATTTGTTGTAAATCAGTCCAGCATTTTTTCAGATAATAAGGTTTAAAACATTATAGATAAAGTAACAGTTGGACTTACATTTAAAAGCACAAGCTTTCTGATTGGCTGAGGTGGCTTTTTTAGAGCAAGCGCGGGGATTGTATGGCTGCAATATGTACAGAAATGCTGTGGTAGCCATTACAGTACTCGAGGACTTGGTTGTTTGACCTAAAAATGTTTAAAAAAAGAATATAACAGGTGAGGGGAGAGATACCATGACCCCTGGCTCATTTGGAGGGGGTAAAAAAAAATTAGGGGGTAGGTGGGACTGCTGCGATCCTGTGGGACTCCCATTGGACCAGGAAAATGAATTAAAAAAACCTGTGGAGTGCATGTCTGTGGTGGGTTGGGTGCCTGTGGGTAGTTTGAAGTAGGGCCTGGCCCATGGTTAGGCCCTTTGCCCAACCCCACACCGTGCATGACTCTAGACCAGGCTTCTCCAACAAGTAGCTACTGAGCTACTGGTAGCTCCCCAGCTACTTGTAAGTAGGTCTCCTGTGTGCAGCCCACTTACTAAATTATAAGCTTACCAAATAATAAGTATACCAAATTCCAAGGCAAAATGGGTGTATTTTCAGAACCCATGAGCTGAATTTTCAAAATATTTTCATTTTAAAGCTGATTTTTCAGTGATAAATGATGAGGCTCTGGGGAGACATTATTTTCTTTGCGCCAAGGGCTTTAATGTATTATCCACAAAGCGGCATTACACATTCGCAAATCCATTTTATATTACTGCTTGCAATTGTGTCCGATAAACTGAGGTGGTCACTCCTAGTAATCTTGCAAATGGAGTATGCTTCTCTGATGTGGTCACTATTACAACAGTAACAATATTAGTTGCAAAGGTAAATTCATTGATCATAAGTAGCCCTTATTACAGAACAGGTTGGAAAACCCTGCCCTAGACTGTGTGGAGGGGAGTTTGTAACCACAGGGGGTGGGCACAGGGCCTGGCTGCAGGCCAGGCTCTACATCCAGCCCTAGGGACACAGTCCAAAGACTGTGCTGTGCCCCTTGTGGGATGGTAGATGCCCTGGCTGCAGGCCGTGCTCTGGGCCCATTTCCATGCCACACATGCCCGAAGCACATGCGTGGTGAGGAGTTGGCTGCTCACAGGGCTTGGGTATGGTAATAGGATTTTACTTTATGCTACAAAAAACTATAAATTCACTGAAAAAACAAGTGACGTTATATATAGGTGAAAATGTAAGTCAAAACGTAACATTTTAAGCTCAATAAACCAGTGAAATTCACCAATTATAATTTACTGTGCTAACTAGAACTTGTTCTCCCACCATGCTCTGCTTATGACCTCATGGATTTCATCACTCATGACTTAGTCAATTACATCATTGATGACATCACTGATGACATCTCAAATGACATCATTGAGGACAACACTGGGCAGGCTAGGGGCACATGTTCGAGTTAGCTCAGTAAACTAGAACTGGTGAATTTCAGTGTTTTTTTTACTATAAAATGTTACATTTTAACTGACATTCTCACCTAGCTATAATGCCTCTCTAGCCTTTTTTTCAGTAAAAAACACATAAAAGAACAGAATACTTCACAGTTATGCCCTCAAAGTGGCACATATGTGGGACTGACAGGTCACACATAAGGCCACCACGCAGAAACACGGAAATGTCACATATAAGCAATCTGAAAACTTGTCAGCGATGTGTCCAGTATTCACCTTGGGGATGCTTCCTGCTCACTGCTGCAGACGCAGAGTCTGTGCTGGCTGCCTTTAGCTTGACGCTAGTGCCGCGACAAGCAGCTCAGGGAGCTGCTCTCCTGCTGCTTCTGGGCTTGTGCGCCATTGGTCCTTGCAGCTAGGTTGTTGCTCGGCTCTTTGCAGCAGCCACTCCTACCAACAGGCTACTCCAGTGGAGTAATCAGGGACAAATTAAATAATTTTGGGGGGCCCTGGGCCAAACTGATGTGGGGGTCTGCCAGGGAACCCAATGTAAACATTGTCGATGTTCTGAACCTCAAAACAATACACAAACAAGCATTCATCAAACATACACAAATGATAGCACATTTTACTTAATTTGCAAACAAGCATAAATAAAAATAAATAATTTTTTTTATATTATTAGTAAGGTTGGAGCTTTTCTAAATTCAATTAAAACCACACATCATCCATACTGTATTCTATTTGATGCACCCGCACTGCTCCCACAAATCAATCTGAAGATACTAATTACATTTTTAGCCTCCAATTTCAAATTCCTAGACATTTGCAGTATGTTTTAGAAGTTTCGGTTGTGCATTTAGCAACTTTTTTTATCTACACTGTATTAATCAGTTAATATTGTTTAATTTTCTAAGCAGTCGCAGACCCCCTGAGGAGGCTTTGTGGATCCCCATTGGTCCCTGGACCACAGGTTGGGGACCGCTCACTTAAGGTAATCTCTTAAGACAAGACTCTCTGCAGAGATGGCTCTAGCAGGGCCCCCTGAAAGGCTGGGGCGCTGTGCAGAACCCTACTTTGACCATGTCTTAAAAGTCTCTGGGAGTTATCAGCCAGATCCAGGAAGGGATGAGGCACTGGATCTATTCTGGATCTATTCTCCTAGTGGTGGCACTAGCAGCCTCTACCAGCACAACCTTCCTTCTACCCACGCGGAGGAAAGGGCGTGGAGAATGCCTACCTGAGACCAGCCACTACCGTTGCACCATCCTATTGGCCTATTGCTGTGCGGCTGTCAGTGTTGCTTGGAAGGTAGGGTGGGCACTCAGAGGTGAGGGCCTGCAGTGGCCAAAGCTACCCACACTAACAACGAGAATTCTGGGAAACCACTGCTCACATATCTAGGCCGTCCCTGCAGAGTGCGCGCCCAGCAGCATTTAGCTGCTGCGAGTGTGTTGTAGGCTGGCGTGGCATTTTTCACTTTCATAGTGTGGATTAATGAAGTCTGTAAGCTGAGCTGTGAAACATGAGGCGCGCCCATGGTTTGCTGGCCAGAGCCTGCCTTTTTGCACAGGTGGTATGCAGACTCTGTTGTTTGTTCCAGCCGGAGGTGGTGGGGCACAAGGGGTGGCCAGTACGATTATAGGTGGTGCACTGCCCACCTCAACCCCCAGCAACGCCACTGATGGTGTTCATGTGTCTGTACACCACACCAAAACATAGGGTTGACAATCAACTCAGAAACAATAACTGCTAAACATGTAAGTCAGTATGTGCCAATGTAGTGCAAGCAAGAAGAAGCAACCATATCACACCTAAGCTGCCAACTCTTCGCTGGCTACCTATTAAAGCCAGGACTATATTTAAAACTGCTGTATCACCCATAAAGCCATTCACACTTCCACCCTGTTGTGGGGTTATTTTAGCATTTACACGGGCACATTATTTGCCTCTGGGCTTGAAGCCTGTGCCCTCATAACTAGTTACATTGCGCTTTTATTCCTTTTATTATTTCAGCAGAGTTTCGTTTTAGTGGAGATGTGTTTATTCTTTTATCAGTTGTCCTTCCGTGCAGAATCTGTTATTAATTTCTTTGCACAACATTTTTATCCTGTGCTCAACCCAAGGCTGTACACGTTATTTACCGGGTATTGCCGGTCCAAAGGGAACACTGTCTACCCTACACAGAAATATAAGTATTGTCACGTCAAGGCAGTTCTTAGAACAACAGCAATGTTGTTATAAAACATCACGCTGCCCATAACATCTTAGAGGGAACATTCCAGCCAGTTTGCCATCTTATGCCGCAATTCGTCGCAGTTTCTGCCGAAACCTTTCTGTTCCTCTGAGACTACGTGGGAGCGCTCCCAGCAACCTAACAGCCCTCCTCTTTACCTCTGAACACTGGTATGGGGATTGGGCTCCCTTCCCAGGACCAGGAGAGTGCGTTAGGGCTACCACTGCTGCTTGCTCTCATGTAGAAACTTAGCAGTGTAGGTAGGAATGTTGGATACACTATTGTGACAAAATGGTGGGACGCTTCTTGTGTTTCACTTTCCTCGTCACTGCTGCAATAACGCCGTGTTTCATAATCGCGATTCATGCCTTTTTACGAAGAACGCCGTTGCTTTAATAAAACCTATTGATCCAAGATCCTGCTTCTGTTTGTCTTTGCATATGTGAGGCTTGTATAACTGAGGGAAAGGGGTACAATCTGTTACACCACAACTTCCCGGAGGAGTCTGAGTGTCACTCGATAGACTGCCACAAATCACTTCCACCTCTGGTGCTTATGAGGTACTGCTAGTTAGCTGGAAAGGGCTATACTGACAGCTGTGACACGGTGTGGGATCAGACTCAGTCCCCCACGCTCAGTGGTGCTGCCATCCAAATCCAGCAGTCTTGTTACCACAGCAAGAGTCTATGACAACCTCTTGCTTCCTAGCCAACAAACTCAAGATATCAGGTGCCTCTAGACTGTCATAAAATGCTGTTAATCTGCTGCTCGGACCTCCAACTTTCAAAAGGGAAAGACCCATGGAACAATCTTTCTCAGGTAATGTGCTTAGAATTTGGAATTCTCTGCCTCCAAACCTTTGCGCCAGTACCTCTTTTTGGATCTTCAAAATGGACCATAAAACTCTTCCGTTGCGAAGACATTTTTTCAGTAGCATTTCTCCCCAATGCTCCCCACCAGGCATGCACCCTCACATTATGTAGCGTGACAATGACTGTTATATGACACCCTCGAGAGCTATAATGACCTTTCGCTCCAACTCTGTAAATATGTTATACATATTTATGTAACCCAAATAGCTTTTTTTCCAATATGTAAATTGTTATTATTATGTAATTTGTAAAAAAGGAACTCCCACCATGACTAACTGTAGTAGACCCGGGGCTCAGCTCTCCCCAAGGCTGTCCCTTCCCACCCCAGAAATTTAGTGTCTCCCGCGCCCTTGTGTGTCACTCTGTTTCTCCTCTGCACCTCTCTTGGTCTCTCTTTCTCTCGCTCTCTCCTCCTTTTCCAGGAATCACACTCCCCTCTTCGCTCCAGGCCTGCCTCTGATTGCGCACAATTGAGAAGACAGCAAACGGCGGAACAAGCAGCCTGCATAATTCACAATAACAGGCGCCGCACCTGTCCCTGCTCAGATCTCTTCATGAAGATTAGCACAGAGCAGCCATGCTGTAAAGGGGTGGGGCGTCCCTCTGAGGCCAGCAGTCCATGGATCCCCTGTAGGCCTGGGGTACTCCTCTGGCTGCGTCCTGCAGCACGGTGCGTCCAGCGCTTTGTAGGCCTGGGGTACTCCCCTTCCTGCGTCCTGCAGTACGGTGTGTCCAGCGCTTTGTAGGCCTGGGGTACTCCTCTGGCTGCGTCCTGCAGCACGGTGCGTCCAGCGCTTTGTAGGCCTGGGGTACTCCTCTGCCTGCGTCCTGCAGTACGGTGTGTCCAGAGCTTTGTAGGCCTGGTGGACTCCTCTGGCTGCGTCCTGCAGCAAGTGCGTCCAGCGCTTTGTAGGCCTGGTGGACTCCTCTGGCTGCGTCCGGCAGCACAGTGTGTCCAGCGCTTTGTAGGCCTGGGGTACTCCTCTGGCTGCGTCCTGCAGCACGGTGTGTCCATAGCTTTGAAGGCCTGGGGTACTCCTCTGGCTGCGTCCTGCAGCACGGTGTGTCCAGCGCTTTGTAGGCCTGGGGTACTCCTCTGGCTGCGTCCTGCAGCACGGTGCGTCCAGCGCTTTGTAGGCCTGGGGTACTCCTCTGGCTGCGTCCTGCAGCACGGTGCGTCCAGCGCTTTGTAGGCCTGGGGTACTCCTCTGGCTGCGTCCTGCAGCACGGTGCGTCCAGAGCTTTGTAGGCCTGGGGTACTCCTCTGGCTGCGTCCTGCAGCACGGTGCGTCCAGCGCTTTGTAGGCCTGGGGTACTCCTCTGGCTGCGTCCTGCAGCACGGTGCGTCCAGCGCTTTGTAGGCCTGGGGTACTCCTCTGGCTGCGTCCTGCAGCACGGTGCGTCCAGCGCTTTGTAGGCCTGGGGTACTCCTCTGGCTGCGTCCTGCAGCACGGTGCGTCCAGCGCTTTGTAGGCCTGGGGTACTCCTCTGGCTGCGTCCTGCAGCACGGTGCGTCCAGAGCTTTGTAGGCCTGGGGTACTCCTCTGGCTGCGTCCTGCAGCACGGTGCGTCCAGAGCTTTGTAGGCCTGGGGTACTCCTCTGGCTGCGTCCTGCAGCACGTGCGTCCAGCGCTTTGTAGGCCTGGGGTACTCCCCTGCCTGCGTCCTGCAGCAAGTGCGTTCAGCGCTTTGTAGGCCTGGTGGACTCCTCTGGCTGCGTCCTGCAGCACGGTGCGTCCAGCGCTTTGTAGGCCTGGGGTACTCCTCTGGCTGCGTCCTGCAGCACGGTGCGTCCAGCGCTTTGTAGGCCTGGGGTAGTCCTCTGGCTGCATCCTGCAGCACGGTGCGTCCAGCGCTTTGTAGGCCTGGGGTACTCCCCTGCCTGCGTCCTGCAGTACGGTGCGTCCAGAGCTTTGTAGGCCTGGGGTACTCCTCTGGCTGCGTCCTGCAGCACGGTGCGTCCAGCGCTTTGTAGGCCTGGGGTACTCCTCTGGCTGCGTCCTGCAGCACGGTGCGTCCAGCGCTTTGTAGGCCTGGGGTACTCCTCTGGCTGCGTCCTGCAGCTCGGTGCGTCCAGCGCTTTGTAGGCCTGGGGTACTCCTCTGGCTGCGTCCTGCAGCACGGTGCGTCCAGAGCTTTGTAGGCCTGGGGTACTCCTCTGGCTGCGTCCTGCAGCACGGTGCGTCCAGCGCTTTGTAGGCCTGGGGTACTCCCCTGCCTGCGTCCTGCAGTACGGTGCGTCCAGAGCTTTGTAGGCCTGGGGTACTCCTCTGGCTGCGTCCTGCAGCACGGTGCGTCCAGCGCTTTGTAGGCCTGGGGTACTCCTCTGGCTGCGTCCTGCAGCACGGTGCGTCCAGCGCTTTGTAGGCCTGGGGTACTCCTCTGGCTGCGTCCTGCAGCACGGTGCGTCCAGCGCTTTGTAGGCCTGGTGGACTCCTCTGGCTGCGTCCTGCAGCACGGTGCGTCCAGCGCTTTGTAAGCCTGGGGTACTCCTCTGGCTGCGTCCTGCAGCACGGTGCGTCCAGTGCTTTGTAGGTTTGGGGTACTCCTCTGGCTGCGTCCTGCAGCACGGTGCGTCCAGCGCTTTGTAGGCCTGGTGGACTCCTCTGGCTGCGTCCTGCAGCACGGTGCGTCCAGCGCTTTGTAAGCCTGGGGTACTCCTCTGGCTGCGTCCTGCAGCACGGTGCGTCCAGTGCTTTGTAGGTTTGGGGTACTCCTCTGGCTGCGTCCTGCAGCACGGTGCGTCCAGCGGTTTGTAGGCCTGGGGTACTCCTCTGGCTGCGTCCTGCAGCACGGTGCGTCCAGCGCTTTGTAGGCCTGGGGTACTCCCCTGCCTGCGTCCTGCAGCACGGTGCGTCCAGCGCTTTGTAGGCCTGGGGTACTCCTCTGGCTGCGTCCTGCAGCACGGTGCGTCCAGCGCTTTGTAGGCCTGGGGTACTCCCCTGCCTGCGTCCTGCAGCACGGTGCGTCCAGCGCTTTGTAGGCCTGGGGTACTCCTCTGGCTGCGTCCTGCAGCACGGTGCGTCCAGCGCTTTGTAGGCCTGATGGACTCCTCTGGCTGTGTCCTGCAGCACGGTGCGTCCAGCGCTTTGTAGGCCTGGGGTACTCCTCTGGCTGCGTCCTGCAGCACGGTGCGTCCAGCGCTTTGTAGGCCTGGTGGACTCCTCTGGCTGCGTCCTGCAGCACGGTGCGTCCAGCGCTTTGTAGGCCTGGGGTACTCCTCTGGCTGCGTCCTGCAGCACGGTGCGTCCAGTGCTTTGTAGGCCTGGGGTACTCCTCTGGCTGCGTCCTGCAGCACGGTGTGTCCAGCGCTTTGTAGGCCTGGGGTAGGGTGACCACTTGTCCATTAATTTCACAGACCGTCCGTTTTGGTCCCTTTTACGGACGCCCTTTGTCCATAATTCTGGGGACTGCAGCAAGCTGTGATGCTCTGCTGCAGAAACCTCTGAGTTCTGAAGAATTCCCTGTTGGGTCGGGTTGAGCCCCTCCTCTCAGCAGAGCAGCAGCACCTCCCAGACCTCACTCTGACGACCAACCTCACCAGTGACATTCCATCTGCCGGCTGATTGTCACATACAGAAGGACAATGGGACAGTCTCGGAATGTGATGGGCTTCCTCCTGCCCCGGTCTAGGGCAGGGCATTCTGTTTTTATCCAGGGGCTATGGCATTGCACCAGGGGCCAAGCTGTGGGCGCGGGGAGGTAAAGGGGCAGGAGTGAGGTGTTCCTTTGGGGAGGGGCTTGCATTTTAAAATATCTTCCACAGACTTCAGAGTCTAGGTAGCGTAGTGCAGAGTCTAAGTAACTCAGTGGGATAATGTACCTCCTGCAAAACACAAGGTGTAACATGTAGATCTAACATTTTTTTAATGCAGATAGCTCAGTGGGTGACTGCTATTGATACATAGTTCCTTTTGTTACCTGCAGTTCTTTTTCCCCCAATTTTTTGTTTTTCTAAGGTTGCTAAATAGGGTTCTTTAGGATAATAATGAATTATTATTAGTAAAAACAATCCCAACCACTAAGTTATGTTTTTAATCCTG
The DNA here is from genome assembly GCF_031143425.1 of Pleurodeles waltl. Lineage (NCBI taxonomy): Eukaryota > Metazoa > Chordata > Amphibia > Caudata > Salamandridae > Pleurodeles > Pleurodeles waltl. The sequence goes on from NC_090438.1 coordinate 52,491,786, forward strand.
AGTTTGTATTTCTCCAGACCAGGTACTTTTTAAAATATAATGACTAGCAGTATGGATGACCTGTGACCCCTATACCTCGTAGCCCTCATTGTCTTAAGTAACATTTCCTATACATTGACTTACACACTCACATAAGTCATTGTCTCTGTATAATATATGTGTGATGTAACGCACGTCAACACCCTGCCCTATATACTTATGATGAGTAGTGATATAAAATAAATTAAATACACATAAGAGGGTCTATGTAGAGCTGAGGGACACCATTGGAGGGTGATGTTAAGGGAATCTGTGGAGAAGTTGGTCTTTTTGGGGTGCAGGGTGGCACCAACAAAAATTGTCAAGCAGGCTGCCACCAGCTTCGGCCCTGTGAGGGATGAAGCTAGAGGTGGGCCAGCCTCGAGCCTGAATCCCGGCTCTGGTTCAGCTCGGGGTCACAGTGGAACCTCAAGCCCACAATGAACCACGCTTTCAAATGACTTCATGCACCAAGAGGTAAAAACAAAGCATTAACATCTGAGTAAAAAGGAGAGACAAATGGATACCCATTTAGTGGCTAATTTGTACTAAGTGAAACTGCGAAGCCTGGATTAATCGTGGCTTCCCCTTAACCAAACTGTGTGATCTTAAGCAAATATTTGTGTGCGGTTCAATAGACTATATTCAGGGCCACTGGAATTATGCAGCAGGGAAGGGCCAGATTATGCAGCAGGGTTGACTAAATTAAGTGGCAAGAATAGGCAAATTTTGTGGCGTAATTTGGCACATTTTATGTTAGTATTGCTTCATTATTTTGTGATGTTTGCACTTATAGCAATCTCTGGGGACAGGTTGCTTCTCATTTGTACCAGTTTAACACCCGAATATAGCAATGAGCAACAGAATGATCAGCAGTGAAGCTTTGCAAAGGGCCTTCACTGCTTGATTACATGTGTCATGAGGTTTTAGTAACTTCTGAAAGGTTTGAGCTAGAAACAACATTTTGTTTGTTAAAATCTTCAGATTATGCAGCAGATGATAGGTTAAGTGGAAATGCGACAAATCCATAATTATGCAAAAAACACTGCAGCCGCACAATTGCATAATTTCAGTGGCTTTGGGTATAATGTTGCTTTTTTCATAACAATCTGGGCCAAAATCAGGGTTCACAAGATGAATGTCTTGCCTCTTAGTTCACCAATGACACTGTACCCAGAGTGGGTGTGGGGGCTGGAGTGAAGTTTGAATATAAAAACTATCACTTTAGATATGTACTTCTCAGTGCAGTGTTGTAATGTGGCATATTCTTGAGAAAGTTTCCTTTTCTTAAATAAATTCACTTTCTTGAATTATGGTGAGACTTTATCATATTTTATGTGATGCTTTGTGTATGATGTACATGACAAACAATTCCAGGGCTTGGAGTGTGCTCTGGTTCTAAGAGCCAAGCTGGGCCCTTGGCTCGGCTCTGGTTAGGCTCGCCCTGTTAATTTGTTGGCTCGCCCACCCATATGCATAGCCATCATTTCTGCAGCCCGTGCAGTGCTCCAGGTCCTGGGCAAAAGCGCCTCAAGAGCTGAATGTGGGATGGACTAGTAGGAAGGGATAGCCTATGAACAGAGGGATTTCATGTTAGTATCACCTCTGTTTCCGTAAAGTTTTTATTTAAACTTTTCTAGTTAATGAAGAAGGAAGAGCAGAATTAGAAATGCCTACAATAACATTAGTTATTAGGTGTCCATTAATCCCAAACCCTTCTAGTGCCACACTGTCACCTGCAAGACAAATGCTCTGTGCTGGAACTTTGGCTGGATTTGTCCATCATTCTTTGAAAAGTAGTCTTTTCCTACTAACAGTGGTTTTCTTTCTGTCTGTATGTATGTAGATGTTATTTCAGTAGCGCAACCTTAGTCAAAAGGCAGCAGAGCACTGTACAAGGTCTAAGACAAAATCTATGTCTGGACACCTGTGCTAACTCATTGAGGGGCAGATTTACAAACATCACGCAGCACAGCACACTACGTGAAGGTGCTGCATTGCGTGAAAGAGCAGAACAGCACCAGATTTTCAAAGCTATGGTGCACTAAAATTGAGATTGAAAGCTCTGAAATGCAAATTACACAGTGAACCCTCACATCATCTCTCTGTTCACTCCCTTTTCAACCTCTTCCTCTCTCACTTCCCTTTTTTCTATCTGTTCCCTCTCCTGCCTTGTTATTCGTCTCTGCCTCACACAGTTCCCTCTACCTCACCCTTTATATGCCCCATCTAGCTTTTTATGGGTGAGCGCAACGCGCTCCGTCCCCTGTAGTAATCTCCCTTTGGGCTTCCAACCACGCCCATGTCACGTCAGCCACTTTCATTGGTTCGTGGGCTTGCCTTTTAAAATACGCTTGCTTTCATTTGTGAAAGGCATGCATACGTCATGCCTTTTCCAGTGTTTAGCCCACCTACACAGCACCGGTAAACTACAGAAAACATACGAGGCTCGATGTTTCAGCATGGTTTCCAGACTACTTTATCTGTTTATTTTCCATTCAACGCGATCGCGCTGGGGTTTACATAGTGCGATCACGCTCGTTTTTTCAGTTTTCAATTTCAGCATGATCACGCTGCATTTTACATAGTGCGATTGCACTGCGTTGTTTTTCCTTTTAATTTGTGTGGCAAGAAAAGTCCGGTTAGGAGTTTACAACGCTAAGAGCTCTAACTCGAGCAAATGCAAGACGCGTTGCATTGAAAATGCTTGTTTCTCTTTTCAGCTTCCCGCTGTCATCTTCAGAGTCTTTCCGAATCTGTGTTTTGTTCCTCTGTCTGCCCCATCTTCTTCTTTGATCCTCTTCTCTTTTTTGCATCTATTCTTTTTCTCTCTCAGCTGGCAGATCCTCAATTCTTTCCTCTTCTCTCACTCTTTAAGCTCATTGTTCTAAACGTCTCTCTCTCCATCTCTTTATATATATCTCTCGCCCCCTTTCTCACCACCATTTCTCTCTGTTTTTCAAACTCTCTAGTAGTGCGACTGCCCGTGAACTCAGCACGGCGCGGCTTCTAGCTCTATCATTCTTGGTACTAGGGTGGAATTGAGAAAACGGCCCCTTATGTTGGCTGTTGAATTCTGCTTGGTATATATATCTTTCCTAGTTGTTCATCTTTCAATACCTTCAGCTATGTGTGGAGGTTTGCCCATTAATCCAATGTGCAATATAAAGAACATAAACCTATTTAGCTTGGACTTTTGCCAGCTTTCTGTCTTATAATTGTGCAACGTTCTCAGATGTGTTCGGAAAAATGTCCTTTTGTCTGAATTTTTGTCCTGAATTTTGACCCTTTGTCCTGAATCTTGACTGTGACTGTCTAGAATGCGCATTCTTGCCAGGTGGCCACCCTGGTCTGTGGAGTACCAATCCCTGATGCTGCAGCGACTTCTGTCCGGCACTGTGTCGGCATGGAGGCGTGAGATATGAACCCGCTCTCCCGGATGCTGCAGTACTGTGTCGACGTGGGCTGTGTTGGGTATGAACCCGCTCTCCCAGATGCTGCAGTACTGTGTCGACGTGGGCTGTGTTGGGTATGAACCCGCTCTCCCTGATGCTGCAGTACTGTGGCGACGTGGGCTGTGCTGGGTATGAACCCGCTCTGCCTCCATACTTCAGTGCAGACTGTCAGTGCTGTGCAGGTCTGGGGAGCATGGGGCCTGTGTTGTCCTGATGCTTCAGGGCGGTCTGTCCAGCACTGTCTGGGAGCCTAGGTAGACAGAACCACTCTGTCTCTGGTCTGTGCAGCTGTCGATGGCACTATATAGGCCTGTAAAATAAGCAAGGAGAACTGCACCTGGTGCACAGCACAGCGGTCCTTACAACTCTCTCTAGTTTAGGCACCTTAAGATACTCACCTGCTCTGGCCAGCAGCCCACAGAGCTCTACATGGTTTACAGTGTAGGGATCAGCTGTCTCCATACTGCCCGGGGTTCATAGTGCCTTGAGGTCCAGAGAGAAGGGGTCTGCTTCGACAGTATGTCAGCAGTCCTGTGACCTCTTTATGGGCCAAGGGTCTTTAATATAGGAACTAGCTACATCTTTATACTTCATCACAATTTGATGGTGCCAGCTGCCTACTTCCATGTAAGAGACATCAATTAAGCATTGTTGGCCTTTGGCAGAAAGTGGTGGCTTGGTTGCGTGGCCTACTCACAGCTGCAGATGTTGGTGCAGTGCTTGTAATTCTTGGAACTACAGTACCCAGCAGGCTGTGCTCTCCCGTGATAGGTTAAGCAGCCGTAGACTTTGGAACTACAATTCCCAGCATACTGAGTCTTCTGGTATTAGACCAGACAATTCCATCATAAATTCACACTAGAGTACGGAACATTCTGGAAAAGAAGGACACAGTGGCTTAAAGACCACTGGACCCCTGCTGGTCAAACTGGTTCCTTGGAGCTTCTGCCAATTTCCAAAGAATGTCCATTTCTTCTACTCAACAAAGGATGCCTACCTGTTGATGAGAAAATGTTTCTCATACAGAGGAGTTTCTTCTAACTATTCGGAATTTCTACTTGAATTATTAAGTTCTGGTTAGGACTAGTAAGTGTAGACTCTAGAACAGTGGTTCCAACATTTTGACATCTGTGCACCCCCACTTTATAATTTCTAAAACCGGGGACCCCTACTGACTCGGTTCATGCGTGATGTACAGCTCAAGTCCAGACTTTTTCCTTTGAATTCTGGGTTTGTAGTCCTGTTTTATAATGAAATAAACAAGACTACAAGTCCCAGAATTCAAAGAGAAAACCTGGCCTGGTGCAGTACATCACTCATGGACCTGGGAAACTTGGCAGTGCGGCCGGAAACTATACTTTTCCACTGTTCGACATATCCTGGACACTAGTTTGAACGATTTCTTAAGAATACACTTCTTGTTGGATGCTAGGAGTATATTTTCTGGAAGCACAGAATAGTCTTTGGATGTGGCGGTAACATGGCCTTCTGCAGACCCTCGTAGGCCACCGTCTGATTCCGGTTCGGTGCATATATTTTGATGATGTTTGTGAGCACCCCAGACCACAGATAATGCTTCTCTTTCCTGTACAGATATCTGTGTTCTGCTCCTGAAGATGTCTCTGAAGCAGGCTCCAGTCTGCAGCGCCCCCTTCCCTGTGTCAGTCCCAGGGAGGGATTGGGGGTCTCTGCTGCCAGAGTCGGCTCACTGTGACCCTGACAGGCGGCCTCTGTAGCACTAACAGGCCTGCGGCCTCTGTAGTTCCAGTTAAGTTATGAAAGGATTGAAAAGCCTTACAAACCTCATTACATGAAAAAATAACATTACAATTAATCGAGTAATCCTATCACAAAAACCTCATGGGAACACTAATTGTTTGCAGTCCTTGGCTAAAATAGCAGCTTAACAATTTTAAAAAGAAAAAACCTGGAACTGCTTGACATGAAAGAACTCTGGAAGTTCTCAGCCCATACATTGAGATTTCAAGGTCCAGGGAAGTATCTTAAGTCCGCTGGAGCTGCTGACTGGTTCAGATATTCACACATGCATCACTTTTTGAGTGCCCCTATTACATGAACATTATCTCCTGTCAGATCCTGGCCAGGGGCGTAACACAGGTCCCTGATGCACAGCCCCCCTCCCCAACCAAGCCCTTCAGAGGGGTCTGATTCTGCCCAAGGCCACTGAATATCTGTGAGATATGAGAGATTCAAGGGTCCCTCGTCACATTCTTGAGGGAGGGCCCATCATTTTACGTCACGCCCCTGATCATGGCACTGCCACCCAGGCACCAACCCTAACTTCACATCTCTGTCTGCAGAAGAGCAAAGGGCAAACATTTGCTCCTTGAAGCAACAGGGTCAAGAGTTGTCCAAAGGATGGAGTGGCCTTGGGACAGCCCTTTCATGAACTTCTGTCTTGTTCACATTTGTGGCTTGCTCCTCTGATGCGGTTGGTTTAACTACCCAGGAAGAAACAGAATTAGTACTTCATAGGGTTCATGAGCTATTCCTTATTGGTGCTATTTGTAACAATGGTCTATATACCCACTGACTCTGGTTTGAAATTATATATTGTTCCACTGTTCGAGTAACTATGTATGGTGTAACAAAATAACTTCAAACCTATCTGGGCCAACAGTCAAACCTGAGTCAGAAGTCAAACCTATATGCGCCAAAAGTCAAACCTATCTGAGCCAGAAGTCAAACCCATCTGAGTCACACCCATCTGACTCAAAAAGCAAACCCACCTGAGTCGAAAGACAAACCTATCTGAGTCAGAAGTCAAACCCGTCTTAGCCAGAAGTCAAACCTATCTGAACCACAAACCAAACACATCTGAGTCAGACGTTAAACTTACCCGAGCCACAAGTCAAACTTATCCAAGGCGCAAGTCAAACCTACCTGAGTCAGAAGTCAAACCTAGCTGAGCCAGAAGTCAAACCTAGCTGATCCTGAAGGCAAACCTATCCGAGTCAGAATTCAAACCTATCTGTGTCAGAAATCGAACCTATCTGAGTCTGAAGTCAAACATATCTTACCCAAAAGTCAAACCTATCTGAGTCTGACATCAAACCTATCTGTGTCAGAAATCAAACATATCTGAGCCAAAAGTCAAACCTATCTGAGCCACAAGTCAAACCTATCTGAGCCAGACGTCAAACTACCTGTGCCAGAAGTCAAACCTATCTGAGTCAGAAATCAAACTTATCAGAGCCAGAAGCCAAACTTATCTGAGCCACAAGTCAAACCTATCTGAACCAGAAATCAAACCTATCTGAGTTAAAAGTCAAACCTATCTGTGTCAGAAATCAACCTTATCAGAGCCAGAAGCCAAACTTATCTGAGCCAAAAGTCAAACCTATCTGAACCAGAAGTCAAACCTATCTGAGTTAAAAGTCAAACCTATCTGTGTCAGAAATCAACCTTATCTGAGCCAGAAGTCAAACTTATCTGAGTCAGAAATCACACCTATCTGTTCCAGAAATCAAACCTATCTGTGCCAGAAGTCAAACCCATCTGAGTCAGAAGTCAAACCCATCTGAGTCAGGAGTCAAACCTATCTGAGCCAGAAGCTATACCTATTTGAGTAAGAAGTCAAATCTGTCTGAGTCAGACGTCAAACTTACCCGAGCCACAAGTCAAACTTATCCGAGCCACAAGCATCAAACCTATCCGAGTCAGAATTCAAACCTAACTGAGCCAGAAGTCAACCCTGTCTGAGCCAGAAGTCAAACCTATCCGAGCCAGAAGTCAAACCTATCTATGTCAGAAATCGAACCTATCTGAGTCAGAAATCAAACCTATCTGAGTCAGAAGTCAAATATATCTCAGCCAAAAGTCAAACCTATCTGAGTCAGAGGCTAAACCTATCTGAGTTTGAAGTCAAACCTATCTGAGCCAGAATTCAAACGTATCTGAGCCAGAAGTCAATCTTATCTGAGCCAGAAGTCAAACCTATCTGAGTCAGAAGTCAAACGTATCTGAGTCAGAAGTCAAACGTATCTGAGTCAGAAGTCAAACCTATCTGAGCCAGAAGTAAAACTTATCTGAGCCAGAAGTCAATCTTATCTGAGCCAGAAGTCAAACCTATCTGAGCCACAATCCAAACCTATCTGAGCCAGAAGTCAAACTTATCTGAGTCAGAAGTCAAACCTATCCGAGTCAGAAGTCAAACCTATTTGAGCCACAAGTCAAACATATCCGAGTCTCTCCATCTCCGACTTGAAAAAGTAAGTAATTCCACTATTTGTCCCTGGTAATATCCCCAAATCCCAAATCTCTGCTTCATGAAGAACACGTTTCACCAGCAGCAGTGATTCAAGGTGTAGGTTTAAACAGTTTCATATTTCAATGGGAAAGAAAGATCTTACACATTTTCTGTCACCTACAAGGCAAAATTGCCCACCACTCTTTAGATGGGATAGAAAGTGTCCCTTTATAAGGTTATCTTTCTTAACAAAGTAGAGTGGATAATCTTAAAGTCATTTTCCTCTGTTCCTATGAATTTAGCGGTACAAGCCCTTCGCCTCAAGCTTGGCAGAGTGGGCTCCTTTTATAAAGCAATCAGTTGGTGGGATTTAAATTGCCCAGACTGGTGAAAATCCCTTAGATCAGGAGATAAGAAGGTAGGTGGCTGCAAATTACTCTGTCACATTTTCAGTGCTTGAAAATTACAGTACTTTCCAAATCCGCATTTTATGGCTACAGGATTTGCTTTTAGAACCCAGATATACAATAGGGAACCCTGTGAATAAAAAAGCTGTAAGTCTGAATGAAGATAGAAACTAGTAAAACTGAATGTGGTCTTTAAACCAGTAATATTAAGAATGACACACAAATTCTTGCTGATATTTCAATAGCACCATTTACACAGATTTTTTCGAAATCATAGGACTGGGGACTTCTGTTGCTTAAAAATACAGGGAAGAGGGAAGGCCTCAGACCAGATCAATGCGTATGTACACTTTATATAAAGGGGTTCAGGATGTTGAAGGTGTTTATTTTGCCTGCCTCATGTTGCTAAACCTCACATGCAAATAACTTTGGCTGATGAATAGATGCATGGATAGATATAGTGGTAAATAGATTGATAGATGTATATCTGGGTAGAAATATACAGACGACAAATCTATTTGACAATCTATTTATCAATCTACCTATCCATGCAATCTATCTATCTATCTATCTATCTATCTATCTATCTATCTATCTATCTATCTATCTATCTATCTATCTATCTATCTATCTATCTATCTATCTATCTATCTATCTATCTATCTATCTATTGTTGTGGCACAGTACGTCTTACCTGAGGAAAACAAAAAAGTAATGGATGGAAGGCTTGAATTAATCCCAGCCAAGAGTAATTACTTAGGACAATGGGTATGCCCAGACGTGGATCCCATGCTCACCGTGCCACAGGAATCAGGCTGCACCTCACTGACTAGGCATAAGAGGCTGAAACTGGTCTTGGGTAGCTTCTTTCCTGTTCAGAGAGAACTTGGCCTAGCAGTTCAGGTAGGAAGGTTCCTACTGGATCAAGATAAAGGGGGTCATTACAACTCTGGCGGACGGTGTTAAAGCGGCGGTAAGACCGCAAACAGGCCGGCGGAAAAAAAAATGGAATTATGGTCATCCGCCACTTCAACATTCCGACCGTCATGGCGGTGAAGACCTCTGGGCTGGAGATTGCGGTCTCCAGCCCGGCGGTCGTCACTAGACCGCCGACGGTATCAGGACCCTGCATACCGCCATGGATCTCAGGTGGTTGGGAACCGCCATGAGATCCATGGCGGTAGGCACTATCAGTGCCAGGGAATTCCTTCCCTGGCACTGATAGGGGTCTCCCCCACCACCGCTACCCCCCACGAATCCTCCCCCCACGCCCCCACCCCCATTCAACCCCCCAAAGGTGGCACAACCCCCCTCCCTACCCCAGCCCCGACCCCGAACATGCACATATACACACCCCTACACGCAGACACCCCCAACGTGCACATATACACACCCCTACACGCACACATACACCCCAACACATACCCGCACACATACAAACAGACATGCACACCGTCTGACCCGCACACATTTCCCATACACACAGCACCCCCCACACGCATACACTCACTCACTCACCCCCTCTACATTCTCACACGCACACCCCCATGCACACACACAACACACAACACCCCCCGCCCCCTTCCCTAACGGACGATCAACTTAGCTTGTCCGTTGATCCTCCGGGAGGGGACAGGATCCATGGGGGCAGCCCCGCCACCAGAATACCGTCACCAGAACACCACCACACCGAATCATGGGACGTGATTCAGTGGGCGGTGTTCTGTTGACGTGGCAGTGGAGGATGAGCAACCTCCACTTTCCCGCCGTCCACCAGTATGGCTGCTGGCGGCTTACGTACGAAAAAGGACAGCGGGCTGCCAGCGGTCATAATACACGGCGCGGAAGACCGCCGAGGTCGTAATGACCCCCAAAGGTTGTTCTGCATGAGGGTGGCTCTTGTCTGAGTGGCATAGTAGGAAACACAATGGTGTGTAATGTGGCCCAGGGTAGTTACTAGTGGATGATACTGATTGGAGGATTCTAGTTTTCACGTTTTCGTTTTCCTCTGTGCAAAGCATTGGGGGGGGGAGAGGCTTGAAGGAAGAACAACCCAGAGTTGGAATAGATGAGGGATAAAAGCATCACATTTTATACAAACTGGAGCTCCAGAGAAATGGGTAGAGTTTGTGGGGAGAACAGACGTGGGACTAGAGGGCACAGTGGCAGGGGGAAATGAAGGAAGGAGTGAGCCAGTGTGTTTTGGGCCCTGAAACAAGGACGAAAATGCCCTCACCTGCACTCTTTGATTGGTTAGTACAAGTCAGCCATTATCAGGGGGGCAATAGGCACATCAGCCCCCCATCCCCTGGCCCTGCCACAGTGATGAAAGCCCTGCCCATGACCTGAGGTTGGATAGAAAGGTGTCTCAGGACAGAGCAAATCCAGTGGTGGCAGTTGTAGGACAGACAACACTGAGGGGACCCCAAGTTAGAAATAAAACAAGGGAAAGAAAACAGAGGTGGCTAGAGAGGGGGATAAAAGATGGAAGCTCAGGAACAGCAGAAAGTGAAACGTTATTTATCACCGTACAAAGGCTTGCATTAGAGCCATGTGCTCTGAGACAAACCAGTAAACGGACTGCTCTGCCCAGTTTGGCAGTGAAAGAGAGCAGTAATCGGGATGTTGTGGCCTCCCCCTACCTGCCACCCACTGGATCAATGATTTAAAGGACCACGAAGAAAGTGCAGTGGGATAGTCTAGCACGTGAAGATGTGTGCCACAGGAACACAGATGGCCAAATGCGACATCAAGTCAGCAGTCCAGCTGCTGTCGGTGCACCCCGCAGACTTCAAGACGCTGGCCATGCAGTCCGGAGGAAAGATTTATGTGGACAAAGCCATGCTGATGGGGTGTTTGGTGGGGTGCCATGCACACTACTTGAGAGGTTCAGCACATTTTTGTAAAGGGCAGTTCAGTTAAAGGTGGCTTCAGTACACACCACTCATGATTTGCAGAACTTGTTGTTTCTGGGCAGAAAGGAACAAGAAGGGACATGCAAGGGTGTGCAGAGAGCATTCAGCGACCAGCAGACCAGATGAAGAGGACTCTCAGCTTGGAAGACACTGATGGTTCATCTGCTAAGACCACATGTCCAGCCTCAGGACAGTTGAGAGAAGGAGGGGCAATCAAACGGATGGGACTAAGGAGGTACAGAAACTCCTGTCACACTTATGTTTTGTGTGCTAAGTAGTTATGCTGAATCACTGAAATACTATTGGAAACATGAATATCGTGTGATCTCAATATCGTGCAAAAAATATCGAGAGCCAAAATATCGATAGGGAAAGTGCAAATTGGTGAGTATAGATTTTACTATTCTTTACTTCACATCTACATACGTTGAAGATATACATATATCATCAAGGTACATATATGTGGAGTTATATATAGTAAAACTTTATTTACCTATAGAAACTTACCTTCCCGATATTTTTGTCCTCGATATTTTTGACACGATATTCTGTCCCATGATATCTGTGTTTCCGATATTCTGTCTAAATACCGTTACACTGGATGATGCTTTTTGCAGATAAATGTTAGTGAAATTGTGAAGGGTTTGGGGACCACATTACATGGAGTCTGTTTCCAGCTCACCTGAGGCAGAGGTTTTCCATAGTGAATGGTACTGTATCCTCTCACCAGTGGACAAACCAATTTCTCTATAATACGTTCTATTTACCACATGCACTCAGCATAGCATCAAATCCACACAATGAGCTAAATAACCTCCAAACACAACCACCACCCATGGCCAATCAATGGATGAATATACACCCCACATGGATGGAATAAGAGCCAGTGTCCTTCAAGATTCACACATCTGTATATGTCAAGCTTCCCACAGGTCCATCATAGGGTCTCGCCGACTACCAACCAAAATAACCCTTCACTAGAGAACACTTAGGGCTTGATTTAGAGTTTGGCAGAGGAGTTACTCCGTCATATATGTAATGGATATTCCATCTGCCGTATTACGATCTCAGTAGGATATAATAGAATTGTAATACGGCGGACGGGATATCCGTCACGTTTGTGACATAGTAACCTCCTCGGCCAAGCTCTAAATGAAGCCCAGAGTGTAATCTAACTTCTACAGCCACTACCGGACAGGACGCCTCCGGAACAATACGAATCACATATCAATGCAAACCGACCACTTTGGCTCAAGTGAAGGAATATCCCAGAACCATGAAGGCCCAGATTTCAACAGCGCTACAGAACCATACAACCAGTAGGAAAGTGCTATGCAAAGGCACATAATAAAACATGATGTGGATACAATGAGAGCCCTCTGAATGGACACTGAAAATGATTTCAAGTGCAGCAGGGGAACACGTTCCATGGGGCAGTTTGAGGGCCTAAACTGATGTGAAGCAATGGAGAGAAGTCACTAGAATGAAGAAAGTCCAACCTGAGCCCTGATTATTTTATTATTTTTGTTGATGCAGTTAGCCCCAGGGGCATTTCTTTCAATGTGGACCGTGAAGGAGCAGAAATCCTCCTTAACATGGTGCCCTTTGAAGGTTTTATCACTGCTCAGGGTATTCGTATTATGATCAGGGCTCCCTGTTTTTCATTTTTACTGATTTCTATTGATAAATACAGACAGATAACATTGTGTTTCCTGTCTGTATTAATTTTTTAAAGTGCAAAAATACAGATAATTTGGCTTCTTTTGAGTGACCCTCCATGCTGAGATTGATGAATTTCAGGCCAGTAGCTATACATGTTGGCTGCATGGGGGAGTTAGAAAGTTGAATTTGATTTGCTTAAATTCCTACATATCTCAGCATGTATGTGTGCTATTATGCTGATTTTTTTAATGTAGATTTATTATTTTATTGTTTTTGGCTGTGTAATGTGCTCGAACCAGACAGGCATCAAAGAACGAGTGCACGTTTATCCGCTAAACAAATGAGGAAATATACAAGTTATCACCAGTTTTACTCTTGAAACTCAAAATAAATATGGATGAGTACCAATAAGATGGCTAGAAGATAAACATGGATAAATATACAGATAGAAATGTTAAAAAAATAAATACCATAAAGCTGGGAGCCCTAGTTATGATATCTGTCTGAGAACAATGTTCAGAACAATACATGGGTTCAATTATTAAGTTGCTGACACTCTGGGCCTAATTACGACCTTGGCGAATGGGATACACCGTCACAAACATGACGGCTATCCCACCCGCCATTTTACAAGTTCCATAGGATGTAATGGAACTTGTAATAAGGCGGGCAGGAAATCCGTCACATTTGTGATAGAGTAATCCCATCCGCAGAGGTTGTAATCAGGGGCTCTATCTCGTTTGCAGTGGAGAAGCTTCCGTTGGTTGTCTCTGGTTATGGACACCTCTTGACATGGATGTCAGTCGACCTCGGAGAATGAAGATGCTCAGACTGGAACAATTATTGTCACTGTTTACCAAAAAAAGGATGATAGTGGGGTTCGAACGCGTGCATGGTGGGGCTGTGCGGAGAACTGTGGAGTTGAAGTGTTGGTTACAAAGGAAAGGGGGCGTGGTCAGTTTTCTGCTTCACATGATCGACAAAGGTCGACCCTGTGATGGCCTCTGGTAGGGTAGCTGGGAATTGCTCCCTGGTACATGCTATAGGGGCAACAAGCCCACAACCTGGCAAAAGAATGAGTGCGGGATGGGCCAATAAGAGTGAGACAAGCAGGAGGGACTGCAGGTCAACAGAGGTAGAACTGACAATGTGCAACACAAGAGTGAGATACAGCAGTTTAACAAAGGTTTCACACACTGGCTGTGCTGCCATATCAGGTACTCTAGTTAAGGGTCAGGAAGGCCTACATGGAATCAGGAAAGACTTGGATGAGAGGGTAGGTGATTGAAAGTGTTGTTGAATAGAGATTGTTCTGGGTCACAATATAATAATGTCACAGAGAGAAGGTGGCCACCCTTTGGTAAATGCATAGATTTCTGGTGTTGTCGCAGTCACAGCCTGTGCCACCGTTAATGCCCTAGGATGCTATATGGTCGGCGCCAGGGGTTTTCTGGAACAGCATGAGAAGATCCACCTAGCAGCTACTTCCTTGGGGGAGATGTCCTAGTGCAGGACACTGGGGTATACCTGGTTAAGGGTTGTGGGGAGTTCTTCATTAAATATAGTAACAGGGGGCTGACACAGACCTTGTTTTGATCCTTTTACTGCCCGGGGGGGCAGGGCCGCTGGAATTATACAATTGTGCGGTTCCGGTGAGTTTTGCATAATTCTAGATTTGCCGCACCTGCCACATAATCCATCATCTGCTGCATAATCTGCAGGTTTTACAAAAAAATGTTGTTTCTAGCTCAGATGGTTCAAAAGTTAGCAAAAATGCAGCAACATGTGTTGAAGCGCAGTGGAAAGCCCTTTGTAAAAGTTGATAGGTCACTTTTCTGTTGCTTATTGCTATATTTTGGTGTTCAACTGGTGCTAATGAGGCGCAACTAATGCCCATACAGTGTTAACAAGTTTAAAAATGACATAATAATGAATTAATCCTATCAAAAAATGTGCACCGTAATACCACATAATTTGTCTTTTCTTGCCGCATAATTTATTCAACCCTGCCACTTAATTGACCCTCTCCTGCCACATAACTCCAGTGGCCCTGCCGGGGGGTAGTAAGATATTCATCAGTGGTTGACAATAGACAGAAGACCCCACTATCTGGCGAGTTCATTAGCCATCCCCTCAGCTCTTTAAATCTCCCTGTGCCATAATCCTGGCCGCTGGTTCGACAGCTCACTGATGCCCGTGGCTAGGTTGGCGCTTGATGCATACCCACATACAGATCAGTGACTAAACAAAGCAGGGATGTGCCTGGGTTTTGCAACCGGTTCAGGGTTCAGGGCTGGGTACATGAATAAAACACTCCCCAGGTGTGTAGAGAGGGGTGGGGCACCTGTCAGTGTCTGGGAAGGATTGACATCTGGACAACATGCGGGAGTTGTGAACCAAGTGCAGAAGGACATGTTTTACGACTGTTAGAGTTGTTTGGATTAAATCAGTTCATTTAAAAAAAGAAACTGAGAGGGGTTAGCTTTATTTAGGTTTGGACAAGCTCCCCAAAGGACTGTCCTTATTTCGGAGTGGACAGGCTGTCAGGGCTCCTCTCAACGTGGATAGGCCCGGGAGGGTCAGAAAGATGGGAGGGTAGATTTGTGTCATTTACTCAACAAAAGTAGACATTGGTCTTCAAGTGTAGGTTCAGTGCTAACAAAGAGCAAATGTCCCCCACTTTTTAAAATCCTGGCGAGGTCACTGAAGAGCTCCCATAAAAAAAGGCCAATTGGTACACAAAAGTCTCATCTTTTTCATTTCTACTCTTGTTCAGTGTAAAGTAACTCTTTTGATCTAATCTGCCTTTCAATGTGCTCTTCAAAGACTTGGCCTTTTCATAGGTTCAGGGCAGCTAGTTTCCTGTGTCCAGGGTACAGGAGGAGGAGGTTCATTCATAACAATGGCTGATCTCTGTGGCCAGTAGGAGACGTAGCTTCTGTTTCCAGAGACTCTCCACTGTCCTGATGAGGTGGGTTGATCCACCCACAGTCAGCGTTGCATCAACAGGAAGCTATCCCAGTGATGCAGAGAGAGGCACTGGCCCCAGATGCCTAACTCTGGAAAGCACAGGGGGTGAGAAGATGTGGAAATGGAACAGAGCAGCGTTGCCTCCTCCGCTGAGGCGGAGGAGCGTCGCCCCACTGGTTTCAAGAAAGGGGAAAAGGAAAAATAAAATGATAATAACGCCAAAGGTCCATGGTGACGTGTGTCTTTATGCACACTGCGGGAATCGGAACACCCACCTACCGTGGTAGCATTAATTTAAAGAATGTTAATGTGGAACAGTATAGGTACTGCCCCCCTGTAGTGCCCAGACGTCAGTGCAAAGGAACGGAGGGCCCTGGTTTGTGTCGGGCAGTCCCTGAAAATGGGGATAACATTTAGGGATATTTAGAGTGGCATACTTTTTTGCTAACAAATTTTTATTAATTTTTCAGATTTTGGATCTTCACACACAATTGTACAAAACTACAGCAACATGTATCAGGTACGCAGACATAATAAATACAGCATCGTTATCATCGTCACGCACTTAACCCATGATACATCCACCATCTCTTCCAGATGTTACGGGTTTATGGGACATCCCCGTGCCCCGGAGATCGGCTTCTTTTGGCAGGCACACCAGTCCACCCCGCCAATAGGTAGCAAATTTTAGCCCGGTGTTTCTGCTAGCAACCCCGTGGGCTGCTTTGCAAAATTTACGGTTAAACCAATGTGACCATTGTTCACTTAAAAGTAAATATACCTTTTGGTTCTATTCTTGGTCTCAATCCCAGTTAGCAACATTGAGGTGAGACTTATCAACTAAGATTGTTTGAAAAAAGGTCCTTCCCCAGGATGTTCAGCATCACCCCTCGTACCAAACTGAGGAGCTGAGGAATAGGCCCAGAGGTGGACGATGTCGACAGTCAAGTACGCAATGTGAAAAAGGCGGGCGGGATGACCCCAGAAATGGAGATTAATCCAATTTGCACTTGTTTCAAATAAGAGGTTTGTGGTCTTTCTGAAGCAGCCTTCGTAGAGCTGTTGGCCGTGTTTTTGCTACCCTCCTACCCCAAGAGAGCGTTAAAAGAGATGTGAGGGGGCTGAACCAGAGCGCAGCCTTTGAAGCGGGTTGGGTGGAGAAAGGTGAGAGAGGGCACGTTCGCATTGAGCCTGCCTCTCATTATTGAACTCTCAGCGGAAGGATATCGAGCCTGAACACAGATCCGACGCTCCATCTGAAGGCATGAAGCCGGAGATGAGTGCTCTTCAGAAGGCCCCGCTGCTCAACGTTAGCCTACAGGACCGCGAGCTCTGTAGACACATCTCAGACACATATCCTGGATACGCGCTCATCTGACGATTCAAGCGCCGGCAGGGCAACTGACTGGGGACTAGAAGACGTGGGCAGACTCGACGGTACAGGCTCATTTCTGAATGGAGGCCATCTCTTCATGGGCTTTGAGAAAACACAACTCATTTTCTGGTCAGGGTCGGCCTGGCTTAGAGGGCAACCAGGCATTACCAGAAGTGACAGGTTGACAGGTCAGTGTGTCAGCCATCTTTTTGGGCTGTTTGTGGGCCTACTTTATTCTCAGTTTTTTACTGCTATTTACAATAATTTTACCTCAAAAATTGGCTGCAACAAGCACAAATGCAAGCAGTATCCACACCTTGCAAAAGTCTTCTCCAGTGTGCCTTTACAAGTTCAAAGCCGCCCCGGTTTGCAAAGGTTGGGCCACTTTTTTAGCTATCTGATTCACTAATGGGGGCCACTTTTATTTTAGAGTCCGGGCTTATTTTCTGCCCCAATCTGACTCTGTCATTGGTCCAATCACAGACAGGGAGCGGAAGATTACTTAATTAAATAGTAAAATGGGTACATAATGCTTCAATTCCTGTTTCACCAAAATTGATGCAGGCTCCATCCTATTTTTGCAAACAATTTTGACAATAGAACTCAACAAAAGGAAGGAATTATTTTAATCAAATTAGAGGTGAAATTTGTAAATATAAAACTAATCATGCTACTGAAGGATCCAATTATATAGTTCATGCCACACAAATAAAATGTCTTTCTGAAATTAAAACTATGGCCCATAGTTACAAGAAACTGACTCAGCGTGGCGCCACAAGCCAGCTAGCTGCGCCATGCTGCGCCATTAGGAAAGTGCACGGATGCGTTATATTTACAGCATTACCACGCATCTGTGTACATTCCTCTGCGCTGGGGCACAATTGGCTGCCTAGCGCAAACGCAAGCACCCTTGCACCATGGTGCAAGGAAGCCTCCATTGCAGGGATGAGTGTTTATGTGCAGGAAGGGAGACCTTCCTGCACATAAACAATTATTAATGACTCCTAGGTGTGCTGCAGAACGCAGTACACATAGAAAGAGAAATAAACGAGGAGAAATAAAAGTATTACTCCTCGTTGCGTCACTTTTACGCCACCGCTGGAAAGGCGTAGGAATCTGACACATTCACAGGTTTACAGCACCTTGTAAATCTGGGAATGCGTCAGATTCCATGGGTGTTGCTTGGGAACACCCACAGCAACACCCATGGAATGCCTCTTTCACGCAGAGCTATGCATGAAAGGGGGCCATATTTACAAGGCCATGAAAAGCCACGCACAGTGGCTTTACGTGGCCTTGTAAATATGTGCTTCCACACTCTGCTGCAAGAGCGTCACAAAAGTGACGCTCTGGAGGCGTTATTGTGCCACAAAGACGTTGCAAATATGGCCTACGTGTTCATAGAAGAGGCGTGTGAAATTTGTGGAATTTACTTTTGGGTAATTAGGCAGAAATGTTGCAAAAAATTGTGCACAATTACGAGGCTAAGTACATGTAAATACATGAAATTAAATGCAGCATTTAGTACTATTTTCTTGGCGCCAAATGCTTCATCGCGTCCACTTTGGGTGCGAGAAAGCATTTTGCACAAGAAAAATGAATGCTGCAAACACCACTCACTTGTGTCCTCATCATTTGTGCTGTGCCTGTGCTCTGGGGATTTTGTGACATGGTGCAATGCCATACTTTTGTGAATTTCATGCAGTAAACATACTGTGAAATTCCTGAAACTATGGGAATTACAATGGAGTAATTTAATTTTTGCCTAGTTCTTAGTACCTACACCAAGAGTGCAGATTTAATCAATCTTAGAAGGTTGATTGTCAGGGATTCTGCAGTGATCATTTACTCACTTGGATCCATGGCCTGCTGAACTCAAAACACACTTGCCATACTGTTACCAATAGGAACCGTACAGCGCATGGTTTGAAAGCTATCTGGTCCATTTCAGATTACCTAAAGTGGGATATTTAGAGATTTTTTTTCACTTGTGGTAACCTCAGGATCAAGGCTGTATGCTGGGGTCACAAAATTGGGAAGAACAGGCCACCAGTGGTTTTCCAGCAGGCCACTGACTTTGGACCGAGACCCACCACCCACGTCATGAACCTCAGAATCATCACTGAACGCAAACTGGACATGACCGCACAAGTCAACCCAGTCACCGCATCCTACTTTCACATACTGAAGATGCAGTGGAAGGTCTTCAAACGGTTCCCGAGCAACACTAGAAAAATCGCCACTCACACGCTAGTCATCAACAAGTTGGACTAGGGGAACACACTCTACGCCATGATCACCAAGGACCTCATCAGACACCTACGAACCATCCAGAACTTGGCACCCAGACTTCTCAACCTCCCATAGAGAACTCACATCCCACCACACTGCATGTAGCTCCACTGACTCCCAATACACAAATGTGGTCATTTCAAATGCTTCACACAGACATTCAAGGCACTACACAACTTAGGCCCTACCTAACTGAACAATCACATCTCCTTCCACCAACCACCCAGAAACCTCCACTCCGCACAACTCCTACTTGCGCACACAGAACCAGTTTATGAGGACTTGCGTTCTCTTAAATTGCTCCTAAATTGGGGAACGACCTCCCACTCTGCATCAAAGCCTCCCCTCTCTTCTTAAATCCCACAAGAAGCTGAAGAGTTGACTTTTCAATTAGCTGTAGGAAGGGCTACGCATACAGCTGCCCAGCGCCAGGCTACCCTCGCGGGTGATAGTGCACTTTACAAATACACATAACATAACACTCTTTTGAAACCAAGCCCTTGTGGGAAAGAGATAGTCAACTGGAAACCTAGAATTGCATATGTGAGCAGTATACCTCTCCAAGCAATGACCACCATGCGTCAATAGCAAGGAGTACACATGCTGATGGCTAAACATGTGTCTGTGCCCTCTGTTTCCAATGCTCCTGTACCATCTCCATTCTGGAATCCAGTAATGACCACCAGTAGCTTCAGTAGCGTTGAACACTTCGTCTTCAATGCATTTACCATCTCTGTGGAATTATCCAGCAAGGTTGCTCACTATTCTTCAAGACCCTCTGGTATGGGCAAGTGATGCCATGTCACCAGAATGCCAGGCTCACCAGAACCTCACCAGAAGGCTCCTCTTACAACTTCGTAGTAAGTTCTCTGCAGTTATCAGATGGTTGCACGTGACAATTGTGCCAGGCTACCAGTCTGGGCCTTTGTTTTACAACCAGTAGTAAGCCCTCTGTAGTGAGCAGATGTTCCATGTTTATATGGTGCCAAACTTCCTGTCTCAAACTTCTAAGATCCATAGTAAGCCCTCTCTCGTGAGCAGATGGTTCCACATCACCAGGAAGCCATGCTTCCTTTACCCACCTGTAGTAAAACCTCTGTGATGAGCAGCTGGTCCAATGTCACCATGTATCAAGATTCCTGTCTTGGCTTTCCTTTTACAACCCGTGGGGAGCAGATAGTTCTATGTCACCATGTGCCAGGCTTGCAGTTCAGGCAGTCCTTGTACAACCAGTAGTAAGTCCTCTGTAGGGAGAACATGGTTCAATGTCACCTTGTACCAAGCTTCCCGTCTTAGCTTTCCTTTTACAACCCATAGTAAGCCTTCTGTACTGAGCAGATGGCTTAATGTTACCATTACCAAGCTTGATGGCTTGGCTTTCCTTTTACAACCTGTAGTAAGCCCTCTGGTTGGAGCAGATAGTTGCGTGTCACCAGGGTCCTTTCACAACCCGTAGTAAACCTCTGTGGTGAGCGGATGCTTCCATGTCACCATGATGGCGGGCTTGAAGTTTAGGCACTACTTTTAAAACATAGAAATAGATTTACAAACAAATAGTGCAACGAACCACAGCAACCAAAGTTGCAGCGTTGTAATAGAAGCAGAGAGCAGAACAGAAACACATTTACTAAATAGGCCCTGCTGCTGCTATCTTCCACTGTGCTGGGGCTTTTTAAAGCTGCCAAGTACCACGAGTTATGCAATTTTGTGGCTACGATGTTTTGCACATAATAATGGATTTGCCACATAATCCATCTTCTTCTGCATAATTTGCAGGTTTTGGCAAAAAAAATGGGTTCTAGATTCAGTTGGTGATTGCTGTATTAGGTGTTAATCTGTTATTAATGAGGTGAAACCTTCATCCATGCAGTGTGAACACATGTAATAAGACGGCACCAAAGTGAAGTAATACTGCTTTAAAATGTGCTGCATTATGCTGCATATTTTTAGGGGCGAGCGCAAAGCGCTCCGCCCCTCTTCTAATCTCTCTTTAGGGGGATTTTAACCATGCCCATGTTACATCAGTCACTTTCATTGGTTCCTGGACTTGCCTTTTAAAATCCGCTTGTTTTCATTCGTGAAAGGCATGCTATTTTTTCATTTAATGTGGCAAGAAAAGTCAGGTTAGGAGTTCACAACGATAATAGCTCTAACTTGACATAATGCGAGACCCGTTGCATTGCAAATGCTTGTTTCTTTTCTTGTGGCATAATTTACTCAACCCTGCTGCATAATTTGGTCTTCCTCTGTTGCATAATTCCAGAGGCCCTGCATGTGTAGTATATTTCTGAACCTAGTGCCCCCCGTTCATATGTACATGTATAGCATGTATTTCATCTGCACTACATTTTGGCTTGTTTTCTGACACGTATACTATCAGTAACCTTACCAGCAACACTTATATCTACACAGGAAACACTGTCCTCTAGGAAGTGGTACCCTAATACCTAGGGCGCAGGACCATCTCTGAGCATTACCTTTTGTATAGTACTCATACACCCCAAGTCTTCTCAAGCAAATATTCAACACACCCAGGACACAATACCCACCAGCAATATCTATAAATACACAGGAAACACCGTGCCTCGGAAGAAGGTACCCTATATACATAGAGCGTAGTACCTCCTCTGAGCAGTACCCTTTATACAGGGCCCAGAGCACCACATCCCTCTCCAACAATATATTCAACACATCCAGGACACAATACCAGAAATACTAATACCTAGACAAGAAATACTGTCCCCCAGGAAGGAGGTCCCCTGTGTACGTAGAGCACAGGACTCCCTCCTGAGCAGTACCCTTTGTACAGTACCCATGCACCCTAAGTCTTCTCAAGGAAATACTCAACACATCCAGGACACAATACCCACTAGAAATACCTATAGTTACACAGGAAACACTGTCCCCTAGGAAGGCGGTACCCTATATACGTAGAGCACAGGACTCCCTCCTGAGCAGTACCCTTTGTATACAACCCATGTACTCTAAGTCTTCTCAAGGAAATACTCAACACATCCAGGACACAATACCCACTAGCAATACCTATAGTTACACAGGAAACACTGACCCCTAGGAAGGCAGTACCCTATATGCATAGAGCACAGGACTCCCTCCTGAGCAGTACCCTTTGTATAGTATCCATGCACCCTAAGTCTTCTCAAGGAAATACTCAACACAACCAGGACACAATACCCACCAGCAATAGCTATGTCTGCACAGGATACACTGCCCCCTCGGAGGGAGACACCCTTTGTTCAGTACCAATGGCACCATACCTCTCTCAAGCAAACATTTAACACATCTAAGACCAGTACACACCAGAAATACTTCGAACTACACAGGACACACCCTCCCACTGAAAGCAACACACTATACATGCAGAACACACTACCCACAAACAACACTTATGATAACATAGAACACACTACGCCCTCTGAAGGCAGAGCACTACATACCCACTACACAGCATCCCCTCTATAAGGGCAGACTACATCTGAGGGCAAAATGTTGCATACTAGAGCACATTACTCTGCCTTTACCCTGTATTTAAAGGCAAATATATATGGGCACACATCCAAAATTCAGAAAATAAAGTTAATTGAGCAGCACTACAGAAGCCAAAGACATAATACTAAAGAACTCCCGCCACCTTGACAACCGTGATCCATCACTACTACCTCCTTCAAGTATAATAAGCATTGGCGAAGGAAATAGGTCTGTGTTGGCCACCAGCCTTTTGCTTTGCCAGTGCTTCTTTTGTTTTGTCATAGTTTTTACAAAATGTTATTTTTGGTAAAGCTGCCTGACCCTCTTCATTCTAAAATAAGCATTGGCTACAAGCAAATATATTTTGGCCTCTAAAGTCATCCACTGCCATAGCATTCCTGGCACTTTAGGGAACTACTTCATGGATGGATGTACTCCTTGTGAAAGGGTGGCATGCTGTCACTCAGAGTGAAGTAAGCCAATGGCTGAAGTGGGTGGACCCACTGCCTCTTCTATACACAGTAGCGGAGGAAGAAAAATGTAAATGACAAAGTAACAAACCAGTCGCTGAAGAAGGCTGGCAGAAAGCCCCCATGTGTAAATATATTATACACATTGGGCCTGATTCCAACTTTGGAGGACGGTGTTAAACCGTCCCAAAAGTGGCGGATATACCACCTACCGTATTACGAGTCCATTATATCCTATGGAACTCGTAATACGGTAGGTGGTATATCCGCCACTTTTGGGACGGTTTAACACCGTCCTCCAAAGTTAGAATCAGGCCCATAATCTTAGTAAAGTCAAAAGGTTTTGGCTAACGCCAGAACCAAAGAAGCACTGTCAAAGCCAATAGGTCATGCATTGGCCACCGGCCTTTTGGCTTTGTCAATGTTTGTATTGTTTTGTTTTGCAAATGTTTACTGTTGGTGAAACTGTGTGTCCTCATCAGGGTAAAAGAAAAAACAACATTGGCTAAAAGGAAAAGTATGCCTTGTTCTTAAAAAGCACGTTATTGTAGTATCTTTGGGTTAGGAGGGAAAGAGAGAGAGAGAGACAGAAACAGAGAGAGAAAGTGGTGCAATGGGAGGGAGAAAATATGAATGATAAAATAACAGAACATGGATACTTGCTAAAAAAACAATAACAAAGTATATTATTCATATAATTTCAGTAAAATCGAAAGGTGCGGGTTAACACCAGACCTACAAAGGAAGCTGAGTAGCTCTTCACTAGAGCATTTTAAGTGGCCATCTTGATCCACCCCTTGATCCAGCCTCACTGGCACACTGCAGAGATCTGGTACCAATGTTGTGTTATCAGTACTTAATTTGTAATGAAATAAGTGCCAGGGCCCTTGTCACGCGGCCACTGCAGCTTGCACCACCCATAGTGCTACTAGTGACAATTTAGATTTTTTATACATTAAACATGATTAATACCTGCCCCCAAGCTATTTTTATAGCTTTGGGTGACAGGTACTAGTCATTTCAATGTATTTAGAATGAATAAACAACTGTTGTTGTGTTCATCACAAAAATAGACAATAGACAATAGACAAACAGTGACACCATGTGGCTGGCTGTCATAAGTCCCGGTGTTGATAATTAAGTGCCGGTGCTGAGCACAGGAAACCGCCGGCTCAAATTAAGCACTGTGTGTCATGTTATGTAAGATATTTCCCAGACCATGATAACTGCTCAAATTAAGCACTGTGTGTCATGTTATGAAAATCATTTCCCAGACCATGTTAACTGCAGGTATGTAAGTAAATTCTGGATTCTGTCCCGCCTGTATCTCTTGTTCCTTCTGAAAGGAATCTTACAAAGAAGGACAACCTCTACTGAATCCAATACTCTTCAGTGCATGACTCAGTGGATGTGTGAGCATGTCAGTTTCCCTATTTGTATGGTACTGTGTTGGAGCGCTTGTGTAGTGCTTCATTCGACTAATGAGGTTATGCAGCGCTACGATTATCATTGGTTCCTGGGAGTGTCTGGTGGGAAAGATGTTGGATCTGGCATGTGCTATGTGGGAGATGTGAGGCAGTATGTCTGATGTTCAAAGACATGTTGCTAGAATGGAGCGGCGTATGTAACCGTGTGTGTAGCATGAAGTATTGCAGAGAGTGTCGGAATCGATGAATTTCCACAAACTAATTTACTCATTTGCATAGGTCACCATCGGGCTCTTGAGATTATCAGGCCGGGAAGAGCCATGTTTTTTGTGCTCCTGGAATCCTACTTATGCCTGCAGACATTTAGTTGCAACATGTTGCATTTTTCACGTAGAAGAAGCTTCTGCCATGATTTGTTTTGGTCATGATCAGCAGTGGTGCTTGCCTGGAGTGCAGGTCTTGGTTGGAGACAGATGTTTAGTTTGCATTGAAGGACAAGTGGTCCAGCTCTGTTGATTGCTCTAAAAGTGATGCTCATTGCTCTGAAACAAGTGAAGTGATATGAGACCAGGTGTGATATGGGTCTGCACAGATAGATTTAGAAGCAGCCTCAAGGGGGAAGGGTGAGGGGCCGTTGAATATAAAAGGCACTTGCCCCACTATGCACGCGGGTGCTGAAGGCCAATGAAAAGCCACGTTTTCAGCATGACCCCAAGAGTTAGGGCCTGATTTAGAGACAAATCACAAATGCGATGGATATCCTGTCTGCCTTATTACAAGTTTATTAATACATAATGCACATGTAATAAATATTGTTCGACTGATTACAAGTGCCATATGATATCATGAACTTGTAATAAGGCAGATGGGATATCTGCCAAATTTATGATGGAGTAACCCACCAGCCAAACTCTATCTTAGGCCATTAGTTATTCACAGAAGCAGCCATACTACTAGGGGTTTGAGAATGAGGCCATTGTTGTCTGATGTCCGTAGAGTGATCCCAGTGCCAGGTCTTCCATAAGGCAAAGCAAGTCAGCTGCCTTAGAGCACAAATACTGGTAGTACCAAATTACTGATAAAAAGCCTGAAAATTGCCGTTTTTGGTCTACTGGGACCACTCCACTGGAGAAATTCTATTTTGCTAAAACACTGAAAGTTCTTGCACTATTCACGAACAGAGTGTCAGAGTGGCAATGGCTATTGGATGTCTGCTGTCAATATATTGCTATTCTATTTCTATTTCTATTTTTATCATTTCTATTCCAACCATGTGGGCAGATGGCTCCCAACATGAGGCCCCACCTTCCCGCTGTCTTTCTTTATGTGGGCGGAGGAAATCCTATAGAACTGATAGAATCCTATAGGATAATTTGTGACACAAGTGAAGGAGGATTGAACAGAAAAAAGACCCACACATGGATTTGATGCACTCTGAGCCACAGGAGAAATTGTCGCAGAACAGCACTGCCTGCGCGACTGCAAAAATAATAGGATCCTGCTGAATTTTTATAGTAGCCAGTGATTAATTAATCGCCAATTCTTTGATCAGCCAGATGCAGAAGTAATTGAGTGCTAATCTATGCATTAATCAAACTGAAATGCAAAAGCAGAGTGAGGAAAAGTAAGATAAAGCGCTAGATCTGGGAGTACATTCTTGCTACGATAGCTCAGTGAACAGAGCACTTGCTGTTGGGACCTGCGTGTGATAACAAGTATTTGTTTTTCAATATTTAAGCATTGTGCGCCTGACCGTAGCGCTTAATTTGTAAAAGAAATAATTATCAGGGCTCTCGTCAGGATGCCACTGTAGCTTGCACCACACATTGCCCCTGCCAACGCTGCCAATGACAGTGCCAACACAACTACTAACCATCACCCTTCTACAAGTGTGACGATTCAGACTATTCCAGGCCTCCAAAGCTATAAGAATGCCTTGGGCAGCAGCTAATTGTCACTTTCGATGTATATTGAACTCACAAACAACTATTGTTGTGCTCATCTGTAAATTAGGCAGACAGCGCCACCATGTGGCAGGCTGCCACAAACACTGGAGCTGGCAATTACGTGCCAATGCTGATCACCGGAAACCACCGGCTCAAATTAAGCACTACCTGACCTTCAAAAAATGAGTAACTGTAAGGGTCGAGGACATAGGTCTAGGGTTCTTGTAACTTTACTATTTTTTGTGACTTTCACATGGAAACATTTCCTCCACGTTTGCGGCAAATTATGGAAGTGTGGGGAAGTCTCTGTCATGATTTCCACACCTATCCCATGATTACTTTCTACTAAAACTGTGAATATCTGTAAATTTCCAGAAGGTTATGACTAGGTAGGTATCAACGCCATTCACCAAAGCCATCACTTGCATGTCCCAGGAGAACGTCCATTTCTAACCCATCTCAATACTTTAAAGTGTAAACCCAGAGCTAAACTGACCACAAGGGACCCAGGGAAACTCCCTGGTGGGCAGAGGGCCAAAGGTTGCATTTAGGAACAGATGGACAGAGAGCTCATCAGTGATGCTACCTGGCACTAGCAAAGGGCCTCCCACTGCACAGCAACACGTGTTGCTGCATTTTTAGTAACTTTTGAACCGTTTGAGCTAAAAACATTTTTTTTTTGTTAAAATCTGCAGATTATGCACGAGTTGATGGATTAAGTGGCAAATGCAGCAAATCTATAACTATGCAAAAATCACCACGGCCGCACAGACATAATTCCAGTGGCTCTGCATATAGCCACGTGTGGTGTGTGAGCAGCCAGGACTGGGACTTTCTTTCACCTGGAGCACGCCACTGTGTGAGGTTCATTCAGAGCACAAGTTAGTTTGTGTTTCTGGCTATGTTTGCACTATACGAATACCATGTACATACATACCTGTGTTCTGAAAATAAGAAAGGGACAATCTGTCCATATTGGATCATAATACTGTCCATGAAGGAGGAACCTATTGCGCAGACAGATGACCCTGTGGCTTGGACACAATTCTGAGTTTCCTTCTGGGGCGAGTGATAGGGGTAGAGTTGGAAAACATGACTTGTGCTGTAAAGGGCTGTGTATATTTTGTTTGAGTCCTGATTTTTACTAAATTCTGCGTTCCCTCATGGCTAAGGGCATACAGCATATAGTGCAGGCAGTGTCACCAAGAGCTGCCTTTGGAGCCTGAGAACCAGGCCCGAGTCACGGCGTCACCTCAACATCTTGTGATTCTGAGCAAATCACTTACTCTCCTCCTGCCTACAAAAATAAATGTGTCCTTGTGTAATGTAACTGGTGCTCATGTAAAGCGCTCCAATACCTGCGGGTCGAGTTTGTGCTTTAAAGAAACTGTAAAAAAAATAAATGCTATTTTGAAATAAATATGCTGTGGGTGATTGTTAAATTCCTGTTATCTTTTTTTGCATCATTAGCCAGGGTGAATGTGTGTGATTTCACTATTTTTATTTTAAAAGTGATCTGGCTACAACTCAGTGTCTCAGTGAACTTTAAAGGTAAATGTTTGTGTTTCAGAAGTTTGTTGATATACTTACATTTGAAGAACATGTGAGGTCAGGTCCCACAAAATGATGACATACACATGGGTAATCGGGCTTTTCTCCATGGAATCCCCTCCACAGTTCCTTTAAAGTGTCCCTGTGCTGTACATCAGAGCTTTGGCTGCAGACTGCCACACTTAAAGGCACGTGGGGGTCACGTGGGTAACTTTTACACTTTTCTTATCAGGGGCTGGGGCACTTCCTGGGCACTTCCTCGTCTTCACACTGGCACTTAAGGGGAAGTTGGCATTCTCTGAGCGTGGACAAAAAACTCAAGCAAATCGATGGCTTTTTAAGAAAAAAACAGCTGCACCACAGCTTGTGAGAGCACCGAGGGGTGACGTCAGCCGTTATAAACTGTTTGGCTCCCTGCTCTATTACCCCCAGAACCAGAGGATATTAGAAATGGTGGGTGACAAAGTGATCTATCAATCTATCTATCCATCCATCCGTCTCTCTCTCTCTCCCTGCATCTCTATTTATCCTTCCTGAGGTTGTATGTAACGCGTTACCAGTAGTAACGAGTAATAAAGACTCTCTAGTCTCCTAGAGGGAGGGAATGATAGGCATTAATCAGAGTGATTCCCATGTCTCCCAGCTTGCTACCTTTACAAACATACGAGCATCACTGCAAACTGAGTGCACCACCCCGGCGACTCTATGGGGGGAGAGGGAGGAGGGCAATTGAGTGATTGGGAGAATAAACGGGCGTGTCAGTCAGTGTGGGGACAAGCAGGTATATGGTCAGGTGAGGGCAGGAGAGAGAGTGAGTGGATGAGTTAGTGAGTGGTTGTAAAAGTTAGTGGACAGATAGTTGAGTGAGTGGATGTGTGGGGAGTGAGTGCACGAGTGGCTGAGTTGGTGTGAGGGTGATTCAGTGGATGTATGGACAGGCAGGTGTTTGGTTGAGAGGTTGGCTAGATGGGTGAGTGGGTGAGTGTGTGAATGAGTGGGGAGTGAGTGGACGAGTGGCTGAGTTGGTGTGAGGGTGATTTAGTGGATAATTGGACCGTCAGGTGTTTGGTTGAGAAGTTGAGTAGATGGCGACTGGGTGAGTGAGTGAGTGAATGAGTGGGGAGTGACTGCACAAGTCGCTGAGTTGGCCTGAGGGTGATTCAGTGGATGTGTGGACAGGCAGGGGTTTGGTTGAGCGGTTGAGTAGATGGGTGATTGGGTGAGAGGGTGAGTAAGTGAATGAGTGGGGAGTGAGTGGACGAGTGGCTGAGTTGGTGTGAGGGTGATTCAGTGGGTGTGTGGACAGGCAGGTGTTTGGTTAAGTGGTTGAGTAGATGGGTGAATGAGTGGGAGGCTGAGTGATTGGGTGAGCGGGTGGTTGAGTGCATGAGTTAGTAAGATGGCAGGTGCCTGGAGGAGTGAGCGAGGACATGAGTGAGTGGATGCTCTGAGGCTGTCACCTGATTAGAGAAAATGAAATAAGAGGCGTGAGGGAAGGATGTGGGGGAGTGGCGGTGGGGAACAGGTAGATGGACAGACAAACAGAAAAAGATACTGACATACAGACAGAATGATAGCTCGAGAGACGACTGAGCCGGAGACAGGCGGGACAGACAGGTCCCTGGGTTGGACTCCGCGAGCATCCTCATCCGACACAGTAATCAGTCCGTACCCACTCGTCAGCGCAGGTCTAAAAGGGCAACTGTTTAAGACTGTTTCCACACAACACAAATTACTCGGGTTTTACGGAATTATTGTGTCTCCTTCTGCTGAACAAACACAAAGCGGCGAGGCAGCCTTGAATAATTGGAAGACGCGTGAACTCTGCGCTGCCGGTGTCTCCTCTCTGGATAGCTATTGTTACACCGCGGTGTGACAGGGGCAATTAGACTGCAGAGACACCCTTCCTCATGCGCGGCTCCTTCCGCTGGCGCGCGCACAGCGCCGCGAGCCGCTTCCAAGCGCCCGGGGCAAGTGGTCGCAGAGCCGGAAAGATGGCTCCCGCTGAGGTCAGGGCCCAGGTAAACGCACTGCTCATTACACGCACAGCAGACTGGCGCAAGGGACCCTCTGGCACACAAGTACTCTCCCTCCGGGACCTACAGTACTCCTCCTGTCACGTGACGTGATCCAAGAAGTCCCTACAAGAGCCCAGAGCAAGATCCCCGGGGACCCCGGGGCTGAGACTATAGAATAGTCTCTGCCCTGGAGTGCAGGGGGCCGCCAACTCCTGGAAACTAAACTCTTCACCAGGCCTTCAACAGAGAGTAACCCATGAACCCCATCTCAGGAGCCACTGAACGAAGTCTGATCTAGGGTCACCCTATGCATCGGACTGATCTACCATCACCCTACACCTCGGGGTGTCCTAAACCCATCCTCCACATTGGGCTGGACTAGGTTTACCCTATGCATCATATGAACTAGGATCACCCTGCGCATCGGATGGTCTAGGATCACCCTATGCATCGGATGGTCTAGGATCAGCCTACGCATCAGATGGATTAGGATCACCCTACACATCAGGTTGAACTAGGATCACCCTACACATCAGGTTGAACTAGGATCACCGTATGCATCAGGATGGACTAAGATCCCCCTACGCATCAGGATGGACTAGGATTACCCTACACATCCGATGGACTAGGATCACCCTACGCATCAGGATAACCTAGGATCACCCTATGCACCAGGATGGACTAAGATCACCCTACGCATCAGGCTGGTCTAGGATCACTGTATACATCAGATGGACTAGGGTCACTGTACGCAATGGATCGACTAGGATTACCCTACACATTGGATGGACTAGGATATCCCCCCCCCTATCGTATGGACTAGGATCACCCTATGCCTCAGAATGCACTAGTATCACTTTACGCATGATGCTGGACTAGGATCACCCTCTGCATCGGATGGACTAGGCCCTTCCTACGCATTGGATGAACTAGGATCTCCCTACGCATTGGATGGACTAGGAACACTCTACGCATCAGGATATACTAGGATCACCCTACAGATTGGATGGACTAGGATTACTCTATGCATCAGGATAGACTGGGATCAACCTACACATCATAATGACTAGGATTACCCTACACATCAGATGGACTACTATCATTCTACGCATCAAGATAAAGTAGGATCACCCTAGACATTGGATGGACTAGGATCACCCTAAGCATCGGATGCACTTGGTCCACCCTACACACCGGATGGACTAGGATCACTACGCACCGGATGGACTAGGATCACCCTACACAGCAGGCTGAGTTAAACTCACCATAGACATCAGGTTGATAAAAGATCACTCTAGGCATTGGAAGGACTAGGATCACCCGACAAATCAGATGGACTAGGATCACTCTATGTATCAGAAGGATTAGGACTGCTCTACACATCAGATGGACTAGAGTCACCCTACACATCGGATGGACTAGGATCCCCCTCCCCATCGGATGGACTAGGATCATCCTATACATCAGGATGGACTAGAATCTCCATACACATTGGATGGCCTAGGACCACCCTACATACAGAAAGGACTAGGATCAGCCAACGCATCGGATGGTCTAGGATCACCCTATTCATCAGGGTGGACTAGGATCACCCTACACATCAGGATGGAATAGGATCACCCTATGTATCGGAATGGACTAGGATCACCCACCGCATTGGATGAACTAGAATCACCCTATGCATCAGGATGGACTAGGATCACCCTATGCTTCAGGCTTGTCTAGGAGATCACACTAAACATCAGGATGGGCTAGGATTACCCTACACATCAGATGGATTAGCATCACCCTACCCATAGAACAGACTAGAAAAACCCTATGCATCAGATGGACTAGGATCACCCTACACATCAGATGAACTAGGATCAACCTTCACATCGGATGGACTAGAATTACTCTACACATCAGATGGACTAGGATCAATCTATACATCAAATGGAACAGGCTCACCCTACACATTAGATGGACTAGGATCACTCTACGCATCGGATGGACTAGGATCACCCTACACATCAGATGCACTAGGATCACCTCACAGATCAGATGGACTAGGATCACCCTACACATCAGGCTGATCTAGGATCACCCTATACATCAGGATGGACTAAGATCACCCTACACGTCAGGATAGATGAGGATCAACGTACGCATTCGATGGACTAGGATCACCTTACACATCAGATGGGCTAGGATCACTCTTTGCATCAAATGGATTAGGATCACCCTAAGCATTGAACGGACTAGGATCACTTTATGTGTCAGATGGACTAGGATCACTTTATGTGTCCTATGGTTTAGGATCATCCCACAGATATGGATCGATTAGGATCACCCTACACATTGGGATGGGCTAAGATCACCCTACCTGTTGGACTGATCCAGGATGTCCCTATGAATCAGACTGGACTAGGACAAACACATGCAATTGGTTGGTGTAGGTCCACCATATGCATCGGTTTGGACTACAATCACTTTCCACACTGAACAGGTCTACGATCATCCTATGCATTAGGTTTGACTAAAACTACCCTACTCATCGTCTGGTATAAGATCACCCTACACACCAGGCTGGACTAGGCTCTGTCCACACATCGGTCTGGACTCTAACCCTCATGTTGTCTGATTTCTTCTATGTTGTACCCACTTTCAGCACTAGCTCTCTGAAGTGGTCTCAGTGACATAATGCATAAACAATACAAGACTTGATGGCCATTTCACTTCCAAGCGCTTAAGGAGCAGGATGGTGCTATATAGTGTGCTCTTCCGAAGACAGTGCAGAGCATCTTAGATGGAGGGATGTGGTTCATGAGGTTGTGTTTTCTACAGGTTGGTCTTGGCAGATGACCCTACACAGGTTTAGCTGCAATAGTTTGAAACTCACTATGGAAAAGCCGATAAGCTCAATATGAATGGTTCATGTATCTACAAGCTTTAGCAGGATCCTATGTAAATGCTACACCTTCAGCTCGCATGCTGACCTTCGCTCAGTCTGTCTTCTGATGACTTGTCTGACACCCGGCAGAGCATTCACTGATCTAGTACACAATTAATCACCCAATCAGGTGATAAGTGGTATTGTTTGTCCTTAGGGCGATCACATAGTGCCTAGATCAACAAGTAGCTTGCAAGAGGATTTCGAGAGCTCTGGGTGGTTGAATCCACTCCTTGGATGAGTATTGGGATACTTCCTGAAGAAAGAACAAGGAGAAGCAAGCCCTAAGTCAGTAGGGCATTCCTACTGAATCCATCACCGCCAACTCTAACGAAACCTAGATCCTCATCCTGGAACAGTCCACATCAGCCTGGGACGTCTCCTGGTGGCTTGCTATCCTTGGCATCCCCCACCTCAACAAACCAAGCACGCAATCTCGGCTTCATCCTGGATTCATCGCTCACCATGACCCACCAAGTCAACTTGGTCGCATCCTCCTGTTTTCGCACATTCCAACTTCTCAGGAAGATCTTCAAATGGATCCCAGATGACTGCCGAAAAACCATAACCCATGCCCTGGTTACCAGTAGAATCGACTATGACAACCGCCTCTACACCGTCACTACTCAGAAGAACTTGAAGAAACTACAGTACATCCAAAACACCTCTGCCAGACTCATCCTGGACGTATCCCACCACAAACACATCACCAGACACCTAATAGACCTCCACTGGCTTCCAGTCAAGAAAAGGATCAACTTCAAACTCTTTGTCCACGCATACAAGACTCTACACGACGTAGGACCCACCTACCTCAAACACCACATCACCTTCTACTCCCCCACCAGACCGCTCTGCTCCGCTCAACAGGCACTAGCCACCATACTCCGCATACGGATTACCTTGGCTGGAGGAAGATCCTTCACCTACTTTACAGCAAAGAGCTGGAACACCCCGCCCCTGCACCTCTAGCAGTCACCATCACTGCCTCAGTTCAGGAAGGACCCTAAGACGTAGCTCTTCAACTGAAACACAGAGGACCGACCCCCCTCAGAGCCTTGAGACCCTTACGGGTGAGTAGTTGTGATCTATAAATTAAGATTGATTCCTGATTATTGGGGGTTTGCAAGACTTCGGAATACCATTCTTTCTGAAGCTGTGACTTTCAGTATCCAGACTATGGGCCAGATGTAGGTATATTCCAATTTGCAACTTGCAAATTGCGAGTCAGAGCGACTCACAATTTGCGAGTCGCAAATTGGAATGTAGGATGGTGTCCCTGACACCATCTGCGACTCACAAGGGGGTCGCAAAAGCTCACCTCATTAATATTAATGAGGTGGGTCGCAATTTGCGACCCCCTTGAAACTCGCGGCACTCACAGGGATGGTGGCCTGCTGGAGATAGCAGACCACCATGTCTGTGACTGCTTTTAAATAAAGCAGTTTTTTTTTCTTCTGTAATGCAGCCCGTTTTCCTTAAAGGAAAACGAGATGCATTACAAAACTAAAAAATGAAATGCTTTTGTTTCATTTTTTCAGAGAAGCCAGTGGTCCATAGGACCACTGCCTGCTCTGAAATTTTTTGTGCAGTTCCATTCACAAAGGGGAACCCTTTTCAAATGGGTGCAAACTGCAATTGCTTTGCGACGCGTTCGCGGTCACAAAGCAATCTAGCATTGCACTGCAACACGCAATTAGGAAGGGGACTCCCCTTCCTAATTGCGACTCGCAAACCCATTTTGCGATTCGGTAACCAGGTTACCAAATCGCAAAAGGGGTTTTGTGCATTGCAAAGTGCAGTTTGCATATCGCAAACAGCGAAATTCCCTTTTTGCTACTTGCAAACTGTTTGCTACATCTGGCCCTTGGTCCTTAAACCTTTCACACTAACAGAGATGCTTAGTTTTGCATTCGGTATTTGGGCTCGCCAACGTGGAGAGTCATAGAATGGGGATCCCTTGTGTAATTACATCTTCGTTCTAGAGGTTGACATCCCTGGGAGTTGAGTCCATGAGCTATGAGACTGGACCTCATGGTTTTAGAGTCAGGTCAGGTTCCGCAGAGTGGAGGAATGCTTGAGGGCACAAGGCATTATTTGGGAAGACTGATCAATGAACAGAGCACTGCTCAGCAGCTAGCAACTTCAGCACCTTGAGACCCTCACAGGTGATTTGCTGTGCCTTATAAATCCTGATTGATTTATTGATTGACTGGTGATAAGAGCAATGACATTGTCAATCCTAGAACTAGCAGCACCTCGTGAACAGCCACTTTTAAACCAGCTTTGGGAACAAAATCCTTCGTGTTACGATCCTCAGCATATTGGTGAAAGGTCATCATCTTGCCAAGAAGTTCACCACGAGAGACTGAATATTAAAGAGGTGGGTAGATCTCTGATTGACACTGCGTCGGACTCGAGAGGGTTCAGAGCGAAAGTTTCCATCTTGACTTGTAGGAATCTGGTTGTTAGGTCGGACTTAAACCATCGGAGAACTGTGTCACCAATTCCCATTCTCTTGATAGCAACGTAAGAGGAGGCTTATGGTCAACCATAGCAAAAACTTTGTTCAACATGCTAAGAACACTAGTTTCAATGTTGGGGTTGCTACGAACAAGGGATTGAAAGTCACCCAGTAGGTGATACTTCAGTACGTTGAATCTTCACCGTGAAGAAATGTCTTGGGATTGGTCTGTGGTTTGTAGCCAAGTTAAGTTGAACAATGATCAGTCGGAAAGGGAGTCAGTGCAGGCACTGGTTCGAAGCGTGCATTACTAATACACAGTGGTGGGATAAGCACTAGTTATTTTCTGTTTCAAGGGAGGAATGAATGGGGTTGGGTGTCGCACCGTGGGCCCGACTCGGGCCGCGACGTGACTTGACCTACCCTACCCTCTTCTGCCTGGAAGTGTCGTGGGTTAATGCAGCCGCCCGCTGTAGCCATTTTGGCGCTGAGGAAGAACCCTGCAGCACCTCTCTTACAACTATGTTGGGCACTCCATAGGACAGTGCAGTGGTCCGTATTTCATTAAATTTACACCGCCACTCCGATTGGAGCTGCGGTTCCTATGTTTATTTAATACTGTTGTTACCTTCTCTTGAGGCCATGTTCTGTTCTTCCCTTCCTTTCTCGTCCCCAGGATGCTTAAGGAACAATAGTTATACTCACCTTTCCAACATGGCAGCTTCTTCCTTGTTTCCTATTGCTCCTTCCCTATCAAATATGGACACCTTTTTAACTTCCTGTTGTTTCACTTCTTTTCTATGCGTATATAAGGGGCTGAGTTCTTCATTTTCCTTGTGTTGCAACACGCTTTACTTCCGGTTGAGGTGTCCTCACTCTGTTGGTTCATCTAGCTCCTGACTGGTGTATCTACATTCCTGTTGACTTGTTCTTTCTCCTGGATTCTCAAGAATCTTCTGATTTACTTGTTCTTTCCTTACCCATCTGGTTGTTTTCCTCAGTGTGCCTTTGATTTCCAATCCCGTCCTCTATTCTTCTCAGGAGTTCCAGTCTGCACAGAGGTTTTTCCCTTTGGGTTTTTTTCCTCTTGGGACTCCTTCTGGAGGGCACAGTCTGCTCCGACGTTCCTTTGTCAGCAGCACCGTGACTACCGGAAAGAGTCACCTTTACCTTGGATTAATCAGAACCTACACGAATCGAAGTTTGGAATCGTCACAAAGATCTGGAGCTGGAATCAAAGGAATGCAGCACGGCATTGGGAGAGTTTGATATCTGATTTCACCTAAGTCAACTTAATCCCAGAAGTGGAAACTTTTTGTAGTGAACAGTCCTAATTATCACTCAGAGGTGGAATGGGGTCCACTTCTGATTTCAAGAATTCTGTTAGCAAAATGGTCAACGAAACCAATGCGTCTAGAGCCCTGAAGGATGACTTTAGGAAAGTCTGGGACCGGATCCTTGAAAACACCAAATAATTCTTTATATAAGTGAGTTTATATGAATGGATGATATTTCACTGCTACATATGCAGTACTGGGTGCGTCCCTTGTGCTCCTCAGTGGGTTGTAAGATTTTTGCTAAAGACATTTTACCAATCACCGAACCAATAGATGCTCCAATTCTTTTTCAATGTAGAGCATTTTATTATTTTAGCGCATGAGTTAGCTGCTTACTTTTTTCGCAGGGGCGGCTCCTTCGCTATTGCGAAGGAGCGTCACCCCCCACTGCAGTGGCGGCTGGTAATTTTTAAGAGGGAGGGGGCGGGATGGGTACATTACACACCCACGCATACACCTCACTCACACCCATGCATTCACACACGCACTCACACACCCATTCACAACACTCACTAACAAATACACATACATTCATGCATGCAAGCACATATGCACCAAACATTGAAAAAAAAACTTACCTCAGCAGTTCCGACTAGAAAGCCTTGGAGGTCCTAGGAGGGTTGGGACTGCTGCCTTCCCTCACTAGCTAGCCTAAGACTGCTGATCCCACTCCACTCCGTGACGAGGTGTCACTGATTGACACTTGGCCCAGGGTACTTCAGGGCCTAAACCTGAAGCACCCAGATCCGAGGCAATCAGTGACATTCCCCGTCATGATGAGGGGGAGGGCCTCGAGGCACCTTTGCCAGGCTGAAGAGGTCACGCGACAGGGCCGTGATTTCTTCTGCCCAGCAAAGTTCAGCTCATGCAGCTAAAAGTCTGAGCATTTAGCGCATGTCCAACTCCTGGCTGCCAGACTTGAGCCAGAAGAGTGTCTGTCAAGCTGACTTTTTGTTCAACCTGACAGATACTCTTCACAGCAGAAAAGGGCGTGGCCCCTCAGCCCGTACGGATGGGCCGCTGCTGCCTCCCTGGATAAGCCAGCCGCTGAAAAATAAAACAATAGTTTGCAGGGAGGGGCAGGCTGGGACAAGGGAGGGGGGGAGGGGAGGTAGAGTGGAGTGCATTTAAGTGCGAATGTCTGTTTGGCCGGCCGTCTTAGGCTGGCCAAACACACATGCGCACTTAGGTTTCGCCAATCCAACTGTGTTCCATATCCGGGTTGGAGTAACTGCACAGACTCCTATGCAGTGTCTGAGCGGCAGTCCAAGTCACTCAGACCGATCCTGGCGCTGCTCTCATGCCAGGTTTAGCATGAGAGCAGCACCAGGATTGCATGGGGAGCCTGTGCTGGTGTCCCTGGGACTGCTGTCCCGGAGCGAGAAGGCCGGTGTTGGAATTATTTTTTTTTATTTTTATTTCAACCCCACCCACCCCCTCACCGCCTGTCACTTTCCTTGAGATTTGCAGCAGCCGCTGCTGCTTTTTTGATCTTATGTCCCTTTTCATTGATTATTTCTTCTCATTGTTTTCCAAACAATTTAGTTCAAGCCACCTGGGATTTTAACTAATGATTTGAACAAGTCACTGACTACTGCTCTCTTGCTACTTTCCTGTAAGAAAGTCCCTTAAAAAATGCTCTATAGGAATCCTACCTTAGTCTTTTTGATGGAAAGTCTGCACCCCCCTTTTATAAGAGTGTTTACATCCCAACTTGTCCCCTAGGTGCGCAGAAAGTTTGGTTTGTGTTTGTAAAGCCAAAATCCTGATTTATAGAATTAGGTTTGTAGATTTTCTCAACTGCAAACCCTCTTACTGAACCAGAGCAGCAAACCTACTTATGAACGTTTCTGCAGGAGTAACGGCCTGACTACGATCTTGGGGGATGGAATACTCCGTCACAAACGTGACGGACACCCCGTCAGCCGTATTACGATCTCCACAGGATATAGTGGAACCATAACACGGCGTACGGGACACCCATTGCATTTCTGACAGAGCAACCCTGATCGCCAAGATCGAAATCAGGCCCTAAGTCTGTGGAAAAGGGGGTTCACGGGTAGTGGAGCACGAGTGAGGCAGTCCAAAGGGGCCTCTTGAGGTCACCCACAAAGTCAGAACTTCGTGGATACTCAGAAACAATTCTGAAAATAACTCCTGGAAGGAACAACATTTAGTACACGTTTAGCATTGGAAAGGAAAAGCAATATCATGTTTAATTTGGGTACAGTGAAAGGGTTTTCTTCATAGAGGAAACTCTTTTCCCTTTTAGGGGTGGAAATGCACATTCAGCTGCACTTCCTCATGCAGCTGGTTTACCTACGGAAGTGTGATGCAGCAGAACTACTCACCCAGGGCTTTTGTTTTGTTGGGGTTGTTGAAGTTGCAAAATCTTCTCACAGCCCTTCACATCATAAGTTTTAAACTTTGTTCTAAACATGATTTCCAGCCCCAGGACATTTACTGCAGGAAATTATCACTATGGGGTCTGGGAAGCTTAAACTTTGTCAAAGTCAAAAACCTTTCCTCGTCCTTAGATGGGTGAAGGCCCAAAACCATGTTTGATTTTTCAGGCAAAGTTTATAACTCTGCCTGCCCTTAAATGTTGTAGTCTGCATTCAAATCAATCATAAATCGCCTTAAACGCAGAAGGAAACTTACAGGAGAAAATGTCTAACTTTCTAAAAGACGTTTGAGCATCTGTCCCTTGGCGAGGGCTCCAGTCTGCCATAAGATTTAAACCTAGGAATCAATTTGACATCCCATGAGAAACACTTCAAACCAAAGGTAGCGTTTGGTTGCTAGAATATCTTCTTCGACCCCTGTTCGGTGCAAAATTTGTTCAGCCATGGGCATAGATTTGAGGGGGTGGGGGTTGTGTGTGGGGTGTAACACCCCTATAATAAATATGTTTTCTGATAAATAGTTGGGTAGAGGTGCTTTTAGGGGGTATGGCGAGGTGTCTGTTGGATTTCACCAAGGATGTTTAAGTACACACAAACACACACACCCTCTCCCTCTCTGTTTTGAAAGTTCTAAATCAATTCGCATTCACTCCCTTTCCACTGCACCTTGGGTCCCTCTCAGGCACACTGCTTCTTGTGAGATGTATTTAAACATTATGGGCCTGATTACAACTTTGGCGGAGGGTGTTAATCCGTCCCAAATGTGACGGATATACCGCCCGCTGTATTACGAGTCCATTATATCCTATGGAACTTGTTATACGGTGGGCGGAATATCCGTCACATTTGGGACGGATTAACACCCTCCGCCAAAGTTGTAATCAGGCCCTATATGCCAGCATGATTGTCTGAAAATCTGAAGCTCACCTGCCCCCAAACCTTACTGACCACGCTACCCACATATGTTCAGCGTCAGTGTTTCATCTCCAGTGGCAATCAGGCCAACCAATCGGAGCCCGGCAGCATCTGTGGGCATAGAAAATGACTGCCAACGATAATGCCATAGACTTTTCTAAACAAATTCCAATTAAGAAAAGTTCTAATGTATTGATTAGTGTCTAGGGACCTGATTTTAATTATGGTGGTATGGCCCCTCTCCATCAGAGTGGTGGAGGACATTAGGTGATCCACCCTGATCAATGACTGCCATATTTAGAGATCACTGCTGGCCAGGAGCTGATTTCTGTACCTTCACAGGAATCTCCTTGTTTTTCAAAAACAAACTCTCAAAGTGAAAGTTTGTTTTTCTAAAAAAAAAACTAATTAACCCCACCACCCGAGGTTTTTTTTTATCAGTGTGGGAGTCATTATTTGCATTTTTCTTTTCATCTCTGCTAGGATTCCCTGAATGTTATGGACAGAAAAAAAAGGACATCAGACCATCAGACCTATGCAGGGCGGGCACTGTGATGTCCTTACTCTGATGGGCAGCACCCAGTCAGGGCACCGCAGAGGGAGGAGCCAATGAGAGCACAGATCACAGAAAGCTGACGGTCCAGAATTTTTTTAAGTAGTGGGCAGACAATGAACTCCATCACGTTTTTAGCCATGACCGCCGTTTCCCAAATCGGGCCCTCAAAGGCTAGTGATGAAAGTCACCTGTGGAGGGAGAAACCTGGTGCTGTCAAATTCACACAAACGAAATGCCTCTTTGTTAACATTGCTGATCTTTCGATTTTTAATAAATTTGCCAAGTTGGCCAAGTGACTAGCTAATACCTCTTGAAGGCTGGAGATCCCTCCCATGTCAGGTTTGGCTCAACGAGCCACCAGATAGTTACATGGGGGAGGTGGGAGGCAGAGTGACTAAAAAACGAATAAAAATGGGTGTGAATTAATTGTGATATATGCAAATGT
The DNA here is from genome assembly GCF_031143425.1 of Pleurodeles waltl. Lineage (NCBI taxonomy): Eukaryota > Metazoa > Chordata > Amphibia > Caudata > Salamandridae > Pleurodeles > Pleurodeles waltl. The sequence continues at coordinate 52,533,042 of NC_090438.1, forward strand.
TCACAATATGTATTCATTCTGGATATCCATAACTGCTGCTGACTGGTCCTGTTTGTGCCCTCTCAGCCTCTTGAACTGGCCAGCACCTTGCCCTACAGCATTCTAACCAAAAACTAAGGTGCAGGAAAAACACAATGGGGCAGATTTAAGGAAAGTGACCCTACACCCCATGTAGCGCTACTTTCCTTGCACCCCTTAGCGCCGCCCTGCCACAGTACAGAGTAGGGGGCAATAGCGTCAAAACTTTTGACGCTGTTGATGTACTGTTCAGGGTTAGGTCAAAAATGTTGGCGCTAACCCTGAACAGTACATAGGGACCCATCGTAAACAATGGTGTGCCTCCTTGTAATGCTTGCTCTCAGCTGGTGTTAAAATCTTTTAGATTTCTTTGCGCCATTTTTTCGCCTCTCCCCAATGGGGGAACGCCCCCTTTGCATACATTATGCCTGGTACAGGTATAATGTAGCGCAAAAGGTTACAAAGTGGCGCAATGCATGCATTGCGCCACCTTGTAAATGTGATGCAGTGATTTTGGCCTCGTTGGGCCACATTAGCGTAAAAAAGAATCCGCTAATGTGGCGCAAGGAGGCGCTAGGCCGTCCTAAATCCGGGCCAATATTTTTTGATGCTTCACTATTTCATTGTTTATTAATCTAAGAAAGAGCCCTGTCTCGTTATTTTACACAAATAGTAATATTTCCTCCCAAACGTAGTCCATTAACTTTCCATTCCCTATGTGAGATTTGAAACCGGTAGCTTCAATCATCTCTGCAGGAAACAGGTTTCCACTTTGCTTTATGTCAAAATAACCTTTTTCGTTCTTTTCTCGTAAATGCTCTCTCTCCTCATAATATTTCCAGCAGCAATGGACCCAGGCCAGCTCCAAGCAGGGACTGGAAGTCAGAGAGGTTTAGCCAAAGCAGCACATCATGGACACTGGGAGGGACACCGGGACTGGCAATGGCACCAGGTGTGTCAAAACAACGGAAACGAAACTAGGAGAATGCGTTCCCCCTTCAACCGAATGAACAACACTCGCATCACGTATGACCGGAAATAACAGGAAGTGTAAAATGATGGGAGGGGCATACTCTGGGTCTTACCAGTGGGCAGAGGTGGTTTGCAGCACGAGTTATGGTTTTAAATCCGGCATTCTTCTCTGACTGGAGTGTTTTGGATTTTCTTTTTCTCTTTTTTTGTTGGGGGTGTAATCAGTTTAAACCCTTTACTCAAACATCTTCGGTATTTTTGTGTCTTTTGGGTAAATATATGCAGTATTTTTGTTTTCTTAATTGCATGTCAGTCTTTTTAGCTGTTTTAACACACATACGACATTTAAGTGTTTTGTGTCAGCATTTGACGTAATATCTTCTGCTTATGGGCGAAGTGGATGTGTCAGACACGGCATCCAAAAACTGTGGCGATACATGCACGTCAGCGGTGCGTGGGGTTGTGCATTCTGTATAGCACACGCGTGCATAAAACATGGCATGCGACCCACAGCTGCACAATATCTACCTCCTGTCAATGATATTAGAAACATGCAGAAAGTGCCAAAAAGAGCGAAACACGGGGCATGTGTCCGAGTGATACAAATCACTGTGTGCGCAAGACACACACACACATACACACACACATACAAAAATACAACGCAGACAGAGGGCATGCAGTGCGTAAACCGGAGAAGCACGGCCATACACTGCCACGGTACAGCATTACAAAACACAAGAAACGCCCAGAAACGAATCTGGACGTGTGCAAGTTTGTGTTGTTTTGTCGCAAATGGCATGGGCGATGCTGGTTACAAAACAGAATTGTTATGAAAAGGCTGAATTGGAGGTGCTACCAAAACACAGAACACTACCCGAATCCAAAGACCGCCCTTGGGACTTCTGGGTGGGACACGCACCGCACATTACAGCCGGTTGTTGCCATCACTGGCTTTAAATCATGTTGCATGTCTGCAGGATTGTGTGTGCGTGCGTGTGCATGTGTGTTGGTCTTTGGTGTGTCTGTGTATCTATGGGTATGTGTGTTTGTGTGTGTGTGTGAATCTGTGAGTGTGTGTGTGCCTGTGGTATATGTGCTTCTGTGCATGTGTGTCTGTGGGTGTGTGTATTTGTGTGCATGTATGTAGGTAGTGTATTTATGTGTGTGTTTCTGTGTGTATGTGTGTCTAGGGGTTTGTTTATGTGTGTATGTTTTTGTGTGTATGTGCATGTATTGTAAATGAGGTGTTACTAGTGGGCCTGCAGCACTGATTGTGCCATCCACATAAGTGGCCCTTTAAACATGTCAGAGGCCTGCCGCTGCAGCCTCTGTCTGTGCAGTTTTTAGCTGCAATTTGGACCTGGCAAACTGAACCTTTTGCCAGGCCTAAACCTCCTTTTTTAATAAATATATACGTCAGCACTAGGATAGGCCCTACACAGCCCAGAGAGCAGGGTGTGGTGTATTCAAAAAGCTGTACATGTAATTTTAACTTGTACGTGTCCTGGTAGTGAAAAACTCTCAAATCTGTTTTTCACTACTGCAAGCCCAGCTTCTCCCATAGGATAACATTGGGTCACCTTATTACATTCAATAATTGATAACTTTCAACTGGGACCAGGTGGGGCTCCTGAGTTTGGTGTATAAAGAGTTTGAATTTAAAACCCACTTTAAAGGTAGTCATGGTAAAGATTTTCAGTCACAGTTTTGGAAATGCCACTTTTAGAAAGCTGGTCTTTTCTTGTCCCAGCCATTTGGTGCCTGTATCCTGGGTCACATAACTAGCTGTAGCTGTCAGTTAGTCTTTGTGTATTACTCCCAGACAGTGAGAGAAAGCAGTAATAAGTGTTGGCAGGATGGGCTTGATAGTGACTTGATAGTGGGAAGGAACTGTCACCTACCACACTTACACAACACAAAGGCTCTGCCTCAGCATATTTGCAAAGGGGTTCACACCCTTTTGTACCCCCAAACAAACTAGGGCCAGGGCAGGGAGGAAAGATATTCCAAACACCTCTGGGATGGATCGCTCTTGAAACTTATCCTACTTCAAAGCTGGCACCAAGGATAAATATTGGACCCTCAGACCAACTCTTTAGCACACCTCTGGGCCTGTGGAAGATTCAGAAGTGCTGCTATGACGCTGTGCTTCAAGGACACTGCTAGTCTGCTGCCCTGCTGTCCAACTGCCTGTATCTTGAACCCAGGACAACCAGGGTGACTCCGAGGGCTAGCTGGCTGGCCTCCTGATCAGAGTCTGAGGGAGAGAAAAGGCTCCAACCACGTTGAACCCAGCATTTAAGCTCTATCTGCTGTAAGTCCTGCCCTACAAATGATGACACCCCATTCCTAGACCCTTGGAAATGGGCCTGAAGGTACTCTGCCAGTCCAGCTGTGGCCTTTTGGGCAGAACTGATGCAAATACATCTCCTCTCAGCTCTGCATCGGAACCGCAGCTGTGTGACGCATCTCCAAAGCAGGGCCTAACATTGCAGCCTGCAGCTCCTTCTGAACAGCCACTATGCAACGCATCCTCGTCACGAGATCTTGCAATGCTCCTCGACACAGGATCTAAGGCCCTTTGTTCAATGGGCCTAACTTGGTCCCTGTACCCGGCCCGCACTCCATCGTTGCAAGACTAAACTTGTGACTTTGTCCCAGTCCAGCGCAAACAGATAATCACAGCTGTGCTCTGGGCTTTTAAGCAGTATTTCTAATGAAATCTTTACAATTACACATCTCTGGTTCTACTGATTGGCTTTTTGTCAGTTTGATGTCAAATAATGTATTACATTTTACTGTATTTTTCTAAATTAGTGTGGGAATTTTCTTGTGTTGCATTTTGTTTGAAGTGCTGCATAAATACTTTACACATTGCCTCAAAGTTAAACCTGACTGCTTCTGTTCTAAGCTCACAGAAGGTTAATGCACAGGTGAATTTGGGGTTTGCTTGTGTTTCACACTGACAGAGATTGTGGTTGCTGCTTGACCGGGGTTTCACATCCCTCAACCAACAACCCCATTTCCTACAGTGTGTTTTTGTGTGTGTGCCTGTGAATATTTGTATTTGTGTGTGTGTCATTGTCTATGTGTCTGTGTGTGGGGGGTATGTGTGTGATTGTGTGTATTTTTGTGTGTCTGTGGGTATCTGTGGGCATGTGTGTGTAGCGGGTATTTGTGTTGTGTCTGTTTGTATGCCTGCGTGTGTGTATGTATATACGTATACATACACACAAATGACGGTCTGCAGCTGCACGCTAAGGGCTGTGGTCACTTCAAGTCCATGCGCATCACTCAAACTTACCAAATAGAGGGCCTGATTACAACTTGCAGGAGGTGTTAATCCGTCCCAAAAGTGACGGATATACCACCAGCCGTATTACGAGTTCCATAGGATATAATGGACTCGTAATACGGCTGGTGGTATATCCGTCACTTTTGGGATGGATTAACACCTTCCTCCAAAGTTGTAATCAGGCCTAGAGTGTGTAAACGAGGATGAGCCCTGGGTTTGCTGCCAGAGCTTTAGGATTTGTCATCAGGGTTTATCATGCAAATGTCATGAACCTCACTGACGAAGCGCTAGGTGAGGACAAGTCCGCTTCCTGTGCACCAGAAGACACTCGCAGTGTGGACTGAAACACCCTTAGAAAAGCCAGGAAAACAATGAGAGTTCCTCAGAGTTCAAAAACGCATCAGACAACATCTGTGACAGCTCACACATACACATGTGCACATGTCTGCCATGCACATGTATGAAATACTACAAAAAGCCAGAGGCTGCAGCCTTTATATGCTAGTGGTATACATGGTGTACAGCTGCACTCACAACACGCATGTATAAATCACGATGTACATCTGAAAGCTGCAGCATGTGTTTGTAATATTGTATTACATGTGGTGCCGTGATGCAGGCCGTGGTCTCTGTCACACACATGTATGAAGCATGACACACAGCTGAAACCTATAACATGTGTTTGTTATGTTGTTAGTGGTATAAACTGCGCAGAGCTGCAGGCCGTGCACTCTGTCACACACATGTATGAAGCATGACACACAGCTGAAACCTGTAACATGTGTTTGTTATATTGTAAGTGGTATAAACTGTGCATAGCTGCTCACGGTGCACTGCATCTCTCACATACACATATAAAGCATGACACACAGCTGAGACCTGTAACCTGTGTTTGTTATATTGTAAGCGGTATAAACTGCACAAAGGATTTGACAGTGCACGCTATCTGTCAGGCACATGTATGAAGCATGACGCACAGCCGAAGCCTGTAACCTGTGTTTGTTATATTGTCAGTGGTATAAACTGTGCAGCGGTGCAGGCTGGGCACTGCATTTGTCACACACATGTATGAAGCACGACATGCCAAAATCTATAGTCTGTGTTTCCTATAAATAGTACATACTCGATGAGCAGCAGGCCGTGCACCGTCATGGAACATGACATACAGCCCAAGGCTGTTTGTGATGTCTAAGTGGTCAGTCCTGTGAAGAGCTGCAAATTCTACACTTTGTCTGCCACACACATGTATGAAACATTGCACTCAGCCGGAGACAACAGTCTACGTGTGCTATATTGTAATTACTACATACTGTGTGTAACTGGAGGCCTTGCACTGTGTGTGCAACACACATGAATGAAACATGACACACAGGCTAAGCCATAAGTCTATGTGTGTTATATTGTAAATAATAAATATCTTGAGGAGCTGCTTGCCTTGCACATACATGTATGAAACATGGTACACAGCGTTAGACAGAAGTTGACTACTGTAGGTATTACATACTCTGCAGAGCTGCAGGCCTTACAGTGAGTGTGGAAAATACATACATGAAACATGACATTCAGCCGAAGACAGTAGTCTACTGTATGTACTACAGTCGAAGTACTCCGTACTGTGCAGGGCTGTAGACCTTGCACTGTGTGTGCAACACACATGTATGAAACACGAAGTGTATAGTCTGTGTTCATAATACTGTAAATATTTTTCATACGGCAGACCTTGCACTTTGTATCCAATGCACATGTATGAAACATGACTCACAGGTAAAGACAGTAGCCTGTGTTTGTTATGTTGTATCACATGCGTCGTAGACCTGCAGACCTTGCACTTTGTATCCAATGCACATGTATGAAACATGACACACAGCTAAAGACAGTAGCCTGTGTTTGTTATGCTGTACCACATGCGTCGTAGACCTGCAGACCTTGCACTTTGTATCCAATGCACATGTATGAAACATGACACACAGCTAAAGACAGTAGCCTGTGTTTGTTATGCTGTACCACATACGTCGTAGAGCTGCAGACCTTGCACTCTGTATCCAATGCACATGTATGAAACATGACACACAGCTAAAGACAGTATCCTGTGTTTGTTATGCTGTACCACATACGTCGTAGAGCTGCAGGCCTTGCACTCTGTATCCAATGCACATGTATGAAACATGACACACAGCTAAAGACAGTATCCTGTGTTTGTTATGCTGTACCACATACGTCGTAGAGCTGCAGGCCTTGCACTCTGTATCCAATGCACATGTATGAAACATGACACACAGCTAAAGACAGTATCCTGTGTTTGTTATGCTGTACCACATACGTCGTAGAGCTGCAGACCTTGCACTTTGTATCCAATGCACATGTATGAAACATGACTCACAGGTAAAGACAGTAGCCTGTGTTTGTTATGCTGTACCACATACGTCGTAGAGCTGCAGGCCTTGCACTCTGTATCCAATGCACATGTATGAAACATGACACACAGCTAAAGACAGTATCCTGTGTTTGTTATGCTGTACCACATACGTCGTAGAGCTGCAGACCTTGCACTTTGTATCCAATGCACATGTATGAAACATGACACACAGCTAAAGACAGTAGCCTGTGTTTGTTATGCTGTACCACATGCGTCGTAGACCTGCAGACCTTGCACTCTGTATCCAATGCACATGTATGAAACATGACACACAGCTAAAGACAGTATCCTGTGTTTGTTATGTTGTATCACATGCGTCGTAGAGCTGCAGGCCTTGCACTCTGTATCCAATGCACATGTATGAAACATGACACACAGCTAAAGACAGTATCCTGTGTTTGTTATGCTGTACCACATACGTCGTAGAGCTGCAGACCTTGCACTTTGTATCCAATGCACATGTATGAAACATGACTCACAGGTAAAGACAGTAGCCTGTGTTTGTTATGCTGTACCACATACGTCGTAGAGCTGCAGGCCTTGCACTCTGTATCCAATGCACATGTATGAAACATGACACACAGCTAAAGACAGTATCCTGTGTTTGTTATGCTGTACCACATACGTCGTAGAGCTGCAGACCTTGCACTTTGTATCCAATGCACATGTATGAAACATGACACACAGCTAAAGACAGTAGCCTGTGTTTGTTATGCTGTACCACATGCGTCGTAGACCTGCAGACCTTGCACTCTGTATCCAATGCACATGTATGAAACATGACACACAGCTAAAGACAGTATCCTGTGTTTGTTATGTTGTATCACATGCGTCGTAGAGCTGCAGGCCTTGCACTCTGTATCCAATGCACATGTATGAAACATGACACACAGCTAAAGACAGTATCCTGTGTTTGTTATGCTGTACCACATACGTCGTAGAGCTGCAGGCCTTGCACTCTGTATCCAATGCACATGTATGAAACATGACACACAGCTAAAGACAGTATCCTGTGTTTGTTATGTTGTATCACATGCGTCGTAGAGCTGCAGGCCTTGCACTCTGTATCCAATGCACATGTATGAAACATGACACACAGCTAAAGACAGTATCCTGTGTTTGTTATGCTGTACCACATACGTCGTAGAGCTGCAGGCCTTGCACTCTGTATCCAATGCACATGTATGAAACATGACACACAGCTAAAGACAGTAGCCTGTGTTTGTTATGCTGTACCACATGCGTCGTAGACCTGCAGACCTTGCACTTTGTCTACAACACACATAAAACACAGCAAAAGGTGTAGGCTGTGTTTGCTCTGAATGCATAAACATTGTTTAACATGCCATGTCATTGTAAAACGCGAGGCATTCAATGAAGTGTGTCAGTAAAAAAACCTCAAACTTCCCCTACAAAATCTATAAAAACCTAAAGGTTGTGATAGCTGTGAAAACCGACTCCCGCGGTGCACTGCTCGTGTTCTCACCCAGGACATCCCCAATTACTACTTTATGACGTCAATGATGACATCATACTCGAGAACACCGAGAGAACCATTGATGCTTTCCACATTAGGGAGTGAGGATGCTCATGGGTAGCAGGTTTAGACCCATGGGCACACAGGTGCTTAGATGCGCACACCGGCTCCAGGCTTGGAAGCATGTGCTTAGCATGAGCACACAGGTGTTCTACAAGGCACATAGGTTCTGGGGCTTGGACAAATAAGTTCTTAGCATGAGCAAAGAGATGCTCTACACAGATACATGACACATAGGCTCTGGGCTTGGAAGCATGGACATTTTGGTGCTTAGCATGAGCACAGAGGTGCTCTACACGGATATATGACACATAGGTCCTGGGCTTGGATGCATGGACACATAGGTGCTCAGCATGACCAAACAGGTGCTCTACAAAGCTATGTGGCACATAGGTTCCAGGCTCGGATGCATGGATACATAGGTGCTTAGCATGAGCCAAGAGGGCTCTACACAGATACATGACACATAGGTTTCAAGCATGGACGCATGGATACTTAGAATCTCAGCATGACCAAACAGGCGCTCTACACAGATACATGACACATGGGTTCTGGGCTTGGATGCATGGACACATAGCTGCTCAGCATGACAAACAGGTACTCTACACAGATACATGACACATAGGTTCCAGGCTCGGATGCATGGGCACATAGCTGCTCAGCATGACAAACAGGTGGTCTACATAGATACATGACACATCATAGGCACTGGCCTTGGAAGCATGGACACAAAGGTACTAAGCATGAGCATCGAAGTGGTGCACATAGCTACATGACACAAGGGTGTCATGTAGCTTGGACGCATAGACACATAGGTGCTTAGCATGAGCACACAGGTACTCTACACGGATACGTGACACATAGGTTCCCGGCATAGACACATAGATGTAAAGCATGAGCAAAGAGGTGCTCTACACGGCTACATGATACATAGGTTCCGGCCATGGACGCATGGACATATAGCAGCTCAGCATGACTCTACACAGATACACATAGGCTCTGGGCTTGGACGCATAGGTGCTTAGCATGAGCACACACAGGTGCTCTACACGGCTACATGACACATAGGTTCCGGCCATGGACGCATGGACACACAGAAGCTCAGCATGACTCTACACAGATACACATAGGTTCTGGGCTTGGACACATAGGTGCTCAGCATTGGCACAGAAGTACATGACACATAGGTTACGGGCTTGGACACATATGTTCTAGGCTTGGGCCCGAGCTAAGCTCAGCTACATATATCCAAAGGTGAATGCTTTGATATGTTACCACGCACAGGCGGTTGACTTAGGACCATGACTGCTGCTCTTGCTCACATGGCTTCTGGGCTGGCACATACTACTGGGGATTTGAGTACATCAACACATATGTGATAATACTGAGACATGTACTAGGCTTAAATACATACCTTACTAATCTGCTTTGAAATGTAGTTTTACCGATGGGCGCACAGGTTGCAGGCATGGGCACGGGAGGAGCGAATCTCCAACAAATGTATGAGTGTTAAGTAATACTACTGTAGTACTTGTGCAGAACTCCAGCAGTTCTCTTGTAGTACCCTCTGTAGTACTCATTTAGTACGCTAGTAGTACTTCCACTGTACTTGTGTAGTGCTCGTGTATTACTCCCATAGAACTCATGTGGTACTCCAGTAGTGCTCCAGTAGTGCTTCTATAATACTCATGTGGTACTCTAGTAGTACTCATGTGGTGCTTCTGTATTATTCATGTACTACTCCAGTAGTACTCCTGTAGTACTCACATAGCACTCATGTGCTACTCCAGTAGCACTTCAGTAGTACTTTTGTACTACTACAGTAGTACTGCTGCAATACTTCTGTAGTACTCATGTAGTACTCCTCCGAGTACTGTTAAATCCCATGGTGAATTGGCTCCTAAACATAAAATTTGATTCAGAAGTATTCATACATGGCTACTGCAAATGGAAAGGACTGTTCCCCCTTTGCGTGTTTTCTGATAGGGAGTATGACCTTTCAGGTCCAAGTGACGTAGGTATTTATGGGTGTTTATGGGGTCAGTTAGCCTTGGCCCTCAGCTTGTAGACGTCGTTGGTAGACCCTTATTACCACAATGATATGTCACTCTAGCAAGACAAGTTATGAAACAGTGTAGCCCATGCACACACTCCACTGTTCTGCAAATGGCCCCAGCCCCGACCCCCAGAGGCGCGCGCGGGCCCAGGCCCCTTACCTTGCAGTCTCCCACGCAGGATCTCACCGAGTACTCCTGGGACTGCAAGTACTTGTCCAACACCGAGTCGAACTCCTCGTACTTTTCCTGAGCATGCTGGTCCAGCCTCTGGTAGGCCCTGAGGCAGCCGCCGCACACCTCGCCCTCCATGGGCCCCGCGGGGGAGGACGACAAGGAGGCGGCGGCCGCAGAGAAGTCCCGCATGAGGCTATCGAGGCTGCAGTCCAGGCTCTCCGGGGCGGCCATCCCCAGCAAGATGTCCGCCATGCTGTAGGAGTCGCAGAAGGGGAGGCTGAAGTTGCGGAAGTAGGCCTTCAAGAAGTTCCTCTTGGAGGAGAAGGAGAAGACGGACGAGGTGGGGGCCGAGGGGGGCGACAGGGCCTCCCACAGTCTCTGCAGGGAGTACAATTTGGTGCAAGCTGAGTCCAAGGGGGCCCCGGGACAGGGCAGGGTGTGGGGGGCAGCAGCAGCGGCGGGCCTACTCAGGTTGCCCAGAAAGAGGGGTTCACAGAGTGAGTTCCGGTTGGATGGGGTCCCTGCGCCCAGAAGGGCCTCGTGCGCCAGGCCCCGGGCTTTATCGCGCTGCCTGGTCCCGGTGCAGAGCCAGAGCCGGTCAGAGAGCAGGGCGGTGAGGAAGAGGAGGTAGGCCGGGGACAGGCGCCATCGCTGCGCCCGCTCGGGGCCGGTGCGGGGCGCTTCACTCTCTCGGGGGTCGCGGCAGATTCTCAAGGCAGCCTCATCTTCCCTTGGAAACATCCAAGTGCCACTGATCATATTTTAGGGGGTGCAGGCAGCGGGCGGTCTCTGGTGGGGTCCTTCCCCTGTCCCCGCCGCCACCACCTTGTGTTGTTTAGTCCTGGTGGGTATATCTCTGGGCCTTCCCTCCCCCCCGGCCGGTGCGCCCTCCTTCTCCACGATGTCACCTACCTGGCCTGGTGGGGGGCATCATGGCGGGGAGGGCTGGAATTGTCCAGGGGACAGAGGCCCTCCCCACTCCACCAGAGCCTGACGTGCCCCACTCTCAGGTGGTTAGCATCCATTCATGGTCGTGCGCCAGGAGGTGGCACCTGGGGGGCAGCAGAAGAAGGCGCGGGGGTGCCAACCCCGAGGAACAGCCACCGTGAAATCATCAGTGCCAGGACACCCACCCCGTCTGGTGGGGGGCTCCAGCCATACTGAAAGAACAAACCCTCCCACCCCACCCACCGAGCAGCCCTTAGCTCCAGGCAGGTGCCGTGGTGGTCATCCCGAGGCCGCTCCGGGGGTCACCATCATACAGAAGTCTATCGAGTCCTTTTCTGGCCCTCAGCCGGCTCTCCGGGTGGGCTCCAGCGTGTATCTCCGGCCTGTAGTCCCCCTGCACCCGGTATCCCAAGTGTAAACACCCCGGTGCGCAACAGCCGCTGGTCTTCAGTACATCCAGGCACCCCTGAGGTACCCCGAGCCCCTCTTCTTGCTGTAGCGTCCAGCTCAAGCGCCTCGAGGCAGGACCAGCACCACCCACCCTTCCTAATGGTGCCCAGGCCTTGCAAGGCGCCTGGTATCAGGAGAAGCCCTCCTCACTGAGGGCCGAAACCTTGTGTGTGGTGGTCCTGTGCGCACCAGGCCTCAACCAGCCGGGCTCATAGTGGCGTGGACATCATGGTGGTCCCTGCGGCCCCTCAAGGAGCTCATTCGCCGCTCACCGTCTACAGGCCATCAGCTGCCACGGCCTCTGGTGCCCACAGCCCCTCACGGTTCACCCTCTCCAGACCCTCGTGTTTTTCCTCAGAACCCCGTGTCTGTGCGACGTGTCTCCGGCTCCTCCCCCACTCGATATCCGCGGCGGAGAGACCCCGGTCCTTCGCATCTCCTGAATGTGGGTGTGGGCTCCGGGCACCTCTTGGCTCTGAGCTGCTCCTGGTGCCCTCTATCCCGCCGGTCAGGGGCCCCCTTGCGCCCCAGTTCCTCCCGGAGTGTCCCCCTCTTCCCTGGAGCAGTCCACAGGTCTTCACAGACGGGCTCGGTCTCCTCTGGACCTCCTCATCAGAGCACTCGGGGCTACTCTGCCCCCTTGTGGTGCCTGGCGCTCTGCTCCTCGGCAGCACTCAGGCTGTGCCAGACAGCCTCAGCAGCATCCCCTGGTCCTCTGCTGCACCAGTGCCGTGCCTGGTACCTCTGCCTGGTCTCGGTGGGCCCCCTCTCTGTGTCCCCAACTCACTGTTTCCTAGTCCTCTTCTTAGGGGCTGTCTCTTGATGGCCCATCACCCTGCAGGCTGGGGTCTCTTCTTTCCCATGCTCTCCCATCTGGGCTCTCCTCTCGGCTCTCTCGCGTTCTCGCTCTTCTTCTCTCCCTCTCTCTCTCTTCTTTTCACCTCCTCCTCTTCCTCCGCCCGCCTTTCTCCCACCCACTTGTTTCAATCTGTCGCCATCTTCAGCTGTGCAAAGAACACCTTGAGAGATCCATCAAAAAAGAGAGGCAGAGACATGCGCGTGCCCGACGGCGCGTCCCCGTCGCCGTGAACGAGCACCGGCTCTCCGCTCGTGGTTTGACAATAGTGCCCCTGCCCCCCCTCCCTTCATTCACCCCGTGCCGAGCTTCATTCATGTGGTGTGCGCTCATTCAGTCTGCAGTCCCTCCTCCCCCAGCGCAGCCCCCACCCAGGTCCCTACGCCGCCAATCACATGTGCACACACTGGAGCCTTTTAATGGGGAGGCTGGGGCAGCCATGCCCCGCGTCTGGGGCTTGCAATGGGGCCTGAGATAATGGGGTGCTGCATCCCCTCTATAGCGCACTGGCTTGGGGGTTTCCTCAGCTCACCAGCTCCAGACATCATGTGCCATGCGGCCCCACAAACACCGCAAGCCCCCCTGCACCCCCAAACGTAGTGCTAAGCAGCTCCCCAAATTACCCTGTGCCAAGTCAATACCCCAGACCTTCTGTACCAGGCGGCTCCCCATAGCACCGTCTGCAAGCAGGTGACGACTAGCGCCTAAGGGTCAACAGCGCCCCAAAACACCACGTACCTCGTGACCTCAAACCTGGTGCAGTCCTCCTACCCTCCCGTGCGACGCGCCACTCCTGACATCCTGTGCCAAGCGCCCCATTGTAATACCAGTGCGAAGAAGCTACCCAAAACACAACGTCTCATTTGGTGCACCCCAAACATACACCAGGCATCGCCCTGCTCTTACACCCCCCTTCTTGCAGTTTCCCAAACTTTATGGGCAACGTGGCTTATGAAACACCCCGTGCCAAGCAATCCCACACACATTATATGCAGTGGCGTAACGAAACGTGAGCCCCCCCTGCAAAGTACACGGCGGGCCCCCTCCAGACTCACAGGAGCCTTCAGACGGGTACTGTGCTCAGGGGGGCCCTGGAGGTCCCCCCCACCCCAGCACCGCGGGGTTTCGGAGCCCTTTGTTACCCCCCTGGTTCTGTGCCAAGCAGTTTATCCGAACACCCAATGCCATACAGCCGCCCCCCCCCCCCCCCCAAACGTCTTTGAGAACTCCCTGTGCGGATCAACTTCCCTTAACACCTGATGCCAACAGTTCTGATAAGCGGAACCCCAGAAATCCTGCCCTGATTCCTGAAATACCCCGTGCGAAGCGCCTGATGCCCCTGACTGTGCCAGGCAGCTCACGCCGTGGTTAGTTTCCGCTGGCTAGTTGGAACAGTTTGATGACTGAGTCCTGGACTTTGGCCATAATCTTCTTCGTGCTCGCTGTTGTAATTTCTGACCCGTGGAGCAGGTCTGCGAGATTTAATTTGACTCACTTGCATAGCAGCCGCGGTTTTCTTCATTTTTTCTAATCAGTCTTACTTCTGTCGACAGCGCCACATGTCTACCTTCAGTTCTTGTCCCGGTGACGACCTTAGGTTACTGGGGTCGAAACGACGTCGACAATTGAAGCAGCGAATTATGGCCTTTGATATACTACATCCGATGTATTCACGAACCTTCCCACATTGTTTATGTAGTAAAATCTTCCAGGCGTGGCCCACACTCTGGTTTCTTGCTCTGTCCTCGGTTTGTGCTTCACGTGCGCAGAGCCCTCGGGGTCATCCGTTGTCACTCACTGCACTTGTTCTACATACATGTGGATGCTGTCATGGTCATGTGTCCAAATCCCTGCCTCCTGCTTGTGTTCTTGACTTTCCTTGTATATTATGTTGTTTAAATTATGATTTCAATTGATACCAGTTGAGACATCGTTGAAGATACCAGGTAGTCCCCCCCAAAAAAAACAGCTAGCCCAGCATCCCTACAGAGCCCCCCCTGGACAAGAAACTTCACAAACACCAAGTGACAAGAGGCTTCCCTAAACATTTGGTGCCAAGCCCCCACCCCGAAAAACACATGCCAAGCAGCTCCCCAAAACACCACTAGCCCAGCAGAGCACCCCTGGACAAGCAACTTCACAAACACCAAGTGATGAGAAGCTTCCCTAGGCATTCGGTGTCAAGACCCCACCCCAAAAAACACCACATGCCAAGCAGCTCCCCAAAACACACCAACGAGCAGTTTGCCAAACCAGCCGCTGGCCAGCAGTGTCCCTCATACTGGGCATGCGTGGACCGCTTGAACGAATCTCAGCCACAGGTGGCCACTGCCAGCTCGGGCCTGGAAGTTTCCATTGGAGCAGGACTAAGGCTGATTTGCATAAGGCTGCTTCCTGTCTGTAGCGGAAGGATGAACAAAAAATGTAGTGGAATGCGACCGGAGTAATTACCAGTGGCTGAAATTAATTCAAGCATTCAACCAGTCACTATTTTTTTTTTTTTCGTGAGCCACTGCACGTGGGCTCTGTGCATTGCCCTACTTGGGTTCCACGCTCACCGTGTCATAGGCCTCAAGTTGCACCTTACAAACGAGGCCCAACAAAACACAACCCTGTCTGCTGTTGGTTTTGTGTCCGGCCAGAGGGGACCTAGCGTGGCCTGACTGGGCTTAACTGTTCCTCTTGGGCCAAGACCAGGGCTGATTTGCATACATGTGGGGTCTGTCTGTAGTGAACACGAACATGCTTGAAACGTGGCCCGGAGTCATTACCAATGGCTGAAAGGCATTGAAGCATTCCACCCATCTCCTGCCTGTGTTGTTAGTCAGTCTTTCTAGGTGCAACAGGTGTGCCCAGTGGTGGGTCCCTTGCGCGCTGTGCACCAGACTCAAGTTGCAACACCGATGATGTGCCACAGGACAGAGACTAGTTTGGGGTTGCTTTGGTCCTGGTGAGCATCGTGTGGCACCGTGGCTCATCTGCAAAACATGATCCCTGTCTGGAGTGACACTGAGCAAAAAACAAGGGACTGTAATGCAGCTCAGAGTTATTAAAATTGGCTGAGATTAATTCAGACATCCCACCCGTCAGTTTTATATTTCGATGCCCTACGAGGGGAGGCTGAAAGGGTCTGAGGTCGCTGTTGCTCCTGCCCAGAGTGCACAGAACGTGGCATGGCAGTTCCAACTGGCCTGTCTCTACTGGGGCAGGCTAGTGCTCATTTGCATAAGGGTTGTCCCTGTTTGTATTGTCACAGTGAGAAAAAAAGCTGATGGACTGTAATTCACCCCAGAGTAATTAACAGTGTCTAGGATTGACTCGAATATTCCACCCATCACTTCCTTGTTCTCAGCAGATCCCCACAGCACCATTGGCCAGAAACCCATCCCAAGCCTTGTGTTCAGCAGCATCCAAAAACGATTATTCCTCGGTGGTACCTAAATACCCAGTGTAGGGAGGTCCACAAAGCACTTTTCCAAGCATCTTCCCAAAGACCACCCTCATCCTATAACCCCCTCAAGCCCCTCCCCAGAGTACCCCGGCCAAAGTGGCACACAAACAGGCCATGGCCGGCGGCAGAAGGATTCGGGCTGTGCTGAGGAGCCCCTAAACATGTACACCCAGAAACTCACGCACAACTCCTTGCACCCTCAGCTCCTTAAATGTCCGGTGCCAGCAGCTTCCCCAAAACACACTGTGCCCGGCGGATTCCTAAAAATACACCGTGCCAAGCGGCTTCCCCAAAACACACTGTGCCCAGCAACTTCCCCAAAATACACTGTGCCCAGCAACTTCCCCAAAATACACTGTGCCCAGCAACCTCCCCAAAATGCACTGTGCTCAGCAGCTTCCCCAAAACACACTGTGCCCGGCGGATTCCTAAAAAAACACCGTGCCAAGCGGCTTCCACAAAACACACTGTGCCCAGCAACTTCCCCAAAATACACTGTGCCCAGCGGCTTCCTGAAAATACACTGTGCCTGGCGGATTCCTCAAAACACATTGTGCCAAGCAGCTTCCCCAAAACACACTGTGCCAAGCAACTTCCCCAAAACACACTGTACCAAGCGGCTTCCTCAAAACACATTGTGCCAAGCAGCTTCCTAAAAACACATTGTGCCCAGCAGCTTCCTCAAAACACACTGTGCCCAGCGGCTTCCCCAAAATACACTGTGCCCATCGGCTTCTCCAAAATACACTGCCAAGCAATTTCCCCAAAATACACTGTGCCCAGCAACTTCCCCAAAATACACTGTGCCCAGCAGATTCCCTAAATACACTGTGTCCAGCAGCTTCCTCAAAATACACTGTGCCCACCGGCTTCCTCAAAGTCCACCGTGCCTAGCAGTTCCTCAAAATATACTGTGCCCAGCAGCGTTTCAAAAAACTCCTGTCCATTGCTCTCAAAAGCACCGTTTACAAGGCAGCTCCCCTGAACACCCTGTGCCAGGCAACTGCCCCCAAACACCCTGTGCCAGGCTATTGCCCCATACACCCTGCGGTTGGAAACTTCCCCCAAACACCCTGTGGCAGGCAGCTGACTCCAACCACCCCGTGCAGGCCTGCTGCCAAAGCAACCTGTGCCAGGTAGCTTCTCTAAGCACCCTGGGCTTCTAGGCTCCTATGAATATCCGGGACTCAGCAATTTTTAAAGACAATCTGTGCCATGCAGACCCCAGCCTCTACGTCAATGCACCCTCCGCTAAGAAACTCCCCGATGGTGCGCGCCCTGGTGCAGGTGGTGGGCACTGACACCCACCATAGGGGCTACACTTATTTTTAACCAACGATCTTTGACCCAGAGCAGGAGAGAGCAGAGAAGAAAAGGAACTGCAAGAGTGAGGTAAGGAACTAGAAAGTGATGGGTGGTGGTAGAAAGGGGCACGGGGTTGGCATCAGAACCGGGCAGCCTTAGTGATGAGCAGCCTCTGCATTTAGCAGCATCGGCGGTGGACTCCTTAGAGCATCTCCGGGCCCTTGTATTTATTACATTTGTAACAAATTAGGCAGCGCCTTGAAACCCAGCTAGCTCCCCCAAATTTCAGCAAAACACTCAACGTCTAACAGGGCTGCCGAAGCACCTTGAGCCCTCCATCTGCACGAGGACAGCATGCGCCTAGCAACCCGGCGCCTAGCCGCTTTACCAGCAAGAGAACACATTATGCGCCTAGCAACCCGGCGCCTAGCCGCTTTACCAGCACGAGGATAGCATGCGCCTAGCAGCCCGGCGCCTAGCCGCTTTACCAGCACGAGATCAGCATGCACCTAGCAACCCGGCGCCTAGCCGCTTTACCAGAACATTCAGTGCCCGGCACGAGAACAGCATGCACCTAGCAACCCGGCGCCTAGCCGCTTTACCAGCACGAGAACAGCATGCGCCTAGCAACCCGTCGCCTAGCCGCTTTATCAGCACATTCTGTACCCGGCACGAGAACAACATGCGCCTAGCAACCCTGCGCCTAGCCGCTTTACCAACACGAGGACAGCATGCACCTAGCAACCCGGCGCCTAGCCGCTTTACCAGCACATTCTGTGCCCGGCACGAGAACAGCATGCGCCTAGCAACCTGGCGCCTAGCCGCTTTGCCAGCAGATTCTGCGCCATAGCGCTTCCAAGAAGTACCCTGTTAGGCTCCCGCTTAAATATTTTCCCTCCTCCCCCTATAAATGCTCCTGCTTCGCCATTATCAATACAACAATCAGTCAATCGATATATCAGTCACGCATTAATTCCCTCCATTATTTAACCCTCCCGATTCCCCACTCCCCTACAGCCAGACCCTATACATTGACATTCAAAGGCCCCTCATAAAGCACGCGCCTACACTGAAGGAGCAAAGCCTCAGCCCTGCATCAAATACCTCTCCCCGAAGCCTTAAATTCACCCCTCCCCCCAATATCCAACCCCCCTATAGTCTTCAGGGTCCCCACTTCACAAGTGCCCCATCCATCATCACAAATACCCCATGCACTGGACACCCCCGCAATAACAATCAACCTCCCCTCATAATCTTCAACTCGCATGTTGATCTCCCCCTCCCCCCACACCTCGTTTTCAGTTTTAGGGTCACCCCTGGTGCGTATGCGCCTTTTTCGTGTGAGGGGTTTGAGGCTCGAGGAGAGACGGCGGCTAGAGGCAGTGAGGCGGGGTGGGCTGGTGCCGAGGGGAGCCCCCAGTCTGCAGAGAGGAGGCGGGGGTGGGGGGGAGTGGGGGAGGGGTGCTGAAGACAGACCCCAGGCAGGGGGACGGCCAGGGATGCTTCATGATAACTCCCCACTCTGGGCAGATGAAGGGGGTCTGGTGCTGAGAACAGCTCCAGGCTGGGGAGGGGGAGCAGGCCGGGGTGAGGGGGTGCAGGTGGTTGGTGCTGAAGAACAGGTCCATGCAAGGAAGAAGGGGGTGGTGTTGAAGTACAGATCCGGGGGGAGAGGGGAGGCTAGTGCTGAAGGGCAGCGCCTAGAAAGGGAACTGAGGCTAGAGTTGAAGAACGGCGCCTAGACAGGAGAGTGAGGCTACGGCTGAATGACAGCGCCTACATAGCGGACTGAGGCTAGTGCTGAAGGACAGCTCCTAGATTGCAGAGAGAAGCTGGTGGTAGGAATGGGGCTAGTGCTAATAGACAGCGCCTAGACAGGAAGGTGAGGCTAGTGCTTAAGGACAGCGCCTAGACAGGAGAGTGAGGCTAGTGCTGAAGGACAGCGCCTAGAGAGGGAAATGAGGCTAGATCTGAAGGACAGCGCCTAGACCGGAGAGCGATGCTACGGCTGAATGACAGCGCCTACATAGTTAACTCAGGCTAGTGTTAAACTGGTGGTAGGAGTGGGGCTAGTGCTGATAGACAGCGCCTAGACAGGAGAGTGAGGCTAGTTCTGAAGGACAGCGCCTAGACCGGAGAGTGAGGTTAGTGCAGAAGGACAGCCACTAACTAGCGAACTGAGGCTAGTGCTGAAGGACAGCGCCTAGACAGTAGAGTGAGGGTAGTGCTGAAAGACAGCGCCTAGATAGGGAGCTGAGGCTAGTGCTGAAGGACAGCGCCTAGGCAGGAGAGTGAGACGTGCTGTAGGACGGTTCCTGGAAAAGGGGAGAGAAGAAGGTGCTAAAAGATAGCGCCTAACTGAACTCTGCAGGGTAAGTTCATGCGCCAGCCTAAATGAAGTGGCTCCGGGATCTTAACTAACAAGCAGCGCTTTCACACAGACTCTCGGTCCCACAGCGGGTTCCATCCCGCGGGCTGTGGCACACAGCATTACTTCTGCAGCAGCTGCGTTAACCGACCGAGCTACCGCATGAAGCTACGAGGACAATTCCATCCCCTGCAGCCCCTGAACCTGTCGGGCCCGATCAATTCCTAGGCTTCGGCTGCACACCGCTGCATTTCGTTGCCTTTTAAGGGTATTAAAATCGATTTTTCTCCCTGGGCTTCCTGAAATTGCTCATCTTTCTCTCCCCTCGCGCGCGCACACGCAAACACACTCACACACGCACACTCACACACGCATGCACACTTATGCGTGTAGTTCCTCTAGACAGGGAAACAAATCCAATGTGTCTTGTCTTACTGGGAGCTGTGCTTTACATGTACAGGTATCTGCACTTCTTTAATTTTAATGGGAGAGTACCTGCACTTCTCAGCACATCTGAAATATATTTAATGGGAGAGTACCTGCACTTCTCAGCACATCTGAAATATATTTAATGGGAGAGTACCTGCACTTCTCAGCACATCTGAAATATATTTAATGGGAGAGTACCTGCACTTCTCAGCATAGCTGAAATATATTTAATGGGAGAGTAACTGCACTTCTCAACACTGCTGCAATATATTTAATGGGAGAGTACTTACACTTCTCAGCACTGCTGAAAGATATTTAATGGGAGAGTACCTACACTTCTCAGCACTGCTGCAATATATTTAATGGGAGAGTACCTGCACTTCTCAGCACTGCTGCAATATATTTAATGGGAGAGTACCTACACTTCTCAGCACTGCTGCAAGATTTTTAATGGGAGAGTACCTGCACTTCATAGGACCGCTGCAGTACATCTGATGGTAAAGTACCTGCACTCCTCAGTACTGCTGCAATACACTTAATGGTAGAGTATGTGCACTTTTCAGAACGGCTGCAATACACTTAATGGGAGATTACCTGCACTTCTCAGCACTGCTGCACTATATTTAATGGGAGAGTACTGGCACTTCTCAGCACTGCTCCAATATATTTAATGGGAGAGTATGTGCACTTCTCAGCACTGCTGCAATATATTTAATGGGAGAGTACCTTCACTTCTCATCACTACTACAATGCATTTAATTGTAGAGTACCCGCACTTCTCAGCACAGCTGAAATATATTTAATGGGAGAGTAGCTGCACTTCTCAGCACCGCTGCAATATCTTTAATGGGAGAGTACCTACACTTCTCAGCACTGCTGCAAAATATTTTATGGGAGAATACCTGCGCTTCTCAGGACTGCTGCAATACATCTGATGGTAAAGTACGTGCACTCCTCAGTACTGCTGCAATACACTTAATGGTAGAGTATGTGCACTTTTCAGAACAGCTGCAATACACTTAATGGGAGAGTACCTGCACTTCTCAGCACTGCTGCAATATATTTAATGGGAGAGTACTGGCACTTCTCAGCACTGTTGCAATATATTTAATTGGAGAGTATGTGCACTTCTCAGCACTGCTGCAATATATTTAATGGGAGAGAACCTGCACTTCTCAGCACAGCTGAAATATATTTAATGGGAGAGTACCTGCACATCTCAGCACAGCTGAACTATATTTAATGGTAGAGTACCTGCACTTCTCAGCACTGCTGCAATATATTTAATGAGAGAGTACCTACACTTCTCAGCACTGCTGCAATACATTTAATGGTAGGGTACCTGCACTCCTCAGTACTGCTGCAATACATTTAATGGTAGAGTACGTGCACTTTTCAGAACAGCTGCAATACACTTAATGGGAGATTACCTGCACTTCTCAGCACTGCTTCAATATATTTAATGGGAGAGTAATGGCACTTCTCAGCACTGCTGCAATATATTTATTGGGAGAGTACCTGCACTTCTCAGCACTATTACAATGCATTTAATTGTAGAGTACCCGCACTTCTCAGCACAGCTGAAATATATTTAATGGGAGAGTACCTGCACTTCTCAGCACTGCTGCAATATCTTTAATGGGAGAGTACCTACACTTCTCAGCACTGCTGCAAAATATTTTATGGGAGAGTACCTGTGCCTCTCAGGACCGCTGCAATACATCTGAGGGTAAAGTACGTGCACTCCTCAGTACTGCTGCAATACACTTAATGGTAGAGTATGTGCACTTTTCAGAACGGCTGCAATACACTTAATGGGAGAGTACCTGCACTTCTCAGCACTGCTGCAATATATTTAATGGGAGAGTACTGGCACTTCTCAGCACTGCTGCAATATATTTAATTGGAGAGTATGTGCACTTCTCAGCACTGCTGCAATATATTTAATGGGAGAGTGCCTGCACTTCTCAGCACAGCTGAAATATATTTAATGGGAGAGTACCTGCACATCTCAGCACAGCTGAAATATATTTAATGGAAGAGTACCTGCACTTCTCTGCTCTGCTGCAATATATTTAATGGGAGAATACCTACACTTCTCTGCACTGGTGCAATACATTTAATGGTAGGGTACCTGCACTCCTCAGTACTGCTGCAATACATTTAATGGTAGAGTATGTGCACTTTTCAGAACAGCTGCAGTACACTTAATGGGAGAGTGCCTGCATTTCTTAGCACTGCTGCAATTTATTTAATGGGAGAGTACCCACACTTCTCAGCACTGCTGCAACATATTTAGTGGGAGAGTCCCTGCACTTCTCTGCACTGCTGCAATATATTTAATGGGAGAGTGCCTGCACTTCTCAGCACTGCTGCAGTATATTTAATGGGAGAGTACCTGCACTTCTCAGCACTGCTGCAATATATTAAATGGGAGAGTCCCTACACTTCTCTGCACAGCTGCAATATATTTAACAGGACAGTGTCTGCATTTCTCACCACCGCTGCAATATATTTAATGTACGAGTACCTGCACTTCTCAGCACTGCTGCAATATATGTACTGGGAGAGTACCTGCACTTCTCAGCAGTGCTGCAATATATTTAATGGGAGAGTACCTGCACTTCTCAGCACTGCTGCAATATATGTAATGCAAGAGTACCTGTACTTCTCAGCACTGCTGCAATATATTTAATGGGGGAGTACCTGCACTTCTCAGCACTGCTGCAATATATGTAATGGGAGAGTACCTGCATTTCTCAGCACAGCTGCAATATATTTAATGGCAGAGTACCGGCACTTCTCATCACTGCTACAATGCATTTAATGGCAGAGTATGTGCACTTCTCAGAACTGCTGCAATGCATTTAATGGGAGAGTACCTGCACTTTTCAGAACGGCTGCAATACATTTAATAGCAGACTACAGGCACTTCTCAGCACTACTACAATGCATTTAATGGTAGGGTACCTGCACTTCTCAGCACTGCTGCAATGCATTTAATGGTAGGCTAGCTGCACTTCTCAGCACTGCTGCAATGCTTTTAATTGTAGAGAACGTGCTTTTCAGAACGGCTGCAATACACTTAATGGGAGAGTACCGGCACTTCTCAGCACTGCTGCAGTATATTTAATGGGAGAGTACCTGCACTTCTCAGCACTGCTGCAATATATTTAATGGGAGAGTACCTGCACTTCTCAGCACTGCTGCAATATATTTAATGGGAGAGTATCTGCACTTCTCAGGATCGGTGCAATACATCTGATGGTAAAGTACCTGCAATTTTCCGCACTGCTGCAATATATTTAATGGGAGAGTACCGGCACTTCTCAGCACTGCTGCAATATATTTAATGGGAGAGTACCTACACTTCCCAGCACTGCTGCAATATATATAATGGGAGAGTAGTGGTACTTCTTGGAAGAAAATATGCACCTGCACTTCTGTATGTCCAATTAAAGCGCTGACTAGGAGGCACGCAAAGCCATTGAACTCAATTTAAATGTTGGTTTTATAGAGTGCGAACTCGCCACTGTGGGCAGCTTCAAAGCACTAGAGAGTACATTATGAAACATATATAGGATACATATGAGACATAAGGCGCCTGCATTCTATTGAGATATATGGTTCTGGTTTTGTACACTGTCTTCATGCTGCTTTTCAGCTGCTTCGAGGCACGTGGAGACAAAAGCTCCTAATTCAGTGGCAAGATAACTCTTTCCATTCCTGGCCCAGCTCCTCTGAACACACTGGAGAGGTCTCCGCAGGAGCCATTCGAGGATTTTCAGCGCTCCAGGCATAAACGCATTTTGCCTGCTGGAGCATTCCCTAAACCCTGAAAAAACAATTTTAACCAGAGGTTGGTAGGGAGATATTTATGTAAGGTTCAGACTTTGGCACTCTATATTTTGAAGTTTTGAGGGTCATAGAGAGTCAAGTAGAGAGGGGGCTCTACTGTAAATGGGTGATTCTCCTGCCCACCAAACTTGTCCCCCCAGAAATACTGGTATAAACCACTGACCTGGTGGCCTGTGTACAAGGGGAGGACAGCAGGGGCTCTTTGCTTTGGGGCTCGCTTTTTGGGACCCCACGCTGCTCTTACAAAACACAATAAAATGTAAATAAATCTTTTTAAAGCAGCAAATGTGGACTCAGCACCACTCTTGGCAATGCAACACAGTAACTGCCCAGCACAGTGCTTCTCTTTTTAAAAGACAAGTACTTTATTACACAAAAAGAAAAATACTGCACCCTACATTAAAGCTGGAGTACCTGACTTCTTCCCCCACTTCGCTCAGCATACAGTGTAACAGACTGCTGGCCTGGTTCAGTCTCTCACCCGTATGTGGTGGTGCAGCTTAGGTTCAGGTGGAACCTTCCCACTGCGGCTGGTTCACGGTGGTGGATCAGGCCTTCCCTCAGGCCACGCGACTGTCCCTCTGGGGTTGAGCAATGCCAGCCGCAGGTCTGCAGAGGCTCCGGCAAGCGCAGATGCTTCTGGCATGGGCCATCTTGTTGGCTATGACAATCGCTCGGCCATGGGTGGGCCTCAAGGACTTGGTAGGCCCGGTCCCACCTGTGGACAGTGGAGCTGAGTGGAGGTGGTTCATCTTCTTGGCTGCCAAGCACTATCTGTTGCATGCAGCGCAATGAGGCGACAGCTCCAGAAGTCTTCAGAGTAGAACTTGTGTTGGACCTGACATCCTTGGGGTGATTTCCCCCCAACTTCTTGCTTTTTTTTGCTGTGCTTTTCACAATTTCTAATCAGTGCTAAAGTACTTGTGCTCTCTTCTTTAAACATGATAACATTGGCTTACACTCAATTGGCCCATTTAATTTCCCTGTAAGTCCCTAGTAACATAGTATTACATGTACCCAGGGCCTGTGAATTAAATGCTATCAGTGGGCCTGCAGGCCTGATTGTTTTGTACATATCTTTTGAAACGTTGGTCAGGCTTGTAGCCTGTGTGTGCAGTTTAAACTGGGATTTCAACCTGGCAAAATAAACCTTTTGCCTGACCTAAACTTTCCTTTTTAATACACGTAAAGCACCCATAGGGTAGGCGCAAAACAGCCCAGAGAGCAAGGTGCAGTGTATCTAAAAAAAATTGGACGTGAACTTTTGTGTTTTACATGTCCTGGTAGTGAAGAACTCAACTCCCATAGAATTAAATTGGGTTATTTTGTTACAATTAATAAATGATAACTTTCAATTGGGTGCAGAAAGTAATCTCGAGTTTGTTGTCCAAAGAATTGTAATTTAAAAACCCCTATAATAGTAAAGTCAGATTTGAGGTCACACCTCTGAAAATGTCACTTTTGGAAAGTTGACATTTTCTTATCCTAAGCTTTTAATGCCTGCAGCCTGTACCATTGGTCATAAGATTAGATGTAGCAGCAGTTGGTCTTTGTGCATTGCTCCCAGACAGTGAAACAAAGGAGGAATAGGTATTGTCAAGATGGGCTACCTCTGACTTGATGGAGGGGAGCTGTCACCTACCACACTTGAACATCACAAAGGCCCTGCCTGAGCACACTCACAAAGGGTTTGACACTGTTCTTTTGTGACTCCAGGTAAGCTCAGTCCAGGGCAGGGAGGCAAGAAGTTCCAAGCCTCTAGAAAATTCTTGTACTTGAAAGTGGCCACCAGGTATAATGGACCCTGAGACCCAATGCATCAGTACACCTCTGGATCTGTAGAAGACTCAGAAGAACTGCTGTGCTTTGCTGCAACAAGGACTCCTACTCCGTTGCCCTGATGCAGTGCTGCTCTCATGCCCTGCTTCTTGATGATGATGCAGGACTCAACATCCCAGCCCTGCAGCTTCTTCAGAAGCACAGGTGTGCAATGTATCTTCGACATAGCACTTCACATCATAAGCTCCTTGTCAATGGCATCTTCAATGACAATACAGGACTTCACATTGCAGCCCCATAGCTACCTCAGAACCGCAGTTGCATGACGCATCCTCGACGTGGGATCTCGCAACACTCTGCAAACCAGGATTTAAGGTACTTTGTTCAGAGGGCCTATTTTGGTCCCTATATTAGGCCCATGCTCCATCGCTGTCGGCCAGAACTTGTGACTTTGTCCTGGTCCGGCGTGACCACATGGCCACGGTTGGCTCTTTGTGCTTCTAGGGACTATTTTTAAGTAAAAGTTTTAAATTGCATATCTCCAGTTCTATTGATTGGATTTATGCCATTTTGGTCTTAAATAATTGATCAAAGTTACTCTAGTTTCTAAATTGGTTTGGGATTTTTCTTATGTTGTGTTTTCACTTTACTACTGTTTGATGTGCTGCATAAATACCTTACAGATTGCCTCTAGGTTAAGCCTCACTGCTTTGTGCCATGCTACCATGGGTGAGCACAGGTTAATTTGGGCCTTGCTTGCGTTTCACCCTGATAGAGATTATTGTTGCTGCTGGAGTAGGTTTTCTTCCTCTAGTAACTCACTTACCCACAACTTGCTTCTGGGCAAGTCTGTGGCAGTGCCGAGTTTTCTTCTTGCAGAGAATTCCCCTCAGTGGGCACCTTCATGTTGCAGTCTTTATTCCTTCAAATAGTTGGGGCCATAGAGCACGCATTGGCAGTGCCACAGTCACGCTGTTTATGTTCAGGGGCACCCAGTGGGTGCCACAGGCAGATACCTTTCTCTGCTTCAGTTGTGTCAGGTGATATGGCACATTCACTCCAGTGTCTTTGCAGGGATGACATGGATAGTTAATGGGCACCAACTGGCCCACTTCAGGAGCTTTATGGTTCCTCTGACAAAGCTGTTCAGCTCATTCCACACTCTTGACCGTGATCACTCCGGTTCTAAGTCACTGTTGGGTGGACTGTTTCACCAGGGTCAATTGCTACAGCCCCTTCTAGTGGTCCACTCCTCTTATAGGATTGATTTCCTTCCCACTCGTCCAGGCATGGCTCCTTGGGTCCCGGGAAAAGTCAACAATTCTTCCTTCAGATCAGACTCCAGGTGATCTCTCCTCTTGCTGTGGGGAACTAGCTGTCTGGCAGACACCAGCCCCTGGTTGCTCAGTGGCTGTCTGTGTACTCTGCAGAGTATAACTTCCTCAGCTCGAGAGAACCTGGAACTGGTACAACATGTGGGTCTGATGTTGCCACTTTTGTACAAAGTTTGCAAGCTCAGAACTGGTTTGGGTTGGTTCCCTTTCCATGTGTCTTTCATAGGCTAGACTCAGACTTTGTCTTGAGTGATGCTTCTCACAGCAGGGCTGTCTCCAAGCTGGAGCACCAAAAAAGTGTGCAGTCTGCACCTTGACCTCTCACGGTGATCAGGAGGAGGGACAAATGGCTACTCCCCTTCTATAGGCCATTCACACACTGACCATTCATACTGAAGTCCCACCCTTCACCCCAACACTTCACCAAATGGCAGTTCCAGGAAGAGTGATCATCTTCACCCTACATCAGAAAGAACCTAATTGAATTTCTTAGGGGAACCTATCTCCTCTCTCCCCACATCAGTGTCTGTGTTCCCTCTGTCCGGTCTCAGGAATGTCAGCAATACAAGTCCCCTCTCTCGGGAAACAACCTCATCTCTATCTTTTACACAGGAAGATGCTCTGGGCTTCCAAAATTTAATGCATAGGCCTGTGTCACTCTTGTTCACTCGTATTCCCATGTGCTTCTTACATCTCCACTAGCCTAAATGTATGTGCTCAAGTGCATGGGATCTTGGAGCCAGAATTCTCGGTTCACCAAGAGCAGTGGGACTTGGTAGGTGGGCCAGTAAGCTACTACTCACACAACACAGGTAAAAAGTCCTACTCAGATGACAATCACTAGAAAACATAGGAGCAGATTTACGAGGCCCTAGTGCCATCGGAGCTTAACTTTTCTGTGATGCTCCGTGCCGTTCTGCAGTGTGCCACATTTAGAAGGTGGTGTTAAGCCACTTTTTGTGGCTTAATGCCACCTTGTAAGTATGGGAGTTGTGTGGGCATTTCACATCAACACTTATTGCTTTTGACGCTGCCCCAGATGTAGATGAAAGTATAAATCTGTAACAGCGCCAAAAACTAATGCCGGGGTGGCATTAGCATGGCACAATGAGAAGGAATAATGTCATTCCTCCTTGTTTTTGCTTTTTCCATGTGTGCTGCATTCTGCAGCACACATAGAAAGAGCGAAAGGCCATGAATTAATGCTTAAGTGCAGGAAGGTGTCCCTTCCTGTACATAAGCAATCATTAAAAAAATATGATTTGCTACTTCTACATAGAAGTGCCAAATTGCCATTGTAGCTTATTTATGTGCAGGAAGGGACACCTTCCTGCACATAAACAATCAATTCCCCCAACCCAGACACTCTTGCAGCATAGTGCAAGGGTGCCTGCATTGGTGCTGGCAGCAACATTTAGCACAGACACAGGGGGAAACAAAGGGGTGCACAATATTTTAGTAGCAATGGCGCATCCTTGCGTTTCTAAAGTGATGCAGCACGGTGCTGCACATTTTGGTGCAGTACCACGCTGTGCCACTTTTGAGTAAATCTGGACCATAGTATGCTGCTACCACTACGCTGTGTGTGTGAAACCCATAACAGGGGCAAGAAGATAGCTGTCACTGTGAGGGTGCACCTCTCCAGGCTCAGGACAAGTTGAGAACCTCTCATAAGTCAGGGGCAGTTCAGCCCAGGCCCCTGCACACACACTGTACAACAACACGGTACAACAATGGGGATAACAGCTACTCACAGTTTGGGCTTACAGGTCAGGGGACATGAGTGTGTATCACACAGGGAACATTCCCTTGCCTACAGTCCCACTTAAGCTTCTGACAAGCCTGGCTACTCAGTAATAGTGGCCAATCAGGTGAACTGGAGTTATGATTTTTTAAAGTTTAAGGTTCAAAATAGCACCTAAAAGATAAAACCACCTACCGTGGACATCTGGTCACGTGAGACCGGGTCAAAGTCGAAAGTTAAGACTGACGCGATAGAGCTTAGTTTGGATACAAAACAGTGGATTGGGCCCGGTCAGTGCTTACCTTCAAACTTAGAAACATTTCTGAATAAAAATGTCTGAGAAGATAGAATTTCAGTGGTGCAAGGCTGTAGGAGTGTCCGAGAAGGGAGCATAGTCGTTGGTTGGCCCTGGAGCGAAGCCGAGGTGTACATTTTTACCTTCGGACTTTGTCACTGAAATGGAAGGATGAAGCAGAAGGCTGCAGCCGAAGACGGTTCCACAAGGTTAGACACCCCTTTGGCGAAGGACGTCTGAAATGGATTTGCTGCTGCGAAGAATATATAGCTGGAGAAACCATGAAGTCGATCTGACCAGTGATGCAGATTGGGCAGATAGGCAAGCAGGTTGGTCCCAATTTCCTCCTGGTTCTCAGAGCAGTTTTTGGCCAAATTGTGCCTGTCATCAGTTTTGAAATATGGCCATGTGGACACCTGTAGCACCAGAACCAACGGTCCAGGAGTGGATGGAGACCTCTTGGGGGCTCAGGACTCACTCAGGCTTGGGCCAGGTGTGGGTTTAAGATGGTGGGAGCCTGTTATGTCCCCGTGGGTCTGAGAAGGAAGTCAGAAAAGTAGCCCTTGGTTATACTTCTGAAAGCCCTAGGTGGAGGGTTCAACAGCAGAGCTGGCCTTTGAGGGTTCAGGGCAGGCTCCAGGCAGCAAAGTGGTTTTCTAGGTACAGAAGCAGTCTGCCAGAGTGCACAGCAGGTCACAGCAGCAGGCAGTCCTCTGAGAGTCCTTCCACAGGTCCAGTAGTGAACTAAAGAGAGGGTCTGAAGGTCCTAGTTTTATACCCTTGTGCACTACTCCTAGAAGGTGGGAGAAGTGTCTGGGAAGGGTCTTTGAAGTTCTTGGAATTTCCTAACTCTCCTGCCCTGGCTCCAAGCTTGTTGCAGTAACAATACAGGGTTGT
Organism: Pleurodeles waltl; assembly: GCF_031143425.1. Classification (NCBI taxonomy): domain Eukaryota; kingdom Metazoa; phylum Chordata; class Amphibia; order Caudata; family Salamandridae; genus Pleurodeles; species Pleurodeles waltl. The sequence goes on from NC_090438.1 coordinate 52,563,225, forward strand.
TAGGCCTATTGTGAGGAGACAGGACACAGCCTGTTCAGGTGCAAGTGGGGCTGTGTTCAGATACGCCACCCCCATCCTGCTAGTTGATGGTCTATTGAGGCACACCTAATTCACAAAGTCTAAATGTCTGCTTCACCCAGTCATGTGACCCAAGACAGGCTGCAGGCACAAAGTGCTAAGGGCAGGAAAATGCCAACTTTCTGAATTTGGCATTTTCAAAATTGTAATGAAAAATCCGACCTTACCATTAAAGACGGTTTATCATTACAATTCATGTATTCAAGTACCAAACATGATGTATATACATCCTTTCAATTAGGATTTACATTGTATTAAATGTGAGAAGGAATCTCCAATGTTATCCTTTGGGAGGGGCAGGTCTCACAGTAGCGAAAAAAAATTTGGGAGCTTTTTACTACCAGGACATGTAAAACTTAGGGGGTCATTCCAACCTTGGCGGTAAAAGCCGCTTACCGCTGTCAGAAGACCGCCAACATACCGCCGCGGCCACGGTAAACCACCACGGTCATTCTGACCCACGACAGGCAAACCGCCAAAATACAGACATCCACAAAAGTCCGCCACACCAAAGGCCAGCGAGAAACTGGCGATGACCAAACCTCCACCGTCACGCCAACAGAAATACGCCCACACTATCACGACACACGAATCCACGCGGCAGTCTTTCAACCGCGGTATTCCATTGGCGGTACACACCGCGTCGCTCAAAATACACACACACATACAAAACACCGCCACATTGGACAATTCGAAATACACACACCTGATACACATACACACACCACTCCCACACACCCAATACAATATAAAACACACACCCACATCACCCACAAACACCCACTTCTACAGAATCGGGACCACGCACTGAGAAAAAGAGAACTGAGCACCCAGACGCGCATTTAACTTTCACCCAGCAATATTTCCACGCACTTCACACAACACACCAATACACATCACCACACAATCCACCCCACACATCACCCACACCACCCCATGGCACCGCAAAGACACCCCAGGTTCTCCGATGATGAACTCAGGGTCATGGTGGAGGAAATTGTACGGGTAGAGCCACAGCTCTTCGGGACACAGGTGCAGCACACCACCATTGCCAGGAAGATTGAGCTATGGAGCAGAATAGTCGATAGGGTCAACGCTGTGGGACAGCACCCAAGAAATAGGGATGACATCAGGAAGCGGTGGAACGACCTACGGGGGAAGGTGCGTTCAATGGTATCCAGGCACAACATCGCGGTGCAGCGGACTGGCGGCGGACCCCCACCTCCTCCCCCAGAATTTACAACATGGGAGGAGCAAATCTTGGCAATCCTGCATCCTGAGGGCCTCGCAGGAGTAGGCGGAGGAATGGACTCTGGTAAGTCTCATCTTCACTACTTCATCCCCCCCACCCCACCAGCATGCCAACTCATACCCCCACCCTCACCCCCATCACATCCTGCTCCTTGCAAATGTCTCCACATCACAGCCCACCCATCCCAACACCAAGCCCTGCATGCGACCACAAAGCATGGACACCCATCACCAAAGCATGCCCACTGCACATACCCATCCCCCACCAAATCACCATCACAAAAGCCCCCACACGGGAATGCCAGCACTGGGGTACAAGGGCACCCACCCATTACACGCTATGGCACACACAAATGCAATAACCATACTTTTATACCCCTGCAGGACCCGAACGCCACGTCACCGCGCAGGAGGGTCCACAAATGTCCACTCCACCCCCAGAAGAGGCCCACAGTGAGGACAGCACCTCTGTCGACCTGGATCTAGATGACCAGCCCGGCCCATCGGGGACCTCGGGACAGTCGGTTCCCCTCAGACAACCACAGCCCATAGCAGACCGTCCCCCCTCTGGCAACACCAGCACAGCACCCACCCAGCAGGCCCATACCTCAGTCCCCAGGACACGTCAATCAGCAGTGTGTCTACCACTACAGGGCACCCAGGTTAAGCCACCACCCCAACAACAACAGGGACCTGGGGGCAGTGGTAGTGGGCACACGGTCCAGGGGACAGAGGCACAGGGAAACAGGGGAACTGGGAGGGCTGCTGTGCGACAGGGGGGGGACAGGCCAAGGGAACCCACTCTCCACGAGGCCCTCTCCAACATCATGGGAGCATACCACCACTCCCAGGAGACGATGGCGACTGTCCTGGCCAGGTTTCAGGAAATCCAGCTTCTGCAGGAGGAACAGTATTTGGGGTTCAGGGAGGAACTACGAAACATCAGTTCTGCCCTGGCCACCATTGTAGGGGCTCTGAATCAGGTAGTCACCACATTGGGGGACACTGTGGCAGGACAAAGGGCCCCTGACACTAGCATGGACCAAGAACTGCCTACCACCTCCGCCGGCGCTAGTGGACAGGAGGCCCCGCCACAGGACCAACAGGCCACCAGCACCCCACCCCCTGCAGAAGGAGAACCACTCCGCAAGCGGGCCCTGAGATCCAGGAAGAAGACAGAGTAAGATGCCAAGACCCCCGCCAGGAAAGGATACCTCCCTGATTGTCATCCCACTGTCCCACATTGACACCCTGTCCATTCTCATACTGCCCATGCTCCACTTTCCACAAGCATTTGGACATTGCACCTGTGAGACTAATAGTCTGGACTCTGCCATGGACAATCCTCCACCATCACCCCTCACCGATTTACAATCACCCACCAATATAGAGCACTGAAATAAACACAGTTATTGCACAAAACAATCAGGAGTCTGGCTGTGATTTTGTACTAATGTATTAGACATTACCGTCCCAAAATGCATATTTACATTGTGATGCCAACATACCACTGTCACACAGATGTAGTCCATGGGGAAACAAAGCAGATGTCACACACTGGGGGCCACATCTCTGAAATTGGAAGGGAAAGTCACAACTCAGTTACCATACACTGGGGGAAAAGGTCAGACAGTAGAGAGGTAGTAGGGGTTAAGTAAATGTAAAATGACGGGTTGGACTCTTACCTGTGTGTCATTGAAAATACTGCTGTAATACTGTGTTCCTGTTGTCTATGTCGTCCTCTTCGGCTTCCTCTTCTTCACTCTCCACAGCTGCTACAACACCACCATCTGGACCATCCTCCTGCAGAAAAGGCACCTGGCGTCGCAAAGCCAGGTTGTGAAGCATACAGCAGGCCACGATGATCTGGCACACCTTCTTTGGTGAGTACAATAGGGATCCACCTGTCATATGGAGGCAGCGGAACCTGGCCTTCAGTAGGCCGAAGGTCCGCTTGATCACCCTCCTAGTTCTCCCATGGGCCTCATTGTACCGTTCCTCTGCCCTTGTCCGGGGATTCCTCACTGGGGTCAGTAGCCAGGACAGGTTGGGGTAACCAGAGTCACCAATTAGCCACACACTGTGCCTCTGGAGTTGACCCATCACGTAAGGGATGCTGCTATTCCGCATGATGTACGTGTCATGCACTGAGCCAGGGAACTTGAGCCAATGACGATGTGCGCCGGCGGTCGCGGTACGCTCCGCCGCAGTACGCACCGCCGCGGGCGTGACCGCCATTTTCTATCTGCTTAATCACTCGATACCTGATCTTCGACAGGAGAGTACCTACACTGCAAGTGCTGCTGTGACCTCGCTCTGGAAGAGACAATGGCTCATGCGACTGGGGAAAGGGCCCCTGCCTTCACTGCTCAGGAATTGGAGAAACTCGTGGATGGGGTCCTCCCCCAGTATACGCTACTCTACGGTCCTCCAGACCAACAGGTAAGTACACTGGGACCATGCTTTGGGGGCAATGTCTGTGTTGAGTCGGGTGGATGAAAGATGGTGGGGAGGGGAGCGAATGAGGCATGCATCAGACGACGGATGAGAGGATGTGCCACATGGCAAGGGTAGGGATGGGGGGCCACTCACATTGAGGGTGCAGAAGGTGATGACTCTTTTTCTCCCCCTGTACATTTCACATAGGTCAGCGCCCACCAGAAGATAGCCATTTGGCGTGCCATCGCCAAGGACGTCCGGGCCCTGGGGGTCCACCACAGACGGGGCACCCACTGCCGGAAGAGATGGGAGGACATCCGACGCTGGAGCAGGAAGACAGCGGAGGCTCAGCTGGGGATGGCCTCCCAACGTGGGACGGGTGCCAGTCGTACTTTGACCCCCCTGATGTCCCGGATCCTGGCGGTGGCCTACCCCGATTTGGATGGGCGCGTGAGGACATCACAGCAGACACAAGGGGTTGAGTACAACCTCATTCTGCTGACTTTGCGCGCAGTGGAGGTGTCTGGGTGGGGGAGGAGGGCTGTGGGTATCCCTAGGCCAGGGCGACATCTGTAGGCTAGGCCCCTCCGTAAGGCATGGCCCTGTGCCCCCGCCCCCCACCTCTGTAGGGTGCCAAGTACAGTTATCCATGGCCCTATGCCCCCGCCCCCCACCTTTGTAGGGTGCCAAGTACAGTTATCCATGGCCCTGTGTCATCTATGTGTGCAGTTGTCGTCCATAGGCTTGTAGGCCATGTCGCACGGATTGCGTAGTGGACCCCAAGTGCGCGGCGTAGTGCAGGGGGCTTCTGTGTCTGTCCTCTCCGCCAACTGTGTTGCCAATGCATGCACTCAACATGTCTTTATTTTTCCACCCCCCCCTTTTTTGTGGTCTTCCTGTTCATGTGTGCATTAGCATCATCAGGCGGAGGAGAAGTGGCATCGGAGCACGAGGGAGCTGCATCCCACATGGAAGGCCATGCAACGGATTCTGAGTACACCAGTGGGACGGAGGGCGAGGGGAGCTCCACAGCGGGGACTCGTGCAGACATTAGTGACATGGACTCGTCCTCTGAAGGGAGCTCCCTTGTAGTGGCGGCAACATCCGTGCCCCCGCAACAACAGGTACAGCCGTCACCCAGCGCACCAGCACCGCCCTCCCAGCAGCCCCTCAGCGTTTGCCCCGTGCCTGCTCACCCAGGAAGGTGGGCATCTCCTTCGCCCCAGGCACCTCAGGCCCTGCCCCTGTCACCCCTGCTGCCCTCAGTGAGGAGGTCATTGACCTCCTGAGGACGCTCATTGTTGGGCAGTCTACCCTTTTGAATGCCATCCAGGGTGTAGAAAGGGAGGTGCACCAGAGTAATGCATACCTGGAGGGCATTCATTCGGGTCAGGCTGCCCATCAGCGATCGTTCAACATTCTGGCCTCAGCACTGATGGCAGCAATTGTCCCTGTCTCTAGCCTCCCCCCTCCAACTTCCTCCACCCATACCCTATCACCTGTACCTCTGCCTATCCCAGACACACCATCAGACCAGCCTGCACACACCTCAACACCCAAGGGAAGCTCATCCAGACATAAGCACCACACATCACACAAGCATTCACACAAGCAACATCCACATACAGACATACCAACACCCACTGCCTCCACTTTGTCCCCCTCCTCCTCGTCTCCCTCCTCCCTCCCTGTCACGTCTCCACTCACACCTGTATGCACAACATCTTCAGCCACTACGTCCATCACCAGCACACCCACCAGAACCCCCCGGATACGTGCAGTCACCACCCCCACTACCATTTACACGTCCCCTGTGTCCTCTCCCACTGTGTCTGTGACCCCCTCTTCCAAGCTACACAAACGCAGGCAGCCACCCACCCAACAGCCATCCACCTCACGACAGCATCCAGGCCAAGCACCTGCATCCAAAGACACCAGACTGAAGACTCCTACAACCACAACCTCTTCCTCCAATCCCATACCCAATACACCTACCCGTCCCTCTGTTCCTAAATTGGTTTTCCTTTCCAAACTTGACCTCTTTCCTACATCTCCCCCACCCCGTCCATCTCATAGGACTCCAGTCAGCACCTCAGCCACCACAAAAGCGGGACCTGGAATGACAGTGTGCCATGGACTGTGGAGTCCCCCACCCTCAAGGGCAGCCAGTTCAGGAAGGAGCCAAGGCACGGCCAGCCCACCCCCGGTAAAACATCTGAAGATTGTCAGTGGCCGGCGCGAGATGCCGAAGACACCAGGGACCAAAATCCCGACCATGGTTCCGGCAGGAACTGTGGTGCCACCTGGCACACCGCCAAAGGTGGGGAAGGGCCACAGGCGAACAGGGAAGGCTGGGAAGGGCAGCACGCCCGACAAGTCCGCCAGCAGCCCAGCTCGCCAGGAGGGCCCCGCCTGCCCCATCCCAGGTGGGCAGGAGGACACCCACCGGCCCGGTACTGCAGCCCAGGAGGACCCCGCCAGCCACACGACAGATGGGCAGGAAGGCACCGCCAGCCAAAGGTCAGGTGACGAATGACCTCCATGCCATGGCCGGATCCGCTGAGCTGGACACTCATCCGATGCACCACTGAACAGGGCACCGCCGTCTCAAGCACCACTGAACTGGGCCCTTCATCTCAAGCACCGCTACACTGGGTACCGCCGTCTCAAGCACCGCTGAACAGGGCACCGCAGTCTCAAGCACCGCTGAACAGGCACCGCCGTCTCAAGCACCACTGCACTGGGCCCTTCATCTCAAGCACCGCTGAACTGGGCCCTTCATCTCAAGCAGCGCTACACTGGGCACCGCCGTCTCAAGCACCGCTGAACAGGGCACCGCCGTCTCAAGCACCGCTGAACAGGGCACCGCCGTCTCAAGCACCACTGAACTGGGCCCTTCATCTCAAGCACCGCTGAACTGGGCCCTTCATCTCAAGCACCGCTACACTGGGCACCGCCATCTCAAGCACTGCTGAACAGGGCACCACCGTCTCAAGCACCGCTGAACAGGGCACTGCCGTCTCAAGCACCACTGAACTGGGCCCTTCATCTCAAGCACCGCTGAACTGGGCCCTTCATCTCAAGCACCGCTACACTGGGCACCGCCGTCTCAAGCACCGCTGAACAGGGCACCGCCGTCTCAAGCACCACTGAACTGGGCCCTTTATCTCAAGCACCGCTGAACTGGGCCCTTCATCTCAAGCACCGCTACACTGGGCACCGCCGTCTCAAGCACCGCTGAACAGGGCACCGCCGTCTCAAGCACCGCTGAACAGGGCACTGCCGTCTCAAGCACCACTGAACTGGGCCCTTCATCTCAAACACCGCTGAACTGGGCCCTTCATCTCAAGCACCGCTACACTGGGCACCGCCGTCTCAAGCACCGCGGAACAGGGCACCGCCGTCTCAAGCACCGCTGAACAGGGCACCGCCGTCTCAAGCACCGCTGAACAGGGCACCGCCGTCTCAAGCACCGCTACACTGGGTACCGCCGTCTCAAGCACCGCTGAACAGGGCACCGCCGTCTCAAGCACCGCTGAACAGGCACCGCCGTCTCAAGCACCACTGAACTGGGCCCTTCATCTCAAGCACCGCTGAACTGGGCCCTTCATCTCAAGCAGCGCTACACTGGGCACCGCCGTCTCAAGCACCGCTGAACAGGGCACCGCCGTCTCAAGCACCGCTGAACAGGGCACCGCCGTCTCAAGCACCACTGAACTGGGCCCTTCATCTCAAGCACCGCTGAACTGGGCCCTTCATCTCAAGCACCGCTACACTGGGCACCGCCATCTCAAGCACTGCTGAACAGGGCACCGCCGTCTCAAGCACCGCTGAACAGGGCACTGCCGTCTCAAGCACCACTGAACTGGGCCCTTCATCTCAAGCACCGCTGAACTGGGCCCTTCATCTCAAGCACCGCTACACTGGGCACCGCCGTCTCAAGCACCGCTGAACAGGGCACCGCCGTCTCAAGCACCACTGAACTGGGCCCTTTATCTCAAGCACCGCTGAACTGGGCCCTTCATCTCAAGCACCGCTACACTGGGCACCACCGTCTCAAGCACCGCTGAACAGGGCACCGCCGTCTCAAGCACCGCTGAACAGGGCACTGCCGTCTCAAGCACCACTGAACTGGGCCCTTCATCTCAAACACCGCTGAACTGGGCCCTTCATCTCAAGCACCGCTACACTGGGCACCGCCGTCTCAAGCACCGCGGAACAGGGCACCGCCGTCTCAAGCACCGCTGAACAGGGCACCGCCGTCTCAAGCACCGCTGAACTGGGCCCTTCATCTCAAGCACCGCTGGCCCATTGGCGGAAAGGGCAGGCCCGCCTCTGTGTCGGGCAGGGCTGCACGAAGCACTCTGGGCACCAGTCCCCCTCCAGAACCAGTGGAGACTGTTATCCACTTGTGAGACTGTGGCTTTGCACTCCCCAGGATGTAACAGTGGGCAAACCACCCACTGTAGAGACTTGAGAGACTGTGGATTTGCACTCCCCAGGATTGAACAGTGGGCAAGCCACCCACTGTAGAGACTTGAGAGACTGTGGCTTTGCACTCCCCAGGATGGAACAGTGGCCATGGAGGCCCCTCGTGGATCTGGCGTTGTGGACTCATCTGGCTGAGGTGCCCCCCCTTCCCTTCCCCCTGAGGTGCCTGTAGTTTTGCTATCTGATGCCCCTGCAGTGTTCTCTCCGTTGGAGTCAGGTATCCTGTGTAGGCTTTGCCCATGTGATTTGGGCCCAGTGGTCCACGGACAATGCCTGCTACAATGATCGGACTTTAAAATTTATGTATATAAAGGTTTTAGATGTGTGATATATTTTTAAGCCAGTGATACAATATATTCCAATGTTTAGAATCATTTCCTTTTGTCTTTGCATTCTTCCGGGGGGGATGAGGGGGGGTAACTGTGATGTATTACTGTGCATTGATGTGTGTGTTGTAGTGCATGAGGGGGGGTTGGGTGTGTGGCGTATGTGTGTCCCCGTAATTTTTTGCCTCCCCCTTCCCTGTGTCGTAGGTGCAGTACTCACCGTTGTCTTCTGCGCCGGCGTTCGTGCTCCTGGTAGAGGAGCAGGAAGACAATCGCTGGGAGGATGTGGAGTTCGGGTTCCATGCTGTACAGATTCCTCGTGGGGTGTGTGGAGGTGAGCGTTTTCCGTTCGAAATGGCTGTTTCCGCTGTGTTTTTATTGGCGGGGCTACCGCCCCGGAAAAGGTGGCGGATTGGTAGGTTGTGATGGGGTGGGCGGTACATTGACTCTCGCCTGTCTGTTGGCGGTTACCGCCGCGCTGTTTGTTTGTCCCGCCGTGGTGGGCGGTGTGTTGAAGTGGCGGTCTCTGTTGGCGGTTTCCGCCAGGGTCGGAATTCCATTTTTTTTACCGCCAGACTGTTGGCGGTTTAGCCGCCGCTTTAACACCGACCGCCAAGGTTGGAATGACCCCCTTAATGTTAAATGCCCTACCTTTTAATTACACAGCAGCCTGCCCTATGGGCTACATAGGGCTTACCTTAGAGGTGATTTATATGTCATACAAGGGGAGTTTAAGGCTTGGAAAGGGGATTTAAATGTCAGATCAACATGACAGTGTGACACTGCATTCAGGCTGCAACAGCAGGCCTGGGACAAGTTTTAAGGGGCTGTTTAGGTGGGTGGCATAACAGGTACTGAAGGCCCACTTGTAGCACTTAGTTTATTTGCCATGGGTATATGGTATACTACACTACAGAGGACCAACAAACAAATACAATGGGCCTCAATATGACCCTGGCGGGCGGCGGAGGCCGCCCGCCAGGATGCCGCCCTCCATTATACCGCTCCGCGGTCAGAAGACCGCGGAGGGTATTATGAGTTTTTCCCTGGGCTGGCGGGCGGTCTCCAAAAGACCGCCCGCCAGCCCAGGGAAAAACTCCCTTCCCACGAGGATGCTGGCTCGTAATCGAGTGGGAAGGTGCGACGGGTGCTACTGCACCCGTCGCGTATTTCACTGTCTGCTACGCAGACAGTGAAATACTAGCGGGGCCCTCTTATGGGGGCCCCTGCAGTGCCCATGCCATTGGCATGGGCACTGCAGGGGCCCCCAGGGGCCCCACGACAATCCTTACCGGGCCGGGGCCTTAGCGAGCCGCCAGGAACAGGATGGCGGTAAGGATTGTCAGAATCCCCTCGGCGGCGCAGCAAGCTGCGCCGCCTTGGAGGATTCTTAGGGGCAGTGGAAAACCGGCGGGAGACTGCCGGTTTTCCCTTTCTGACCGCGGCCAAAGCGCCGCGGTCAGAATGCCCAAGGGAGCACCGCCGGCCTGTCGGCGGTGCTCCCGCCCCCGTTGGCCCTGGCGGTTCTCTACCGCCAGGGTCATAATGAGGCCCAATATGCCAGTTGGGTATAAACCAATTTGACCATGTTTTAGAGAGAGAGCACAAGGACTTTAGCAGTGGTTAGCAGTGATAAAGTGCACAGAGTCCTAAGGCTAAGAAAAATAATTTAGCAAGATGTGGAGGATAAAAGGCAAAAGGTTTGGAGGTGACCCTGCAGAGCGGGCCAAGTCCAGCTCCTCTGTATCATGTTTTCATATAATACCAAGACTGTTGTCTTATCTCACCACATGAAATCACCAGCTTTGGGCCCACAAAGTTGTAAAACACCCTATTATCACTGGGCTTCTAAGAATAGTAGACTTAGAAACAGGCTTAACTATAGGCTGAGGCCCGGCTTATCTTGCTTTGTAAAGCAGTGGATGAAACGAGGATGAGCTACTCATTGCCACCACAGCACAGCGTGCACTGAACAACACTACTCACTATAACGGAACAGCTACTCAAGACACAGCGCGCACTGAACAACACTACTTACTATAACGGAACAGCTACTCAAGACACAGCGCGCACTGAACAACACTACTCACTATAACGGAACAGCTACTCAAGACACAGTGTGCACTGAACAACACTACTTACTATAACGGAACAGCTACTCAAGACACAGCGTGCACTGAACAACACTACTCACTATAACGGAACAGCTACTCAAGACACAGCGTGCACTGAACAACACTACTCACTATAACGGAACAGCTACTCAAGACACAGCGTGCACTGAACAACACTACTCACTATAACGGAACAGCTACTCAAGACACAGCGTGCACTGAACAACACTACTCACTATAACGGAACAGCTACTCAAGACACAGCGTGCACTGAACAACACTACTCACTATAACGGAACAGCTACTCAAGACACAGCGTGCACTGAACAACACTAGTTACTATAACGGAACAGCTACTCAAGACACAGCGCGCACTGAACAACACTACTCACTATAACGGAACAGCTACTCAAGACACAGCGCGCACTGAACAACACTACTCACTATAACGGAACAGCTACTCAAGACACAGCGCGCACTGAACAACACTACTCACTATAACGGAACAGCTACTCAAGACACAGCGTGCACTGAACAACACTACTTACTATAACGGAACAACTACTCAAGACACAGCGTGCACTGAACAACACTACTCACTATAACGGAACAGCTACTCAAGACACAGCGTGCACTGAACAACACTAGTTACTATAAGGTGAGAGATATTCAGTGACTGACACCAAGGCACAGCGTGCACTGAACAACACTAGTCAATGTAAGGGAAGAGCTACTCATTGACTGACATCACAGCACAGCATGCACTGAACAACACAACTTACTATAAGGTGAGATATTTTCACTACCTGACATCACAGCACAGCCTGCACTGAACAACACTAGTCAATGTAAGGGAAGAGCTACTCATTGACTGACATCACATGACAGCATGCACTGAACAACATTAGTCAATGTAAGGGAAGAGATACTCAATGACTGACAGCACAGTGTGCACTGAACAACACTAGGCAATGTAAGGGAAGAGCTACTCAATAACTGACAGCATGGCACAGTGTGCATTGAACAACACTAGTCAATGTAAGGGAAGAAATACTCAATGACTGACAGCACGGCACAGTGTGCATTGAACAACACTAGTCAATGTAAGGGAAGAGCTACTCAATGACTGACAGCACAGCATGCACTGAACAACACTAGTCACTATAAGGTGAGAGATATTCATTGACTTGCACCATGGCACAGCGTGCACTGAACAACACTAGTCAATATAAGGAAGAGCGATTCATTGACTAACATCACAGCACCGCGTGCACTGAACAACACTAGTCAATGCAAGGGAAGAGGTACTCATTGACTGACAGCACACCGTCCACTGAACAACAGTAGTCACTATAAGGTGAGAGATATTCATTGACTGACACCACAGCACAGCATGCACTGAACAACACTAGTCAATGAAAGGAAGAGCTACTCAATGACTGACAGCACAGCACAGTGTGCACTGAACACTCGTCAATGAAAGGAAGAGATACTCAATGACTGACATCACAGCACAGGTGCACTGAACAACAGTAGTCAATGTAAGGGAGGAGATGCTCAATGACTGACATCACAGCACAGCATGCACTGAACAACACTACTTACTGTAAAGGAAAAGCTACTCAGCGACTGACCCCAGCAACATCACTACTCGTAACCAGGGCTTAAATCTGCTGCCACTTTAAAGTTCAAGGATGCCATTCACGTTTGTTTACATGTTTTCCTGACTTTTGGTTACTGGGTGAGAGATGCAGGGTTTTCAGATCGGATCTATAGATCTGATGTGAGCTTGTGCCAAAGTGATTGGACAAGTGGCATTCTAAGATGCACCTTGTTCACTGCTCAGTGCCCACAGATGGACACATGCCACACTACCCATGGTTTAATGACTTACTGCATGCTGGAGCTAGAGGTACCCACTGAAGGTGTGCTGGCACCCCATGCCTGAGAAAGTGGTGAAAAAATAACAAAAACCTAAACACACACACACCAACACACACACAGACACACACACACACACACACACACACACAGCAGAGTACCTCATTCACTGCAGCTGGCTGGCACATTGCCAGTCCCACCACGAGTTCTGGTTTGTCATGCACTTTGCAAACTGCGATTTTTTTTAACCCACATGTAGAGCGATAGAATCTAAAATGCAAATCCCATATTGGAATGTGATATTGTTTGCAAAGTTAGGATCCCCCGGAAAGTGTCAGGCTTGGCATGAGGGCGCTTTGGCACTTCCCTCGCCACTAGCATGTAGGCATGCGAATACTGTAGAGCATCAGTACAAAACCTGCTGCAGGAATTAGGTATCACATCTTTTAGAATGCAGGGATGCAAATTATTGTTACTTATTTAAAAATGCAAAAGTTCCAAAAGTACCATCCAGTGTTTGTGATAAACAGCACACATTTCATAATATTAGTTAGGCATTAGGGGAATGATCTTCACCCTTGACCAGGAAGTGGTTTCTTTAACAATATTTGACACAGACATAGGGGGTCATTTAGAGTTTGGCAGAGTAGGAAACCTATCCTAAACTGGTCAGCCCTGGTCCCTGCCAAGCTAATGTTTTCCCACTTCATTTAGAATTAGAATGAGGTTTCTGACACTGTAGCCTCGGTTGGCTCTGCCACTGGAAACCTACAACCCGGCAGTGACTCTTCCTAACGACGTCCGGGTTACAAGTTCAAAAGCCTGTGCTAAGTAGGGCAAACCCAGCAAGATATATTCCCTCAGCCTGAGGCTGTGAAGCTAGGCATGGTGGCATCAGGCAAGAAAGATAATCACCGGGGTCCCATGTGCGGTGAGAGAGTTTCAGTTGTTGCTTTTAAGAAACAAGCACATTGCCAAGGGGGCAGCCATGTCAGGGCAGCCCTGTCAATCAATGACGTCAAACGCGCTCCCTCCATCAAAGAGATCACTTTGGACAAAGGCACTATACATTGGGTGGTTGGTTCCCTTACAGGTCAGCAGAGGTGAAGCGCTCTGCAGCTCCCTTGAAATCACAGACCACCCATTGCACCCAGCGAGGGCCAGCATGGGGGGCTGTTAGCCTGTGAAATCACAGACCACCCATTGTACCCCACGAGTGCTAGCATGGGGTCAGTGAGCCCGTGAAATCACAGACCGCCCATTGTACCTCACGAGTGCCAGAATGGGGGGCTGTGAGCATGTGAAATAACAGATCACCCATTGTACCCCGGGAGTGCCAGCAAGGGGAGCAGTGAGCATGTAAAATCACAGACCACCCATTGTATCCCTCAAATGCCAGCATGGGGGGCCGTGAGCATATGAAATCACAGACCACCCATTGTACCCCGCGAGTGCCAGCATGGGGGGCCGTGAGCATGTAAAATCACAGACCACCCATTGTACCCCGCGTGTGCCAGCATGGGGGGCTGTGAGCATATGAAATCACAGAACACCCATTGTACCCCGCGAGTGCCAGCATGGGGGGCAGTGAGCATGTAAAATCACAGACCACCCATTGTACCCCATGACTGCCAGCATGGGGGGCCGTGAGCATATGAAATCACAGACCACCCATTGTACCCCGCGAGTGCCAGCATGGGGGGCCGTGAGCATGTAAAATCACAAACCACCCATTGTACCCCGCGAGTGCCAGCATGGGAGGCCGTGAGCATATGAAATCACAGATCACCCATTGTACCCCGCGAGTGCCAGCATGGGGGGGCAGTGAGCACGTGAAATCACAGACCACCCATTGTACCCTGCGACTGCCAGCATGGGGGGTTGTGAGCATGGGAAATCACAGACCACCCATTGTACCCCGCGAGTGCCAGCATGGGGGGCAGTGAGCATGGGAAATCACAGACCACCCATTGTACCCCGCGAGTGCCAGCATGGGGGGCAGTGAGCATGTACAATCACAGACCACCCATTGTATCCTGCGAGTGCCAGCATGGGGGGCTGTGAGCATATGAAATCACAGACCACCCATTGTACCTCATGAGTGCCAGCATGGGGGGCCGTGAGCATGTAAAATCACAAACCACCCATTGTACCCCGCGAGTGCCAGCATGGGGGGCCGTGAGCATATGAAATCACAGACCACCCATTGTACCTCATGAGTGCCAGCACGGGGGGCTGTGAGCATGTAAAATCACAAACCACCCATTGCACCCCGCGAGTGCCAGCATGGGGGGCCGTGAGCATTTGAAATCACAGACCACCCATTGTACCTCATGAGTGCCAGCATGGGGGGCTGTGAGCATGTAAAATCACAAACCACCCATTGTACCCCGCGAGTGCCAGCAAGGGGTCTGTGTGCATGTAAAATCAAACACCACCCATTGTACCCCGCGAGTGCCAACATGGGGGGCAGTGAGCATATGAAATCACAGACCACCCATTGTACCCCGTGAGTGCCAGCATGGGGGGCAGTGAGCATGCAAAAGAGGAGGCTGGTGAGAGTCAGCTAGGGCATCAATCACTGAGTGGGATAGGTTGATAGATTCAATGCAGGACACAGGAACCCTCAGCCTAGCACACTCTGCACCAAGCCCACTGCACACCGCCAAAGAAGAAGGCAGTGTCTACCCTGGAATATTTCTCCTTCAAATAAGACATGCATGCACACAAGTGCGGCAATACAGCAAGATATTTTGTTGATGCTAAAAAACACATTTTGGGCCCGAGTCACGAAGAAACATGTAGACTTTTGGTCTAAGTTTAGACCAAAAGTCTAATTTACGACTTTTTCAGTATTCACAAAGGTATGTTATGAGTAGTATCTTTACGTCCACGCTCAGGGGCGGAATGTCAGAGCTCAGGGTGGAATCTCCGCGCCCAGAGTGGAATCTCTGCACCCAGAGTGGAATCTCCGCACCCAGAGTGGAATCTCCGCATTTGGAGTCGATCTCGGCAACGAGTGAGGCGATTCCGCCCACGAATGCGGAGATTCCACCTCGAGTGCGGATGTAAAAGATACTACTCGGATCTTACCTTTGTGAATACCAAAAAGTCATAAACTTAGACATTTGGTCTAAATTTAGGTCAAAAGTCTAAGGCCCAGATTGAAGAGGGCCTAGTTCCTCCTTGCCCCATATTAGCGTCATTTTTTATAAAGCTAATGTGGCCCAAGAAGGCCAAATTCACTGTGCAACCCCTTGCATACAATATGCCTGCGCCAGGCATAATGTATGCAAGGGGGGGCATTCCTCTGTTAGGGGGACTGCAAAAATGGCACAGAGGAATCTAAGAGATTCCACTGCGCCATTTTTCGCGGCCATTTTTAACGCCTGCACAGAGCAGGCATTAAAAGGGGGCTTACCATTGTTTTTCATAGGCCCCTATGTACTCTGCAGGGTTAGTGTCAAAAGTTTGCAGCTAATTCTGCACAGTATATCAATAGCATCAAAAATGTTTATGCTATTGCCCCTACCCTGCGTCACGATACACAGTATATTAAATATGGCGCACACATGTTGGCGAGAGGGGGCGCTAAGGGTGCAAGAAAAGTGGTGCTGCATTGAATGCTGCTCCACTATTCTTCAATTCCCGCCTACGTTTACCTTTGTGAATCAGGCCCTTTGTGTTTTTTTATCAGGTTAAATATGTTTAATTGTGTTTTTCCTACCTGGATTGTGCCAGGAATGCCCTGATATTATTAAAGACATGGAGGGAAGCATTATGCTTCCACTCTGGCTTTAATTCATTGAACTGCCCAGAGTTAAACAAGAAAAAAAGAAGGAATAGAATATAAAACCTCAACAGGGGAGTATAACTGTTAAAAACACAATGTCAGTCCCTGCTCGCAAGATAGTTAGTAAAAATGTCTCGACTGCCAGCGGCAAAGCCCCTTTTCTTGTTTTGCGAGCGGAGTTCAAGGATAAAATACTGAAAAGGCCATGAGAAGAAGGGACGAGATGAGAAGGAGGACACATGCTGCTTTGCAATTTTTTGAGCCTTCTCCAGTCTGCGAGACACTGGATAGTTAGGTGGAAGGCACTGAAATACAAAGGAGACGATGAATGGAGGGAACTCTTCAGGGTGAGTTGTTCCTCCTTCTTTTCAATGCTAACATCAGGGCTTTCCTGACTCAGCCCGGCTATTGTAATCTGCTTTTCATGGAGATCTCCAGTATTGTGCTAGTTGAAAGCATGGCAGCTGTGTATGCACAAGCCGCAAAAAGCACCTCCCTGCAAAAAAAAGCCACATAGGGCCATCTTCCTGCATAGCATGAACGGGAGCGTGCAGGAATGCACCATATTTAACATAATTCACCGCTTTCCTGCTCTCTGCCTGAGGTGGCACATAAAATGCTGCCTAATGCCAGGGAGGGCACCCTTGCATCATGGTGGAGGATGCCTGCGTTACCAGGAGGATTGTTTTGCGCATGAAGGGGCACCAAAAAAACAATCCTCTCAGACTTTTTTCCCTTTCTATGTGTGCTGCAGAATTCAGGACATATAGAAAGATGAAAAAACGAGAAGAAATAAAGATATTTCTTCTTGTTATGCCTCCCCTGGGAAGGTGTAGCATTTCGATACGTTCCCAGGTCTACCACTCATGGTAATTCTGGGAATGAGCCATCTATGGGTGGATGCATGGAAACACCTACGCTCCACTCTTGGAACGCCTCACTGGGGCAGAGTAATGCAAAGCAAAGGAACTTGCACTGCCTTACTCCAGATGTACCAAGCCAAGCAGGGCCACACAAGATAGCGTTGCGTGGGTTGGTAAATCTCTTCTATGTTTCGCGTTGCCTTTGCACCCCCTTGCGTGGCGCAAGGGTGACACAAAACTTTGATAACTATGCCTTGTATTTTGGTTGTTCCTGAAAATAAGAGTAGATGATACGTACTGCGTTTGTCTTTCTATGAAACCTGAAACAAACTTGTGAATGTAAGAATTGCCTCATATTAATATCCAAGACTTTTACATCTGAGCCTCTTTCACATGATATCAAGTACAATAAAATATAACTATTGCTGACAAGAAGTTAATGGGCTAGGAAGAAATATCTGGACAATTGACATGTCTCAGAGTGGAGAATATTTAGGCTTGGAGGAGTACTGAGTAAATACCTGCGAATAAGCCTACAAACAATGAGATTCTCTGCTAGCATTTACTATCTATTTCCAAATGCGGAGCAGAAATATCTGATCTGTAAAAGTTTGTTGTTATGTAGATTAGTCTTTTAGTTTCCAGGTCCCTCTGAAAAGATGAGATGAGACATCAACGCTAATGGGATTATTAGTCCTATCTATGCATGAGACACACAAAGATTTGAAGTTCTGAGGTTCCCCCTAAAGATTCAATATAAAGGGTGGAAATAGAAGAAAGATCAGAATCTCAACAGATAGTCCAAGGAGGGACCGGTACCTGACTTGAGACTTCTAAAATGGAGCTCAGAAGTGAAGAGCAGAAGAGTGACTGAAGGTGAGCTCGTCACATGGAGGTCATCACGAAAAGAAGGAAGGCATTATTTAAGCTTCGAGACCTGGTGCTTTATTTACAAGAATCTGACGCATCAGCATTGACGCGTCAGATT
Source organism: Pleurodeles waltl (assembly GCF_031143425.1). Lineage (NCBI taxonomy): Eukaryota > Metazoa > Chordata > Amphibia > Caudata > Salamandridae > Pleurodeles > Pleurodeles waltl. The sequence continues at coordinate 52,581,449 of NC_090438.1, forward strand.
TCTTGCACTTTTCGAAGATCCCCCAACAACCCCATGGATTTGCTGTATTTACAATACAGAGCTCTATGGGGCACGTTTTCACATAAGTGTCAGAAATTGGGACTTATCTGTTGGCACTAACGTCACGCATTGCTGGACTAGAGAAAACAAATTACGCTACTCCAGCAATACAAGGAGGCCTGCATAGAGAAAAGCCCTGCTTCAATTTTACGCCTGCTCTTAGCAGGCAGTAAAATTCTGACGCAGTGAAGTTTCCGAATGACTCAGTGACATATCAATTTCACTGCATCAGTTCTGCGTGGCTTTTTCTGTAGGAACACCTACCTTGCATCCGTAATACCTTGCACAGGTATAATGTGACAAAAGGGTTTACAAACTAACCTTGTGGGAATCTCTTATGCAGTGTCTTTGCATCCTTATAATTTACAACGGTTTTGTGCTCCTTGAAGGTTTTTATTTTATTTCTTCCTTGCATAGGGATGTGTTGTAATATCAGTTACTTGGGTAGCTTTTACTTGTGTAATGGTTTGTCAAATTCCCACCCCCTCCATGTGCACCTCTTTGTACTCACCCTTACCTTACCTTCGAGCAGGTTGAGTTTACAATCCCTTCTAAACCTCATTACCTGGTGATCCAGGAGGTCAGAGCAGCTGATGGGAATAAACCTCTTCAGTTTTTACCTGGGCGCCTGGAATTCCTTCACTACAGAAGAATCCTGCACACGACCACCAAGGATGCACCCCTTCCTGGAGGCTTCATGGAGCTGCAGGAGAATCTGATACTGCCGCAGAAGGTCACCACACACAGAATCAGGCAGTGCCGGATCTCTGCAGGAAGATGGTCCAGGATACAAGGACTGAGCTGGTTCCCATCAGTAGGACATGAGCAGAGACCTTTATCAGATTCAGACTGGATAGGAACAACATCCAGTACTTGCTTGACTCATTAGAAAATGTTGTGGAACCCAAAGTAGGCTTACATTCTGCCACCCCCCTCTGTCTGAAAGAGCCAGGGAGGCTGAATTTCTTGCAGTTTGCTGCCTGCAGCACAAAGAGTCCATGATGCATGGGATGCCTCAACCTACATTTTCCAGGATACTCAAGGAGGTAGTGGATGTGTTGTTCAATGCCTCATGCACAACAATGGCTCATGTACCCCATGTCAGCAGTTCCCAGTATCTGGCCATACTTACCCCTTATCACTTGGTAGATGGATGTGACACATGAATGACTACAGATGAGACTAACCCCATGATGGGATTTAAGAACCAGACAGTTGCCAATTCTGGCACCAGACTTACCAAGTCAATAGATTATGGGTATTGTGGTTGTGTGGGTTCTACATCGACCAAACTGTAATATCTATACAAAGCATGATTTAGCCTACACCTCCTCAGCGCAATCAATGTACAAGACAAAACGTATCTGAGTCAAGATTCCACCTAAGTTTCTGGCTATGAACCATATTAGTACCATGTGGATGCATATTAGACAACTTCTTTCTTTATCTGTGTGTCATCTCTGCATTCAATGATCAAACACAGCAATACTGATACCTGAGAATTCCCCTAAGGTGATCTGTGCCACCCCCTGAAAACCTGGCTAATGGCCCTGGACAGGCCCCAGCACAGAGCATCATTGATTATACAACTGAGCTTTACAGGCTGCCTACGTATGAACGCCGAATATACAAGGTTCAGGATGAAATCCATGTTTTTGATGAGGTTTGGGGTCCTTTTGTGAGACTTTGTGATCATTGACTGTTTTCCTATGGCATGGGTCTGCTTCTTTTATCCATTTCATTGAGATAGAGTTTGTTTGGACTGCTCTCATTTTAGAATTAGAGTCTGGGCGGATTTATTTGGGGCTTGTGGCATTATGTTTGTTATTTACTCAGCAAGTTCTTGGTTGCCTGGGATTTGGTGGGAAAGTTCTCCTTCCTCTGCAGAAGATGTTGCAACCGTCCTGTGGACTCTGTTAAAAATAAAGCACATCAAGAAGCCCTCTAGTCTAACATGTACTTAATGCAAAATGTACAAGAAGCCCAGCAAATAAAGAAATTCACTTAAACTGATGAGAGATCTTGCTAGAAAAAGGGTCAGTTGGAGTTTAATGCTACAATACATCCAATTTGATACATTATGGGCCCAATTCACAAAGATAAACTTAGACTTTTGTTCTAAGTTTAGACCAAAAGTCTAAAAACAGACCAAAATTCTAACTTTACTACTAGTAAAGATAGACTTTTGGTCTAAGTTAAACTTTTGGTCTAAACTTTACCAAAAGCCTAAACTTAGACCAAAATTCTAAATTTACTACTAGTAAAGTTAGACTTTTGGTCTAAGTTTGGACTTTTGGTTTAAACTTAAACCAAAAGTCTACCTTTATTACTAGTAAAGTTAGACTTTAGGTCTAAACTTAGAATTTTGGTCTAAGTTTACCTTTCTGAATCCGGCCATAGTTTAGACCTAAAGTCTAACTTTAATAGTAGTAAAGTTAGAGTTTTGGTCTAAGTTTAGACTTTTGGTCTAGGTTTAGATCAAAAAGTCTAATCGTACACCAAAAGTCTGACTTTACTAGCCGTAAAGTCAGACTTTTGGTCTAAGTTTAGACTTTTGGTATAGTTTAGACCAAAAGTCTACTAGTAAAGTTAGACTTTAGGTCTAAACGTAGACTTTTGGTCTAAACGTAGACTTTTGGTCTAAGTTTACCTTTGGGAATCGGACCTATATGTTTTCCCTAAATACAAGCCTGTGGGACCTAAATATGTAACAAAAACCTGCTACTTTTATATTTGATGATGAAATATATCAATACATTGATATGTGAAAAACAATAACTTTGAAGTATGTAAGAATATATATAATTATGTTTTTGCAACTCCAATTGTCCTGCGCTTCTCATGGGGCTGTAGGCTCAGTGGTTGATCACTATTTGGAGATCGCCTGCAAACACTCCACAGGCAACGGAACCATGTCCTCTTGTCTGATGTGGTCTGCGACCTCTGCAGCAATTTCAAGTGCCACCTCTGGTGTTGTTGCTAGTGTCCCAATAACGGAAACAGCAATGAAATAAAACTGTTGTAGAACAGTTTTGCTCCGCTGACCTTCCCCTCGCCACTATTCCACGCATCCACAGAACGACCGCCGGTGGCAGATCGTTCTCCCACCTCGCCGCCAAGACGTGGAACACTCTTCCTATCCATCTGCGACAGACACAGGACCTGTTAACCTTCAGGAGACACCTTAAGACATGGCTGTTCAAGTAGTATCAGCACCCCCCCCCCCTCAGCGCCTTGAGACCCTCACGGGTGAGTAGTGCTCTTTACAAATGCTATGACTGATTGATTGATTAGAAGCAAATGTGGTAAAAAGACACACAGAGGATGTATCTGCCGTTGTTGTAGCAAACATGTAGGAAAGGACGACATTAGTGCTGCTAGTGTCAAAAGCTGCACTAAGGGCCACCGGAGCAGTGATGCAGTCTGTACTGGTGGCTCCTGTGCTTCTTCCACTCCTTGCACTTTCTCTGATTGTCACCTCTGTGGTGAGTAATGGCTGGCACAAAGCAGCTGGCATAGCTTTGCCATGAGTGCTTAATTTTCCCTTTGCTGGCACTTGCGCAGGGACATTGGGGCATGTTTACAAGCCTTATACGCAGCTGGTGCGTCACTTTTTTTTAATGCTCCGGCAGCGCAGACCCATATCTGCGAGGCCACGCCAAGCCACTTTCTGTGGCTTTTCATGGCCTCATAGATATGGAATAAAGCAAGATATAGGGCAAGTTGTCACGTTGGGGGCATTCCGTGGGCATTGCAGTGGGTTTTCCCAAGCAACACCCATAGGTTTTGACTCATTTCGATGGACGTGTAAACCTGGGTATGCATCAAAACTGTACGCCTCCCCAAGGCCAGCGTAAGGAGGAGAAATATTTTCCTTTCTCCTCGTTTTTTCCTCTTCCCATGCATTCTGCAGCACACATAGAAAGAGAAAAACGCCTCCATGGATTGTTTTTGTGCAGGAAGCTGTCCCTTCCTGCACAAAAACAATCCTGCAAGCAACGCAGGCACCCTTGCACCATGCCGGAGGGGTGTCTGCATTGGTGCTAGGCAACCAATTGTGCACCGGAGTAGGGGGAAGGGGCAGAAATGCACCATATTTCGTAAATACAGTAAATTTCTGCCCTTTCCCTGTGGAGCAAGGCATAGCAGCAAGGTCACTTGCTGCGCTCCCCTGTACCACATTGTTGTAAATATGCGCCTTTGTTGGCTGTTGGAGCCTTGGGTTTAATATCTGCTGTGTATGCCTCAGGCCTTTCATGAGCCAGAGCCATGGCACTTAGTGACACTTAGGGCCTCATTTACAAGAAATGACGCATCACTGCCGCAACGCAGCAATACATCAACAAATGTAACACAACTGTACAACAGATTCTAACGTATTTACAATATGGCACACCATGGCGTCCTGGCTGCATCAAAAAAAGTGCCACTAACCTGTGCGCCATGTCGTAAGGAAAACTTACACTACTGCTGCAAAAGTGACGCTATGCTGATTTCCAGCACATAAATATAAACGCAAGCCATCCTAGAATCACTTCTGTGCATCAAATACATCAAAAATTAGTTAAAGAAAAGCTGCATTGGCCCTAAAAAAACATAAAGATCACTCTCCTGAAGCAACCATGGAGACAGAGAAGAGCACAGAGTCCAGGACAACTCCAGCAACCCCAGTACGAGCCAGGATGTCCAGATAGACTCCCAGGGGAAGGGGAAGAGGAAGAGTAAGTGCAAGTTTAGTGAGGAGAGTAACATCCTGATCACTGAGGTAACGGAGCATCAACACCAGCTATTCGTGACCTCCAAATTACCATTAGGGAGGAAAGAGGCCACATGGCAGTCCATCGTGGACAAGGTCAACAGTGTGGCAGAAGTCAAAAGAACAGTGACGAGCTGTAAGAGGCACCAGCACGGTTGTAAGCGCAGGACAAAGGAGAAACTGGTCAGCAAGTCCTGGAACAGCTTCCCCCTCAACCAAACAGCCCCCTCCTTGTGGACTTGAGAAGGAGACTGAAGACATGGTTTTTCGACGGAGACACAGCACTTTCAGTGCCCCGATACCCTTAGGGGTGATAGTGCTGCTCTTTACAAATGCTATGATTGATTGATTGAGAGGACCATGTGTGTCCCAACTAATGATGATGTGTGGGTCTGATGGGGCACTGCTACTGCTGTGCATTGTAGGCGCTGGCTGTGCACGTAAAACTGCCACTCGGTCTGAGTGCGGAGACTGTGCATATCAGGGAGGTGAGAATGGACATGCGTACTGAAAGGTAGCCTCACCAATACACATGCACTGCTGTGTCTGACTGTGCCACACTTGTGTCAGAGCTGGGTAGGGATGGCAACGAACAGCCCATTGGGGTACTACATCCTACATGTCTTGTGGACCTGGAGGAAGGTGTAGCATATGCCAAGAGGGAGTCTGATGTAACACTGTCTCACGGTGCCACATGTATAAGTTGGAGGATGTCAAACTGGGACCTGACAAGGGATAATAAGAGCTACTTAGCACCCACAAATGACAGTAGTCATGGAAGGTCCCAGCTGAAGTAGGTGGGCCTAGTGATGTGGGAAACATAGGTAGGTACTGGGCACTATTTCCAGCATTACTTCCATGTGGGGTGATGCCTGACCCATAGCCCTAAAAAACAAACCAACATGTAGCTCCATTGGATATGGGCATGCCTAATTTACGTGTTGTAAGGCACATGAGAGTGAATGTATGATCTGGGTAGCATTACTGTGTGGCACTAACCCATGTTCCAGGACCCAAAAATGAGTAATCAGAGGAGGCATGTACACATACAATGGCATGGGCCTGCATCACATGACATGTGACACTCTCCAGATAACCCACTCTGATCATGATGAAATGGGGTGAATGTCAGTGTTCGAAATCTACCCAGTAGGTCAGGGCCCATTCCCTCAGCGTATGCACACAGTGCTTGTGAAAACAATGCAGAGATACTGCCATCTGTAAGGGAGCCACAGTGCAAGTTGGCATCGATACGCATATATAGCAGTTGTCCTACGCATCAAAGTTGAACTGAAAGTGCTAAATCTGAAACCTTGATTGTCAAACTGATTTCTCATGTCAACATCTAACAGAGATTTCTTTATCTCATTGCAGAGGATGAACCCATACCTCCTGGCGGGCAGACTGGCCCGGATTTCAGCGATGATATGGATGACAAGCTGCAAACCATAAGCACAGACACTCTCCAACAAATCCTGGGCTCCATACAGACACCATCTCCGGTAACGAGGAGGCTTGACAGCATTGCATGGTCTCCAGAAGATCTGCCTACCATCCAACAGACACCACCTGCCACCCCACCCACAGCCCTGAACTCCCAGAACCCACAAATAGTATTCCAACAGACTGCGGTAGAAGTCCAGCGGGGATTGGCAAATCAGGTGCGGGCAGGAATAGAGACTAGAATAGAGAATAGAGTTCATAGGTGCCTCAGTCCTAATAAGGACACCTCTGCTGCCATAAGGGGCACTTACTTTTCGTTCCATGGCCTCCAGCAGTCCCAGGCTGACATTGCTGGTGTCATGAGGTAGAGGCATGAGCAAATGGTCTGCCAAAGTGGCACCAGCTGGGGTAATCAGAAACATCTTGGAGTCCATGAAGTGAAAGCAGGACTCCTTCATTGCTACAATGGCTGCTTACCACTGTGACTCCGTGTCCAGACATCCCTCCAGTCTAACACACATTGCCATTTCTGTGAAGATGGCAGGAGATAGGAATGTTGATGTATCCACCCTAGAGTATGGGGCATTACACAACATGAGTAGGGGATATATTTATAAGACTACATAGGGACACAGTGCATGGCTTGCTATGACCCTGTAAATATGGCACATAGGCCCTCATTATTACATTGGCGGCAAATGCCGCCTACCGCCACGGAGACGGCCACCAACATACTGTCGCGGTGGCTACCAGCCGCCAACCACATTATGACGGTAGGCAGAATGCCTCCAGAAGGCTGGCAGAATTCCATCGAAGGTCATGGCGGAGGATGGCGGTGAGGTGGCACTGCTGCCAGCAGCAGCACCATGCCAGCAAGACACCACCTACCGTATCATGTTCCATGATACGGCCTGGCGGTGTTTTGCTGGCAGCAGCGCCGCGTCGCGTCTCCTGCTGAAGGACCTCCTGCAAGCAGGTAAGTTGGGTTCTCCAACAGGAGAGGGGGGTGGAGTGTGTTGTGTGCGTGTGTGGGGGTGTTGTGTGTGTGTGGGGGGTGTGTGTGTCTGTTTTTGTATGCGTGCATGCAGGTGTGAATCACATGGAATGCATGCGTGAATGACTGAATGTGAGTGTATGTGTATGTTGTGTGTTGTGAATGCGTGTGTGCGACAATGTATGTTAGTGTGTGTTGCTGTGTGTGGGTATGTATGTGTGCATGCGTGGGTGGATGTGGGTATGCATGTGTGTATGAGTGTGTATGTGTACATGTGTGTTGATGTCGGGAGGGAGAGGGATAGGGCGGGGGAGGACTCTGGGGAGGGGGAGGTGATAAGGGGAGACCCCTATCAGTGCCAGGGGAGGAATTCCCTGGCACTGATAGTGCCTACAGCCATGGTTTTCGTGGCGGTAAACTTGCCACGAAAACCATGGTGGTAGACAGGTTCATAATCCAGAGGGTGGGATTGTGACGACCGCCTGGCTGGAGACCGAAGTCTCCAGCCCGGTGGCTGTTACCACCCTGGCGGACGGAGTGGCACATTGGCGGTTTGGCCAGCCTGTTGACAGTGCCTTTCCCCAAATTACCGCCGTCCGCCAGGGTCGTAATGACCCCTATGGTCTTTCTGTCATTACTGTGGTGTGAACCACACTCTCTTGTGTGGAGTAGCCATACACATCCGAAAGAGATTGTAATGTGAGCAATAACAGTAGATCTGTGCATCTGAAATGCATCTGTTAGGTTTCCCATCCCCAGCCATGTTCACCTATGAATCCACTACCATGTATGTTCAAAGACTATGACATTGTGGTAATTTCTCTTCGGTCAAACCATCGATCATGTGGTCCCTTAGGGATAGCAATTATATCCACCTTGACATTAGTCAGAGGCGATTGTGCATCCAACAATTAACATCTACATTTCTGTCTAAATCTTTATGTTACATATGGATTTTCATTATGAGGGATGCACATTGAACATGGCATTGCACAAAGCATCCAACATCACACACAATCCTTGTACTGCACAATAAGCATTCAGGATGCCACTCACTGGTAACATCCGGATCCCTGAAGCTCTTCACCTCTCCGTCTGTGAAAGGCTCTGGCCCACCTACAAGACACACAATACCTTGCACTGTGATTGTAGAACACATACACTGTGGACAAGAGACACATAAGCCCTCATTACAACCTCGGCGGTCTTTTCAAAAGACCGCCGAGGCTGAGGGAGCCAGAATACCGCCAGAGGTGGTGGTACATCTGGCTCCCCATTACGACTTTTCCGCTGGGCCAGCGGATGGTAACAGAGTTACCGTCCGCTGGCCCAGCGGAAAACTCACATCAACATTGCTGCCGGCTCGTAATAGAGCCGGCAGCAATGCTGATGTGCAGCGGGTGCAGTAGCACCCGTCGTGCATTTCACTGCCCAAAATTCGGGCAGTGAACTGCGCAATGGGGCTATGCCTGGGGGCCCATGCACTGCCCATGCCAAGTGTATGGGCAGTGCAGGGGCCCCCAGTGGCTCCCAGAGTCCCCTTACTGCCAGCCTTTCCGCCATGGACAGGCTGGCGGTAAGGGGAGTCAAACTCCCCAGGGCAGCGCTGCCCTGGCGGATTACGACCGCCATGGCGGCATACCGCCAGTCCCGGCGGTACCGCTGCCAACAAAATATGGGGTTCTGTACTGCCAGCCTGTTGGCGGTACGAACGCCACTATAGCCCTGGCGGTCACCAACCGCCAGGGTTATAATGAGGGCCATAGTATATATGAATAGCAATTGGCTATGTAACCCTTCTGGTTGTAACAAATCGAATGGCTCGTTTGACATGCCTCAATAATACACAGTGGTAAGGCGGGCTGACTTGTACACATATATGCTGAGCCAAAACATACATCAGGTGGGCACATTGCATAACCAATTAAAATAATTCACTATCACAAAATTTCACAAAGGTAGCAGACTTTCATGGGTCTCTGCACCTAAATAACTCAAAGACCACACTCAGCATGGTATAGCAATACCCGCACCTTACTCTTTTCTTTACATGAACATGACTAAGCTATATACATCACACATTAGCCGTCTTTGTTCCTTCATTCAACAGACTGCTGTATAGTTCTAGACATTGACCATACATGTCCTGTACCTCCCCAAAGGCTCATTTTTGGAAATTGAACACCAACATGTACCAGATATATTCAGATATGTAAAATCCCACATGTCAGACCTATGGATAAAGTAACATAAATAAGGCCTCATTGACATGAGAGACATGAACAACTGGAGTGTTACGAATAAGAACAGCTCAAGAAAGAGCACGTACCCCAGGACATCATAAGTTAGCAGATGTCGTGGGGGCAGGCCATACAAAGGAAATAGTTTCTCAGTTGGCGCACAGCATGCCTGTTTACATGTTTACCATGGTGCAAACATAGAAAGTGTTCACTAGGTATGATAGGGCAACTGATCAGTGTAGGCGCATGACAGACCAGTGTTTGAATATCTCTGTAGCAACCTTCGTCTTCGAAAAAAATAATTTGCTTGGGCATGGCATTTTTGCTCTAAAACATATATGAACCTCAGGCACTATGAGCACAAACCATCTAAAGGCAAATGAAACCCAAGGAAGAATTCACAAACTAGATGTGCTTACCAACAGTTTCACCAGCTTTGATTCCGATGTAATCCAGGAGGTCACGTTCCTGGCTGATGAGATCCGTCCACCTATGTTCAAGTTGGTGGGTTGTCCGCTCAATGTCAAACAGCCTCTGCATGTGGTAGTAGTCCTTCTCCCACGTTACCTTCCCTGCCACCGTCTTGTACCCCTGGATTACCCTTCCTCCACTGGCTACCATATTGGTCAGGTAGTGGGTGATTAGCCACAAGAACCCACCAAACCCCTGGGCATTCATGGTACATGACCTTCCCTTCCCCTATATGTCCCTCCCCAAACACAATTTGAAGCAAAAACAACCCCAAAAACCCAAAACTACCTACAACTACCCCTAACAACAATAATACCCCTAAAGACATACACTCGACAAAACAATACAATATACAATTACAAAGGACATTGTACATGTGCGGGACACTAAAGGCACAGCAGACAGTACAACAATCTCCTAAAACACCACTCCACTCTCCAGCACAACCAAACACACCTTCTCACAAGCACAGACAAAAAGGCTTTGAGTAAAAGAGAAAATGAAAGTAACTTCACAGTTCCTGGTTTGCAGCATGGGTGATCCATTGCATCACTTCCTGTGCGGATGCATCACATTTTAAGCTGATGTGTCAATGTTTTTGATGCTTCCAGCCAATGCGTGGATTTCAAGCCAGGGCCTGACAAAGCAGCATGCAGTAATTTAGACGCGTCGGGTGGGATGTGTCATTTTTGGCTGATGCGTTGGCTTTAAAAAACACGCATTAGGCTAATGCGTTTTTATTATTGATGGAATGGTGCAAATGTGTGTTTTTCTGTATAATGTGATGTGCAATGCATGTAAAAATTTACAGGGATGGCTGTGTTGCCTGTGAATAGTTGAGGTGGCATGTTTATTGTCTTTGAATGTGTGTAATGTGTGTTGACAGTATACATATGTGAGAGTGCATACATTACTGGGATCAGACTATGCATAGGGCCCAGCCCCTATGTTAGTCCAATGGCACACCTTACAAGAGGTGTCCGGTGTGTAACCTAACTATTGGCACCCGATTACATTGCTTGAGATACCCCCAGGGATGCTGCAAACTCACACTGGAATGGGGTCAGTGCACCCACATCTAACACAGCGCAGCCTTCTGTCAATCTGTGCTGTGTATCACAGTGCAGGCACCAGGCTGTTGAGCATCTTGGGATGGGGGTTACAATTTCCCTTGCAGGCAAGTGCTTTGATTGGCTGGACCCACCTGGAAGGGGATGTATGGATGGGGCCATAGGCCCCCATTCCCCACTCCAGGTGGCTCACATCAGGGGACGCACTGCTAGTCCTCCTCCGGGGATTGAATTTGCCTCTCGCCCCACATCTTACATAGAGCGTACAGTCCAAATCAGAGTGATTTTCACATTAGCATGGGCCCATGCACCCCTGTACAAGAGGGTGTAACCTCTGTTGATGCCACAGCCAGTATATGTGTCCCTTCCCCACAGCTTTGTCATGAATATCGACACAAGCGTGTGCAGCACCTTCAGGCATTTCCAGGAACCCTGGGGGACCACAAAGTGTGTGCAAAGACTGACCTGTGCACCTGCAGCACTTTGACCAAACAGCACTTGGTGTGAATACTGTGGCACTTAAGGTTTTTTTTTTTCAAATTGGCTAGCATGTGAAGCTGCCCATGGCAAAGTTTAGTATTTATAATTTGTATGTGTGATATGAGATCTCCTAATGGATATGATATGTGGGTGCATAATTGTATGTTGCATATGTAGACTGTAGGGGTTGGACTGAGTTCCCATGCACATACTATGTGGATCACTTCACAGTCATCAAACTATGAGTGAACTCAACTATCTTACACAAGAATGAGGCTGTACAAAAGGCTGGCTGTACAAGAGAGACACACAGTAATTGCACACTATCTCTGTTAGCACACCATGTTTATTGTGTTTGGCAATGGAGAAGTATTTGGGACAGGTTGTTGCCATGCACACTATTTTGGATGTACCATATGCTGTTTGTCACACATAGCTACCTACGTTTTCTTTCTGGCAATTACTAGCAGATATGATATGAGTGTTCAGATGTTTACTGTGCCTACGAAGTCAGTTTGCTTACACCCTGGTAGTACTTATATGTTTATTTTTATATAGGTACATGATTTAATTTAGTCATAATTTTGTGACATTGTGAAAGTCATTCACCCAGTTGTTTAAGAAAATGGTACTATAAGGTACCTTCACCGTGTTGCTGCTACTGAGTGGACATTTTGAACTTGCTCCTCATCTTCCTCATCCTCATCATTTGGAATTTCCTGCTCCTCATTGTCATCGGGCCATGGTACATTTGTCCGTACACAAATATGATGAAATATGCAGCACACTAGTATTATTTGCAAACCATTGGTGGCGAGGAGAGTATTTGGCCCTCAGACATATCCAGGCTCCTGAAGTGGGACTTGTGGATTCCGAAAGTCCTCTCTACGATGGACCAGGTCCTGCTTAGGCCATGATTAAAGTTCCGCTGGGTTTCCATACGGGGTCATTTATAAAGAGTCATCACTCACGGCGGAAGACAATATCCTTGGTAAGCTGCACAGAAAGCAGGGGTAAAATTAGTAAATATTAATGACAGATGATGGCCCCACATTCATATACATTCTGTTATGTGTCCTGATTGGCTCATACACCTTGCCAATAGTATGAGACATGCTCTGACATTGTTTGGCATACACGCAAGTTGATTTCAGATTTGACTGACACTGTACTACATATACAGGTGTACGGTCCTCTGTGATACACTTACTATTTGTCATACTTGTGAGTGTGAATGCTATGAAGGTGGTGATTTGTCACCAGTAAGAAGAGTCAGCCATTGAGAAGTCAAATCTCTCACACTCGTCTATGATCTATGTTATTTTCGTACAAAAGCATCACGTTTGGGCCTAAAGCGTCATTTTATTTTTTTCACTCAAACAGCAGGATTACAAGGATGGCGTTACTTTTCATTAAAAAAAAATCACATTTGGGCCTAACACATCCCATTGATATTTAAAGTTGTCTGATTTTATTATGTTAAAACATATGTTGATGATATGTGTGTTTTGAGTACGACATGATTGTTCAAAGGGCAATGTGCCTGTTACGCACAACACTTTACAAGATCAGTGCATTGTGTCTGGCACTTTTAGGATGACAACAGCGTTCAAACTTGACTTACAACTGTTGTGGCCTACTTGTAGTTTCCAACATGTGGGTGAGTTGTTGTTTTCTGGAACTCTGACATAAATTCGAAGACAAATGATGCTTTGATTATTTATTTTCATGTCAAAGCACTGTCATCCATGGTGTGGAGACACATTCACAGACATGTGATCCAGGTGAAGAAATTTTGCGCAATGTGTGTGCGTCTGCGAGTAGCTGCAGCTGTGTTTTGGACGTCTCCATCGTCAGTTGCCTCCTCTTCTTCCTCCATCAGTATTTCTGTGGTTGATCTCCGTCCCAAGAGACATTCATGTGCACACATATGTTGCGCAGTATAGCACACTCTAATATAATTTTGCAGGTCGGTGGGGGGCATATAGCAATCTACCCCAGACACATCCAAGCAGTGGAACCTGCCCTTGAGCAGGCCAAAGGTCCACTCCACAACATTATGGGCCTCACGATGACCCTGGGGGTCATGAGACCGCCAGGGCTGTGGAGGAGGTCGGACCGCCGCCAAAGCAGCAGTCCGGCCTCCACATTACGACTGTGGTGGAGCCGCCATGGTTGGACCAACGACACCGCCAGGTTGCCGCCAGCCGACAGCCTGGCGGTCTCCGCGGTCTCAATCCACAAGGGCAGCGCTGCTTGCATCTCTGCCCTGGGGATTACGAGTCCCCTTTCCGCGAGCCTTTGCATGGCGGTAGCCCCGCTATGCAAAGGCCGGTGGAAAGGGGGTGCACTTGGAATGGGCACTGCAGGGGCCTCCATGGACAGCCCTGTCACGCTTTCCACTGCCTGACTTAAGGGCAGTGGAAAGCACGACGAGTACTGCTGCACCCGCCGCACTGCCACATTGCCACCGGCTCGATTACGAGCCTGCCTCAATGTTAAGGCCCTGTTCACCACAGGGCCGGCGGGCAGAAATGCTGCTTTGGCCCGCCGGCCCAGCAATGAACTCGTAATAGGGCCAGCACTGTTCTGGCTGCACTGGCAGTCAGGTGACAGTAGAAGTTTGTCGAGCGGCCTCTGCCGCCCTCCAAACTCATAATGAGGGCCTATGAGTTCTGATATGCTCTTGGTTGTATGCCTTCTCCGGATCTGTCTGGGGGTTTGCATACAGGATCCTTACCTACTGCTGTATCCCATGTCCTTGGTCAGCTGAAACTGCAAAAAGGGCCAGTGTCAATGTTTAGGATATCTGTATTGGGTACATTCCTTCCCATGTGTGTTATGTGTAGTGGTATTATCATGCACTTCTCCTAGTTATAATCACATGATGTGTCAATCATGATGGTGTACAGACCTTTACAGGGGACTCTTCACTCAGTCTATGTGATGTCAAATGCAGTGTATGGGCAGATACATCTTACAATTCTACATCCGGACTGTCATGTTAATGCAGCAGAATTTGGTGGTGGCTGATTCACTCAATATTACGTGTTCACACTACATGTGTGAAGAGACGGAATGTGGATGATATTTTTTTTTCTTGGAGGTGCTCCCTAGGTAGGTGGTAACATAAAAGTAATGGCTTACATAGACACATGCATGGGTCCATGGTCATACACAGTTGTTGTTGGTGGCCTACAATAGCTTGGCACAGGCCTTTGAGTGTAAAATATTGTCCAGGGCAGTTGACGTAATACCATCCACACAGTATGCACGCACACATACCAACTGAGTGACATGTTGTCAAAACTGCCAATGCCAGATCCAAGAGTGCATGTCACAGTGGAAGAACATTGTGTAAACGTGTGACGGCATTTTGCCCAATATGTGCACACAACACATGAATCCTGAAGACTTGGGAGTGGTCCTCTGCAGTCCAGCTACACAACTTCCTGCACTGCATGACATCTCTGAGAAAGGATTTGCGTCATTTATTTTAACGCAAATTTGGCACAAAACTAAGACCATATTCATACTTTGACGTTAGACCCCACTAACGTCAAAATTTCTCAGTGTGCGTCATTTTCTGGATGCGTGAAACCACCTTGCATTAATGACATGCAAGGTAGGTGTTCCCGTCCAAAAAATGACTTAAAACACCCGTGCGCCATATTTATCCAACTGGGCAAAAATGGCGCACGGCTGGTAGGCGGTGCCGGAAAATGACGTAAATCCTGATTTGCATCAAAAATTTACGGCTGGGTCAGGGCAGGCGTTAAGGGACCTGTGGGCTCTTCTCCATGGTGGGAGACCATGGAAGCAGTCCACAGGTGCCCGTCCCTGCACCCAGGGACACCCCCTGCCACCCTAGGACACCCATGGATGGGGAAACCCATCCATGGTGAGTGCAGGTAAGCGCAGGTAAGTATATATATATATATTTTTTTTAGAGTGGCATAGGGGGGCGTAACTTGGGCCCCCCTACCTGCCACTGTGCCCAATCGCCATGCCCAGGGGACAGTAGTCCCCTGGGCATGGCGATTGGGCAGGGGGGCATGACTCCTGCCTTTGCTAAGACAGGAGTCATTTCCATGGGGGTTGTGCACCCAAAAATGGCGCAAGTAAGGTTGGAGCCAATATTTTTTACTCTAACCTGACTTGCACCATTTTTTGACGCACAACCCCCATTCTTCCCTACGCCTGTGCTGCCCGGTAGAGTCATTGATTTTGACTCTAACCAGGCTGCAGCGCTGGCTAACGTCATTCCATAAATAAGGCGCCCGGCTGGCGCGTCGGAATGGCATTAGCCGGCGGTAAACTTTTTGACGCAAACCTGCGCTGGCGCTGGTTTGTGTCAAAAAGTATAAATATGGGCCTTAGTACACAATATTTGGGGCATCCTTTACTTTAAGGTTCCTTCCTGCTGTACCTGCTTGCACACAAGTTGCCTAGCAGGTACACATTCAGACATGCGTCAGGGGTTGTAGGGGTTCTTCATTGCATGCAGGATTGTATTTATGTGTGAAGGCGCACCTTCCAGCCAAGGCTTCTGCCTCAGAGGCATGGTGCGTGATGGATGTGTGTTACATTACATAGCACAAATAGGACATAGGAGTGATTTTGAAGATTTCTATTAATTTGGACAGTTACACATCACCTGTCCATGAGCAGTAGTGTGTCACCTTGCACCTAGTTCTTGGTGTGGGATCCATGACATGCCTGATGGACCATGGGAGTCGCATGGGACATCCTTACAATCAACATGGAACACCTCCCTTGCACACAGTGATGGTAGGCATTATTCCTGCCTGTCATGCATTGCTCTGTGCCTTTACATCATGCAACATCTGCAAAACTGCCTCTAGATGTATTCACATGTATAACTGGGGGACTTTCATTGCATATGTAACATGGTGCATGGTGCATGGTGCATGTATGTGGAACAGCCCTCATACCAAAGTCCATATCTGTGTAGGCATACAACGAGATGTGTATTGTGTTTCCCATTTGTAATTGTTAGTGGCTCTGCTAAGTACTTGAGTATTGCTTACCTAAAAGTAGGCCATTTCCATATTGCCCATCGTGGAATCGCCGGTTCATGATTGACTGCCGAAATATGGATGCATCATGCACACTGCCAGGGTATTTTGCCACCACATTTGTGATTAACCCACAGTGGTCGGCAATGGCCTGGATATTGAGGGAGTAGGTGTGTTTCCTGTTGCGATCGAGATGGGCAGTTGCAGCAGGAGGGAGCAGTTGCACATGTGTGCCGTCCATGGAACCCGGCACATGAGGGAAGACAGCAATGGCATAAAATCCTTGTTTGATCTCCTGCTGCAGTTGCTGGGTGTTGGGGAAGAGCATGTAGTGAGTTGTCAGATGGATGGATGATGGCATCCAGGACGAGGGTTGGAATGAATAGAATGATGGCTGGGATATCCCACCACTTGGACTGCAGTTATCAGGAAGGATTCCGAGGCCAGCATGTTAAGTTCAGCCATGAGCTTTGTCTGTGGAGGGATGTTGGTAACCCTGCCCACTGTTGCCTGGAGTCTTAGTACAATCAGGTGTAGCAGCTGTGCAATAGACTCCCTCCTCAGACGGTAATGGGTAATTACGTCTTCCTTCCTCAGTCCAATTAGTGACATACTCTGTCGATAAATGTGCTCCCTTCTCCTGCGCTGCCTCTGTGGTGAAGGTGATGGTGATAGTGGTGGTGCTGGTGCAGGTGGTGGTGATTGTAGTGGTGATGGTGGTGGCTGTGGTGGTCTTCTTGGGGCTCCAAGCTGCACTAGGAGTAGGTCCAGGGTGTCCCAGAGCTTGACAGAGTGATTTGGGTATGTTCTACTTATGTACCAGTGCCAATGCATAATTTTTACTCCTGGTCTGAAGAAGTGTTAATGTTTTGGTGCATTTGAGACTTGCACGTCTTTTGGCAAAGAAGCATCATTTTTCGATTTCCTTGTAATTTCGGCTGCATCAATTCTGTGTGTTCTTTACCTTTACCTTGAATATCATTGTCGTTATCTGATGCAGCCAGATCTGGTGCGAGGAAAAATTGACGCACAGGAGAGAAAAGTGTCGCTAGAGAACTCTAGCGTCACTTTGTAACTATGGAGCAGTGAATGCATCGCCATTGCATCCAAAAAATGATGCATCAGTGGCGGAAGCTCCTTGTAGAATGAGCCCCTTCAATTTTATGGTGTTGGATGGGTCCGGGCTTGGGGGCCTGCTGCCAGTACCTGATGGTGTAACTCATAGGCCTGAAGTTGGAGCCTTCCTGCTGGTGCTTGGAATTTTCTTTTAAACTGCAGTGGCTAATGCAGACGTGTTTTTGGTGAGTTGAGCATGTGGGGGTCTTCAATGTGGTAATCAGTGCTTAATTTGTAAACAAATAAGTGTTTTGGCCCAAAGTTTTTCTCAGAAGCCAGGAGCTGATGCTCACCACAATCGAGAGCGCCAAATACCAAGGCTGGGTAGTCTGGGTTCTACCTCATCCCTCTCTCTTCCACCACCAGGCACTCCGTGCCCTTGCTTGCGCTCTTGCAGGTTCTTTTTCATCCCTGCTTTCTCACTTTGTCACTGATTTTCTGTCTTTCTCTTCCTTGCCCTTTCCTTGGTTTGAGTTTTCCCTCCCTCTTGGTCAAAGGCTAATACATTTTAAAAAGTGCTAGTCCCCAAAAATGAGTGGTTGCGTGTCTCACCTACAGCCACCGGCTCAAATTAAGCACTCATGTCGTGAACCGCCTGCAGTGAAAGAAGTTGAAGTGAGTATTGTCTCTCTGGCACATTTCTCTGTCACACTTTCTTTCTAAACCTCTAGAACATTTTTTTGGGCCTCAACTCTTTTCTGCATATCAACAATCTTTTTTCCTGCTCAATCTGGTTGTCATTTCGGCTGTTCTACTAAGGGCCTTATTTCTTGGGGGAGGGGAATACTCTGTCACAAACTTGACGGATATCCCATCCGCCGCATTATGATTCCATCAAATCCTATCGAGATCGTAATACAGGGGACAAAATAATTGTAAAATTTGTGACAAAGTAACCCAACCACCAAGATTGCAATCAGACCTTAAGTCTTCTATTGTTATTCGTCACACTATTTTCATTGTTTTTGACACAGAAGCTCAGTCGATCCTCTCTTGGGGCCATATTTATACTTTTTGACGCAAAACTGCGCTAACACATTTTTGCGTCAAAAAAATTAGCGCCGGCTAACGCCATGCAGGCGCCATATTTAATCAATGACGTTAGCCGGCGTTAGCCGCCTGCGCTGCCTGATGTGCGTGGAAAAAAACGATGTACACCAGGCAGTGCCGGCGTAGGGGGATATGGAGCTTGGGCGCCAAAAAATGGGGCAAGTCAGGCTGAGGCAAATTTTTTGCCTCAACCCGATTTGCGCCATTTTTTTCGACTCCCAACCCCCATAGAAATGACTCCTGTCTTAGCAAAGACAGGAGTCATGCCCCCTTGCCCAATGGCCATGCCCAGGGGACTTCTGTCCCCTGGGCATGGTCATTGGGCATAGTGGCATGTAGGGGGGCACAAATCAGGCCACAAAAAAAAAAAAAAAAAAAAAACTTACCGGAACTTACCTTAATGTCCCTGGGATGGGTCCCTCCAGCCTTGGGTGTCCTCCTGGGGTGGGCAAGGGTGACAGGGGGTGTCCCTGGGGGCATGGGAGGGCACCTCTGGGCTCCTTCTGAGCCCACAGGTCCCTTAACGCCTGCCTTGTCCAGGCGCTAAAAAACAGCGCAAAAGCGGCCGTACGTCATTTTTTTTGACCCACCCACTCCCGGGCGTGAATTTTGCCCAGGAGTGTAAATACGGCGCACATGCCTCGGAGTCAATTTTTTAGACGGGAACGCCTACCTTGCATATCATTAACGCAAAGTAGGTGTCCACGCTAAAAAATGACGCAAACTCCATGAACTTTGGCGCTAGACGCGTCTAACGCCAAAGTATAAATATGGAGTTAGTTTTGCGTCGGAATTGCGTCAAAAAAAACGACGCAATTCCGGCGCCAACAGAGTATAAATATGCCCCTTGGTGTTTCCTGACTTTTGTCAGGGTCTCCAGCTTGGGATCAGTACATTTGTATTATCTGGCCCTTCCGGGGCCCATGATGGTGATGGTACATGGAGGTACTTCTGTGTACGAGGATCCTGCCTGTACAGCCCCCTGCTGGACCCGACAAAGAAGATGCCCAACTACTGATGTTCTGCTGCAGCCCTGCCATCTTCAAACCTCCACTTGGGTTAGAACCACTTTCTGGGGCATTGTCCAATATGGATCCCTATGTTGGCTCTGGCACACCAACATGCCCAAAAGGGGGATTTTTGTGTGTTCTGCGCCAGCGCTATTTACCGGCTGTGATAAATATCAGATATCGATATTCACCACACCAGATAAATTCAAGACATATGGTTGTCGGGTGTGGTGAAAATCAAAACCCGATATTTATGGAACACAATTAAATCTGATTCATCAGTAATCACAATCAACTTGTGAAAGCTTTTCTCCAGGTGCGATATCCAATACATGTTGGACTAATTCAGAGTACACTTACATAGCAGTGAACCAAGAAAGCTAGGGCTTTTAGAACCATCCTTATAATGAGTAAAGGAAATTACAAGTCCCATAAAGATGGCTGTTGATTGGTGAAAACATGTCAAAAAGTGGTCAGATTGTTTTCATGCACTTGAATTCCTTAAATTCTCTAATAATGTAAAACTCATGTTCTTGTCTTAATGTCACTGTGGCCTGCTTCAGCCATGGTGTCTTGTTCATGCTAACAATGCTGACAGGATCAGACAATCTCTGACGTTGAGGCACACTGTGACCTGACATTCTATATCAGGCACTGGAAATTAGCTTGCTCAGTCAAAAACTGCTCACATTTTTGCTACTTCTGAAGCCCAGTCTGTGGTTCTCATGAGTTCAGCATCAGCACCTGCTTGTATTCTTGGTGAGAATATAGGAACCCTGTGTAATAGGGAATGCATTTGGGCCCTGTCAGTCCTCAAGGGACATGAATGCACCAATGATTTTAGGGCATGCCCTGATTGGTTGACACTGTGGTTCACCGACTGTTCATTTTTCCTTCTCAACAAACACTTTCAGGCTCAACTAAAACTTGAGGAGAAGTTTTCTTTGACAACACCTTAGTCACATGACATAACAAAGGTGGAATGCTGGTAACCTGCTTCATTTGGGGCTAACGTTGTCCCACTAGAAAGGGTGGACAGTGCTACCTTATCCACAGCCAAACACAATGACTGACAGAGTGGGATGTCAGTCTGACACCACACAAAACTGCCTGTCGACCATCAAGAGACTTGGAATTTATCAACTGAGTGAAGCCTGAAGTGTCCACTTGTGTCTCGCTGCATTCCCAATCCCTTCTGAAAAGTGTCAGAATTCTGCACTCTGGATAACGGTCCTGCAACTACTCTGAAATAATAAAAACCTCTGCAAATCCTTCTGAGATCTGTAATCTTCAGAGGTCTGAGAGAGGTGGTCAGTCCATCAACAACAATCACACCCCAGCTGCTCCCTCTCACTTGGTTTCCCCAAGGTCATGTCCTTTGGGAGGAAGGTCAATCAATCAGGCTGTATTTATAAACTGTGGTTTATCACTTGTGAGGGTATCCAGGCGCTAGGCTGAGGGTCTCAGTCGAAGAGCCAGGTCTTGTGTCCCTTCCTTAAGTCAGCCAGTGAGGGTGCTGTTCGAAGGTGGAAGGGAAGGGCGTTCCAGTATTCGGCGGCAAGGTGGGAGAAGGATCGACCACCGGCAAGGCAGTGGCAGATGCGCAATGTCTGTGTCGGGGTGAGGTGAGCGGATTTTTCTAGGTGGTTGGTGGAAATTAAGCCAATGGTTCATGTATGCTGTTTTGTGGTCGTGGAAGGATTTATAGGCATGGGTCAAGAGCCTGAAGTGACATCTCTTCTGGATGGGGAGCCAGTGGAGGTCTCTCAAGTGCTGGGAGATGTGGGTCCTTTTGAGCAGCTTGAGGATGAGTCTGGCTACTGCATTTTGGATCATCTGGAGTCTTCTCATGAGTTCTCCAGTGGTGCCTACGTAGAGAGCATTGCAGTAGTCCAGCCTGCTGGTGATGAGGTCCTGCGTCACTGTTTTCCTGGTGCTGGTGGGTAGTCACTTGAAGATTTTGCAGAGCACGTGCAGTGAGTGGAAGTAGGCAGAAGCAACGGTGTTGACTTGTCGTTTCATGGAGAGTTAGCTGTCCAAGATGATGCCAAAGTTGTGGGCATGATCTTTCGGCCTAGAGGTGGGGCCGAGTTCCACCAGAAGTAGTTCCAGATGGAGGTATGTCTGCCGAAAATCAGCTTTTCTGTTTTGTCTGTGTTGAGTTTTAGGCAGTTGTTTCTCATCCATGCAGAGATGTTCTTCATGCAGTAGTGAAAGTTATTTTTTATCGTAGTGGGGTCCACTGAGAGTGAGAGGAGTTGGGTGTTGTCAGCGTAGGAGATGATGTTCATATTGTGGGTTCTGATGATGTCTGCTGGTGGCGTCATGTAGATGTTAAAGAGGGTGGGACTGATGGATGAGTCATGCGGGATGCTGCAGGTGGTGTGCTTGGGCGGAGAGGTGAAGGGAGGGAAAAGAATCCTCTGTGCACATCCTGTGAGGAAGGATGCCGGCGGCCTTAGAGTATCGTCCTTGATGCCGATCTGGTACAGATGGTTGAAGAGTGTGTGGTGGGAGATGGTGCTGGGTAGGAGGGAGACATGAAAAAGTGGGAAAGGTCGCTGGGGAACAGTGAGGTGGGAAGTTGCGAGGGCGCAGTGCCTAGGTCACAGGAACCTTGGCCTACGGTGACTGTGAACAGCGCGCAGGAGGGGTCTGCCATCTGGTGATGCTGCTGGCTGGTGAGGCAGTCTCCTAAAGCGGGAGCAGTCCTCCAGTCAGATGCAGAAGAGACTGGCAGCAGGAGAGAGCTGTCGTGGACCTGCTCACTGGAGCTGTGATGCGCTGCAGCCTCCATGAAATAGGTCCTAGGACAAGTGCTGGGGAGGCGGGAGGTGTGAAAAAGCGGGTAAGGTCGCAGGGGAATGGTGAGGCAGAAAGTGGAGAGAGCCCGGTGCCTGGTCACAGGAACCTGGGCCTAGGGTGAATGGGACCAGGGAGGCAGGATGTGCTGAAGCAGAAAGTTTTAACAGCTTCTTGCACTTGCAGTGACCATGGTGGCCCCTGACCTCCTGCAGACTTAACCATTTCCTGCCTCCAGAACTCTGTTCTTTCTGCTTTCCTCTGGTTCTTCAGCCACAAGCGGAGCCTTCCATGACCCTCTTCCTCATCCAGTGTCTCTCCTGTGGCTCCCAGGTTAACCGGCATTGCTGCCTATCAAAACTTTCAACCAGAGCCTGCTTCTTCTGCTCTATATATGCAACCATTTCCTTGCTCCTTAAGTATTATTGTCAGTGCATGTATTAACAAAGTCCCGAGTGCATTCAGTTGTGCTGTTCTTAATAACCTTAGAGTAGGAAACTGGGTGACTGGTTGAGGGGGGTGAAACTCTTCCGAAGCAGCAACCACATTTCCTGTCACGGTGAACACACAAGTAAACCCCAGAGTAACCTGTGCTCAGCTTTCTGGATGCTCGGCACAAAAGCAAAGAGGCTGAAACTCAGAGGCAATGTGTAAATTATTTATGGAGCACTTCAAACAGTAATAAAGTGAAAATTCAACAAAGGAAAAAAAATCCCACACCAATTTAGAAAAATGTAGTAAAATGTAGTAAAATTTAACAAATTATTTATTTAAAAATAATAGTGCCAAGAAGCACAAAGCACCAACTGTGGTTATCTGGTTGTGCCAGACCGGGACAAAGGCACTGCGATGGAGCATGGGCCATCTACATAGACCAAGGTAGGCAAACTGAACAAAGTACCATAAATCCAGGTTGCAGAAAGTTGTAGAATCACGCACAGAGGATGCATCACACAGCAATAGTTCCAAGGTGCTTTGGGGCTGTGATGCGAGATCCTGCATCAGGATGCATTGGGATATGTCCTCCAGAGGGTGTTCCAAGGAGTTGCAGGTCTGCGATGTGAGGTCCAGCATTAGGATGCATCACAGAGCAGCTGTTCTGAAGAGCTGCAGGACGGTGATACAAGGTCTTGTGTTTGAGATACATCGCGATACACTGTGCAGCAGTGTTTCCGATGGGCCTGCAGGGTGATGCATTGCATGTCGTCAGGTCTGCTAGGACCACAGCTGGGCTTACAGAGCACCTTCAAGCCCACTTCCAAGGGTCAAGGACTGGGGTGGCACCACTTGTGGAGGGGCAAGATTCACAGCAGGCAGAGTCCAGGTGCTGGGTTCAAGGTGATTGGAGCCTTTCTGTCCGTAAGGCTCTGATCAGGAGGCCAGTCAACTAGCCCTTGGAATCACTCTGGTGGTTCTGGGTTGAAGATGCAAATCCAGTCCTTTGGACGTAGGCAGCAGGGCAGAAGAGTAGTAGTCCTTTTTACAGAGCAGCACAGCAGTCCTATCAGAGTCTTCCAAAGGTCCAGATGAATACTGAAGAGTTGGGTTTAAGGGTCCAATGTTTATACTTGGTCCAGCTTTGAAGTAGGAGCGGGTTCTGGAGGTTTCCACCTCCAGATGTGTTTCAAATTTCCTGCCTCCCTGCCCTGGCATCAGCTTGGATGGGGTCCTTTGTGATGTGCAAGTATGGTAGGTGACTGCTCCTCCCCCTCATAAAATCAGAGATTGCCCATCCTGCCACCACCTATTCCCCCTTTGTCTTCCTGTCTGGAAGCAATACACAAAGACCAAATGCCAGCTACAGCTAGTCATGTGACCCAGGATACAGGCTGCAGACACCAAATGTGTGGGGCAAGGAAATGCCATCCTTCTACAAGTAGCTTTTTCAGAATTGTGACTAAAAATCCAACTTTACCATTAGATTACAATTTTATAGATATCAAACTCGAGATTCCTACTTGCTCCCAATTGAAAGTTAACACTTAATAAACACAACAGCAGACCCCAATGTTATGCTCTGGGCATTTTTAGGATTGTTACTCAAAATCCGACTTTACCATTAGAGAGGATTTTAAATTACAATTATTTAGAGACCAAACTCAACTTTCCTACCTACTCCCAACTGAAAGTTATCCGTCATTAAATGTAATAAGGTAACCCAATGTTATCCTACGGGAGAGGTTAGGCCTTGCATTAGAGAAAAACGAATTTAGGAGTGTTTCACTCCGAGAACATGTGAAAGTTAAAAGTACAAGTCCAACTTTGTAAACACACTGCACCCTGCCATATGGCCTGTTTCACGCTTAACCTATAGGTGACTTATATGTACTAAAAAGGAAGAGTTAGGCCTAGCAAAAGGTTCATTTTGCCAGGTCGCAATGGCAGTTTAAACTGCCCACATGCTGCAATGGCAGGCCTGGGACATATTTGAGAAGCTACTTAAGTGAAAGACACAATCAGTGCTGCAGGCTCACTACCACCATTTAATGTACAGGCCCTGCGAACATGTAGCACAACTGTACGTATGAAGCATTTCTTTCCAAACTGCAGGTTGTACAAAACACTGTGGTGCATTTGGTTTGTAATCTTCCTTCAGGTATCCCCTTGATTCACACTCTGAAGGCTCTTCATTGACTGCCGGCTAGGAAGCGGTCCCTGTTCAAGATTCTCTGTCTAATCCATAAGTTTCTGGCAGGCAAGAGCCTGATCTACCTATGCCGAAAGCTTACTCTATACTGCCCCAGCAGAAATCCCAGATCTGAGGACAAAGCTTTGTAAAGTCCTCACCATATCCGTACCTCAGGATATGGTGGTCAGTCTTTCTCTAATCTTGCCCCCTATCAATGGAATAAACTTCCTTTCTATATTCAATCTTGTACAAACTTATGCAGATTTAAAACAACTTTTGAAAGACCTGAGTATTTAATAAATTGTCTTATCCTAATTCAGGAAAAGCGCCAAAATACACTTTCGTGGTTGAGCCATTCGCGCTATATTAAGTTCTCATAACAACAATAATAACTGTACTAGGGACTTACAACTAAATTCAATGTGCTAATTGGATGTGAGCAATGTTACCATGTTTCAGGGAGTGAGCACACACACTTTAGCACTTGCTAACAGGGGTAAAGTGCGCAGAATCCTTAGGCCAACAAAAAAATTAGATCATTAACAATGGAGAAGTAAGGCAATACGTTTGGAGGAAGATCACCTTAAGGCTGGCACGTCTAAGACTTAGCACTCAGATTACATTACACGTAGTATTCAATCTTACTGTATTTTTAGTGCATATATTACTAAGCTCCAGTGCATTTAGTGCTGCAGATTCCTTTACATTTCATACTCAGATTACACTGTCGTAGTATTCAAGTTTACAGTGCCTTTTCGTACTACTGCTAGCGCATATATTACCTCAGCTCTAGTCCATTCTGTGCTGCATTTATCTCTACCTTTGATACTCAGAATACACTGTACATAGTTTTCAAGTTAAGAGTGTTTTAAGCCCTAGTGTCAGGGTACATATTATCTCAGATCCAGGGCATTCAGTGCTGCAGATTTCAGTACCTTTGGTACTCAGGCTACACTGCACGTAGTTTACAGTGCTTCTAGTACTAGTGCCAGGGTGGATTGTACGACGAAACAACGACTTCAAAAACAACTACTGCCTTAACAACGAGGTCAGAACACCGACCTCGTTGCCACTACTAATGATTTTACCACGAATGCCTTAACAATGATATTTCGTTGTAAAGGCATTCCTGATAAAATCATTAGCAATAGGCACCATTCACCCTACATCCCTCACCCCACCCCCCCAACCCCACCCTAAAACCTAAAACCCCCTGACCTCCACCCACTCCACAAAACCAAAAACGCCCCACCCCCCCAACCCCACCCTAAAACCTAAAACCCCCTGACCCCCCACCCACTCCCCAAAACCAAAAACGCCCCACCCCCCCAACCCCACCCCAAAACCTAAAACCCCCGATCCCCCACCCACTCCCCAAAACCAAAAACGCCCCACCCCCAACCCCACCCTAAAACCTAAAACCCCCTGACCCCACACCCACTCCCCAAAACCAAAAACGCCCCACCCCCGACCCACTCCCAAAAACCAAAAACGCCCACCCCCCAACCCCACCCTAAAACCTAAAACCCCCTGACCCCCCACCCACTCCCCAAAACCAAAAACGCCCCACCCCCCCAACCCCACCCTAAAACCTAAAACCCCCTGACCCCCCACCCACTCCCCAAAACCAAAAACGCCCCACCCCCCCAACCCCACCCTAAAACCTAAAACCCCCTGACCCCCCACCCACTCCCCAAAACCAAAAACGCCCCACCCCCCCAACCCCACCCCAAAACCTAAAACCCCCTGACACCCCACCCCCTCCCCAAAACCTAAACCCACCACTTACCTTCGCCAACTCCCTTCTTTGTACCTTAACCACGCATGTTCGTTGTTCAGAACATACGTAGTTAAGGCACAAAAAACGAGAGTCGTGGTTAAAAAAAGCGTTGTTGCGCTTTCGTTGACCACGACTTTCGGAAAAAAAAAGTCATAAAAAAGGATGTTTCCCGCCAGGGTGCATATTACCTCAGGAACACTGCATTCAGTGCTGCAGATTTAAGTACTTTTTGTAAATGCAAGCACGTTTTTCAAGTTTACAGCGCTTTTAGTACTAGCGCCAGCACTTGGTACTTCAGAAACACTGCATTCAGTGCTGCAGATTTAAGTACCTTTCGTAAATAGTGTACACAGTTTTCAAGTTTACAGTGCTTTTAGTGCTAGAGCCAGTGCGTGTGTTACCTCAGCTCCAGTGCATACAGTGCTGAAGATTTCAGTACCTCTAGTCGTTAGAATACACTGCACACAGTTTTCAAGTTGTTGGACTTTTTCCCTTTTGCTGGGTCATCTCCAATCTTTTTGCCTCCTTCCTCCTACTTATTCTGACCTGTTTTTGTTGGCTTTAGGACTCTGGGTACTTCACCACTGCTAACAAGTGCTAAAGTGCATATGCTCTCTGTCTAAACTGTATTGTTGATTGGCTTTCCATGATTGGCATATATGATTTACTAATAAGTCCCTAGTACAGTGCACTAGAGGGGCCCAGGGCCTGTAAATCAAATGCTACTAATGGGCCTGCAGCACTGGTTGTGCCACCCACCTAAGTAGCCCTGTAAACATGTCTCAGACCTGCCACCGCAGTGTCTGTGAGTGCAGTTTTAAACTGCCAATTCGCCTTGGCCAGTGTACCCACTTGCCAGGCCTAAACCTTCCCTTTTTATGCATGTAAGGCACCACTAAGCTAGGCCCTAGGTAGCCCCATGGGCAGGGTGCAATGTATGTTAAAGGTGGGACATGTACTTATATGATTTACATGTTCTGACAGTGAAATACTGCCAAATTCGGGTTTCACTGTTGCAAGGCCTACATCTCCCATAGGTTAACATGGGGGCTGCCTTTAAATATGATTAAAGCGTAGATTCCCTTTGTGAGCAGGCAGACATGGAGTTTGGGGTCTCTGAACTCACAATTTAAGAATACATATTTTAGTGACGTTGGTTTTTAGATTGCCCGTTTGAAAATGCCACTTTTAGAAAGTACGCATTTTCTTTCTTATACCGTTTCTGTGACTCTGCCTGTTTGTGGATTCCCTGTCAGGGTCAGTTTGACAGTTGGGCTGTTTGCCCCTCTCTCTAGACAGTGACACAAAGGGAGCTGGGGTGTAGCCTGCATATCTTGATGAGCCATCTGTGCTGGAGGGGAGGGAAGGAGTGGTCACTCACACCTGAAAGGGCTGTGCCTGCCCTCACACAATGCATTCTCCAACTCCCCAGTGAGTGTCTGGGGCCTGGCCTGAGCAAGGCAGGATCTCACAAACAAGAGAGACTTTCCTTTGAAGTAGGCCTACTTCAAAAGCAGAAAGAAGTGTAAGACGAGGACCCAAAACCCCTGAAAATTAGATCACTTCTGGAATCAAGAGGAACCTCTGCCAAGGAGAAGAGCTGAAGAGCTGAGGAGAAGTGCTGCCCTGCCTGTGACGGAGCTTTGTGGAGCTATCCTGCAGTTGCTGCTTCTGCCTGTGAAAGGAGACAAAGACTGGACTTTGTTGTGCATTCCTGCTTGTGAAGAACCTCCAAGGGCTTGAACTGAGCTTGCCTCCTGTTGTTGAAGTCTCAGGGCCGTCAAAGACTTCCCATGCAGCACCTGGACTCTCTGCTGAGATTCCTGCCCTGCCAAGTGGTGCCCTATCCAGTTCCTGGGCCCTTGAAAGGTGGAGCTGGTAGACAAAGACTGAAAATCCACGCACAGACCGACGTGCGGGGAAATTTTCAACGCACCTTCAGTGATGAGGCTGATAAACGACATGCTGCCGGCTTTGCGGATGAAATCAACGCTCCACCTGCATCGCGGCTGGAAGATTGATGCAACCTTTAGTCGTTAGAATACACTGCACACAGTTTTCAAGTGTACAGTGCTTTTACTAGTAGTGCCAGTGCGCGTGTTACCTCAGCACCAGTGCATTCAGTGTTGCAGATTTCAGTGTCTTTAGTCGTTAGAACACACTGCACACAGTTTTCGAGTGTACAGTGCTTTTACTAGTAGTGCCAGTGCGTGCATTACCTCAGCACCAGGCCATTCATTGATGTAGTTTTCTTTACCTTTGATACTTAGATTTCAGATATACATTGCTTTCAGTGCTAGTGCCAGTGCATGTGTTACCTCAGCTCCAGTGCATGCAGGGTTGCATATTTCAGTACCTTTAGTCGTTGGAATACACTGCACACAGTTTTCAAGTGTACATTGCTTTCAGTGCTAGTGCCAGTGCGTGTGTTACCTCAGCTCCAGTGCATGCAGTGTTGCAGATTTCAGTACCTTTAGTCGTTGGAATACACTGCACACAGTTTTCAAGTGTACAGTGCTTTCAGTGCTAGTGCCAGTGTGTGTTACCTCAGCTCCAGTGCATGCAGGGTTGCAGATTTCAGTACCTTTAGTCGTTGGAATACACTGCACACAGTTTTCAAGTGTACATTGCTTTCAGTGCTAGTGCCAGTGCGTGTGTTACCTCAGCTCCAGTGCATGCAGTGTTGCATATTTCAGTACCTTTAGTCGTTGGAATACACTGCACACAGTTTTCAAGTATACATTGCTTTTACTGCTAGTGCCAGTGTGTTACCTCAGCTCCAGTGATTGCAGTGTTGCATATTTCAGTACCTTTAGTCATTGGAATACACTGCACACAGTTTTCAAGTGTACATTGCTTTCAGTGCTAGTGCCAGTGCTTGTGTTACCTCAGCTCCAGTGCATGCAGTGTTGCAGATTTCAGTACCTTTAGTCGTTGGAATACACTGCACACAGTTTTCAAGTGTACATTGCTTTTAGTGCTAGTGCCAGTGTGTATTACCTCAGCTCCAGTGCATGCAGAGCTGCAGATTTCAGTACGTTTAGTCGTTAGAACACACTGCACACAGTTTTCAAGTGTACATTGCTTTTAGTGCTAGTGCCAGTGCGTGTGTTACCTCAGCTCCAGTGCATGCAGAGCTGCAGATTTCAGTACCTTTAGTCGTTAGAACACACTGCACACAGTTTTCAAGTGTACATTGCTTTCAGTGCTAGTGCCAGTGCGTGTGTTACCTCAGCTCCAGTGCATGCAGTGTTGCAGATTTCAGTACCTTTAGTCGTTGGAATACACTGCACACAGTTTTCAAGTGTACATTGCTTTCAGTGCTAGTGCCACTGTGTATTACCTCAGCTCCAGTGCATGCAGACCTGCAGATTTCAGTACCTTTAGTCGTTAGAACACACTGTACATATGATTTTATTTTACAGTGCTTTCAGCGCCTTTGTGATTCAAGTCTGCAGTGCCTTTAGTTCGCCAATCCCCTGCTTTAATCTTTCTTACTCTTGTCTCATGTATCCTGCTCGTTGCCAGTACTATCATCTCAGCTCATGCTCCCTCCTGATGCTCCTGCTCTTCTCAGCTTCCCTCTTCTCAAATATCGACGTTTCCTCCGTAGTTTGTATTGTGTGTTATGTACCAGTGGTGATCAGCTGGAGAGCTGCTCCAGTTGGCAGGCTCTACCCTCACTTTCTTTTGTGTTGTTTTGTTTGCCCGAGTTGTTAATTATGCACTGGTCGCTGTCTTGAGGAAGCAGTCTTTCTTCTCTTCCTGCTGTCTCCAGGATGCAGTCTCTCTTCTCCTCCAATCATCTTCAGGAAGCACTCTCTCTTCTCCTCCTGCAGTCTCCAGGAAGCAGTCTCTCTTCTCCTCCAATCGTCTTCAGGAAGCACTCTCTCTTCTCTTCCTGCTGTCTCCAGGATGCAGTCTCTCTTCTCCTCCAATCATCTTCAGGAAGCAGTCTCTCTTCTCCTCCTGCGGTCTCCAGGAAGCAGTCTCTCTTCTCCTCCGACAGTCTTCAGGAAGCAGTCTCTCTTCTCTTCCTGCTGTCTTCAGGAAGCAGTCTCTCTTCTCTTCCTGCTGTCTTCAGGAAGCAGTCTCTCCTATTACCTAGCCGTCTTCAGGAAGCAGTCACTCTTCTGTTCCTGCTGTCTCACAGTCACTCTTCTCTTCCTGCTGTCTCACAGTCACTCTTCTCTTCCTGCTTTCTCGCGGTCACTCTTCTTTTCCTGCTGTCTTTGGGAAGCAGTCACTCTTCTCTTCCTGTCTTGCAATCACTCGTCTCTTCCTGTCTTGCAGTCACTCTTCTCTTTCTGCTGTCTTGTGGTCACTCTTCTCTTCTTCCTGTCTCCAGGAAGCAGTCACTCTTCTCATCTTGCTGTCTCGTGGTCACTCTTCTTTTCCTGCTGTCTTTGGGAAGCAGTCACTCTTCTCTTCCTGCTGTCTCACATTCACTCTTCTTTTCCTGCTGTCTCGTGGTCACTCTTCTCTTCCTGCTGTCTCTCAGTCACTCCTCTCTTCTTGCTGTCTCACATTCACTCTTCTCTTCCTGCTGTCTCACAGTCACTCTTCTCTTCCTGTTGTCTCGTGGTCACTCTTCTCTTCCTGCTGTCTCGTGATCACTCTTCTCTTCCTGTTGTCTCGTGGTCACACTTCTCTTCCTGCTGTCTCGCAGTCACTCTTCTCTTCCTGTTGTCTCACAGTCACTCTTCTCTTCCTGTTGTCTCGTGGTCACTCTTCTCTTCCTGCTGTCTCGCGGTCACTCTTCTTTTCCTGCTGTCTTCGGGAAGCAGTCACTCTTCTCTTCCTGTCTTGCAGTCACTCTTCTCTTCCTGTCTTGCAGTCACTCTTCTCTTTCTGCTGTCTTGTGGTCACTCTTCTCTTCTTGCTGTCTCCAGGAAGCAGTCACTCTTCTCATCTTGCTGTCTCATGGTCACTCTTCTTTTCCTGCTGTCTTTGGGAAGCAGTCACTCTTCTCTTCCTGCTGTCTCACATTCACTCTTCTCTTCCTGCTGTCTCGTGGTCACTCTTCTCTTCCTGCTGTCTCTCGGTCACTCCTCTCTTCTTGCTGTCTCACATTCACTCTTCTCTTCCTGCTGTCTCACAGTCACTCTTCTCTTCCTGTTGTCTCGTGGTCACTCTTCTCTTCCTGCTGTCTCGTGATCACTCTTCTCTTTCTGCTGTCTCACAGTCACTCTTCTCTTCCTGCTGTCTCACAGTCACTCTTCTCTCCCTGCTATCTCAGTCACTCTTCTCTTCCTGCTATCTCAGTAACTCTTCTCTTCCAGCTATCTCAGTCACTCTTCTCTTCCTGCTGTCTCAGTCACTCTTCTCTTCCTGCTGTCTCACAGTCACTCTTCTCTTCCTGCTGTCTCTCGGTCACTCTTCTCTTCCTGCTGTCTCTCGGTCACTCTTCTCTTCTTGCTGTCTCACATTCACTCTTCTCTTCCTGCTGTCTCACAGTCACTCTTCTCTTCCTGCTGTCTCACATTCACTCTTCTCTTCCTGCTATCTAAGTCACTCTTCTCTTCCTGCTGTCTCAGTCACTCTTCTCTTCCTGCTATCTCAGTCACTCTTCTCTTCCTGCTGTCTCACAGTCACTCTTCTCTTCCTGCTATCTCAGTCACTCTTCTCTTCCTGCTATCTCAGTCACTCTTCGCTTCCTGCTATCTCAGTCACTCTTCTCTTCCTGCTGTCTCAGTGACTCTTCTCTTCCTGCTGTCTCACAGTCACTCTTCTCTTCCTCCTGTCTCTCAGTCACTCTTCTCTTCCTGCTGTCTCTCGGTCACTCTTCTCTTCCTGCTGTCTCACAGTCACTCTTCTCTTCCTGCTGTCTCTCGGCCACTCTTCTCTTCCTGCTGTCTCTCGGCCACTCTTCTCTTCCTGCTGTCTTCAGGAAGCAGTCACTCTTCTCTTCCTGCTGTCTCTCAGTCACTCTTCTATTCCTGCTGTCTCTCGGTCACTCCTCTCTTCTTGCTGTCTCACATTCACTCTTCTCTTCCTGCTATCTCAGTCACTCTTCTCTTCCTGCTGTCTCTCAGTCACTCTTCTCTTCCTGCTGTCTCACAGTCACTCTTCTCTTCCTGCTGTCTCTCGGCCACACTTCTCTTCCTGCTGTCTTCAGGAAGCAGTCACTCTTCTCTTCCTGCTGTCTCTCAGTCACTCTTCTCTTCCTGCTGTCTTCAGGGAGCAGTCACTCTTCTCTTCCTGGTGTCTCACAGTCACTCTTCTCTTCCTGCTGTCTCTCAGTCACTCTTCCCTTCCTGCTGTCTTCAGGAAGCAGTCACTCTTCTCTTCCTGCTGTCTCTCAGTCACTCTTCCCTTCCTGCTGTCTTCAGGAAGCAGTCACTCGTCTCTTCCTGCTGTCTTGGGTCTTCTCTTCCTGCTGTCTCTCAGTCACTCTTCTCTTCCTGCTGTCTCACAGTCACTCTTCTCTTCCTGCTGTCTCTTAGTCACTCTTCTCTTCCTGCTGTCTCTCAGTCACTCTGTCCTGTCCAGTGTGTGTCTCAGGGTCCAGGCACAAAGGGCCTCCCCCGCTGCTCCTATCAATGAGCCAGCAGCGCCAGCCAGTGTAATAAGACGTTTCCCAGCAGGGCAGAGGTTGCCCTTTGACCCGGTAGTGTTCCTCTCACACCCCTGCCGGGAGAGCATCATGAATGCCATAGAAGGAAGCTCCTGCCCTTCTCGGTTCACTGCTTCGGTGGCTTCCTGTCCTCTGTCTGCAGGACTTTCTCACTTCCCCTGGCCTGGATACTTCAGTGCAGGATGCAGGGCTCGCTCAGGCAGCTGTATTGTAAAACACCAGCAAACAGGAAGTCCGAATTTAACAACTCACTCTGTAAGCAGGGCCACTGGAATTATAGGGCAGGAGAGGGCCAAATTATGTGGCAGGGTTGAGTAAACTATGCCCCCAAAAAAACAAAATATGCGGCGTAATGCAGCACATTTTGTAACAGAAGTACTTCTTTATTTCATCACATTTAAATGTAGCAACACTGTCTGGGCTGTCTGCACCTCATTAGTACTAGTTTAGGACACATATATAGTAACAAGCAGCAGATAGGTGACCAGTTCTGCTTTACAAAGGGCTTCCACTGCGTGGCAGTATCTCTCACCGCATTTCTAGTAACTTTTGAACTGTTTGAGGTAGAAACATTTTTTAAATTAAAATCTGCAGATTATGCGGCAGACGATGGATTATGTGGCAAATGCATCACATCTGTATTAATGCGAAAATTGCCACAGCCGCACAATCGCATAATTCCAGTTGCCCTGTTTATAAGCCACATGTTGGCACGGTATCAGTGAATGAGTATTATTGATTGACCTTTAAGGAGGCCAGCGGGAGCCTCTGGCTGCATTGGTGGTTGCTTAGAAGCTTCCAATTTAACCTCAGAGAGCCGGCACCTCTCTCTTTGCTGTGAGTCAATCAATGAATCAGGATTTATAAAGCACGACTAATCACCAGATAGGGTATCCAGGCGCTAACAGGTCCCGGAGGCTCATTCGAACAGCCAGGTCTTGAGGGCCATTCGGGTGAACACCAAGTTACCGTGGGGCGGATTCCTTGGCCCTCCATCACCATGCACCATCCCACCCGGGGGTGAAGGAGCAGCCTCCTGAAACAAGTGTGCTCTGAGTCTGAGACAAGGGATCACCAGTTGGGGATACCAACTGGTCTCTGGGATGCAGCAAAGGGTCTTAGAGAGCATCTGAACTGGGCGTTACGCCACAGAGGAGAGGTGGTAAGGACCCAAATACCAGCTCTCTCAAGTCTAGTGTGATTTCAAACTATAGTATTCAAAGGGTGTGCAAACAAGCACAACTAGGCCCTAGAAGGCTGCACATCCACAACAAATACATAATATGTATTGAGTATATAGTTTGAAGCTCCAAATCGCTAAAACTGTGTGGTTTTAAAACATCTTAAGACGTAAAGCACAGAAGAGATGTCCCTGTCGAAGGCTGTTGTACAGAAGTAAAAACAAAAACCAAGATCCACAAAAAAAAAATGTAAAACTCTGCTGCCACTCTGAGCTGTTCTGTTCCTGAATCGTGCCATAGCGCCTAAAAGCTTTTGTGAGGAGTTTGAGCTGTGGTGTGCGACCCTGTGGCAGAGGGGAGCAAGGGAGGGAATGCAAGTAATGGAGTTGCCAGAAGAGCAAAATATCTCTCACTTTCAACCTTACCCTGAATGTCACTAATTGAGGATATCAGGGGTTGCTCACCTGAGGGAATTCTGAATTCAAAATGGCTAAATGGTGCATTTTACACCTCCATTCTCAAAACAATGTTTTAAAGGGTAGAGGTTTTCCTAGAATTTCTGCATGGGCATTCATGAATGAATAAATGTAATTGTATTTATATAGCGCTTACTACCCCCGACGAGGCCTTGAAGCACTTTTCTGCGAATGACACGCTATTCTGGAGCCCAAAAAGAATTAGTGGTAGGTTTATACAGGGAAATATGAGTTCATTTGAGCGCTAAATATGCAAGTCTGTTAGTTGGATTGAATTAGGTAATGAAAGGCTAGAGAAGGGAAGAGTCTAGAAAGGGTTAGCTGGGAGATCACAGTAGTAAGATGAGTTTGGGATGAGTAAAGGAGAGATGGAGGAGGGAAGAGTCTCTAGAAAGGGATTAGGGAGATCACAGTAGTAAAATGAGGTTTGGGATGAGTCAAAGGAGGGATATATGAGAGAACAATTTAGAAGCGTTGTTTGGGAGATCATAGTAGTAAAATGAGATTAGGGTTGAGCGAAGGAGGGATAGAGGAGGGAAGAGTCTAGAAAGTGTTATTTAGGAGACAATAGTAATAGAATGAGGATTGGGATGAGTCAGATCTGATACTTCACTCCTGAAGCAAGATGTAACAGAAGCCCCGAGCTCCTGGACGCCAGCACACATCCAACCCGCAGAGAGCACCAGCAGCAAGGCCAGGACGGGGCAGCAGTCCGGCCCTCTTACATACCGGAGCCGTGTGAAGGTCTGCAGAGGGCAAAGGCATGATGGCTCTCTCAAGGGCCCATCTGGAGAGGTTTGTCAAAGGCCCCTCGTCACACAGGGCCCATGGCTCAGCATGAACCAGGACAGCAGTAACACGCACCAAAAGGCTGCAAAGAACTTTTCAGCATCGTAAAAGAACTCTTCAACTCAAACACCACAGTCAACGACATCACCCCCTCCCAAGAACTATGCGACGCCCTAGCAACCACCTTCCACCGAAAAATCACGGACATCCACGACAGCTTCAACTCCCCTCACACTCCAGGTGCTCCTACCCCACCCACCACGAACTCCACCCGCTCCAGCCGACTGACCTCCTGGACCATCATCAGCGACGACGAAATCCACAAGACGATGAACTCCATCCACTCCGGATCACCATCAGACCCCTGCCCACACCACATCTTTAACAAAGCAGACACAGCCATCGCACCACACCTACGGAAAGCCATCAACATCTCCTTTGAAACTGCAAGATTCCCGGAAAGCTGGAAACACGCCGAAATCAACGCCCTTCTCAAGAAACCAAAGGCGGACCCCAAGGACCTGAAAAACTTCCGGCCCATCTCTCTGCTCCCTTTCCCGGCAAAGATCATCGAGAAAATCGTCAACACTCAGCTCACCCGGTACCTCGAAGACAACAACATCCTCGACCCCTCCCAGTCCGGCTTCAGACGCAACCACAGCACCGAAACTGCCCTCCTCGCCGCCACAGACGACATCAGAAGCCACCTCGACAATGGAGAAACATCAACCCTCATCCTCCTAGACCTATCAGCCGCCTTTGACACAGTCTGTCACCACACCCTAAAATCCCGCCTCCACGCAGCAGGAATCCAGGACCAGGCCCTCGAATGGACCGCATCCTACCTCGCCGGCAGAACCCAAAGAGTCCGCCTCCCCCCGTACCAATCCAAAGCTTTCAACATCATCTGCGGCGTACCCCATGGCTCATCCCTCAGCCCAACGCTGTTCAACATCTACATGGCCCCCCTCGCACAAGTGGCCCGTCAGCACAACCTCAGCATCATCTCCTACGCCGACGACACCCAACTCATCCTCTCCCTCACCAAGGACCCGCACACTGCCAAATCCAACCTCCACGAGGGACTAAAAGCCATCGCCGACTGGATGAGAGACAGCTGGCTAAAACTGAACTCGGACAAAACAGAGGTCCTCATCCTTGGGCGCACCCCCTCCGCCTGGGACAACTCATGGTGGCTGACCACGCTGGGTCCCCCACCGACACCCACCAACAGCGCACAAAACCTCGGCTTCACCCTCGACTCCTCACTCTCCATGGCAAAGCATGTCAGTGCCATCTCCTCCTCCTGCTACAACACCCTCCGCATGCTCCGCAGAGTTTACAAATGGATCCCAACAGAAACAAGAAAAACAGTAAACCAGGCCCTCGTCAGCAGCAGACTCGACTACGGCAACGCCCTCTACACCGGTATCTCATCCAAACTCCTACAACGCCTCCAATGCGTCCAAAACGCCTCCGCCCGACTCATCCTCAACATCCCTGCCACTGCCACATCACCCCCCACCTAAGAGACCTTCACTGGCTCCCCGTCAACAAGAGGATCACCTTCAAGCTCCTCACCCACGCACACAAGGCACTCCACAACACCGGACCATCATACCTGAACAACAGACTCAGCTTCTACACCCCCACCTGGCATCTCCGCTCCGCAAAACTCGCCCTCGCCTCCATCCCTCGCATCTGGCGCAAATCTTCCGGCAGCAGATCATTCTCGTACCTCGCCGCCAAGACCTGGAACACCCTCCCGTCAGATCTACGACAGACCCAGGACCTTCTTTCCTTCAGAAAACTCCTCAAGACTTGGCTCTTCGAGCAGTAGCAGCACCCCACCCCCCCCCCCCAGCGCCTTGAAACCCTCACGGGTATGTAGCGTGCTTTACAAATTGATTGATTGATTGACTGATTGATCAGAACAGCCCAGGATGGTCAGCGATGGGTACCGTGAGAGAGTAGTGCGCTCAGACAGTCACAAGGATGTCCACCAGATTTTCCACGGTACCTCTGCCCCGACTGATGTCCTGCACTTTTCCATGGCCCCTCATTGAATGACAACTCTGTCCCCTCACAGCCCCACACCTCTATTCCCTTACAAGCCCATCCCCTGCACACTCTGACAGTCCCCCGGCTAGGATGGCAATGGATGCTGTGGATAAAAGCTTTGCTCCCCTCTTTCCATCTTTCTTTTTTCCATCTTTCTTTCTCTCATTCTTTATTTGTTGCATATTTCAGTACTTATTTCTATTTTCCAGTCTTTCTTTTTTTCCTTCTGAGGACCTAGTTATTTTGGTGGACAGGGTACTCCGTCACAAACGCCGGGCAGTACACAGTGCGTCAAACTCATGTTCTGCCGGCTCTACGAATAGCCAGGTGGACTATCATGTTTTCCACTGCAGTGGCGCCTGCTGGTTCCACCGGTGGAAACCCTACAGCGATGGCCATCGATGTCGGTACCTCAGACTGTCCTCCCTCTTTACAGCAGATGGTAAGATGAACTAAAATAATAAAAATGACTCCAAACCTCCTGGGATAAAAGACCCACAGTGCCATGGTTGTTTTTGCCTTTCAAAAAACCTCCAACTTTGGGTATTTATTTATGAAAAACACAAATGTTTGCTGGGTGCTCACTTGAAACATGGCAGCCTCTTACCAAATTTTCGGCCCCTTCTGAGGAGTCGCCACTGACGGCTCCTATGAGGGCACAGAGGTTGGCACAGGGCTGGTGGTGATCCCTAAATATGGTGAGCGTCAGGCTGGCAAGGGTAGTGAAGGTAAGGACCTTCGCCACCGTGACTTATAGCTGGCCACCCACCATACGATCATGAATCTGTTAATGTCTATGCATCTTTTACTTCTTTATTTTTACTTGTCTTTTATCTTTATCTTATATTGTCCTGCTTTCCTTCTTCCCATCTTCCTTCCTGCATTTGCATCTCCTTTTCTCTTTTCTTCTTTCCAGCTTTTCTTCAATTCACTGTTTCCTACTTTCTTTCTCTTCTTATGATCTTCATCTCCTCCTTTCTTTCCTTTTTTACCTATCCTTCGTCCTCTCCATCCTTCCTTTTTGTATTTTGTCTATCTTTCTTTCCTTCTCTACTGTTACCTATCCTTGTTTCTGACATTGTTCATCCTTCCGACCATTCTTCCATGTGTTGTTCCTTCTTTCTTTCTTTCCTTCCTTCCTTCCTTCCTTCCTTCCTTCCTTCCTTCCTTCCTTCCTTCCTTCCTTCCTTCCTTCCTTTCTTTCTTTCTTTCTTTCTTTCTTACTTTCTTTCCCTTTCTACCTTCTCTCATCAATCCTCCCTTCTTTAGCCTTTTCCTTCCATCCATCCATCTATCCATACCTCTATTCTTCCTCCTTTCTCTCATGCATTCTTCCTTGCTCCGTCTCCCATCAATCCATTCTTCCCTTCTTCTTTTCTCCATCTACAACTCCTTCCACTCTCTCCAAACTTCCTACTTTCCATCCATTCATCCACCATCCCATCTCGCCATTCTTCTATCTTCCTCTCTCTCAATCCATCCTTCCTTGTCTCCACCCACTTCTCCATACCTCCGTACATTCCTCCACCCTTTTTCATCCATCCTTCCCTTCTTTCGTGCTCATCCATCCATCCATCCAAATCCCCTGAGTTCTCTCATGCTATCCCAAATGCTGGTATTTATGAACTTTTGTTTGGAGACGTAAGTCTCCGATTAAGGTCAAACCAGCCACATGACTAGTTGTAGAGTTCTATGCTAGACGGCTTCCCAGGGACACCCAGCCCCATCCAGGCTGCTATGGTGGGAGGTCCATGACGCCTGGAGCTTGTGAGAGTGTGAATTTTCTAACATGTTTATTAATGATTTTGGTATTCTAGCTATACAGTGAATTAACATGTAAAAACGGGTGACTTTTGAAAATGGTCGCCACAGTTCATTTCTGTTCCTAACTGAGGAAATTTTTTAACAAAACGTTGTGGTTATTTCCCGTAGTCCAATTCTTATATAAAAGTGTATCAGGTGCCCATTCAGAAGCACTGTGTGCAGTGACCGGGGGCGGAGCATTCTACTAAGCAGGAGTTTGGTACAAAGGAGCTGATAATTTGGCAGTCACAGCTCAAGACTTCAAGAATTCTCAAAAATACTTGTCTGGGAGAAAAAGAAGGCCCAGATCTGTAGAAGGACCTCTCAAATAGCCATTCTGAAATGTTGGTATTGTCTGAAATACATGGACAAAGCTGCACCATGAAGACATGGGGACATACTCACAAAGGCATTTTGAAGTACACGGAGTAATGATGCT
This sequence comes from Pleurodeles waltl, assembly GCF_031143425.1. Classification (NCBI taxonomy): domain Eukaryota; kingdom Metazoa; phylum Chordata; class Amphibia; order Caudata; family Salamandridae; genus Pleurodeles; species Pleurodeles waltl. The sequence continues at coordinate 52,621,715 of NC_090438.1, forward strand.
GGAGTACTCTTTCATACAGTCAACACAGAGTAATGATGCTGTAGTACTCTTTCATACACTCAGACACCTTTGTGAATCGGCCCCTTAGTCTTTCTCTTCCTGTCTTCATGTCTGTTTGGCTCTGACCTTTCACAGGTTTGGAAAACCTTTCGATCAGAGGTCCCTGCCTTCCCTGTGAAGCTCCCACAGGGACATCTTTTTCAGGCAGATGTCACCGGCACAAAATGAGCTTCAGAACAAAACACAAGAGGAAAAATGCCTTTCCAGCTTGTCACGTCCTCCTGCTTAAACACACAAAGGCCAACCCTCAACTCTTCAAATCTTCAGCACTGGAGTAACCTCCCTGAAAACAGCTATCAAGACCAGTGCTTAATTTGTAAATAAAAATGGGCCGGTGCCCAAAGCCCTCCTCCTAAACATGCGGGAGCTGCAATTAAATGTGAGAACACGGAAGACTGAGGCAGCATAATCCTGAAGCCATCTCGGGCTTCTTCAATCCATTTACAGCCACTCCCTGCCCCTTCAGCTCACTCTTGCAGCTTTCTGTTTTCTCCCTTTGTGACGCTTTTTCATTTTTCTCTTCCTCCGTCTTTCCCATATGTGTCTTTTGCTCGCAGTAAATGCTTGAGGCAGAAGAATAAGCGCCGGCCCTCAAAAATAAGTGCCGGTGTTCAGCACCGGAAACAACGAGCACAAATTAAGCACTGATCAAGACACTTTGGGCTTCATTAAAATGTTTTTATGTCCTGAACGTAAAACCACCATGTTTGTGGAGGCAGCACCCCCCAGCAGCAGCCAGGAGGCCAAATATGAAGATCTATACTGTTGCAACAGATATATTCCCCATAAAGAAGTTGCCCTGTGAAAGGAGGAGTGCTTCTTGGGGATTAAAAACATTCCAGTAGATTTGTCATGCCATGCTGGCACACCCAAGACACTTATGTGATTCCTGGAGATGGACTGCCATATTGGAGTCTCATTTCCAAAACCAACATCTCAAATGCCCCTGAGGTGCCAGGAGTTTTGTCTCAGTGCATGGACGGCATCTTTAAGGCTTTCTTTCTGGGACCACATAGTGGTCCGGGAGAGCGGGGATGCCCATGGCCAACTAGCTACTCCATCAGGAACACAAACTTCAAGATGGGCCGCGGATCAGAGAAGTGGGTGGATGAAACTCCTGCCTTTTTTGGCAGGCATCAAGGTAATGCCTACATCTAAGTGAGCACCTTTGTCTTCTTCACATGCTTCATAGAATTCAATAGGATTTGATGAACATTGATCTTAAACAGTCATCCTCACAGAGAATCATTAACATCACTAAGCTGGTTTTTCCCTGATCACACTTTTCTAATGGGTTTTAGTACTAACAAATCTAAGCTTTACTTTCAATTGAGCATTGATTAGCTTGTTTGCTTCTCCCTTAGCCCTTAGCTCTGCCTAGGGAGGCCTTTAGAGTGTGGCCTATCTTCAGGAATGGTGGTGCAGGTCTCCGACTTAAGGGGCAGATTTATGGAAAGTGCTGCTGCACAGAGTGCAGCGCCACTTTCCCTGCGCCACTTACCGCCCCCCCCTACCGCCACCATGTGTGTGCCGAATTCAAAATGCTGCGCGCCATGGCACAGGGCAGGGGGCAATAGCGTAATTTTTCATTACACTTTTGATGTACTCTGCAGGAGTAGCACCAAAATATTGGCGCTACTCCTGCAGAGTACATAGGGGCTCATTATATATAATGGAAACCCCCTTTTAATGCCTGCTCTGAGCACGCGTTAAAAGTGCCGTACAAAATGACGCAAGGAAATCTCTTCGATTTCTATGTGCTATTTTTTCACACACCCCCCACAGGGGAATGCCCCTTTGCATACATTATGCCTGGCGCAAGCATAATGTAGCGCACAGGGTTACAAAGTGGCGCAATGCGTGCATTGCACCACTTTGTAAATATGGTGCTAGGATTATGGCCTCGTTGGGCCACGTTAGCGTAAAAAATGGAGCTATTTTGATAAAAAGTGGCGCTAGGGGCTTATAAATGTGCCCCCTAGAATCATAAAATGGGCAAATATTGACTAAATGCCAGGGGAGGAGGAGCGAGGGCAGAAAAATTCAATTTTGTTTAGGATGCCAAACCCATTTTTCAACAACCCTGAATGTGGCCCAGTTTTCCGTATAGATTCTACCAAAATCTGGATTAAAGCTTTTTGGAGACTCAGTTAAAGTGAGTTACACCTCTAACAATTCCTTCAACCTAGTCACACAAAACATCCATTTAGGAGTGTCGTGACAATCAACCCGCTCGCTCTTCCTCTATGTTTACGACGTGTGAGCTCTGGCCCTCAACATTTACACCTGAAGCCTCAGCTACCTCACGTACCTCCTACCCTATTGAACAGCTAAGGACTAAATGAAGGTACTGCACAACCAATAAATCTCCTCCACACTCACCAACTATGTGCCCACCTATAAGGGTTTGCTTTTCATCAATCCCACATATAGCAAATTCACAAAAATAGAGAGGAAATAGGAACTGTCAGACTTGGCATCCTTGGCGTAGTCTCCCCTAACTTTTTGCCTCTGTTTCCCAGGTTATTGATGTGTGCTGGGCTCTGTTTTTACTGTTTTTGATACTCTGGGCACTTTACCACTGCTATCCAGTGCTAAAGTGCAAGTGCTTCTGTGTAAAATGTATGTATAATTGGCTATCCATGATTGATGCATTTAATTTACTAGTACGTCCCTAGTAGAGTGTACTAGAGGTGCCCAGGGCCTGTAATTCAAATGCTACTAGTGGGCCTGCAGCACTGGTTGTGCCACCCACCTTAGTAGCCCTGTAAACATGGCTCAGCCCGGCAACTGCAGTGTCTGTGTGTGTAGTTTTAAACTGCCAATTCGACTTGGCAAGTGTACCAACTCGCCAGGCCTAAACCTTCCCTTTTTATACATGTATTCACCCCTAAGATTGGCCCTAGGTAGCCCCATGGGCAGGGTGCAGTGTATGTTAAAGGTGGGAAATGTGCTGATATGTTTTACATGTCCTGACAGTGAAATACTGTGAAACTCAGTTTTCACTGTTGCAAGGCCGATCTCTCTCATAGGTTAACATGAGGGCTGCATTTAAATATTATTAAAGTGCCGATTCCCTTTGAGAGCAGATAGAAATATGGAGTTTGGGGTGTCTGTGCTCATAATTTAAAAATACATCTTTTAGTGAAGTTGTTTTCTGGATTGTGAGTTTGAAAATGCCACTTTTAGAAAGTAGGCATTTTCTCGCTTAAACCATTCTGTGACTGCCTGTTTTTGAATTCCCTGTCTGGGTCAGTTTGACAGTTGGGCTATTTGCACCTCTCCTCTAGACAGTGACACAAAGGAAGTTGGGGGTGTAGCCTGCATATCCTGATGAGCCTTCTGTGCTAAGAGGGGAGGGAGGAGTGGTCACTCACACCCGAAAGGGCTGTGCCTGACCTCACACAATGCAGTCTCCAACCACCCAGTGTGTGTCTGGGGCCTGGTCTGGGCAAGGCAGGATCTTGCAGACAAGATAGACTTTGCTTTGAAGTTTACCAACCTCAAAGGCAGAAAGGGATATAAGTATTGGACCCAAAACCCCTGCAAGTCAGATCACTTCAAGGATTCAAGAGGCCTCTGCCTGGAGAAGAGCTGATGAGAGGTGCTGCCCTGGCCTGTGACTGTGCTGTGTTGGGCTATCCTGCAGTTGCTGCTTCTGCCTGTGCAAGAGTACAGAGACTGGACTTTGTTTTGCATTTCTGCTTGAGAGGCATCTCCAAGGGTTTGTAGTATAGCTTGCCTCCTGTTTTGAAGCCTAAGGGACAGCAAAGGCTTCACCACCCAGTTCTGAGACTGCCTGACTCTAGCTTGCCAGAGGGTGCCATTCTAGTTCCTGGGCCCTTGGAAGTGAATTTCTGGAGAAAAACCTGTCTAACGATGCTGGACCACGTCGTGCGACTTTGTAAAGGACGCCGCTGCCCGGAACCGTGATGCCGACTGCCCCGAGGCCATGGACCTCGCAGAAGTGTGGTGACCAAGACGACCTTGCAGGCTTCGCATCACTGCAGCCGCGGATCCAGCACGACTTCGCTGACTTCGGAGTGTCGTAAGTCTGACATCCGTGACATCTGACTCCATCGCAGCACCTGCGGCCCTATGACATCATCGCGACCCCTTGAGGTTGCCCTGCAGCATCGTGACTTTGCCGGACTTTGCGCCTGCCGGAACCAAGGAACCGACTTCGCAGCAGACACCGCTTCACCTCCACCTCTCTGCAGTAAGGACCCGACGCTGTTGCGTGATGCCTCTGCCCTTCTGCACCGCGGCACCGGAATCAACGCCACATCAGATCCAATGACGCTTTGCTCCCCGACTCCGTGCACCGGCCTGTTTTCTACTTGTTTGCTAAGGTACTGTACCTGGGGGTCGAACGACTCCGTAAACGACGCCATTGGCGTCGGATTGTAGGAAACAACTCCGTCACGATGCCGCTTAATATCAACTTGCAGCATTTGTGCCTCTAGCCACTATTTTTGTGCTTTTAAGTGCTAAATTCATATTTTTAACTGTGTATTGTGGATTTTTATCGTAATTGGTCTTGTTTATTTAGATAAAATAATAACTATTTTTCTAGACCTGTGTTGTGTCAGTTTGTAGTGGTTAACTGTATTACTGTGTGTGGTTTTACAAATACTCGACACATTATCTCTGAAGTTAAGCCTGCCTGCTCATGCCAAGCTAATAAAAGGATGAGCGGGGGTTAACTGAGTGTGATTCTCCTTTACCCTGACTAGAGTGAGGGTCCTTGCTTGGACAGAGGGTAACCTGACTGCCAACCAAAGACCCCATTTCTAACTGTAACCATCACTAAATTCTTCCAATGGTCTTTTTAAATCATAAGATCCAATGAAAAGATTCTTCAGGCTTTGTAGTATTTTCTTTATTCACCTTGTTCCAAAAATAAATCAGCAAATGTGTTTCGCTCTCACATGAGCTTCATCAGGGCTGCAACATACAAATACCAGTAAAAACCTCAATAAAAAACATGTAATCACCCTCACCCAATTTACAATATATGCACTCTGAATGAAAAAAAGTTTTGCCAGAAAAGCGAAATGTTCCACTCATTTAAGTATACCAATCTTTTCTACATTTCCATAAATATTGGCACAATTCATATCTTATTCAAGTCATCTGGACCCAAAGCTACCTCTATTTTTGTGAAACTAACTCATGCACACTGATGATACCAAGATCAACCTTAAACTGGAAAGTGGAGCTAAGAACAACACAAGGTAGCAAACTGCTTGCACAAGAACAAGTGTGGAAGAAAGTCAAACCAGCATTGTATAAAAGTCAACTAGCTCTTCCTGAAAGAACAGAAATTACCTGGTTGATTCATTAGACCCTCACTCAATGTAAGGAGGGGCAGTGAGCACTCTGGCTTCGCTGTTCAACAAGGATCTCTCGCTCACATCCCATGTGAATTGTTGCCATGATGATGTTCTATCATTTCGTCTGCTAAGATAACTTCATGTGTTCCGGCATCTCATTCTACAGTTAACAATCACCATCACAATGATAACTCCCCATTCCATTCAAAGACCTTCTGCCAAGTCCAGTGGCTTCCACCCCAACAACTACCCTTAGTCGTCAAGCCAGAACCTACTCCCCATGCACCGGACCAGGTACAGGTCTCTTTGCAGACATCCTCCCATTCACCCACACTGAAGACTAAAGGCCATCCTCCATAAATTTCAGGGATGATAAGGCACACATGGTTGACTCTGCCTATCACCAGCAAACACGTCAAGTCCAAAGTCTGCTCCCTTCTGAACCAGGCACCCGATCCTTATTCCTCACTGATTACCAATGCTCCTCCCAGTGGTCAGGCTTCTGTGACCTTCTTCCACACTAAGGTGTGTCCATCCTTTGCAAACAAGGAATCTTTCTCACAACTCAGTTTAACAGCCTGAACTACCTACAAACTCTCAGGGCCTACATTACATCCGTGTATTAAATTTTCCAACATCCTTCAATTTCATCCAGCTCAACGGAGAAACAGTACATGTCAATGAAAGTGTGTAAAAGGTAAAAACCAAATTATGTTAACAAATGTCCTCAAAATAAGGATAATCATAAGAAGAGGTTCAAAATTAAGGTTAAGGATTTTGGCTTGGTTCAGGTTTAGAGTTAGGACAAAGGTCAGGGTTAGGTAAAGGCCCAAGGTTAGAACATGCGTCAAGCATAGAGTAGAACCATAGGCATGCAATACACTAGAGTCAGAGAAAGTATTATAATGGAGTTCTTGGGAACGTGGCGGTCATCTTAGATTCTGTCATACGGAACAGGGCGTTCGAATACCAACACAAAAACAAAAACTAGTAAACTTTGGATTAGTCTTCACAAAACCATTATGTACAGCGAGGCAGAAAACCACAAATTTAATACATACAGGGGGTCATTCTGACCTCGGCGGTAAAAGGCCCTTACCGCCGGTCAGAAGTCCGCCATTCTACCGCCGCGGCCGCGGTAAACCACCACGGTCATTCTGACCACCAACTGTGAAACCGCCAAAAATCCGACATCCAAGGAAGGCCGCCACATCAGCGGGCCGCGGAAAACTGGAGATGACCAAACCTCCACCGTCACGCCAACACAAACATGCCCATGCCATTCTGACCCACGAATCCACGCGGCGGTCTTTCAACCGCGGTATTCCATTGGCGGTACACACCGCCGCGGTCAAAATACACACACAGCTCCAAAACACTGCCACATTGGACATTTTGAAATACGCACACCTGAGACACATACAAACAACACACCCACACATCCAATCAACTATAAATCACACACCCACATCACCCACAAACCCCCACTAGTTGGAAATCGGAGCGAAGGCGAGAGCAAGAGAGATAGAGATAGAGAGAGCGAGCACAGCAATAGAAAACCCCAACACACACAGGAACCCAACTTCATCACCCACACCACATCTACGCACACATCACCACATATCACCACGCACATCACCACAAACACCACCCCACACCTCATCCACACCACCCCATGGCACCCCAAAGACACCCAAGGTTTTCGGACCAAGAACTCCGGGTCATGGAAGAGGAAATCATGAGGGTTGAGCCCCAGCTCTTCGGCACACAGGTGCAGCACACCACCATAGCAAGGAAGGCTGAGTTATGGCAAAGGATCGTAGACATGGTCAACGCTGTGGGACAGCATCCCAGAAATCGGGAAGATATCAGAAAGCGATGGAACGACCTACGGGGGAAGGTGCGCTCGATGATCTCCAGGCACAACATCGCTGTGCAGAAGACTGGCGGCGGACCCCCACCCACTCCACCCCAATTCACAGCATGGGAGCAAGAGGTGGTAAACATCCTGCTTCCTGATGGCCTCGCTGGAGTAGGCGGAGGAATGGACTCTGGTAAGTCGAATCTCAACTACTTCACCCCCCCCCCAACCACCAGCATGCCAACCCCCCCCCCCTCACCCCCAATCTCACCCCCAGCACATAACCTCCCTGCCAATGTCTCACCAGCACAACCCACCCTAAACAACACCAACCCCTGAATGCCAGCACAAACCATAGACAGCCACCACCAAAGCATGACCATTGCACATCCCCATACACCCCCCCCCCAAACCCTCACAACACCTCCCACAAGGGAATGCCAGCACTGGGGGCCAAGGGCACACAAAATGCACGCCATGGCACACACAGAAACAATAACCATACTCCTTTACCCCTGCAGGGCCCGAACGCCAACACACCGCCACGGAGGGTCCAGATTTGTCCATCCCACCCCCAGAACAGGCCCCCAGCGAGGACAGCAGCTCTGTCGACCTAGAACCTGACGACCAGCCCGGACCATCGGGGACCTCTGGACAGTCGGTTCCCCACACACAGACACAGGCCACAGCAGACCCAAACCCCTCTGGGAACACCAGCACAGCTCCCACCCAGCGGGCCCATGCCTCTGTCTCGCGGACGCGTCAATCAGCGGTGTGTCCGCCACTACAGGGCACCCAGGCTGACCCAACACCCCCACAACAACAGGGACCTGGGGGCAGTGGTAGTGGGCACACCGTCCAGGGGACAGAGGCCCGGGGAAACAGGGCAACTGGGAGGGCTGCTGTGCGACGGGGGGGGAGGACAGGCCCAGGGAACCGACTCTCCAAGAGGCCCTCACCACCATCATGGGAGCGTACCATCACTCCCAGGAGACGATGGCGACGGTACTGGCCAGGTTCACCGAGATCCAGGCACAGCAGGAGGAACGGTACATGGGGTTCAGCAATGAACTCCGGGACATCGCTACCGCTATGGGGACCATAGTCCAGGCCCTCAACCGGATAGAAACCACATTGCGGGACCATGTGGCACCGCAAAGGGCCCCTGTCACTAGCCAGGAACAGCCTACCACCTCCGCCGGCGCTAGTGGTCAGGAGGCCCCCACACAACGACGGGCCACAAGAACCCCACCTCCTGCTGAAGAACAACCACCCCGCAAGAGGAACCTGATATCTCAAAGGAAGACAGAGTAGGATGCCAAGACCCCCGCCAGCCTAATATCCCCCCGGATGTCATTCCACTGTCCCACAGTGTCACCCTGTCCAACCTTGAACTGCCCCTGCTCCATCCTTCCACAGCCCCATGAACAATGCACCTGTGCGACCGAGAACTGGACTCTGCCATGGACATTACTCCACCCCCACCCATCACCGTTTAAATATCATGTACCACAATATAGCACTAAAAATAAATCACTTTTTCACAGAAATCATTCTTGAGTCAGCCTGTATTATTTACAAATGTATAACACATTACTTATCAATAATGTTCTGTTATTTATGTGTGGACAACATACCGATGTCAATAAGCATTAGTCCATGGGCTAACCAAGCAGAAGTCACGCAGTGGGTCATACAGCACTGAAAAGGGAAGGGAAAAGTAAACTTCAGTTTAAAAGAACTGGGGGGAAATACACAAAGTAAAGATGCAGGGGGCATTCAGTAAATGTTAAATCGCGTGGGTGATTCCTACCTGTGTGCTACTGAAAATACTGTTGGATAACTCTGTCCCTGTTGTCTGGGTCGTCCTCTTCGTCTTCCTCCTCTCCACTCTCCGCAGGCTCCACAGCTGCTTCAACACCACCATCTGGACCATCCTCCTGCAGGAAGGGCACCTTACGTCGCAATGCCAGATTGTGAAGCATACAGCAGGCCACGATGATCTGGCACACCTTCTTTGGTGAGTACATCAGGGATCCCCCTGTCATATGCAGGCACCTAAACCTGGCCTTCAGGAGGCCAAAGGTTCTTTCAATGATCCTCCTAGTTCGCCCATGGGCCTCATTGTACCGTTCCTCTGCCCTGGTCCGGGGATTCCTCACTGGGGTCAATAGCCAAGGCAGGTTGGGGTAACCAGAGTCACCAATTAGCCACACACGTTGTCTCTGTAGCTGTTCCATCACATAAGGGATGCTGCTATTTCGCATCACATACGCGTCATGCACTGACCCAGGGAACTTGGCATTCACATGGGAGATGTACTGGTCAGCCAAACAGACCACCTGGACGTTCATCGAATGGTAACTTTTCCTGTTTCTGTACACCTGCTCATCGTCTTTTGGGGGTACTAAAGCCACATGGGTCCCATCAATGGCACCAATTATGTTGGGGATATGTCCAAGGGCATAAAAATCACCCTTCACAGTGGCCAAATCAACCTCCTCAGGGAATACAATGTAGCGCCGCATGTGTTTCGTCAGGGCAGACAACACTCTAGACAAGATTTTTGAAATCATAGGCTGAGACATTCCAGATGACATGGCCACTGTTGTCTGGAATGAGCCACTTGCCAAAAAATGGAGGACTGACAGAACCTGCACTAGAGGGGGAATTCCTGTGGGTTGGCGGATGGGGGACATCAGGTCTGGCTCCAGCTGGGCACACAGTTCATGTATAGTGGCTCGGTCAAGTCGGTATCGTAGTATGATGTGGCGTTCTTCCATTGTCGACAGGTCCACCAGCGGTCGGTACACGCGAGGATTCATCCTTCTCCTCGCAAGTCCCGGCGGACGGTGCCTAGGAAGGACAACATGGCGCACAGAGTCAAGCAAATCACAGGTACGTTCACCACTGCATGCATAGCACACGATTATCTATGTATTGAAAGGCGTGTATGTGTGGCAATGCAAGGCCTAGGCCTGTGTGACGCAGTACAAATTATGCCATGTGGGCCCTTGAAATGGCGGCTGCCTGACCTGTGAAGTGGGACAATGGGATGTGAGGTCAATGCACTGGCGTGGCACACCGTGGCGGTAGGCGGTCGAAGACCGCTATACGAAGCCGCATTGGCTAACATTGAGGCCTATGGGTTTCAGGAGCCAATGACGAGGTGCGCCGGCGGTCGCGGTACGCACCGCCGCGGTACGCACCGCCGCGGGCGTGACCGCCATTTTCTATCTGCTTAATCACTCAAGACCTGATCATCCACAGGAGAGGACCTATACTGCAAGTGCTGCTGTGAGCTCGGTCTGGAAGTGATAATGGCTGCTGCGACTGGGGAAAGGGCCCCTGCCTTCACGTCTGAGGAGTTGGACAAACTTGTGGATGGGGTCCTCCCCCAGTATGCGTTACTCTACGGTCCTCCAGACCAACAGGTAAGTACACTGGGTGCAAATTGAATGGGCTATGCCTGTGTGGAGTGGTGTGGATGCTAAGTTGGTGGGGTGGGGGGCGAATGAGGAGTGCAACGCACGACAGATGAGAGCATGTGCCATATGGCAAGTTTGGGGAGTGGGGGCCAATCGCATCTAACATGCAGAGAAATGATGATTCTTCCTTCCCACCCTGTACATGTCAAATAGGTCAGCGCCCATCAGAAAGTGGACATTTGGCGTGCCATCGCCAAGGAAGTCCGGGCCCTGGGGGTCCACGTCAGACGGGGCACCCACTGCCGCAAGAGGTGGGAGGACATCCGCCGCGGGACCAGGAAGACCGCCGAGTCACTGCTGGGGATGGCCTCCCAACCTAGGAGGGGTGCCAGTCGTACCCTGACCCCCCTGATGTCCCGGATCCTGGCGGTGGCCTACCCTGATTTGGATGGGCGCTTGAGGACATCACAGCAGACACAAGGGGGTGAGTATCAGCACATTCTGCTATCTCTCTGCGCAGTGGAGGCGTCTGGGTGGGGGAGGAGGGTTGGGGGTGACATTAGGCCAGGGTGCTTTCTGTAGTGTAGTCCTCTCCTTTAGGCATGGCCCTGTGCTCCCGGCCCCCACCTCTGTAGGGTGACAAGTACAGCTATCGATGGTCCAGCATCACACATGTGCGCCTTTGTCGTCTCTAGACCTGTTGTCCTAGTCAGAAATACTGAGTAGTGTACCCCGAATGCGCGGCTTAGTGCATGAGGCTCCTGTGTCTGTCCTCTCCGCCAACGGTGTTGACATTGCATGCACTCAACCTGGTCTTCGTTTTTCTCCCCCCACCCTTCTTCTTCGTCTTCTTGTGCATCTGTGCATTAGCATCATCAGGCGGAGGAGATTTGGCATCGGAGCACGAGGGAGCTGCAAGTCACAAGGCCCCGGTGGGACCAGGAACAGACACCGAGGGCACCAGTGATCCGGAGGGCGAGGGGAGCACCACAACGGGGACCGGTGGTGACACCAGCGACAGCGACACGTCCTCGGATGGGAGCTCCCTAGCGGTGGCGGCAACATCCGGGCCCCCCGCCTCTCCAGGTACAGCCGCCACCCAGCGCGCCAGCCCCGCCCTCCCAGCAGCCCCTCAGCCTACGCTCCGTGCCCGCTCGCCCAGGAAGGCGGGCGTCTCCTTCGCCCCAGGCACCTCAGCCCCTGCCCCTGTTACCCCTGCTGCCCTCAGTGAGGAGGTCATTGACCTCCTCAGGACACTCATTGTTGGGCAGACTACCCTTTCGAATGCCATCCAGGGGGTAGAAAGGGAGGTGCATCGGAGCAATGCCTACCTGGAGGGCATTCATTCGGGTCAGGCTGCCCATCAACGATCGTTCAATGCTCTGGCCTCAGCACTGACGGCAGCCATTGTCCCTGTTTCCAGCCTCCCTCTTCTGACTGCCTCCAGCCTGTCTCTGTCTCCTGTTCCTCAGCCTATCCCATCCACACCATCAGACCAGCCTGCACACACCTCAACACCCAAGGGCAGCTCATCCAGACACAAGCACCACAGAACCCACAAGCATTCACGCAAGCAACACCCAGATGCAGACATTCCAACAGTCACTACCACCTCTGTGTCCCCCTCCTCCTCGCCTCCCTCCTCCCTCCCTGTGACGTCTACACTCACACCTGCATGCACACCACCATCAGCCAGTGCTTCCATCACCAGCACACCCTCCAGTCCAGTCCGCACACGTGCAGTCACCACCCCCACTACCATTTACACGTCCCCTGTGTCCTCTCCCAGTGTGTCTGTCACCCCCTCTTCCAAGACACACAAACGCAGGCAGACACCCACCCAACAGCCATCCACCTCACGACAGCCTCCAGCACAAGCACCTGCACCCAATGACAGCACACCTGACTCTCCTACAACCACATCCTCTACCTCCACTTCCATCACCACTTCTCCTACCTTTTACCTTGGTCCTAAGAAAGTTTTCCTTGCTAATCTTGACCTCTTTCCCTCCACTGACCCACCCCCTCCATCTGCAAAGAGTCCCAAGAGCACCTCAGCCACCACCAGCCCACCTTCGAGTGTCACTGTGGTGCATGGGTTCTGGAGCCCACCCTTTGCCAGCAGTGACACTTCAATCAGCAGCAAGGGGACAGCCAGCCCCCACCAGGCAAGAAGACCAGGAAGCTAAAGGGCCGCCGTGAGAGGACTGACACGGCTGCCCCCAAGGAGCAAAGTTCGCCCACTTCACCAGCCACAACATCTAGGGGAGGCAAGGGCCCGAGAGCCCCATCTAAGGAGCGAAAGGGCAGCAGGGCGGAAAAGTCAGCCAGCAGGAGCGCGGAGCAGGAGGGGCCCACAAGCCCCATCCCGGGTGTTAGGAAGGACACCAAAGGGCCCAGGACTCCGTCACCGAAGGGTCCAGCAACAGCACGGTCGGAGGGCGACTGAGCAGGGAGTCCAGGCCAGGTCTGGCTCCCTTGACCTACTGGACGAGCACCGCTGAACAGGGCCCCGCCGTCTCAAGCACCGCTGAACAGGGCCCCGCCGTACAGAAGAGCACCGCTGAACAGGGCCCCGCCGTGCAGAAGAGCACCGCTGAACAGGGCCCCGCTGTGCAGAAGAGCACCGCTGAACAGGGCCCCGCCGTGCAGAAGAGCACCGCTGAAGAGGGCCCGCCGTGCAGAAGAGCACCGCTGAACAGGGCCCCGCCGTGCAGAAGAGCACCGCTGAACAGGGCCCCGCCGTGCAGAAGAGCACCGCTGAACAGGGCCCCGCCGTGCAGAAGAGCACGGCTGAACAGGGCCCCGCCGTGCAGAAGAGCACCGCTGAACAGGGCCCCGCCGTGCAGAAGAGCACCGCTGAACAGGGCCCCGCCGTGCAGAAGAGCACCGCTGAACAGGGCCCGCCGTCTCAAGCACCGCTCCGCTGGGCCCGCCGTCTCAAGCACCGCTCCGCTGGGCCCTTCCTGTCAAGCACCGCTCCGCTGGGCCCCTTACTGTCAAGCACCGCTCCGCTGGGCCCCTTCCTGTCAAGCACCGCTCCGCTGGGCCCCGCCGTCTCAAGCACCGCTCCGCTGGCCCCTTCCTGTCAAGCACCGCTCCGCTGGGCCCCTTCCTGTCAAGCACCGCTCCGCTGGGCCCCGCCGTCTCAAGCACCGCTCCGCTGGGCCCTTCCTGTCAAGCACCGCTCCGCTGGGCCCCGCCGTCTCAAGCACCGCTCCGCTGGGCCCTTCCTGTCAAGCACCGCTCTGCTGGGCCCCTTCCTGTCAAGCACCGCTCCGCTGGGCCCCTTCCTGTCAAGCACCGCTCCGCTGGGCCCCGCCGTCTCAAGCACCGCTCCGCTGGCCCCTTCCTGTCAAGCACCGCTCCGCTGGGCCCCTTCCTGTCAAGCACCGCTCCGCTGGGCCCCGCCGTCTCAAGCACCGCTCCGCTGGGCCCTTCCTGTCAAGCACCGCTCCGCTGGGCCCCGCCGTCTCAAGCACCGCTCCGCTGGGCCCTTCCTGTCAAGCACCGCTCCGCTGGGCCCCTTCCTGTCAAGCACCGCTCCGCTGGGCCCCGCCGTCTCAAGCACCGCTCCGCTGGCCCCTTCCTGTCAAGCACCGCTCCGCTGGGCCCCGCCGTCTCAAGCACCGCTCCGCTGGGCCCTTCCTGTCAAGCACCGCTCCGCTGGGCCCCGCCGTCTCAAGCACCGGACCGCTGGGCCCTTCCTGTCAAGCACCGCTCCGCTGGGCCCCTTCCTGTCAAGCACCGCTCCGCTGGGCCCCGCCGTCTCAAGCACCGCTCCGCTGGGCCCTTCCTGTCAAGCACCGCTCCGCTGGCCCCTTCCTGTCAAGCACCACTCCGCTGGGCCCCTTCCTGTCAAGCACCGCTCCGCTGGGCCCCGCCGTCTCAAGCACCGCTCCGCTGGGCCCTTCCTGTCAAGCACCGCTCCGCTGGGCCCCGCCGTCTCAAGCACCGCTCCGCTGGGCCCTTCCTGTCAAGCACCGCTCCGCTGGGCCCCGCCGTCTGAAGCACCGCTCCGCTGGGCCCTTCCTGTCAAGCACCGCTCCGCTGGCCCCTTCCTATCAAGCACCGCTCCGCTGGGCCCCGCCGTCTCAAGCACCGCTCCGCTGGGCCCTTCCTGTCAAGCACCGCTCCGCTGGGCCCCGCCGTCTCAAGCACCGCTCCGCTGGCCCCTTCCTGTCAAGCACCGCTCCGCTGGGCCCCGCCGTCTCAAGCACCGCTCCGCTGGGCCCTTCCTGTCAAGCACCTCTCCGCTGGGCCCCTTCCTGTCAAGCACCGCTCCGCTGGGCCCCTTCCTGTCAAGCACCGCTCCGCTGGGCCCCGCCGTCTCAAGCACCGCTCCGCTGGGCCCTTCCTGTCAAGCACCGCTCCGCTGGGCCCCGCCGTCTCAAGCACCGCTCCGCTGGGCCCTTCCTGTCAAGCACCGCTCCGCTGGCCCCTTCCTGTCAAGCACCGCTCCGCTGGGCCCCTTCCTGTCAAGCACCGCTCCGCTGGGCCCCGCCGTCTCAAGCACCGCTCCGCTGGGCCCTTCCTGTCAAGCACCGCTCCGCTGGGCCCCTTCCTGTCAAGCACCGCTCCGCTGGGCCCCGCCGTCTCAAGCACCACTGGCACAATGACAGTGCCGGATCTGTCTCGAGCTACTGTTCACGGTTCACTGTGCCCACCATGCCTCCTCCTTGACCGGCGGAGACTGTTATCCACCTGATGGACTGTGGCTTTGCACTCCCCAGGATGGCCGAGTGGGCAAGCCGCCCACTGTAGAGACTTGAGAGACTGTGGCTTTGCACTCCCCAGGATGGCCTGGTGGCCAAGCCACCCACTGTAGAGACTTGAAAGACTGTGGCTTTGTACTCCCCAGGATGGCACAGTGGGCATGGTGGCCCCTTCGTGGATCTGGCGTCGTGGGATCATGTGGCTGTGGTGCCCCCCCCCCTTCCCTTCCCCCTGAGGTGCCTGTGGTTTTTTCATCAGATGCCCCTGCAGTGTTCTCTCCAAAGGACTCAGGTCTCCTGTGTGGGCTTTGCCCTTGTGTTGCTACACTTTGGCCCACGGACACTTGGAATCTCGTTAGATGTGCAGGACTTATTGCCTCGGTTTATCGTCTACACTGGATATTGAATTGGTATATTTGATTTGTTATTGCTATTTGACCGTGACTTATCAGTGGTTTTTATTTCCCATAAATTTCGAGTCACAATTTAATTATGTCCTTGTTTTTTTTACGGGGGTTTGGGTGGTTTCACTGTGACTTGTTGCTCTGCATTGGTGTGTACATGGTTTGGGGGGGGTGGGTGTATCGCGTATGTGTGTGCACGTAACCTTTCGTCCTCCTCCCTCCCCTGTTTCGTAGGTGCAGTACTCACCGTTGTCGTCTGCGCCGGCGTTCGTACTCGTGGTAGATGAGCAGGTAGACGAGAGCAGGTAGGATGTTTAATTCGGGTTCCATGCTGTCCTCCTTCCTCGTGGAGTGCGTAGAGGTGCGCGTTTTCCCGTTCGTAGTATGTTTCTGCCGTGTTTTTATCGGCGGTGCTCCCGCCCCGGAAAATGTGGCGGATTGGCCGGTCATGATAGTGTGGGCGGTACATTGTCTGCCGCCTGTCTGTTGGCGGTGACCGCTGCGCTGTTTGTCGGTCCCGCCGTGGCGGTCGGAGTGTTAATGTGGCGGGCTGTGTTGGCGGTTCCCGCCAGGGTCAGAATTCCATTTTTTGGACCGCCGGCCTGTTGGCGGTTTGGCCGCCGCTTTATCACCGACCGCCAGGGTTAGAATCACCCCCACAGATGCTTATTTTGGAGGTACAAATGACTTAAGAGCAACGATTAAATGAATCAAATTTGAAGCCAATTGTTTAGCCCTGAAGAAGTCCTATGTGAAAGGATGAAACGCATTGGCTTTTGCTGTTGTGAATTCATGTATTATTGCATAAGAGAGAGGAAAGAAAGGAAAAAAGAAGAAAAAGATTTACCCAATTTCAAATCAAAGAATTGGGCATTCTATATTATTGGTGGTGGTGCACTACCATTGTTCTAAAAAGAATTATAATGAGGTTTGATGATTGTGTTGAGGTTATGACTAGGAACATGATTTTTGGATAATTAGGGCTAATTTTTGGGTTGTGATTTAGGGTACTATCATAGGTTTGGGTTAATATTGTAGTTGAGAGTATGGTCAAGGATAGGCTTAGGTAAATACAAGGGTGAGTTCAGTTCTGGTTTAGAGTCAGGGCAAAGGGTAAGAAAAGGGCATGGCCAAGTATAGGATTGGGTTAGTATAGGAAATTGAATTAATAGTGACCTAGTAAAACCCTACTCAAGCAGCCACTACAATTCTTGTCAGGGTGAAACACAAGCAAGTCCCAAATTGACCCGTGCTCAACCATTCGGTAGCTTGGCACAAAAGCAGTCAGGCTTAACCTACAGGCAATGTGTAAAGTATTTACGAAGCACGCAAACAGGGATAAACTGAAAACACAACACAAGACAAACCCCACACCAATTTAAAAAAAGAGTAAAATGTATTAAAAAAAACAAAATCTAATTAGTAGAACCAGAAATATGCAATTTTTTAGGTTTTGTAAAGATCAAGCACTATGAAGCAGAAGGCGCCAACTGTGGTTATCTATTTGTGGCAGACTGGGTCCAAGTCACAAGATCAGGCTGATTGCGATGGAGCATGGGATGGATACATGGGTGAGTTCAGCCCACTGAAAAGTACCCTGTGGCCTGGATGTTGAGATGCAAAGTCCTTGCATCAAATTGTGTGGGCCGGCGTCGCGGAATTGTCGACAAAAAGCTGCGTTGGGATGTCTGGCATCGAGATGCATCATGCAGCAGCAGTCTGTTGCCATCGACAAAGACATGTGATAATACATCCAGTGTCATTGTTGAGGAAGCCTGTGACAGCTTGTGGATAATTGTGCTGCATTGTGTCAGCCCAGGGGACGAGATGCATCGCACTGGGCAGGTGTCGGGGTAAGGCTTTGTGGGCATCAAGGAAGCCGCAGGGGCTTGCTAGGACTTGTGCCGGCATTGAGGACTAGCTGCATTGCACTGGCTTGGAGTCAATGGCAGGCTACGCCTATATTGAGATGTAGGAAGACGTGTTGATGTTGGAGATTTCCTGACGTTCTGGATCCACACCGGCAGACTGAATTCAGTAGGGCAGTTCACAGCAGCAGATCAGCCCTGGTGCAGCAACAGCAGTCCTTGGGCAGCAAAGCAGTCCTTGGTCAGCAAGCAGTTCAGCAGGGCACACTTCACAGCTGAGCAGTCCATCTTCCTGGTAGAGTCCACAGGTCCAGCCATGATCTGAAGAGTTGGGTCTGAGGGCCCAATACTAATACCTGGTGCCCACTTTGGTACAAAGGACTGTTTTCCAGAGTCATAATGTATTAGGTTAGATAATTAGTTGGAGTACCTTTGATACAGCATCAATTAAGAATCAAAGGCTTCTAGAATTGATGAGTTTGAATGACGTTTGAATGAGCAACCAGCGCTACAGGCCATCACCTTCACTAAAAGGGTTAGAAGAGAGAGAGATGTGTGTATATGACTCAAAGCCTGTGTCAGAATGGAGGAGGCCATGTGGACATAACTCAACCTGCAAGTCAGAGACACCTAATATGGGGGACTTTGTAGACTTCCCTGATATCTTGTTGGGTGCAAATGCACATAATACAGAGGGAGTGTCCCATAGGAAACCTTTAGATCTGATTAGTAATGGAATTGTCAATAGTGCTAAGCTCCTGTAGAAGAAGGTCGGGCAGGGAAGAAGATGAAATTACAAGAACTGATCCTAAATGGAGGAAAAGGTTTACCCCATCACTTGTTAGTCATCACAATATTATAGAAAACAAGTTTATCAAATGTTTAGAAAATGTTTAAAACAACTATCTGAGATTAAAAAACATTGGCATCACTTTCTACAAAAAAGGCAGCCCACAAGTAAGCCATATGTCACCATATTCAGTTACAAATCTCAAAGAAAGCCTTTCCAGAAGGAGAGAATGCCAGCCTTAACATTTGCAGAAGTGTATTTATGAGGTGATGCTAAATTTAGCCTGCCTCAGGCCTTTTGTCTTCCAGATAAATTCCCTTACACTCAACTGAACAAACAGGTCTTTAGAGGTTAAATAAAAGAGACATGGAGAATTATTATTTTTATCATGCAAACATCTTAATAGTGGATTGTAGGAAAGTGCCCCTTTTGGCATGGTTACCCCCCCACACACATTTTGCCTGATATTGATGCTGACTTGACTGAGAGTGTGCTGGTATCCTGCTAACCAGGCCCCAGCACCAGTATTCTTTCCAAAACTGTACCATTGTTTCCACAATTGGTACACCCCTAGCACACAGCTAAGTCCCTTGTAAAACAGACCCATGGTACCAAGGGCTGTGTGGCTAGAGAATGTCTCCAAGGGCTGCCCATGTATTATGCCACCCTAGAGGGGCCCTCACCAAACACATGCACACTGCCTTTGCAGCTTGTGTGTGTTGGTGGGGAGAAAAAGACAAAGTCGACATGTCACCCCCCTCAGGGTACCATGCTCACAAACCACTGCCTGTGGCATAGGCAAGTCATCCCTCTAGCAGGCCTTATAGCCTGAAGGCAGGGTGCACCATACCACAGGTGAGGGCATAGCTGCATGAGTAATATTCCCCTACAGTGTCTAAGTCCATTCTTAGACATTTTTTTAAGTGCAGTGTGGCCATAGTGAGTGTATGGGCCGGTGAGATGGTCATTATGAACTCCACAGCTCCACGGTGGCTTCACCAAAGACTGGGAAGTTAAGTATCAAACTTCTCAGCACAATAAACCAACACTGATGCCAGTGTTGGATATATTGCAAAATGCACCCATAGGGCATCTCAGAGATGCCCCCTGTATTTTAACCAAACTTCTAGTGCAGGTCAGACCGCCCTGCACTTTCAGACTAGTTTCTGACTTCATGGGGTGAGAGCCTTTGCGCTCTCTGAGGCCAGAAACAAAGCCTGCACTGGGTGAAGGTGCTTCACGCCTCTCCCCTACAGGAACTGTAACACCTGGTGGTGAGCCTCAAAGGCTCAGGCCTCCTGTTACAGTGCCCTAGGGCACTCCAGCTAGTGGATATGCCCGCCCACCGGATAAAGCCCCACTTTTGGGGGCAAGTCTGGCGGGAAAATTAGGAAAAACGAGGGGTGACCACTTCATCTGGGACCACCCTTAAGGTGCCCAGAGCTGAAGGGACCCCCTCATTGCAGAATCCTCCATCTTGGTTTGGAGGAGCAGGACCAATAGGGTTAGGTCTGTGTCTCTGTCCCTAAAGGGAGTGGACATCGGAAGGGTGTAGTCACCCTCAGGGACAGTAGCTGTCGGCTACTGCCCCTGGCCACTGTAATGCCCCTAAATCCACAATTTAAGGGCTTCCCTGAACCCACCTCACCAGATTCCTGGCGACCTCAGGAAGACAACAAGAAGAAGGACTGCTAAGCTGACCCCCAGCAAAGAAGACTGAAGACACCAACTGATTTATCCCCAGCCCTCCCGGGCAGTCTACAGCTTCTGAAGTTACAAAAAAGGCAATGCATGCTGCAGGACCAGCAACCTCTTCTAAACCCCAAAAGGACTTCTGCCCACCAGAGGACCAAGAACTCCTGAGGACAGTGGCCCTATCCATAAAAGAAACTCCAGCCAGGGACTCCAGAGCTGGCCCAGATCAGCGAGTCCTGCCTACGCCCATGGTCCGTGTCCAGGTGGCCAAATGGTCTAGAGCAGGTCCCCAGGTAATTTAGACGTAGTGTGCTCCCCGGGTTGACCCTTCCTGACCAACGCAACGACACCTGCAGACTAAATCCAGAGGACCCTCGCCCGTGACGGATCAGGATGAAGATACCCCATTCCAAATGGTACCTTGCACTCGCAGCCCCCTGGCCTTGGGGAGCTCGACCTCCAGTGCAGCAACGTGCAGCAGGTGGCCCACCTCTCTGTCCAGCCTGTGGTTTCACTGAACCAACCTTCTGGGCCCAGCCTGCAGCCTACTTGTGACCCTCGGGGTCCCCCCATTCAAAAGCTTTGGGAGCCCGATGCTAAGTTTGCACCCTGCACTGAGTCGCCCCTGTGCCACTGAGGGTGTGTGTACTGACCTGTGGCCCCCCTGGTGCTATCCTAAACCCCCTAGGTCTGCCCTCCAACGACACGGGTACTTACCTGATGGCAGATCCTATTCCGAGTGCCCCAGTCTCCTTAGGAGCCCATTTTAAATCTTGCAGCAACTTTGACCTCTGCACCTGGGCGGCCCCGTGTTGCAGGTGATGGGTATTTGGGGTTAACTTGAACCCCAGCCTGTGGACAGCCTGAGACTGGAACTGTAAGTCTTGTACTTACCTTGAAACTGTGCTAACCTTTCTTCACCCAGAACTGTGTTTGAAAATTGAACTGTCAACTTTTTAAACAGATTATTGCTATTTATGTGAAAACCGTTTAACTTGCCAAATTGAAAAAAAGTGGTGTTGATACTTATGCTTGCTATGTACTCGCAAATGTACTTACCTGCAATTAGAATCTTGTGGTCCTAGAAATAAAGTAACAAGATATATTTTTGCTACATAAAAACAACTGGCCTGGAGTTAGTCATTGAATGTGTGCTTCATTTATTGCCTGTGTGTGTACAACAAATGCTTTGCACTAGCCTCTGATAAGCCTAACTGCTTGACCGCACTACCACAAAAGAGAGCATTAGTATTATCTATTATTGCCTCTGTCAAGCCTCTGGGGAACCCCTGGACTCTGTGCACACTATACCTCACTTTGATATAGTGTGTACAAAGCCAGCTTCCTACATGGGTTCAACCAGTACTGTCGGCAGCGATAGATATAGAAAGATGTGGCTCAAGTGTCTTTTTCATCACATGACCAACAGCACTGAGGAGAGTTACAGATCTGCTCCATGTATTGGCTCAGCTCCTTCGAGGTAACACAATGACCCTCAGTTCATGTCCTAGTAGTAGTTTTCAAGATCATGCATCTTTTGCTTTAAGATATGATGCTGTTAAACTATCAGGTTAAATATTCCTTATAATTTAATAAGAGTCTGTTTTGCTTTACCACAGACTAAGAAGAGATACACAAATATTGAAAGGAATTTCTGGTATGCTGTACTCTCAGTCTGAGGAATACATTTCTTAAGGCACTTTGTAAGGTTTGAATAAGGTGAACTGTGTACAGCACGAGTGTACATTTGAAGAAAGTCATGGCAGTGAAATTAAAGTGTTCTGCTTTACCTTTGAACTGAGAGGAAATACGAATAAAAGGAATTCCAACGATGCAGAGCTCTTAGTCTGAGTAATAAATGTATTAAACCACTGTTTAAGGTTCAAATAGAGGAATCATGTAGGTCAAATGAAGCAACACGAATACACTTGCAAAAATATCACAGCAGTAGAACAATAATGATCATAGAAACAAACAATGAAAATACACTACTTCAATCAATGATTATATATTTGCATATACAATGATTATATATCCATTCACAACGCAAAGCTAAAAATAAGAATTAAAAATACATCACCATGGGGCTCGCTTTCTTCATCTCTTTGCCAGCAACAGGCCGTGAACCCAGTCGACAGTGAAAAGAGAACTTCCCTCAAGAGAGTGGCGACAGGCACGGGCGTCCCCATCCTGACCAGAGTTCAATATTCACAGTTTTCTAGTTTCCTCTTCTTATATACTTTAAACGAGCTGAAGAGGAGAATTCTACAAATTCCACTCCCCTTCAGTTAGCTGTTGTTCAAACGCTGGCCGTACCAGTCCGTGTTGGGAAGAGCACGTTAGGGATTTGGCCATATCCCAAGGTGCGCTCCCAAGACTGAGCTGTTCCCTACCGTACCATAAACATTACCCTGGTACATCCTTATCTTACTTCTCACTCCTCCGTGTTATGTTCTAGCCCCTGCGCGAGAAAGAGCACGAAGAGTGAAAACATGAGCGAAAAACACTTTGCATAGCTTGTGCGCGGAAAAATACCTGGACCTCTAATGTGATGGTGGCTGCAGCTAAGTTAAGCACAAAGGGCCAGATCTATCATCTCGGCCCTTTGCGATTCGGTAATACCGATTTTTAAGAAATCGCTATTACCGACTCGCAAAGGGCCATGTATCACATTTGCGATTCGGTAATAGCGATTTCTTAAAAATCGCAAATGCTATTACCGAATCGTACACCCATTGTCACTCTGGACCTACTCTATAATATAACATTAACAGGTCCAGAGTTTTGATGGTGTTGTACTGAGTAGCACATTTATAGGGGACAGCAATCAGGTAACCAGAATAGGTGTCCACTACATTGTAATCAGTAGTGACCCAATGTAATCAATTTCCCATATCTGTCCTGGTAACTTTCCTCTTCCCAATTGACATTTGACAGTTTGTGGGACAGATCTCTGTTGTGTGTGCTGACAAACAGGACATTGTAAAATCACAGTTTTTCTCAAATCTAGGGGAGTGTGCATCCCTCTAATTTCTACCCACCTGTAAGTTGCTTTCCCTCCCAGGTGTCTACATTTTGGTGCGCTCATTTAGCTGTTCCCACCAAGTCAGAATCCTGTGTTGCCAACTCTGTCTCTAAGATTTTGGCTTTGTCGTCTGCAAGGGAATTGAACCAGCATTCTAGTGAATCAATGGGACAGTGAGCATCTACATGATACACAGTAATGGTACTTTGCTCCAACATTTCCCAAATTTCTTGCCACATCTCTTTGCCCCACACTTCCTTGGAAATAATTTGCCAGTTATGTACATGCCGTGTGGGAAGGCAGGTGGCTAACCCATTGGCAGTGGACCAAGAATCAGTGTAAATATGGCAAGTTCCAGGCAGTTTCTGTTTCAGCGCTTGATACACAGCATACTATTCTGCATATTGACTACTCTTCCCTTCTCCTGTAGTGGTCAACAGCTGTTTGGTGACTGGATTATATGACGCTGCTTTCCAATGTCTTTTAGCCCCCACATATTTGGCTGAACCATTGGTAAACCATTCATGCTTCCTATCCTCAGGGGACAAGGATTCAAATGGAGCATCCCATCTCACTGGTGACTCTTTTATATGTGGTACCTCCTGCACCCTCTCCTCATCCTGCACAGGGGCTTGTGACACCTGTTCATGTAGAGCGGCTGTGCCTGCTGGTCCCACTCAAGCCCTGTCCCGTATGTGCCATTTCCAACGTATGATACTAGCTTCTTGTGCATGTCGTATGTGGTGAGTTGTCGGTGAACTCATCACCCACTGCATTATTGGAATCTCAGGTCTTACAATCACATTATGACCTAGGGTCATTTGCTCAGTATCCCCTAGAGCCCAATAACATGCGAGCAGTTGTTTCTAAAAAGGAGTGTATCGCTCCCCAGCCTCAGGTAACTTTTTAGTCCAGAACCCCAGGGGCACCCTGGTTCTTCCCTTTTTTTGCCACATGCTCCAATTGGCATATAGCCCCTGGGCGGTTACCTGCAGCTCAGTTTCTCCTTCCTGACCACAAATCTAAAGCTTGTTGAATTGCCTCCTTTGCCAAATCAAACTCACACTGCTGCTGTTAACCCCATTCAAACTCATGTTTCTTTCTTGTCACTTTGTACAAAGGGGCCAAGATCTGACTCAGATGAGAGATATGCTGTCTTCAAAAACCAAACAATCCAATGAATCGCTGTGTCTTCTGCTTAGTGCAGGGAGTGCCAAACTCTAGAATCTTTTGCTTTGCTTGAGGCAACACCTCTCTATGTCCCTGATATCACTGAATCCCTAGAAACTTCACATTTTGAGAGGGTCCTTGTGTCTTGTCTGGATTAATCATCCACCCTTTACTCTGCAAGAAGTTCCACAACCCACTCCAGCTAAGTCTTCCTGAATCATCACATCATCAATGTAATGGGTCAATTGCACTCCTGGAATGATAGACACTTCATCCAGGTGTTCTGCCACCAGTAGTAAATGTGGATAAAGTAAGAAAGAGCACAGCTTGTTGGGGTGGTGCTTTACAGGTACCACATCCCCTTCTACCAAAGGCATCCTTTTGTACTTCTAGTCTTGAAAAAGTCACGGATGGTGACAAAACATGTGTTGGCTGTTGTTGTGATAATGTATGCATTTTGGAGCATGGAATCTTCCACTTTTCTATAAACTCACTTGATTGGCTCCATTTCGTATGAATCCCTACTTTATGGACAATTTCTTTTGAACTTCTATTTGAGTGCTAAGGTATCTGCTTGTACCATATAAATATTATTCTGCTACAGGAAACGTATTTGCTTAGATTGCAAATTTTGGAAACACTCAGCATGTAACCACTTTTCATCCTCATCCCACACTTTCACGTTGCAGTATTAAGGATACAGCAAATCCTTCATTGCACTAGTTGGCCTTTTCGACATCGACCTAGTGATACAGCAATAACAGCACAACACGGCAGACATGAGCAGGTTCATGTCTACAACTCCATTTCACTTTAACTATGACTCGGCTACTCCTGAAGCAACCTATAGGCTTGGCATGATCCTGACATCAGAGAAGTTGTTGCACTGTACTACAGGGGGTGAAGGTATTACACAGATGTAAATGGACAGGAGTTTTGAGAAATTTTATTTTAGACAAACAATGAGTTGTATTTAAATTCAATGTTAAAACACATCTGGTACATGATACCCGTAAAGCACCACCCCAATAAGCTGTGTTCTTTCTTACTTCATCCACATTTACTTCTGTTAACAGGAGGTGTGATTTTTACAACACTACTACTTCTTTGTATAAAAAATCATATTTATATGGTGCCTGTCTGGGCGAGTCATGACTACCTTGTCTTGGAATTCTAGTTCATCCCTCCAACATTCCAAGTATGCAGCATTACTATAGGTGGAGTAGTGCCCGCTGTGTCACACATTACTATGTCTCTACCTACTCCCTGAGCACAGGCAGAACCTTGTTGCATTGCTCTTCTCTAAACCTGCACAATTGTCTCATATAGCAACAACCCAACCATTAAATGTATCTACTAACCCCTTCCACTTACCCCCAGTGAACGCCACCCAACTTATCTGTGAAGAATCCAACACTCAATAGAGAAAACAGTACCAAACAATATTATCAAAAGTGCTGGAAAAACAATGAGAGCACTGGCAGCCCGTCACGCCAATGCAGAAGTAAGACAGCCCATGACACTTGTGCAGGGGCGGCTTCTCCATTGGAGCTCAAAAAAATCTACTAGTCACCACTGGTGTGGGACTCCAGGTATCTGAAGGAAATCTTCATGCAGTGACTGGGTGTTTCTATCCCATTTTTATACTCAAGTTGCAGGCACTCCTTCGGAATCACAGCAGTTCAGTTCAGGGCAGGTCTGCACTTTTGTGAATTATTTGCAGACTCACCGAGCCGTAGCCTTTGTGACAAGTGTGAGGAGGAAGGGAGGTGGGATGCTGGGAGTCTCCTCTTGGAAGCAACCCAAAGCAAGAGCACAAAGGCAAGGGAGGCTGCCCCACTTAATTATCCTAGGACCAGTAGCTTCTGCCATAGAACAATGGGACAGGAATGGGCTCTGGGAGCACTCTTGCTTCGAAGGGACCCTCTGTCTCCTTTCTTAGTTTCAGCAACACTCCACTGCCTCAGCTACCTGACAAGAGAGTATAATGCTGATAGCATAGGGTAAAAGGTATAAACGAAGAGAACCCCCTAAGTGGCCCAGCATTGCGTACACCCTACTGACAATGCCCTGGTTTGTCATTAAACGTTGAACCATACAGTATGTATGAGACATGCACGGTTTGGGACAAGCAGGATAAACAGTAATATCAAAGGTATAACTGAATCATTACCTATTTATTAGTTCAGTACACAAATCAGAAAACAGGAATAACAGAAATTGAATTGCACGTTACCCAACAGTGCAATGGATGATGGTGCGAGCCCAGAACTAAAAGACTGTAGTAAGGTGCCAAAGTTGGCATTCCTCCTGCTGTGGATCCTCTGGATTGTCCAAAACAATAAGTATGATGTAGTTCCAAAGCTAGGAATTCTAGAGTTTTGTAATCCTTTTTATAAAGATTCCTTCTTGTTTTTTGTAACTTAGGGCCTGATTTAGATTTCCGAAGACAAGTTACTCCATCGCAACGGTGACGGATATCCCGTCTGCCGAAATATAAATCCCATTATTCAATATGTTATTTATATTTCGGCAGACGGGATATCTGACACCGTTGAGATGGAGTAACCCCTCTGCTGAAATCTAAATCAAGACCTTAGTTGGGATTTCACAAATAAAAATTTAGTTGCGAAGATTCTGTGGATTTGATCACCAGTGTTCCTTGGAGTGGCATTATTGGGCATTTAGGACCTGATTCACAAAGGTAAACTTACACTTTTGTGTGAGTTCACATTTTTTTGGTCATTCATAGGACTGTCCTTTCTTGTTATGTGTGGAGTTCTCCGCCCCAACTGCGGAGTCTCTGCAGTAGTAAACTTACTATTAACTCGTACTTTGTGAATACCAGAAAAAACGTAAACTTACACAAAAGTGTAATTTTACCTTTGTGAATCAGGCTCCAAATCTTCAAAACGTGTACTATTTCAGCCACTCGACATGTGATAATACCCAGAGGACAAGGTTGATGGTACTCCATGATAGGAATCTTTTGGCTTTCTAGGACCCCTGGGGGCATATTTATACTCTGTTTGCACCATTTTAGCATCAGTTTTTTTTTACTGCTAAAACGGCGCAAACTTAACTCCATATTTATATTTTGGCGCTAGACACGTCTAGCATCAAAATATTGGAGTTAGTGCCATTTTTGGGATGTGTGAACCCACCTTGCGTCAATGAGATGCAAGGTAGGCATTCCTGTCCAAAAAATGACTCTAAGCCAGTAGCGCCATATTTACCCCCGTGCAAAAA
Source organism: Pleurodeles waltl (assembly GCF_031143425.1). Taxonomy (NCBI): domain Eukaryota; kingdom Metazoa; phylum Chordata; class Amphibia; order Caudata; family Salamandridae; genus Pleurodeles; species Pleurodeles waltl. The sequence goes on from NC_090438.1 coordinate 52,649,316, forward strand.
TGTCGCATAGGTGGGAGGCGGAACTAAATAATGGTGCTAAGCCTGCTTTGAGCCATTATTTAACACCTGGGTCAGACCAGGCATTAGGGGACCTGCAGACCCATTTCCATGGCTAAACGCCAAGGAATGGGCCCACAGATGCCCACCCCAAGCCACATCAACACCCCCACTCACACCACAGGGACACCAGAGGATGGGGGACCCCATCCTGGGTAAGTATAGGTAAGTATACAATTCTTTTTGTCTGTGCCATTGGGGCCCCTTACATGGCACTGGGTCCAGTGGCCATGCCCAGGTGACACTGGTTCCCTGGACATGGCCAGTGGAGTGGTGGGCATGACTCCTGTCTTTACTAAGACAGGAGTCATTTCTGGGTGCTATTGCCTCAAGAAATGAGGCTAGGCTGGTTAACGCCATATATATTGGCGGTAACCAGCCTAGCATCATTTCTGGCTCCCTAACGCCATTTCCCCTAACACCCCCCCCACCCCCGGCTAGCTTCTTTCCTTTTGACGCTAGCCAATCCTTACCACCGGATTGCGCATTCATAATTATGGCAACTGGCTTGTGCTCAGGAATGGCGCAAGCTGATGGTAAACATTTTGATGCAAAACTGCCTTTGCGCAGTTTTGCGTCAAAAAGTATAAATATGGGCCCTAGAGACCAGGAGATATTGGGTACAGTACATCAGATGAGATATTGCCCTCTGGTTATTGCACCTCCTCCATACCAGTAAGACCCCAAGTGGTGTAATCAAAGCCCTGAAGAAGCAGGGAACCTATCCAACTAAACACATGTTGGCTGGCTCAATCAATCAATCAATCAACATTTATAAGCACGGCTTTTCACACATGGGGTCTCAAGGTGCTAGCTAGGGGACGCGGGTCAGTCGAAGAGCCAAGACTTGAGGTCCTTCCTGAACTGAGCCAGCGATGGGGACTGCCTGAGGTGGAGCGGTATGTTTCAGGTCTGCGCGGTGAGGTAGGAAAAGGGTCTTCCTCCAGCCCTGTTCTTCCAGATCCTGGGGATGGTAGCGAGGGCCAGTTGTGCTGAGTAGAGTTTCCTGGAGGGGGTGTAGAAGGAGAGGCGGTGGTTGAGGTAGGCAGGTCCAACATTGTGGAGGGCCTTGTAGGTGTGGATCCAAGTTTGAAGGTGATGCGTTTGTTGACGGGGAGCCAGTTTAGGTCTCTCAGGTGGGCAGAGCTGTGGCTGTGGCAAGGGATGTCCAGGATCAGTCTGGCCACACGGTTCAGTATTCTCTGGAGTCTTGCTTCAAGTTGTTTATTCCGGCATAGAGTGCATTGCCGTAGTCGAGTTTACTGCTGATGAGTGCCTGGGTGACTGTTCACCTTGTGTTGATGGGGATCCACTTGAAAATCTTGAAAGTCTGGCTGTAATACTATTTTCCTTCAATATCAATATATTCCTTTAGCTGGTGTCTGGTCATTGGTAGGCAGAATTGCTCATGTTCAGACCTCCACAGCACAAAGTGAACTTAAATCCATAAATTAACTTGAAATTAGATGGCGTGCTTGATTTTATGGTAGCTGAGAATACATTTGAGGTGTTAAAGGCTTCTCTTCTTGTTGAAGCTGGGGCAAAAGTCTGGAAAAACAGCACTTTGGAAGCCATTCACAACACGTAGCGTTGCCGTATTGCATTACTCAGTTGCCTGGCCCACTGTACCTCTGCACATCACTGGTATGCATAATGGTTCTCTAGCAGAATGTGGAAGCACTGGGAGTACTTGTGCCTGGCCAGTGGGCACTCCAGTGTCTCCCAGTGCCATATGGTGTGAGTGCTTACCTGCAGTAGGACTTCCCCCTTTGAATGACTCTTTCAGAAGTAACCTAGAGTTGAAGGCTCTTTGATACTTGCTATCAATAGTGCATCAAGTGCAGTGGCACCGGGGCCAATGGTGACAGAGGCTCTCTGGACTTCTATTATGAATTTATGTTACTACATAACTGTGGCAACTGTGGCAACACAGGTCCATTCCCCTTTCTTGCATGAGTGCCCAAGGCTCTCTTCCTACACCACTGACTGCTACCTCGCCTATATTCTCCTATCCTTGTATTCTTCGCTTCTCCTCCAGTACTTCCTGCCTACAGTTATGTCGCGCTATCTTTGTCTCTAGTGTGGGTGTATTCAGAATCTTCTCACTTCACCTCCAGACACCCACAGACGGGACTGGAGAGTTGTCCGCCCACTCAACATATTGTCGGAGATACTCCTGATCGCCTGCCTCAGCATGCTTGTGCACTCCACATACAAATAAGGACTTTTTTTATGCTCCTTCAGCTTCTTAACTAGCCTGCGCCCTTCTTTACCTCCTTGAACGGTTCACTACAGTGAGGCACATGGTGGGCAAAGAAACGCAAGAGTGTAGATGATCAGTAATGGCACCTCAGCATCAAGCAGTGACTGGCCACCCTACACTCTATGCTAAAGTCCACCAGAAATTGAATGACAGCATGACTCCAATTTGGGTGTCCGTGTCCCCAACACCGAGAATATCACCAGCTGGACTTCTTTTACATGAAACCATGGGCCAGATGTAGGAAGAATTGATTTTGCGACTCGGAAATTGCGAGTTGGTGCGACTCGCAATTTCTGAGTCGCAAAATCATATGCAGAATGGTGTCCCAGACACCTTCTGCGAATCGCAAGGGGGTTGCAAAGACCCACCTCATTAATATTAATGAGGTGGGTCGCAATTTGCAACCCCCTTGCGATTCCCTGCACTCACAGGGATGGTGGCCTGCTGGAGACAGCAGACCTCCATGTTTGTGACTGCTTTTTTAATAAAGCAGTTCTTTTTTTGTATTGCAGCCTGTTTTCCTAAAAGGAAAACGAGTTGCAAAACAAAAGAAAATATGAAACCATTTGGGGCCAGATGTAGGAAGATTCCAAATTGCGACATGCAATTTGCGAGTCCCTGCGACTCACAAATTGCAAGTCGCAATTTGGAATGCAGAAAGGTGTCTCAGACACCTTCTGCAACTCGCAATGGGGTCGCAAAGACCCACCTCATTAATGTTAATGAGGTGGGTCGCAATTTGCGACCCCATTGCGAGTAGGGGCAATCACGGGATGGTGGCCTGCTGGAGACAGCAGACCACCATGTCCGTGACTGCTTTTTAATAAAGCAGTTTTTTTTTTTCAAAGTGCAACCCGTTTTCCTTAAAGGAAAACGAGCTGCACTTTGAAACAAAAACCAAAACCTTTAGTTTCGGTATTTTTCAGGGCAGGTAGTGGTCCATTGGACCACTGCCTGCTCTGATTTTTTATTTTTTTTTCCAGACACAAAGGGGAAGGGGTCCCATGGGGACCTCTTCCCGTTTGCGCCTGGGTTACCATCCACTTCAAGTGGATGGTAACTGCACTTTCATTTGCGACCGCTTTTGCGGTCGCAAATGAAAATGAATAGCATTGCGAGTCGCAAATAGGAAGGGAACACCCCTTCCTATTTGCGAGTCGGAAATGCATTTTGAGAGTCGGATCCGACTCGCAAAATGCGTTTCTACATAGCAAAGAGGCATTTGCGCCTCACAAACGTCGATTTTCGCCGTTTGCGACTCGCAATCTCTTTGCTACATTTGGCCCTTGGTTTCGTTTTTTCAGAGTAGGCAGTGGTCCATTGGACCACTGCCTGCTCTGAAAAAATATTTATGGCAACATTCACAAAGGGGAAAGGGTCCCCTGGGGACCCCTTCCCTTTTGCGAATCAGTTAGCACCCACTTGACATGGGTGCTAACTGTGAATTGCTTTGCGACTGCGTTCGCGGTCACAAAGCAATTCTGCATTGCGGTGCGAATCGCAAATAGGAAGGGAACACCCCTTCCTATTTGTGAGTCGCATTCCCATTTTGCAAGTCGGTACAGACTCGCAAAATGGGAATGTGCATCGCGATGCGCGTTTTGCATGGCGCAAACTGCGAATTTCGCAGTTTGCGCCATGCAAAACGCTTTGTACATCTGGCCCCATATTGCTTAGTAAAAGCTCCACTGTCCTTTTAAAAAGTTTCCCAAAGAGTTGGCAATGGATTCGTGGACCTCTGCATACTCTCACTGAAGCTTTTTTCAACTTTCACATTCGCATTATCATCCCAGCTCGGGAGTCTGTAATTTGTCAATGTTTTGCGAACAGATTTCAGTCACAAAGCACTGTTACATCACATATGTTTGTGGCATTTAGGACGGACGCCAATAACACACCCTCTCCAAATACTGAATCAGTATCCATTCTCACTCCCATTTTAGGAGTTGTTAGAATTGGGAAATTAGACACATATCTAAGACGGCTGCTGCGTTGGCAAACTAAGCAAGAGTTCAGGGCCTACTGGGAACTGAAGTTCATTGCTGGTATGCCATCATATAGCACATCGGTGCGCATGCCAGGCTGCATCCCAATCTTTAATGACTGTCAGACTTTCCTTCCCTGAAATAACTCAGTGTTAGTGGATTTTGAGCATCACTCACCAGCGCGCTTCCTGTGCCAGTGGTAAGCCAAATCTCCATCCCTACTTCCTGACACAAACTTTGACATCATGACTCACTGACTGTAGCTGAAGAGAAATGTGGGTGAACTGGACAGAGAGCCTACATATATATTTACCTTGTTTTCTACACATTCAGGAAGCATGAAAATGAAATACCATGAATGCAGTTTTGAAGAAGTGTTTTGCACCCACTGGGTCAGGCTAAACCCACATCTTCATAAGAAATGTGCAAGTGACAGGTTTACAAATTTGCACAATCGCATTTCTTGCCATGTAAGCCCAGGTGTTCATAGCACCTACCAGGAATTTTGAAGCAGAATTTTCTAAGCTCTTATGATCTGTCCCAGATTTCTGTGCTGACAAAGATCTCTGCAATGGCTCATGGGAATCCTAGCTGCTTGATTTAAAATGCGAACCTCTTTCACCAAATGTGCAGTGTTAGGAATGGGGTCACTAGTTGGCAGTCGGTTTGCACCCTGTCCAAGTAGGGACCCTCACTCTACTCAGGATAAGGGAGATACCCGCTCAGATAACCTCTGCTCACCCCCTTGGTAGCTTGGCATGAGCAGTCAGGCTTAACTCAGAAGCAATGTGTAAAGTATTTGCACATAACACACAGTAATAAATGAAAACACTACAAAAAGATACCACACCAGTTTTAGAAAAATAGCCAATATTTATCTATATAAAACAAGACCAAATACGATAACAAATCCAACATACACTAATAAAAATATGAATTCTGCAAGATTCACTCAAAAATACAGTTCCTTGAAGTTGATAGCTCCACCTAGGGCTATCACGGCCACAGTGTCGGGAAGATCCACAAACAGTACCTTTGGGATTGCAGGTCATAGTGATCCTCGCGGTGAGCTCCAGATAGCGGCGTCACTGGCGTTGAGGTGTTGGTTCCACAGTCGTGCGGGAGTCATCGGGCCCTTGAAGTCACACGCTTTGCGGATCGAACTCCGGGCTGATGAAGCCAATGGTGCTGGCGTGGATGGCATCGGGGCTGTGGTGTGAAGCGGGACGATGCAACGTGCGGTGCCCCCAGTGGTTCGGTAACAGCATCCAGCAGCCTCGGTGAGACCGGGGCTGAGGTGTGAAGGGGGGCCGTGCGACATGAGGTGTCACCAGGTCATGGTGCAGGCAGCGACGGCGTCGTTGCTGAAGCGCTGTCATCGGTAGGCCCAAGCCAGTGGTGCGAGATGTGACGGTGCTTCGTGACCCTCGCAAACGGTGTCCACAGGCCACGGTGCAGGGAGGATGCCTGGTGACGACACTGGAGTCGATGATGTTGCCGTCGGTGGACGAGGGCTGTGGTTCAGGACGGGACGGTGCTTTGTGTACCTCACGAGTGGTGTCCACAGGCCACAGTGCAGGCAGCAGCTTGGTGAAGTCGTCCAATGACGGCATCGTGAGATCAGGGTCATGGTGCGAAGCGGGGCAGTGGGGCTTCTTGCGGCGTCGGCAGGTCACAGTGCAGGCCTGCGGCTTCGTTGGCGGCGGCTCAGTGGTTTCTCCTCTGGAACAGCACAAGCCACACAGTTCCCAGTGCTGCAAGTTGAGGAAACAAGTCTTTGGTGTTCCTGAGACTTCCAACAGGAGGCAAGCTCTACTCCAAGCCCTTGGAGAACTCTCTCAAACAGGACACACAGCAAAGTTCACCCTTTGCTCGCGTGCCAGGCAGAAGCAGCAACTGCAGGCCAGTCCAGCAAAGCAACACAGCAAAGGGACAGTACTCCTCCTTCAGCTCTTCAGCTCTTATCCTGGGCAGAGGGTCCTCTTGATTCCAGAAAGATTCTAAAAGCCTGGGGTTTTGGGTCTTCTTATTATACCCGTTTCTGCCTTTGAAGTTGGCAATCTTCAAAGCAAAGTCTCAAGTGTTTGCAAGATCCTTCCTTATCCAGGCCCGTCCCCAGACACACACCTGGGGGTTGGAGACTGCATTGTGTGAGGGCAGGCACAGTCCTTTCAGGTGTAAGTGACCACTTCTCCCTCCACTCTAGCCCAGATGGCTCATCAGGATATGCAGGCTACACCCCAGCTTACTTTGTGTCACTGTCTAGAGGAGCGGTGTGAACAGCCCAACTCTCAAACTCACCCAGATGGGGAATCCACAAGCAAACAGAGTCACAGAATGGTTTAAGCAATAAAATGCCTACTTTCTAAAAGTGGCATTTCCAAACTCACAATCTAAAAAACAACTTCACTAAAAGATGTATTTTATATTATGAGTTCAGAGACCCCAAACTCCATATTTCTATCTGCCCTCAAAAGTAATTTGTACTTTAAAGTTACTTAAAGGCAGTCCCCATGTTAACCTAATAGGGAGCTAGCCCTTGCAACAGTGAAACCAGAATTTGGCAGTATTTCACTGTTAGGACATGTAAAACACACCAGTACATGTCCTACCTTTTAAATATACTGCACCCTGCCCATGGGGCTACCTAGGGCCTACCTTAGGGGTGCCTTACATGTGCCAAAAGGGAAGGGTTGGGCCTGGAAAGTGGGTACACTTGCCAGGTTGAATTGGCAGTTTAAAACTGCACACACAGACACTGCGGTGGCAGGTCTGAGCCATGTTTACAGGGCTACTAATGTGGGTGGCACAACCAGTGCTGCAGGCCCACTAGTAGCATTTGATTTACAGGCCCTTGGCACCTCTGGTGCACTTTACCAGGTACTTACCAGTAAATCGAATTCGCCAATTATGGATAAACCAATCAACAGTATAATTTACCTAGGGGAGCACTTGCACTTTAGCACTGATTAGCAGTGGTAAAGTGCGCAAAGACAATAAACCAGCAAAAACAGACCTGAAAAATACGAGAAAGAAGGCAAAAGGTTTGGGGATAACCCTGCATAAAGGGCCATTTCCACCATGCAGCAAATATAAAATACTTTTCTCCCAGCAATTCACCCTTGGATTTGGAACTTTCTGCCAATAGACCACTGTATGGAGCTGGCTCTGTATATACGATATCAAAATGACATATAGGCCCTCATTACGACCCTGGCGGTCCGTGATAAAGTGGCGATAATACCGCTAACAGGCTGGCGGTAACTACCGCCAAATTATGACCATGGCGGAAAGATCTCCAAAAGACAGCCAATGTACCACACCGACCACCAGGGCGGAAACAACAGCAACAACGGCGGTAGCCGGCTACAGCCAGGCAGAAGTCAATGTTTCGCCCACCATATTAAGACCCTGCAAATTGCCACCTTTTCCAGGGCGGTACTAATGACATCAAAAGCTTGGTGGAAACTGAGTTCAGAAGTGAAAGGACTCACCATTGGAGACACAGGGAAGAACCAGGCCGCCATGGAACCAGAACTGCATGTTTTTTCGATGATATTCTACGTTCTGCTCCACCATGAACACCAACGCCGGCTAAGACGACGACGGTGAGTACAGCCGCCTAGCACACAAGGGAGGGGGGGAGGAAAACGTGAGTAACACACACACGCACAACACACACACCATACACACAACCATATGCATTACAAAAACAATTTGACCCCGTAACTCGGCTGAATAATGAAAGGACAAAACGATTTGGCCAAAGTGTTTGTAATAAGATCAACACAGTAGAAATAATAATTTAGGCAAGATAGTAGATATATACATATTTACAGAAAAAGGGACACAGCCCAGTCCTCAATCTGAGTGGGCCACATGGCCACAGGCCAAAGTCCAAGGCAACACGTCACCTGCTTCAACACGGAGAGAACACTGCAGGGGCATCAGTTGGTAAATTGGCAGGCACCTCAGGGGGATGGGGAACATGGGGGCACCTCAGCTGGGAGATGTAACAAGACCACTGGTTCTGAAGGGGGCAACATGCCCTGTGCTTGAACCTGGGGAGTGATGGGCCTCAGTCTCTCTGGTGGGTGTCTTACCCACTGGTTCTGGAGGGGGCAACGTGCCCTGTGCTTGATCCTGGGGAGTGATGGGACACAGCCTCTCAGGTGGGTGTCTTACTACGGATTGTGGAGGGGGCAACGTGCCCTGTCCTTGATCCTGGGGAGTGATGGGCCACAGTCTCTCAGGTGGGTGTCTTACCCACTGGTTCTGGAGTGGACAGGCCGCACAGCAGCCCATGGAGGCAGGTTTACATACCGTCCGCCGGCGGTGACAGTGGCACAGTGGTGGTGCTGCTGGTGTGGGGAGGCTCCTGCCCATCCCCTGCAACCTCGGACGGCTGCACAGTGGTGGTTCAGCTGGTGGGGGAGGCTCCTGCCCATCTCCTGCAACCTCAGACAGCTGCACAGTGGTGGAGCTGCTTGTGGGGGGAGGCACCTGCCCATCCCCTGCACCCTCAGACGAATGCACAACCATGGTTGGTGGAGGGGGCTCCGACACAGTTCCTAGGCCAGGATCCTTGCCCTTCCTGCCTGCTGGTGCAGACTCCTTGCTCTTCCTGCCTCCTGGTGCAGGCTCCTTGCTCTTCCTGCCTGCTAGGGCGGACTCCTTGACCTTTCGGGTGGCAGTTGCAGACTCCTTGCCCTTTTTGACGGCTTGGGCAGTCTCCCTCCCCTTTAGGCTGGCTGGTGCAGGCTCCTTCCCCTTCACTACATGTGGCCTGGATCCCTTTACACCACGAGTGGGTGCGGTTAGGACTGGGCCCGTGGACTGTGTGGCTGATGTGCATGGCTGGTTTTGTGATACCCTGCCAATACAGTCAGGACGGGGGGGAGGGGTAGGGAAGAGGTCAATGGTGGATAGGAACAGTTTTTCAGGGACATTGGGGTGGGAAGAGGGAGAAGGATTGGGAGTGGAGGATGAGGGAGTGGTTGTTGGAGGTGTCTGTCTGGTGGATTTGGGTGCAGGTACATGGGCTGTATGCTGTTGTGAGGTGGATGGTTGTTGGGTGTCTGAGTGCTTGCGTTTGTGTACTTTAGGGAGGAGACAGACACAGTGGGAGAGGACAAATGGGACGTGTGCATGGCTGTTGTGGAGGTGTCTGCCAGTGAGGTGTGTGTTCTGCTTGGTGTGCTGATGATGCTGGTAGTGGATGATGATGTAGTGCATGTAGGTGTGAATGTAGACGTGGCTGAGAGGGAGGTGGTGTAGGGGGAGGAGGGGGAGACAGTGGAAATAGTGGATGTTGTTGTGTCTGCAACTGGATGGTGTTTGCGTGAGTGCCTTTGGGATGAAGTGTGGTGCTTGTGTTTGCCTGTGACACTCTTGGGTGTTGTCTTTTGTGCATGCTCATCTGTATGTGTGCCTGGGATAGGTTGGGGTGAGGGGAATGAGACTGGGAAGTTGGAGGGGGGACGGTAGAAACAGGGACAATGGTTGCCATCAGAGAGGAGGCCAGAGCCTGAATCGATCTCTGTTATCCAGTGTGAATGCCCTCCAGGAATGCATTAGGTTGTTGCATCTGGATGCCCTACAGAGATGGATCTTAGGAGGTCAATAGCCTCCTCACTCAGGGCAGCAGGGATAAGTGGGGCAGGGCCTGAGGTGCCTGGGGCGAAGGAGATGCCCATCCTCCTGGGTGAGCGGGCACGGGCAACTCGCTGAGTGGCTGCTGGGAGGGCGGTGCTAGTATGGGGGTGGTGGCTGTACCTGTAGCTGGGGTGATCACAGAAGTGTCCGCCATCACCAGGGAGCTTCCATTGGAGGAGGTATCTGTGTCAGAACTGTCCCCTCCAGTCTCCACTGTGATGCTCCCCTCGCCCTTCGTCTTACTGGTGCCCTCACCGTCGGTGGACTCTGCCTCCTGGGTCCTGTGGGATGGCAGCTCATCTGTCGTCGGTGCCTCTGCTCCTCCACCAGATGATGCTAATGTACATAAGGACAGGATGACAAAACAAGAAAGGGGGGGAAGAGACAAAAGATACACTGGGTCAATGGCTGCACCAACACCACTGTTGGCGTACACACCACCCTCACACACAGGGAACAGGCCTATGCAATATGCGTTGCTCTACCAGAGAAATAGTTAGCCACCAAGGCATGGGGAGGGGGACACACCGCCAAATGCAGCACACCTGGGACCCACGCAGCCCTGACCAGTAGTGGATGCCTACGAGCTAGGTATCAAGATTTTCCCTTTTGAACCCTTGCCACCAGGGGACCTACGCTGCAATGTCAGGCCTGGCCTAGGGGAACCCACTGACACACATCTCCCACCCGGATACCACCCTACCAATGCGTAAGTTGTAATGCTGTGCAGAGGCAATACACAGAGGAAAATAACATTAGACAAACAGTCCTGCCTATTACACATATGGCCCACCATACCCCTTCACATCACCATTTACACACACATGGCCCAGCACACAACCTGTATGCCGCCAAGAGGACATCCACCCACTACCCTTACACGAGGCCTTCACACACACAACTCCATGCATTCATGCCACATGCATCGTGCTCACAGTGTACTCACCTGTTGGTCTGGAGGCTCATACAGCAGTCTGTACTGGGGTAGGACCCCATCCACCAGTCTCTCCAACTCCTCCGAAGTGAAGGCTGGGGTCCTTTCACCGGTCACAAGGGCCATGGTAGGTTCCAGACACAGGTCACAGCAGCACATGCAGAGTATGTCCTCTCCTATGGAAGGTCAGGTAACAAGTGAGGAATCAGATAGAAAATGGCAGTGATGTCCGCGGCGGTGCATACAGTCACCGCCGGCGTAGATCACCATTGCCCACTGTAACCCATAGGGCCCAATGTTAGCCAATGAGGAGTTGCACGGCGGTTCCCAACCGCCTCCAGCAACGGTGCACAACATCAGCGGAGTTACCTCACTTCCACCTGTCCCTCCACACAGGACAGGCGGTCACCATTTCAGGGTGGGGGGACAGGCCCTGGAATAATGCTGCATCACAGGAGATATTAGCACATACTGGACAAATCACAATGACCCATTACATGTTTACAGGATGCAAAGTTCTGTTTTAGTTCCAGTTTTCAGTTTGTGATCGGATCCTCACTCATTTGTCCCTTAGATTCCTACTTCTGCGGATGAATAGGAGATGGGGCCATACCCCAGCGTACAAACCCATGGTGGACTTGGCAACACTCGAGGAAAAGGACATTATCCTCACCTGTAGACTTGACAGGGCCACAATCCCTGAGCTGTGTGACCAATTGGAGCCTGACCTGAAATCTGCTATCTGTCACCCTACTGGGATTCCCCCCGTCTTGTGCAAATGCTATCTGTACTACATTTCCTGGCAACTGGTTCTTTCCAAGTGACAGTTTTCTTGGCAGCAGGAATGTCACAGCCAATGTTTTCAATAGTGCTGACGAGAGTGTTGTCTGCCCTGATAAAACACATGTGCAGCTACATTGTTTTCCCCCAGGTTGAAGATCTGGCCACAGTGAAGGCCGAGCTTTATGCAATGGGACATATCTCCAACATAATTGGGGCGATTGATGGAACACATATTGCATTTGACCCCCCGCCAGAATGAACAGGTGTTCAGGAATCATAAGAGTTTCCACTCTATGAATGTTCAGATGGTGTGCTTGGAGAACAGTACATCTCCCACTTCAATGCTAAGTATTCTGGGTCGGTGCATGATGCCTTTGTTCTAAGGAATAGCAGCAACCCAAATGTGATGGCACAATTACAGAGGCGCAGGGTGTGGCTAATAGGTGAGCCCTTGTTCCCACCCAGTATATGTTGGTGTATGGGTATGGTGTGGGCCATATAGGATAGTGTGTGGCTAAATATTGTCCCTCAAGATTTGCAGGTGACTCTGTTTACCCAAGCCTATCATGGCTGCTGACCCCTGTGAGGAATGCCAGGACAAGGGCAGAAGAACGTTGAATGAGGCACATGGGTGAACCTGAAGGATAATTGAAAGGACCTTTGGCCTTCTGAAGGCCAGGTTCCGGTGCCTCCATCTAACAGGTGGTTCCCTGTGCTACTCACCAAAGAAGGTCTGCCAGATAATGGTGGGATGCTGCATGATGCACAACCTGTCCCTCAGGCACCATGTCCCATTCCTGCAGGAGGAGGAGGCTGGAGATGCCCGTGTGGCAGCAGTAGACCCTGTGGACAGTGAGGATGAGGAGGCAGAGGATGAGGACAACAGAACATATGTGATCCGATAATACTTCCAATGACACACATGTAGGGCAGTGTTACTTCACATTTCAATTACAATTGTTTTCATTTGTGTGGCAATGGCATGCTGATATTTCCCACTTCTGTGGCCACTCACTGTACCCTATGGCAATTCATTTTGCAGATGTTGGTGACGTGACATATACTCCTGGTGTGATCACTACAGCCAGCTACAGGTCGTTAATCTATGCTCATTCTATGTACAGTTGATTTGCAATGTTTGTACCTGTTACAATGAATACATATTTGATATATTTGACATACTCCAAAATTGTTTTTTTTCAAAGGGTGTTTATTGAAGTGCTAATATATAGAGGGGAAAGTGCAATGGGATGGGGTGATGATGGAGGAAAGTCCAGGGTATTGTTCCAGTCTGTTTGTAGCACAGGTGCATTGTCCTTGGGGACAGAGGAAGGGGAGCAATGGCAGTTCAAGGCGGACTGAGTGGGACACAAGAGTGACAATCAGGAGAGTCTCATTTCCTGGTGGGGGTCTTGGCAAGTGTCTCTGGCTTCTGTCTGGATTGCAGGGAACGTTTACGGGGTGGTTCATCTTCTGCAGGGGGAGGGGTGCTGGTGGCCTGTGAGTCCTGTGACGGGGCCTCATGGCCACTAGCGGCAGCGGAGGTGGAAGGCTGTTCAGATGTCTGTCTAGTGGTAGGGGCCCGCTGTGTTGCGCCGCAGCCTGCCGCGGTGCGCACAGGGAAACCGGTTCGGGACGCGGCTGGGGCCGCTTTTTTCCGGCTTTACCTCGCACAAGGCCCTAGGTTGGGCATCGGGCCTAGCCGAGTTCGGGGCACGGTACGGCCTGGGGATTAACAGTGGGCCCCTATTCCCCCCACTATATCACTTACCTGATATTTTCTGTTGTGTTCTGTTTTTCTCTTTTCTGTTTTGTTCTTTTCTCTTCTTGCTTGCATCTTTTTGGGTGGAGCCATGTTCTTCTTCTTCTCCCAGCATGTCTTCCTCTTCCCTGAATGCATCGGAATCCCTTTCCAACATGGTTGTCTTCGTCCATATTCCCTATGGTGGTTTTTCCCAATCTAACATGGCGTCTTTTTCCTTCCTGAATGTCATTTTCTGTTCGTGGGTTTATAAGGAATGAGACTCTTGGTCTCATTGCGCTGCAACACTTCCTTTGGTGGTGATCACGCTCTGGATTTTCCAGCCTTTTTCTTGCCTTTTTTCTGGTCCTTCCACTTATATTTTTGTTATTTGAAGACTTACCTTTGCCTGTGCCTATTTTTTTGTTCCAGGGAGTTCCAGCCATGGAGGTTTTTTTTTCTTCAGGTTTTTCCTCAGGGACTCCTTTCGGAGGGCACGGACTGCCTTGACGTTCCCTTGTTAGCAGCACCGTGGCCCCCAGAAAGGGTCGCCCATATCTCGGTCAAGGCAGGACTTACAAGAAGCAAGACCATCCTGCAGTTCCAACCGGTCCTCCCCGTAAGCGACAAGTCAACCGTGACAGATTGCAGCGCCAAACAAACCAGCCTTCTTTGAGCAGCATGGAGGATAGCTCTATGGCAGCTGCAGAATCCAACCAGTCATTGCTATTAACTACTCAACAGCAAGCCCAGGAACTACAACAAGTACGAAATGAAAATGCGGCTTTACGACAAGCCCTGGCATCCCGAACCACAGATGTTCCCACTGTGTCTGTTACCACACCACATTTCTCAGGAGATCCAAATACACTAAGAGAATTCCTTGATGCTCTGAACGTCTATTTTGCTTTTCATCCCACACAATTTGCGCAAGATAAAACAAAGGTGGTGATGATACCTCATCTTGTCTGGCCCTGCATTGGCCTGGGCGACTCCGTTAGTAGCCGCTAACGACCCTATGTTATCTGATTATTCAGCTTTTCTCACTACATTCAAGCAAATGTTTGTACGCCCGGGATTGGAGGCATCTGCAGAAGAAGCATTATGCGATATCCAGCAAGGTAACCTAGATGTTCTCCAATATATTACGTGCTTTAGACAACTGGCAGCAGAGACAAATGAGTAGAACGTACTTAGATAACTCTGTTCCGGAGAGGTCTACGAGATGAAATCAAAGATGAATTAGTACATTCAACCAGAGTGGAAGATCTACGTGGATTGATGGATCAAGCGCTCTCCATAGAGTATCATCTGAAAGAACGCCGTCTAGAAAGAAGAAAGACTTGTGGTTCTTCTTATGCAGGAAACCCACGTACAATCGTCCATCATTCTGAAGAAACTCGACCAGCCTCAAAAGAGACAACAGACGAGGAACCCATGCAAATAGACACCGCTCGTGGCCCTCTCACTGCAAGTGAGTGTGAGAATAGACGTAGAAAAGGATTATGGGGGTCATTATGACCCTGGCAGAAGGCGGAGAAGCGGCGGTAAGACCGCCAACAGGCTGGCGGTCTTTTTTTTTGTATTATGACACCGCCATGGTCATCTGCCGGTTCTCCGTTCTGCCCGCCAGGGCGGAGGCGACCGCCGGGCTGGAGACCTCGGTCTCCAGCCCGGTGGCCGTCACTATACCTCTGGTGGTATTTTGACCCGGCTTACCGCCGTGGATTTCCTGCGGTTGGAACCGCCATGAAATCCATGGCGGTAAGCACTATCAGTGCCAGGGAATTCCTTCCCTGGCACTGATAGGGGTCTCCCCCATTCCCTCCACCCCCACCCCGACTCCCTCCCCTACACCCCCCACCACCCCTGCTACCCCCTAAAGGTGGCAGGGCCCCCCTCCCCACCTGACCCCCAACATCACAGAACTCACACACACACGACACGCACGCAGGCACCACCAACACACACACGCACACACACCGACATACATGCCTACATCCACACACACAGTCAGACACGTACACCCACATACAAACATACACGCACACATCCATACAGACATACCCACAGACATACATGCACTCATTCCCAATACACGCAACACCCCCGCAAGCATACACGCACTCACACACCCCATCTACATACACAGACGCACACCCCCATGCACCCACACAACACCTCCCCACCCCCCTCCCCTAACGGACGGTCGACTTACCTGTTCCGTCGATCCTCCGGGAGGGGATGGGAGCCATGGGGGCTGCTCCGCCGACACCACACCGCCAACAGAACACCGCCACGCCGAATCACAGGACGTGATTCGGTGGGCGTGTTCTATTGGCGTGGCGGTGAAGGTGGAGCAACCTCCACTTCCCCGCCGCCCGCCAGTATGGCTGTTGGCGGCTCTCCGTCGGAAAAAGGACAGAGAGCAACCAACAGTCATAATACGCCGAGCGGCAAACCGCCACTACTGGCGGTCTTCCGCACGGCGGTCCCTCGGCAGTCTTGTAAAAAGACCGCCGAGGTTGTAATGACCACCTATGTCTCTATTGTGGAGCTGCTGGCCACCTGCTACGTACTTGTCCAGTCCGTCCAGTAAAGTCCTCGGGAACTGCCAATTCCTGTCCTCTATGAGAAGGGAGGGGACGGGATTCTCTGCAGTACCTTCTGTTAGTTCCTCTAATGAAAATGCCACTACATTGTTTTTGTTACCAATTACCCTACAGTTACCCGACGGTCGGGAAGAAAGAGCTTTGGCATTATTAGACTGTGGGGCCAGTGGAATCTATATGGATGGAACATGGGCTATGGAGCACAGGATCCCTCGAGTATCAAAAGATATTCCAGAGCAAGTTCATACCCTTGATGGTTCTTTGTTAGCCTCCGGTCCTGTCATCAACCCAACCCCTGCCTTGTGTTTACACTTCGGAAAACATCAAGAACATGTTTCTTTTGATTTCATATCCACACCTAACCATACCATAATCCTAGGTATACCCTGGTTTACAAGACATAACCCGTATATCAACTGGGAAACCAGAACTATTTCTCTTTCTTCGCAATTTTGTCAAGACCACTGTTATGCTTCAGGAACATATTGGTCACCAAAGAAAATGTTATCAACAGTACCAGAAGTAGGATGTTCCATAAATGCTATTGAAGGGGTACCTAGTCATTACATGGATTATGCAGACGTGTTTCAAAAACCAACAAAACCAGTACTACCTCCACACAGAGTATGATTGTACCATTCCATTTCAACCTGGTACTGTTGTTCCCTTTGGTAGAATGTACTCGCTCACTGAATCAGAAAAAAAGATACTCAAGGACTATCTGCAGGAAAATCTTCAGAGCGGTCTGATTGCTCCATCTTCTTCCCCAGCTGGGGCTCCTCTCTTCTTCGTGCCCAAAAAGACGAAGGATCTGCGTCCCTGTATAGACTTTTGTGGGTTAAATAAACACACCATTAAAGACCGATACCCGTTACCCTTAATAAGAGATATCTTGGAATCAGTCAGAGGGGCGCACAGATTTACAAAGTTAGACCTCAGGGGAGCTTACCATCTGTTAAGAATAAAAGAAGGCGATGAATGGAAAACTGCCTTTCGCACTCCCTTTGGTCATTATGAGTATCGAGTAATGCCCTTTGGATTTAACCAGTGCCCCTTCAATATTTCAGATATTTATGGATTCAATATTTTCTGATCTGTTAAATCATACTGTGGTTATCTACTTGGATGATATCCTGATATACTCTAGAAATCCTGAACATCATACTGTGCATGTAACTCAAGTCCTAGGTAGACTTAGACAACATCAACTGTTCTATAAACCCGAGAAATGCAAATTCAACAAAACAGAAGTGAAATATTTAGGGTATCACATCAGTCAAGCTGGATCCAGAGCAAGTCCAGGTTATCCTAGACTGGCCATCCCATTCTTCCATCAAAGAAACACAGGGGGTCATTCCGACCCTGGCGGTCCATGACCGCCAGGGCCGGGGACCACGGAAGCACCGCCAACAGGCTGGCGGTGCTTCCAGGGCCATGGGGAACCGCCGGTTTCCCGCCGGTTTTCCCCTGGCCCAGGGAATCCTCCATGGCGGCGCTGCTTGCAGCGCCGCCATGGGGATTCCGACCCCCTTCCCGCCACCCTGTTTCTGGCGGTTCTTACCGCCAGGAACAGGATGGCGGGAACGGGTGTCGTGGGGCCCCTGGGGACCCCTGCACTGCCCATGCCACTGGCATGGGCAGTGCAGGGGCCCCCTAACAGGGCCCCATGAAGATTTTCACTGTCTGCTTTGCAGACAGTGAAAATCGCAACAGATGCAACTGCACCCGTCGCACCCCTGCAACTCTGCCGGCTCCATTCGGAGCCGGCTTCCTCGTTGCAGGGCCTTTCCCGCTGGGCCGGCGGGCGCCCTTTTGGCGGTCGCCCGCCGGCTCAGCGGGAAAGCCAGAATGGCATCTGCGGTCTCCTGACCGCGGAGCGGCCATTTGGCGGTGACCGCATGGCGGGCGGCGACCGCCGCCCGCCGCGGTCAGAATGACCGCCACAGTGTTTCTTTGGGTTGGCCAACTTTTACCGTCAATTTATTTCAGATTTCGCTCAGCAAACCAGACAAATTACACAAACTCTTAAGAAAGACAATTTACTAAATGGTTTTATCTGGTCTGATATGGCCGAAAGTGCCTTTCAAAACTTAAAACATGCAGCATGTAACGAATGGAGACACTTCCTTATGGGATCTAGAGAACCATTTGAAGTATGAACTGACCACTGAAATTTACAATGTCTACGGAACTTCCAATGTCAGAACAGTCGCCAAGCCCGTTGGGCCTTCTTTTTTAGTCAATTTTATTTTTATATTACCTATATCCCTGGTTCTCAGAATATACTTGCAGATGCCTTGTCACAACATTACCCCTGAAGGTATCCATTACCCTTCACAACATCTCATTGAACCAGAATGAATCATTGGACTAGTACAGTCTTTTCTCGACAAAGTACGGTCAGAATACTCTACTCTCTCAGAAATGAAAGAACTACGTCTAAAGTTACGCAAAGTCAAAGAACATTTCTACTATAATGATGCATTATTTCTTCCTTCCAAAATGGTACAAAGGAGAGCACTTCAAATGTGTCATGACTCCCCTGTAGCAGGCCATCGTGGTATTAAGGCCATACAAGAACTACTTCTCCGTTCCTTCTGGTGGCCTACGCTTAAGAAAGATACTGAAAGTTATGTGGCGTCTTGTCCCATCTGTGCCCAAGCTAAAACACCCCATACCAAGCCTGCAGGCTTACTTCATCCTTTACCTATGCCACCAGCCCCTTGGCATACAATATCAACGGATTTCATGTGTTCCTTACCTCCCTCAGCAGGTAATCGAGTGATAATGGTGACTGTGGATTCCTTCACTAAAATGGCTCATTTCACTGCTCTAAAGAAACTACCCACATCCCAAGAATTAAGTCAAATCTTTATACAAGACATATTTAGTCTTCATGATCTCCCTCACGTTATCCTTTCCGATTGTGGTCCGCAATATGTATCACGTTTTTGGAAGCATTTCTGTAAGGCTTTACATATCGAGGTAGCCTTGTCTTCTGGTTTCCACCCTCAGACTAATGGGCAGATGGAATGTCTAAATCAGGGCCGCAGTGCATCTCCTCGGCCATCGGGCATCCTGCGCCCCTTTTTTCCAGCTTTACCTTGCACAAGGCCCTAGGTTGGGCATCGGACCCCGGCGAGCTCGGGGCACGGTGCGGCCTGGGGATTAATGGTGGGCCCCCATTCCCCCACTATATCACTTACCTGGTATTTTCTGTTCTGTTCTGTTTTTCCCTTTTTTGTTTTGTTCTTTTCTCTTATTGCCTGCGTCTTTTTGGGTGGAGCCATGTTCTTCTTCTACTCCCAGCATGTCTTCCTCTTCCCTGCATGCATCAGAATCCCTTTCCAAAATGGTGTCTTCATCCATATTCCCTATGGTAGTTTTTCCCAATCTAACATGGCGTCTTTTTCCTTCCTGAATGTCACTTCCTGTTCTTGGGCATATAAGTAATGAGACTCTTAGTCTCATTGCGCTGCAACACTTCCTTTGGTGGTGATCACGCTCTGGATTTTCCAGTCTTTTTCTTGCCTTTTTTCTGGTCCTTCCAGTTATATTTTTGTTATTTGAAGACTTACCTTTGCCTGTTCCTATTTTGTATTCCAGGGAGTTCCATCCATTGAGGTTTTTTCCCTTTGGGTTTTTCCTCAGGGACTCCTTTTGGAGGGCATGGACTGCCTTGACGTTCCCTTGTCAGCAGCACCGTGGCTACCAGAAAGGGTTGCCCATATCTCGGTCAAGGCAGGACCTACAAGAAGCAAGACCATCCTGCAGTTCCATCTGGTCCTCCCCATAAGCGAAGAGTCAACTGTGACACTCTGGTGTGAGACTGCCTCCCTCATAATGTTGGCCATGTCTGCCAGCACCCCTGCAAAGGAGATCAGGGTTTTGTTGATGGCCTGCAAGTCCTCCCTGATCCCCTGGTACTGTCCCTCCTGCAGCCGCCTGTTCTCCTGCACAGAGTCCAGGATCTGGCCCATCGTATCCTGGGAATGTTGATAAGCTCCCAGGATCTCTACGTGAGCCTCCTGGAGAGTCGGTTCCCTGGGCCTGTCCTCCGCCTCGTGCACAGCACTCCTCCCAGTTTCCCTGTTGGCCTGTGCCTCTCTCCACTGAACCGTGTGCCCACTGCCACTGACCCCAGGTCCCTGATCGTCTTGGGGGCGAGGTGTGGCCTGGGGTCCCTGTAGAGGTGGACACACTGCTGATTGACGTGACCTGGGGACAGAGGTGTGGGTACGCTGGGTGGGTGCTGCAGTGGTGTTTCCTGATGGGGGAGGCTCTGTGGTGGTGTGTGACTGGGCCTGGGTATCTGGCTGTCCAGTGGTCCCTGATGGGCCAAGCAGGTCATCCAGATCCTGAAGACCAGAGTTGCTCTCATTACTGTTCGCCTCTTCAGTTGGGGGACTGGATAGTGCTGGCACCTCCTCTCCACTCAAATTGGTTGGGGTACCTGTGGGAGTGTAAATGATGTGTTATGGTTTCTGTGTCTGACATATTGTACACCCGTGGCTTCCCCTCTTTGGTTGGATTTGCCCTGGCAGCTGTCATTTGTGTATGTTACTGTATGGTGGGATAGTTAATTCTCTATAGTGTGCATGCTTTGGTGATGAGTGCCCATGCAGGGCTGTGAGGGGTGTCCATGCATTGGTACAGTATGCATGGCTTGGCACAGGATGAGTGAGATGCGATGGTGGGGTGTGTGGGAAGTGGTGGAGTGATGAGAGTGAGGGTGAGGGTATGTGATGGCATACAGGTAGGGGGGTAGTAGTAGTAGTAGTAGAGAGTTGACTTACCAGAGTCCAGTCCTCCGACGACTCCGGCCAGGCCCTCAAGATGCACTATAGCCAAGACTTGCTCCTCCCCTGCTGTGAGTTGTGGGGGAGGAGGTGGGGGTCCACCGCCAGTTCTCTGGCCCGTAGGTCGTTTCACCTCTTCCTGATGTCATCCCTAGTTCTTGGGTGCTGTCCCACGGCGTTGACCCTGTCCATGATTCTCCGCCATAGCTCCATCTTCCTAGCTATAGATACCTGCTGCACCTGTGCTCCAAACAGCTGTGGCTCTACCCTGACAATTTCCTCCACCAGAACCCTTAGCTCCTCCTCTGTGAAACGGGGGTGTCTTTGTGGTGCCATGTGTGATGTGTGTTGGTGAGGGTGTTTTGGATAATGTGTTGGGGTGTGTGATGTGTAGTGTATGAGTGATGTATAGGTGTGAATAGTGTGTGGCTCCAGTTGTGTCAGTGGTCTTGGTGTCAATCTCCTCGTAGTGATTGTTGTTGGTAAAGCGTTCTGGGTAATGTGTGTGGGTGTTTTATAGTGGTGTGGGTGTGGTGTGTGTGTGGTTGTCAGGTGTCCGTTGTTTGAATTGTCCAATGTGGTGTTGTTTTGTATGTGGGTGTCCATTGTGAGCGCAGCAGTATGTACCGCCAATGGTTTCCCACCGTTGAATGTCCGCCGTGCTGATTCATGGGTCATAATGTGGTAGGCTTAGTTCTGTTGGCATAACTGTGTGGGTTTGGATACCGACAGTTTATCACTGACCTTTTGTGTGGCGGATTTGTGAATGTGGCTCAATACTGATGGACTGGTGTGTGTGTGTCATAATATTGTGAATGGATATCCGCAGCAGCGGCTGTAAGTTGGCATCCGTCAGCGTGGCGGTTAAGTGGGATTTACCGCCATAGTGTGCACAGAGCCCAGTGGATCTCCAGAGGCTTAACAGAGGCTAAAGTTGATAATACTAATGCTCTATTTGTGGTAGTGTGGTCGAGCAGTTAGGCTTATCAGAGGTTAGTGCAAAGCACTTGTTGTACACAAACGAAGCACACATTCAATGACTAACTCCAGGCCAGCCTTACTTTATTTCTAGAACCACAAGATTCAAGTTGCAGGTAAGTACACTTGCAAGTAAATATCCAACATATGTATCAATACCACTTTGTTTCAATTTTGGAAGTTAAATGGTTTTCAAGAAAATAGCAAATATCTATTTTATAAGTTGAGAGTGCAATTTTCAGTTATAGTCTCGGGGGAAAGAAAAGTTAGCATAGTTCTGAGGTAAGTACAAGACTTACAGTTCAAGTCTCTAGGGGTTAGGATGTCCACAGGCTGGGGTTAACACCAAACACCCACCATCAGTAACACCGGGCCGGCCGGGTGCACAGGTCAAAGTTGAGGTCGATTTAACATGGGCTGCTATGGAGTCTGGGGCACTCGGAATCAGGCCTGCTTGCAGGTAAGTACCTGCGTTTTCGGAGGGCAAACCTGGGGGGTTTAGAGGAGCACAGGGGGCACAGGTCATCACCAAACATACACCCTCAGTGGCACAGGGGCAGCCAGGTGGAGAGTGCAAACACAGCGTCAGGCTCCCAATGCTTTCCTGTAAGAGGACCTCGGGAGTCACAAAGATGCTGCAGGCTGGGTCCAGGGGGTCGGTACCGGGGAACCACAGGCTGGACAAGGAGGAGAGCTGCCTGCTGGATGTTGCTGCACTGGAGGTTGGATTCCCCAAGGCCAGGGGGCTGCGGATTAAGGGAAACCTTTAATCTTCATTGATGCGATCAGACTGCAGAAATCCCCACTAGGCACCAGGGATTTTGTTTTTCTTTTGTTTGTGTATAAGGGGAGAGGACCCTTGGGCAAGGGCCGCTCCCGAGGGGGGAAAATTATTTTTAGGCCTTTTCTGCAGATTGGCCTATATTGATTAGGCCGATCTGCCCCCAGGGGGGCAGAATCAACTACATACTAGGGAATGGTTTTTTGTTGTTGTTTTTTTGTGTTGTATCATAAGGGGAGCGACTCCTTAGGCAAGAGTCGCTCCACAGGGGGCAATAATTTCATTAGGCCTATTCTGCTCCCCTGGGGGCAGATCGACCTATATTGATTAGGCCGATCTGCCCCCGGGGGGGGGCAGAAGCCAGTAGACACCAGAGATTTTTTTTAATGAAATTGCCATAAGAGGAGCGACCCCTTAGGCAAGGGTCGCTCCCTATGGGCAGTTTTTTTATTAGGCCTTTTCTGCCCACCCTGGGGGCAGATCGGCCTATATTGATTAGGCCAATCTACCCTACCCCCAGAGGGGCAGCAGCCACTAGACACCAGGGATTTTTGTTTTATATGTTTACATTGATAAGGGAGCGACACTTTAGGCAAGGGTCGCTCCCCTGGGGGGGACAAATTGTTTTTAGGTCATTTCTTCTCCCCTTGGGGGCTGATCGGCCTATTTTTATTAGGCCAATCTGCCCCCAAGGGGGACAGAAACCAGTAGACACCAGGATTTTTTTTAGGTCAGTTTCACACAAGGGGAGCAACCCCTTAGGCAAGGGTCGCTCCCCTGGGGAGGGGGGGGGTCAAATTTATTTTAGGCCATTTCTGCCCCCCTTGGGGGCATATCGGCCTATTTTAATTAGGCCGATCAGCCCTCCTTGGGGGCAGAAACCACTAGGACCAGGGATATTATTTTTTTTTTGTATTTTTACAGATAGGGAGCAACCCATTGGGCAAGGGTCGTTCCCCTGGGGGCAAATTTATTTTAGGCAATTTCTGCCCACCTTGGGGGCAGATCAGTCTATTGGTCTTAGGCCAATATGCCCCCAAGGGGGGCAGAAACTACTAGACACCAGGGATTTTTTTTTGTGCCAATAACACGCAAGGGGAGCGACCCCTTGGGCAAGGGTCACTCTCCTGGGGGGCAAATTTATTTTAGGCCATTTCTGCCCTTGGGGGCAGATCAGCCTATTTTTGTAAGGCTCATCTGCCCCCTATGGGGGCAGAAACCCCACCAGACACCAAGGAAGATTTTTTTTCACAAAAAGAGGGTGGGGGTATGGCCATACCCCTACCCCCAAATAAATGGGGACAAAGTAGTTCTGCCCACTGGGGGGAAGATGGGGCAATAACCCCCGATCCACTCCCCGGGGTCAGAAAGCCTACTAGATGCCAGGGAATTAAGAAAAATAAAAAATAGTGGGCTGGTGGCTACCAACCAGTATGGGCATGGTTATCCCCCCACTCCAACTGAAGGGGGTAACAGTCTTTCAGCTCTCCCCCTGCACAATAAAACATGTTATCCCTCGGTAAGCAAGAGGACATTTGATTATTTTGGGTTTTGGTTTTATTTTTCGACTTTGGGACGCTGCCATGTAGAAAAATCCACAAGACCTAGACATATCTGAAAACTAAACATCTGGGTGAGTCCAGGGTGGTGTGCTTCACATGCACCCTGCAAAAAGAACAATGTCAAACATTCACCCCCAGTACAGAGATCTGGGCCTAAATCCATCATTTTTGTGCTGCCCATGCCATTCTAGTTTGGACCCAGCCATATGCAAATCAGTCTTGACCCTGTTCCCCATGGGAACAGTCCAGCTCAAACTGCCAGGCCATGTCTCCCCTGGAGTGGAAACAAGCATCCTGGGACCGGTTTCGGGGTTTCACCCCTCATCAGCCAGGCTAGCTTCAAGCCAGTGGCATGGGAAGCACGGGACCCACATCTGGGCATACCCTTCCCACTTAGGGCGACAAATGCAAAAAGAACAAGTGATGGACGGAATGCTGAACAATGTCAAACATTCACCCCCAGTACAGAGATCTGGGCCTAAATACATTGTTTTTGCGCTGCCCATGCCATTCCAGTTTGGACCCAGCCATATGCAAATCAGTCTTGACCCTGTTCCCCAGGGGAACAGTCCAGCCCGAACTGCCAGGCCAAGTCTCCCCTGGACTGGAAACAAGCATCCTGGGACCGGTTTCAGGGTTTTACCCCTCATCAGCCAGGCTAGCTTGAATCCAGTGGCATGGGAAGCACGGGACCCTCGTCTAGGCATACCCTTCCCACTTAGGGCGACAAATGCAAAAAGAACAAGTGATGGACGGAATGCTGAACAATGTCAAGCATTCACCCCCAATACAGAGATCTGGGCCTAAATCCATCGTTTTTTTGCTGCCCATGCCATTCCTGTTTGGACCCAGCCATATGCAAATCAGTCTTGACCCTGTTCCCCAGGGGAACAGTCCAGCCCGAACTGCCAGGCCAGGTCTTCCCTGGACTGGAATCAAGCATCCTGGAACCGGTTTTGGGGTTTCACCCCTCATCAGCCAGGCTAGCTTGAATCCAGTGGTATGGGACGCACGGGACCCACGTCTAGGCATACCCTTCCCACTTAGAGCAACACGGAATGCTGAACAATGTCAAACATTAACCCCCAGTACAGAGATCTGGGCCTAAATCCATCGTTTTTTTGCTGCCCATGCCATTCCAGTTTGGACCCAGGCATATGCAAATCAGTCTTGACCCTGTTCCCCATGGGAACAGTCCAGCCCGAACTGCCAGGCCAGGTCTTCCCTGGACTGGAAACAAGCATCCTGGGACCGGTTTCAGGGTTTTACCCCTCATCAGCCAGGCTAGGTTGAATCCAGTGGCATGGGAAGCAGGGGACCCACGTCTAGGCATACCCTTCCCACTTAGGGCGACAAATGCAAAAAGAACAAGTGATAGACAGAATGCTGAACAATGTCAAGCATTCACCCCAATACAGAGATCTGGGCCTAAATCCATCGTTTTTTTGCTGCCCATGCCATTCCTGTTTGGACCCAGCCATATGCAAATCAGTCTTGACCCTGTTCCCCAGGGGAACAGTCCAGCCCGAACTGCCAGGCCAGGTCTTCCCTGGACTGGAAACAAGCATCCTGGGACCGGTTTCAGGGTTTTACCCCTCATCAGCCAGGCTAGCTTGAATCCAGTGGCATGGGAAGCACAGGACCCACATCTGGGCATACCCTTCCCACTTAGGGCAACAAATGCAAAAAGAACAAGTGATGGATGGAATGCTGAACAATGTCAAACATTCACCCCCAGTACAGAGATCTGGGCCTAAATCCATCGTTTTTTTGCTGCCCATGCCATTCCAGTTTGGACCCAGGCATATGCAAATCAGTCTTGACCCTGTTCCCCATGGGAACAGTCCAGCCCGAACTGCCAGGCCAGGTCTTCCCTGGACTGGAAACAAGCATCCTGGGACCGGTTTTAGGGTTCACCCCTCATCAGCCAGGCTAGGTTGAATCCAGTGGCATGAAAAGCACGGGACCCACGTCTAGGCATGCCCTATAGGGCGACAAATGCAAAAAGAACAAGTGATGGCAAAATGCTGAACAATGTCAAGCATTCACTCCAATACAGAGATCTGGGCCTAAATCCATCGTTTTTTTGCTGCCCATGCCATTCCTGTTTGGACCCAGCCATATGCAAATCAGTCTTGACCCTGTTCCCCAGGGGAACAGTCCAGCCCGAACTGCCAGGCCAGGTCTTTCCTGGACTGGAAACAAGCATCCTCGGACCGGTTTCAGGGTTTTACCCCTCATCAGCCAGGCTAGCTTGAATCCAGTGGCATGGGAAGCACAGGACCCACGTCTGGGCATACCCTTCCCACTTAGGGCAACAAATGCAAAAAGAACAAGTGATGGATGGAATGCTGAACAATGTCAAACATTCACCCCCAGTACAGAGATCTGGGCCTAAATCCATCGTTTTTTTGCTGCCCATGCCATTGCAGTTTGGACCCAGCCATATGCAAATCAGTCTTGACCCTGTTCCCATTGGGAACAGTCCAGCCTGAACTGCCAGGCCAGGTCTTCCCTGGTGTGGAAACAAGCATCCTGGGACCGGTTTCGGGGTTTCACCCCTCATCAGCCAGGCTAGCTTGAATCCAGTGGCATGGGAAGCACGGGACCCACATCTGGGCATACCCTTCCCACTTAGGGCGACAAATGCAAAAAGAACAAATGATGGACGGAATGCTGAACAATGTCAAACATTCACCCCCAGTACAGAGATCTGGGCCTAAATACATTGTTTTTGTGCTGCCCATGCCATTCCAGTTTGGACCCAGCCATATGCAAATCAGTCTTGACCCTGTTCCCCAGGGGAACAGTCCAGCCCGAACTGCCAGGCCAAGTCTCCCCTGGACTGGAAACAAGCATCCTGGGACTGGTTTCAGGGTTTTACCCCTCATCAGCCAGGCTAGCTTGAATCCAGTGGCATGGGCAGCACGGGACCCTCGTCTAGGCATACCCTTCTTACTTAGGGCGACAAATGCAAAAAGAACAAGTGATGGACGGAATGCTGAACAATGTCAAGCATTCACCCCCAATACAGAGATCTGGGCCTAAATCCATCGTTTTTTTGCTGCCCATGCCATTCCTGTTTGGACCCAGCCATATGCAAATCAGTCTTGACCCTGTTCCCCAGGGGAACAGTCCAGCCCGAACTGCCAGGCCAGGTCTTCCCTGGACTGGAATCAAGCATCCTGGAACCGGTTTTGGGGTCTCACCCCTCATCAGCCAGGCTAGCTTGAATCCAGTGGTATGGGACGCACGGGACCCACGTCTGGGCATACCCTTCCCACTTAGAGCAACACGGAATGCTGAACAATGTCAAACATTCACCCCCAGTACAGAGATCTGGGCCTAAATCCATCGTTTTTTTGCTGCCCATGCCATTCCAGTTTGGACCCAGCCATATGCAAATCAGTCTTGACCCTGTTCCCCAGGGGAACAGTCCAGCCCGAACTGCCAGGCCAAGTCTCCCCTGGACTGGAAACAAGCATCCTGGGACCGGTTTCGGGGTTTCACCCCTCATCAGCCAGGCTAGCTTGAATCCAGTGGCATGGGAAGCACGGGACCCACATCTGGGCATACCCTTCCCACTTAGGGCAACAAATGTAAAAAGTGGACGGAATGCTGGACAATGTCAAACATTCACCCCCAGTACAGAGATCTGGACCTAAATCCATCGTTTTTTGCTGCCCATGCCATTCCAGTTTGGACCCAGCCATATGCAAATCAGTCTTGACCATGTTCCCCATGGGAACAGTCCAGCCCGAGCTGCCAGGCCAGGTCTTCCCTGGACTGGAATCAAGCATCCTGGAACCGGTTTTGGGGTTTCACCCCTCATCAGCCAGGCTAGCTTGAATCCAGTGGCATGGGAAGCACGGGACACACGTCTAGGCATACCCTTCCCACTTAGGGCGACAAGGGCAAAAAGAACAAGTGATGGACGGAATGCTGAACAATGTCAAGCATTCACCCCCAATACAGAGATCTGGGCCTAAATCCATCCTTGTTTTGCTGCCCATGCCATTCCTGTTTGGACCCAGCCATATGCAAATCAGTCTTGACCCTGTTCCCCAGGGGAACAGTCCAGCCCGAACTGCCAGGCCAGGTCTTCCCTGGACTGGAAACAAGCATCCTGGGACCGGTTTCAGGGTTTTACCCCTCATCAGCCAGGCTAGCTTGAATCCAGTGGCATGGGAAGCACAGGACCCACGTCTGGGCATACCCTTCCCACTTAGGGCAACAAATGCAAAAAGAACAAGTGATGGATGGAATGCTGAACAATGTCAAACATTCACCCCCAGTACAGAGATCTGGGCCTAAATCCATCATTTTTTTGCTGCCCATGCCATTGCAGTTTGGACCCAGTCATATACAAATCAGTCTTGACCCTGTTCCCCATGGGAACAGTCCAGCCCGAACTGCCAGGCCAGGTCTTCCCTGGAGTGGAAACAAGCATCCTGGGACCCGTTTCGGGGTTTCACCCCTCATCAGCCAGGCTAGCTTGAATCCAGTGGCATGGGAAGCACGGGACCCACATCTGGGCATACCCTTCCCACTTAGGCCGACAAATATAAAAAGTGGACGGAATGCTGAACAATGTCAAACATTCACCCCCAGTACAGAGATCTGGACCTAAATCCATTGTTTTTTTGCTTCCCATGCCATTCCAGTTTGGACCCAGCCATATGCAAATCAGTCTTGAGCCTGTTCTCCATGGGAACAGTCCAGCCCGAACTGCCAGGCCAGGTCTTCCCTGGACTGGAAACAAGCATCCTGGGACCGGTTTCGGGGTTTCACCCCTCATCAGCCAGGCTAGCTTGGATCCAGGAGCGTGGGAAGCGTGGGAAGCACGGGACCCACGTCTGGGCATACCCTTCCCACTTAGGGCGACAAACGCAAAAAGAACAAGTGATGGACGGAATGCTGAACAATGTCAAACATTCACCTCCAGTACAGAGATCTGGGTCTAAATCCATTGTTTTTTTGCTGCCCTTGCCATTCCAGTTTGGACCGAGCCATATGCAAATCAGTCTTGACCCTGTTCCCCAGGGGAACAGTCCAGCCCGAACTGCCAGGCCAAGTCTCCCCTGGACTGGAAACAAGCATCCTGGGACCGGTTTCAGGGTTTTACCCCTCATCAGCCAGGCTAGCTTGAATCCAGTGGCATTGGAAGCACGGGACCCTCGTCTAGGCATACCCTTCCCACTTAGGGCGACAAATGCAAAAAGAACAAGTGATGGACGGAATGCTGAACAATGTCAAGCATTCACCCCCAATACAGAGATCTGGACCCAGCCACCATTGCACCATTTTGTTACCCACAATGCCCTGAAAACCTTCAATTTTCTGGAAATCACAAATTTTTCCCACATTCTTCTGATGGAACCTTCCGGAATCTGCAGGAATCCACAAAATTCCTACCACTCAGCATTGTCGCATCTATACCGATAAACATTCTGCCCCACTTGTCAGCCTAAAAATATTTTTTTTCAAACTGCCCTTTTGGAT
The DNA here is from genome assembly GCF_031143425.1 of Pleurodeles waltl. Classification (NCBI taxonomy): domain Eukaryota; kingdom Metazoa; phylum Chordata; class Amphibia; order Caudata; family Salamandridae; genus Pleurodeles; species Pleurodeles waltl. The sequence goes on from NC_090438.1 coordinate 52,678,968, forward strand.
CCGCTTTGGTTCCCCCTCAATTTCGACATGTTTTTGGCTCTTCCCTGTCACAGGCATTTGGCCCACCTACACAAGTGAGGTATCAAGTGAGAGGAACGTTGGGTGGTAGGAAATTTGCCCCGGTTCGGTGATTCCACACAGAAATGTGGGGAAAATTTGTTTTTTTTGCTTAATTTGAGCTTTGCTGAGGATTCTGGGTAAGAAAACACTGGGGGATCCACGCAAGTCACACCTCCCTGGACTCCCTTGGATGCCTAGTTTTCAGAAATGTTTGGAATTGGTCGCTTTCCCTAAATGGCTGCTGAGCCCAGGACCAAAAAACGCAGGTATCCCCCACCCCCGCAAAAACAGGTAGTTTTGTATTTGATAATTTTGATGTGTCCAAATAGTGTTTTGAGGCATTTCCTTTCACGGGCACTAGGCCTACCCACACAAGTGAGCTACCATTTTTATTGGGAGACGTGGGGGAACTCTGGGTGGATGGAAATGTATGGCTCCTCTCACATTCCAGAACTTTCTGTCACCGAAATGTGAGGACAAAGTGTTTTTTGGCCAAATTTTGAGGTTTGCAAAGGATTCTGGGTAACAGAACCTTGTGAGAGCCCCACAAGTCACCCCATCTTGGATTCCCCTAGGTGTCTAATTTTAAAAAATGCACAAGTTTGGTAGGTTTCCCTAGGTGCCAACTGAGCTAGAGGCCAAAATCCACAGCTAGGTACTTCGCAAAAAACAGCTCAGTTTTCTTTGGGAAAATGTGATGTGTCCACGTTGTGTTTTGGGGCATTTCCTGTCGCGGGCACTAGGCCTTGTGAGAGCCCCACAAGTCACCCCATCTTGGATTCCCCTAGAGGTCTAGTTTTCAAAAATGTCCAGGTTTTGTAGGTTTTCGTAGGTGCCGGCTGAGCTAAAGGCCAAAATCCAAAGCTAGGCACTTTGCAAAAAACATGTCAGATTTCAATGTAAAAATGTGATGTGTCCATGTTGGGTTTCCTGTCGCGAACATTAGGCCTACCCACGCAAGTGAGGTACGATTTTTATCGGGAGACTTGGGGGGACACAGCAAAACAAGTGTTATTGCTCCTTATCTTTCTCTACATTTTTTCCTTCCAAATTTAAGACTGTGTGTAAAAAAGATTTGAGAAATGCCCTGTAATTCACGTGCTAGTATGGGCACCCCGGAATTCACAGATGTGCAAATTGCTTCTCAACACCTTATCTTGTACCCATTTTGGAATTACAAAGGTTTCCTTGATACCTATTTTTTATTCTTTATATTTCAGCAAATTATTTGCTGTATACCCAGTATACAATGAAAACCCATTGCAAGGTGCAGCTCATTTATTGGTTCTGGGTACCTAGGGCTCTTGATGAACCTACAAGCCATATATATACCCACAACCAGAAGAGTCCAGCAGACGTAATGGTATATTGTTTTCAAAAATTTGACATCGCAGGAAAAAGTTACAGAGTAAAACGTGGAGAAAAGTGGCTGTTTCTTCACCTCAATTTCAATATTTTTTTATTTCAGCTGTTATGTTCTGTAGGAAAACCTTGTAGGATCTACACAAATGACCTCTTGCTGAATTCAGAATTTTGTCTACTTTAGAGAAATGTTTAGTTTACTGGGATCCAGCATTGGTTTCATACCCATTTCTGTCACTAACTGGAAAGAGACTGAAAGCACAAATAATAGTAAAAATGGGGTATGTCCCAGTAAAATGCCCAAATTGTGTTGAAAAGTGTGGTTTTCTGATTCAATTCTGCCTGTTCCTGAAAGCTGATAAGATGGTGATAGAAAAAAACACAATCCTTCTTCTGCAGCCATTTTTTCCCATTTAAAAAAAAAAAAAAAACTATTTTTGCTGTATTTTGGCAAATTTCTTGGTCTCCTTCAGGGGAACCCACAAACCCTAGGATGTTGGAAAAAAAGGATGCAAATTTGGTGTGGGTAGCTTACGTGGACAAAAATGTTATGAGGGCTTAAGCACAAATTGCTCCAAATAGTCAAAAAATGCCTGGCACCTGAGGGAGAATAGGCCTGGCAGTGAAAGAGTTAATACAGCAATCTTTTTTTCTTTATAGGAAAACGTGATGGGTTTAGAAAATAAAATGAAACACTTATTTCATTTTTTAAATTCTCAAAGGGAAGGGGTGCCCTAGCAGACTCCTTCCCATCTGAGAATGGGTTATCACCAGTGTTCCCCCTAAGATGCGTGCTTCTGCGCCCACCCAAGCACCACCTGCATGCTACACAGCACGACGCTAATGTCGCAAACATAAAGATAACCCTGAAATTGTCTTTCTTATTCCAGTTTAAAGGGAGAAGCTTCTTTTTCATCTTGTATTATCAATGAGGGGGACCACGCTTTGAGAATGACTCTCACTTTCTTTAGTGCAGTACAGAAATTATACGTTGCTGTACCTTTTGAACCTGTGATTCCGACACTGTGTGATTAGTTCTACTAGCGAAGGTCCGCAGCTTTTGTACAAAGTAGCACAAAGCAGCTCATGAATTCATGTGGGATATACGAGACTTATGTCTAGAGAAGCTTTGCTGAAAAGAACTTCAGAAACAGAACTGAGGGGCATAGTTACAAGCCTCATACGCAGCTGGAGCATCCCTTTTTTCATGCTCCGGTGGCGTGGAGTGCAGACCCATATCTAGGAGGCCACGCAAAGCCACTTTGCGTGGCTTTTCATGGCCCCGTAAGGCAAGCAAGTGCAAGTCACTACGTTAGCCTAACTCTGCATCCGGGGGCATTCCATGGGCATTAAGGGGGCTTTCCCAAGCAACACCCATGGATTTTGAAACATTCCCAGATTTACAAGGACGCGTAAACCTGGGAATGCGTCAAAACTGTACACTTTCCCTGGGGAGGCGCAACGAGGAGAAATATTTTCATTTCTCCTTGTTTTTTCCTCTTTCCATGTGTGCTGCACTCTGCACACCTCCACGGATTATTTTTGTGCAGGAAGGTGTCCCTCCTGTGATGGTGAAAATACCGAAAAAGGCGGATCAGTATACAGAATATTTTCCTAAAACCACATAGTTTGCTTAAGCTGTAAAGCCGAGATTAATCACAGGTTTTGCAGTTCCATTTTGCACAAATCAGCAACTGAATCAGTTTCTATTTGTCTCATTTTTACCTTAGCTTAGTGCACAAGGATGGCAGACAGAAGTACATGAATGCTCAACTTGTTTAGAGCTTGAGGTTCCAAGAGGACCTTGAGCTGAGCCGAAACCCAGGAGGTGCAGTGGGTAGAATGCAGTGCTGGGCTCTGCACAGTGCTTAGGAGAATGTGCAATGGTCAGAGTGCAGGGCCCAAACTCTATGCAGTGCTTGGGAGAAGGTGCAGTGGTCAGAGTGCAGGACCTGAACTCTGTGCAGTGCTTGGGAGACGGAACAGTGGTTAGAGTTCAGACAAGAGCTCTGTGCAGTGCCTGGGGGAAGGTGCAGTGGTCAGACTGGAAGGCCTGAGCTGTGTGCAGTGTTTGGGAGAAGGTGCAGTGGTAGACTGCAGGACCTGAAGTCTGTGCCGTGCTTGGGAGAATGTGCAGTGGTCAGAGTGCAGGCCTGAGTTCTGTGCAGTACCTGGGAGAAGGTGCAGTGGTCAGACTGCAGGGCCTGAGCTCTGTACAATGCCTTATGGAAGGTGCAGTGGTCAGACTGCAGGGTCTGGGCTGTGTGCAGTGCCTAGGAGAAGGAGCAGTGGTCAGACTATAGGGCATGAGTTGTGTGCAGTGCTTGGGAGAAGGTGCAGTGGTCAAACTGTAGGGCCAGAGCTGTGTGCAGTGTGTGGGATAAGGTGCATTGGTCAGAGTGTAGGGTGTAAGCTGTGTGCAGTGCTTGAGAGAAGGTGCAGTGGTCAGAGTGCAGACTTGAGCTCTGTTCAGTGCATGGTAGAAGGTGCAATGGTCGGAGTGGAGGACCTGAACTCTGTGCAGTGCATGGGAGAAGGTGCAGTGGTTAGATTTCAGACCTGAGCTCTATGCCGTGCTTAGGACAATGTGCATTAGTTACAGTGCAGGTCAAAGTACTGTGCAGTGCCTGGGAGAAGTTGCAGTGGTCTGACTGCAGGGCCTGAGCTCTGTGCGGTGCATAGGAGAAGGTGCAGTGGTCGAAATACAGACCTAAGCTCTGTGCAGAGCTTGGGAGAAGGTGCAGTGGTCTGAGTGCCGGATGCTGAGCTATGTGCAGTGCTTGAGAGAAGGTGTAGTAGTCAGAGTGCAGGCCTGAGCTCTGTGCAGTACTTGGGAGAAAGCTCGGTATTTAGAATGCAGGTCTGAACTCTGTGCAGTGCTAGGGAGAAGGCTCAGTGGTCAGAATGCAGGTGATGAGCTCTGTGTAGTGCTTGGGGGAAGGTGCAATGGTCAGAGTGCAGGGCCTTAGCTCTGTGCAGTGCTTGGGAGAAGTTGCAGTGGTCAGAGTGCGGAGCCTGTGCTCTGTGCAGTGCTTGGGAGGACATGCAGTGGTCAGAGTGCAGGACCTGAGCTCTATGCAGTACCTGGGAGGAGGTGCCTTAGTCAGAGTGCAGGGTCTGAGCTCTGTGCAGTGCTTGTGAGAATGTGCAGTGGTCAGAGTGGAGAACCTGAACTCTGTGCAGTGCTTTGAAGGAGGTGCAGTGATCAGAGTGCAGGTCTGAACTCTCTGCAGTGCCAGGGAGAAGGCTCAGTGGTCAGAGTCTAGGTGCTCAGCTCTGTGTAGTGCTTGGGGGAAGGTGCAATGGTCAGAGTGCAGGGCCTGACCTCTGTGCAGCACTTGGGAGAAGGTGCAGTGGTCAGAGTGCGTAGCCTGAGCTCTGTGCAGTGCTTGGGAGGAGATGCAGTGGTCAGAGTGCAGGACCTGAGTTCTGTGCAGTGCTTGGGAGGAGGCACCTTAGTCAGAGTGCAGGGTCTGAGCTCTGTGCAGTGCTTGTGAGAATGTGCAGTGATCAGAGGGCAGGGTCTGAGCTCTGTGCAGTGCTTTGAAGGAGGTGCAGTGATCAGAGTGCAGGTCTGAATTCTGTGCAGTGCTAGGGAGAAGGCTCAGTGGTCAGAGTGCAGGTGCTGAGCTCCGTGCAGTGGAGAAGGTGCAGTGGTCAAAATACAGACCTAAGCTCTGTGCAGTGCTTGGGAGAAGGTGCAGTGGTCTGAGTGCCGGATGCTGAGCTCTGTGCAGTGCTTGAGAGAAGGAGTAGTAGTCAGAGTGCAGGCCTGAGCTCTGTGCAGTGCTTGGGAGAAAGCTCAGTATTTAGAATGCAGGTCTGAACTCTGTGCAGTGCTAGGGAGAAGGCTCAGTGGTCAGAGTGCAGGTGATGATCAGAGGGCAGGGTCTGAGCTCTGTGCAGTGCTTGTGAGAATGTGCAGTGGTCAGAGTGGAGGACCTGAGTTCTGCGTAGTGCTTGGGAGAAGATGCAGTGGTCAGAGTGCTGAGCCTGAGCTCTGTGCAGTGGTTGGGAGAATGTGCAGTGGTCAGGGTGGAGGACCTGAGCTCTGTGCAGTGCTTGGGAGGAGATGCAGTGGTCAGAGTGCAGAGCCTGAGCTCTGCGCAGTGCTTGGGAGAAGGTGCACTGGTCAGAGTGGAGGACCAGAGCTCTGTGCAGTGCTTTGAAGGAGGTGCAGTGATCAGAGTGCAGGACCTGAGCTGCGGAGTGCTTAGGAGAAGGTGCAGTGGTCAGAGTGCAGAGCCTGAGCTCTGTGCAGTGGTCAGGAGAATGTGCAGTGGTCAGGGTGGAGGACCTGAGCTCTGTGCAGTGCTTGGGAGGAGGTGCAGTGGTCAGAGTGCAGAGCCTGAGCTCTGTGCAGTGCTTGGGAGGAGATGCCTTGGCCAGAGTGCAGGGTCTGAGCTCTGTGCAGTGCTTGTGAGAATGTGCAGTGATCAGAGGGCAGGGTCTGAGCTCTGTGCAGTGCTTGTGAGAATGTGCAGTGGTCAGAGTGGAGGACCTGAGCTCTGTGCAGTGCTTTGAAGGGAGTGCAGTGATCAGAGTGCAGGACCTGAGCTCTGCGCAGTGCTTGGGAGAAGGTGCAGTGGTCAGAGTCCAGAGTCTGAGCTCTGTGCAGTGGTTGGGAGAATGTACAGTGGTCAGGGTGGAAGACCTGAGCTCTGTGCAGTGCTTGGGAGGAGGTGGAGTGGTCAGAGTGCAGAGCCTGAGCTCTGTGCAGTGCTTGGGAGAAGGTGCACTGGTCAGAGTGGAGGACCTGAGCTCTGTGCAGTGCTTTGAAGGAGGTGCAGTGATCAGAGTGGAGGACCTGAGCTACGCAGTGTTTGGGAGGAGGTGCAGTGGTCAGAGTGCAGAGTCTGAGCTCTGCGCAGTGCTTGGGAGAAGGGGCGGTGGTCAGAGTGCAGAGCCTGAGCTCTGCGCAGTGCTTGTGAGAATGTGCAGTGATCAGAGGGCAGGGTCTGAGCTCTGTGCAGTGCTTTGAAGGAGGTGCAGTGATCAGAGTGCAGGTCTGAATTCTGTGCAGTGCTAGGGAGAAGGCTCAGTGGTCAGAGTGCAGGTGCTGAGCTCCGTGCAGTGGAGAAGGTGCAGTGGTCAAAATACAGACCTAAGCTCTGTGCAGTGCTTGGAAGAAAGGTGCAGTGGTCTGAGTGCCGGATGCTGAGCTCTGTGCAGTGCTTGAGAGAAGGTGTAGTAGTCAGAGTGCAGGCCTGAGCTCTGTGCAGTGCTTGGGAGAAAGCTCAGTATTTAGAATGCAGATCTGAACTCTGTGCAGTGCTAGAGAGAAGGCTCAGTGGTCAGAGTGCAGGTGATGATCAGAGGGCAGGGTCTGAGCTCTGTGCAGTGCTTGTGAGAATGTGCAGTGGTCAGAGTGGAGGACCTGAGCTCTGCGCAGTGCTTGGGAGAAGATGCAGTGGTCAGAGTGCAGAGCCTGAGCTCTGTGCAGTGCTTGGGAGAATGTGCAGTGGTCGGGGTGGAGGACCTGATCTCTGTGCAGTGCTTGGGAGGAGATGCAGTGGTCAGAGTGCAGAGCCTGAGCTCTGCGCAGTGCTTGGGAGAAGGTGCACTGGTCAGAGTGGAGGACCAGAGCTCTGTGCAGTGCTTTGAAGGAGGTGCAGTGATCAGAGTGCAGGACCTGAGCTGCGGAGTGCTTAGGAGAAGGTGCAGTCGTCAGAGTGCAGAGCCTGAGCTCTGTGCAATGGTCAGGAGAATGTGCAGTGGTCAGGGTGGAGGACCTGAGCTCTGTGCAGTGCTTGGGAGGAGGTGCAGTGGTCAGAGTGCAGAGCTTGAGCTTTGTGCAGTGCTTGGGAGGAGGTGCCTTGGTCAGAGTGCAGGGTCTGAGCTCTGTGCAGTGCTTGTGAGAATGTGCAGTGATCAGAGGGCAGGGTCTGAGCTCTGTGCAGTGCTTGTGAGAATGTGCAGTGGTCAGGGTGGAGGACCTGAGCTCTGTGCAGTGCTTGGGAGGAGGTGCAGTGGTCAGAGTGCAGAGCTTGAGCTCTGTGCAGTGCTTGGGAGGAGATGCAGTGGTCAGAGTGCAGAGCCTGAGCTCTGCGCAGTGCTTGGGAGAAGGTGCACTGGTCAGAGTGGAGGACCAGAGCTCTGTGCAGTGCTTTGAAGGAGGTGCAGTGATCAGAGTGCAGGACCTGAGCTGCGGAGTGCTTAGGAGAAGGTGCAGTCGTCAGAGTGCAGAGCCTGAGCTCTGTGCAGTGGTCAGGAGAATGTGCAGTGGTCAGGGTGGAGGACCTGAGCTCTGTGCAGTGCTTGGGAGGAGGTGCAGTGGTCAGAGTGCAGAGCTTGAGCTCTGTGCAGTGCTTGGGAGTAGGTGCCTTGGTCAGAGTGCAGGGTCTGAGCTCTGTGCAGTGCTTGTGAGAATGTGCAGTGATCAGAGGGCAGGGTCTGAGCTCTGTGCAGTGCTTGTGAGAATGTGCAGTGGTCAGGGTGGAGGACCTGAGCTCTGTGCAGTGCTTTGAAGGGGGTGCAGTGATCAGAGTGCAGGACCTGAGCTCTGCGCTGTGCTTGGGAGAAGGTGCAGTGGTCAGAGTGCAGAGCCTGAGCTCTGTGCAGTGCTTGGGAGAAGGCGCACTGGTCAGAGTGGAGGACCTGAGCTCTATGCTGCGCTTTGAAGGAGGTGCAGTGATCAGAGTGGAGGACCTGAACTGCGCAGTGTTTGGGAGGAGGTGCAGTGGTCAGAGTGCAGAGCCTGAGCTCTGCGCAGTGCTTGGGAGAAGGTGTAGTGGTCAGAGTGCAGAGCCTGAGCTGTGTGCAGTGGTTGGGAGAATGTGCAGTGGTCAGGGTGGAGGACCTGAGCTCTGTGCAGTGCTTGGGAGGAGGTACAGTGGTCAGAGTGCAGAGCCTGAGCTCTGCGCAGTGCTTGGGAGGAGGTGCCTTAGTCAGAGTGCAGGGCCTGAGCTCTGTGCAGTGGTTGGGAGAATGTGCAGTGGTCAGGGTGGAAGACCTGAGCTCTGTGCAGTGCTTGGGAGGAGGTGCAGTGGTCAGAGTGCAGAGCCTGAGCTCTGTGCAGTGCTTGGGAGAAGGCGCACTGGTCAGAGTGGAGGACCTGAGCTCTATGCTGCGCTTTGAAGGAGGTGCAGTGATCAGAGTGGAGGACCTGAGCTGCGCAGTGTTTGGGAGGAGGTGCAGTGGTCAGAGTGCAGAGCCTGAGCTCTGCGCAGTGCTTGGGAGAAGGTGTAGTGGTCAGAGTGCAGAGCCTGAGCTGTGTGCAGTGGTTGGGAGAATGTGCAGTGGTCAGGGTGGAGGACCTGAGCTCTGTGCAGTGCTTGGGAGGAGGTACAGTGGTCAGAGTGCAGAGCCTGAGCTCTGCGCAGTGCTTTGGAGGAGGTGCCTTAGTCAGAGTGCAGGGTCTGTGCTCTGTGCAGTGCTTGTGAGAATGTGCAGTGGTCAGAGTGGAGGACCTGAGCTCTGTGCAGTGCGTGGGAGAAGGTGCAGTGATCAGAGTGCAGAGCCTGAGCTCTGTGCAGTGGTTGGGAGAATGTGCAGTGGTCAGGGTGGAGGACCTGAGCACTGTGCAGTGCTTGGGAGGAGATGCAGTGGTCAGAGTGCGGAGCCTGAGCTCTGTGCAGTGCTTGGGAGAAGGTGCAGTGGTCAGAGTCCAGAGCCTGAGGTCTGTGCAGTGGTTTGGAGAATGTGCAGTGGTCAGGGCGGAGGATCTGAGCTCTGTGCAGTGCTTGGGAGGAGGTGCAGTGGTCAGAGTGCGGAGCCTGAGCTCTGTGCAGTGCTTGGGAGAAGGTGCAGTGGTCAGAGTGCGGAGCTTGAGCTCTGTGCAGTGGTTGGGAGAATGTGCAGTGGTCAGGGTGGAGGACCTGAGCTCTGTGCAGTGCTTGGGAGGAGGTGCAGTGGTCAGAGTGCGGAGCCTGAGCTCTGTGCAGTGCTTGGGAGAAGGTGCAGTGGTCAGAGTGCGGAGCCTGAGCTCTGTGCAGTGCTTGGGAGAAGGTTTCTCTCTGCCCTAGGATGCACACATGGCCTCAGCGCTGGACCACCAGCCAGCCTCCTCCCAGAAACCAGGACCAAGATGAAAGCCAAGGCTGCTGCTTCATGGCAGCTGCTAATGAGGGCCTTGAATTGGATCTGTGCTCTGTGCAGTGCTTGTGAGAATGTGCAGTGGTCAGAGTGGAGGACCTGAGCTCTGTGCAGTGCGTGGGAGAAGGTGCAGTGATCAGAGTGCAGAGCCTGAGCTCTGAGCAGTGGTTGGGAGAATGTGCAGTGGTCAGGGTGGAGGACCTGAGCACTGTGCAGTGCTTGGGAGGAGATGCAGTGGTCAGAGTGCGGAGCCTGAGCTCTGTGCAGTGCTTGGGAGAAGGTGCAGTGGTCAGAGTCCAGAGCCTGAGGTCTGTGCAGTGGTTTGGAGAATGTGCAGTGGTCAGGGCGGAGGATCTGAGCTCTGTGCAGTGCTTGGGAGGAGGTGCAGTGGTCAGAGTGCGGAGCCTGAGCTCTGTGCAGTGCTTGGGAGAATGTGCAGTGGTCAGAGTGCGGAGCTTGAGCTCTGTGCAGTGGTTGGGAGAATGTGCAGTGGTCAGGGTGGAGGACCTGAGCTCTGTGCAGTGCTTGGGAGGAGGTGCAGTGGTCAGAGTGCGGAGCCTGAGCTCTGTGCAGTGCGTGGGAGAAGGTGCAGTGGTCAGAGTGCGGAGCCTGAGCTCTGTGCAGTGGTTGGGAGAATGTGCAGTGGTCAGGGTGGAGGACCTGAGCTCTGTGCAGTGCTTGGGAGGAGGTGCAGTGGTCAGAGTGCGGAGCCTGAGCTCTGTGCAGTGCTTGGGAGAAGGTGCAGTGGTCAGAGTGCGGAGCCTGATCTCTGTGCAGTGCTTGGGAGAAGGTGCAGTGGTCAGAGTGCGGAGCCTGAGCTCTGTGCAGTGCTTGGGAGAAGGTTTCTCTCTGCCCTAGGATGCACACATGGCCTCAGCGCTGGACCACCAGCCAGCCTCCTCCCAGAAACCAGGACCAAGATGAAAGCCAAGGCTGCTGCTTCATGGCAGCTGCTAATGAGGGCCTTGAATTGGATCCGTTTAAGAAGACGACCTGGTACCTTTGTTGCTAATTACGGAAGCTTTCAGACTTATTAAAGTAATTTTTTTCCGAAGAGACCTGGGGCCTCATTTAGAGATTGGCGAAGCTGGAGTCCTGCTATAACCACGTCAAATCCGCATCTATTCAATATGTTATATTAAGACCTACTTGATATGTCATGTTTTACGTAGCTAAATATTTAAAAACGCTATAAAACTTAAACAAAACTTAGGTGAGTAGGATGGGGCAGGCAAACCCTGTGCACGGTGAGCAGAGTAGTGATGGCAAGATGAGGGGATCTGTGGGAAGAGAACAGAAAAAAAACAAGCATTGGCAAAGCCAATAGGTTGCACTTATGTAATGCGAGTTCTAGGTGATGTCTTTGCAAATGTTTATTGGTAAAGTATTGCTTGAAAAAAAATAAAAGAAAAACATAGTTCAAAATATTGGAAGAAGAGAGAACACACATCTTAGGGTATCTCAAAGTTGAATTCACTGTTTCCAGTCTTTATAAAAGGCATGGTTTATTTCTCAAATATTTTTCACCCAGGAAACTCATAATATAATTAAAAAAAATAATAAGACCGTTTCAGAATGTAGAGGGAAATGCTTGCCAATCTCTAATTCAGTTTCACAGGAGTCAACCATTTGCTCGTTTGTAAGTTTCTAGAGCTGGTGGCCAGATCGTCTAACACTTCCAGCAATGGTTGTGGAATAGAGTCTGTGAGCAGCAGCCCCAGCCCCACCGCCTCCAATAAAGGAACTAGGATCCTGCTCAGCGACCAGGGCCTGTTCATCTGCTGCCTACACAAGGAGTCTTGCATGGACAGACTGGAAACAGGTGGAAAGTGTGAGAGGTAAAGGGCCCTGCAATCAGGTATTTGATGTGGTTAGTGGACCTGCATGTTATTCCGCATTCCAACCCAAAAGCTCATAATAGCTGTACACTGGGCAAGGATCCAAGGTGCAGTGGGTAATACCGGACCTGTGGTACCACTCAGTGGCACTTGCCAGCTGTCAAGGAGAGCCAGAGAGGTAAAACCCTGCTCTGTGGGCTGAGAGAGACTTACCAAAACCCTCTGAAAGCCATACAGTGACAGGTTCTCTTCAGATACAGGAACTACCGAGTAAGAACCCTGGACTGCACTGATGTATCTGCTGACGGACAGCAATGAGGTCCTGCCTAGCAAGGGTCACTGATTTATGTCATGTTATATCTTTCTCGTGATGTCTTCTGGGCCAAGAGCTACACTGTCACCCCCTCTGGCCTGGGCCTTGTGAGAACCTCACCCGTAAAGTCATCATTGGGGCTGATGTCACGGGGCTCTGGGTGTCCATTTTGGGCATCTCATTATTATGTCAATTGATAGTTTTGAAATATAAAATATTTAATATATAAGTTATAAATGAAGCCACTTCTGTTGCCGAGCATGCAGCATCCAAGCAGTGGGTCAGCCACGTGGGAGCCCTTGACAAATAAGGACTGGGAAAAATCTGTTGTGTAGCTTCAAAGTCCTGCTTCGAGGCGCAGAATTGTGTGCACCTCTTAATGCAGTCACTCTCTCACTGTAAGGATGATTTGCTTATTTTTTGTGAGTATCACTTTTTGGAGCATAGTCTCACTCAATCGGTGTGAGACTTAAGTCTCGAAGCACGGTGTCCCTAAATAGGTGCAAGTCTTAACTCTTGGCGCAGAGTCTCCCTTAATGGGTTCGAGTCCTAACTCTTGGCACATGGTCTCACTCAATGGGTGAGAGCCTTAACTCTTGGCGCACGGTCTCACTCAATGGGTGCGAGTCCTAAATCTCGGAACAGGTTCTCACTAAATAGGTGTTAGCCTTAAATCTCGGGGCACAGCCTCACTCAATGGGTGCGAGTCAACTCTGAGAGCACAGTCTCACTCTATGGGTGCGAGTCTTAACTCTCGGAGCATGGTCTCACTCAATGGGTGCAAATCTTAAATTTTGAAGCACAGACTCACTCAATGGGTGCAAGTCAACTCTGAGACCACGGTCTCACTCTATGGGTGCGAGTCTTAACTCCTGGAGCACAGTCTCACTCAATGGGTGCGAGTCAACTCTGAGAGCACAGTCTCACTCTATGGGTGCGAGTCTTAACTCTCGGTGCATGGTCTCACTCAATGGGTGCAAATCTTAAATCTTGGAGCACAGACTCACTCAATGGGTGCGAGTCAACTCTGAGACCACGGTCTCACTCTATGGGTGCGAGTCTTAACTCCTGGAGCACAGTCTCACTCAATGGGTGCGAGTCCTAACTCTCGGAGCACGGTCTCGCTCAATGGGTGCGAATCTTAACTCTTGGAGCACAGTCTCGCTCAATGTGTGCGATTCCTAACTCTTGGAGCACGGTCTCGCTCAATGGGTGTGAATCTTAACTTCTGGAGCACAGTCTCACTCAATGGGTGCGAGTCCTAACTCGGAGCACGGTCTCGCTCAATGGGTGTGAATCTTAACTCTTGGAGCACAGTCTCACTCAATGGGTGCAAGTCAACTCTGAGAGCACGGTCTCGCTCAATGGGTGTGAATCTTAACTCTTGGAGCACAGTCTCACTCAATGGGTGCAAGTCAACTCTGAGAGCACGGTCTCACTCTATGGGTGCGAGTCTTCAGTCTTGGAGCACAGTCTCACTCAATGGGTGTGTGTCCTAACTCTCAGGGCACGGTCTCGCTCAATGGGTGTGAATCTTAACTTCTGGAGCACAGTCTCACTCAATGGGTGCGAGTCCTAACTCTCGGAGCACGGTCTCGCTCAACGGGTGTGAATCTTAACTCTTGGAGCACAGTCTCACTCAATGGGTGCAAGTCAACTCTGAGAGCATGGTCTCACTCTATGGGTGCGAGTCTTCACTCTTGGAGCACAGTCTCGCTCAATGTGTGCGATTCCTAACTCTTGGAGCACCGTCTCACTCAATGGGTGTGAATCTTAACTCTTGGAGCACAGTCTCACTCAATAGGTATGAGTCAAATATGAGAGCATGGACTCACTCTATGGGTGCAGGTCTTAACTCTTGAAGCACAGTCTCGCACAAAGGGTGCAAGTCTTAACTCTTGGAGCATGCTCTCCATCAATGGGTGCAAGCCTTAACTCTCAAAGCATGGTCTCACTCAATGAATGCGAGTCTTAACTCTCAAAGCATGGTCTCACTCAAAGGGTGCAAGTCTTAAATCTCAGAGCACAGTCTCACTCAATGAATCAGAGTCTTAGCTCTTGAAGCATTGTCTCACTAAAGGGTGCATGTCTTAAATCTCAGAGCACGGTCTCACCCAATGGGTGCAATATTGATAATTATGTTTAGAGCGAGCGAATGCCCAGAGGCTTCTTGTCGCTAAAGAACTGCCACTGACTCAGAAGAAAAAAGAAGACTGAAGGAGAAAAACTAAATGAACCAATCAGACCTTAAACCAGATGGCTGAGCTGGAGAAAAGCCAGGTTACAAGCAGTTTCTGAAACCCAGAAGATCAGCTTGGCCTCTCAACTGCACGAGCAGGGTGTTCCACAGCTGGGCTGCCAAAAACATAAATCTTCTGCCTCCCCAGATTAATCTCCTAAAATTCCATAGCCTGATCATTCTGGCACTGGAGGATCCTAACCATCCCCTATGGATCTACCAGGTGAGATTTTCTTTGAAATATTCTGGGCAGCTGAGGTCCTTGAATGTAACCCTTTTCCTCACTGGCAGCCAGTGTAGCTCTTCTAAAGTTTCCGGACAGACTGCAATTTGGGCATCTTTTTCAAAAGTCTGGCTGCTGCATTTTGGAGACATTGCAATTTATTTAAGGAATACTGATAGGCTCCTAAATACAGAGCATTACAGTGGTCCAGTCTGGACGAGATCAGTGCAGTAACCACTGTTTTCTGCAAACTCAAAACAAATATACATCAGGATTTTTCTGATCTTACGCAACAGATAAAAACAGGAAGAGACTCATTTGTTTATCTGTGCATTAAAAGACAAGCTTGCGTCAAATAGGAGTGTGAGTCTTAACTCTCTGACGATGGTCTCACTCAACGGGTGTGAATTTGAACTCTGGGACACTCAGTGGGCGCTAGTCTTAACTCTCAGACCATGGTCTCAGTCAGTGGGTGCGAGTCTTAACTCTCGGAGCACGGTCTCACTCAGTGGGTGCGAGTCTTAACTCTCGGAGCACGGTCTCACTCAGTGGGTGCGAGTCTTAACTCTCAGACCATGGTCTCACTCAGTGGGTGCGAGTCTTAACTCTCGGAGCACGGTCTCACTCAGTGGGTGCGAGTCTTAACTCTCGGAGCACGGTCTCACTCAGTGGGTGCTAGTCTTAACTCTCGGAGCACGGTCTCACTCAGTGGGTGCTAGTCTTAACTCTCGGAGCACGGTCTCACTCAGTGGGTGCGAGTCTTAACTCTCAGACCATGGTCTCACTCAGTGGGTGCGAGTCTTAACTCTCAGACCATGGTCTCAGTCAGTGGGTGTGAGTCTTAACTGTGAACCACAGTCTCACTCAATGGGTGTGAGTCTTTACTCTCGGAGCACAATCTCACTAACTGGGTGGGAGTTTTAACTCTGGGAGCATGGTCTTACTCAGTAGGTGTGAGTTTTAACTCTGGGAGCATGGTTTCACTCAGTGTGTGCGAGTCTTAACTCTGAATCACAGTCTCACTCAATGGGTGCGAGTCCTAACTCTCAGAGCATGGTGTCACTCAGTGGGTGTGAGTCTTAACTCTCGGAGCACGGTCTCACTCAGTGGGTGCTAGTCTTAACTCTCGGAGCACGGTCTCACTCAGTGGGTGCTAGTCTTAACTCTCGGAGCACGGTCTCACTCAGTGGGTGCGAGTCTTAACTCTCAGACCATGGTCTCACTCAGTGGGTGCGAGTCTTAACTCTCAGACCATGGTCTCAGTCAGTGGGTGTGAGTCTTAACTGTGAACCACAGTCTCACTCAATGGGTGTGAGTCTTTACTCTCGGAGCACGATCTCACTAACTGGGTGGGAGTTTTAACTCTGGGAGCATGGTCTTACTCAGTAGGTGTGAGTTTTAACTCTGGGAGCATGGTTTCACTCAGTGTGTGCGAGTCTTAACTCTGAATCACAGTCTCACTCAATGGGTGCGAGTCCTAACTCTCAGAGCATGGTGTCACTCAGTGGGTGTGAGTCTTAACTCTCGGAGCATGGTCTCACTCAACGGGTGTGAATTTGAACTCTGGGACACTCAGTGGGTGCTAGTCTTAACTCTCGGAGCACGGTCTCACTCAGTGGGTGCTAGTCTTAACTCTCGGAGCACGGTCTCACTCAGTGGGTGCTAGTCTTAACTCTCGGAGCACGGTCTCACTCAGTGGGTGCGAGTCTTAACTCTCAGACCATGGTCTCACTCAGTGGGTGCTAGTCTTAACTCTCGGAGCACGGTCTCACTCAGTGGGTGCTAGTCTTAACTCTCGGAGCACGGTCTCACTCAGTGGGTGCTAGTCTTAACTCTCGGAGCACGGTCTCACTCAGTGGGTGCGAGTCTTAACTCTCAGACCATGGTCTCACTCAGTGGGTGCGAGTCTTAACTCTCAGACCATGGTCTCAGTCAGTGGGTGTGAGTCTTAACTGTGAACCACAGTCTCACTCAATGGGTGTGAGTCTTTACTCTCGGAGCACGATCTCACTAACTGGGTGGGAGTTTTAACTCTGGGAGCATGGTCTTACTCAGTAGGTGTGAGTTTTAACTCTGGGAGCATGGTTTCACTCAGTGTGTGCGAGTCTTAACTCTGAATCACAGTCTCACTCAATGGGTGCGAGTCCTAACTCTCAGAGCATGGTGTCACTCAGTGGGTGTGAGTCTTAACTCTCGGAGCATGGTCTCACTCAACGGGTGTGAATTTGAACTCTGGGACACTCAGTGGGTGCTAGTCTTAACTCTCGGAGCACGGTCTCACTCAGTGGGTGCTAGTCTTAACTCTCGGAGCACGGTCTCACTCAGTGGGTGCTAGTCTTAACTCTCGGAGCACGGTCTCACTCAGTGGGTGCGAGTCTTAACTCTCAGACCATGGTCTCACTCAGTGGGTGCGAGTCTTAACTCTCGGAGCACGGTCTCAGTCAGTGGGTGTGAGTCTTAACTGTGAACCACAGTCTCACTCAATGGGTGTGAGTCTTTACTCTCGGAGCACGATCTCACTAACTGGGTGGGAGTTTTAACTCTGGGAGCATGGTCTTACTCAGTGGGTGTGAGTTTTAACTCTGGGAGCATGGTTTCACTCAGTGTGTGCGAGTCTTAACTCTGAATCACAGTCTCACTCAATGGGTGCGAGTCCTAACTCTCAGAGCATGGTCTCACTCAGTGGGTGTGAATCTTCACTCTCGTAGCACAGACTCACTCAATGAGCTCAAGTCTTAGCTCTTAGAGCACAGTCTCACTCAATGCGTACGAGGCTTAACTCGCGTGCCGTAGCATGGTCTCACTCAATGGGTGCAAGTCTTAACTCTTGGAGCACTGTCTCACTCAATGGGTGTGAGTCAACTCTCAAAGTATAGCTTCACTCAATGGGTGCAAGCCTTAACTCTCAGAGCACATTCTCTCTCAAAGGGTGCAAGTCTTAATGTTTGGAGCACGCTCTCACTCTATGGGTGCGAGTCTTCACTCTTGGAGCACAGTCGCGCTCAATGGGTGCGATTACTAACTCTTGGAGCACAGTCTCACTCAATAGGTATGAGTCAACTATGAGAGCATGGTCTCACTCTATGTATGCGGGTCTTAACTCTTGAAGCACAGTCTCACACAAAGGGTGCAAGTCTTAACTCTTGGAGCATGCTCTCCATCAATGGGTGCAAGCCTTAACTCTCGAAGCATGGTCTCACTCAATGAATGCGAGTCTTAACTCTCAAAGCATGGTCTCACTCAAAGGGAGCAAGCCTTAAATCTCAGAGCACAGTCTCACTAAATGAATGCGCGTCTTAGCTCTTGAAGCATTGTCTCACTCAAAGGGTGCAAGTCTAAAATCTCAGAGCACGGTCTCACCCAGTGGGTGTGATATTGATAAGTATGTTTAGAGCGAGTGAATGCCCAGAGGCGTCTTATCGCTAAAGAACTGCCACTGACTCAGAAGAAAAAAGAAGTCTGAAGGAGAAAAACTAAATGAACCAACCAGACCTTAAACCAGATGGCTGAGCTGGAGAAAAGCCAGGTTACAAGCAGTTTTCTGAAACCCAGAAGATTAGCTTGGCCTCTCAACTGCACAAGCAGGGTGTTCCACAGCTGGGCTGCCAAAAACATAAATCTTCTGTGTAAGGAAATGCCTCCTTGGCATGGTTACCCCCTGACGTTTTGCCTTTGCTTATGACAAGTTAAGATTTAAAAGTGTGCTGAGGCCTGCTAACCAGGCCCCAGCACCATTATTCTTTCCCTAAAACTGTACCTTTGTTTCCACAATTGGCACACCCTGGCATCCAGGTAAGTCCCTTGTAACTGGTACCCCTGGTACCAAGGGCCCTGATGCCAGGGAAGGTCTCTAAGGGCTGCAGCATGTCTTATGCCACCCTGGGGACCCCTCCCTCAGCACAGACACACTGCTTGCCAGATTGTGTGTGCTGGTGGGGAGAAAATGACTAAGTCAACATGGCACTCCCCTCAGAGTGCCATGCCAACCTCACACTGCCTATGGCATAAATAAGTCACCCCTCTAGCCGACCTTACAGCCCTTAGGCAGGGTGCACTATACCATAGGTGAGGGCATAGGTGCATGAGCACTGTGCCCCTACAGTGTCTAAGCAAAACCTTAGACATTGTAAGTGCAGGGTAGCCATAAGAGCATATGGTCTGGGAGTCTGTCAAACACGAACTCCACAGCACCATAATGGCTACACTGAAAACTGGGAAGTTTGTTGTCAAACTTCTCAGCACAATAAATGCACACTGATGCCAGTGTACATTTTATTGTGAAATACACCCCAGAGGGCATCTTAGAGATGCCCCCTGAAAACATACCCGACTTCCAGTGTGGGCTGACTAGTTTTGCCAGCCTGCCACACACCAGACATGTTGCTGGCCACATGGGGAGAGTACCTTTGTCACTCTGTGGCTAGTAACAAAGCCTGTACTGGGTGGAGGTGCTTCTCACCTCCCCCTACAGGAACTGTAACACCTGGCGGTGAGCCTCAAAGGCTCACCCCCTTTGTTACAGCGCCCCAGGGCATTCCAGCTAGTGGAGATGCCCGCCCCCTCCGGCCACGGCCCCACTTTTGGCGGCAAGCCGGAGGAGATAATGAGAAAAACAAGGAGGAGTCACTGGCCAGTCAGGACAACCCCTAAGGTGTCCTGAGCTGAGGTGACTCTGACTTTTAGAAATCCTCCATCTTGCAGATGGAGGATTCCCCCAATAGGATTAGGGATGTGCCCCCCTCCCCTCAGGGAGGAGGCACAAAGAGGGTCTAGCCACCGTCAGGGCTAGTAGCCATTGGCTACTAACCCCGAGACCTAAACACACCCCTAAATAGAGTATTTAGGGGCCCCCAGAACCAAGCAAGATAGATTCCTGCAACCTGAAGACGAAGAAGGACTGCTGACCTGAAGCCCTGCAGAGAAGACGGAAACACCAACTGCTTTGGCCCCAGCCCTACCGGCCTGTCTCCCCACTTCGAGAAAAACTGCAACAGCGACGCGTCCCCCAGGGTCCAGCGACCTATGAAGCCTCAGAAGACTACCCTGCATCTAAAAGGACCAAGAACTCCTGAGGACAGCGGCCCTGTTCCAAAGAAACTGCAACTTTGCAACAAAGCAGCAACTTTTAAAGACCACACGTTTCCCGCCGGAAGAGTGAGACTTTCCACTCTGCACCCGACGCCCCCGGCTCGACCTGCGGAGAACCAACACTACAGGGAGGACTCCCCGGCGCCTGCGACCCTGTGAGTAGCCAGAGTTGACCCCCCCCCAGCGACGCCTGCAGAGGGAATCCAGAGGCTTCCCCTGACCGCGACTGCCTGCTTCCAAGAACCCGACGCCTGGTAAAGACACTGCACCCGCAGCCCCCAGGACCTGAAGGATCCGACCTCCAGTGCAGGAGTGACCCCCAGTGGCCCTCTCCCTTGCCCAGGTGGTGGCTACCCCGAGGAGCCCCCCCCCCCTTGCCTGCCTGCTTCGCTGAAGAGACCCCTGGGTCTCCCATTGAAACCTTTTGCAAACCCGACGCCTGTTTGCACTCTGCACCCGGCCGCCCCCGTGCTGCAGAGGGTGTACTTTTTGTGCTGACTTGTGTCCCCCCCGGTGCCCTACAAACCCCCCCTGGTCTACCCTCCGAAGACACGGGTACTTACCTGCTGGTAGACTGGAACCAGGGCACCCCCTTCTCCATTGAAGCCTATATGTTTTGGGCAACACTTTGTCCTCTGCACCTGACCGGCCCTGAGCTGCTGGTGTGGTAACTTTGAGGTTGCCCTGAACCCCCAACGGTGGGCTACCTTGGACCCAACTTTGAACCCTGTAGGTGGTTTACTCACCTGCAAAACTAACAAATACTTACCTCCCCCAGGAACTGTTGAAATTTGCACTGTCTAGTTTTAAAATAGCTTATTGCCGTTTTTGCCAAAACTGTATATGCTATTTTGCTGATTCAAAGTTCCTATGATACCTAAGTGAAGTACCTTTCATTTAAAGTATTGATTGTAATTCTTGAACCTGTGGTTCTTAAAATAAACTAAGAAAATATATTTTTCTATATAAAAACCTATTGGCCTGGAATTGTCTTTGAGTGTGTGTTCCTCATTTATTGCCTGTGTGTGTACAATAAATGCTTAACACTACCCTCTGATAAGCCTACTGCTCGACCACACTACCACAAAATAGAGCATTAGAATTATCTCTTTTTGCCACTATCTTACCTCTTAGGGGAACCCTTGGACTCTGCACATGCTATTTCTTACTTTGAAATAGTGCATACAGAGCCAACTTCCTACATTCTGCCTCCCCAGATTAATCTCCTAAATTTCCATAGCCTGATCATTCTGGCACTGGAGGATCTTAACCATCCCCTATGGATCTACCAGGTGAGATTTTCTTTGAAATATTCTGGGCAGCTGAGGTCCTTGAATGTAACCCTTTTCTTTACTGGCAGCCAGTGTAGCTCTTCTAAAGTTTCCGGACAGACTGCAATTTGGGCATCTTTTTCAAAAGTGTGGCTGCTGCATTTTGGAAGACATTGCAATTTATTTAAGGAATACTGATAGGCTCCTAAATACAGAGCATTACAGTGGTCCAGTCTGGACGAGATCAGTGCAGTAACCACTGTTTTCTGCAAACTCAAAACAAATATACATCAGGATTTTTCTGATCTTACGCAACAGATAAAAACAGGAAGAGACTAATTTGTTTATCTGTGCATTAAAAGACAAGCTTGCGTCAAATAGGAGTGTGAGTCTTAAATCTCTGACAATGGTCTCACTCAACAGGTGTGAATTTTAACTCTGGGACACTCAGTGGGCGCTATTATTAACTCTCAGACCATGGTCTCAGTCAGTGGGTGTGAGTCTTAACTGTGAACCACAGTCTCACTCAATGGGTGCGAGTCTTTACTCTCAGAGCACGATCTCACTAACTGGGTGGGAGTCTTAACTCTCAGAGCACCGTGTACCTCAGTGGGTGCGAGTCTCAACTCTCTGAGCACAGTATCCCTGAATAGGTGCATCTTAACTCTTGCGGCACAGTCTCACCCAGTGAGTGCGAGCCTTAACTCTCAGAGCACGGTCTAACTCAATGGCTGTGAGTTTTAACTCTGGGAGCATGGTCTTTCTCAGTGGGTGTGAGTTTTAAATCTGGGAGCATGGTTTCACTCAGTGTGTGCGAGTCTTAATTCTGAATCACAGTCTCACTCAATGGGTGCGAGTCCTAACTCTCAGAGCATGGTCTCACTCAGTGGGTGTGAATCTTCACTCTCGTAGCACAGTCTCACTCAATGAGCTCAAGTCTGAGCTCTTAGAGCACAGTCTCACTCAATGCGTACGAGGCTTAACTCGCGTGTCGTAGCATGGTCTCACTCAATGGGTGCGAGTCTTAACTCTTGGAGCACTGTCTCTCTCAGTGGGTGTGAGTCAACTCTCAAAGTATAGCTTCACTCAATGGGCGCAAGCCTTAACTCTCGGAGCACAGTCTCTCTCAAAGGGTGCGACTCTTAACGTTTGGAGCACAGTCTTGCTCTATAGGTGTGAGTCTCAACTCTCGCAGCACAGTCTCACACAGTCTCACTCAATGGGTGCGAGTCTTAACTCTTGAAGCACGGTCTCACCCAATGGATGCAACTCTTAACTCTCAGAGCACGGTCTCACCCAATGGGTGCAACTCTTAACTCTCGGAGCACGGTCTTAGTCAATGGGTGCGAGTCTTAACTCTCGGAGCACGGTTTCACTCAATAGGTGCGAGTCTTAACAGTTGGAGCATGGTCTCACTCACTTGATGCACGTTTAACTAGTTGTTGCACAATGTAACTCACTCATTATGAGTCTTAAATTATCAACCTGTGTAGAATGAATGAAATCTGGCACCTCAAAGGTAGGTTGTTTCAGGCTCATTCTACCCCAAGACTCTTTGGGTAATTCCTATACATTTTAGATTGCTCTGATGCCTGCTTTTCAATAAGAAAGTTTGCCTATCCGAGGCAACAAAGCACAGTAAACTGAAAATGAACATACTCGGTCAGCAGCTCAAAACCAAGGAGTGCGTTGCTGTCTCTGGGGGTTCATGGCGGCCTTCTGCAGCACGCGGGGTGTCCTTTGGCTGACCGGGTGACTCCTCCTGCTCATGGAGCCAATGGGCCCTTTGCATGGTGTAGACCACTGCTTCTGGACGCAGGACTCCTATTAGGTGTTGCCTGTTGATGTGAATGATGGAGAAGCTTGAGGGACTAGGTGGGTGTTGATTGGTTGAAATACGAAAGGTAAACAATATTCGCTTATTCATATGACAATGGCATTTTAGGGCAGTAGAAGGTTGGTGGTTTTTGTTCTGATAGGTGTTAGCTGCTCTGAAGTTGTGATGTTTGCATTTGGTTGGCGTGGAGGGGTGCTGATGTTACATCTAAATATGTGTTTTTGGCACTGTGGGTTTTGATAATGTCTTACTTGGAAAGATTCTTTATCATTATGGGGATTATGCTGATTGGAAATAGACAGCGGACAAGGGGATTTGAAGTGAGAAGCTCAGGGGGCTTGGGCTGTGGATGCTTCTGCAGGGGGTCCTTTACTGGGCATGCAACCCCTGACAAAGGAAACATGGAGCTTCTGAAATAACTACCGAGAATGTTCATTTTGAGACTCTAGCGAAAGGATGATTGCTCACTTTAAATTGGGAATCAAGACTGACCTGATTGGTTTAACGCAAAGCAAAAAATAATAATAAAAGCAAAGATATTTTCTTATTATGTATAATAGGCTTGGATCAGTGGTCCCATTTCAAGATGGCCGCAGTGATTGTTCTTGAGTGAGAGTTATTTTAGTCCCTCTTTTATGTTTGTTCAGTTTTCATTTGTCTACTTTTAGAGTGGTCGCCTCTTTCTGCCAATCACATCCCAAGAATAAGGGTCCTACGCCTGGGAAATAAATACATATGTATGGACAGAGATTTATATCCCTTCTTGAGCATACTTTTATGTTTTTTTTTCTTTTTCACTGGTATTTCCAGTTCTTTGCCTTGGAAACAGAAGTAGATTTCCAAACGTACTAGTAAGGATACAATGTGACATTTTGCAAGGATTCCTATTCCCCGTGTGTAAAATTTTGCACAGCGGAAAACTCAACATAGAAGAATAGTCTCTTGTGCAAATGCACACCCCCTACACTCCACCAAATCTGGGGGGGGTTGGGGAGGGTGACCTGTTTTCCATCCCATTCTACTTTTGAATGGAATGAACATCAGACCATTTGAGAATGCCAGAAATGTACATGTTCTTGGGCGTTCCCAAACTTCCAAGGCAAACCTGGCCTTGGATCACCCACTTCCCAACCCCTGAATGGGATTTACAACTGCAGATTTATATACACTTGTGTCTGGGAATTCCAAAATAGTAAATGCATTTATGTCAGGAATACCTTTGTGAATTTCCAGTAGGTGTAATTGCGGCCATTAGCTTTTGTTTATGACTGAATTGACCTTTGTTAATGGAATCTTTGTTGACAGGCCATGCACTGCTATACTTTAATCAATCAATGAAGGATTTATAAAATGCAGCAAATCAATCAAGGATTTACAAAGTGTGCAAATCACATGTTAGGGTCTCAAGGCGCTACTTTACATTCCACAGGTTTGTAAAACCAGTCCTGTTTCTACTTGCAGGCTTCAGAGAATCTTTCTGGTGGATTCCAGAGCTTCCTCAGTTGGTGACCAATCCCTTCCACAAGGGAAAATTTAGTTTATGCCAGTATAGTCTTGCAAAACTTCTAGCACTGCGCATTACTATTGTTCTGCAAAATGCCCAAGATTATGCCACTACACTGCTTCATGTAAGGTCAATTTTAATTGGGTAAAAATCCAATTGTGGGATTTCATCAATTTTGTGACTTGCGAGCGAGCAGCAGAGCTTTGGAAATTGCAACATCATGCTATTTTTAGCACAAAATGCGTCCTCTCATCCATTTTGGACATGCAATGTCAGTCTGCCATTTAACAAAACTTTGTTCAGATAAAGAATCTTAGCAACGGGAGCTAATCGAACAAACCGAACATTAAAAGCTGTTGTGAATATCACACATGATTTTGTGTAATTGTTTTAGCATCAAATGGGGGTTCGCATTCATTTTTTTTTTTAAGAATCTGTTTATTGGTTTCTTTTGTCAGAATTACATCAATAAATCTGTAACAGTTGAATAACAACATTTAAACACTGGCGATCACCATGAATTTTAAGTATACAAGTTGAAATAATACATTTGCCACATTAAGTCATAATGAAATATTGTATAATATTTCGACATTACAATCATCAACCTCATGTCCCCCCTCAAATGGCCCCCCGATTTCGGATACTGTGGTGTTTACCTATCTCTTGTTTCACAGTTCACACCTCTTCCTCTGTTGCTTCTCCTAAGGATTGGGTATCCCTCCCTTCAAAACTATCCAGTAATTGTCCCCATTCTTGTAAATCACCTTCCAGTTTATCATCTGTGCATGTAGACTTGAGCCAAATTTCCTCAGTCACTGCCCATTCCCCCACATCTTCCTTCCAGTGGTCCACAGTGGAACCCCTATTTCCCATCTAGGTGATGGTTACCCTGCGCTTGGCCAGCAGTAGTGTCAGTTGCGTAAACTTATAATCCATCTTTTTCCCTTTGTGGAATTGTACCTCCCCCAAGAGCCCACTGTAGGATCTTGGTCCAATCCTATCCCTCTAACTGTTGGAACACTTTCTCCCAGTATGCCCTCACAGCTGAGCACTGCCAGGTGAGATGTATGAAGGTTGTGTGAACTTCCTGCCATCGGGGGCAGTTTGTCGACCTAGTATGATCCATCCTGTGTATTTGGATAGGGGTGATATACATACATTGTAAAAAATTGAAATGCATCAATTTAAACCTGGTATTGGAGGACACCTTGTGCACAAACGAGCATGCCTTCGTCTACCATTCCTCTGCAATTGGGGTCCCCAGGTCTCTTTCCCATGCCTCTTTAGCTGGGAACTGTGTTCTCGGTCTATCCGACAATGCAGCTTTGTATAGATGCAATATCAAGTGCAGTGCACCTCCAAGCTCCAGTAGAGCTGGAAACACCAGGGAAGAGGAAGGGGCGGCTTGGTAGGTTGGCCATATCTCTTTAGCTATGTTGGCTATACTAGAGTACACGAGAAACTGACCCTGTCCCAGGTTAACTGCTTCCCGTGCAGCCTCAAAACAGAGGAAATCACCCACATGGTAAAGGTCCCCTAATGTCACACACCCTCCCACTTTCCTGGCCGTTGTGTCCACTGCCGTGGTCAGTGTGTGGAAGGCTGGTAACTCCCAGAAAGTAAACTCCCTGGCAAACGGGGCCCTCCCCGGTATCACTCTGATGGTCTTTTCCCACAGTGTTGCCATGTGTGTAATCAAATATGGTAGTCTTTCAAGAGCTCAGCCCCTCGTGCATAAAAGGTGTGGCAACTCCACGGTCCTCCCTCTGTCCACTAAACATGTCTTCTCCCAATTCTCCACCTCCACTAGCCAGTGCACAGCGTGTTGTATTCGGGAAACAAGGTAATACCACTCCAGCTGTGGGACCGCCAAACCCCCCTCCAGTGTTGGCAGGTGCAAGTGCCCCCATGCCACTTTACATCTCCCGCCCCTTCAGAGAAATGTCATGAGCAGGGAATGTAATTGTTGAAACACTGCTCTTGATAACGTATGTTGCAAAGTGTATAGAAATGGAGGGAGGAACAACATTTTTGCAACCACCACTCTTCCAGTCAGAGAAAGCGGAAGCGTGTTCCAGAACTGGACTGATGCTCGATGGCCTGCGATCATTTTTTCTACATTGTTTTGTGTTCGCATTTGTGGAGCGGACACTATGATTACACCCAGGTATCTAAACGTATCCATCTCCCAGCATAGCGGAAGTGACGGCAGTAGTGTGGTCTGTCTTTGCAAACTTTCCCAGCAGGAACACCAGGGATTTGGCATGATTAATTTGCAGGCCGGTAACATCTCCAAAAGCAAATATTGTATCAATAGAGGCAAAGAATCTCCTGGGGATCTGATACAGAAGAGTGTATCATCTGTGTTTAAGGACCCCAGGTGGGTCGTGTCTCCCACCACAATCCCCCACCTCTCCATCCGCTGTCTAAGTTGTAACGCCAGTGGCTCCATAACCAGCGCAAAGAGCAGAGGGGACAACATACAACCTTGCTGTGTCTCCTACCTACCGGTACTGGCCCCGAGCACAGACATCCACGTTTGACTTTAATCATAGGTTTAGTATAAAGGAGCTGAATCCAGGCTTGGAAACAAGGCCCAAATCCCATCACCTGCAAGACGCTCTGGATATACTGCCAGTTCACCATGTCGAAGGCCGTGGCTATATCCAACGACACCACCACCAAGTCATCCTGTGCCCCCGCCGTCTCATGCATCACATGCATGCGGCACCTTAAATTCACTGTAGTGTTCCTACGGGGTATAAAACCACACTGATGCACATATACTAATCCCATCATCACAGATCAGGGCAGAGCGCTAGTAGCTTACATAAGATCTTAACATCTGTGTTAATCATCGCAAGTGGTCTGTACGAGGGGGGTCTGAGAAATTTGCACCTAGTTTTAGGACCATCGTTATGCACCCTTCTCTCATGGAAGGGGACAATATTCCTCTCTCCCTAGCTTCAGAATATACTTCTAGCAGTCGCTGAGTAATATCTGCTGTGTATGTGCAGTAGAATTCTGTTGGAAAGCCGTCACTCCCAGGAGACTACCCGCCACCCCGGCAAGGTGTGCAGCGCTAGTCGGATCTCCTCTAATGTGAGGTCAGCCTCCAATTCCTGTGACACCTCCTCCCCCAATCTTGGAATATCTAGGCTTGTGAGGAAATCCTTCATTCCAGCTGCATGCTATGCAGGTGGGCTGGTGTATACCTGCTGCAAGTGATCCCTAAGTGTATTCAGTAAGTCTAGTTGTGTGTATGCATTTCCCCCTTGAGGAGTTCTGAGGTGCATAATTGTGTGTCGTGGTAGCTCTATGCGAAGAATCCAAGCAAGTAGTCACCCTGAGCTGTCCCCTTCCCAATGTAATAGCTGTTGGTAGGAACTCAATGTGTAGTGTTGAAGCATGTCTCTCACCTCTATTATCTGTTTCCTCAAGATGGTCTTGTCACCCCTCCCTCGCGTATCCTCCGGGGGTAGTCTCTGTGGGGTCGCCAGTGTCTCCTCCTTACGTAGGAGTTCTGCCTGTAGAGTCTTACGAACTCCACATGTGAGGCCTGTACAATGCCCCCTCAGTACTGCCTTCATGGCTTCCCACTCTGAGGCCCTACTAGATGCGCCCTGCCAGTTGTCCGCAAAGTAATTCTGGAGAGCCTCTGCTAGTATGTCCCGGCCCTAAAGGTCCTGTAATATGTCAGCAGAGAATTGCCAGGCGATAAGCGACCTCAGGCCTCTCCCCATTCCAATGTGGTAATCACCGGTGCATGGTCTGACAGGTATCGAGAGAGGTGTTCCACAGCGAGTATCCTGAGGTGAGCTCCTTAGATATGAGTATTCTATCTAATCTGCTAAACATGCCATAGGTGGACGAATAACATGCGTATTCTTGCAGTTGTTTTACACTCCACACATCGTGTAGCGACATTTGTGCCATAATCTTGCATAGTTGCTCGGCCATCTGTGGTTTAGTATGGTGTTTAGGTGGGTGGTGGTCAAATTCCCCACCTACAATACAATTGAAGTCCCCAGCCCATATTAGCTTAATATCCACCATTGGGGCAACCACTTCTAATAATGCCCCATTAAATCGAGCATCGTCAATATCAGGCCCACAGAAATTCAGGAAAGTCACTTCCAACCCATCTAATCTGCCCTGTAAGAACAAATATATTTACCTTTCACATCTGCTTCCATATATGTCAATGCAAACGGTACTCCTGGGGCAAACCAGATTGCCACCCCCAGGGAATAAGAGAAGTAATTAGTGTAATGAACCTGTCCCCTCCATTTCTTGATCAATTTGGAAGCCTCTTGGTCTGTGAGGTGGGTCTCCTGCAAACAAGCTGTGTTACCCCTCTTCGTTTCAGCAGGTTCAATACTCTAGAGCATTTTTGAAAAATCCCCAGCCCTGCACATTCCAGGTAAGCAGATACAATTTACACATGGTAGTCGTAAGTTAACAATTGCAGTGGGAGCCATAGAAGGACCCCTTCTCTGTTGCTTCCGCAGTGTCTCCAAATGATCAAACGAGTAAAACATTTCAACACAAATCCCCCTACCCCCTCCCACCCCGGACAAGGAACAATTAAACAAAACCATGTTCTCTCCCATGTTTCCTGATGTGCCAGGACATGCATCATCGCCCCCCTCCCTTTAGCTCATAGGCGTAGGATCCCACTCACCCCACTATCCAAAGATCCCCACCCCGAACCCTTCTATAGCTATGTCAACATTTAGTACAATGTCAATAGGAAATGCGTTTAACGTTCTACAATGGTAAAGGGATATCATCAGAAGCCGTGCCCCTCGATTTCACCCCAGCGTTATATCCAGCCCTATTGAGCAGCACTGAGTCAATGATTGTTAGTGCTTTAATGCATACTCCATCATGACAAATGGAATCACGCCTAATATCTCCCATGGTAGATTCAGGTTGGATGTGCTCAAAATGCAGTTATGTCATTTCCCCCCAGTGAAAGTCTTCAGGAGGCATCATCACCCATTACCAAACCTTGCCCAGACATCTTTCCCTTCTTCCGGTTATACAGCTTACCCTTTCCTCCCCTTATCACTTATCATCTCTGCTTCTGTGTCCGAATGTCTGTGATTCCGTCGTACCCACTCCTGTGGCTAGACCTGGGGCCATTCACCATCCTCTAAGCAGGGACACCAGAGTCCCCCTCCTGTCCATCCTCAGTGCTTGAGTTTACATCACCCCTTGTTGAGGGGGGGCTCACCGCATCCAGTCCCCTCTTCCGAGGAGTGTCCAGCATTGTCTGCTAAGTCTTGTGTGCGGGCTTCAGTGGTTATCGTGCATCTTCACTAATTACTACCCTTCCAGTCCCCCCTTCAGCAGACGGGGAGCGTCAGGCAGATCGTCGACATCAAGAGCACCTCTGTTCCCCACTTATTCACTGTGAATCTCTCTAATCTTGTGGGGGCCCTGAGAGACCCCCATCATGTGCAGCCATGACCATACCTCCTCTGTTGTTCAAAGAAGTGCGATTTGCCATAGTGGATGACTTTCATTTTATCTGGATATAGGAGCATATATCCGAGGTGCATTGCTCTAAAGCGTTTTTTACCTCTAGGAAGGTTTTGCTGCGCTCCTGCACTCTGCGGGTGTAGTCCGGATAGATCTCTATATTTCGGCCTTCATATTGTGGTGTGGAGTGTTCTCTTGCTGCCCGAACTATTGTGTCTCTATCTCTATAGTTTAAAAGTCAGGCTCTAAAGGCTCGGGGTGGAGCACCCAGTGGAGGTCTTCAGGCCAATGCCCTGTGTGCTCTCTCTATCAAGAAGTAATGTGACAGCCCTTGGAGTTTAAGTTTCTCTTGTATCTATTGTTCCAGGAATCGCTTTACATTTTGTCCCTTACTCCCCTCTGGGAATCCCAAGAGGGGGATGTTATTTCTCCTCAAGAGTTGCTCGGCATCCTCTGTGCTCTCCTCAAGAGTAGAGGTAAGAGTGGTCATGCGTGTCATCTGCTGTTTAAGATGACGAACCTCCGTCTGCAATGTAGTGAAGTTGGTATTTGCCTCAGAGACTTTGTCTGCCACCTTGCGTTGGTCTGCTCTCAAAAGATTGACCTCCACTGATATCCCGGCAATCTGCCCCTTCAGCGTTGTTCTCGATCCCTGTA
This sequence comes from Pleurodeles waltl, assembly GCF_031143425.1. Classification (NCBI taxonomy): domain Eukaryota; kingdom Metazoa; phylum Chordata; class Amphibia; order Caudata; family Salamandridae; genus Pleurodeles; species Pleurodeles waltl. The sequence continues at coordinate 52,708,884 of NC_090438.1, forward strand.
TGGACTCCAGCAACACAGCCCTCAAGTGCTCCTCCTGCACCCCCGGGGATCGCTCCGGTGTGTCCTGGGCCCACCTGGTAAGACACTGTGATGCCTGCCTCGGGGTTGTGTATTGAGTTGTAGTATTGCTTTGTGCCTAGCGTGATGCCCTTTCTTTCCCCATGTTATGATCCAGTTATACACTTGTGGCGGTTACTGATAGAAACTCCAAGTAGGGGCCGCCAGCACCGCGTATCTCCAAATTATCTGCAGTATCACACTGCGTGCATCTCAAGAGCATCAGTGCCCGAACCAGCTGCCAACTTCATACCTCAATACAGTCCACACCATCAGTGCCCTCAGTTGTGCAATCCCTTAAGCTGGTAAAGGTGGTTCAAGTGCATTGTGGTTCAGAGGCACAGAGGGGGCCCAAGTCTCGTACAACTGCCCTCAAGCCTCACCACTTCCTCACTCTGGGTCTCCACGGTTCTTAAAACCATGCCTGAGGCCTCGCGTTGTGCGTTATGCGGAATGCCACCTTTAGCATGACAGCCTCATCATAGCGCATTGCCAGTAGGTGTCACCAAGTCTGTTTGTACGCTGTGTAGATGTGAGGGGGCCTCTACGCCGCTTCTCGCAGCCTCCCGGAGTCTGCTGTTTGTGCCGTCTCCTCTGTTGACCATTGTGTGGCTGCTGCATGCCAAAAATATCTCTTCCAGCACAGGGCATTCATCACCTCTGCCAGTCTCCTTGCTGTGCTCACTGGTATAATCACTGTACTAGTTAATCAGTGTGGGGGCTGTGCAGCTCCCGTCGTTGCTTCCGCGCCCCCAGGGCACTCTAGCTGGACTCCAGTGCCCCACAGGCCTGCACCTCCTCTATAGCAGGCCCCTTTTGATTTCCGTCTTTGGAGCCGATCGGGAGTTGGCTCTCGTTGCTGCTGCAGTGTACGCCAGGACCATGCCCTCCTTAAATTTCGAGGCAGGCTGCAGCCACGATATGCTCCGGTGCTCTGGAAGCACAGGCGATCTCAGAGCCAGGAGCAATAACTCCAAGCAGGCCACAGCCCCCAGGCAACCGGATCGGAGTCCTCAGTTTGTGACAGGTGCCACCCTCTCAGGACCCCTCTGAAGCACAGAGAGCTCTCGTGTGAGAGGAGCCCCCACAGTTCACCTGTCCTCCCAGGTGGCCCCTTTAGCCACGCCACTCAGGCTCCGATGGGGAATCCATCAACCCCAATGGCGTGGGGCCTTCCTCCACTCCAGGTGCTGGGGTAGTCGACTCTACTCAATGTCGCAGGCCTCGCCTCTAGCAATCGCCAAAACCCTTCACTGTGGGGGAGCCCCTAGTTCCATGGGGCGCCCCATTTGGCATGAGAGGGTCATCCTGTATGATTTTCGCCGTTCCCGTATTCTGGATTGCTCAGGATTCAGGATGTCGGGTGACGGAGCTCTGTAAGAGCGCATCCTGACGGCCATGTTGCTTGCTGGCCACTATCCCACCCTGTTATTCATTTTTGACAGGAAGTGCCGGACTGCCATTTCACTAGGGTAACCAGACACCCAGATTTGCTGGGACAGACCTGGTTTTTCAATAGCTGTCATTGCAGATTTGGGGAAATTTAGCTCACGTCACGGTTGGTGGAGAGAGTGAATAAAAATAGTGTGAGGTGCCTTTTTATGTTTTCCAAAGCAGGACTGATTAGCAGCTGTTAGAAGGAAGTAATATAATTTACACACATTATACTGGACTTAAAAAATATGTTATTAGTGCCTCTTCTGTAATTCTGTGCCGATGGGCGCTGTCATTATGTCCGCTCAGTTGAAATAAAATTACAGTCCTCCTTCTATTTTGTGAAATGTCCCGGTTTTTGGCTTTAAAATTCTGGTCACCCTACATTTCACTTAATTTTTGGGCATTTCGCGTAATTTTACGCAGCGGAAAATTATGCAAGCGTCATCCGACTGTCGGGGTTTAAGCAGCGTGGTTCCACGTGGCATCAAAGACTGCAAGACACACGTGGGACACGTATCCTTTGCAAGCCCCCTATTCAAGCTGTCCTCATAGAATGACAATGTAAGTGTCGTAAAAAGTTGCTCCTGGAGCAGCCGTAAAGCACGTGGGGGGGGTCTATAATCCAGCTGCTGGCACTGTGACGTCACTGTGCCTGACAACCATATTGATTGCCCGCTGCAGTGACATCACCGCAGAGGTGCAGGCGCCGCGTGCCTGGTAGAATGGCCATAAACATCTTGGCGCAGCGGGGATGGCGCTCCACACTGGTGCCGCTTCCATGCACGCACTGAGAGATGAAATGCAGCCATTATCCTCATTAATTCTGCTCCCTCAGTGGGTCTGTGGAGAGCCGGGGGAGCCCGAGAGGGGATCCCAGCAGCTGGCCCTGATAGACTCTTTGAACTCGGTGCCAAGCTGTGGCGGAGCCCTGGAGCCCAGGCCTGGCCGAGGGGCTGCGCGCTCTGGAGCTTTGAAGGTGCGTGCGCCCGCCGCCTCCCAGAAGGGGCCTCTAACTGGAGCCAGGCACATGAAAGGGAAGCATTAGCTGACCAGCAGGCAGCGGGAAGCAAAACTGGTGTAAATGCTTCTCCCGGGTGGGGGGTCAACAGCGGGGAGGAAGGGGTTTTCCAAGAGCCTGGACAAAAACGCACCAAGGCGCACGCACGGTGAAAGGCAGCAGGCAGGCCTGCGCGCACACGTACTCACAGACTTTTTTTTTTTCTATCGCTCCTTCTCTCGCTCTCTCTGCCTCTTTCTATTTGTCTGTCTTTTTAACTCTCTCTTCCTCTCCATTCTATTTCCAGCCACTGAGAGACTCGTGGCTGGTGTAGAGTCCAGCTGGACTCATTCTAGTCTTTCTGCCAGCCACTTTGCTGAGGGCTGGTCTTACATATGTAACACACACCCACCCAACACAGGCGTCACCAGTCAGGTGACCCTGCCAATAAAAGGGGCCGGGCGCACGTGCCTGAGGCCAGTTCAATACCACCCTACCACCGTGTCTGCGTCCCTTTACTTACCAGCATGAGGGCCTAGGGCCCCACATTACATTGGCGACGAGTGGGATCTGCAACCCCACGTGGTTGCAGACATGAACCTAATCGGTGGAAGAAAGAGGAGAAGTGAGGCCGTGCAGTTCCAGCCCCATCGGTAGGAAAAAGGGGGTGAGTGCTGCTGATCAGCGCGTCCCGCAGCACTGCCAAAACGGCTGCGGGCGCCGAAAATAAAGCGCTACGAAGCGCGCTGGGATGTTTTCCCCAGCCCAAGAAAACAAAATGCCCTGAGGCCGCCCCCGCCCCCAAGAAAATAAACGCGGTCCGCAGCGTGTCCCGTGCTGCTGCGGCCGCGCCCGCAGAAAAGAAAGAAAAACATGGTGCGATCGAGCACCAAGACCGGGGTCTGTTTCCCCCCTTTTACTTTAAAAGTGGCGCTGTGTAATAGTGAATTTAGATTTTAGAATCTTGTGAATGGAACGTTTTCTGTCGGCTTACGATCAGAAGCGTTTTGTTCGTTAGGAGCGTGTGTGAGTGCTCCAATAAAGGTTACTTGCTTAAGGACATCGTTGTTCCTGGTGTCATTTGATTACAACATTTTGGCGACGATTTAAAAACCAGGAGCACTCACCACAGACTCGAGGATTTTCACAATATTCAGCACTTTGTAGATGGCAGACGGAGACGGTTTATGAGTGTTTAGGAGTGTTCCTGCATTCCGGTGATGTTGGATTGCTAGGAGGATAGATTCAAAACTTTCAGGAACTGGAAGTGGTGAGGCAGAACATTTATTTTTTATTTTTTATTTTTGACTGAACTGCATACTATTTCTCAGAATTGGCAGTTGTTTGGCAGCCATCTTAGAGACAGTGTTGTTCGTATGAAAGATTAGTAAGAGAACAACGTCATGAATCGGCGGCCATCTTAGGTTAACAAGTATTTTTTTTTTTTTTTTTTGCAATTTCAAAGTGAATTTAAAGGCACATTATTGCAGTTTAAAAATAAAACAAGAAGAAAAACTCTCATTTATATTTTCTATCCTTGACTATTCAGTCATAATGAATAACATTTGTGGTAATCCTCCTCCGCCATTTTTAAACTCTGCTAATGAGGCTACTATGAAATGGGAAAAATGGTTCAGACATTTTAAAAACTACATGTTGGCAATTAATGGAGATTCATTTGAATCACACAGAAAAAAAGCGTTACTACTCAACTTAATTGGCTTGGAAGCTGAAGACATCTTTGAGCATCTACCTCCAGTTTTACCACCATCTGGCACAGACGCTAGAGATTATGACTGTTTTTCAGAAGCTGTAGATAGGTTTAAAAAAAGGTTTTCAGAGGAACCACACATTGTTATGGAAAGGTATAAGTTTTTCACATGTCATCAACAACTTAATGAGTCAGTTGACTCATATATTTCTGCTTTACGAATTTTGGCTGCAGACTGTGAATTTGGAGAAACAGCGGATATTTATAATAGAGATCAGTTAATTATTTTCTGTTCGAATAAAAAGATTCAGGAACAATTGCTTAGACAACGCAATCCCACTTTGAGAGAAGCAATTGACACAGCTAAGAGTGTTGAATGTACAATAAAATCTTTCAAAGCCATTAATGTGGATTGTTTTCCACTTCCACGCATTCAAGAGCTTTTCACAAAGTTAGAGGGTTCTAAAATTTTTTCAAAGATTGATCTGAAGGCAGCATACCACCAAGTAGAGTTAACTCCCGAATCTCGTTGCATTACCACTTTTATTACTCCAGATGGTGCTTTTCAATATAAACGCATGCCTTTTGGTTTGGCATCAGCTGCTTCTGTTTTTCAAAAATTGATGCATTGTGTATTTAAGGATGTTGGGAATGTCATTGCTTTTCAGGATGATATTTTGATCTACACAGCTACAAAAGAGGAACACTATACGAAGTTGGACAAGGTGTTGTCAATCCTTAGTGATAGGGGTATGACGATTCAGTTCGACAAGTGTACATTGTTAACTAATGAAATAGACTATTTAGGTCATTCTATTTCAGGAAAAGGTATCACACCTATTAAGAATTCTCTACAGGTGATACAAAACATTGAGGAACCCAGAAACAAAGACCAGGTTCATTCCTTTTTAGGCCTATGTGAGTACTATGCTAAATTTGTCAAAAATTTTAGCGATTTAGCTATGCCTTTACGTGTATTACTTAAGAAAAATGAAACATTTAGGTGGTCTAATGATCAGGTTGATGCTTTCAACAAGTTAAAGAAGTCTATTGTAAATTCGAAACCACTTTCTCCATATTCTGGTGATGCAGTAAATGTTATTACTGTGGATGCAAGTTCAACAGGATTAGGAGCAGTATTAACTCAAGTCAAAGGGAATGTTGAACAAACCATTACTTTTGGTTCTAGGGCATTGTCTGAAGCTGAGTGTAGGTATTCAACTATTGAACGTGAGGCACTTGCCTGTGCGTGGTCCGTTGAACACTTTAAAATATATATATGGGGGAAACATTTCAAATTGAGAACTGATCATAAACCACTGATTTCTTTATTATCTAAAAATGGCATGGGTAGAGCGTCTTCAAGACTCATACGTATTTTAGCAAAATTGTATGAATACAATTTTACAGTGTCTTATTTGCCAGGTACAAGGAATACCAGAGCGGATTGTTTTTCGAGATTATCTGGCAGTAAGGAATTGTCTACAGATTCTGAAGTGATTGAAGAATGTGTTGTTGCAAGTGTGAGAGATGCAGTATTGTCAATTTGTGAAGTCATTTCAGAAAAAGAATGGGTTTCAGCATATGACAAAGATGAAGTTCTTGGAATTGTGAAGGGTTTTATCATAAAAGGTTGGCCACAAGAGAAATCTTTAACAAAGGATTTACAAGTTTTCTGGAAAGTTAGAAATGAATTGTCCATAGAAAATGATTTGTTACTTAAGGGTGATATTTTGTACCTCCTACAGAAATAAAAAGAAAGTTGATTTCTATAGCTCATATTGGACATTTAGGACAATCTGGAACTATTAAAAAATTGAGAGATCAGTTTTGGTGGCCGTACATGGATTCAGAGGTAGTTGTTTTCATTAAGAATTGTTTGTTGTGTCAGGATTCTGATAAAGTTTTGAAGACACAGAAAACTGAGGTTAATGTATTACCGTTTCCAGAACAACCATGGAAGGATTTAGCTATGGATTTACTTGGTCCTTATGAAGGTATTAGTTTGGAAAAAGTATATATATTGGTTATTAGTGATTATTTCTCCAAATGGGTTGAGTATAAGTGGATTGAGCGACCCAGTACTGATGAGGTAATTGAGTTTCTAAACAATTGTTTCAGAAAAGAAGGTTATCCTGATAGTATCACTACTGACAATGGTACACAGTTTACTTCTTCTAAATTACAAGATTTCTTGTCTAATTTAGGGGTTAAACATAAACGAACTGCTTTATATGCACCCAATATGAACGGTTTAGTTGAAAGATTCAATAGAACTTTAGTAGAGGCAGTACAACTGGCTCTAAATGCTAAGATTAATGTTAAGGAACATGTTGCACAAATGATTTGGTCTTATCACTGTACACCTCATTCTTTAACTACATTTTCACCGTTTTTGATGTTGAAAGGAAGGAAACCAAGACTAGGTCTAAATCCATCTTGGTTGCAAAACAATGTACAGATTTATGATATGAATAGGATATACAATGAGGCCAAGGTGAATGTTGAGTTTAGGAACAAAAATAATTGCAAGGAAAATGGACAAAGGAGTCTAAGTTTAAATGTTGATGATTGGGTTAAGATCAAGCTTCCCACACATGTCAGAAAGGGAGAATCAAAGTATTCAAAACCTTGGAAAGTTATTAGGGTTGGGAGGTCTTCAGCTATGTTGAGTAATGGTTCATGGTGGCATTGTTCCAGATTAGCACGTGTAAACTTTGAAGGCTGTCACAAGTTAAGTCATCTATCTGATCCTGATTTTGGGTGTGAATCATTCAAGGCTTATTCAAACAGTAGAACAGGTTATACCGACAATACTTTGTTGGGTCATCGTGAAGAATATAGTTCTTCAAATGTTAATATGAATGAGTTTGGTGTCAGGGCCAGCAGACATAAAAAATTGCCAAACAAATACAATGATTACTTAATGTATTAGACAACTTTTATTTAGGGTTTAAAAAAAAAAAAAAAAATTATATTACGAGGTTTTAAGAACGTATATTACAAAGTTTATGGCAGTTTTTATTTTTTATTTGTTTGGTTTTATTCACTTGTTTATTTCATCTTGTTTGTTTGAAAAGAAGGAGATGTGTAATAGTGAATTTAGATTTTAGAATCTTGTGAATGGAACATTTTCTGTCGGCTTACGATCAGAAGCGTTTTGTTCGTTAGGAGCGTGTGTGAGTGCTCCAATAAAGGTTACTTGCTTAAGGACATCGTTGTTCCTGGTGTCATTTGATTACAACACGCTGTCGCGCGCCGTGAGAAGTTGCCAAAGTGGCCGGGGCCGGTCGCCCCTTTTCATTTTAATAATGGTGCACTCGCGCACCGAAGAAAACGTGCCCAGGGCCGCCCCCACCTCGAAAATGCCGGCAAAACGGCCGCAGCCCAGAGGACTGCTGCGGCCGCACAAGTGACCCGCGACGGTGCTACCAGGAAAAAGAAATGAAAATGCCCAGGGGCAGTAATTCAAGCATGAGGTGCAGACACGCACCGAAATAATTTAAAATAACATGGTGCAGACACGCACCAGGTGCCCAGGGCCGCGCCCCCACCTCCCAGAAGTGAATAAAGAAGTGAGGTGCTCACACGCACCTAGAAAGAGAAAAAAAAACAGTACCCGGAGCCCCCACCCCCTCACTAAAATTTGTGGCATCTGCACGCCTCTTCAAACGAGGCTGTGCAGTTTTAGAAGAGAAAAAAGTGGACAGAAAGAAAAACAAACAGAAAAGGGAGAGAAGATAGAAAATAAATTAAATTGCACTTACCTGCAGCCCCCACCAGCATGAGGAGTCCTCCCGGCAGCATGCCCTCCTCACCGGCATCTGTTCAAACAAACGAGGCCGGCAACAGGAAAGACTGTCTTTCAAGCGAGAAAACAAAGTGCACTACTGGCATCCAGTGGCCAGTGTTGGTATTGCACCCTATTTCTGTTTTAAAGGTAAAAGAAGCTTGGGTGAAGGCAAGTTTACAGCAGCACCTTTAGAAAGTGACTGCTCCAAACCAAGAGTGCGCCCATGGACAGAAACGGCGCAGAAGACGGAAACGGCGAGGAAGAAGGAAGCGACACAGGCGACACTGGAAAAGGAAAGAAGAAGACTGCAGCTGTCCCAGCCAAGTTGCAACAGTGAGAAACGGACGCAAGTGCCACGTGAGGTACGAAGAGAGCGTGCATGGTATGCGCAGCCCCTGGCGGCCATCCGCCGCCACCACCGAAAGAGCACCACATGCCCCAGCAGTGACGGACATCACCGCAGGACAATAAAGGGACATGCCAGGCGTTGCCACAGGACGCCCAGAAAAAAAAAGAGACTTACATGTGCGCAGCGTGCACAGAGAGCTGCACCCGAGAATGTGACGACATGGGTAAAGTCCGTGAAGATGGAGAGAGTACCCGAGAGCGTGACGTAACGCACAGGAAAAGAAGCCATGTCAGCTGGCCGCACAGCGACGGAAGATGGCCACTGTTGGCCCATCACTGAGCAGGTCATCTGAACTGACCGACCCTGCCAGAGCAGATGGCAGGAGTGAGCGCCGAAACAGCGCATCTTCGAGGAGCAAGAGTGCCGCCCTCGAGTGAAGAGAAGGAGGAAGAGAGCGGGGACCCTCCTGCCAGATAGAGGTCCACCAAGAGGATCCGGGACCGGACCGGACCGGGAGAGGTCTGCCTGAAGAGCAGATCATGTCCTACCCGCAGGACTCAGCCTGTGAGAGGCTGCGACAGAGCAAGATGCACCAGCGAAGGTGCAGTGATAGGTCCGTGTGAAGCAGCATGCGACCCATGGCACAACGCCACGTCGAGGACAAAGAGGAAGATGTACCAGCAGAGGTGCAGCGCAAGGTCCATGTGCCGCAACATGTGACCTGTGGCACGATGCCACACCAAGGAGAAGAGAGAGTGGCACGAAGCCAACAAGAAATGAGGAGAGGAGTGTGACAGACCGGTCACACCACAGATCAACTCCATCGCAGGTGTGAAAGTGGAAGGAAGTAGAGTGACACAACTGAGGACTCGTGTGCGCAGAGGAGGAGGCACCCATCAGTACAAGACAGTCACCGGGGTGAGCAGACGTCACTGAAGACAGCGATGCGGGTGGTCCCCCACGCTTCCCAGTACGACCGTCCTGTCACCGGCTGCTTGGCTGTGATGGCATCCCTGATGCCGACTGCACAGGCCACACAAAACCCGCCGTGGCCACTACGTCCATCAAGTGGTCCTTCCGCTGACGAAGCCGCCGCCACCTGTTTGATCTGCAAAAGGATGAAAAAAACATCATCATCATGATGAGGTGCATCGCCCAATCATCGAAGGAGGAGCACAGCACCACCTGAGTGGAGACAGTCAGCAACAAGAACCGATGCTGACAAGGCATGTCTGGCAACGTAGAAACTTATCATCTGAACACTTGCCATGAGCTCCGTGAACCAGACGCCTGCCGGTGAGAGCAGACCAAATCATTTGGACCATCCACCCTTGGGGTTGCGCAAGACCAGGACGTGGCCCTGTTGGGAGTTCAGAGAGACTCCTTTGGCGTGGCCGACGTTGGCCCGCACAGCCCACGCAGTCCCGCCGCAATCCAGGGACAAGGGCCTCCAACAAATTCCTATGAGAGCGGAATATCACTGAGAGAGAATGCATCTGAGACAGCTCCACGTCAGGCATCCGGAAGCACGGAGGTCTCATATCGAGAGACTGGTCACCTGAAGACTTTGCACTATGGCCAGAGCACCTGAATCCGGATGGCTCGAGCAAGCGGACCCTGCATCAACAACCCTTGTGGCTCCATGCAAGACTAGGATGTGGTCCTGTAGGCTGTTCCTCTGAGACGTCTTTGCTGGGCCTGAGATAGGCAAGCACAGCCCACACAGTCCCGTGGAAGCCCGCGGAAGGGCCTCGAGGAGACTCCTGCTTGATGGAGGTCTGGCACGAGAGGGAAGACTGCCGCTGCTCTGCCGCTGGACTCCCAGGCGCCCCAGGCCGTCACGTCATCTGCAGTCTTAGGAGGTAGACAATCTCCAGAGTCAGAATGCCGTCCAGAACTGTGTACAGTGGACTCCCCACTGCTCCAGATGCACCCGCATCAGAAACTGTAAATAGACTTTGACCACATGAGCCCAGGCAGGACCCGATCAACAATATCCAGCGAACTGTGAGGTCGTGGACAAGCAACTGAAGCATCTGGACTTCATCCACACAGTGTTCGCGCCCAGCTGTTACCTGGTTAAATTATGGACTCGTGCGGAGGTGTCCGGGTGCTCCCAGCTGCACCATGTCCACTGCAATTCTGCAGTCTGCCTTTTCGAGGCCGAGAGACTGATTGTGGTGCTTTGTTATTGTTTCTTTTACAGGTTGGACTTTTGTTTGGTTCCTCAATAAAGTTTGGGAGGGATGTAGAGTCCAGCTGGACTCATTCTAGTCTTTCTGCCAGCCACTCTGCTGAGGGCTGGTCTTACATATGTAACACACACCCACCCAACACAGGCGTCACCAGTCAGGTGACCCTGCCAATAAAAGGGGCCGGGCGCACGTGCCTGAGGCCAGTTCAATACCACCCTACCACCTTGTCTGAGTCCCCTTACTTACCAGCATGAGGGCCTAGGGCCCCACATTACAGCTGGAAAGACCGTCTCACTGTTTTCTGCAATATTTGAGTGATACACACCCAGTTTTTGGTACGAGCAATGAAATAACCCATGACATATGTTGTAAGGATATTGCAAGTTACTGACGAGTTCCATCAACAAATAAAGGAACAAAATGGAAGGCCACATTCTTTTATAAATCATCTAGGGGGCATATTTAGTAATATTTCACTCAGCGCAGCAAGCCACTGCACTGCTGGGAGAGAGCAGAACTGTGCCGTATATACACAAAGCTGTGTCTGTCTAGCGCCAACCCAGGCACCTTGGCGCTACACCTCCAGGGTTCCTGCGATGTGGTCCGAATAGTTTTTGTGCAGCAAGCAATTACTTTCTACACAAAAACTATTGTTGGAGGCGTGTTACTCTTTGCAGAATACAGCACAATGCAAACAGGAAAAAACAGAGAGAAGTAAAGATATTTCTCATTGTTGCACTATCCTAGGGTAGGTGCACCATTTTGGCACAAACCCATAATTAGAAGTCTGTGTACATATGGTTTTGTGTCAAAATCATGGTGAATGCACAGGAACATTCATGTGCGACCCTTGTAATGCCTACCTGATGCAAGGTAAATCAAGGCAGCAATTTGCACTGTGTTGCGTTATTTTTTTAACAAAGCTGTGCAAATTGGGCTTTGTGTGACTTTGTAAATCCTAAAATGTATTTTGCGTCAGGCTTGCGCAACAAAAGTGATTCAACGCCAGCACAAAATCTTAGTACATGTGGACCTAAGATCAGAGGTGATACGTAATGGAAGTGTTTTTTATTCTGCATAATATATGGCCGCCCAATTTTCCAACCTCCAGCCCCTATTAAAGCCTTGGGGGCATATTTAATAGTCACTAGTGCCTCCTTGCACCACATTAGCATAATTTATTTGACGCTTATGTGGCCCAATGAGGCCAAAATTGCCACACCAGAGTTACAAAGTTGCGCAATGCATACATTGTGCCACTTTGTAACCCCTTTCACCACATTATGCCTGCTGCAGGCATAATATATGCAAGGGGGGCGTTCCCCCATTAGGGGGGCTGAAAAAATGGCGCAAAGATTTCTTTGCATCATTTTTTTGGGCATTTTTAATGCCTGCTCAGAGCAGGCGATAAAAGGGGGCATGCCATTGTTTTTATAGGCCCCTATGTGCTGTTCAGGGTAACCCTGAACAGTACATCAATATCGTGGAAATTCTGACGCTATTGCCCCCTACCCTGCGCTATGGGGCACCATATTTTAAATACGGGGCACACATGGTGGCGGTAGTGGGGTGCTAAGGGGCGCAATGAAAGTGGCACTGCACTAGGTGCAGCATCACTTTTACTTAAATCTGCCCCTTGGTCCTCTGCTCCGAATCAAGGAGGTATTCTGTTTGTAGGCACTATATAGTAAATGTGGATATTGCACTGTGACAAAAGACACACAAGCAAGCAATCTAAAGAAGCCAGAATCAACACAAGCTTTGTGTATTAGAATCTGACAGTAGCATACAGATGCGTATCACTGTAGGGAACTCCGGCACTACAACACAGATGTGACCTTAAACAGCTAATGGATTTGGTTTTTCCGGATAGATAGCTGCGAACAAAGACCTCTGCGAAGCTAGCCTTTTCTTTAAATGTTTAAGTGGCAGTTAAGTGTTCTGCTCAGGAAACTGCTGTTGACAGTGACAGCTGGTGCCTCTGGCAGTAGAAATTGGTACGTCACAACTTAACTGTAATATCCTATTACAAAACAGTAGGGGTGTCACTTTCTTGGTACAGGTGAGTAGTGAAGTCTTAGGTAGACTGTAAGAAGTAAATTAGAGATACGTTTTTAGAAAGCGTTTTTTTCAGTCTTGGTATGCTTACCACTGCTATTCAGACAATAACATCCCCTATTTCTGGCCCTTTTAGGAACTACGGGGCATATTTACAATAAACTGGAGTAGGGCAGCACAGCAAGTGATCTTGCTGTGCTGCCCTGCACCACAGGGAACGGGCAGAAATGCACCTTCTTTATGAAATACAAATCTGTCCTCTTCCCCTGTGCTGGCTCTATTATGGCTGCCCAGCGCCAACACAGGCACCCTTGCCCAATGCGTTACATGCAGGATTGTTTATGTGCTGGAAGGGACACTTTCCTGCACAAAAACAATCCATGGAGGTGTTTTCCTCTTTCTACGTGTGCTGTAGAATGTAGCACAAATAGATGCAGCACACATAGAGGAAAAAACAAGAAATTGAGATATTTCTCCTCATTAACCTACTCCTGGGAGGGGTACAGTTTTGACGCATTCCCAGGTTTACAAAGCTTGTAATCTGGGAATAAGTCAAAACCCAAAGGTTTTGCCTGGGAAAACCCACCTCAACGCCCATGGGATGCTCCCTGATGTAGATTAAAGCAACGCAGCGACTTGCACTGTTGCCTTACACCATATTTACGAGGCCATGAAAAGCCACCCAAAGTGGCTTTGCGGCTAGATATGTGTCTGCTCTCTCCGCCATCGAAGTGTCAAAAAAGTGAGGCTCACGGGGCTTGTAAATATGCCCTTAAGAAACAGGGAGATTAAATGATTTGTTCAAGATAACACATCTGGGAAAATAGGGAGGCACGACACTCAGATTTCATATTTCCACCTCCCACCCCAAAGTTATATTGCGACGAAAGAAACTGATAACATTCCATGACATAAAATGCTGAAATCAACTGTATAAATATTTGTCTGATAACATATTGGATGTAAATAATTTTGAAGGATAATGGAAGTCAGCAGGTGAGATGTGAGGCGCAAACACACTAGTCGACACACTTTGGCAAGTCTTACTTTAGGCGATGTGGTTTAGTTTAAAGCTTGACAGTGTCATGAAAGCATGACTCGGTTTATCAACTGCCCTTGTACCAACTGTGCAACTGCAATTACCCACAGCATGGCACATATCTGTACATGTCAAACCAAGGAGTGATTCAGAGGGAAAAAAGTGGAATATGTGTGGTGGATCACAGGTGGGAGTAATGTGCTGTGGCAACCTGCTCTCCGTGAGAGCTATCCCATAATACATAACGTGTAGCTTTTCGTTTCTCAGCACCATAAACACCCTGTGTGATCTTGGGCGTCTCAGAACACTAATGTGTGGGTGCTGAGGAGCTCAGGAAACCGTAAATCTGTCCCCCCTCTCCCAGACTTCTGTTAGTGTGAGGTTCTCTAGTAAACAAGCATTTGCAATGCAACTGCTCTCTCATTACGTCGAGATAGAGCTATTAGCGTTGTAACCTCCTAACCGTACTTTTCTTGCCACATTAAATGAAAAAAACTAAAAATGAGCGCGATCGGGCTGTGTAAAACACTGCGCAGTCACGCTGCGAAATAAAGAGAAAAAGTCATACGGAAAACATGGAGCCTTGTATGTTTCCAGTAGTTTACCGGTGCTCACAAGGAGGGCTAGACACCGGAAAAGGCATGATGTATGTATGCCTTTCACGAATGAAAACAAGCAGAGTTTAAAAGGCAAGGCCACAAACCAATGAAAGGGACTGACGTAACATGGGTGTGGTTAAAATCCCCCTAAAGAGGGATTCGAAGAGGGATGGAGCGCGTTGCACTCACCCCTAAAAAGTAAACCTTCAAATAGCAGAAAGTCTTTCACACAGGGTCCCCTACAAATGAACTTTGTACAGCATCGACATCGCCCAGGCTTTGGGGGTGCTTATCGAGGTAGGTGAGATGGGCCCAAGCCGAATGGGGTAAAACAAAATAAAGGGAAATCACTACAAAGTGACAGTCAAGAGCCTTTATTGTGAATTTATTCAAATCAAGACTGTTAAAAACATCATGAAAAACATGTAAAGCATTAAATGGAGTGGCACAGCACTTGGCAAGCAGAAACTAAAAGAAATGATTGAAAGTCCTCTTTTGTATGAAAGAGTGAGCATGTTTGTAAACATGAAGAATACAAATAAAACCTCTAGTGCAAAATATAACACATCAAAAACCTGTTATATATTTGTTGCAAAGAGATATTAGAAAAAGTCCAATACAAATCAGTACTGAAAAAAAAGCTGCAGTAGCTCGGAATGTGTTTAAACTTGCAGAAAGATTCTAGCTTTTCTCTAAGGAATGCAAAAAATAAACATATTCTCTCTGCTTCTCATTGTGACCTATTAAATTAGAGCAGAAGAAAGAAAAGCAATGTTCCGTTTTTGTTGCTTTAAACAGCTGCTTCACTTATGCTCCATGACCTGACCTGATTTTTCACCTCGGCTACTGCCTCTGGCAGCCGGCATTGTGGCGTCAGAACTTGACGGTAATAACTTATAATAGTCACGTTCTGCCATCTTTTCTTTATAATCAGTAAGAGAGTGCGTCACGAGTCGCCGAATATAAAGACATTAGTGACTGCCATTTATACAGGGATTACAGAATCCCATGTATTGCAGCACTATCAGTGCAACGTGACCGAAGGCTGAAGAGACTCCAGACATGACGGGGAAACTGAACCAACCTCTAAACAATCACTAAGACACCGAAATCCACAAACTATCACATATAATTCCGTTTGTAGACTGGGTCAATGCACAACGTGACCCCATGCAACTCCCAAATACACACTGACATGGCGATAACTAAACTTTCCCTCAAGAGTCTGTTTGCCAGTCTTCCAGCTGCCATGATGGCGGACACCACAACCTTAAAGCGTCGCTTGTGGGAGTATATTGAGTTGTAAGAGGGATTGCATATTGTAAGTGTAAAGGGCCCCAATGACACAGTGTAACCTGCTCATTGCGAGGCATTAAGGGGTGTTTATTCACTTCTGGGGGAAAAGAGAATACTTCAACTAGGAATGGGCGGAACTTGCAGTGTTTCAGGCCTCTGAGTTCTGCTGAGTTCCATAAAAACTCTGCAAGATTCCGCTGAGTTCCGCAAGCGGGCGGAAATCGGCACATTACGTTGCTCGCGCTGATTTTTTTAGTGCCAGAGGCTTGTTCCAAACTGAAAAAAACACAAATGGCACCATGCGACGTGCCATAGGGGGCTGGTGCTCAAGTTAGTTTTGCTGCCGCTTGAGTGGATTTTCTACTCGAGCAGAAGATTTCTTATTGTGAATAGTTGTGACCGCCCACGACCGCCAGAGTTGGGAAAATCTTGTCGGGGGCTCTCCTAGTGCCTGACAATCATGCTAGGGGATGGCAATTATCACTCGCTAACTTACTGTTGGCGAGCTGTGCATGAATAGAAACTCCGTCACTCAGTGGATTTTGGACAGAACTCTGAATTACATGCGTAAAGCGGAGTGGTCAAATTCTGCCAACTCAGTCGGCAGAGCAGAGGTTATCGCCCACCCCTAACCTCAACAAATACAACTTCCATCCATGGTGTAAATGTTGCAATGCTGATAAACCAACATGCACCCCCCTTAGTTATTAGTTAATGTTCTGTTAAATGTGAAAATTCTGTACCTAAGTATTAGAGTGAAAATCATAGATAGGATTCATCTGACAAGTCAGAATCTGGATGCCCCAGTCCCGCTACCTACTTTTAGTCTTGTAATAAACACAACAGACACAAAACTTCACACTATCTCTTTTTCACAACCTTCTTATTAGGATTTTTTGACAAGTCTTGGTACAAAACCTTTTGTTGAATTAAACATCAAACAGGGTATTCTGTTCAGGGCTCTAAGCATTTGCGTGGAAAACGTTTGTGTTCAGGCTGCAACATGTAGTCATAAGCAGTTGTCATAGAGAAGTGAAAGTTCACACTTGTACGGCAAGATTTTGTTATATATCATTAACATTTTACCTAGGATAGCTGCCTCGCAAGTACTTAAAGGGCTTGAGCAGAGCAGGAGCATTGGGGGGCTGGTGTCTCCACTTCAGGGGCTGCAGAGGCTAAACCCCCACCCCCCGCCCGCACAAAGCTCGCCCCTTCACAAAGCAGGACATTTCAGTGTCCCATTGCAAGTGTCCCTCTGTGGGAAGGGTGTATTCACCTGTGAGACACCCAAATACTTGTTAGCGCTGCAGACAAGACGTGTGCACTTGGGAGAGTTACAACACTGAGGTGGTCATTACAACCCTGGCGGTCGGTGTTAAAGCTGCGGTAGGACCGCCAACAGGCCGGCGGTAAAAAATTAGCAATTACGACCGTGGCGGAAACCGCCAACAAAGACAGCCACTTTAAAACTCCGACCGCCACGGCGGTACAAACAAACAGCGCGGCGGTCACCGCCAACAGACAGGCGGGAGACAATGTACCACCCACTCTATTATGACAGGCCAATCCGCCACCTTTTCCGGGGCGGATTCACCGCGGATAAAAACATGGTGGAAACAGGAATTCCGAAGGGAAAACGCTCACCTCTACACACCCCACGAGGAACGAGGACACCATGGATCCGGAACTCCAAATTCTCCCTACAATAGTCTTCCTGCTCCTCTACCAGGAGCACGAACGCCAGCGGAGAAGACCACGGTGAGTACTGCACCTACTACACAGGGGAGGGGGGAGGGAAAAAACAGGGACACACACATGCAACACCCCCACCCTCACCCACTACAACACACACACTAATGCATATCAATACATCACAGTTACACCCCCGAAACCCCCCGGAAGAATGCAAAGACAATAGAAAATGAGTGTAACCATTGCTATATATTAAAAGAAAGTAGGAAGAAATATATATATACACCATGTACAAAATATATACCAAGCACAGTAGTCCAGGTAGTGCACTAAGAAAGTCCGTGGAACACTGGGACCACACGGTATGGGCGACGCCCACACAAGATCCCCGACCATGACGGAGAGAACACTGCAGGGGCATCAGAGAGCAACTAAACAGGCACCTCAGGGGGAGGGAAAGGGGAGGCACCTCAGCCGCTTGAGTGCACGACACCAAATCCACGAGGGGGCCACATGCCCACTGTCCAATCCTGGGGAGTGCAAAGCCACAGTCTCTCAAGTCTCTACAGTGGGTGGGTTGTCCACTGTTCAATCCTGGGGAGTGCAAAGCCACAGTCTCTCAAGTCTCTACAGTGGGTGGGTTGCCCACTGTCCAATCCTGGGGAGTGCAAAGCCACAGTCTCACTAGTCTTTTCAGTGAGTGGGTTGCCCACTGCTGTATCCTGGGGAGTGCAAAGCCACAGTCTCTCAAGTGGATAAGAGTCTCCATTGGTTCTGGAGGGGGCTTTGTGCCGAAAGTGCTTCATCCTGCCAAGGACAGAGGTAGCGAATGGATCTCTCCACTGGTTCTGGAGGGGGCATGGTGCCCAGAGTGCTTCATCCTGCTAAGGACAGAGGTAGTGGATGGATCTCTCCACTGGTTCTGGAGGGGGCATGGTGCCCAGAGTGCATCATTCACCAGGTGACGGACTCAGTTGCGTCAGTGCCCCTGCCGCTCATGGGCTAGCGGTGTTTGAGACGGCGGTGCCCTGTGCAGCGGTGCTTGAGATGGCGGTGCCCTGTTCAGCGGTGCTTGAGATGGCGGTGTCCTGTGCAGCGGTGCTTGAGACGGCGGTGCCCTGTGCAGCGGTGCTTGAGATGGCGGCCTCCATTGCAGGGTCTCAGCTTCTCTCGGTCCTTCATGGCCCAGCGGGGCTTTTGCTGGCGGTCCTTCATGGCCCAGCGGGGCTTTTGCTGGTGGTCCTTCATGGCCCAGCGTGGCTTTTGCTGGCGGTCCTTCATGGCCCAGTGGGGCTTTTGCTGGCGGTCCTTCATGGCCCAGCGGGGCTTTTGCTGGCGGTCCTTCATGGCCCAGCGGGGCTAGTGCTGGCGGTCCTTCATGGCCCAGCGGAGCTGGTGCTGGCGGTGGCCTCCTTGGCAGCTGGGCTAGTGCTGGCGGTGTCCTCTGGGGCAGGTGGGCTGGTGCTGGCGGTGGCCTCCTGGGAGCTGGGCTGGTGCTGGCCTCCTGGGCAGCTGGGCTGGTGCTGGCGGTGGCCTCCTGGGCAGGTGGGCTGGTGCTGGCGGTGGCCTCCTGGGCAGGTGGGCTGGTGCTGGCCTCCTGGGCATCGAGGATGATGGCGGTCTTCTCCGCCGTGCTGCTCTTCCCAGACTTGCCGGGTTTCTTGTGGCCCTTCCCCACCTTAGAAGGTGTCACAGCTGGGAACAGCTTTGGTGGCTGGAGTCTTCCCCCTCTCCCGCCGGGCACTGGCCAACTTCTGATGCTTGACAGGTGGGGGACTGTCTGTGCTGTGGCTCAGTGCCACATTGGCTGCCCTGGTGGCTGGTGCACTCCAGATTCCGGTGACTACAGGCACCACTGGCCCCAGAGATGTTGTGGCTGAGGTGCTAGTTCGGGACCTATGAGACGGACGGGGTGGGGGAGGTGTGGGAAAGAGGTCAAGGTTGTACAGGAAAAGTTTTAGGGACACACTGGGACGGGTAGCTGGAGGGGGTTTGGGAGTGGAGGAAGAGGTGGTGGTTGTAGGAGGTGTACGTTTGGTGTCTTTGGGTGAAGGTGCATGCGCTGGAGGCTGTCGTGAGGTGGATGACTGTTGGGTGGGTGTGTGTGTGCCTGCGTTTGTGTATCTTGGGAGGGGCGTCACAGACACACTGGGAGAGGAGGACACAGGGGACGTGTGAATGGTAGTGGGGGTGGTAACTGCACGTGAGCGGGGTGTGGTGGTGGGTGTGCTGGAGAGGGAGATAGTGGCTGTAGAGGTAGTGCATGCAGGTGTGAGTGTAGACGAGACTGGGAGGGAGGAGGGAGACAAGGAGGAGGGGGACACAGTGGAGGCAGTGGATGTTGGTGTGTGTGCATGTGTGTGATGCTTGCGTGAGTGCCTGTGGGATGTGTGGTGCTTATGTTTGCCTGAGCTTCCCTTGGGTGTTGAGGTGTGTGCATGTTGGTCTGTAGGTGTGCTTGGGATAGGCTGAGGTACAGGGGATTGGGTAGGGGTGGAGGAAGTTGGAGGGGGTGGCTAGAGACGGGGACAATGGCTGCCATCAGTGCTGAGGCCAGAGTCTGAAAAGCTCGCTGAAGGGCTGCCTGACCAGAATGAATGCCCTCCAGGAATGCATTGGTTTGTTGCAACTGCCTCTCTACACCCTGGATGACATTCAAAATGGTAGACTGCCCAACAGTGAGGGACCTGAGGAGGTCAATGGCCTCCTCACTGTGGGCAGCAGGGGTGACTGGGGCAGAGCCTGAGGTGCCTGGGGCGAAGGTGATGCCCACCCTCCCGGGTGAGCGGGCACGGGCAAAGGCTGAGGGGCTGCTGGGAGGGCGGTGCTGGTAGGTGGGGTGGCGGCTGTACCTGTAGATGCGGGGGGCACAGATGTTGCCACCACCACAAGGGAGCTCGCATCAGAGGACGAGTCCGTGTCGCTGGTGTCAGCTCCTGTCCCCGCCGTGGAGCTCCCCTCGCCCTCCATCCCACTGGTGAATTCAGACTCCGTAGTGTCGCCCTCCAGGGCCATGTGGGATGCTGCTCCCTCGTGCTCCGGTGCCACTGCTCCTCCGCCTGATGATGCTAATGCACACAAGAACAGGGAGACCACAAAAAGGGGGGGGGGAGACAGAAGAAAGACATGTTGAGTGCATGCATTACCGCTACCGTTGGCGGACACGACAGACACAGAAGCCCCCTGCACTATGCCGCGCTCTTGGGCTCCACTGTTCAATTCCTGGGAAATGGCCTACAAGGCTATGGACGACATCTGCACACATAGATGACACAGGGGCATGACTAGGTGTACTTGGCACTCTACAGAGGTGGGCTGGGGTGCCACATGGCCTGCCTTACGGAGGGGCCTTGCCTACGGAACTCGCCCTGGCCTAGGGAAACCCACAGCCGACCTCCCCCACCCAGACCCCTCCACTGCGCGCAAAGTCAGCAGAATGAGAGTGTACTCACCCACTTGTGGCTGCTGTGATGCCCTCAAGCGCCCACCGCCAGGATCCTGCACATCAGGGGGGTCATGGTGCGACGGGCACCCCTCCCACATTGGGAGGCCATCCCCAGCTGAGCGTCCGCCGTCTTCTTGCTTCAGCGGCGAATGTCCTCCCATCTTTTCCGGCAGTGGGTGCTCCGTCTGTGGTAGACCCCCAGGGTCCGGACGTCCTTGGTGATGGCACGCCAAATATATTTTTTCTGGTGGGCGCTGACCTACATGAAATGTACAGGGGAAAAAGAGAAGTTATTACCAACTGCACCGTCAAACTGATTGGCCCCCAGCCCTACCCTTGCCATGTGGCACATGCATTCACCGTCTTTCATGCACACAGCACTCTCCCCCCTTCCTTCTTACATCCAGCCCTCTCCACACAGGCATAGCCCATACAACATGCTCCCTGTGTACTTACCTGTTTGTCTGGAGGACCGTAGAGTAGCGTGTACTGGGGAAGGACCCCATCCACGAGTTTCTCCAACTCCTCCGATGTGAAGGCAGGGGCCCTTTCCCCAGACACTCGAGCCATTGTCTCTTCCAGACCGAGGTCACAGCAGCACTTGCAGTGTAGGTCTTCTCCTGTCGAAGATCAGGTATCGAGTGATTGAACAGATAGAAAATGGCGGTCACGTCCGCGGCGGTGCGTACCGTCACCGCTGGCGTACATTGTCATTGGCTCCTGGGACCCATAGGGTCCAATGTTAACCAATGCAGCATTGCGCCGCGGTCTTCGACTGCCTACCGCGACGGTGTACAACGCCAGCGCAGTTACCTCACATCCCATTGTCCCACTTTACAGGTCAGGCAACCGCCATTTCAGGGCCCCACATGGCTTCATTTCCAACTGCGTCACACATACCTAGGCCTAGACTCAACACACACACAGGCCACCTTTTGTGTATGATTGGTGTTCTGGGTAAACTGTGGGTACGTACCTCTGAGTTGTTTGACTCTGTGCTCGGTGTTGTCCTTCATAGGCACCGTCCGCTGGGACATGTGAGGAGATGGCGGCATCCTCCGGTGTACCGACCGTTGGTGGACCTGTCGACAATGGAGGAGCGACATGTGATTATCACATACAGGCTTGACCGTGCCACAATCCAGGAACTGTGTACCCAGTTGGAGCCAGACCTGATGTCAGCAATCCACCATCCCACAGGAATCCCCCCTCAAGTGCAGGTGCTGTCAGTGCTCCATTTCCTTGCAAGTGGGTCTTTTCAAACAACAGTGGCCATAGCATCAGGGATGTCCCAGCCTATGTTTTCCATCGTATTGTCCAGAGTGTTGTCTGCCCTTCTGAAACACATGCGGAGCTACATCGTTTTCCCTCAGGTGGAGGATTTGCCTAAAGTGGAAGGGGATTTCTATGCCCTGGGACATATCCCCAACATCATAGGTGCCATTGATCGGACCCATGTGGCTTTGGTCCCCCCCCAACAGGATTGAACAGGTGTACAGAAACCGGAAGAGATATCATTCTATGAATGTACAGATGGTATGTTTGGCAGACCTGTACATCTCCCATGTGAATGCCAAGTTCCCTGGCTCAGTGCATGATGCCTACATCCTGCGGAATAGCAGCATCCCTTATGTGATGGGTCAACTCCAGAGGCACCGTGTGTGGCTATTAGGTGAGCCCCTGGAAGCAAGACAGTGGGAATGGTTGTCTGGGGTTATCCCTACAGATTAGTGCGTGTCTAACAGTTGTCCCTCACCATTTGCAGGTGACTCTGGTTACCCCAACCTGTCATGGCTACTGACCCCAGTGAGGAATCCCAGGACAAGGGCAGAGGAACGCTACAATGAGGCCCATGGGCGAACTAGGAGGGTGATCGAGGCCAGGTTCAGGTGCCTCCATATGACAGGTGGATCCCTATTCTACCCACCAAAGAAGGTGTGCCAGATCATCGTGGCCTGCTGTATGCTTCATAACTTGGCTTTGCGATGACAGGTGCCTTTTCTGCAGGAGGATGGTCCAGATGGCGGTGTTGTGGCAGCTTTGGAGCCTGTGGACAGTGAAGACGAGGAAGCAGAGGAAGAAGACATGAACAACAGGGACTCAGTGATCCAGCAATATTTCCAGTGAGACACAGGTAGGAGTACAGACCTGCCTACTACATGTACTTTAACACTACTACCTCTCTACTGTGTGTCATTTTCACCCAGTGTCTGGTCACTGAGTTGTAACTTTCCCTTACGATTTCACAGATGTGGGTCCCACTGTGTGACATCTGCTTAGATTCCTCATGGACTAGAGCTGTGTGACATAGGTATGTTGACATTACAATTGAAAGAGCATTTTGTCACTGTAATTGCTAATACACTATTTCGAAATCACAGACAGACTCCAGATTGTTTTGTGCTTTGAGTGTGTTTATTTAAGTGCTCAATATTGGAGGGGGTAGTGAAATGGTGAGGGGTGATGGCGGAGGAATGTCCATGGCAGAGTCCAGTCTATTAGTCTCACAGGTGCATTGCCCAAATGGGCATAGGAAGTGGAGCTGGGGCAGTTAAAGTATGGACAGGGTGACAAAGTGGGACAGTGGGATGACAATTAGGGTGGTCTCATTTCTTGGCGGGGGTCTTGGCATCATTCTCTGTCTTGTTCCTGGATCTCAGGGACCGTTTGGTGGGTGGTTCTCCCTCTGCAGGGGGTGGGGTGCTGGTGTGGTGGTCATGTGGCGGTGCCTCCTGTCCACTAGCGCCGGCGGAGGTGGTGGGCAGTTCATCGTCCATGCTAGTGTCAGGGGCCCCTGGTAGTGCCACAGTGTCCCTCCTGGTGTTGATGAGTTCCTTCGGCACCCCTACAATGGTGCCCAGGGTTGAACTGATGGATCTGAGTTCCTCCCTGAAGCCCATATACTGTTCCTCCTGCAGCCGCTGGGTCTCCTGAAACTTGGCCAGTACCGTTGCTATCGTCTCCTGGGATGGTGGTAGGCTCCCATGATGGAGGAGAGGGCCTCGTGGAGAGTGGGTTCACTTGGCCTGTCTGCCCCCTGTCGCACAGCAGCCCTCCCAGTTCCCCTGTGTTCCTGGGCCTCCGTCCCCTGGACCGTGTGCCCACTGCCACTGCCCCCAGGTCCCTGTTGTTGTTGGGGTGGTGGGTTATTCTTGGGTTCCCTGTAGTGGTGGACACACAGCTGATTGATGTGTCCTGGGGACGGAGGTATGGGCCCGCTGGGTGGGTGCTGTGCTGGTGTTTCCAGAGGGGGGAAGGTCTGTGGTGGCCAGTGTGAGGGGAACCGACTGTCCCGAGGTCCCCGATGGGCCGGGCTGGTCATCTAGATCCAGTTGGAGAGAGGTGCTGTTGTCACTGTGGGCCTCTTCTGTTGGTGGTGTGGACATGTGTGGACCCTCCTGTCCGGTGATGTTGGGTAGGGGTCCTGCAGGGGTATAAAAGGATGGTTATTGCATCTGTGTGTGTCATGGTGTGCAATGGGTGGGTGACGGTGTATCCCAGTGCTTGCATTCCTGTGTGGGACCTTGTGTGAGGATGGTTTAGGGGGTTGTATGGGTATGTGCATTGGCCATGCTTTAGTGATGGGTGTCCATGCTTTGTTGTTGCATGCTGGGCTTGGTGTTGGGATGGGTGGTTTGTGATGTTGGGACATATGTGAGGAGTTGGGGTGCTGGGGGTGAGGGTGAGGGTGGGGGTATGTGATGGCATGCAGGTAGGGTGGGGTATGTAATAATTAAGATTTGTCTTACCAGAGTCCATTCCTCCACCTACTCCTGCGAGGCCCTCAGGATGCAGAATCGCCAACACCTGCTCCTCCCATGTTGTTAGTTGTGGGGGAGGAGGTGGGGGTCCGCCGCCAGTCCTCTGAACCACCAGGTGGTGTCTTGAGACCACGGATCGCACCTTCCCCCGTAGGTCATTCCACCTCTTCCGGATGTCCTCCCGATTTCTTGGGTGCTGTCCCACTGCGTTGACCCTGTCCACTATTCGGCGCCATAGCTCCATCTTCCTTGCAATTGAGGTGTGCTGCACCTGTGCTCCGAATAGCTGTGGCTCTACCCGGATGATTTCCTCCACCATGACCCTGATCTTCTCCTCCGAGAACCTGGGGTGTCTTTGCCGTGCCATGGGGTGGTGTAGGTGATGTGTGGGGTGGAGTGTGTGGTGTTAAGTGTGCCGATATGTAGTGGTGTGTTGTGTGAGGTGCGTGGAAGTTCTGTGGGTGATGGTGTTGTGTGCCTGTGGATGCTGTTCTTGCTGGTGCTATCTCTCTCTGGCCTTCTTTCAAATTTTTGGTCATGGGGGTTTGTGGGTGATGTGGATGTGTGTTTTATATTGTAATGGGTGTGTGGGAGTGGTGTGTGTATGTGTATCAGGTGTGTGTATTTGGAATTGTCCAATGTGGCTGTGTTTTGTACGAGTGTGTGTATTTTGAGCGCAGCAGTGTGTACCGCCAATGGAATACCGCGGTTGAAAGACCGCCGCGTGGATTCGTGTGTCGTGATAGTGTGGGCGTATTTCTGTTGGCGTGACGGTGTCGGTTTTGTTTTCGCCAGTTTATCACTGACCTTTGGTGTGGTGGACTTGTGTGGGTGTCTGAATTTTGGCGGATTCTGAAATGTGGGTCATAATAGCTGTGGCGGAATTCCGCGGCTGCGGCGGTGTGTTGGCGGTCTTCTGCATGGCGGTAAGCGGTTTTTACCGCCAATCTTGTAATGACCACCTGTGTGTTTACAAGCCCCTTGTGCCACCTCAGTGTCGTTATAGTGTCATTTTTTTGACTCTAAGGTGGCTCTTTTGCCGCGCCATATTTGCAAAGTGGCACAATGCATGCATTCCACCACCTTGCAACCCCTTGCACCGCAATATGCCTGCGTCAGGCATAATGTATGCAAGTGGGGGTGATCCGGCGCAGGGAGGCCCAAAAAATGGTGCAATGAAATTTTCAACATTTCACTTTGCCATTTTTTCTGTCATTTTTAATGCCTGCTCAGAGCAAGCGTTAAAATTACGCACCCATTATATTCAATGGGCCGCTCTATGCTTTGCTGCAGTAGTGTGAACTTTTTTGACGCTAGTGTAGCAAAGCACCACAATAGCGTCAAAACGTTTGATGCTATTGTGCTAACGACCGCCATGGTGCACTGTATTGTGAATATGGTGCAACCATACTGTTGTTAGGTGCCGGTAGGGTCTGAGTCAGAAAAAGTGGTGTATCATCTATGATGTGCCACTTTCTTGTAAATATGCCCCAGTGTCCTCCTACTATGGGTGGAGGAGAGGGGAGGGAGCAGCGTTGCAAACAGTACAAGCATTTACAATGCAATGGGTCTCGCGTTTGCTCGAGTTGGAGCTATTAGGGTTGTAAATTCCTAACTGGACTTTTCTTTCCCTTTAAATTGAAAATGAAAAGTAAAACAGTTGACATAAGCAAGCCGTTTCAAAACACCATGGCCGCCATGAGCATGAGTGTGAAGGAGAGACACAAAAGGAAAAAGAAGTTCGCTCAGTCAAACATATCGGGAATCGTGCACTTATCCATGTAAGAGGGGCAGTCTGCAAGGCGGTAACAAAACCGCCCCAAGGAGGGAAAAACATAAAGCATTTACCAATGATAACAAAGGATTTTTTAAAGGCAAGCCCAAGAACGAGTGAAAGTGATCGGCGTGAGTTGGGCGTGGTTAAAAGCCCACAATACTTACAGGTCAAAGAGGGTGCGTGCTCGACATAAAAAGGGAGGGGTGGAAGGCAGGGGCCAGTGTTGTGCGAAGCTGTTATGGGAGGGACGGGTGTGCAGAGGCAGAGATTCACAAGGAGGGGTCTAGTCCTTTGCTGCCCTCCCTCAGGTCTCTAACTCGGTCCCTCCTCCCAGGCTGGCACTCCCCTCACTTCCCTGGGTCGCCCAGTCTGTAGTGTCAGGGGTATCCATGGTTGGGAATGGTGCTGCGGGGGAGCAGTGTGGCAGATGGTGGGTGGTGGGTTCGAGGCCCAGTCTCTGGTGATTCTTGGTGGTGATGACCTGTGTTAAGTGACTGGACCCTATTCCTCGCAGGACCACCAGTTACAAGTCCTGTGATGATGTTGATTATTCCTTAAAACAAGGTAGGGTCAGGGCACCTCCTGGTGGATGTCTAAAACTTCCGAACATGGATGATGAACAGACATTTTTTTCCCCTGTACCGGGAGCCCTCCATAAGTCAAAATTCTATTTCATTTTGAGTGATAAAAAAACCCTGTGCAACTTCTGCCGGGAATATGGAATGTTCTGTAGTTAAAAACAAGAAGAAGGGAGTTCAGAACATGGTTTTAATTACTTTACAACAAACTCAGCATGGGCAGTTGCCAACACTTCTTCAATGTGGGTATCATTTGTGCGCCAACGTCTACTCCGTAGCAGACGTCTCTAGTGCCCCAGGGCACAAGCTGGAAACTGAGTGAAGAGCCTCTGATTGCCTCTGTCTCTCTCACTGCCGGGTCTGACATCTGCACACTGCAGAGATCTGGGCACACGTTCAGAGGTCCGTGGCCCTCTGGACTCAGCCTTTCTTTCATCTTTCCGACGACGATAATGTAGGTTAATTTACATTTTCTGAATTGTTATGGATTGTTCCAGGGAATATAATTTCGAGAATTATGAACTTGAAAGCGAATATGTTTCAAAATAAATAATCTAAATATACCATCTATAGAAGTGTAGCTACTGTTTCCGGGTCACGACAGCCCGTTAAATTTGGCGGGAGATTTGCGAAACCTGTTTAAAGGGTTGACAACAAGGGAGGGAGTGAGAGAGAGGGGAAGGCGAGGAATACAAGCGTGCGCAGCTTGGACAGTAAGATTGGTGGTGGGGCTGGAGGGTGTTGTTTCAGATTGTCCAACAACCCCGCTGGCATCTAGTGTAAAAATACATTATATGACAAGCAAGGCACATGAGAGAGGTGTAAGGGGCAGTAGAAAGGGAAAGGAATGCGGGTTGTTAGGAGCCCTAAGTCAGAAAAAACACAATGGGGGTCATTACGACCTCGGCGTGCTTTTCGCAAGACTGCCGAGGTACCGCCGTGCTGAAGACCGCCAGTGGTGGCGGTCTTCCGCTCCGTGCATTATGACCGCTGGCAGCCCGCCGTCCTTTTTCGTACGGAAAGCCGCCAGCAGCCATACTGGCGGACGGCGGGAAAGTGGAGGTTGCTCAACCTCCACCGCCACGTCAACAGAACACCGCCCACTGAATCACATCCCATGATTCGGTGTGGCAGTGTTCTGGTGACGGTGTTCTGGTGGCGGAGCTTCCCCCATGGATCCCGTCCCCTCCCGGAGGATCAACGGACAAGGTAAGTTGATCGTCCCTTAGGGAAGGGGGTGGGGGGTGTTGTGTGTTGTGTGCGTGCATAGGGGTGTGCATGTGTGAGTGTAGAGGGGGTGAGTGAGTGAGTGAGTGTATGCATGCAGGGGGTGTTGTGTGTATGGGAAATGTGTGCGGGTCGGACGGTGTGCATGTCTGTATGTGTGCGGGTATGTGTTGTTGGGGTGTATGTGTGCGTGTAGGGGTGTGTATATGTGCATGTTGGGGGTGTGTGCGTGTAGGGGTGTGTATATGTGCATGTTCGGGGTCGGTGTGGGGATGGGGTTGTGTCACCTTTGGGGGGTGGCAGGGGGGTGGGGAGTGTTGGGGGAGGATTTGTGGAGGGTAGCGGGGGTGGGGGAGACCCCTATCAGTGCCAGGGAAGGAATTCCCTAGCACTGATAGTGCCTATCTTCATGGATCTCATGGCGGTTCCCAACCACCCGAGATCCATGGCGGTATGCAGGGTCCTGATACTGTCGGCGGTCTAGTGACGACCGCCGGGCTGGAGACCGCAATCTCCAGGCCAGCGATCTTCACCGCCATGGCGGTCGGAATGGTGAAGTGGCAGATGACCGCGGCGGTTATAATTCCATTTTTTTTCCGCTGGCCTGTTTGCGGTCTTACCGCTGATTTACCACCGACAGCCAGGGTTGTAATGAGGGCCAATATTTTGTAAAAAAAGAAAAACAATGTTTTTGAGGACTTTCAAAGCAGAGAGAGGGAGAAACTGCGTTTTTGTCTGTCTGTGTAAGAATTCCTGGTGAAATCCGACCGACATCTCACCATATCTGACTATAAGCATCTATACCCAACTTTTATCAGAAAACACATTTATTAGGGGGTGTAATACTCCAAACACCCCCCTTGCAGCCATGTCCATGCCAACCCATCCACATACACACAAATCAAATCAGCATTTATAATGAGGAGCTACTCACCCGTAAGGGTCTCAAGGCGCTGAGGGGGTTTGTCTTCCGAGCTTCAGTCGAAGAGCCAGGTTTTAAGGTCCCTCCTGAATTGAGGTAGCGATGGTGACTGCCTGAGGTGCAGGGACAGGGTTTTCCAGCTGTTTGCCGCGAGGTAGGCGGAGGATCTTCCTCCAGCCGAGGTCTTCTGCATGCGGGGTACGGTGGCTAGTGCTTGTTGAGCGGAGAGGTCTGGCGCGGGAGTAGAAGGTGATGCGGTGGTTGAGGTAGGGGGGTCCTAGGTCGTGGAGGGCCTTGTAAGCATGGACGAGGAGTTTGAAGTTCATTCTCTTCTTGATATGGAGACAGTGAAGGTCTCTTAGGTGATTGGAGAAATGTTTGTGGCAGGGAATGTCCATGTCCAGGATGAGTCTGGCGGAGGCGTTTTGGATGTGCTGTAATTTCTTGAGGTTCTTCTGGGTGGCGTAGAGGGTGTTGCCATAATCGAGCCTGCTGATGACCAGGGCATGGGTTGCGGTTATGCGCCAAACCTTTGGGATCCATTTGTAGATCTTCCGGAGAAGTCAGAGTGTGTGAAAGCAGGAGGATGCGAATGAGTTGACTTGGCAGGTCATGGTGAGCGATCAGTCCAGAATGAGGCTGAGATTTTGTGCGTAGTTTGTTGGGTTGGGGGGGTGCCGATGACCACAAGGAGTCGTCCCAGGCTGATGTGGATGGTCCATGGATGAGGATCTCGGTCTTGACAGAGCTGAGCTTGAGGATCCATTTGTCGATCTTCCATAGCAGTCGGAGAGTGTGAAACCAGGAAGATGCGAGGCACACACACAGGAGGAACTTTCTGTCTCTCACGTTCACTCTCTCATGCTTTCTCTCCTGCACCCTCTCTCTCTGTCTCTCAAACTCCCCTGTCTCTCTCTCTCTGTCTCACACCCCCTCTCTCTCTCACTCTTTCTCACTCACTTGTGCTCTCTCTCTCTCGCTCCCTGTCTCTCTCACTCCCTCTCTCTCCCTCTGTCCCTCTCTCACTTTCTCGCACTCTCTTGCTACCTCCCTCTCTCACACTCCCTCTCACTCACTCTCTTGCGCTTTCTCTCTCACTCTTTCTCTCTCCCTCTCTCTCACTCTCTCTTTCTCGCTCCCTCTCTCTCACGCTCCCTCTCGCTCTCTCACAGGAACATTCTACTAAACGTGTAGAATGAACCTACTATACTGCATTGTCTTCAGCGTATTTACGTTGCACACTCTGCCTGTAATTAGGCAGGTTTTTGGCGCATGGGAAACTATATACACTGTAGGGGATATTGGAAGTGCACAAAGAAAAGGAGCACACCTACAAGGCGCGGTCACAAAACTGTAACATATACTCCCTGATACACATAGGTAGTGGCATGTGTCACACCATGCTGTGCCTTTTCACATACTACAAACTCACTCAGTGCCAAAATCTCATTGTCTTTTCATACACTACAAACTGATTGAGTACTAAAATCTCATTGTGTATTTTCATACACCTCAAACTTCATTGAGTGCCAAATTCTTGTTGTTTGTTCTTTCTACAAACTCATTAAGTGCCAAACTTTTATTGTGTCTTTACATACAGTACAAACTCAACAAGTAATAAACTCCCATTGTGTCTTTTCACACACTACAAACTTTAAAAGTGCCAAACTCTCATTATCTTTCCAAAAGTAGAAATATATTGAGTGGCATACAGTCATTGTGTCTTTTCATGCACCAGAAACTCAAACAGTGACACACACTCATTGTGTCGTTTCATACACTACAAACTCATTGAGTTACAAACTCACTGTGTCTTTTCATACACTCCAAATTCGAATGCCAAACTCTCATTATGCCTTTTCACACACTACAAACTCATTGAGAGACAAACTCTCATTCTGTCTTTTCACACACTATAAACTCATTGAGAGACACTACAAACTAATTGAGAGCCAAACTCATTCTGTCTTTTCACACACTACCAAGTCACTGAGTGCCAAATCCTCATTGTGTCTGTTCAAGCTCTATGAGTGGCAAACTCTTATTGTGCATTTTCATACACTACAAACTCATTTGTTGTGCAGTTTCTACTTTGGTACTAGGACTGCATGTTTAGGACCGCAGCACAGCAGAGTGTGAGGGACCTAATACTATCCACTCCATTAGTAACTGTCGGCCTATTTCCTGGCTAGCACATAGTGCCTCACCCGAACCCCCTGGGGTGAATGATGATTATGGCAACCTGAACATGACACTCTGACTCCCCGGGGAAGCCATGGAAAAACATAACAATCAAACCATGATGTATTTGGTTCTAGATGTTATAGAACTCAGGAGGTTCCTACCTAACCCTATGTCTATGCTGAGAGCATAGTTGGTGTACCCTTCTGCCAGCCCCGATCTACGGGAATAGCCACCAATCCATACCTGGAAACCGTGTCATGAGTTAATCAGTGGTGTGGATGGCAGTTCCTTAGGAAGGCTGGTAGATCAGTGCAAGCCAAACTGCATGTTGCAAAGCATGTGTCCCAGGATAGTCATGGCCAGGCTGCCCTCTGCCCCTTCTGGGTCAGTGCATCATTTATATAATAAACCATACTTCATAGGAAGTACAGTTCCAATGCAATGTCATATCAAGGTGGTAGAAGCTATCTCCTGAACGGGTAACACACCCCAGCACATCGTGTACAGTGTTCTTTATCCTTGGACAGAAAGTACTGATTTCATGTTGTGCAAAGGCTCTCTAAATAAACAATCTGTTTCTCACTTTCCTAGAACAGAAGCCAGCTGATAAAAATATGCAAGAATCATCGCTAAAGGCAGCCTTATTAAAATGCATAAAATATGAACATTAAAATAAAGATAAAGCAGGGGTGACCAACCCGGGTCCTAGAAGTTCTCGCAACACATTGAGTGCCAAACTCTCATTGTGCCTTTTCACATGCTACAAACATATTGCGTGGCAAACACTCATTGTGTATTGTCATATACTAAAATCCCATTGAGTGACAAAATCTCATTAAGGGCCTTTTTACGAGTACTGCCGTCCTAGGACCACCATACCCATGGTGGCGGTCCGACCACTGCATCCTTGGCGGCCCGACCGCTAGATTATGATGCTGGTGGTCAGACCCCCACAAGACCGCCACAACCGCCAGGATCTTGGATCCCGTGGTGGTGGGGAAATCCGTGGTCAAGCCGATGTCAGCACCGCCCTGCTGATCACGAATAGCCTTTCTGACAGCCTTTTCGTGGTGGGGACACTGCCATGAAAAGACTGGCAGAAAGACAGAGACGGGGCCACCGGGGCGCCCCTGCACCGCCCATGCCCATGTCGTGGGCAGTGCAGAGGCCCCCCTGACAGCACAGTCGGAATGCGTGCTGCCTGCAATGGCAACAGTGCGCATTCCGACTGTGCTGGAAGCGCAGACAGTGCAACGGCATTGGCCTCGGCTCTCCCCTAGAGCCAAAGTCAATACTGCCGCATTGAGTCCGCCATCCGGCCCCGTTGGAACATCATAGCTTGGCGGCGGCCCCCCACTGCCATATTGGCGGTCCGGCAGTCAGACCGCCAAAGTCCTAACTAGGCCCTACGTCTTTTCACACACTACATACTCATCAAGTGCCAAACTCCCATTGTGTCTTTTCACACACTACAAACTCAACTAGTAATGAACTCTCATTGCCTCTTATCAGACACTACAAACTCAATGAGTACCGTACTCCCTTTGTGCCTTCTCTTACTACAAACACATCAAGTGCCAAACCTTCATTGTGCCTTTTCACGCGCTAAAAACTCATTGAGTGTCCAACTCTTATTTTGCCTTTTCAAATACTACAAACTTATTGAGTGCCAAACTTTCATTGTGTCTTTTCTTACTACAAACTCATCAAGTGCCGAAGTCTCATTGTGTCTTTTCATACACTATGAAGTCATTGGTTGCCAAAGTCTCATAGTGTCTTTTCATACTACAAACTCAACAAATGTGAAAATCTCATTGTGTCTTCCCACAAACTACAACCACTAATGCCAAACTCTCATTGTGTCTTTCCTTACTACAACTCATCGAGTGCCAAACTCTCATTGTGTCTTTTCACACGCTACAAACTCATCAAGAGCCAAACTCCCATTGTGCCTTCACATTCACTAAAAAGATGCATTAAGCACATTAGCAGGCATTAGAAAGAAAAGTAGCTGTGATAGTGACAAGAGTATCAGTAGTGGACGTAGCAATAGAATTAACATTAGTAATATACTGCGTTTTCATGTAGTTTTAATATATGTAGTACTAGTATTACTAGTAGCACGCGCACGAGGTAGCTGTAAGTATAGAAGTAGCTGTAGTATTGCTCACAGTAGTATCCTGAGCACTAACAGCAGCCAGCTATGGAGGAGTGTTACAAGCAGTAGCAGCAGTCATACTAATCCCAGTACTAGTAGTAATGGTAGTAGTACTCCAAGCAGGCATAGTCGAGGATGCTCTATGCATGACTGCTCTTTCTGCATCAGGGAATGAAAAGGTAGCCCCAGATAGTAGTAATGCAAAGAGGGACAATAGAGCTAGTAGTGATGGGGGCTGCTGTACGGTGTGAGAACCTCCTCAGCTCTTCTTTACATTGCATGAAATGCTACGAGTTGCACTTTAAAATGTAAGTTAATGATTCCAGATACACACTACTGTATGGCTTAGGCCTTCACATATTAATTTACTTTTTAGATGAGAAGGGAGCAGATGAAATTGAGATGATGAGTTTGGTTGAGGATGTATTTGCCTGCTATGAAGTAACTTAGGGGGTTATTCTAACTTTGGAGGTGGTGTTAATCCGTCCCAAAAGTGACGGAAAAGTGACGGATTTACCATCAGCCGTATTACGAGTCCATTATATCCTATGGAACTCGTAATACGGCTGGTGGTATATCCGTCACTTTACCGTCACTTTTGGGACGGATTAACACTCCTCCAAAGTTAGAATAACCCCCTTAGACCCCTGCCAGGCACCGTACAGAGTCATAGAGAGACAGTGAGAATACCCAGCACTGGACGTGCTGTGGGGCATGCTGCTCAAAGTCATTACTAGGCACTTTAAGATAACATGTTTGCACAGTGGGAGCCAATGAAGGGCCTTTAAGTGCATGGTCCCATTCTTGCCTTCACAGGTTCAGCAGGAGTCTAGCCGCTGCTCTCTGTACAACTTGTCGGCATTGTATCAGCTAGTCCCCTAGGCCGAAGTAAAGTATATTGGTGTAGTCAAGGCGTGAAATGATCAGCGCATGAACAGTGGCCAAATGGGTGTGTTGGGGCACAATTTTAAAGATCTTCTTTAAACTCTTTATCCGTGAAAAGAGCCTTCTAGTGTCTTACCTTGAGGCCATCAGGAGAGATCTTTATCCATTTTCATACCTTGGTTTTTCACTACATCCGCTGGAGCGGATGGTGACCTGAGCTCTGGAGGCCACAAGGCACTGCACCAGATAGAAGAGGGGTATTAAAAAAAACAGTATTTATGTTTTGCCTGAATTTAGTTTTTAACAGCTGCTCTTCATCCTGGGTGGTGTCTGCATAAGGCCAAATGGCTGTACCAGAGGAGTAAGATAGACTTTGAACAGCATTGGGCTAAGTACCAAGTACTGTTGGACCCCCTGTCTCAAAGTTGAGGCACAGAAGAATAACGGGGAAGGCGGACACTGAAATCTGACATTGATCTGACAGGACAGATCTTATGCCCTGCCAGGCAGACCCTCCAACCCACACTCAGTCAGCCTATATAAAAGAATTCCTTGAGACACAGTGTTGAAGGCTGCTGAGAGATCAAAAAGCAAAACTGCTGCGGAACATCCCTAAACTAAGCTTAATTTGATGGATTCTGCCATCTCAAGCAAAGCAGGCTCTCTACTGTGACCGGCCCTAAAGTTGGCTTGCATACAGTGCAGAAGACTTTGGCTTTCAAGTAGTCATTAAGATGTCTATTTATCATTTTCTCCAGCAACTTTGAGCAGGCTGGCAGCAAAGGGATTGGTCTAAAACTCACTATAACTCTAGGGTCTATGGTTGTGTTTTTCAGTGGGGGGGTGACCTGTGCATGTCCTCAGCTTTGTTAAGACTGCCTGATCAAGCAACCCATTAAAAGGCATAGTTAGGACAGGGTTTAGTAAATCACTTTTTTTCAAGTCAAAAGATTTTATTGTTTCAGTTAATTAAAACCACAACAATTTCACAGATTTAAACTAATGATCATAATTATTTATAAACATCATAAAAGTGCTCCCGAGAAGGAAGTATCAACAGGTCACTCAGTTGGCTTCATGCTAACATGTCTCAGACAGGGTTTAATATGCCCATTATCTTGCGAGAATTTGAGTGCCAGAGTCAAGCGGGGAGCCTGCCTTACAGGTCCTTATTGCCTGGGCAGATTCATCCATTGAAGTTAAACGAAAGTGAGGGAGCCATGTATGCCAAGGGCCCATTATTGGGCATTGATTGGGAACAGACTATTTAATTATTTCTGACCTCAAATTTGGCGTAGATTTTATCGGTTTTGCTCTGAAAGAAAGGAGATGGATTCTCGCAGAGCTCTACCAATGGCCTGCTGCAGATATTTGGGAGGAGAAAGGACTTCACAAGTTTAAATATTTTTTTAGAGGAGTTCACTGACGAAGACTCAGAGTCATCTGGGCTAAATTTTTTCTTTCAAGGCGCTACCTCTCCCAGCCTAACACTGAAGACAAACAATAATTTTACAGGAGGAGCAACTTTCCTTGGGTATACTAGAAACTAAACAACACTTTAATATATTTCAAAATATGAGGTGTGGATGTGAATATATGGGTGGATGTGAATTCAAAAATTAGATGTTTACTTACCAAAAACATTTTGATAATGTTTTCTCAATCCAAAACAACTGTACACCATCTGGTACACTATTTGTTATAGGGCGTGCACAAAAAAATCTGTTTTTTCTCCCCGTATACTGATACCTCAAAACAAGATGTGTACTCCTAAAGGAATTTCTTTCCTTCATGCACTACAGAGCAGAAAAGTGTAACAACTTCTGTAAACCTTTTTCGTCTAATGTCTATGGTGGGCACACCAATATCATATACAGTTTGGATCAGTGGTTCCCAACCTTTTGACTTCTGTGGACCCCCACTTTATCATTACTGGAACCCGTGGACCCCCACTGAATCATTACTGGAATCCGGGGACCCCTCAGTGAGCCATTACTGGAAGCCGAGGACCTCTGCCTAAACGTTGTTGATGATTTGAAATGTAAAACAAAACACGAAAAATACAGACATACGCATTTATCAACCCCATACACAGTTGATAGCATATTTTATTTAATTTGCAAACAAATATATTTAAAAATAAAATTAAAAAATAGTGTTACTAGGAAGGTTGGAGCTTTCGTAAATTCAATTGAAGTCACTCATCATACATACTATATTCTGTTTGATGCACCTGAACTGCTCCCATGAATCGATCTGAGAATACTAATTTAAATTTTAGCCCCCAATTTCAAATTCCTTGACATTTACAATATGTTTTAAAATGTTCAATTGTACATTCAGCCACTTTATTTATATTCACTTTATTAATCTCTTAATATTATTTAATTTGCTAAGCAGTCGCATACCCCCTCAGGAGGCTTTGGAGACCCCCAGGTTATTTTTGTAAGATACCTAGCCCCTCGCAGGGACACCTACAATTCTGCAGCCTTCACCTTGTACTGGAGTATTACACAGTATTTAATATAGTGGTTGTTTGGGTTTGGTGTGGACACGCTGGGCCCAAATCTCAAAGATATTTTGGCTGTAAACATGTTTACAGCTGAAATAAATCCATTAACGCCCGCCAGAAATTCACAAAAGGATTCCTGGCAGGTGTGAATGGGCTTACTACTGCTGCTGATATCTCCACCGCAGGTGTGGAGTAATCTACTGTAATCAGCCCTAAGCACGCGGTGAGCAGTGCGCGATACAAGACGTGCTTTGCCTTGTAAGCTTGTGAAAGTCCACTAACATGTACATTTGTTGTCATTCACAAACTCGATCTGACCCCTTCCCACTCTGGAAAGGGACAGCCATTACCTTCAAGCAAGGACTGGAGTAACTTTTTTGCCAGGAATGCAAGGGGAGCGGATAAACAGATCACTCCAAAGGTTTGTGGGGGCGCAGGTAAAGGCTTTCTACAGGGGGGAGAATGGTTTCCCCGTGAACAAGAAAAAAAGAAAAAAATGCATATTTGCAAGCAAGCTACATTCCTCCTGTTCTTAAATCTATGCTATGTAGAGTCCCCAGTGGTGGAGCAAAAGCACAGTAGATGTCACATGACATACCAAGAAGTACGTATGGAAAAATGCGCTGGTAATGTTTGTGAATTGCAAAAACAAATTTGAAGTTCACTTGGAGGCGGGAATCTCCGCATGTACTTTTTTGTGGATAGTGCCTGTTATGTCTCAAGACTGTGACATCTTTGCAGGTCATGATATTGTAACGCCCCTAGAGAACTGGCTAGAATCTGCACCATGCCAGACGCTCGGGATGAAATCCGTGCACAATTTATCCAAGGACGCATTTCGGCCAAACTCAGGGAAAGCATCCTTCAAGTTCCCCGAATGTTCATGGTAAACCTACTGACTCTTGGCCGCTCCAAAGAACTCTCTAAGGCACGAGCGGCACATATGGAGGTGGCCCTACAACATCCTATAAAGACCGAGCCCCTCAATGCGTTTGCCACTCCTAACATGGACAAGAAGAAACCGCGTGTCAAGATGCCACCCATTCAAAGAGTCTATCAATGGTGCAGAGGACAATACCCGCACCAAGGCACCTGTCTGGCACAAGGGAAGAAGTGTACGTCATGTGCAAACTAAACCTTTTTGCTAAATTATGCCGCAACAACAAACAAAAGGCCGCCCAAATCCAAGTCGGTGAACTCCATGGAATGACCGGGTACCCCTGATGAAGAGGAAGACATGGACAACAATGACACGGAAGGGCCGGTCCATGTCATACATGCAATGCAGGTTGGATGTCGCACTCCCAAGGGCACCATCGCAGTCGCCAGACACCCGTCTCCTCATTGATTGACACTGGAGCATCGATCAATATCATGGCACACACCGTATTCCAGAACCTCCCATGCAAGCCAACGCTATGTACCACCACAACACAGGTATATGCACTCGGTGCCAACTCCCCATTGCCGCTAGCAGGTGTGTTTACGACTAACATCGCCCATGAAAGTCGTTCAACCAGAGCCAAGGTGTACATCACCAAAGGAGGCACAGGTATGCTGCTGAGCTGCAAAACAGCTGAACAACTCCAACTAATCACATTTGCATTCAGCATCCACTTGTCAGCCGTTGACACCCTGGTGCAGGAGTTTGCAAAACTGTTTGAAGGAATGGGATGCCTCAAGGACCGCATGGTTTGCCTTCACATTGATGACTCAGTTTATCTGGTCGCACTTCGTCATCGTCGTGTGGAGTTCCACCTTCGCCCAAAAGTAGAGGAGGAACTCCGGAAATTGGAGGAAGCTGACATAATCGAGAAGGTGGAGGGCCCTCCCCTCTGGGTATCACCGATAGTAGTCGCAAGAAACCCCAAACAACCCAGAGAAGTTCGGGTCTGCGTGGACATGTGCCTCCCTAACATGGTGATAAAGCGAGAACGACATATCACCCTCACAGTTGATGACCTGGTGGCGGAAGTGAGCAGATTGAAGTGGTTCTTGAAGGTAGACCTCCAAGCGGGATACCTCCAACTAATGCTGGCACCGGAGTCAAGTGCTATCACCACGATCTCCACTCACATGGGTTTGTTTGAGGAGGTACAAGCATCTCAGCTTTGGAGTGGCCAGCGTTGCGAAAGTGTTTCAGGACACCATCCGAAGAGTCCTGGCCGGGATCCCCGGTGGTATCAATTTTAGTGATGATATCTTGGTACACGCTTCATCACTAGATGAACACTTTGAAAGGCTACGATCAGTGTTCCAGGATCTCCTGGATAACGGGCTCATTCTTCACTGAGAGAAGTGTGCAGTCCTACAAAAGGAGTTCAGTTTTTTTGGATACATGTTCTCTGAGAATGGGGTCTTGCCCGACCCTGACAAAGTTATAGACATTCAGTCAGCCCCAGCTCCAGTCAACAAGCCTTCCAAGCCACAAAACAAGAACTATCAGAGCACACCACACTGGCATACCTTGACCATCGTCGGCAGTCGGAATTGTATGTCAACGCAAGCCCCACCAGCCTGGATGCGTTACTGTCCCAAAAACAAGACAATGGCGAGTGGGCTCCCATAGTGTATGCCAGCCGAGCACTCACTGACACAGAGCAACGGTACTCTCATATACAGAAGGAAGCCATAGCCATCCATTGGGGTTGCTGCCATTTTCATCTGTATCTCTACGGACACCACTTCACACTCCACACTGACCACAAGCTGTTGCATCCTTTGTTTACTGGCTCAGCCTCAAAACCACCGCCAAGGATCAAAAAATGGATCCTCCAGTTACAACAGTATGACTTCTCCATAGTCTATCAGCCAGGTGCACAGAACCCGGCAGATTACCTGTCACGACATGCCGACCGGCCACAGTCAGTGAAGTGTTTGATGCTGAGGAAGTCGAAGAGTATGTACGGTTAGTAGTCGAGAGATCATGTGCCCTACCCATATCATTGTCAGAGATACTGGATGCTAGACTGGGGGATGAATGCCTTCAATCAACCCTGCATGCCGTAACCTCAGTAAATTGGAGCAAACTGAACCAGAACCTATCTTTTTGCACCAATGAAGCCAAGCAGACCCTACTATCTCTGCAACATGTTCACCATGAACTGGCTGTTTCCCTAGAAGGGTGCCTCCTGTGAGGACCTTGCCTAGTGATCTGTCGGTGACTTCAACAACGAGTAGTCGATCTAGCCCACTCATCCATGAAGGAGTTGTCAAGACAAAGACGAGACTTCGATGCAAAGTGTGGTTTCCCGGCCTCGACGACATGGTGGAGATGACTGTCAGCCGGTGCACCCTCTGCCAGATGGTAGGTTCTGCTGAGCCACCATCACAACTCGCATCACCCCCTTCCCCTGGCATTCCACCAGTGCTGATTTCGGAAGTCTACCGGACGGCAGACACATGCTCGTGGTGATCAATGATTTCTGCAAATATCCGGAGGTAGAAATTGTAGAATCACTCACTGCCCGACAAACCATTCCTCGACTAGAGAAGATCATGGCCACCTACAGCCTCATGCGAGAGCTCAGAACAGTCAGGAGTGTGCACAATACGTGACATCACATGTCACTAGACATTTTAAACTACGGACCACTGCCTGCTCTGAAAAAATGAAAAGAAAACTTTTCATTTTTTGTTTTTTAAATGCATCTCATTTTCCTTTAAAGAAAACGGGCGGCATTTAAAAAAAAATTGTTAAAACTGCTTTATTTAAAAGCAGTCACAGACATGGTAGTCTGCTGTCTCCAGCAGGCCACCATCCCTGTGAGGGCGGCCATTCCCAATGGGGTTGCAATTTGAGACCTACCTCATGAATATTCATGAGGTAGGTCATTTGCGACCCCCTTGCGAATCACAAACAGTGTCATTGACACTGTTGTACATAAGGTTGTGCGACTCGCAAATTGCGAGTCGCAAAACCTGTATTTCGTACATGTGGCCCTCGGTGTCATCTCTCTCTCTCTCTCTCTCTCTCTCTCTCTCTCTCTCTCTCTCTCTCTCTATATATATATATATATATATATATATATATATATATATATATATATATATATATATATATATATCTTTGTATCACAAAATGTGAAAAGAGGTTTTGGGTTTTCTGTGTTCATTTGTTATTATCGTTTCATTTTGGTGGGGAGGAATGTTATATTACGAGACTGAACATCTTTGCGGGCAATGATATTGAAACGCCCCTAGAGGGGTGTTTTGTGATAGACCCCTCTGTTTCCACGTGTGCTGGTTGGGTCCAGTGACGCGGACAAAAAAAGCCAATAGAGGTTACGATCAGTCAAGTGGGTGGTGTGTTTTTTTTATTCGCTTTCGCGCGCTGGATTGAAGGTGCGCTGCAGCGTGGTGTGGGCCTGGTGAGTCCACCCAGGCGTACCCTGACCACACACCGCAGTGCCCTGTATTTCCAAAATGGGTCACAATGCTCAGAAGCAATTGCCCTCTGCATCGTTCGCTGTGCAAAGTAAAAAAACAATATATATTCCAGCATTGACTGCAGTATGGAGCTTTACGGATGAAAAGTCCTATCCCTCAGTGTCCTCTGCTTCCCTCAAAACGAATACTGACATTATGCA
Source organism: Pleurodeles waltl (assembly GCF_031143425.1). Classification (NCBI taxonomy): domain Eukaryota; kingdom Metazoa; phylum Chordata; class Amphibia; order Caudata; family Salamandridae; genus Pleurodeles; species Pleurodeles waltl. The sequence goes on from NC_090438.1 coordinate 52,750,145, forward strand.
TTAATTATTCTTGCCTCTCATTTGGTACAGGAAGGTCTGAGGTAGTTGTCGGATGAACTAATAATTACTATTATTTCTAGGTAGCCAGCTACCAGAACTAATTCCTGTGCTGTGGTGCCATCGTGTGGTTTTGAGGCGAATTACACCTCTGAACCTATTTTCAGTTTGCCTGGTTTAGTGTTGGTCGTAGGATTCTTGCACCTTGCTGCCACCATGTGGTCGAATGAGCAGTTGCGCCTGTCAGCCTGACTGCAGCGTGCTTTGTTTATTAGTAGGGGGTTACATTTAGAATTCTGAGCCGATAACACTAGCCATGTGACTAAAGTACAACCAAACGGTGTGACTTTTAGGTCGGTGGTTGCAGGTGAAGCCCACGGCACTCATTTTTTGGAGACTGGCACTTATTCTCCCTCTTTGGACTTTGAACCAGAGCAAGAGAGAAGAAAAAAAACAAAAATGGGAAAGAAGATAAAACAGGAACACAGAAGGAAAGCAGGGGTGAAAAAGAACCCCAGGGAGGAAGCTAAAAAGGCAGGGGATTATGTGATGCTGGATTTAAGAGGCATGCGGTGGAACCAAAAATTTGCAGCATGTAATTGCGCAGGCTGCGTGCTTCTGAGCAAAACTGTGGGCCTGGGGCATATTCTTTTACAAATTAAGCACTGCAAACAAGGTCCAAGGGCCCAACGCACGATGGCATTTTGCAGCTGCAAAGAGTGGAAATCGCTGTTTGTGAACACAAAATTAGCAGTTACGATGTACCATCCCTATTTTGTAATTGCGGTAGCAAAACAATCGCAGTTACCACCAATTTGAAATTGTTGGTAACACATTCGCAAACGGGAAGGGGACCCCACTGGAACCCTTCCTCTTTGTGAATGGATGCAAAAATATTTTTTCAGAGCAGGCAGTGGTCCCAGGGACCACTGCCTGCTCTGAAAAATTGGAAAAAAACAAAAAATTTTGGTTTGAGGAAAACGGGCTGCAGTTTTTTTTTAAAAACTGCTTTATTTAAAAGCAGTCACAGACATGGTGGTCTATTGTCTCCAGCAGGCCACCATCCCTGTGAGTGCAGCCATTCCCAATGAATATTAATGAGGTAGGTCATTTGGGACCCCAACGGGAATCGCAAACAGTGTGAGTTACACTGTTGTGCATTTGGTTTTGCGATTCACATTTTGCAACTCACAAATGAGTTGCAAATTGCGAGTCACAAAACTTGCGGTCTTACATCTGGCCCCAAATCCCTTATGCCCTGAACAGTTTTAAGACTAAATCCAAGTCCCTGTGGTTAAACACTTTCTCTGTGTCTGGTGACAGAAGTATAAACTGCTTCCCATGATTTGTTATGTGGGTATATTTTGAAGGCATCTCCCACTTGCTTGAATAGAATGAAACGTACATGGCTGGAGTGAACCAGACATGACATGGTCTTGGCTGCGGACATCCTACCTCCGACTGTTTCTGCAAGCTGTACCTGCATGTTCGATCCAACACCGTGATTGTGATGGCAATGTCACGCTGCAGCTCCAGTCCAGCTTTTGAACATGGATTCATCTGCCTCACATCAGGTGCCTGACCCCTCCTCCCGAGAGGCTGACACAGCCACGACACCTGCAGGCCCCAGTTTAGAAACAAATGCTCCCAACTGTCTAAGCAGAAAAATAAACATATCAGGGACGTCATTGTTTGCTTATAAATTCAGTGGTGTAGAACTATATTCAAGCAACCTGCTAAAACAGGGACGGAACATGTATGCCATACGAACATCACAAATCAAAATAAGTTATCATGCATGCACAAACAGTATAAGAACACACACATAGAGCAACATAAACAAGGCATACGGAGCCACAGTTGTTTTTTTATTTCAATTTTATGTAGTGCAAACTTGATCCAAGGGCATTAAAGTACCTTATATTTTATAGACATTTGAAATGAGAACCAAATGTTATAGGGAGGTTAAGTGATTTACCCAGAATCACATGATTGTGCAGAAACCGAGGTTTGAAGCTGGGTATCAATTCCAAAGTTGTCAACTCCAGGCACTAGGCCACATCTCCGCCTATCACGGAGACAGGTCTTTTTAGTCACTGAATACCCAACCAGAATGCTTGAAGAACACCGAAGATGAAGGAGTAGAGAAGGTTGCTACGAGGGTTATCTCATGTTTTTCAAGCCATACTCATACACATTAAACGTGCTTCAGAATGGAACATAAAGTTGGTTGCAGGTGTCCAACATAGATCTAGAAGGGTAGATCCATGACCGGTTTTCAGGTTAATCTTTATTGAGTAATTAAAGCATGTTCCACATCTGAACTAGTTCATACCTGTAGGAAAGTACCATCTTTCCTGGCATGTTACCCCCATATTTCACTGTATATATGTTGTTTTAGTGTATGTGTGACTGGGACCCTGCCAGACAGGGCCCCAGTGCTCATAAGTATGTGCCCTGTATGTGTTCCCTGTGTGATGCCTAACTGTCTCACTGAGGATCTGCTAACCAGAACCTCAGTGGTTATGCTCTCTCTGCTTTCCAAATTTGTCACTAACAGGCTAGTGACAAAATTTACCAATTCACATTGGCATACTGGTACACCCATATAATTCCCTTGTAAATGGTACTGAGGTACCCAGGGTATTGGGGTTCCAGGAGATCCCTATGGGCTGTAGCATTTCTTTTGCCACCCATAGGGAGCTCTGACAATTCTTACACAGGCCTGCCACTGCAGCCTGCGTGAAATAACGTCCACGTTATTTCACAGCCATTTACCACTGCACTTAAGTAACTTATAAGTCACCTATATGGCTAACCTTCACCTGGTGAAGGTTGGGTGCAAAGTTACTTAGTGTGTGGGCACCCTGGCACTAGCCAAGGTACCCCCACATCGTTCAGGGCAAATTCCCCGGACTTTGTGAGTGTGGGGACACCATTACACGCGTGCAATATACATAGGTCACTGCCTATGTATAGCGTCACAATAGTAACTCCGAACATGGCCATGTAACATGTCTAAGATCATGGAATTGTCACCCCAATACCATTCTGGTATTGGGGGTGACAATTCCATGATCCCCCGGGTCTCTAGCACAGAACCCGGGTACTGCCAAACTGCCTTTCCGGGGTCTCCACTGCAGCTGCTGCTGCTGCCAACCCCTCAGACAGGTTTCTGCCCTCCTGGGGTCCAGGCAGCCCTGGCCCAGGAAGGCAGAACAAAGGATTTCCTCTGAGAAAGGGTGTTACACCCTCTCCCTTTGGAAATAGGTGTGAAGGGCTGGGGAGGAGTAACCTCCCCCAGCCTCTGGAAATGCTTTGATGGGCACAGATGGTGCCCATCTCTGCATAAGCCAGTCTACACCGGTTCAGGGATCCCCCAGCCCTGCTCTGGTGCGAAACTGGACAAAGGAAAGGGGAGTGACCACTCCCCTGACCAGTACCTCCCAGGGGAGGTGCCCAGAGCTCCTCCAGTGTGTCCCAGACCTCTGCCATCTTGGAAACAGAGGTGTTGGGGGCACACTGGACTGCTCTGAATGGCCAGTGCCAGCAGGTGACGTCAGAGGCTCCTTCTGATAGGCTCTTACCTCTCTTGGTAGCCAGTCCTCCTTCCTTGGTAGCCAAACCTCCTTTTCTGGCTATTTAGGGTCTCTGCTTTGGGGAATTCTTTAGATAACGAATGCAAGAGCTCACCAGAGTTCCTCTGCATCTCCCTCTTCACCTTCTACCAAAGGATCGACCGCTGACTGCTCCAGGACGCCTGCAAAACCGCAACAAAGTAGCAAGACGACTACCAGCAACATTGTAGCACCTAATCCTGCCATCTTTCTAGACTGTTTCCAGGTGGTGCATGCTCTGGGGGTAGCCTGCCTTCACCCTTCACCAGAAGCTCTGAACAAATCTCCGGTGGGTCAACTGAATCTTCCCCCTGCTAACGCAGGCACCAAAAGACTGCAACACTGGTCCTCTGGGTCCCCTCTCATCCTGACGAGCGTGGTCCCTGGAACACAGAAACTCTGTCCAAGTGACTCACACAGTCCAGTGACTCTTCAGTCCTTGTTTGGTGGAGGTAAGTCCTTGCCTCCCCACGCTAGACTGCAAAGCTTTGTACCGCATGATTTGCAGCTACTCCAGCTCCTGTGCACTCTTCCAGGATTTCCTTAGTGCACAGCCAAGCCTGGGTCCCCAGCACTCCGTCCTGCAGTGCACAACCTTCTGAGTTGTCCTCCGGCGTCGTGGGACTCCCTTTTGTGACTTTGCGTGGACTCCGGTTCACTTTACTTCCAAGTGCCTGTTGGGGTACTTCTGTGGTTGCTGCCTGCTTCTGTGAGGGCTCTCTGAGTTGCTGAGCACCCCCTCTGTCTCCTCCTCCAAAAGGCGACATCCAGGTCCCTCGTGGGCCCCTGCAGCACCCAAAAATCTCTACTGCAACCCTTGCAGCTAGCAAGGCTTGTTTGCAGTCTTTCTGCTTGGGAACACCTCTGCAAGCTTCAGCGCGACGTGGGAAATCCGTCTTCCAAAGGAGAAGTCCCTAGTCCTCTTCTTTCTTGCAGAACTCCAAGCTTCTTCCACCCAGTAGCAGCTTCCTTGCACCTTCAGCTGGCATTTCCTGGGCTCCTGCCACTCTCGACATTGTCGCGACTATTGGACTTGGTCCCCTTGTCTTACAGGTACTCAGGTTAGTGACCAATTTCACCAATTCAGATTGGCATACTGGAACACCCTTATAATTACCTAGTAGATGGTACCGAGGTACCCAGGGTATTGGGGTTCCAGGAGATCCCTATGGGCTGCAGCATTTCTTGTGCCACCCATAGGGAGCTCTGACAATTCTTACACAGGCCTGCCACTGCAGCCTGAGTAAAATAACGTCCACATTATTTCACAGCCATTTACCACTGCACTTAAGTAACTTATAAGTCACCTATATGTCTAACCTTTACCTGGTAAAGGTTGGGTGCTAAGTTACTTAGTGTGTGGGCACCCTGGCACTAGCCAAGGTGCCCCCACATTGTTCAGGACAAATTTCCCAGACTTTGTGAGTGCGGGGACACCATTACACGCGTGCACTATACATATGTCACTACAAATGTATAGTGTCACAATGGTAACTCAGAACATGGCCATGTGACATGTCTAAGATCATGGAATTGTCACCCCAATGCCATTCTGGCATTGGGGAGACAATTCCATGATCCCCCGAGTCTCTAGCACAGACCCGGGTAATGCCAAACTACCTTTCCCGGGGTTTCACTGCAGCTGCTGCTGCTGCCAACCCCTCAGACAGGTTTCTGCCCTCCTGGGGTCCAGCCAGGCTTGGCCCAGGAAGGCAGAACAAAGGACTTCCTCAGAGAGAGGGTGTTACACCCTCTCCCTTTGGAAAAAGGTGTCAGGGCTGGGGAGGAGTAACCTCCCCCAGCCTCTGGAAATGCTTTGATGGGCACAGATGGTGCCCATCTCTGCATAAGCCAGTCTACACCGGTTCAGGGATCCCCCAGCCTTGCTCTGGTGCGAAACTGGACAAAGGAAAGGGGAGTGACCACTCCCCTGACCAGTACCTCCCAGGGGAGGTGCCCAGAGCTCCTCCAGTGTGTCCCAGACCTCTGCCATCTTGGAAACAGAGGTGTTGGGGGCACACTGGACTGCTCTGAATGGCCAGTGCCAGCAGGTGACGTCAGAGGCTCTTTCTGATAGGCTCTTACCTCTCTTGGTAGCCAATCCTCCTTCCTTGGTAGCCAAACCTCCTTTTCTGGCTATTTAGGGTCTCTGCTTTGGGGAATTCTTTAGATAACGAATGCAAGAGCTCACCAGAGTTCCTCTGCATCTCCCTCTTCACCTTCTACCAAAGGATCGACCGCTGACTGCTTCAGGACGCCTGCAAAACCGCAACAAAGTAGCAAGACGACTACCAGCAACATTGTAGCACCTAATCCTGCCGTCTTTCTAGACTGTTTCCAGGTGGTGCATGCTCTGGGGGTAGCCTGCCTTCACCCTTCACCAGAAGCTCTGAAGAAATCTCCGGTGGGTCAACTGAATCTTCCCCCTGCTAACGCAGGCACCAAAAGACTGCAACACTGGTCCTCTGGGTCCCCTCTCAACCTGACGAGCGTGGTCCCTGGAACACAGAAACTCTGTCCAAGTGACTCACACAGTCCAGTGACTCTTCAGTCCTTGTTTGGTGGAGGTAAGTCCTTGCATCCCCACGCTAGACTGCAGAGCTTTGTACCGCATGATTTGCAGCTGCTCCAGCTCCTGTGCACTCTTCCAGGATTTCCTTCGTGCACAGCCAAGCCTGGGTCCCCAGCATTCCGTCCTGCAGTGCACAACCTTCTGAGTTGTCCTCCGGCGTCGTGGGACTCCCTTTTGTGACTTTGCGTGGACTCCGGTTCACTTTACTTCCAAGTGCCTGTTGGGGTACTTCTGTGGTTGCTGCCTGCTTCTGTGAGGGCTCTCTGAGTTGCTGAGCACCCCCCCTGTCTCCTCCTCCAAAAGGCGACATCCAGGTCCCTCCTGGGCCCCTGCAGCACCCAAAAATCTCTACTGCAACCCTTGCAGCTAGCAAGGCTTGTTTGCGGTCTTTCTGCGTGGGAACACCTCTGCAAGCTTCAGCGCGACGTGGGAAATCCGTCTTCCAAAGAAGAAGTCCCTAGTCCTCTTCTTTCTTGCAGAACTCCAAGCTTCTTCCACCCAGTGGCAGCTTCCTTGCACCTTCAGCTGGCATTTCCTGGGCTCCTGCCACTCTCGACATTGTCGCGACTATTGGACTTGGTCCCCTTGTCTTACAGGTACTCAGGTTAGTGACCAATTTCACCAATTCAGATTGGCATACTGGAACACCCTTATAATTCCCTAGTATATGGTACTGAGGTACCCAGGGTATTGGGGTTCCAGGAGATCCCTATGGGCTGCAGCATTTCTTGTGCCACCCATAGGGAGCTCTGACAATTCTTACACAGGCCTGCCACTGCAGCCTGAGTGAAATAACGTCCACGTTATTTCACAGCCATTTACCACTGCACTTAAGTAACTTATAAGTCACCTATATGTCTAACCTTTACCTGGTAAAGGTTGGGTGCTAAGTTACTTAGTGTGTGGGCACCCTGGCACTAGCCAAGGTGCCCCCACATTGTTCAGGGCAAATTCCCCAGACTTTGTGAGTGCGGGGACACCATTACACGCGTGCACTATACATATGTCACTACATATGTATAGTGTCACAATGGTAACTCAGAACATGGCCATGTGACATGTCTAAGATCATGGAATTGTCACCCCAATGCCATTCTGGCATTGGGGAGACAATTCCATGATCCCCCGAGTCTCTAGCACAGACCCGGGTACTGCCAAACTACCTTTCCCGGGGTTTCACTGCAGCTGCTGCTGCTGCCAACCCCTCAGACAGGTTTCTGCCCTCCTGGGGTCCAGCCAGGCTTGGCCCAGGAAGGCAGAACAAAGGACTTCCTCAGAGAGAGGGTGTTACACCCTCTCCCTTTGGAAAAAGGTGTCAGGGCTGGGGAGGAGTAGCCTCCCCCAGCCTCTGGAAATGCTTTGATGGGCACAGATGGTGCCCATCTCTGCATAAGCCAGTCTACACCGGTTCAGGGATCCCACAGCCCTGCTCTGCCGCGAAACTGGACAAAGGAAAGGGGAGTGACCACTCCCCTGACCTGCACCTCCCCTGGGAGGTTCCCAGAGCTCCTCCAGTGTGCTCCAGACCTCTGCCATCTTGGAAACAGAGGTGCTGCTGGCACACTGGACTGCTCTGAGTGGCCAGGGCCAGCAGGTGACGTCAGAGACTCCTTCTGATAGGCTCTTACCTCTGTTGCTAGCCTATCCTCCTTCCTAAGTAGCCAAACCTCCTTTTCTGGCTATTTAGGGTCTCTGCTTTGGGGAATTCTTTAGATAACGAATGCAAGAACTCATCAGAGTTCCTCTGCATCTCTCTCTTCACCTTCTGCCAAGGAATCGACTGCTGACCGCGCTGGAAGCCTGCAAAACCGCAACAAAGTAGCAAAGACAACTACTGCAACCTTGTATCGCTGATCCTGCCGCTTTCTCGACTGTTTCCAGGTGGTGCATGCTCTGGGGGTAGCCTGCCTCCTCTCTGCACTAGAAGCTCCGAAGAAATCTCCCGTGGGTCGACGGAATCTTCCCCCTGCAACCGCAGGCACCAAAAGACTGCATCACCGGTCCTCTGGGTCCCCTCTCAGCACGACGAGCGTGGTCCCTGGAACTCAGCAACTCTGTCCAAGTGACTCCCACAGTCCAATGACTCTTCGGTCCAAGTTTGGTGGAGGTAAGTCCTTGCCTCACCACGCTAGACTGCATTGTTGGGTACCGCATGATTTGCAGCTGCTCCAGCTCCTGTGCACTCTTCCAGGATTTCCTTTGTGCACAGCCAAGCCTGGGTCCCCGACACTCTAACCTGCAGTGCACGACCTCCTGAGTTGTGCTCCGGCGTCGTGGGACCTTCTTTTGTGACTTCGGGTGAGCTCCGGTTCACTCTTCTTCGTAGTGCCTGTTCCGGCACTTCTGCGGGTGCTGCTTGCTTCTGAGTGGGCTCCTTGTCTTGCGGGGCGCCCCCTCTGTCTCCTCACGCAATTGGTGACATCCTGGTCCCTCCTGGGCCACAGCAGCATCCAAAAACCCTAACCGTGACCCTTGCAACTAGCAAGGCTTGTTTGCGGTCTTTCTGCACGGAACCACCTCTGCAAGCTTCTTCAGGATGTGGGACATCCATCCTCCAAAGGGGAAGTTCATAGTCCTCTTCGTTCTTGCAGAATCCACAGCTTCTACCATCCGGTGGCAGCTTCTTTGCACCCTCAGCTGGCATTTCTTGGGCATCTGCCCACTCACGACTTAAGTGTGACTCTTGGACTTGGTCCCCTTGTTCCACAGGTTCTCTCGTCTGGAAATCCATTGTTGTTGCATTGCTGGTGTTGGTCTTCCTTGCAGAATTTCCCTATCACGACTTCTGTGCTTTCTGGGGAACTTAGGTGCACTTTGCACCCACTTTTCAGGGTCTTGGGGTGGGCTATTTTTCTAACCCTCACTGTTTTCTTACAGTCCCAGCGACCCTCTACAAGCTCACATAGGTTTGGGGTCCATACGTTATTTGCATTCCACTTTTGGAGTATATGGTTTGTGTTGCCCCTATATCTATGTGCTCTCATTGCAATCTATTGTGACTGTACATTGCTTGCATTGCTTTCTATTGCTATTACTGCATAATTTTGGTATTGTGTACATACATCTTGTGTATATTTGCTATCCTCATACTGAGGGTACTCACTGAGATACTTTTGGCATATTGTCATAAAAATAAAGTACCTTTATTTTTAGTATATCTGTGTATTGTGTTTTCTTATGATATTGTGCATATGACACTAGTGGTATAGTAGGAGCTTCACACGTCTCCTACTTCAGCCTAAGCTGCTCTGCTAAGCTACCCTTTTCTATCAGCCTGAGCTGCTAGACACCTCTTCTACACTAATAAGGGATAACTGGACCTGGTGCAGAGTGTAAGTACCCTTTGGTACCACTACAAACCAGGCCAGCCTCCTACATTGGTTGTGCAGCGGTGGGATAAGTACTTGCAACTACTTACCACTTTGTCATTTTGTACTTTTCATAAGAGAAAAATATACAAAACAAGTTCAGTGTATGTACACCTAACCAAAAAGTTTTGCTTTTCTTCTCTTACTCTATTGCTAAGTGCTGTAAAATACCTCTGAACTTTCAAAAAGTTTCTTAAAAGTTTAAAAAGTTTTTTTCTGTTCCTTAAAAAGTTCTGAAACTTTTTCTTTCTTTTTCTGTCCCTTAAACCTTTTTCTATCATGTCTGGTACAGGTCAAACTCCTGATCTGACCAGCACTGCTTATGACCATGAAAGGTGCAAGGAGTCTCTGCATTGATAGAGGTTTAGGGGTAGGGAAGAATCCCTCTAGGGAATTGTTAGTTAATATGCTCATTGAACATGATAAGACCATAGCTGGCACATCTGGTGAGAGATTAGCTGATGGTTCACACTCTGATTCTGGGGTAGCCCCAGTAAAAGTGTTAGAAGGGAACCTTCCCAACCTGCCCCTTAGCAGGCCACCTAGCAGGGCTGGTACATATGTGAGTTCTCATCACAGTATAGAGATTACTCCTTTAGGCCAGGTTGTTAGGGTGCCATCTGTTAGGGACAGGTCTCCCTCTGTCCATTCACACCATTCTTCTGTGTCAAGGCATGCCCAACCCACCCACCCTGATGACAGAGTGTTAGAAAGGGAACTCAATAGATTGAGAGTGGAAGAGTCCAGGCTGAAGCTTAAAAAGCAACAGCTGGATCTAGACAGGGAAGCATTTGACTTAGAAAAAGAAAGGCAGAGGTTGGGGTTTGGACCCCATGGTGGCAGCAGCAGTATTACAGATTGTAATCCTGTGAAAGAGCATGATTCCAGGAATCTGCACAAGATAGTTCCCCCTTATAAGGAGGGGGATGACATTAACAAGTGGTTTGCTGCACTTGAGAGGGCCTGTGTTGTACAGGGGGTCCCTCAAAGGCAGTGGGCTGCTATCCTATGGCTATCTTTCAGTGGAAAGGGTAGGGATAGGCTCCTTACTGTGAAGGAAAGTGATGCCAATAATTTTACAGTTCTTAAGAATGCACTCCTAGATGGTTATGGCTTAACCACTGAACAGTACAGGATCAAGTTCAGAGAAACCAAAAAGGAGTCTTCACAAGACTGGGTAGACTTTGTTGGCTATTCAGTGAAGGCCTTGGAGGGGTGGTTACATGGCAGTAAAGTTTCTGTCTATGAAAGCCTGTATAACTTAATCCTGAGAGAGCATATTCTTAATAATTGTGTCTCTGATTTGTTGCACCAGTACCTAGTAGACTCAGATCTGACCTCTCCCCAAGAATTGGGAAAGAAGGCAGACAAATGGGTCAGAACAAGGGTGAACAGAAAAGTTCATACAGGGGGTGACAAGGATGGCAAGAAGAAAGATGGTGAGAAATCTCAGGATAAGCATGGGGATAAGGGTAAAACCAAAGATCCTTCTTCAATTCCTAAACACTCTTCAGGGGGTGGGGATAAAACAAATTCTTCCTCTTCTTCACAACCTGCACACATTAAAAAGCCTTGGTGCGTTGTGTGTAGAAACAGAGGCCATAGGCCAGGGGATAAGTCCTGTCCAGGTAAACCCCCTGAGCCTACCACCACTAATACATCAAGCTCTAGTGCCCCTAGCAGTAGTGGTACTAGTGGTGGGACTGCTGGCAACAGTCAAGCAAAGGGTGTAGTTGGGTTCACTTATGGGTCCATCATAGAAACTGGGGTAGTCAGTGCTAAGACAGTTTCTGTCACACCTAGTGGAATTGGCCTTGCCACACTGGCTGCTTGTCCCCTTACAATGGATAAGTACAGACAGACAGTTTCAATAAATGGTGTTGAGGCCTTGGCCTACAGGGACACAGGTGCCAGTATCACTTTGGTGACTGAAAACCTAGTGCCTCCTGAACAACACATCATTGGACAACAGTACAAGATTATTGATGTCCATAACTCCACTAAGTTTCTTCCCTTAGCTATAATTCAGTTTAGTTGGGGTGGATTTACTGGCCCTAAGCAGGTGGTGGTATCACCTAGCTTACCTGTAGACTGTCTCTTAGGTAATGACCTAGAGGCCTCAGGTTGGGCTGATGTAGAGTTTTATACCCATGCAGCCATGCTGGGTATCCCTGAGGAATTGTTCCCTCTCATTTCTACTGAAATGAAAAAGCAAAGGAGAGAAGGCCTAAAAACTCAGGATCCCTCTCCAACAACAGGTAAAAAGGGTATCACTGTATCCCCTAACCACCCTGCCATTCAGGATACCATTCCTGTGGTAGGAGAAACCTCTCCTGGGGTGGCACCTGTTCCAAGGGAATCATCAGCTGGCATAGCTGTACTCCCTGAGGTGGAAGTACCTCTCTGTGGGATAACTAACATTGGTGAGAAAAAGAGCACCATTTTAGTTAACATGGAGCATCCCTCCAACCCTCCCAGAGAAACTTTAGTGCAGAAACCCTGCACTGCCTCACAACACTTAGGACAGCATCCCTGCCCTAGTGTGGAGCTCATAGGACAGCATCCCTGCCATGCTCCAACTCAAGAGAAACAGCATCCCTGTTCTCTCTTCCAGCCATATGGACAAAGTTTTTGCCCAGCTATGGCTTTACTGAGACAGCATCCCTGTCTGGCATTCTCATCACTAGAAATAGGTTCTGTGGACAATTCCCACTGCTCTAAACTAAAACTTACTGATAGAAACTCTGAAATTATATATCTTCACATTGTTGCTTAGCTAAAAAACTTCAAACAGGGTGGTTTACATCCCCACAGGGAAGTAACCATATAGTGGATGATAAAGGGAGTAACCAGTCTATTGCAGAGCTACTCTCTACTTATCACCACTTAGACAATACAGTCTCAACTGGCCAAGGTTAGCATTATTGTCCTTCGTTTGGGGGGGGGTTGTGTAAGAAAGTAGCCTCTTTCTAGCCTTGTTACCCCCACTTTTGGCCTGTTTGTGAGTGTATGTCAGGGTGTTTTCACTGTCTCACTGGGATCCTGCTAGCCAGGGCCCAGTGCTCATAATGAAAACCCTATGTTTTCAGTATGTTTGTTATGTGTCACTCGGACCCTGCTAGTCAGGACCCCAGTGCTCATAAGTTTGTGACCTATATGTATGTGTTCCCTGTGTGATGCCAAACTGTCTCACTGAGGCTCTGCTAACCAAAACCTCAGTGGTTGTGCTCTCTCTTTACAAATTGTCACTAACAGGCTAGTGACCAATTTCACCAATTCAGATTGGCATACTGGAACACCCTTATAATTCCCTAGTATATGGTACTGAGGTACCCAGGGTATTGGGGTTCCAGGAGATCCCTATGGGCTGCAGCATTTCTTGTGCCACCCATAGGGAGCTCTGACAATTCTTACACAGGCCTGCCACTGCAGCCTGAGTGAAATAACGTCCACGTTATTTCACAGCCGTTTACCACTGCACTTAAGTAACTTGTAAGTCACCTATATGTCTAACCTTTACCTGGTAAAGGTTGGGTGCTAAGTTACTTAGTGTGTGGGCACCCTGGCACTAGCCAAGGTGCCCCCACATTGTTCAGGGCAAATTCCCCGGACTTTGTGAGTGCGGGGACACCATTACACGCGTGCCGTATACATATGTCACTACATATGTATAGCGTCACAATGGTAACTCCGAACATGGCCATGTGACATGTCTAAGATCATGGAATTGTCACCCCAATGCCATTCTGGCATTGGGGAGACAATTTCATGATCCCCCGAGTCTCTAGCACAGACCCGGGTACTGCCAAACTGCCTTTCCCGGGGTTTCACTGCAGCTGCTGCCAACCCCTCAGACAGGTTTCTGCCCTCCTGGGGTCCAGCCAGGCTTGGCCCAGGAAGGCAGAACAAAGGACTTCCTCAGAGAGAGGGTGTTACACCCTCTCCCTTTGGAAAAAGGTGTCAGGGCTGGGGAGGAGTAGCCTCCCCCAGCCTCTGGAAATGCTTTGATGGGCACAGATGGTGCCCATCTCTGCATAGGCCAGTCTACACCGGTTCAGGGATCCCCCAGCCCTGCTCTGGCGCGAAACTGGACAAAGGAAAGGAGAGTGACCACTCCCCTGATCTGCACCTCCCCTGGGAGGTGCCCAGAGCTCCTCCAGTGTGCTCCAGACCTCTGCCATCTTGGAAACAGAGGTGCTGCTGGCACACTGGACTGCTCTGAGTGGCCAGTGCCAGCAGGTGACGTCAGAGACTCCTTCTGATAGGCTCTTACCTCTGTTGCTAGCCTATCCTCCTTCCTAAGTAGCCAAACCTCCTTTTCTGGCTATTTAGGGTCTCTGCTTTGGGGAATTCTTTAGATAACAAATGCAAGAGCTCACCAGAGTTCCTCTGCATCTCCCTCTTCACCTTCTGCCAAAGGATCGACCGCTGACTGCTCAGGACGCCTGCAAAACTGAAACAAAGTAGCAAGACTACTACTAGCAACCTTGTATCGTTTCATCCTGCCGGCTTTCTCGACTGTTTCCAGGTGGTGCATGCTCTGTGGGTAGCCTGCCTCCTCTCTGCACTAGGAGCTCTGAAGAAATCTCCCGTGGGTCGACGGAATCTTCCCCCTGCAACCGCAGGCACCAAAAGACTGCATCACTGGTCCTCTGGGTCCCCTCTCAGCACGACGAGCGTGGTCCCTGGAACTCAGCAACTCTGTCCAAGTGACTCCCACAGTCCAGTGACTCTTCAGTCCAAGTTTGGTGGAGGTAAGTCCTTGCCTCCCCACGCTAGACTGCATTGCTGTGTACCGAGTGATTTGCAGCTGCTCCGGCTCCTGTGCACTCTTCCAGGATTTCCTTCATGCACAGCCAAGCCTGGGTCCCCAGCACTTGGTCCTGCTGTGCACAACCTTCTGAGATGTCCTCCGTTGTCATGGGACTCCCTTTTGTGGCTTCACGTGGACTCCGGTTCACTTTACTTCCAAGTGCCTGTTGGGGTACTTCTGCTGGAGCTGCCTGCTTCTGTCAGGGCTCTCTGAGTTGCTGAGCGCCCCCTCTGTCTCCTCCTCCAAAAGGCGACATCCAGGTTCCTCCTGGGCCCCTGCTGCACCCAAAAACCTCTACTGCGGCCCTTGCAGCTAGCAAGGCTTGTTTGCGATCTTTCTGCGTGGGAACACCTCTGCAAGCTTCAGCGCGACATGGGACATCCGTCTTCCAAAGGAGAAGTCCCTAGTCCTCTTCTTTCTGCAGAACTCCAAGCTTCTTCCAACCGGTTGAAGCTTTCTTGCACCTTCAGCTGGCATTTTCTGGGCTCCTGCCCACTCTCGACACTGTCATGACTATTGGACTTGGTCCCCTTGTCTTACAGGTACTCAGGTCCAGAAATCCACTGTTGTTGCATTGCTGGTGTTTGTTCTTCCTGCAGAATCCCCCTATCACGACTTCTGTGCTCTCTGGGGGTAGTAGGTGCACTTTACACCTACCTTTCAGGGTCTTGGGGTGGGCTATTTTTCTAACCCTCACTGTTTTCTTACAGTCCCAGCAACCCTCTACAAGCTCACATAGGTTTGGGGTCCATTCGTGGTTCGCATTCCACTTTTGGAGTATATGGTTTGTGTTGCCCCTATACCTATGTGCTCCTATTGCAATCTATTGTAACCTTACACTGCTTGCATTACTTTTCTTGCTATTACCCTGCATAATTTTGGTTTGTGTACATATATCTTGTGTATATATCTTATCCTCAGACTGAGGGTACTCACTGAGATACTTTTGGCATATTGTCATAAAAATAAAGTATCTTTATTTTTAGTACTTCTGTATATTGTGTTTTCTTATGATAGTGTGCATATGACACCAGTGGTATAGTAGGAGCTTTACATGTCTCCTAGTTCAGCCTAAGCTGCTTTGCCATAGCTACCTTCTATCAGCCTAAGCTGCTAGAAACACCTCTTCTACACTAATAAGGGATAACTGGACCTGGCACAAGGTGTAAGTACCTCTGGTACCCACTACAAGCCAGGCCAGCCTCCTACATTGGTGGCAGAGGTGGGATAAGTACTTGTAACTACTTACCACTTTGTCATTTTGTACTTTTCATAAGAGAATAATATACAAAACAAGTTCAGTGTATGTACACCTAACCAAAAAGTTTTGCTTTTCTCCTTTTACACTTTCTACTAAGTGCTGAAAAGTAGTCTAAAACTTCTAAAAGTTTCTAAAAGTTAGAAAAAGTTTCTTCTCTGTTCTTTAAAAAGTTCTGAAACTTTGTCTTCCTTCTCACTGTCTCTAAACCTTTTGCTATCATGTCTGATGTAGAGTCTGCTCTTAAATTGGTAAATACTACTTATGACAATTTGAATTACAAGAGCTTAAGGAGTATCTGCCTAGATAGAGGTTTAGTGATAGGAAAGAACCCTACAAAGGAGTTTCTATATAACATGCTTATTGTGAATGATGGGTCCCAAGCAGGCACTTCAAATGAGAGGTTAATAGAAGGCTCCCATTCTGACTCAGGGGATCTCCTTGAGGGAGGTGGGGAGGGTTCTGTTCCAAATCTGCCCCCTAGCAGGCCACCTAGTAATGCTGGTAGTAATGGAGGCTCCCCATCGTAGTAGGGGTGTCTTTATTCCTGGAGACCAGATTATTAGAGTCCAGTCAGTTAGGGACAGATCTCCCTCTGTTGTTTCCAATTTATCTTCTGTGTCCAAGCATTCCCAACCCACCCACCCTGAAGACAACATGTTAGAAAGGGAACTCAAAAAGTTGAGAGTGGAAGAGACCAGACTGAATCTTAAACAGCAACAGCTGGCCTTAGACAGGGAATCCCTAGACCTGGAGAAGGAGAGACAGAGATTGGGGTTTGGACCCCATGGTGGCAGCAATATCAGTATTCCTGATAGTAATCCTGTTAGAGAGCATGATTCCAGGAATCTGCACAAGATAGTCCCCCCTTACAAGGAGGGGGATGACATCAACAAGTGGTTTGCTGCACTTGGGAGGGCCTTTATGGTACAGGGGGTCCCTCAAAGGCAGTGGGCTGCTATATTGTGGCTATCTTTCAATGGAAAGGGTAGGGATAGGCTCCTTACTGTTAGAGAAAGTGATGCTAACAATTTTGCAGTTTTGAAGGATGCACTCTTGGATGGATTTGGCTTAACCACTGAACAATACAGGATTAAGTTCAGAGACACCAGAAAAGAGTCCTCACAAGACTGGATAGACTTTGTTGACTGTTCAGTGAAGGCCTTGGAGGGGTGGTTACATGGCAGTAAAGTTTCTGACTATATTCTGAGAGAGCATATTCTGAATAACTGTGTGTCTGACTTGTTACACCAATATCTAGTGGACTCAGATCTGACCTCTCCCCAAGAATTGGGAAAGAAGGCAGACAAATGGGTCAGAACAAGAGTGAACAGAAAAGTTCATACAGGGGGTGACAAGGATGGCAAGAAGAAGGATGGTAAGTCTTCTGACAAGGGTGTGGACAAAAGTAAAACTGAGTCTTCATCAGGCCCACAAAAATCCTCTGGTGGGGGTGGTGGGTCCAAATCCTCTTCAAATCAAGTTAGAAAGCCTTGGTGTTATTTGTGTAAAGTCAAAGGCCATTGGACAACTGATGCCAGTTGTCCAAAGAAAAACACCAAACCTCCCACTACCACAACCCCTACTGCAAATTCTAGTGCCCCTAGTAATAGCAGTGGTGGTGGGAGCAAACCTACTAATAGCCAATCCAAGGGAGTAGCTGGGCTCACTTTTGGCAATTTAGTTGGAGTTGGTCTTGTTAGGAAGACCACAGAGGCTGTGTTAGTCTCTGAAGGTGCCATTGATTTGGCCACCTTGGTTGCTTGTCCCCATAGTATGGATAAGTACAAGCAACTTCCCCTAATAAATTGTGTTGAGGTTCAGGCCTACAGGGACACAGATGCCAGTGTTACCATAGTGATAGAGAAACTGGTACACCCTGAACAACACCTACTTGGTCACCAGTACCAAGTGACAGACGCTCATAACAACACTCTTAGCCACCCCATGGCTGTTGTGAATCTCAACTGGGGGGGGGGTTACTGGTCCAAAAAAAAGTTGTGGTTGCCTCAAATTTACCTGTAGACTGTCTAGTAGGGAACGATTTCGAGACATCAGCTTGGGCAGAAGTGGAGTTGGAGGCTCATGCAGCAATGCTGGGCATTCCTGGGCATATTTTTGCTTTGACAAGGGCTCAGGCCAAAAAGCAAAAAGGACAGGGTAACTTGGATCCTGGAACAATGGACCAAGTGCTCCCTAAAGCTAGGGGTAGCAAGGGTAAATCCCTACCCACTATCCCTCCCTCTACAGATGATTCTCCTTCTGAGGAAGAAGAATTCCCTCCCTGTGCAGAACCTTCACCAGATGAGCTGGCAGCAGTCACTGCTGAGCTTTTGGGTGGAGGGGGGCCTGCCAGGGAAGAGCTGAGTGTGGCACAGCAATCCTGTCCCACATTAGAGGGTCTCAGACAGCAAGCTGTCAAGCAGCAAAATGGGGATGTCAGTGACTCACATAGAGTTTACTGGGAGGACAAACTCTTGTACATAGAGGCAAGGGACCCAAAACCTGGAGCAGCCAGAAGATTGGTCATTCCCCTGCAGTACAGAGAGTTCCTCCTAACTCTGGCACATGACATTCCTTTGGCTGGGCATTTGGGCCAGATCAAAACATGGGAAAGGCTTGTCCCCCTGTTTCACTGGCCTAGGATGTCAGAGGACACTAACGATTTTTGCAAGTCTTGTGTGATCTGCCAAGCCAGTGGCAAGACTGGTGGCACACCAAAGGCTCCCCTTATTCCACTACCTGTGGTTGGGATCCCCTTTGAAGGGGTAGGGGTTGACATAGTTGGCCCCCTTGACCCTCCTACTGCTTCAGGCAATAGGTTTATCTTGGTGGTTGTGGACCATGCCACAAGATATCCTGAAGCAATTCCTCTAAGGACCACTACAGCACCTGCAGTGGCAAAAGCCCTCCTGGGAATCTTTTCCAGGGTGGGTTTCCCAAAAGAGGTTGTATCAGACAGGGGTAGCAACTTTATGTCTGCATACTTGAAAGCTATGTGGAAGGAATGTGGTGTAACCTACAAATTCACCACACCTTTTCATCCACAGACTAATGGACTGGTAGAGAGGTTTAATAAAACTCTCAAAGGTATGATAATGGGACTCCCTGAAAAACTCAGGAGGAGATGGGATGTCCTGGTACCTTGCCTCCTGTTTGCTTGCAGGGAGGTACCCCAGAAAGGAGTGGGCTTCAGCCCCTTTGAACTCCTATTTGGACACCCTGTAAGAGGTCCACTAACACTTGTGAAGGAGGGTTGGGAACAACCTTTAAAAGCTTCCAAACAAGACATAGTGGACTATGTACTTGGCCTAAGATCAAGAATGGCCGAGTACATGAAAAAGGCCAGTAAAAACCTTCAGGCCAGCCAAGAGCTCCAGAAGCAATGGCATGACCAGAAGGCTGTTCTGATCCAGTACCAACCAGGACAGAATGTGTGGGTATTGGAGCCTGTGGCCCCAAGAGCACTCCAAGACAAACGGAGTGGACCCCATCTAATTGTTGAGAAAAAGGGTGAGGTTACCTATCTGGTAGACCTGGGCACTGCGAGGAGTCCCCTTAGGGTGATTCATGTCAACCACCTAAAACCCTACTATGACAGGGCTGATCTCACCCTGCTCATGGCAACAGATGAAGGACAGGAAGAAGAGAGTGACCCTCTCCCTGATCTCTTCTCCTCCACTGAACAGGATGCTTTAGTGGAGGGAGTAGTTTTGGCAGACTGTCTTACTGCAGAACAGAAAGACAACTGCATAAATCTCCTTGAACAATTTTCTGAACTCTTTTCAACTGTGCCAGGCACCACATCTTGGTGTGAACACACAATTGATACTGGAGACAGCATGCCTGTCAAAAGTAAAATCTATAGGCAGCCTGACCATGTCAGGGACTGCATAAAACAAGAGGTTCAGAAAATGCTTGATCTAGGAGTGGTTGAACCTTCTGAAAGCCCATGGGCTAGTCCTGTGGTGCTTGTACCAAAGCCTCACTCAAAAGATGGAAAAAGGGAGATGAGGTTTTGTGTAGACTACAGAGGTCTCAATCAGGTAACAAAAACTGATGCTCACCCTATACCCAGGGCAGATGAGCTCATCTGCCAAGTATCTAAGCACCTTTGATTTGACTGCAGGGTATTGGCAGATCAAATTGGCTGAGGTTGCTAAACCTAAAACTGCATTTTCATCTATAGGAGGGCACTACCAATTTACAGTGATGCCCTTGAAGAATGCATCTGCCACTTTTCAGAGGTTGGTGAACACAGTCCTACAAGGGTTGGAGGCTTTTAGTTCAGCATATCTTGATGATATAGCTGTTTTTAGCTCCACCTGGGATGAGCACCTGGTCCACCTTTGGAAAGTTTTGGAGGCCCTGCAAAAGGCAGGCCTCACTATCAAGGCCTCAAAGTGCCAGATAGGGCAGGGAAAGGTGGTTTACCTGGGACACCTGGTAGGTGGAGAACAGATTGCACCACTTCAGGGGAAAATCCAGACAATCATGGATTGGGTTCCCCCTACAACTCAGACCCAGGTGAGAGCCTTCCTAGGCCTCACTGGGTATTACAGGAGATTAATTAAAAACTATGGCTCCATAGCAGCCCCTCTTAATGATCTCACACGTAAGAAGATGCCTAAAAAGGTATTATGGACAGCTAGCTGTCAGAAAGCTTTTGAGGAGCTCAAACAGGCCATGTGCTCTGCACCTGTCCTAAAAAGCCCATGTTACTCCAAGAAATTCATTGTTCAAACTGATGCATCTGAATTAGGGGTAGGGGCAGTCTTATCACAACTGAATTCTGAGGGCCAGGATCAACCAGTTGCTTTTATCAGCAGAAGGTTGACCCCTAGAGAAAAGCGTTGGCCTACCATAGAGAGGGAGGCCTTTGCTGTGGTCTGGGCACTGAAAAAGTTGAGGCCATACCTGTTTGGCACTCACTTTATTGTTCAGACAGACCACAAACCTCTACTTTGGCTAAAACAAATGAAAGGTGAAAATCCTAAATTGTTGAGGTGGTCCATATCTCTACAGGGAATGGACTATACAGTGGAACATAGACCTGGGAGTACCCACTCCAATGCAGATGGACTCTCCAGTTATTTCCACTTAGTCAATGAAGACTCATCAGGTCATGGCTAGTCTTATTTTCCTTCGTTTGGGGGGGTTGTGTATGAAAGTACCATCTTGCCTGGCATGTTTCCCTCATATTTCACTGTATATATGTTGTTTTAGTCTATGTGTCACTGTGTCACTGGGACCCTGCCCTCTCCCTTTGGAAATAGGTGTGAGGGCTGGGCAGGAGTGGCCTCCCCCAGCCTCTGGAAATGCTTTGATGGGCACAGATGGTGCCATCTCTGCATAAGCTAGCCTACACTGGTTTAGGGATCCCCCAGCCCTGCTCTGGTGCAAAACTAGACAAAGGAAAGGGAAGTGACCACTCCCCTGACCTGCACCTCCCAGGAGAGGTGCCCAGAGCTCCTCCAGTGTGTCCCAGACCTCTGACATCTTGGAAACAGAGGTGTCTGTGGCACACTGGACTGCTCTGAGTGGCCAGTGCCAGCAGGTGACGTCAGAGGCTCCTTCTGATAGGCTCTTACCTCTCTTGGTAGCCAATCCTCCTTCCTAGGTAGCCAAACCTCCTTTTCTGGCTATTTAGGGTCTCTGCTTTGGGGAATTCTTCAGATAACGAATGCAAGAGCTCACCAGAGTTCCTCTGCATCTCCCTCTTCACCTTCTGCCAAAGGACCGACCGCTGACTGCTCAGGATGCCTGCAAAACCGCAACAAAGTAGCAATACGACTACTAGCAACCTTGTATCGCTCCATCCTGCCGGCTTTCTCGACTGTTTCCAGGTGGTGCATGCTCTGGGGGTAGCCTGCCTCCTCTCTGCACCAGGAGCTCTGATGAAATCTCCCGTGGGTCAACGGAATCTTCCCCCTGCAACCGCAAGCACCAAAAGACTGCATCACTGGTCCTCAGGTTCCCCTCTCAGCATGACGAGCGTGGTCCCTGGAACTCAGCAACTCTGTCCAAGTGACTCCCACAGTCCAGTGACTCTTCAGTCCAAGTTTGGTGGAGGTAAGTCCTTGCCTCCCCATGCTAGACTGCATTGCTGGGTACCGCGTGATTTACAGCTGCTCCGGCTACTGTGCACTCTTCCAGGATTTCCTTTATGCACAGCCAAGCCAGGGTCCCCAACACTCCTTCCTGCAGTCCACAACCTCCTGAGTTGTCCTCCGGCATCGTGGGACTCCCTTTTGTGACTTCGGGTGGACTCCGGTTCACTTTTCTTCTAAGTGCCTGTTCAGGTACTTCTGCGGGTGCTGCCTGCTTCTGTCAGGGCTCCCTACGTTGCTGGGCGCCCCCACTGTCTCCTCATCCAAATGGCGACATCCTGGTCTCTCCTGGGCCACAGCAGCACCCAAAAACCCTAACCGCAACCCTTGCAGCTAGCAAGGCTTGTTTGTGGTCTCTCTGCGTGGGAACACCTCTGCAAGCTTCATCGCGACGTGGGACATCCATCCTCCAAAGGGGAAGTTCGTAGTCCTCTTCTTTCTTGCCGAATTCCAAGCTTCTTCCAACAGGTGGCAGCTTCCTTGCACCCTCAGCTGGCATTTCTTGGGCTCCTGCCCACTCTCGACACTGTCGTGACTATTGGACTTGGTCCCCTTGTCTTACAGGTACTCAGGTCCAGAAATCCACTGTTGTTGCATTGCTGGTGTTTGTTCTTCCTGCAGAAACCCCCTATCATGACTTCTGTGCTCTCTGGGGGTAGTAGGTGCACTTCACACCTACCTTTCAGGGTCCTGGGGTGGGCTATTTTTCTAACCCTCACTGTTTTCTTACAGTCCCAGCGACCCTCTACAAGCTCACATAGGTTTGGGGTCCATTCGTGGTTCGCATTCCACTTTTTGAGTATATGGTTTGTGTTGCCCCCATACCTATGTGCTCCTATTGCAATCTATTGTAACCTTACACTGCTTGCATTACTTTTCTTGCTATTACTTGCATAATTTTGGTTTGTGTACATATATCTTGTGTATATATCTTATCCTCATAGTGAGGATACTCACTGAGATACTTTTGGCATATTGTCATAAAAATAAAGTACCTTTATTTTTAGTACTTCTGTATATTGTGTTTTCTTATGATAGTGTGCATATGACACCAGTGGTATAGTAGGAGCTTTACATGTCTCCTAGTTCAGCCTAAGCTGCTTTGCCATAGCTACCTCCTATCAGCCTAAGCTGCTAGAAACACCTCTTCTACACTAATAAGGGATAACTGGACCTGGCACAAGGTGTAAGTACCTCTGGTACCCACTACAAGCCAGGCCAGCCTCCTACAATAAGCCACCTGAAACCAGTTCTCCTGCCTGCAGATTTCAGAAAAAATATAGCTTCTACCAGGTTTTCAGAGATGATTTTAAGAAGTTAACAGTGGATTCAAAAATAATTTTGCACCCTCTCAAATGGGCCATGATGCATCAAGGACAAAGTAAGATGTCTAGAGGGACAGGTGATAATGGCAGATGAACTTTTTGTAACTGTACCTGGTATCACTTAATTCAGCTGTGGACATTTAGAAGCTCCACCAGAAGAGGTGCAAGTGGTAGGAGATGCAGTAAAGTAAAACGTAAATGTACGGGCAGCGAGTCGAGACAGTGTGAACATGGAATATACTGTACAAACAGCGTACACAGACAATATCGGGATATATTTACAAGAAAGTGGCTCATCATAGATGACGCGCCACTTTTCTTGTGCTCACCCCACCCAAAGGTACCTAACGACACCATGGTTGAGCAGTATTTACAATACGGTGCAGAATGGTGTTTGTTAGCACAAGGCGGTCAGCATTTTTTATGCTAATGCCACAGAGCACATGGAGGCCTATTGAATATAACGGGTACTTCATTTAATGCCTGCTCCGAGCA
Organism: Pleurodeles waltl; assembly: GCF_031143425.1. NCBI lineage: Eukaryota > Metazoa > Chordata > Amphibia > Caudata > Salamandridae > Pleurodeles > Pleurodeles waltl. The sequence goes on from NC_090438.1 coordinate 52,773,700, forward strand.
GGCGTTACAACTGATGAAAAAATTGCTCAATTTTTTCAGGTCTCCCTGCACCGGAATGCCCCCCTTGCATACATTATGCCTGACGCAGACATAGGGGGTCATTCTGACCTTGGCGGTCCATGACCGCCATGGCGGAGTGCGGCGGAAGCACCGCCAACAGGCTGGCGGTGCTTCCTGGGCGATTCTGACCGCAGCGGTAAAGCCGCGGTCGGAAAAGGGGAGCCGGCGGTTTCCCGCCAGTTTCCCGCTGGCCCAGGGAACCCGCCATGGCGGCGCTGCTTGCAGCACCGCCATGGGGATTCCGACCCCCTTACCGCCAGCCTGTTTCTGGCGGTGTCCACCGCCGGAACCAGGATGGCGGGAACGGGTGCCGTGGGGCCCCTGGGGGCCCCACAAAGATTTTCACTGTCTGCTTAGCAGACAGTGAAAATCGCGACGGGTGCCACTGCACCTGTTGCACCCCTTCAACTCCGCCGGCTCCATTCCGAGCCGGCTTCATCGTTGAAGGGGCTGTCCCACTGGGCCGGCCGGCGGTCTTCTGGCGGTCGCCCGCCGGCCCAGCGGGAAAGCCGGAATGACCGCCGCGGTCTTTTGACCGCGGTGCGGTCTTTCGGCGGGAACCGCTTGGCGGGCGGCGACCGCGGACCGCCGCGGTCAGAATGACCGCCATAGTGTGGTACAAGGAGTCACCAAGTGACGCAACGCAAGCATTGCGCCTCTTTGTAAATATGGCGCGGCAGAAAGCCACTTTAGCGCCGCCTTAGCATAAACAAATGATAGTCTGACGGTGATAAGGAGGCACAAGGGGCTTGTAACTATGCCCCACAGTATACATACAAAAACAGTCATTGTGCTGTAAACATAGAACACGTTAGCGCAATCAGCATGAACCAATTGGTGAGAAGGTTTCCTCACAATGCAATACTTGTAACATGGTTACATAACTCCTAGCTTAATGTTGCTCCTGTAAGCAGGTAAGTAAACATTCAAAAAGCCTAAAGGCAGCAACAACAGTATAGATATTGCAATCAGCCGGAGTAAAACGATTGCATTTACTCAGCGATTCATTTACATAGGTCCACTGGGGTTGAGGGAACAGGTTGCAGGCGTATGACATTTTTATTCCTTGTTATTTTGTTTCATTGCCATAAACTAATCTTTTCATTGCAATGAGGGTGCTTCTACTTGGAGGAAAAACTATAGTTTGGGAAAATTCATTCAACATTAGATGGACATATGTGAAGCAAGAGTGCAGCATTAACCCACCTAACTCACAGCGTGAAGGCAAAGGTTAAATGAACGGGGCACGTGAGTAAAAAGTGCTTTCTATGTCAAAAAATGATAGTCATGTCCAAAAATCACAATTTGATGAAACTGTAATTCCAGACTGCGACAATCATTTACACCCTGCAGGTCAAGGGGCTCAGAGAAATGATGTATGTATACCCTCTAGGGGTATATCCATCAGGTCCTGGCTCACAGTTTCGAGGTCTGCTCAGCTGATCATCCTCCTGAGGTTGATAACAGGAGAACCACTGAGTATGGTAACAATATGTACCCCTCAGCTGTCAACAGCTCTTAGAGACCCCCTTGGGATGAAGGTGCCCTCAGCATATCCGTTTGGTTTGCTAGGCTGGCATATTGTATCATAGGTTTTACGTGTAAACCTTCAGCAACCCATGGATGGGCAGCCGGCAGTTGGAGTTGTGGTCAGCCACGGCGGTGCTGATGTCAGTGCCGTCGTGCTGATCACAAGTCCTTTCCACCAGCCTTTTCCTGGTGCGTCCCCACCATGAAAAGCTGGCGGAAAGCCAGTGCTGGGGGCCAGAGGTGGGCCCCCAAACTGCCCATGCCTATGGCATGTCTATAGCATGGGCAGTGCGGACCCCCCCCCACCCGGCAGCATCCTCGTAATTCGCACTGTCTGCACTGCCGCGCATTCCGAGGGTGCTGTTGTGCCTCGGCATTGGCCTCAACACCCTCAAGGGAGCCGAGGCCAATGCCATGGCACTGTTTCCGCGCGGCTGAAATGTGGTAATACGATGTTTCCTCCAGTCAGCCCAGTGGAAACAAGGACTCAACTGATGAAAAAATATCAAACTATACCAAACCAACCAATAAAATAACACTATAAACAACCTCAAAAAATAAAATTGAACAAACAATATAAAAGGCACACTAATTAAAACAACTGTATACTCCAAAAATGGCAATCGCTGCAAGAGAAGGAAACACTCGGATTCTCACAACAAATGATTAAAAAAGAAATAATGCATCTCTACAACTACATAATTGAGTAATACTTATATTTAAACTAAAAAATAACTGTTACTAAAGTAAAAAATGGAAATGAACAAATAAATACTAACACACTTTTATCTTTTTACATAGACTACGGGAAAGAAAAGAAAAAATCTCCAAACCAACAAACTGCCAGAAAATATAAACTGTAACAAAGCAACAAGAACATATAATAAAGTATGTAAATACTGGGTTATGCAGTTACTAAGTGACAAAAGAATGGTATGGTCGGGGACAAGCTGATGTCTCAGGCTACCCGTAGCCTGTACAACTCTTCTTTCATCTACGAACTGCATACTTCTCGTACTTACATCGCCTGTTTGGGCCAATGTGTGTTGGACCTTGATTTGCCTATAGTCCCATTTTCTTGTATTTTGACATATAATAAAATATACATAAATAATAAATTAGATACTCGCCCAAAAGCGACCAAAAATAAGCTTAACTCCCTAATCCTCAACAACCTAGGAATAAAATACCTTATTTAATAAATCTAACTTTTTTCCTCTTTCAACAGAAAAGTAAACACCTGCTCCACGTTAAAACTGTGCTAAACATCTCAACAATATATAGAAGCAAGTAAACAAAATAAAAGTAACTTCATTTTTAAACATATTTATAACAAATATGCAAAAGTTAAACTATAATATATATTTATACAATTAAACTATTAACAGATACAATGACAGATCCCACCAAATTTATCACTTCACAAGAAAGTGCATCAACAGAAACTATAAAAACTGGAAATGTACTAAATATTATTGTAATGCATGCTATGGAATTGTAACTACAAGAAATAATGTTGTAATTAATGTAAACAAGCTCAACCACCTCCAAACGTAAAAAAGAAATAGAAGTTAGAGAGGTTTTACAGGATATAAGAGAGGCAAGCACTAGTTCCCAGGAACCCACAAGCAAACCCTTAAAGACATACTACCCAAAGTCCTCGAACACATAACAGGCCAACACCCAACTATCCCCACTCTAAAACACCCAATTGCACACACAAAAAAAAGCTACCAGCAATACCCCACATGCCGATGGAAGATACCAAGACATACACATACCGAAACATTTAACAATTACACAAAATGAGGAATCCCCTCCTTTTACATGTCAATCTAAATAATAAAAATTAACCCTAATTAACCCTAATCTTTTTTACTGCATGCATCTTAATGAAACCTACCCAATGTCAAACCTGGATGATGGAGAGGACCTGCAAAATGTGTCCAAAACCATTCACTCAGATATACACCAAACATGGTGAACATTAACACCAATATCCCTTCCATATATGCTCTCCTCCCAAAAAAAACAAAGCAGCTCCTTCTATGAGCTACTAAACTAATAAAACAACTAACAAATAACCACTACCCCCAAAAAATAATCATGGACTTTGAACAAGACATGATTCAAACAATTCTAAAAAATATACCCCCACGGAGCCATACAAGGCTGCTACTATCACTGTAATCAAAGTGTATGGTGACACCTCCAAAAACCTACACTATGGGGGTCATTACAACATTGGCGGTAAAAGCCGCTTACCGCCGTTCAGAAGACCGCCAATACACCGCCGCTGCGGCGGCATTCCGCCACAGCTGTTATGACACACATCCCGGAATCCGCCGAAATTCAGACACCCACACAACACCGCCACACCAAAGGTCAGTGATAAACTGGCGGACACAAATCCTCCACCTCCACGGCAACAGAAACACGCCCATGCTATTACGACCCACGAATCCACGCAGCGGTCTTTCAACCGCGGTATTCCATTGGCGGTACACACCGCCGCGCTCAAAATACACACACATCTCCAAAACACCGCCACATTGGACAATTCCAAATACACGCACCTGATACACACACACACACCACTCCCACACACCCAACACAATATAAAACACACACCCACATCACCCACAAACCCCTATGACCAAAAAATCACGAACGAAGGCCAGAGAGAGAGCACAGAATAGACAACCCCATCACACAGAGGCACACAACACCATCACCCACACAACATCCACGCACAAAACACCACACACCACTACACCCACCACACTCATCACCACATACACCACCCCACACATCACACACACCAACCCATGTCACACCAAAGACATCCCGCTTCTCCGAGGAGGAGCTCAGGGTCATGGTGGAGGAAATCGTCCGGGTAGAGCCACAGCTATTTGGCTCACAGGCACAGCACACATCAATAGCCAGGAAGATAGAGTTATGGTGCAGAATAGTGGACAGGGTGAACGCCGTGGGACAGCACCCAAGAAATAGGGAGGACATCAGGAAGAGGTGGAACGACCTACGTGGGAAGGTGCGTTCAACGGTCTCCAGGCACAACATCGCAGTACAGCGGACCCCCACCTCCTCCCCCACAACTAACAACATGGGAGGAGAAAGTCTTGACCATCATGCATCCAGAGGGCCTCGGAGGAGTCAGTGGAGGATGGGACACTGGTAAGTCAAATTTTAACTATCATATCCCCCACCCTACCTGCATGATATCACACACCCCCACCCTCACACCCTCCCCTATCACTCCAAATCCTCACTAATCTACCCATAACACAAACCACCCATCCCAACACCAAGCCCTACATGACACAACTAAGCATGGACACCCCTCACTAAAGCATGCCCACTGCACATACCCAGAACACACCTTCAACCATCATCACACAAACCCACACACAGGAATGCTTGCACTGGGGTACACAAACACCCACCCATTGCACACCATTACACACACACATGCAATAATCATGCTCTTATGCCCCTGCAGGAACACGAAGGACCGTCACCACACCAGAGGGTCCAGACAACACCACTCCCCCCCAGAAGAGGCCCACAGTGACGAGAGCAGCTCTGCCCTACTGGATCCTGATGACCAGCCCGGACCATCGTGGGCCTCGGGACAGTCGGTTCCCCTTGCACAGGCACAGCCCAACACCGTTCTTCCACCCTCTGGTAACACCAGCACAGCACCCACCCAGCGGGCCCAAACCTCCGTACCCAGGACATGTCAATCAGCGGTGTGTCCACCACTACAGGGAACCCAGGATAACCCGCCACCCCAACAACAACAGGGACCTGGGGGCAGTGGTAGTGGGCACACAGTCCAGGGGACGGAGGCACTGGAACACAGGGGAACTGGGAGGGCTGCTGTGCGACAGGGGGCGGACAGGCCAAGGGAACCCACTCTCCACGAGGCCCTCTCCTCCATCATGGGAGCATACCACCACTCCCAGGAGACGATGGCCACGGTCCTGGACAAGTTGCAGGAGACCCTGCGCCTGCAGGACGAACTGTATTTGGGGTTCAGGGAGGAGCTCAGGACCATCAGCTCCGCCCTGGGCAACTTCGTAGGGGTGCTGAAAGACATACAGCAGACCTTGATGGACACCGTGGCACTCCAAGGGGCCCCTGACACTAGCCAGGACGATGAACTGCCCACCACCTCCGCCGACGCTAGTGGACAGGACGCCCCGCCACAGGACCAACACACCAGCACCCCACCCCCTGCAGACAGACAACCACCACGCAAGCGGGCCCTGAGATCCAGGAACAGGACAGAGCAAGATGGCAAGACCCCCGCCAGGAAATGAGACCACCCTGATTGTCACCCCACTGTCCCACTTTGTTACCCTGTCCATACTTAAACTGCACCAGCTCCACTTCCTATGCCCAGATGGGCAGTGCACCTGTGAGACTAATAGACTGGACTCTGCCATGGACATTCCTCCACCATCACCCATCCTCATTTTACAAACCCCTCACATTTCAGAGCACTTTAATAAACACCCTTGAAACACAAAACAATCTGGAGTCAGTCTGTGATTTACTAAATATGTATTATCAATGACAGTGTCATAATGGGTTTACCATTGTAAGGCTAACATACCTATGTCACACATCACAAGCACTTGAAGGATGCAAGCAGTTGACACATAGGTAACCACACCTGTGAAACCGTAATGGAAAGGTACAACTCAGTTTCCAAATAGTGATTGAAATCAAGAAACAGGATAGAGGTAGACGTGTGAAAGTTAATGTAATGGTAAAAATGAATATGTTCTCACCTGTGTCTCACTGGAAATATTGCTGTATGACTGACTCCCTGTTGTCGTTGTCTTCTTCCTCAGCATCATCCTCATCACTGTCCACAGGCTCCACAGACTCCACAGCTGCTACAACACCGTCATCTGGATCATCCTCCTGCAGAAAAGGCACCTGGCGTCGCAATGCCAAATTATGGAGCATGGAGCAGGCGATGATGATGTCACACACCTTCTTCGGTGAGTAGAATAGGGAACCACCTGTCATATGGAGGCACCTGAACCTGGCCTTCAGAAGACCGAAGGTGCGTTCGATCACCCTCCTAGTCCGCCCATGGGCCTCATTGTACCGTTCCTCTGCCCTGGTCCTGGGATTCCTCACTGGGGTCAATAGCCAGGACAGGTTGGGGTAACCAGAGTCCCCCAATAGCCATACACGGTGCCTGTGGAGTTGACCCATCATATCAGGGATGCTGCTATTCCGCAGGATGTAGGCGTCATGCACTGAGCCAGGGAACATAGCATTTAACCTGCGAGATGTACTGGTCTGCCAAACAGACCATCTGGATATTCATGGAATGATAACTCTTCCTGTTCCTGTACACCTATTCACTCCTGTGGGGGGGGACCAGAGCTACATGGGTCCCATCAATGGCACCGATGACGTTGGGGATATGTCCAAGGGCATAGAAGTCACCTTTCACGGTAGGCAAATCCTCCACCTGAGGGAAAATGATGTATCTCCTTACGTGTTTCAGCAGGGCAGACAACACTCTGGACAACACGTTGGAAAACATAGGCTGGGACATCCCTGATGCCATGGCCACTGTTGTCTGAAAAGAGCCACTTCCAAGGAAATGGAGCACTGACAGCACCTGCACGTCAGGGGGGATTCCAGTCGGATGGCGGATTGGTGACATCAGGTCTGGCTCCAACTGGGTACATAGTTCCTGGATTGTGGCACGGTCAAGCCGGTAGGTGACGATGACATGTCTCTCTTCCATTGTCAACAGGTCCACCAGCGGTCGGTACACCGGAGGATTCCGCCATCTCCTCATATGTCCCAGCTGACGGTGCCTACGAAGGACAACAGCGACGAACCAGTCATTATTCCTCCAGGTATGTACCCACAGTTACACACAAGACTACACCACTCACAAAACCCTTCCTGTATGTGTGTTGAGTGTAGGCCTAGCTATGTGTGACGCACAGGTAAATGAAGCCATGTGGGCCCCTGAAATGGCGGCTGCCTGACCTCTAAACTGGGACAATTGGATTGTGGGGTAACAGCGCTGGCGTTGCACACCGTCGCGGTAGATGGTCGTAGACCGCGGCGCAATGCTGCATTGGTTATCATTGAACCCTATGGGTCCCAGGAGCCAATGAACAGGTGCGCCGGCGGTGATGATACGCCCTGCCGCGGATGTCACCGCCGCGGACGTCACCGCCATTTTCTATCTGTTCAATCACTAGATACCTGACCTTCGACAGGAGAGGACCTACACTGCAAGTGCTGCTGTGACCTCGGTCTGGAAGCGACAATGGCTGCTGCGTCTGCGGAAAGGGCCCCTGTCTTCACTGCACAGGAGTTGGAGAAACTGGTAGACGGGGTCCTCCCCGAGTACAAGCTACTCTACGGTCCTCCAGACCAACAGGTTAGTACACAGGGAGCACGTTGTATGGGCTAGGCCTGGGTGGAGAGGGCTGGTTGGAAGAGGGAAGGGGGCAGAGTTCAGGGAACATTAATGCATGTGCCAAATGGCAAGGGTAGGGAGGGGGGACACTTACATCTACGGTGCAGTTGGTAATGGCTTCTCTTCTTCCCTTGTGCATGTCATGTAGGTCAGCGCCCACCAGAAGAGGGTCATTTGGCGTGCCATTGCCAAGGAGGTCTGGACCCTGGGGGCCCACCAGAGGCGGGGCACCCACTGCCGTAAGAGATGGGAGGACATTCGCCGCTGCAGCAAGAAGACGGCGGAGGCTCAGCTGCGGATGGCCTCCCAACGTGGGATGGGTGCCCGTCGCACCATGACCCCCCTGATGTTCCGGATCCTGGCGGTGGCCTACCCGGAGTTGGATGGGCGCTTGAGGGCATCACAGCAGACACAAGGGGGTGAGTACAACCTCATTCTGCTGACTTTGCGCGTAGTGGAGGGGTCTGGGTGGGGGAGGTGGGCTGTGGGTGTCCCTAGGCCAGGGCGAGTTAGGTAGGCAAGGCCCCTCCGTAATGTAGGCCATGTGGCACTCTACCCCACCTCAGCAGAGTGCCAAGTCAAGGTACAGTTGTCCCTGTGGCATACATGCACGCAGATGTCCACCATTGCCATGTAGGCCATATCCCAGAAATTGCATGTGCAGAGGGCAGGAGCACGGCGTAATGCAGGGGGCTGCTGCGTCTGTCTTGTCCGCCAACGGTAGCGGTAATCCATGCACTAAAACTCTCTTTCTTCTGTCTCCCCCCCTTTTTCTGCTCTCCCTGTCCTTTTGTACATCAGCATCAACAGGCAGAGGTACAGTGGCACCGGAACACGAGGGAGCTGCATCCCACATGGCCATGGATGGCCACACCACAGACTCTGAATGCACCAGTAGGACGGAAGGCGAGGGGAGCTTCACGTCGGCCACCGGATCACCAAGCAGCGACACGGACTCGTCCGCCGATGGGGGCTCCCTTGTGGTGGCGGCACCATCTGTGCCCCCCACCTCTACAGGTACAGCCGCCACCTCCCCTACCAGCCCCGCCCTCCCAGCAGCCCCTCAGCGTTCGCCCCGTGCCCGCTCACCCAGGAGGGTGGGCATCACCTTCACCGCAGGCCCTGCCCCAGTCACCCCTGCTGCCCTCAGTGAGGAGGCCATTGACCTCCTCGGGTCACTCACTGTTGGGCAGTCTACCATTGTGAATGCTATCCAGGGTGTAGAACGAGAGTTGCAACACGGTAATGCATTCCTGGAGGGCATTCATTCTGGTCAGGCTGTCCTTCAGCGAACCCTGCAATCTCTGGCCTCAGCACTGATGGCAGCCATTGTCCCTGTCTCTAGCCTCCCCCCTCCATCTTCCTCCACCCAGACCCAATCTCCTGTACCCCAGCCCATCCCAAGCACACCTACAGACCAGCATGCACACAAGTCAACACACCCAAGTAGCTCAAGCAAACATAGGCACCACACACACCACATGCACTCACGCAAGCCTCACCCACGTACAGACACAGCAACATCCACTGCCTCCACTGTGTCCCCCTCTTCCTCTTCTCCCTCCTCCCTCCCAGTCTCGTCTACACACACACCTGCATGCACCACATCTACAGGCACCATGAATCGCACAAGGACACCCAGCACCACAAGCCGCTCACCTGCACTCACCAACTCCACTGCCATTTACACGTCCCCTGTGTCCTCTCCCAGTGTGTCTGTGACGCCCCCTCCCAAAGTACACAAACGCCGGCAATCACTCACCCAGCATCCATCCACCTCACGACAGCCTCCAGTACCTGCACCTGCACCCAAAACACCTAAAGTGACACCTCCGACAACCACCTCCACTTCCTCCACTCCCAGACCCCCTCCAACTACCCATCCCAGTGTTCGTCAGAAACTGTCCCTCTGTAAAGTTGACCTTTTTGCCCCTACCCCACCCCCTCCAATTCATCAGTCCCGTCGTAGCGCCTCAGCCAAAAAGCCTCCAATACCAGTGGTGCCTGTTCAAGGTTTGTGGAGTGCACCGGCCACCAGGGCAGGCAGTAGGACCCGGAGCCAAGGCACTGGCAGCCCACCCCCTGTAAAGGCTCTAAAATTGGAGTGGACGACGGGAACGTGTTAAGACTCCTGGTGGGAAAACAACTGACATGGGCTCCAAGGGGATTGGAGAGTCAGCTGTGACTCCACCAAAGGTGAGGAAGGGCCAGAGGAAGTCTGCCTAGCCTGTTGTGAGTGTCACGGCGGAGAAGTGCGCCATCATTTCCGGCGGTCGACACACAACCGCCAGCACCGTCGTCACTGGTCAGGAGACCACCGCCAGAGTCACAGCCCAGGAGGGCCCAAGTATCGTCACTGGTCCAGAGACCACCGCCAGAGTCACAGAGCAGGAGGGCACAAGTATCGTCACTGGTCAGGAGACCACCGCCAGAGTCACAGCCCAGGAGGGCCCAAGTATCGTCACTGGTCCAGAGTCCACCTCCAGAGTCACAGCCCAGGAGGGCACAAGTATCGTCACTGGTCAGGAGACCACCGCCAGAGTCACAGCCCAGGAGGGCCCAAGTATCGTCACTGGTCCAGAGTCCACCTCCAGAGTCACAGCCCAGGAGGGCACAAGTATCGTCACTGGTCAGGAGACCACCGCCGGAGTCACAGCCCAGGAGGGCACAAGTATCGTCACTGGTCAGGAGACCACCGCCAGAGTCACAGCCCAGGAGGGCCCAAGTATCATCACTGGTCCAGAGACCACCGCCAGAGTCACAGCCCAGGAGGGCACAAGTATCGTCACTGGTCAGGAGACCACCGCCGGAGTCACAGCCCAGGAGGGCACAAGTATCGTCACTGGTCAGGAGACCACCGCCAGAGTCACAGCCCAGGAGGGCCCAAGTATCGTCACTGGTCCAGAGACCACCGCCAGAGTCACAGCCCAGGAGGGCACAAGTATCGTCACTGGTCAGGAGACCACCGCCAGAGTCACAGCCCAGGAGGGCCCAAGTATCGTCACTGGTCCAGAGTCCACCTCCAGAGTCACAGCCCAGGAGGGCACAAGTATCGTCACTGGTCAGGAGACCACCGCCGGAGTCACAGCCCAGGAGGGCACAAGTATCGTCACTGGTCAGGAGACCACCGCCAGAGTCACAGCCCAGGAGGGCCCAAGTATCGTCACTGGTCCAGAGTCCACCTCCAGAGTCACAGCCCAGGAGGGCACAAGTATCGTCACTGGTCAGGAGACCACCGCCGGAGTCACAGCCCAGGAGGGCACAAGTATCGTCACTGGTCAGGAGACCACCGCCAGAGTCACAGCCCAGGAGGGCCCAAGTATCGTCACTGGTCCAGAGACAACCGCCAGAGTCACAGCCCAGGAGGGCACAAGTATCGTCACTGGTCCAGAGACCACCGCCAGAGTCACAGCCCAGGAGGGCACAAGTATTGTCACTGGTCAGGAGACCACCGCCAGAGTCACAGCCCAGGAGGGCCCAAGTATCGTCACTGGTCCAGAGACCACTGCCAGAGTCACAGCCCAGGAGGGCACAAGTATCGTCACTGGTCAGGAGACCACCGCCAGAGTCACAGCCCAGGAGGGCCCAAGTATCGTCACTGGTCCAGAGACCACCGCCAGAGTCACAGCCCAGGAGGGCCCAAGTATCGTCACTGGTCAGGAGACCACCGCCAGAGTCACAGCCCAGGAGGGCACAAGTATCGTCACTGGTCAGGAGACCACCGCCAGAGTCACAGCCTAGGAGGGCACAAGTGTCATCACTGGTCAGGAGACCACCGCCGGAGTAAGTGCCCAGGAGGGCACAAGTATCGTCACTGGTCAGGAGACCACCGCCGGAGTCAAAGCCCAGGAGGGCACCGGCTGCCACAGCCCCGCTGGGCAATGATGGAACGTCATGCCACACACCAGTGCCCAGTGTAGAGAACGTCATGCCACACACCAATGTCCGTAGCAGAACCGCCATGTCAAAGCACCGCTGAACAGGGCAAAGACCGCCATGGCAAAGCACCGCTGAACAGGGCAAAGACCGCCATGGCAAAGCACCGCTGAACAGGGCAAAGACCGCCATGGCAAAGCACCGCTGAACAGGGCAAAGACCGCCATGTCAAAGCAGTGCTGAACAGGGCAAAGGCAAAGACCGCTATGGCAAAGCAACGTTGAACAGGGCAGGCACCGGGTAGGAATGAATGGGCCGCCACATCAGGCATCCTTATCCCATGTGCAGCTGGGACAGTGACAGCACAGGAACTTTCTCAGGGAGACTCATCCAGTCTGGGCACCAGTTCCCCTCAGTACCACTAGAGACCTGCATCTACTTGAGTGACTGTGGCTTTGCACTCCCCAGGATGGCACTGTGGGCACCCCACCCACTGTAGAGACTTGAGTGACTGTGGCTTTGCACTCCCCAGGATGGCACAGTGGGCACCCCACCCACTGTAGAGACTTGAGTAACTGTGGCTTTGCACTCCCCAGGATGGAACAGTGGGCACCCCACCCACTGTAGAGACTTGAGAGACTGTGGCTTTGCACTCCCCAGGATGGTACAGTGGGTACCCTACCCACTGTAGAGACTTGAGAGACTGTGGCTTTGCACTCCCCAGGATACATCAATGGGCATGGAGCCCCGTCATGGATCTGGCTTCGCAGTCATCCGGCTGAGGTGCCCCCCCCTTCCCTTCCCCCTGAAGTGCCTGTAGTATTTCTATCTGATGCCCCGGCAGTGTTCTCTCCGATTGTGGTCAGGTATCCTTTGTGGGCCTCACCCATGCATTTTTGGACTGTTGGTGCACGGACATTGTTGTGTACATATCTGCACTACTTCTCGTATTGTATATAATTATGACTGATTTTCAAATATACATCTGTATATTTTTGTATGACATGTATATTGCCACATTACAATGTTTGACCGAATTTCGCATTGTCTTTTCATTCTTCCGGGGGGATTGTGGGTTGTTACTGTGATTTTTGTGAATGTATTGGTGTGTATGTTTTAATATGCGAGGGTGGGGTGTTTGGTGGGTGTCCCCCTAACTTTTGCCTCCCCCCTCCTCTATGTCGTAGGTGCAGTACTCACCGTTGTCTTTGGCGCCTACGTAGCTGTTGGTCGTAGAGGAGCAGAAACACAAGGGCTGGTAGTATTTGTAGTTCCGGCTCCATGGAGTCCTCGTTCCTCGTGGGATGTGTTCAGGTGAGCGTTTTCCCATAGCAAAAGCTGTTTCCGCCGTGTTTTTATCCACGGAGAATCCGCCCCGAAAAAGGTGGCGGATTGGCGGGTTGTAATACTGTGGGCGGTACATTGTCTCCCGCCTGTCTGTTGGCGGTGACCGCCGTGCTGCTTGTTTGCACCGCCGTGGCGGGCGGTGTGTTAAAGTGGCTGTCTTTGTTGGCGGTTTCCGCCAGGGTCATAATTCACTTTTTTGGTCCGCCGGCCTGTTTGCAGTATTTCCGCAGCTTTAACACCGTCCGCCAGGTTTGTAATGACCACCTAAGGGCCTGATTTAGAGTTTGGTGGATGGGGTTATTCCATGGCAAACTTGACGGATATCCCATCCACCATATTACGATCCCATTATATCCTATGGGAATCGTAATATGGTGGACAGGATATCTGTCACATTTGTGACAGAGTAGCCCGTCCGCTGAACTGTAAATCATGCCTCATGTTTAGAATACTCCACTAACAGCCAATTGACCTTTGAAATCCCCAAAATTTCACAGAGGTAGCCAACTACTATAATTTACTAATAGAAAGCCCTTTCTACCAACATGAATAATGAAGGCAAACTGAGGGGTTAATTATGACATTGGCGGTCCCATGGTGGGGAGGATGCCACCGGCTTGCCGGTGGTGCCCCCCCTCTGGTATTACAATGTTTCCACTCGGCTGACTGGCGGGAACATTGTAAAACTATGTTCCTGCTGGGCTGACCGGCTGTAACAGTGCTACGGTATTTGTCTCGGCTCCCTTAATGGAAACAAGGCCAGTACCGCAGCACACCAGCACCCTTGGAATGCGTATTGTCTGCAAAGCAGACAGTGTGCATGCTGATGGTCTTGGGCAGGGGCCCCTGGAACTGCCCATACCCTGTGCAGTGCAGGGCCCCCTTGTGGCCCCCGGAACTGGCTTTCTGCCAGCCTTCCATGGCAGGGTGGCCATTATTTAGTATATACTAATAAAGAATGTTATGTGATGTTATGTGATGTTATGTTATGTTATGTTATGTTATGTTATGTTATGTTAAAATGTTTATAAAGTGCATAGCTGGCCCAGCATAAGGGCTTCTCAGTTCTGGTCTATAAAACACACACTGCAGAGCCCGCACCCCAAGGATCGGAAAGAGACTAGATGGAAAAAGCTATGTCTTAAGGGACTTCCTAATAATGAATATTTCTCATAGAAAGAGGAAATGTGTTCCAGAGGGAAGGAGCCAGGGCATGGAAAGACCTGCTCTAGGTCTCCTTACTCGGGGAACTGTGGGCAGACTAAGGCCCTCATTATGAGTGTGGCAGTCCAAGGACACCTACACTCGCATGGATGGTCGGAAAGCCGCACTCCAGGAGGTCCGTCAGGCACATTACAACCCTGGCGGATGGACTCACCTAAAGATCGCTGTCCCCACCAGGAACATGGTTCCCGACATGGTGACGGTGGCCTGAGTTGTACTCAGCCAGGGTAGCGCTGAACTCATTGCAGCCTGGCTGATTACAACTGAGCTTTGCTCCAGCCTTTCCATGGCGAGAACCCTGCCATGGAAAGGCTGGTGGAAAGCCAGGGATGACGGGGGGGCCTGCACTATCCATGCCTATGGCATGGGCAGTGCAGAGGCACCCCTGCTCAGCACTGTAGGAATGCCACCAATATAGTGGCACTCTCCCCACCGGGCAGCCTGACGGAAACATTGTAATATGCTCAGGCGGGCGTTACTGCCATGGCAGTGGCATCCTCCCTGCGCGCTTGGCGGTCCCGTGTTGGGACCACCAAACTCATAATGAGGCCTTAAGGTTGGCAGAGCGCAGGTGGCGAGTAGGACAGTATGATGAAATATGATGGCTCAGAATGGAAGCCATCTGAGTAAAGAATCTTATGAGCAATGCAAAGTTTCTTTGTGATAGATTTATTGGCACCCAGGTATAAAATAATGCAGTAATCCAAACGCCACAATATAACCACCTGAATGATAGTTTGGCGGGTGTGTGAATCAAAAAAGCACAGAATTGGTTTGAGGCATCTCATGAGACCAAAACTGGTGCCAGCAACCGATTTGGCTTGGGCCTCAAAGGCAAGGATCCAAACTCAAAGGTTTTTGATGCAAGATTTGGGTTTGGGGAGAGGCCCAAGGGAAGAGTGACACCAGTGGTAGTTCAAGGAAAAAGTTTGTTTGCCTAGGGGAAGAATCTCTGCCTTATTAGCATTAAGGCGTAGACAGTTGTTCGTCATCCATTCTGCCACCACAGTTATACCTTTTGAAACTTGGCCCTGTCTTGTGATGGATTGTCCCATATGGAAAGTGTAAGCTGAGTGTCGTCTGCATAGAATATCAATGTAAGCCCTACAGATTTCACAACCTGTGCTAAAGGCTGGATACAGTTGTTAAACAATGTGGGGCTTATTGATGAACCCAGAGGGACGTCATACTGGTGTGCATGAGGTTGGGAGCTGCACGGAGGAGAGATGACCTGGAAGGAGTGCTTGGAAAGAAAGGAATCAAACCAATAGAGAACAACACCTCCTATGCCAATACTCTGCAAGTGAGCGAGTAAGGTTTGATGTGACACCATATCAAAAGCAGCTCTTAGGTTGAGTAGGATCAATGCTGATGATCTGCCTCCATCCAAAGAGCTACGAAGGTGCTCGGAGACCACCAGGAGTGCAGATTCCATGCTGTGCACCGATCAGAAGCCACTTTGAGAGGTGTCCATGATGCTGTTATCCTCTAAGAAGCTGGTTAGGATGCCATTGACATACCGCTTTTGCAAGAAAGGGTAGGAGGGAAACAGGGTGGACGTTTTTGGGCTTAGAAGCATCTAAGGATGGTATCTTAAGAAGCGGGATTACTTTAGCGGGCTTCCAAGGACCAGGTACAGAGGCGGTGGACAAAAAGATACTGACTAGTTCTAAGGTGGGAGGAAGAAGCTGTTCCTGAAGTTTAGTAAAATATCTGGTTTGAGTGGGTCAGCGGGAGAGCCGGATTTCACATGGCTACAGAGAGTGTGAAAAGTAGGCAGGCTTAACAGAGGAAATGAGCTGAGTAGGGCTATCAAAGCCATGTCCAGTACCAGCGTCCCAGACTCCACCCTAGCCACTGAGTTGGCCCTGGGAGGGAGTGCGAGTAAATGCCCACAATCTTTTTCGAAAATTAGTCAGCTAATTTATCAGTGTATGCTAGAAGCTACAGTCTGGTCAGCAGGGAGCCCAAGTTTCATGAGGCTATTCACTAAGCTGAAGATTTCTTTAGCCAGATTCTTACTGCTATTTATTTTGCTAGCATAATATTCTGCCCTAGATTTCATGATCGATTTGTGGTAAGATTTAATAGCTGATCTATATAAAACCTTTAGCGTCGGATCATATGATCTCCTCGAGAAGTGTTCTAAAGCCTTGCATTGCTTTTTTCCCATGATAAGGGCCTCAGTGACCCAGAAGACAGTAAGGTGGTCATTACAACCCTGGCGGACGGTGTTAAAGCGGTGGTAAGACCGCCAATAGGCCGGCAGTAAAAAAATAGCAATTACGACTGTGGCGGAAACCGCCAAGAAAGACAGCCACTTTAACACTCCGACCGCCACGGCGGTACAAACAAACAGCTTGGCGGTCACTGCCAACAGACAGGCGGGAGACAATGTACCGCCCACACTATTATGACAGGCCAATCCGCCACCTTTTCTGGGGTGGATTCACTGCGGATAAAAACACGGCGGAAACAGGATTTTCGAAGGGAAAATGCTCACCTCATCACACTCCACGAGGAACAAGGACACCATGGAACCGGAACTCCAAATCCTACCTGCGATAGTCTTTCTGCTCCTCTATCAGGAGCACGAACGCCGGTGGCGAAGACCACGGTGAGTACTGCACCTACAACACAGGGGAGGGGGAGGCAAAAAACAGGGACACACACACACGCAACACCCCCACCTCCACCCCCACCCTCACCCACTACAACACACACACTAATGCATATCAATACATCACAGTTACACCCCCCAAACCCCGCTGGAGGAATGCAAAGACCAAAGAAAATGAGTGTAACCATCGGAATATATTACAAACAAGTAGGCAGAAATATATATACACCATGTACAAAATATATACCAAGCATAGTAGTCCAGGTAGTGTTCTAAGAAAGTCCGTGGAACACTGGGACCACACGGTATGGGCGAGGCCCACACAAGATCCCCGACCATGACAGAGAGAACACTGCAGGGGCATCAGACAGCAAGAAAACAGGCACTTAAGGGGGAGGGAAAATGGGGGGGGCACCTCAGCCGCTTGAGTGCACAACGCCAAATCCACGAGGGGGCCACATGCCCACAGTTACATCCTGGGGAGTGAAAAGCCACAGTCTCTCAAGTCTCTACAGTGGGTGGTTTGCCCACTGTTCAATCCTGGGGAGTGCAAAGCCACAGTCTCTCAAGTCTCTACAGTGGGTGGTTTGCCCACTGTTCAATCCTGGGGAGTGCAAAGCCACAGTCTCTCAAGTGGATAACAGTCTCCACTGGTTCTGGAGGGGGCATGGTGCCCAGAGTGCTTCATCCTGTGAAGGACAGAGGTAGTGGATGGATGTCTTCACTGGTTCTGGAGGGGGCATGGTGCCCAGAGTGCTTCATCCTGTGAAGGACAGAGGTAGTGGATGGATGTCTCCACTGGTTCTGGAGGGGGACTGGTGCCCAGAGTGCTTCATCCTGTGAAGGACAGAGGTAGTGGTTGGATGTCTTCACTGGTTCTGGAGGGGGACTGGTGCCCAGAGTGTTTCATCCTGTGAAGGACAGAGGTAGTGGATGTCTTTCTCCACTGGTTCTGGAGGGGGACTGGTGCCCAGAGTGCTTCATCCTGCTGAGGACAGAGGTAGTGGATGGATGTCTCCACTGGTTCTGGAGGGGGACTGGTGCCCAGAGTGCTTCATCCTGTGAAGGACAGAGGTTGTGGATGGATGTCTCCACTGGTTCTGGAGGGGGACTGGTGCCCAGAGTGCTTCATCCTGTGAAGGACAGAGGTAGTGGATGTCTTTCTCCACTGGTTCTGGAGGGGGACTGGTGCCCAGAGTGCTTCATCCTGTGAAGGACAGAGGTAGTGGATGTCTTTCTCCTCTGGTTCTGGAGCAGGACTGGTTCCCAGAGTGCTTCATCCTGCTAAGGCAGAGGTAGTGGATGGATGTCTCCACTGGTTCTGGAGGGGGACTAGTGCCCAGAGTGCTTCATCCTGTGAAGGACAGAGGTAGTGGACGTCTTTCTCCAGTGGTTCTGGAGGGGGACTGGTGCCCAGAGTGCTTCATCCTGTGAAGGACAGAGGTAGTGGATGTCTTTCTCCACCTGTTCTGGAGGGGGACTGGTGCCCAGAGTGCTTCACCCTGCTAAGGACAGAGGTAGTGGATGGATGTCTCCACTGGTTCTGGAGGGGGACTGGTGCCCAGAGTGCTTCACCCTGTGAAGGACAGAGGTAGTGGATGTCTTTCTCCACTGGTTCTGGAAGGGGCTTTGTGCCCAGAGTGCTTCATCCTGCTAAGGATAGAGGTAGTGGATGGATGTCTCCACTGGTTCTGGAGGGGGACTGGTGCCCAGAGTGCATCACTCACCCCGTGACGGACTCAGTTGCGTCAGTGCCCCTGCCGCTCATGGGCTAGCGGTGCTTGAGTTGGCGGTGCCCTGTTCAGCGGTGCTTGAGTTGGCGGTGCCCTGTTCAGCGGTGCTTGAGTTGGCGGTCCTTCATGGCCCAGCAGGCCTTTTGCTGGCGGTCCTTCATGGCCCAGCGGGGCTGGTGCTGGCGGTGGCCTCCTGGGCAGCTGTGCTGGGGCTGGCGGTGGCCTCCTGTGCAGCTATTCTGGGGCTGGCGATGGCCTCCTGGGCAGCTGTGCTGGGGCTGGCAGTGGCCTCCTGGGCAGCTGTGCTGGGGCTGGCAGTGGCCTCCTGGGCAGCTGTGCTGGGGCTGGCGGTGGCCTCCTGTGCAGCTGGGCTGGGGCTGGTGGTGGCCTCCTGGCCAGCTGTGCTGGGGCTGGCGGTGGCCTCCTGGGCAGCGGGGCTGGGGCTGGCGGTGGCCTCCTGGGCAGCTGGGCTGGGGCTGGCGGTGGCCTCCTGGGCAGCGGGGATGATGGCGGTCTTCTCCAATGTGCAGCTCTTCCCAGACTTGCCGGGTTTCTTGTGGCCCTTCCCCACCTTGGAAGGTGTCACAGCTGACTCCACACTCCCAACGGGACCCCTGGGAGCGGCTTTGGTGGCTGGAGTCTTCCCCCTCTCCAGCCGGGCACTGGCCAACTTCTGATGCTTCACAGGTGGGGGACTGTCTGTGCTGCGGCTCCGTGCCACACTGGCTGTCCTGGTGGCCGGTGCACTCCACATACCGGTGACTACAGGCACCACTGGTCCCGGAGATGTTGTGGCTGAGGTGCTACTTCGGGACCGATGAGATGGACGGGGTGGGAAAAAGGTCAAGGGTGGACAGGAAAAGTTTTTGGGACACACTGGGACGGGTAGCTGGAGGGGGTTTGGGAGTGGAGGAAGAGGTGGTGGTAGTAGCAGGTGTGCGTTTGGTGACTTTGGGTGAAGGTGCATGCGCTGGAGGCTGTCGTGAGGTGGATGGCTGTTGGGTGGGTGTGTGCCTGCATTTTTGTATCTTGGGAGGGGGCGTCACAGACACACTGGGAGAGGACACAGGGGACGTGAGAATGGTAGTGGGGGTGGTGACTGCACATGAGCGGGGTGTGCTGGTGGGTGTGCTGGTGAGGGACATAGTGGCTGTAGAGGTAGTGCATGCAGGTGTGAGTGTAGACGAGACTGGGAGGGAGGAGGGAGACGACGAGGAGGGGGACACAGTGGAGGCTGTGGATGTTGGTGTGTCTGCATGTGTGTGTTGCTTGCGTGAGTGCCTGTGGGATGTGTGGTGCTTATGTTTGCCAGAGCTTCCCTTGTGTGTTGAGGTGTGTGCAGGCTGGTCTGATGATGTGCTTGGGATAGGCAGAGGTACAGGGGATTGGGTCTTGTTGGAGGAAGTTGGAGGGGGGAGTCTAGAGACGGGGACAATGGCTGCCGTCAGTGCTGAGGCCAGAGTTTGAAAAGCTCGGTGAAGGGCCGTCTGACCAGAATGAATGCCCTCCAGGAATGCATTAGTTTGTTGTAACTGCCTTTCTACACCCTGGATGGCATTCAAAATGGTAGACTGCCCAACAGTGAGGGACCTGAGGAGGTCAATGGCGTCCTCACTGAGGGCAGCAGGGGTGACTGGGGCAGGGCCTGAGGTGCCTGGGGCGAAGGTGATGCCTACCCTCCTGGGTGAGCGGGCACGGGGCGAAGGCTGAGGGGCTGCTGGGAGGGCGGTGCTGGTAGGGGGGGAGGCGGCTGTACCTGTAGATGCGGGGGGCACAGATGTTGCCGCCACCACAAGGGAGCTCCCATCAGAGGACGAGTCCGTGTCGCTGGTGTCAGCTCCTGTCCCCGCCGTGGAGCTCCCCTAGCCCTCCGTCCCACTGGTGAATTCCGAGTCCATAGTCTCGCCCTCCAGGGCCATGTGGGATGCAGCTCCCTCGTGCTCCGGTGCCACTGCTCCTCCGCCTGATGATGCTAATGCACACAAGAACAGGGAGACCACAAAAAGGGGGGGGGACAACAGAAGAAAGACATGTTGAGTGCATGGATTACCGCTACCGTTGGCGGACAAGAAAGACACAGAAGCCCCCTGCACTACACCGCGCTCTTGCGCTCCACTGTTCAATTCCTGGGAAATGGCCTACAAGGCTATGGACGACATCTGCACACATAGATGACACAGGGGCATGAATAGCTGTACTTGGCACTCTACAGAGGTGGGGTGGGGTGCCACATGGCTTGCCTTATGGAGGGGCCTTGCCTACGGAACTCGCCCTGGCCTAGGGAAACCCACAGCCCTCCTCCCCCACCCAGACAACTCCACTGCGTGCAAAGTCAGCAGAATGAGAGTGTACTCACCCCCTTGTGTCTGCTGTGATGCCCTCAAGCGCCCATCCAACTCCGGTTAGGCCACTGCCAGGATCCCGAACATCAGGTGGGTCATGGTGCGACGGGCACCCCTCCCACGTTGGGAGGCCATCCCCAGCTGAGCCTCCACCGTCTTCGTGCTCCAGCGGCGAATGTCCTCCCATCTTTTACGGCAGTGGGTGCTCCATCTGGGGTAGACCCCCAGAGTCCGGACGTCCTTGGCGATGGCACGCCAAATATCTTTCTTCTGGTGGGCGCTGACCTACATGAAATGTACAGGGAAAGAAGAGAAGTTATTACCAACTGCACCGTCAAAGGGATTGGCCCCCATCCCTACCCTTGCCATGTGGCACATGCATTCACCGTCTTTCATGCACGCAGCACTCTGCCCCCTCCCTTCTTACATACAGCCCTCTTCACACAGGCATAGCCCATACAACATGCTCCCTGTGTACTTACCTGTTTGTCTAGAGGACCGTAGAGTAGCGTGTACTGGGGGAGGACCCCATCCACGAGCTTCTCCAACTCCTCTGTGGTGAAGGCAGGGGCCCTTTCCCCAGACGCATGAGCCATTGTCTCTTCCAGACCGAGGTCACAGCAGCACTTGCAGTGTAGGTCCTCTCCTGTCGAAGATCAGGTATCAAGTGATTGAACAGATAGAAAATGGCGGTGACGTCCGCGGTGGTGCGTACCGTCACCACCGCCATACATCGTCATTGGCTCCTGGGACCCATAGGGTCCAATGTTAACCAATGCAGCACTGCGCAGCGGTCTTCGACCGCCTACCGCGACGGTGTACTACGCCAGCGGAGTTACCTCACATCCCATTGTCCCACTTTAGAGGTCAGGCAGCCGCCATTTCAAGGGCCCACATGGCTTCATTTTCAACTGCGTCACACATACCTAGGCCTAGACTCAACACACATACAGGCCACCTTTTGTGTATGATTGGTGTTCTGGGTAAACTGTGGGTACGTACCTCTGAGTTGTTTGACTCTGTGCTCGCTGTTGTTCTTCATAGGCACCGTCTGCTGGGACATGTGAGGAGATGGCAGCATCCTCCGGTGTACTGACCGTTGGTGGACCTGTCGACAATGGAGGAGCGACATTTGATAATCACCTACAGGCTTGACCGTGCCACAATCCAGGAACTGTGTACCCAGTTGGAGCCAGACCTGATGTCAGCAATCCGCCATCCCACAGGAATCCCCCCTCAAGTGCAGGTGCTGTCAGTGCTCCATTTCCTTGCTAGTGGCTCATTTCAACAACTGTGGCCATGGCATCAGGGATGTCCCAGCCTATGTTTTCCAACATATTGTCCAGAGTGTTGTCTGCCCTTCTGAAACACATGCGGAGCTACATCGTCTTCCCTCAGGTGGAGGATTTGCCTACAGTGAAAGGTGATTTCTATGCCCAGAGACATATCCCGAACATCATAGGTGCCATTGATGGGACCCATGTGGCTTTGGTCCCCCCCCACAGGAGTGAACAGGTGTACAGAAACCGGAAGAGTTATCATTCTATGAATGTACAGATGGTATGTTTGGCAGACCAGTACATCTCCCATGTGAATGCCATGTTCCCTGGCTCAGTGCATGACGCCTACATCCTGCGGAATAGCAGCATCCCTTATGTGATGGGTCAACTCCAGAGGCACCGTGTGTGGCTATTAGGTGAGCACCTGGAAGCAAGTCAGTGGGAATGGTTGTCTGGGTCTGGGGTTATCCCTCCAGGTTAGTGTGTGTCTAACAGTTTCCCCTCGCCATTTCCAGGTGACTCTGGTTACCCCAACCTGTCATGGCTACTGACCCCAGTGAGGAATCCCAGGACCAGGGCAGAGGAACGCTACAATGAGGCCCATGGGCGAACTAGGGGGGTGATCGAGCGGGCCTTCGGCCTCCTGAAGGCGAGGTTCAGGTGCCTCCATATGAAAGGTAGATCCCTATTCTACTCACCAAAGAAGGTGTGCCAGATCATCATGGCCTGCTGCATGCTTCACAACTTGGCTTTGCGACGCCAGGTGCCTTTTCTGCAGGAGGATGGTCCAGATGGCAGTGTTGTTGCAGCTGTGGAGCCTGTGGACAGTGATGAGGAGGAAGCAGAGGAAGAAGACATGCACAACAGGGACTCAGTGATCCAGCAATATTTCCAGTGAGACACAGGTAGGAATACAAACCTGCCTACTACATGTACTTTAACACTACTACCTCTCTCCTGTCTGTCGTTTTCACCCAGTGTATGGTCACTGAGTTGTCACTTTCCCTTACGATTTCACAGATGTGGGTCCCACTGTGTGACATCTGCTTAGATTCCTAATGGACTAGAGCTGTGTGACATAGGTAGGTTGACATTACTATTTAAAAAACATTTTGTCACTGTAATTGCTAATACACTATTTCGAAATCACAGAACGACTCCAGATCATTTTGTGCTTTAGGTGTGTTTATTTAAATGCTCAAAATTGGAGGGGGTAGTGAAATGGTGAGGGGTGATGGCGGAGGAGTGTCCATGGCAGAGTCCAGTCTATTAGTCTCACAGGTGCATTGCCCATATGGGCATAGGAAGTGGGGCTGGGGCAGTTTAATTATGGACAGGGTGACAAAGTGGGACAGTAGGATAACAATCAGGGTGGTCTCATTTCTTGGCGGGGGTCTTGGCATCGTTCTCTGTCATGTTCCTGGATCTCAGGGATCGTTTGTGGGGTGGTTCTCCCTCTGCAGGGGGTGGGGTGCTGGTGTGGTGGTCCTGTGGCGGGGCGTCCTGTCCAATAGCGCCGGCGGAGGTGGTGGGCAGTTCATCGTCCATGCTAGTGTCAGTGGCCCCTTGTAGTGCCACAGTGTCCCTCCTGGTGTTGAGTACTTCCTTCAACACCCCTACGATGGTGCCCAGGGTGGAGCTGATGGTTCTGAGTTCCTCCCTGAAGCCCATATACTGTTCCTCCTGCATGCGCTGGGTCTCCTGAAACTTGGCCAGTATAGTTGCCATCGTCTCCTGGGAGTGGTGGTAGGCTCCCATGATGGAGGAGAGGGCCTCATGGAGAGTGGGTTCCCTTGGCCTGTCCACCCCCTGTCGCACGGCAGCCCTCCCAGTTCCCCTGTGTTCCTGTGCCTCCGTCCCCTGGACCGTGTGCCCACTACCACTGCCCCCAAGTCCCCGTTAGCCTGGGTTCCCTGTAGTGGTGGACACACAGCTGATTGACGTGTCCTGGGGACGGAGGTATGGGCCCGCTGGGTGGGTGCTGTGCTGGTGTTTCCAGAGGGGGGAAGGTCTGTGGTGGCCTGTGCCTGTGTGAGGGGAACCGACTGTCCAGAGGTCCCCGATGGTCCGGGCTGGTCATCTAGATCCAGTTGGACAGAGGTGCTGTCATCACTGTGGGCCTCTTCTGTTGGTGGTGTGGACATGTGTGGACCCTCCTGTCCGGTGACGTTGGGTAAGGGTCCTGCAGGGGTATAAAAGGATGGTTATAAAATCTGTGTGTGTAATGGTGTGCAATGGGTAGGTGACCGTGCACCCCAGTGCCAGCATTCCTGTGTGGGAGCTTGTTTGATGATGGTTTAGGGGGGTGTATGGGTATGTGCAGTGGGCATGCTTTGGTGATGGGTGTCCATGCTTTGTTGTTGCATGCAGGGCTTGGTGTTGGGATGTGTGGTTTGTGATGTTGGGACATATGTGAGGAGTTGGGGTGCTGGGGGTGAGGGTGAGGGTGGGGGTATGTGATAGCATGCAGGTAGGGTGTGGGATGTAATAGTAAAGCTTTGTCTTACCAGAGTCCATTCCTCCACCTAATCCTGTGAGGCCCTCAGGATGCAGAATCGCCAAGACCTGCTCCTCCCATGTTGTTAGTTGTGGGGGAGGAGGTGGGGGTCCGACGCCAGTCCTCTGAACCGTCAGGTGGTGTCTTGAGACCACGGAACGCACCTTCCCCCGTAGGTCGTTCCACCTCTTCCTTATGTCCTCCTGATTTCTTGGGTGTTGTCCCACTGCGTTGACCCTGTCCACTATTCTTCGCCATAGCTCCATCTTTCTAGCTATGGAGGTGTGTTGCACCTGTGCTCCGAATAGCTGTGGCTCTACCCGGACGATTTCCTCCACCATGACCCTGAAATCCTCCTCCGAGAACCTGGGGTGTCTTTGCCGTGCCATGGGGTGGTGTAGGTGATATGTAGGGTGGAGTGTGTGGTGATAAGTGTGGTGATATGTAGTGGTGTGTTGTGTGAGGTGCGTGGAAGTTGTGTGGGTGAAGGTGTTGTGTGCCTGTGGATGCTGTTGTTCTTGCTGGTGGTGTCTCTCTCTGGCCTTCTCTCGGTAATTTTGTCGTAGGGGTTTGTGGGTGATGTGGGTGTTAGTTTTATATTGTAATGGGTGTGTGGGAGTGGTGTGTGTATCTGTATCAGGTGTGTGTATTTCTAATTGTCCAATGTGGTTGTGTTTTGTAAGAGTGTGTGTATTTTGAACGTGGCAGTGTGTACCGCCAATGGAATACTGCGGTTGAAAGACCGCCGCGTGGATTCGTGTGTCGTGATAGTGTGGGCGTATTTCTATTGGCGTGACAGTGAAGGTTTTGTTTTCGCCAGTTTATCACTGACCTTTGGTGTGGCGGACTTGTCTGGGTGTCTGACTTTTGGCGGATTCCGAGATGTGGGTCATAATAGCTGTGGCGGTCTTCTGCACGGCAGTAAGCGGCTTTTACCGCCAATGTTGTAATGACCGCCTAAGTCTCTTCTTTACAGAGACCCGCCCAACTGGAAGAAAAGCATCTAAAGCAGAGGTTAGCCAACGATCCAACACTGGGGGGCAGCCGAGTGTGACTAGCATTGATAAACTGCCCACATTTTTGAAGGTCGAGCTTCTGCCACGGATACTTAAAAACATATTTTGTATGTGTAGTCTGCTTGCAAGAAAGGAGAAAGGTCAAAGGAATAAAAAAGAAGTTGGTCCATAGCATAGATAGAGGAGCTGCAAATTGTAGGGTGTTAAGATTAGAAAACACCGGGTCAAGAAACTGACTGGCGGAATGTGTGGCTCCTCCCACAAGTCGAATTAGCTGAATAGCAGCAACATCATCAATGAACTTGGCAATATCACTTTCCTGGATGGACTCTAGATGGAGATTGAGGTCCCTGAGGATGTTGAAATTTGCCAATTTGATGACCAGAGGAGTGATGAAGTTTATTAAAGCCTCCTTGAAAGCTTTAGGGGGACTAGCAGGCGATAGATTAACAGGCCAGAAAAAGTAAAACCTTTAGTCAGGGAGATGGTGAAGAGAGTGCTCTCACAGTCAGTAATGGTGCACTGCAACAGCCTACAGGTGTACACATCCTTATAAATCACAGCAATGCCTCTGCCTCTGCCAATCGTTCTAATAAAGTTCTTTAAGTGGCAGCCAGAGGGAAGCACCAAAACAGGTTCTGCAACTGAGAGACCAGCCAGGTCTCTGTGAGAAATAAAACATCCGGAGCCTTATTGTGAATAAAACTGAAAATATTGGCATGGTGTTTCACCAGAGACTGAAAGTTAATATGATAGAGTTTGTATTCATGGGCCTGGGATGTGGTATAGATGGGGAAGATGTTGGACACTAAATGGGTGACATTTACTATTCCAACTCCAATCTAAACCAACTTGGGGAAGGTGTTGGACACTAAAGGGGTGACACTTACTATTCCCACCCCATAAAACAACTTGGGGGAGGTGGTGGACACTAAAGGGGTGACATGTACTACTCCCACCCCAAAAACCAACTTGGGGAAGGTGTTGGACACTAATGGGGTGACATTTATTATTCTTTCATTTTTATTTACAAATATGTTTGTCAAGATGTAAAACTATACAATACATTAAAATTGTCAAAAAATAAAATGAAAAAAGTACATGTGACATTTTATTATATTAAATTTGGGAAAAGTCGTGGACACTAGAGGGGTGATATTTATTACTCCCAGTCCATCTAAACCAACTTGGGAAAGGTTTGGACACTAAAGAAGTGAACTTTACCATTCCCACTCCAATTCAACTTGGGGAAGGTGTGGAGCACTAAAACTTCACATTTTATGAATCCAGTTCAACATATTTTTTTTCCTGTAATAATCTAAAATTAAAATTTGAAATACGTAATTAATACTACAAGTTCTCACATTTGAGAAAATTACAACTTCTTAAAAATGTTATATTAAAACACACACATTTAAACCACTAACCTTTATATAAAACATTTATATTTTAAATAGTAATAAAAAAAATCTAAATTTGTAAAAAAATATTTTCTACCATTCATAAACCTTAAAAAATATATCACATTTGATTCAAATAAAATTATAAATATGTTTAAAAATATTTATTATATTTGAACATTGTAGACGTGTTTATTTTTTATTTTTCATAACATGTTTTTAATTGATTAAATGTTTACATTATTATAATAATTTGATTAAAAAGTAATATTCTCAATATAAACATCAATATAAATCCAAATATACTACTTAATAAAAATTTAACAAATTAAATATTCTAGAATATTTATGTTTTATTTTCTTAAAAAATCATTATAAAATATCTTAATTAACACTGAATTTAAAAAATAAGAATGCAATATAATAAAATACATTTAAAACTTCAAAACAATTCATTTGTAAATCTATACAATTAATAACTTAAAATTAAAAGTGAAAAATTCCCCTACCTTTATTCTCTAATAACCCAACAGCCTGACACAATAATTTATAAAAAAAATTAATAAAATGTAAAATACAAATGTCAACAATTTGATAAATAACAAATATCTAAGATGAATACAAAATCAAAAAATTATAAACATAGATTCAAAAAATACAATAGATTACTTACTAATTAACACTAAAAACAATATTTTATGCAACAATATTTACTACATCGATATTTTGAAAATATTAAAACCAGCACTAAAACCAATATTTTTACCTTTGATATTCCTGTCCATTATACATTAGAAGTTCTGATATTCTTGACACAATAGTTCTGTAGCACAATATTTTTTTTCTAATATTTTGTCCAAACACCCTGGGTTCACTGACCAACCGCCAATTCACATGCCCTGGCACATGCCCCTGTAACCTCACACAAAGATACTCACTGAACAATCCGAGTAAAAGTGCTGGTAAAGAATCTGAGCTGCGGAGACTGAAATCCAAGTGCAGAAGCAGCTCCTCACCAGTTTATTGGACTCGGGCCCGTGACACAATGGTTATGTACCTCCCATCTTCCTCTTCACTGGTCTTTCACCTTCCTGCATGTCTTACCCATACTGCCCCTCCACCTACTGAGAGAACCAGGGGCCTTCTTACGAGTTTGGCGGTCGAACCGCCAGACCGTCATATTGGCGCCCACCAAAAGACCACCATGTTGGCGGTCACACAGACCACAATATTACGAGTCACACAGCCAGGAACGCCAAAAGCCAGCCAAAAAACTGACACCACCAGGACTCGAGAGGGTGGGAAATAGGCGGTCCGACATCCAGCACCGCCAGCCCACCAACCAACCACCGAACCTATTACAAGTCAAAAGTTGCAATGGCCGTTCAGCCATGGCACTCTTCCAATGGCGGACTGAACTGTGGCGGTTCGTGGTCACCACAGTAATACACAACACCACATTGGATGGATTTGAAAACAACACAGCTGACACACATTCCCGCAACCGACACACCTACAAAGCACACTATAAAAGACACACCCTCGCACATCAAAATCCTTTGCATTTTCACATCAAGACCATGCAAGAAAGCGCAAATGTTCAGAAACTTAAAATCCACTAGAATAGGCACCCCTCCAATTTACACCAGCCACACACCCCACACCCTCAACACACCCCTATCACACCCATCTGCACCTCCCTACTCCATCTACTCCTTTACTTGTTCATTTTCCCAGCACCCAGCCATCTATTCTTAACAGCACCATGTCGCAATAGAAAAATCCTGTTTTCACTGAAGATGAGTTAGGGTCATGGTGGATGAAATCATTAAATTAGAGTCAAATTTATTTGGAGCCCAAGTATAGCCAAATACTATTGCAAGAAAAATGGAAATGTGGCAAAGGGTCATTGACAGAGTGAATGCCTTAGGTCCCACCCTGTGCACAAGGGACGGCATCAGGAAGAGGTGGAATGACCTCAGGGGGAGGGTACGTTCCATGGCATTCAGGCACCAGATGAAGCTCCAGAAGACTGGTAGTGGGACCCCCACCTCCTCCCTTACAACTCACATCATGGGAGGAGAAGGTCTTGGCCAATCTGCCTCCTGAGGGCTTGACAGGAATACCCAGGGGAGTGGACTTGGGTAAGTCACCACACAAATACATCTCACCTAAATGTATTGGCATGCATGCTCACTGCTCACCTTTGGACACCTTCACTGGCACCCCAATCACCAGCCCAGTATCTTCCTGGCCAGAGAGCACTGCCTGCCATCTCACATGTGAACTAGACTCACCTGAGTAACCTCACCTGTGTATACTGTGTAGGACAGGGCCTGACAGCACTACAATTCCCAGCAGGCACTGTCCTATAATTCACAAAACCAGAACTGTGTATCACATACAAAATCAATGTGTATTGCAAAGCCCTAAACTGGTGACCTCACCTTGAAAGGAGCTCAACTATATAGTGTGCATGAATAGCGCAGGCACTGACAGAACTACTAGGGCCAGGAGGCCCTAGCAGTGTTACCCCACTCAGCCAACACAGTGTTCTCTGCCATAATGAGCCTTCCCCCTTTACTCAGCCATTGAACTGTACTCACCTTGAAAGGATCAAACCTATATGGTGTGTGTCATACATGGAGTCAAATGGCTACAATACACAGGAGGATCCATATCTGCCACTCCAAGTACCAGTCCAGTGAACACCTGCCAAAATACTATTTTCCTGGGAATTCACACTTGAAGTGCACTCCCCTGGGGGGATGACACTTAACAAGTGCATGAGGAACAGGGGGTCATATGATTGCTAAGTCAGAAGGCTAGGTCTATCCAATTAAAAGCACCATCCCACTCTGCATATGCTCAAATATCCTTGTAGGTTAACTTGCAACGGTAGTGTACTCACCTCAGAGGATAACCCATGTATACTGTGTGTAGTACTTGGAGAACCATCACTGAAAATCCCAGGAGGGCAGGTCCATGTAACCTCTATCACCAGGCTAGTGGCCATGTGGCATTGTGCATCTATCTGTGAACTCACTAATGGACTTTACCCACCTGGGAGGGACCAAGATACAGGTCATGGTACCCCCTGTCATGTGGCTACACACCCAGAACCATCTTGAGCAGCTATGCCAAGATGAAATGTTGTGGACAGGAAGGACAGCTCAAAATGTGGGCTATTAAATTTTACAACAGATCAAAGGCCCCAAGTTGCATCATCTGAATGGCATTGGCAGCAGACATATCCACAATTCACTGACCACATGGTGACAACTATCACATATAGTGCAAGGTATTAGGGTCTGCCTGCATAACAGCCAACTAGGTCTTAAGATGCCATAAACCACATCCTGCTCAGCCATCGTTTTGCCTGCACTGCTGGCAAGATATAGGTCTATGACCGTCCTTCCAAGTGCTAAGGTGCTCAGACATTCTGTAGCCAGTTGACTGAAATGGAATAGGAGTGTTACTCAAATCTCAGGTCAGTACAAAGGATAGCATGTGGACCTGTCACATAAGGGAAAGCTGCTAACCCCAATGTGTACATGGCCTAGCCAAATGTCACTGTCATCTATTGGAGGTAGATGTCACAATAAAACCTGTAACATTGTATCTCTCACATCAACAGGTCGAGCAGCCACTCCGACTACTGACACCACTGAAGAGACTGTCACAACCCCCATGGATGAAGCGCTCAGTAAGGACACCACTTCTAGACGTGTGGATGTTGAGGATGGTTCTGGCCCATCCGGGCAACCTGGTCAGATGCCACCAGTGAGCCTCACCCTGGCCACATCGACTCCTCCCAGCACCGTGGCCTCAACATCTCAGGCAGCCAGTCGCCCTCAAACCTGTGCCCCGAGGACAGTCACTAACATCTTATACCCCCCAGTCCAGGTTCCTGAGTCACAGCAAGCCAACTCTGACAATGAAGGACCTGGAACCAGTAGAAAGGGGCAGGCTGTGCCATGGGCGCAAGCACATGGGGGTAGGGTGCATGGGAGGGATGGTGTGGCCCAGTGGCAAGAGGCTGCTGGTGATGCTCCTGGCCAAGTCTTGGGAGCCTACCAACAATCCCAAGGTGTGATGGGCCATGTACTTACCAAACTCAGGGAGTTGAAGCAGCTGCAGAGGGACTTCCATCGTGAAGCCATGGAAAAGTTGGAGGCTTACAACACCATCTTGGCCTTCCTAAGAGGTTCAAGGAGATCAGAAGTACCCTGATCAGGGACTGTGAACAATAACATACCCCTTCCTGTGGCCCAGCAACACCAGCCCCTTCAACATCTGTGGCAGCTACTGGAAGGGAGGCCCTGTCAAGGGAAGCACCCGCCTCAGACACCCCTGCCTCTGTAGCCACTGAACTACCCTCAAGCGGGGATGTCCACTCAAGACTCCAGAAGGTGAGGATGGCAAGACACCAAGCACTGCCAGGAAGAGACCTCTTCCTGATGGATCTCCTTTGTGTGCCACAGATTCACTCTGTTGACTGGTCTTTTACCATTTCCATGTGCCATGGTAGTAGGACACTGGACTTTGGACTTCAAATGTTGTGGCATCTACTCTATTGATTACATCCACCATGACTGATCACTTCACCTTACTTTTTATTTAGAGTATCACAATTATTCCATGCACGTATGTAAATAAACACACCTATCACAAAAACACTGCCTGCTACCTTGTTTTTTAATAATTTTGAAATGTCAAATTTTAAACCCATGTAATGCACGAGGAAGACATAAGATGTTAATGGAAGGAGGTTAGTTTCATGCTGAGGATGACTAGCAAGACAATGCCCCAAGGGTTTGGTCACACCAAACATTTCATTGCACTGTACTGCACATAGGCTGTCAAAAGGTCTGGACTGTCATAGCCAAGAACGTCTGAACCACATTGAGTCAGGCCAGATATCCCAAAGAGACCGTTCCCAGACCACAGTAGATTGTGCTTTGTTAGACCTTGTCCCATGGAATGGGCCAACAGATTAGTGGATGTTGTCACCAGCTTGAGCCTTATCACAAACCAAACCTAGTCTGCCAACTCTACCTACACCAGGGCACAGCCAGAGGGCAATACAGCATTTCCTGATCCTAGGTCCATCCTATTACAATGACCAGGCATCTGGTGGTACCATGCTAACCTGTGTCAGTGTCGTGGCACAGGCACTCTGGCCTGCTATGTGGAAACACATTGACAGGCACTCTGGCCTGCTATGTGGAAACACATTGACAGCCACAAAAGGTGATACAGGGTCACTGTACATGCAATGTGAAGGGAGAATGCATGGATTACACTGGATGACATGTAGCAAGGCCACATGGTCACTCACCTGAAACAATTGCCCCATCACACCACAACTCACAAGTGTATTGTGCACTTCAGATCTCCCCCCACCCTCTGTCCAGGCTCCGTTGACACAGGACCCATATACCGCAAATCTGTGACCAACATTACCTGGATCAATCTATGTCCACTTAACATGGCAGAACAACTACACCTACCTGCCAGTGTCACAACTCTGAAATGCCCACATGAGGATGGCATGATGAAGAGACCTGGGTGAAAATTTAAAACACAGGAAGCTAAGGCATGAAAAACCATACTTATGACCCACACCACATCACAAAGTACTGGTGATCCACTCACATTGCATTGAGAGTGACACCATCAAGGCAGATTGTAACGGTAGTTATATGTCCTAGACTGACTTAGGCAGCAAAGCTTGCCTGTATACTGCATAGCATGAGATGCCCTGTCTTGAGTGGGAAATTATCCCACTCAACACATCCTGACACCCTACACTTCCTCAGAAAGTCACAGAAATCACATCTGTGAGAGACTGGCTCCTTGTTGCAGTACCCCTCCCCACTTTTTGCCTGGTTTCTGAATGCAACTTGGACTGGAGCGCACTGGGATCCTGCTAACCAGGTCCCCAGCACCAGTGTTCTTTCCCAAAACATGGTAAAAGTAACTGGATACACCTTTAGCTACCACTATTAGTCCCTAGTAAAAGGTACCCAGGGCATTAGGTACTACGGGTAAGCCCCTGAGGGCAGCAGCACTGATTGTGCCACCCTCAAGAGCCACACATCCAGATGCACCCAGCACTGCCATAGCAGGCTGAGTGTCCTAGTGCAAACCTAAAATACAAACTCGACGTGGCACACAGCCTGTGTGCCCTCTCCACCATACACTGCATATGTTATGGGTAAGTCACCCCTCTAGCAGGCCTTCCAGCCCTAAGACAGGGTGCACCATACTGTATGTGAGAGCATAATTGCAAAAGCAATATGCCCCACTGTGTCCTTGCCAAACCTGGGACATAGTGAGTGAACAGAGCAGCCATTTTAATATATGTGTTAGACACTGGTCAATACGAGTTTCCCAGCTACATAATGGCTACTCTGAACCCTGGGTTGTTTGGTATCAAACAACTCAGAATGATAAATCCAAACTGGTACCAATACTGGATTTATTATAAAAAGTAACCAGGGGTCACCTTAGAGGTGCCCCCTGAAAAAGCTAACTATCCTGGCATGGTTGCTGACTGGTTCCATCAAGCCTGCTGCCTCCAGACAGCCAATCCACAAACCTTGGGGGAGAGCCCAGGCTCTCTGGTTTGTGAAACAATGCCCTTCCTGGGTGGAGGAGCTAACTCCCCCTCCCTCAGGAATGTGCACTTCCCTGGCAGTGAGCTTCAAAGAGTAACCGCCCTTGACACTCGACCCCCAGGCCTGCTGCTAGCAGCAGATGGCCTCCCCCTTTGCAAGCCCCCACTCTTGGAGGGAGGAAAGGCGGGAAACCACACAAAGGGTAGGAGGAGTGGCCTCACTGAGCATGCAACACCCCTATGGGCTTACAGGCAAAGTGGACTCTTCATTTCATTTTTCTCCATCTTGGAATGGATGAATATAGCCAATCAGGTTTAGGGGAGTGACCCTTCTCACAGGAAGTGGTCACTGTAGTGGGTGTAGTCACCCAAGGGTAAGTGTCCCATTGGACACTTCCAGGTTCCCCCTAAAACACCCACTAAATTCAGTATTTAGTGGGCTCTCCTAGACTAAAAATTTAGATTGAACAGGAAGAAAGAAGACAACACCAAAGAACCTGCCATGAGAACAGAGGACCTGCTGCACCAGAAGAGGCTCCATGACCCCTGCTTGCTCCACCAGAGTCCCGACAATCACCACTGCGGAGGAGCTGACCGCTAGACCGCCCTTAAAGCCCCAGAGGACCTCCAGGCATTGCAAATAGCCTAAATCTCCCTCCTGAGTGGAGGCACCGCTCAAGAAACGCAAGAAACCTGCAAAGGACCAACAAACCAGTGAAGGTCACTTCACTAAGTCGCTGATATCTCCGCAACCGGAAGTCACAGCTGGACCCGATGACACACGACGACCACCCGGATGTACCCCACAACTGTGCCAACTTTGGTGGCACTGTGCCCTCTAGTGGCCTAGATACAGCAATACCCTGGGTATGGTCAGCTGACATTGGACCAGCAGAAAACCAGCTCCCCCAGAGCTGAAAAAGGATCAGGAGGAAGTCTCAGTCGAGGGCCTTCAGGAACATGCCGGACCTCTGACCAGAGTGCCGCCGTTGTCCTGTAAGCCACCTTCAAAGAGACTCACATCCAGCTCCAGTGGACTCCATTGCGCAAAGCATCCTAGACCTCCAAAACGCCCTGCACCTGGCCGCCCTGGGCCTTGCATCGCGGGATCTGCTGTGTTCCCTGGGTCCCCAACTCCTTGTGACATCAAAAGCCTAGGGGGACCCCCAGGCACCAACTTTAAATCTGCAAACCAGCTCCTTTTCCAAGTGGCCCCTCCAGGTGGCCCTGTGCCAAGAAACTCTCCAACGCTGCTCCTGCTGGAACCAGGAACTGCCGAGACACTCCAGCTGGCACAGTGTGACCACTGACTGCTGTGACCACCCTGCAAGAGAAGAGACTGGTAACTCAAATGTGCAATTTTTAATGCATTTTTAAAAGTGACTGCCTGTTGATTCCAATGGTGCGTAAGTACGCACAGAAAGACTAACTTTGCTAAAACTTTAAACAGTCATAACAAGAAAAGTACCTAACGTATTCTAAAGATTTTGGTCGTAAAATGTTTATAAAAGTCTGAAGTATTTTTATAAATTCTGGTCTTGAGTTATTCATTGAGAGTGTGTGGTGCATGATTGGATTTGTGAGTACAGCAAATGCTTAGCAGAGCTCCTGGATTAGTCTAACTGCTCAACCAGTGACCTTAAAAATTGGAGCATTAGGTGGTCTGATTTTTACCTCTGGAAACCAACGTGTGGTTGCCTGAACCCTTTGCATAGTGTGCTTGGTTTTGTACACTGCATAGAGGGCCAGCCTCCAACATCACATGACCTACTTACACTCCTGTGAAGTAGTGATTGATGAGATCGGCCTGCAAGTCTTCAGCTTCCTCTTCATCACTGTCATCTTCACTTGGCATCTCAGGAAGCTCACCCAGTGGCACTGCTTGCTCCCCCTGGTATATATGGGATATTCCCCCACAGGGCAATGTTGTGGAGCATGCAGCAGACCACAATGATCTTACCAATGTTTCCGGGCGAGTAGAGGAGGGCTCAACCTGTCTTGTCCAGAAGGGAAATCTGGCTTTCAGGATCCCAAAAGCCCACTCGACGACACGCCATGTTCTTCTATGGGCATCGTTGAAACTGACTTCCCCTGGCATAATAGGGTTCCTCACCTGTGTCAACAACAATGAATGGTTTGGGTAAGCAGAGTCCGCTCTTGGGGAATGCAACATATGTGCAACTTTGAGTTCCTCTCACCATTTTCATTACAACAGACATTGCTTTAACCCCTTCTGTGTCGCGGACGTAATAGTTACGTCCTGCGGCACAGTGCTCATGTGCCGAGGACGTAACCATTACGTCCTGAGCACTGAGCTCATAGGGAGCGCTAGCGCTCCCTCTGTGGGCTTCCCTCCCACCCCCCAAGGCAGGGATGGAAGGGGAAGCCCTTCCCATTCCCCTTCCACCCCCCTGTAATGACGTCAGCGCGCAATCGCGTGCTGAGATCATTACAGGGTGCTGGTCGCATTTCAAGCCATTTGCTTCCAGTGCGACTAGAGAGAAACAGGAGAGTTTCTCCTCCGGCGGGTGGGGGGTTTGGAACAAAGAGGCACCAGGGGAACGGAAAGGCTTTTCCTTTCCCCCGGTGTCTCTTTGAGAATTCCTGCTGCCCGATCGCATTGCGATCGGGCAGCAGGAATGCCCACTAGACGCCAGGGATTTTTTTTTCTGTATATTTCTATTGCTTTGCGGCGGGGAGCGGCCCCTTGGGCGAGGGTCGCTCCCATTTGGGGGCATGTTTGTTGTGGCCATTTCTGCTCCCCTTGGGGACAGATCGGCCTATTATTTTTAGGCCGAATCCACTAGACGCCAGGGATTTTTTATTTATTTATTTATCTAATGTTTTACGGCGGGGAGCGGCCCCTTGGGCAAGAGTCCCTCCCATTTTGGGGGCATGTTACCTGTGGCCATTGCTGCCCCCCTTGGGGGCAGATCAGCCTATTATTTGTAGGCTGATCTGCCCCGAAAGGGGGCAGACACCACTACAACGCCAGGGATTTTTTTATGTATGTTTATTTATGTGGAGGGGTGTCCCCTTGGGCAAGGGGAACTCCCTCAAGGGGGGCATTCAACTGTTGGCCATTTCTACCCCCCTTGGGGGAGATCGGCCTATTATTGTTAGGCTGATCTTCCCCCAAGGGGGGCAGAAACCACTAGAACTCCAGGGATTTTTTTTTATGTTTATTTATGTGGGGGGTGTCCCGTTGGGCAAGGGGGGCATTGAGCTGTTGCCCATTTTCGCCCCCCTTGGGGACAGATAGGCCTATTTTGGTTTAGGCCCATCTGCCCCCAAGGGGGGGCAGAAGCTACTTAGGCACCAGGGATAGTGTGTGTGTGTTGTTTTTTGTTTGGGGGGTGGCCCCTTGGGCAAGGGTTGCTCCCCATGGGGACACACTACTAAATGTATTTTCTGCCCTCCTTTGGGCAGATAGGCCTATTTTTAGTAGGCCCATCTGCCCTTATGGCAGAATCCACATAGGCACCAATTTCTAAATGCTTGATGGTTGGGTGTTTGTCAATTGATGAAGTATTTGCATTTGTGATTAAAAAAAATATTCTCTTTTTTGTTCTAGTTCAAAGCTTTTGCTTTTTTTGCTGTGGCTCCTTGCAGTTTTGGCAGTGGTTGACCTGCGGTTTGTATAGTTGCATGTTTTAGATAAGTAAAAACAATTTACTCCAAAGAAGTATTGTTGCCATGCATGAATGACATGTTTGTAGGTGGTGTACTAAATGCAGGTTTGTGTGTGAAATTGTCCTTAGATTTGTGCACAATGATATTTGTGTTGTCTTACTTCTAATTTGCTTTTCTTTCTTTCTTTTTAAGTGGGATATCATTGGTGATTGCTGTGTCTGTGCAGAGTAGTTGCTGGTGAGTCAACCTTTTTCAGGCAAGTGAGCAGTATAGTTTTTGAGTTTATAACTCTTACTGATAGAGCTACACTTTATTACTTATCTTACACAGTGCTGGTTGTTGGTGGTGCATTTGTCCAGTTAATTTTCGTAAGAAAGATCATGGCTAGTCGCAGGATGACCGCTCAGCAGGTGGTTGGTATGCTTTTTGAGTCATTGTCTGATCATGATTATGAGACGAACTCTGCATCTGAGGCAGAGGAGGAAGTGAGAGATTCTGGCAGTGAAGTTTCTGTCGGAGAGGAATCTTCTGATGAGGAAGCCACACTCAGTGCAGATGAAGGGCCTGCTTTAGAGGACAGTGGTGTGCCATTAGTGCAGCAACCTGGGGCTGAAAGGTTTCCCGTTAGAAGACCTGAACTCTGGGTTGCCCCAAACATGTAGAAGCCACAGTTGCCTGCCTTTACTGGTCTCCCGGAGCGTAGAGTCAATACAGAGAACTTTTTGCCTGTCAGTTTCTTTGAGTTATTTGGGGATGATGTGTTTTTGGAAGAGATTGTTGAGCAGACTAATTTGTATGCGGAGCAGTATTTGAGGGGCAACGCTGCTAGACTTAGGCCACACTCTAGAGCTACCCAGTGGATTCCCACAAATTTGGAGGAGATTAAAAGGTTTTGGGGCTTGACTCTTTTGATGGGATTGATAAGGAAGCCGTCACTGGCTTCTTATTGGTCTACTAGTCCCTTGATGGCAACAGCTATATTTCCTGCAACCATGAGTCGTAATCGGTATTTGCTTCTTCGTAGGATGCTGCATTTTGTTGACAATGCATTTAGCCGTGCCACGAGATCACCCTGATTCTGAACGTCTTTTTAAGATTAGGCCTGTCCTTGATAATATTGTAGATCGGTTTTCAGAGGTCTATGTTCCAGGCAAAGAAATAGCTGTGGATGAGTCTGCTGAAGTGCGCAATCCTGTGTGCATTTTAGATTACAATAAGCACATGGGAGGTGTAGATAGAGTTGTTTTGTATTTTCATGTGTTCAGTTTCATGGTTGGCATTTCTGTCATGTACTTAGTTAGAGCTTTTGTGTTTGTAGTTTTGTAATTATTTCTAATTAGTTGGTGGTTTCTCTGCTTAAAAAAAAAGTGATGCCATTGTGTGTGGAGTGGCGCTTGGCTGACAGTGTACATATTGACTTGCTATTGGCTACAGCAACACACTGCCAGCCAAACGCCAGTCCACACACTCCCATCAGCTGGTGTGATTGCTGTATCAGGCATGTGGGCGTATGTAAGTGATGGGCCCTTGAGTGGCACTGTCTGTCGATGCGAGTGTTGTAATGTGCTGGGCCCGTGGCTGGCGGCGTGAATGGTCTTGTGCATGTCATGTATGAAAGGTGTGTGAATGGACTGTAAAGCGGTTGGTGCCTTGCCGTGGCTTTACAGCTCACGAGCTGTGAGTCATTGGTTCAGTTATTTGGCCTTTCAGTTATTAACAGTGCATTTCATTTTTTGTGAAATCTCTTATTAATAAAATTTGATCCACTGAACCATCACTCATCCTCGTGGCAAATACAACCAGTATGTGTGGTAAAAATGACAAAACCTGCTCCGCTGTAATCAGGCGTCGGAGCACACCTGTGACACGCTAGGTGTCTCGGATGGGACCCCGATGATGAAGCATGCCACCAACTTAGTTGGTGGGTGAGGGATCTTTATCTTTTTAACATAACCTAAGTGCGTTTCTTTTCACAATTTTAGTGTTTGGAACATCACATAAGTATGTGGACACACCAAAATGATCTATTGCAAAACTACCTGTGTTTGGGGGGGCACCTATGTTTTTGGTCCAGGGTGCAGTCTTCATCCAGACATGTTTTAAAAATAGACACCCCAAGGAGTCCAAGGAGGTGTGGCTTGCCTGGATCCCCCAACATTTTCTTACCCAGACTCCTCGTCAAACCTCAAAATTTGCATAAAAAATCATATTTTCCTCACTTTTCTTTGTAGGATCACCGCTGCGGCACAAATTTCCTACCACCCAGCGTTCCCCTCAGTCACCCAAGTAAAATTATACCTCACTTGCATGGGTCCCCAAAGCAGAGTCAGCCTAAAAGATGTATAAAAGAAAAATATGTGCTTATCAACTCGCTGTGCTATCCCCTCAATCTCTACAAGTTTTTGGCCTTTTTCTGTTGCAGGCACCTGGCCCACCCACACAGGTGAGGTACCACTTTTATAGGGAGACTTGGTGGAACGCTGGGTGGAAGGAAATTTGTGGCTCCTCTCAGAATTCCAGAACTTTCTGTCACCGAAACGTGAGGAAAAAGTGTTTTTGGGCCACATTTTGAGGTTTGCAAAGGATTCTGGGTAGCAGAACATGGTCAGAGCCCCACAAGTCACCCCATCTTGGATTCCCCTAGGTGTCTAGTTTTCAAAACTGCGCAGGTTTGCTAGGTTTCCCTAGGTGCCGGCTGAGCTAGAGGCCAAAATCCACAGCTAGGCACTTTGCAAAAAACAGCTCTGTTTTCTTTGTGAAAATGTGATGTGTCCACGTTGTGTTTTGGGGCTTTTCCTGTCGCGGGCGCTAGGCCTACCCCCACAAGTGAGGTACCATTGTTATCGGGAGACTTTGGGGGATGCTGGGTGGAAGGAATTTTGTGGCTCCTCTCAGATTCCAGAACTTTCTGTCACCGAAATTAGAGGAAAAAGTGTTTTTTGGGCCGCATTTTGAGGTTTGCAAAGGATTCTGGGTAACAGACCCTGGTCAGAGCCCCACAAGTCACCCCATCTTGGATTTCTCTAGGTGTCTAGTTTTCTAAACTGTGCAGGTTTGCTATGTTTCCCATGTGCCGGCTGAGATACAGGCCTAAATCCACAGCTAGGCACTTTGCAAAAAAACAGCTCTGTTTTCTTTGTGAAAATGTGATGTGTTCAAGTTGTGTTTTGGGGCAGTTCCTGTTGCGGGCGCTAGGCCTATCCACGCAAGTGAGGTATCATTTTTATTCAGAGACATGTGGGAAGACAGAATAGCAAAACAAGTGTTATTGCCCCTTGTCTTTCTCTACATTTGTTCCTTCCAAATGTAAGCCACTGTGTAAAAAACACGGCTATTTGAGAAATGCCCTGTAATTCACATGGCAGTATGTGCACCCCTGAATTCAGAGATGTGCAAATAACCACTGCTTCTCAACACCTTATCTTGTGGCCATTTTGGAAATACAAAGGCTTTCTTGATACCTCTTTTTCACTTTTTATATTTCAGCAAATGAATTGCTGTATACCCGGTATAGAATGAAAACCCATTGCAAGATGCAGCTCATTTATTGGCTCTGGGTACCTAGGTTTCTTGATGAACCTACAAGCTCTATATATCCCGCAACTAGGAGCGTCCAGCTGACGTACCAGTATATTGCTTTCAAAAATCTGACATCGCAGGAAAAAGTTACAGAGTAAAACGTGGAGAAAAATGGCTGTTTTTTTCACCTCAATTTCAATATGTTTTTATTTCAGCTGTTATTTTCTGTAGAAACACTTGTGGGATCTACACAAATGACCCCTTGATGAATTCAGAATTTTGTCTACTTTTCAGAAACGTTTAGACGGCTGGGATCCAGCATTGGTTTCTCACCCATTTTGGTCACTAACTGGAAGGAGGCTGAAAGCACAAAAAATAGTAAAAATGGGCTATGTCCCAGTAAAATGCCAAAATTGTGTTGAAAAAAGGGGTTTTCTAATTCAAGTCTGCCTGTTCCTGAAAGCTGGGAAGATGGTGATCTTACCACCACAGACCCTTTGTTGATGCCATTTTCAGGGAAAAAAACATTAGCCTTCATCTGCAGCCCTTTTTTCCCATTTATTTAAAAACAAAAACGAAATTTTCACTGTATTTTGGCTACTTTCTTGGTATCCTTCAGGGGAACTCACAAAGTCTGGGTACCACTAGAATCCCTAGGATGTTGGACAAAAAGGACACAAATTTGGTGTGGGTAGCTTATGTGAACAAAAAGTTATGAGGGCCTAAGCGCGAACTGCCCCAAATAGCCAAAAAAAGGCTTGGCACAGGAGGGGAAAAGGCCTGGCAGCGAAGGGGTTAAAAAAATACATAACATATGTGACTTAACAACCAGCCAGGCCCTCTCTGGTGACGTCAGCTGTGGAATTGCACTGTTCCACATAATGAAGGCATTATAGACTGAACCCGGATAACGGGCACAGACCTGTGAAACGTAGAACGCCACCAAACAAATAACCTGAACATTGATGGAATGGAAATTCTTCCTGTTCCGATAGACTTGGTAATTGCCATGTGGTGGA
The DNA here is from genome assembly GCF_031143425.1 of Pleurodeles waltl. Lineage (NCBI taxonomy): Eukaryota > Metazoa > Chordata > Amphibia > Caudata > Salamandridae > Pleurodeles > Pleurodeles waltl. The sequence goes on from NC_090438.1 coordinate 52,815,905, forward strand.
ACCAAGAATACATGTGTACCATCAATGTCTCCCACTACATGTGGGGTGTGTTCCAAACCACAGAAGTCAGCCTTCACATGGGCAGAATCCTCACATTGAGGAAATTCAGCAGCCTGGCCCACGCTCAGTCCTCTACCACTCTACCAAAGCACAGGGGGCCATATCCCCCTCTTCTCTTCCCTCCCACCCATCACCTAAACCAGCCTGGATCCTTCCACCCCCCAACTCCCATCAGCCTCCCAGACATTCAGCACCTGCTCAGAGCAGCTAGTAAACCTCTGCATTAAACCCCACAAAAATGGGAACTGCTCCTGGTAAGAGTTCACAGTTTCTCACATTCCTGGGAAGGGAAAATCTGTCCACATGGAATCTCCACAGATAATTCCTCCTCACTCGACCCACAATCCGGCCCTAGATTTCAAATCTGAAATACAAGAGAAAGATAACATTTTCATAAAAGTCCATGGCCCATATTTATACTTTTTGACGCTAAACTGCGCTAACGCAGTTTAGCGTCAAAAAATTTAGCGCCGTCTAACGCCATTCTGAAGCGCCATGCGGGCGCCGTATTTATGGAATGGCGTTAGCCGGCGCTAGCAGACCGGCGCTGCCTGGTGTGCGTGGAAAAAAACCACGTAGACCAGGCAGCGCCGGCGTAGGGGGAAAATGGCGTCAGGGCGTCTTAAAATGGGGCAAGTCAGGTTGAGGCAAAAAAATCGCCTCAACCCGATTTGCGCCATTATTTTCGACGCCCAGACGCCATTTAAATGACTCCTGTCTTAGTAAAGACAGGAGTCATGCCCCCTTGCCCAATGGCCATGCCCAGGGGACTTATGTCCCCTGGGCATGGTCATTGGGCATAGTGGCATGTAGGGGGGCACAAATAAGGCCCCCCTATGCCACCCAAAAAAAATTAAAAAATATAAAAAATTATACTTACCTGAACTTACCTGAATGTCCCTGGGGTGGGTCCCTCCATCCTTGGGTGTCCTCCTGGGGTGGGCAGGGGTGGCAGGGGGGGTCCCTGGGGGCAGGGGAGGGCACCTGTGGGCTCATTTTGAGCCCACAGGCCCCTTAACGCCTACCCTGCCCCAGGCGTTAAATAGTGGCGCAAATGCGGGGTTTTTTGACCCGCCACCTCCCGGGCGTGACTTTTGCCCGGGAGTATAAATACGACGCATTTGCGTCGCCGTCATTTTTTTAGACGGGAACGCCTTCCTTGCATCTCATTAACGCAAGGAAGGCGTTCATGCAAAAAAATGACGCTATTTGCCCATACTTTGGCGCTAGACGTGTCTAACGCCAAAGTATAAATATGGCGTTAGTTTTGCGCCGAATTTGCGTCGAAAAAAACGACGCTAATTCGGCGCAAACGGAGTATAAATACGGGCCCATGTTTTTTAATAAGATTCAACTGGGTGAGGTTTAAAGGGCAACAATATTTGCTTAACTCTGTTGTGCTATCCTTTGGCATGTAAACGCTACAGATTACATTGTTGTAGTGTGGAAGCCAATAGGTATGACACACACAATGAAAACAGTGGATTTTTTTAATTTACTCTGCTTACATATCAATTGTAAGTGGCTGTATTACATGACTAATTATATGGTGTCAGCAAGAGGAATACTGCCATTGGCTTGGTAGTAATCCCTGTGGCTTGCAGGTAAATCAGAGACATTTTAAGGATTTGGGGGGCCTGGGGCGGGTCGTATTTTGGGGTCCTCTGTTTGGAACAGCTTTGAATCTAAGATACAATTTCATTTCTTTCATGGCCTCCTTGGCCGGGCCACTGACAGTGCACAGGCAAACCGATCCGAATTCCAAAGGTGTTACATATAATATTCAGGGACAGTGACTTGTGTTTTCAGTAATATAACACAGCAGCAGCTCAGTAATATTACTGCAAGTAATCTCAGTGACACCCCCCATTTCTCATAAGTTAGGTCTTGTTTTGATTTAAAAGAAACATTTTTATAGATGTTGCATAAACATAAACACATAAATATTTATCTGCAAGATGTTTGTAAGAGACGTTCCCATATCACTCACATTAAAAATAAATTAAAGAGAAAAGGTATTTAAAACAATCTGTTTAAGAATCATTCAAGGTCATTAGGATAAGACTGCTGAACAGAGCTGGCCTATCAGGGGGCCCTCAGGAAGGTTACCTGGGGGTCCAGGTCTTTAAAGGTCTCTGAGGTAAGAGACATCACATCTCATGGCCTCTGAAGCACTCTAGCCATCAGCCCCTCTTCAAAGCTTGGAATTTATGGATGCAAGGAAGTCGTTTCCCCAGCCATACCTCATCTCCCTGTCACATTAGTAAAGACTCATGCTCCATTGGTGTAGAAAGGACCTTTCGGCCACAGCAGAGCCCATCCTAGGATGGGGCGCAGAGCAGATGTGTGCTAGAGGGGTGGCCTTTTGTTTCTGAGCTAGCCTTGGGCAGAGTTGGCGAGCAGGAGAGAAGGCTGAGAACAGGTTAGGGCGGACGTTTGTGTTGGGTTTAAAACATCTTTTACAATAAAGCACCATTTAGAAGCAGGAACAGAGTCACATATAATGCTTGTGGGGGGGGGGGGCAAACTGATACCTTTAGTTGCTTTTGTTTAGGTGTTTTCACCTATCACAGCTGAGCTCACCTTTTAAAAAACTGCTCTATCTACTCTCTGCACATTGACTGACTGCCTCCTGCTGGCTGGAAAAATGCGCATCTTTGGAGAGAAATGTATCCCGCTGTATCTCTGGATCACCTGGACCAGAAGGTCACTCTTTTGCAGAGGCAACATGAAGCTTGAGGAGGGTCCCTGCAAAGTAGATGGAGGGAGCCCCCGTCCCCTCCCCACCCACCGCCTGCCACTTGTGATGAGGGGGCACCCTGGAGTTTGCCCCCACCTCTCCCCCCCCCCCACACCACAGGGGCTGCGGGGCCTTATGTTACGTCACTGCGCCTCTGGCTAAAGAAGACGATCTCCTACTAAACTATAAGAAGAAAGGGGGGGTAGGTCCAATCCAGGGGAGACTGCTTGCCTCTTGGAATGTTGCACCTTTAGTGGGGGGGGGGCACACTGGGCTTTATGGGTGCTCAGCCATATCTCACATCAATAAGGACTAAAGCTTTCAGAACATAATCAGATATTCCTATGTATTGCAGTGTTAGTGTTGGGTGGAAAGCATTTCCCATTGATGTGAAGTATCCATCAAGCTCAAACATGTTCGATAAGTTTCATGACTATAGCAGGCTAAAAAGCTGTTTTATTCAGAGTAGTACATTTGCACTTTTCTGCAAAGTTTAATCTCATTTCAAGGCATGGGAGAAATTTAAATCACGCCAGTATAAATACTGTAATTTCGGAATTTTACCTTACAAATATGCAAATCTCCAAAAATTCTGCCACTATGCTAAATGCACCATTCATGGTAAACGTTTATCATAAATGCACAGGAGCAACAGAAAGTGAGCAGCTGTTGTTCATAGTCTTTTTTTACACTATTATTTTAGAATGAAAGTGTTCTCATGTCAAGAATTGATGCAAGGATGCATTTCACAGTAAAGTATGGCAGAAAATGACAAATTCGCATTTCATATAATTACACAAAATTTTGCACAATTTTACCAAAAATCATGTAGTTACTCAAAAGGAAGATATGTGAATTTTATTGATTTGAAGTATCCTTTAGCCCCAAACATGCTTGCTAAGTTTCATGGCTCTAGAAGGCCCCGAAGGTTATCTATATGGAGCAGTATATTTATACATTTCTGCAAAGTGTAACTACATTTCTAGGCGTGGGTGAAATTTCATTTCTGCCAGCATAATTCATGTAATTTCGGGGAATTTTGCTTTTCACTATTGTGCACAATTCCCCTTCAGACACAGAACCAGACCACTAGCTGTGTGTGGCTTTTTCTACCCTGCTCTGGAAACCTGGAACAACCTGCCTCTGCACATCAGAGCCACCTCCTCACTTCTTGAATTTTGCAAGAAACTGAAGGCATGGCTCTTCTCCTAGTGTCTGGCTCAGTCCATGCCACAGTGATAAAAAAAGAGAAAACCCCTGAGGGGAGCACAGAAACCTATCCACCACTCAACACATTACACAAACAAGCACACCCACCAATGATCAGTCGTGATAAAGGAAACATCTAAAAAATTATTTAATAATGAACCCCACTAAAACACATCAATAAAATACCATATAAGAAAACAGATACTAAGAATACAGATACTTAGAATAGTACTAAAACCAATTAATAAACACCACATAAAAAAATGGGAGACAGAACAAAAGACAAATTCCCATGTCTATCGTTTTGTGCTGCCCAAAGTTTGGTATATATTGTCCAATTGATTTGTATATCCGATCTTCAAATCTATTTTAGGCAGTTCCAATTGGTCTAGCAATTTAACAGGCATCGGCGCGTTTCGCTCTCAAAGTCCTTGCCACTCCTACTTTGTAAGCGTCAGGATACTGTTCTGTGCGAGCCACTCACATCAATTCCAGACTTTCCAATGGGCGATGACATTTCCCCAATCCCAGTGAGGACTAACATGACCGCAATAAAGAGTACATTGCCCTCTCGCAAGTCCTCAGGAGCAAGGACGTTTTGGGAAGAGAAAAGAGAAAATACCAGCTTCTGTTTCGTGGACTGCAGAATCAGACTGCTGGACCCTGGACTCTATGTTATGTTGGACATCAGGACTTCTGATTTCTCATATTACTGGGTTCTTGATTTTTAGGATTCTGGGCTGCAAAATAATTACTTCATTAATACATTCAACTTGCACAAACTATTGCGAAATATACATTGCATAATGTCAGGTATTGTTGACACATTGTGCATACATTGCTATAAGTCTGAACAAGTTTCTTCCTCATTTTACAATACTTTCAGAGTCTCTGAAGCAATGTCCAAACTCAAAAAACAATTAACTTGACTAAAGGGATTCTTTGTGTTCTGCCGTTATCTCTTGCCAATAATAATTCTGATAAACTTGCTCTATTTCCAATCTCCTAATTCTTAGGGGAGTTCTTGTTACAGGAAATATGTCTTTCCTCAATGTCTCTTTAGCAGTTTCTTGGATTCCCACCCAAATGATAAATCACACTAGTACTTATTGTCATAAATTATTTAAAAGACTGAGCTCTGTTTTGTTTCATTTAAGCGATTAATCTTTCTTTACCTTGAAATTAAGTTACTTGCTTGAAAATTTCAGAAGAACACAAACTGTGTTTTTTCGCTTTTCTTATTTTCTCTCTTTTACAGAAAATATGGGATCTTCGGCAGAAGACGGAGGAGGTGAGCTGGGACTCTGCAGGAAGCTGATCAGAGGGCAAGGATCACCAGAACTTCACTGAGACTATCTGGAGGACAAGAAATGTTGGAACTCGACTGGGAGCCCGTCGGAGAATGAGGAACACTAGAACTCGACTGAAGGCAGGGTGGAGAACAAGGAACTTGATTGCACTGGAACTCGACTGGAGGCAGGCTGGAGGACAAGGAACTTGACTTGACTGAAAACATGGCATTTGACTGCCATTATGCTAAATGCTCCATTTTTGGCTAAAATTTACCGCAAAAGCACAGGAACAACAGAACATGAGACTGTTTTTCTTAGTGTTTTTAATTTTTTTGTAATTTGTTTTAGTATGAAATGCATTTTCACATAAAAAATGGATGCCTGGACATATTTCACGCTAACGTGTATCACAAAATGATGGATTTGTGTTTCACATAATTATTTGTAAATTCTCTGATAGTTTGTTAGTTATGCAAGAGCAAATTACATGAATTTCACACACATCATCTCATTTCCCGTATTGGCAACTGGAAGCAGGATTTGGGAGAATAATATTTTGGGAGAATAATGAATGAATGATATCTTATCCACAAGGATGTCTTGCACTTATTCTGGTGGGATTCTGCCACCTGATCATTAAATAAGTTTTTTTAAAAGTAACATGTTTCTGGCACATGGTTACATTCCAGCAATATAGTATGTTTGATTAAGCAAGGGGTTTTATTATATATTGTTGGTAGATGTAATACTCAGATTCTCCCAACATGCCAGGTGGGTAAAGCCAACATGTTCATGTGCACACAGAACCACAGGGCCATTAATAATGAGGGAATCCCAAACTTCTGTGTGATCCCAACCCTGCTACCATCTTTTCTTGTATCCACTCAAACATCAAATGGTTCGCCATGGTTCGCCTTTGTTCTGCTTTCTTCTCCATTCTTATACATGATGAGATTCCGTATATCTTCTTGTTTATATTCCGAGGGCCTCAGCTTTAGTGGATCCGAACTCTTCAAGGATTTACACAGTTGCTGCAATATTTTACCAGGCACTGAAGAAGGATCTGAATATGTTGGTTTTCCCTCTCAGTTCTACTTTAATCCAGTAAGTAGATGACTTATTTTTGGCACGTGTTACTCTAGGTCAGTGCAAAGAGGTCTCAGTCCATCTCCTGACTGAATTGGCTAATAAATGGCATAAGGCTTCAAACCCCCCGTCCCCTGAACAAGCTGAAGCCATCTGTAAGTTGCCTTACCTTGCAATGGTCTCCTAGTACTTACCTTGCTGGGAATGGCTGGGTACTGGAGACAGTAGATTCTCGGCTACACCAAGATGCCAAATACTTTGCATGATTTTATCTGTAAAGATGCCCCTAAACCCAGTGATGAAATGCATTTGTGAAAAATAACTAAGGGCCTCATTACTGGTTTGGCAGTCTTAAGACCACCAAACTTGCGGTGGCGGTCAGTCAGTCGCACTCCTGGAGGCCCGATCACCAGATTACAACTCTGGCGGTTGGACCGACAGGGCAACGCCACCACTGTCAGGATCATGGATTCTGATGGGGTGGCGGTGGTCGGAGTCGTGATCAGTCATGGCTTTGCCCATGGCAGCACCACTGTGTTGATCATGAGTCCACTTTCCACCAGCTTTTCCATGGCAGTTTTACTGCCATGGGAAGGCTGGCAGAATGCCAGGGCTGAGGGCCACAGGGGGGCCCCTACACTGCTTGTGCCCATGGCGTGGGCAGTGCCGGGCCCCCTCTGCCAGCACCCTCGGAATGCGCACCGCTGGCTCTGCAAACAGTGCACATTCTGAGAGTGCTGTTGTGCAGATTTTAACAAAAAAAGTGTTTGTTGCTCTAAGGGTTAAAAAATTATTAAACATGCAGCAACACGTATTCCTGTGCATGGAAAGGCCCTTTGAAAGGTTGACTGATCAACGTTCTGCTACTTATTGCTGTGTTGTGATGTTAAACTGGTACTAATGAGACGCAACCTATGCCCAGACAGTGTTAATAAGTGTAAAATGATAAAATAATGAAGTAATACTATCAGAAAATATGCAGCATAATTTGCCTTTTCTTGCCGTATAATTTAGTCAGCGCTGCCGCATAATTTTACCCTCTCCTGCTGCATAATTCCAGTGGACCTGGATAAGGTTGATGGGTTTTAGGTTGGTTGGTTTTAAATCAAGCTGGACACCTGCATTTTATTTGGCGTCCATCAATCAGGAACTGGATGTTGCCAGGCGTTGAATGTGTCCTCACACACAGTCTGAAACTTTTAGTCTTGGTTCATGTCAATTGGCTCATTTGGACTAACATACATAAAAACAATGATTTGTAAAAGGAAAGCCCAGAGAGGGAACCTGCTCCCACTTATGACATGGATTATAATTCAACTTAATTAGTTCAAGAAAATGTAATCCAAACATCCACCGAAACACTGGTTAATATTTTATTTGGGATATATGTTACAATATTTTCCATTTGTTTGTTACCTTATATTTTCAATTTGTAGACAATTTTATTCTTTTGCATTTAAGACTTTATTGCAGGGAAAACATTTCATCCTTTCCTGTGTGTCAACCTGAAGGGCTATACTGCCCTTCCGTACAATTTTGGGATAAACAGGAGTGCAGCTAAACGGGCCTCTACTCATCAAGGGCCAGATGCACATATCTTTTTTGTGCTGGCTAACGGCCCGATTCGGTGAATCGGGCCTTTTGTGCCTGCAAAAAGGCCTGTTTTTTTAAATGTACAACCCTATTTTGCAATTCGGTAACCTAATACTAAAGCGCAAAATAGTGATTGTGATTCTGTATTAGGAAGGGGCGTGTTACGGGTGCCCTTTCTAATAGCGACTCGCAAGAAGAATTAAGAATGTTTCGCAACCGCTATGTGGTCGCAAAACATTCACAGTTTACCACAAACTTCAAGTTGGTGGTAAACCATTCACAAATATGATGGCGTCCCCAATGGACCACTTCCCCTTTGTGAATGTTGATAAAAATATTTTGTAAGAGCAGGCAGTGGTCCCATGGACCCCTCCCTACTCTGAAAAAGTGAAAAGAAAAGTTTTCAGTTTACTCTTTGAAACACATCCTGTTTTCTTTTAAGGAAAACGGGCTGCATTTTTTTTAATTGCTTTATTTAAAAAGCAACGACAGACATGGCGGTCTGCTGACCCCAGCAGGCCACCATCCCTATGATTTTTGGCCATTCCTAAATGGTCGCAAATTGAGACTTACCTCATGAATATTGAGGAGGTAGGTACATTTGTGACCCACTGGGAATCCCTAAATGTGTCTGAGCCACATCAGTACATCGCTGTTTGAGATTTCCTAATTGCGAATCGTAATTAGATAATTGCAAACACATTTCTTTGTGCATCTGGCCCTCATGCCTGAGGACAAGGAGTGAGCATGCATTCCGTTTGTAAACCCACGCTCACATACAATAGCCTGGCATGACCCTTGTATAGTGAGGACAGATACAAGGAGGAATTATCAGACATTCATGGTGTATGTGATGCCTTGATAATGGAGGACGTGTCCGACCATCGCCAGCAGGGTGCGCTGTGGCACCGCGTGAGGGCCAGAGCTGAAAGGAGCGCTGTCTGGGTTAATGGGTCAATGAATACATTAGACAAGCAGCTTGGCCTGCTCCCATCGCAGGTGCGCCTCACAGTAAGATGTAACAGAGAGGCGCATGCAGCAACATGCAAACATGCAAAGTGCAAACATGCACAGTCTAACGCACAGGCAAATAAAAATCAAATCACCGAACAATTGCATGTTTAAATAAACAGGCAGTGCAACTTCAGGTGGGAAAACAAATAGACCGCAGACACCCAGACACTGCAGGGAAACCGAAAGCCACACGTCTCATATTACAGGAGTCGATTCAACGGTTCCCAGCACCGCCTGCCTTTACCTGAAGATCATGACACACCAGGAAACACGAGCAGAGATTAACACAACGCGGGACAAAGGATGGGAGATTGTTCTGATTGCACCAGGTGCAGCACCGCAGAGCTGCCAATCACAACCACACGTGCTCCCCTCACATCCAGACCCCCTAAACCCCGGACACGGCCGCAGGGCCCGGGCAGCGCCCTCACAGTCACCAGGAAAATACCCCAATGGAGGTGTCTGTCTGCACTCTGTACACAAGTCGAATCCTGGCGTGGTTGACTCAACCCTTCATCCACCCAAGGTCGATATAATGAATATCCTTGCACTGTGCAGCAGTGGTACCTCACCAGCAGTGAATATATTAAACAAGGACACCTGATTACAAGTGACCCCTTGCACAAACATCTGCTTGTGCATGCACACAGCCTTGTAGGACACTAAAATGTTGATACAGTCCACGCACAGGGGAGAGGGTGCACGTGCACAACACCCCATTCCTTTGTAGGGCACAGCCGGGCATGCACGAGGGCAATTACTGTGCATAATTATTTAAAGACGAATATGGAGAAGATAGTTCCGTGGAGTGATGCACGTACTGCAGAGACTGCACCCAGCCATTGGTGGGATCATCTCAGCCCTTCATCATTCTGAGGTGGATGACATGAACACCATCGAGTCTGGTAATTACACCATGTTATTTAAAGAGCAACAAAAGTGCAAGCCAGTGGCAGCAATTAACAAAGACGATAGTTTTCGCTTTTGTAGTGAAGATGTTTTCATCAAACTTCACAGCCACAGCCAACCTTAAAACACATACAGAACGTGTACAGTACAGAAGGAAACTTCTCAAGGAGGGATCATGTACACGGTACCACACCACCGAGGTCACCAGTGCAAGCTTCCCTCACACACAAGACAGGTGCAGTACAGGAAGTAGCAGTGCAAGCTTCCCTCACACACAGGACAGGTGCAGTACAGGAAGTAGCAGTGCAAGCTTCCCTCACACACAGGACAGGTGCAGTACAGGAAGTAGCAGTGCAAGCTTCCCTCACACACAGGACAGGTACAGCACAGGAAGTAGCATTGCAAGCTTCCCTCACACACAGGACAGGTACAGCACAGGAAGTAGCAGTGCAAGCTTCCCTCACACACAGGACAGGTACAGCACAGGAAGTAGCAGTGCAAGCTTCCCTCACACACAGGACAGGTGCAGTACAGGAAGTAGCAGTGCAAGCTTCCCTCACACACAGGAAAGGTACAGCACAGGGAGTAGCAGTGCAAGGTTCTCCCACAAACATGACAGATACAGTACAGGAAGTAGCAGTGCAAGCTTCCCTCACACACAAGAGGTACAGTACAGGAGGTAGCAGTGCAAGCTTCCCCCACACACATGAGAAGAACAGTACAGGAAGTAGCAGTGCAAGCTTCTCCCACAAACACAGGACAGGTGCAGTACAGGAAGTAGCAGTGCAAGCTTCTTCCACAAACACAGGACAGGGGCAGTACAGGAAGCATCAGTGCAAGCTTTTCCCGCAAACACAGGACAGATGCAGTACAAGAAGTAGCAGTGCAAACTTACCCGCAAACACAGGAAATGTGCAGTATAGGAAGCAGCAGTGCAAGCTTCTCCCGCAAACAAGGACAGGTGCAGTACAGGAAGTAGCAGTGCAAGGTTCTCCCACACACAGGGCAGGTACAGTAGAGGAGGTAGCAGTGCAAGCTTCCCTCACACACAGGACAGGTGTAGTACAAGAAGTAGCAGTGCCAGCTTCCCTCCCACAAACATGAGAGGTACAGTGCAAGAAGTAGCTGCACAAGCTTCTCCCACAAACACAGGACAGGTACAGCGCAAGAAGTAGCGGTGCAAGCTTCCCTCACAAATAGGACAAGAACAGAGCAAGAAGTAGCAGTGCAAGCTTCCCTCACACACAGGACAAGTACAGCGCAAGAAGTAGCTGCACAAGCTTCTCCCACAAACACAGGACAGGTACAGTGTAGGAAGTAGTAGTGCAAGCATCTCCCACAAACATGACAGGTACAGCACAGGAAGTAGCAGTGCAAGCTTCTCCCACAAACACAGGACAGGTGCAATACAGGAAGTAGCAGTGCAAGCTTTTCCTGCAAATATGACAGGTACAGCGCAAGAAGTAGCGGTGCAAGCTGCCCTCACAAACAGGACAGTTACAGAGCAAGAGATAGCGGTGCAAGCTTCCCTCACAAACAGGACAGGTACAGAGCAAGAGATAGAGGTGCAAGCTTCCCTCACAAACAGGACAGGTACAGAGAAAGAAGTAGCGGTGCAAGCTTCCCTCCCAAACAGGACAGGTACAGAGCAAGAGATAGCGGTGCAAGCTTCCCTCACAAACAGGACAGTTACAGAGCAAGAGATAGCGGTGCAAGGTTCCCTCACAAACAGGACAGTTACAGAGCAAGAGATAGCGGTGCAAGGTTCCCTCACAAACAGGACAGTTACAGAGCAAGAGATAGCGGTGCAAGGTTCCCTCACAAACAGGTACAGTGCAAGAAGTAGTGGTGTAATCTTCCCTCACAAACAGGACAGGTACAGAGAAAGAAGTAACGGTGCAAGCTTCCCTCACAAACAGGACAGGTACAGAGAAAGAAGTAGCGGTGCAAGCTTCCCTCCCAAACAGGACAGGTACAGAGAAAGAAGTAACGGTGCAAGCTTCCCTCACAAACAGGACAGGTACAGAGAAAGAAGTAGCGGTGCAAGCTTCCCTCCCAAACAGGACAGGTACAGAGCAAGAGATAGCGGTGCAAGGTTCCCTCACAAACAGGACAAGTACAGAGCAAGAAGTAGCGGTGCAAGCTTCCCTCACAAACAGGTACAGTGCAAGAAGTAGTGGTGTAATCTTCCCTCACAAACAGGACAGGTACAGAGCAAGAAGTAACGGTGCAAGCTTCCCTCACAAACAGGACAGGTACAGAGCAAGAAGCAGCGGTGCAAGCTTCCCTCACAAACAGGACAGGTACAGAGCAAGAAGTAGCGGTGCAAGCTTCCCTCACAAACAGGACAGGTACAGAGCAAGAAGTAGCGGTGCAAGCTTCCCTCACAAACAGGACAGGTACAGAGCAAGAAGCAGCGGTGCAAGCTTTCCTCACAAACAGGACAGGTACAGAGCAAGAAGCAGCGGTGCAAGCTTTCCTCACAAACAGGACAGGTACAGCGCAAGAAGTAGCGGTGCAAGCTTCCCTCACAAACCCTGTTTGTGAGGGTACAGGTACATTGCAAGAAGTAGTGGTGTAATCTTCCCTCACAAACAGGACAGGTACAGAGCAAGAAGTAGCGGTGCAAGCTTCCCTCACAAACAGGACAGGTACAGAGCAAGAAGTAGCGGTGCAAGCTTCCCTCACAAACAGGACAGGTACAGAGCAAGAAGTAGCGCTAAAGCTTCCATCACATACAGGACAAGTACAGAGAAAGAAGTAGCGCTGAAGCTTCCCTCACAAACAGTACAAGTACAGCGCAGGAAGTAGCGGTGCAAGCTTCCCTCACACACAGGACAAGTACAGAGAAAGAAGTAGACCTGCAATGTTCCCTCACAAACAGGACAAGTACAGCGCAAGCAGTAGCGCTGAAGCTTCCTTCACATACAGGACAAGTACAGCGCATGAAGCAGCGCTGAAGCTTCCGTCACAAACAGGACAGGTACAGAGCAAGAAGTAGCGGCGCAAGCTTCCCTCACACACAAGACACTTACAGCACAAGAAGTAGCAGCGCAAGCTTCCCTCACATACAGGACAAGTATAGCGCAGGAAGTAGCGGTGCAAGCTTCCCTCACACACAAGACACGTACATCGCAAGAAGTAGCGGCGCAAGCTTCCCTCACAGACAGGACACGTACAGCGCAAGAAGTAGCGCTGAAGCTTCCCTCACATACAGGACAAGTATAGCGCAGGAAGTAGCGGTGCAAGCTTCCCACACAGACAGGACACGTACAGCACAAGAAGTAGCGGTCTCTAGCAGCACAACCAGAATATGGAGCTCCCTACCCCCAAAAATATGCACCACTACTTCATTGCCGAGCTTCAAAAACGGAGCTGAAAGCCCTGCTCCTACAAAGACATTTTGGCCAGTTGTCCTATCACCCAACCTCCCCTCATAATGCACCTGAGACTGAGATTAATGGTACCACCCCTCTCCCACCGATAATCAGTCCAACCTTCCTGCTGCTACTTATACCACCTACCTCCCCCAAAAATGGTAAGTCTGTTCCTTCGTAACGATCGAAACGATCAACTGCCTTTATGAATCTACCCGCCACTTTGTGCCTTCCTTTTCAATGACCCTTTGTAGCAACTGTTTCTAAAATTATATCTCTTGTGATGAAATCTGTTTTATTGTAATGCGCTCTAACACCTTTGGGTAATGTCCGAGCTATATAAAAATGCATAAATAAACAAACAAATAAATAAATAAATACATTAATTGATAAATATATACATGAAGCCGGCCATTTCATCAAAGATAAACCATCTTTCCAGAAAATATGTGGGTATCAATGCAAGCTCCTATAATGTGAGTAAATGTCTTTAAAAAAAATTTCAAATTTTTCCACCTGAGAATAAATCTGTTCTGTGAACAAACAGCATTGCATGGCAGTGGCATTGATTTGCTGTTGCGTTGACAATAGTGCTTCCTACCACCGGTGAGGTGCAGAAGCGCTATCAGTGGACTGATAGCAGGCTTCTGCGTACATTTTGCAGTGTGAGCGATGCTCATTGGCGGTAAAGAAATCTTATATGCCAAACAATCTTAGAAGCGTCACCATTAAAATTCATATTATGTATAAAACATAAATGACACAATGTAAGGCATTTGCCTTTTTAGTACTTTAACATACTAGTTACGCATATAGGCCCATATTGATGTAAAATGGCTCACAACTGCGCTAACACAGTTGTGAGTCGTTTTATTTAGTGCGAGCTAACTCCATTCCTTAAACCCATCTGTGCGCCATAACTATGGAATGGCGCACGATGGCACTAAGGAATGGCTAGCGTCAAGGAAAAAGACGCTAGCCGGGGGGTGGGCTGGTGTAAGGGGGAATGGCGCTAGTGGGTCAGAGATGATGTTAGGCTGGTTAGCGGCAAAATTTCTGCCGCTAATCAGCCTAGCGTCATTTTCTGATGCACAAGCTGCCAAAAAATGACTCTTGTCTAAGTTTAGACAGGAGTCATGCCCATCGCCCCAATGGCAATCACAGGGGACCAGGGTCCCCTGGGCAAGCCAAAAATACCCAGTGCCAGGTAGGGGGCCCCATGTCAGGGGCCCCCAATGTCACTTATAAAAAAATAAAATATACTCACCTAAACTTACCTGGGATAGGGTCCCCCTTCCTCTAGTGTCCCTGTGGTGTGGGTGGTGGTGTTGCTGGGGCTTGTGGTGGGCATCTTTGTGCCCATTCCATGGTGTTTAGCCATGGAAATGGGCCTACCTGCACCCTAACGCCTGGTCTGACCCAGGCATCAAATAATGGCACTAAGCGAGCTTAACACCACTATTTAGGCCCGCCTCGTCCTTGGGCGTTGTTTCTGTGCCTGGAGGTAAATATGGTGCCAGGGGGTTAGCGTTGTCTTTAGGATGGGAACGCCTACCTTGCATCTCATTGACGCAAGGTGGTTTTGCGCATCCTAAACATGACGCTAACTCCAATATTTTGACGCTAGACGGGTTTAGCGTCAAAAATATAAATATGGCGCTAACCATCCATAAATATGGGCCATAGTGTATGAAACCTTTATAAATTGCTACAACAGACCCAGTTGTGGAAGTGACAGTCATTTGTATGCATTCTAGAGCAGGTTAAATCGCCTCAGTACATATAGTAATACGTTTCCAGCGACATTTGATCAATCACGGGTCCTAAATTAAACTAACTCCCAAAAAATATATATACATACATCACTGCCTTGGTTTTGCAACTTTTTTAAGCTTTATATAGCCTGGCCTTGGCCCTGGACATCTCAGTCCTTTACATGAGCATCAGATTACACCATAAAAGATGCAGGCCCCGATTCACAAAGGTAAACTTAGACCAAAAGTCTGAACTTAGACCAAAAGTCTAACTTTTACTAGTAGTAAAGATAGGCTTTTGGTCTAAGTTTACCTTTGTGCATCAGACCCACAGTTTTCACCTCAGCCCCAATTTACAAACAAATCAAGCAACTCAGCGCAGCAACTAAAGTTGCATCTGTGCACTGCGTTGAGTGAAACGGGGAGGGCAGAACAGCGCCATATCTAGTAAGATGTGTTGCTGTTTTCCTCTCTTCCTGCACTGGCTCATTTTACGCTGCTGTGCGCTGATGTGTACACCCTTGCTCCATAGTACAAGGGTGTGTGCTTACTAGAAGGAACAGTTTTTGTACGGGAAAGGGCCCCTTCAAGTACAAAATCCTTTCCTTTAATGCTTTTCCTGCTTTGTGTATGCGATGTACAATTCAACACTCATGCAATGTTGGAACAACAAGTAGAAATTAAAACATTTCTCATAGGTATGTCTACCTCAAGGAGGCATATGATTTTGTTACAGATTCCTGTCTTTGAATGTTTTACACAGAGATTTGTGTCAAAATCCATGGGTTTTTGTATGGGAACACCATGCACCACCCATGGAATGCCTTCTTCATGCAAAGTAATGCAAAGCAGTGCGCGGGTTGTGTTGGGCAATACAAATCAGGATTTCTCAAATCAGGAAATCTTAGCATAACACTTTGTCAGATATGTCTTACAAAAGTAATGCAAACCCATCACAAAGTGTTATTAAATCTGGACCCTCATCTGCATACCCCAAGAGAGGAAAACATTGTAGAACAACTATTCGAACCAACTAGATTACTCGTCACTTTGCAGTACCTACCATGATTCTTATATGTGAATTGTTGCTTTTCCCGTCTTCAAGAAACTCGACCATTCCAAGATGGCCACTATATTCACAGTAAATAAACAATCCATACATAAGGATGAACATACCTTGCTCTTCTGATTAAGCATGATGCTCTGTAAGGGGACTGTTGTGCTGAAGGCAGGACATGGGTATAATATCCAGATGCCTTAGTGCCAGTTTGCATACCACAGAAATGCATTTCATCCAGGTGGCACAGAAGCGTCTCTAGTACCAGCATTGAAAAGTAAGCTATCCCGACTGGTGGGCAGTGTGCCTTACACCACAAGGATGTGTTGCACCGATTGTGGTTCTATGTGGTAGAGACAATGAGAGAAAAAGAAGATACTTCTCCATCCCGAAAGCACCCTGATTAATGGGCGGGCTCCATCAGGCCTCACGTGCTGCCCTCACACAATCCAGACAAGAGTACAGCATCATTGTTAATTCTTCAAAACTCTAGCAGCTTGCCAAGTGACTGACTTACAAGCAGACCTCTCTCTGGAGCCAATGTCTTCCTGCTGGACACAGAGCCTTGGGTGCTAAGGGATTCCTTGTGGCTGGAACCCCATTCGATACTCCCATCGGAGGCACCTAGATGAGGCCTTTGAGTCTATTGGCCACCGAGATGGTCTGGCGCATTCACGTGATATATTGACTGAAGTCCAGGCTTCATACTTCTCACCATGAGGAGCCACTGAGGAAGGTGAGGTCTGACATCCAGTTGAAGTCAAGGGATGGTGGCGAAGGTGTGTAGGGCTTGTGACCCCACTGAAGTCCATAGGAAGTATTTAGGTTGTTAACAGGTTCAAATATATTCCAATGCCAGGATGCCTCTAAACAGAGGACACATTGTGAGCCATGTCAGGTGGCCTCCCCATACCAGGCTCTTCAGAGTCTTCTCTGTCATGTGAACCAACCAAGGCCTAGTGGGCGTGACTACTAGAATCCAGAAACTCGTATCTTCTATACAAGGTCCTGATGATACCGCATTACCAGGAAACAAATAATCTCAAAGAATTTACCAAGAGAAATGCAATCAGAGTCTTTTTTGACTGGGAAGAGAGCAGATATGTGAGAGTGGGGGTGAGAGGGATACAATATTGACAAACATAACACAAATATAGTGTTAATGGATTCTCATTAATGGCTTTGTCTATGTTCATGTAAGTTCCCTAGGCTGATAGACCAGCATTGAGCCCTACCACACAATGGGCTGTGTGTTGTATTTTAGTTTTTATTTATTTATTTGTGGTTTTGTGTAAACCGGAAAAGATGCAGAGGCTTTACATTTATTTAGAATTCATGAATAAAACATTTCATAATAAGCATAGTAGACTGAATAAAACAATACATATGGGTAGAGGAGCAAAAATAAATAATATGTAGTTGCTTTTGTATGGCAGTTCATTCACCTCCGGCTGTATTATAGATAATGCCCCAAGGCTGCAACATGGGTGTGCACCTGCTTTCTGTGCCCTGGGGCACTATGGTATTACAGAAGGGGCAACAGATGCTTGGGCAGCCCTTTCTGTAATACCTAAGGAGGTATACATTTACTATTCAATTCCACATTTATTTACCTTGACAATATAGAGATAATCAATATTGGGGCATCAATGAGCCCGATTCACAAAGGTAAACTTACAACAAAAGTCTAAGGCCCACATTTATACTTTTTGATGCAAAATCGCGCAAAGGGAGTTTTGCGTCAAAAAGTCCAGTGCCGGCTTGCGCCATTCCAGGAAGCCAGCTGGGTGCCAAATTTATGGAATGGTGCAATCCGGCGCAAAGGGTGGGCTAACATCATGGAAAAGGATGTGAGCTGGGTGGAGTGGCGGTATGGGAGAAGGAGGTTTTGCACCAAAAAAGGATGTTAGGCTGGTTAGAGTAAAAGAAGATCACTCTAACCAGCCTAGCGTCATTTCCTGGCAAAACCATCCATACCACACGACTCCTGTTTTAGAAAAGACAGGAGTCATGCCCACCACTCCAATAGCCAACACAGGGGACAAGGGTCCCCTGGGCATGTCCATTGCACTCAGTGCCATGTATGGGGGCCCATATTTTTTAAAAACTTACCCCTACTTAGCTATACTTACCTGGAATTTGTGGAGGCCGTTATTTAAAGCTAAATATTTCACAACAATCTAGCGCAGGGTAGGTGTGGAGCATAAGAGTTGATTGATGATAGCTTAGAGACCTCTGAGAAGCATCAGGCATTTCACTATTGCCTGATTTTAGAGAACTTGACAGGCAACGGGCAGTTCCTCTGGTATTGAGACCGCCAGCACGTAGGGAACATCTAGGTTAAAACACAAACAGATGTGCAGTCACCTTAAGTGCTTGTTAGGAGCCTACCACCTGAGTTGAGAAATGCTGGGGTGGCCAAACCTCACCTCACGCCTCTTTCTTCCACCACCCTCCACTTCCTGACTCTTTATTGTTTCATTAATAAGGCTGTGTCATCTTGATTCCACCTCATGCCTCATTCTTCCACCACCCTACACTTCCTGTCTCTTCATCTCTTCTGTGCCAAGGCTGTCTCAACTTCCTGTATGTTTATCTCCAAGGCGGTGTTTTCCTCATTCCACCGGTGCCTCCTTCTCCCACCACTGTTCACTGCTAGTCTGTCTCACCCTTGTCAGTCTCCTACTTTTCCCCACCTCCCTCTTTCTCTGTTTTCAGCCTCCTCGCCTGCTCTAGATTAGAGTAAATCCAAGGAACCAAAGATCAGTGCTTCATTTGTGCTTGTTTTTTCCAGTGCGGGGCACCGGCACCTATTTTTGAGGGCCGGCACTTATTTTTCTGCCTCAAGCATTTTCTGCGAGGAAAAGACACATGTGGAAAAGATCGAGGAAGAGAAACACGAAAAAGCGTGACAAAGGGAGAAAGCTGAAAGTTGCAAGAGTGAGCTGAAAGGGCAAGGAGTGGCTGTAAATGGATTAAAGAGCCAGGCTAGGCTTCAGGATTACAATGCCTCAGTATTCAGTGCTCGCACATATAATTGCAGCAGGCGCGTGTTTAAGATGAGGGCTTTGGGCACGGCACGTTTTTATTTACAAATTAAGCACAGCCAAATGTATCTTCTGGTTCACAACACCTTCCCAGATTATGAACTGCATATTTAGCATGAATGAGTTGGAAGAACGGGTCGGGATCTTTGTTCAGCAGGTGCAGTGAGCTCTTGGGTAGATTTGTGGACGTTGCTCATGGACCTGAAAGTTTTGGGGAGCTGATGGGGAGCCATTAGTGCTTGAGCCGCAAGGAAGGGAGCTGTGTTGTGGAGTCTATCACCTGCAACAATGTTTGAATTGCCGCCGAACAGACTCAGGCTGTTATACTTCTGAGAGCAATAAAATCAGTAAGATATAGCCAGGACATCTGGAATTATGAGGCAGGAGAGGGCCAAATTATGTGCAAGGATTGAGTATTTTATGCGTCAATAAAAGGCAAATTATGTGGCACAATCCAGCACATTTTGTAATTTTATTTCTGTATTATTTCGTCATTTTTATGGGTGAGCGCAAAGCACTCCGTCCATTCTGTAATCTCTATTTGGGCTTCAAACCACGCCCATGTCACGTCAGTCACTTACTGGTCCGCGGGCTTGCCTTTTAAAATCCGCTTGCTTTCATTTGTGAAAGGTATGCATACTTCATGCCTTTTCCAGTGTTTAGCCCACCTACACAGCACAAACTACTAAACTACTACTAAAACTACTAAAAACATACATGGCTCGATGTTTTCAGCCTGGGATCCGGACTACTTTATATGTTTATTTTCCACGCAGCGCGATTGCGCTGCATTTTACATAGGGCGATTGCCCTGCGTTTTTTTTTTTTTTTTACAACGCTAATAGCTCTAACTCGAGCAAATGCGAGACCCGTTGCACTGAAAATGCTTGTTAAACTTGGCAACACTGTCGGGGCATTGGCTGAACCTCATTAGTAGCAATTTAATACACAACATTAGCAATAAGCGACATAAAGTTTATTAACTTTCGAAGCTTTCGAGCTAGAAACTTTTTTTTGTTAAAATCTGCCGATTATGCGGCAGATGATGGCTCACGGGCAAATGCGGTAAAATTATAATTGGGCGTTAATGCCAGTAGTTAGTTTTTTGCAGCTCTGCGAACCCGAAGCACCAAGCGCTATATAAATAAATAGGACGGTATCGAGTGACACCCGGCGCTCGAACGCGCATCCGCACAGCTTGTATTTACTATGTCTCTGAACCGTGGTAAGAAGTGAAAAGGCGACTGTTTCACTCTCGGTGCCCTGATCCAGCCCAGAGGGAACCTTTCTATGCAGGGATGACATGCCTGGCATTCCCTGCACAGACCGGGCATTGTCTACCCCTCAGAGCCATCGAGCTGTGGGAGGAATGTCCGCCCCTGGCCTTCCATTGTGGAGTTGTCAATGGCTGAGGGCGAGGCGTGAACCCGCAGCTCCTGGGTAAACAGCTCCTTGCACCCAGCACCAGGGCCTGGTGGCAGCACGCACAATGAACCGGTGTTAGCTGTCTCAAGGCCCTGTCTTTCTTCAGTGTTTATCAAAGCTTAGCTGTGATGGATGTGTGTCTCTGTGAGTGTGTGATTGTGAGGAGGAGGTGTCCTGCCGGTGTACATGACCCTGGCTGTGGGTAGGCGCTGGGTGAGACCAGGTCTACCGGCATCTTGTCCAGCCTGAGACAAGACCATGTCCACAAGCTGGTGTGTCCTCCAGTCTGAGACCAGGTAAGGCCCAAAGTCATAGGTGTCCTCTAGTCTGAGGCCAGACCAGGCGCATGGTCAGCGGTGTCCTCTAGTGTGAGGCAAGACCAGGCCCATGGTCAGCGGTGTCCTCCAGTCTCAGGCCAGACCACGCCATGAGCAGCAGTGTCCTCCAGTCCGAGGCCAGACCAGGCCATAGGCAGCTGTGTTGTCCAGTCCGAGGCCAGACCAGACCCAAATTCACCAGTATGTTCCAGTCTGAGGCCAGCCCAGGCCAAAGAGCTGCTGTGTCCTCCAGTCTGAGATCAGACTAGGTCCCAAAAGTGGCTGTGTCCTCCAGTCTGAGACTAGATTAGGCCCAAGAGCTTCTGTGTCCTCCAGTCTGTCTAGATCTGGCCTACGTCAGCAGTGTCCTCCAGACTGAGGCCAGACCAGGCCATGAGCAGCTGTGTCCTCCAGGCTGAGGTCAGACAGCATAAAGTCAGTGAGTAACAGGAAAGGATGCCGGGTTGTGGACGGTTACTGCATCCTCATGTAGTGTTCTTAAAAGAGGTGCGTCCTCAACTGTTTCCTAAATTAAAGCAGCGCAGGGGAGGTCCTGATGAACAAGGGGATCTTCTTCCAGATCCCTGATGCTCACTTGGTAAAGGCCTGCTGTCTTGTTTTTTCATCTTTTACACTTCTTAGTCTGATGGTGTACTGGCTGCTGGTGTGCGAAGACCACCAGAGATGATGTCCTTCTCTGTAGGATAAGCAGATGTCCTGTTGTGATGGCTTTGTAAATGATGCAGCTCGTTTTGAAGATGGTGCGGGCCGGCAAGGGGAGCCAATGGAGTTGCACCTTGATCTGTGTGCTCAAGTTTATGACCAGACCAGGTCCTTGGACAACTGTGTGCTCCAGTTTATGACCAAACTAGCACATGCGCCAGCCTGAGACTGTACCAGACACAATGGCGCCTGTGGGCTGCACTTTCAGGCCAGACCCAAGCATAGATGTGTGCTCCACTCTGAAGCCGGGCCATGCCCCAGGCTTTCCGTCTGCCTGGATCTGTCTGAGATGTGATGATCCGAGGGAGGCTGAGTGTTCAAGCATCAAAACACAGCAGGCTCAAGGGCGGCTACCTGCATGTGTGAGACCAGACCAGGCCATGCTATGTTCATGTTGAATGCGCATAGTACTGGTCCCTTTGAGATGGGCCTGTGATCACATCCATGCAGTCATGCAGAGTGGGAGCGCCATGGAATTTCAGCCCTTTCTATTGAAATGTGCCCTCTGCCTGCACAGAGTCGAAAAGATTAAATGCTGGTGGTGTTTATCTCTCCCACCGCTGGTCAGAGATGTTTTAAGTCCTTGCCAAAGTGGGCAATTTCCCAGGGCCCACACCCTCTAAGGGCCCCCTTGGTAAAGTTATTAGGTCTCTGAAATAGTAATAATCATGTGCAGAAAAAAGAACATTTTTTATTTTAGGTTGAGCCTAATAGACAGTGTATGTGGTGTCTGTTGTGAGACGTATTGTGGCTTTACAATAACATACAGGGATTGGAGCCCGCCCATCGCTTACCGCTGGTTGGTTTTGCTGTCACTCTGAGTTGCCTGTTTATTATTCGCATCCCAGCTTGCCTATCCTGTGTTTGTCCCTCCCACAGCTCACTGCCTTTATTATAATTTGTGTTATTCTTTTATTTTATTACACATTTATCTATCTTTTATGTTTCACTCTCTCCCCTTCACTGTATTCTCCTTCCTCACCCAGTGGTTTAACACATATTGATAGTTTACAAGGTTAAGTTTGTGGAGAATCTCCTCAGTGAGCGAAAAGTCTGCAAAATAAAATAAAGCCTTTACTTTCCTTTCTGTGTGTTATCGCTCGCTTCCGTCTCTTTTTCATTTGGCTGGCGTCTCTGCTTGCACTGCATGATTTTGAACCACTACTATTTTCTTTAGTGTTAAACACTCCTTTCGAGTGCATGTGTGTTCCAGCTGTCACCTTCATGTACTTTTACCCCCCTGCACTCCATGTACCCTCTGTGCCCATGTGCTTCTCCCTGCCCGCTCCCTGTTGTGCTCGCCTTTATGCAGTCTCCTGGTTGCTTCCCCGCGCCCTCCGTAATGCCCCCCCCACCTTTACCCTCCTTTTCCCTCACGGTCGTTGCTTCCCCCACCTGCGTTCTCTGTATTGCTTTTCCCCGACCCCTGTGTTGCTTCCGGGCCACCTACTTCTCTACCCCGTGTTGCTTCTGCACCCTGTGTTGCTCTCATGTTCCCCTCCCTCCTTCTCTTTGTTGCTTTCACATCCCCTGTTGTTTCAGCATCCTCCTTCCCTCCCTCATGTTGCTTCTGTGTCCCGTATTGCTTCAGTCCTGTGTTGCCTCGCCCCTGTTACTTCTGCTCCTCCACTCACTTTTAAAAACAAAAAATGCGTAATTTAAAAAAAATTACAAATCCATGCATAGTGCGCGTGCTTACGAAATGACAAGGGATGTGCGTTAAACAGTGGCGGTTGGTGACATTTGAAAGTGGTGGGGTGTAAAGGTCGTGTATGACTTTTATAAACATGCAAAGAGAGCAAGCTTAATAAACAAACGTAGTGTCCGCGAGGGAGGTCCCCGCCCAAGAAAAAAAGTGAAAAAAGATGGTGCATTTTAAAGCGAAATATTTTGTGAGAAAGCAAGGTTTACCAAGCACTGGGGAAAGTACAGTATTGTAACATTAAACACATTAAAAAGTGCCCCATATTTTACTGTAATAATATGTTCAACAGTTACTGTAATGTGCAAATTGTATAGCGCGACAACTTAAGGCCCTTCAAAGTCTGTGCTTTCCAAGTGTCTTGCACTGCATGTGGCATCAACTATGGAACAAAATGCTCTAACCGGGCTTCAGTAAGCACCCAGCGTTCCTGGCTGCACTCAGTCATATGGAAAGATGTGCAAACAGGTCGTTAAATGGGATAAGAAAATGAGGGCTCTCTAAAAGGCAACAAATAAAATACATTTCTGTGATTCTCATACTGTGCCATCCAACCAGTATTTTGGTTTCCCTTTGAGATGTTATTGCATCCAGAAATATACCACAACAACTGACATGCACCTAAAAAATGCCAGTACTATTGACTTTGTCAGTGGTTGTTAGCTGCTTAAGATAACGAGTAACAACAATGATTTGTCATAAATAACGAACATTGTAAATATTTTAATTCTGAAATTGTAAGACTGTGAATTAAATATTACTGAGGCCTCTGGAAGGAGTGATGGTATTCACGTATGCGCACTTTATGTTAGGTGTGCCTTTGTCTTTGCACCTCTCGGCCATCTGCACATCTTCACCTGGTCTCTTTCCTCTTTGGCACCCTCATTTCACTTTCCCCGAATGCACTTCCATACTTCGCCCTTACTTCCCCACCCCAAACATACATCGCAGTCACTCATATTTAAACACTATTTTCTTTTACTTTTGCTTTGTAAATATTTTGACATCTGCGTATTCCCTTCATTTCCATGTACACAGAATTTAAATCGCACCTGGAAAACATGACCATTGTTCTGTGTGCTCTGCAGAGAGGCTAACCCACTGACAGGCACTGTGCTTTGCCTTCAGCCCCAGGTCCCTGGCTTTCAGTCAAAGCCCCTCATACACACCTGGCACAAGTCAAAGTATGCCCTATACGAGAGTAATAAGATGCATGAAAAAAATACAGAAACACTTGATGAAATAGCTAACACTCTTGGGGAATACAGGATTAAGTAAAACAAGTGAAATAAAAGAGGAACTAAATCGCTGTTATGCATTACCTTAAAGTTTTTAACATTCATTCTTCGTAAATGAATCCATGTTTTTGGCATTACTGTTAAGGGCATGGAGAGAGGGTCAGTTTTAACTCCATACAGCATGTAACTATCTATACTATAAGCAAATATTTCTCCCTTTGCGATAGACGCAGATATTTGGATCAACTTTGCAAGAGAACAGAAACCCTGCTCCTCATTTTGATCAATTTCATGGGTGAAAAAATACAGCAGCTCCACTTCTAAAAGGGCAAGGGATCTGCAGCCAGGGACTGAGGTGTCACAGTGGAGGAGGTTAGCAACACTAGGTGTCTCAGCACAATGCACATAACACAAAATTAGCATTATAACACCTACCTACCCACCCACCTACCATTGACAAAGATACTGCCGGATCTGGTCCTACTTTGTGAGGGATGGGAATGGTGGGAAAGGGTTGCAGACTCCGACACCTGAAATCGTGATGCTGACAGTGTCACTGGCCAACAGTGGATACCACCATAGATTACAATGGGAATGAAGGCCTTTAGAAAGGTAAGCCCTGCGGCATGCGTCACACTGCAGAAAGTTGAGTTACTGCCTGGCTTCCTTCTCCTGCTTCAGAGCAAGGTGGGACAGCCAGCCTGGGACAAACGGCCCAGACTTAAATACATCGATTTGTTTAGAGATATGATTGTATATCTAAATAAATTGATTGTGTGGCTTTTTGAACAGGCATTATTGCTATTTGCAAGGTTCATGGACCAGGTTTGCGAGATGGTGTGATTCTAGCCTGTGTTTTTTGATTTAGTGGTCTGGAAGGGAATCACAGAATTCCTGGGTGTGTTTAGTGGAGGTTCGATCTGGATTGCAGAGTTCCTTAACTTTTCATCTCAGAGGCATCAGCCGGTCTTCTGGTGGTGGTACTTCAAGGCACTGAGGAGGCCAACCATGTCTAAGATGTCAAAGCCACAGGTGGAACTATTCGACAGCCAGCGCCAAGTCCTTGGCGATGATACCATGAAGTCCACACTGAAAGGAGTCAAGTTTGCTTCCTTCATTGTCTGCAGGCAGTGCAGTTTCTTTGAAAATGGTTGCATTGCGCTCTTCCGCTCTTGTGCATGGACTCAGCATGATACAATCCTATGACTGTGTTTTGTATTTCAAAGTTCTGCAGCACCACCCACTTTATAATAAGACAAAATTCTGTGCCCCGCCTAGCTTTAATGGATAAGAGGAGGGAAATTTATTAATGTAACAAAGCGTAGTGTGGTAGGGTATTCTCATTTACAGACAGCACATTTTCAATCGACATGACTGCTAAATATGAACAGACAGACAGTTTCACTGATAAAACTATATTGCACACAAATGATAAGGTGTGGAAATCGGGTTTCAGTGAATAGGTATGATTTGTGCATCACCAAGAAATGTGTATTGATCCTACTCAAACCAACGTGCACAGTTCATCTGCAGATGTTTACATTTTGCTGTGGTACAAAAAATGACATCCCACATATTTTCCGTTTGCACTCCATGTAAAAGATTGTCACATAATTCACTTTAGTTTTCATTATTTGACTGCAAAGTGAGAGGAACTTGCAGACATCAGTACCCAAGTTAAAAAGCATAAGCAGCAATTTTTCAGAAGACATTTGACCTCTGTCTTTGAAGCTCAGCAAATGTGACTGAGATAAATACAGAATTTAAAGACATCCTTATTTATTGCTTGAACTTTGTGACCCTCCATAAATCGACGGGTTGGTCAGCTGGGCCCAATCTGAGGTGGTATGGTGGGTGAAAAAACATGGACTGGGACGCGACCCCAAGCGATTGCCAGTGGCTGAGATTAATTCAAGCATTCCATCCATCATAGGGTGACCAGGCATCCCGAATTTGCTGGGACAGTCCCGATTTTTCGCCAGCTGTCCCGGCAGATTTCAGGAAATTTAGCTAATGTCCCGGTTTTTACAGGGTCACCTGAAAACAGTGGAAGGTGTTTTTTGTTGTTTTCCAAAGAAAAGATAGTTAGCAGGTGTTATCAGAAAGCAATTTAATTAACAGGTGTGATACTGGCTTTTGGAAATTGCATTTTATTCATGTTCTTAGTGCCTCTTCTGTAATTCTATGCTGATGAGTGCTGTCCTTCTGTGCGCTCTTTTGAAGTAAAAAATAGTCCTTTTTCTATTTTTTTTTAAATGTCCCGGTTTTTGGTCTTAAAATTCTGGTCACCCTAATCCATCACCTTGACGTTGTTAGTTCTTTTGTGATCGCTGCTGCTATCCTACTTCCTAATGTTACCTGTACTACCAAACTCTGCTGCCTCTGACAGGCAAAGCATCAGTTTCATTTGTCTCAACAATGAGAGTTCTTAAGTAGTTTGCAGGGCACCCAAAAGTTTACATTTTTGTGTCATTTTGAAGATCAAGGCCCATAGTTATACTTTTTGACACAAACTTGCGTTAGTGCAGGTTTGCGTCAAAAAGTATAGTGTCGGCTAGCGCCATTCCAGGATGCAACCGGGAACCATATTGAAGTAACGGTGCAAGCCGGCGCTAAGGCCCGGTTAGCGTCAAAATACATGACGTTAACCGGGTAGGGGAGACGTAGGGAAAAATGGAGGTTGTGCGTGAAAGAATGGCGCTAGTCAGGTTAGAGTCCAAAAAATTACTCTAACCTGACTAGCGTCATTTTTTGATGCCCAACCCCAATGGACATGACTCCTGTCTTAGTAAAGACAGGAGTCATGATCCCCAGCCCAATTACTTATGTCCCCTGGGCATGGCCATTGGGCACCGTGCCATATAGGGGGGCCTAAGTTAGGCCCCCCATGGCATTTTGAAAAAAAATTAAAAATACGTACCTGGACTTAGCTGGGATGGGTCCCCCAATCCTTAGGTGTCCTCTGGGTGTGATTGCGGGTGGGTGGGTATGTCCCTGGGGGGAGGGAAGGGTACCTGTGGGCTGTTTCCATGGTCTCTGACCATGGGAAAAGGCCCACAGGTCCCCTAACGCCTGCCCTGACTCAGGCATTAAATAAAGGCGCTAAGCAGGCTTAGCACCATTATTTAGGCCCGCCTACCTCCCGTTTCCATTTATGCAAGGGAGGATAAATAAGGCGTTAGGGCCTTTGAGTCACTTTTTTGCCCAGGAATGCCTACATTGCTTCTCATTGACGCAAGATACGTTTTCACAGTAAAATTATTACGCTAACTCCATAACTTTGGCGCCAGACGGGTCTAGCGAAAAAGTATAAATATGGAGTTAGGCTTGCGTCGAATTAGCGTCAATCAACATGACGCTAATTCGACGCAAACAGAGTATAAATATGGGCCCTTATGTGCTGCATCTCAAGTATTTCTTCCACACCTGCAATGCCTTCTTTGTTTCAGCTTCGGTGAAGTGATCTCCATTTAATCCTTGTGTGTAAAAACCTATAAATTTGTCATATGAACATATGTGCATTAACCTTTGTGCCCAGCTGGTGTGGGGGCCGGGTGGGTGGGGTTCATCAACTGACTATCTTTTTTAATAAACTTGCTCCAGCTACAGTTAGACATGTTAGCACATTTCCTTCAACGCTCCCACACTGGAATTTGGGTGGAAATGTTTGGACCAAGAAGGATATGATTTTTGGATGGGATAGTCTCTGCTCGTCGCCAGTGACACAAGGCCAGAAAATGTTTTACAAAATTAACAGAACAAGAAACAAAAACATATTCAACCCCAAGAGCCACAGTCATGTAACTGACCTTGAATGTTCACACTGTTCTTAAAATCATAACATCCCATCCTTCCATTATATGTAAGCCCTTACATGAGTCTTTAGAATAAAAGAGTCAGTGACAACACAGTAGTCTCTATGAGACACAAAAACTTGTGGACTAAATGATCTAGAATATTTCTCAAAAGGGGAGTGACTGCCCAGTGATGGTTTTAGAAGCCAAAATAGCACTTAAAATTATTAGCAATTAGAAAATGGCATTGTGGCTGATAAAAAGTGAAATCAAGTACTATTGATGAAAACTCTTTTAGCTCAGTATGGTGTTTTCATTCCAGATCATGAATTTCAATCCTGGCATGGCAAACACAGTCTTTCATCCTCCTAAAGTTGATTAAAACACCTTAACAGAATGATGACATTATAACAATAATAACACCTATTAATAATAATCCCAAGTGACTCTTTATGGTGGTGGCTACATATGTGATCAAAAGTATTGCTACGTATGGCTCTTGCTCTCACTGAGAGCCATTAGGATGAACAAGGGTTTAGAAACTTGCTTATTCACTGCTCTGAAGTCAGAATTGTTTCACTGCTCTGCAGTCACAACAGCAAAGCACTTGGCTCGGAAGCTCTTTCTCTGGTGCACATTGAAGTGATGCCTTCCACAGATCTTTGCAGACCAAAAGATGGTGGGGAAACAAGCTGATGCTCATGGGCCACCAACTCCATCTCCCCTTCAGCTGCAGGACTACGTAGACCAGCGATTGACAAGGATGTCATTCCATCCTGAGAAGTGTCTTTCAAGAGCTGCCGGAGTGTGGCATCAGATGAGGATGGGGAGAGAAGATGTAGAAGGCGATGCTGCCCCCAGTGCAATTTCTGGTAGGTAGGAGGACATCTGGTGAGATTTCTCGAACGCAGGTGGTTGTGGGCAGTCGCGACTATTCTCAGTCAGAAGGCTGCTTCTGGAGTAGAAAACCTACTTGATCAGCAGCAAACTCAACTTGAGTAGCTGTACCCTCTGGTGCAAAGCTTGGTGCCGTTCTTGCTGTTTTTTCAGCACTGAACACGCTCACTGCGCTAAATCACAGTGTGTGCGGTGCAACGTGCCTATTTCTGCCTGTTGGTGGAACTTTTTATGTATCTCCGTGGAATTCCGCTGAGTCAAATTCTGCAAATTCCGCCTACCCCTAGTATTAGTAGCGGACAGCAGGTAGGAAGGCATTGTGCTTGGTTCCGGGTGATTCTTTAGCCCTGCATTACTAATCTGAGCAGAGCAAGAGGCCTGGGTGGGGGAATCAATGGTAACAAAACGGTACACTAGTAGTTTTCAATATCAGACTCCAAGAGACATCATAGACAACTCGAGCTTCACTCTTGTTATTAATCAGATTTTACTTCGGGCCCCTCAGTAGAAAATATCCCATTATTGGCAGCGACCCTTGTATAATTCACTGTATCTTCTTGTTTGTATTGTGACTTAGCTGCACTAGGTAATGTTGGGCCCTTTTCACAAAGGTAAATTTACACATGGGTAGATTACAGGTGTAAATACACGCTTACGTTTTGTAGTAAATGTGCTATTTTTTGCTAGTCACTATTTTACCACTAGTAATTTATTACAAAGTGTATATTTACATCTCTACGGCCACTAAAAGAGGGAGTGGTGCCACATTTACTAGTGTAAGGTTGCTATGAGTAACTCTCCACATGCAGGTGGAGGTCTACACAGAGATCTGTTAGCGCCTCTGCTCTGCACAGAAAAGAGACCTCCGTGTGCGGGTTTTTAAATAGCATTTATTAGCGCAACTGAATGTAGTACAAAATGCAGTTTGTGAGTGGGAACCTTCAAGTACAGTGTAATTGAATGAAACATATGTTTTAGATAATAATTCGGTGGTGCTTTTTTGTGGGGGTAATCGAAAACTGTTTATTGCCTTCTGCAGTCTCGCTCCGTGCATTTCTCGTGCCAAGAAACGATGTAGGTGAATCTTCTGTAAAGGGCATGGAGCCATGAGATGATCTATTCTTCTGGGCACGAGGAGGAGCCCTGGGCGCGCGCGCGCTCGCGCTGCGTCACTTTCACCCCCGGAGCCTGGGAGGGATGCTCCGGAGGACGTGTGAACATGGCGCCTCGGAGCATCCAAGTTGCTGTCATGGCGCTTGGTGTTTGTTTGCCAATTTTTGAAAATCTGGAATAAAAAGAACAATATGGCTGATTAATGACATCTGCAAACATCTGCGGTTAGACGAGATATTTATCTGTGTCAGGCGCTATTATCAGCTCGGCTCTGAGAGTGTTGGGGCGGAAACTGGAATGTTTGCCCTCTGGCTCAGGCTGGGGTGGGAATCAGGAAGTTTACTGAGGGGGGACCCGAGCGAGCAGGGGCATGTGTTTCAGCTGTGTGCCCCTCACACTTTCAGTCTCGGCTAGATCCTGTCAGCGCTGCGAGGCCATGCCATTTGTCTAACTTAGCCAATATTACACCTTAGAAGGAATGTGCGTAGACAGACATATGATGTACTCCCGACTGGAAGAGAGTGTTTGCAGAGGGTAACTTGGTCAGTAAGGCTGGGGAGTTTGGGGGTGGGGAAGGTGTATGTGGGACAGGGGCGGCGAACGTCGGATTTTCGGACAATCAGGCTGCCATATAATGTTTAAATGCATTACACAACAAGCAGGGGGCATAGGAGGGGCTTAAGAGGCAGCGGAAAGAGAGAGGAATGCAGATTGGAAGGAGCGCTATGCGAGAAAATGGCTCAACTTTAAGAAAAGTGGACACACTTTCCTTGCACCCCTTGGCAGCCCCCTAACGCCATCATGTGTGGGCCATATTTAACATACGTGCACCATAGAACTGGTTAGGGACAATAGCGTCATAATTTTTTTATGATACTGTAATCCATTGCAGGATTAGCACCAAAAATGTTGGCGCTAAACCTGCAAAGTACATGGGGGCCATTAAGAATGATGGTGTGCCCCATTTTAATGCCGGCTCCATGCAGGTGTTAAAAATAGCCACTAAAAATGGAGCAGTGGAAAATCATAGATTCCACTGTGCCATTTTTGTGGTCCCCCTAATGGGGGAACGCCCCCCTTACATACATTATGCTTGGCACAGGCAAAATGTGGCGCAAGGGTTACAAAGTGGCGCAATGCACGCATTGCGCCACTTTGTAAATCTGGTGCGGCAAATTTGGCCTCATTAAGCCACATTAGCATCATAAAAAATGATGCTAATGGGGAGCAAGGAGGCACTTGGCCTTCTTAAATCTGGGCCAATATTTTGTAAAATAACCTATATTTTTCAGGACTTTCAAAACAGCGAGGGAGAGAGTGTGTGTGTTTTTGTCTTTCTGTATGTAAACATTCCTGGTGAAATCCGACTGACATCTCACAATATCCGACTCAGGGCACCTGTACCCAACTATTTATCAAAAAATGCATTTATTGGTGGGAGGTATAACACCCCCCCTGAAGGTCCGCCCGAGTGTTTGAGTAGCAGCACTGAGGTGCATTGGGAGAGCTATGATTGTTCCTTAATTGGAACAGCGATAGGTCATAAAGTCTGGGTAAAGATGTCCCTGTGGAGTTGTGCTGTTGGAATCAATCAATCAGTACATTTGTAGGGCACTTCTTCTTACTTGTGAGGGTATTCAGGCACTGAGATGCACATCTGGAGCTGTGATGTGTCTCTTGTTGGAATCATTCAATAAATCAATCAGTAAATTTGTAGAGCGCTTCTTGTCACCCGCGAGGGTATCGAGGCGCTGTCTATGGAAGGCAGCATAGAGAGGCATTGGTTGAGCTATACCTGCTTGTGTTGCTTGTCGTGATGGGTTGGCACAGCCACTGATCTGATCGAAGGTTAATTGCCTCAGGGACAACAAAGAAAAGAGTCAGGTGGGCCAGGCCCGCCATAGTGGTACACAGAGGGGAAAATGAAGGCCACGGTGAACCGGGCCCAAGAAGGGAGAGGATGCGGTCTTTGCAAGACACATCAGGACAGGTCTGCAAAATGAAGGCCACAGGAGTGATGGAGACACCCAACAAGAGTATGGAGAAATCTGTCAAGGAGGAGGCGCCATGAAGGTGGCACTTGCTAGTCAGGTGACCTAGATAAAAGGCAGACATAGATACAAAAGTAACAGTGATACTTGTGTACTCCTTGTAGCTTGCTGAAACCTAATAGCGCCACCTACCGCACATCCATTACACCCAGTAGGCCAGATGAACATTCCTCCATCTTTGCATTGGAATAACCCACAATATTCACATGTGGTTCGAAATTCAGGTCTCATCGCAACAACAGTGCAACTCGTCGCAACAAGTGTTGAGTCCTCATGAATGAGAGAATAGCATAGCAGTTTCATGTTTGATCTCCAAACTACAGTCTGTTACCTCCTTAACAATTGATGCAGCAGAAGAGGCCATGATGGCAAAACAAATTCAACCACCTCTTTACTATATTGTGCTATGATACAGGGGCCTAGTGCTCTTCTCCTGGGGCACTCTGCAGTCACTGGAACAAAACACAATGCCGATGATCGACGAAGATGTATCCTTCCCTGTGGAAAAACAAGGGCTAAATACAAAAGGTGGTAAATTTAGAGGAGGTTGGCATGTGGACTGACCAGAAGCATTCCAAGAAAAGCAAATTTTGGATCAGCCATCATGCTGTTGTACATGATGCCTGACATCAGAATCCTTTGCTGTCATGAAATGCTGATGAGTCCACACTGGAACTTTCCGCTCAAGTTTAAAACCCTTAGTCCCATTTATTGCATGGTATTGTAATTATAATTGCATTGATATAGCACTTACTATCCATGACAAGGCATTGAAGTGCTTCACAATAGGCAGCAAGCTGCTCCGTAACCCAAGGTAAGTGGTTAGTCCAGTGTTATTGGGTATTAGAACTAGTCTTGTGCACTCAGGCAAAACATACCACGCAGTCACTCCAGTTCCTTTGTGGTAGAATGGGATAGTCTAATAAGAGTTAGGTGGATCCTTAGTTGGGGGGGGGGGGGGAAGGCTGGGTGAAAGGCGGGAGGTATGTGAGTTCCTGGAGATGTTTGGTGGGATTAATAGATGGCCTAGGGGAGGTCAGGTACTGATAGGTTGCAGGAATATGTCTAAAAAAAAGCAGGGATTGTGATCTTTGAAATGAGTTGTAAGTTGTGTGCGAACTGCAGAAACATATTGTTGGACTTTTGCTTATGCAGGGTCATCCCCAGTCTTTTTGCCTCCTGCCTCCTATCTTTTTTCTGACCTGTCGCTGTTGGCTTTTGAACTCTGAGCACTTTCCCACTGCTAACCAGTGCTAAAGTGCATATGCTCTCTGTGTGAAATTGTATGTGATTGGTTTATCCATGATTGGCATATTTGATTTACTAGTAAGTCCCTAGTAAGGTGCACTAGAGGTGCCAGGGCCTGTAAATCAAATGCTACTAGTGGGCCTGCAGCACTGGTTGTGCCACCCACATAAGTAGCTCTGTAATCATGTCTCAGACCTGCCACTGCAGTGTCTGGGTGTGTATTTTTACACTGTAAATTCGACTTGGCAAGTGTACCCACTTGCCAGGCCTAAACCTTCCCTTTTCTTACATGTAAGGCACCCCTAAGGTAGGCCCTAGGTAGCCCCAAGGGCAGGGTGCAGTGTATGGATAAGGTAGGACATATAGTAATGTGGTTTATATGTCCTGACAGTGAAATACTGCTAAATTCGTTTTTCACTGTTGCAAGGACTGTCTCTCTCATAGGATAATATGGGGGCTACCTTTAAATATGATTAAAGCGTAGATTCCCCTAGAGAGTAGATGGACATGTGGAGTTTGGGGTCCCTGAGCTCACAATTTAAAAATACATCTTTTAGTAAAGTTGATTTTAAGATTGTGCGTTTGAAAATGCCACTTTTAGAAAGTGAGCATTTTCTTGCTTAAACCATTCTGTGACTCTGCCTTGTTTGTAGATTCCCTGTCTGGGTCAGTTGACAGTTGGGTTGTTTTTCACCTCACACCAGACAGTGACACAAAGGGAGCTGGGGTGTAACCTGCATTTCCTGATTAGCCATCTCTGCTAGGAGGGAGGGGTGGAGTGGTCACTCTCATCTGAAAGGACTGTGCCTGCCTCTAACAATGCCGGCTCCAACCCCCTGGTGTGTGTCTGAGGCCTTGCCTGGGCAAGGCAGGATTTCACAAGTAGGTGTGAGTCCCCTTTGAAGAAAGGTGACTTCAAAGACTAAAATGGGTATAAGAAGGGCACCCAAATCTACAGACTTCAGAAACATTTCTGGTATCAAGAGGAACCTCTGCCTGGAGAAGAGCTGTTAGCTGAGGAGGAAGTGCTGCCCTGCCTGTGACTGTGCTTTGTGGAGCTTTCCTGCAGTGCTGCTTCTGCCAGAGTAAGAGGGCAAAGACTGGACTTTGTGTGCCTTCCATCTTGAGAAGAAATCTCCAAGGGCTTGATCTAGAGCTTGCCTCCTGTTGTTTGAAGTCTCAGGGACAGCAAAGACTTCTCTCTGCCAGCACCTGGAGCCTCTGGAGAGACTCCTACTCTGCCCTGTGGTGCCCATCCAGTTCCTGGGACCCTGAAAGGAGAAGCTGGCAGCCTAAAGACAAGAAAATCCACGCACAGAGCGCCGTGCGGGGAAAAGATCGACGCGAATCCGATCGGCGGCTGAAAAACGACGCGCCGCCAGCTCCGCGGCTGAGAAACGACGCTCGCAGGAAACGCGACCGAAGAATCGACGCACGGAGCAGGAGAAACGACGCGCAGCATCGCTGACGGAGGCTGGGAGATCGCAACCTGCGCGGCTGGATCGTCAACTCATCGTGCGGCTGGATTTTTGACTCGAGTACCGCCGTGCGGAGTTATTTTCGACGCACGCCCGCCCGTGCGGGGTTATTTTTGACGCACACCAGGTACATTTTCACTCTAGCAGCGCTAGTGTGTTTTAAAAACTACTTAAAGACTCTTTTTGATTTTTAATTAATAACTTGACTTGTGTATGGTGGATTTTTGTCGTTTTGGTCTTGTTTTGTTTAGATAAATATTTCCTATTTTTCTAAACCTGTGTTGTGTCATTTTGTAGTGTTTTCATTGAGTTACTGTGTGTGTTGGTACAAATACTTTACGCCTAGCACTCTGAGGTTAAGCCTACTGCTCTGCCAAGCTACCAAGGGGGTAAGCAGGGGTTAGCTGAGGGTGATTCTCTTTTACCCTGACTAGAGTGAGGGTCTTTGCTTGAACAGGGGGTAACCTGACTGTCAACCAAGGACCCCATTTCTAACACATATTAAAAGAGATTAAGGAAAACATGAAAGTGACTTAGAGAAGGCTGTGCCTAGAGGGAAAGGCATGCAGTTGAATGGAAAGAGAGAAGATAGTTGTAGAATAGTGGCCTTTCAAAAAGACACATGAAGAGACATCCTCAGGTTTGTGTATTTGTTTGAGCACCTCTGCCATAAACTGAATTCAGCTCTTGCTTTCGGACATTCCAGGGTTCTTCACAGCATCATAAAATTCTGGGCTAGAATTCTATGATGCTGAAAACAAGACCTCACAAGGTTCATTTGAAAGGACAAATGAGAGGCGACAACGAGATTTTAAGAAAAGAGTTTTTCATGCCAAATTTTATGACTATAGAGGGTGTTTTTGAGACAGTATGCCATTTGAGGATGTAGGGCTCTGAAGAGAAGCGACATAGTTTACATGGGGAAGTAGTGTTATCTTTGGCCCTAGAATAGGGTGAACAGTCTGTGCGGTGCTGGGCTAGTTCTAGGCCTCCTCTCGGCCGGCCTGTACATGTGACTTTGTCCCGGTACGGTGTGACCAGGTAATTGCAGTTGGCCCTTTGTACCTTTAGACACTATTTTCATTTAAATCTTTAAACTATCTCCGGTTCTACTGATTGGATTTTTGTTGTTTTAGTCTCAAATATGGGATGAGTTTACTAATAACAATTTATTTCTACCAAAACAGTTTTTTTTAGCAAAATTAGACTGGTAAAAAAAATAAACATAACTTTGTAACCTGTACCATGCAGTTTGCATGCCGCTCTTTCATGGCAGTTCATACATCACTGTGGTAGATTATGACTGCAACTTATAAAATGCACAGTGACAAAATCATCTCTGTGACAAAAGCAGTATCCCACTGAGCTATGCACATAAAATACTGTTCTGTGATCTGCATACCACACTTTCTTTGCAGCAGGCATATTAACCTTCTGCGCTACCTTAGATTCAGCAAAACTGCCACTAGACAAAACCTGATCTCTCTCCAGCAGGAGATTAATCACCAGAGTTATTGTGGCACTTTTATTGTAGCCTGAAAAGAGTTGTATATACAAGGAACTCTGCAATGATTTTAAAATTACCGCACTGCTACATAACCAGCCTCAGTAACAACAGTACTCCCCCACTCTGTCAGCCCCCTGGGGAAACACCCAAAGCCTGGTACAGACAGTCTGGCCTGGCCTTTTTGATGATAAAAGATTTTTCAGCAACAACACATCTTTTCGCTGAACAGTCTTGATGTGGTTGTTACTCTGGATGAAAGGCGGGGCACCTCACAGGATGGGATGGGATAGTTGTGCTGGCATCTGGGAGTGTCACAGAGAGTTCTTATTGAGGATTCTAACAATGCAGCCGGTGCTGTGGATGAAAGGAGGAGCACCTCACGGGTTGGCGTGGGATACTTACTGTGGTGCTGGCATCCAAGAGTATGACAGAGTTCTCATTGGGGGTTCTTGCAATGCGGCCGGTGCTGTGGATGAAAGGAGGAGCACCTCACATGATGGGATAGGATAGTTGTAGTACACTGTAGTGCTGGGATCCAAGTGCATGATGGTAAGCAGTGGGCGGGCTGTAAGCCCACTGTGAGTTAGCAATAGGTTTTTCACAACCAGACAGCTTGCGCTGTTTGTTTGCCTCAACCTAATAAAATGTCTTCCATACATCTCCTGCAACCACCAGTTTACAAAACATGGTCCCATCTCCCGTAAGGTTTACGGATTGTCTGTTACAGACCTCTGAGCACCACACAAACAGCTCCTCTTTTATCCCGGAGACCGATGTTCTCAATATTTTCATGCAGTCTAGTCTTTCTAGAGTCCTTCCATGCCCACTAATGTTCCCAAAAAGGCAGAAAATTTTATGAAATGTTCTGTCTCTCTTCTGGAGGCCAAACGCATAAAGTCAAGTCTCAGCTTTGCAACACCAATAAACTGTTTAATCTCTTTAGTTTCTGCATTTGTACTAACAACAAATAAAATAAAAGGTGCCAATCACATTGAACCACATGACAAATGATCATTGCCAAGAGCGCCATGGTTGAGAAGACAAAGGCCACAATACTGATAGAGTAGGAGGGGCAGAATCAGCTGAAGATGGTGAGTTGTTGGGCTGTGAACTTCATCGTCCATGTTGGTCTCCCGGCTGGTCTTGGTGATCAGCTGTATCCATCACCTGTACAATTCGCAATTGCTGAGACTAGTTTGGGAGAAGCTTTAAAACAAAAAAAGCCTTAGCCCCACCCTCTCACTTAGCATCTCACTAGGGACAACCCAGTTGTGTCCAAAAAAGGCCGTCCTGATCACCTTCGCTTGATGATTTCAATTATCTACACTGGTGAGTGACCACAAGCAAACCCAACCTGTTTGATGATATAGGATGTGACTGAAATCATGTCAAACAGGAGAAAGAGCTGTGGGAGTTTCCAGGGTTAGTTATCCAGACCTGATTCTGTTAAGGGAGAGGGTGTTGTCATAATGGACTGAGCTGCCGACTGGGGAACCAGGTTCGAGTATCTGCAGCGGCTCAACATCCTATGATTCTGGGCAAATCACATAATCTCCCCATGCCTACAGATCAGCACCTTCACACCCTCATGGGTGGCTTTCTGCGCTTTACAAGTTCTGGATTTATTTATTTCTTTATCCAGCCTTTGTATCGAAGTAGAGGATAGTCGCAGTGGTAAAGGGTTCAACATTAAGAGCTACATGTAGATACACTAAATTAGAGATGGGAATAATATTAGGGATGATTTTCACTGAAGGGTTTGGAGTGACATCAACTAGATCACCAAACTGTGGTTTATGATCCAGCGAGCTGATTTGTAGGTGGTTGAGAAAGTGCATGTAGGCGGCATAAATCAGAACCTCTTCCATGACTTGGTAGTTGTCTGCATCCTCCTCTCTAACTACCAAACGTTTGTCTCTATCTTTGTCCGCAAATGAGAGCCACTGGATAGCTGCCCACTGCCTCTGAGGAACCTTCTGGACTTTACAGGCCCTCTCTAAAGCAGTGATCCACTTATGGATGTCATCCCCAGTCTTGTAAGGAGGGACTAGCCTGCTGAGATTCTAAGAATCAAAGGTGTCTTCCCTGACTCTCTATTGCTGCCACCATGAGGTTCTAACCCCAAACTCTTCCTTTACCTGTCCATCTCTAAGGCCTCGCTCTCAAGAGCCTCCTATCTAAGAATCCCTCTTCTGAACTAGAGTGGATGGACCCAGCAGAAGATGCTGAAGCAAGGGAAGATGAGGATGAGGAGGATCTACTCCTCCTGGATACTCTTTTGAGCACCCCAGAGAGACAAAAAGCAGGCTTTCTACTACGACCCCCTCTTGTTTTACCAGCACTGTTTCCTGCAGGTTCAAAGTTCTCTCCAGCATCCTCATGGTCCTGTCCAGTGTGGCCATAGGAAGTACCTGGTACCTCCCTTTTCAGCACTGGTAGTTCACCCTCTTCATCTAACTCACCTAACTCTCTTTTCCTATTAGGGTTCTGTATGTCATCCTGAATAAGTAATTCTAAAAGAGTAGATTTGGTAGGGTTACTACATGTCTTAAGTTTCCTAGCTGTGCATAGGGTCCTAAGTTCCTGAAACCTAAGAGCCCCATGCCTAGACTCCTGAGTCAGGCCAGCTCCTTCAACTACAGACATGTTTTTAGAGTGGTATGTGTAGTGTACCTACCTTCTCTAAAGTTCTAAACTTTAGAAAGTTTGGAGAAAGGGCTATGCTAGAACCCTGACTACCAAGCTAAAAGTTTAGACGTCCCTGAAATCACTAGTATAGTGTGTTCCTAACAGTTAGAAGTGATCTTTGTTATGGAAAGTCACTGATGACCAAGTGGTAAAGCAATGCAAGTGTCTTCTCCCACCGCTGCACCACCAATGTAGGAGGCTGGCCCAGTTTATGGTGTACACCTATGGTGTGGCACCCTATACTGAGTGCAGGCATCCCGTAGTGATGGTGAATAGGTGTCCCGATAGCAAGAGCTCTCCAGGGGTAGCGGAGGCGAGCAGCTAAAGCTTATCTAGGAGGAGTGTAAAGCACTTGCAATACCACAATAGTCAGTCAGTAACTCACTCACAAGAAAGAACCACACTAGGGGCCATATGTACGAACACATTTCCCATAGACACATTATGGGTAAAACCCTTTGTTACATCTGGCCCTAGGTCTTGCAAAAATAAAGGTTTTGTTATAACAACACTAAAGTTACTTTAACATTGGTATATCTCCACCTGTATATATCAACACACACAAATATACACTTAGCAATAATTAGGAAAAGCATAAAAATACATTGGGCTCTATGGGGGGGGGGGGTGCTAAACCATACACTAAGAAAGTGGTATAAGAATGGAGATGCCCAACCAAGGTAAGTGTGTTAAAATCCCAGGGGTTGGGGGAGTAGGAAATTACCAGAGGCAAGTACTAGAAATCCCACAGGCACCCGGGTGCAGAGTTGTTATCGAGCCAGGTGTCCCATAGGCTAACACAGGACTGTTGTGGTTGGATTTTTATAGATTCAGTACCCTTCTCAGTGGACCCTGAAGAAACCAGTTGGCACAAAGAAGGATTGAGGGTGCCCCCACCTATGGATACCCAAAATACCAGGGTACCTACACCGGGGAGCCCAGGTGCATAGGGGTGAAGTGGCGTCAGAAACCCTTGTTGGAGTCAATGGAAGCCTCGGTTGTCTAGCTGCTGTCGTGACCCGAGGACCAGGTCGACTCC
This sequence comes from Pleurodeles waltl, assembly GCF_031143425.1. NCBI lineage: Eukaryota > Metazoa > Chordata > Amphibia > Caudata > Salamandridae > Pleurodeles > Pleurodeles waltl. Next base: position 52,856,263 of record NC_090438.1, read on the forward strand.
AGATGACAGGAACCTGAAAAAGAAGGGGACAGTGTTCAAACCACTAGGAGATGTCTCGATGGTGAAGGTAGGCAATGTCCACCCTCTTGGAGGTGAAGTTCCTGCAGGATGGTGGAAGACGTCCAGCTGCGGAGTCCAGGGGGATGCAGGAAATCCTTGGAGTTATCCACAAGCTGTCCCACATCAGTCACTGGGTTGCAAATCGCTGTTGCAAGGAAGTTTTCAGATTTTGGAGGACCAGCAAGATCCTAGTGACTTGACCCTTGGTGGAGAGTCAGGGCAGGCCTTCAGCAGGAAGGAAAGCCAGCTGGAGTTGGAGGAGCCCCTATGAGTGACCCACTGGCAACAGGCACAGAGAGTCGCAAAGAGGCCTCAGCAGCAAAACAAACAGCTGTCCCACGTCGCAGGAGCTGCAGAGGGGAAGCTGAATCTGGAGTTGCAGAGTGCTGAAGGCCAGGGCTTGTTGGAGCTCATAGATCTTCTTGGAGGGAGAGCCAACAAGCCTTGGCAAGAGCAACATTCACGGTGAATAGGGGTTCCGTTCCAGTGGCTGCAGCAAGGGTCCACTGTCTCCTAAGTTGGTCAGAAGACAATTTTGACCTGTAAAGGACCACAGAATCACCACCTGCGAGCAGAGCCTTTACGTTGTTCATGGGACAGCAGGATCCACCAGCCAATTGTTGTTGTCTTGAGGTGCCTGCAGATTCAGGGGAGTGACTCTTTCACTCCAAGGGAGATTCCTTCTTGCTTCTTGGATGCAGGCAGAGTCCTTGTGACTGTGGAGGATGCACAGCCACAATGTTGCTGAAATCTTGCAGGAGCTGGAGAAACAATGTTGCAATGAGAGACCTCCCAACTGGATACAGTCTAGCTTCAGTTCCAAAAGCAGACCAGCAGTGGTTCCAGAGGCTAGGAGCAGAAGATGTCCTGCAGAGAGTTCCTTAAAGAGTCTTGCTTGACAAATCTGAGGACCCACCCTTGGGGGAGCCCTTAAGTAACTCTAAACGGAGGTTGGTCACTCTCTGAAGTGGCCCACCTTTCAGAGGGGGGTCAGGGACGTAGTCTACATGGTCTAACCAGTCAGGTGCTCCTAGGGGCCTCTGCACATTTTATTTTTAAGATGGGAGAATCAACCGGCCACCTAGCAGATCTCTGTGCACCTCCTTAGGGGAGCAGCTAGACAGGATAGTGGTCACTCCCCTGTCCTTTGTGTGGTTTTCCACTAGAGCAGGAACCGGAGGTTCCTGAACTAGTACAAACTGGATTATGCAAGGAGGGCACCAAATGTGCCCTTCAAAGCAGTCTGGTGGCGCTCAGAGGCCACCCACCTCAGCCTAGAGACACCTATTTCGAAGGGAGAAGTGGTCACACCTCTCCCTTGCAGGAAATCCTTTGTTCTGCCTTCCACTGCTTAAGCTAAGTTGACCAGCAGGAGTTCAGAACAGTGTCTGGGGTCAGCAGCAGCGTGGGCTGGCAGCCAGCCCCTAAAAGGCTGCACAGGCATAACTGGGGGATCCTCTAGGGAACCCCCAGATTACAGGAGATCATGCAATTAGCAGTGGAATCAGTGTAGTCGCATGATTCAAACATGTTTGATACCAAACATGCCTAGGTTCAGAGAAGCCATTAGGTAGTTGGACCACTCGTGTTGACCAGTGTCCACTAAATACCTTAAGATGGCTTCCCGCACTTACAAAGCCCAGAGAATGGAGTCTGGGGTTTGTAGGGGTACCCTGCTCATTCAGGAATACTCTCACACTTTGGAAAATGAACCTTGTCCTTGGGCTGAAGGGCCTACCAGAGGGGTGACTTACAGTGCGTAGGTGCATGGACCGCGATATAAGGTAGCCTTTTATCAGTTGTGAAAGAGTGCATGTACCATTTCACGCAGGCTGCAATGGCAGGCCTGCAAACACAGTTTGCATGGGCTCCCATAGATGGCACAATACATGCCGCAGCCCATGGAAGACCCCTGGTGTACCAATGCCCTGGGTACCTAAGTACCATTTAATAGGCCCCAGTATGCCAATTGTAGGGTGTAAAAGTTGCCTAGCAACCACATTTAGTGGAGTGAGCTGGTTAGCAGGATCCCAGTGCACTACAGTATAAATACGCTGACACAAGGCAAAAAGTGGGGGTAACTATGTCAGAAAGATGCTACCGTCCTACAGTGTAAACAATAAATAAAGTGGCCTTTAAATTCTGTATTCATTTTGTCTGTGCTTCAAAGCCAGAGGTCAAATGTCAGGCTATGTCTTCTCACACATTGCTGCTTTTAAACATGTGTATTGGTGTTTACAATCTCCTATCACTTTACAGTCAGAGAAAGAAAGTAAAGTAAATTGTGTGACAATCTTTTAGGGGTATAGTGAGTATGAAAGAAAAGGCTGTAGAGTGCAATTGTTTGTAACAAACAACACAATGTAAATACCTGTAAATGAAGTGTACACATTCAGCAGTTAGGAAAGCAAAAATGAAGTACATTTTTTATAAGTGTGATGAAAGCAAAGAATTTAAAGGGCTCAAACAAATTGAGATACTTTAGTTGGTGATGCACAAATGATAAATTATTCACTGAAACCCAATTTGGACACATTATTATCATTTATGTGCAATATTGTTTTATCAGTAAAACTCTATGTCTGTACAAATTAAGCGACTATTTCAATGAACAATGTGTTGTCTGTAAATGGATGTTCTCCCTACTCTTTCGTTCCACACCTTTGTACTATTGCTAGAGGCTACAGTAACAAGGTGCAGACAAATGTATTACACAGATAGACTATGGGAGGGAGACCAGACTGTCTAATAGGCAGCCTAGCAGTGCCAGAAGGGCTGGTCTGACAGGTCAGTGTGTGGGAATGTTTTTTGGCTGATTTCTAGTCTGGTGGGTCAGTGTTTTTTAACTGTTGGTTTCCATGATATTGAAACAAACACTGCCTGCAGAAAGCACAAATGCATGAGGTCTGTCAAACCTGGAAAACACGCATACAAGCGTCTTCGCAAGTTCACAACTGCTCTGATTTGCAGAAGTGGACCACTTTTATTGTGGTACTAAGGCTGATTTTTTGTACTGTATGGGAATGGGTGAGTGTGTAGTGTGTGCACTATGTGCACACCTGCTGACAGGTGACTCAGGTTTAGTTCTCCTGTGGTGGAGGTTGGTGGGACTCTGCCAGACAGCAATGTGGATAGCAGGACTCTGCCAAAGGATTCCTGATGCCCTTTGCGGTGCACCAGACTCTACGTTTGAGGAGGACAGAATACACAGATCCCTTTTCTGAAGTACAGGGCCAGACCTTCCCCCTTTCCTACTAATATTCCAAAGATGTGTTATATGAACAAGGCATGAAGTAGCTAAATGAGGAATCCTCTCAATCTGTTGTGCCGTAGTTCAGAGTTTCCCTGGCAGGGAGCACCCAGCCCCACCCTTCCTTCCTACTGGCACTAGAAGTCAAAGACTGTGGCTTCATCAGACAAGAAGAATGCTCTAAAAGTCAAGAAACACCTCAAACCTGCCCCAGCATGCCTTCCTCATCCACAGTCTCTCTGTGCAAACCAAGTAAAATGTGGGCCAGAATCCCCCCAGTTATTGTGCCAGGGATTCTCATTGACCATTGCCACCAGTTCAACACCAGTGGAGACCAAAAAAGCATTATAAACTCCAGGCCTTGTGTCACTGACTGCCATCCCCCAGGAACCTGGAAGTGTTTCATCCTGCCAGGGAGAGCTGCCTTGAAACCACCTGAGGAGGGATCCACAGATTGCTGATGAGGATTCTGGAAGTATCATAGCTTGAGGGAATGGCTGTCAATAAGAGGAGGGCTTTGAGGACCTGGGCAGGTACAACTGTCCAGTGACCGCCTGTTGCCCTCGGAAGGAGCTGCACTCCCCGGCATGTTGTGAGGCCTTCTCTCCCTGGTCCCACTGCAGAGTGCCCAAAGTGTGGCAGCTTTCTCTCTGGATCTTGGCCTGCATGTTGGCACTGTAAGCCTGATCGCCAGGCAGTCACAGACAGCAAAAGTGACTAAATGAGAGAGACTTGATGAAGGTGCAGCACATGTGATACCTGTGTTCGGTGACTGCATTCTACAAAGTCAAATTACCTGTGACTGAGATGTTGGAAGAAACCAGAACTGCCTTCTACAGTTTTCGTTTTGTTGACGCTCCAACTCATATAACATTATGGAGGAACAATAAGCGGGAAAAGGAGAATCCTGGGCTCAGATAATCAGGCAAGAACATTATTGAAAAATATGCACAAATCAAATTAATCAATGCAGAAAGTAAAATGCTAGTTAGAATTAGAAGCCAAGTCCATTAATAAATGCAATAATGCAATGTGTTTTTAACAAATTCAGTAGCCACAGTACATTAGAAAATGATAAAATTAATAACAGGCCCTAATACACAAGGACCCTAACGCCAGCGCCTTGAGACCCAAACGGGTGATTAGCCGCGCTCTATAAGAATCCTGATTGATTGATTGATTGGACCACACAGCGCCTAGCCCCCTCCAGTACAGCAGCAGAATGAAGTTAACTCCTCCCAAAGTGCACATCCTTTATAATGTTTTGAACAAAGACAGCACATGATTTCATGGAAGGTTTTTGCGTGGAAAAGCAGCAGTAAAATGTTACCCGCACCGCAAACCAATAGGACTGTTAGGCCCATATTTATTAAAAAGTGGCGCATCAGAGCTGATGCAGCACTTTTTCTGTGCCCCCTACCGGCACCTGACGACACCAAGGTTACACTGTATTTATAATATGGAGCACCATGGCAGTCGTTTGCACAATAGCGTCAACATCTTTGACTCTATTGTGGCGCTTTGCTACACTAGCATCAAAAATGTTGACACTAGTGCAGCAAAGTGCAAAGTGGCCCGTAGGTTTCTATGGGAGCGTCATTTAAACACCTGCCCTGAGGAAAAATGATGCCAAAAATGCCGCAGTAAAATCTGTTAAATTCCACTGCGCCATTTTTGCGGGCCTCCTAGTGCCGGAACGCCCCCCTTGCATACATTATGCCTGGCACATGCATAATGTGGCGCAAGGGGTTACAAAGTAGCGCAATGCATGCTTTGAGCCACTTTGTAAATATGGCGCGTGGAAAACCCCACTTTAGCGCCGCCTTAGCGTAAAAAAAATGACGCTATGGTGGCACTAAGGTGGCGCTAGGGTCTCTTAAATATGCCCCATAATTTCCAAAACACCTACTAAAAACAATTTTCATTGGACATTGACATGAAAAATGAACTTTAGACAATGAACTGCTCTGCATGAGGAACACAGAGACAAAGGTTTTCCTCCTAACCTTGTAATGTTTCAGAAGCACATAGCTTCATCCCAGGAATATAAAGAAAAATGTTACATAAATGACAGATTGAAGCTGCAGGTTGAATGATTTTCTGAAAAGCTGAATGAAAACAATGGTTGTACGCAACATAAACATGCACTTCTCATTATGTGGCTTGTGGGGCCTGGTTATGTTAACTGAAACAGACCTATGTTCAGTATAGATTTTCATAATGAAAATTAATTTCTCACAATTGCAAACCCATGGCAAGGGTCAACGCTGCGACCTGACATGGGATCCTTGTCTCTTTGGATGGTGGGCTTTAATTTTAGGTTTGAGTACTTCCTTCAAATGCTTACCTCTGCTGATCTATGTTCCTGAAGCATCTTACTTTCAGGGCCATTGGTACAATTGATGACACAGCCGCGCCTTCAAAGGCCCTTGGCAGCGGCGTAACGAAACTTGAGGGGGCCCCCCTGCAAAGTACATGAAGGGGCCCCCTCTGCACTTATTCAGGAGCTCTCAGGCCCGTGTACAGTGCCGAGGGCTCCCCCCCTGCACCGAGAGGGGCTGCGGGGGCCTTTGCTACGCCATTGGCCCTTGCTCGAGCCAGTGGGGCCGTTTGGATTCAGCACTGGGGTAGTTTAGAAAGAGCTGTACTTTTTGTAGCTCTGGTGTAGCAACATCCTTGGGGGACTGTAAAGCAAGTGTACTCGTTAGCTTCGGTATCTTGTCACACCACTTGGAAGAAGCTGTGAGTACCCTGCAGTTAGGATAGGCCCGGGGCCTGATTTAGAGTTTGGGGGAGGGGTTACTCCATCACAAACGTGGCAGATGTCCCATCCGCAGCATCACAATTCCATTATGGCCTATGAAACTTGTAATATAGTGGACAGGATATCCATCACATTTGTGACGTAGTAACCCGTCCCACAAACACTAAATCAGGCCCTAACCCTGCCCCGTTCCCTCCCCACACAAATCCCAGTGATATTCATGCCTACTATTCTTGCGTCTGCATTTCATGGGCACTATTTAGCTGTGTCACAATTAAAGTTATTTCTCTCTCTTGTGAAAGCACTGTCTATCAGTGAGTTCTTAACTGTTGCTATGTTCTTGACTGTGTCCTGAATCTCTACCCCACACAACCTCCCCGAGGAAGCCCTGGACTGCCTGACTTCGCTAACCTGGGTCTCAAGTGCTGAAGGGTGTATTTGGTGTTCTGTTTTGGGTTCAACAGTAATGTGAGTAGCAAGACCTGATAGTTAAAGGGCTCTCGTTATCAGAGTTTGGGCCCACTAGCCCCTGATTTTCCTGGGAGTCCTGAAGAAGTTCCCACTCTATGCTACAAACACCTGCAAATCCACTTCCCGGTCCTACTCGATCCTCCCAACACTCGCTCGACCGCATCACCAGCAGGAGAAAGCAGAAGACTTACACATTCAATCAACAATCCCGAAATTAGACTCTATGGGGCATATTTACAAGGAACTGGGGCAGCGCTGGCTGAAATTGGCAGCACCACGCTGTGTCAGTTCTGAAACGCAGGGATGCACCGTAGTAACACAAATACAGCGCACCCCTGTGTTTCCCCTAGCGCTGGCGCTGAATTTAGATGCCAACGCAGGCAAGCGTGTCTGCGTTGAGGGGTGTGATTGTTTATGTGCTGCCACAGATTTACGATTCCTTGCAAATCTGGGGCAGCATCAAAAGCAATGGGTGTTGCAGTGTAACACCCACAGCAACACCCATTGCACGCCCCTCTGCCGCAGAAAACTGTGTCTTAGGGGCCCCTATTTACGAGGCGGCGTTATGCCACAAAAAGTGGCTTAGCGCTGCCTGGTAAATACTGCGCAGTGCACAACGCCACTGCAGCGTCACAAAAAGTGACACTCTGGTGGCGCTAGGGGCTTGTAAATACGCCCCTATCATTGTTAGTACTTGCCACCTAGCGCTCTCTCCCACTGCCCCGCCTCCCATCCTTACATCCACCTTACGCACCTGTCCCACCCTACCTGTCTGCTGACTTGATTGCACCTCAACCCAACAAGCTGAAAGCATGAACATGTAAGTGAAGTGCATGCTGTGCTTAACTCTCTCATTGTGCATTACGGCTCTTGGAGCATAAAAAAACTGTAAAATAAATATTTAGCTCAATAAGGTTTGTTACTTTATCTTTGGCACTGAAAGGAACTTGTATACCATAGAGCACAGACATCTTTCATGTAGGAGCGAGGAAATGTATTGATTCAATCAAAAGTACAGCCAAGGAAAGCAGTCAGAAAGCACATGTATTGATTCAAATTAAAAACACATCCATCAAAATACAAATCTAATTTTGAAATAGTACACAGGGTAAAAAAAAGATCTTTGACACTTCAAAAAATTCAATGTAAAGGAATTCCATCTTTCATTGACCCCTATTTATTGGATGATAATTATGTACTTTGCTATGTAAAGGTACTGTTTTATGAGCACAAAAAATGCTTTGCAGTGCTTTGTGTCGTTTTGCATTAAGGGGACATAATTTGGCAGATCAGTGCGAACACACATAGGTTTTGATGCAAAGCCTGATCTACTAAGGTAGCTGGAATGGACTTTGTGGAAAAAAAACACCTCCTTGAAACAGGTGCTAATTTGGAGAAATGTTTTTATGCCGCCAAATGTTCCACACGATGCATGTGTGCTGCTCTGTAAATCACACAGACAATGTTTGGAAAGTTTCAGAATTTGTCTAGGCATACGATTTTGTACTGGAAGTGCACAATTGTGCAAAGGTTGTGCATGAAACTAAGCAATCTTTTTGTGCACCATCACAGGATGTGTGAGCATCAGTCATTTTTAATATATATGGCTCTGTACTGCTTTCTCCTCCTTGTACAACTCAGCATAGCAACGTTGGTTGCGTTGCTGCATTGCTCTAAAAATACTACATGTGCCTTGAAATGGATAAAACTGTATGTTACTTCAGCACTTAGACCCCAATCTAAAATGAAAGCTGTTGCAAATTTGCACTTTCTGCCGGATCAACCCACCATTTTTGCTAAACCCAATTTTTACTGGCTATAGAACTCTATGCACTCTTCCCTCCTAACCAGTGGTTAAGTGGCTGTGGTCCTCCATCCAAATTGTAAAATTAGTATAACTGTGATTGGCATATTTAATTTAGCTATAAATTCCTAGTATATGGTACCCACTGCGTACCCAGGGCCTCTAAGTTAAATATCCCCAACAGGTTGCTGTACTCATTGTGCCAACCAACCACTACAGAGACAGAGTAAAGCGTGACTCCAGGTCTTCCAGTGTAGCTGGCTGTACAGTTTTAATTTACAATTCAACCTCTCAAAATAAACTGTTTTGAGAAGCCTTAACCTCCCTTTTGAATATGAGTAAGTCACTCTTAAGTTAGGCCCTAGTGGCCATAGGGCAGGGTGCATGTTATTTGAAAGAAGACCGTGCAGAGATTTAATAGTACACGTGTCCTTACAGTGAAAAAGCATAAAAGCTAAATTCACTGTAGCAAGGCTAGATGTTTCCATAGGAAAATGCTGTATTATTTTCTAACAACTGAAATGTTAATTTCAGATTGGTAACAGCTAGATAAATATTTCAAGGGCTGTTTTTAATAGTTAAACACAGTCCAATTTAAAGGTAAGGTCGATGTTTGTCTAACCATTAGTGAAAAGGTACTTTAGAAAAGTTCCCTTTTGCCTGGCTAAAGCCTCTGGAGGCTCTTTGTGTGGGGAGGCGTTGTCCTCCCCTTGGTTGGATGATCTCGGGCTGTGCCCGGACCCTTGGTGCACTTCAAAGGGGCCTCCTTATCACAGACAGATGTAGCTGGCACCCGGTGCCTACCTTCCTTTTCTCCTTAAGGTCAGCCGGTCACCAACCCCAGCTGGAGGCAGAGCTGCACCAGAAGTGGTTTAGAGAGATGACCATGGTGGGGCTGAGTGCATCCTCTTTGATAGTAGAGTGACAAATCCTGCTTGAATGTCACATCCTGATTGACAGGTCCGCTGGGCTTTTACATATAAATGTGGGGCACACTTTGTGTGCATCCGTTGTCTGTTTGCTGAAAGCTCAGTTTTCATTTGACCAGACTTCTGTCTCTTAGTTTGTTGGGAGTAGAGGAACAGCCTAAAACTGGACTTTGTTGTTAGATGTTGGATGACACTAGGGCTCATATTTATACTTTTTGACGCAAACCAGTGCTGGCGCTGGTTTGCGTCAAACAATTTACTGCCGGCTAACGCCATTCCGCCATGCGGGTGCCATATTTAAGGATTGACGTTAGCCGGCGCTGCGGGCTGGTCTGAGTAAAAATAAATGACTCAAACCAGGCAGCACCGGCGTAAGGGAAAATGGGGGTGGTGCACCAAAAAATGGTGCAAGTCAGGTTTGAGGCAAAAATCATGGCTCAAACCGGACTTGTGCCATTTTTTGACGCACAACCCCCATTGAAATGACACCTGTCTTAGCAAAGACAGGAGTCATGCCCCCTTGGCCAATGGCCATGGCCAGGGGACTTCTGTCCAGAAACAAAGATTTGTAGATTTTTATTTTAAATAATAATGGGGTAGCCAAACAATTTGATGGCGTCAGACACCATTACTTCCCATTGAAGTGCTATTTTTGTAGTATTTAGAAAATGGTGCTTACGGAACTGGCAAAAATGGAACAAACAACTAACAGGGCCCCACATTAAGTTTTGACCCAAGAACTTGCAAGTACCTCCAATAAACCTGGAGGTGGGAAGCAACTGGGACAAGAATGCTTTTGAGGAGGGGCGGCTCCTCCACTGAGGCGGAGGAGCATCGCCCGCTGCTTTCAGCAGAAGAAAAATAAAATGATAATAACGGATCATTATTTTCATTTTATTTTTTGCTGAGCAAGGTTAGGATGGGGCGGGGCTGGAAGGGGCTGGAGGGAGGAGTGGTGGTATGTGCACCTTAAGGGTGCATGTCTGTTTGGCCGGCCGTGTTGGCCCGGCTAAACAGACATGAGCACTTTGCATCTCTCCACCCGGCTGTATTTCACAACTGGGAGGAGAAAGTGCACAGGGTGCCACTCCATTTGTGAGCGCTGAACCAGGCCGCTCACACCAATCACGGCGCTGCTGTCATGCTGGTGACAGCAGCACTGTGATTGGCTGAGGGGATTCTAGAAACTTGTGTGCTTCCGGACGAAGAGGACGACGGAGGAGACAAACGCATCTCCCAATGTGAAAAGGTAAGTGGGGTTTTTAAAAAAAATAATAATAATAATTAATCCCCGCCACCCCATTCAGTGGCAGCCACCACTGCTTTTGAGGTCGGCTCGCCTGAGGTCTTTGCCAGTGGGTGGAGCTGGACATTTGGAGAGAGGTCAGACTGACTGAGTAAGGCTTGTTCCATGCTGTAGTTCCCGCCTGTAATATTGAAGAATAAGAACTGCATCAAAGAGGAGTGTGGAATGAACAACAAATATTAGGAGCAGTTTAGGCATTAGATGAGTGTGTCTGAACAACGGCATTTTAGTCAACACTGAAGATCCCTGCTGAGATTATTTAATACTAAGGGGCATATTTATGAGCCCCTTGAACCGCTGTTGCGTCACTTTTTGTGATGCAACGGCAACTCAAACCCTCAAGTCATATTTATGAAGCCACGCAAAGTCAACTTTACATGGCTTTGAATGGCCTCATAGATATAGGTTCAGCAACTGAGGGGGGGTGAGGTCTGGGAGCCAATAATGATTACCCGGGCTCCGAAATCCTAAACCTATCAGGTATGAAGGGTACTGTTCCTATCCAAAAACTCAAACTGTGACAGGAATAAGAGCTCCTTGTTGGTTTAAAACCTTTTTCAATCATGCCGTATGGACACGTAGCGGTACACAAGACATTTCAAGATGGCTGCCACAGTAAGACACAACTTTGATACATGGGAGGACTAACGACTTCTTGTAAGGAAAGTGCTCTGGCTCTTCTGATTGGCTGCGTGGCGCACTCTCCTTCTGGAAGGCGGCACCAGACACACCTGGGATGAATTGCTTCTGTTAGCCTCACTATATAAGGCCAGATGCCTCCTTTGCTCGGCCTCGATCCAGGCGAGCAGAGGAGGGTAGGTTTTGTGCGCTCTTCGACCATACACCAAGTGAGTAGCTCTATATATACTTTCTCTCTGCACAATGCTTTTCCACATGTTCCACTGCCTCTTCTTAACATCAGCCCGTTGCTGTTATGTCCCTACAGTTAGCAGCTGTGCGCTATCCTCTACTTCTTGACCTATGGGGCATCCCTGAATGATCTAAAGGGCAGGACTCCTTGCATCTACTTATGGTCACTCTAACATTCATGATATGCTGTGTGACATCAACACAATATTTTGTCTGCCTCATGTATGTTTATGTGTAGTGTTAGCCTGTGCTTAAATAGTGATCTTGGTGGCGCACCTGGAATTATAAAACATGCGTTTTCCTGTTATCTTCTTTTAGGTTGGACGGTCAATCCCTATCTTTAACTCATCTAGGTATCTTCTTTTGTGGGGAATGCCTATATGTACCCATTCCATTTTAGGTGTGGGTTAGAATCCTGTGGTTTTTGGTCCTGAAGAAGTACCATGGATCCTTCCCTGGGGTCTTTGGGGCGAAACACATTGACCTGGTCACAGTTAGAGACTACAGCTACTTGGGTACATCATTTCCTTATAGTAGCCCCAACCTTTTAATGTTTTTTTAAACCTTCCAAGGAAGCCACCGTATTACAATTTAGTGCTGTATCTCTTAGATAGTTTTAATCTCGTTCCACTTACCTTTACACACTCACTTCACCTCGCATATTCATGTTGCCCTCATATAGACATCGCTTATCATATGGTAAACAAACCAAAAGATCTCTGCTAAAGTGACCCTTCGGGGGACTTGTAGGTCAGGACCGGCCCAATGAGGAGCAAGCCCTATGATGAAGAATGACATCCCTTGTGTGAGGGCACCAAAAAAGCACTTTTAGGATTCCCATTACCCGTCCTCCTCTCCTGGTTCCTTTGCTTTTGGATAGGAACAGTACTCTTCATACCTGACTCATAAATATAGAGTAAGGCAAGGCAGTGCAAATCGCTGCGTTGCCTTATTCTGCTCTAGGGAGCCTTTCCATGGGTGTTGCAGTGGGTGTTCCAGCGCAACACCCATGGATTTTGACACATCCCCAAATTTACAGGAGCTTGTAAACCTTGGGATGCACCAAAACCTTACGCCTCCTGAGGTGAGGCGCAATGAGGAGAAATAACTTTATTTCCCCTTGTTTTTTCCTCTTTGCATGTGTGCTGCATTCTGCAGCACACATAGAAAGAGAAAACACCTCCCAGGTTTGGTTTGGAACACCTTCCTGCACAAAAGAAATCCTGCATGCAATGCAGCCACCCTTGCACCATAGTGCAAGAGTCCTTGCATTGGCCCTAGGTTGCTAAAAGGGCACCAGCGCAGGGGAAAGGACAGGAATGTGCCATATGCCATAGATAGAGCATATTCCTGTCCTTTCCTTTTGATGCAAGACAGCACAATAAGGTGACTTGCTGCATTACCCTGCACCAAAAAGTCATAAATATGCCCCTAAAAGCGAATGTAGAAAAACAGGAAAGAAGACCTGCCAGCCTGGTGTGCCGCAGGAGAGTTCTCCCTGTTGGAGGTCTCTAGGAGAGGTGTCCCTATCATCATTGAGGCTTCAATCACAGTTGATCCAAAAGGTGATGAAAGTCTTTTTCCAGACCGCTATCATAGGGACAGTTGAGTCTAACTTTACTGGTACAAGTGGTGCCCGCTACTGAACTAGGGGCCAGATGTACGAAATCCATGAATTGCGACTCGCAAATTGCGAGTCAGAGAGACTCGCAATTTGCGAGTCGCAATTCAGGATGCAGAACGGTGTCTCAGACACCGTCTGCGACTCGCTATGGGGTCGCAAAGACCCACCTCATCAATATTCATGAGGTGGGTCGCATTTTGCGACCCCATAGCGAGTCCCTGCACTCACAGGGATGGTGGCCTGCTGAAGACAGCAGACCTCCATGTCTGTGACTGCTTTTTAAATAAAGCAGTTTTTTTTTTTTTCATTTTGCAACTCGTTTTCCTTAAAGGAAAACGAGTTGCAAAATGAAAAAAATACCGAAAACATTTGGTTTTGGTTTTTTCAGAGTAGGCAGTGGTCCATAGGACCACTACCTGCTCTGAAAAAATATTTTTGTCGACATTCACAAAGGGGAAGGGGTCCCATGGGGACCCCTTCCCTTTTGCGAATGAGTTACCACCAGTGTGACACTGGTGGTAACTGCGAGTTCGTTTGCGACCGCATTCGTGGTCACAAAGCAACTCTGAATTGTGATGCGAGTTGCAAATAGGAAGGGAACACCCCTTCCTATTTGCGAGTCGCATTCCCAAATTGCGAGTCGGTACCGACTAGCAATTTGGGAATGAGCATCGCGTGAGGCCGTTTGCATGGCGCAAACTGCGATTTTCGCAGTTTGCAACATGCAAATGGCTTGCTACATCTGGCCCAAGATTCCCATGAAGACGGACCTTGTTATCAAATAGGTTTATTAGACATGCCAGTATAAACACATGAATAAGAGACATCTTAGCACATTATGCATCTCCAAGCTTTATAAATAGTTCAGTTTCTGGTTCTCTCTCACCATCAGCATCTATGTTTTTAACGTCCTCTTCCCACATGACTGTGCGTTGTTTTTTCAAATGAAACAATTGGTCTTCGGTACCGTAGTACCCACCTGGCTTACTACAATGGGCTTTCTTGTACCAAATAGAGAGTATTGCACTGCTATCCTCATGCTGCCTGAGGGTCCCAAACTGTGGGGGAGAGCTCTCTTATTGTACCAAAGCCTGAAGACCTGGAGGTAAAGCTAGATGGTTGCGTTGTTGTTTGCCTTTCTCTAGGGGTGCTGCAACTGTGGTAGGGGTGGTGGCGGCTGCAGGTTTCTGGGTTCTTGCACAAATGGGAGCTGGTGGTGTTGCTGGAACCACAAAAACCTGAGCAGGTTGAATAGAGATGATTTGTACCTCCTCTGTGCAACCCCCACACTGATGATCACTGGTTTGTTATCATCATCACCACCTCCTTCACTTGTGAGGCCTTGATGGAAGCTTCCTTTTCCCTTGTACCTCGGACTCAGCAGGACCCCAATCTATGTCCAGATCATTATAAGGGGGTCTTGGGAAGGTGGGGGAGTACTCTTTCTTCTCACCAACAAAAGATGAGGGCTTCATGGCAGAGGTGGCAACCAGCTTCTTCTCCTCCCCATTGGGCACTTTCTTGGCAGGAACCTCCTTCTTTGGAAACATATTTCTAGCAGTCAGCACTTAGCACTAGGAGCAGAATCACTTAGTAGTGGAGGACTCATGTGCCTCTGTCAGGTGAATCCTTTGTGGATTTCTCTCCATACCATTGCCGTGTGTGATGTCTTCTGCAGCACCTGCAACCAAAGCAACAACAAAAGAAGCCAGTAAATCATACGCAATCAGAAGAATCTAGCCAACGTAACACAAACAACATCCATCATCATCCCCATCATCCCAAATGCTACAATATTGCATCCAAAACATGCATAAACTATTTTTTTCACATGACAACATTACACTGAAAAAGTTGGTTTGTGTCTCTCCAGATCCATGGGACTCCTATAGGCAGAGGGTACAGGGAAAAATTATAATAAATACATAAAATGATTGTTGGTGCCTCATCAGGGTCGATATGGGACAAGGGAGTGCCAAAGGCCAAAGTCAAGATGTAGATATGTCTGATTATGGTCCAATATACTGCGCAGATCGTGACCCCAATCTAGTAGCCTGCCATCAGGTCTATTTGGTTCTCAGTGGCAAAAAGATGATGGTATGTCAAACCCAGTCTAGATTGAAATGCGCCACTATCATTAGGGATAGGTTTGATCCTTGCGTTTGTGTCTACCACGAGCAGCTGTTATAAAGACTTTATAAGAGGTGATGTTCCATGGTAACGTTTGATTTTGTTTTTGATTTAACTTTGTAGAGTGCAGCAATTACCCAAGGGCATCAAGGTACTGTAGTTAAGGCCGGCAACATAGTGTCACAAACCATACCAAAACTAGAACAGGAAATGCTATAAAGTGTAAAGCCAAGTCTTAAATGCCTTTCCAAAAGGAAAGTGATCAGCAATCAGAGCCAAGGACAGGGGGAGCGCATCCCACAGTCTGGATGTGACTGAAAAGGCTGTGTCCCCCATCTCTATATACGAACTCTAGGCACGGAGACCAAAATGTGGTGGCCTTAGCACAGATTTCTGCCTGGAATATAACAATGGAACATATCCTTAATTACAGCAGGACTAGGATGGTAAAGCGCCTTGTGCACAATGAACATGGTCTTGAACATGACGCATTTTCTGACAGGAAGCCAGTGCCACTCACCCAACCTTGCAGCGGCGGACCGGCGCTTAGGAATATCCAGCTCTGCTCTGGCCAGTGCATTCTGTACTGTCTGCAATCTTGCTAGAGTGCCAGACGTAGACTCCAAGTTAAGAGAGTTACAGTAGTCTAATCTAGGCATGACTAAGGCTACCGAAAGCTGTTTCCGTGCTGGTATAGAGAGAAATGGAGATATTGTCATTAGCTTCCTAATGACCCAGAGGTGAGTTGACACCGCACGAATAGCCTGACCGCTTAAGGATAGCAGAGAATCTAGAATTTGGCCTTCTCGGAGGGAATCTGGGGAGCACCTAAGGAATCTGGCACCGGCTGCCATTCCAGCTTGAGGTTGATCTTAAGGAAATTACATTCCATCCAAGCAGCCACTGCTGACATACACTGGGAGAAGTTCTATGCAGTGTCACCCAAATTCCTAGGGATCGACATGATAATCAGCCATGGCGGCTAGACTGTAAGCTCCTCGGCCCTTTTGCGGTTTACCAAAACACACTTCCACAAATAGTAGTTGTCTTCAAGGCTTCTGACAAGACGTGAGCTCATACAGAGAGGCAAGGGCTCTTCGGACCACTGTTCTCCCTGCCCATGAGAGACACGCACCAGACGTAGCCTTATAATGGGTGCATCAGGACGGGCAAGAAAAAGGTATCTCTATTGTACAGTAGGGCAGGGGGTGGCGATGGCAAAGGACCAGTGTAGGATTAAGAAAAAGTGCTCTTTTTAACCCACCCCATGAGCAGGAGGAAAGGCAGGGGAAGAGGATCCCAGAATCTCCTTCAGAAGTTGCATCAAGGAGTCCAATCCATGCATCAGTGGGCACCACCCAGGACTATGGCAGAGAAGTTAGGTCTTTTAATTCAAAGGCCAACTCCCCACGCACAGCCCAAGTGAGCAGGGCTTGACGCGCACCCAGAGTACACTTCGTATATTATAAATGAGCAGGTCAAGTCAAAGGGGCCTTATCAGAGCCAGGGCATGCAGCCTGCACAGAAAAAGTTGCACCCAGGACAGGCCTTGAGCAAGTCTTGTTAGGGAATGGTTGGTCACACAGCATGCGTCACACATGAACAGTGTCAATTAGCAATTCTCAGCTATCAGAGTTCAAAGCCTCTAGTTTAGGTGTGGGGGAGTGCCCCTAGTTTCCTGCAACAGCCAACTCACAATCCCACCATCTCCTCCCTGCTGTGGTGTTGTGTAATGTCTGCAGGCCCTACCAATCTGCTGACCGGCTGCACTGTTGAAACAGCAGTCTTGCCAGATCATCACCACTGTCTCAGGGAAGGCTGGCACCACACAGTATACCCACGAGAGATGAACCAGTGCATGCTGTGGGATGGTCCGATCCTACATGCTCCACCCCGCAGTGCAGCGATTTCAGCGCCTATGGACTGCTGCTTCTCACTTGCCATTCCTTCCCCTTTGACTTGATGCTACCATAGATAGGGATCGTCACCCAGTGCGCTTAAACAGGGTGAATGATCTGAGTGGCTCATCAAAGTCTTACGGAGTGGTAGTCATTGTGATGGTGGTTGTGCTCTGCCTGACTGCTGTTATTACCTGGGTAACAGAATATAATTTCTACTTCTGTTGTAAGGTGTGACGATGGGGTTCTATGTGAAACCAACAGAAGGACATTGTGCTTGTGCAACCCAGAAATAATGTTACATTTCTGGAACCAAAACCCCACCCTTATCAGAAAGCAATGTATTTATGTACACGCTTAACCAAGGCTATGTCCCCTATACCAGTTTTAACAGCATAGTGTGCAGGTTGTTCCTTTTGAGAGGAATTGTGGCACTGACAAAAAGGCCTAGAAGCAAAGGGATCACCACCATCTTAATAAGAGCAATCCTACCTGTAATTGACAATGGGAGGTTTACCCATCTTGTGACTGTGTCCTGCTGGTCCTTGATTATCCATTAGTACTATATATAAATGTTGTGATCAATTATAATTTCTAAGAATCATACAAAATCCTCTCTCCACTACATGGAAAAGTGTTGGATTGGCTCTGTTGTGGTTGAAGGCAAAGGAAGCACCTTGGATTTGTTCCAGTTAATCCGCAAGTCAGGTATTATCCCAGGTCTAGCATTTTCTCTAAGCACCAGTGCTATATTACTGCCTGGTCCTTATGTACATCGGAATGTCATCTGCGTTGAGGAACACAGAGTACCTGCTGCCTTCCAGTTCAGGTCTCTGCATGATTGGTATTTCTTGAGGGCACTGGTTAGGGTTTCTGGTGCAATCAAGATCAAGAAATTGGACAATGGACATCCTGCTTAGTCCTTTTTCCATCCTAATATTGTAGGTACATCCATTCCCCCTTACCCTGGCTCCAGGTGCAGAGTACAGAGGTGAAATGCACCCTACCCTTCCCTGACCCCACCCTCCTTAGGTTTTCAAACATGAAAGGTCACTCTGGCGAGTCAAATGCTTTTTCTGCATCTAGTAATAACGCCACAGCAAAAAGGTAAGGATTCATTTGGTGAAAAAGCATAAAAAGTGTTGAGATTGTCTCTTGTGGACCGGCTCCGCTTGACCCGGGACTGGTCTGCTAGTACTAAGCCCTTCATGTATGGTTGGAGTCTTGTGGCTACAGTTTTCACTGTTTTCTCTCTATGGAGTAGATGTATCAAACATTTTTGCGATGACAAACGGCCTGCGATCGCCAAAATGCATTTTGGTATGTAACAAGTCCAATTTGTGATTCGGTAACTTGCTACCGAATCGCAGATTGGATTTGCGACTACATACCTCTTCGGTATTAGGAAGGGGCGTGCCAAGGGCGTCCCTCCCTAATACCGAATCGCAGAGGTATGTGTGATTGTTTTGTGACCGTGAATGTGGTCGCAAAACAATTGCAGTTACCTCCTACTTCAAGTAGGTGGTGACCCATTCGCAAATGTGAATGCATGCGAAAACATTTTTTAAGAGCAGGCAGTGGTCCCACAGACCACTGCCTACTCTTAAAAAATTAAAAGAAAACTTTTAATTTTTCATTTTTAAACGCAGCCCGTTTTCCCTTTAGGAAAACGGGCTGCATTTAAAAAAAAAGCTTTATTGAAAAGCAATCACAGACACGTGGTCCGCTGAGCCAAGCAGGCCACCATCCCTGTGATTGTAGCCATTCGCAATGGCTCGCAAATTGCTACCTTCCTCATGAATATTAATGAGGTAGGTCCATTTGCGAGCCCTTGCGAATCACAGTATGAAACTCCTGGAGTTTCACACATTCCAATAGCGATTACTTAATTGCGATTTGCAAAAAATTGCAATCAGGTAATCGCTATTGGATAAAATGATATATCTGGCCCTTCAAATATTAATGTATAAGAGTGAGCATAAGAAAAGAGGTTTGCCAGGTTTGTTGCAGGGAATGGATACACTCCCTTGCAGGGCAGAGAAGGGGCTCACCTATTAAACTTCCTTCCAGATCGCTACCCTTGTCATACCAGTGCTACACCGCCCACCCCAGGGCAGCTCGCCACTACACCATAACTTAAAAGGACAGGACTCTTTGTCCTTTTGATGAAGCAGAAATGAAGGTTTTACATTTATTAGCGCTTAAACGTAGTACTGCAATAATCATGTGTGACTTTAACCGAACTAATAAAGATTGTACGGGGACAAAATGTGCCCTCAGAGTAGTTTACCAACATTTATAAGCGTGCTTTATATAACGTGATGTACTAGAATTGCACTAATCCGACATAATCATAAACGTGTGCTACGATTCGCTTGTTTGAAATGTTTTAGCTCAGCATTACTTTAGTGGAGGCTTTGGCCTAGTTGCCTGGTCTCACGGTTTAGATGCTCGTATTTTTCCAATGTGCTAATAAACGTGTATTTTTGCTTGAAGCTGTACTTTTCCACTGAGATCGTTCACATGCTTATCTTAAGGTTTCGTGCCAGCCTGGCATATTTTCTCTTTACTCCAAGGTCGATCTGCAGGTGCGGACAATGGAGGCTCTGAAAGTGAGCTAATTGGTATAAAATGTTGCAACTTGCGTACCCATCTCCAAGGATAATGTATGCTTAAGTAAAGCTTGAGAACTGTCGTTTTTGATTGGACAATTTGAAGCTAACCTATGAACCCTCCAATGGAAGACCCTACTGGATTTGAACTGTTGTCTATTTAAACCAGGTGCACGAGAAGAAGGTAGCCATTGCAGCCATTATTGGACATCCCGCCATTTGCAGACTTCGTAGCTATTATGGCCCACCTTGCTGCGACGCCATTTTGAAAGAGACTTTGATGCTTTCTCTAATCGAGAGAAAGAGAACTTAAATGATTCTGGCCCTAGAGACTTTAACTTTGATTTGATCCCTTTGCATGAAGTAATAGTTTTACCTTGCCGCCGTGAGGCAATTGCCCCGTCCACCCCTGCCCCTTTGCCCCGTCCCATGCCGATCGAAACGGTACCAATGCTGATCGAGAAACGGTACCTGTGAGACGAAGACTTCCTTGTATGCTGATCGTAATTGGTAAATATGAAAGGAAATTGTACAATTGCATTGTGTTTCTTTTAGGTAACCAACTGCTGATTTTTGATGAGATCCCTAGCTAGGAGTTTTCTAAATTAATGTTGCTAAATTGTTTTGCATGAAGCCCCACATGCCGATGCTAATTTGAGGTTAGATGAGGATTCCTTTTGTTGCACGATGCAATTTGAGACCTTGTTATGCTGACTAAATGTATGCAATTAGCTCGTTACAGATTATAGTATTAGTGATTTGCATTGCTATTATCGAATGCCTTGTTATTCAAATGCTACATAGATTACACTTGTTTCGACGATATGGACAGCTATTAATGTTCATTTATGTTTATCATTTGGTGTTGAGACACATTTATATTGTGCTAGCTTTGTTAATATAGAGAAATAAATTCACTAACTTTGCAATAAACTGGTGTGGTTATTCCTGACTGAAAGGTCAGGGTTCGTCGAAATGTATTCTGGATTAATTGTTAAGTGTTATGTTGATCAAGGTATTGCTTATGTTCGTTATTGATTATTGATTTAACGAAATTGACTGATTAAGAGTACAGAGAGTCCCACTTAGTCAAAAGATTAATCGGCCTAAAGAGCGTCCCAATACAGGTAAATTATTAGTACGGACCGCTCTATCACTTTCCATGAATGGCTTTCAGGACCAGCACGCAGCACAGCTAAGCTACATTTACCTTGATGATATGTAGAACTTCAAGGTACACAGATGCGGAGTTAGGAACAGTAAATCTATACTTCCTCTATAAGCACTTACCCTTCGATATTTTGTCCACGATGTGCTTGTACCATGATACGCTACTGGTCGATATTCAGTCCTCAGCACTGCAGTGAGGTAAGAATGAGTTTAGCGTTTCATTTTAGTTTCATACTCTTAGAGACAAATGTTCCAAAAAACGAATAGCACCAGGAAAGGAAACAGTAATCCTCTGTGGCTACGCTCCAAGATGGGTCCATTTTGTAGCATGAAAACACTGCCTGGCTCTACACGCACACCATCAGGTCCCAGATGTTTTTTGGCAGACATAAGTGTGGACAACTGCACGAGATGAGGCCTCCTGAAGACATTCATGGACGCCAACTCATGGCTTCTTCTACTGACCAAATTGGCTTCTTCCACTGACCAAATTGTGTGATCTTGTGCAAGTCATCTTTGTATGTTTATCCGTCACACTTGGAAGGATATGCAAACATGCCCCTCTCCGTAATAAATGAAATATTTAGAACCAAAACTTAGGGGCATATTTGCAAGAAAGTGGTGCATCGGTCCTTAAGCGCCACATTTTTTGTGTCACCCTGCCCCACCTAACGACACCATGGTTGTGCCATTTTACAACACGGTGCACCATTGCGGTCGTTAGGACAATAGTGTCAACATTTTTCATACCATTGTGGCGCTTTACTGCACCACAGTCAAAAATGTTGATGCTAGTGCAGCAAAGCACAGGGAGGCCCATTGATCAAAATAGGTGTGTCATTTTAACACCTGTTAAAAATGACAAAAAAATGGGACAGTGAAATATTGTAAATTTTACTTTGTCATTTTTTTGGGCCTCCCACCAGGGGAACGCCCCCCTGCATACATTATACCTGAAACAGCTGCGCAAGGTGGCTCTAGGGGGCTTGTAAATATGGCCCTTGGTTTTGTTAACTTTAAAGTTAGAACTGAGGCCCATATTTATACTTTTTTAGCGCCACTTTTGCATCATTTTTTTATGCAAAAACGACGCAAATTTGCAAAATACAATTGTATTTTGCAAGTTTGCGCCGCTTTGGCGTCAAAAAGCGGTGCAAAGCAGCACTAAAAAAGTATAAATATGGGCCTGAGTTTGCTGTATGGCCAAAGATACAGGTGAGATCTGTGCAGCTTGGAAGAGTAAGCTGACAAAGGCTCCTCCCACCTTGAAGCTTAGAGTTGGCAGGTGTCCTTCCCTGCACCTTAGACTGCGCTCTACAGTTCACTGCTGCCTACGTGCCCTGTCAGACATCAAGTGAGCAGTTGTGAAATCTGAGACAGACCAATTATTACACATTGTGTGAAGCCGGTGGTAACCCGGAGTTTTGACACGCTGGAAGCATATGTACACGTCTGGCTGAACAAATAGGAAATCAGTTTATGACCCCCGTGATTTTTCCAGCACAACAGATAAGAACCTGTTCCGCTGGAGGTTATCACATCTGTATTGTCAACATTATTACAATGAAAGTCAATATTATTATTGTGAGCTGTTTCCATTTACAGAGAGTGGAGCAGGGCAAACGCGGAAGTGCAGTCGCTGTGGAACAGCGAGCATCACTCGGGGTTGGGGCCGGAGGGGGCTCGTGTGTCAGAGTTAGGGTGTAAAATGGAATGAGGATATTGTAGTAAAGGACAGACGGGGCGGTAGTTTATCAGTTTATAATATAGAAGTCTGAAAAACTGTATAGCACCTGGTTGTAATTGTATAATTGCAGCTTAGTTGTGACTTCACTGCTTATCTGTAATTGACATCACTACTCTTCTTTAATAAGTTATTACAGTTCAGTGGTGACATCACTATGCCACCTGCCAGGCAGACATTGCAGAAAGCCCATCGCAGCGAAGAATGAAGAAATCTGGTTGGACAATGAAAGTGATAACTAGATTTTCAGCACTCTCTTGGTAGCTAATTGTACTTAAAATGCCTCAGTTATTTGGATGAAAATTGACATTTACTAAAGTTTGGGCATTTAAACCACTGTTGGAGTTCATTAGTAGAACACTCTGAACAGTGGCGTAAGGAAACTTGAGGGCCCACCTGCAAAGAACATACAGCTCCCCCCCCCCCCCCCTTCAGACTCACTCAGGAGCTCTCAGGCCAGAGTGCTGTGCTGAGGCCCACCCTCTACCCCCTGCACTGCGGGGGCCTTTGTTACGCCCCTGATTCTGAACCACAGCCACATTTGAAAGTGACTTACAATCAACTAGTTTAAAAGTATTTTGTCACCGACTATTAATTGCACAATGTTGTATTCGTTTTCCCCATGTTTACATTGATATATGTTTGTGTGTGATATGAGAAGAGCGCGAACCTCTCTAGAAGGCAGCGTGGTGCTGTACATGTTCAGTGGCAAGGATAAGGCAGAGAGCGGTCAGTGAGTGATTGTAGGGGAAGGTGGGTTCTGAGAGAGGGATGAATTGTTACTTCATTGTGATGTAGTGTTCTTTAAAGCGGTGCATCTTCAGCTATTTCCCAACCTGGAGCAGGACTTTGGCACCACTGATGGATACAAAGATGCTATCCCAGATCCTGGGTGCATGTACTTAGGCCTATTGCCTTCTTCTTTTTTGGGCATCTTTGTCTTAGCCGAGAGTCTCCGGCTGTGGTGAGATTGGCTAATCAAGAGTGATATGTGAAGTAGTATGAGAGCTTCACCAGCGCTTGTGAAGGATGGTTTCACGTTCCTTATGCGCGAGACCTGGAGTCAGGGCGCCTTTGCTTTCTTGGTGATGTGCTCCATGAGGGTGAGGTCGGTGGCTAGGGACAATCGCAGTGGCTTGGCATTCAGTGTAAGTTGGGGTTCGAATCTGTCCAGGTTCATGCTGCGGGCTAGATTTTGACTAGTGCTTGTGTTCATGGTGAATAGCAGGCGTTGATCGGGAACGTCCCCTACAGGGAGTATAGTTCCGTTCCTCTGCCCTAAGTTGGGAACTTCAAGAATTTGGTGCTCTTGTTTTTTTATTTTAGCCCTAGCCTTTCACTGATCTAGTGTGTGCAGAGAGGCCGAGGTATATCCCTTGACATGGCTGAGGTGCTGGACAAGTCCTGTAATTTGTGGGGGGCCCTGACACTGCCCTCTTTTACTGACAGTGGACCACCGACTCATGAGCTTAGCATGTAGAGGAGTGATGGCTGCGTACCACATTTTGTGAATCCATAGTTGTGACATGACCGCTTTATCTTTTCGTGTAAAGATGCACTACTGCTCGCTAACCCAGATCCTAGTGCTAACATCCCAAGTGTATGTTGTGCATGATTGTGTGTATGTGCGAACGTGAGCAATGGGGGTCTGTGGGTTCCAGTTTGAAAGCATCTGTCCTGTTCTTGTGCACGAGGCAGAGATGAGGCTGTTTCCCCAAACAGTAGAAGTGTATTGCCGGCATAACTGATGCTGGAGGGGGAAGAGTTGGGCACTTAAGTGGGGATGGAGGAGACAAGACTCCTTTGGAAAGTGAATTAGATCTTTTGCTGAGAGGAACTTCAGATAAGTCTCCCTTTGGCACTGCCATCTGGTAGATAGAGGGGCGGAAGGGACAGTCTGCTCTCCCTAATGCTACGGTGAAAAGGTCCCCTCTAGTTGAGTCCATCCTTTGGTCCTTTCCTGATCACTGCTCAGTGTGGCTGTTGATAGGCAGGTGTAGAACACTCACACCTCTTTGTATATCTGTGATATGTACTCCAGGCTGGAGACCGCTCTGCTGTGAGAAGCAACACTCTAAACTAAGATTTGTTCGGGGAACAACCAGGTGAGGACCTTTGCAAGAAGAAAGAATCTGCATCCTCTTTCTTCTATAACTACATAAATGTGTGAGCCACTGATCCACTTGCTCCTCAAGTTTCAAGTTCTCAATGACCAAGCAATGGAGTGTTCTACAGAGTACCCTGAGGACTGCTGAGGACCCAGAGCTGGTGCCTGTCCGACAGCTAGCTTTCCAGAGATGTGGGTAAATCCCAGAGCTGGTGTCTGACCGGCAGCTAGCTTTCCAGAGGTGTGGATAAATCCCAGAGCTGGTGTCTGACTGGCAGCTAGCTTTCCAGAGGTGTGGGTAAATCCCAGAGCTGGTGTCTGACCGGCAGCTAGCTTTCCAGAGGTGTGGGTAAATCACCGGATGTCTTGCCTTGATGGTGGGAGGTATGACGGTCTTGAGGGCGCTAGAAGCAGCTCACCCCTAGTGGTGTGCGGGTCTGCATAAGAAAAGGAAGCATGTGATCTGCGTGTCCTGAGAGCCTGGGCACAGACTCTCTATGCTAAGTCACGCTGGGCATGAATCATGAGCAGCAGTCATCACCCCAGTGTGCAAGAATTGTGTCCAGGGTGGACTTTGTCACTTCCTCTAAAAACCATGTGAAATTCCTACATCTTTACTGCAAAAATTACTAAATACATTGATTGATTTAGAGATATGATGGTATCTCTGGATAAATCAATGTATTTAAGTCTGGGCTACCGGTTCCAGGTTGCCTTCCTTGCCTCGCCCTGAACAAGCAGAAAATCAACTTAATGCAATGTGATGCATGACGCAGGCTTACCTTTCTAGAGCCGTTCAGTGCCATGGGAGTCTAAGGTGGTACTCACTGTAGGCCAGTGATGCTGAGCCATCACCGTTTTGGGCTCTGCTGGGTGCATCCCTGCATGAGGTGAGATGTCCATCATTCACAGGCATAATCCCACCCTTTCCCATTCGTCAAAGGGTTGGATGCGAGTACTGTGGGATTCAGCACCTTGTCTTCTGTAATCGTAAGTGTTAATGCTAATCTTGTGTTATGTATATTGTGCTGAGACACCTGGTCATGCTGACCTCCCCCACAGTGACAACCCAGGCCTGGGTTGCAGGTAGCTGGCCCTTTGCAATGGAGCTGCTATATTTGTTCCTCTGTGAAGTTGACCCAAAAGACGTACAGGGCTTTTTCTCCACGGGGAACTTGATCCAAATATATGAGTCAAGCGCAAAGGGAGAAATATGTGCATATATTGTCCTGATTTGTGAAATACCAGCAAATGACAACAAACTTTAAATTCTATCAATATGCATGCCAGGTATATGGCACACATACTCTGTGCTTATTAAGGTCCCGATTTATTTAGATTGATCGACGCAATGGTTCTAGAATGTTTTATCCCCACGCTTGACATCTTTGGATTTTAAAGACAGACGCTGTAGCATGCTTGATGTTTGTTGTTGCATAATTCTTGCGACCTGGCTCTGTTATATGGCAGTAAAACAGACATTAAAGCCGGCCCCTGTTGGGTCCTATGTTCATGCTCTTAACATTAATGCCAAAACACTGATTGATTTCCAAACAATGAATGTTAAAGACTTAAGGTAACGCATGTCAGCGGTTTAGTTCCTGTTTCTATTTCCTGTGTTTTACTTAATCTTGCATTTCCTAAGAGTGTTAGCTATTTCCATCCTGCTGTGTTTCTGTATTCCTTTTTGTGCATCCCGTCACTCTTGTACTGTGCGTACTTTGAGTCGTGCCAGGTGTTTATAATGGGCAGCGACTGAGAGCTCTGGCGCTGAAGGTAGTGGGAGCTTCTTTCCGGTGCTTGTCAGTGGGTTGGTCTCACAGAACAATGGCCAGACATTCCAGTTGCAATTGAAATTCTGTGTAAATGTGTGCTAAGGGGGTACACAGTTGTCAAAATAGTGACAAGGCGGATGTACGGAGGCGTGGCGTGAAGGCGATGCTAGGAAGTGCATTCAGGAGAGAGTGAGAAGAGGGTTCCGAAGAGAAAAGAAATGATGGGTAAGATGTGCAGATGGACGCGATGTGGAGAGAAAAAGGCACACCTTACTTAAAGTGCACATAACTGAAGACCAATACTCCTTCCAGAGGCCTCAATAATATTTAATTAAGTCCCACAATTAAGTAAGATGTGGGGCAGTTTTTAATGTGCTTAAATATCTTTAAGACTACAGTCAAAATTGCTTCATAAACCTTCTTCCTTTCTTACTAAATTCTTTAGTAAAATTTGCTCTAAGTTGCACCAATGCAAATCTTTTTTTTATTTTTTTTCTCGGGGGGGGGGGAGCTTCCAGCCCCCAAACTCCACGTTTTCCCATTATACTCACTCTCTTCACTCGCTGCATAGAAATCACACCCAACTTTTACACCCCATCACCTTCAAATGTCACCAGCAGTCACTGGTTGAGACTTAGTTGAAGAAGGGACTTGTTGAATAACTGGACTCTATACATTGAATTAATGAGTAATCTGCACATGAGCTGTGATGTATTTGCTAAAGATATGCTGAATACTGGGGGAAACCTTGTATAGCGTTACCAAAGAGGGGGACACCGGGGACAAGTGACAAAGGGGCAGAGCAGAATCCAAGGTAATTTAGCCCAAGCACTAGTGTGTTAACTGTTTCTGTGGCCTGTTCTGTGGACAATAATGTTTTAAGTGTGTAGATTAAAGTACTTTCCTTTACTAGGTGAGGCAATCAGTTACTGTGCTGCTGTGTGATTGTTGAGTTCTGGGTGTAGCCCCCCCACACTACCTCCCTGAGAAGCTGTTGACTGCTCGTCGTTGCTTCCAGTCAGAGCCCATTGCTGAAGGGCTTGTACTTGGCCAAGTTTTGCAGAGCCACCATGTGGACCCCGTGACTACAGAGGCAAACAGCTGTATCCCTCACCCTGAGGCCCAAAAGCACCTGCTTGTCCCGTGCCCCCGAATAAGGCCTGGCAGCAGGTAAACTGTAATGATGAGATTTAGATTTAGGTAGGCGCTGGACACCAAGGTATGGATCAGATAGAAGCAGTGTTTGAAGCATTGGAAGTCTGGAATAAAGGAGACGGGCAAGTAGAATATTTTGTCATTGGTGTATTGGTCACTTTTGACCCTGTGCCTAGAAACGTTCTTCATTTGGGTATCCTGGTGAATATTGTGTCAAAGTCTGAAGGCCAAGAAATTGTGCAGCTGTTCAGGGTGCATGCAATGCAGATCTTTCAAGACTGTTATGGCAACTCCAGGTCAGATGACTGGGTGCCCATTAGCAAAGAATGTACACAAGCATAGAAGAAGAAAAATATTATTCACCTTTCAGCATTAATAGTCACACGAAAGACACACTGCAACAGCTACATAAAGAATGAAAGTAATTTGAGACCTCAAAGAAATATGAATTAATTGAAATATACAAAATTTTAAATGGAAAATAGAGAGCAAGCACTGTGAGTAAATGGACCAAACTTAAAATTATACGCAAAGTCAAACTAGGGGGAGAGGAAGGTGGGGGAAAGACCATACAAAACTTAAGATAAAGGGTGAAATTTTAATGACAGTAATGGGACAAAAATTGAAAAACTTTGCACCAATCTTAGCCTTCAAGGGAAAACTAAAACTGAAATGGGCGTGCAATAATATGCCACAGCAAAGATTGCACCAACAATCACTTTATGTGATGTAGCTAAACAGAAAAGATTGGAGATGACAGTACTATCTTTATTTCAATGGAAGGAGGTTGAATAAGCATACTGGAAAAGTGTCTGAAAGATATATCTTGAAAATGATAATGTACCAGGAGGAAGTTAATTCCAACAGAGGCAACGCCAACCCTAACATAGAGGGGGAAAGTCAAACGGGGGGAGATAAGAAGTCAACAAGTGGAGAAGATTTCATCTTCTCTAATGTAGTGTAGGACATTTAAATGTGGAGAAGATGGTGGGTGGAATGTTCCTTTCTTAACTGAATCAGGGAAAGTAAAATATGAAGGCAGATAGAAGGGATGGCACAAGGCTATACCAGCCCTATGCCAGTCTAAAGGGAAAGAGGAGGGAAGAGGCTGGGAGGAATACACCAGCCCTAAGGCAACAGGGCAAACAGGTGAGGCAATGAATACTTGTACTAATCCTGACCTATCAGGGCAAAGTGGAATGAGAGGGAGGGCTAGTCCATGTGGAATCAATAGGGGTGTATGAGGGCAAGTGTACTATAGTGCTTCGAAGCCGAGAGAGAGGAGGTACCAGCCAGGTACATTAATTGTGGGACACATTTATGAATGGTATAGCCCCGATAACCTGGAACTCCCTACCCCTGAAATCAGACTCTACCCCTCAACTGCTTAATTCAAGAAAGAAGGTGAAGTGATACTGAGGAACACATTTCTGCTTTAGAACTCACAACCTCTACTCCTGGACACTACTTGTCCCATGGTCTGCACTCATGTTCATCATGGTTTTTGTCTTTTTTGGACCCCGAGGTGGTCTCTTTGGGGATTCTGTCGCACCCTGTTCCCTCTTTGATTGAGTTGTAGTTTACTCTACCTGTCTCCTGGACATTTGTAAAGTGCTCTGATACCCACAAGGGTCATGTTCACGCTATATAAAACTTTATAAATAAAAAATAAAAATTAAGATGGGGGAACAGACAGCACCTCTATTTGGAAGTGAAAGAGAGATGGGAGGAGAGGGTCCCACCCACCATAATAGGGTAACTATGATTGTGAGGAAGGGATGGGGGACTAAGGAAGTCCTAGCACAGACTGTACCGGATACACTTAGATGAGAGAACTAACTTAGCAGCTGCCGGGTCAGCGCAAACTCTTGGCGCATGCCCTGCTCAGCTTGACCTGACCACCATGTCACACGTTCCACCGCCCAGGACCTGCAGGGTGCGTACGCGTGCGTATTTACGCAGTGATCGCCAAGGGCACAGGGGACCCATTGTCTCGGTGCTAGTCGATGATGGACTAATCCCACTCTCACAATAGATCGGATGTTTGATCAATGACACTTGCATATATATCATATATTTTTAAAACTTCTAGTTCACAGCAATCAGGCACGCCTCCTAAGCAAAGAATAAGTGAGCCTCATTCATGTCTTGGAATCTGCTCATTGAAAACAAGCCTTTCCATGCTTGCACACGACTTCTGTAAAACCAAATATCTAAAGCAGCAGTTTATGACTTATTAAAATAATATTAAAACACTGAGAAAGGACTACACTTTGGGCCACATGTATTAATATTTGGAATTGCGATTTCCTAATTGCGATTCCATGAGAATCGCAATTAAGAAATCACAATTTCAAATGTAAGAAACTCCATTGAGTTTCTTTTGCAATTCCCGTAGGGTCGCAAATAGACCAACCTCATTAATATTAATGAGGTAGGTCGCAATTTGCAACCCACTGGGAATCTCAAAAATCACAGGGATGGTGACCTGCAGGTGTTAAATTAAGCAATATATTTGTTTGAACGCAGCCCATTTTCCTTAAAGGTTCGTGGTACCACTGCCGCTCTTAAAAAACGTTTTCGCATGCATTCGCAAAGGGGAAGGAGTCTCTTGGGGACCCCTCCCCTTTGCGAATGGGTCACCACCCATTTGAAACTGGTGCTAACTGCGATTGTTTTGCGATCGCATTCACGGTCACAAAAAAATAATACATACCATTTAGAGTCTGTATTAGGAAGGGACGCCCTGAACACGCCCCTTCCTAATACCGAATCGCAAAACCCAAATTGCGATTTGGTAACAATTACCGAATCGCAGTATAGGCTTTGTACATCCCAAAAAGCATTTTTCTGGTCGCAACCATCTGCGACTAGAAAAATGCTTTGTACATGTGTCCCTATGTCCCCATTCAAAAATAGGAAATGCACCTTTGTAGGGTTATACCTAAGTTTTTGCACATTCCTATCAGTCATTTAAGACTTCCAGGAGCCCTTCTGGGAATCTGTGACTGTTGCAGAGTCCAGGAAGCACCGAGGTGTGTCCATCTGTGCACATGGAAGTTTATAGTGGACAATTTTGCATGCGGAAATGTCATGCTGAAGTGCATTTGCACTTTTTTACTTTTATCTTTTTTCCTCAACAGGGAAGACATTTTGCTCCTGGAAATACCTCTGTCTCTCGACTCCAATCACATAATGGGTGGACCCTCCCAATTCCCACTCTTAAAACCGATTCCCTCCTGCCATGTCCAGTCTTTTCATGGTAGAAAGTTACTTGCAAAAGTTTGCAGGTGTTCACCACTTTATTAGGAGGCAGTGCTTAATTTGTGCTGGTAGTTGCTGGTACATTGCACTTATAGTTCAGCACCTATTTACTAGCTGCTTTGCTTCACTCTTGCACCACACAATGCGGCACAAACCTTAAGTTATATTTATGAAGCCACCCATAGCCACTTTGCGTGGCCCCGAGTGGCTCCATAAATCTGGAGTGAGGCAATGTAACGCAAATCGCTGCGGTGCGTTACTCTGCCCTGGGAAGGCGTTCCATGGGCATTGCCTGGGAGTTCTCATGCAACTTCCGTGGTTTTTGACACCTTCCCAGGTTCAACAGAACTGGTAGACCTTGGAATGCCCCAAAAAGATGCACCTTCCCAGGAGGGTTGTAATGAGGAGAAATAACTTTACTTCTCCATGTTACTTCCTCTTTCAGTGTGCCTCTCAGGATTGGTTTTGTGCAGGAAAGTGTCCCTCTTGCACAAAAACAATCCTCCATGCAGCACAGGAACCCCTGCACCATCAGGCAAGGGTGCATGCGTTGGCGCTAGGCAGCCAAAAGAAAGCCAGCTCAGAGGGAAAGGCAGGAATGCACCATATTGCCTTAAATACAATGCATTCTGCCCTTTTCCTGGGTGCGCTGCATGACTTTTTCATAAATAGGCCCCTTTCCTCTTGACACCAGAGCTTTCTGCTGTCCACCGTCCATGGGCAGCAGCCCCAATTATTTCTATTCAAGGGCAAAAGGGTGTCCAGGTAGAGTTTACACTCGCAGGCGCTAGTGGCAGGTGAGTCGTTCTGTGCAACGGGAGGTCCAGCCTGGTAGGGGTTGTTGAAGGAAATTCACCAGCGGGTGTCAGTGAAAGTTGGAGTGTCAATCAGGTCAGCACAGATGAGAAACCAACAACACTTGGCAACGGTTAGCCTGGGACAATCGAGCAGCAGGAAGTTGCAGCACTCAGCTGGAGCCACAGTCAGTCAATCTACAAGGAATGAGCTAAAGTCAACTGACTGATGCGCTCGCACTGGACAGAGAACTCAACACTACACCAGTCAGAGCGAGCCAGGGACAGACAGCGTGAGCCGGCGAGGATACTGAGGGAGCTGCAGAGCAGGCCTGGGTCCCTAGTCTAGTGTCTTGCAGTTTGGAAATGATGGAACCCTTTTGGCTCCTGATAGACTCCGTAGAGCTGTGACGTAAGTGTTAGAGTGGAATGCAATTAAGGCAAGTTTAGAACGTTGAGTTCGCAGTTATACGAAGACGAATAAAGACGCTTATTCTTAAGCTCCATGTGTGGAGTAGTCATTGGAGGATACCTAAGCTCGAGAGGACGCTACACCCAGTACCAGGGGCCCCAAGGCTGGATTGTGCTAACCTCCTCCCCTGACCATCCAGGACCCTCCCCTGGTGCTGCTGCCCTCGTAGGACACTTGGAAGCTGCTGCAGCCACAGAGTTGAGTGTAACAACAAGACCATGGCCTGGTGGAAATCAAGAATGAGGTCATCACACTGTGTGCTGTGTGTAGCTTAGGTGTGTGAAGGAACGTGATCATTTTGGTACCTTACCACTTTTTGAGATGGAGGGAGCAGAATCAACAACTAGGGAATGTGGCTCTGTCCACAAAGAAAGCTCCAAGAAGGACTGCAGAGCCACTCCAGATCTGGAAGTCCTGCCCACTCTGCACCCAATGCCCACTGCCAA
The DNA here is from genome assembly GCF_031143425.1 of Pleurodeles waltl. Classification (NCBI taxonomy): domain Eukaryota; kingdom Metazoa; phylum Chordata; class Amphibia; order Caudata; family Salamandridae; genus Pleurodeles; species Pleurodeles waltl. The sequence continues at coordinate 52,888,908 of NC_090438.1, forward strand.
AGTACAGGTGACCCACTGGACCAGAGAGAGTTCCCAGGTGATTCTGACCTCAAGTCCACCATGGGTTGACCCCTCCTGACCAACATGACGATGCCTGCAGCCTAAATCCAGAGGACACTCTGACCTCTACTGGATCCGGTGAAGATTTCTCGATGCCTAAAGGTACCCCTGTACTTGCAGCCCCCTGGCAATCGGGAACCCAACAGACGGTCTAGCAATGCCCAGTGGGCTCTCTACTCACCTGTCCAGCCATCTTGTTTTTTTTCAGCTGACTCCCTGGACCAAGCCTGAAGCATCTTTGTGACCCCCGGGGTTTCCTCATTGAAAAGCATTGGCCGCAGGATGCTCTGTTTGTACACTGCACTTGGCTGCCCCTGAGCCACTGAGGATGTGTGTTTGGTGCTGACCTGTGGTCCCCCTGGTGCTGTTCAAAACCCCCTAGGTCTGTGCCCTGAAGTCGCAGGTACCTACCTGCCAGCTGCAAAATCTATTGTCTTTGTCAATGTTTTTTTACATGGTGGGTAGCAGTGGACCAGCTGTGCAACATGCCTTAAAATAAAAGCGCCAAGACATGGCCATAGCATCATAGCATTTTGGTAGACCAAATGCACTGTACATTTCCTGTGCCGGATAGAGAAGCTATGCAAGACGACGAGTTGGCCATGCTGTGTTTGAAAGATCATGCCAATCACATATAACCACCCTTTCTACACTAAGAAAGTGCCCAATTACTCGGATTTGACCAGGTAGGCCTGTCACCTTTCCACAAAGAGGGTGCAGCATAAAAAAATGTCCTCTGTTGCACGATAACTAAGCATTGTCACATTAAAACCAGCTTACCTAGTTACAAGTGTGGCGAGACAAGGTCAATAGTTTGAAAAATGTAACATCAGTCCACTGCAGTTCAAAAGACAAGAAACTTATGATGTAATAAATCACTGGATTATTACACAACTACAAACATTTGTGCAAGGACTAAAGATCATATGTTTAAGTCGTATCAACGCCGACTCAACATTTCATTCTCCTAAAGTAGATAAAATCAGTAGGAGTAGTTTTGTGCTTTGGGGAATGAAACTGGCAGAATGAAAAGGAATAAATAGGGGTGTATAACCTACTCATGCCGAATAAGCTGCCACAACTTGTAATCTATGACCTAATGATTTCTTGTACTTAACTATTTCATACTTCAACTCCCATAGCATGTATTGTGCTCATAAGTGATCTCCCAAAACCTTAAACTACAAAAGATGTAATAAGGCTTTTGTAGCCTGCAAATACCAGCCATGTTATTATTTCCATTTTCGCTGCTACCAGTAATTGCATTTCTAGATTACTATTCCAACCAGTTCATTGCTTTTGGTTTACTGAGCACTAGAAGAGCATGCCCACTGCAAACACTGCACTTTTATAATGCCACATTAATCAACGGTTTAATTAAATTGCTCAAAAAAACAGAATTATGTTAATTTGTTATACATGAGAACGATGTGGAATAGCTAATCCCTGTCTGACTATCCCATTTGACAAGAAGAGAAACGAAAGCAAAGAGCAGCGTCCAAGCTCTCACTCACCTTAATATACTAAACAGGCAGGTAGGTGTGAGAGCCAGGTGTCATGGTGACACATGATGAGTAGCATACATGCCGACATCGGGAGAGATGGTGTGCAATTAAAAAAAGAGTACCTTGAGAAGCATGCGGGTGTGGAAGGACACTGGCTGCCAACCACTGGCTGACAGCCGGAAACTGTACTTGGTCCAAGCTCCAAGGAACAGCAGAAGAAATCGGAAGTGAATCTTGATAACATGGCCCTGAGGCTGCTGAGCAATGAGAAGCCAGAAAATGTGAGTGACTGAGAAGCCTATTAATAGTAAGTATGGGGGTAGGTTCTAAGCCCCTTTTGAGATTTTTTTTTTATATATTAACAAAAGATTTCACAAGCACAGCACACACCGTTCAGGCGAAATCTAAAAATAAATTGACTGTAAATGACATGGAAGTGGCATATATATAAATTAAATTAGTGGAAGCATTAATATTTTAATTACTGCTGCCCATCCCATGATTGACATTGACAGATTTTGATCAACTATCAATAAGATCTTCAATCTTTACCAATAGTGGACCATACTTTAAGACATAAAGGCCCTCATTTTGACATTGGCGGTAAAAACCTCCTCCTGCTGCGGCGACGGCTGCCAAAAGAGCGTCTCCGCGGCTACCAGCCGTTTGCCATATTATGACCACAGCCGGATTTCCGCCACAATAGGGGCGGAAATCTGGCTGTGGCCATACTGGCAGATGGCGGTAAGGTGGCGCTGCTACCACCAGCAGCGCCACGCCAGTAGACCGCCGCCAACCGTATTATGACAAATAATACGGCCTGGCAGTGTTCTGCTAGCGGGCGCTGCTGGCGGTAGCAGCGCCACGTCCCGTCTCCTGCTGGAGGACCCCTGGATCCAGGTAAGTCGGGTCTCCGACAGGGGAGGGGGTTGGCGGGTGTTGTGTGTGTATGTGGGGGGTGTGTGCATGTATGCGTGAGTGTGTGCATGTATGTGGGTGTGTGTTTAGTGTTGATTGCGTGCGTGTATGTGTTGAAGTGTGAGTGTGTGTATGTGTTGAAGTGTGAGTGCGTCAATGTATGGAATTCGGGATGCGTGTCTGCGTGTATGTTTTGAAGTGTGTGCGGATGTGTGTGTGAATGGATGAATGCATGCGTGTATGTATGTGTGCATGAGTGTGTGTTAGCGTGTGTGTGTGTGTGTGTGTGTGAAGGTGGGGGTGCATGGATTTAGGGGGGTGTTTGGAGGGGTAGGTAGGGCGGGGGACACCTATCAGTGAAAAGGAAGGAATTCCCTGTCACTGATAGGGCCTACCGCCATGGTTTTCGTGGCATTACAAAGACCACAAAAACCATGGCAGTAGGCGGGGTCATAATCCTGCAGGTGGCACAATGGCGGCCGCAGGACTGGAGATGGATATCTCTAGCCCGGTGGCTGCTACCGCCATGGCGGTTGGAGTGGTACATTGGCGGGCTGAAACCAACCCGCCAATGTCATAATGTGGCGGTAAGTACCGCCAGCCTGTTGGCGGTACTACCGCCACATTAACGCTGACCGCCAGGGTCATAATGACCCCCAAAGTTCTTCAAGCTTCTCTGTCACCCAAATACCAAGAACACTTTAAGGCTTATTTTAGTTGCCTTCATGAGGAAACTGAGGAAGATCCACGATAGAGGTTGATAGTAACAATATATCTGTCCTATTTGCAGTGCTCTTACACAGAACTAATTTAGTAAACTCATTGACTCTTTTCAAAGCATGTTCTAAACTCCCCTGTGTAGCTTTTAAGAAAAGATAAATATCATCTGCATATATTTTCAAATTAAATGTAAATTGAGTGGGAGATTGAAGTTTATCTTTCTAATGGAGTAGATGTTTGTGGCCAAGTAACAATTATGAATAAGTACACTTTTGGCATAATGGATTGGATATTTTACAATCTTACCTACTCTTCCATATGAAAGCGATGCTGAGATTTTATATCAGTGTTTATCAGCATAATTGGATGAAAAAATGAGTGTATGAGAAAACTGATCGCAGTGCCTTTTCTGAAGGAAGGGGGGATGCTACCACCTACTAAAATGTGGTCGTGCAACTAGACTAGTGAGGATTTCAACTTTTATAAAATTCCACTAGACATCTATCATCCCCACACAACTTCCCCCATGTAGCAATTCTACTGAATAAACTAATTCTGCTTCCATAAACAAGATTATATTAGATTCATTTTGTAAAGCACAACACTTGCCCAAGGGCATTGAGGCGCTACCATCTATCTGAAGACTGAGATCTGCACGGTTGAAACTACAGATTAAACAGCCACAATTTGAGTTGCTTCCTGAATAGGAGTAAATTTGGCTGATTTCTTAGATAATCGATTTATAGTTGATTGATTGATTCACAGATAATTGATTTTAAAGCTGGCATGTGGTATATGAGAAACTTCTACCAACCCAAGAGCATTTGTGAACTTTGGGAATGATCACTTTCCTAGCTGTGGTTGGATGAAGGCACTTAGTGGGGGTGTACCAAGCAATTTTCTTTTTCAGAAAATTTGGACTGGCCTGATGTAGGACTATCTGTGCAGTACAGAGTGCTTTGAAGGCTACTCTCTTTTTAATAGGAAGCCAATGCAGTTCTTCCAAGGCCTTACAGACCGGTTCAGATTTCCTGATGTTTTCGAGAAGCTAGACTGTTGCATTTTGAAATCTCTGAAGTTTTTTTAGAGTGCCCAATTGTGCACTTGCATAAAGGGCTTTGCAGTAGCCCAATTTGGATAATACTGAGGCGGTGATTACCGTTTTCTGTCAGAAAGTAAAAAAGGGAGGATTTTCTTCAAAGTTTTTAGGATGAAGAAACAGGAAGATGTAAGTTAGTTCGTCTGATGGGAGAAGGTAAGGTTGGAATCCACAAAGATTCCCAAGTTTCTTGCTTTAGCTACTTGAATCGAGGGTTCCCCCAGGGACTGTGCCACCCAGGAGTCATTCCAACAGGACCTCAGTCTTCTCAGAATTCAGTTTTAGGCATTTAGCGCTCATCCATCTGACAATTGCGACCATGCAGTTCTTGAAGCGCAGAGCCACCTCGTCCACGTTATCAATAATAGTTACCACAATTTGGGTATTGTCGGCATAACAGAGTGTGGAAAAAACGAAGGACCGGATCTATTTCAAGAGATATTCACATATATATTAAATAGTGTAGGACTCAGTGAGGAACCTTGAGGCACACCACAAGGTAATGTGAAAGGATTAGATACTAAGGGGGTTATTACAACTTTGGAGGAGGTGTTAATCCGTCCCAAAAGTGACGGTAAAGTGACAGATATACCACCAGCCGTATTACGAGTCCATTATATCCTATAGAACTCGTAATACGGCTGGTGGTATATTCGGCACATTTGGGACGGATTAACACCTCCTCCAAAGTTGTAATAACCCCCTAAATCTCCTATGGTTACAGATTGCTCCCTCTCATCCAAAAAGGAGCTCAGTAGATTCCAGGTGGTGACATGGATACCTTCTTCGGCTAGCCAATGTTTCAGAGTCGAGTGGCTCACTGTGTCAGAGGCCTTGGATAGGTCCAATAGGACCACCGCCGCTTTGCCACTATTGTCCAGGATGCTCCTAATTTCCTCGGTGAGTGCTACGAGTGCTGTCTCCATGCTATGTGCTTTCCTAAAACCAAACGAGCATCATCTAGGATTCCATGATCTTCTAGGCGTCCTGATAGGGAGATATCGAGATGTCTTTCTAAAAGTTTGGTTAGAAATGGAAGCCGTGAAATTGGTCAGTATTTTCTTTCTTCCAGGGGGCTGAGATTAGATTTTTTGAGAAGGGGGAGGATAGAAGCCTTTTTCCACTCCGTGGGAAATAGGCATCTGCATGAGATATTGTTAATCATTGCAGTTACAGGGACTGCTATATTCTTTGAGATTTCTCACATCAATTTAGCAGGGCAGGGATCCATGGGGGGAACCTAATTTGGTGCGATCCATCATCTCAACCACTCGCTCTGTAGAGAGTAAGGGAAAGTTATCAACGCTGTGATGGCAGACTTCCAAAGGGTCATCAGCTACCTGAGGCTCCACTCCATGTGTATTGTCAGTGAAGTCCCTATAAATAATCTCTATTTTATTTCTAAATAAGATAGCTAGGTTATTACATAGCTGCTGGGTGGGAGCTAGCATGGGTGGGGCGATGGGGTTGAAAGCGCCTGTACTGTTTGGAACAGCTCTCCAGAGCAATTACTGGGCAAGCAAATCTTATTCGTAAAGAAGCTAGTTTTCTCTTTAATAATCATATCTTTATATTATTGTATGAAAAGTTTATATTTGATCCTTTCCACAACAGCATAGTTGTTCCTCCAGACCCTTTCTTGTCAATGACGTTTTCTTTTCATCTCCCTAAGGTTAGGGGAATACCACGGAGCCGACGGGCGAGATCTGTGAATTTTAAACTCTACTAATGGGGCCAGTTTATTGACTGCTGCATTTATCCAGTTGGAAAACCCAGAGTATACTACTTTTGCCTCACCTGAAAAGGATGGTTAGGAGGCTTCCAAAATCCCACCCATCTCATCTTGATTCATTTTGCTCCAAATCCTGGTTAGATTGAATTTAGTGTAGTTCCTGGACTGTGGTTTGTCAACATTCGTGTGTAGGCAGAACCGTACTGCCAAATGATCAGAGTAAAGCCCCTGGAGCATATCTTCTATCGGTAACTCTGGATGGTTGTAAAAGATCCCATCCAGTGTTGGCCTGTGTGGAGTGTTGGAGTATTTACCACTTGCTTAAGTCCAAAGCTCATAAAATGAACGATAAGGGCGTTGGTGTCTTTATTGTCTAAATCTTCTGAATAAAAGTTAAAATCCCCTAGAACTGTAAAGTTGCCATAATGCACACTCCCTTCAATGAAGTCACTGATTGCTTCCAGGAAATTGGTTCTAGTGTCTGGTGGTCTATAGATCACTAACCCATGGAACATGGAGTTATGGTTGGTTTTACAGCTTCACAGTTGGTGATAGTTGCAGGCGTGCAGCTGATCATCGGACAGTCTTCATGAACTATGGCCAAGCCACCACCGCGTTTCCCTGTCCTATCCAATCTGGTGATTACGTAACCAGCTGGTAGTGCCGCGACTACGTCAGGGGCTGAGGCCTCATCTGCCCATGTTTCTGTTACAAAAGATATTTCGGGCTTATAGGTTTCCAGATATTCAAATAGTTCATATTTGTGCTTTATTAATGATCGTACATTCAATAGTGTGCATTTTAATGTCTGGGGCTGTCTTAAATAAAGCGTCTTAGGGACCTTACTGCCTCGTGCTGGTTCCTGTCAGCATAGGAACTGGCAGTTATTGCAGACATTATCCTCTTATGGGTTAAGAACAAAATGGTTGCACTTAAATGACTTACCCTCATGTTTCGTTGAGAGCAGAAGCCTCTGGAATATGTTTGACGGGAGCCAGGATCCCTGATACAGTCTGGCCTCAGACGGGCTTGCCTTTGGCGCACCAGTGGCGCACCCCCTGCGTGCGTCCGCTGTGCGGACGCACTGTCATAATGATAAAATAGCCCGCCAAGTGAGGAGGACATGGCCAAAGGGGCATGTCCGCAGGTCCGCTGCTTTTCAGTGAGTCACAGCAAAGAAACCAAGTGGAGAAAAGAACAAAGCAACCATCCCCCCCCCAACAAAAAAGTCTCCACAAGCACCGCTGTGTGAGACCAGGTATTGGCAACTAAAAACAGAATTAAAATAACTAAATGGGCAACATACCCTCCAAAATATGGTGCCAACAGCTAATGGAGCCGGCAACTCCAAAAGTGACACAACTCGTGTCTACAAAGAAAACAAAACGTGGGCAGGAGTAAGTCTTGAATAGAGGCTTGTGCTGCCTCATCTGCAAATTCTGGGAATGAAGATATTAACATACTCCCTCATGGCGAGCTGCCATAGTTGAATGTCTGAGTTTCATACTTTTCTACAGTAGGGAAACGTTATATTTGTAATTTCTTCACTCCACAGTGGAATAACCTGTAACTGGATTTATAAATCTAGTAATGAGATTTGTATTATTTTTTACCTTTATTGACCAGGCTAGCATTTTACCAATTCATTTGGCTTCTTCATAAATCCTTTGTCCTGCTATATTATTTACCAAACTTTGGTGCAGGAATTAACCCTTAAGACTTTCTTGGGCTTTCACCCATGTTAAATGAACTTCTCGCAGACATGCCCCAAGCATCTGATCCTCTCATTCATGAATTGCCTCCTTTGACAATTCTAAATGATGCTTCAAACATTTCTTCTTTGGAATGTAATTTGAAATAATGAAACTCTCAAAGGAGATGTAAATACTTCCCAATATTATTGATTCACCTGCAGTGTTACCACTGTCCTACAGAATTATAGCCTGGATTTGTGTATTTCATGAAGATAGGGCTCCTCTGTCTAGAATGTTTTTATCGACTAGTCATCTAGCCTGCAAATCTTTGATTTACACTCCAACTGCAGCATCATCATCTGATGAGGTTGAGGGAAGTTTCATTGTGCTGCCCTCTTGAAGTGATTCAGAAATCAGACAACAGCCTTATCTGGAACCAAACGAGGGCATTTGAATGAAACTAAAAGTGCCTCTGTAATTATTTCTGGTCTGGAGGCTGCTAGTTTTATCATTAAAGCATACCTAGATTTTGAATTGTACTTTATCACTCCATAGAAAGTGACTACAGCTATTGATTTGTCTCGCCCACTACACTTTACATATACCCAGCCCCCTTCTTAGTCTGAACCTGAGGAAATCATTTCCCCTGGGTGATTATTCCTGATCCGCATTGAAAATCCACTGTGTGAAGCCAAAACTGAGGACATCTGGTTGCAAGTGAATAATTTCTGGTTTGTGTGTGTGAAGTTGGTATTCTATAGGGCAATTATAGAGGGCTGCATTATTTCACCATAGCATGATTGTGTGTCTCTTGTTCATGTTGTTCAGGCCATTTCCATTAATGAAACTTACCCTACGCCTTATCACTACTTGCCCATGAGCATACCACTAATGTTTCTACTGCATCTTGTCACCAGGAATATTTAAGAATTTTCACTGAAGTTCTATTCATTGGAATTTCTGTTTTATTTTATTGAATATCTCTCTCATTATTTGCTCTCTCTGTCACCTAAATTCTTGGAGTCCCCTTCCCTTAATTTCCTATCTTCATCACCAAACATCTGAGCATTGGGTCCACGATTCCTGGACTTCTGACATCCAGAACCCATCTTTTCCTTTATGTGCCCTTAAGAGGGCACCATGTTTCTTCCCAGTGTGTAGGTGTACTCATGCTCCCCCACCTACCAAAAAAGAATAAAAAGCTTAGCACCAGCACATGAATTTTTAAAACCTTACTGAATCACATCAAACATCTAAATCTATTTAATGGTACACATGTAGAGACAGTTAGGACTCTCAGGTTCCATCAGGCTACGTTTTTGTGTGTAAATTTTGCTTAGTTTTTTTGATAGTCGCAGCAGCATCTGAAATTGATGGGACTTGCCAGAACTCAGAAATTTTTACTTAGCCTATGGAATCAACATTGCTTGAATGAGAAAGTTGTGAAAAGGTAGAATAATTTATGTCCAATCTCATCTCATCTCTTTCTTTAATTCCTGTGAAAACATTCTAAAATAGAATTCATTGTTAAATTAAAGGTTTTTGATTTAATCTCTTTTTCCAACATTGTTTCTTTAATCCTGAGGTCTTGACAGTGAACTAAAAGTGAACACACTAAAAGTGTCTGTGGTTGAAAGCCTTTTTGTAAATGGTACTCTGTGATTCCTGCGCTGCACTTAAGTCTCCTTCACAATTGGGCAGCATATGGTTTTTAATTAGAGATTCCACCGAATCTCTAACAGACATTTTGTCTTTTTTTCAGGTATCCTTACTAGATGAAGATTTGATTTTTGTCATCTATTTTCTACGTCTTCCTGTTTTTGCTTAATCTGTTCTAGTTGCTTCCATAACTTCACCACTTGGTTTTGTGGTTTGTTTGAAATCTTCTAAGTCTGACACCATTACTGTAGTGTTGTTAAGTCACTGATACAATGTTCAAATTTGGTACCCATTTTCTTTGTTCCATCATTAATCAAGATTATGAGTGACAGCTGTGCGGCTTTAATCTCATATCCCTCTAAAAGAATCATACGTGGAAATTCTGTTGGGATTAGTTTGTTTGATACATTCACCTCAATAGAGATCAGTGTTATAGGTTGCTTTTGGTTCTGAAGGGGTACAGTTTAGTCTTTAATGTTTTAATGCACTACTTCAATTAATTGAAGAGCTATCAATAGTCGACAAGCTTCCACTAGAAGGTGGTGAGAAGGTCTTGTTGTATCATTGAGGTCTTTTCCTTTTCTTGGTGTTTAAGCAGACTTAACAGATCCGTTTGCACTGATAATTTTTTTGTCTGAATTTCTTTTAGGTTTGATCTTTCCTTGGGAAGTAGTTGTACTTTTATAGATAGAGGAACGGTCTGTTGGGAGAAGTGGAACTGTGTTCTCCAGGTGGGTGTGGCATGTTGATTCGGGATCTTGATGGCGATTGGTGTGTAAAAAAGCTGATTCTGAATCTCGGTGATACATTGTGGGAGAAAAGATAGCCGATTCAGATTCTGGCAAAAGAGAATGATAGATCAGAAATGATTACAGACCTTGCACTGTAGATCACTTTGTAGATTGATGTAATCATGTACTCAAAGCATTCTAAAATCTGGAGACAGATACAGATGTTAAAGCAAAAGAGGACTCTCTAGAGAACAGGAAGAGATATCCTATGTCGTTCTTTGATGCATGAATTTTCTTCCAGGCAGTGTGTCAGGGAGAAAATGAAGTTAGTGCCAATCATTAGGGATATTGAGGCTGCAAAGCTCTCATCAGAAGTACACTTAGGGCCAGATTTAGAGTTTGGCGGAGGAGATACTACGTCACAACGGTGACGGGTATCCCATCTGCCAAAATTTAAATCCCATTATATCCTATGGGGTCCAAACTCCAAATCAGGCCTGCAGTCTATGGGACACCTGTAAGAGGTGACTGAGGATGAGGATGATAGGCATACCGAAGCTGAAGAACACCCAAGAAAGGTACCTTAAGGTTGAGGAAACCTGATGGGGTGCACACTGGGACTGGCGCACGCCTGTTATAGATGCATTGAGGCTGAGAAACACTGTTGAGGCATACACAGTGTAAACGTCTTGAGACCCACATTGAATTTGAGTAACACCCCTGAGAGTTCCACAATAAAAGGTATTCTATGGTTGAGGAGCATTTATGAGAGGCGTGGTGATGATGAGGTCAGGTATTCATAGTTACTCTGACAATGAGGAACACCCCTGAGTGGTATGCTGTAGCTGAGGAGCATCCATGAGAGGTAGACTGATGATGAAGCAGCACATTTACAGGTAATCTGACAATAATGAATACCACTTAGTGGTACACTGTCTGAGGAGCATCCTGAGTGGTACATTACGGCTGAGGAGCATCCTTGAGAAGTACACTGATGATGAAGAAAGCCATTCTTAGAAACTCTGAGACTGAGGAGCGCACCTGTGTAGTACACCATGGCTGAGGAGCATCCATGAGAGGTACATCGAATGATGAAGCAAGCCATTCATAGGTACTCTGAGACTGAGGAACGCCCCTTGTAGTACACTATAGCTGAGGAGCATCCATGAGAGGTACACCGATAATGGGGAAACTCGTTCATAGGTACTTAGTGACTGAGGAACACCCCTGAGAGGTAAACTATGGCTGAGGAGCATCTTTGAGAGGTACACTGATGATGAGGAAGGCCATTAAGAGGTACACTGAGGTTGATGACAGCCCTGAGAGGGACACTGAAGCTGAGGAAGCAAACTGTCTCATCTTTTGAGGGGGGACAGCACCCCAGTAGTGATAGCACATGAACACGTTTGGAGGGTAGGGGATCTAAACACTGAAAGTTGCCACCCAAAGAAGCACATCATCCCTGTGGGGTGAGGAGTTACACTAATCAATTCACACGAGGGCACTGAGGGCTTGATGCTTGGGGGAGTTTAAAGGGTCTCTTTAACCGAATTTCAAAGTCTGGTTTATAGATTTTTTTTTGTTAAGCAGATGAAACAGGCAGCATTTGTACAGCACACATAGTATACCACCTAGAAGTAGGTAATAACAGGTTTTACTGTCACTTAGCCCAGGAGTACTCATCTATTCACTTTAGGAAAATGAGAGCCCAGTCAGACCCACCGGAAACCATGTCTGTGAACCTACAGCAGAGGTGAGAACCTTCTGAGATATCTCACCTGCCACCCAGGTGCTGCGGTGCCTCGTGCACTGTGATCGGGGAGGGACGGGGGGAGAGAGGGGAGAGACAGAAAGAGAGAGTAAGAGACGAAAGGGGGGAGGGGGCGTAAGATGAGAGAAGGAGAAAGGGGCAAAGGCGGGGGGGGGGGGGGAGGGTGGAATGAGGCTTTCTGTGAGAGACAGACGAGCAGAGACTGGAGGTGGTTAGAAACTGAGAGGTTTATTTATGTATTTATTTGTTTGTTTTATATGCGCGGACATTACCCAGAGGTGCCGGAGCGCTTTACAATAGAACGAAAGAAAGTTACATGAGAATTTAGAGTACCATGGTAGTAAGTGACAATCCCTATAGGTACTGTGGTTACTCATCAGAGAGAAGGGGAGGGGGAGAGAGAGGGAAGAGGTGGGGAGATGGAGAACGCGCGACAGAAAGAGCGCGGGAGAGGATGGAGGGCGGGGGGGTCTCAGTGAGAGAGCGTGCATCCATCACTGAGGCAGCATAAAGTAGTCTCATGGCCAACGCAAAGAGATGTGCAGGGGAGCGAGTGTCTCCACCTCGCCCTCCCCCCCCAGCTCGGCGTGGGGTGCCCGGGGCAGATTCCTTCACTGAGACGGCATGGGGGTGGGCGGGAGTGTCAGACTCGGGAGAAAGGTCGGGTGGGAGGCGGGGCGGCGCCTGGGGCAGCTTTCTCAGGCCTGGGCTGACTTTTCTCTTCAGTGTCTCTTTTTTGTAATTTTTTTGTAACATTTCCACATAACTTGTCCCCGCTCGCAGACTGCTAACCCTCCCAGGAATGCGCTGAGGGCGCCCTGTTCCCCTCCCGCCCTCCATGCTGGTGAACTGACAGCCCCCCTTGCCCCTCCTCTACCCCCCCGCCCCCCATCCCCACCCCTGCCCCCACCTCCGGCGCCCTGGCGGGTCATACCTGGCGTGGCACTGCCTTCAGACCGAAAGGAGACAGACAAGCTGTCAAACAAATCATTACCCGGGCAGGTGTGAGGTGCGGTGGGTGGCAGCGAGCTGGGAGCCTGAAAACAAAACAAAATCCAGAACAGACTCTGGAAAAGCCGATAGTTTGCTCGCTGTCTTACTTGAGGTGAGAACTCAGTCTGCTCTGCCTCACCGCGCCAGGATGTGCCTTGAGGCGGGGTGGAGCAGGTCAGATAATCGGGGGTGCCTGTGGGGCACGAGCCTCCATGTGCCACCCACGCATGTTCCATAATCATCAGTTCCTATGCGCAACCAATTTAGGTTCCACAGATGTTACTGTTACCTGCGTGTAAAATGTGCTTTTTATTTCCGCCATGTTACTACCAAAAGAAACAAGCATTTGCAATGCAAACGGTCTCGCGTTCGCTTGAGCTGGAGCAATTAGCGTTGTAAACTCCTAACCGGACTTTTCTTGCCACATAAATTGAAAATGAAAATAAAACAGTTTCACATCACTAACTGGACTTTTCTTACCATGTAAACTGAAAAGTAAAAGTTTCACATAAGGGAGCTGACGGCCCCCATCAGTGCAAAGCAGACACACAAACGGAAATAACAGTTCACTCGTAGTGAAACCTATCGGCAAAAGTGCATTTATCTACATAACCGGTAAAAGTGCAATTAACTACGTAGCAGGGTCGATGTCATGCAAAGCGCTTGACTTCTGCCCAGTGAGATCACGCTGTAAAAAAAGAGAAAAAGTAGTCCACAAACCGGACGGAAACAGCGAGCCTCGTATGTTTTCAGTACTTGGTCGCTGCGCTCGAGGAGGGCTAACCACCGGAAAAGGCATGACGTATGCATGCCATCCACTAATGAAAGCAAGCAGATTTAAAAATGCAAGCCCACGAACCAACGAAAGACACTGATGTCACATGGGCGTGGTTTGAAGCCCAAAGAGAGATAACAACACGGAATGGAGCGCTTTGCGCCCGCCCGTAAAAAACAGTCCCTGGGCTTCAGTGCAGGGACATCTTAAGGATTTTCGGGGCCCTGGGCCAAATGCATTTTGGAGTCCCCCGTTTGGATCAGCTATGAATTTAGGATCCAATTTCTACTCTTTCATGCCCTCTTTGGCCAGGTCACATATGGTTATGGATGATGTATGAAACATAAATACACTTGTCAATCAATCCATCAGAATTACTTAAGCACAACAATGTCACCCCAAGGGGTATCTGGGCGCTGTGTCTCCATTCAGCGAGGGGACTGTACTGAGCTGGAGGGGAAGTTTGTTCCAGGTCTTGGCAGCGATGTAGGAGAAGGCGCGGCCACTGGTGTGGCTGAGACGGATGTGGGGGTAGTGTGTGAGGGTGACTGAAGAGGAGAGCAGGTGTCTGGATGGTTGGTGAAAGTTCAGTCGGTGGTTGATGTAGTCTGGTCCTAGGTCTTGGAGGGCTTTGTAGAAGTGCGTAAGGATCTTGAACTGGCATCACTGGGGAGCCAGTGGAGGTCTCTCAGGTGGGGGGTGATATGGGATTGTTTGGGGAGGTCCAGGATGAGTCTGCCAGCAGCGTTCTGTATGGTCTGAAGGCTTCTGAGGAGCTGGGTGGAGATGCCGGTGTGGAGGGTGTTGCCATAGTTGAGGCAGCTGGTGACGAGGGCCTGAGTTATGGTCTTTCTGGTGTTGGTTGGGATCCATCTGAAGATTCTGCGGAGCATGCAAAGTGTATGGAAGCAGGAACAGGCGACTGAGTTGACTTGTCGATTCATGGTCAGTTGGCTGTTGAGGATGACGCAGAGGTTCCATGCATGGTCAGTAGGTGTGAGTGTAGGTCCGAGTTCTGAAGGCCACCAGCTGTGGTCTCATGCAGAGGTGTTCTTCTAGAAGTTCAATACTTCAATTTTTCAGAATTGAGTTTGAGACATTGGTCATGGCATTGCGGAAGTTGGATTTGGCATTGGAGGGGTCCTCGTGAACAAGACGATCAGTTTAGTGTCGCCTGTGTTCGAGATAATATTGAATCCGTGGAATCTGACGACATCCGCGAGGGAGGTCATGTAGATGTTGAACAGGTTGGGGATGATCCTTGTGGTATGCCGCATCTGATGTCTTTGTGTGCGAGATGAAGGGAGTCAGTCGGATGCCCTGTGTGCGTCTTGTAAGGAAGGATGCGATCCACTTGAAGGCGTCTTGCTGTATGACTATGTTGTGGAGTCTGTTAATGAGGGTGTTGTGGGAGATAGTGTCAAACACAGCGGAGAGGTCGAGGAGCATCATGGCCACAGTTTCTCCATGGTCGAAGAGTGTTCTGATGTCTGTGGTGGCGATCAGCGCACTCTCAGTGCTGTGTTTTGCAGGAATTCAGTGAGCTGCTGGTTGATGGCTTTCTCAAGGTCTTTGGCTGGGAGATCAGATGATAGTTTTTTGGATCGCTGGGGTCGGCAGGGGTTTTCTTTAGAAGTGGTCTGACGTCAGCATGTTTCTATCTGTGCAAGAAGGTTGGTATGGGGATGGGAGTGTAGGAAGTGGGTTCTGTATATACTATATCAAAATGAGATAAAGGGCCTGATTACACCTTTGGCAGAGGAGGTTAATCCATCCCAAATGTGACGGATATCCCGCCTGCCGTATTGAGTCCATTATATCCTATGGAACTCGTAATACGGTGGGCAGGTTATCTGTCACATTTGGGACAGATTAACCCCCTCCGCCAAAGTTGTAATCAGGCCCATAGTGTGTACAGTTTCCATGGGTTCCCCAAGAGGCTTGACAGCGGCAATAATAGATAATACTAATGCTCTATTTGTGGTAGTGTGGTTGAGCAGTTAGGCTTATCAGAGGGTAGTATTAAGCATTTGTTGTACACACACAAGCAATAAGTGAAAACACACACTCAATGACTTAACTCCAGGCCAATAGGTTTTTATATGGTTTTTATATAGAAAAATATTCTTGTTATTTTATTTCTGAACCACAGGATTCATTTAGCAGGTAAGTACATAAAATGAAAGGTACTTTGCATAGTAATACTTAGAACTTTGAATAGAATCAATATTGTACATAGTTTTCTTTAAAATGGCAAAAAGCTATTTTAAAAGTGGACACTGCAATTTTCAACAGTTCCTGGGGAGGTAAGTACAATACAGTTTCTAAGGTACGTACCACACTTACAGGTTCAGTTTCTGGGGCATAGGTAGTCCACCGTTGGGGGTTCAAGGTAACCCCAAACACCCAGCACCAGCAACACAGGGCCGGTCAGGTGCTGAGGTCAAACAGGAGCCAAAATAACGTGGGCGCCTATGGAGACAGGGGGTATTCCGGTTCCAGTCTGCTTGCAGGTAAGTACCCTTGTTGTCGGAGGGCAGACCAGAGGGGTTTGGAGGAGTACTGGAGGGGTCCCAAGTAGGCACAAAAACCACACCCTCAGCAGCACGGGGGCGGCAGGGTGCAGTGTGCCAACAGGGCGTCGGGTTCTCAATAGAATTCTATGGAGGGACCTGGGGGTTACTTAGGCGCTGCAGACAGGGCACAGGGGGGCCTCTCAGGTAAGCCACCGATTGGGCAAGGTTGAGGGCTGCCTGCTGGACGTTGCTGCACCGGTGGTCGGTTTCTCACGGGCCTGAGGGCTGCGGGTGCAGTACTTCTCCAGGCGTCGGATATCTTAGTCCCAGGCAGTCGCGTTCGGGGGTCCTCGGGGTTTCCTCTGCCGGTGTCGTCGTGGGGGTGCAGAGAGGTTAGCCCAGGGTGGATACATCGTCGGAATCGCCTGGGGATCCTCTCTGGATAGTTGGTTTCTCTGGACACGGGCTGGGTGCAGAGTAGTTGGACTCATGCTTCTGGAGTGAGGTGAGAGTCCCTTTAAAGTTGGTTTCTTGATCTTCTTTTTGGACAGGTCTGCTGTCCACTGGAGTTTCTTGGTCCTCGGTGATGCAGGCAGACCCTTGGTGGCTTTTCAGGGTTTGCTGGTCCTACAGAATGTGTTGCTTTTTTTCTTGCCGCTTTTCGAAGCAAGAAACGGTCCGGTAGGGCTGGGGCCGAGTCAGTTGGTGTCTCCTCTTCACTGCGGGGTTTTTCAGCTCAGCAGTCCTTCTTTCTTGAGGTCGTCAGGAATCTGAGGATTTGGGTTCAGGGTTACCCCTAAATACTAGCCAATGACTACTGTCCCTGAGGGTGGCTACACCCTCCTTGTGCCTACTCCCTCTGGGGAGGGGAGCACATGCCTATCCCTATTGGTCTTACTCCTCCAAAGCAAGATGGAGGATTTCTCAAGGAGGGGGTCACTTCAGCTCTGGTCACCTTAGCGGTGGACCTGGCTAGAGGGGTGACTCCTCCTTGTTTTTCTCATTATTCCTCTGGTCTTGCCACCAAAAGTGGAGGCTCGTCTGTGGGGTGGGCATGTCCACTGGCTGGAGTGCCCTGGGGCATTATAACACGAAGCCTGAGCCTTTGAGGCTCACTGCTAGGTGTTACAGTTCCTGCAGGGGGGAGGTGTGAAGAACCTCCACCCAGTGCAGGTTTTGTTTCTGACCACAGAGTGCACAAAGGCTCTCACCCCAGGGGATCAGAAACTCGTCTCTCAGTGGAAGGCTGGCACAGACCAACCAGTCCTGCACTGAAGGATTGGGTAAAATACAGGGGGCATCTCTAAGATTTTTTAATAAATCCAACACTGGCATCAGCGTGGGTTTATTATTTTGACAAGTTTGATACCAAACTTCCCAGTATTCAGTGTAGCCATTATGGAACTGTGGAGTTTGTTTTGACAAACTCCCAGACCATATACTTAATATGGCCACACTGTACTTACAATGTCTAAGAATTAAATGAGATACTGTAGGGGCATATTTCTCATGAAGCTATGCCCTCACCTGTGGTATAGTGCATCCAGCCTTAGGGCTTTAAGGCCTGTTAGAGGGGTTACTTATCTATGCCATAGGCAGTGTTTTGTGTGCATGACACTAACTTTGCCCTTTTCTCCCCACCAACACACACAATCTGCAATGGCAGTGTGCATGTGTTAGGTGGGGGGTCCCTTAGTGTGGCGCAACACATGCTGCAGCACTTAAGGACCTTCCCTGGTCACAGGGCCCTTGGTACCACTGGTACCTTTTACAAGGGACTTATCTGTGTGCCAGGGGTGTGCCAATTAAGGAGACAATGGTACATTTTTAGTGAAAGAACACTGGTGCTGGGGCCTGGTTAGCAGGGTCCCAGCACACTCTCAGTCAAGTCAGCATCAATATCAGGCAAAAAATGGGGGGGGGGGGGTAACTGCAACAAGGAGCCATTTTCCTACAAGGTGTTGTTGATGCTGGTGAGCTGCATGCTGATTGGGTTTGTTGCAAGGTTGTAGAGGTGGTGGGGGCAGGGGTCGGTGGGCGCCCCGGAGTGGACGGAAAGCATGATGGCTGAGGTGATCAGGGCTGTGAGTGGAAACCAGGTGGTAATGGTTTGGCTGATGTTTGCTGGTTGGTTGAGGTCGTTGGGGTTGACGGTTCGGAGGTTGAAATTGTTGTAGATGTTGGTGATCTTGCTGTGGCAGTAGTCTGAGAGAGTGTTGCAGAGTTCTTAGGAGGGGTGGATGGCATTCTCTATGGCTGTGGGGTTGGAAATTTGTTTGACTATTTTGAGGAGTTCCTTTGTGTGGTTGGGCGTGGAGTTGATGCAAGTTGTGACGGCTGCTTTCTTGGCTTCTTTGATGCGGCTGTGATAGCTGGTGAGGGCTGCTTTGTGCGCTGCTCTGTCGGCGGGGTTCGTAGTGGTGCACCGTCATTTCTCCAGATGACGGCAGTTGCGTTTGGTGGTCCTGAGTTCTGGGGTGTACCAGCTGACATGTTTTGAGGTCTTGTTGTATTTTGTAGGTTTCAGTGGGGCAACTCTGTCAGTGCTGTCAGTGATCCAGGTGGCGAAGTTCTGGATGGCCTGGCCTGATCGAGGTTTGTTGAGGCCTCGGGTTGGGAGGTGGTGAGGGCTTGTGACCACTGAGCTTCCATGACCTTGCTCCAACTGCAGTGGGAGGAGACCTGATGACTGGTGATGATGTGCTGGGTGTCGGTGATGGTGAAGTGTATGATGGTGTGGTCAGTCCAGGTGAGTTCTGTGGTGTGGCTGAATCCAATTCTGTTGCTGGAAGTGAAAATGGGGTTGAGTGTGTGTCTAGCTTTGTGCGTGGGTTTGGTGACCAGTTGGGTGAGGCCGATGCTGTTCAGTTTCTCCAGGAGGGCGGTGGAGTTGGTGTCGTTGATGTGGTAGTTGAGGTCACAGAGTAGGACGTAGTGTTGAGAGTCAGTTGTTAGGGGTTTGGGGATGCCATCGCAGGATGTTGCTTTGGCTCCTGGGGGTCTGTAGGCAACGGTGCCTCTTATTGTGGTCTTCGCGTAGGTCTGAAGTAGGAAGTTGAGGTATTCCATGAGAGGCTTGGGGTCGACATTGGTGATGGTGCATGTGACGGTTTCCATGGAGATGATGACGATGCCTCCGCTTTGTTTGTCGGGAAAATGTCTGTAACAGACTCTCACACATCACCCACATTAAAAATATATTGAAAGAAAACAGTATTTAAAGCAATCTGTTTAGGAATTATTCAAGAGCATCAGAGCAAGACTCTTTGCATCAAAGACTCTTTGCAGAAAGACTGGGGCCCTGGGCCAGAGTCCACTTTGCCCATGCCATAAAATGTCTCTTCCTCAGCGTCTTATCTAAGCAACTTTTCGATGTTGGTGAGTGCTGTTATTAAGTCCTTCTTTTCTGTCTAATGCCCGCTGTCAAACTGTAACACCACATCTCTGTCTGTGACTTGCCCTATTTTCCTGCTCAATTTTCTCCTGCACAGGTAGATGGACTTGGGTTGCAGAGACGGTGCCCGCGCCATGTGATACGTGCTCACCCATCCCTCGCCCTGATATCTCTGACTGCGGACAGGAGAGAAATGTGAGTGTAGGAGAGATGAAAGAAGGAAAGGTGACTGGAAAAAAACAGGAGAGAGGTAGAAAGCAGGGATGAGGGGTAGAGGAAAGTGGGGAAGACAGATGGAGAGAGTGTAACAACGGTGGGAACGCGAGGGAAGAGCATGGAATCTATGTAGATGGATGTCTAAACTGCACCATCACCATTTGGAGCATGTGTGATGCACAAGAGCAGGGGCATGTTTGGGGTGTTACACCCCCCCAATAAATGCATTTTCTGGTGAATAGTTGGGTTAAAATACAGCTCACCATGGCCCAGGGTAGGGAGCAATAGCATCAGAATTTTTGACACTATTGATGTACTGTTCAGAGTTAGCGACAACATTTTGGCACTAACCCTGAACAGTACCTAGGGGCCCATTGTAACCAATGGTGTGCCCCTTTTAACACCTGCTCTGAGCAGGCATTAAAAATGCTGAAAAAAATGACGCAAAGAAATCTTTTAGATTTCTTTGCACCATTTTTCACCCCCCCTAACGAGAAACACCCCTTTGCACACATTATGCCTGGCGCAGGCATAATGTGACGCTAGCGGTTACAAAGTGGCGCAATGCATGCACTGCACCACTTTGTAAATCTGGCGCTGCATTTTTTACATAATATCGCCACATTAGCGTAAAAAAATGACGCTAATGTGGCAATATTATGGTGCAAGGGTCTCTTAAATCAGCCCCTGTGTTTCTCTCAGTTTGTACCTCTACCAATCAGCATTCTTCTCCCTTCCACTGCCTAAGTCCCTCTCATGCACCCTGCCTGTCGTACAATGTATTTTACTATCATGTGCCAGCGTAATCTAAAGCTCCCGCCCAATCTTACTGACCAAGCCACTTCCCTGCACAAGAGGCCCGTGTGAGAGGCTAGTGCTGGTGGGCAGTGTGAGCACCTGGCACTACTGGGCAGCGTGAGGAGCCAGCGATGGCATACAGTAAAGAAGACAAAACTAGTGGGCAGCGCTAGGGGCTGGCACTGGTGCACAGTGTGAGGCACTAGTACTGATGAGAAGTGGGAAGAGCTGGGACTGGGGAACTGTGAGTGTGAAAAGCTTGCACTTGTGAGCAGTGTGATGACACGAGCGGGCAGAGCCAGGAGCCAGCCCTGGGGTCCATATGAGAAGCCGGCGCTAGTGAACAGTGTGAGGCACTAGTACTGATGAGAAGTGGGAAGAGCTGGGACTGGGGAACTGTGAGTGTGAAAAGCTTGCACTTGTGAGCAGTGTGATGAGCTGACACTAGCAGACAGAACCAGGAGCCAGCCCTGGGGTCCATATGAGAAGCCGGCGCTAGTGAACAGTGTGAGGCACTAGTACTGATGAGAAGTGGGAAGAGCTGGGACTGGCGAACAGTGAGTGTGAAAAGCTTGCACTTGTGAGCAGAGTGATGACACGAGCGGGCAGAGCCAGGAGCCAGCCCTGGGGTCCATATGAGAAGCCGGCGCTAGTGAACAGTGTGAGGCACTAGTACTGATGAGAAGTGGGAAGAGCTGGGACTGGCTAACAGTGAGTGTGAAAAGCTTGCACTTGTGAGCAGTGTGATGAGCTGACACGGCGGGCAGAGCCAGCCCTGTGGTCCATATGAGAAGCCGGCGCTAGTGAACAGTGTGAGGCACTAGTACTGATGAGAAGTGGGAAGAGCTGGGACTGGCGAACAGTGAGTGTGAAAAGCTTGCACTTGTGAGCAGAGTGATGACACGAGCGGGCAGAGCCAGGAGCCAGCCCTGGGGTCCATATGAGAAGCCGGCGCTAGTGAACAGTGTGAGGCACTAGTACTGATGAGAAGTGGGAAGAGCTGGGACTGGCTAACAGTGAGTGTGAAAAGCTTGCACTTGTGAGCAGTGTGATGAGCTGACACTAGCAGACAGAACCAGGAGCCAGCCCTGTGGTCCATATGAGAAGCCGGCGCTAGTGAACAGTGTGAGGCACTAGTACTGATGAGAAGTGGGAAGAGCTTGGACTGGCGAACAGTGAGTGTGAAAAGCTTGCACTTGTGAGCAGTGTGATGAGCTGACACTAGCAGACAGAACCAGGAGCCAGCCCTGGGGTCCATATGAGAAGCCGGCACTAGTGAACAGTGTGAGGCACTAGTACTGATGAGAAGTGGGAAGAGCTGGGACTGGCGAACAGTGAGTGCGAAAAGTTTGCACTTGTGAGCAGTGTGATGAGCTGACACGAGCGGGCAGAGCCAGGAGCCAGCCCTGGGGTCCATATGAGAAGCCGGCGCTAGTGAACAGTGTGAGGCACTAGCACTGATGAGAAGTGGGAAGAGCTGGGACTGGCGAACAGTGAGTGTGAAAAGCTTGCACTTGTGAGCAGTGTGATGAGCTGACACTAGCAGGCAGAACCAGGAGCCAGCCCTAGGGTCCGTATGAGAAGCCGGCACTAGTGAACAGTGTGAGGAGCCGACATTGTATGTAGCAGTGTGAGCAGCTGACTGGTGTGGGGAGCTGGCAGTGTATGGATTAATGGAAGTGAGATAAGAGGCAGTGGTGAGCAGTCGAAGGCTGGCAGTGATGCCCGTGTGGGAAGCTGCCACTAGCAGCAGCGTAAGAAGCTGGCATTAGTGGTCTGTGAGGAGTGGGCACTGACGGACACGGTTCATAGTGGTGCAACCTTAGGCCACAGCAGTCTCAAACGTGCACCTTTCATGTGCACAAACATCATCATAGTGGTTTTGCAAGTCAGAATGTTTACAGTCCTTTTATTGCGATTGTGACACGAGCATGCACGCCATTGCTGCATTTTCTTTCAGGATTCCTATGAGACAATAGAAGACTTCATACCCACGGAGGGCTCTGCCACCTTCCACATCATCACTCACCTGATCCAAGGGGCCCATAAGTACTATCACTAGCTAAGTAAATCAAAGTTCAGTAGAAGTATGCTCCCAGGTACACTGTATAGTCAGGGCCACTGGAATTATGTGGCAGGAGAGGGCCAATTTATGTGGCAGGGTTGAGTAAATTATGCTGCAAGAAAAGGCAAACTAAGCACCATAATGCGACACATTTTGTAATAGTGTTACTTCATTATTTTACATTTTTAAACTTGAAAGCACTGTTGGGGCGTTGGTTCCACCTCATTAATACCAGTTTAACACCCAAATATAGCAAAAGGTAACAGAAAGGTGACCAGTCCGGCTTTGCAGAGGGCCTTCCACTATGCAAAAACCTGTGTTGCTGCATTTTTTGTAACTTTTGAACGGTTTGAGTTAGAAACATTTTTTTTGCTAAAATCTGCAGATTAGGTTAGAGATGATGTATTATGTGGCAAATGAGGCAAATCTATAATTATCCAATAATTATAATTCCAGTGGCCTTGTGTATAGTTTACAAAGCTTCTTCAGCTTATTCAGCAACTGAAACAAGCAACAGAAAAAACTGCAAAAGTTCAAAAAGATCCTTGTATTGATAATCCAACCAGCTAACCAACAAGATCTCTGGGCGTGTTCAACTACTTTCAGAATGGTCCCGGTGTAAGCAGTGTCTCTGCACACCTTTGAAGTTTTGTTCTTAACTTCATAATCTTGGTGAATTCTACAAAGAGGACACCAATACATGCGCTAAAAGTAGTTCTTTCAGGCTTTCAGACTCTTTTCAGACTTTCAAACTTCTTTAACTGGTGTATTCTTGTAAAATATTTTTGGGTATTTTCATCCAACTGGCAAAGTTCTGTGAAGTTTATCTAACTCCCCCCCACCCGCTTAGCGCCTTGAGACCCTCACGGGTGAGTAGTGCGCTTTACAAATGCTATGATTGATTGATTGAACTCGGCAAACATTTGATATCTGAGTTAAGTCTGCTTTAATATTATTTTCAAGAGCAATGCTTAATTTGTAAGTGGGGCCCACGGGCACTCTTTTTTGGGGACCAGGACTTATTTTTAACCCTCAGGCTTTGACCCACAGCAAGAGAAAGAAAGGCAGCAAAGGGGAAAAGAAGGGGGAAGAGAAAGATGAAAAATAGTGCTAAAAGGAGAAAGCAGGCGTGAAATAGAACCTAGACGAAGGGGAAGGGGGAGTCTGTTTGTGAATGAAAGAGGCATGAGGTGAAATCAAGGTATCTTTTGTCATTTATTTGTTGAAACACACAAAACACTTTTCTAATCAGTGTGTGGTCTAGAGGTAGGGGGTATCTTGTCATCAATAATAACATTGATGGGAGCACAGAAATGTTGAGAAGTCCACTGAAGACAACAAGGTTGCTCATGCCAATAATAGCGATTAAAGACCATCTGCTCCAACATTCCAACACTGGTCTTTCTGTTTCTACCAGTTTATTTAAAAAAACTTCAGCCCTCTACCCTTGTACCCTCAGTGGGTGGAATGTTATAGTAGTATGATATCCCTTCTGCCTCACGAATATAACTATATTAAAGGCCCTTTCTCTTGTTATAGGCCCCATCTGTGTCTCGGACCTAAGATTTGGGAAGAGGGCCTTTAACAACTATTTAGACCTCTGCAGCAGGCTATCACGATATATTATAGCGATAGTCAGAGTATGGTCAGTGCAACTCTATGGCAGAGTTTTAAACACCCTAGGGTTATGCCGCATACACAATTATCCGGTTATGGTAATTTATGGAAGGTTATGTTTTTATGTGTTAAGCATAGCCCTTACAGATCTCACCAACAAGTATAGTTCACAAATATAATTGGCTTTTGCTGCTAAATAATAGGTTCCATCCTACATCAACCAGAGGAGGATCGGAAATGACATTACATGTGCTTTGAACCCTCCAATCACAGTTCTGGACATGACATCATATGGATCCTAGTGTCTTCAGAAAAACTGACATCAGACATCATTTTACTTTTTTCAAAGAAAATGGATAACATTTTTCTAATAATTATACCAATGAAATATACAGCTTAAATACTAGAAGTCTCCCTTCCCCTCAAAGCTATGCCTTAGAAATCGGGGGAGGGGCATGGAGCTGAGAGGCTGTTGGGTGGGTGCTAGGAAACTAAGGGGGGAGTGCAGCTTTGGGGGCGGCCCCCCTCCTTCCCTCCAGCCCATCTTAAAGTTAGTTAGAGAGCTCTCTGCAGGTTCAGCGTCTAGGGCGGCTTCAATCCCCTCGTCTTCTCAGGACAGTGAAGGGAAGAGAAGATTTAAAGAATTCCAGAAAAAGGATATTTTGTCAACAAAGACCTTTGTTTCTCAGTAGAGAGATCAGCAGCAGAGGAAACTAACAACCGAAGGCAGCTCTCATCTCAACCCCGTTCCAAGCGTTACAGCTTTGAGTCTAGGGAGACATTACTTGCATGTTTAGGTCACAGGGAAGGATAATGCTTAGTACTTTTATTAATTACATTAAAATCTGAGCCAAGCTTTGTGGTGATAATGTTCACTTGGAAACAAAAAAACACTTGTGTCCATTGTTTTAAGAACTCTTTGTATTGGTGCATGTTTGCTAGATGTAGTTTAGGTTCCTCTGGTGGTGCAATTTTGCATTACATTTCCTGACTACATAGGTTGAACCGGGCCGATTTCAACAAAAAAAGGGACGGGGCACGTGGCCCTCATCCTTGAGCCTTCACAGTCCCTGTGACCCCCATCTTCCAGGGCTGTCTGTCATTTAAAAGATGAGCGGGCCCATGATGCCTTACAAGACAGCAGGGGCCCCATCCCGGGGCCAGCTCAATTACTCTGTTTTAAGATGTCATCAGTGATATCATAAATGATGTCATATAATCTCTCATGATTGATATAATATGTGAGGTCATAAGCAGTGCATGGCGGAGGTGAACATTATAGCTAGCTCTGCTAACTACAACTTGTGAATTTCTGTTCTTTGTAGTTGAAAACTTTATGTTTGCATTGAAATGTTTATCTAATTGTGACATCACTTTAACCTTTGGCTCTTTCGGTTAATTTCTAATGTTCGCATTATTATCTCACCTAACTATAACATCCCTTCAACCTTTGTTTCTTTCACTGAAAAAAAAGAAATATATATGTATGTATATGTTTATATATATATATATATATATATATATATATATATATAGAGAGAGAGAGAGAGAGAGAGAGAGAGAGAGAGCGCACACTGCTAGCTACGCATCTGTTTCTGAACCCATTTTTCTGTGCAGCTGGTATAGGTTGTTGGATTTATATCATCATACATGTCAACTGACCCAATTCAGGCAGGTTTTCCGATTTGAAAAGCCAAAATTGCTCTTTATAGAAATTGTCCAATTTAATTAAAATCAGTGGGGAAAATGAATGTGTGGTTTTATGGAACTTGTAAATCGCAGGCTTTAATACTGACATATCCACTTAGCCTTTCATCTTTCCAAGGCGGATAAAATTGTTGGGTTATGAAGCTGCCCAAAATGTTATACCCTGGGCCCTCTGGAGCCGGTGAAAGCACTGACTAGTGCTGGTCCTGTCTCTTTCTCAGCTACTCCAATTACTTTAAATAGGAATAACCAGGCAGGCGAATATAGTGTGATCTGCCCAGAATCACACATTTTGTGGACTGTAGCAGGGATTGGCACTGGGTGTTCAGGCGATTTCACGGTTTTCGCCCAACTAAGATGTATCCGGAAACCGAGAACACACTCTGGACCCGAGACACCAAGACAACATTAGCACTTCCAGAAAATGGCCACATGAGGGCACCAAATCTCTTTCAGTTACCTACACGGGCTGCCAGGAAACTCTCGTCTTCGTAAAACCCGACTGCAAGATAAAGACAACAAAAGTTATGATCCAGCCCGTGAGAAAATACAATATAATTTACGCTTTATAAACACATTGTTTATGCCTGCTGCAAGGAGAGGGCCGTCCTAATCTGCAGTGTAGATTTTTCTTCTCCGATGTTGTTTCCTTTCATCGACGGGCTATGGTCGTTTTGGAAACGACAGACATTGTTTTTGCAAATAAAAGTTTCCTCTGCTAGTCGGCTGGGCCGAGGGAAAGTGCCCAGAAGCAATGAAAAGTAACAAGGAGTCACAGAATTAAAAATAAGGCAAGGTTTTGCTCTGTCCACTCTACCATATACTTTTTACAAAGAACAAGAACCTAAGCTTGTATTTTATGACTCATTTTCGGCTGATTTGAGCCCCTTGATACTCCAGGATGCCAAACAGTGCTGAATGATGTGTTAAAGGCTGAGACAAATAAATATACAGAGGTGAGATAGGTAAAGTTGACTTTCCTCTGGGCTGTTTGGAAGGAGGGGCCCTGGGCAAGTGCTGTAAAGTTACTCAGCAGTGGGGTAAGTTGGACCTTACCCCAGGCAGTGGAATCAGCCAGTGGCATAACAAAACTTTGGGGGCCCCCGCTAGAAATGGAGAGGAGGACCCCCCATAATGCCCATACCTTCTCAGTCGCCAACCACTTCGTAAATGTACTTCACCTTTGCTGCCTGCATCCACATGACTGCACAGAAGTTTCCATGATATATTTAGCATCAGGGAGAAGCAAGCACTGGCAACGCCAACTGCTCGCTCCTATGCGAGAGCTATTGCCTTTGCCATTAGGTTTAGCCACGTTGTAGACCAGCGTGGCTGCTGGTCAGCATGGTTAAAAGTTTGTGGAGTAGAGTAGAGTGGCGTAGAGTTAAGTGTAGTAGACTGGAGTGGGGTAGAGTGGAGTGTCATGGAGTGACACAGAGTGTCGTGGTGTGGCATAGAGTGTCATGGAGTGGCGTGGAGTGGCACTGAGTGGAGCAACCTTTAATTTAGCCCCGGGGAGATGGTGATCCCGGGCCGGGGGTCGTGTGACAGACTCCCTTCATTATTTCATTTCAGCCCTGGGAAGGTGACAGTCCCCAGAGTGGGGGGCCCCCCGCATGTAATAGAAACGCAATCCGAGGACTTTGTGGCCCCAGGACATGGGGGGAGGGGTTCTGCACGACCTCCCCTGTTATTATTAAGAGATTTTGCCCCGGGGAGCAGTTGTCCCTGAGATATAAATAAGCCCTAGGACGGCAGCCGCATGCACCCCCTCCTTTATTTTTTTACATGGCCCCGGTAACTGGCCCACCCAGGGGCTTTAGTAAAACAAGAGTAAGAGACCATGCTTGTTTTTTTATTTTTTTAATGTTGCAGTGAATTCACAAATTAGTTGCAAATTTGCAGTAAAAATCTTTTTAAGAGTTTTTTTGCCATGGCAGGGTACCTCTGGGACCAAGCACCACAGCTAAGGGGTCCGGGTGTCCCTACCCTGGCCCCTTTTCTTTTTTTAATCTTTTCTTCAGGGACTCGGCTGAAGCTGAGTCGCAAGATGGCTGCCAACACTTGGTTGTTCAGGCTGTAGCCGTGTTCAAAATATTTATGGCAATTATAATTGGAAATGCATTTTTTTCAACCCTCCCCTCCCTTTTTCTAGGCCCCCGGTTGATGGATCACCACAAAACTTGCAATGTACAACAAGAATCTCTGGAACACTTTTTTTGGGAAAATTTGGTGAAGATTCGTTAAACGACGAAGATATAGGCAAGTCAAAAAATGCTTTTTCTGTTGAATATAAGTCCTAACTAGGGCTACAAGTTTCAGGGTGATCCGTCAAGTGGGGGCTGAGAAAAAGGTGAGGTCCCAAAACACTTTTTCCATATTCTACGTCAATGAGATTTTTAAAAATTTTCAACACGACTGCAGCCTGAACCGCTGAACGGAAATACACCAAATTTGGCAGAAATCTAGCTCTTGGTCCAGAAAGCGTGCTTTTGTGATTTAGTGTAAATCCCTTCAGTAGTTTCGGAGATAATAGAGTTAAAAAAAATATACCTATCTGGGGATGCAGATCCTCTGTGGATCCAACTGTCCCTCTGCTGATATCTGATTGGCTGCCAGCACTTCAACAAGGAAGTGTTGGCAGTCATCTTCAGACTCGGCTTCAGCTGAGTCCCACAGAAAAGTGAAAAAAAGAAAAGGGGCCATGGTAGGGTCACCCTAAACCCCTAGCCTTGGTCTAGGGGTCCCTCAAGGACCCCACCAAGGCCCAAAAACATTTTTTTTAAATGAAAATCGACGGATCCGGTTCCACAGATTTTCCTTTTTTTTTTTTTAAAGGTCGGGCTCTGTCCCTTTTCTTTTGTCCCTGGGTGGGCCAAGTCCTGGGGGGGACTGGGGGTTTTAAAAGTGAGGGGGGCACACAGGACCCCCCTCCTATGGGCTTGTATTAGACCTGGGGACCGCCACCTCCCTGGGGCGATCAGAGATATAAAATGTCGGTGGGCTGTGCACCCCCCAACAACCTCATGGACTGCCACCTTCGTGGGACAACTAATGAATGAAATGCGGACCCCACAGCCCCGGCGACCGCTACCTCCCCAGGGCAAACATTGAATGAAATGAGGGGGGCATGCGCCCCTCCCGCAGTCCTGGGAACTGCTACCTCCCCAAGGCAAATACTGAATGAAATGCAGGGGGGGCGGCGTGGCCCACCACAGTCTGGGGACCGCTCCCTCCCTGTGGCTTTTAATGTAAATCAAAGGGGGGGGGGCACATACCCCCCCACAGCCCCGGGGTCTGCCACCTCCCTGTGGCTAAAATGACAATACATTTGTGGGGGCCACCTGCCTCCCCCAGCAGCCTAAGGGACCGCCACCTCCCTAGGACTAAAATGAAAGAATGAAGAGGGTCCATGGTGGACCGCCGGCCTCGGTGACCACCACCTCCCCAGAGCAAATTCTAATGTGGGAGGGGTGCCGTGTGCCCCCCCCTTCCCCCCCCCCCCTCGAGGAGCTGATAATGGCCCTTAGGCCACCTCCGGGACATAGCTGTTTGCTCTGACATGGTGGGAGTTTCCACAGCTCCTGCCAAGTCAGAGCAAACACTCTCCTTGCAGCAAGTGAGAGCTGTCAAACTGCTCTCACTTGCTGTGACTGGAGGGTTCCTCTGTTTCCCTGCCTGTAGAGATGCGGTCAGGGAAACAGAGGAAACTATTGCCCTCACAGAGAGGGAGCTGCATCTTTAGCAGCTCCCTCTCTGTGACAGGAAAGCACAGAGGCAGGAGGCAGGAAGCTGGCTGGGA
Source organism: Pleurodeles waltl (assembly GCF_031143425.1). NCBI lineage: Eukaryota > Metazoa > Chordata > Amphibia > Caudata > Salamandridae > Pleurodeles > Pleurodeles waltl. The sequence goes on from NC_090438.1 coordinate 52,918,680, forward strand.
ACGCAGGGGCCTTGAAGTTCCCCCAGTGGTCTCATTGCACATTGGGTGCCCTGGAGGGCACCCAGGAGAGATGGCCGGGTTCCGAGGGTGGGGTCCCCGGGGCCAAATCAGCCAGGAGAGGGGGGCTGTGCAATCCGTCAAATCATTTTATTGTACAAAACCATTGAAATTCAGCAGTTTCAAGTAACTATAACTCATGCACTAAGGTAACTAAAACTTGCGCCCTCACCCTGCACTAATTACCCCAGATATTACAGTACTCATGGCAACTTTTATAACATCAATAAAAATATCAATGAAGCATTAACAGTCAAATTAATGAAGAAAAAAACTGTCCATGGTGGGGGCGCAAGTTAAAGTTACTTGAAATAACTCTATAACTGCTGAATTTCAATGATTTTGCAAGAGTGAAGTCTGAGCCTAACTATAACGTCACTATTGCTTTTGCTTTTTTATGTGCACATATATATAAAAATTCACTGCATTGGGAGATGTTTATTAAAAGTGATAGTGTCAATGGCACTAGTGCTCTAAAGGGCGAGCCAGTTGTCATGTGCCAGCAACATATGGCCTAGAACATAGATTCTTCTATCTACATGGAGCAATATCTTTTAAAATAAACACAAAAGGTCTTCGTACAGCTCACCCTAAACTCAGATACTTGAAGGTGCTCTCTTATGTGATAATTTGGAAAAAAAGGGGATCAGTGAAATAAAATAGTTGCCAAGGACCACACAGTTTTGTGAACCAGGGGAGCCGGATTGATTCCAATTGCTCTGGTTCCATATTGTGCAATTCAGCCACTAAATGAGTATCTCCTTCTCTTCCCATTTTTACATAAAAGGTCACTACTTTGGGCCATGATTTAGATCTTGATGGTATTACCACCAATCCGTTGCGCCGTCGCACCCGAGTACTCCATCAAGTAGACGGTGTTCTGACCAACGTATTTAGATGTATTGTGGCACCGACCACCACGACGGAGTGCTCTTCCTAGCCGTGAGGTTGGCGGGTTCTCGCCAATCATATTTAGATGGTACAGTTCTGCAGGCGGTGTGCTGCCGGCGGATTGCTGATGGACAGAGGCCGTCACTGGACCCAATGGACATCATACAATAGCAATGGCTTTGGATTAGAGGTAAGTCACACACACACTGTATCTTGAGTATATGTATCCCCCTGCATAACACACTACACAACACTCCACATAGAAACTATTTTCCATTGCCATTCCACCACAACACAACACATACATGCCGAAAACACACATTGCCATAAAGTTATTACACAACATATACACACTATTGACACTAGCCCCACACACACAACACAACCACAACAGCCAGCACAACTACACACTCATCTACACAAACTCACTCACACCAAAGCACAACTACACACATCACCACAATGATCACCACACAACAACAATGTGCATATTTGGTTATGTTTTGTGTTGCTGTGTTACACACAACCAAACATACACAACAGCAGACCCATATGCAAGCAGCACACATTCTGGCACACCCACTACTGCTCCCTCCACCTCTTCCAGCCTATCCAATCACACACACATACATGTACTGACTCACATGCACAACTGGAAGCACAACATCACAGGTACAGTTCCCGTTGCAATGTGCACACATGGACATATTTGAGAAGTGTGACTGTAACGCCACTAGGGTGTCTTATACCAGTGTGTCCCCATCCATGTCGGACACAACTGTGTTCCCGACATATGCATGTCACAGTAACAAAAAAAAATTACTGTGACATATATATGACTGCAGTGGTCCTGAGCACATGTTTAGTGACCCCACAATATACACTGCCAATGCGAATTTCCACCCTTCGAGTCTGGCAATGGGATTGTGTTTTCTCTGTGGTCTGAGGCAAGGTGCACACTGCCTTGGCAGGCTCTAGAGGACACGCGAGGTAAGGAGCGCACTGCCTTGACAGGCTCTACAGGACACGCGAGGTAAGGCGCGCACTGCCCTGACATACTCTACAGGACACGCAAGGTAAGGTGCGCACTGCCTTGACAGGCTCTACAGGACACACGAGGCAAGGCGCGCACTGCCTTGACGGGCTTTACAGGACACGCGAGGCAAGGCGCGCACTGCCTTGACAGGCTCTACAGGACACGCGAGGCAAGGCGCGCACTGCCTTGACAGGCTCTACAGGACACGCGAGGCAAGGCGCGCACTGCCTTGACAGGCTCTACAGGACACACGAGGCAAGGCGCGCACTGCCTTGACGGGCTTTACAGGACACGCGAGGCAAGGCGCGCACTGCCTTGACATACTCTACAGGACACGCAAGGTAAGGTGCGCACTGCCTTGACAGGCTCTACAGGACACGCGAGGTAAGGCGCGCACTGCCCTGACATACTCTACAGGACACGCAAGGTAAGGTGCGCACTGCCTTGACAGGCTTTACAGGACACACGAGGTAAGGCGCGCACTGCCTTGACGGGCTTTACAGGACACGCGAGGTAAGGCGCGCACTGCCTTGACGGGCTTTACAGGACACGCGAGGCAAGGCGCGCACTGCCTTGATGGACTCTACAGGACACGCGAGGTAAGACGCGCACTGCCTTGATGGACTCTACAGGACACGCGAGGTAAGGCCCGGCACACCCTCGCCCAGAGACACCGGGCCTTTGGACGGACTCCTAAATTTAGATGACACGCTGTGGAATGATGTGACTCAATTTTGAATGGGGCACAAATTCGTCTGCCTGACAAACATGCTTCACAGGGTCCCGAACACCCTTTAGGGCCTTTAATGTACTTTTATTCTTTATAATGTAAACATTCCCCATTTATCTTGCGGGTTGTTTTCTACCTTACTCCAAAATAAAGACATAAATTGCTGTTTCCCTTCGCCCTCTCTCCGCGCCATGACACCTGCAGCACGAGGGCCCCGGGGGTAAAAGATGATGGATCACTTAAGTGACTTCTGATGTCACTGGAGGCAGATGAGTGGGCGTGGCCTGTGTGCTGCCTCAGGGGTTCCTCCTGAGTGAGGCTTTAAAATACTTATCCATCATGAATAACTCATTAGTGCGGGCTCCGAGGGGACGGCAAGGCCGGAAGAGATCAGCCGGTCAGTGTGAGACCAGAGCTCGGGGCAGCTGAGGTCACTCCAGAACACCCGGGTTTGACCTGTGCATAGGACATGGGAGAGCTCGCACACATCAGGTATCTGCTAGAGGGACCAGTGGGGCACCATGCTAGCAGCAAGAAGTCCACAAGTGGCAGTACAGGGGACACTAAGCAAGTGTTGCACAGTCTACCAGCAGCACAGGTGGCATCAGGTCAGCAGCAGGTAATCCACCAGCAGCGGTGCAGGGGCCCTAGACTAGAAGGCAGTCTGGCAGTAGCACAAGGACTCCAAACCACCAGCAGATGGTCTATCAGTGGCACTAGATGGCAACCGCACTAGGAGCAGGCAGTCTACTAGCAGCATCAGTTGGGCACTAGGCCAGAAGCATGCAGTCTGCTAGGAGCCCAGGGGGCACTAGACCAGTATCATGCAGTCTACTAGCAGCATAGAGGGCATCAAGCTAGTAGCAGGCAGTCCACTACCAGCACTACATGGGCAGTAGGCCAGAAGCATGCAGTCTGTCAGTAGCACAAGGGCTCCCAGGCCACCAGCAGACAGTCTACTAGCAGCACTACATGAAAAGTAGGTCAGAAGCATGCAGTCTGCCTGTAGCACAAGGGCTCCCACGTCAGCAGCAGACAGTCTACCAGCAGCACTACATGGGCACTAGGCTACCAGCAGACAGTCTGTCAGTTCCACAAAGGGCACCAGACTATGAGTTGGCAGTCTGTCAGTGGCACTAGACGTTATCCCCCACCAGCAGCAGGCAGTCTTCCAGCAGCACTGCATGGGCAGTAGGCCAGAAGCATGCAGTCTGTCAATAGCAAAAGCCCCACAAGTCAGCAGTCAGCCTACTAGCAGCACTGCATGGGCAGTAGGCAAGAAGCATGAAGTCTGTCAGTAGCACAAGGACCCCAGGCCAGCAGCAGGTAGTCTACTAGCAGCAATATATGGGCAGTAGGCCAGGAGCATGCAAGTCAGTCTGTAGCACAAGGGCCCCCAGGCAAGCAGCAGACAGACATGGGCAGTAGGCTACCAGCAGTGGCACTAGACGTTAACTCCACCAGCAGCAGGCAGTCTCCTAGCAGCACTACATGGACACTAGTGCAGAAGCATGCAGTCCTATCAGTAGCACAAGGAGCACCAGACAAGCAGCAGACAGTCTGCCAGCAGTAGATGGCAGTAGACTAGCAGCATGCGGTCTGCTAGGAGCCCAGGGGGCACCAGCCCAGCCGCAGGTAGTCTACCAACAGCACTAGATTAGTTCTAGGACAGTATCATGCAGACTACCACTTTTTTGAGGGGGGGGATTCTGTAAATTACACTACAAGGGGCACTAGCAGAAAGCAGTCTATTAGCAGCATAGTCAGCAGCAGGCTGTATAACCTCAGCACAGGGGACTCCAGACCAGAAAGAGGCAGTCCAATAGAAGCATTAAAGGGGTAACACATTACTAGCATGCAGTTTACAGGGGGCACTAGACCAGCAGCAGGCGGTCTACTAGCAGCACTCGTGACTCCACCAGAATTGCACCAGGTGTGTACCAGTGCATGTGGAGGTGCAACCGAAACCATTAGTAGGCTCCCACTTGTCCCAGGGAGAGTGTCTACAAGCCTCAATGAAACAAAACACTTTATTGGCATGACAAGCCAGATAATTGTTGCCAGAGTGAGTGCATCGGGTACAAGGTGTAGTGCACAAGAGACAGTGGTGTACATCAACTTTCCAAGCTATTTTCTTTGAAATGCTCCTTTTTGCATTGAACGTGTCGGGCAGCGCAAGCTGCCTGGCCGCAAACGATCTATTGTTGGCTTATTAAGAACTTACAGAGGGCTTACAGCCCGCACATTGCTTACCATTGGTTGGTTTTATTTTCTCTCCTGTATGCTTGCTTCTTATTCAATGGCCTTTCTTGTCCCATCGTATCAATTCTGCTTGTCCCTCCTTTGAATCACAGCCGCTGTACCATCTCTCTAATTGGCTGGCTTTTAACCATCTACTGCTTGCTTTTAGGGAACTACGGGGCATATTTACAAGCCCCTAGCGCCACCTTGCGTCACCATTTTTTTAATGCTAAGGCAGCGCTAAGGTGTCTTTTTCCCTCCGCCGTATTTACAAAGTGGCACAATGCTTGCATTGCGCCACTCAAAGCATTGCGCCACTTTCCAACCCCTTGAGCCACAATATGCCTGCGTCAGGCATAATGTATACAGGGGGGCGTTCCGACTGAGGGAGGCCCGAAAAAATGGTGCAGTGAAATTTAAAACATTTCTCTACGCCATTTTTTCCATCATTTTTAAGGCCTGCTCAGAGCAGGCGTAAAAATGAAGCACCCATTTTAATCAACGGGCCTTCTTGTGTTGTGCTGCACTAGCATTGAAATGTTTGACGCTAGTGCAGCAAAGCACCACGATAGCGTAAAAAATGTTGATGCTATTGTCCTAACGACCGCCATGGTGCACTGCATTGTAAATAGGATGCAACCATACTGTCGTTAGGTGGGGCAGGGGCGACTCAAGAAAAGTAGTGCATCGGGACCAATGCGCTACTTTCTTGTGAATATGGCCATAACCTTTTCCTTTTGCTTAAGCACTCATGAGCATGCATGTGTTTTCCAGCTCTCTCTTCCTGTGGTTCCCTCCATGGCAAATACCAGCCCCACTGCTCCATGTTGCCCTCTCCCTCATATTCAAGTTCTCTCTTGTGTTTCTCCCCACGGCTCACCCATGCTTCATGTTGCTTTCCTGCTTGTGTGCTTCACCTTCTGCCCCATTTTGCTCTCCCTTGTCTGCTGTTTTTCCTCACTTCAAACAGTCCTGGTTGCTTCCCTACAGACTTTTTATAAATACTTTATTTTTTATTTGTTCTTTGAGGTGGAAAGACCAGGCAGCAGAATGCTGACACCTCCTTTGCCCTACAAAAGAGACCCATCTCAGATTGATAAATAAAAAAAATCACCTGCATCATTTTGTAGGTTCCCCTGTGTAATGATGCATGCTTGCACACGTCATCATGTGCACACCAACAAAATGACAGAGCTGCTGGGAATGTGTTGTTGTGACTTTTTTTCATTGTTTTTATTTTTGGCCAAAATGTATAGTATCTTGCTGATGGTGTACATAATTGCCAAAAGTTATTGGTAAAGCCAATTGGTCCGAAAAGTGAGACCTACTGGCTTTGCCAATGCTTGTTCATGTAAGTCATTTATTTTCTGGTAATATGCAGAGGCATGCTTTACTGCATTCCATGTTGCTTTTTTTATTTCTTCAGGATATTTATTTTTGTGAGTGGGTCACTGTAGGAGAAGGTGATGTGCTCTACTATTCACACAAATAATTGCAGGAGTACCCCCGGAAGCTGCTGCGGTCTCGGATTGTCAGCAGTACTGACGTTCAAGTGACTGTACACTGGCATTTATACACGAGGGGCTGCACATGGTGCTGGTTTAAATATTTGTAAATGCGTAGGATAATGGAGTTTGTGTGTGCTGACCTTTTCCATTTTTTGGGGTGAAATAGTTTTTGCCTGCAGAAATCCCTTACATTACACCACTAACAATGTTGGGAAATCACTCCCCATTCCCACCATATGTACAGATGTAATCAAGTCCTTAAATGGAGTAAATCTCTGGCCCATCCAAAGTGTGAATGGGCCTTGTAAACGAGTGTAAGCACACAGCCACGTGTATGTTCAGTAAAAGTTTGCCAAGGTAATTAGGAAGCATGCTTTATGTAAAACAAACTGGTTTGGAGGTAAGTTACAATGAGGTTATTGCTACTACGGATTCTAAGGAATGAGAAAACTGCTTTGATTGTTAATCTTACATAGGTATATCGTCCTTGTTTTTCAATTTTATTTCTTGCTTTATAGCACTTGACATTTTATCTAATACATTATTTATAATAGAAAGACAGGGCATAGACAAAACACCAGAAAATGCAACTGCCTTCTATGGCTGGGATACAGCTTCAAATGTTAATATTGCTCCTACAAGTTTAAGAGCTACATTTTAATATGTCATTATCCTAAAAATATCCAATCAGGCTGCACTCAGGTCAATCTAGGGATCTGAGGTCTAATCCTTTTCAAGAGCGTTTCTTCCAGAAATGATCTGGGTTTCAACCCTGGGAATCTGGACACAAAAAGGGACATAACCTTGAGTCTCTAACGGGACCAGTGGGTTGAGGCCTCAGCCCCTGAGTTTCCAGTAGCCCCCCTTCCCCACCCCCCACTCTCACAAGTTGTTGGCAGTATCATAGTATTGTGGTAGCGACCTTTCCACCTGAACCCCTGTGGGAAGCTTGAATATTTGGATCCCATGTTGAACCTAAATTTGCATCCCAGGGTGCCTCCCGATTGTATGTGTAGCATGTATGAGAGCGCCAGGGAACATGTGAGGCAGGGGGGCTCTTTTGGGGTCTACATCTCTATGTATGGACCTCTTGGGGTTGTAAGGTGCTCCATAGGATTAGTGGAAGTGAGAGTGTGAGGATTCCCCTTTCCCTGCAGGCCCCCTGACTTCTGCTCTCAGTTCCAGCCTTCCACCACAATCCTTTAAAAGCTAAGTGCAGCCATCTGGCACTCAGTGCACTTCCTGGAGGAAGGACATGGAGAGATCTTTTGTTGTTTCTGGACCAGAATGCCAGTCTGTGGCCTGTCGAGCAACACCTACACAGAGAAATGAGTGAAGCCAGGTCACCTACAGCAAAGAAGGAGTGCCTGCCCCACCCATGCATCATGTGCCTAGTACTGCTAACAAGGAATGTCTGAGTTCAACTCAGAAACCAAGAGGATAGTTGCTATTGAAACTGGTTGCCATGAGTTGTAGCATCCTGAACAGTAAATGCACTTTCATTTCATTGGTGCCCAGAAAAGGTTTGGAGCTAGCAATAAATTTGACTTTGGATCAGATAACATACCCCCGAAATTGGACATGATGTGGCCACTGCAGCACATCCAGGTTTCACCTTTTCACTGTTCATCTCTGCCCACAAATGTAGAGTTTGTTGAGAACAAGAAACTGGAATCATAGGTGTATCCTTTTAAGGTCAGAACCATATCCTAAGGACTGAGGAAGACCCTATGTGTTGCTGGGAAAGGACACAGGAGGTGCACTGCTGTAGTAAGAAGATAACTAGCCCTGGGCACAAGTTCTTTGTTCAGATGCTTCGTATAAGAAGGTCAGAACCTCCAGTCCAGCCAAGACCTGGAGCTAGCGACTGATACTCGGCCCTATCAGCCCATCGCTTGTGCGTGGTGCTCCGGAAGCCGGCATGCTTTTCCACTGCTGCCGCCACTTGCGATTGAGTCCATTTTTGCAGATGAATCTGTGATGCCCTTGTGTCTGCATCATGCACGTGTCGCATTCCTGCTTCACCGTGTGATGCTGATGACTTGCTGTGGTCCATGTACTTCCATCCTGCATTTTCTGCACAACTGCTTCATCATGTGGGGCCGGTAACTCTCTCAGGCCCATGTCCATCCTGCATTTGCTGCAATCCTTTCTTCAAGCAACATGAGAACCCTACAAGGCTCATATGACCTCGCCCTGCATTGCTGTGCACTGTTTTCAAGCAATATGAGGATCCTGAGATGTTGATGTGCCAGCATCCTGCATCTTCTCTGAAAGATTTCTCCTTTGTGAGTGGCAGCCTGAGCTCCCCAATCCATGCCCCTCCAAGCGTCCTCCTGCTTAGTTATCCTTGTTGAACCCTGAGACGGAAGGTCCTTCCCCAAAGCGGCCATCAGCATAGATTGTGTGACCACCATAGACCAGCCTCGGCTCAGAAGAACTTTCCACGGCACAGCTGGATGGCATCATGCAAAAATAACTTGAAACCAGCCATTGACCTGTGCTGCACAAATGCTCACAGAGGACACACTTTTGCTTGGTTATCGGATCCACAATTGCATTGACAGAGAGCAGTAAAGTAACCGAGATACTGTTTGAGAAGACTAACTAATGCCTAAGAAAGTTACTGAGGATAAGTCTTAGCTGATAGCGAAAGTCTAATGTCTTAAAAGAATATCACTGCTGAGACATTCTGACTACTGTGAATGATGTGCCTGCTGCCTGAAGCAGGCAGTGTTACCCAAGCTTCCTCCAAGAGTGAATAAACTTTGAGTGCTCAACTTCGTCCCCACTGGAAAGTCACTCCCTTGAAAGACAAAACTTGGCATTTCAGTAGAATCACAGCAGGGGCGTAGTTGATCTGTAAGATTGGGGTGGGGGGTATGAGTCTCAGATTTCCCAAAAATCGAACTAACATAACTTGCTAAGTTTAAGGGGCAGTGGAAAGAGAGGAGTGCAGATTGTTAGGGGTACTATAAACATAATATTTTTCAAACTAACCAACATTTTTAAGGCCTTCAAAGCAGGGACAAGAGTGAGTTTGTGTGTTTATGTCAGTGTGGGTAGCCAAAAACCCCAGGTGAAATCTTACAGACTATTGTAACACAACCGGAGAGTTTAAGGGAGATAAGAAACATATATTTGGTGGGAATCAGCCCATACTAGCTTCCTACATCTAAAACCAGTGAACACAGAAAAGTATGGGGTTCACCAAAGATATGGAGCTACAGTCACAAGAAATTATCCGTGGGCTCCTAGATCTCAAGCAGTCCAGCTAGGGGTCGGTCTAGGCGCACTGTGAGCGCCTCCTTTGACGTAAGTGTGACTATAAGGGGACACTCCCCCTCCTGGAATCTGAGGCCAGTAGCCTTAGATATTGGGGCCTCCACGAGGTAGTTCCTTGCCACGGGTAGGCCCTTTCATTTGTTCAAATTACCTTTCCCCCCCCTGTATTAGGGGTGGTTTATCTGTCCGCACTTTGCATGATGTTTAGGGATCCTAGGCCCTGAAGAATGCCCCCAGACCTTCCAAGGCTCATAGTAGAGGGCAGAAACATGTTGGACGTTTTTTAGATAGGCGACCCAGTGAGTCCTTATTCTCACCGAGGTGTCCCATCCTTGTTTTTAATACACCAGCAGACACCACTAATAAAAGTGTAGATCACACACAGGTAACTGCCTAGGTGTTTTTATATTCCCTTAGCTTAGCTGGATCCCATTATCTCCAGATAAAAATATATTTACGCACTCCCTCCCGTGCTTTTAACGGTGAGGTCGAGTCCGCCCAAGTGGCACTGTCCTACCTGGGTGGGGCTAGGTGGTCAAATTATGAAGTATGACACTATATAGTGTGTGAGACCACCTAGTCCGTAAGGAAATACCCCCTTCCCTCACTCACCCTACACAGCACCCACACCGCGCGTTTTCTACACCCAGCGAGGTCTAGGAGCCCACGGATAATTTCTCATGACTGTAGCTGCATATCTTTGGTGAACCCCATACTTTTTTGTGTTGACTGAAATCTTACAGACACCTCAAAATACCCAACTGAAAGCACCTGTACCCAACTAGTTACTACAGAATACATTTTGTAGGGGGGTGTAACACCCCAAATACGCCCCGCCCGAAGCTACGCCATTGGGTTGCAGTATTAGTTGTTTCCATGTATCTGTCTTTGTGTTGTGCAGGCCCCAGAGAACCTGCCAGACACTACAGAAACACCTTGTATAACTCTGAGGGATGCAGATCCTCTGAGCTGGTTTTCAGATGAGTAACACAAACACCCTTCTGCCAGATGAGACCATATCCCCCCAGGGATCTCACCTCCACTGTGGAAATAGACTGTAAAGTGAAAAAAATAGCAAGCATTGAAAAAAAACTACTGAGCATCAATCTTTAGGTTTTTGGCAATGTTTTGGCTGCCGCATGTATGTGTATTACAATTTACCCACTGTGCGTGCGCGTCCTTGCAACTCGCCATTTTGGAGTGGTTTGGGTTTGCCAATTCTTGTGAAGCAATTCAACAATCATGGACAATCCGAATTTCGAGCAATCGGTCTGCATCCTGCACTAAAAGTGTGGTGTTGTTTTTTGAGGATGGAGTGGGGGTGGCAAAGTGACAGCAAGAGGCAGCAGCAGAGTGGAGTACTTTACAACACAACACCACTTCATCCCACACTAGCCTTCCATGAAACGTCATTGTTGGACCTGGCTTTTTTACAGGGTCATCCCCAAACTTTTTGCCTCCTTCCTCCTATTTTTTCTGACCTGTTGTTGTTGGCTTTTGACCTCTGGGCACTTTATCACTGCTAACCAGTGCTAAAGTGCATATGCTCTCTGTGTAAATTGTACTGTTGATTGGTTTATCCATGATTGGCTATTTGATTTACTTGTAAGACCCTAGTAGAGTGCACTATATGTGCCTCGGGCCTGTAGATTAAATGCTACTAGTGGGCCTGCAGCACTGGTTGTGCCACCCACCTCAGTAGCCCCTTCACCCTGTCTCAGGCCTGCCATTGCAAGGCCTGGGTGTGCAGTTTCACTGCCACTTCGACTTGGCATTTAAAAATACTTGCCAAGCCTAAAACTCCCTTTTTTCTACATATAAGTCACCCCTAATATGTGCCCTAGGTAACCCCTAGAGCAGGGTGCTGTGTGGGTAAAAGGCAGGACATGTACCTGTGTAGTTTATATGTCCTGGTAGTGTAAAACTCCTAAATTCGTTTTTACACTACTGTGAGGCCTGCTCCCTTCATAGGCTAACATTGGGGCTGCCCTCATACATTGTTGAAGTGGCAGCTGCTGATCTGAAAGGAGCAGGAAGGTCATATTTAGTATGGCCAGAATGGTAATACAAAATCCAGCTGACTGGTGAAGTCGGATTTAATATTACTATTCTAGAAATACCACTTTTAGAAAGTGAGCATTTCTTTGCACTTACATCTTTCGGTGCCTTACAATCCACGTCTGGCTAGGTTTAGTTGACAGCTCCTTGTGCATTCACTCAGACACACCCCAAACACAGGGTACTCAGCCTCACTTGCATACATCTGCATTTTGAATGGGTCTTCCTGGGCTGGAAGGGTGAAGGGCCTGCCCTCACACAAAGGACTGCCACACCCCCTACTGGGACTCTGGCAGACAGGATTGAACTGAAAGGGGGCTTGGTGCATTTCTTAGCCACTCTTTGAAGTGACCCCCACTTCAAAGGCACAATTTAGTATAAAACAGGGCCTCTGCCCTACCTCATCAGACACTTGCTGGAGAAGAAACCTGAACCAGAACCTACATCCTGCCAAGAAGAACTGCCTGGCTGCTCAAAGGACTCACCTGTCTGCTTTTCTACAAAGGACTGCTGCCTTGCTGTTGGCCTGCTGCCTTGCTGAACTCTTGTCTGGCTGTAAAAGTGCTCTCCAAGGGCTTGGATAGAGCTTGCCTCCTGTTCCCTGAAGTCTCAGGACCAAAAAGACTTCTCTTTTTCATTTGGACTCTTCGTGCGCCGAAATTTTCGACGCACAGCTTGTTCCGCGGTGAAAAATTCACTGCACGCCGATCCAGAAAGACGCTGCTCGACGCGACGCCTGCGGTGCGACTGGAACTTCGACACACGGCCTCGCATGGACAACGCCGCCCGACTTCCAGAGGGGAAATCAACGCGACGCCTGCCGTGAGAAAGAAAATTCCACGCACAGCCTCCCGGAGCGCCGTGCAGCCGGATAACAAGCCAAAGAATCCACACACAGACCCTGGGACATCTGGTAATCCCGCGATCCATAGAAGGAGACGGTCCGCGTGCAGGAAAACAACGCACGTCTTCCCCGAGTGAAAAATAACGACGCAAGTCCGTGTGTGAAGGGGCGCAACCGACGCACACACCATTTTTCCTCCCGTAGAATGACGCACGTCTCCCCGCGTGAAAAATAACGACGCAAGTCTGTGTGTGAAGGGGCGTAACCAACGCACACACCATTTTTCCAAGCATCTCCTATTCTGCGGCCCTCTGCGGAGATTTTCCACTCCAAACCAGGTACTTTGTGCTTGAAAGAGACTTTGTTTACTTTTTAAAGACTTAAGACACTCCATATCACTTTTAAGTGATATCTTTACAAATTCATATTGCATCTTTGATCGTTTTGACCTGCAAATACCCAGATAAATATTATATATTTTTCTAAACATTGTGTGGTGTATTTTTGTGGTGCTATATTATGTTATTGTATGATTTATTGCACAAATGTTTTACACATTGCCTTCTAACTTAAGCCTGACTGCTCGTGCCAAGCTACCAGAGGGTGGGCACAGGATAATTTGGATTGTGTGTGACTTACCCTGACTAGAGTGAGGGTTCTTCCTTGGACAGAGGGTAACCTGACTGCCAACCAAAAACCCCATTTCTAACAGTCATACTTTTAAGGATAATCCATCCAGCCAGTGACAACTTTGAAAACATAAACAAAAAAAAGTTTATTGAACTAATCTTAGCCACTAGTAATTACTCTGACCCCATTCCAGTTCGTCATTTGTTTCCCCACAATGCCACCTCAGATTACACCCAGCTATATGAAAATAAGGGCCTGATTTAGAGTTTGCGGATGGGGTTACTCCATCACAAACATGACAGATATCCCATCCACCGTATTACGATCCCATTATATCCCGTGGAAATCTTAATACAGCGGATAGGATATCCATCCCATTTGTGACAGGGTATCCCATCCACCAAATTCTAAATCAGGCCCTACATCTTGATATTGCTCCAGTAGGAATAGCTGGACCGGAAGTGCCAGGCCAAATCCTCTCCAAACCAGGACACAAGCCCTCTAGACTGGATTCAACCTACTGGATCAGGACCAAGACTGACTTGTATGTTGTTGGGTGTAATCTGAGGTGACACGGTGGACTACAACTCAATGGACTGACTGGGATGCTGCCCCCAGTAATTACCAGTGGCTAAGACTAAATCAAACAATTCACCCATTTTTTACAACTTTTTTTCAAAAGGCAACAGCCAATGGCTGAAGGGAATTAACCTAGGGTCAACTCTATTCCTGTATGTATTTATGCATGTGTGCATTGTTAAATATGAAGGGGCATATTTATACTCTGTTTGCGCCGGAATTGCGTCGTTTTTTTTTTACGCAAATCCGACGCAAAGCTAACTCCATATTTATACTTTGGCGTTAGACCCGTCTAGCGCCAAAGATCTTGGAGTTTGCGTCATTTTTTAGCGTGGACACCTACCTGGCGTTAATGATATGCAAGGTAGGCGTTCCCGTCTAAAAAATTACTCCAAGGCATGTGCGCCTTATTTAAACTCCCGTGCAAAAATGACGCACAGGAGTGGGCGAGTCAAAAAAATGACGTCCAGCCGCTTTTGAGTCATTTTTTAACGCCTGGTCAGGGCAGGCGTTAAGGGACCTGTGGGCTCGGAAGGAGCCCAGAGGTGCCCTCCCATGCCCCTAGGGACACCCCCTGCCACCCTTGCCCACCCCAGGAGGACGCCCAAGGATGGAGGGACCCATCCCAGGGAACTTAAGGTAAGTTCAGGTAAGTATTTTTTTTTAAAAAAAATTGTGGCATAGGGGGGCCTGATTTGTGCCCCCCTTCATGCCACTATGCCCAATGACCATGCCCAGGGGACATAAGTCCCCTGGGCATGGCCATTGGGCAAGGTGGCATGACTCCTGTCTGTGCTAAGACAGGAGTCATTTCAATGGGGGTTGGGAGTCAAAAAAAATGGCGCAAATCGGGTTGAGGCCAATATTTTGCCTCAGACCTGACTTGCCCCATTTTTGGACGCCCAAGCTCCATTTTCCCCTACGCCGGCGCAGCCTGGTGTGGGTCATTTTTTTTGACGCACACCAGTCAGCTGCGCCGGCTAACGTCATTCCATAAATAAGGCGCCCGCATGGTGCTTTGGAATGGCGTTAGCCGGCGTTAAAACTTTTGACGCACAACTGCGTTGGCGCAGTTGTGCGTCAAAAAGTATAAATATGGCCCGAAGTCTCCAACAGGAAGCTACAGCTGTCCGTATGCAAGACCTAAAAATCCACAAATGCATGAAAAGATGTCAATCCACATTGATCATCACAGCTGAAATATAGTCCTAGCACATTAGGCAAGACACAAAAAGAACAAACACCTAAGTGAATTACTGAAGTCAAAGAGGCAATGTTCTCCAAAACTATTGAATGTAGCTCGCTTCTGGGAGCTTGACGCTTCCAATGGCAGCATTTATATATGGTCATCTGAAGGCATGAGTGATAAAAAAAACACTGAGAGTGCATTGCCTCAAGCTGAACACGTCTGCTGCTGCCCAGAGCCCAATGACTAATAGTACAGATCTGATCTTCTCTTTACAGAGCTCAATCCTTGAGGAGAATGAGAGACATGCAGAAGAAGGCATGGCCTTCACCCCAGGCCTCCAGATGAGGAAGTGCCATAGCTGGGAGATCATTGTTCCACCAAGTATCACGTCAACACGCATGACCAGAGCATAGCTCCAGCAGAAGCAGGATCCTGAGTAATGAGATTTATGATATAAAGACGATCCTGAGACCATACCAGTATGCCCAATACACCCGCTGGTCACACAGAGGAGGCACCAGGTGAAGGACCAGACCAGTCTGAGCAATACTCCTACCGGGCTGGACAATACTCAGAGCAGTGTCTCTGGACATGCCCAAAGGACTAGCAGGAGGTTCATTCTCCATCTTATCCTGGTGCAGTTATAGAAGAGGAGTTAAATCTCTCTCTGTAGGAGGTGGCTTGTAGTGGGTACCAAGGGGTACTTACACTCTGTACCAGGTCCAGTTATCCCTTATTAGTGTAGAAGAGGTGTTTCTAGCAGCTTAGGCTGAAAGAAGGTAGCTATAGCAGAGCAGCTTAGTCTGAACTAGGAGACATGTAAAGCTCCTACTATACCACTTATATCATATGCAGAATATCATAAGAAAACACAATACACAGAGTTACTAAAAATAAAGGTACTTTATTTTTATGACAATATGCCACAAGTGTCTCAGTGAGTACCCTCAGTAAGAAGGTAAGTACTATACACAAGTTATATGTACACAAACCAAAGTTAGGTAAGTAATAGCAAGAAAAGTAATGCAAACAGTAGAATTACAATAGATTGCAATAGGAGCACATTGGTATAGGGGCAACACAAACCATATACTCCAAAAGTGGAATGTGAACCACGAATGGACCCCAGACCTATGTGAGCTTGTAGAGGGTCGCTGGGACTGTAAGAAAACAGTGAGGGTTAGAAAAATACCCCACTCCAAGACCCTGAAAAGTAGGTGTAAAGTGCACCTACTACCCCCAGAGAGCACAGAAGGTGTGATAGGGGGATTCTGCAGGAAGAACAAACACCAGCAATGCAACAACAGTGGATTTCCGACCTGAGTACCTGTAAGACAAGAGGACCAAGTCCAATAGTCGCAACAGTGTCCAGGGGGGGCAGGAGCCCAGGAAACCCCAGCTGAAGGTGCAAGGAAGCTGCCACCAATTGGAAGAAGCTGGCAGTTCTGCAAGAAAGAAGAGGACTAGGAACTTCTCCTTTGGAAGACAGATGTCCCACGTCGTGATGAAGCTTGCAGAGGTGTTCCCACGCAGAAAGACTGCAAACAAGCCTTGCTAGCTGCAAGG
Source organism: Pleurodeles waltl (assembly GCF_031143425.1). Classification (NCBI taxonomy): domain Eukaryota; kingdom Metazoa; phylum Chordata; class Amphibia; order Caudata; family Salamandridae; genus Pleurodeles; species Pleurodeles waltl. The sequence goes on from NC_090438.1 coordinate 52,935,294, forward strand.
ATTGTGGAAGAGGTTTTTGGGTGCTGCTGAGGACCAGGAAGGATCAGGATGTCGCTTTTTGGAAGAGGAGACAGAGGGAGCGCTCAGCAACTCAGAAAGCCCTCACAGAAGCAGACAGCACCCACAGAAGTACCCCAACAGGCACTTAGAAGAAAAGTGAACCAGAGTCCACCTGAAGTCACAAAAGGGAGTCCCACGACGCCGGAGGCCAACTCAGAAGGTTGTGCACTGCAGGACAGAGTGCTGGGGACTCAGGCTTGGCTGTGCACGAAGGAAATCCTGGAAGAGTGCACAGGAGCCGGAGCAGCTGCAAATCACATGGTACACAGCTTTGCAGTCTAGCGTGGGGAGGCAAGGACTTACCTCCACCAAACTTGGACTGAAGAGTCACTGGACTGTGGGAGTCACTTGGACAGAGTTGCTGTGTTCCAGGGACCATGCTCGTCAGGATGAGAGGGGACCCAGAGGACCAGTGTTGTAGTCTTTTGGTGCCTGCGTTAACAGGGGGAAGATTCCGTCGAACCACAGGAGATTTCTTTGGAGCTTCTGGTGCAGGGTGAAGGCAGGCTACCCCCAGAGCATGCACCACCTGGAAACAGTTGAGAAAGCCGGCAGGATTAGGCGCTACAATGTTGCTGGTAGTCGTCTTGCTACTTTGTTGTGGTTTTGCAGGCGTCCTGGAGCAGTCAGCAGTCAATCCTTTGGTAGAAGGTGAAGAGGGAGATGCAGAGGAACTCTGGTGAGCTCTTGCATTCGTTATCTGAAGAATTCCCCAAAGCAGAGACCCTAAATGGACAGAAAAGGAGGTTTGGCTACCAAGGAAGGAAGATTGGCTACCAAGAGAGGTAAGAGCCTATCAGAAGGAGCCTCTGACGTCACCTGCTGGCACTGACCACTCAGAGCAGTCCAGTGTGCCCCCAACACCTCTGTTTCCAAGATGGCAGAGGTCTGGGACACACTGGAGGAGCTCTGGGCACCTCCCCTGGGAGGTACTGGTCAGGGGAGTGGTCACTCCCCTTTCCTTTGTCCAGTTTCGCACCAGAGCAGGGCTGGGGGATCCCTGAACCGGTGTAGACTGGCTTATGCAGAGATGGGCACCATCTGTGCCCATCAAAGCATTTCCAGAGGCTGGGGGAGGCTACACCTCCCCAGCCCTTCACACCTATTTCCAAAGGGAGAGGGTGTAACACCCTCTCTCAGAGGAAATCCTTTGTTCTGCCTTCCTGGGCCAGGGCTGCCTGGACCCCAGGAGGGCAGAAACCTGTCTGAGGGGTTGGCAGCAGCAGCAGCTGCAGTGCAGACCCCGGAAAGGCAGTTTGGCAGTACCCGGGTTCTGTGCTAGAGACCCGGGGAATCATGAAATTGTCCCCCCAATACCAGGATGGTATTGGGGTGACAATTCCATGATCTTAGACATGTTACATGGCCATGTTCGGAGTTACCATTGTGACGCTATACATAGGTAGTGACTTATGTATAGTGCACGCTTGTAATGGTGGCCCTGCACTCACAAAGTCCAGGGAATTTGCCCTGAACGATGTGGGGGCACCTTGGCTAGTGCCAAGGTGCCCACACACTAAGTAACTTGGCACCCAACCTTCACCAGGTGAAGGTTAGACATATAGGTGACTTATAAGTTACTTATGTGCAGTGGTAAATGGCTGTGAAATAACGTGGACGTTATTTCACGCAGAATGCAGTGGCAGGCCTGTGTAAGAATTGTCAGAGCTCCCTATGGGTGGCAAAAGAAATGCTGCAGCCCATAGGGATCTCCTGGAACCCTAATACCCTGGGTACCTCAGTACCATATACAAGGGAATTATATGGGTGTACCAGTATGCCAATGTGAATTGGTAAATTTAGTCACTAGCCTGTAGTGACAAATTTGGAAAGCAGAGAGAGCATAACCACTGAGCTTCTGGTTAGCAGAGCCTCAGTGAGACAGTTAGGCATCACACAGGGAACACATATAGGCCACAAACTTATGAGCACTGGGGTCCTGGCTAGCAGTATCCTAGTGACACATAACAAACATACTTACAACATAGGGTTTTCACTATGAGCACTGGGCCCTGGCTAGCAGGATCCCAGTGAGACAGTGAAAACACCCTGACATATACTCACAAGCAGGCCAAAAGTGGGGGTAACAAGCCTAGAAAGAGGCTACTTTCCTACACTCTCCACATTTGATTTTCAGGCGTTGAATTCTTGAGTGGTGTTAGTTCTGTATTAGTACATGGCTTATCTATACTCGGGTAAAGCAAAGACTTTACAAATGCGTGCAATATTGATTGTTGTGGACCAGTGCAGCTCAGGGTTAGGGGGCTTTAGTGTGGTACTAATGGAAGCGGCCAACCTTACAGTCAAACTATGTTACACAGAATGAGGTCTGCAGGCTTTCCACTGCCGTCTACTTCTGAATCAGTCACTCAATCAATCAATCAATCTGGATTTGTAAAGCACGAGTAATCACCTGTGAGGGTATCCATGCTTAATCGGTTGGAAAATTCAGATTTGATCCAGTTTGTGCTAAGTTACCACATATATTAATATGCATTAGTTGTAGACTCTCCAGAGTGATCAGGATTTTCAGGGTGGATCTAACAGCAAGATCTAACAACCAGTGGTGTAAGGCCCCTGCAGACCATGCAGTGTGGGTGGAGGGGCCCGAGCTCCAGGGGGGCCCCCTCAGCTCACTACCTAGGCCTGAGATCTCCTGAGTGAGCTCAGAGGGGGCTCCATGCACTTTACGGGGGGGCCCTCAAGCTCTGTTGCACCACTGCTAATAGCAGCTATAGATTCAAGGTTGTGCCTGGCACACAAGGTCACCTGTCCATGAACAACAAAACCTACAAAGGGTTCCTCTCGAGTAGGAACCAGACTACAAGTGCCCCGTTAAATTGAACTTCTGTGCAAACAATTGTTTGAGCATGGATTGCAATTAGAAACAATGCAATGTTTGCTGGTGACTAGCAGGTGTGCCAATATGGCACCCTTTGTTAAGTTTCAGCAGGGGGGAGGGGAGGTATCCAAACTCCTGTTACTCCCCACAGAGCCAGAAGTGATGATAATTATCACACCTGATAAACTCTGAACACCTCCGTGCCGGGTTTAAACAGACCACTAACCATCTGTGTTACTTCTGCCTGAAAATTGAGCAGCAAATCACAGCAAAGCAGGAGTAAGACACAACTACGCACAGAAAAGAGCTTTCTGAATTGACCCCGTCTCAACAGTGAGTGGAAAGAAACATTCAGCTCACGAGAAACCCGAGTTGCAAAAAATGCCCAAAGCCTCATGTTTCAGAGACCAACCTGCTCAGAGATGCTGGCGACTTGGAACAAGTATTTTCCTTCTGGCTGCGGGGCGGACAGCTCAGTGCCTTCTCATTTACGCCGGCTTTATTAATGCTCCGCGCGTGTATTATGCAGCAGCCCGGGTTAATTCGCGGGGGTGCTCAGAACATGCGCATACCTTAAAGTATGAGGAAATCACCCTTCTCAGGAGGCGAGATTACTCTTCTGGTGACTGTAGCTGGGCGGGGAGCGGTAGGTGTGCCTGAGAACTGAGCTTAGTACAGGTGAGTGGTATGAAAAAAAAAACAAAAAAACACTCAACGTGCTTTGCTGTGAATTGGCAAATTGTTAATTTTGAAAGAACATGTAATTTTAAAAGTTTTCTAAGAATCGTAGGCACTGTATATGATTCTGATGTAATTTTGGCTGCTTCTCTGGAGGGGCAATTTATTTGATTCTCTGTGTCTGCCTGTGGCCCCAATAATTCCTCAAAAGCTACAGAACCACACCCCATTGTTTATTATTAAAATATATGTCTTTGCAAACTACATAGGGTGTCATACGAGCTGCTTGATTAGGTTTCTAAATAAAAATAAATACCTAATCAATAAAAGCGGTCTCCACAGCATCCTTCCTTTAATTTACAGATTAATTATTACTTTCTAAATCTGTGCTACTTTCATACATAAAGGACACAGTTCCCTTCTAAATCTTTTGTTGGATACTTTCATTGCACAAAACGCTGTAATATAAAAACTAATTTTTCACAGGGATTAATGGAGTATGGAAAATATTTAATTGATTTCTGTGAAATATGGAACGAATTTCATGGGTCACTGTGAAATATGTGTTTATTTCTGGGCTATTGTAGAATGCTTCAAACTTTTGGGGCTATTCGCAAAAGGAATGGACGTGGGAGTACTTTACATGTGTAATTTACTCTCACACGTTTGAGTAATTTTACTACTGTAGCAAGGTAGCAGTAGTATGTGGTATGACTGGGCGGTCTTACCATGTAATACTAACACTTTACCCAGTAGTGGACCTCGGGTTTACACCAGTAAACCTTTGCTCTGTCCTGGTAGGGTGGCAAACAGCAGTCAGTCTTCTTAGAGGAGCATGTGTAAAGCATTTCACAACAACCACATGGACGGTAAGTAATTGACACGACTCAAAAGAAATCCAACACCACGTTAGAAACATAGAGCAGATAGATTTTTATCTTAATTTAGACACCAACATGAACTTTGTACCTTACATACACCCAGAGTTGTGGATTTTTAAAGCGTTTAAAAATAGATGGACTTTTAAGCCTCAAACGGATACCATTGAAGTCAATGGGAGAAAAGCACAGTGTGCAATCAGTCACTTGTGGGGTGAGTTCCGTGGAACCCACCTGGACATATGGTCTTGCGGGTCCCTAGACCATGTCTAAACAGACGGCATCTCGTTACCTTGCCCAGGGAGTCTGGGTGCAGGGGTGCTCTGGCTATCCTTGTGCGTGCGCTGTCAAAATTGCAGCACTTGACACATACACACTTTGGGATGGAGCTGCTCTCTACCCTCAGACAGTAGAGGCCTTTGGGGTCCCAGGACCTAGGGCCAGATGTAGGAAGCACTTTGCGAGTCGCAAACGGCAAAATTTGCCGTTTGCGACTCGCAAATGCGTGTTTCCTATGCAGAAATGCATTTTGCGAGTCGTTACCGACTCGCAAAATGTATTTCCGAATCGCAAATAGGAAGGGGTGTTCCCTTCCTATTTGCGATTCGCAATGGTATGCAATTCCATTTGTGACCGCTTATGCGGTCGCAAATGGAGTCGCAGTTACCATCCACTTGAAGTGGATGGTAACCCATTCGCAAACGGGAAGGGGTCCCCATGGGACCCCTTCCCCTTTGTGAATGGACCCCAAAATATTTTTTCAGGGCAGGGAGTGGTCCAAGGGACCACTCCCTGCCCAGAAAAAACCGAAACAAAAGGTTTCGGAATTTTTGAAATGCAGCTCGTTTTCCCTTAGGGAAAACGGGCTACATTTAAAAAAAAAAAAAAACTGCTTTATTGAAAAGCAGGTCGCTAACATGGAGGCCTGCTGACTACAGCAGGCCTCCATGTTAGCGAGTGCCTATACTCGCTATGGGGCCGCAATTGGCGACCCACCTCATTAATATTCATGAGGTGGGTCATTGCGACCCCATAGCGAGTTGCAGTCGGTGTCTGAGACACCGTACTGCATAGCAATTTGCGAGTTGCAAATTGCGAGTCGGAAGGACTCGCAATTTGCAACTCGCAAATTGCCACCTACCTACATCTGGCCCCTAGTTTCCACAGCAGAATTTTCACTACCATGTCCGGTTGCAGTGGTAGCCTTTCAGCTGTCAATCACGGGAGGTTCGTGCCAAAGATGCTTTGCCACTTCTCTCGAAGTCACCTCCTTCAGGATGCAGGATCTCAGTAGTGGGGTCATTGCCAATGTTGGCCACTATGCTGGGAACTGCTCTTGAGTTGGTGATGTCCGAGATGGGGGTCAGTTACCAGGTTGGTAACCAACAAGCAATGGCAACGGCAAAAGTAGTCTGTTGTTACTTCGTTGGCTGGAGGTCATCCGGAATGGAGTAGTGGCTCAAAACTTGGTGAAAGCCACACTACCACTCCCGGGGTGCAGGTCACTGACTTTCTTGGGGCTCACTCAAGAGGGGCCTGATGGGTTGCACTGCTTGTGACACAGCATGATGTTTCTTCTGCAGGTTGCAGGTGACTGCATCAACCAGTCAGGGAGGTCTGCTTCACTGTTTGTCTGCCACTGCAGACCCCCTTGCTGGGAGCAGCGAGTTTACACCACAGGCACATGTCGATCACACAGTTTGAGTATATGGTCTCCTCAGGGCATTTAAGTGTCCTCTCTTTGCGCTGTGGCGGAGTCCACAGTCCTGTTGTTGGTGGAGATGTATTTTTTGTGCCTCTTCTCGGATTCAAAGTCAGAGTTGAGGTTCTGGCGGCAGAGGAGATCCTTAAATCTTGGCTTAAGGGGCATTAAGGGTGTAAGGGACAATGGCCAATTGTAGGAAAGTACCATCTTGCCTGGCATGTTACACCCAGTTTGTTTTGCCTGTCTCACTGGGATCCTGTTAGCTAGGACCCCAGTGCTCATAGTGTGTGGCCTGAATGTGTTACCTGTGTAGTGACTAACTGTGTCACTGAGGCTCTGCTAACCAGAACCTCAGTGCTTATGCTCTCTCTGCCTTTAATATTGTCACTATAGGCTAGTGACCACTTTTACAAATTCTAATTGGCACACTGGAACACCCTTATAATTCCCTAGTATATGGTACCTAGGTACCCAGGGTATTGGGGTTCCAGGAGATCCCTATGGGCTGCAGCATTTCCTTTGCCACCTATAGGGAGCTCAGACAAATCTTACACAGGACTGCCACTGCCACCTGAGTGAAATAATGCACACAATATTTCACAGCCATTTTCACTGCACTTAAGTAACTTATGAGTCACCTATATGTCTAACCTTCGCTTGCCTAAGGTTAGGTGCAAAGTTACTAAGTGTGAGGGCACCCTTGCACTAGCAAAGGTGCCCCCACATAGTTCAGGGCCATTTCCCCGGACTTTGTGAGTGCGGGGACACCATTACACGCATGCACTACATATAGGTCAATACCTTTATGTAGCTTCACAATGGTAACTCCGAATATGGCCATGTAACATGTCTAAGATCATGGAATTGTCCCCCCATGCCAAATCTGGTATTGGGGTGCCAATTCCATGCATCCCCGGGGCTCCACTATGGACCCTGGGTACTTCCAAACCAGCTCTCTGGGTTTTTCTCTGCAGCTACCGCTGCTCCCACCCCACAGACAGGGTTCTGCCCTCCTGGGGTCTGGGCAGCCCAGTCCCAGGAAGGCAGAACAAAGAATTTCCTCTGAGAGAGGGTGTTACACCCTCTCCCTTTGGAAATGGGTGTTAAAGGCTGGGGAGGGGTAGCCACTCCCAGCCTCTGGAAATGCTTTGAAGAGCACAGATGGTGCCCTCCTTGCATAAACCAGTCTACACCAGTTTAGGAAACACCCAGTCCCTGCTCTTGCACGAAACTGGACAAAGGAACGGGGAGTGAGCACTCCCCTGTCCATCACCACCCCAGGGGTGGTGCCCAGAGCTCCTCCAGTGTGTCCCAGACCTCTGCCATCTTGGATCCAGAGATGTGAGGGCACTCTGGAGGCCTCTGAGTGGCCAGTGCCAGCAGGTGATGTTAGAAACCCCTCCTGATAGGTGCTTACCTGACTAGGTGGCCAATCCTCCTCTGAGGGCTATCTAGGGTCTCTCCAGTGGGCTTTTCTTCAGATAACGACTTGCAAGAATTCACCAGAGTTCCTCTGTACCTCTCTCTTTGACTTCTGCCAAGGATCGACCGCTTACTGCTCCAGGAGGCCTGCAAAACTGCAACAAAGTAGCAAGAAGACCACCAGGGACATTGTAGCGCCTAATCCTGCCAGCTTTCTCGACTATTTCCTGGTGGTCCATGCTCTGGGGGCTGCCTGCCTTCATCCTGCACTGGAAGCCACGAAGAAATCTCCTGTGGGTTGACGGAATCTTCCACCTGCTCCAGCAGGCACCAAACTTCAGCGTCACTGGTACTCTGGGACCCCTCTCATCCTGACGAGTGTGGCCCCTGGAACACAGGTGATGGACCCAAGTAGCCCAGACTGCCCAGTGGTCCAACTGTCCAAATTTGGAGGAGGTATGTCCTTGCCTCCTCTCTCCAGACAGTAATCCTGTGCACTGCATGAACTCCAGCTACAAGGGCTTCTGTGCATATTTCTACAAAATCCTTCATGCGCAGCCAAGCCTATGTCCCCACCACTCTGTCCTGCGATGCTCAGCTCCCTGAGTTGATCTCCTGTGTCGTGGGACCCTCTGTTGCAGTGTTGAGACGACCGCCATGTTCAGACTTCTTGAACCTGTGTTCAAGTGCTTCTGTGGGTGCTACCTTCTTGTACGTGGGCTCTCTATGTTGCTGAGGGCCTCCTCTGTCTCCTCTCTCAAGTGGCGACATCCTGGTCCTTCCTGGGCCCGGGCATCACCCCTTTTCTTCAACCACGACTCTTGCAGCTAGCAAGGCTTTTTTGCAGTATTTTGCCAAGGAAACAACTCTGCATCCTCCAGCACTCCGTGGGACATCTTCTGCATGAAGGAGAAGTTCCTAGTATCTTTTGTTGTTGCAGAATCTTCAGCTTCTTCCATCCAGAGACAGCCATTTTGCACCTTCATCTGGGGTTTAGTGGGCTCCTGTCCCCCCTGGACACTTTCACGACTCTTGGACTTGGTCCACTTCCTTTGCAGGTCCTCAGGTCCAGGAATCCGTCTTCAGTGCTTTGCAGTCTGTTGTGGTCTTTGCAAAATCCTCTATCACGACTTTAGTGTGTTTCTGGGGAAATAGCAGTACTTTACTCCTACTTTCCAGTGTCGTGGGGTGGGGTATCTTGGACACCCTTATTGTTTTCTTACACTCCCAGCGACCCTCTACACACTACACTAGCCTAGGGGTCCATTCGTGGTTCGCATTCCACTTTCTTAGTATATGGTTTGTGTTGCCTCTAGGCCTTTTGCATTTTCTGACTGTTTTACTTACCTGATTATGGTTTGTGTGTATATTTTGTGTATTTTACTTACCTCCTAAGGGAGTATATCCTCTGAGATATTTTTGGCACATTGTCACTAAAATAAAGTATCTTTATTTTTAGTAACTGAGTGTTGTCTTTCTTATGATATAGTGCTATATGATATAAGTGGTATAGTAGGAGCTTTGCATGTCTCCTAGTTCAGCCTAAGCTGCTCTGCTATAGCTACCTCTGTCAGCCTAAGCTGCTAGAACACTACTAATCTACTAATAAGGGATAACTGGACCTGGCAAAGGTGTAAGTACCATCAGGTACCCACTTTAAGCCAGGCCAGCCTCCTACCTTCAATGCTACTAATCCCTGCTGCTAGTCCTCCCCTGAAGCGATGGCTTCCTGCGGGAGTAGGTCACTTTTCTACCCATAACCCACTATTTCGAAGGTTTGCCAACATTGCAGAACCTTCCCTCGGTTGTACAGACCTCCTAGCCCACCCTAAAGGTGTGGCTAGCCTTTTGGAGCTGTACGCCTCCTAATTAACAAATTGTCCCACCTGTCACCCTGGACAGGTGGGAAGGGCTTTGTGCTCAAGTGGGGAACAAGAGATTACATATCAAGGGTGGTGAAAGCCTTTGAGGCTCACTGCCTATTGAATACTGTAAACACTACCCATCCTACCTAGTTCCATTGTCTCCATCCTGGGGGAAGTGTTAAAACGACCAGCAGGAAGGCAAACTCTTGTCTTGGTGGCAAATGGCTCAGGAGAACCTGCCAAAGCAAGAGAAAGCTGGCATCTTGGTGGGCATCCTCTAAGGACGCCACCAGGGTACATGCTAGCTAATCATGGGCATGAGAATCATGCTCAGGGTTAAAAAGCTCGGTGTTTGACACCAATCACAGGGAAAATCGGCCGCGCCATCTGGGGTCTGCCCGGGTGCCAGCCCATGTTATCCTATGGAACCATCGGTCACTTACGGTAGCATTGAGTTTTGAATGCTCATGTATATATGTCCACATTCATAACACAGTGCACCCTACCTCCTGGGCTATAGGAGGCCTTCCTTAGGGGTGACTGACCTGTGCTATGGCAATGAATGGTCTCTGCCTTTACTTGGTGTGGGCAGAGTCGAGCTCGAGCAGACAAGCTGCTCTTACAGGCTCTTACAGGCTGACATGGCAGCACTGCAGGTTTACTTTTTCTCGGGTCAGGCAGGATGGCACAATCAGTGCAGCAGCCCTGGTGACCCCTTTACCATCCCTGTGTACCACAGGTACCATTTACTAGGGCCTTACAGGGGCGGTAAAGTCCTTGCCAACTGGGTTTGCAAAATCTCAGTGCAATTTAAGGGAAAGAGCACTGGTACTGGGGTCTGGTTAGCAGGCCTCAGGACACTTCCAGGTCAAAGCAACAGCATCAAGCTGCAAAAAGTGGGGGCTGACCAGCCACAAATGGCCCTTTAAAACAACTACTTTCAGCTCTTAACAAAACCTGAGTGTAAAGTTACTCAAAAGTGTAGACTTACATGCCCCGATCCCTTGAAAACGGGGGTGGAGACACATTTAATGCTGCCACAGGGCTATACATTTAAAAATGTATGTTACTATTGTAAAAAAAACAATAGCAGCTGTAGCAAAAACACATGGACTACCACTGGTATACAGCACCCTCCCATAGAAAATAATGGAGGTAGGGACTTAAAATAAAACCCCAAGGATTTTTTTTAAATTAAATTAAATTATTAAACCATTAAAAATAGTTAAAAAAGTAAATACATATACTTTCATGTGAGTGCCTGTCACTCCCTAAATTCCTCCCTAGCCCTACCTTCACCCCTCCACGGTTCTCCCTAAACCCTTCCCATTTGGCAGCAGGTAAGCCCCTTTTACCAGCTACTCCTCCTGGTCCCAACCGCATATATTACTAACTGTTAAACTAGCATGTGTGAGGATCTCCCCCTAGAAAAGATCGGAAAGGTGGAATAGTATTCTGTCGTATTTTAGTAGTACAATTATAGAGCTACTAAAGTACTAGAAATAGTAGTTTGTGACTAGGCTGCTGCGTACTTAGCTGCCGGTTCATCTTGACACGCCGAGCCTACAGGGGCGAGGTGAATAGGCTCATTCTTGAGCCATCTCTGCCTGCTTTGACCGACTCATAGTCACCACCCTTTCCTAACTCTTATTTTGTTTTCTGTGCCTACAGGACGTTGCCTCCTCTGGTCCCCCATATGCACAGCTAACAATGTTAATAGGGTAAAGCCTAAAATCCCAATATGGCAAAGTTTTAATTTGTGTATGTGGTACTTGTGTGTGTTATCACTAGGTGTGTGTTTTGCCGTGCTTCACAAGACACCATGAATAATTATAAGTGTACTTATCTCTTCCCCCATAATGTTGCTAAGAAAGACAGGAGGAAATGTTAAGGATGACAACTGCAGAATTAGCATGCTGTGAATTAATGTATTTGAATGATCACATTTGAGACAGGACAGACTGCACCCCAACCCTGAAGAAAGTGGTGGACCTTTTGTGACATTTGTGTTGGCTGAAACACGCAGACCTTTTTTGTTGGATGAATCATATTAGCTCCTGGACATCATGATTGATTTTAATGTTATCCGTAGGACCCACAATTGACACATTCAGTCTAAGGCTTCCAAGAGATGATGTCAAGCTCATAGGGGGTCCTGTTTCCATCTAATAATTAATCTTAAGAGTTCCACGACAATCCCTGACAGACAACTGCTGAGTGTGGATGGGTTACCAGTGATGAAGAATGCCATGAAATGTTGGTGAGGTTTCCTGTCCATAAGATCTACACATCTAAGGATGCAGGAATTAGATACTGAGTAGTGCAACTTCTCAACTGTCTGCTTTACCTCTTTGTGTTTAGTTCAGAGCCAAGGGGTGTTGGTATAGCAAACACTAAACCCCTCTCACTCCCTCTGAGTGAGAAATTGAATGAAGTCCTCTTACCTGGCTTCTTCTGTTAAAGATGGTTTTGATTGATACCAGTGATGTCATTTCTTGTGCAGATGGATTATATTTGATTTACCGATCCTATTTTATTGTAAGATAACTATCATATTTCTTCTGTGTGTGGACACTTTTGATCCCTGTGCTAGGGGAGATTAATCATTACCTTAGACCATTAAGGGGGACAGAGCTCTGGAATCTGATCATGACTTGAGCTAGAGAAATATGGGAAATCCTGAGGGCTCATAAGATTAGGATAAGAGTTACTGGGGACTGCAAATTCAAACTCAGCATGCACGTTTTATCCAGCTTGGCCCCTTGCTGGCCCTTGAAGGCATAAGTGGAGTGAAAGTTTACATGAGGGCAGATTTCAGCCATATGTATAATACGGTGAAGCATCACAGATTTTCTTAGTAAGCACTACAGATCTACACTATTAGTTCCCACTGGACTTACCCCAGGTCAGTACATATCACTGCAGAGTCCTTGCTGCAAAAGGCTACCTATGCGCAGATACCGGGCTGAGCATGACAGTAGCCTCCCATGTGCAGTCCACGCACACACATGTGCACTTGTGCTCACCTGTAACCAGCCCAGTGCCCCTTACCCTAGCTGTGCAGCAACAGCTTCATATTAAAAGATAGGCACTGGAGGTTACCACTCTCAGTCCAATTACCATGAAGTTTCCTTGAGTGAGTCTCAGGTAGTGAGACTCACTCACAGTAAAAGTCCATAACCTGGGTAGTCACAAACAGAAAATTCTGGTGGACTGAATGGGTGGAACCCATTTGCTACATACACCCACAATCATAACTTTTGCCTTTGGGAAGGCAAAAGCATGCACAATTTACAATGTAGCGATACGAACAACCAGAACAAAGTGTAAACTGCTGTAGTAGATTTACCCTACTTAGAAAGGGAAGGCCCATATGTAATTGAGTTAAAAGAGATGAAAATGTGGCATGTGTATAGGAGACTAACTCGTGCCCTTAGCGCTGTGTAATTTTACCCTCCCGGGAGTCCACCTCCTGATTCTCTGAATTTTGGTCTAATGGGGTACACACTTGACATTCTAAGAGTCCATATGGTGAAGAAGTGTGGGAGCATTTGAGGCAGGGTTTGTATAGGTAAAACGTAAAGGAAAGTGTGAAAGGGAGCCTACAGTGGTGAAGCACACGGATATGTAATATTGTCGAAGAACAGTGCCTGGATCTGTACTGCCTTGGTGTAATGCACAGTGGAACTCCGGGATGAATACTGATAAACTGAAATACCTGAACACCCAATATTTTGCAGGAAAACATCTAAGTAGCTGGCTTCTACCGTACCCCAGAGGAGGAAGAATGTGAGTTAGCCTCAGTGCAAGTGGGTAACCCCTAGCACCCCTTAGCAGCAAATCAAAATCAAATCATTAACATTTATAAAGCGCGCTACTCACCCGTGCGGGTCTCAAGGCGCTAGGGGAAAAAGGGGGGTTATCGCTGCTCGAACAGCCAGGTTTTTAGGAGTCTCCGGAAAGCAGAGTGGTCCTGGGTGGTCCTGAGGCTGGTGGGGAGGGAGTTCCAGGTCTTGGCCGCCAGGAAGGAGAAGGATCTCCCACCCGCCGTGGAGCGGCGGATGCGAGGGACAGCAGCGAGTGCGAGGCCAGAGGAGCGGAGGAGGCGGGTGGGGACGTAGAAGTTGAGGCGTCTGTTGAGGTATTCCGGTCCCTTGTCGTGGAGGGCTTTGTGTGCGTGGGTGAGAAGTCGGAAGGTGATCCTTTTGCTGACTGGGAGCCAATGCAGGTGTCTCAGGTGTGCGGAGATGTGGCTGCTGCGGGGTACGTCGAGGCTGAGGCGGGCCGAGGCGTTTTGAATGCGTTGCAGGCGATTTTGGAGTTTGGCTGTGGTCCCGGCGTAGAGGGTGTTGCCGTAGTCCAGGCGGCTCGTGACGAGGGCGTGGGTCACGGTTTTTCTGGTGTCGGCGGGGATCCAGCGGAAGATCTTGCGGAGCATGCGGAGGGTGAGGAAGCAGGCGGAGGACACAGCAGCAGAGTATAAAGGGCTGGTTAACCACTGATCATTCGGAGGGATGGAATGCACAGTGGAATACCTTAGTCTCAGGGCCATGATGTAGAGGGGTGAGGTGGAAGTGTGCATCAGTCCTCGAAATATCAGTAGTGAGAAATGGATGCTTCTCGCCATCGGCATCCCCTGACCTCAGCACCCTCTGAAGCTGCAGCTCTGACATCATCGACTCTTTCTGGCCAGCAGCTCGAGATTGAGGGACCCTTCTCTGGACTATATGCTTATGTCCTTCTCCATCCAGGAGTAGCAGATCTCCAAGGGCACACAGGGGTACACAGGGGTGTGGCTTATGGGGGTGGTGTTTGGGGTGTTACACCCCCCCTAATAAATGTATTTTCCAAAAAATAGGGCTTTCAGTTGGGTATGGTGAGATGTCTCCATACACAAACACACACACTCAAACTTTGAAAGTTCTCAAAAATATTGGTTATTTTACAAAATGTTGTGTTTTCTCTCATAGTGCTCCTTCCAACCGCATTCCTCTATCCTTTTCACTGCCTTGTAGCCCCTCTCATACACCCGGCTTGTCTACAATGCATTTAAACATTATATGCCAGCCTGATTGTGAGATGAGTTTCTTTCTCTCATCTTTAATGGCCGCACATTCCAAAAACAGATATATCATGGAATTTCGGGGCGAATTGGCAAAGCCGGAACAACCAAGACCCTGAAACATCCAACTGCAGCAAGTGACTGCAAGGAACCAAGAAAAACCGGTGTCTCAGACAAAGATTAAAAGGAAAACACTCCATCCTGGTGATGTCTGACCTTCAATTTCTGCTAGATGCATTGCACAGGGTTTGTATGTGTGTAGGAGGCTGGACTGGCTTGTAGTGAGTACCAAGGGGTACTTACACCTTGCACCAGGCCCAGTTATCCCTTATTAGTGTATAGGGTGAATAGCAGCTTAGGCTGATAGATAATGGTAGCTTAGCAGAGCAGCTTAGGCTGAACTAGGAGACGAGTGAAGCTCCTACAGTACCACTAGTGTCATATGCACAATATCATAAGAAAACACAATACACAGATATACTAAAAATAAAGGTACTTTATTATTATGACAATATGCCAAAAGTATCTCAGTGAGTACCCTCAGTATGAGGATAGCAAATATACACAAGATATATGTACACAATACCAAAATATGCAGTAATAGTATTAGAGAACAGTGCAAACAATGTATAGTTACAATAGGATGCAATGAGGACACATAGGGATAGGGGCAACACAAACCATATACTCCAAAAGTGGAATGTGAACCACGAATGGACCCCAAACCTATGTGACCTTGTAGAGGGTCGCTGGGACTGTATGAAAACAGTTAGGGTTAGAAAAATAGCCCACCCCAAGACCCTGAAAAGTGAGTGCAAAGTGCACTAAAGTTCCCCAAAGGACATAGAAGTCGTGATAGGGGAATTCTGCAGGAAAGACACAAATCAGCAATGCAACAACGATGGATTTCCAAACGAGGGTACCTGTGAAACAAGGGGACCAAGTCCAAAAGTCACAAGCAAGTCGGAGATGGGCAGATGCCCAGGAAATGCCAGCTGTGGGTGCAAAGAAGCTGCTACTGGACAGTAGAAGCTGAAGATTCTGCAGGAACGACAAGGGCTAGGAACTTCCCCTTTGGAGGACTGATCCCTCACGCCGTAGAGAGTTGTGCAGAAGTGTTTTCCTGAAGAAAGACCGCCAACAAGCCTTGCTAGCTGCAAATCGTGCGGTTAGGGTTTTTGGATGCTGCTGTGGCCCAGGAGGGACCAGGATGTCGCCAATTGCGTCTGGGGACAGAAGGGGCGTCGGGCAAGACAAGGAGCCCTCTCAAAAGCAGGCAGCACCCGCAGAAGTGCCAGAACAGGCACTACAAAGTGGAGTGAAACAGTGCTCACCCGAAGTTGCACAAAGGAGTCCCACGCCGCCGGAGGACAACTTAGGAGGTCGTGCAATGCAGGTTAGAGTGCCGTGGACCCAGGCTGGACTGTGCACAAAGGATTTCCGCCGGAAGTGCACGGAGGCCGGAGTAGCTGCAAAAGTCGCGGTTCCCAGCAATGCAGTCTAGCGTGGGGAGGCAAGGACTTACCTCCACCAAACTTGGACTGAAGAGTCACTGGACTGTGGGAGTCACTTGGACAGAGTTGCTGGATTCAAGGGACCTCGCTCGTTGTGCTGAGAGGAGACCCAGGGTACCAGTGATGCAGTTCTTTGGTGCCTGCGGTTGCAGGGGGACGATTCCGTCGACCCACGGGAGATTTCTTCGGAGCTTCTAGTGCAGAGAGGAGGCAGACTACCCCCACAGCATGCACCACCAGGAAAGCAGTCGAGAAGGCGGCAGGATCAGCGTTACAGAGTTGCAGTAGTCGTCTTTGCTACTTTGTTGCAGTTTTGCAGGCTTCCAGCGCGGTCAGCAGTCGATTCCTTGGCAGAAGGTGAAGAGAGAGATGCAGAGGAACTCGGATGAGCTCTTGCATTCGTTATCTAAGGAATCCCTAAAGACAGAGACCCTAAATAGCCAGAAAAGAGGGTTTGGCTACTTAGGAGAGAGGATAGGCTAGCAACACCTGAAGGAGCCTATCAGAAGGAGTCTCTGACGTCACCTGCTGGCACTGGCCACTCAGAGCAGTCCAGTGTGCCGGCAGCACCTCTGTTTCCAAGATGGCAGAGGTCTGGAGCACACTGGAGGAGCTCTGGGCACCTCCCAGGGGAGGTGCAGGTCAGGGGAGTGGTCACTCCCCTTTCCTTTGTCCAGTTTCGCGCCAGAGCAGGGCTGAGGGGTCCCTGAACCGGTGTAGACTGGCTTATGCAGAAATGGGCACCATCTGTGCCCATGAAAGCATTTCCAGAGGCTGGGGGAGGCTACTCCTCCCCAGCCCTAACACCATTTTCCAAAGGGAGAGGGTGTAACACCCTCTCTCTGAAGAAGTCCTTTGTTCTGCCTTCCTGGGCCAGGCCTGGCTGGACCCCAGGAGGGCAGAAACCTGTCTGAGGGGTTGGCAGCAGCTGCAGTGAAACCCCGGGAAAGGCAGTTTGGCAGTGCCAGAGTCTGTGCTAGAGACCCGTGAGATAATGGGATTGTGCCAACTATGCCAGGATGGTATAGAGGGGGCAATTCCATGATCGTAGACATGTTACATGGCCATATTCGGAGTTACCATTGTGAAGCTACATATAGGTATTGACCTATATGTAGTGCACGCGTGTAATGGTGTCCCCGCACTCACAAAGTCCGGGGAATTGGCCCTGAACAATGTGGGGGCACCTTGGCTAGTGCCAGGGTGCCCACACACTAAGTAACTTAGCACCCAACCTTTCCCAGGTAAAGGTTAGACATATAGGTGACTTATAAGTTACTTAAGTGCAGTGTAAAATGGCTGTGAAATAACGTGGACGTTATTTCACTCAGGCTGCAGTGGCAGGCCTGTGTAAGAATTGTCAGAGCTCCCTATGGGTGGCAAAAGAAATGCTGCAGCCCATAGGGATCTCCTGGAACCCCAATACCCTGGGTACCTCAGTACCATATACTAGGGAATTATAAGGGTGTTCCAGTATGCCAATATAAATTGGTAAAATTGGTCACTAGCCTGTTAGTGACAATTTGTAAAGAGAGAGCATAACCACTGAGGTTCTGGTTAGCAGAGCCTCAGTGAGACAGTTAGGCATCACACAGGGAACACATACCTATAGGTCACAAACTTATGAGCACTGGGGTCCTGACTAGCAGGGTCCCAGTGACACATAACAAACATACTGAAAACATAGGGTTTTCACTATGAGCACTGGGCCCTGGTTAGCAGGATCCCAGTGAGACAGTGAAAACACCCTGACATACACTCACAAACAGGCCAAAAGTGGGGGTAACAAGGCTAGAAAGAGGCTACTTTCTCACAATGTGTGCCTGCCTATTGCTCTGAAATAGAATCAGAAATAGTTATGCAACAGATTCATGTGTATCAACTTTAAAATACATTTTTATTAATACTTGTTAATTCATACTATGGTGACAAATATGTTTGTTTCAAGATATTCACTGTCTGTTGTTCGATTTCCAGATCACTCATTTAAGATAGCAGTGCAGAATTGCAAGGTCATTCTCCAGCTCACCAAGCATTAACTTTTGTAACTAACTGTTCAGTTTCAGTTATTTTGATCTTAAATCAGTAATATGTTACTCTGGGCCCTTTTTGCTTGGGCTGTGACATTGCAATGGCTCCTCAGTCACTCTAGTCTTAGCTGAACTCAGGCAAACTCTGAGCCTCTGCTGCTTGGACAGAGTTACGCCAACCCATCCCCTCTCCAAGCAAGCCCGCGCTCATGGTCCATTCTTCTTAGATGGGTCTGAGCCCGGATAGAGTCAGCTATGGAATGATCTTTGCACACAATTAAATCTGAATAGATCCGCCATGAGAATTTAAGCCTTTGCTCCCTTAGCGCGTCTATTTTCTGCTCAAAGATCTATTATGAAGCCCAGAGTGCAGTACTTGTACTCAATGCTTCCACTCATATTTCATATTACACTGGCAGCAATATTGATATTTCTTATTACAGTGGCAAAAAACATAATTGTGGTTTTAAACTGGTTTATATGCAGACTAAAGAACTTCTAATAATTCACCAGGAAGGAATAAGTTGAGCACACAGGTTGTGCAGCATTAACTTGAGATGACAACTCATCTCTTGCACAGATCAAGATCTCCCATGTGCGGTGCTTAACTTGACATTTTTTTTACACAAGACCGGTTCCGAAATCTCTAGCTGGAAACCACAAACTGCTTCTGAGCAGGTGATCTAACAGGTAATAATTGTAAAAACAGTATAAATACTATAGTAAGAAATTAAGGGGGTAGCTGTGCTGCCTAACTTACAGTATTTGAAAGTTATGTAGATGACCTGTTTCTTATGTGCCTGGTATTATCATTAGAAAATACCAGCAGCACATCTACTGGGCAAGCGAGTGAAGGGGTATAAATCTCTTATCTGCTCCATTCCCACACAGCCCACCCACCTTGCAATCTTCATCTCTACTGGGGGAAGTTTGTGATTCTATGGGTGTGTTTATCTCTTAATAAATTTAAATGTTTGCGCTTTTCCTACAAAATGATAATCTAAAAAATGAATGAAAGCAAACTTTATATAACAAATTGTATAGAAATTATAGATCCCTAGAGAATAATTTAAAATAATGAGGTACCTTTGTTTAGGATGCATAAATGGTATATGTGCATATAAAGTCCTATTTTCCAAGTATATTTCACTAAATAAGATAAATAGGAAAGTCATTCATTAATAATAAAGCTTTGGTACTGATCTCTTTGGTTTATAAATTCTGCAGATATCAGGTGTTAATTTTACACAATTTAATGGTGCTCAAATTACTGACCTTGGGAAGATGGAAGGCTGAATCAGCCTTGTCGATATTCACACTTTTGGCTTACAGTTCGCATATGTTTCAAAAGCAAGCGTTCAACTCACTGAGCCACCCTGCCATTAAATTCACAATCTCAACTGCTCTTTGTGAATTTTACATTATTCTGAGCATTGCAAAAGGACTCTCTTTGTGCAGGAGTGTGATATAACTAAGCTTTGATTGAAGAACACAGGATTGGTAGGTCTTCCGTGCTGCATCTGTAGGCAGCCTCTGGCCAGGCCCTTCACATCCCACCCATTCCCTGCAGGGCACCAGATAAACCCGATATGCGGGGTGCAGAAAAAAGATTGGTGGTCCCACCTTAAATCCGATGTAAGACTCCAAACCTTCACCTAAAGAGATTTTTTCAACCAATACGCTAAGCCATGTCAATGATTACAGTGTCCATTTATTACAGAAACTCGAAATGCAACAGCCGACACGTGTTTTGCCCCCTAAACGGTATGTGTACCTGCAGCTTTCTCAAGGCTGCAAGAACATAAAAAATAAATTAACAGAGGGCTTAAATTCTTCAAATATAACCATCACCCGAAGTGCAGAATTGTTGAGTTCTTCAGAGATTCCTTCCCCATGTAAAAAGTGCTTATTAAACGGAAAAAAATCATGAGAGTGAATCTAATAAAAAATAGAGAAAATAAAAAATCTAAACCCCATGTTAGTTATCAGGTGATAATATTAAAAGTACACAGAGTAAATACATGATTTACACAAATATGCTGGCAATTGGTTAATGGTTAAGATAAGAAGAATAAGATTTCTGATGAGAAGGAAAGGATTTTGAAAATAATTTTTGGTGAAGGTCACCCAAGTGCAAAAAGAGATTCTGAGCCATGAACAGAAGAGAAGAGGGGGATGCTGATTACTACAAGATCGTAAAATACCACGAGCGAAATGGTGTAAAAAGACCCATAAGCTGGGTGCAGGGCCTGCCCTCTGGTGTGACCATGCACTTCAGTCCTGAGTGCCTCAGATCCCTTACACGCTTCAGGAATGTCAGCGGCGCTGTTTATGACGTCATCTATGATATCATGTGTGAGGTCCACGTCATGAGCAGAACTCACTTCTTTTGGGCCAAGAAATCGATTCAATAACAGTAAAAGGCTTGCCTTATCATTCTTTGCCATTATTAATTTAATTTATTATTTATCATTATTTTATATTTTTGTCGCTATTATGTATTTATGTTATTATTTTTCATTATTTTATATTTTTAGCGAGGTGTGCACAATGTGGGAAACGACCCTACAGATTGCAATTAGCTGGTTTTCTAAACATTGAGGAATGCTGATAATAAAACAGAGAGGGGATTGATGCACTTTTGCCATTAATAAGACTTTCATTGTTTCACACAAAAATGGAAAATATGTCAACATTTTTTTACATATTTTTACAAAGATCTGGGCGGCTTCTCCCTAGAAGTCTTGACTCGTAGACAAAAGTTCATTGTTTATTTTCTCATCCTGCAAAAAAAGCAGTAATCGAGTGGCAAACGGGGACCCCATTTTCGCTCAACCATACTGTTTTCCATATTAAATATTATTTTTCAGAATGGCTATAAGTGTGCTTTTGATATCTGTACTGCATGAGATGGGCTGTAATGTGCACTGATTGTGATCCATCACTCACACTGTAATTCATGAAATCCCCACGGTGGGATCCGTGCAGATGTGATGGGGGCTGCAGATCAGGCCTGATGTGCTTTCACTGCTCCCGCGCAGTGATTGACGACTTTAATTTGAATATGTCAAGTTCCAAATGAGAAAGGTGCGAATATGCACTCATTGCACACCACTCATTTTTGTTCATTTTCTGCAATACAAAGATGTCACGATGGACCGCCTCCGTCCAAGGGCAAGGGCAAAGAGACTGCCCCAGTTGTACCGCCTTGTGCCAAGGAGAGCGGATGCCCTTCGACCAGGGCCGGCTTTAGCGCTGGGGGAGCCGTGTAACAGACTTTTTGGCACCCACCAAATAACCTCCTTCTCCACAAATTCCCAGGCTACCACCAGTGCTTAATTTGTGTTTGTTGTTTCCGGTGTGGAGCACCAGCACTTATTTTTGAGGGCCGGCACTTATTTTTCTACCTCAAGCATTTACTGCCAACAAAAGACACATAGGCAAGACGGAGGAAAAGAAAAACGAAAAAACTTCACAAATGGAGAGAGCAGAAAGCTGCAAGAGTGAGCTGAAGGGGCAGGGAGTGGCTGTAAATGGATTGAAGAGCCCGAGATGGCTTCAGGATTACACTGCCTCAGTATTCCGTGTTCGCACATTTAATTGAAGCAGCCGCATGTTTAGGAGGAGAGCTTTGGACATCGGCACGTCTTTATTTACAAATTAAGCACTGGCTACCACTCTCCAGCAGTGCCCCTCATCTCTCCATAGCCCCTCTCCTGCATACATTACATTTTTTAAGCTGCTAATAGTTCACTCACACTCAGCGCCTCATTTACGAGGCTCGTGGCCCTGCGCCACCGGGAAAGGGCAGAAATATGCTGCATCTACAAGATACAGCGCATTTCTGTCACCTCCCCCTGCTCTGGCGCACAAGTTGCTGCCATGAGTCAACACAGGCACCCTTGCACCATGGTGCATCGGTGCCTGGTTGTGGGGATGATTGTTATTGTGCAGGAAGGGATGCCTTCCTGCACAAAAACAATCACAAGATGTGTTTTCCTCTTTCTATGTGGGCTGCCGAATGCAGCACACATAGAAAGTGGAAAAAACAGGGAGAAAATTGTTATTTCTCCCTCGTTGCGTCATTCTTATGCCACCCCCTGAGGTGGCGTAGGAATCTGATGCATTCCCAGCCTTGTAAATATGGGAATGCGTCCGATTCCATCAGGTTTCATGGGTGTTGCTTGGGAACACCCCAAGCAACACCCCTTTCACGCAGTGTTATGCGTAAAAGGGGGCCATATTTACAAAGCCATGAAAAGCCATGAAAGACGACTTTGTGCGGCCTTGTAAAAATGGGCCGCCACCCTGCTCCACCCGAGCATTAAAAAAATGACACTCTGGTCGTGCAGTGTGCTGCTAGGGCCTCGTACACGAGGTCCTCAATTTTGTGATCTGCATGGTACAGGTTTTTTGCAGCAGGCACATTAACCCTCCGTGATAATTTATGATGAGTAAAAACTGTCCTAGCAACACAAAAGGATCATGGATGGAGTGCTGAAACTTTTCAAACACTCACCCCCAGTCACAGATCTGGGTTTAATCCATCGTATGCATATTTTCAGACATGGGTCCCTTGCTCTCTGCACCACTGGACTCAAGCTGGCCTGGCTGATGAAGGGTGATACCCTGAAACCGGTCCCAGGGTGCTTGTTTCTGGTCCAGGGAGGTCTTGCCCTGACAGCTCAGGCTGGACTTTTCCCGTGGGGAACAGGGTCAAGACTGATTTGCATATGGCTGGGTCCAAACTGGGGTGGCATGGTGAGCAAAAGAATTGATGGATTAAACCCAGATCTGTGACTGGTGGTGAATGTTTGATTAACTCTGCATTCCGTCCATCATTTGTGTTTGTTTACTTTTGTCACCATAAGTGCACTGGGTATGCCCAGAGGTTGGTTCCGGGCTCACTGTGCTACTGGTTTCAAGCTAGCCTGGCTGATGAAGGGTGATACCCTGAAACTGGTCCCAGGATGCTTGTTTCCAGTCCAGGGTGGACTTGGTCTCACACTTCAGGCTGGACTGTACCCATGGGGAACAGGGTTAAGACTGATTTGCATATGGCTGGGTCTAAACTGGGATGGCATGGTGAGCAAAATAATGATAGATTAAGTGCACTATTTGAGCAGTACCTACTATCAAGATTGAGCAGTTACTTTACAATCAACATATACTTAGGGGCACGCGGGGGTTTCACATTCGCAGCACGTCGAACAGCAGACACATAGCGCCTAAGGCCACAATGTTTATAAGCACGCGTGGAGAGTTCAAGCAGAACTGCCGTCCCTCGCACCAAGAGCAGGGCGCCTGCTGGGTCGCTGGCGGACATCCGAGGGTCTGTTTGGACTGTCCGTGTAACCAAGGTCAGAGAGGTCACCTTTGCAAGTGGGTATGGCGGCCACCGGTGACGGACATGTGGCTTCCAAGCCCGGCTCTGCGGCTACGAGTCCAAAGAGGGTCGGGAGGTGCCGCGGCCTGTGATTAATAAAGCTGGAGGGGCCGGGACAGCCCCTCAGTCCCTCTCCCATCGGGTCAGACAGAGCGACCCCATTAGCTAATGACAGCAGTCGAGGCCTTCGGTGATGGATGGGGCATGGCCTGGCCCGGGGGCCCTGTCCTGGCGGCACCGCTGGGGTGCCACGCACTGGGGGCCCCGGGCTTGTTGTGCCTTAGACTGACTCATGGGGTCACGGGATATTAATGAGGTGGTCTCGAGCCCAGAAGAGGGGGTCAAGGGTCAGCAAACTTTCTTTACTCTTCCTACTCTGACCTGTTCCAATGCAGCTCTTTGAAGTGAGCCTCGTGGCGCACAACAGAGGTGACTGGTGTCTGACAAACATACTATGGTACATTTATGTTGACAACATAGCATGCGGGGTCATGCATGATACACTGCATCGTCTGTGATATGTCATTTCATATTTATTTCATGCCATATTACAAAACTTTCTGTCGAGTCAAGGTAGGCTTCTATATGAGTGCAATGGCATTTATTTAGTAAGAACGCACACAGGTCACAGCAGAGCGCTGTAGCTGCTGGGACACAACACAAATAAGAAAAGTGGCACTGCATCTAAGGATGCGTCACATTTCTTGCACCCCCCCTGCACCCCCTTAACGCCACCATGTGTGTGCTGTATTTAAGACACCGCGCACCAAGGGTGTATTAGGAACAATAGCGACAACATTTTTGACGCTATTGTGGCGCTTTGCTCCACTAGTGTAAACCATTCTGATGCTAGAGGAGCAAAGTGCAAGGAGGCCCCTGATTCCAATGGGTGCGTCATTTTAGCGCTTGCACCATAGGCCTCATTTACAACAAACGAGTGCATCGATCACGATGCACCAGTTTACTTGCGCTGCCCCCTAACGACACTATGGTAGTACTGTATTTACAATACAGCGCACCATGGCGCTCGTTAGCACAGCTGCGTCAGAATTTCAGACACTTTGCTGGATTAGTGTCAAAAATGTTGACACTAGACCACCAAAGCTCCAGGAGACTCATTTAAAACAGCCTAGCGTCACTTTAACATCTGAGCAGGCGTTAAAAAAAATGACCGTGGCATGATGCAGTGAAATCTTGTAGATTTAACTGCGCCATTCCTGCGGGCCTTCTAGCGGAGGAACGCCTCCCTTGCATACACTATACCTGGCGCGAGGGTTCACAAACTAGCACGGTGTTCCCATTGCACCAGTTTGTAAATATGGCGCAGGGTGGAGGACTGTTCTGCGTCGCCATAGCATAAAAAAAGAAATGACGCAATGGCGGCGCAAGGGGTTTGTAAATGAGCCCCTTTGTCACACGTGTGACCTTGTGCTACTGTTAGTCTTTCTCACGCTATTGTGTAATCTTCTATTATGAAATCATTATGCATTTTGTTGCATCACGTCCTGCAATATTATTCTCCTTCATATCACTAACCACGTCATCATACGTTATTTTGCTACAATACATTATTTCCCTTTGTGGTAGATCAAGTCATATCACATTCTGTCACCCCAGGTTGTGTTTGTTTTGTTATGTGGAGTTATACAGGGATTGTAACAGGCTCACGTGATGCGAGCTGTTGAAGATGTCTCTTTTAGCTTGTCTCCCACCATGCAGTGTGTACAAACATGTCAAGCTGTCTTTGTGTGTTTGACACATCGCCTGCCCTGACACAGACCTGCAGTAAGGTAGCCACACCTGGGGCCAAATTTATGGGGATTTGGCATAGGGCAGCGCATATAGTCACCTTGCATGAAAGGGCAGGAATGCACCGTGTTTATGCAATACAACACATTCCGGTCCTTCCCGCCTGCACTGGCGCCATTTCACCAGCCTAGCGCCAACGGAGACACTCTTGCACCATGGGTGCCTCCGGTGCATGGAGGATAGTTTTTGTGCAGCCTAGCACCAATGGAGACACTCTTGCACCATGGGTGCCTCTGGTGCATGTAGGATAGTTTTTGTGCAGCCTAGCGCCAACGGAGACACTCTTGCACCATGGCTGCCTCCGGTGCATGGAGGATAGTTTTTGTGCAGCCTAGCGCCAACGGAGACACTCTTGCACCATGGGTGCCTCCGGTGCATGGAGGATTGTTTTTGTGCAGGAAAGGGAACCTTCCTGCACAAAAACAATCCTGAAAGGCATTTTCCTCTTTGCATGTGTGCTGCAGTATGCAGTAAAAACAAAAATGTTTATCCTCGTTACGCCTCACCTCGGGAAGGCGTAAGGTTTCGGTGCTTCCCCAGGTTTACGCGATTTTGTAAATTTGGGACAGCATCACAATACATGGGTGCTGCATGGGAAAATACCCCAAAACGCCCCTGGAGTGCCCCCCTGATGCAAAGTAAGGCAATACAGTGATTTGCTCTGCCTTGCCTTACTCCACATCTCTGAGGCCACGAAAAGCCAAGCAAAGTGGCTTTGTGTGTGGCCTTATAGTTATAAGCTTGTAGTCTGCGCTGTGGGAGTGACCAGAAAAGTGACACTCCGGGAGCACATGGGGCTCCTAAATACGCCCCTAGCTCTGCTGCCCTGGTCCCCTGATTGGCAGACCCTGCACATATGGGCTACAGACCTTTTCACACCAGAGATAAAATAACACACCCAGGAAGCCCACTTGCAGGGAATGTATCGGTGAACCTAACCTGTTAACATTCCCATAGGCTTTACACTGGGCAAAAAATATTTTATTTAGTAATATTTCTAATTATTTTTTGCTGTTTAGTTTTTCAAATGTTTAATTCTGAAAGATCGGATCCAGTTTGAGGACAGATTACTGAAATTCTTAATCCAGAGACAGAAAGGTCAGTAAAACTGCTCCACTTTCAGCTCCAGGTAGGTTGCCAAGTCTGGGGAGATGTTGAAATGTTGAAATGTTGAAATGCATGTGCTAGATTGTTTTCATTGCGGATTCTGCACACATCTTGAAAGGATTCTATTTATTTCTGTTTACCAAAATATACACATTTCGGCAGGCATGAGTCAGTTTGGTATTAATATTCAGTACACTGAGATAAAAGACCTAACAGCCAGAGCTGCCAACTTTGGAGCTGGGGACCTAGGTTCAAGTCCTGGCTCCACGTCAACATCCTGTGATCCTGGGCAAATCACTTAATCTCCCACTGACTAAATAATAACAATTATCTACAATTGTGTAATGTAATCTGGTGCTCATGTAAAGCACTCAAATGCCACTTGGCTGAGTTTGTGCTGTACAAAAGTAAAAAAAAGATACAAAGCACCATTCCCTCGAGGCGATCCCCAGAAGTGGTTGGCCAGACTGCTCACAGATGCCATTCGGCCTCCATGACCTGCTTCACATGCCCATCCCTTGAACAAATGGCAAGTCTTTCCAAGACCCCATGCGGCACAATTAAAACAAGCATTTGCAATGCAATGGGTCTCGCATTTGCTCGACTTAGAGCTATTAGCGTTGTAAAGTCCTAACCGGACTTTTATTGCCACATCAAATGAAAATGAAAAGTAGTACATAAGCGAGCCGATTTAAAGCCCCACGCCATGAGCGTGAAGGAGCACACAAAATGAAACAGAAGTCTGCTTGCAGTCAAACGTATAAGAAAACGTGAAGCGAGGTCACACTGCGTAGGAAATAAAAATAAAAAGTAGTCCAGAAACCATGCTGAACACATGGTGCCTCGTATGTTTTCAGTAGTTGGCATGTGCGCTCGAGAGGGGCTCTACAACGGAAAAAGCATGGCCTTTCACAAATAAAATCAAGCAATTTTTAAAAGGCAAGCCCACAAACCAACAAAACCGATGGGCGTGGTTAAAAGCCCACAGAAAGATAACAGCAGGCTATAGCACTTGCACGCTCGACCCTTAAAAAAACCTCCCAGGAAGCCTTTAATGTATTGTGGTGGCACCAACAAGCCAGATCAAACCGCAGCAACGCGTGCATGCCTTTAACCTGAATATCACTAGAACATGTGACTGTGCAGCTTTATATTGACGAGTGCGATGCAGATACATTACTTATCCAAGACTAATAATGCTAATAGAAGAAGACTAGTAGGATTCATTCAGGGGAAAAGTCTTAGAATAACTCTGACATCAAGTTCAATGAAAAGTCAAGGAAAATCTATTTCAAGGAAACGCCAAGGAAGTCAAGGAAGAGGTGATCCCTATAAAATGTGATTAGTCTTAGGAGAAATATATCCAACACAGCCAACATGTGTTTCGCCCTGTGGCATCAAATTAGGCTAGCTCTCGGCTTTTCAAATGTGTTTTGGCTGCAGTTCAGCGTGGCTAAACATTAGTGGTGTAGGGGAGAGTGATGTGGAGTGGCGTAGAGTGAAATAGTGAAGAGTGGAGTGGCAGAGATTGTGATGTATTGGGGTGGCATAATATGGAGCTGCATAGAGTGACATACACTGGAGTGGCATAGATTAGAGTGGACAGGTGTAGAGTGCATTGGCATAGAGTGTTGCTGAGTACAATTGTGTAGAGTGCTGTGGCATTGAATTGAGAGACATACAATGCAGAGTCGTAAAATGCAGTGGCGTAGATTAGAGTGGTGCATAGTGGAGGCGCGCAGAGTGCAGTGTTGCAGAGTGGAGTGGAGCAGAGTGGAGTGGCATAGAGTGCAGTGGCATAAAGTAGAGTCGCGTAGAGTGGTGCAGAGTCGAGTGGCATAGAGGGCAGTGGCGTAGGGTGCAGAGTAGAGTCAAGTGGCGAAGAGTGCAGTGGTATAGAGTGCTGCAGAGTAGAGTAGTATATATGGCCATAGAGTACAGTGTGGAGTAGCATAGAGTTGTGCAGAATACAGTGGCTTAGAGTTCAGTGGCAGAGAGTGCAGTGTTGCAGAGTAGAGTGTCAGAGTGCAGCAATGTAGGGTGGCATAGAAAGCAGTGGCGTAGAGTACACTGATGCAGAGTAGAGGTCAGTGGTGCAGAGTGCACTGACAGAGTGCAGTTGGGTAGAGTGCACTGGCATAGAGTGCAGTGGTTAAGAGTAGAGTGGTATAGAGTGCAGTGGCATGTAGTAGAGTGGCATAGAGTGCAGTGGCATAGAGTAGATTGTTTCAGAGTAGAGTGAAGTGGCGTAGAGTGGAGTGGTGCAGGGTAGAGTGCAGTTGTGTTGAGAGGCATAAGGTATAATGGTGTAGAGTAAGGTGGAGTAGAGTGCAGTGGCATAGAGTTCAGTGGTGCAGAGTAGATTAGAGTGGCATACAGTAGATTGATGTAGAGTTTAGGGGCATAGAGTTGAGTGTTACAGAGTAAAGCGCATTTGCATAGCGTATATTGGCATAGAGTGCAGTGGTGTAGCGTGCTGTGTTACAGAGCGGCATAGAGTATGGTGGAGTAGAGTGGAGGTGTGCAGAGTAGATCGGTGTGGCCTGGAGTGCAGTGGCAAACAGTGCAGTGGTGTATAGTAGAGTGGTGAAGATTGCACTGGCATAGAGTAGAGTGCTACAGGGGAGAGTAGAGAGGCGTAACATGAAGTGTCGTAGAGTGGAACGGTGCAGAGTGCAGTGGAATGACACATAGTATAATGGTACTCAGAAGGACTGGTGCAGAGCAGAGTGGTGTAGAGCGGAGTATGCATGGTGTGGTAGCACTCTGCCATTACCGACAACACATTTTCAATTGAAATGACCATTACATTTGCACATACATCCATAAAATAAAACTATACAGTGCACAACCAAAAATGTGTAGAAATTGCATCAACTAGTGTAATGGTGTGTTTTGATTGTATTAAAGTATTTGTTTTTAACACACTTCATAAATAACAAATAATGTGCTTCATTGAGTTTCTAATTTTGGATATATTCTGAAATGATTCAGTTCATTCAAATGTTGTCATGCGCTAGAAAAAAACTCTTTCCAACCCCCAGCATCCAGCAAGATTGTCACATAAATCCTCTCACTTTAAAGTTAGAGAAAGAAAAATAATCAACGGCCCTGGGAAGACACTGCTTGACATCTGACCCAGGTCTTTAAATGCACTGGAAATGTGACAAGACAAGAACAAGATTTACAGGCTTGTTTACAGAAAAGGGAGCATCTTGAAAGGGTACTGTAAATAAGGTTTTGGCAAGGGGAGATATGAACTCAAGCTGGACAGCCTTAAACAAATAATGACAACAAATGGAAAGCAAGAAAATGTGAGTTACTAACCTCAAAGCCAATGGTAAGCAACAGGCAGAATGTGTTCCTTGGTCAGTTTTCTTAATGTCCCCAAGATGTCTTTAGCACATCAGACAGCTCTCTGGTAGGCTACAACCTAAAAAACAATTAACTAGCATGTGAGAACATTAAATTAATAGGGATTGATTTCAAAGTGTCTGAGTGTCATTGTCTCGTAAACAAATGATTATCAAGAGTAATGCAACTTCAGAGACTCCAGGTCAAAAATTCAAGGAGAAGGACATCCCATACGGTCTGGTACCCGGTCATCTCCTCCTCAAGAATTTAAGGTTCTTACTTACAAGTGATTTTGGCTTTTCTTTAAAGCTTTGAAAGAGCCGTAGGCTAATTTGCTGCCACAGGTCGAAGCACATGTTGGCTGTGTTGGATATATGTCTCCTAAGACTGATCATATGAAACATGCTTTGAATAAATTACCACATTTTATATGGATAACCTTACTGACTGTTCCTTAAAACTGATGTTAGAATGATCTTAAGGATTTTCTAAGAAATGAATCATACTAGTCTTCTTGTATTAACATTATTATTCTTCGATAAGTAAATGTATCTGGAGCACACTCACCTATATTAATTGACAATTTAAGTTTTGTGCTTCACCTAGCTGGATGAATTCAGGCAAGACTCTGCCAGGGTGTTATTCAAGGATACAAATAAATAGCCAATTTCCCGTCATGTGACCTTGTAGCCCCTGGCCGAAGCAGGACATCAAAGCTGCCCAAAGGACACTGGGTCAGACCATAGGACTTATGAGGTGTCCTATGGTGCTCAATGGGGACTATGATGTTTCAGAAAAGGCCAACAGGAGTGCATTAGGGTGGGCTGAGGAAGGAAAATGGATAGGGTCCAAACAGACGTCAAATGAATAACTGAAAACTGAGCTGCATCTTCGGGTATCTTTAGAATCTTGGTGGATGTGCTCAGTTGGTGGGTACATCATTGTGGAAGCAGGGACCTTCTTGAATAAAAAAAATCTTGGGAGCCTTGTCAGAGACATCACAGATACAGTGAACACAGCTCATTGGGCAGAGCTGTCAAAATAAAATTAACATTAAGTGAAGCAGCTCAAGCACAGAACTGAATGTTTTGGTTTAGGGGGGAAACTAACACTGGAGAAATCTTTGAATTTCCAAAGTAGTTTATTAGCAGTGCAAGGAAGCCCACGACTTGGAATACGTCTGGCGGTACCAGGAGTTCTCGGCAAGAAAACAAGAGCACAAGAAAAGTAAAAGTAAACAACTTAAGTCATAAGTGGCGTCATAAGAAAATCCACAGGCTACTTTACCTCCTTTCCTCCAAAAACAAACAAAAAAATACAAAATTTGAACTAAATCATAGCCTGCTAGTTTTCACAAGAACTTTAATTCTGCAATTGCACCAGGTTCTAAAATTTGACATGCCATCGACTTCATGTTCAATCAAGTGATAAGAACTCACCACTTCTGATGTATTTTCAGAGATACTTTTAGAAGAAGAAGAGTCTGCTGAAACCCACGATTTTTGCAAACTGCAATTTTCAGAACAGTCAGATAGATTGATTTCGGTAGCTGATCTGTGAATAGACACTAACCCATTTTTTTCCAATACATCAGTAGTTGACGTTAATTGGCATCCTACGCAGCATCGCTTCTACTTTTGGAAGAAACAGTCAGTTGCATTATCTCATCTTGATAATCAGAAATAGGTGTTACATTGCTCTTGTTCCACCACCCTTATCAATTAGAAGAACAAACGTTCCACTCACCCTTAGCCGGTAAGCTGAAAGTGGACTCTCCCTTAGGGAGCCAAATATGGTTCTTAACAATAACCCATCCTCCAAATTTGAAGTCTACTTTTTTGGCCATTTTCTTACAGTCCTAGAAATCTTTCCTCCTTGCTAGCCCCCCATGACCTTAGCCCCCCTCTCTACTAACATCAAAAATCTCAATACTGCAATCTATAGCAGATGACTCTAACCAGTTGGGAAGAAGTGTGGTGTTGGGATCTTTGACTCTCAATAGATTAAACAGAGACACTTGTTGGGGAATGTGGCGAGGTGATGTATGACCACAAGATACCCATCAATATCGAAGCAGAAGTTAATGCTGCTTCTATACCCTCCTTAAGACAAGTGGCTCTCTCAACTAAGCCATTGGAAGCAGGATTGTGTAAAGCAACTTGCATGTGCTTAATAGAAGCCAGAAGCAAGAAGCCAAAAATCAAGCGCTTCATGAGAACAGACGTGTGTGCTGTAGTTTGTGACAATGCACTCAGGGAATCCGTCACCCATAAAGATGTTCTCCAGGAACTTGATAGCAGTCTTGGTATTAGATGAGCCAACAGCAAATAGATCCACTTGGAATAATAATCCATCAACACAATTAAAAATTTCATTTCCATTGGCAGCCAATAAAATGGTCCTGAAAGATCTAAAGCTACCATGAACCATCAGGAAAAGGTGTTGAACATAACAGCCTTTGGTGTACCATCCACCTGTCTGAAACCAAACATTCTGGGCATGAACTATTCATATAACATACCTGGGCATCCATCCCAGGCTGCCAATGAAACTGACCCAACTTCCTGTAGGTAGCAGATATACCTTGGTGACCACCATGAGCACAAGACCACGTCGTAGAGGGACTCAGGGTATAAACAAATGCTGTCTTGAACAAATATTATTCTCAAATGTGAGCTCCGAAGCCACTTGTGCAAACACCTTGAGATCATCCGATAAACATCTTTCATATGACCAACCATGCTTAGCATACTGAATTACTTGTTGCAAAACAATATCCTGCTTTGCAGCCCAAAGCCAATCCGTTTCTGAAAATAAACTCTTGATATCACTCCCTGCATCCACAGGCGCCACCACGCGCTCTCATCATCTTTGTCCTTATTTTCAGAATGAGATTCCACCAGCAGCATTCTAGAAAGACAATAAGCCCTGAAATTCTTGCCACCCTGCACATGTTTGTCTGAAATATCATATTTATGTAGCTTAGATAACAATCTAACTAGAGGAGCTGAAGCTTTACAAAGACTTTTGCTGCTTAACATACATACCAAAGGTTTGTGATCTGTGAACTTGTGATCTACAAACACATCAACGTTTGTTCCCAAATGTAAGTTTTACATCCCAACATTGCCCACACACAGGCTAGTGCCTCTCTTTCAATTGTACTGTAGTGTACTTCTGCATCTTTAAGTGTTCTAGGAGGTTATTACAACTTTGGAGGAGGTGTTAATCCGTCCCAAAAGTGACGGTAAAGTGACGGATATACCACCAGCCGTAATACGAGTCCATTATATCCTATGGAACTCGTAATACGGCTGGTGGTATATCCGTCACTTTACCGCCACTTTTGGGACGGATTAACACCTCCTCCAAAGTTGTAATAACCCCCACTAGAGACAAAATCCATAGTATCTTTAGTGTCCTTCTTCACAAACTTGTATCCACACCTATTACACGTTTGCTGTGTGGAATAAACGGGTTCAGTGCAGGTGCTTCATGCACAAGTTGTCTGACCTATTTTAATGGTTCAGTTACTTGATGTGATGTAGGTAGCAATCACACTGTGCATAACTTGTAGAAATGTAGGGTTATTCAGAGAGAAGAGACTGTCTTGGAAGAGCACCTGGAGTTGGCCACTACTCACAGTCTAACCGCAAAATCTCTCCATGCATTCTACTCAAGAACTCACAATGACTTCATAGACAACATACAAGTAATTCTGGATACTAATGAGATACACAGTGCAACCCCACAGCTCTGACCACTACATTATCTTCTTCCTCCAATATTTTATACAAAACAAAAATGACATACTGCATATCAATAAATAGAAGAAAAAAAACAACAAGATTATTTTTTGCAAACATAGTCCAGGCATTCCACTCAAGATCTCACAATGGCAGCATAGAGAACATACAGGTAATATGGATAATAATGAGGTATCCAGTGCAACCCCACAGCTCCGTCCACTATGTGTGACCATATACATTTTGTGGCCTTTTTAAGAAACAGTCTCAAAGGTTGCACCACTAATGCATATCCTGGCACAAAGTGTGTGTATTATTCACGTAATCCAAGAAAAAATTGTAAAGCATCCTTATAAATCGGAGAAGGTGCTTTAAGAGCGGAATCCAGATAACAGAATTTTGGGTCAATACCGTACGATCTAAAGAGATTGTGTGCCTGAAATATTTAACTTCCCTTGCAAACAATTTACATTTCTCAGGCTTAACTTTCATACCCTTGATTTGAGAATATTCAAAACTTTTTCAAGAACCAATGCATGAAGTTCAGGATCTATAGTGAAAATTAGAATGTAATCCTTTTAAAGTTTAAAATTCACTTTATTGAAATTAAAATAAAATGAGTAAAGACAATAATAAAATTTTACAATATAATGAAGTAACTATAAGCTCAATACATTAAATTCTCTACAAAAGTATGTAAAAAAATACAAAAACATTTCTTATGGTAAATAACAGCATTGTGAAAGTTGAAACTGAGTGTGTCACAACAATGTGGAATAAATAAAACAATAAAAATAAGTGGGAGTAATTATTACAATTAATATGAAATCAACTAGGTAAGGAGGAAAGCTAAGGGGGTTTTGAAACTTCTTCAGTAAAAGACTGATGTAAATTAGTCACCAGAGCAGAGGAATCCAGAAAAGTAGTTACCGGTTACATAGTTTCTATCCAATCTATAATTATAACAAACACCCTACCACGACGAATGAAAGAAAATATTGAGAGTGTTTTTCCAATTTTTGGTTATTTGTTGAAACGCAACAGCAATTAATAAATCTACAATTTGAACATTGAACTCACATTCATTCCAGATTTCGGAAAGACTACCCAAAAAGGGGTTTGTAATGGAGAAAGAGATACGCGTGTGAAAAATGCAATTAATTTGCGCCCAGACTTGAAGCCAGAATTGATATATGCTAGGGCACTCAAATAGCATGTGTTTCAAAGTCGAATTAAAAAGGTCACATGTCTAACATGATGGCGAGATGCTGGAATTAAATTCATATAAAGCACTTGGTGTAATCATTAGCCAGCTGTAAATAAAAAACAATGTTTGGGTAGTATTAACAGGACGAGAAGTTTTGTGTCTCTTTATCCATATTTTATTCCATAAGGAAGGAGATAAAGAAGTGAGTAAGTCTGTTTCTCATAGTAACTTCAGTGATGTCTTCTGTCTGGTTTCGGAGGTGAATATATATTGTGGAGGCAGAGGGTAAAGTTGGTAACAATATTTGCAGGGATGATGGTGTGGATAAATGGGAGACGCTGTTGTGAAGGGAATTGTAAGATCTGGAGATCGTTGAGCTTGAAATTTGGTATTTAAGTTTATATGAATTAGGTAATTTAAATAAGAATTGAGCTTCAGAAAAGGGAATCAAGCAGTGGTTATGTATTAACTGAAGAGTCCATAACAAACCTTT
This sequence comes from Pleurodeles waltl, assembly GCF_031143425.1. Taxonomy (NCBI): domain Eukaryota; kingdom Metazoa; phylum Chordata; class Amphibia; order Caudata; family Salamandridae; genus Pleurodeles; species Pleurodeles waltl. Next base: position 52,970,452 of record NC_090438.1, read on the forward strand.
TTTTCCCGCCATGATTTCCAAAATATAGGTCTGTTATTACTTTTAATGAGTATGTTGTGCCAAATGGAAGATTGCAGAAATTGATCTGGGGTAGAAAGGGTAGATATAAAAATGGGGGGTGATAGTCTACAAGCATTTTTGAGAATGAGAAGTGACATGGAGGAAGTACGATGAGTAAAAGACAGAGGGGGTCATTCTGACCTCGGCGGTAAAAGGCGCTTACCGCCGGTCAGAAGGCCGCCACAACACCGCCGCGGTCGCGGTAAACCGCCACGGTCATTCTGACCCTCAAGAGGCAAACCGCCAAAAACCCGACATCAACAAAAGTCCGCCACACCAACGGCCAGTGTTAAACTGGTGAAGACCAAACCTCCACCGTCACGCCAACAGAAATACGCCCATGCCATTACGACCCACGAATCCACGCGGCGGTCTTTCAACCGCGGTATTCCATTGGCGGTACGCACCGCCGGGCTCAAAATACACATACAGCTCCAAAACACAGCCACATTGGACAATTTGAAATACACACACCTGAGACACATACACACAACACTCCCACACACCCAATTAACTATAAAACACACACCCAAATCACCCACAAACCCCTACGACCACAAATCAGAGAAGAAGCCCAGAGAGAGACAGCACAGAATAGAGAACACCATCACACAGAGGCACACTACACCATCACCCACACAACAACCATGCACAAAACACCACACACCACTACACTCACCACACTCATCACCGCAAACACCACCCCACACCTCATCCATACCACCCCAATGCACCCCAAAGACACCCCAGGTTCTCAGACACAGAACTCAGGGTCATGGTGGAGGAAATAGTTCGGGTAGAGCCCCAGCTCTTCGGGACACAGGTGCAGCACACCACCATTGCCAGGAAGATGGAGCTATGGCAAAGAATAGTGGACAGGGTCAACGCTGTGGGACAGCATCCACGAAATCGGGACGACATCAGGAAGCGGTGAAACGACCTACGGGGGAAGGTGCGTTCCATGGTATCCAGGCACAACATCGCGGTGCAGCGGACTGGCGGCGGACCCCCACCTCAACCCCCAGAATTTACAACATGGGAGGAACAGGTCTTGAACATCCTGCATCCTGAGGGCCTCGCAGGAGTATCTGGAGGAATGGACTCTGGTAAGTCTCATCTTCACTACTTCATCCCCCCCACCCCACCAGCATGCCAACTCATACCCCCACCCTCCCCCCCCACCACCATCACACATCCTCATTGCTAATGTCTCACCATCACAACCCACCCATCCCAACACCAAACCCTGCATGCCACCACAAACCATCGACACCCATCACCTAAGCATGCCCACTGCACATACCCATCTCCCCCACAAACCGCCGTCACAACAGCCCCCACAAAGGAATGCCAGCACTGGGGTACACAGGCACCCACCCATTGCACGCTATGGCACACACAGAAGCAATAACCATACTCTTATACCCCTGCAGGACCCGAACGCCACCACACCGCCCAGGAGGGTCCAGAAATGTCCATCCCACCCCCAGAAGAGGCCCCCAGTGATGACAACAGCTCTGTCTCCCTGGACCCAGATGACCAGCCCGGCCCATCGGGGACCTCGGGACAGTCGGTTCCCCTCAGACAGCCACAGGCTACAGCAGACCTACCCCCCTCTGGGAACACTAGCACAGCACCCACCCAGCGGGCCCATGCCTCTGTCTCCAGGACACGTCAATCAGCGGTGTGTCCACCACTACAGGGCACCCAGGTTAACCCACCACCCCAGCAACAACAGGGGCCTGGGGGCAGTGGTAGTGGGCACACAGTCCAGGGGACAGAGGCCCAGGGAAACAGGGGAACTGGGAGGGCTGCTGTGCGACAGGAGGGGGACAGGCCCAGGGAACCCACTCTCCACAAGGCCCTCACCTCCATCATGGGAGCATACCACCACTCCCAGGAGACGATGGCGACGGTCCTGGCCAGGTTACAGGAGATCCGGGTACTGCAGGAGGAACAGTTTATGGGGTTCAGGGAAGAACTGAGAAACATTAGTTCCGCAATGGGCACCATCGTTGTGGCTCTCAACCAGATTGTCACCACATTGCGGGACCATGTGGCACCACAAAGGGCCCCTGTCACTAGCATGGACCAGGAACAAGCTACCACCTCCGCCGGCGCTAGTGGACAGGGGGCCCCGACACAGCAACAACCAGCCACCAGAACCCCACCTCCTGCAGAAGAAGAACCACCCCGCAAGCGGGGCCTGAGATCTAGGAAGAAGACAGAGTAGGATGCCAAGACCCCCACCAGGAAAGGATACCCCCTGATGTCATCCCACTGTCCCACATTGTCACCCTGTCCAACCTTAAACTGCCCCTGCTCCACCTTCCACAGGCATATGGACAATGCACCTGTGAGACTGAGAATCTGGACTCTGCCATGGACATTCCTCCACCATCACCCATCACCGATTTTCAACCATGTCCCAAAATTGAGCACTTTAATAAACACACTTATTGCACACAAATAATCTGGAGTCTGCCTGTATTTTTGAAAATATGTATTAGACATAAACGTGCCAAAATTACCAGTTACATTGTGAGGACAACATACCACTGTCACACAGCTGTAGTCCATGGGCAAACAAAGCAGAGGTCACGCAGTGGGTCCCACATCTCTGAAATTGGAAGGGAAAGTCACAACTCTGTTAGCATACACTGGGTGAAAAGGACAGACAGTAGAGAGGCAGGAGACTGTAAGTAAATGTAAAATGCCGGTGTTGATTCTTACCTGTGTGTTATTGAAAATACTGCTGTATCACTGTGGGGGTCATTCTTACCCTGGCGGTCCGAGACCGCCAGGGTAGGGGACGGAGGAAGCACCGCCAACAGGCTGGCGGTGCTTCAGGGGCTATTCTGACCGCGGTGGTAAAGCCGCGGTCAGAAAAGGGAAGCCGGTGGTTTCCCGCCGGCTTCCCGCTGCCCCAGGGAATCCTCCACGGCGGCGCTGCAAGCAGCGCCGCCATGGGGATTCCGACCCACTTCCCGCCAGCCTGGTTCTGGCGGTTTTCACCGCCAGAACCTGGCTGGCGGGAACGGGTGTCGTGTGGCCCCTGGGGGTCCCTGCAGTGCCCATGCCACTGGCATGGGCACTGCAGGGGCCCCCTAACAGGGCTCCACATTGATTTTCAGTGTCTGCTTGGCAGTTAGAATGACCCCCTGTGTCCCTGTTGTCTGTGTCGTCCTCTTCGTCTTCCTCCTCTTCACTCTCCGCAGGCTCCACAGCTGCTACAATACCACCATCTGGACCATCCTCCTGCAGAAAAGGCACCTGGCGTCGCAATGCCAGGTTGTGAAGCATACAGCAGGCCACGATGATCTGGCACACCTTCTTTGGTGAGTACATTAGGGATCCACCTGTCATATGCAGGCACCTAAACCAGGCCTTCAGGAGGCCGAAGGTTCTTTCTATAATCCTCCTAGTTCGCCCATGGGCCTCATTGTAGCGTTCCTCTGCCCTTGTCCTGGGATTCCTCACTGGGGTCAGTAACCACGACAGGTTGGGGTAACCTGAGTCACCAATTAGCCACACACGGTGTCTCAGTAGTTGTTCCATCACATAAGGGATGCTGCTATTTCGCATGATGTATGCGTCATGCACTGACCCAGGGAACTTGGCATTTACATGGGAGATGTACTGGTCAGCCAAACAGACCACCTGGACATTCATGGAATGATAACTTTTTCTGTTCCTGTACACCTGTTCACTTTCACTGGGGGGTACCAAAGCCACATGTGTCCCATCAATGGCACCAATGATGTTGGGAATATGTCCAAGGGCATAGAAATCACCCTTCACTGTAGGCAAATCCCCCACCTCAGGGAAAACGATGTATCTCCGCATGTGTTTGAGCAGGGCAGACAACACTCTGGACAACACCTTGGAAAACATAGGCTGAGACATCCCTGATGAAATGGCCACTGTTGTTTGAAATGACCCACTTGCTAAGAAATGGAGTACTGACAGCACCTGCACTAGAGGGGGGATCCCTGTGGGTTGGCGGATGGATGACATCAGGTCTGCCTCCAGCTGGGCACACAGTTCATGTATAGTGGCTCGGTCAAGCCTGTATGTCAGAATGACATGTCGTTCCTCCATTGTCGACAGGTCCACCAGCGGTCTGTACACGGGAACATTCCTCCATCTCCTCGCAAGTCCCAGCGGACGGTGCCTAGGAAGGACAACAGCGAGCACAGAGTCAATCAACCCACAGGTAAGTTTCCACAGCTTGCACAGTACACGATTCTCTATGCATTGAATGGCTTGTATGAGTGTCGATGCAAGGCCTAGGCATGTGTGACGCAGTAGAAATTAAGCCATGTGGGCCCTTGAAATGGCGGCTGCCTGACCTGTGAAGTGCGACAATGGGATGTGAGGTCAATGCGCTGGCGTGGCACACCGTGGCGGTAGGCGGCCGAAGACCGCGGCGCAAAGCCGCATTGGTTGACATTGAACCCTATGCGTTTCAGGAGCCAATTACGAAGTGCACCGGCGGTCGCGGGACGCACCGCCGCGGTACGCACCGCCGCGGACGTGACCGCCATTTTCTATCTGCTTAATCACTCGAGACCTGATCATCCACAGGAGAGGACCTATACTGCAAGTGCTGCTGTGACCTCGGTCTGGAAGATACAATGGCTGCTGCGACTGGGGAAAGGGCCCCTGCCTTCACTTCTGAAGAATTGGAGAAACTCGTGGATGGGGTCCGCCCCCAGTATGCGCTACTCTACGGTCCTCCAGACCAACAGGTAAGTACACTGGGAGCATGCTTTGGGGGCAATGCCTGTGTTGAGTCGGGTGGATGAAAGATGATGGGGAGGGGAGCGATTGAGGCATGCATCAAACGATGGATGAGAGCATGTGCCACATGGCAAGGGTGGGGATGGGGGGCCACTCACATCGAGCATGCAGAAAATTATAATAATGTTATTTCTCCCCCTGTACATGTCACATAGGTCAGCGCCCATCAGAAAATCGACATTTGGCGTGCCATCGCCAAGGACGTCCGGACCCTGGGGGTCCACAACAGACGGGGCACCCACTGCCGCAAGAGGTGGGAGAACATCCGCCGCGGGAGCAGGAAGACCGCGGAGGCTCTGCTGGGGATGGCCTCCCAACGTAGGAGGGGTGCCACTCGTCAATTGACCCCCCTGATGTCTCGGATCCTGGCGGTGGCCTACCCAGATTTGGATGGGCGCGTGAGGACATCACAGCAGACACAAGGGGGTGAGTACCAGCACATTCTGCTATCTTAGCGCGCCGTGGAGGTGTCTGGGTGGGGGAGGAGGGCTGTGGGTATCCCTAGGCCAGGGCGATTTCTGTAGGCTAGGCCCAACCGTAAGGCATGGCCCTGTGCCCCCACCCCCCACCTCTGTAGGGTGCCAAGTACAGCTATCCATGGCCCTGTGTCACCTATGTGTGCAGTTTTCGTCCATAGGCTTGTAGGCCAAGTCCCAATGATTGAGTAGTGTACCCCAAGTGCGCGGCGTAGTGCAGGGGGCTTCTGTGTCTGTCCTCTCCGCCAACTGTGTTGCCAATGGATGCACTCAACATGTCTTCATTTCCCCCCCCCCTTTTTTGCTGCTCTTCCTGTTCATGTGTGCATTAGCATCATCAGGCGGAGGAGAAGTGGCATCGGAGCACGAGGGAGCTGCATCTCACATGGCCCTGGAGGGCCATGCAACCGACTCGGAGTTCACCAGTGAGACGGAGGGCGAGGGGAGCTCCACAACGGGGACACGTGGAGACATCAGCGACACAGACACGTCCTCGGAAGGGAGCTCCCTTGTGGTGGCGGCAACATCCGTGCCCACCGCAACAACAGGTACAGCCGCCACCCAGTGCACCAGCTCCGCCCTTCCAGCAGCCCCTCTGCGATCGCACCGTGCCCGCTCGCACATGAAGGCGGGCATCTCCTTCGCCCCAGGCACCTCAGGCCCTGCCCCAGTTACCCCTGCTGCCCTCAGTGAGGAGGTCATTGACCTCCTCAGGACGCTCATTGTTGGGCAGTCTACCCTTTTGAATGCCATCCAGGGGGTAGAAAGGGAGGTGCACCGGAGCAATGCATACCTGGAGGGCATTCATTCGGGTCAGGCTGCCCACCAGCGATCGTTCAACGCTCTGGCCTCAGCACTGACGGCAGCCATTGTCCCTGTCTCCTGTCTCCCTCCTCCAACTTCCTCCACCAGTCCCAATCCCCTGTTCCTCTGCCTATCCCAGACACACCTACAGACCAGCCTGCACACACCTCAACACCCAAGGGAAGATCATCCAGACATAAGCACCACACATCACACAAGCATTCACACAAGCAACAGCCACATGCAGACATGCCAACAGCCACTGCCTCCTCTGTGTCCCCCTCCTCCTCGTCTCCCTCCTCCCTCCCTGTGACGTCTCCACTCACACTTGCATGCACAACATCATCAGCCACTACGTCCATCACCAGCACACCCACCAGAACACTCCGCACACGTGCAGTCACCACCCCCACTGCCATTTACACGTCCCCTGTGTCCTCTCCCATTGTGTCTGTCACCCCCTCTTCCAAACCACACAAACGCAGGCAGCCACCCACCCAACAGCCATCCACCTCACGACAGCCTCCGTCACAAGCACCTGCACCCAAAGACACCAGACTTGACTCTCCTACAACCACATCCTCTTCCTCCACTCCCATACCCACTGCACCTACCCTTCCCACTGCTCCTAAAAAGTTTTTCCTGTCCAAAATTAACCTCCTTCCATCACCTGACCCACCCCCTCCATCTCGTAAGAGTCCAATCAGCACCTCAGCCACCACAACCCCTGGACCTACAAGGTCCATAGTACAGGGATATTGGAGTCCACCACCTTCAAGGGCAGCAACATCGGCCAGCAGTAAAGGGACAGCCAGCCCACCCCCTGGGAAGAAAACCAAGAAAGGCAAGGCCCGGCGCGAGAGGCCAGAGACGACAGCCTCCAAAGGCACTACCCTGGCACCGTCAGGAAGTGGGGTGCCACCTGGCACATCTACAAAGGGAGGCAAGGGCCACAGAGATTCACGGAAGGATGGCAAGGGCAGCACGGGTGACAAGTCCGGCAGCAGGCGAGCTGCCCAGGAGGGCCCCACCAGCCCCATTCCGGGTGTGAAGGAGGACACCCACGGGCCCGGGACTCCAGCACAGGAGGGCCCCGGAAGCGAGAAGTCGGATGGCGAGTGAACTCCATATATTGGCCGGATATGGTGCCCTGGAGACACATGTCAAGAACCGCTGAACAGGGCACCGCCGTCTCAAGAACCGCTGGACAGGGCCCTTCAAGACAAGCACCGCTGAACAGGGCCCTTCAAGACAAGCACCGCTGAACAGGGCCCTTCAAGACAAGCACCGCTGAACAGGGCACCGCCGTCTCAAGCACCGCTGAACAGGGCCCTTCAAGACAAGCCCCGCTGAACAGGGCACCGCCGTCTCAAGCACCGCTGAACAGGGCCCTTCAAGACAAGCACCGCTGAACAGGGCCCTTCAAGACAAGCACCAGGGCCCTTCAAGACAAGCACCGCTGAACAGGGCCCTTCAAGACAAGCACCGCTGAACAGGGCACCGCTGTCTCAAGCACCGCTGAACAGGGCCCTTCAAGACAAGCACCGCTGAACAGGGCCCTTCAAGACAAGCACCGCTGAACAGGGCCCTTCAAGACAAGCACCGCTGAACAGGGCACCGCCGTCTCAAGCACCGCTGAACAGGGCCCTTCAAGACAAGCACCGCTGAACAGGGCACCGCCATCTCAAGCACCGCTGAACAGGGCCCTTCAAGACAAGCACCGCTGAACAGGGCCCTTCAAGACAAGCACCGCTGAACAGGGCCCTTCAAGACAAGCACCGCTGAACAGGGCACCGCCGTCTCAAGCACCGCTGAACAGGGCCCTTCAAGACAAGCACCGCTGAACAGGGCACCGCCGTCTCAAGCACCGCTGAACAGGGCACCGCCGTCTCAAGAACCGCTGAACAGGGCCCTTCAAGACAAGCACCGCTGAACAGGCCACCGCCGTCTCAAGCACCGCTGAACAGGGCCCTTCAAGACAAGCACCGCTGAACAGGGCCCTTCAAGACAAGCACCGCTGAACAGGGCACCGCCGTCTCAAGCACCGCTGAACAGGGCCCTTCAAGACAAGCACCGCTGAACAGGGCACCGCCGTCTCAAGCACCGCTGAACAGGGCACCGCCATCTCAAGAACCGCTGAACAGGGCCCTTCAAGACAAGCACCGCTGAACAGGCCACCGCCGTCTCAAGCACCGCTGAACAGGGCCCTTCAAGACAAGCACCGCTGAACAGGGCACCGCCGTCTCAAGAACCGCTGAACAGGGCCCTTCAAGACAAGCACCGCTCCGCTGGGCCCTTCATCTCTGCACCGCTCCGCTGGGCCCTTCATCTCAAGCACCGCTCCGCTGGGCCCTTCATCTCTGCACCGCTCCGCTGGGCCCTTCATCTCAAGCACCGCTCTGCTGGGCCCCTTATCTCAAGCACCGCTCCGCTGGGCCCTTCCTCTCAAGCACCACCCCGCTGGGCCCTTCATCTCAAGCACCGCTCTGCTGGGCCCTTCATCTCAAGCACCGCTCCGCTGGGCACCGCCGTCTCAAGCACCGCTCCGCTGGGCACCGCCGTCTCAAGCACCGCTCCGCTGGGCACCGCCGTCTCAAGCACCGCTCTGCTGGGCACCGCCGTCTCAAGCACCGCTCCGCTGGGCCCTTCATCTCAAGCACCGCTGGCCCATTGGCAGAAGGGGCAGGCCCGGATCTGTGTCGGGCAGGGCTGCACGATGCACTCTGGGCACCATGCCTCCTCCAGTACCAGTGGAGTCTGTAATCCACTTGAGAGACTGTGGCTTTGCACTCCCCAGGATGTAACAGTGGACAAGCCACCCACTGTAGAGACTTGTGAGACTGTGGCTTTGCACTCCCCAGGATGGCACAGTGGGCAAGCCACCCACTGTAGAGACTTGTGAGACTGTGGCTTTGCACTCCCCAGGATGGCACAGTGGGCAAGCCACCCACTGTAGAGACTTGTGAGACTGTGGCTTTGCACTCCCCAGGATGGCACAGTGGGCAAGCCACCCACTGTAGAGACTTGTGAGACTGTGGCTTTGCACTCCCCAGGATGTAACAGTGGACAAGCCACCCACTGTAGAGACTCGTGAGACTGTGGCTTTGCACTACCCAGGATGGGACAGTGGGCATGGAGGCCCCTCGTGGATCTGGCATCGTGGACTCGTGGCTGAGGTGCCTCCCCTTCCCTTCCCCCTGAGGTGCCTGTAGTTTTTCTATCTGATGCCCCTGCAGTGTTCTCTCCAATGGCTTCGGGTCTCCTGTGTGGGCTTTGCCCATGTGTTGAGGCCCATCGGCCCACGTACAATGACTGAAACCCAATTTGGACAGGACAATTTACATATGTGTATATAGTTATAGATGTTTGAAAAAAAATCTTACGTAGCCTTACAATATATTTGAATTTCATGATCATTTTATTTTGTCTTTGCATTCTTCCGGGGGGTTTGGGGGGTGTCACTCTGAGTTGTTGCTCTGCATTGATGTGTAGGTAGTTGTGGGTGAGGGTGGGTGTGTCGCGTATGTGAGTGCCCGTAATCTTTTCTCCTCCCCCCTCCCCTGTGTCGTAGGTGCAGTACTCACTGTTGTCTTCTGCGCCGGCGTTCGTGCTCCTGGTAGAGGAGCAGGTAGACAATAGCTGGTAGGATGTGTAGTTCTGGTTCCATGCTGTCCAGATTCCTCGTGGAGTGTGTAGAGGTGAGCGTTTTCCCGTTCGTAGTCTGTTTCTGCTGTGTTTTTATCGGCGAGGCTCCCGCCCCGGAAAAGGTGGCGGATTGGTGAGTTGTGATAGGGTGGGCGGTACATTGTCTCCCGCCTATCTGTTGGCGGTGACCGCCGTGCTGTTTGTTTGTCCCGCCGTGGCGGTCGGAGTGTTAAAGTGGCGGTCTGTGTTGGCGGTTGCTGCCAGGGTCAGAATTCCATTTTTTTGACCGCCTGCCTGTTGGCGGGTTGGCCGCCGCATTAACACCGACCACTAGGGTTGGACTGACCCCCAGAATCTCTGGAAAAGTAAAGGGTTGAATAAACAACTCTAATTCTGCCCATAAGGGAAGATCTTCTGCAGAACTTTGATTGTAGTAAGGGGCTGAGTATTTAAAAAAAGAAAGTGGTTTGATAAGATTGAAAATTTTGAAAATTAACCCCACCTTGCTGCTTGTGGCATTGACATTTGTTGAGAGACATAGAAGGTTTTTTGTAATTCCACAAGGAAACTGTTAGGATAGAATGTTTTTTTTAAATTGAAGATGGGATAATCATTGGAATTGCAGAAAGATTGAAAAGGATTATGGGATATAATATAATTTTAATAGAATCTAGGTTACCCCACCATAAAAATAACATTGGATTCCATTACAATGTAAGTGTATTTAGGGTTAAGAGAAGGGTAGTGCCATTAAAAGATACAGGGGGTCATTCTGACCCTGGCAGTCATCGACCGCCAGGGTCGACGACCACGGAAGCACCGCCAACAGGCTGGCGGGGCTTCATTTTGTATTCCGACCGCGGCTGTGAAGCCGCAGTCGCCCAGCCGGGTCCGGCGGTTTCCCGCCATGGGGATTCAGACCCCCTTCCCACCAGCCTGTTTCTGGCGGTTTTCACCGCCAGAACCAGGATGGCGGGAACGGGTGTCGTAGGGCCCCAGAAAGATTTTCACTGTCTGCATTGCAGACAGTGAAAATCGCGACGGGTGCAACTGCACCGGTCGCACCCCTGCAACTCCGCCGGCTTCATTGTTGCAGGGCCTTTCCCGCTGGGCCGGTGGGCGCTCCTTTGGCGGGCGCCCGCCGGCCCAGCGGGAAAGCCAGAATGGCCTCCGCTGTCTTTTGAGCGCGGAGCGGCCAAGTGGCGGTTCCCGTTTGGCTGGCGGCTACCGCCGCCAGCCAAACTCGGAATGAGGGCCACAGTATCTTTAACGGAAGTAGTGAACCAAAGACCCAAATATTTAATTTCAGTTGGATTCCAAAGAAAATCTGAGGATGAAAAATCATGTTTAAAACACCATTTATTAAGCAGAAGGATTTCACACTTATCAGCCTTAAGTTTATAGCCCAAAGGTGCTGCAAAATTTGAAACCGTGTCCAGGAAAGATTGGAGGGAAGGGAGAGGGGAGGACATGTATAAAAGGATAGCATCAGCATACTGAACATTTGATGTACTTATCACCATATTTAATGCCTTGTACTTCCGCATTTTGACAGATTTGAGACAAAAAGGGTTCCAGTACTGGTATAAAAAGAAGCAGAGAAAGAGGACAACCCTGTCTAACCCCTCTGACAAAAACTGATGCTTTAGGAGAAGGGTATAAGAGAGAAATGAGGTTAATGAACTTTTGACCAAATCCAAACCGAGAAAGAGTAAAGAAAAGGAAATTCCAATCAACCCAGCAAAAAACCTTCTCTGCATCCAGAGATATAGCTGCTAATGAATGTGAATAGGTTTTGGATTTACTTAAAATGTTGAAAAAGATTTTTGTATTATCTGAGAGATGTCTGCCTTTACGAAACCAGATTGTTCTTTACCAATTAAACTAAGAAGCAAAGGGTTTAAACCTAGGTAAGGAGTTTGGCAAAAATGTTATAGTCTGAATTGACAAGGGAGATTGGCCGATAATTTTTACATAATTTAGAGTCTTTGTTGTCTTTAGGTATAAGACAAATTATAGCATCTTGAAAAGTACCAGAAGCCGATTTGGTAGTGTTACAGAAAGTAAAGAGGTTATGTAATTTAGAGATTACTGTTTTAGAAAATTGAACATAACATTCACTAGGGAAGCCCAGGAGCTTTACCTTTTTAAATGGCGTTAATTGCAGTATGGATGTCTTGAAGAGAAATATCCGTTTCAAGAGACGAGAAGTTCGTATTTGGATTCAAATCTTTATGAATGTTGGATAGATAATGGTCAAAGTCAAAACACGTGGGATGATTTTCTGGAGTGTACAACGTTTTGTAATATTTAGAAAACTCTGATAAAATGTCTTTGTCCTTACATGCTGGAGCTGTCCCATTACATAAGAATGTTCCAGTTTCAGTCTGTTCTTGCTTTACTTTGAGATAGTTTGCTAAAGGTTTGCCTGCTTCTTTTGGCCCCCATAATATTTAGCACTTGACTTAAGCAAGTAGGAAGCAGCATTTTCAATAGAGATTTTGTTAAATTTCAATTGAACTTTAATTAGTTCATCTCAATTAGACTTAGTTTTGGATGTAGAATAGGATTGATCTAATACTTTAATGTGTTTCATGATGTCTAAGGCCTTTTTTAGCAGCTTTCCTTTTGTTAGAAACATAACATAGAATGAAGTCTCTTGATGCAGCCTGTAAAGAATCCAAGACGATTTGAAAATAAACCTCAGGAGATTCATTCAGAAGGAAGAAGTCATATATAAAAGTTTGAAAGCATTCATTGAAATTAGTATCTAATAAAAGAGAAGTATTAAAACACCAACATCTTACTTTGAGGGTGATTGGAAGAAAATATAAATCTAAAGTGACTAGGGGATGATCTGAAATTTAGATGGTTCCTATATCTGCATGTAATGTGTGTTGAGAGAGAGCTTTAGAAACAAACAGATAATCAATTCTGGATTGTGAGAATAGACAGGGGAGAAGAAGGTATACTTGTGAAGAGATTGGATTGCTGAGACGCCATGAGTCTATGTGGGATCACTGTTTGATAGCTGTAGTAAATTGTTTATTATGGACGAAGGAACAAAAGTAGCTTTGGAGTGGTCCATTACTACATTACAATCCACTCCAAAAATTAAATATTCATTGGTCAGAGACATTGAACTATGTGTAATGATGGGCCAGAAGACTTTGTCAAAATGTGTGGGGGCATAAAAATTAAAAATTGTTATTGGTATTTTATTTATGTTTAGCCGTAATAAAGGCCATCAACCATCTGTGTCTAGTTCTTGTGATAGCTTAACATCTAAGGTCTTTTTACAATGGACAATAACTCCATTACATTTACCTGTCCCTGGTGACGAGAAAACATACCTCACCCAATTACAAATACGTTTTTGAACCTCTGTATCAACAATATGAGATTCTTGTAATAGTACAACATCCACATTTAGTTTATCTAGGTGTGTATGTACTCTTTGTCACTTAATGGGCGAGCCTAAGCGACAAAGGACTGGAAACATTTTCTAACTCCTCAGCATGTTTTCTCATTTGCAACACCTCAGATTGTAGATTTTGAACAGTATGCACAGTATATTCAAGGTTGCTAACTCTTTGTTATTGTTTAATATTTGCAGTTTCTTGTTGGTATCTTCCATACAGGATTTAAGGGCTCGGATTTCCTCAAGTAAGAGTTCCATTTAGATAATGCTGGACAGTTTGATGGGAGGTGGAGGGTCTTTCTTAACCCGTTTGGGAACTTGAATGGTATTTGAATTCTGTTTGGAAGCCATTTTGATTTTAGTAGTGATAGTTTCACTTGAGGGTGGAGTAGATGAAGAGGCAAAATCTTGACTATTGCCCCCCATATTGTTAGCAAGCGCCGAAAATGAGTTAGTAGTGGCTATCGAGAAATTTTTTGATCCAATAGATATGTTAGATGAGAGGCGTCTCAAACGTCTGGTTCTTCCCAAAACGTAAAGATAGAGAAATGGCTGCTTTATAGCTTTGTTATGTAGAGGCTATTACTTTATAGAGGATTTGCAAAGCAAATTAATGTGAGGAGGTTTCAACTTGATATTATTACGGTATTACTGTTCATGCGTGCTAGCATATATAAAGGAAGCAGAAGACATCCAATAAAAAGTGTGATTATACAATGTTAACCTACTATAGACCATTTCTGAGGTATTTGTTATTTTCAGGACACTGCTAAACAATTCAAAATGGAGCGTGTGACATCTCCGTCACTTTGTTCGCCTTGTTTGAAGTAAAAAAATAATAATAATCGCAATGGCGAGCTGAGCAAACCTTCATGAAGCAGTGTGATTCCTGTGCAGGATGCCAGTGAATTTGGGAGGTTTTAGTTGCCGTTGTGTGGTGTCGGGTCCATTCTCCCCCACGGCTGTGGTGAAACGTATGAGGGTGTGGCCATCTTCAAACGGCGCCAAGCCATGCCCCCCTAGAATGTCATTCTGGAAAGCTTGAACACTTGGCAGATCAATATTGAGCAAATCCATCAATTTAAAAAAAAATGCTTGTAAAAGAGGGAAGACTAAATAGTAACGTAAGTATGGTATGCCGAATGTGGTGAGGTCTTGGGATTTGCTTAGTGAGTGGAACCTGAGACAGAATGTAGATGAATAGTGGAAAATACCTTGCCTCACTTAAACTGGCCATCATCTCCGGGCTGCAAGGCAAGGGGCAGCAATTCACCACTATGTTTTGTTTAACTTGTGTGAGTTGGCACACAAACGCTGATCAGCTTACCATTTGCATGTCAGAACAACTTGAAATACACATTCTGACAAGTTTGTGTGTTTTATTAATCACCCTTTCCTTGCGTAAAGACATTAATAGCAACTTTAAATCACTCCTAACATTCAGAGGCACAGATCTTACTTTATGTATCATTGGTAATGCATTTATTCTTAATTTAATGTTGTGTTCATAACCCTTAATGGTTCCAACACAATTGCTAAACACCTCTGGAAACTTAGCAACCATTTGCTGAGAGCAATGTTCATCAATATTCACTGCCAGTAAAGGTAAATCTCCCACAGCAATCAGGTTGTCTGACTCTGGTTTTAGAAAAAGACCAAGGCCCACATTATGAGTTTGGCGGTTCTCGGGCAAGACCGCCATGCAAAATCCCGCCGCCATCCCGCCAACACAATGTGTGCCGTGTTCCGAGTTACAAACACCAACCTGACGAAACACAGCCAGAAATCCAAAACCGCCAGTGTTACTGATGGCGAAAGAGCGACTGACCATCTGCCCGGCCCGCCACGCCGACACAATTCTGGCCGCCATATTATGAGTTGAAAGTTAGCCCAGCTGAACATGCACGCCGGCAAACCATTGGCTCTGCTCGCCGCGGCGGGCCAGGAAATCACCGTCAATAGAAGGCAACGGCAGATTGGACAGCCCAAGTACCACACACCTGAAACACATACACACACCTGTTCACCGCACTATAATATACACACCCTCACACCCCTACAAACCTTTGCAAATATCACCATGAGCTAGAGACCCAACGACCCATGAACCACTGCACACTGAGCTTAAATATCACACGTTGCACGCACCCCCACGACAACCATCAGCCCGCACTACACCTCACACACATAACACGCCCCCCACAACATGTCATGCCCAGAGCACCCACGCTTCACCGACAATGAGTTGTGGGTCATGGTGGATAAGATCATCAGAGTAGAGCCACAACTAATGGGAGCACAAGTCCAGCAGACATCGATAGCCAGGAAAACAGAGCTATAGCAGAGAATCGTCGACAGGGTGAACGCAGTCAGCAGCTACCCACGCACAAGGGAGGATATCAGGAAGAGGTGGACCGACCTCAGGGGGAAGGTCCGTTCCATGGCGTCCAGGCACAACATCGCACTCAACAGGACTCGCGGTGGACCTCCACCTCCTCCCCTTGACTTGACATCCTGGGAGGAGAAGGTCTTGGACATCATGCATCCGGAGGGCCTGACTGGAATCATTGGAGGGCTTGACTCAGGTAAGGAAACAACTCCCCCCGAGCACTAACCACTCCAGTCTTGCATGCCTCCCAACCACCCACCACTCCCCATCCGATCACAAACCACAAGATTGCACCCCCCCACTATCACCCCACCTTCCAACTCTGCATGCCACACCACCCCTCTCCCACCATCCACACACCCACCCCGCACAATGCATGCTAAACCTTCACTATATACTACCGCTCCCACAATCCATCACTACGCACACTGGATCCGAGTCACACTCACACCTCACAATGGAGCACCCGCATGGGCAACCATCCCACAGCCCACCCTGACTGCTAGCCAACACTGCCTCACCATCTATGCCAATTACAGCAATGTCAAACAGCAGACTCACGACAACAAATGAAATGACAAGCATGACCCAAAGCCCATACACCATGCAGTGTCTGCATTGCTGCAAATGTCATTGCCATCCCTGGGTAACCAATCCACCCACTGCAAGCAGCACACCATGACACCACAACGACATATCCATGTACCAACTCTCACCCTTTCCATCCACAGTTCACCCTGCTACTGCCACCCAGCAGAGGATGGCAGAGTCAGACTGCCCTCCCCAGGATGAAGGCCCCAGTGAATGTCTGGAGGACGACAATTTGCCTAGGCCATCTGGGGCGAATGGCCAGTCCACCCTCTGCATCCTCAACCTGGACACCCCGGTCTCACCCTCCTGTGTGGCTACAACACCTCAGCTAGCCCCTCCTCCCCAAACCTGTGCCTCAGGGACCAATCAATTAGAGGTGTGCCCCACAGTACAGAGGCCTGAGTCAAGGGCACCCGCCATAGACAATGAAGGCCCTGGTGCTACTGGGAGTGGGCACACTGTGCCAGGGGGACATGCACAAGGGGCCAGGGCTAGTGGGAGGGGAACTGTGGTCCAAGGGAGGGGGCAGCAAAAACAGCAGACTGGCCAGGAGCCCCTCACCCAAGTCCTGGGTGCGTACCACCAAACCCAGGACACCATGGGCCAGATCCTCGCTACCCTGCAGGAGACCAGAGGCAACAGAGGGAGAACCATCAGGAAGCCATGCAGCAGTGGCAGACCCACAGTGCCACCATGGCCTCAACAGCAGGGGTGCTGGTGGACCTAACCACCACCCTGTGTCAGTCCACCTCCCACCAGCAGGCCCCTACCATCAGCCTAAGCACTTCTGGGCCAACCCCATCAGCCGCAGCCAGTGGAATGGAGGCCCAGCCACAGGACACACAGGACACAAGCACCCCTTCCCCTGTAGCTGAGGAGCTCCCACTCAAGCGAGGACGTCCAACCAGACAACCAGCCTGCACTGATGCCAAGACCAAGACCACCGCCAGGAAGTGAGCCACTTCTGGACATACCCCCTTGTGCGTCTCAGCGACACCCTGTTGACTATCCACTGTCAGAACTCCGTTTTCCAATTCATACTGGACTTCAACTCCCCAAAGGTGGGCTAACTACTCTGATGATCCCACTCACCATTACCCCAGTCATCAGCCCTTGCACTTATTAAATCATAATAAACACCTTTGAGCACAGTACTGCCTACGTCTTTATTTACCATGAGTATAAAATGTACAGCCATGACGTGTAACAGCCAGACCATTGTCCTACCAATGTATGTGACAGTGCCAGAAGGGGGAGCAATCATTGACAAGTTCAGCAATCCAGTTTACAGCACCACAAGCAAAGTAATGTGTACACCCAATGCCCACATTGAACTCTGGTAGCAGCCGTGCACACTGCAGAGATTGCAACTGGTTACTTAGCATGGCTGTTACACATACCTGATGTCAGTGAAAGTATTGTTGCATCAGCTCTGCTCTGGCATCAGCTGCATCCTCTTCCTCATCACTCCCAATGTCCCCTTCATCAGCCACTGGCAGAGCTGCACCCTCCTCAGCATCCAGTAATGGGATGTGACGTCTGAGAGCCAAATTGTGTAACATGCAGCACGCTACAATGATCTGGCACACTTTTGCTGGTCTGTACCGTAGGGCCCCTCCAGTGAGGTGCAGGCACTGGAATCTGGCTTTCAGCCCTCCGAAGGTGCGTTCGATTACCCATCGGGTCCCACCATGGGCCTCATTGAAACGGTCCCCTGCTGCTGTAGTCGGATGCCTGAGAGGTGTCAGTAGCCATGGCAGGTTGGGATAACCAGAGCCACCAGTGTGCACAGAGGTAATAGGCATGTTGGAAACTCTAGGTAAAACTGGAAGGTGGTGTAGTGTGCAGAATACAGAGACACACATATGACACATTACATACCGATGAGCCAAGCACGATCCCTTTGCAGTGGTGCCATCAGGTGTGGGATGCTGCTGTTCCACAGAATGTACGCATCATGCACTGAACCTGGGAACCGGGCAGTCCCTTGTGTGATGTAGTGGTCTGCGAGACATACTACCTGAACATTGGTAGAGTAGTAGTTATTACAGTTCCTAAACACCTGTTCACTCCTCCTGGGTGGCACCAGGGCAATGTGTGTCCCATCAATAGCCCCGATCACATGTGGCACATATGCGACAGCGTAGAAGGCTAATTTCACAGTGGGCAAATTGTTACGTTGGGGGAACCTGATGTAGCTGCCCATATGTTTGAGTAGGGCACATAGGACGTACTTCAAGACGTGGCTGAACATGGGCCGGCAGCCCAGCCCACTGTAATTTTGAAGGACCCTGAGGCAAGGAAGTGGAGGACTGCCAACACTTGTACTGTGGGTGTGATGGCATTGGGATGACGAATACCTGGCCGCAGATCCGGCTCCAATAAGCTCACGAGCTCCATTATGGTCTGACGGTTCTGCCGATAGCATTGGATGATGTGCCGCTCCTCAAGGGTGGCAAGATCGACCAGGGGCCTGTAGACAGCTGCATTTCTCACCATCATTCTTCCACTGTACCTGGGAATAAGAGGGAGTAGCAATCATTATGTGCATTAAGGACTGTGTGGATGCAGTGGAGATATGCACAGGTCACTGTTAAACATCCGTGCCCCACCCCATGAACCCCCCTCTATACACATTGTAGTTCTAAAATGGCAGCCGCCTGTCCTGCATGCAAAGTACAGATGGAAGTGAGCGAATCCTGCCAGCTTAAGACTTCAAGGTGATAGGCGGGCGCAACTGCAGTGCAAATCCTCATTGGTTAACATGGTTGCCTATGGGAGACATGAGCCAATGGCGATCACTGTTGGGGCTTAAGGTGCTGTTCGGGAGGCCGTGACCGCCATTTCAAGTGCTCATGTTCAATTGACTCCTGGCACTCGTGCGAAGTAGACCTCCACTGCATGTGCTGCTGTGTTCTGCCACTGGTAGCCAAGATGCCAGGTGCTGCAGGGGATAGGGCCTGGCCTTCTCACAGGAAGAACTAGAGAAGCTAGTGGAGAGTGTCCTACCCATGTATGCCCAGTTATAACGGGCACCAAGGCAGCAGGTGAGTCCACAATGATTGTACTGTCTGTGAGTGGGTACAGATGGGGACGGGGGCCATGGAATGAGGATGAGTGACTTGTGGAAGGGCCTGGCTGAGGGCTCTGAGGCCAACTGGAAGGTTGATATGTGCGCATGTCCATAAGATGTGCTGTGTCCAATGCAGTCCCTTAGATGCCACGCTACATGACGGTATCCTATTCTCCGTGTCATCCCTGCAGATGAGCGCCCATCAGAAGAAGGGGATTTAGCGTGCCATCTCCAAGCAAGTGCGGACCCTGTGGGTCCATGCCCGGTGGAGCACCCACTGCAGGAAGCGATGGGAGGACCTGAGAAGCTGGGCGCGAAAGACTGGTAAGGCCCAACTGGGTACATCCTCCCAACAAGGGAGGGGTGCACATCGGACCCTGAAGCTCCTGATGTCCCGCATTTTGGCGGTGGCGTACCCTGAGGTGGATGGGCGCTTAAGGGCAGCACAGCAGCCACAAGGGGGTGAGTCCACATTCATACTCAGGTCATGTGGTGCGTGATAGGTGCACCCTGTGCAGTGTGTGATGGCAGTGGAATGTGTGCTAGGTGGCTACTTTCGGACTAGGCCTCGGACACTCTGAGGTTGGATATGCTATATCCATGTGTGAAGATGCCGTGAAGGATGTGAGTTGAGGTAAACTGAACTGCTAAAGAGTATCGATGATATGGCAAATGTGAAGTAGATGAGATGGCTATTTGTTTTGGACAGGGATCCTGCATCTGGAGTTCATACACAATGTACTCCCAACTATCCAGACTGTATTGCTGGGGCCATATCCCCATTTGCTGGATGCTGGCATGTGGCGTATGTGTAGTTTGCGTAGTCTGATCTTGCCCTCTCAACCGTCCCACGCATCCGCAGAACTACAACCGGCGGTAGATCATTCTTGCACCTCGCTGTCAAAACGTGGAACACTCTTCCCACACACCTGTGCCAGACGAAAGACCTCCTCACCTTAAGGAAACTTCTCAAGACCTGGCTGTTCGGGCAGTAGCAGCACCTCCCCTCCTTCCCCCCACCACCCTCAGCACCTTGAGACCCTCATGGATGAGTAGTGCGCTTTACAAATTCCTGATTGATTGAAGACTGAGGTTGCACATCACACAGCTAGATGTGCATGGGTTATGTGGCTGTGCAAGTATGCCTCCAAACGCCCGTAGAGTATATACTTTGGGTCTTGTGATCATGAGGATGAGTGAAAATCATGTGCATGGCAGAGATGGCATGCATGGGCTGCTATTGGAGTTGCATGTGTGAGTGAAGGCACGGCAGGTCATGACATGGCATTGGAGTATGTTGTAGTGAGTTGTGTTAGGCTGTTGAGCTGACATTGACCATTTGCTCCCTTTCTCTCTTTCTCCCACCCTGTCTGTCACTGTACCACCCTCTCTCCCTGTCCTCCTCTCTCTTTGTGTGCATCAGCATCATCTGGCAGAGGAGAAGGGGCACCGGCGAGTGGGGAATCTGCATCCCACGGGACCTAGGAGGCTGGCACCAGTGGAGCGGAGGGGACAAGTGGGACGGAGGACGAGGGAGCACCACGGGTGTGACAGGATTAACTACACCATCATCCGGTTCTACCTCCGATGGTGACTCCCTGGTGGTGGCAGAACCTTCAGGCCCCATGCCTGCACCATCCATGTCCGCCACCCCCTTTACCGGCACCGCCCTCCCTGTAGCTCCCCACCCAGTTTTCCGTGCCTGCTCATCCAGGAGGATGGGCATCTCCTTCGCCGCAGGCACCTCTGCCCCTGCCCCAGTCAGCCCTGCTGCACTCAACGAGGTCCATCTCTGTTGGGCAGATGACCATCGTGAATGCCATCCTGGGACTGGCATCCCAGATGCAACAGTCCAATGCATTCCTGGAAGTCACTCACAGTGCCCTGTCTGCCTTTCAGAGATAGTTTCAGGCTCTGGCCTCCTCATTGACGGCAGCCAGTGTTCCTTCTTCTTCCGTCGCCCCTCCAACTAACTGTTCCCACTCCCACATTCCTCTCCCACTTCCCATCCAAACCACACCTTCATTCCAGCATGCATCCCCTCCAACAGACCCAGAGCGCAAGGACCATCACATGCACCACAGATGCCACCACCGCCATCCACACAGCCACCATTCAGACGCTCACACAACAACATCCACTCCCTACACTGACTCCCCCACCTCCTCCAACCTTACAGTCACTTCGCCACTCACATATGCAGACACCACATCATCACTCCCAGGTCCAGACACATGTTCCTTCACTGCCACCATCACCACAACAGCAGTCCCCCATGCATGCACCCCATACACCACATCCGCACGCACCACAACAGTCACTACAACCACATGCAGCACATCCACCCTACCTGCAGACATCACCCCAACATTCACTCACACTTCCCCCCTTCCATCTCCCTGTGTCTCCTCCCCTCCTCCTCCCAGTACACATATGTGCCCACACTCATCCACCCAACACACACCCAGCACACGTCTTACACCCACGCACCAGCACCCAAACCCCATCTAAGTACACACCTGTCAACCATCCCCTCTACCTCCACTCCCAAACGTCTTACTCATGACCTACCCACTGCCCCTGAAAAAAGATTCCTCTATGAGTTTTCCCTGTTCTGGTCCCCTGGTCCAGTTCCTGCCCCCCCAAACGCACTGCTACCCTGGCCAGACCCGTGCCTTCCACCTTACTGTCCTCCTCTAGGCTGAGCCATGCCCCGCAGACAGCAGTCTGCAGTGCTGCCCCTATAGGCACCCCTGCCCCTCACACCTCCAGCCCTGGTAGCACTCCATCTGGCTCCCCTGCTGTCGTGGCCTCCACCTCCGTCCCACCAAAGAAGGCAGGTAAGCAGGGCAGGGCTAAGGTGTCCCCCCGTAAGCGGGACAGTTCAGAGGGGAAGCCTGGTGGCAGGAGGAGGGACCCCCCATCCAAAGCATGATCATTTCCCCCTCCATCCCTGAGGTGCCTGCATGCCCCATTGATGCCCTTACCGTGTAGAGGTCTGCACATTGCAGTCAGGAGTCAAGTTGGACAGTCCCTATATGCCCAGTGTGCCCGTGACATTTGCACAGTGGTGCACTGGCCCTTGTGGCATTCTGTACATAGTTTTATTCATTACGCTTTCATCCTTACAAATGATATTCATCTGTAATGGCACCATTGGTGTCGCTGCTGCATCGCCTGTCTTGGCTTTCCTTGTGCTTGTGTGTGTGGTGACTGTGCGTTTGTGTGTATGTGTACTAATGTCCTTCCCTCCAGTGTGTGCTAGGCTGGGGTACTTACAGCTGGTGTCTATGTCGGCGTCGCTGTTCCGGGATGTCAATGGCCAGCAGGAGCATTGGGAAGACTTGCGATTTGCTTGCCATAGTGCCTATGGACGTGCGTGTGTTCCAGAAGGTGAGTGCTTTCTTTCATGTTGTTCGTTTACGCTATGTTTTTCGAGGCGGTTTAACCGTGCCGGATGTCTTGGCGGTGTGCAGCCTTGTAATACGGTGGGTGGAAACTGTCTCACCGCCAGCCTGAAGGGGCCTTCCATCGGCAACAGCAGTCTGTCCACAGTGGCAGTCCGGACGGAAACTTGACTGTGTTATGCAGCTGCCTTCCCAGTATTCGTAATATGGCGGTCTATACCGCCGGGCCCGTGGCGGGGCAACTGCCATCTCCAATGCGGCAGTCCACTGACCACCAAACTAGTAATGTGGACCCTAATCTTACTAAGGCTATTCACCCAAGTATGTCATGTCCTTTTATGGCCACATAAATTATGGTTTCAATTGACCTTCCCAAATACTCAACCACACATACAAAGAACCCAAGCATATCAATATCCTGATCCCCAAATTTGTTTTGGTTAATATCAGTGCTATTACGTTTTTGACTCATTTGTCTATGCCTAAAGAAAGTTGTGCCAGAAATTATTATCTGGCCCCAGCATACCCAATAACCTTTAGTGCGACATGCATCAAACGTAGGCTTCTTGATCTTTCTAGATGAAGTCTTAATTACATACACTCCCGAATTAAGAGTCAGAATAAAATGGTGCAGCCTATTCTCACACTCACAAACTGCTTCAATACCTATTTTGGTGTTATTATTGTTGGCTTTACATGCGACTAGAAAATACTCTGTTTTCCTGCAATTGTTAAATTTGTTGTCCAAACCTGGGCAATTTGGGTTGTTGCTGAACTGGTTTCTATAGCCACATCTATAGCAAGTATTCGTCTTTTCCCAATTGTATGTTTTATAGAATTTACTGCGCATAAATTCTTCGTTTATTAGATTACTGGTGGCAAACTCTCACATCTTGATAAAGCTTTAACTGAGACCACTGATCTTTCGGTGCTTCTAGCTATCACCACTGTCTCTATCAAAGTAGATTTTCTACAGGTTATCAAACGTTCATGATTTCTTTTCTAAAAAAAACAATTAAAAACAAATTGATCTCTTATAAAACATCTACACCATTCTCTAGTTATCACTAGTGACGGCTAAAATGTGTAGCACAGCTATATATTCCTCAGCATTTCCATCTCTTGCTAGTTTGCTTTGGAAAAAGTTGTGGCATTCAAGTAACACACTTGATTCTCAGAAAATAGTTTCTTCAGCCTTTCTATGTCTTCTTATTAGACATGTCAAGTGCCAAATTGCCCTTGGGGTCCTCCAACTTCAGGCAAATTGTCAAACACCCTTTGTCCTGCAGAACCAAGATGATTAAAATGTAGTGCAATTTTTCTAGGTTCATCATACTTCACAGCTTCAATAGCCAGAAGATAATTGTTGAAAATTCACAGCCACTGTGGCATATTTACAAGCCCCTAGCCCAACCAGAGCGTTACTCTTTGTGACGCTCCAGTGGCACTGCGTCATATTTACAAGGCAGCGCTACGCCACTTTTTGTGGCTTAATGCAGCCTTGTAGATATGGGCTGCCCGACCGAGTTTTCTCCGGCAGAGGGGCATGCAATGGGCATTGCTGTGGGAGTTCCACCGCAACACCCATTGCTTTTGACGCTGCCCCAGATTTACAAAGAATTGAAATCTGAAGCAGAGCCAAAAACTAACGCCACACCAGGGGTGGCATTGGCATGGCGCAACGAGGAGAAATCAATTTATTTCTCTGCGTTTTTTCTTTTCTCTATGTGTGCTGTATTCTGCAGTACATATAGAAAGAGCAAAACACCATGAATGATTGTTTATGTGCAGAACGGTGTCCCTTCCTGCACATAATCAATCATTCCCTTCAACTCAGATATCCTTGCACTATGGTACAAGGATGCCTGCGTTGGCAGCTAAATTTAGCACCAGTGCTAGGGGATAAACAGAGGTGTGCCTTATTTTTTTGTAAATAAGTTGCATCCCTGCGTTTCTAAAGTGACACAGCGTGGCGCTGCCATTTTTGCACAGCGTTGCCCTGCACCACTTTCTAGTAAATATGCCCCTTTGTTTCCACTTGTTCTCTATGGTTTACCTGGTTATTGTGAAATGTTGGAGACTACAATACATGCTGAACAGAGATCATTGTCTGAAGGAGTGTTATATTTGTTGGAATGTAAATTACTATGGAATAGACTATGACGAAGTAATAATGGCCACAGTTCTTTTTTGCAAGTAAAATTTCCAAACATAAAGTCACCAAAAGTATTCCAAAGGCGATTAAAAAAAAAATCTTAATGAAATAGAGTTCCACTCCAACATAAAACGCATCCAACTGAGAATGCCACGCCAAAACGACGACGTGTGACGTCACGCTGACGTCTGACGTCACCAGGGCAGACCTGCACGTTGAAGAAACCAAGAATGCTGGCACGGACACCGACAATGCGCCAGGACATTGAAAATACAATAAAATAAAAGTTCTGAAAGTTTTGGGCACTGAGTCACTCACCAAATGGGTCAGGCAGTGACTCCTACTGCTCAAGTAATCCTTTGTAACGATTTTCCAAATAAAAGGTCTGTGGGCTTCAAAGTTGTACCAAATTGCTTGTCACCAAAATGCGGTGTGCAGGAAACACCATAAGAGTGGAGAAGTCTTTTAAGTTCAAAACTAGTTTATTAGCAATAGGGAGAAACCTGCAACCTGCAACATGTCTGGCAGTATCAGGAGCTCACAGCTGCTAAACACAAAGCTCCGAAGATCCTGAACCTTGTAATGTTCCTTCTTATGCAGGACTGGAATGTAATGCTTGGTATGCTCAGTTCTGTTTGAGCGGGGGCATTCCCTCTTCCGGAAGTAACTCGTGGACTGGCAGAGAGGGAGGCCATGCTCGGTTCTGTGTCTTCAATCAACCTTCTTTCATTGTCAAAAGTATCCTGGATTTGTTCATCACAACATGTTTTTGCTGATGTTTGGAGGCACTGCATTAGTGTCAACAGAACTCAGTGGCTTCTGGGGAACGAGCTCAAGTGATTTCTTAGGTAATATTCCTGAGGAATTAGGATTAGGGAGTAGTCTGCCGAAACCGTGCTGGCATGTGGCTGGATTACGTTGTGTGGACTCATGAGTGCCAACACATTCAGGATTCTGACGTCCTCTTGCTTTGCCCCCATGAGGTTATATGTTAGCCCCACATGCACAAGACAGATTCAATAGAGTTAGTTCGAGCTTTGTGCTGTGTGGCTACTCACCCGCTTTAGCACCCACCCCGTAGCTGCCACTGTTTATCGCCAAAATCCGTAGCCCCAATATTTGACCCAGTAACTTATAGGGGCCCGTCAACTGTGGAAATCATCCACTTTGAGGGCCTGCATAAGGATTGGGTGATTGTGTCTCAATGTCACATGTCTAGAGGTGGATCCCCATGACCTGCCAATAACATTGTTTTTACTGGTGAATCATGTCATGTGACTGTATCTCTGAAAAACCTGCTGGGTTGGAGAATTACTTAGACAAAGCATAGCTCTTGGTGTTCTACGGTCAGCTGTGTTAGAGGAAAGACCTCAAGCAAAATATAGCTTTGGAGTCCCGTGGTCATGGATGCTCGTTATTAACACCACCACCCTTCTTTCCTTGCTCAAACTGGTGATCCACCTGTTGAGTGGGAGGAGTTGGTGGATATTTTTGACAACTATCTTGAAGCACTGGATGGTCAGGATTTTCATCCAAGCAGGAAAAAGGCATTATTGCTGAATGCATTGGGCAAGGAAGGACGACATGTCTTTTAGTACTTGCCTCCGTTGTCAGTCAAGAGGGTCAGTCTCCAATGGATATGTATAGTGAAAAAAAGAAAAAGACGAGTTGAGATTTGCTAAAGGAATTAATGGAGACATAGGCCCTCATTATGAACACGGCGGTGTTTACCGCCGTGTTCAGGCTGGCGGTCATTCAACTGACCGCCAGCCCCCCTGGGGCTCCGCCGGCCGCATTATGAACATTTTGCTGGGCCGGGACATTGCTGGGGGCTACACATGGAGCTGCCGTCAATGCCTCTGTGAGACGGGTGCAGCTGCACCCGTCGTGCAGATCACTGCCCGTCAATCAGGCAGTGACCTGCGCAATGGTCCCCAGAGCACCCCTTCCACCAGCCTTTCCCTGGCGGGTGAACCCACCAGGGAAAGGCTGGGGGCAGGAGAGATCATTATCCGAAGGGCAGCAGCGCTGCCCTTCGGATAATGATTTCTTCCACGTCAGGCTGCCTGTCGGAGGCAGCCTGGCGGTGGAAGAGGGCCGACTATGGCGGCCCATAATGTGTTCATTATATGGCAGGCAGAACCGCAGGGGTTCATAATGACCCCCATAAATTTTACACGCAGCCACAGAGGCCTGGAGAGTCAGTTAATAATTTTACATCTAGCCTACAGGAACTGTCGATAAAATGTCAATTTTGTTCTATGACTGACAGAATGATTAGGGATCAATTGAAGGAAAATGTGGGCTGCCAAAAATTCTCCTTTAAAGGATGCAATTCAACAATTATCAATGAGTTTTACCTCTCACCCTACAGCCCTTTTACCAAATATTTTAGTTCTCAAACTTCATAGCATCCTTCATAGATGAGGAAAGCTTTAAGGCAACATCCAGCGACGACTGACAAGAGACACCTGGTACCCTTGCATGTCCCTAAGGAGCAGAGAGCATCGCAGGATCTTATGAAAGCAAGAAGGATGTAGAACTTGTTCTTTCAAATAGTGGTAATGCCATAAGCACTGGCTAGCTATTAATGTGGATGCCCACTCAAGTATTAACAGGTTGGTGGCAACTTCTGAGGTGAACCCTTTTACTGCTGAATGCCTGGGGGGTAAGTGCCGCTCGTACTGCTGAATTACTGGGGGTAAGGGAACCTATTACTGCTGAATGGCTGGGGGAAAGTATCCCTCGTACTACTGAATGGATGGGGGTAAGTGTCCCATGTACTGCTGAGTGGATGGGGGTCAGTGCCCCTCGTACTGCTGAATTACTGGGGGTAAGTGCCCCTCGTACTGCTGAATGGCTGGGGGTAAGTGTCCCTCGTACTGCTGAATGTCTGGGGGTAAGTGCCCCTCGTACCTCTGAATGGCTGGGGGTAAGTGTCCCTCGTACTGCTGGATGGCTGGGGGTAAGTGCCCCCCGTACTGCTGGATAGCTGAGGGTAAGTGTCACAGAACGCCAACACTGGTCCACTGGACAGTACTTGAAGCTGAAATACTTGGAGCTAAAATTAACTCCCATGATAGTGAGTCCGCGTACGACCGCAAATGTAAGGGACCTGCTGAGCCGCAGCGGGTAGACACTTCCACACTGTGCCCCGGGGGAACTACGATTTCTTATGAAGACGTTGAAATGCTTCCTGTTAGTTTTTTTATGTCTAGAACACCGATATCCACCCTGTGCATTAAAAGTGCGCCTTTATATACTGTACCTATGTTCACACATTCATGAGCACTGAGTAGTATGTCACTCACTTATTAGCACCAGTTATTTATGTTTTGATGGAATAAATATATTTTCCGAAGTAGTAGTGATTGCTTCAGTTTCCAACTATTCATTTCCATGAGTACAATTATGTACCACAGAGGGTCCTGGGTGGTGTTTGCAATTGAATGACTCCCACGGGACCTCTTGTTCTGCATTCCACAATCACCCTGCTCCTTGTGCATGTAATGTTGGTTAAAGTTCAGGTCTGGCTTTTAATGGAGACCAGGAAATGCCTGACTTTAGACACCAGGATATACCCCTGTTTACTGTTTACTGCTGACGTTTCATTTCTACACTTTACCTTTCGTTGTCTGACTCCCCTTCCTGTAAGCAGCACCTCCTTACCCAGTGTCTTCTACACACGTGGTCCCTCCGCTGTACCGTAGGCATGCGCCTTACCGTACCTCGCTCTGGATGGGCACCGCTATATGGTCGCTGTGATCTTAGGAAGGGCTGATCCTTGAGATGAGTATGGAAAATATGTCTTGAGATTTTAAAAAAAGCTCTGAAAGATGAAAAGAAATTGGAGATACCCATAAGGGCTATCAGAAATCCTTTATAAGAGCCCCACTCCTCTTGAACTATGTAAAGCTAAATTTAATCTCAATTCTCGCTTCCTATCACAGGCTGAATATGTATTACTATAGATTAGACAGGAAACTTTAGGGAAAGGCGGGTAGATTTTTGGCAATTCAGCTTCATCAGAGAGAATCGATGTCTGTTTTTGCAGTAACAAGTAATGGTCATGCCTACTCACCCAAGAAAAACAACTTTATCTTTTTGTTTACCAGTTCATGTGCTTTGGGTCACATCCACGCCTTTCATTTTCAGGATAGATTCTTCAATCAATCAATCAAAGGATTAATAAAGCGCACTACTCACCCGTTAGGGTCTCAAGGCGCTGGGGTGGGGGAGCTACTGGTCGTAAAGCCATGTCTTGAGGCGTTTCCTGAACGTCAAGAGGTCTTCGGTCTGGCGAAGGTGGAGCGGTAGGGAGTTCCAGGTCTTGGCGGATAGGTAAGAGAAGGATCTTCCTTTGGCGGTGGTGCGCTGGATGGAGGCGAGGGAGAGGCTGGCGGAGCGAAGGTTGTGGTTGAGGGTGTGGAAGGTGAGTCTGTCATTGATGTAGGCTGGACCTGTGTCGTGGAGGGCCTTGTGTGCGTGGATGAGGAGCTTGAAGGTGATCCTCTTTGATACTGGTAGCCAGTGTAGGTCTCTGAGGTGGGGGGAGATGTGGTTGCCGCGTGGGACGTCAAGAATGAGGCGGGCGGATGCGTTCTGGATTCTTTGCAGCTCTGTTAGAAGTTTGGTTGTTGTTCCTGTATATAGGGCATTTCCGTAGTCCAACCGGCTGCTGACCAGGGAGTGGGTGACGGTTTTCCTGGTTTCGATGGGGATCCACTTGAAGATCTTGCCGAGCATGCAGAGGGTCTTGTAGCAGGAAGCGGAGATGGCGTTGACCTGCTGAGTCATGCTGAGTGTGGAGTCCAAGATGAATCCCAGGTTGCGTGCGTGGGTGGTGGGTGAGGGGGAAGTGGGCCACCAGGAGTCGTTCCATGCTGAGGGGTTGGTGCCAAAGATGAGGATTTCTGTCTTGTCTGTATTTAACTTGAGGCGGCTTGATTCCATCCAGCTGGCGATGGCGTGAAGTCCGTTGTGGAGTTTGTTCTTTGCAGTTGTAGGGTCTAACGTGAGGGAGAGGATGAGCTGAGTGTCGTATGCATAGGAGACTATGTTGATGTGGTGGGTTCATGTGATGTTAGCGAGTGGGGCCATGTAGACGTTGAAGAGCGTGGGGCTGAGCGATGATCCTTGGGGGACGCCACAGATGATTCTGGAGACTTCTGACAGGTACGGTGGGAGGTGGACTCTCTGGGTTCTGCCTGCGAGGAATGACGAGATCCAGTTGAGTGCCTTGTCACGATTGCAGCGTTTTGGAGGTGTATGCGGAGAGTGTGATGGCATACCGTGTCGAAGGCTGCGGAGAGATCCAGGAGGATGAGTGCTGCTGTTTCTCCTTCGTCAAGCATGGTCCTGATGTCGTCTGTGGCAGCAATGAGTGCGGTCTCGGTGCTGTGGTTTTTGCGGAATCCGGATTGGGAGGTGTTGAGTGCCTTGCTGTCTTCCAGGAACCGGGATAGTTGGCTGTTCACGATTTTTTAGATGACCTTGGCTGGGAAGGGGAGGAGGGAGATTGGCCGGTAGTTCTTGGGGTTGTCTGGGTCTGCCTTTGGTTTCTTCAGCAGGGCGTTGACTTCTGCATGCTTCCATCTTTCTGGGAAGGTGGCTGACTCAAAGGAGCTGTTGATGGTGTTGCAGAGGTGGGGAGCGATGATGATGTTTGCTTTATTGAAGATATTGTGTGGGCAGGGGTCCGATGGTAATCCGGAGTGGATGGAGGCCATGGTGTTGGCAGTGTCTTCTATGTTGATGGGGGTCCAAGTGTGGAGGAGGTGGGTGTTGCTTGGGGTGTTGGGTTCGTGGGTGTTTGTAGTCTGCTGGTGGGTCTGGGGGTTGAAGCTGTTGTGGATTTCTTCTATCTTTTGACGGAAGTGGGTTGCGAGTGAGTTGCAGAACTCCTGTTATGGCGGGGGTTCGTTGGAGCAGGTCCTGGTAGTGGAGAGCTCTTTGATGGTGCCGAAGAGCTCTTTACTGTTGTGAGCGTTGGTGTCAATGCGGTTTTTGAAGTGGGTCCTTTTGGTGGTGCGGATCAGTTGGTGGTGTTTGCGTATGGCATCCTTGAAAGCGATGTGGTTGGAGTTGGTAGGTTCAAGGAGCCAGGTTTTTTCCATTCTGCGACATAGCCGTTTGGATTCCTGTAGGTCTGTGGTGAACTAGCTGGCCTTGATTCTGTGGAGGGTGTTTGTTTGTTTTTTGAGCGGTGCGAGGGTGTTGATGCAGTCTTCTATCCAGTGATGCAGGTTGGTGGCGGCTGTGCTGGGGTCCAGGGTCCCAGGGGGTGGGGCCCAGGAGAGGGTGGAAATCAGTTGATCCATTGACATTTTGCTCCAGTTGCGTCGGGGGGGGGTTGTGTGCAGTGGTGGTGAGTGACTGGTTTCTGGTAGGAGAAGTGGATGCAGCGGTGGTCTGTCCAGCTGAGGTGGGTGGTGTGGCTGAAGGAGACGTGGTAGCTGGCTGAGAAGACGGGATTGAGTGTGTGGCCTGCGGAGTGGGTGGGGGAGGTGACGAGTTGTTTGAGGCCGAGGTTGGAGAGGTTGTCCAGCAGGTTGGTGGTGTTGGTGTCGTCGTTGTTTTCTAGGTGGAAGTTCAGGTCGCCGAGGAGGATGTATTCTGTGGAGTCGAGGGTGTTGGCACTTACGATGTCGGCTATGGCATCGCAGAATTGAGAACGTGAGCCTGGGGATCTGTAGATCAGGGTTCCTTTGAGGGTGGTGTTGGCGTTGATGTGGATTTTGAAGTGGAGGTGCTCGGTGAGGCTGAGGGTGTCATGGGTGCTACTCGAGACTTTGATGGTGCCTTTGTGGACTATGGCGATTCCTCCCTCTGGTTTGTTGGTGCGGTCTCTTCTGGTGATTGCGTAGCCTTCGGGGATGGCTATGGCTATGTCGTGTTCTGAGGATGAGTTTGTCCAGGTTTCGGTGAGGAAGGCGATATCCGGTGAAGTTGAGGTTAGTAGGTCCCATAGTTCAATTGCGTGTTTGTGGAATGTAGCGGGTGTTGCGTAGGATGCAGCTGAGGTGGTTGTTGGCAGGTCTGTCGCGGTGCTTTAGGGTGCAGGTGAAGCGGCAAGCTTGGCAGGAGAAAGGTCCCTTGGTGTTCTTTGGGGAGGACTGAAAGCAGGTGGGGGGGCGTCCTGAATTGAGGGCGTGGAGGTCACTGGCAGAATAGCAGTGTGGGGAGGTGTGGGGGCCTTGTGGGCCAGGGGGAGTGGCGCTGGGCGCGGTCCAGGTGTGGACGGGCGCAGACGGGCTGCCATAAGAGGGGAGGTGGGAGGGAGTGGCAGCTGGGAGGAGGGAGGGATCGGCGAATGGGAAGCGGGGGGCGGGACCGCAGGGCTCAGCAGCGGGAAATGGGCAAAAAAGTAAAAAGAATCGAGGAGGAGGGAGGGGGCGGGGCCCCCGGGCTCCGCAGCGGAAAATGGGCAAAAAAGGAAAGAGAATCGAGGAGTAGGGAGGGGGCGGGCCGCGGGGCTCAGCGGCGGGAAATGGGCAAAAAAGGAAAGAGAATCGAGGAGGAGGGAGGGGGGCAGGGCCGCGGGCCTCAGCGGCGGGAAATGGGCAAAAAAGGAAAGAGAATTGAGGAGGAGGGAGGGGGCGGGCCGCGGGGCTCAGCTGCGGGAAATGGGCAAGAAAGGAAAGAGAATTGAGGAGGAGGGAGGGGGGCGGACGGGGCCGCGGGGCTCAGCAGCTGGATGCTCGGAGGCACTCAGGAAGCGCTCAGGAGAACGGGCAAGAACAGTGGCAGCAGAGTGGAGGCGGGACGGGGCAGCGGTGTATGGAGCGACCTGCCTGCCAGAAGCAGGCTCAATCTTCTTTGGCTCGTGCCCCCCTGCCAAAGATGAATGCTGATCAGAGTCTGTCTTTCAATGGAACTATCTCTGAAGAAGAAACAGCAAAGACTATTGATGACATGTGTGCTGGAAAGGCCCCAAGGGATGATGGGATCCCGGTCCAGTTTTATAAGATCAGCAGCTCCCAGCAATGTTATGTAGGACAGTCAAAGGTATATAACACTTGGACCAACTTTGCCTGAAATAACCGTGCAGTAATCTTACTGGTACCAAAACCAGGTGAAGATCCCTTAATCTGAACCAACTGCAGGCATCTATCTTTACCAAATGTAAATCTTTAAAGTCCTTGGCATCAGACTTACCCTGAGGATCACAGCTCTTAGTCATCCTATACAAGTAGGCTTTATACCAGGAAGGTCCTCAAGAAACAATATGAGGACATTACTGCACTTCTTGTGGAAGGTTATGGATGACCTAGATAAGAAAGTGGCCCCATCGTTAGATGCTGAAAATGCCAGGCGTGGCTCCTCCGTTAGGGCAAAGGAGTGTTGCCCCCCAAAACCCCTGCCAGCAGCCGCTGCAAATCACCTTTAAGAAAAGAAAAGATAATAAACCATGTTTTTTACCCTTTAGTTTGTTAAAAGGGCGGGGCATTGGGGGTGACGAGCACTGAGGGGAGTGCACTGTGGACTCCCCTCACTGCCCATGTAAGTTTGGCCATCCATTTCGGGCCGGTCAAACACACATGCGCAGTAGGCTCTCTCCAGCCCGGCAAGACAGTTGCCGGACTGGAGAGAGTATGCACATGCTCCCAGCCTGCCTGGGAGCGCCCTGGCTGGGTGCTCCCAGCCAATCCTGACACTGCTGTGAGCAGCATCAGGATTGGCCGCAGGGCAGGCTGGGAGCCTGTGCCTGCAGCATCCAGCGACGGAGAGGAGCGGTGTGGCAGTAAGGAAAGGTAAGTGATTTTTAAAACAAATAATTTTATTTGTTTGCCCCCGCACCTACAACAACCAACCTTGAGGTCATATGACCTGTGCACCAGCAGACATACCTCACCCACTTATACCTGCCTATCAGAACATATCACTTGCGGCAAGGATCCAGAGAAAATGGTTATCCTCCTAGGGCAGTGGTCTTCAAACTTTTTAATGCCGCGCCCCCCCAGTTGAAAAATAAAAATCATTGGGCCCCCCCCTCAAAAATTTTCACAATCATTTTAGAAAGATGGTAATGTTTAAATAGGTCTAAACCTATTTAAACATTGCAGTTAAGTACTGTTACTGTTGTAAAACTGCAATAACATGCTTCTGCTTAAAACAAAGGCATGTTACCTGTATAATATTTCTTTTGGCCAGAGTTTGGCGCCCCCCCTGGGATCTCTTGAGGCCCCCAAGGGGGGCCCACCCCCCAGTTTGAAGACCTCTGTCCTAGGGGGACCTAGAATTCTATATGTTACTTTGTGGTTGACCAAAATCGCTGAACACTATAATTCAGTCATATGCTCCTCATCCGTTTTGTGGTGCAATTTTCACAAACAACGAAAAATAGAGTGCTGTATTCACACAAATGCGCCTTGATGAGGTAATGCAGGACTTAGGATTGGAGCTCACAAACTATCCTAGTGGGGTGGATCACAGGCTGGCATTCACACTATGGATGATCTGATCAATAACGGCCATTGGAAATCCCTTCAGAAGCTTTGTGTGAAGCTCGAGTTGAATTGCTGTTAATTATGGTGATATTACCAATGATTTCACTGTATATAAAATGCAGCTGAGAACTCCTCTTGATACCTTTAGCCACGTCTCTGGTACAGTATTAATGACTGAATCTGGGGCTGGTTAGGGGAGTGATCTCTGTGATGTATCTCACTTTTGTTGGCCTACCATTCTCAAATCCAAAAGCGGAAGCACTTAGGGTTCAATGGCGAGGGCAGCTCCCATTACAGGTTTTAACAGGGGTTGGTCCGACATTCTGTCTCTTCATGGCAAGGGATTTAGGACCAGATGTATGAAGCAGTTTTGCTGGTCACAAATGGCCCACCGTTTGCGACCAGTAACAGGCTTCTGGCCAAGAACCATCCCTATTTTGTGAGTTGGTACCTTGTTACCAACTTGCAAAATAGGGGTTGCAAGTCGCTATTAGGAAGGGGCGTGTCAAGAGCGTCCCTTCCTAACAGCAAGTCACAGGGCCATGTAAGAATGTTTTATGATTGTGAATGCGGTCGCAAAACAATTGCAGGTAACACCAATTTCAAATTGGTGTTAACCCATTTGCAAACGGGTAAGGGATCCCAAAGGGACCCCTTCCCCATTGTGAATGGAAGTGAAAATATTTTTTCAGAGGAGGTCATCCCACGGACCACTGCCAGCTCTCAAAAAAATGAAAAGAAAAATTGTATCTTTTTTGCTTGAAATGCATCCCGTTTTCCTTTAAGGAAAAAGGGCTGCATTTTTTTAAAAAAAACCTTTATTAATAAAGCATTCACAGACATGGTGAGTGCGTCCATTCCCAATGTGGTCGCAAATTGTGACCTACCTCATAAATATTAATGAGGTCGGTCGTTTGCGACCCCAGTGGGAATCGCAAACAGCGTACTTCGCACTGTTGTACATTTTGTTTTGCGACTCGCAATTTACGATTCCCAACCGGATCGCAAATTGCAAGTGGCAAAACAAAAGGTCATACATCTGGCCCTTGCAGTGGTCAGACATCAATATAGCTACTTTCTCCACAAGCTCCTCACTTCCCTATCCAGCTATCCAGATAGTTATCCACTTCTTTAACCACCAAAACATTATTTACTCTCTCTTACCAGAGGTGGGCCACTCCCTCATCCATGGCCCACACCCACATTACCTAGCTGTGTTATATCTGCAGTTCTGACACTCCTCCTTATCATTATGCCGCTTCTCGAATCTGTGACCTCTCTTAAAACCTTGACAGAGCCCCATCTCATTGCGGGGGTGACCCCTACAACTGGGCTAGTATCAAAAGATATCCCCTCCCTAAGAAATTATGCTACATGAAATCTCCCTAAGTTTGACATTTATTATTATATTGACCAGGACCTGAAATGGACCTTTCTTCTCCCCCAATTAAAACACACACGTCGATCACTCCCCTGACCCTCCCTCGATCCACCTGTCTTGGCCTTCGGACACTATATCGTGTCTTGATATATACCTTGGCCACCTCTCCCATCTGTTCTTCCCCAGCCCCTTAACTGATATCCTTACACTTAGAAATATCTTAGGACCTTCCTACCACACTTTGACCATAAGCACATTGGCCCTTTTCCCTACTGCCATACTATTACGCCTTTAGTTTATTATTGATTTACATATTGTTTTCACATGGTCCTAATGTACACTATGCCTTTACTCATCACCTCTACCCAGTACTGTACTTTACTAATGTTATCACAATGTTTAATCAAGTACTGTTTCAAATAACACTGCCAAAAACTTGTTGTGCCTCAAGTTAATTGAAAAAACTATCTGAAACAATATTTTTAGAGCATGATGTAGAAGAAACACTTGGGGGTAATGAGCTTGAATGTCAAGAAGGAATTTAATTATGATTACTTTCTTACCACCAATAAATAATGCCAGTGGACATTTAAAAAAAAAGCTTGAAAATATTGTAAAGACATGAGTTTGATGCAAATCATAACAGAGAAATACAAGTATCTTTGACGGTAAAACCAGCTGACAAAGGGAGTTCATTTGTAACAATACATATTATCGGAAAATGCAGGACACAGGACAAACGGATAGCTATAGTCAATTGGATCAGGATAAGTAAAAGATAAAGAGTCATTAAAGGGTCAATGAAGGAAGCTCAAGAAGACAGTTTGGCTCCTGACGGAACTTATTAATATTTGGCGTGGAGTTTTCTAGTAACACTGGTATCCTATGCATTGTCTAAAATGCACAAAGATCCACAAAACTACATTTTGGGACCCATGGTTGCTGGTGCATTATGTATCTATCAAGTTATTGCAAGGTACATCGATATCTTATATGATATGTTTTTGATCCGCACGCTGAGATCAATGAAAGGTTCCCCTCATAATTGAAGCAATACCATGTTATGTAAAGACTTCATAAAGGAATATTCTGCAATTGCAGTGACATGGAACAATTAGGGACATGTGACTATATTATTCATTAAAAAGTGTGGATAAAGAATGGCTTCTACAACTGATACAGATTAACTTGTTTCATACCTATTTCTGCTTCAACAGGGCAGCAGGCAGCAATAAGGTACCAACATACATAACTGTTCCCATGCATCTGTCTGAAAATAGGTAAGTATATACCCCAATACGTTGGAAAGAAAAATTCAATATTTGTTGGATGCATTCTTATGACATCCTCAGAATTTGGAATGGAACTGCTGATTTGGGAAGGCACCATAATGTCGCTACCTACAGTAACTTTCATGTAGCACTGACCATGGTCACGTCCAGTGATATCACATCAGGAGATATCACTTCCCAAGAAGTCCCATGTAACAAAGAGCATACATATGGTGCAGTCATC
This sequence comes from Pleurodeles waltl, assembly GCF_031143425.1. NCBI lineage: Eukaryota > Metazoa > Chordata > Amphibia > Caudata > Salamandridae > Pleurodeles > Pleurodeles waltl. The sequence continues at coordinate 53,007,621 of NC_090438.1, forward strand.
CTCCACGTGAGGAAATTGAGAAGTTCCATCCTTTGGATGTTCTGTCCCATGGAATCTCTCTGAGGATGGTGAAAACCCCATAAAGAACCCTCTGTTGGGAGGAATGCACCCTGAATATTAGATCTGAGTGTAACAATAAGTGATATCAGCAGAATACATTTACAGGGTGAGTTTTTTACTAGGACAGGGAGTCCTATAATTCATATACCCTTTGGAGATCTTCAAGGGGTGATGTTCCCAAAGCATCAGCCGTTTACATGTTGTGCCTCAGGAGGGAAAACCATCAACAAGAGTAACCCATGTGGGCGAGTTTCCCTGGGACCTGATTGGTTTGGTTCTTCTCAATCAGTGACCAAGGATATCAGACAGAGCTTGTGTTTGAAGTGTTTGGGAGAGAGATCTGCAGGGGATAAATGTGCCTTGGAGCGATAAAACTGCAGTGGGGTTAGATGTAGACATGCGCTTGTGAAACAGATATTAAGAAGGTGAGATGGGTAGACATTGGTCGCAACTCAAATGAAAGTGTTTAGATTGTACATTCTTTGTAGAAGCTTGAAGGGCACACCAGCAGAATTTGATATTTATTTACAACCATTTCTAGAATTAGCCCATACATAGTCACTCCATACACTCTTTCAAACACTGCTATGGCACACATTGTGGTAACTACTGCCTCTTAATTAGTACCTACTTTGGTTTGATGACATTAGATTCACTGCTAAGGTAGGTCACCAGTATGGTATGTGTACATGCACTCTCCATTTCTCTTAAAATCAAGAATTGCTTGTAGTAAGACTTCCTTGATATGCTGGAAACAGAAGGAACACACATTTTGTAATACTGGAAATATACAAAATTAGATTCTGGAGTACACAATGCATTTTTAATTTTACAGCCTTGAGAAAGGCACAAGGCGAAACGTGCGAGCTGTCAAGGATCGTTCACCATATTTTGAATGATTTAATGAGCCACAAATGGGGAAGTTTTGAACTTACAGTTTATTGTTTATTCTTGCTAAGCAAGGTGTAATCCCTTCATGTCTGATAATAAGTCTTATTGAAAGAAATACAGAACAGTAGAGAAATATTGCTTGGATTAGCAAGAACTAAATTTTGCCAAATTTCGTAATGGGATTGTGACTAACAGTAAACACATAGGTCCTAATTACAGTTTTTCCGATGAATTGCAATATGAGAGTTTAACACTTGCTATTGGAAGTATTGTAATTATGAATTGTGTGATAAGCACTGCAAGTTTTTTTCACAGTTTACCACCAACTTCAAGTTGGTGGTAACCCATTTGCAAATGTTAACTAGTGTTAAAAAAACGTCAGTTTTACATTGTAGCTCCTGTGGCATTAGGCATTCTTTTGTGGTTGTGATGCAGATGGAAGCTGCTTTGCTCATTGCAGGCAGTAGTTTTGAAGACAGCCACTCGCAGAGGAGATGCTTTGTCTTATAAAAAGACACCAGGACCCTGCGGCAGACAGAGGTCTTGGGCTCTAGAATCATTAGCTGACACTAGGGGCCAGATCTACAAGAAAGTGGTTCATCAGTCCTGAAGGGCCACTTTTCTTATGTCCCCTCTGCCCCACCTAACCACACCATGGTTGGGCCGTATTTACAATATGGCGCACCATGGCACTCATTTCCACAATAGCCTCATGATTTATCACGCTACTGTGGCGCTTTGCTGGATTAGCCCCATAAATGATGGCGCTAATGCAGCAAAGCACTAGGGAAGCCCATAGGTTACAATGGGCCCGCCACTTTAACGCCTGCCCCGAGCAGGAGTTAAAAAGTGACAGAAAAAATGTCACAGTGAAATCTTGTACATTTCATTGCACCAATTATGCGGCCCCCATGCGTGGGAATTCCCCCCTTGCATACATTATGGTTGGCGCAGGTATAATGCGGAACAAGGGGTTACAAAGTGGCGCAATGCGGGCATTGCGCCACTTTGTAAATATGGCACAGGGTAAATGACCTCCTTAACGTGATATTAGTGTAAAGAAATTACACTGGTGTGGCGCATGGAGGCGCTAGGGCCTTGTAAATCTGGCCCAAAGTGTGGACAAGAAGAGAAGAAACAGAACAGGCAGTCTTGTGACAGGCAGAGCGTGTAAGGGTTACCAGAGACAAGGGATAACTAGCAACATCTAACTAGTTTAGAGAGAAAAAAAAGAGAGTACTTGAAGATACCTGAGTGGTCATTCAGAAGGTATCCGGTCCATGCAGTGGTATGTGAGGTTAGAGCACATAGATATGCCCCAATATAAGTGGGTGGTGGATGGTACTTGTAATGTTCCCATCACTGGCAGATGTTGCCACCTCCTCCTGCCCATTTACACACAGCCCTACCACAGATGCTGCTGTATATTTGTGGGCCAGGCTGTCTTTGTCCTTCTCGACCTGTCCTCTGCGTTCAACACTGTCTCCTACAATATTATGTTAACCAAGATGAGAGAGGGTGGGGTTAGCAAGATGGTGCTCAGCTGGTTCTGTTCTTTTTTAAGGCGCCAAACGCAAGTGGTTTCTACGTCTTCTTCTCGCTCCACCTTCACACCTGTCACTTGTGGTGTCCCCCATGGGTCATCCCTCTGTCACACCCTGTTTAACCTTGCTGCATCATTTGTGTTTTGTTCTTTTTCTAAGCTAACAACACCCAAATTAAGTTTAAGGCCAACAGCTCTGTCTCTAATGTACAGACACAGTGCCAATCTTGTATTTTCCTTATGTTTAATATTTCCAGCAAATTCTTTAAAACAAAATTGTGTAAAAGTGTAACCCCATCTTTGCAATTGCCTGAGGAAATGCACTCCTTCCACCTTGGCACTCAACATAAAGTAGAGGAGGTATGCGAATTGCCACCTCGCTCCATGCAGGCAGGATACTGGTTATAAAAAAAAGGAGCTTTACTACTATTTTTTATAATTTGTTTATTTATTGTGTGAATATATGTGATTTTATGGTGTTAGCGTAATTTTAAAGGTGGTAGAAAAGAATTTATTCAGCTAACATAATGTTAACAAGATGTTTATTAGTTTGCAATGTGTATTTATATATTTTTAAATATGTATCACTGTACATTTTCATTATCAAACTGAATTTTGTCTTTTTATTTATGGTTTATTCAGATTGGTATTTTAAATTTCCTTTATTAATATTTAGACATACATATTATTAAAGTATAATGCTTGCATTGTAAGGATGTTAAATGATGTTGTTTAGTGTGTTTCTTAATGAAGGGTTCTTGCTATTGAGTCTAGATATTGTATGTCTAGGTTGTTCGGAAAGAGTCTTACCTTATATGCTAGAGGTTTATGCCTTTGTTACATTTATTTAGAGTGATTTGGTTGAGTTGGGTTAAGGATAGTTCCATTCTTAGGTCCTGGTAGATTTGTTCTTTTTTAAGTATTTCTCAGAATTAGTGGAGTGGAGGATGGCTTCTTTCAAGTGTTCCATGGAAGGAATTCTGCCACGCTTCCACTGCTTTATTTGTCCTTGCTTCTTGTGGAACGGTGCTGTCATAAATGGCCCACCATGAAATTTGATACTTAGGTTGGTGTCTGTGGCATGATTGGTGGAGGTGACCAAAGCAAGCACCCTCAAAATAATCCATTAGTGGAACTACTTTTATTTCATGTTGTTGGTAACAGGGGGATTCAATTAGCACGTTGTAATGTTTAGTGCTCCTGGTACAGGCACGTATGCTAAAGCTATTAGCTTTCTTTATTTTGTGTGCAAATTCTAGGTTAGTTGCATATGCTATGTTCTTGATGGATTTTTGTGGATGCCTCCATATGCTCTGGTTAAAAAGACAGTATCACACCTGAACTGCAGTATCCCAGTAGATTTTAAGTATAGTTCAAATCACTGCCTGTCGAAAATCTATGATCATTTTTTATGGGTTACTGTTGTTAGTTTGTTGTCATCTATGTCTTAGCACTTCTTGGTAAGTTGCACCTTGTCTGTTAGGTAAAAGCACATCAACTAAAAGGATATTTGTATTTTGATATTCACCATGTATATTTTTATTTTTGACTGAATCATGGATGGCACAATTTAAAAGTGGCTTCCATTTCCAGTGTGTTACATTGAGTTATGGTTGGCAATTTTTTATTGGTAGCGTACATAATTAGTTTTTTTTGTCATTGTGATTGTCATAGAATAAAAAGGTAGCTGTTTTACGTGTGATTAGCAAGAACTGGGGTTTGTCCATACCTTCATATATTTAGGGGTTACTGGTTTTCCCTCTCTGTTCTAAATGTTTGGCAATTAATAATTTTGAGGTTCGTGAACTACGGAGTTGGCCTTTTGCTTTTTCAGGAACCTTAGGTATAATATTTTTCAGTATCTGTTGGGATGGACGTGCAATCCTGCCCTGAGTGCCCCAACTGTAATGATGTCTGGATCCCTGATGCTGATGGGCGAACACGGTCCTTGGGTGTGCGCCATGACATAGGCCTGTCTAATGGATTGTGGTCTTTTTGGGTGGGTGGAGTGTTCAAACTTCCGCTCTCATAGGGCCTGATTTCGTGTTACCACGGGGTACGTTATTTACCAGGTGCAATAAATAGCACCTATTACATGTTTCTGGGGAATAACATGCGGATTTTGGTGTTTAATGCATAAAAATCAGTATGATACAGAAAAACTACAAGCATTCCCCTTGTTACATTTCAGCATGTTTGACCTGCTGAAATTTAACAAAGTTTGAGGGATTTCACACATCCAATAATTGTCAGATACACTCATACTTCCAATCCTTGTGCATACAGGATGTTTACACGGGGGTCAGAAAATAATGCTCTCTCTCAATTACGGCCCTAGTGGTGAATAAATAACAAATATCGTCTACACGTTAAAACTAAGGAAAAATAGCAATCACGAAAATCAAAATATCAAGCAATGAAAACCCACCGTAATTCTAAATAAAACACACAGGGGGTCATTCCGACCCTGGCGGGCGGCGGGCGCCGCCCGCCGTGCGGAGATCGCCAGAAGACCGCACCGTGGTCAAATGACCGCAGCGGTCATTCTGACTTTCCCGCTGGGTGGGCGGGCGACCGCCAAAAGGCCGCCCGCCTGCCCAGCGGGAAAGCCCCAGCAACGATGATGCTGGCTCCGAATGGAGCCGGCGGAGTTGCTGGTGTGCGACGGGTGCAGTGGCACCCGTCGCGATTTTCAGTGTCTGCTAGGCAGACACTGAAAATCATTATGGGGCCCAGTTAGGGGGCCCCTGCACTGCCCATGCCTGTGGCATGGGCAGTGCAGGGGCCCCCAGGGGCCCCCACGACACCCGTTCCCGCCATCCTGTTCCTGGCGGTTTTTACCGCCAGGACCAGGATGGCGGGAAGGGGGTCGGAATCCCCATGGCGGTGCTGCGAGCAGCGCCGCCATGGAGGATTCTTTGGGGCAGGGGTAAACCGGCGGGAAACCGCCGGTTGCCCTTTTCTGACTGCGGCTTTACCGCCGCGGTCAGAATTGCCCATGAAGCACCGCCAGCCTGTTGGCGGTGCTTCCGCGGCACTCTGCCCGCCAGGGTCAGAATGACCGCCACAATGTTGTAGTACATTTATTTATATACATATACAAAAATATGTTAAAATAAACATTAATTGGTGTTTACTACAATGTAGCAAAAAAAAAACACAGATCGAACTTATCTGCAACCAAGCAATCAAAATAAACAAAAAAAAGTGAACAAATGAAAATGATTCTCCATTTATTAAACAGTATGAAACACACAAAAGTTCACAACAAAATGCTTCTTAAAAACGAATTACAGTGGGACAGCGTTACTGTGCCCGATTGTAAACCTACAAAAGATGACAACTAGACTCCTACTAATCGATAAACCACAGACTTCACTGTCCCTGTGACAGGCAGCACACTTGTGGCCCACCAGCACGTCTCCAATGACTGCAGCACACTTGTGGTCTGTGAGCACTTCTGTAATCGCAGCACACTCGTGGCCTGTCAGCATTTCTCCTGTGACGGCAGCACACTCCTGGTCTGTCAGCACTTCTGTGACTGCAGCACACTCCTGGCCTGTCAGCACTTCTGTGACTGCAGCACACTCCTGGCCTGTCAGCACTTCTGTGATTGCAGCACACTCCTGGTCTGTCAGCACTTCAGTGACTGCAGCACACTCTAAGCCTGTCAGCACTCTCCTGTGATGTCAGCACACTCCTGGTCTGTCAGCACTTCTGTGACTGCAGCACACTCCTGGTCTGTCAGCACTTCTGTGACTGCAGCACACTCCTGGCCTGTCAGCACTTCTGTGATTGCAGCACACTCCTGGTCTGTCAGCACTTCAGTGACTGCAGCACACTCTAAGCCTGTCAGCACTCTCCTGTGACGTCAGCACACTCCTGGTCTGTCAGCACTCTCCTGTGATGTCAGCACACTCCTGGTCTGTCAGCACTTCTGTGACTGCAGCACACTCCGGGTCTGTCAGCACTTCTGTGACTGCAGCACACTCCTGGCCTGTCAGCACTTCAGTGACTGCAGCACACTCCTGGCCTGTCGGCACTTCTGTGATTGCAGCACACTCCTGGCCTGTCAGCACTTCTGTGATTGCAGCACACTCCTGGCCTGTCAGCACTTCTGTGATTGCAGCACACTCCTGGTCTGTCAGCACTTCTGTGACTGCAGCACATTCCAAACCTGTCAGCATTTCTTCTGTTACTTCAGTACACTCCTGGCCTTTCAGCACTTTTGTGACTGCAGCACACTCCTGGTCTGTCAGCACTTATGTGACTGCAGCACACTCCTGGCCTGTCAGCACTTCAGTGACTGCAGCACACTCCTGGCCTGTCAGCACTTCTGTGACTGCAGCACACTCCTGGCCTGTCGGCACTTCTGTGATTGCAGCACACTCCTGGCCTGTCAGCATTTCTCCTGTGATTGCAGCACACTTCTGGCCTGTCAGCACTTCTGTGATTGCAGCACACTCCTGGCCTGTCAGCACTTCTGTGATTGCAGTACACTCCTGGCCTTTCAGCACTTCTGTGACTGCAGCACATTCCAAACCTGTCAGCATTTCTTCTGTTACTTCAGTACACTCCTGGCCTTTCAGCACTTCTGTGACTGCAGCACACTCCTGGCCTGTCAGCTCTTCTGTGACTGCAGCACACACCTGGTCTGTCAGCACTTCTGTGACTGCAGCACACTCCAAACCTGTCAGCATTTCTTATGTTACTTCAGTACACTCCTGGCCTGTCAGCACTTCTGTGACTGCAGCACACTCCTGGTCTGTCAGCACTTCTCCTGTGACTGCAGCACACTCCTGGCCTGTCAGCTCTTCTGTGACTGCAGCACACTCCTGGTCTGTCAGCACTTCTGTGACTGCAGCACACTCCAAACCTGTCAGCATTTCTTATGTTACTTCAGTACACTCCTGGCCTGTCAGCACTTCTGTGACTGCAGCACACTCCTGGCCTGTCAGCACTTCTCCTGTGACTGCAGCACACTCCTGGCCTGTCAGCTCTTCTGTGACTGCAGCACACTCATGGACTTTCAGCACTTCTGTGACTGCAGCACACTCCTGGTCTGTCAGCACTTCTGTGACTGCAACACACTCATGGCCTGTCAGCATTTCTTCTGTGACTTCAGTACACTCCTGGTCTGTCAGCACTTCTGTGATTGCAGCACACTCCTGGTCTGTCAGCACTTCTGTGATTGCAGCACATTCCTGTGACAGCAGCACATGTGTGGCCTGCCAGCACTTCTCCTGAGACTGCAGCACACACCAAGCATGTCAGCATTCCTGTGAATGCAACACACTCATGGCCTGTCAGCTCTTCTGTGACTGCAGCACACTCCTGGCCTTTCAGCATTTCTGTGACTGCTGCACACTCGTGGCCTGTCAGCACTTCTGTGACTGCAACACACTCCTGGCCTGGCAGCATTTCTGTGACTGGAGCACACTCCTGGCCTGTCAGCATTTCTGTGACTGCAGCACACTTGTGGCTTGTCAGCACTTCTGTGACTGCAGCACGCTTGTGGCCTGTCAGCATTTCTCTGGTGACTGTAGCACACTCCTGGTCTGTCTGCATGTCTGTGATTGCAACACACTCATTTGTGGTCTCGCAGCACTTATCCCTGGATTGCAGCACACTCCTGGTCTGTCAGCACTTCTGTGACTGCAGCACACTCCTGGCCTGTCAGCACTTCTGTGACTGCAGCACACTCCTGGTCTGTCAGCACTTCTGTGACTGCAGCACACTCCTCGCCTGTCAGCACTTCTGTGACTGCAGCACACTCCTGCTCTGTCAGCACTTCTGTGACTGCAGCACACTCCTGCTCTGTCAGCACTTCTGTGACTGCAGCACACTCTAAGCCTGTCAGCACTTCTGTGACTGCAGCACCCCCTGGACTGTCAGCACTTCTTTTCTGACTGCAGCACACTCCTGGCCTGTCGGCACTTCTCCTGTGACTGCAGCACACTCCTGGCCTGTCAGCACTTCTCCTGTGACTGCAGCACACTCCTGGCCTGTCAGCACTTCTGTGACTGCAGCACACTCCTGCTCTGTCAGCACTTCTATGATTGCAGCACACTAATGGCCTGTCAACACTTATGTGGTTGCAGCACACTCCAAGCCTGTCAGCATTTCTCCTGTGACTGCAGCACACTCCCGGCCTGTCAGCACTTCTGTGACTGCAGCACACTCCCGGCCTGTCAGCACTTCTGTGACTGCAGCACCCCCTGGACTGTCAGCATTTTCCTGTGATTGCAGCACACTCCTGGGCTCTCAGCACTTCTGTGACTGCAGCACACTCCTGGCCTGTCAGCACTTCTCCTGTGACTGCAACAGAGCGCAGACTCGTGGCCTGCTAGATGCTCAAAGGCTGTTGTTACCTGCTCTGGTCAGCAGTGGAATGAAACCTACTTTAGTTGTGAATGTGACAGCGCGGTGCGCTGGGGGGATGCTGGGTCCTGTTTCACGTGCAGTGAGAGGGCAGCGTGAATCCAAACATGCAACGGCCTTTAGCAGATGAAGCAACCCAGGGTGGCCACAATCCCTGCGGTGGGAATCTGCAGCACTCACGGACGCCTTCAGCTGGGAGAGTTCAGCTCACACTTCGGCACTCCTGACACGGCAGAAGGGCCGCCGTTCGGGAGATCACACAGTAGGCCGGATGCTATCACTGCCCGAAGTGAGAATTAAGTTATTTATGGGTCTATCCATTGCGTAAAGCTCACAGGCACCCCGCGTGATAGCAGCACCGAGAGGCGCTTCATCAGCATAAAATACCGGGCACGGATGAGCGCCGCTTTGCATTTTGTTTCTGCAGGGTCGGCGCTGTTGTCGACACAACAAAATGTATTTATTCTAACAACTGATGTGTTTTTACTGCTGAAAAAAACACACTGTCCCGTGGAAAAGCAAATGGAGCGAACGCACATGGCTACGGCACGATGACACGTCATCACCCATGGCATGGAAAAACTTCTCACATAGGGTCAAAAACAAAGATTCCTATAACTGGACGCCCCCCCCCCCCCCCCCACCCGGCCAGGGGCCAGCCGCCCTCCACCGTGTATTGTGCTGAGAGGCCACCGGAGCTCGGGGGCCCCGCCGACCCGCGGGGGCCTTTGTTACGCCACTGTTGCTGCTATGTAGGCAAGCGCTTCGGTGCCCTGCACAAGCGTAGGAAGCGCTGTATAAATGCTGTAATACAATGCAAGAGGCGGTTCGGTGCAGTTGATGTAATCTTTCCTGCCCTGGCCACATCACCCGTGCCCCCTCAAGCAGATGGGCGCTGACTCCCTTGATAAAAGCCTTCTTACCGGATTAATAGCGGCTAGAAGGCGGAGCAGATGAACCCGACAGGGCCCCGGATGGGACATCCATCTTACCTTATCTGCGCCATGGAACATCCTGTGTCCTGTGAGAGGTAAACAGCATCATGTCCAGGGAGGGATCAAAGCGGGTACCAGCTGCCTAATGAAAGCAGACATGGCCCCTGCCGCATCCATCTTTGGGTAAGTGACAGGGCTCCTAAATATTTACAGTCTGTTCAGCCGCCTCGTGCGTCCCGGCTGCCCCTAGCTCCTTCCTGCCATTGTGTGAAGCCTCGAGGCGGGACTGCGCGCGTGGGCCTGAGGAGCCAAGATGGCATGTCATGGCACGGGCCTTGGGGGCATGAGGAGCCAAGATGACGGTTCATGGCATGGGCCTTTGGGGCCCATGGAGCCAAGATGGCGGGCTATGGCATGGGCCTCTGGGGGCCCACGGAGCCAAGATGGTGGGCTATGTTTGTGTTTTGAGTGTCTGCCATTTAGTGCAGTATTATACCTCTACCTGTATTTTATACTCTTTTGTATCATGCACACGGCACCTTTCCTTTTACAACGTATCATTTGCTACCTCTTATATCTTGTTTGCTTTTGATACATGCACAACGGCTACCTCTTATATCTTGTTTGCTTTTGATACATGCACAATGGCCACCACTGCCGCATTAACGTAACTATTGTTTTAGTGTTTTGAGTGTCTACCACTTTTTTTTTGTTTTTTTTTCCTCTACTCGTACTTTATTTGCTCTTGTAACCTGCACACGTCACTTTTTCCTTTCGTAACGTATCGTTTGCTACCTCGTGTATTTTTTGATACTTGCACAATTATCACTATTGCCTCATGTAATGTAACGTTTGCTTTTGTAACAGGCTCACTTGTAATTCTTCTCCTCTTGTATCTTTACTTTGCCTATTGTGAAGCGCTCTGACACTTTCGGGTAAAGTCCGCGCTATATAAAAACGCATTAAATAAAATAAAAAAATAAAAAACTATGGCATGGGTCTCCTTTGGGCCTGAGGGCCAAGATGCCGGGTCATGGCATGTGCCTCTGGGGCCTAATGAGCCAAGATGGAGGGACAACGCTCTGGTCTGTGGGGCCTACCCAGCCAGTGGCGTCCTGACCCCTTCATTCTGCCCAAGAAGAGGCGAAGCCCGCTGCCGACAGCCTCTCTCCTCCGTCTGGCACCAGGAAGTGCCTCCTCCTCAGATTGGACCCCCAAGGCCTAACCTCAAAGCTTCAAATGGAGGCTGGAAACCCTCCAGCTTAGGAGGATGGTGGTTACACATAGTCGGCCCAAACCTAAAGCAGCCCCAAGATCCGAGTGAAGGGCCCAGAGCAATCCAGTGAGAGATCCCTTCTTCTGCTAGGCCTTCCTGGCCACCATTTAATTTCATGTCATTTCATTTTTGTGTTCCTCTGACGCTTCTCATTCGCACTTTACACACTAATATTAAGGCAGGAGATTATTACAATTGTGCTTGGCATGGTCAACGAATACCTGGAACAGGTGAAAATCTTTAGAAAAGACTAATATAGTTTAATATCTTTCTGTATATGGATGCAAAACACTGACACATTGTGGATTTGATTACTGGCCAAAGTGAAATAAATCTTCCAGTTGTTAAAATGCGCAGAAGACACGAGTGCCATCCTCTTCAGGGGTTTAAGGATGGTGGGGACCAGGTACCTGGCAGCAGGGCAGCGCAAGGGAGGATCACCAAACAACTTTTCTATTTTGAGCAATTTGTTAATACCAAAAAAAATTTGTGGGAGATATTTATCAAAATAATTATCTGCAAAAACATGTTTTTTCTTCCCATAAAACCTTTTCTAACTAAACCAATTTTTAATAAACACTACTTTCACAAACTTTATGAAGTTTTCATAATTGGCTAAGTTTTAAAAATCCTTCCCAACTTACCAGAATGTATTTTTGCACACAGCTCTCATGCGGCTAAAGATCTGGATTCTTCTCATCCTACGTGGTTGGGAGATCAGGGGTCCCAGGAAGCAGACACAGGGTCTACACCCACAGAGGCTCCAAGGAGGGGCTATCACCACAAGCAAAGATGAGGAAGCGCCTCTGCGTTCACCCCTTGAAGCATGGTGGCGCTGAATAACGGATGTTGTGTGTTACCCCACTCAATGGTACCCATTGTATCATCCTCGGAAGGATAAAAAGCTCAACGACCCCACCTGGATTCTAACCTGTGTCCATCAAAGCAAACGCAGATTCTTGGAGTGGATGCATCTCAGCGTTTGCACACCAAGCCCTGTTCATGACTGCAGCCCCTATCATTGTTGACAATACATGCATCACAAAAGTAGACCACAACGTTTTTGGTTGGAGAAAAAAATGTTGCAAGTTCATTGACACACAAGTAGGGTTAACTTATGCACAATCTCAGTGTTCAGAGCTGTGTTAATACTCTAATCGCTCACTATGGGTGGGCAGTGAACTCCGCTCTGCTTAGAGCGCAGAGTTGCGCAAAACTCCGCTTAGCGGAGTTTTTTCCTCGGTCACCGCTCAACAACGTTAAGTTGCCGAACGCAAAAGAGGAAAATCTTACTCCAGACCACCTCTTGTGACATTTCTCAATATGGGCGGTCACGGATGGTCGCTACCGCTTACACGGAGAAACCTTCCTTTCACGTTGAGGAAGGTGCCGCTTGAGTAGAAAATCTACTCGACAGGCAGAAAAGAAGCCGCCTTTTGCGCTGACGTGTTGCCGTTCGCGCTGATTTTACAGCACAGGACAAACACCCAGCACTAAAAACCAGCGCGAACGGCGCGACCTAATGCACTCTGCCACTTTTGGAACTCTGTGTAGTTTTTTGGTCACTTCGCGGAATTCCGCTTAGCGGAACTCCGCAAACTCCACCTAAGGCCTACACTGAACCTGGTTCATCAAAAAAAATTTGTAAGTAACATTTGTCCAATTTACTGCAGTTCAAAAGATGGCCATGTTTTACCTGAGTAAATGTCCATTCCTGGATTTTATTTTCAGGATTGGACCAATGTGAAGGATTTCCCAAACTCTCATCTGTTTCGATACTTTTCTGACACTTTCCGAGATTCAGCAACCTGTCTAAACTAACACAAAACCACAAATCCTGAGAATTAAGTTGCTGCTTTCACTTCTCTAGATGCAAACAGTGTGTGTATGAGTCCCAAAATGTATTTCTGCATGCTTAAATAGGGTCTCAAACAACATTCATCATGGACTTTTTGTAAAGCGGGAGCCAAAAACTCTCAGTGGTGGCAGAATGTTTGCCAAACCTCCTTTACAAGTAAAGAAGCCAACATTCGTGGTTTAAGCAAATGTACAATTAACCCATCTGCCAGGCCCTCTTTGGGGGCCACAGTGCAGACAGGGACAACTGGTTCTCAACCGTGATGGTCGCCTGGAGACCCTATGGGTGATTAGCTGTGCTCTACAAATCCATGACGGGCGAAGCTGTGTGCCACTGGTCTCTTGCGGTCCATCCTAGCATACATCTGCAAACTGGACCAAAAGGTACTTTCCACACTTGACTGTCAGAGTGAGCTGGGGCGATCAGTCCAAGGCTTCTCAGGGGGTAGTGTGGGGGTCAAGAGCTTAGAACTCAATGGTGAACTGACAGAAACAATAAGTTGAATGTCCAGCCCATTATTTGTCCTTTGGTAAAAATCAAGTACTTTAAGTACACAACAAAACTAACTTCTACACAGTCCAATGATGAATATGATGAATATGGGGTGGAATCTGTTATATTTTTTTTAAATACTGATATTCTCTTCCTGTCTTATTTCCTCTCTCCCCCAAGGTAAATTCTAATCGTTATAATCCCCAACACTAGCGGCACAGGAAGGAATTAGGCACAGCTGACAATTATCACAGTCACTCTCCATGAGGGATTAGAGCATAACACAGTCAACCATTTTACTCATGGTTTCCTTTTGGTAGCAAGCCTCGAGTTCGGGGCATTCGTTTTCTTCAAGTGTGCCTCCGTTCAAACACTCTGGTCGTGGGGGAACCCTAAAACATTTGTGCACCGGCTCCTGCAGGTGAGACAGAGTACTGCGCACAGTAAACGCTTGCAAGGGTCGATCTGAGGGGTTTAGGGGCTGGGGAGTGACGGTGCCGACAGAAAGCATTACCGGTCCAAGTGGCGCAGTACTGCCTTGTCCACAAAGGTGATCGGAGAAGTGCTGCTTGGTGGTGTACCAGCCGCCCGAGACAATGAGATGTTCGATGGTGAGGTGCAGTTATGGCCTGCCATGAGATGTTCAACGGTGAGGTGCAGTTATGGCCTGCCATGAGATGTTCGACGGTGAGGTGCAGTTATGGCCTGCCATGAGATGTTCGATGGTGAGGTGCAGTTATGCCCTGCCATGAGATGTTCAACGGTGAGGTGCAGTTATGGCCTGCCATGAGATGTTCGACGGTGAGGTGCAGTTATGGCCTGCCATGAGATGTTCGATGGTGAGGTGCAGTTATGCCCTGCCATGAGATGTTCAAAGGTGAGGTGCAGTTATGGCCTGCCATGAGATGTTCAATGGTGAGGTGCAGTTATGCCCTGCCATGAGATGTTCAAAGGTGAGGTGCAGTTATGGCCTGCCATGAGATGTTCGACGGTGAGGTGCAGTTATGGCATGCCAAAGGTGAGGTGCAGTTATGCCCTGCCATGAGATGTTCGACGGTGAGGTGCAGTTATGGCCTGCCAGGAGATGTTCAATGGTGAGGTGCAGTTATGGCCTGCCATGAGATGTTCGATGGTGAGGTGCAGTTATGGCCTGCCATGAGATGTTCAATGGTGAGGTGCAGTTATGGCCTGCCATGAGATGTTCGACGGTGAGGTGCAGTTATGGCATGCCATGAGATGTTCAATGGTGAGGTGCAGTTGGCCTGCCAGGCTGGTCTGGCATCCAGTGGTGAGGTGCTGTTGTGCCGCATGGCTCACACCTGCATTGGACAAGGGGTATGTCCTAGCCCAGCTGGGCACAAAACCCACACAGAGTGACCTGGAGGACCCAGTCTCACTATATGGGTTGCTGCTGGCTTTGCTGTCTATCAACAGCTGTTATCTTTGGGTATGCCTCACACCAGGAACACTCTGAGCTTCTCCTCCTTGACATGCTCTCCCTCTGTGGGGCCAGGTTCACTCCTTCCCTCTCTAATCGGGCTTGTAGGTAGGCAGGTTTCTAGGCATCAAGTGGACCCTCAGCACCTCCAGCAGAAAATACACACTTCAGGTGATATCCTCTCAGTTTTGTGAGACTGGCTGTCAGACAGACACCAGCACTAGTTACACAGCAGTTGTTTGAGTACTGAGACACCAGCACTAGTTACACAGCAGTTCTTTGAGTACTCAGACCACAGCAGTTCTTTGAGTACTCAGACACCAGCACTGGTTTCATAGCAGTTCTTTGAGTACTCAGACGCCAGCACTAGTTACACAGCAGTTCTTTGAGTACTCAGACCACAGCAGTTCTTTGAGTACTCAGACACCAGCACTGGTTTCATAGCAGTTCTTTGAGTACTCAGACGCCAGCACTAGTTACACAGCAGTTCTTTGAGTACTCAGACCACAGCAGTTCTTTGAGTACTCAGACACCAGCACTGGTTTCATAGCAGTTCTTTGAGTACTCAGACGCCAGCACTAGTTACACAGCAGTTCTTTGAGTACTCAGACCACAGCAGTTCTTTGAGTACTCAGACACCAGCACTGGTTTCATAGCAGTTCTTTGAGTACTCAGACGCCAGCACTAGTTACACAGCAGTTCTTTGAGTACTCAGACCACAGCAGTTCTTTGAGTACTCAGACACCAGCACTGGTTTCAAAGCAGTTCTTTGAGTACTCAGACGCCAGCACTAGTTACACAGCAGTTCTTTGAGTACTCAGACCACAGCAGTTCTTTGAGTACTCAGACACCAGCACTGGTTTCATAGCAGTTCTTTGAGTACTCAGACGCCAGCACTAGTTACACAGCAGTTCTTTGAGTACTCAGACCACAGCAGTTCTTTGAGTACTCAGACACCAGCACTGGTTTCATAGCAGTTCTTTGAGTACTCAGACACCAGCACTGGTTTCAAAGCAGTTCTTTGAGTACTCAGACACCAGCACTGGTTTCATAGCAGTTCTTTGAGTACTCAGACACCAGCACTGGTTTCATAGCAGTTCTTTGAGTACTCAGACGCCAGCACTAGTTACACAGCAGTTCTTTGAGTACTCAGACCACAGCAGTTCTTTGAGTACTCAGACACCAGCACTGGTTTCATAGCAGTTCTTTGAGTACTCAGACGCCAGCACTAGTTACACAGCAGTTCTTTGAGTACTCAGACCACAGCAGTTCTTTGAGTACTCAGACACCAGCACTGGTTTCATAGCAGTTCTTTGAGTACTCAGACACCAGCACTGGTTTCATAGCAGTTCTTTGAGTACTCAGACACCAGCACTGGTTTCAAAGCAGTTCTTTGAGTACTCAGACACCAGCACTAGTTACACAGCAGTTCTTTGAGTACTCAGACCACAGCAGTTCTTTGAGTACTCAGACACCAGCACTGGTTTCATAGCAGTTCTTTGAGTACTCAGACACCAGCACTGGTTTCAAAGCAGTTCTTTGAGTACTCAGACACCAGCACTAGTTACACAGCAGTTCTTTGAGTACTCAGACCACAGCAGTTCTTTGAGTACTCAGACACCAGCACTGGTTTCATAGCAGTTCTTTGAGTACTCAGACGCCAGCACTAGTTACACAGCAGTTCTTTGAGTACTCAGACCACAGCAGTTCTTTGAGTACTCAGACACCAGCACTGGTTTCATAGCAGTTCTTTGAGTACTCAGACACCAGCACTAGTTACACAGCAGTTCTTTGAGTACTCAGACACCAGCACTGGTTTCACAGCAGTTCTTTGAGTACTCAGACGCCAGCACTAGTTACACAGCAGTTCTTTGAGTACTCAGACCACAGCAGTTCTTTGAGTACTCAGACACCAGCACTGGTTTCAAAGCAGTTCTTTGAGTACTCAGACGCCAGCACTAGTTACACAGCAGTTCTTTGAGTACTCAGACCACAGCAGTTCTTTGAGTACTCAGACACCAGCACTGGTTTCATAGCAGTTCTTTGAGTACTCAGACGCCAGCACTAGTTACACAGCAGTTCTTTGAGTACTCAGACCACAGCAGTTCTTTGAGTACTCAGACACCAGCACTGGTTTCAAAGCAGTTCTTTGAGTACTCAGACGCCAGCACTAGTTACACAGCAGTTCTTTGAGTACTCAGACACCAGCACTGGTTTCATAGCAGTTCTTTGAGTACTCAGACGCCAGCACTAGTTACACAGCAGTTCTTTGAGTACTCAGACCACAGCAGTTCTTTGAGTACTCAGACACCAGCACTGGTTTCATAGCAGTTCTTTGAGTACTCAGACGCCAGCACTAGTTACACAGCAGTTCTTTGAGTACTCAGACCACAGCAGTTCTTTGAGTACTCAGACACCAGCACTGGTTTCAAAGCAGTTCTTTGAGTACTCAGACGCCAGCACTAGTTACACAGCAGTTCTTTGAGTATCCTGCCAAGCACTCCCTTACATAATCATGTAGAATGCAGAACTGGAACAAAGTGAAGTGGTTTGGATCCCACTTTTAAACACATTTTTTAGACAGGGGATTTGGATCCACTCTCTCAAACTTCAGAACCAGTTTGGGGTGGTTCTCTTTCAAGTGTCCTTCTCAGGCTGCTCCCCAGATACAGACTTTGTGTAAAAAGACACTTCTCTCAGCAGATATTACTGGAGCTGTATCCAAATAGAAGCAAACACCCTGGCACATTAAAGTGTGAGATCTCTACACCTGGCTGTCGTTAGTGTTTCTAAAGCAGTAATCAGGGACAAACAAAAGGGCAGGTTTGGCCTAGAAACAACCTCACCTTAACCGAGAGAAACCACAGTCCCACCCTTCACCTCTACCATCTTTCAAGTGTCAGTCCTCAGAAGAACCAATTGGCAGCTTCCTGCTAACAAAGTCTTCATGGAAATTCTAGATGCAGCCAGGCCTAATCCTCCTCACTCCAAGGTGTGGCTCTCAGTCCTCCAGCCACAGGAACACAGGTAATGCCCTTCTACTGCTTGGAGAAGCCGTCCTTCTCTTTCACCTTTTGCCATGCCTAACCAAAAGCACCTAAAATGGATCCCACTAACTTCAGTCCTCAGACTTACACGTGTCAGAAGCTCACTATACATGCAAATGTGCTCTATTTACACATGTGATGTCAGTGCAAGGTTCTGGGTAACACATAAGAGCAGAATTTTGCAAGAAGGTTTGCTAGGCCGCACTCTCTCTAGCACAGATAAAAAGGTCTGGTCATACTATAAATCACAAAACAATGGTATGCCCTCACCACAGGTGTCTGTGCTACACCCAGGAAAGGGACAGCAGTCTTCTATCTACTCAGAAGGTATGCTTGGTGTACCCCTCCAAGTCACAGGAGAGGTCTTAGGCCTTGCACTGTCCGGAACAGGCCTAGGCCTCTGTGCACACACTAGATTGGTAACACTAGGTCCAAAATAAAAGCCAGGCTACCAGATTCACAGTTTTCACAGGCAGTTGGTCACTTGAGGCAGGCGCGTTGGAAAAGTGAGCTCCAGTTGGAGAGAGTGGCAAGGCCAGCAAAGGATTTTTTAAAGCATGTACACCATGTGGGGACATTCTCCTCCCAACACCATTGCTATTCAGTTAAAACATCCTGTGCTCATTTGCATGAAAACATGCCACATACCATTATAAATACCTCACACAGTCTGACTTAATTTACACAACACCGTGGCTTCGTTCTGGCATGCAGCACACACAACAAAAATGAAAATAAATGCAAAATCGAGGAAGTAGATTAATCTGATAGTAAAAGGAAATCGTAACCTTTTTGTGCAGTTGTCACTTCCTTACAGGTAGTAGTACCTTTCAGAGAGGCAAATTGTTCAAAATTTTGATTAAAGGGGCACTCATGTTTGTAGCTTTTTCTTTGGGTTTTCACAGGTAGGCTCATTAGCGAGGGTATTGGTCTGCATAAAGGGTGCAAGCTTGAGTAAACTGACTAAAAGAAATTTACTAGGAATCAGGGGCTGCCTGAAAACAAATGTGACAAACAACCAATTATTTATAAATATTCACAAGCTGGGGTTCTCCCAGGAGCAGTACAGGTTTGATTTAGGTCTTACAATGAAGATAACATTGCTCAGTGCCAGCCATCCTAAATAAGTGTAGGTGGGTTGCAAGGATGCAATGAGGCAGTGCTCTTAAGAGTTTGCAGACGTATTAGCCCTGACAATATGTGAGGTCCGCACAAAGAGCAACATATTTGCGACCAAAGTGGTTAGACAATCTATGGAGACCAGCTGAGTGTGACTTAATTGTGACCCAGACACAGTGGGTCACAATTAAGTCAGAAGGTCAGAAGGTATTTACCCACCATTCTAGGCAGTCCAGCCAGCCACAGCACAGGTGCAAGTCTTGGAGGCGCCACTCCCCAGAGATGCAATTAACTTTACCCCAAACAATCTGAGGACCCACCTAGAAGAGGTGTAGGTGCACCCTGGCTGGCAGAGCTCACGGGATGCCTAAAGAAGCCAGATAGAGGGCTGATCTTATCAACTGTTCAAGGCAGTGGTGGGTTCCAGGAGGATAAGACTAGACAGGAGATAGATGTGGTTGGCCACTGTGAAGATGGAGACATAGGTGCGGGTGGGAGAAAAAGGTAGCATTTGAAACTGAGACTGGAGGAGCACGAGGGCTCAATAGAAAAGAGCTGGAGGTGAGTCTGCTAAACTGCCCTTTCAAGGATTTTGCACATACGGTGAGTTGGAAAAGTGAGCTGTAGTTGGAGGCAGCAGCAAGGCCAGCAAAGGATGTTTTGAATGTGGATATAAAAACCTTTTATCGAGGACTGCATAAGTTAAAGGCAATAGGCTTTTAAGGCTGGATTGGTATTACACTGTGCTAAAGCCTGTAGGTAAGTATTTAGTTTGCTTTGCTAATGATAATCGTGCATACTTGTGTAATAATGCAACCGTGTGCCTAATTGTTCCCTTGTGGGAAAGCTAACCCTCTGTACAGAAGGCATGAGCTGGTTGTGGTGACCGAGCCAACAATAACAGCTGTAGGCATGATTGGTACGCTGGGAAATGGTAGCCCAGATGACATAGATATGGTTTGTTTAGTATGAACAGTAATGACAGACACATTAAGCCTGGGTTATTTATTTTGAAAACATTTTCTAAAGCCAATAGGCCTCTAACAGTGGATTGGTTTCACACTGTTACAGGCTGTAGACAGGTATTTTGCTACTTGTCATCTCACAAATGATCATAGGGGCATATTTATACTCCGTTTGCGCCGAATTAGCGTCGTTTTTTTCGACGCAAATTCGTCGCAAAACTAACGCCATATTTATACTTTGGCGTTAGATGCGTCTAGCGCCAAAGTATGAGGAAAGAGCGTCATTTTTTTGCGTGAACGCCTTCATTGCGTTAATGAGATGCAAGGTAGGCGTTCCCGTCTAAAAAAATGACTGCGACGCAAATGCGTCGTATTTATACTCCCGGGCAAAAATCACGCCCGGGAGTGGGCGGGGCAAAAAACCCCGCATTTGCGTCGGATTTTAGCGCCTGGGTCAGGGCAGGCGTTAAGGGACCTGTGGGCTCAAAATGAGCCCACAGCTGCCCTCCCATGCCCCCAGGGACCCCCCCTGCCACCCTTGCCCACCCCAGGAGGACACCCAAGGCTGGAGGGACCCACCCCAGGGACATTCAGGTAAGTTCAGGTAAGTATATATATATTTTTTTTAAATATTTTTTTTGGGCATAGGGGGGCCTGATTTGTGCCCCCCTACATGCCTCAATGCCCAATGACCATGCCCAGGGGACATGAGTCCCCTGGGCATGGCCATTGGGCAAGGGGGCATGACTCCTGTCTCTACTAAGACAGGAGTCATGTAAATGGCGTCTGGGCGTCGTTAAAAATGACGCAAATCGGGTGGAGGCGATTTTTTGCGTCAACCTGACTTGCACCATTTTTAAGACGCCCTAGCGCCATTTTTCCCAACGCCAGCCCTGCCTGGTGTACGTGGTTTTTTTCCACGCACACCAGGCAGCGCCGGTCTGCTTGCGCCGGCTAACGCCATTCAATAAATACGGCGCCCGCATGGTGCTTCAGAATGGCGTTAGCCGGCGCAAAATTTTTTGACGCTAAACTGCGTTAGCGCAGTTTAGCGTCAAAAAGTATAAATACGGGCCATAGTTAGCAAATGTTTTAATTTTGGCATACACTCTTATAAACTCTGGGCATACAACATTTTCATTGTTGTGTTCTTTTTAGACCCTATTGAGAGGGGTTATATGTTGTAATGGGACACGTAATTTTGCACATTTTTGTAATGGTATAGTTGTGTAGTTGATTATGCTCACTTCAGTTGGCCTGTTTTGATTATAGTGTCATAATAGTGATTAAGGCATCATGCAATATGAGTTCATTGGGGAAAGTCCTGCCAGATTCTATAGGATTGATCTGTTTGTTATGAAACATTATGACAAAGCCAGTAGACCTGACCTACTTATTGTGAAAAGAATGTGTTAAAGACCCTAGGCTTTTAAAGATGGATTGCTTTAGTGAGCAAGAGTTTTGGTGTTGGTGACCCTCCTCAACAAACCCTGGTGGTAGAAGATTTGCATTATGATAATCCTTATTAGGTGCTATTAAAAGGGGTTTCACATTGTTTGGACAACTGTAATTTTGTACATATTTGTAATTTTACTATGGAATACCTGAAAGTTGCCTTGTGGGAAAGCTTACGCCCAATATAGTAGGTCTGAGCTGGTTGTGGGGATAAGCCAATGACAAAAGGTTATCGGTCTGATTATTTATTATGAAAATGTCTGATAAAGGTAGTAGGCTTAACATACTGGTTGTGAAAAGCATATGTTAAAGTTAAACCTACAGATTTTTTCATTACATATAATCTCACAGGTTACTACAGACGGCAAAGGTTTTGGTGCTGGGTTAACCTCCCCTGACAAACTGTGGGTGCAGAAGATTTGGGCTATGAGAATCCTTGTTAGAACCTAGTAGTAGTATTTTGCATTACCAATTATAATTGTATATACTTTTGTAATTTTGTGACTATATTCCTTATGGATGTCTTGTGGGAAAGCTTACTCTCAGTACAGTAGGCCAGAGTTATTTATGGCGAAAAGCCAATGATATCACAAATTGGTGTACTATGTAACACTTGAATTAAAACCAATAGGGCTTTAAGGATGGGTGGTTTTTGCCCCATGTTAAAGCCTGCAGTCAGGTATTTTATAACATGAAATGTCACAGATTGCCTTTATAGGGGAGGATCATGATGTTGGTCACTCCCTTTGACAAACCTTGGGGTTAGAAGTTTTGCACTGTAATAACATTTGCTAGAATCCCTTCAGAAGGTCTGACAAGCTTAGCTGTCTGCCAGAATCTTGTAATAAAGAAAACACATTAAATAATACATACATCCATGCATGGAAATATATTTCCACATAGATGCATAGTGAGCATATGAGTCAGTCCTCTTCTGCCATTAGTCTGTCTGAGTGTCATTTAAATTCTGCTTCCATTCACAAAAGCATACTGCATGGATTCATTGCTCAGTCCACACCAGTCATTAGCTCTCTGGCCTTGTAAATAATGGCATTCCCTGATTACGTGCACATCCACCTTAACATTCAGTGGCAGGGCTGATTGGGCAGTCCTTTAAGATAACACAGCTCCCCAGGCAGTGTCAATGAGCTGCTTCCTTGCCACTCATTTCATCCGCAGTGAGCCATATTCAGTGTGATCATTATGGAATGCTGTTTTCCATAATGTATTTTACCATTTCAAGATGGCCAACACATTGATTTGAAATGTGGCGGCCATGTCAGAATTGTAAACTCGATAGACTGTGTACAATACCATCACAAGATGGACACGCGGCTGCTATGTTAAGTTGTGTTACTGCAAGCACATGTTGGCTGTGTTTGGGCAGCAACATGTTTTTCTTTATGCTTGAATTCATTTAATTGATCTTTCATAATTTGTTGAGTTTGTGTGCATTTTATTATGGGTGTACGTGGGGATAAGTGAAGGATGGGGTAAGCAAATGGATGAATGAGCGCAAAGACGGATGACAGAGTGTATATATGTTAACATTGTGCCTTCTTGGCTGTCTACACTCATCAATGACACAAAAGACACTTTTATTCATAAGCCAGACCTATTGGCGTTGCCAGTGTCTGTTACAAATGTGTGTCCCCCATAAAATTAAAAGTGTTCTCTTTTTTATAGCTACATTATTTTGAATCAATTATTGTTTGCTTTTAAACTGCTTATTTAACTGTGCCTATTTGTGAGTCTTTCACAAAAAGACCAATAACCACATTCAAACAAATCTTGAAAATGTAATGTGTTTCTGAACTGCTGCAACATCATCTCTCAAACATCTTCACTTACGCAACATCGGCTGCTCAGTGTGAATCTTGGCTTCCCATAGGCTGCAGTGTGCTTGTAGATGGTCGTGAGCTTGGTCGCATCATACCTACCTGGACATTCCTTCTCGGTCACCTGGGACTCTAAACTCTCACCTCCCTCCCACTTCCAGGGAGTGCACTAGAAGGCCCAATCCTAAACCCTCTCCTACATACCATTTTATTCATATAGGTTTTTATGACACCTGTCTGCAGAGATTATCTATTCATATAGGTTTTTGTGGCACCTGTCTGTCGAGATTATTCATATAGGTTTTTGTGGCACCTGTCTGTCGAGATTATTCATATAGGTTTTTGTGGCACCTGTCTGTCGAGATTATTCATATAGGTTTTTATGACACCTGTCTGCAGAGAATATCTACTGATGTTTGGTTTTATGACAGCTGTCTGCAGAGATTATCTACTGATGTTGGGTTTTATGACAGCTGTCTGCTGAGATTATCTACTGATGTTGGGTTTTATGACAGCTGTTTGCTGAGATTATCTACTGATGTTGGGTTTTATGACAGCTGTCTGCAGAGATTATCTACTGATGTTGGGTTTTATGACAGCTGTCTGCTGAGATTATCTACTGATGTTGGGTTTTATGACAGCTGTCTGCTGAGATTATCTACTGATGTTGGGTTTTATGACAGCTGTCTGCAGAGATTATCTACTGATGTTGGGTTTTATGACAGCTGTCTGCTGATAGGCATTCAAATATTTCTGTAGTCTCCCTCTTTTCCCTCCTAACTTCAGCAACATGTCATAGGCGGTCTCACTGCTGTTGTCACTTCAGTACCCACCTCTCTAAGGGATCCAGTCTCCTTCCTACCAGCAACTGCAGTGAGGCACGAACTGTTGACCATGTGCCGGATCCGCCCTCATGTCTCTTTCAGTACAGCAAAGGCATTCATGGACACACTGGACCTCAGTAAGTTTTATTGGGTCTGTCCCATCCTTCTTGGCACTGCCCATCATGGTCTTAAAGCTTGCCAAAAGATCTTTGCACCAACGTGGCTCGCACTTACTGAAAGGGGCGGGGTGGCGCGTGCGCGAGCGGGGGGGATCCAATTAAATATAAAAAATAAAAAACACTTACCCTTCACTCCCGTGCCACTTCGCTCCTCTGACTCCTCCCGTCTCGCTGGCGCTGCAGGCACAGGCTCCCAGCCTGCCCTGCAGCCAATCCTAACGCTGCTTAGAGCAGCGTCAGGATTGGCTGGGAGTGCCCTGGCTGGGCGTTCCCAGGCAGACTGGGAGCCTGTGCAGGATCTCTCCAGCCCAGTAACTGTGTTGCTGGGCTGGTGAGAGCCCTGTGCGCATGTGTGTTTGGCCGGCCCAGGACGGGCAGCCAAACACACATGCGCTCTGAGGGGGAGTGCTGAGCACTCCCCGCCAGTGCACGTCACCCTGTGGCCCCGCCCCCTTTTCCTAAAAAACAACCATAAACACAGTTTATGATCATTCTTTAGGAAAAGGTTTGCAGCTGCCGCTGCATGCGGGGGGCGACGCTTCTCTGCCTCTATGGAGGAGACGCCCCTGACCGAGGCACCCCCCCATCTCATCTGACCGTCTCAAGGCTGACTAGCTGTCTGCCAATCACAGGGCTCTTTACAAACCACTTGTCCTTCTCAAGGTAGTAAATGACAGAACCCCTTAACTACCGCTCTGAAATCCTATCTCCCTACAGACCTCCGCAACTTACCACGGCCTCTGGTCAGTCCCGAACTGCCCTGTGGGGACCTCCAACCTCTGGTCGCTCCACCTCCTCGCTCCCTACTGGGGTTCCTACCTCCAGGCTTTTGCGCAGTTCCCATTCCCCAAGAGTTGAGCCCTGCATTGAAAAGCCATGTATAGGGTTTGAGTGACTATTGCCCCAGTCTCCAGACTGCTGTAAGTTTGGGCGTGCCATACCTGGGAGCATGAGGGGTTCTAGAGTTGTTACTACCCCAGAAAGGTCTGTGCCCTCACCAGCGCTATCCTTACAACCCCACAACCAACGCATACCTAACAGGAACGGTTGTTATTCCTCATTCGCCACCTCACAGCTCGACGCACCTTCAACGCTGCTATTGTAAAAGATTTCTGAGTAAATGGTACTGTTGTTAAATAAATAAATACAGTGTTGTCGCACACTGCACAAATCAAATCAAATCATTAACATTTATAAAGCGCGCTACTCACCCGTGCGGGTCTCAAGGCGCTAGGGGGGAAAGGGGGGGTTATCGCTGCTCGAACAGCCAAGTCTTTAGGAGTCTCCGGAAAGCGGAGTGGTCCTGGGTGGTCCTGAGGCTGGTGGGGAGGGAGTTCCAGGTCTTGGCCGCCAGGAAGGAGAAAGATCTCCCACCCGCCGTGGAGCGGCGGGTGCGAGGGACGGCAGCAAGTGCGAGGTCAGCGGAGCGGAGGGGGCGGGTGGGGACGTAGAAGCTGAGGCGTCTGTTGAGGTATTCCGGTCCCTTGTTGTGGAGGGCTTTGTGTGCGTGGGTGAGAAGACGGAAGGTGATCCTTTTGCTGACTGGGAGCCAATGCAGGTGTCTCAGGTGTGCGGAGATGTGGCTGTTGCGGGGTACGTCGAGGATGAGGTGGGCCGAGGCGTTTTGGATGCGTTGCAGGCGGTTTTGGAGTTTGGCTGTGGTCCCGGCGTAGAGGGTGTTGCCGTAGTCCAGGCGGCTCGTGACGAGGGCGTGGGTCACGGTTTTTCTGGTGTCGGCGGGGATCCAGCGGAAGATCTTACGGAGCATGCGGAGAGTGAGGAAGCAGGCGGAGGACACGGCGTTGACTTGCTTGGTCATGGTGAGAAGAGGGTCCAAGATGAAGCCGAGGTTGCGGGCGTGGTCTGCGGGGGTCGGTGCGGTGCCGAGGGCCGTGGGCCACCAGGAGTCGTCCCAGGCGGACGGGGTGTTGCCGAGGATGAGGACTTCCGTTTTTTCAGAGTTCAGCTTTAGGCGGCTGAGCCTCATCCAATCTGCGACGTCCTTCATACCCTCTTGTAGGTTGGTCTTGGCGCTGGCGGGGTCCTTGGTGAGGGAGAGTACAAGTTGGGTGTCGTCGGCGTAGGAGGTGATGATGATGTCGTGCTTGCGTACGATGTCGGCGAGGGGGCTCATGTAGACATTGAAGAGTGTCGGGCTGAGCGATGAGCCTTGAGGTACGCCGCAGATGATCTTGGTGGGTTCTGAGCGAAACGGAGGGAGGTAAACTCTTTGGGAGCGGTTAGCGAGGAAGGAGGCGATCCAGTCCAGGGCCTGGCCTTGGATCCCGGTGGAGCGTAGGCGGGTGATTAGGGTGCGGTGACAGACGGTGTCAAAGGCAGCCGAGAGGTCGAGGAGAATGAGGGCGACTGTTTCACCGTTGTCCATCAGGGTTCTGATGTCGTCTGTGACTGAGATGAGGGCGGTTTCCGTGCTGTGGTTGGTTCGGAATCCGGTTTGTGAAGGGTCGAGCAGGTTGTTGTCTTCCAGGAAGGTGGTCAGCTGTTTGTTGACGGTCTTTTCTATTACCTTGGCTGGGAAAGGTAGAAGAGAGATGGGGCGGAAGTTTTTCAGGTCGCTTGGGTCAGCCGTAGGTTTCTTTAGTAGGGCGTTGACTTCAGCGTGCTTCCAGCATTCGGGGAAGGT
Source organism: Pleurodeles waltl (assembly GCF_031143425.1). Classification (NCBI taxonomy): domain Eukaryota; kingdom Metazoa; phylum Chordata; class Amphibia; order Caudata; family Salamandridae; genus Pleurodeles; species Pleurodeles waltl. The sequence goes on from NC_090438.1 coordinate 53,034,566, forward strand.
AGCAGAAGAAAAAGAAGAGTTGATGACGGTCTGGAGGTGCGGGGCGATGATGTCGTCGGCTTTGTTAAAGATGAAGTGCGGGCAGGGGTCCGAAGGGGCGCCGGAGTGGATAGAGTTCATGATGGATTTGGTTTCTTCCGTGTTGATGTGGGTCCAGTTGTTGAGGGTGATGTCCGGGGAAGCGGGTTCAGTGGTGTATGGTTGGGTCTGGTGTCCGAAGCTGTCGTGGAGGTCGCTGATCTTGCGATGGAAGAAAGTGGCGAGGGATTCGCACAAATCCTGTGAGGGCGTGACGGCGTTGGCGCTGGCGCTGGGGTTGGAGAACTCTTTGACGATGCTGAAGAGTTCTCTGCTGTTGTGGCTGTTTTTGTCTAGTCTGTCGGTGAAAAAGTTCCTTTTGGCAGTGCGGATCAGGTGGTGGTGTTCGCGTGTAGCGTTCTTGAGGGTTGTCAGCGGTGTGGTCCTTGCGCCAGGCCTTCTCAAGGGCACGACAAGTTTTCTTTGATTCTTTGAGGGTGTCAGAGAACCAGAGAGGTTTTTTGGTGTTGGTCTGTCGATGCGTGCGTTTGAGGGGAGCAAGGTTGTCAGCGCAGTTGGAGATCCAGTTTGTGAGGTTGAGAGCTGCGTCGTTGGGGTCGGTGGTGAGGGTGGGTTGGTTGGCGGCGAGAGCGGAGAAGAGTTGCTCTTCAGGGATCTTGTTCCACTGTCGATGAGGGATGGGTTGAGTGCGGAGGTGGGAGGTCTCGCGTCGGAATGTGAAGTGGACGCAGCTGTGGTCGGTCCAGTGTAGGGCAGAGGTGTGGCTGAAGAAGACGTGTTTGCTGGCGGAGAAGATAGGGTCGAGCGTGTGTCCGGCGATGTGGGTGGCGGTGTTCACCAGTTGTTTGAGGCCGAGGTTGGCGAGGTTGTCGAGCAGGGTGGTGGTGTTGGGGTCGTTGTTTTGTTCCAGATGGAAGTTGAGGTCGCCTAGGAGGATGTAGTCCGGTGAGGCGAGGGCGTGCGGGGAGATGAAGTCGGCGATGGCGTCGCTGAAAGAGGCGTGAGGTCCGGGAGGACGGTAGACGAGGGATCCTCTGAGGGTGGTCCTTGGGTCGGTGCGAATCTGAAAATGCAGGTGTTCAGCGGCGAGGGGGGGGGTCTTCGGTGGAGGTGGTGACGCTGATGGAGTCTTTGAAGATGATGGCGACACCTCCTCCTACTTGGTTGGTGCGGTCTTTTCTGGAGATCTTGTAGCAGTAACTACTCATGGCTCGTGCAAGGCCCCCCTGAATCCTAGGCTCAGGTGCCCCGTGAGTTATTTCAGTTAAATCTGGTAACAGTGCGCACAGGAACTTGTCTGCATATTTTCAGGATTATTTGTGTAATTTCCTACCAGATATTGCGAACAGGAACCGCCTAAAGGGACGTTTAATCATGTGCGTATAATATGTGCGTTAAACTATGCACAGCGCATAGCCTCGTTGCGTCAATGTGAACAAAGGACAAATGCTTTTGACATATCGTCGCTCCCCTGCCCTTCGGATTTTGCATATTAAGACACATGACAAATAACTTTAAGTGACTGGAGAACGGCTTACAGTAAATGTGTCATTTTCAGGAACACTCAACAGGAAAGCTAATGGCGACCACGGTGGGACAGAGCGGGGCACGTCTGAGTGAATGGATGCGTGGAACTGCGGGGCTTGCAACAGGAGGCGTCTACAACGGCATATTTAATATTCATGTTCAATATATATGTTAATCATGGTTTGACGTATGATAACACATGCCCCTGTGCTTACAGGTACGTGTCTGCAGCACCCTATTAGCTGCACGTGCCTTTTGAGTTTAAGAATGCGGCATTATGAGGGGTGTAGGTCCCTGATGTCAGAAGGGGTGGTCTTTCAAGGACGACTCAAGGGCGCGTATGGCAATCAGACTCCCCAGATCTCTTAGGACATGAAAACAGGGGGCCATAGTATGCTATATTCAATTATGGGGTTTCTGATTTGATTAACAATTGAGAAATGCGCGTGCCATGCTTGCTGTGTGGAGTTTTGGTAATGTTACATCTGGTGTTTATGTTGGAGGCGTTTTTAAAGGGAGTTGTTGTGTCTCCGCGTAAACCATGGGCTGCGGTCAGGCACCCGTTGTAACTGGCTGTGTGTATCCCTTCATACGAGCAATTCGTTCATTTGCATCCAGTTCAGCGACTTGTCCATCGCACTTTCAATGACAACAGCTTGTTGCATCTGGATCATGAAAAGGTTTACAAGTCGAGCACCGTGAAGCATAGCTGTTTCCTGTAACAGTAGAACCATTACATTATGTGATTCTGCCCCCATCAGAGGCATGAAAGCATCCTTTGCGTGCAGCTCGCCAGTGTCATCTGCACAACATTTGTGAATGTGATATTAAGTAAATACTGAGCTGAGATAGAGTCTGTGGTGGGCTTATCAAACTAGAAAGACTGTTTCTATGTCACAAACTGAGCAGGTGCAGACTGGATTAGCACTTGAAGCCTCTCTAACATCAGATTGTGCCCCCATTGCATGTGAATCTGTGCTCCGCACTGCACACTGCCCAGTGCTTCTCTGATGCACAACTCAAGAGCATCAGTGAAGCCTTCCCTCCATGCTCCACTCACTGAGGTACACCACACAGAGCGCCTCGAAGCACATCACTCAGTGCTCCTCCGATGCACAACTCAAGAGTATCAGTGAAGCCTTCCCTCCATGTTCCACTCACTGAGGTACACCACACAGTGCGCCTCGAAGCACATCACTCAGTGCTCCTCCGATGCACAACTCAAGAGTATCAGTGAAGCCTTCCCTCCATGTTCCACTCACTGAGGTACACCACACAGTGCGCCTCGAAGCACATCACTCAGTGCTCCTCTGATGCACAACTCAAGAGTATCAGTGAAGCCTTCCCTCCATGTTCCACTCACTGAGGTGCACCACACAGTGCGCCTCGAAGCACATCACTCAGTGCTCCTCCGATGCACAACTCAAGAGTATCAGTGAAGCCTTCCCTCCATGTTCCACTCACTGAGGTACACCACACAGTGCGCCTCGAAGCACATCACTCAGTGCTCCTCCGATGCACAACTCGAGTATCAGTGAAGCCTTCCCTCCATGTTCCACTCACTGAGGTACACCACACAGAGCGCCTCGAAGCACATCACTCAGTGCTCCTCTGATGCACAACTCAAGAGTATCAGTGAAGCCTTCCCTCCATGTTCCACTCACTGAGGTACACCACACAGTGCGCCTCGAAGCACATCACTCAGTGCTCCTCTGATGCACAACTCAAGAGTATCAGTGAAGCCTTCCCTCCATGCTCCACTCACTGAGGTACACCACACAGAGCGCCTCGAAGCACATCACTCAGTGCTCCTCCGATGCACAACTCAAGAGTATCAGTGAAGCCTTCCCTCCATGTTCCACTCACTGAGGTACACCACACAGTGCGCCTCGAAGCACATCACTCAGTGCTCCTCTGATGCACAACTCAAGAGTATCAGTGAAGCCTTCCCTCCATGTTCCACTCACTGAGGTGCACCACACAGTGCGCCTCGAAGCACATCACTCAGTGCTCCTCTGATGCACAACTCAAGAGTATCAGTGAAGCCTTCCCTCCATGTTCCACTCACTGAGGTACACCACACAGTGCGCCTCGAAGCACATCACTCAGTGCTCCTCCGATGCACAACTCAAGAGTATCAGTGAAGCCTTCCCTCCATGTTCCACTCACTGAGGTACACCACACAGTGCGCCTCGAAGCACATCACTCAGTGCTCCTCCGATGCACAACTCAAGAGTATCAGTGAAGCCTTCCCTCCATGTTCCACTCACTGAGGTACACCACACAGTGCGCCTCGAAGCACATCACTCAGTGCTCCTCCGATGCACAACTCAAGAGTATCAGTGAAGCCTTCCCTCCATGTTCCACTCACTGAGGTACACCACACAGAGCGCCTCGAAGCACATCACTCAGTGCTCCTCTGATGCACAAGTCAATAGCATCACTGAAGCCTTCCCTCCATGTTCCACTCACTGAGGTACACCACACAGAGCGCCTCGAAGCACATCACTCAGTGCTCCTCTGATGCACAACTCAAGAGTATCAGTGAAGCCTTCCCTCCATGTTCCACTCACTGAGGTACACCACACATTGCGCCTCGAAGCACATCACTCAGTGCTCCTCTGATGCACAACTCAAGAGTATCAGTGAAGCCTTCCCTCCATGTTCCACTCACTGAGGTACACCACACAGTGCGCCTCGAAGCACATCACTCAGTGCTCCTCCGATGCACAACTCGAGTATCAGTGAAGCCTTCCCTCCATGTTCCACTCACTGAGGTACACCACACAGTGCGCCTCGAAGCACATCACTCAGTGCTCCTCTGATGCACAAGTCAATAGCATCACTGAAGCCTTCCCTCCATGTTCCACTCACTGAGGTACACCACACAGAGCGCCTCGAAGCACATCACTCAATGCTCCTCTAATGCACACATCAAGAGCATGACTGAAGGCTTCCCTCCATGTTCCACTCACTGAGGCATACCACACAGTGCGCCCCGAAGCACATTACTCAATGATTCTCTGATGCACAAGTCAAGAGCATTACTGAAGCCTTCTCTCCATGTTCCACTCACTAAGGTACACCACACAGTGCGCCTCGAAGCACATCACTCAGTGCTCCTCTGATGCACACATAGAGAGCACCAATGAAGTCTTCCCTCCATGTTCCACTCGCTGAGGTACACCACGCAGTGCGCCTCGAAGCACATCACTCAGTGCTCCTCTGATGCACAAGTCAATAGCATCACTGAAGCCTTCCCTCCATGTTCCACTCACTGAGGTACACCACACAGAGCGCCTCGAAGCACATCACTCAATGCTCCTCTGATGCACACATCAAGAGCATGACTGAAGCCTTCCCTCCATGTTCCACTCACTGAGGCATACCACACAGTGCGCCTCGAAGCACATCACTCAATGCTTCTCTGATGCACAAGTCAAGAGCATCACTGAAGCCTTCTCTCCATGATCCACTCACTAAGGTACACCACACAGTGCGCCTCGAAACACATCACTCAGTGCTCCTCTGATGCACACATAGAGAGCACCAATAAAGTCTTCCCTCCATTTTCCACTCACTGAGGTACACCACACAGTGCGCCTTGAAGCACATCACTCAATGCTCCTCTGATGCACAACTCAAGAGCATCACTGAAGCCTTCCATCCATGTTCCACTCACTGAGGCATACCACACAGTGCTCCTCGAAGCACATCACTCAGTGCTCCTCTGATGCCCACATGGAGAGCACAGCTGATGATTTCCCTCCATCTTCCACTGAGACATACCACACAGTGCGCCTCGAATCACATCACTCAATGCTCCTCTGATGCACCCATGGAGAGTACCTCTGAAGCCTTCCCTTCATGTTCCACCCACTGAGGCATACCACATAGTGTGCCTCGAAGCCCATCACTCAGTGCTCCTGATGCACATATGGAGAACACCAGTGAAGCTTTCCCTCCATCTTCAACTGAGGCATACCGCACAGTGCACCTCGAAGTACATCACTCAGTGCTCCTCTGATGCCCACATGGAGAGCACAGCTGATGATTTCCCTCCATCTTCCACTGAGACATACCACACAGTGCGCCTCGAAGCACATCACTCAATGCTTCTCTGATGCACCCATCGAGAGTACCTCTGAAGCCTTCTCTCCATGTTCCACTCACTGAGGCATACCACACAGTGTGCCTCGAAGCACACCACTCAGTGTTCCTCTGATGCACAAGTCAATATCATCATTGAAGCCTTCCCTCAATGTTCCACTCACTGAGGCATACCACACAGTGTGCCTCGAAGCACATCACTCAGTGCTCCTGATGCACATATGGAGAACACCAGTGAAGCTTTCCCTCCATCCTCAACTGAGGCATACCACACAGCGCGCTTTGAAGCACATCACTCAGTGCTCCTCTAATGCACAGATCAAGAGCATCGCCAAAGCCTTCTCTCCATGTTCCACTCACCGAGGCACACCACACAGTGCGCCTCGAAGCACATCACTCAGTACTGCAGTCATTACCCAGTGCTCCCCTCAAGTACATCAGCCAGTGGCAGTGGCGTAACAAAACTTGTGGGAGCCCCCTTGCACAGTACATAGAGCGGCCCTTCTCTGGGATCATTCATGAGCTCTCAGACCAGGGTACTGTGCTGAGGGGGCCCCCAGGAGCTCTGGATTCTCTCACTGCACTGCAGTGGCTGTGGGGGCCTTTGTTACGCCACTGGTCGGTGGGGCTCTCAGACACACTACCTTGTGTTTCCCTGATGCACATCAACCTCAGCCCTCCTGGGGTCAATACCTTGTGCCCTCCTGAGGGACATCATCATATTAGTTCTCAGCTGCATAGGTTTCTGTGTCCCTGGTTCACATCACCCTGCAAGTCCCTGATACCCATCCCCTTCTGTCCTCTGCTACACAGGGTTATGCATAGCATATTGTCCTTGCACAGGGATGCCTCTGAGTCTCTTTGCCTGTGTGCATAGCTGCCTATCTGCCTTTTATCTGTATGGGTGGCACTTGTTGGGCTGTGTGAATGAGTGGCTTGATATCTCTTTGACTGTGTGCAAGAGTGCCTGTGTGGCTGTTGGCTGATGTGAGTGGAGGCCTATGTGTCTGCTGGACTTTGTGAATGAGTGCAGGTGTGCAGGAATGCTGGTCAAGAGTCAAACCAATGGGATTTGTCACTGCTTCTTTGATGATCTTTGAATCCTGGGTCATGATGTACTTCTCCAGTGTGTTTGTCACAGAGATGTTAGCTTATGACCTTCCTGAGAAATGTTGACCCAGGAGAGGCATCTAATCAGAAATTACAGTTGAGAGAAGTCTTTATATGGCATTAATTAGAAAATGACTGGGTCACTGAAAAAATAATTCTAAGGAGATGTTGCTGCAACTGCTGCCCCCTTTAACACAGAATGTGAGGTTTGCCATATAAGATGCTGCTTGAAACTGTTTTGAATCAATTCAAGAAAGTGCCTAATTTGGGTTCACCCCATTTTATCATGGATGTGATTTTAAATGAGCAGAAAAACCCAGAGAAGATCGGTTTTCCAAAATATATGGCAAGTTCTATCCTTTGGAGGAAATTGAGGCTAAGTCACCTGATGCTGACAAGGTGGACTCTGTGGTGGCAAGCTTGATGGAAAGATGCTTGATGGCAGAAGAAAATAATTTGAAGGGCCCTGCTGAAAAAAAATTGAACTATGTTCTTAAGTGCAACTATCCCTATGAGCAGGGGTTAATGGAGCCTGGAATGCGCAGTCCCTTCTGTTGGACTTTGAATCTCTGCTCACAGCAGTTCACAAGGGTCATGAATGTTCAGATTTGCTGAAGAGTACAGAGAAGCAAGGAGAAATTCTATCTCCTGTAAGCCTTTGCATTAGCCAGAGGTGCTTCAATTGCAGCTTGTCGAAACCTATACCTTAAAGAGTGGTAGACAAATGCTGGTCAGAAGTCCACAGCCCTGAAAATGCCATTTGAGATGATTTGTCCTTTTGGAGCAGAGTTGGAAGTCAATCTAAGTAGATTTTTCAATGAAGGAAAGCATTCACTTTCATCAAGGAAATAATATAGCAAGGATGCTAGTAAATCAAGAAAGAGATTATTTCCATCAACCATGCAGAAGGCAGCAGACAAGTGAGAATCCATCCAGCTTTCAGGGAAAGGCTTTCTGGAGGAGGTGCTAGGAGAAGCAGAAGCCAGATCTAGATTCAAAGGAACAATGTTTCTGACTACGCCGGAAGCTTAGAGGAAAGTGTCTCAGGATTAAAGGTTGGAGGAAGGATCCAGCTCTTCCTGGCAGAATGGACCAAGTATATTTCAGACAGATGAGTATTCAACAAATATCTCAAACCCTGTTTCTTTGGGTGATATATATAGACCTTATTTAAAGGACCAAATAAAGACAGGCTCTGTTGTCCCAGAAAGCAGTTGTTTTAGTAACTAAGATGGAAAGAGGAAAGGGTGTGCATCCCATTGTATTCCTGGTGCTGAATGCAAATGGAGAGTACCAGATTGTGATTGATTTTAAGAAGGTGAATGGTTTTGTCAAGAGGATGTATTTCAAGATGGAGACTTTCCAGAGAGTGATACTGTTGGTGCAGAAACTTCACATCATAATTACATTGCCCTTAATAGATTCTTACTTCCATATACCGATTGGAGGAGAACATCAAAACTTTTCTGGATTTTGTATCCAAGGATACCATAGCCAGTTCAGGGTCTTGCCATTTGGTCTAAAACCCACACTTAGGGTGCTTCCAATGGTCGAGGCACCTCTGGTGGATCAGCATCATCTGCAGGGAACAGCAGTCTTCCCATATCTAAACTGGATGCTGCCTCAACGGAGGCCCAAAGTCATCATCTGGAAATCATAAAGATGACTTTGAGTGGATATGGCTTCATGTTACATTTTTCAAAATGCCAGTTGATCCCATGGAAGGATATTATACTTATTAGGGAAGCTTCCAGGTGGATTCGGTCAGAGTCTTTCTTCCTGATGTGGGAGCAGAGAGACTAAGTAAGTTGCTGAATCCATTATTAAGCCTGAAAAATGCACCAGCTTGGAAATAGAGAGTGTCTCCTGGCATGGCGTCATAGCTACATCTTTGTCCCCATCTATGGCATCTCCACAGATTTTGTTCTCCGAGTTGCCACTTATAAACACAATAGTTCCAGTCACTTAGGAGATTGGGTCTCAGCTCCATTGTTGGTTAGTCCAGGAAAATGTGAGCAGAGGAATGAGAAGGCAGCTGGATCCACCAGTAATTTTGACAATGGATGCCAGTGCCCCCTTGGTAGGGAGCAACTTTGGGTGCTCTCATGGTGCAATAAAAGTGGCCATCAAAGTGTCCGCCAGATCATTGAATTGGAGGGAACTGATGGCAGCGTATTGAGCTCCTCTCCCCTTTCATCAGCAGGCCCATCAGTGCAATGTGTTGGGAGATCAGACAATGCAGTGACATTGGGTTATGTGAATCACCAGGGCAGTACACGCTTTCGAACAAAACTGCGGTGATGTTGACCAGATGGGTGGAGTCTCATCTTAAGTTCATTCCTGCAATACTCATGAAAGAACTGGAGAATGCAAAGGCAGATCCCCTAAGCACAGTGTTCACACCAGCTCAGAACATCTATCTATCTGAGCGAGTTTTGTGGAGGTGCGCAAGAGCTTCAGGACTCCAATTTTGGATCTCTGCACCCAAGAACAATGCAAACAATGCCATTCTTCTGAAGTACTGTTCTCATTTTACTGAAACGGGAGCCTGGTTGGTGGTTCCCAACTGGTGACATGTCCAACGGTGTTGGTGTATAGTTTTCCCCTATTTTCTCTAATTCCAAGAATGCTGCTCAGGACTCATGTATAGGATGTGGCATTACAGCCAGAGCTGCCGACTTTGGAACCAGGTTCACGTGTCGGCGTTGGCTCACCATCCTGTGGTTCTGGGCAAATCACTTACTCTCCAAGTACCTGAAAAACATGAATCTGACTTTGAGTAATGTAACTCGTTATCATGTAAAGGGCTCCAATACCAACTGGAGGGAAAAAAAAGTCTGGGGTGAAAGGTGGGAATTGTGGTGGTAATTCTCTTCTGGCCTTGCAGAGCTTGATCCCTGATGTTGAAATCCACAGCGGTTCATCCACCTTGGGTTCTGCCGCACTAAACCTGCAGTCCTAACCCCTTCAAATGTCACAGCTATGCACTCTTGCCATTGAGATCTCCACCGATGCCTTGCCTCTCCACCCAGGTGACCATGCATTTTCCTGAGCAGTGAGGGAATCAGATATACAGTTTACAATCAAGATGCAGAATTTCAAAAGACACTCCAAGATGGAGCAAACAAGGACCAAAGATAGCATTTCTGCTGAGAAAACATATGTAAACACTCCTTCTGAGGGGTCTGTAGTTCTAGTGGGGGGATTCCTAGTTAGAGAGCGGCGGGGGGAAGAACGGACAGTAACAGTATGGCATGAAATCAGCCTGCCAACGGTGAGGCGAGGCAGGGATCCCCCAAGGGTCTGCTGTTCGTCCAATCCTGTTTAATCTACATATGAGGCCTCTAGTGACCCTTATTAAAACTCACAACATACGTGTAGTAAACTACGCAGAGGACACTCAAATAATTCTGGCAATGGACAGTGACCATCAGGTGGGAATTATGACCTTTCATACTTGCATGAAAGATATCACCACTTGGCTTAATGCCAACTCTTCGAAATTCAGGGGAGACAAAGAGCTTCTATGTTGCTCGGCCAATAATGATTCCATTGAATCCCATCTAAGTTGTGGCCTCTACCTACTCAGGCTGTTCTTGTTTCTTCAGACACAGTCTGTAACTTAGGAGTGACAACTGACAATACTTTATCCCTTGAGGTCCATCTTACTAAAGTCGCTTCGACTTGTCTTTCACCTTTGCGGGGCTTGCGAAAACTCCTTCTCCTCCTGCCATCATCTGTTAAATCTATGGTTATACCAAGGGTGATTTTGAGCAGGCTGGACTACTGCAATGCCCTTCTCCTTGGAGCTCCTGACTATCTTTTGTATCAACCGTATCGAGGTCAGGCGGTTGCTGCCAAACTAGCTTTAGACAGGCCGAGAAGTTCTTCTACCTCAGAGGCCCTATGGGAGCTTCATTGATCCCGATTAAGCAGAGGACTGCATTTAAAGCCCTTTGCATAATGGTTGCATAGGGTTTAAGGTCCTTCAGGGACATGGCCCCACCTTTTTACAGAAGAGGTTCCAAACGTAGATTCTGGGGCGATGTCTCCGCTCATCGCCAGCCAATCTGGTCAATATTATTAATTTTAAGAAGAGCCGCCAAGGAGGACGTACCTTCTCGGTGAAAGCAGCCCAACTCTGGAACCAGTTGCCTGCTTCCCTCAGACACTTATCTGACTTGTTATGCTTCAGAAAAGCTGTGAAAACTCTTCCCCTGATGATTTCATCTTGTCCTTTAGCCACCGTGGGATTATTGTTTTTTTTTTGGTTCCTAGCAGCAGGATACTTAAATAAATAAATAAATAAATAATGGTGGCACAGGGTAGAAAAGTGAAAAAGAGTGGCAATATGGAAGAGAAATAAAACGCCTGGGAACCTAGTGCTAGAGGAATATAAAGTGTGACACTGATGGCACTCACGAGGGGGGAGATGAAAACAGGCACACAGAGAAGACTGAAAAAGACAAGGGCAACAGGCAGGAGTAGGATGGAAATAGGCAGTGAAGAAACATAGGGAGTAAAGAACCATCACCTTCATCAACACGTTACTGCATTCAGACATTACTCTCAAACACAGAGGATATCACACTAGATGGCAACCTGGAGGATGATAGTGACTCAACCACGGAGCGGACCTGGTGACAGCCCACGGATGCAGGTAACTCAGCAGCAGAGAAGATAAAAAGAGGCTGAAAACTAGGGAGCAGCACCAGAAGTTCATCTACCTGTGGCCACCAGCAACAAGTCTACTTGGCAAGGTAAAAGGAAATGCAGTCCTTAGAGGTGAGTGGGGGTGTTGTGTGTTTGAGGCTGGTGAAGTGAAGGAGACACGAGAACTGCATTCAGGACAGAGTGAAAAGAGGGTGCGGAGAAGGAAAGAGATGGGTGAGATATGCAGATGGATGAGATATGGAGAGAAAAGTGGTATACATGTCTAACATAGAGTGCACATAAGATGAGTGACTGAGACACACTGAAGACCTCTACCCCTTCCACAGGCCTCAGTGATGTTTAATTCACAGTTTCAAAAACATTTCAGAATCGAAACATTTACAATATTAATTATTTACAAGTAAATCATTGCTGTTACTCATTTTTGTTAAACTCATGCCTAACAACCTTTGACAAAGCCAATAGTCCTGGTTGGTTCTATGTGTATGTCAGTTGTTCTCATATATAAATGAATGCAGTAACGGAAATCTGAGGAATCTGAGGGCTATCACAACAATTTATTTTACATATATAAGCCACAGCCTTACATAGCCCTCATCCCTTTTAAAGACCCCCACACTTTTTGAATTCCACTTACAGCCCTGCCTTACTCCCTTCATCTTCATCATTAATGGTTTTGTTGCTGTGGTTTTCTGGTCTCCTTTTATTTTTCTCTATATTTGCATGTTATAGTTCATTGATTCTCAAGACATTTTATTTTTGGGATCCTTAAAAAAACAATTTCTCATTTCTAACTTACAACATTTTTTTTTCGAAATTATTTTATGTGCTGAATATTTTGCATCTGTTGTGAAGTTTTCACGTGTTGGGTTTCACCCACAGCATGCATGCACTCTCAGAAAAAGCTACAGTTTTTTTTTTTTAAAGCTTAACAACAAGCTTAGAGCCCGCCCATTACTTTCCAATGCTTACCATTGGTTGGCTCTTACATCACTCTTGTTTCCTTGCTTCTTACGGGTCATGCCTTCTCCTTCCTGCCAACTGCTCACCTCTTCCTGTATTCTTTCAGGGTCTACTATCCCTGCTGTGATCCTTTCCCCAGCACAGCTTCGTGTTTGCGGCCAGTGTCCTTCCACTCGCTGCATGCTGTTACAGGTACTTTTTTTTTACTCTCCTGCCATGCACTCCATAGGAGTTTATGACACTGTTCTGTCTCCCTACCTCCTGCCCTCTCTCCCTCATATTGCTTCACCTCCTACGCCCTTCCCCTGCTGCCCGTTGCTTTTTTGCCCAACCTCCCCACCTCCCCGCCTTGTGAATTAGCAAATTTAACATGAAAAACATGCTATGATAAAGTCAATGCTGGCCGTGCCATAGATCTTTTTCAAATAATGTTGCTCTGTGGCTCACGCTGCTGTGCAACATGTAAAAATAACATTGACGAAGCCAACAGATCTTGCACAGGTGAAACATATTGGCTTTGCCAATGCTTGTAATGTGATTGCTGGTCACACGAGACGGAGTACGGAGAATAGTGTATATCAGAATAGAAGTGCAATGTGGACCCCCTGGTACTCCAATTGAAAGTATTGCACCAGTGCCGAGAAGTACAGTCACTCTCCCTCCCAGAATAGAGACGAGCAGGTCCCCTTTAAAGAAATGCAGGTACCCTATAGCAGAGTACCTGCTTGCTTCTGAGAAGCACTGGTACTCTCCCATTGAAAGTATTGCACCAGTGCTGAGAAGTGCAGGTATTCAGTAAAATACTTACTTAAAAAAGTACTGGCCCATTTAAAACACTGATTTGAACTCATAGTCTATGTGAATACATCATAGATGGGCCAGCTGTGTAAGGTGTGTGCCTTCCCATAAAGCACACGTGAAGAAGTGCAGGCACACCAGGAGATATGCCCAGGATGCAGCACACATAGAAAGAGGAAAAACGAGGAGAAATAAACATATTTCTCCTTATTATGCCTCACCTGGGGAGGCATAGCAGTTTTGGCTTAGTCCCAAGTCTTCCTGGTAAATCTGGCAATGCATCAAAATCCATGGGTGTTGGTGGGAACACCCACGCGCCACACATGGAGCTACTCGGTGGGGCAGTGATTTGTGCTGCATTGCATTCCTCTAGATTTATCAAGCCACTTAGGGACATGCAAGGTGGTTATGTGTGGCTTGATAAATCACACTTCAAGGGTTGCATCGTGCAAAAGCGGCACAACCCTTTAATAACTCTGCCCCTGCGTGCTGCAGAGTTGATTGATGCAGCTGTTTGCGCTGCCTGGCACCGTGAAGCACCACATTGGTGACCATCCATGCCAATCTTTAGTTTATTGTTGCCCTCAAGTCTGCAGACGTAATCAGACTTTCTGAACTTTGGGCCAGATTTACAAGGCCCTATCGCCTCCTTGCGCCACATTAGCGTCATTTTTTTATTTGCTAATGTGGCTCGAGACAAAAATTGTTGCGCCATATTTACAAAGTGGTGCAATGCATGCATTGCGCCACTTTGCAACCCTATGCACCACATTATGCCTGAGCCATGCATAATGTATGCAAGGGGGGCGTTCCGGCGTTAGGAGGCCGCAAAAATGGCGTAATGAAATCTACAAGATTTCACTGTGCCATTTTTGGTGTCATTTTTAATGCCTGCTCAAAGCAGGAGTTAAAAGGATGCACCCATTGAAATTAATGGGCCTCCTGGCACTTTGCTGCAATAGCGTTAACTTTCTTGACGGTAGTGCAGCAAAGCGCCACAATAGCGAGAAAAATGTTGACGCTATTGGCCTAACGTGCGCCATGATGCACTGTATTGTTAATACGGCGCACCCATGGTGTCATTAGGCGGCAGTGGGGGGAGGGTGCAAGAAATGTGGCGCATCAGTACTTATGCTTCATATTCTTGTAAATCTGGCCCTTTGTCACATAATATCTGGACAGTTCTTGACACCCAGGAGCTGCTGCCTGAATTTATACCTTCCATACACAGGGCACACAGCCCTCGTCGGCCACTCATGGCTCGCCAGTCCTCCCTGTAGCCGGCACTGCACACAGCGGCACACAAACACCCAGTACGACCACTGCAGCCCCACTGGGTGCCGACCTGGAGGGGGGGTCCTGACCTCAGGCAGGGCGATGTGTTTAAGCACCTGTTGCAGAGTTCTTTGTGTGTTCAGCTTTCAGACAGCAATACAAATATAAATATAACTCTTGTGATTAATGTTCTTGCTAGAGCAAGAGATCAGAGTTTTCTTTAGTGGCAATTTTGACTCGCCATAAAGTGGCGCAGAGGGTTAATGTGCCTGCTGCAGAGAACAGATCTGTAGTCTATGTGGATGGCTGAGTGGATTAGTAAAGTCTGCCTTTAAAGCACCTTAAAACAACTGAAATGTATGTGAAAGAGAGGCTAAGGAAAGATGAGGGAATCCGAGGGGGAGGTCATGGGGATGGGGGGCCAGTGGTGTAACATAGGCCCCCGCAGCCCCTGCGGTGCTGGGAGGGGGCGAGCTCCAGGGGCCCCCCTCAGCACAGCACTCTAGCCTGAGAGCTCCTGACTGAGCCCGGAGGGGGTCCCCACCATGTACTTTCGAGCTGCAGGGGTAAGGGGGTGCTCAGGTTTCGTTACACCAATGGTAGGGGCGCCAAAAAATATGGAACATTTGGATGCACTGAGACACTGTAGGTTTTCTCTAGCTCTTTGTGGAGATGTTTTCCTGGAGAGGAATCAAAGGCCGAAGAAAGGGTTCAGCCAGACCAGCTCAACAATACGTATTTTCTTTCCTGTCAGCATTTATCCTCGTCTCCTGCCTTTGTGTTATGTGTGTGTCCTCCTCTGACCCCCAGGGGGCGGTCAGCCTGCCCTCCGCCACCTCTCTCCTCACAGCATGCCTTGTTATACCTGGACAGGCTTCTAAAACGCTGCATCTGTCCCACAAACCACACAGTTACGCATTCATCCTCCCCGGGCCGGCGCGCATCCGTGGCATCTTCCAGAACATTGTTTTTGGCCCGGCCTGCCTGGCCTCGTGCAGGCCGCCTGTGCTGCGGGGAGAAAGGCCCGCTCTCTGGTATTCGCCTGCTCGGCTGTTTTCGTTTCAAGAAAAACTTTAAAAAGGACAATGAAAAATTCTACCAACTAAAACAGTAAGTGTTGGCAAAAAGCCTATAGTTGTCGTGTTTGGGACCTATTGGCGTTGGCTTTACCAATGTTTTGTTCATGCTGTACAGCACCCCCGCAGCGTGGCAAAAAAAAAAAAAAACTTTTTATTTACTGCCCCGAGGTGGTTTGGTGAATGAACAGAAGCGTGTGTTGGAACGGGCAATAGCAGGGCCAAGCTGGGAACCCAAAGCAGCCCTGGCAAATGTGGTGAGACCACCATCTTCCCCATAATGTGCAGAGCGAGCGAGCCTGACCACTACAGTGGGGTCTGGGGGGTTCCCCCAACCAAGGAAATTTGAGAAAAATTGCAAAAACGGTGCATTGATTAGCACATTTTCCCATTATATATTCAACTCTATTCATTTTTAAAGCATAGTAAATGATGACCTTATAGTGCACCCGGATACTGCAATCTTTATTGGGGCTCTTCAATGATTCCCTCACCATCACCCCCCAACAGTGCCTCTCATCTCTCCATAGCCCCTCTCTCACATGTATTGCATTTGTTTTATAGCGCTTCACACACACACACACACACACACACTCTCTCTCTCTCTCTCTCTCTGTTTCTCTCTCTCTCGAAAATGTTATATACAACCAGGGGCGGCTCTAGTGTCACCCCACTGCTTTTAGCAGAAGGAAAAAAAATGTTAATAACGGAGCATTATTATCATTTTAATTTTTAGCTGAACCAGGTTAGGGCGGGGTGGGACTGGAGGGAGGAGTGGTTCGTGCACCAGAAGTGCGCATGTGTGTTTGGTCGGCCATGTTGGGCTGGCCAAACACACATGAGCACTTTGCATTTCTCCTCCCGGCTGTATTGCACAGCCGGGAAGAGAAAGTGCCCAGGCCTTCACTCCCCCTATGAGTGCCGAAGCAGGCCACTCACACCAATCACAATGCTGCTGTCATCCTAGTGACAGCAGCTTTGTGATTGGCTGACGGGAATCTGGGATTGTGTGCGCTTCCCGGATGAGGAGGATGGAGGAGACAAACCTGTCTCCGGAGGAAACAGTTTTTTTTGTTTTGTTTTGTTTTTTACCCCATCCCTGTCCCGCCACCCCTGTCCAGTGGCAGCTGCCACTGCATACAAGAAGGTGTAGAATTCACATGTCATCCTTACTGGTTTTTGGTTTTGTCAATGTTTTGTGTAGTAATGTTATACAACAGCGTGGATGTTGTTCAGTGAGGCTGAAAGTAAACAAAATTCTTGTGGTTTTCTGCAGGGGGGCAAGCAACAATGCAGGACGGTTGGTGAGGGCAAGCAGAGGTGTAGGTTTGGGTGGTGTTTGGCATGTAACACCCTCCAAGTAAATACATTCTTGGGTTGATAGGTTCTGATGTGTGTTGTTAGGCTGAGCATAGCAGCACGCAAGCGCTGCTTTTCTGACTTGTTGGTATGTATCTGGGCTCTTTACCACGCCCACCGCACGCCCATCACCATCACTCATTCATGGGCTTGCTTTTCAAATATCCTTTGTTTTCGCTGGTAACTGCTTTACGTTTTTCTCTCCTCAGGGTAGTTTTGTTACCGCCTTGGCCATCGACCCTGTTACATGGATGATTGCACTTTTGCCGATAACTTTGACTGCGAGCAAACTTCTTTTTCCTTTTGTCTGTCTCTCCGCGCACACAGCGGCTTTGAATCGGCTCGCTTATGTCCACAGTTTTACTTTTTATTTTCAGTTTGTGTGGCAAGAAAAGTCCAGTTAGGAGTTTACAACGCCATTAGCTCTACATCAAGCATACACGAGACCCATTGCATCGCAAATGCTTGTTTTTTCTTGTCATCCTGATTTCTCTTAAAGATTTTAACTTGTTAATTTTGTTGTATCAGAAATTTCAGATATTTAGGACCAGATTTACCAAGCTATTGCATTGGGTCGCGTCCCTTCTTCACTACCTGAACAAAAAATCCCTTTTGGTACTAACAAATTGGAATTTGTGTGGCTTTGTAAGAAAAAGTAACACAATACAGTGCATTACACTGCCTTGCATTATTTTCCATCAGGTGGGTGTCCATGGCTGGTGCATGGGCTTTCCTGTGCAACCACCTATGGATTTTGATGCAAACCCATATTTATAAGGAGTTGTAACCATGGATTTGACCAAAAATAGTGTGCCTGCTTGTGGCTGGCATAACAAGAAGAAATATGTTTAATTCTCCTTGTAATTTCCTCTACATTCTGCAACAGACATTCAAGGAGGAAAAAACTCCAAGGATAGTTTTTGTGCAGGAAGGTGCATAGGAGAGAAAGTTCTTTGAAGTCAGCAAAGGAGAATGTAACAGCTGGAAGAGCTGAAGGATAATCCAATGCTCCAAGGGAAAAACAGGGACAAAAATACAAGAGTTAAGGAGGTTGAACCTGCTGAAAAGTACTGCAGCTGCAATGCAAGGCAGTGAAAAGGAAGAAAGACCGTCCTTAAATACTGGTAGGAAAAGGAAATGGCAGAACAATTCACATGAGTCTGGTCAGAACAGATTGAGTAAACAGGATTACAAAGACATCTGGCCTCTGGCTTGGAATTAGAAAGCAGAACATTGAAAACCTGCACTGGATTTAGGTCTTTGAAAGGCATCTGCAAGCCTTCAGACAAGTGATAGCCATCCTCATCCAGGAAGACCATGAAGATACTGGTGAGTACTGGCCCGCCTGGCCCTCTCCACTTACCAGAGAAGCTGGGTTCCAAGATGGCATAACCAGGGATCTTCCTCAATGAACTTCCACCAGGACTTCGGAAGCAGGGTCGGACTGGCCCATAGGGCAGGTAGGCAGTGCCCAATAGGCTGTTCTGACAGGACAGGTTGTGGACCTGGGCCAATTTTTACTGTTGATTTCCCAAATATTGAAACAAACATTGCCTGCAGGATTCTCAAATAATTGCAGTCTTTCATATCTTGCAAAACACTCATACAGTGTTTACTTAGAAGTTAAACAGTGCTTCAGTTTGTAAACAAGGGCCACTTTTTTAGCTTTCAAATCCACTAAGGGGGTCCACTTTTATTTTGGTGCCCATGCTTTTTTTTGTGTTTTAGTCCTACCAAGCCCAAAAGCCGAGCATGACCCAAAACCCTTCGGCTCAAGGAAAGTGTTTGCTCCAAATGTCACCTAACCCTCTCCCATCGGACCGTGCTGGCACTATTGTTCTCCTGCCTGAACCTTTGTTACCATTGTTAAGCCATCTGCCCAAAACGACACCGCCCATAAGTGGCAGAGGACATGACAGCACAGCCTCTGCCTGGAGCACCAGGTTTGCTAAGGAATGTCCAAACAAATTGACAGGCCAAAGTTGGTACCTTCATTGAAGAAGATAGAACCTAAGGTCTCTCACCATCAGGATAGCTTTTTTAATGAACCAGAAATTGTAGTTGTTTCCAAAGTAGAAGTAGCAAGAGTGACAGATTTAACTGATCTCATATTCAGGGTGCCCATCAATTAAAATTTGAGGAGGCGGAGATACCGGAAGGTAGGAATCAGTAGGATAAGGCTTCAGCTGGGAAACATGAAAGGTAGGATGTGCCCTCCACAAATTTGGCAATCAAAGTCGGGAAACAAGTATTAATTTGTTTGGTGATGATAAAAGGAACAAAAATCATGGGACAAAATCCAACAGGCAGAGGTAGGTTGGAATTTAGAGGACAGCCGTACATTGTCCCTTATGTGAAAAGATAGGGTAGGTCTCTTGTGAGGATCAGGCTTAGATTTCACTGCGGCTTTGGCATGGAGTAGTTATTGAGCTATGTTTTGACACTTAGGGGCAGATTTACAAGCCCCTAGCGCCGCCTAATACTGCCTTAGCATCATTTTTAGACGCTAAGGCGGCGTTAAGGTGGCCGTTTGCCCACACCATATTTACAAATGGGCGTAATGCATGCATTGCACCACTTTGCAACCCCTTGTGCCACATTATGGCTGCGTCAGGCATAATGTATGGAACAAGGGCATTCCCACGCAGGGAGGCCAGAAAAAATGGCGCAGTGAAATTTTGCAAGATTTCACTGCAACATTTTTTCCTTCATTTTTAACATCTGCTTCAGGCAGGCGTTAAAGTGACGCATCCATAATAATCTATGGGCCTTCCTGTTCTTTGCTGCACAAGCGTCAAACTTTTGCTGCTAGTGCAGCAAAGCGGCACTACAGCGGCAAAACGTTTGACCGTATTGTGGTAACAACCGTCATGGTGCACCATATTTTAAATACGGCATAGCCATGGTGTCGTTGAGAGGTCAAAGGGGATGCCAAAAAAGTGGCGCATTGGGACCGATGCACCACTTTCTTACAAATCTGCTCCTTTGTGTCCAGCCTTTCTATAGAATCGTTAGTACTGGGCACCATAAGTGTGTCAATTGCTGCAGAAGGTAAAGAACAAGGGTGAAACTCCCGAAGATAGATAAAAGGAGAAATTTTGGTAGCAAAATAGATGGTATTGTTTGAAGAAAAATTGGCCAAAGGAAGATTCTTGTCCAGTTCTTTTGTGTGACATTAAATAAACACCTCAAGTACTGCTCCAGACACTCATTGACTCTCTCCATCTACCCATTTGTCTGTGTATGAAAACAAGAGGAGAGAGTTCATTGAATACCAAGAGAGGAACAAGTAGGTCGCCAGAAATGTGAGATGGATTGAGAACTCATATTGGACACTAGGATCTCAGGAGGTCCATACAAACAAAAAATAGCAGTCAAAAATCGTTTTGCTTAATGGGGGCCAGACATAAAGAAAAAAGCCATCTAGAAATGGTCAAATGTCACCATAATCACTGTGCAACCATGGGAAGGAGGAAGGCCACCTGTGAAGTCAGTTGAGATGGTGAGCCACGGAGGAGGTGGAACCGGCAGGGGCTGCGGATACCTGAAAGGTTTGTCATGTATGGTCGTGGCATGGGCAAGTTTACAAATACAGTTCTACATCTGATCGAATAGTGGGACATCAAAAGGCTTGTGGCACCAGTTCTAGACTGGGTGTGACTCTGCAATGCCCAGCTATGGCAGATTCACGACACATTTGTAAAGCTTTGGTTGTAAGCCTTTGGTTGGAATTAATAGGGCTTGTGATAGATATTGAGATTTCAATGGTTAACCTTAGGTGTTTTGCTTAATATGACTTCTAATTCTTCTTCAGACAACTGAGCATGAGTGTCTCTGACTCTTTCTAAAAATGTTTGAGTCAGACAGATGACTGTTTCAGGACGTAAAAGAGTTGGAACTGGTTTTATCAGCAAAAGAAATACACAGGGGTCAGCCAGAACATTCTGATACCTGGTATGCAGGCGACATAGAAGTCAAATTGAGAGGAACATGTGCCAAGCAAGCTTGCCTACTATTCCTGCACAGCAGGTTTTGAAGGAATTTTAGTTTCTGTGGTTCTGCAGGAGCTGTTCACTCAAAAAGAAAACACATGTGTGGTCAGGGCTGAGGTGCACCGAATGGCGTCAAGCATGCAGGGAAGGAATATACCTACCAGTGGCATTTACCCCTTGATGATTGTGTGACTACAGGGGAAGAGCCCCCCAGTTCCGCCCATATAGGCTGAAATCCCCCCTACGCCAAGGTGATTCAAAAGAAGAAATTAAACAGGTATGAGAGCCATAGGCTTCAAGTGTGTGCATAGCTCGAGTGTTATAATCAAGCAGGGAGAGTAGGCGCCCTGAAGAATACTGTTGACCTGTATGGACTTTTAAGGCAACCAAAACATATTGGCTTAAACTTCTTGGACAGATAAACCCTTGCATTTCATCCAATATCCATACTGGTTCTATTTTTAACTATATCTAGGGTACTCAACAAATAAAGGTAATTCCTGAGGATATACCCTGAGATATTTTTATCATTATTCTGCATCACTATTGTAATCCAGTACAAATTGATCTAGGATCTCTCGTTATTGGTTAAGTCCACCCGGGGAGCATCCACCTACCCTGGTGTGGATAGGTTGCCTATGATGAAGCATGCCATGATAAATTGAGAGTGGGGCGACCGTGCCAAAATCTTCAAACTTCTGCTGGACAAAAAGGACTTAAGACACAATAGATCTCCCCAAAAAACACAATGAGTGCATTTCTCTATTGTTGCTCAGTCGCCGCATTCACCCACTGCCAACATTGACGAAGTGATGAGTAATGATGAGAGCCTCAGAAAAGTGAGCAGTGGAAATCACTGTTACACTATAGGTTTCAATTGAAGACCACGTGTAAACCATGGATGCCATGATTTATCCATGAACATACGTTGTATGAGTCCCAAAAGCATACAATGGTGAACAGATCTCTTCTTGTGTGAGGAGAAGATCATATTTCTAGAGTCCCATTAAACATTTGTATTGGTTATACAAAATACATTATATTTCTTGTAAAAATTATATGACAAACAATAAAAAAAGCATAATTCCTGAATCCAGAGTTAAAATAACCGGTAGTTATCAGCCAGTTACTAGGGATAGATTATAAGAAGAGTCATAAAAGCAAAAGTGCAACTGCATTGAAATAAATGTCTTAAGACCCCCCCCCCATCTCTCTGCATTTCCAGAGAGAATAAGCACATTTGCATTTTTTACTTATAACACCCCAGAATTAGATTACATTCCCTATGTAATGTTACATTACACTACCTCCTTGTGAGGGGAACATTGCTACAACATATTTAGTGATGTTTAGTTCCATAGCAAAGGTAAGTCACGTATGAGAGCCTTCTAGCGTGAAAAATAATTCCCAACATGCATAGCGTGCATATTAATGAGATTAGGAGTGCCACCCACCGTGGCCAATCACTGCACAGGAGTAAGATCATTGGTAAAGCATAGGGTCTATGCACTGCTGTCCTCGGTTGATGGGTGAATGCAGAACTGCACGAGACCTGGCAAAAGCACTTTAATGATGAAGTCTGGTACTGTGATGTACTTCAACATGGCACCTCTATGGATTCAGTTCTTATACTTTATACCCAGGACCAAACATACCTGTAGTGACCCACTGCTCTGCTCTCCTCTCCTCTCAGACACAGGTACTCAGCCTCTCATCATATTCTCCACCATCTCTACAGGTGGCAGAAAATGTTACACTGGAATTGAGGGCTGCCTTTGTATAGTTGAGTTGGAGTTGACTGTCGTTCCCACTGTTACTTAGCCACCCTTGATGAGGCAAGGGAGCATCAAAGAAGTTTGTGTGGTCCACAAATGTTGAACTTTGCATTTTTGTAAACTTTGTGATTTTCGCAAACTTTTGCCTGTAGATCACGTTTCCAGCAAAAACGTTCATGCAATGAGTCCAGGGTTTCCCCTACTAGTGGACATGAGCTTGCTCTAGCAATCCCAATGTGCTCTTTTAAGTGGTAGGTTGGTCAAGCAGCCTTAGGCTTATCAGTTGTACAGCTGCAAATACACACACAATCACTAAATGAGACACACAACTCAAGAAGGCGATCCACACCATTTCACAAAAATAACAAGTATTTTTATATATGTTTAAGCACCAGAAAAAATCCGATCAGGTAAGTACATTTTGCAAGAAAAATCTTAACAAGTTTCAAAACTTGAAACAGTGCATTTTTTAGAAGCGGCAATTTGGAGAGAAAAACAAGTGCTGCATTCAGGTATAGTACAGCGACTTACGGGACCAATCTCTTGGACCTAAGGTATGTATTGGGTGAGGGTCAGGACCCCACCAACAGGACACACCGGTTAGCACTCGGGTGGCCAGGTGCAGAGGTGCAGGACAGCATTGGGTGCCCAATGTTAGTCAATGGGGATTGGTCTAGTTGAAAGGAGGCTGCAGGCTTGGAAGGGATTCCAGTCGAGAAGAACCAACAGGTGGGTTCAATTCTTGAGATGCTCGTGGATGGAGGGAAACCTTCGGTCCTCTTCTCCACAGGCCAGGGGTGATGGGTGTAGAGATGTCCTCAGGCATTGAGTTTTCTCCTCCGGGAGCACTTGTGGTTGAGGCAGCCTGCATGCTGAGACCGCAGGCGGCGGTGGTGAGTCCACAATAGGCAACTCCAAGGTGGGCTTTGTGTCTGGAGGGCTGGGGGACCACGTTGGCACCATTGGTCCACTTCAGCTCAGGCTAGGTGGCATGGGTGCAGTGGTACTTTCCGGTGTCAGGTTTTTGCGGTCCAGAGTCCTCTCAGGTCTTTTGGGATACCTGCAAGATGCAAGGAAGCAGCTCTGCTGCTCCATGGGAATTCCTTGGTCTTTGTTGAAGGATTGCAGTCCTCCCAGGCTTTTGGAGGCACAGCAGCTTGCAAGACAAGTCAACTTTGCCTCCGATTGGCAGAAACAGCAGACAGGCAGGCAGGCAGGCCTGGGCCAAGCCAGGGGCTTCTTCCTCAGGCTTTGCTTTTGCGGCTCTTGAGCGTCCTTCTTCATAGGTCAGCAGGAAGTAATGAATATAGGGGTGTTTCGGGGAGTGTAGTGTAGTTGCAAATGAGCTAAATATCCCTGGGGTCACTACACCCTCTATAGGACCACTTTCTGTGGAAAGTGGGCATAACTTTGTCTCAGAATTCGTAAATCTGCCAACGCCAAGATTGCAGATTTCTAAATGTTGTGTTCACATCAATCGGGCAGCTCACTGTAGGGGTGGAACTATCTAAGGGGTGGACATACCTCTCTGAATACTTAATTTCCCACCTGTCCAGGTGCCAAAAATGGCCCTGCTGCAGGGGATCAGCATCTCTTCTTTGAGTGAATCCAGATATGCCTACCAAGGGGAGTGGGCTTCTTTGAAGCTCCCTGCCTTGGAATGGAGGTTCCCATCCTGTTGGGTGGGGTGTGTTTGGCTTTGTTTCTGACTGCCCAAAAGTAAAGGCTCTCACCATTGGGGTCAGAATCGTGTCTGGTGGTGGCAGGATGGCTAAAACTAGTCGGCACACTGGTAGTTGGTAGGTTTTCAGGGGCATCTCTAAGGTGCTTTCTGGGCACATGTATTAATAAATCCATCACTGGCATCAGTGAGGGTTTATTAATATGAGATGTGTGATACCAAACATCCCTATGTTTCAGTGAAGCCATCATGTTGCTGGGAAACTCATAGTGTTCAGTGTCCAGCACATGTAGTTAAAATGGCTTCCCTGTTCACTCTCTATGTCTAAGAATTGACAAAAGCAACACAAAAGAATTATGGGCGGAATGCTGAAAGTTTTCAACCACTCACCCCTAGTCACAGATCTGGGTTTAATCCATAATTCTTTTGTTCACCATGCCACCCCAGTTTGGACCCAGCCATAGGCAAATTAGTCTTGACCCTGTTCCTCGTGGGAACAGTCCAGCCCAAACTGCTAGGCCAGGTCTTCCCTGGACCAGAAACAATCATCCTAGGACTGGTTTTAGGATATCACCCTTCATCAGCCAGACTAGCTTGACTATCCATCCATCATCCTTTTGTGTTGTTAAAGTTGCCCTAAGTGGGAAGGGTATGCCCAGACGTGGGTCCCGTGCTCACTGTGCCAAATTCAAACTAGGCTGGTTGATGAAGGGTGATACCCTGAAACTGGTCCCAGGATGCTTGTTTCCGGTCTAGGGATGACCTGGCCTGGCAGTGCGGCTGGACTGTTCCCATAGGGAATAGGGTCAGGACTGATTTGCAAATGGCTGGGTCCAAACTGAGATGGCATGGTGAGCAAAAGAGTAATGGATTAAACCCACATCTGTGACGGGGGTGAGTGTTTGAAAAGTTACAGCACTCCGTCCATCATCCTTTTGTGTTGCTAAGAATCAACAAAGAAATAGCAGGGACATATCTGCTCATGGAGATATGTCCTTACATGCAATATAACGCACCCTGCCTTAGGGCTGTAAGGCCTGCTGTAGGGGTGATTTACATATATTGTACGCAGTGTTAGGGGACATGGCACACAGGCCGTGTGCCATGTCGTATTTTAGTTTTACCTGCACCATGACACGCAGTCTGCGATGGCAGTCTGCATGTGCTAGGTAAGGGGTCCCTGAGGGTGGCAAAATACATGCTGCAGCTCTTAGTGCCATCTTTAGTACCCTTTCCCTATGTACCAGGGGTACCATTTACTAGGGACCTACAGGGGAGCCAAAGGTATTGCCAATTGGGGAACAATTGTACAGTTTTAGGGAAAGAGATCTGGCACTGGGGACCTGGTTAGCAGTCAAAATTGCATCATGTACCAGGCAAAAAGTGGGGGTGGCCATGTCAAAAAGGGGCACTTTCCTACAGTTTCTTTCTGTCTTCGTAAATTTCGAATACATTCATGTATACGTAACCCAACATATATATTACACAGTGGCGGTTGCCTCTCTGTAGTTATAGTTAGATCTGAATTTCCATTGGAAAGATTTTTAGTAGTAAGCACACCCATTTTTCAGCCACTCCCCATATGCCCCCCACTCTTACTACTAAGTGGTAAACTCACATGCGCAAGAATCTCTCCATGGAAAAGATAGGAGAGGCGGAGCCTAACACTGGTAGGTGTGTGAGTAGCATTTTGTAGTATGTGAGTAGTACTATTGTAGTACTAATGTGCCCCTCTATGATTAAATAGCACTACATACCCAAAGCAATTAAGAACACTACATTGATAGATGTCACATTAATAGTGTTAATGGTAATGTGATACATAGTCTCACCTGGATATCGTTTGTCATTAGGTCTTGCCTACATATAGGTTTTAGTTGTCTGTTGTCAAAGACCTACTGTGGACAATACCAATACTTATAGTGGGCTCTCTCCCTTTCTCCTTCACTCTCCTTTTCTCCTTCTCTCTGTTTCTCTCTCTCTCCCTTTGCTGCCGACAGTATTCTGTCCCTCTGGAAGACCGGGGGCATGGGATGATCAAATTGATTGAACAGGCAGCGTGAGGAGCTTGGGTCACAGCGTGGGCCACATGGGCACTGGCTGAAGGTCTTCAAGGACACGGGATGGAGCGCTTAGGGCAAGTGAATCCTGCTTGGCGGGCACACAGGCAGTGTTAATAAATTTAGACAAATGGACAGGCGGGGTGTGGAAATTGCCATTCCAGTCAGTAGTGCACCCCCAAAGCCCTCCAATGCCACCACCTTTTATGCAAACTGAAGCCTGAGCGCCTAGAGGTGTTTCTTTTCACACTATGCACTATATAAAAAAGTATACTATCTTATTTCCTGTTCTTCTACCCTTTCATGCTGTATAGTGAGGTGCCCCACCAGCTGCTGATAAAGCCGAAGATCCTATGTCCCTAAGACACTTTGGGGCAGATTTAAGAGTCCTAGCGTCTCCTTGTGCCACATTAGCGTCATTTTGTTTTAAACTTATGTGGTCCAACGAGGCCAAAATCGGTGCGGCAACTTTACAAAGTGGCGCAATGCATGCTTTGCACCACATTGTAACCTGTTGCGCTACATTATGCCTTTGCCAGGCATAATGTACGCAAAGGGGGCATTCCCCTGTTAGGGGGACAAAAATGGCGCAAAGAAATCTAAGAGATTTCTTTGCGTCATTTTTTTCTGGCACTTTTAATGCCTGCTCAGGGCAGGCGTTAGAAGGAGGCACACCACTGTTTATAATGGGCTTTGCAGGATTAGTGTAAATATTTTTGATGCTAATCCTGCAAAGCTCCGAACTAGCGTCACAAATGTTGACGTTAGTTCCCTAACTACCACCATGGTGCGCCGTATCGACGCACACATGGTGGCGTTGGGGGGGTGCTAAGGGGTGCAATAAAAGTGGTGCTACACTGGGTGTAGCGTTATTTTCCTTAAATCTGTCCCATTGTTCCTTCCAACAAAGCTGATCTGTGCAGTGCCCCGAGGGCTCTTTGATACGCAGAAGGCGCTTTGCAAATGGGTCATAACTTTTTGAGATAGTGAAAGTACTTTCTGAGGTGGATTGTGGCTTTTCACTCCTTCACCTACTTTTTGCATGTCATTTCCATATCTACTGGATTTCGTTTCTGCTTGTTTCACAAAAAATAAGCTGGGCCCTGTGAGCTGAGCTGCTCCATGAATTATGCACCTTGATTTGTGGGCATGAGTGGCAGGGGATGTGACTCCGGCCCATTGATGTCAGTGATTAATAGGAAGCTCAAAAGGCTTTAGTCATTTAGTGGGTCACTCTCTGTGCACGAAATAAAATGTAGACAGAGTCGAACTGGTCTTTGGGCAATGTGCCAGGAGCGGCTCCTCCATTAGAGCAGAGGAGCGTGGCCCCCACCCACCAGCAGCATCAGCTGCAAAACCCTACAAAGTTATTATCCTTTTCTTTTAAAGGGGCGGGGAAGACGAGCAGTGAGGGGGAGTGCTCAGCACTTCCCCTCACTGCGCATGTATTTTTTTTCCTAAACACACATGCGCAGTAGGCTCTCTCCAGCCCCGCAACTGTGGGAGACTGCACAGGCTCCCAGCCAATCCTGACGCTGCTTTCAGCAGTGTCAGGATTGGCTGCAGGACAGGCTGGGAACCTGCAGCCTGGAGCAACGAGGGACAGACGAGTGGCACGCAGCAGAGGAGGTGTTTTTGTTTTTATGTTTTTTTAATTTAATTTTTATTAACACCCCCACACGCGCGGGCCACCCCTTCTCGTTGTTGCGAGCCGCAACTGCAATCTGCCATATAGGGTACACATGACAACTGACTTGCCTTTTGGTCCACGAATTGCATTGTCATCAGAGCCTTGGGCAGGAATATTTTTAAGTTCATGTTTGAAAACTATCACTTTTAATAAATACCTATCAATGTAGTGATATTCAATTACTGTACTAAGGTGAAATGCTTCAACATTTTAAACCAATACACTTTTTTTTAACTTTGAAAAGACTTTATCATATTTTTTCTCTGTTTCATGAACAATCTAAATGAGAAATATTTTCATGGCTCAATTCACGCAAGGGCTCTTAGAGCCAAGTCAGACTCTTGGCTCGGCTCCAGCTCGACTCTCCCTGTTCATTTGTTGGGCTCGAGCACTTTTAGCTATGGATTCCTTCAAACATGTCCAACCCCTAAAACATCACCCCTGCCCACACACAATATTTTCACAGGTCCTCCCCTCCTCCTGCACTTTATTATAGGGCAATCTGCAGCACCAAGCAATAAATGAAATAAGTGTTAATATTGTGTATGAAACAGTCTGTGAATTGTGATACACCATAGTATTGATCGGGAAAGAAGCCGACACCTTTACCTATGTGCCAACATTTTCAAACTGGGAATTGGGAGATTTTGAAAAAAAAGTGGGAGTTTGGATGCTTTGTAGTCTTCCAGTGAGTTGCTTGGTGATCCTGTGAAAGAGGGTGTCCGCACAGTCCAAATTGCTGGTGACTAGGACGCGAGTGGCAGGTTTTCTAGTGTTGCTTGGGAGCCATTTGAAGATCTTCCTTGGCATCTTCTGGGTGTGGAAAAAAGATGCAGTCATGGTGTTGACTTCTACAGTTATGTCCAGTTTACTGTTGATGATTATTCCGAGGTTCCTGGCGTGGGTTCCGGGTGTTGGTCCTAGTCCATCTGTTGACCAGATGGAGTCCCATGGTGAGGTCTACTTGCCGGAAATCACAACTTCTGTCTTGTTGGTGGTGAGCTTGAGACAGTTGGGTTTCATAAAGTTAGCAACTTCCGTCATATAGGAGGTGAACTTGTTTCATGAGTTACGTGTTGTCAGCATAGGAGAGGATGCTGATGTTGAGAGCACAGATTACACTGGCCAGAGGGATTATGTATGTGTTGAAGAGGGTGGGGCTGAGCGATGAACCTTGATGCATTCCGCATATGAGTTTGTGGGCTTTTCAGGAGTAAGGTGCTAGGCTGACAGCTTGTGATCTACCCTTTAAATAGGAGCAGATCCAGTGGAGAGCAGGTCTTTGGGTGCCACTCTTATGAAGGCACCTGCATAAGATGTTGCTGTAGGTGGCAGGAGGTGTTGTGAAATCTTTCATGATGGTGAAGATTTCCTTGCTGCTGTTAGTACTTGGGTTGATGCAATTTTGCACAAGCTGTGCACTTGTTTTTTTGTATCTGGCGGGGTAGCACCTTATGGCTGATTTGAAGATGTCTTTATCTGCAGTGTCTTGACTTGTTCTCCATTTCCAATCCTTTTGCTTGCAGTAGCTTTTCATCAGCCTGAGTTCATCTATGTACCAGCTGGCATGTGGCTGGGCGCTTATTGTTGGGTTGCGCTTGAGGGGAGCCAGGGTGTCAACGCATGTGGTGATCCATCTGTTGAGGTTCTTGATGGCTTTGGCAAGTTGCTGGTGTGCTAGAGCTTGGAGAGAGAGTGGAAACCCACTCCTCTTCTGCGATGATTTTCCAGCTATGGTGGGCAGTTCAGGTGTGAGTAGGTCTGTGGTGGTGCAGAATGGGTATGCAGACACTGCAGAGGGTGTCCAGGTCATAGTTGCCAGCTTGTCGACTATGATGTTGCTGAATGAGATGAAAATCAGTTCCCATTTGTGTCCAGCAGTGTTGGTGGGTTCGGTAGCATGCTGGGTGACCGCAAGATTTCTGAGGTCTTCTAAAAGGGCCATAGAGTTTGGTTCAGTGCAGTCTTCAAAGTGAAAGCTAAGGTCTCTGAGGAGGATGAATGTGTGGTGTTAAAGATGAGGGTGGAACGAGGTCTGTGATGTCGCTAGGGAAACTGGTGCAAGGTACTGGTAGTCTGTATATGACTGCTCTGCCTAGGGCGAAGTTGGCTATGATGTGTATCTTAAATGTGAGGTGTCCCATGTAGCTGGTGAGGGTATCTGTGTAGTTTATGCAGCTGATGGTATCTTTGAATATGATTGTGACTCCACCTCTGGGCTTGTGCTGATGGCCTTGCCTGCTGATCTTGTAGCTGGGGGCGATAGTTGTAGCAATGTCCGATGTCGAGGTTGGGTACAGCCATGTTTCCATGAGGAAAAAAAGGTCTGGAGCGTAGTTGTGCAATAGGTCCCATATTTCTGTGGTGTGTTTGGAAAGCGAGTGGGTGCTGAGGCCCACACATGCAAGAAGTGTAATGTTTGGTCTGTGTGAGCAAGTAAAGTGTTGGGTGCTGTTGGTACAGAGTGGAGGGTGGAGGGTGTGGGGGAGTTGCATGGAAACTTGCAGGAGGCACATTTGAATACTCCTTCCGTGTTGTGTGGTGTGGCACGGCAGAAGTGTTTTGAGCATCGAGGAGTGCAGCATGGTAGCCATGGGTACGGCGGAACCAGCATTCCTGGCGCTCTGTGCGGTCCAGGCGTGGAAGGAAGCAGATAGGCCTATTTTTGACACACCTTCAGCTCATCAGCAGTGCACCTGCTGTGTACGTCCTCTGCTCATCTGCACTGAAGCAACCATTAAACAGGTCCTGGAAGGGGCACAGGGTGCTGTGGGTGGGAAACCAGTGATGGCACTTCCCTGTGCAGATAGATGATGGGAATTCCAGTGATGTTGAATCCAGTGATGTCAATTGCTGTGCGGATGGATGATGGGAAATCCAGTGATGTCACTTCCTATGCAGATGGGCAATGGGAAATGAAGTCTTCTTGTTTGACTTCTTCTTTTGAAGACAGTTTTGATGGGAACCAGTGGTGTTACTTCCTGTGCAGATGGATGATAGGAAATCCCCATATGCTGACGAGCATGAACATGCTGTGGTGAAAACCACACTGTGTAAGGAAGGCAGACAACTGTGATGTGAATGAGTGCATTTGGGTGTGGATTTTAAATTTAAGTGCTCATGAAATCCATTTCGTGGACCTCCCTCCCTCATCGACGTCACGTATCTGAAACTAAGTAAACATTACAAAAGATCGATTTCTCTCAATTGTCCTGGTGAGCTCTGTGCATCTGGCTGTTGCATGCCGTGATGTTGGCCTACTAGGGTCAGCAGACCACGCTCTGCAGATCCCTCCATGGCGACAACCCAACTACCTCAACAACCGCATAAACTGGTACTCCCCACCGAGACCCCTCCACTTGTCAAAACAGTCACTTGCCAACGTACCCTGAATAAAGAAGTCCTCGGATGGAGGAAGATCTTTTTCATGCCTTGCAGCAAAAGGCTGGAACACCTTACCACCGCACCTCGGACAGCTTCCATTGCTGCCTCAGTTCAGGAAGGACCTCAAGACATGGCTCTTCGACTGATCTCTGAGGTCACCCCTCAGCGCCTTGAGACCCTATAGGTGAGTAGTGCACTATACAAACTCGAGACTGATTGATTGATTGACTGTTTTTTAAATAAAGCTGTTTCTTTTAATGCAGCCCGTTTTCCTTAAAGGAAAATGGGATGCATTTCAAAATTGAAAATGAAAAGTTTTTGTTTCTTTTTTCAGAGTACGCAGTGGTCCGTGGGACCAGTGCCTTCTCTGAAAAAACATTTTTGATACCATTCAATATGGGAAAGTTGACCTGTGGGGATCCTTTTCAATTTGCAAATGAGTGAACACCAATTTGAAATTGGTGTTAACTGCGATTGTTTTGCGACCGCCTTCATGGTCACAAAATAATCATACATCCAACTGTGAGTCGCAATTAGGACGCCCTCAGGTCACCCCTTCCTAACTGCGAGTCACAATCCCTATTTTTCAAGTCGATAACTACATACCGACTCACAAAATAGGAGTGGCACAACCATTTTGGGTCACATGGCGAGTTTCACCTTTTGTGACCGCAAAATCATGTCGTCATCTGCCCCTTGCTTTCACATAATTATGTGAAAATTATTTGAAATTACTGTAAAAGTTTTTGAAATCAGGCCTAATTACTTGAAATGCAAATCCAACAGTTTGTGCAATATTTTAATTCAAAATGCACCATTGTGTCAATTTTTGACATGAGGATACATTTAAACAAAAGCACCGCAAATAACATCGGGTTATATTCTCTTGTTCCAATGTATTTGTTGTAAATTTTTACTGTGCACTGCGAATCACAGTAAATTTTTACCGTGAATGTCTTGCAATTATGCAAAGTGACGTAACATACAACTCACAAATCATGCAAATTACAGTGGCGTAATTTAAATTTCAACAAGACCTGGTGCCACAATCGCTTAAAAATTCGGCCAGGAGATGATTGGAAGACCACTTTTCACATGCAATTTGGCAATTATGAATATACATTACGGCCCTTGTGGCTATACGATGCTCCTACTTTCCGGTGTTTTAATGAAATGAAAGATCTTACTTCAGAATATTTGGTTGTTAATCTGGATAATATATGGATTTTTTGCACAACCCGCCAAACCATCTTTGTCGTATCTGCCAAGTTTTTTCTTGGTCACAAAAAAACAAATTAAATGCTCAATTGCATAAATGTTTGTTTTATTAAGAAAAGATTGAAGATTTTAGATACACTATTAGTAAAAAAAACACAGCAATGTCTCCTCAGAGGTCTAAGCTATCGTCCAGTGCTCCTAACTTCAGAATGTAAAGAAACTCTAACATATTTTGGAGTTCTTCAGTTTCTATAGAAAATTATCCAGCAAGATAATTCTATTACCATAACTATCTCAAAAAGGCAGACCTTTTGTTTGGTCAAATGAAGTCATTTCAGCTTTTGAAATCATAAAAGTGGCATTCACCAAGGCTACCGTCCTAGAAAATGTGTGACAGAACAAATCTTTTCTTCTAAGAACTGATGACTCCAAGAGGGCTCTGGGAGCCACTCTTTTACAACATCACGAATCTTCTCCAGAACCTTTTCCAGTGGACTGTTGTTCTCAAAGTCTAGATCCAACAGAAATTAATTTCACCATTACGAGAAGGAGTTATTAGCTATTCAAGCAGCATTCATATGGTGGAGGAATCCGTTAGAAGGTTCACTGCACGTTCTTATGATAATCATTGCTAACATAAATGTAGAGTAGATGAAGATTCTTTTGTTTGTTACCCAATGAGTAGCAACATGGTCTTTACCGTCTTCACAATTCAATTTTAAGATTTTAAGATTATTCATGTTCCCAGACAAAAGGACACAGAGTTTGGAAAATAATATTCAACACCAAGAACCTCCACTATTCTCCTTGGGAAAACAGTTAGTTCCTGTTCTTCAACCTTTGTATGAAACATTGTTAAAAACCCATTTAAAGAATGATGCTCAGATCCAAAACGTACTCAGTACTGAACCCTATTTGTTTAAAAAAATGAACAACTATATACCTTTCAAATGGCAATTAGTAAACCCAGAGGGTGAATGAAGAAAGATTATTTAACCCCCGTTTTATGACAATTTGGGGATGGGCTCCTTGATTAAAAGAGACCCTAAGTCAAATGAAACAACATTTTGGGTGGCCACATCTAAAAGAAGGCGTCTGCTACTATGTCAAAACATGTTCATTGTGTGCTCAAATCAAGAATCCAAAAAGAAAAACAATATTCCTGAAAGACCCTACGTGCAAGGTGTCAGGTAGTTGCTGACAATAGAATTAAAATAACTAATTTTAGTCTCTGCAAACAGTGTCCTGTAGCTAAAGAATCATCCTCAATCTATCTTTCTTAAATTTACCATTTACAAGGTTTACGTAATAATAAGATCATTTACAACAGAGTAACCCATTTTCCCGCACAATTTTGAGAAAATCTTTGTCAAAAACGTAAAATCCAACTAATTGTCTCTGCAGCAAACCATGCCCAAAGTGATGGGCAAAGCGAAATGCAAACCAGACATTATAACATTATTTTAGTTTTTTTACACATGATCGACAATACCTATGGACTGACAGTTTTGCAACAGGACATCACCATCAAGTAGGATATCTAGTCTAACTACTTTCAATTTGTGGTTTATCAAGAGACATATTAAATTTGCCCCCAAATATGTTGGGCCCTTTCAGATAACTTTTTAAATCAATTCAGTTGCTATTGATTTGACTTTACCCAGTTGTTGGAAGATTCATAATGCGTTTCATGTTTCACTTGTGAAACCGTGGTACGCAGAAGTTCGTACCTTCCCTCAACAATCACCGCCTGTCTCAACAGATACCAATGAATGTGGAATTTCTTGAATTTGTGTCTCCCAATTCATAAAAGGGAAACTCTACTATCTTGTTCATTGGAAGGCCGTGGTACTGAAGACACCTCATGTTAGCCAACAGTCAATGTGCCTCATATTGTAAGATTTTTTTCATATGAATTTTCCTTATAAACCCAGTCTTATCCATAAATAGGGCAGTAATGCTAGGCCCTAGGAAACTTACCAGACCACAGAGTAGCAGCGAACACCCGGACTGCAAAGGCATTGTGGGTAATGACCTCAGTTTGAGTCTAGGATGCTGCCTTTCCAGACGGTAGAGCACGCACCAAGGAGCCGCATGCTTGCCTCACGTCTGCGCTTTTACTTATTCTTTCATTGCACTGGTGCGGAAGAGTAGTGTTGTTTCATCGCTGAAGCATCCATGACTTAGTTATGGGGCCTATTTGAGTAAAGCAGATATTGGATGAAGTTGCTTCACAATTGTGTTCTTCTCTGAAGGAGCTGAGTTTGCGCTCAACTTATCAGTGATTAGCCTTGTTTGTCTCCCATCGTCTTGTCCAGCATTCCTGCCTTCTCCTTTGTCTTTCACCAAACTACGTGTTCCCTCTGATTCCTGGAGTTCCCTCTATTCGTCCAGTGGCTCCTGTATCCGCGTCTCCTTTTCTTTTCTGAACCTTCCGCATTTACTGCGGGGTCAGACTTACCATCCCTGTGCCAATCTGCGTTTCCATCCTTGGTGCCGTAAGATCCCGAATGTACTTCATACTTTCTCAACCTCCAGCTGTCACCAGTGTCAGTCTGCATCCCTCATCTTGCTGCAGTCAACCTCTGGCATCCTCACCTCAAGAGTAAATGGGGCATCCAGAACTTTACTGCGCATGCTCAACCAAAGTCCTGATTCTTCAAGAGCTATCCTTAGCATCACTCTTGCAGGATCCTGAGGCCTCTCCTGCCAGGATGGTTGGGGGAGTTGATTGGCTTAGGTGGTTGAGGGGGGGGTACATTACCTCAGTTTTTGAACAATGGCTGTAAAGCTATGCAGTGCTGGACGGCGATGAGACAGTCAGATACATGTGACAGAAGCTTGGATAAAAACTTAGGAAATAAGAAAAAGATTTCGGTCTCATCAGTGTAAAGATCATATGAGGCAATAATGTCACAGGCCAAAGGGCCGTTTGCGATCGCAAAAACTGCATTTTGGTATGTAACAAATCCAATTTGGGATTCGGTAACTTGTTACCGAATCGCAAATTGGAATTGCGTCTACATACCGATTCGGTATTAGGAAGGGGCGTGTCAAGGGCATCCCTTCCTAATACCGAATCGCAGAGGTATGTGTGATTGTTTTGTGACTGTAAATGCAGTCGCAAAACAATCGCAGTGAACACCAATTTCAAATTGGTGGTAACCCATTCGCAGAGAGGAAGGGGTCCCAAGCGGACCCCTTCCCCTATGTGAATGCATGCGAAAACATTTTTTGAGAGCAGGCAGTGGTCCAACGGACCACTGCCTGCTCTTAAAAAATGAAAAGAAAACTTTTCCGTTTTCATTTTTAAACGCATCCCGTTTTCCTTTAAGGAAAACGGGCTGCATTAAAAAAAAAAAAAAAGATTGCTTTATTGAAAAGCAATCACAGACACGGTGGTCTGCTGAGCCCAGCAGGCCACCATCCCTGTGATTGTAGCCATTCGCAATGGCTCGCAAATTGCGGCCTACCTCATGAATATTAATGAGGTAGGTCCAATTGCGAGCCCTTGCGAATCGCAGTATGAAACTCCTGGAGTTTCATACATTCCAATAGCGATTACTTAATTGCGATTTGTTATAGGTAATCGCTATTGGATAAAATGATATATCTGGTCCTCAGTTCCTCAGGTGCCTCACCCGCTACACGTCATAATTTCCAAATTGCAACTTCCAATGGTTTACTTGTATGCATTGTGTAAAAAAAGATGAAATACACAATAAGAGGGTTGTCAATGTAGAGCAGGTTTTTCCTCACTTAATCCTAGTGCTTATTGTCAACCAATGGAAGTTCCATGAAGTGATAAAACTACCTATTCTGGGTCACACAACCCATTCAGCAGTAGAAGACAAAAGAAGACCTGAGCAGGTGCAAAGAAAGTGTTAACCTTGTTTGCAAAGTTGGGCGAAGTCAGCAAACATTCCTCTCTTGCTAAGTTGAGGACACAATTTCCCAGTTTTGCCCAACTTTGAAGAGGAGATGTCTGGCATTTCTGTCTCCAATTTCCTGCAGCTAGATGTCTGCTCGAGAATGTGGGATGTGAGGCTGCATCAGTGCTTAATTTGTAAATAGAAAAGGCGCCAGTGCCCACAGCTGTCCTCTGAAACATGCAGCAGCTGCAATTAAATGTGCGAGCACAGAATACTGAGGCAGAGTAATCCTGAAGCCATCTGGGGCCTCTTTAATCCATTTACAGCCACTCCCTGCCCCTTCAGCTCACTCTTGGAACTTTCTGCTTTCTCTCTTTGTTACACTTTTTCGTTTTTCTCTTCCTCTGTCTTTCCAATATCTGTCTTTTGCTCACAGTAAATGTTTAAGGCAGAAAAATAAGTGCTGGTTCTCAAAAAAGTGTGCTGGTGCCCCACACCGGAAACCGCCGGCTCAAATTAAGCACTGGGCTGCATGGACTTGGCTCCTCAGTATTCCCAGCTATGACATGAGGCTGCCCTTGGCCTTGAGGTGATGCGGAAACCCCGCAGTGCCAGGGCACCATCTATTACCTGCCAGGCGCAAGCCTCCCTGAAGGGAGCAGGACTTCTTGAGCACCGCATGGAGGTCATTTAAGGATCGCAGCTGCGACCCCTGGCTTGCCCCTTGTGACCCCTGGCACTGCATTTGCGACCCCCGGCCTCAGAGGCGGCAAAAACATTGCCAGGAACATATGAGAAGCTCGTACTTATGGACATCAGCTGGGATTCCAATCTCCTCGTTTTTTGGTAATTTTTTATTACACTAATGGTGAATAAGGTAATTCACTATTAGTGTAATAAAACTTGAGTAGAATTAGCAGGAGTATGAACCTTCATGACTGCTGAGGTAATGAAGAAATGCACGTTGTGTACACGGGTGAGACAGAGTGCATGTACGTGTTATTGTGTGTGTAAACGTGTGTGTGAGTGAACAT
This sequence comes from Pleurodeles waltl, assembly GCF_031143425.1. NCBI lineage: Eukaryota > Metazoa > Chordata > Amphibia > Caudata > Salamandridae > Pleurodeles > Pleurodeles waltl. Next base: position 53,072,203 of record NC_090438.1, read on the forward strand.
AAAGGTTAAATGGCGTGTGATGTCACTTCCGCTACCTCTGGACTTTTGGCGCATTCACGTTAATGGTGCACCTGAAAATGAAAAGTGTAAGGCGCTGCTTGACTGTGTTGAGATGGCACCCAGCCACGGGAAACATGTCCCCACGGTGACACAGTCGGTTTCATTAATAGCGCCGGTCACTAATGCTTAGTTCGTGTTCTGGTATTTCCAAACAGGCCTTCCAGTTTCAAGCTGTTCTTCTAGGCGCATCGCTGTGTTTACGGTGATGCACGCCCCAGCAGCATTGTCAGCATCTAGCGAGCAGCACCGTGTTAAGAGCAACACAGCAGCTCGTCTGGTGTTTGTTTACCGGCTCTTTGAGCTCCCTGATGAGTAATCCCCGCAGCTTCACGCCCTGGACTTCTCCGAAGACAGGGTCATCTGGTCGCCTCTTTCACACACTGCTGGGTCGTGAGAAAATCAATGGCCTCGGCTGTCCCTGGACCGTCAACAATGGAGCGTTATCTCGGAGATGCTATCAGTGTTTGCAGAGGCATCAAAGAAGCAGGATCCTTTGTACCCGGGGATGGTACCTGCATCCTTGGGGACAGGCAGGGATGGCGCACAGCACAACCGGTGCTCAGGGGCCACGGTGACTGGGAGAACCGACAGGAAATGCTCTGCAATAAATGCACCATCCTGTCAGCAGAAGTACGGGAAGCGGGTAAAGTCAAATTAATTCAAAACGGTCTTCTGCGAACGCATTACTTGTGCATTGTTTCCTGGAGCGTTTGTAGCGCCCTTGTACAGGCTATACTGCCTTTTAGATGGGTGCGAGATGCAGAAACGCCGCACATACACATACAGGCCCGTATTTATACTTTTTGACGCTAAACTGCGCTAACGCAGTTTAGCGTCAAAAAGTTTTGCGCCGGCTAACGCCATTCTGAAGCGCCATGCGGGCGCCGTATTTATTGAATGGCGTTAGCCGGCGCTAGCAGACCGGCGCTGCCTGGTGTGCGTGGAAAAAAACCACGTACACCAGGCAGCGCCGGCGTAGGGAAAAATGGCGTTAGGGCGTCTTAAAATGGTGCAAGTCAGGTTGACGCAAAAAAATCGCCTCCACCCGACTTGCGCCATTTTTTACGACGCCCAGATGCCATTTACATGACTCCTGTCTTAGTAAAGACAGGAGTCATGCCCCCTTGCCCAATGGCCATGCCCAGGGGACTTCTGTCCCCTGGGCATGGTCATTGGGCATTGGGGCATGTAGGGGGGCACAAATCAGGCCCCCCTATGCCAAAAAAATAAATAAAAAAAATAAAAAATTATACTTACCTGAACTTACCTGAATGTCCCTGGGATGGGTCCCTCCATCCTTGGGTGTCCTCCTGGGGTGGGCAAGGGTGGCAGGGGGGGTCCCTGGGGGCATGGGAGGGCAGCTGTGGGCTCATTTTGAGCCCACAGGTCACTTAACGCCTGCCCTGACCCAGGCGTTAAAAAGAGGCGCAAATGCGGGGTTTTTTGCCCCGCCCACTCCCGGGCGTGATTTTTGCCCGGGAGTATAAATACGACGCATTTGCGTCGCAGTAATTTTTTTAGACGGGAACGCCTACCTTGCATCTCATTAACGCAAGGAAGGCGTTCACGCAAAAAAATGACGCTCTTTCCTCCTACTTTGGCTCTAGACGCGTCTAACGCCAAAGTATAAATATGGCGTTAGTTTTGCGCCGATTTTGCGTCTAAAAAAACGACGCAAATTTGGCGCAAACGGAGTATAAATATGCCCCACACTGCCTACAGGTGGCATCAGAGAAGTGAACCAATAGTTGGTACAAATGGTTTGACCGATAGCACCACATTGGTTGGCAACAAATCGCTAGAGGTTGCCAGCGCTCAACAGTTTGGACAAGTCAGTGCCAGACAAGACAAGATGCTCTGTGGTCCTTTCTCACGGTGACCTTCAGGGCTCGGGTTTCACTAGGCTCTGGGAGTCAGGGTTACATGTTGAGTAACATGGTTTTCCAACTGAAGTGGGACAATACCTAAGGCCTAGTAAAAGGGGCTGAATCCAAGTTCACCTTTCTGGAGATCGACCTTGGGTGTGTGGTCGCGTGGTCTGGATTCACTAACCTGTCCAGGTAGTGAGTCAAGGTCATGCAGAGCTCCATCTATGAGGCACATTTACTATTTTTTTTAATAACATTTTTTTTTATTTCAAAGCAATGTAGTATGTGAATACATAAACGCACTCTTGCCAACCAACCACACACATCATGGTATTGAACAACGGATTACAGATGATATCATCTATACCAGTGGAACCCTTGGGGTCCGCAAAGCCTCCTCAGGGGGTCCGCGAAACCTTAGAAAATGAAATATTAACAGATTAGGACCCCAGCTTTCAGTAATGACTCAGTGGAGGTCCCCAGAGTCCAATTATGATTCAGTGGAGGTCCCCGGGTTCCAGTAATGAGAAAGTGGGGGTCTGCAGAAGTCATAAGGTTTGGAATCACTGATCTATGCAGTTACCTACAGACCATAATGATCCAACCACGACCCCATTCACGTTCACACTTGTGAGGGCGTGCCCGTGTCTCATGTATGGGCTTCTCTTGCGCACCAATCCATTCCTGTCCTCCACGCAGCCACGGTTGGTGCACTAGTCAGTTTCTATTTATGGGCGATGTGTCTTTTCACCACCACCGTGCCCATCCCAATAAGGTACCTTTCCCCTCTGGTACTACCAAGACCGTCCAGAATCCTCAGCAGGGCCTCCTTCGTGTCAGCATGAACGTGAACCTAGGCAAGGAGCGTGCTCTTCATTTCCAGGACTCCGTGATTGGGAGACACAACCATGCCATGTTTAAAAACTCTGCATTCAGGGAAGGGCGGCAAAGGTAAGTGTTGTTTATTTTCCAGGTTTGCCAGAGTTTCAAAGGTACGTGCAGTGAAGATAATTCAATTGAACAAGTTGTAACCTAGAGGGCACTCATATCTCGCTGGGGCCATATGTACCACCCACCACTCAATGTCATCCATGCAGCGTAACCATTATTCATTAATATTCTTTACAGGAAACAAAGAGTTCAAACCTGTGCGCCTTTACACACAGTGCAGTCCCAAGGAAGGAAAAGTCAACAATGCATAAAGGTAAGCACAGTCAGTTTCTGGGGTTCACCTTCTGGGTTTAGAGATGTAGGGGCCCACGGTCCAAACCACTGCCAGCAGTTTGTTGTGAGCTCCCCAAATTCCACCGGGAGGAGGATGCTGGTGAGGTTGTAGCCGGGCGCTACGGAGAAGGTGTGGGGGGGGGGGGAGTCACCTGGAAACAGGCAGCAAAGGTGGACTTGGGGACAAGTGCAAAGAGCTCCCAAACAGGGGCTTAGGTCGCAAGTGGTCTTAGAGCAAGGGGGGACTGCCGTTTCTTCAGGATCCAGGCTGGGCGGCTCGGATGCAGAGTGGATAGGGCGGCTGGGTTCTGTGCGCAAATATGCTCCTCACTGTTAGGGGCTAACAGCTGGTAGGGGCAAAATCAGGACTGCTGGGTCACTCACGAAAGTGGGTCTCAATGTTGCTGATGTCCCTCGATAGCTGCTTGGTCCTGGTGCAGTGGGAATCCGGACTGGACTCTCACTATTGGTGCTTGATGCAAGGTTTCCGGTACCCTGGGGATTGGTGCTGCACAGCTCCTTTTGGTCCTGGTGTTGGTACACTAGGTGAGGAGGGCGTTCTGGTCCTCCAGAGCATGGATATCTCACCCTGGTCATCTGCGGTGGTCGGTCAGGGTGTGGGAGCTCCAAGGCAGTGGACCAGACTCTGATTTTTTGGTGCCTGCGGCCTGCATGGAAGTAGCTCCTCTACTCCATGGGAGACTGGTGGTGATTTGCGAGCTGCTGGCAGGCTACCCAAGACTTTGGTAGTTCTCTAGCTTTGCAGGATGGGTCACTCTGTCGCAATTGTAGAGAGAGGTGCAGACATGCACCCTTGCATGCCTAAATGTCCACAGCTCTTCTGCTGTCCTCGCCAGGCGGTGACTCTTCTTCATCCTTCTTCTCTTGATCGGTCGAATCTGCATTCTTGGGTTCAGGGGTGCCACCTAAATTCTCAATTTAGGGGCGTTACAGGGAGTGCCAAGTAGCAGCAAATGGGTTGCCTACCTTTAGGGAGACTACAACCTCAATATAAACACATCAGCTGGGAAGTGGGCATAACCCTGACCCTAGAATGCTAATTCCATCCAAAACAAGATGGAGGAATTTAAAAAGTGGTGTCCACACCAGCTGGTCCACCCTAGTGGTGGGACTGGCACGATGTGGGCACATCTCCTAATCTTACTAATGTTCCTGCCTGTCTTGCTGCCAAGAAATGGGGTCAGTACAAGGGTGGTCTTCTCCACCATCTGGAGAGACCTGGGTCACATAAGGTGGCTGGTCCTTTGAAGCTTCTCGCCCTTGAATGTTCATCCTGCCTGGAAGAGTTGATAACTTTTCCACCTAGAGCCGGCTTTGTTCCTGTCCTCCGAGAGTGCTGGCTCTCACTTCAGGATGCCACAAATCTGTCTAGGGTGGCTGTGTTGGTTTAGACCAGTCAGTCAACACCCTAGCAGTCGGGTAGATTTTCAGGGGGCACCTCTACGGTGCCCTTTTGGAGCATGTATTAATTAATCCATCACTGGATTCATTGAGGGTTTATTAATTCAAGATGTTTTATACTAAAGATCCCTATGCTCAGAGACGCTATTATGTAGCTGAGGAACTCGTATTGACCAATGTCCAGCACATGTACTTAATATGGCTTCCCTGTCAAATTACAATATCTAAGAATCGACAAAGACATGGAAGGGCCATATCAGCTCATACAGATATGTCCTCACATGTGATATAATGCTCCCTGCCTTTGGGCTGTAGGTCTTCTGTAGGGGTGACTTACAAATAGCCCATGCAGTGGTAGGGGACCTGGCATGCGGGGATGTGTGTCAGGTCGTGTTTTCACTTTTGTCTGCACCAAGAAATGCAGCCTGAAATGGCAGAGCTGTGTGCATTTGATGAGAGGTCCCTGAGGGTGACACAATTCATGCTGCAGCCCTAAGGGACCTTGTTTAGTGCCCCAGGCCCTAGGTACCAGGGGTACCATTTACTAGGGACTTGCAGAGAGTGCTAAAGGTTGTGCCAGTTTGAAGAAACAACTGTACAATTTAGGGAAAGAGTTCTGGCACTGTGGACCTGGTTAGCAGGAACCCAGTGCACTTTCAGTCAAAATCACATTTGATACCAGTGGGGGCTAACCATGTCAAAAAGGGTGCTTTCCTATATAGTCCAATGCTTGGAGGCCTCGGAGGCTTGAGATTTGATGAAGTCGGCGGCCCTGCCACAGCGAGTCAGCTGGATGAGTGTATTGTGCCATCCGATGGATCGTGATGCTGCTTGCCAGGTCAGGAAAACTACTTTAGCCATTTCTGGAAGATGTTTAGGGATTGGGTCTCTGTAGAGCATTCCTATGACTTTATCCAGATTTAGGAAGGCTGGCTGGGTTCGATATGCAGGATCATCCCACTCCCCGGTCAGCCAGTCATTGATCACCTGGAGCTGTGTGGCTCGGTAGCACATTTGGAGATCCGCCATCAATGCCTCTCTGTTCAAAACTGCCATCCGGCATTTGGTTCAGGCAATACGTGGTGGGTGATTGGCCCATAGAAAGACACAGACTATGGAGGTAAAATCCCTAAACCACTGGTTGGGGACTAGCAAGGGGACATTTTTGAAGATGTATAGGCAGCGTGAGAGAACCATCATCTTAAAAATGGCCACTCAACCCAAGAGGTTAAGGAGGAGGGGCACCCAACTCTGCATGTCTGTTGTCACCCAGGTGAGGAGTGGTGGCATGTTGAGATTCAAGGTCAGTTCAGGGATAAGGGAGATGTGAATCCCCAGATATTTGAAGCTCAATAGTTTCACAGGTATAGAGGCCTGCCAATGTGTCATTTCAGCATCACCACAAACTGGCAGAAGCAGAGATTTAGTCAGAATGATCCATCGGCCTCTTAATAAAGCTCTAGAATGTGGAGGCATCTGAGACCCATTTGACTGGGGTCAGCCAGGTATAGTAGAACGCTGTTGGCATACAGCACAATGCCGTCCTCCACTGAGCCCTCCCAGCTCCACCCTCTCAGTTGAAGATCGCAACGCATTAATCTGGAGAGGGGTTTAATCGCAAGGGCAAACAAAAGTGGTGACAGGGGACATCCTTCGTAGGTTCCTCTGCCGATAGGGAAGAGATCTGAGAGTACCCCTTTAATCAGCACCACAGCCATGGGTTGGGAGTATAGGAGGTCAATATATCTACTTATTCAGGGACGGAAACCCATTCTGACCAGTACTGTCCTCATAAATCCCCAGTCCTCCGAATCAAAAGGCTTCTCAAAATCAAGAACCAGGAATGAGCAGGACTCCGGTATCTCATGAACTCATGCCAAAGCGACCTGCAGTTGGCACATACTGTGCCAAGTACTTTGGTTGGGCTTGAACCCACACTGGTCTGGATGGACCAGGCTGGGGATAACCTGTCGGTGTCTAGTGGCAAATATCTTCATCTTAGTGTTGATGACGGAGATAGGGTGATATGAGCTGCAGTGAGACGAAGGTTGCCCGGGCTTCACAATCAAACCACAATAGTTGCTGTGTCGAGTTTGGGTAGAACACTGACCCTCCTAGCTGCCTCCAGATAGAGGTTGAAAAGTTGGGACGAGAGGTTAGCTCAAAACCTTCTGTAGTATTCTAGCGGATATCCATCGGGACCAGGAGTTTTCTGCAAGGACAGCCCAGTTATGGCTTCCTGGATCTCCTCCACTGTAAGGGGCTCGTCAAGTGTTTTCTGCTCGCTGGGTGACAGCTGTGGGAGTGGTACATCATTCAGGAGAGGCAGACTATACCCAAAGGAGGGGCAAGGATGCTGCATGTACAGCCCACGGTAGTACTCAGCAAATGTTGCTGCTATTGCAATAACGTTGACATGAAGAGCTCCATTTTAGTCCAGGATTTCAGGTATTCTGTTAGCTGTGTCTCTGGTAGCTAGCCAGTAGAGGAGATTATTGGACTTGTCCCTAAACTCATACACCCACTGGGTAGAGGCCCTCCAACCCTGTCAGGCCTCTTCAAGGGCTGTCTCCTTAAGTGTGGAGTTAATCAGCTTGAGTTGACCTCGTGCGGCCTCAGTCAAGGCCGTACTGAATGTAGCAGGCATCGGGCATTTTCCCAGGGGACTGGAAGGGTGGGGGCCAGTTTTGCAGTGGTGGGGGCCAGTTTTGTTACTGGGGGGGCTGCTTTTGCAGCTGTGCTGCAATATTGGCCCACAGTAATAAAAGCAGCAGCAAGCTTGCATTTGCACTCCCCCCATCCCGTGGGCTGGTCAGACAAAAGTGGCAGGTTTATTTTAGTTTCCCAGTCAGGCCCTGGCCTCAGTGGGGCTGTAGACATACTGACTTTCAAGGGCAGATTCCTGGGTCTCCTGGTTCGCCATTGTCTGTCACTTTTTCTGCCCGCTGCACGTAGCCCTCGGCAATGGCACACAGTGTGGCTTTCCCAGCAGCCCAAAGGATGCTCACTGATTCCACAGAGCAAGTGTTAGCCTCAAAATACACTTGTAATTCAGTGGCAAGAAAGTCTACGCAGCTATCATCTTGCAGGAGCCAGGTGTTCAGGTGCCACTTGTGGCATGCCACAGGGCAATGGCCACCCAAGCAAACTTCTATGAGGGAGTGATCAGAAATACCTCTAGGGAGGATATCCACTTTGGATATCGGGAATATTGCACTTCGGTCACAGGAACCAGGAGGAGTTCTATACGTGAAAGCCTCTTCTAAGACGCGGATGGTGGGTGTTCGCTCTGTCTCGGGGATGCCAAGACCTCCTTACGTCACAGAGACCAAAGGACTCCATCCATTCCTAAAGTTGCTGCAAGTATGCAAAAAGGTGCAACATGGGGGTTCTAGTGGTATCAATATACGGGGTTAGGGGTAGAATTGAATTCACCCCCTATAATAGTTGGACCTACAGGAAAGCCTGATAACACATCCGTAAGGCCCTCGTAGGTTTGGGTACGTAAGTGTGGTGGGATGTAAACGCTGAGGATGTTGCAGGGGAGTCCCTCCAGCAGGCCCTCCACCCCCATGTATCTGCTAGGGAGTCGGCAATCAAAGGAAGGACCTATGTAGAAGTATCACCACTCCTCCTGAGTGGACGGTGAACCTGGCATGGAATAGCCTGTCATACCACAATCGCTTCAGGAAAGGGCTGTTCTAGCCCAGAAGGTGTGTTTCTTGGAGCAGCAGGACTGATGGGCGGAGGTGCTTGGCATATCGCAGGACTGCTGTCCATTTAATACGGTCTAGCAGACAATGAACGTTCCAAGGGAGGGTCATCTAGGCCTCCATGTACCTGGTGTAATGGTTGTGCTCAGTGTCCACCCTGAAAGGGGCATCCAATGAGACAGTGGGTAGGGAATCGAAAGGCTCCACTGGGAAATGGACACTGATAGTCATTGTGTGGGTAGCAGGTGCGTTGTGGTCAGTAGGCTGGCTAAACAACTTAAACAAACCAGAATAAACAATAAACCACCATTCTCCAATCCTTCTACTCCCCCGCCCATATGTCCTCCCCCAAAGCATCTGTCGCCCAAAAACACTCAAACTCAACATTCAACTCATAAGAAACGCAACAGCCCTTGGGGTGTGGCTAGTAGTGGCTTCCCTGAGCCGGACGGGTACTCACACTCCTCTCCGGCACAGCTCGTTGACATGCCTGGGGGCTGATCATTCTGGTTTACCCGCTTTCCCATCCATGGAGTCACCAAAGTGGCTGCCTTTCTCCCCAGGCCTACCCCCCACAGGTGGGACTCCCTACGGCAATTGCGGGATAGCCAGATGACTCTGCTCCGGGATCTCTGTGCCAGATGAGTCTGGGGAGTCCCCCAAGCAGCTGCATGCTCAACAAGACTTAGCATGCCACTGTTGCCTAGATTTCGGAGGCTGAGGTTGCAGGGATGCTCTCGTTTTGAGAAAGGCCCCAGGGTCCTCTCTGAGTTGGTGCAGGGGCACCTTCTCGACCACCTACTCCCATGCCTCCCCTGGAGTGTCAAAGAAGTGAGAGCGGCCCTCGTGCAGGACTTTGAGTTTTGCCAGATAGATGAGCATATATTTGAGGTTGAGGGCTCAGAACTTCTGCTTCACCTCATCAAAGGATCTATGTTGCCTTTGTGTCTCACAAGTATAGTCTGGGAATATCATGACCTGTGATGCTTGAAATGTCAGTGTCCCAACTCTCTGGGCCTTGCATAGGATGGAGTTTCTGTCTCAGTAATTAAGCATCAGAGCAATCAGTGGACACTAACCACCCCCGTGGGGGGCTTTAGGCCAATGACCTGTGGGTCCTTTCAATCACAAATCACTGTGAGACAGCTTCTTTGGACAGCCAGGATTGCAGCCAGTTGTGCAGGAAGTTCGCAGGGTCTGAGAATTCTGATGCCTCTGGAAAACCCACAAAATGTAGGTTGTTGCACCGCCATCTGTTCTTGGCATCCTCTGTGCACTTTTCCAGGGTGTCGATGAGGGATAATTGCTTTCCACTGTGGAGATCCTCTCCTCCACTGCGGTTACTCTGTGGGACAAGTTCCGAGGTCTAGCCGGATGAGTGAGACGTTCCACCTTGAACTTGCATGTCCCAGTTTCAACCACCTCCCGGGATGCCTGGATAGCTTGCAGTACGGCAGTGAGATCCGTGGGCTCCGCCATGCGCCGGTCGCAGGAGGAAGTCCCCTGCCACTCGGCACTCACATACAGTGCTGTGGTAAATCTGTTCATCTTCATTTGTGCATGCTTGGTCAGTCCTTTATCCTTCTGCATGGAGCGGAGACTGGGGCTCCCAGTGCGGAAGCCGGAGACTCAAAGTTCGAGTTGGCCCCCAGTTGGTCCCCTTGCTCCAAGAAATCAAGGGCTGCAAGAGCAGCCAAGGGTCCCAGTAGGGCTGTTGCATGAGGGTGGTAGAGCAGAAGGCTTTGAGTGCGCAAGTGCAATGGGACCCAATATCCAGATGATGTCTGCGGTCAGGTCCATCGTCTCCAGCATACAGTCATCACGGTTCCCCATCACAGACTCCAACGTTGAGCGGCAGGTGCACTAGTGAGTATTGCTCCCAGGGTGGCCCAATGACAGCGTCTCATGGACACAGAGTACAGACCAAGACAGGAAGAGATGCACAGGCATCACTGCAGGCCCTGGAAACAAGCACCAACCCCTGTGGGTTCAAACAGTCATGCAATAGAGACCAGCGGTCACAAGGGAAGAGGTGACTTGGCCCCTCCCCCCTGAGGAAGTCCAACAGCTCTGGCAGGTCCAGGAGCACTCCACCGCTGAGCACAGCGGCAGGTCCAAGAGCAACCATCCCCACTTCCCTGGAGTGCCGTCCAGGCCCCTGCATCAAAGACTCAGGGGGAGAAAATTGATGCGGCTGCTCTCCATCCTGGGTCTCCGCAGCAATCCCCAGTTAGCCCCGAGATATGTCACACACTGCACCTGGCCACCCAGGTGAGCAGGCCACCAGGCTCAGGCTGGGGCACCAGGAGTCTAGCCACAGTGAAAAGGCAAATCAGGAACAGGTCTGTAGCCGGCCCTCATTGTTGGTGGGCTCATGCAGGGATCCCTGGAGATATAGCAGAGCGTGGCAGGCAGGATTCCAGAGGATGGTTGGGACGGTCCAGAGCACACCTAAAGTGCGACAGCCATCTTGCTCAGCAAAGCCACGCCCGGCACATTTACTATTACTAGAGCAACGCAGTGCAGCAGTGAAAGTTGCTATGCTTTACTACGCTAGGGACGGACAGCATTGCAGAGCCATATCTACTAACTTATATGATGGCTACTCTGGTCCCCAGAGCTGGTACACAATTAGTCCACCTAGTGCCAAGCACACACCTTTACACCTTAGTGCAAAGTTGTATGCATGATGTCTAGCATAGGTATAGTACTGGAAAGGCACCCCCAGTACAAAACGCTATGCCTAGGCAAAGTTTTAAACTTTTCACACATTGGATGTGTGCTGTACAGTGCAGCTTACATTCAACGTTTGAAAATTTAGAAGAAATTAAAAGAATTCTACAACTTAATGCCTGCTTCAAGCAGGTAGTTTTTGGATGCAGAGCCCTGTCTACTATTATTAGTAGCTGGGGCTTTGTGCCAAAAACATGGGACATCCTCTGAATGCAAAGTAGCACAAACCACAAATTGCAATACTTTGCAGGCTACTTTCCAGTGCAAATAAGGTTTTAAGATGGAAAGTAAATAGTTCAACACTTTGGTTCGTTTATTTGTGACTTTGCGCTGGCACAAAATGTTGGTAAATATTCCTGCACTGTCTTATCTTTGCTCTTTTTATCTTCTGCCTGCGAAGTAATTTAAGTCACAGAGTGATATCATCAAATCATTTGATGCATAGTTCTTGCTTGTTGGAATGTGATCATTTCTTTGGATGTGTGTCTAGGGCCTGAGAGAGAAGACATGTAGATGCTGAAGAAGATCAGTAAATGTGAAGAGAACCCTGTGGAGCAAAACAAGACGCATTCGTTGTTTCAGCTAGAGGCCTCCGAGTTTGATTCGGAGTGAGCACTGTCTTGAGAAGAATTATTCCAGAACCTTCAGTGTGCCTTCCAGCTGAATCCGCATTCATGCTCTTGGTACCAGAGGAGAACGATTGATAAACTCTATCAAATGCAGTTGAGTCGTCTAGGGATCAGCGTATAAGGTAGATCATGGGTGCTGGACCATGAGCAGATCTTCACTAGACATCATTGACATCATCCTAGTCCCCAGCTGAAGTCACAGTCCAGACTCCTGCTATTCAGGTTGAGCTGAAGATGGTCTGTGAGCTTTGCAGTCACTGATTTTCAGGATCTTTGGGTGCCTGATATAGGTACGTCATTCACATTGGTGTTGGTATTTCCAGTAAGATCATTCTGAAGACGTTTCAGATTGTTGAACTTCGATGAGAGACATTTAAAATGTTAATGATGAATGGTTTGAAAGCTGCATGGCCAGCCTGATGAATCTGGCACTGAACGTGTCAGAAGCTGAAGCTGAAGGGTTTTGAGGGATTTGAGGAGTGCTCCGTGTCATCGATGTGGTTTTGGATGTAGACTGTTTTGAGAATCAATGGTCTCTTTGTAGCCCTGATTATGAATGCGCCAGTACAGGTGTTCTGCAGGCCCTGATCCTATGTCTTAGCTGGTGAGGGCCCTGAGAGAATCATTTCTAAGAAGGTTTGGTCTTTGTTAATTTAAGGGAGTGGTACTCTGCTAAGATGGTTGTTTGGTTGTGGTCATTTACTCCTGAATGTCCACAGGAGTTAAACGATAATGGTATCGTCATGGATTTCAAATCACTGTAATGCCGAGGGCAGAGGAAGTACCTTTGACCCGAATTACACCCACTATTTGCTCCTCAAAAGTTTCCCATTGATGCCAAGGGGATACCGGAAGGGCAAGGAGCGGAAACTACAGATAGCAAACAGGATTCTTAGAGGCCGATTTTACTTTCTGTTTTTCGCAGTGGCTTCAAGACCACTGAGCCCAGAGGGATAGGAGCACCAAAAGACAAACCAGGGTAGTAGTTGCTCCTTCTGGCTACTAGAAAGTGTCCTCTATGGGTAAAATATTATTCACGGTCTGAAAAGAATTGGTGTTCCCGGATAGTGTTCAGGTTTCTCACCATTCTGGGCCAGTCATGCTTTTCCCCAGGATGCGCATTCTTTATGATGATGTTGCATACATACACTGGAAGACCACAGATAACTGGCATTGCAGAATCAGTGAAGCAAATTTTGATATGGATAAATAGTTAATGAGAATCATTGATGAGGAGTTGCTCATAGGCAGATGTTCGATGGTCAAAGCAGCATCGAGAAGGACAACCAACCATTTTTTACTGCTTCTGACTTGCACTCACTTTTTACTTCCTGATAAAAATGTGTGAATGTTTTAGTATCTTCTTTTCTAAAATTATGGATATTCAATTTAAATTAGCAACAGGGATTTTAGAAATTATCTATTATGTAAATGATCTTACAATATGTTTTATTGAAGCGCAGGGTTTGAGATATAATTAGGAGGACAAATAATGCTTTACATTTGAGCTTGCCACTTCAGATATTATTTTACCTCTTCTAAAATTTGTTCGCCACCATGTCCCCTCACTTCCTGTGCCCGCTTTTGATGATGGATGCTCTTCCAGCCCTGGTAACAAAAACAAATTGACCAGCAACTTGACTCTAATGGTGAAACATTTTGTTAATATGTCTCTAATATCAGGATATGTATGCCATTATTTGAAGAACTCTATGTTGAACCCTGTTAGAAATGGGGTCTCTAGTTGGCAGTGGTTTGCACCCTGTCCAACTAGGAACCCTTACTCAAGTCAGGGTAAGGGAGCCACACAGCTAAAATAATCCCTGCTCACGCGCTTAGTAGCTTGACTCAAGCAATCAGGCTTATCTCATAGGGAATGTGTAAAGTATTTGTACACAAACACACACAGTAACAAAGTGAAAACACTACAAAAGTACTCCACACCAGGTAAGTAAAATAGCCAATATTTATCTGAGCAAAACAAGACCAAATTGACAAAAATCTAACATAGACAAGTCAAGATATCACTCTTTAAAGATTTAAGCAAGTCTTAATCCATAGGAATCAATGGATTATCTCTTTAGCACAAAGTACCTGGGATGTGTCAAAAACATAGACAATACAGGCCACAGGGGAGGTGAGGCGCCGGAAAAGCAAAGCAAAGCGTCGGTTTCTTACTACGCTGGGGAGGTGATGCATTGATTCGCAAGGTGAGACGATGCATCGGTTCCCTACTGGCAGGGGAGGTGATACGTTGATTCTTTCCTTGCAGGAAAGGCAATGCATTGATTTCCGGTCACACAGCCTCAGTTCTTTACTGTGGTGTGGGGTCGATGAAAAATTGGAACCCAAGGATGATGCGTGGAAAATTCAGATGTGCTGTGTTGATGGGACCAGGGTAAAACAGGCACTGCGTTGATTCTGCAGCTGCGAGACAGTTGCTGCATCGATTCTTCAGTCACAGGAAAGGCACTGCATCGATTCGTCAGTGGGGAGACAGGCAATGTGCTGATTCTTCCTGCGTAGCACAGCACATTGATGCATGGATTTTCATCTTCAGATCACTGGCTTGCACTAGCAAGGGCCAACGGATTTGGCACCACTTGGCTAATCAGGACTCTCAGCAGAAGAGCCCAGGCACTGGCAGGTGATGTCTTTGATGTCCCTGAGACTTCTTAATAGGAGGCAAGCTCAGTCCTTTGAGAACCTTTGAAAACAGGATGTAGAAAGCAAAGTCCAGTCCTTTCACTCCCAGGACAGATGCAGCAAGCAGCATGCCAGCACAGCAAAGCAACAGGCAGAGTGGCAGACCCTCATACAGCATCCATCTTTTCTTCCTGGCAGAATTTCCTCAATCCAGAAGGATTCTAACTATGTGGTGTCAGAGCTCCAGTACTTACACCCCTTTTGTCTTTGAAGTAGGCAAACTTCAAAGAGAAGGCTTTATAGTGCACAAGACCCTATCTTTCCCTGCCCTGGGCCCAGACACAGTCTAGGGGGTAGGAGACTGCATTGTGTAAGGACAGTCTCAGCTCTATTCAGGTGCAAGTGTCAGCTCCTCCCACCACTTTAGCTCAGGAAGGCCCATCAGCCTGGTGATGGGCCATCAGGATATGCAGGGCACACCTCAGCTCCATTTGTGTGACTGTCTATAGTGAATGCACAAACAGCCCAACTGTCATCCTGACCCACATATGTATTCCACAGACAGGCAGAGGCACCGAATGTTTAAGTAAGAAAATGCCCACTTTCGAAAAGTGGCATTTTCAAATTCACAATTCAAAAACCAATTTCACCAAAAGATGTATTTTTAAATTGTTAGTTCAGAGACCCCAAACTCCACATCTCTATCTGCTGCCAATGGGAACGACACTTAAAAGATATTTAAAGGTAATTCCCATGTTACCCTATGGTAGAGATAGTCCTTGCAATAGTGAAAAACAAGTTTAGCAGTATTTCACAATCAGGACATGTAAAACACATCAGTACATGTCCTACCTTTTAAATACACTGCACCCTGCCCATGGGTCTGCCTTGGACCTACCTTAGGGGTGACTTACAGGTAATAAAGGTGAAGGTTTGGGCCTGGCAACAAGTGGGTGCACTTGCCAGGTCGACATGGCAGTTTAATACTGCCCTCCCAGACATTGCAATGGCAGGCCTGAGCCATGCTTAAAGGGCTACTCATGTGGGTAGCACAATCAGTGCTGCAGGCCCACTAGTAGCATTTGATTTACAGGCCGTGGGCACACCTGGTGCACTGTACTAGGGACTTTCTAGTAAATCAAATATGCGTTTGATGGAAAAACCAATCACCAATACAATTTACACAGGGAGCATATTCACGTTAACACAGGTTAGCAGTGGTAAAGTGCTCAGAGTCCTAAAGCCAACAAAACAGGTAAAAAAAATAGAAAAATAGGAAGAGCAAAGCCAGAATTTTGATGGATAACCCTGCAAAAAGGGCCAGGTTCAACAACTTCCCTCCCCCAACTCAAGAAACACACACGGGACTTGGTAATTTTAACAGATTTTGGCTTTCTGTAAGTTTGATCTGACTACTGAAAAAGTGGTTGAGGTTCATTTAAACACTTAAGGAATACAAGTATATATTGGACATTCATTAATCGTTGTTCTGACTGATGCAAAGGACAAAACTAACCTTCTCAAAGACTCAGTTGACAGCCTCGGCATGGGTTACGATGGCTGTCTCTCGCTGTTGATCCTACTAGACCTATATGCAGCCTTCAGTACTGTGGATGGTTACCTTCAGGTGGCACATAGTCAATTTACTGTTTGGGTCTCTGATAGATCTCACAACTGTTATAGATCGATTCCTATTGACTGTAAGCACAAGCCAGAGACTTTTCATCCTGTAATTGCAGATGATATCCTACAAGAAATGTTTGTCCCAGACCACACATGAGCATCCTATACACATGACATTCCGCCATGCAACGTCTTGTCCCAGTGGTATGGGAAAGCACTGACTAGACACTTAACTCTAGGTCCATCATGCAAACCAGAAAACACGAGCAGTAAAAGACAATAAGAGCAACCATAAACTCTTCAACAAACATGAATGTCTGATAACACGCCACATGCCAAGCCTACACCACCGGGGAGGGAGAGGAGTAGTAGATAATACCACTCACATTGTTGTTCCACATGTTTCCCCTTCGCACAAGGAAACAGGAAGAGAGGGTTTGACAATATAAGTTCACAGTGTCCCCAGTTCACATACATACATTTCTGTTCACACCCAGATCAGATGAATGGAATACCAGAGTGATTAAAGTGTCATTCAAAAAGCCACCAGTAACCACATCAACACTTGGGCGACTCTGTATGGCAATACTGAGATGGTGTCCTCACACCTAGCCGCCACATCATACTCATAAATAGAGCCCAATAGCATTGCAGAAACAGGCTGAATAACTTGAAGTCATCAACCATGCATTGAAAAATGGACTTCAGCACCTGGCAGTGTGCTTGGCCTTCTGTACTATGTGCATGTGGTAGAAATATGTCCTAGGGGTCACATCTGCTGGTGTGCCTTTAAATGACTTTATCATAGCAGGGCTAAAAAGACACTGTAAATCTGAAACAACAGGTTGCAGTCTTTGACACATTAGCTCTTCCACAAACACACAAGGGTGCTGCTCAGTATAAAATCATCACATTCTAACCATGACAAACATCCTCTAGACATGGAATACACGACACAACCAGGGCTGGCCTTGAAATTAGAATCAGCCCTGGCACTGGGATCTCAGGACACAACCAGGGCCGGGCCGGAAATCAGAATCCGTCCTGGCACAGTGAGAACATGGCATAACCAGAGTCAGCCTGGGAGTCAGAATCAGCCCTGGCACTGGGAGCACAGGACACAACCAGGGCCAGTCTGGACATCAGAATCAGCCCTGGCACTGGGAGCACAGGACACGACCAGGGCCAGTCTGGGCATCAGAATCAGCCCCGGCACTGGGAGCACAGGACACAACCAGGACAGGCCCGGAAATCAGAATCAGCCCTGGAAAAAATGTTCAAACGAGCCCCACACTACAGGAGGCTGCGAACAGATGGGGCCATGCAATGGCATCTCCAGAAGTGAATTTTAAGGGTGTCCACAGATAAAATTGGTAGAGCCACCTACAACGATATAGATACATGAAAATGTATATACACAAATGTGTACATATTTGCTTAAAGTATTACAGTCTAGTTGCATGTATTTGTGTGTATGTGCATCTATATAGCTATAATTCGATATAGATATGTACACACATACATGCAAAGGCAGATTTAAAAATTTTACTCAAACAACACTGCTTTCTGTAAACAGTACTTGAACAAATTGATGTGTCTGGCAAGTTGCAGTCTGTTGTTTCTGTGTCGTCTTGTGGCACTTTCTGCAGCTGTGGTAGTCGGGCACAAGGGGGAGGGAGCAGAAAGAGAGCAAGCACATGCACCCCATCTGGCACCCCTCGAGAGACACCACTGGGTTCATGTAGGTGGGGTTGGGTCATGGCAGTACAACCTGCTCTGAAAGCAGCCCTCAAGCCTGCAGCTGACCAGGGAAACACCAGAGTGGCAGAATGTCCAGTTCAGCCCTAGCCACATCACAGATCTGACAGAATCAGCACAGACCAAGACATAACACTACTCAAACTCTCTGCTCATCTCACACATCTTAACACAAGCAGAACTGTCACCACCTTCTAAAGATTCAAGACTTACGTACCGTCACTTACCTTGAAGTCCAGCAGGCACCCATTGTCTTATTGCAGAAGTAGGGAGGGTACTCATCAGAGGTCAACCTTGTGGGTAGGATGAACAATAGCTTCCTTATCAATAGCAGACAAAGTGTGTCTTAAAAAGATGAGAATGCAGCTCTTTCCTGGAGTGGACAAGTGGAGGAGGCAGCTTAATGTGTGACAGGCTCTTGCTCCTAATTCTTGGTGCATCAGTTGAGAAGCGTTGTTTTTAGACTTGGCATCCTTGGTGTGGTTCCCCCCAACATTTTGCCTTCAGAACTCCTGTTTTTGCTGATTTCATCTTTGCTGGTTTTAGGACTCTGTACACTTTACCACTGCTAACCAGTGCTAAAGTGCTTGTGATCTATCCTTAAAACATGGTGACACTGGCTTATACCCAATTGGCTTAATTAATTATTGGCTTATTTAAGTCCCTAGTGAAGTTGCACTTCATGTGCCCAGGGCTGGTAAATAAAATGCTACCTGTAGGCCTGTACCATTGATTGTGCCGCCCCATTAAGTAGCTGGTTAACCATGCCCCAGGCCTGCCATTGCAGAGCCTGTGTGCAGTTTAAACTGACATTTCAACATAGTAAAATAAACATTTTGCCAGGCCAAAACCTTCTTTTTTAATACTTGTAAGTTCTCTCTAGGGTAGGCCCTGAATAGCCCAGAGGGCAGGGTGCAATGTATTTAAAAAGTAGGAGATGTACGTTTTACATGTCCTGGTAGTGAAAAACTCTTGAATTCATTTTTCACTACTACAAGGCCTATCACTCCCACATGATAACATTAGAGTTGTCTTATTACATTGTATAAGTAAAATTCCCGAATGGAAAGAGATGACTAATTCATGTTTGGTATCTATGGAATCACAGTTTAAAATCCTAACTTATGATGACCTCGGATTGTAAATTGCAATTATGAAAATGCCAGTTTTAGCAAGTTGGCATTTTCTTACCGTAGTCATTTTGTGATAGCAATCGTTTCTGGGTCATATGACTGGGTGTAGGTGACAGTTAGGCTTTGTGTATTCCTCCTAGACAGCCACACACAATGGGAGCTTAGGTGTGACTGTATGGGCCATCACTGGCAGGACGGGAGGGAGGAGCTTGGCACAGCCCCACTTACAGTTGAAAAGACTCTGTAGTTAGTCGGGAGCCAGGAAGGCAGCGCATCTGTGCACTTCAAATGCATGCTTCTAGAAGCTCTCCCACTTCAAAGGCACAACTGTGTATGAAAGAAGCACCTCATTCATCAACCTTTCAGTTGACTTCTGGACCTCTGGATACTCTGCCAGGAAGAAGGACTGTTGTGCTGTAACAAGGACTGCCACTCTGCTGAACTGCTGCTCTAAAGGAACTGCTGCCCTGCTGTGGTGACCTGCTGCCCTATTGCCTGGGGAAGAAAAACTGGACCTGCAACCTCATCTTGAACCCAGGACCCCAAAGTGACTTGAAGAGCTAGTCTGCTGGTCTCCTGATCTGAGCCTCAGGGAAATAAAAGGCTCCCCAACCTGCTCCTGGACCCAGCTGAAGCAGGTTCCTGACCCCCCAAGTGGTGCCTCTCAGGTTCTGGACCCCGGTTGTGGCTCACGGGCTCTTCAAATCAAGCTTTTGGCTCTTGTCAAATTGGCCCAATCGCACCGGAACTGCGCTGCTCACACTGAAATTCAGTTCAAGCCGCCGCTAGCCCATCTCTTGGCACAGCAAGTATCAAATGCCCAAGGAGGACCACCACTGTGAAGCTCCAGCCCGCCCATCCATGATGCCCAACCTGCTCTTCGCGTCATGTCGACCACCACCCTCAACGCTTTCCATGCTCTATGCAACCTATCCAATGGTAACTCTTGGTACAAAACTTGGGAAGGTAAAATTTCAGTGTGATTACTCTGGGAGTGTATCCAACTTCTGACGTTGACCTGGTCCTGTGCGACCAGATAGCCGTGGCTGGCTCTTTATGCTTTTAGGCACTATTTTACAATTTATTCTTTAAAAATATATATCTCCGGTCCTACGGTTTAGATTTTTGTCATTATTATTACATTTGCTCTATTTTTTCTAACTTGGTGTGGGATCTTTTGTGTGTTTTTTTTCGTTGTTTTACTGTTTGAACTGTTGCACAAATACTTTACACATTGCCTTTAAGTTAAGTATGACTGCTCTGGGCCAAGCTACTCGGGGGTGCAACAGAGGTTAATGTGGGGTTTGCTTGTGCCTTGCCCTGACTAGGATTGTGGTTGCTGCTTAACCAGGTCTTCCACACCCAGGTCAAACCCGTAACCCAATTTTAAATACTTGTCTTTTGGTCTTTCCTCCATGAATCTCTTGACTTAAATATGGTGGGGTCATGTTGAGGTCACCAGGGGTGAATCATGATCAATAACATTAGGGGGGTCAGCTTCAGATTACCCAACAATCACACTGGAGTATCCTTTTGTAAAATACATTATATGAGAAACAGGGTACGGGGGAAGGGCTTATGGGGCAGTGCAGTAGGAATACCATAATCACAATATTTTTCAAACTAACCACAATTTCTGCGATCTTCAAAACAGAGACAAGAGAGTGAGTGTGTGTGTGTTTTTGTCTTGTGTGTATGTGAAAATCCAAGGTGAAATCCGACACATACCTCACCATACCAGACTGAAGGCACGTATACCCAACTATTTACCACAAAATAACTTTTTAGGGGTGTTTAACACCCCAAACGCCCCCGCCCCCCCGAAATTACGCCCCTGGAGGTCATGGATTCATGTGTTGAATTGCCCTGCTAAAATGGTGTGCTTTATGGTAAGCAGATTATACTTTTGAAAACTCAGTAAATAAATGTGTCAAAATAGATATCATTTTCCACTGGTAAACTAATATTTATATGACAAAAAAGCACATGCTTTTTTGGTCCCCTAATACCACCTTTCTGAACCTGGACAAGTCATCAAATATTGTTTAACGTCAGAAAATATACTTTCTTGAGCACACTGTAGAACGGAAGTTGACATCAATGTAATTTTTTATATTTCTTCCTTTCACATAGTCATATTTTACTGTCTGCACGTTTGAGCCCCATCTGGAACCACTGAGCGAAGGAAATAGCTTTGATAATATTATGTTTGGCGACCTCCTAGCCTGTAATGACCACGATCAGCTTGAGCCCAGGGCTGGGCTCTCCACAAGATATCTTTGTCTCCTGCCTTCTCATAAAAAGCGGATTTCATCAGGCTCAGCGAAGGCCGGAACTTGGCCTCCGAAAATCTAAAGTTCGATGCAGAGAATGACACTGCCTCTTCCCCACCTTGGGTGGCTTTTCCTAAAAAAAGAAATCTATATTAATTTTGCATTCCTGTGTGGATGCACGTGGAGAATGTGTAGGAGATCTAAGGTTTTTGAGAGCCGAATTTATTTTTATTTAACATTTTTTGGTATAGTGCTGCCTGGCCTGGAAGGGTGATGCAGCGCTTTGTAACAAAGGTTCATTGTGAGGATAGGAAACAGTTGCACAACTTCTGAAAGGCATGGTTCTGGAGAGGAATGCTGCTCTACCCTGTGACTTTTCTTTAGTAGTAAAACCTGTTTTTGTCTTTCATTGTGCTCAATAATTTCCTCTTGCCCTGATACAGTTGTCCCCCTGTGGTTAGGGGAAGTACCCTTGGACACCTTTGAAGTTGCTGCAGTTTTTCTGCCAGAGAAATCCCAGCTCCTTTGCTCCTCCTCCTGTGATCTGCATGTCTGTATGATCTGGCCTCATGTCTGGGCCTGATGCACAGTCTCGCTGGACCCACAAGAACACCAGGAAGACTTCACCCCCACACGTGTGGGTCATGCTGTGATCATTCTCTTCCAGGACTGCTGGGACCCCCCATAAGCACCCCAAAAGATGGATCTGGACATAATAGCTGGCAAATGTGAAGTGACTTCACCCCCTCATTTGTTGGTCAAGCTGTGATTATGGCCCTCCAGGATTGGTGAAGCCCTCCCCCAGAAAAAGACTGCACAGGATCTGAAAACGATGGCTAACAAATGTGAAGAGGCTGAACTAAAAGGTCTAACATCTGAGAGGCTGAGGGATGTGTGTAGTGCTGGGGGGGTGGTCAACTCCCCGTGGCTAGTTAAAAGATCAGCTGGTTAGTTGTTAGAAATGGAGTCTCTAGTTGGCAGTCAGTTTACACCCTGTCTAAGTAGGGACCCTCACTCTGGTCAGAGTAAGGGAGATACACAGCTCAGATAACCCCGCTCACCCCCTTGGTAGCTTGGCACAAGCAGTCAGGCTTATCTCAGAGGCAATATGTAAAGTATTTGTACAAACACACACAGTAACACAGTGAAAGTACCACAAAAGGACTCCACACTAGTTTAGAAAAATGGTCAATACTTATCTAAATCAAACAAGACGAAAACGACAAAAAAACAATATACACAAGCAAAGATATGAATTCTTAAAGTAAAAACAGTCTTAAGCCATAGCAACCAATGGATACATTGTTTTAGCTCAAAGTACCTGGTCTGTGTCAAAAATAAAGCTGCACAGACTAGCCTGCGTCAGAAATGCAACTGATGCGTTGATTCCTTACTCGCAAGTGAGGCCGTGTGTCGATTCTTTCTCCGCTGAGTAACCAATGTATCGGTTTCCGGACAAGCAGCCTCAGGTCTGTACGGTGATGATGAAGATTTGGACGCCCTAAACCGATGCACGGAAAATCAGGTCACACGACAGCGATGAATCCGTGCTGAGTTGGAGATGCGTCGATTTCACCCGACAGAGTCAATTTTTCATCCAAGTTGCAAGCGCTGCGTTAATGTTTCTGATGCTCGGCTCTGGTGTGTGGACTTTCACCTTGGGTTCACCAGATTCTCCATTCAAGGGTCCATGGACTGGATGTGGCACCACTTGGCAGGCTAGGGGTCTCATCAAGAGAGCCCAGGTGCTGGCAGATGAAGTCTTTGATGGCCCTGAGACTTCAGAACAGGGGGCAAGTTCAGTTCAAGCCCTTGGAGAAACTTCACAAGCAGGATTTCAGAATGCAAAGTCCAGTCCTTTCCCTCTTAAGGCAGAAGCAGCAGCAGCAGGCCAGCACATCGAAGCAAAGGCAAAGTGGCAGGTCCTCCTCAAGCATCAAGCTCTTCTCCTTGGCAGAGGTTTCTCTTAATCCAGAAATAATCTAATTTTGTGGGGTCAGCAGTCCAATACTTATACTAATTTCTGCCTTTGAAGTAGGCAAACGTCAAAGAGAAGTCTCTGTAGTGCAGAAGGCCTCGCCTCTTCCTTGCCCTGCCCCAGACACACTCTATGGGGTTGGAGTCTGTATTGTGTGAGGGCAGGCACAGCCCCTTGCACTCCTCGCTCCCACTCTCGTCCAGGAAGACTCATCAGGATATGCAGGATGCACCTCAGCTCCCTTTGTGTCACTGTCTAGAGTAAATTCAAAAACTGTCAGTCTGATCCATATGTGGATTCAGCAGCCAAGCAGAGGCACAGAATGGTTAAGCAAAAAATGCCAGCTTTTTAAAAGTGGCATTTTCAAACAATCTAAAAACCAATTTTACCAGAAGATGTATTTTTAAATTGTCAGTTCGGAGACCCCAAACGCCAAATCTCTATCTGCTTTCAATGGGAAACTGCACTTAAAAGACATTTAAAGACAATCCCCATGTTAACCTATAAGAGAGATAGGCATTGCAATAGTGAAAAACAAAATTGTCAGTATTTCACTGTCAGGACATGCAAATCACAGCAGTACATGTCATACCTTTTAAATACACTGCACCCTGCCCATGGGGCTACATAGGGCCTACCCTAGGGGTGACTTACAGGTAGCAAAAGGGTAGGTTTGGACCCAATAAATGGGTACACTTGCCAAGTTGAATTGGAAGTGCAAAACTGCACACACAGACACTGCAGTGGCAGGTCTGAGACATGGTTACAGGGCTACTTATGTGGGTGGCACAATCAGCCCTGCAAGCTCACCAGTAGCATTTGATTTACAGGCCCTGGGCACACATGGTGCACTATACTAGGGACTTACCAGTAAATCAAATGCGCCAATCATGTAAAAGCCAATTACCAATATCATTTAGACGTAGAGCACTTGCACTTTAGCACTGGTTAGCAGTGTAATGTGCGCAGAGTATCAAAACCAGCAAAAATGAATTACAGCACTTGATCCAAAAACAGGAGGCCAGAAGCAAAAAAATACAGGGAAACCACGGCAAGAGCTGCCAGGTCTAACACTAGTTATATGTTAGAGTCTCAGTTTAGTGATGGTGGAGCCTCTGACAAAGGTGTGGGAGACAGAGAGGGCACCCCAAAAGAGAAACCTGCCACCACAAACCCCGAGAGAGGGCCCCAAAGCTGAGGGCCCACAGGAAATATCCTTCATGTGAGGTCATAGCAATAAGTCTCATAGGTGGGATTGAATTAAAAGGAGCTTTATGGCCCAGGAAGTTAGATCAAGCTCTTCAGAAGGCCATGAAGTTAGCTCAGAAAAAAGTTAGGGAATCTGGTTTGGAAAGGTTTGTGACAGCTCTCCAGAGTGATGAAAATAAGTGCAGGGGGACATCAGAGGAGCGGTCTCAGAAGAAGAAATACATAAAATGTAGGTCTGAGAAGGAAAAGGGACAGGAGTCTAGTAAAGAAAAGGTTAGTGATCACTATGTGCTTCAGTGTGCTGAAAAACTGAAAATTGTCAAGTTTGCGCTAATGTTATGCATAAGGTCCAAAAAAAAGTGATGTCGTTTTCTGACTTTCGCTGTCATAACCAAGGACCACATATACTGGAACACAAGGGCCACTGGTAAAAGTGGTGAAAGGGGAATAGAATAAGAGAGAAAACAGAGATACTGGACTCCACCACTCTTCCTTGTCACTTCTGGGGTCCCGGGGGTCTGCAGGTTTTGGTGGATCTCTACAAGACATATTCTGTCTACCCTTTTTGTGGCCACCTAGTGATTATTTTGAGCCCAGAGTATGTATATACGTATACTGACTTTAGGGTACATAGGAATACTGAAGATAATTATAACTATGAAATGATATAACTTAGTAATATCACTGCATAACCATCTCTCCATGCTTTGACAAGTGACGAAGTTATGCATTATATGCATTAATATATATGTATATGTGGAATGTTGTCTTGGAATCAGTCCTTTGCCATCTCAGGAACTCATAGCACAACATTCATTCATGGCTTCAGGATATTTCTCTATAAACAAAAATGTCTCTGATCCAATCCTTTAGGAACCAGAGGTATTGATTCTTGAAAACCAGCATCCATGTAGCAAGGGCCAAGTTGCAGTAATATTGTAGCATAAACTGCACAGCAAGGAAACTAAGGGCCAGATGTAGGTACAGAAAAGTTTGCGTGTTGCAAATTGCGAGTCAAACCGACTCGCAATTTGCAACTCGCAAAATTGTATGCAGAAAGGTGTCTCAGACACCTTCTGCGACTCGCTATGGGGTCGCAAAGACCCACCTCATGAATATTAATGAGGTGGGTTGCAAATTGCGACCCCATAGCGAGTCCCTGCACTCACAGGGATGGTGGCCTGCTGGAGAAGAGCAGACCTCCATGTCTGTGACTGCTTTTTTAATAAAGCAGTTTTTTTTTTTTTTTGAATTGCAGCCCGTTTTCCTTAAAGGAAAACGAGTTGCAATTCAAAAAAATAATGAAACCATTTGGTTTCATTTTTTCAGAGCAGGCAGTGGTCCATTGGACCACTGCCTGCTCTGAAAAAATATTTTCAGCGACATTCACAAAGGGAAAGGGGTCCCATGGGGACCCCTTCCCGTTTGCGAATGAGTTACCACCCACTTCAAGTGGGTGTTAACTGCGAATTGCTTTGCGACCGCTTTCGCGGTCCCAAAGCAATTCTACATCGCGGTGCGAGTCGCAAATAGGAAGGGAACACCCCTTCCTATTTTCGAGTCGGATTCACATTTTGCGAGTCAGTACCGACTCGCAAAATGTGAATCAGCATCGCGATGGCCGTTTTGCATGACGCAAACTGCGTTTTTCGCAGTTTGCGACATGCAAACCGGTTCCTACATCTGGCCCTAAGTATCAAGAGGAAGTTCGACTCAAAGATGCAAGATAGCCCCCACATCGCTAGACTCGCCTAAGTCTGTGTCCCACCAAGAAACATAGTTCACTGCCAGTGCTGTGCTGGGAGTTCCAAATGAGTGCTAAGCTTGACTTCAGTCAATGCCCACAGTCTCTAAGGAACACCAGCCTGTCCTTTGCTGAAAGACACATTGCCAGATAATCTCATGGTACTGCGTTCCCACACTAGCGATGGTAAGCATCACTTCCAGCCCCGCCTCCTGATGGTAATCGACTGATTCTACTGTCCAAACCAAGGATTCCATATTCATCATAGATCGTGACAATCTAGTAAAGCCGGAGACCTGGAGTTAGCCTTTAAGGCCCAGCAAAGCAGCCCTCCATGCCCAAGCTGCAACTCTACAGAGTGGTCTCCCTACTGTGTGTAGAGAAGTCATCCAACAGTTGAATGATAATGAACAAATGAGCTTTGATTGTGTGGAGGAAGCTATGATCAAGAGGTTTGGGTTGTCTATCTCAGCACTGACTGTGCTGTAGTGATGTTAGGAAAGATTAATGGGTTTCATATTTCATGTTTGGCCCTTAAGTTACAATCACTGCATTCATCTTTCAGGGACTCCCTCCTTCTCCAACTGTTTCCAACTCGCTCCTAGGGTTTTCTCTAGGCCTGGGCTAAATTTTATTTATGCTGGAGTAATCAAAGCAATTTCAGTGATTACACACTACTCTTGTGATGCGAAATTACTGAAATTACACAATGCAATTACGCCAGCTGGAATAATTAATTTGGGGCAAAAATCCTACCCGAGGAACTCAGGAACAATGAACTAAAAGAGAGCGAGCAGCTGCTGGCTACTGCTGATCATAGCTTTTAGTGCAATTTTCTTAGTGCAAAATGCATCCTCCAGCACATTTTGGATGTGAGGGTGCATGAAAATTGTGCTAAATGCTAGATTATGCTTCTCACGTAATTACACATAATTACAAATAATTTTGCTGTCATTATGAGTAATTACACAAGAGAGAATTATGTCAGTTACACCTACCCCTAGTCCTCTGCAGACCACACACCAGCCACCTATTAAATCATTAACGTTCATCATTCCAGACACAATCTCAAACACCCAGGGGACATACAGGATAAGGCACACCTCCCTTTCGTACAAACAACAAAACAAAGAACAGCGCCAACAATCCAGGGGCAATCATTCACAATCACTCAATTTCCAACAAGTTCATGTTACACATTCACCCACAACAACCAGTTTAACTCTCCAACTCCCATGGAGACACACAAAGACACAAACCATATACTTCATACCTCCTCAAAATGTGACAACTAGTTTGTAACTAACATTGCAGAACTTTCCACAATCTGTAAGTCTTGCGACATCCTCGGACATGAGGCCCTACGACCACATCTGCACACCCACAATGACATCATACAGCATAAATGCATGCAGGTCCTACAGTCACAGATACTCAGTCATGCGACAACCAGGGCACAGAACCCAAAGGATCCCTTCTCTTGTCATCCCTAAGTCAAACCTAAGCCAAAGTGCCAAAGTCCGCACACACGTCGTCGTGTGGCCGTGCTGAAGCTCGTCACTAGATGAATGAATGACACAGACCCGAAATCATAGTAGAAAGGTGTGATGTATTCAAAGTACAGTGCTAACAACAGACTGGAAGGGCACAGGACAGCTGACAAAGCTCAGCCAAACATTCCAGATCCCTTTAATTGCTGCTATGAACTGCAGGCACACAGACACATAAACATGCATGTAAAATGTCATAAGCAAAACCTATGGTGTCATATGGGATTTGGAGGAATGTGATGCAGAGGAATTAGAATAAATGTGTGAAACATATGGACAAAGGATTTTAAAGATCTGAAGCATCTCATTGTTGCTTAGAAACTCATAATGTGTGCCTAGCAGTGCTTACACCGTACGTGACCCCTCAGGAAGCAGTGAGCTATCCTCCTGCCATACTTTCTTGGAAAGACGTTTCTTACACAGTTAAGGAAAGTAAGATCTTTTATTAACATACATTTATGTGGAGCAGAGCTGGGAGCACCACAGGAACAACCGCCTAGCTCCAACCGACCTCCTAACTCCCCACTCCAACCAATACCGCTCCTCGTTCTACCCCTCCGTTCCACGTTCCAAAACCAAGGTTCCACCTAGCTCCTTCCTATCTCCACACATAGATTTAGCCCATTTGAGCTTGTTTTGGGGCATTTGATCCAAAGTCCACTTGCTTTGGTAAACGGGGGACTGGAAGACAATCCTACCACACCAATCCATGACGTGATGGATCTAGTGTCAGGCTTCCATAAAAAGGCGGTCTAGCTCATACACAAAGCAAAGAGTATCCTTTGAGCCAGCTAAAAACTGATAAAGGAACAGCATGATCAGAAGGCCACCCCTAATGTCAACCAAGACCGGCAGGAGGCCCATTTTATCTGATGCTTTTTAGGACAAATGGTATAACCCCTACACTCCAGTGAGAAATATTGGTGATGTCATCAACCCAGCTGAGATAGACCCTCATTATGAACGTGGCGGTCTGGGCCGCTATGCCTGCGGTAATTACCGCCACCGGCATGGCGGCCCAAACCGCCATATAATATACGTGGCAGAACCGCCACTATTGTAACTCCGCCACCGCCAGGCATCCGCCGCCAGGCAGCCTGGCGATGGCAGAGTTACATATCCGACAGTTACATATCTGCTTGCAGCGCTGCCCGCCGGATAATGTTCCAGTTTCCACCAGCCTTTCCCTGGCGGTTTACCCCTGCACTTGGCATGGGCAGTGCAGGGGCCCCCGTGCACAGCCCGTCGCGCATTTCACTGCCCAATTTACGGGCAGTGAAATGCGCGATGGGTGCTGCTGCACCCGCCGCACTGCTACATTGCCACCGGCTCCATGTGGAGCCGGCATCAATGTTCACGCCCTGCATTCAGCTGGGCCGGCTGGCGGAAACACTGTTTCCACCAGCCGGCCCAGCTGAATGTACATTATGTGGCCGGCGGGGGCTTCTGCGTGCTGGTGGTCTTTTGTTGCCCGCCAGCACCGAACTCAGTGGGTTTTCCCACCGAGTTCATAATGACCCCCATAGTTTCTACATTGGAGTCATCAATCAACTCAAACCATGCGTCTACAGTAAGTAAGTAGTGGCCTTACTTGCAGTCACCAAAGCAAATTAAGGGGACTGTCAACCCTTCCCTGATCTGGTGTAAGTTCTGTGTGGCTTACCTGGATGATGTTGCTCTGTTCAACTGAGGATGGTGCTGGCCAGGAAGCAGTGGACCAAACTAACCATTAAGGTGGACATGTGTCAAATTGGTCAGTCTTCTCTCATATACCCTAGATATCAAGTAGACAGTGTGACCCCTGGAGTTGAACGCCCAAGCAGTGATGAATTTGGAGAATTTGACTATTCAGACCCAAATGAGACCCTTCTTGGGCCGATCCGAGTAATTCCAGAGCTCTGTGGCAAAGTATCAGACCACAGTTGCCCCCTTTAAAAGGGAACTCCCTGATCCAGGCCCCATGATCTAGGCCATGAAAGATATATGGACTGAGGAGTTTCAGAAGGCATTTGATGATGTTAAGGCTCCTCTTTGTCATACAGCTGGCCTGAAGGCTTGTGACTATTGTCAGTCCTTCTTTGTTCAGAGAAATGTTTCAGACAAGGGTGTTGAGGTAGTTCGGCAAGCTCCAGGAGAAGGAGAAGGAGCATTGAGTGGTTTTCAGCAGCCACATATTACTGCAAAGGGAGCAGAACCGGTTTGCTACTGAAAAAGAGATCTACACCATCATGGGTGGCCCTAGGGAATTAGGCCAAACTTGTTTGGAGCCAGGTTTATGCTCCATACAGAACACAAACTCCTCAAGAGGGTGACTATGAAAGGTGGCTCTGAGAAACTGAGGTCATTCCTGTGATTCATTTCCTTGGAGGGACTGGACTTAACAGTGGAGTGCAAGGAAGGACTGTCACACGGGGCACCCTGGGTTCTCCCTCCTAAGTGACCTAAAACCCCAGAGCGTGGCTGAGGTTGAGGGGGTCCCAAAGATGTGCCCCTCTTTCAGAGAGTGGCCACAGCTTTCCCTGCCTGAGATATGAGACACTAAAAGTAGGGGCATTATGATTATAGCGAAAGGAAAAGCATTCTCACATGTAGCTTTTCAGGAGATTTACCTACTGACTCCTGTATTTAAAAGGTTCTTCTGTTCTCTTCAAACAGGGTCCTTTACGGTTATAATGTGTGGGACATTTATGGAGGGTGAATGCACATGCCTTTGTATGTTAATGGATAGGATGAGGTCTGTGCTTTTGCTTAACGAAGTGGATGGTTGAGTACAGTAGCTTCCACTTGGAGGTAGCGCCCGGAGTGGCATCTGGCTTTGTGGCTCTGGGATCGAAAGCCTCCAAATTCACATTACAGGCCCTCTTGCCCCAGTAAAGTTGTTCCTGTGGGTTGGGGCGAAGTGTTGCATGCTCAGATCATGCTCTATTCAGGTCCCCCTCTGGTTTTGAGGGAGAGCCTCTACCATAAATTAGAAGAGCTGATTGCTCTGACAATAAATCAGGGTCCAATATGTTATTTTGATATTTTCTGGACATCCAAGGTGTAGTAGAGAAGACTGAGGCAGGTTTTCAGTGATGACAACCTTCCTTTCAGGTTGGGGACAAGCCTAGATTAAAGAACTGAGGACAGTGCTGCTGTGATTCTCCTATATGGAGAGGAACCAGTGATTGAGGAAGATTCTGGGCTACATATTTCAGGAGTAATGTCCACTAGCCGGTGAGGTTCATAGCCCATGTGGCTAAAGGGACCTGTGCAAGCTCTTGTGCGACTGAACAAGTTCCAGGACACAAGGTCCTTTACCAGCCAGGTGCTGAAGGATAATCCAACATCATCTGTCTGTGTCATCTTGGGTCCTGGGAAAGGACTATAATCTCTTCTAATTGAGCATGAACCTCCATCATCACTGGCCCTGTCCATGCTATAGACAAACCTGTAGGCAAACTCACAGTTGTGTTGTATTGTATTGTACTCCAACATTTATACAGCTCTTACTACACCTACGTGGGGTACTGAAGGCTTGTCTGCATGGGTAGCACGCTACACCATGTAGGGTGCTTGGTTGGAAGTGTTTGTCTTTGTTTTTCTTCTGTGTGGGAAGTGTTTGTAAGTTGCGCATGAGGACCACTGAGGTGTGGTTCTCGTGTTATGGGACACAGCACTTAGCAGTGCAATGGATGAAGAAATGTTATAGACAGGAACACCGTTTATGGTTTTCAGTAAACTAGCAGCTTTGAACAGCTAAAGGATAACTTTCCAAAATTTACTTTCCTATGATATTTATGAAAAATCAGATTTCACAATTGAATCAGATTTTTAATAACTAATAAAAATAATGGTTTAATTATTTTTTTATCTAGACCCATTTGTGAGATATAGTATTATTCTTTAATATTACTTTCCAATGTTTCTCTAGTGACCATCCTGCCTTCCTACAGAGAAAATACAGTTTTAGTGCTAATCACTGCTACATTCAGGCTACAATGTTAGGCCTGGAGCCATGTTTGCCCTGCCACAGTAGCAGATGGCACAATAGGTGTTGCAGTCCACTGGTGGCATTTAATGTCCAGGTGTTGGGTACATTTTGTACCATGTACTAGAGGCTTATAGGTAAGCTAAATACATCAATTAGGAGTATACCAATTTGACCATGTTTAAAGGGGAGAGCACAGGCACTTTATTTCTGGTTAGCATGGGTAAAGGGCACACAGCTCTAAAGCCTGAAAACATACAGGGTCCAGCAAGAGGTGAAAAATCTGGGTTTGCCTCCAGAGGTTGTAAGGATTACTCTATCTTCACTCCCTTGCCTGTGGATTTAGAAACCTGGAGGAAGTTGTCCTGAGTCTACCACTGATAACACTTTCCTAGCGTAGTTGTCCAGAGATATTCACATTTGAAACCCTGGACCACATCCCAGAGGGAATATTGTCTCTTGCTTAGTCTCTGCCTGCTGTAGTCAATGCCATTGACCCCCGCCCCGCACCTGTGGGCACCCACGGCACTAGAACCATGACCAGTGATTTCTTAGATATTGGCCCCTGCACAGTCTTGTATTCTAGGTATTACTATTTTAGCAGATTGGCACACGAAGCAGCTTATACCCACAACAATCTATCCTGTGAATAGTGCACTCAAGTGTGCTGTGTTCTGCCACCAGGCAACAGACTTTTTCCCCCGCACCTCTAAAGTTACCAGTTTGGCTCAGGATTCTGTCTAGACATAGCATCAGGCAGAGAGCAAGCTGAAGTTGGAAACTATGGATGATAGAAACTGAAAAAACTCGAACACTAGACTGCTTAACTGGCTATCTTCTCAGCTCTCACTCACTCAGGGGCGGCTCCTTCTCAATGGCGAGGGAGCATCGTCCCCTTGGCTAAGCCAGGAGCTGAAAAATAAAACAATATTTCTTTATTGTTTTATCTTTCAGCTGCTGGCTAAGGCAGCAGCATGTGAAGGGAGGGGCGGGGCTGGGCCACGGGAGGGGGTAGGGGGACGGGGAGGAAGAGAGAGTGCCCCTAAGTGCGCATGTGTGTTTGGCCGGCTGTCTTAGGCCGGACAAACACACATATGCACTTAGGTTTCTCCAACCCGGCTGTGTCGAACAGCCGGGCTTGAGAAACTACACAGACCCCAGGGCCGTGTCTGAGTGTCAGTCCAAGCAGCTCAGACCAATCCTGACACTGCTTTCATGCTAGGTTTGGCATGAAAACAGTGCCAGGATTTCTGGAAATCCTGTGCTGGTGTCCTAGTTAATGCAGGGACAACAGAAAAAGAGGAGTAAGACGGCAGGAAGCAGAGGTGACGGGAAAAGGTATGTTTTTTTTAAATTACTTTTTTATTCCCCCCCCGTCCCCATCCTTTCGCCCCACCTGACCCTCCCCTTGAGATTTGCGCCCACCGCCTCTGTGAGTACTTCCTAGTACTTAGGATATTTCTGGGGGCTAAGGGGTGCAGCCAGAATTTGATGGTCTCTTAAATATGGAGTTAACATCTAGCAGTGCCTCAGTTGTTATCATCCTGAGCTTAGCAGTAGTTTGCATTGTTTATGTGTCCTTCACATGTGTTGTTTTCTTCTCTCTTAGTTCCCTTGTGTTAAGAATTTCCTACGTTTTACCCATTTCAGTATGTGTTGTTGTCCATGATGCCTGTGGGAATGTTTGCCCTCTGGTTCACTCCTTCAGCATCTGTCTGGTCTGGTTTGCTGTGGTGTGCTAGGATTTCCTCCTGGTATTCTTTTCTGTAGAGGTTTATCACAGAAGATCAGCCACCGAAACCAGTAATCCCAGATCTATGTGGTGCTACATTCATATTCAACTGGTTTACATCCTATACTCGCCTGTGGTCAGCTGATGCAATGATTTGTCATACTCCTGCCAGGGATCCTCTTGTACCACTGCCCTTCCTCTAGCCTGAGCATGAACTCCAGTCTAGTGCTTTTCTTGCAGTCCCTTCCCCTTCTTTCCCAGATTTCTTTAGCGAGCGAATAGTGGTCCACGTGTACGAAGACCCTTAGCATTTCTTAACAGATCGAATCGCTATGCCAGCCCATTAAGAAATGCTAAATAGGCTTTCCATATGTACAAAGGGCTCTGTGGCCTCGCAAATTGCGATTTCTACTCCTCAGAAATCGCATTCTGCCGTTGCCAAGATAGGAAATCGCAAATAGGGATTTCCTATTTGTGATTTCCTAAGCACATGTACAAAGCATTTCCTAAATGCGAAATGGGCATTTAGGAAATGCTATTATAACTGAATCAAGTTCGATGGTAAGCATGTGCAAATTCCAAAAAGGCACACAAAATGCACTTTTTGTAGTGCCTTGAAGCACACACTAGTCCCGAGGGCATAGGAGCGCTTTACACAAGCATGACTTTTTCCCCCCTAAGGGGGTGTTAGTCCTATAGGTAGATTACCTATTAGGAAATCACAATTTTGGAAATGCAAAACCATTCCCATAGGTAGGAATGGTTTTGCATTTCCTAAATTGCGTTTTTCTTATAGCGATTGTGACTCCATAGGAATCGCTTTTAGGAAAACGCAATTTTCTTTCATTCCAATTTGCATTTCCTAAATAGTGATTTCTTAAGATTCGCTATTTGGTAAAGGTAAAATGGAACTTTTGTACCTATTGGCCCATGATCACTGTTCGCTCGGGTAGGAGTTCAGGGACAGCATGGGCCTTGAGCAGGTCTTCTTTCTGGGAACATGGACAGTTGTGTAATTCATTGATTTGGGGAGGAGGTTTATAGAGTTCTTTGGGACTGGAAGAGTTCTGTGATAAGTGCATCGAAACTTCATTAAAATTCCAGTAACAGCAACCTAAACCAAACAAAAAGACATATTTGATATAAAAGAGTAAGAACTAAAATCGCTATTCCTCCGAACAGTGTCTTATAAGGCTTGATTTATTCTATTACTATTTCCCTGGTCCTTTTGCAAAGGACTGCAGATTTTGTTTCATGGCCATTTGTTGGGTCACAAGACAGGTTAGGGCCTAAGAGACCTCAAAAACAGAAAGTATGGAGAATGTGGAGAACAGGACAAAGGAGAATACTGGGGTACATCATCAGATCTAACTCCCAGAAGCCAGGGGGCTGCCCCAGTCATAATAGCACTGTCTCTACCAGGAACCCTTCCGGGTCTTTAGAGACTGGCAGGATATATAAGGTCCAAAATGTGCAACATGTGTCTGGTAGCATTGTTTATTAGAACATTGGAATGTTGGGAGCTCCCTTGGAGACAATGGAGTGCTCTGGGCTTTTACTGGCTGGTAACAGCCCGGAGCGTCAACATTTCAATGTTTGTCACGCAGCAACAGCTGTGAACAAAGGCCTCACAGGGCCTGAAGGGATTTCAATCCTCTAGGGCTCCATGAGGCCTTTTGTTTTATTTATTAAAACATTCTGCTCTCTAGTGGTGGGATGTTCTAATAGCCTTATAGCCCTTCGTAGCTGGGCTATACTGTCATTAAAGTCCCGCTCCCTTGTTAAGGGCCCTCGTGTTCGGCTCAGGCCTTTAACGATGGAGCGGGTCTTTAATGGCCGGTATAGCCTGCTACGTCGCGCTCTAAAGCTATATTAGAACACTGGAGTGATGGGAGCTCCACTGAAAACAATGGAGTGCTCCGGGTTAATAATGGCCGGTGGAAGCAGGAGCTCCAACATTCCAATGTTTGTCGTTCACAGCTGCTGCTGTGAACAAACGCCTCACAGAGCTCGAGGGGATTTCAGCCACCTCGGGCTCTGTGAGACCTTTATTTTAATGATTAGAATATTCTGCACTCATGGGGCAGAATGCTCTAATAGCCTTAGAGCCCTCCGTAGCTGGGATATACCAGCATTAAACTCCCACTCCCTTGTTAAAGGCCCTCACTACTACAGTGGGCTATAAGGCTATATTGTGACTTCCTCACTTTTAGCTATAGTTCGCAGTTTATTTTGTCCCCTCACCTTTGTAGCTTTCTCCCTCACCTTTGCTGTTTTCTCCCTCCTTGCCTCCATTGATTCATGTGTTTTTTTGGTTTCCTGCTGCCTGCCCTATTCATCATATGTCAGTTTGTCTCCTTTTTCCCATGCCGTCTTCTTCCCAATACGGCAAGCGCCATCTTAGTTTGGTTCCTGAGCAAGAGTCCACTTACACGCAAGGAATACAGCCTGACAACTTCTTGCACTCCGTTGATCCCAACTTACTTCCTATGTGCAAGTTCTTTTATCTCACTGATGTTTTGGCCCCTTCGCTGACTTGAGTTCTTTCGGCCAATAGGTAGGGACTTGGTCAGCCCTTGCTTGTGATCAGTCTCTGTGCCATGTCTAATCGAGTGTGGATTTGCCCACAACCCAGCAGTAGCAGTGGGTTTCTTTTTCTACCTCTCCTTACTCCCTTTTCTTCTAAGTGCAGGGCCTCTTCTCAACACTTGACATAGTCCCAATACGGTGAGTGGACTAGTAGGGGCAGGAAGAGGGCCCGGTCTTGACATCCTCACACTTACAGTACCGTGGTTGAGACTCCATGGACTTGAGCATCACCAACATTGACTGTTGGGAGACACTGTAGATCAACTACAATGTTGTATATTTTTATATCACTTTATGCACATACACTATAATGGTGATTCGGATGACTGGCAAGAAAATAGCTGGAGACTCTGGATGCCTTTATTAATCATCAAATACAAAAGAGGGACTGGGAGTATTGTGGTCCAGTGTACAGTCTCCCTAAATGAACTATAAAGTAAATGGGTACACTGTTCCAAAAATGTAAAGAGTGGAAAGAATGCAGGGTCGAGATCAGTCAGAGATATCAGGAGAGCCCTCAAGCACCCATTCGGGTGACAAGTTTCATCACTGGGCCATCTCCTCGTCGGTGCTTCAATGTCTGGCGAGCCACCCCAGCAACTGGGATGGTACTCAACCGAAGGCAATTTGCCAGGTTGGGGTCTGGAACGAGTATTGACTGTGAAATATTGGGGTGGTCCGCCAGACTTTGCAGCATCGGTCTGACAAGGAGATGGCCCAGTGATTAAACTTGTCACCCTAATGGGTGCTTGAGGGCTCTCCTGATATCTCTGACTGATCTCGACCCTGCATTCTTTCCACTCTTTACATTTTTGGAACAGTGTACCCATTTACTTTATAGTGCCTTTATTATTCACCACTAATTTTCTGCATAGTATGTTCTGCTCATGTGCATTAAAGTACTGCACCTATTGGACAATAAGTTGTTCAGGTGCATTACAGTGGGTTGCTGAATATATATCCTGAGTGTGTAACCCTCATTGCCTCCTTGGGTAAGTCTGGGATGCGCTGCCTTGCTACCCTTGAGAGTAGAGTGGTAAAGAGAGATACTTAGTCATTTCATTTTGGGGACCAGTAAACTGGGCCCCAGGGCACCAATGGGAAATGACTATAATTGTCATACTTTCAACCCTGCCACCTTTGCAAGCAGTGTGATGCTCCTGAGGCTCACGTGATGTGTACAGAGCGTTTCCAAAGATGACAAGATGAAGAGGGCTGTGAAATTTAGAAGAGGAGAGAAGTCAACTCAGGTGGAGAAGATAATTTACTTGTGCGAAGAAATGATCTTTCTGTGTACAATATGGTGCCCATATTTCTCAGAGAGGTAACTGGAGCAGAATATCTTGCAAACACTGATGCTCTGAGTGTAATTGCACTTCTTAGTTGTTAACCTGGCTTTCTATAGCTTTTCATTTCAGCCTGTAATGGTATTCTGGCAAAATCCCATCTGTCTTCTGATATTTCTCATGCTAGTTCCTCAAGTTTACTTCTTTGCCACCAGAGGCTGGTGAGATATTCCTAACTTCAGCTGGCTCTATTTTGTTTAATCTTCTTGGAGAAAAATCCCTTTAATCTTTTTGGGATATCATTTTGCAATTGATAGTGATACCACATGGAACATTCGGATGCGACTATTGGTCAATTTTCTCATTAGGAAAGGGCAGAAACAATCAAAGAATTGCCACTTAAAGACCACAAACGTAGCATGCCACTGTATACTACTGTAGCTTAAGAAACATGTCTGAGAATACCAAGGAAGGAAGGAGACAATTTTAAGAGAGTTTTTAACTCAGTTCTCCAGAAAACACAGGCTTAGAGACAGCGTGCACCGAGCTTGAGCTGTGAAGAATGGAAAAGAGTGGTCTCCTTTTGGACTGTGCTTGAACCGTGCTTGAGCTTGATGCTTGAGCTGTGAAGAATAGGAAAGAGTGGTCTTCTTTTGGACTGTGCTTGAACCGTGCTTGAGCTTGATGCTTGAGCTGTGAAGAATGGGAAAGAGTGGTCTTCTTTTGGACTGTGCTTGAGCTTGAACCATGCTTGAGCTTGATGCTTGAGCTGTGAAGAATGGGAAAGAGTGGTCTTCTTTTGGACTGTGCTTGAGCTTGAACCATGCTTGAGCTTGATGCTTGAGCTGTGAAGAATGGGAAAGAGTGGTCTTCTTTTGGACTGTGCTTGAGCTTGAACCGTGCTTGAGCTTGATACTTGAGCTGTGAAGAATGAGAAAGAGTGGTCTTCTTTTGGACTGTGCTTGAGCTTGAACCGTGCTGGAGCTTGATGCTTGAGCTGTGAAGAATGAGAAAGAGTGGTCTTCATTTGGACTGTGCTCGAGCTTGATGCTTGAGCTGTGAAGAATGGGAAAGAGTGGTCTTCTTTTGGACTGTGCTTGAGCTTGAACCATGCTTGAGCTTGATGCTTGACCTGTGAAGAATGAGAAAGAGTGGTCTTCTTTTGGACTGTGCTTGAGCTTGAACCGTGCTGGAGCTTGATGCTTGAGCTGTGAAGAATGAGAAAGAGTGGTCTTCATTTGGACTGTGCTCGAGCTTGATGCTTGAGCTGTGAAGAATGGGAAAGAGTGGTCTTCTTTTGGACTGTGCTTGAGCTTGATGCTTGAGCTGTGAAGAATGAGAAAGAGTGGTCTTCTTTTGGACTGTGCTTGAGCTTGAACCATGCTTGATGCTTGAGCTGTGAAGAATGAGAAAGAGTGGTCTTCATTTGGACAGTGCTCGAGCTTGAACCGTGCTCGTGCTTGATGCTTGAGATGTGAAGAATGAGAAAGAGTGGTCTTCTTTTGGACTGTGCTCGAGCTTGAACCATGCTGGAGCTTGATGCTTGAGATGTGAAGAATGAGAAAGAGTGGTCTTCTTTTGGACTGTGCTTGAGCTTGAACCCTGGTTGAGCTTGATGCTTGAGATGTGAAGGATGAAAAAGAGTGTCCTTCTTTTAGACTATGTTAATATTCTGGTTAATTGATGCTATCTGACAATAGCAGATGGGAACATTG
This sequence comes from Pleurodeles waltl, assembly GCF_031143425.1. NCBI lineage: Eukaryota > Metazoa > Chordata > Amphibia > Caudata > Salamandridae > Pleurodeles > Pleurodeles waltl. The sequence continues at coordinate 53,111,058 of NC_090438.1, forward strand.
CCCACTAGATTGAGAAGACAAAGGCTTCAATTCTAAGTCATGCTAAGCAAAATTATTGCATGAAATTTTGCTCCCCCTGACTCAAAGTGGGTAGACTATTCCTTGCTCTTTTTCCCGGGTGGAGGAGACCATGTGCGACTTTTCTCGGCAGTTATTCCGGACTGAAACATTGCATGAGACTTTGGCTGCAGCATCCGAGTTTCATCGTAGTTTTTGTGACAATGCTATAATTTACTATTCTTTTCCCTACTCCCCTACCCTCTTCTTCACCTCCTACCCACCCAGAGGTGCCCAGATACATATACCACCTGGTAGTAACACGTGGTCAAGGTATGCATTAAAACAGAATGGAACTGGAAATTCCATGTGGTTTTACAGCCCGAAAGATTGGTCTCGTACAGTAACCCCTGGTTGCATGGGGTTTTGAGATGGTAACGTTGGAATCCTCAGCGATTTTACCATTATCCATAGCTGTGCAACAAGTAATCAGGGTTAAAGTCTTTTAAAGCGCTCCTGTTGGTGTTGGGAGAGAACGTGAGGACCTAAAATGAGGAGACATGTAGTTTGCAACATTGAATCTGAAATTCCCAAATACAGGGACTTTCCATATTCTATTTATAGGTCTATGATAGATGAATTAACTTTGATTTTGTTGGAAAGGGTAAGTGTTTGTTCAAAAATAAAACCTAGATTGCATAAAGCAGCAATGCAGACAGAGGAATACCCTAAGTCGGCTATCATTAAGCAAGTTGCTGGTGGTGGGCTGAAATGGGCTGGGTACAAACTACAGAAGTACAAATTTAACACGCATTGCCTTACAGACTGAGTAGAAAAAAATATTTCCAAAACCACAGGGTATAGAAAGTATTCTGAGAAGCTAAGGAAATTTTTCTCACCAAATAATTAATGCTGTCCCAAATCATTAGTCATAAATAGAGTATAGGCTAGAAGTATGCAAGGTAACAATGACATCAGCTCTCTGAAGCAAACCAAAGAGGTGCTGTTGGCCTACTCGGACACCATGTTTCAACACACAGTTCACGATGATGGAATCCACAGTTGTTCTCTGGGGGACCAGGATATTGAAAGAGAAGAAAGTAGCCATGGTTGAGTTCCGTCTGTGGAGCTGAAGGTCCCTGGTGCTGTGCCCCTGTGCCAGCCTGGTCCACCTGCAATCCTTAAAGGAGACCCAGATTGTGTTTCTTGTGTGGGGAGACCCGCGCCACGAGTCCACAGCGCAAGGGCTACAGCGTGTGATGCTACTCATCCACAGAGCATAACCTCTTGTGAGCGATAGGTGTAAACGCCAAGCGGGTATCCTTTTTAACATGGGTAGCTAATGCCACATGATCAAGCCATGATGATACTAATAGTTGGCTGCAGGTGTCAATATTGGTTGATCAAAGGGGGGCTTATTTATGGGGAATTGGCGTATGGCAGAGGTGCAAGTCTTCTTGCGGCGCTGCCCTATGCCAATGTGAAAGGGCAGGAATGCACCATATTTATGTAATACAGCGCATTCCCGTTCTTTCCCACTATGGGCTGGTGAGTGCCAATATAGGCCCCCTTGTACCATGATGCAAGGGCGTCTGCGTTGCATGCAGGATTGTTTTTGTGCGGAAGAGGCTCCTTCCTGCACAAAAACAATCCCAAGAGGCTTTTTCCTCTTTCTATGTGTCTTGCAGGAAAAAACAAGGAGAAATAAAAGTATTTCTCCTTGTTACGCCTCCTCTGGGGAGGCGTAAGGTTTTGGTACTGTCCCAGGTTTACCTGATTATTTAAATCTGGGGCAGTGTCAGAACCCCTGGGTGTTGTGTGGTAAAACCCACCGCAACGCCCATGGAACACCTCCCTGGCACACAGTAAGGCAACGCAGCGGCTTGTGCTACTTTGTCTTACTCCATCTCTATGAGGCCATTCAAAGCACGCAAAGTGGCGTTGCGTTGCCTCATATATATGGTTGAGCGGATTGCGGCAATGGAGCATCAGAAAAAGTGACGCAACGGTGGTGCAAGCCTCTCATAAATAAGCCCCAGGGTTTTTACTTGCCGACTTGACCTCTCTGGTCTGTGTGCCTCCCATTTCATTTGTTACTATTGGTGGTATGTAGTATGCAGGCCTGTGATTGGGTACGTGGTAGGCAGTGCTTCTTCGTGCATGCCCTCTGCTGTGTACTTTGCTGACTACCCCTCACTGTAGAGTTCTGTGTAAAACTAAGGTCATCTGTCTGCCTTGGATCTCAAGCAAGTGAAAGGAGCAGGAAAGAGCTTTTCACACTCTCTGAGCCCGGACTAAGCCACTTCCACAAATACAGTATGTGGCCTCACAAGAGCAACACCTTAACAAAGATTGTGGTCCACTGGAACACTAAGGACTGTATACTGTGTACAAGGAGATAGGATACCTGTTCATCAACTACATCTGTTTCACTGGAGAGAGAAGACCTGAGCACCTGAGCACCTGATTGGCCTCAAGATAATCTGGAAGTAATACACATGTGGAAAATGCTGACCCCCCCCCCTCCCCTGCCAGCCCCTTTCCCCCAGGGCTAGTGGCCATGGAGCTGTAGAACATCTAAAACTAAAGTCTCCATTTTGTGATTGGTCTTCCTGGAAGTTTGGGGCTAGCTTTGAAAGTGAGTGAAAAGTTGTGGTCAGGCCAGGATTGAAGAGGACCCTTTAGGCTTATCTTGTGTTCACCCTTAGTCAAAGAGGTCTGCACACCTGTGCAGAGTAACAAAGAGTTCTGCACACCTGTGCAGAGTAACAAAGAGTTCTGCACACCTGTGCAGAGTAACAAAGAGGTCTGCACACCTGTGCAGAGTAACAAAGAGGTCTGCACACCTGTGCAGAGTAACAAAAAAGTCTGCACACATGTGAGAGAAACAAAGAGATCCGCACACCTGTGCAGAGTATCAAAGAGCTCTGCTCACTTGTGTAGAGTAACAAATAGGTCTTTACATCTGTGCGGAGTAACAAAGAGTCCTGCACACCTGTGTAGAGAGTAACAAATAGGTCTGCACACCTGTGTAGAGTAACAAAGAGGTCTGCAAACCTGTGCAGCATAACAAAAATATTTGCACACAGGTGCAGAGTAACAAAGAGCTCCGCACATCGGTGCAGAGTAACAAGGAAGTCTGCACATCTGTGTCGGTAACAAAGAGCTCTGCTCTGCACCTGCGCAGTGTAACATAGAGGTCTGCGCACCCATGTAGAGTAACAAAGAGCTCTGCACACCTGTGCAGAGTAACAAAGAGCTGTGAACACCGGTGCAGAGTAACAAAGAGCTGTGCACACCTTTGTAGAGTAACAGAGGTCTGCACACCTGTGCAAAGTAACAAAGCAGTCTTCACACCAGTGTAGAGTAACAAAGAGGTCTGCACACTTGTGCAGAGTAAGGTGGGAACCAGATGCTGAATTCTTGGTCGTTACCTTTAAGGGGTAAGTATCACACATACCCTGAGGACCGATCAAAATACTTTTTCTGCTGCTGATGAGGTGGTAGACTGCCCAGTCAGAAGAGTAGCAGCCTTGGTCAGTCCAGACCCCAATTTCAGCACTGCAGAACTTTACAGTGAGCAGGTAGGGGACCCAGAAGCTGCCATGACCAGATGACCTGGAGTTACAATTGCCTCCCAGAGTGATCAGTGGCCTCCACTGTAAGCAACACGAGCAGTGTGGGAGAGCCCAAATGCATCACCCCACGGCTGTATCATAAAAGCACCAGAAAGCGACTCAGTGTCCGTGTGAGGTCTGTGCGCCTGTACTCACCTCATTGTTGTGCGTCTTGTCTATGTGACGCCCATGTGTCTTCCAATGCACCATCTTTGCAGACCTATTTTTTCAGTGGCGTGGTGTTCATGGGATGCATGTGTACTTTTTGTTGCATCGTTCTTGTCCCACTTTATGATGTCTGTGTGCTTGTGGCCAGCCTTTCCCTCCCATCTCCAGTGTTCGTGTTGCCCCCTCGACACCCTCCCTGCCTCTGTGTTGCCTTCCACCCCCCCTCCTTACTGCTTCCCTCCTCCCACACCATACAAACAAAAGCAAGAAGAATGACGTGGCTAGCGCTGGCTTCATTATAGTGCTTTTCTTCCCCACAACTGCTGTGGCCTGTGTTGCCATCCCCACACACCTCCCTCCCTGGTGTTGCCTCCCATTCTACCAGCAATAAAAACAAGCATTTGCAATGCAACGGGTCTCCCATTTCTCCGAGTTAGAGCTATTAGCAGTTGTAAACTCCCAACCGGACTTTTCTTGCCACATTAAATGGAAATGCCTTCCACTAATGAAAGCAAGCAGATTTCAAAAGGCAAGCCCACGAACCAATGAAAGACACTGATGTGACATGGACGGGGCTCCGAGCCCTTTTCTAACTACTACAGCATCTCGCAAGCAATACCCTAAAACCCTAAACCCCAACCCTAAAAAGGTGCTGTGACGCAGGCCGCACTGACTCTGTCATCGTTATTTTTTTTTTTTACTTTCAGACATGCTGCACAGCACTTCTAAAAGATATTGACAAACCAATAGCTCTTGCATAGGTGAGACCTATTGACTTTGCCAGTTCTTATTTGAAACTGTGACTGCTGCGTCTCCTGCAGCCAATGGTCAGTGACCTGTGTCAATGCTGCTCACCTTGGACAGCGGGTAGCAGTGCGGTCTCAACCTGTGGGCCCATTAAAGCGCATTAGCACTAGTGGGGTGATTATGTTGATACAAGTAAAGTCTTATGTCTTTCCTTAAGAGAGTGACACTGCCTGGGCACTGTGTACCTCCAGAAAAGCAGTCGTGAGCAAATTAGGCTGCACAGGTCCATCCAAATCCAATTTCCAAACAAACATACGTGCCCCGTCCTCAGGTTGTGACAGATAACAACCTTATATTCAAAGAACCAGTCGAAAAAGAGAGCACGTCGCTTATCCTAAGTCACTTATCAATCAATTTACCCGCTCTATGTAGAGCTACTACCATTTATCGCTGCATTAGAAGACTCTGATTCAATGAAAATAATTTTCAGTCCAATGCTTCTGCAATTATTTTGGTATTCTTCTTTATTGATATTCTATTTCAGGCAGACCCAGCCAACACGTTTCGGTCCTTCCTAGGAACTTCATCAGGGCATGTTGTATAGTGTTGATTCATTAGAACAAATAGGCCACAGCACACAGACTAAATTGTCCAATCATATGGTGGGGATGATAGATCCCTGGTAGTGCGTTTGAAGGTTTAGAAGAAGTAAACGGTAAAGAGAAATCTTGAGTCTTGTAAGTAGACGGTGTCCTTTATTTGTAGACGTTAGAAATCAAAGTGTCATCATGAAAAAACAGCCAACACGTGTTTCGTCACACAAGTGACTTCATCAAGGCTGCAAGGAGATAGTAAATGAGAGCAAACATTGGTATATATATGCATGTGAAATCCAATAATGTGTTACTTGGTGACCAAGTCAATAAGGGTCCAAACACGATGCAGTGACTGGTGATTAGTGTCAGCATTTGCATAAATGTGGCTATACATGGCCGAAGGGTTGTGAGAGGGACCGTTACTACAAAAATACATATTAAATATAGTGACTCAATGTGAAGGTATGAATAAAATTGAAGGAAAAAGCTTATATGGATGGTGAGTATTTAAGTGTGAATAGGTGTGACTAGTGGAGTGGGACTAGAATAGATCAGGCATGAATATAGGTATATATAATAAACAAGAAAGATATAAACCAGGACATAGTCCGAAAGTCAAAGAGAAAAAGCCCCAATGAGGTAGGGGTATGTAATTCATACCTGGGCCGTGCGGCCAGAGTAGTATAGAATAATCAGCTAAGAAGGCTGAAATAAAGAAAAGAATATCTGGGAAGAAAGAGAAAGGGATTAGATACGCAAAAGGCCTTCTAAGCGTGGGAAAAAGAGAATAAATAGTGTACATACCTTGTTAGGAAAATGTAACTAAGGGTAATGACACTGCCCGAGCAGCAACGGGTAGGTTGAGTGTTGATAACGTAGGTTGATCTCGTAGATTGATAAAAGTATGAGAAGCCCTGATAAGCCTATGGTCAGACATATAAAGGTATTAAAACCAACATGAGAAACCATGGAAGCTAGAGTCATGTAACGGAAGTTATTATAACTAGAGCCATACGTGTAAGAGGTTAGGATACCAGTGTTAAAGTGGCTCTCAGGGAAACGAAAGGCAAGTCCGAGAAACAATGGAGAAACTCCTAAAAGTATCTAAAATTCACAAATAGTCAAAAGTAGCAGGGAGCCGGAGTCCAGAAAGGGCGCGCATTAAAGCAGCCAGAAATAGTGAGTAAGGTGAAGCTAGAGTGACTAAGAGACAGACAGAAGTTAAACCTTGGAAATAGGGTTGTGAATGGTGTGGGTTCCCGAGCAATAAATGCCAATAGTAGTGTTCATGACATAAAAGAGAGTGAATAAGTTCAAACGAGCGTGGCAGTAAATATACGGTGTACATACCTTAATGAGATCATAAAACTAAGGGAAAAAATGGGGGGCTGCAAGAGCAGTAACGGGTAGATTGGGTGTTGATCACGTAGGTAGATACAGGTATGTGAGGCCCTGATAAGCCAAAAGTAATGCCTATAGGGGTATAAAACACACATGAGAAAATTGGAAGCTAACGTGCATGTACAAAACGCAGCATTAATCTACCTAGAAACCTATATGTGAGAGGTGGGGAAGCTAGGTTAATGATATAGCTCCCAGAGAGGAGCATGGCAAGTCTGAGAATCAATAGGTAAAACCCTAGAATTAGCTGTAGTCGCAAAATGACAGAAATCACAAAGAGCCGGAATCTCATAGAAACGCGTACCCAAGTAGCCAAAATCAGTGTTCTGAAGTTAGAATGATTGGGGGGTTGTTGCTATTTAAATATATGTACTGGGGTTGTGAATGGTGGGGGTTCACGAGAAAACAGAAAACGGTAATGGTGGTCATAAAAGGCACGAGTAAGTCCATTAAAATGAGCGTAATAAAGTCTATGCGGTAAAAGCAGAGAGGCAATACACGCAGGGGCAGTGTAGGGTTACTTAAAAAACAAAGGTGTCTATGGCAATTATATATCCATGTAAATATAGGTACTAGGGTTGTGAACGGTGGGGGTTCACAAAAAAACAGATAATGACAATAGTGGTCATGAAAAACCCAGGTAAGTACATTAAGAAGAGCGTATTAACATCTATGCGGCAAGCGAAGAGAAGCAATAAACGTAGGGGCAGTGCAAGGTTAGTACAAAACAAAAAGTGAATATGGCAAGAGTAAACTCATGTGCACGAGGAAAATGCGGGAATTGGTCGGAATTCAATGTCCAAAATGCGCATAATAAAAGCCGGTAATGGCGGTTAGGCAGGAAATGGTATAAAAATTGACGTGATCGTGGTAGTTGTATCTTAAGAGAAAGCACAAGTAATGGAGATGAGATGGCCAGAAGGGAGAAGAGGCCGAAGTTGAAGTGAAATACCTGGTAAGCGTCTGTACGGGAAGCAGTTAAGGAGCGACTGATGGTCGTGAGGATCAGCGCTCTTGTACTGTGAAGGCTGGGGATGTTAGAAATAGAAAAGGGACCAGAGAATATCGCCCGTGGACAATAATGGCGGCCATATTGAGTGTAAGGAAGGAAAGAATTGACTAGATGGTAAAAAAAAATATTTAAAGGAACCTCAATGTTAGTGAAATGGGGGTCAATAGTGTTCAAACACTAAGGGGACAATAACACGAGCTTAATAAGATTAATAGTAGAAAGCGGAGGGGAGGAAACACTAGAAAAGAATAGGGAAGAAGGGAAAATTAAGTAGGAGCGTGGAGATTATATCAGGTATATGTGCAACGGTGGTTCGAGTGATATAATAGAACAACAGTTTATATGGTGGAGGTAATATCAAAGATAAAAGTAAATGGTGCATGTGACAGATTGTGCACCTAATTGATCATCAATGTTTATAAATAAAACAGACGAAATATCTATACATGTCAAGACCACTGTACATGAATACAACAGCAATGGTGCTTCCAAATTACAAAAATAAACTAAAGTCATAAAAACTCGATAGAGACATATATACATGAATACATGGTTAACTCATTTAGAACGAAGCAAAAAAAAAAAAAAAAAAAAAAAATAAAGGGAACACAGTAATGTCAATGTACTAGGTGTTGGAGTTCCACCTATCGAAGTGTACATAAGTGAGTGGGATGCAACGTCAGATACAGAGACAGATTAAAGTGTTTATGCCAAAAAGGAGTGCAATTCATGGTCAGTGTTGAGGCCTAGTTCAACAGCACGGAGTTTTATGATCCATTTAGCCTCGCATTTTCGCAGATCCCTGGTTCTATCTCCCCCTCTTGGTGAGTTGGGGACCTGAGTTATGCCATGGAATCTAACCCTTGGGAGGTCGTTTTCTCCATGCACGGTGTTGAAGTGAACAGCAAGGGGATAGTTAGTATTGACATTTCTGATAGCCCTGATATGCTCCTGGATACGTTCCTTTAGTGGGCGTATGGAGCTCCCAATGTAGATCAAACCACACACGCATATCAGGCAGTAAACAGTATATCTCGTGTTGCAATTGATGAAAGTCCTGATGTGATATGTTCTTCCGGTGTTGAAGGAAAAGGAAGTAGTTTTGTTGAGGGCTAGCTGGCAAGATATGCAGCAGCCACATTTGTAGAAACCATGTGGTTTCTCTGGCAGCCAACCCAAAGGTCGTATGGGAGTGGAAGGACAGAGAAAACTGGGGCACAGGATGTTCCTGAGTGTACGGCCCCTGCTGTGCACAATGGTGGGTGAGTCACCAATAGAGTCTTTGAGACCCGTGTCCAACATTAGCAAGTGCCAATGTTTTCTGAGAATGCGCAGTATGGTCTTGCTCGCAGGGCTGTATTGGGTAATGAAAGAAACCGGTCTTTTGTTAGAGGGCTTCTTTGTGCCAGGATTAGGAGGGCTTTTTATTAGTAAATCGTGTTGGTTTTTGTTAGAAATGCGATTGCTAGCTCTCGAGATAAGTTTAGTAGGGTAGCCTCTAGCTCGAAAACGATTGGTAAGATTCTTGAGTTCCTGCTTAAAGACACCAGTATCGGTGCAGTTTCGTCGAATTCTGACCATTTCTCCATATGGGATGGCCCTGATTTGTGTAAGGGGATGAGCGCTCTGTGCATGCAGAATTGAATTGCAGGCAGTGGGTTTCCTGTAGAGTCTGGACATGATTTTATTGCCGGTAGTGTACAATAACAGATCCAAGAACTCAATTTGAGTGGTGTCAATCTTGTGAGTGAATGTTAAGTTAAACTCATTAGTATTGAGGTGTTCAATGAGTAGGTGAAGATCAGGGATGTTGCCAGTCCAAATGGCAAGAATATCATCAATGTATCTCCCCCAGTAGAGGATGTGTTGGGTGAACAGTGTTGGACAGTTGGTCCAGAGATGTACTTTTTCAAATTGGCCCATGTATAGATTGGCATATGATGGGGAGAACTTAGCTCCCATGGCTACACCTTGACACTGTCGAAACCACCTGCCATCATGTAGAAATACATTGTTTTCTAGCACTAGTCGTGTGAGGTCAAGTAGCATGTTCGTATGTTCAAACAATGTGGCATCACGGGCACTAAGTGTAGATTGGAGCATTTCTAGACCCTTTTCTAGGGGAATGGATGTATAGAGAGAGCTAACGTCAAGGCAGACAAACGTACAGTCATTTGTCCATTCAATGTCTTCCAGTTGACACAACAGATCCCTGGTGTCCTGTATGTACGAGGGTAGGTTGCGTACCAAGGGTTGGAGGAAAGAGTCAATGTACTCAGAGATATGTTCAGTGGGTGAACCAATCCCAGAGATAATCGGTCTCCCTGGAGGAAAGCCCCCTGATTTGTGGATCTTAGGTAGGATGTATATGCAGGGTGCACGTGGAGCCTCAGTGTACAAAAACCTGTATTCTAAGTCCGTGAGAAGGCAAAGGTTCTTCCAAGCCGTGAGTTTGGTTTTAATCAATTTGGTGATATCCGGGAGAGGGTTGGTTGAAACCAAAGTGTATGCCTGTGTGTCAAGGAGTTGTCTATTGATTTCAGCAATGTAGTCAGTCTTGTCCATAATGACAACGTTACCCCCTTTGTCAGCCTCCCTGATGACTATATCTGTGTAGGAGGAGAGTTTCTGCAGTGCTCGAAGTTCATTAGGGATGAGATTTTTGTTTGGTCTATGGGAACTCGTGTACGTCTTATCCTCTAAGGAGAAAAGTTCAGTGCTGACAGCTTTATAAAAGACGTCGATGTTATTATCTGGAGGTAAGGTGGGTACAAACATGGATCTGGGTTTGAGCCCACTGTCAACTTCCAAGTTAGGTGTGATGTTGAGTTCTGTCAGTAGTTCATCGAAGCTTAGTAATGCCGAGGATGTATTGTCAAGGGAGAGAACCGTATGGATGTCTTGCAAGTCCCTAATAGATTGATTGCAGGTAGGTAACGAGGTACGAACAGTTTTGTAAATGTCAGGTTTGTTTTGAAAACATTTCTTCAGTTTGAGATTGCGTATAAACTTAAAGAGATCTATATGTATAGTAGTATAGTCAGGTAGAGAAGTGGGACAGAAGCCCAGACCTTTTTTCAAAACATTTATTTCATGTACAGATAGTTGTAAGCTGGAAAGATTCATAACCTGTACAGTTTCTTCTGCAAGATTAGAGGTAAGTTGTTGGGAGTGATCTCTCAGGATCTCTGGGTTTTTGCAGTTGAACGAGTTGTCATGCCCTCCCTGGTGTTTGGTATTGTGTTTCCTGCCCCCCCTACGTGTGGGTTTGCGTTTATGCCTGACCTGTTGTAATTCTGTTGTAATCCCTTTCTGTACCGGCCAAGTTCCTCTAAAAAAGAACTCGACTGTTGGGTTGTATTTTGTGGAAGTGTGCTAGCAGAGGACCCTTCCGCAGGTGATTCCCCGCAGTCACTGGATAGGTTGGAGATGTCAGATAAGCTACCCAAGGTGGAACCAGCAGGCGTGTTGGATTTGGTGTGTTTGTTGCCAGATTCTCTATTAACCTGATCAAATTTTCGTGCAAAAGTATATATCCTGCCATTGGTGTAGTCATTGTCATCTCTGACCAGTTTACGCATTTTTTTGTCTTTTATGTATAGTTGATACCCCGTGAGTATCTCCCTCATTATAGCGTAGTTCTTGTCAGTGGCTTCAGGGAGGTTGAGATTCTTAATCTCCTCCTCCAGGGATGTAATGTCCTGTAGTAGTTTGTTACGTTTTCTATCAGCATGTTTGATCAGAATGTTAATCATGCTAAAGGAAGTGGAGGAAATAAGGTGTTCCCATTCCCCAAGTAAGTCGGGGTCTAGGTCCTCAAAGGATGGAAATATAATCACACGTAGTCCTCTAGGGACTTGCTTTAGTTCTAAGTAGCGTTTAAGAGTGGTGATGTCCCACCAGCGGGCTAGCTCCTGTTTTCTCAATCTTTCTAGTTTGATAAATTTCTGTCTCAGTCCCTCTTTTAGAGATGCAGGGTTTGTGGTGTGCGGTGCTGAAGGTTTTCTGGAGAATAACTCTGCAGCTAAAGTGTCACGGTTATCGTCAAATGAGGCCATGTTGTGAACTCTAAGGATGTGGTGTGTATGCTGATCAGGGAAAATACAAATAGTACAATTCAGTTAGTTTATGTTGACTAGAGTGCGGCTCACCCAATTCAGACAGAATAAGAACTATAAAGGAGCACAAGGGTAGTAGGGGTGACTCGTGTCGCACTTCTAGGTAATACAACAAAAGTAATTACACAGGTAAGTAAACTAGAGCAAATTCTGGTGCAGCATGGACCCGTGCCTTACTACCCAAACGGCACACAGATGGGTATCAGAGTACCCAAGGATAAAATTAGAACAAATAGGCCACAGCACACAGACTAAATTGTCCAATCATATGGTGGGGATGATAGATCCCTGGTAGTGCGTTTGAAGGTTTAGAAGAAGTAAACGGTAAAGAGAAATCTTGAGTCTTGTAAGTAGACGGTGTCCTTTATTTGTAGACGTTAGAAATCAAAGTGTCATCATGAAAAAACAGCCAACACGTGTTTCGTCACACAAGTGACTTCATCAAGGCTGCAAGGAGATAGTAAATGAGAGCAAACATTGGTATATATATGCATGTGAAATCCAATAATGTGTTACTTGGTGACCAAGTCAATAAGGGTCCAAACACGATGCAGTGACTGGTGATTAGTGTCAGCATTTGCATAAATGTGGCTATACATGGCCGAAGGGTTGTGAGAGGGACCGTTACTACAAAAATACATATTAAATATAGTGACTCAATGTGAAGGTATGAATAAAATTGAAGGAAAAAGCTTATATGGATGGTGAGTATTTAAGTGTGAATAGGTGTGACTAGTGGAGTGGGACTAGAATAGATCAGGCATGAATATAGGTATATATAATAAACAAGAAAGATATAAACCAGGACATAGTCCGAAAGTCAAAGAGAAAAAGCCCCAATGAGGTAGGGGTATGTAATTCATACCTGGGCCGTGCGGCCAGAGTAGTAGAGCATAATCAGCTAAGAAGGCTGAAATAAAGAAAAGAATATCTGGGAAGAAAGAGAAAGGGATTAGATACGCAAAAGGCCTTCTAAGCGTGGGAAAAAGAGAATAAATAGTGTACATACCTTGTTAGGAAAATGTAACTAAGGGTAATGACACTGCCCGAGCAGCAACGGGTAGGTTGAGTGTTGATAACGTAGGTTGATCTCGTAGATTGATAAAAGTATGAGAAGCCCTGATAAGCCTATGGTCAGACATATAAAGGTATTAAAACCAACATGAGAAACCATGGAAGCTAGAGTCATGTAACGGAAGTTATTATAACTAGAGCCATACGTGTAAGAGGTTAGGATACCAGTGTTAAAGTGGCTCTCAGGGAAACGAAAGGCAAGTCCGAGAAACAATGGAGAAACTCCTAAAAGTATCTAAAATTCACAAATAGTCAAAAGTAGCAGGGAGCCGGAGTCCAGAAAGGGCGCGCATTAAAGCAGCCAGAAATAGTGAGTAAGGTGAAGCTAGAGTGACTAAGAGACAGACAGAAGTTAAACCTTGGAAATAGGGTTGTGAATGGTGTGGGTTCCCGAGCAATAAATGCCAATAGTAGTGTTCATGACATAAAAGAGAGTGAATAAGTTCAAACGAGCGTGGCAGTAAATATACGGTGTACATACCTTAATGAGATCATAAAACTAAGGGAAAAAATGGGGGGCTGCAAGAGCAGTAACGGGTAGATTGGGTGTTGATCACGTAGGTAGATACAGGTATGTGAGGCCCTGATAAGCCAAAAGTAATGCCTATAGGGGTATAAAACACACATGAGAAAATTGGAAGCTAACGTGCATGTACAAAACGCAGCATTAATCTACCTAGAAACCTATATGTGAGAGGTGGGGAAGCTAGGTTAATGATATAGCTCCCAGAGAGGAGCATGGCAAGTCTGAGAATCAATAGGTAAAACCCTAGAATTAGCTGTAGTCGCAAAATGACAGAAATCACAAAGAGCCGGAATCTCATAGAAACGCGTACCCAAGTAGCCAAAATCAGTGTTCTGAAGTTAGAATGATTGGGGGGTCGTTGCTATTTAAATATATGTACTGGGGTTGTGAATGGTGGGGGTTCACGAGAAAACAGAAAACGGTAATGGTGGTCATAAAAGGCACGAGTAAGTCCATTAAAATGAGCGTAATAAAGTCTATGCGGTAAAAGCAGAGAGGCAATACACGCAGGGGCAGTGTAGGGTTACTTAAAAAACAAAGGTGTCTATGGCAATTATATATCCATGTAAATATAGGTACTAGGGTTGTGAACGGTGGGGGTTCACAAAAAAACAGATAATGACAATAGTGGTCATGAAAAACCCAGGTAAGTACATTAAGAAGAGCGTATTAACATCTATGCGGCAAGCGAAGAGAAGCAATAAACGTAGGGGCAGTGCAAGGTTAGTACAAAACAAAAAGTGAATATGGCAAGAGTAAACTCATGTGCACGAGGAAAATGCGGGAATTGGTCGGAATTCAATGTCCAAAATGCGCATAATAAAAGCCGGTAATGGCGGTTAGGCAGGAAATGGTATAAAAATTGACGTGATCGTGGTAGTTGTATCTTAAGAGAAAGCACAAGTAATGGAGATGAGATGGCCAGAAGGGAGAAGAGGCCGAAGTTGAAGTGAAATACCTGGTAAGCGTCTGTACGGGAAGCAGTTAAGGAGCGACTGATGGTCGTGAGGATCAGCGCTCTTGTACTGTGAAGGCTGGGGATGTTAGAAATAGAAAAGGGACCAGAGAATATCGCCCGTGGACAATAATGGCGGCCATATTGAGTGTAAGGAAGGAAAGAATTGACTAGATGGTAAAAAAAAATATTTAAAGGAACCTCAATGTTAGTGAAATGGGGGTCAATAGTGTTCAAACACTAAGGGGACAATAACACGAGCTTAATAAGATTAATAGTAGAAAGCGGAGGGGAGGAAACACTAGAAAAGAATAGGGAAGAAGGGAAAATTAAGTAGGAGCGTGGAGATTATATCAGGTATATGTGCAACGGTGGTTCGAGTGATATAATAGAACAACAGTTTATATGGTGGAGGTAATATCAAAGATAAAAGTAAATGGTGCATGTGACAGATTGTGCACCTAATTGATCATCAATGTTTATAAATAAAACAGACGAAATATCTATACATGTCAAGACCACTGTACATGAATACAACAGCAATGGTGCTTCCAAATTACAAAAATAAACTAAAGTCATAAAAACTCGATAGAGACCTATATACATGAATACATGGTTAACTCATTTAGAACGAAGCAAAAAAATAAAAAAAATAAAAAAAAATAAAGGGAACACAGTAATGTCAATGTACTAGGTGTTGGAGTTCCACCTATCGAAGTGTACATAAGTGAGTGGGATGCAACGTCAGATACAGAGACAGATTAAAGTGTTTATGCCAAAAAGGAGTGCAATTCATGGTCAGTGTTGAGGCCTAGTTCAACAGCACGGAGTTTTATGATCCATTTAGCCTCGCATTTTCGCAGATCCCTGGTTCTATCTCCCCCTCTTGGTGAGTTGGGGACCTGAGTTATGCCATGGAATCTAACCCTTGGGAGGTCGTTTTCTCCATGCACGGTGTTGAAGTGAACAGCAAGGGGATAGTTAGTATTGACATTTCTGATAGCCCTGATATGCTCCTGGATACGTTCCTTTAGTGGGCGTATGGAGCTCCCAATGTAGATCAAACCACACACGCATATCAGGCAGTAAACAGTATATCTCGTGTTGCAATTGATGAAAGTCCTGATGTGATATGTTCTTCCGGTGTTGAAGGAAAAGGAAGTAGTTTTGTTGAGGGCTAGCTGGCAAGATATGCAGCAGCCACATTTGTAGAAACCATGTGGTTTCTCTGGCAGCCAACCCAAAGGTCGTATGGGAGTGGAAGGACAGAGAAAACTGGGGCACAGGATGTTCCTGAGTGTACGGCCCCTGCTGTGCACAATGGTGGGTGAGTCACCAATAGAGTCTTTGAGACCCGTGTCCAACATTAGCAAGTGCCAATGTTTTCTGAGAATGCGCAGTATGGTCTTGCTCGCAGGGCTGTATTGGGTAATGAAAGAAACCGGTCTTTTGTTAGAGGGCTTCTTTGTGCCAGGATTAGGAGGGCTTTTTATTAGTAAATCGTGTTGGTTTTTGTTAGAAATGCGATTGCTAGCTCTCGAGATAAGTTTAGTAGGGTAGCCTCTAGCTCGAAAACGATTGGTAAGATTCTTGAGTTCCTGCTTAAAGACACCAGTATCGGTGCAGTTTCGTCAAATTCTGACCATTTCTCCATATGGGATGGCCCTGATTTGTGTAAGGGGATGAGCGCTCTGTGCATGCAGAATTGAATTGCAGGCAGTGGGTTTCCTGTAGAGTCTGGACATGATTTTATTGCCGGTAGTGTACAATAACAGATCCAAGAACTCAATTTGAGTGGTGTCAATCTTGTGAGTGAATGTTAAGTTAAACTCATTAGTATTGAGGTGTTCAATGAGTAGGTGAAGATCAGGGATGTTGCCAGTCCAAATGGCAAGAATATCATCAATGTATCTCCCCCAGTAGAGGATGTGTTGGGTGAACAGTGTTGGACAGTTGGTCCAGAGATGTACTTTTTCAAATTGGCCCATGTATAGATTGGCATATGATGGGGAGAACTTAGCTCCCATGGCTACACCTTGACACTGTCGAAACCACCTGCCATCATGTAGAAATACATTGTTTTCTAGCACTAGTCGTGTGAGGTCAAGTAGCATGTTCGTATGTTCAAACAATGTGGCATCACGGGCACTAAGTGTAGATTGGAGCATTTCTAGACCCTTTTCTAGGGGAATGGATGTATAGAGAGAGCTAACGTCAAGGCAGACAAACGTACAGTCATTTGTCCATTCAATGTCTTCCAGTTGACACAACAGATCCCTGGTGTCCTGTATGTACGAGGGTAGGTTACGTACCAAGGGTTGGAGGAAAGAGTCAATGTACTCAGAGATATGTTCAGTGGGTGAACCAATCCCAGAGATAATCGGTCTCCCTGGAGGAAAGCCCCCTGATTTGTGGATCTTAGGTAGGATGTATATGCAGGGTGCACGTGGAGCCTCAGTGTACAAAAACCTGTATTCTAAGTCCGTGAGAAGGCAAAGGTTCTTCCAAGCCGTGAGTTTGGTTTTAATCAATTTGGTGATATCCGGGAGAGGGTTGGTTGAAACCAAAGTGTATGCCTGTGTGTCAAGGAGTTGTCTATTGATTTCAGCAATGTAGTCAGTCTTGTCCATAATGACAACGTTACCCCCTTTGTCAGCCTCCCTGATGACTATATCTGTGTAGGAGGAGAGTTTCTGCAGTGCTCGAAGTTCATTAGGGATGAGATTTTTGTTTGGTCTATGGGAACTCGTGTACGTCTTATCCTCTAAGGAGAAAAGTTCAGTGCTGACAGCTTTATAAAAGACGTCGATGTTATTATCTGGAGGTAAGGTGGGTACAAACATGGATCTGGGTTTGAGCCCACTGTCAACTTCCAAGTTAGGTGTGATGTTGAGTTCTGTCAGTAGTTCATCGAAGCTTAGTAATGCCGAGGATGTATTGTCAAGGGAGAGAACCGTATGGATGTCTTGCAAGGCCCTAATAGATTGATTGCAGGTAGGTAACGAGGTACGAACAGTTTTGTAAATGTCAGGTTTGTTTTGAAAAAATTTCTTCAGTTTGAGATTGCGTATAAACTTAAAGAGATCTATATGTATAGTAGTATAGTCAGGTAGAGAAGTGGGACAGAAGCCCAGACCTTTTTTCAAAACATTTATTTCATGTACAGATAGTTGTAAGCTGGAAAGATTCATAACCTGTACAGTTTCTTCTGCAAGATTAGAGGTAAGTTGTTGGGAGTGATCTCTCAGGATCTCTGGGTTTTTGCAGTTGAACGAGTTGTCATGCCCTCCCTGGTGTTTGGTATTGTGTTTCCTGCCCCCCCTACGTGTGGGTTTGCGTTTATGCCTGACCTGTTGTAATTCTGTTGTAATCCCTTTCTGTACCGGCCAAGTTCCTCTAAAAAAGAACTCGACTGTTGGGTTGTATTTTGTGGAAGTGTGCTAGCAGAGGACCCTTCCGCAGGTGATTCCCCGCAGTCACTGGATAGGTTGGAGATGTCAGATAAGCTACCCAAGGTGGAACCAGCAGGCGTGTTGGATTTGGTGTGTTTGTTGCCAGATTCTCTATTAACCTGATCAAATTTTCGTGCAAAAGTATATATCCTGCCATTGGTGTAGTCATTGTCATCTCTGACCAGTTTACGCATTTTTTTGTCTTTTATGTATAGTTGATACCCCGTGAGTATCTCCCTCATTATAGCGTAGTTCTTGTCAGTGGCTTCAGGGAGGTTGAGATTCTTAATCTCCTCCTCCAGGGATGTAATGTCCTGTAGTAGTTTGTTACGTTTTCTATCAGCATGTTTGATCAGAATGTTAATCATGCTAAAGGAAGTGGAGGAAATAAGGTGTTCCCATTCCCCAAGTAAGTCGGGGTCTAGGTCCTCAAAGGATGGAAATATAATCACACGTAGTCCTCTAGGGACTTGCTTTAGTTCTAAGTAGCGTTTAAGAGTGGTGATGTCCCACCAGCGGGCTAGCTCCTGTTTTCTCAATCTTTCTAGTTTGATAAATTTCTGTCTCAGTCCCTCTTTTAGAGATGCAGGGTTTGTGGTGTGCGGTGCTGAAGGTTTTCTGGAGAATAACTCTGCAGCTAAAGTGTCACGGTTATCGTCAAATGAGGCCATGTTGTGAACTCTAAGGATGTGGTGTGTATGCTGATCAGGGAAAATACAAATAGTACAATTCAGTTAGTTTATGTTGACTAGAGTGCGGCTCACCCAATTCAGACAGAATAAGAACTATAAAGGAGCACAAGGGTAGTAGGGGTGACTCGTGTCGCACTTCTAGGTAATACAACAAAAGTAATTACACAGGTAAGTAAACTAGAGCAAATTCTGGTGCAGCATGGACCCGTGCCTTACTACCCAAACGGCACACAGATGGGTATCAGAGTACCCAAGGATAAAATTAGAACAAATAGGCCACAGCACACAGACTAAATTGTCCAATCATATGGTGGGGATGATAGATCCCTGGTAGTGCGTTTGAAGGTTTAGAAGAAGTAAACGGTAAAGAGAAATCTTGAGTCTTGTAAGTAGACGGTGTCCTTTATTTGTAGACGTTAGAAATCAAAGTGTCATCATGAAAAAACAGCCAACACGTGTTTCGTCACACAAGTGACTTCATCAAGGCTGCAAGGAGATAGTAAATGAGAGCAAACATTGGTATATATATGCATGTGAAATCCAATAATGTGTTACTTGGTGACCAAGTCAATAAGGGTCCAAACACGATGCAGTGACTGGTGATTAGTGTCAGCATTTGCTTAAATGTGGCTATACATGGCCGAAGGGTTGTGAGAGGGACCGTTACTACAAAAATACATATTAAATATAGTGACTCAATGTGAAGGTATGAATAAAATTGAAGGAAAAAGCTTATATGGATGGTGAGTATTTAAGTGTGAATAGGTGTGACTAGTGGAGTGGGACTAGAATAGATCAGGCATGAATATAGGTATATATAATAAACAAGAAAGATATAAACCAGGACATAGTCCGAAAGTCAAAGAGAAAAAGCCCCAATGAGGTAGGGGTATGTAATTCATACCTGGGCCGTGCGGCCAGAGTAGTAGAGCATAATCAGCTAAGAAGGCTGAAATAAAGAAAAGAATATCTGGGAAGAAAGAGAAAGGGATTAGATACGCAAAAGGCCTTCTAAGCGTGGGAAAAAGAGAATAAATAGTGTACATACCTTGTTAGGAAAATGTAACTAAGGGTAATGACACTGCCCGAGCAGCAACGGGTAGGTTGAGTGTTGATAACGTAGGTTGATCACGTAGATTGATAAAAGTATGAGAAGCCCTGATAAGCCTATGGTCAGACATATAAAGGTATTAAAACCAACATGAGAAACCATGGAAGCTAGAGTCATGTAACGGAAGTTATTATAACTGGAGCCATACGTGTAAGAGGTTAGGATACCAGTGTTAAAGTGGCTCTCAGGGAAACGAAAGGCAAGTCCGAGAAACAATGGAGAAACTCCTAAAGGTATCTAAAATTCACAAATAGTCAAAAGTAGCAGGGAGCCGGAGTCCAGAAAGGGCGCGCATTAAAGCAGCCAGAAATAGTGAGTAAGGTGAAGCTAGAGTGACTAAGAGACAGACAGAAGTTAAACCTTGGAAATAGGGTTGTAAATGGTGTGGGTTCCCGAGCAATAAATGCCAATAGTAGTGTTCATGACATGAAAGAGAGTGAATAGGTTCAAACGAGCGTGGCAGTAAATAATACGGTGTACAAACCTTAATGAGATTATAAAACTTAAGGAAAAAATGGGGGGCTGCAAGAGCAGTAACGGGTAGATTGGGTGTTGATCACGTAGGTAGATACAGGTATGTGAGGCCCTGATAAGCCAAAAGTAAAGCCTATAGGGGTATAAAACACACATGAGAAAATTGGAAGCTAACGTGCATGTACAGAACGCAGCATTAATCTACCTAGAAACCTATGTGTGAGAGGTGGGGAAGCTAGGTTAATGATATAGCTCCCAGAGAGGAGCATGGCAAGTCTGAGAATCAATAGGTAAAACCCTAGAATTAGCTGAAGTCGCAAAATGACAGAAATCACAAAGAGCCGGAATCTCATAGAAACGCGTACCCAAGTAGCCAAAATCAGTGTTCTGAAGTTAGAATGATTGGGGGGTTGTTGCTATTTAAATATATGTACTGGGGTTGTGAATGGTGGGGGTTCACGAGAAAACAGAAAACGGTAATGGTGGTCATAAAAGGCACGAGTAAGTCCATTAAAATGAGCGTAATAAAGTCTATGCGGTAAAAGCAGAGAGGCAATACACGCAGGGGCAGTGTAGGGTTACTTAAAAAACAAAGGTGTCTATGGCAATTATATATCCATGTAAATATAGGTACTAGGGTTGTGAACGGTGGGGGTTCACAAAAAAACAGATAATGACAATAGTGGTCATGAAAAACCCAGGTAAGTACATTAAGAAGAGCGTATTAACATCTATGCGGCAAGCGAAGAGAAGCAATAAACGTAGGGGCAGTGCAAGGTTAGTACAAAACAAAAAGTGAATATGGCAAGAGTAAACTCATGTGCACGAGGAAAATGCGGGAATTGGTCGGAATTCAATGTCCAAAATGCGCATAATAAAAGCCGGTAATGGCGGTTAGGCAGGAAATGGTATAAAAATTGACGTGATCGTGGTAGTTGTATCTTAAGAGAAAGCACAAGTAATGGAGATGAGATGGCCAGAAGGGAGAAGAGGCCGAAGTTGAAGTGAAATACCTGGTAAGCGTCTGTACGGGAAGCAGTTAAGGAGCGACTGATGGTCGTGAGGATCAGCGCTCTTGTACTGTGAAGGCTGGGGATGTTAGAAATAGAAAAGGGACCAGAGAATATCGCCCGTGGACAATAATGGCGGCCATATTGAGTGTAAGGAAGGAAAGAATTGACTAGATGGTAAAAAAAAATATTTAAAGGAACCTCAATGTTAGTGAAATGGGGGTCAATAGTGTTCAAACACTAAGGGGACAATAACACGAGCTTAATAAGATTAATAGTAGAAAGCGGAGGGGAGGAAACACTAGAAAAGAATAGGGAAGAAGGGAAAATTAAGTAGGAGCGTGGAGATTATATCAGGTATATGTGCAACGGTGGTTCGAGTGATATAATAGAACAACAGTTTATATGGTGGAGGTAATATCAAAGATAAAAGTAAATGGTGCATGTGACAGATTGTGCACCTAATTGATCATCAATGTTTATAAATAAAACAGACGAAATATCTATACATGTCAAGACCACTGTACATGAATACAACAGCAATGGTGCTTCCAAATTACAAAAATAAACTAAAGTCATAAAAACTCGATAGAGACCTATATACATGAATACATGGTTAACTCATTTAGAACGAAGCAAAAAAATAAAAAAAATAAAAAAAAATAAAGGGAACACAGTAATGTCAATGTACTAGGTGTTGGAGTTCCACCTATCGAAGTGTACATAAGTGAGTGGGATGCAACGTCAGATACAGAGACAGATTAAAGTGTTTATGCCAAAAAGGAGTGCAATTCATGGTCAGTGTTGAGGCCTAGTTCAACAGCACGGAGTTTTATGATCCATTTAGCCTCGCATTTTCGCAGATCCCTGGTTCTATCTCCCCCTCTTGGTGAGTTGGGGACCTGAGTTATGCCATGGAATCTAACCCTTGGGAGGTCGTTTTCTCCATGCACGGTGTTGAAGTGAACAGCAAGGGGATAGTTAGTATTGACATTTCTGATAGCCCTGATATGCTCCTGGATACGTTCCTTTAGTGGGCGTATGGAGCTCCCAATGTAGATCAAACCACACACGCATATCAGGCAGTAAACAGTATATCTCGTGTTGCAATTGATGAAAGTCCTGATGTGATATGTTCTTCCGGTGTTGAAGGAAAAGGAAGTAGTTTTGTTGAGGGCTAGCTGGCAAGATATGCAGCAGCCACATTTGTAGAAACCATGTGGTTTCTCTGGCAGCCAACCCAAAGGTCGTATGGGAGTGGAAGGACAGAGAAAACTGGGGCACAGGATGTTCCTGAGTGTACGGCCCCTGCTGTGCACAATGGTGGGTGAGTCACCAATAGAGTCTTTGAGACCCGTGTCCAACATTAGCAAGTGCCAATGTTTTCTGAGAATGCGCAGTATGGTCTTGCTCGCAGGGCTGTATTGGGTAATGAAAGAAACCGGTCTTTTGTTAGAGGGCTTCTTTGTGCCAGGATTAGGAGGGCTTTTTATTAGTAAATCGTGTTGGTTTTTGTTAGAAATGCGATTGCTAGCTCTCGAGATAAGTTTAGTAGGGTAGCCTCTAGCTCGAAAACGATTGGTAAGATTCTTGAGTTCCTGCTTAAAGACACCAGTATCGGTGCAGTTTCGTCAAATTCTGACCATTTCTCCATATGGGATGGCCCTGATTTGTGTAAGGGGATGAGCGCTCTGTGCATGCAGAATTGAATTGCAGGCAGTGGGTTTCCTGTAGAGTCTGGACATGATTTTATTGCCGGTAGTGTACAATAACAGATCCAAGAACTCAATTTGAGTGGTGTCAATCTTGTGAGTGAATGTTAAGTTAAACTCATTAGTATTGAGGTGTTCAATGAGTAGGTGAAGATCAGGGATGTTGCCAGTCCAAATGGCAAGAATATCATCAATGTATCTCCCCCAGTAGAGGATGTGTTGGGTGAACAGTGTTGGACAGTTGGTCCAGAGATGTACTTTTTCAAATTGGCCCATGTATAGATTGGCATATGATGGGGAGAACTTAGCTCCCATGGCTACACCTTGACACTGTCGAAACCACCTGCCATCATGTAGAAATACATTGTTTTCTAGCACTAGTCGTGTGAGGTCAAGTAGCATGTTCGTATGTTCAAACAATGTGGCATCACGGGCACTAAGTGTAGATTGGAGCATTTCTAGACCCTTTTCTAGGGGAATGGATGTATAGAGAGAGCTAACGTCAAGGCAGACAAACGTACAGTCATTTGTCCATTCAATGTCTTCCAGTTGACACAACAGATCCCTGGTGTCCTGTATGTACGAGGGTAGGTTACGTACCAAGGGTTGGAGGAAAGAGTCAATGTACTCAGAGATATGTTCAGTGGGTGAACCAATCCCAGAGATAATCGGTCTCCCTGGAGGAAAGCCCCCTGATTTGTGGATCTTAGGTAGGATGTATATGCAGGGTGCACGTGGAGCCTCAGTGTACAAAAACCTGTATTCTAAGTCCGTGAGAAGGCAAAGGTTCTTCCAAGCCGTGAGTTTGGTTTTAATCAATTTGGTGATATCCGGGAGAGGGTTGGTTGAAACCAAAGTGTATGCCTGTGTGTCAAGGAGTTGTCTATTGATTTCAGCAATGTAGTCAGTCTTGTCCATAATGACAACGTTACCCCCTTTGTCAGCCTCCCTGATGACTATATCTGTGTAGGAGGAGAGTTTCTGCAGTGCTCGAAGTTCATTAGGGATGAGATTTTTGTTTGGTCTATGGGAACTCGTGTACGTCTTATCCTCTAAGGAGAAAAGTTCAGTGCTGACAGCTTTATAAAAGACGTCGATGTTATTATCTGGAGGTAAGGTGGGTACAAACATGGATCTGGGTTTGAGCCCACTGTCAACTTCCAAGTTAGGTGTGATGTTGAGTTCTGTCAGTAGTTCATCGAAGCTTAGTAATGCCGAGGATGTATTGTCAAGGGAGAGAACCGTATGGATGTCTTGCAAGGCCCTAATAGATTGATTGCAGGTAGGTAACGAGGTACGAACAGTTTTGTAAATGTCAGGTTTGTTTTGAAAAAATTTCTTCAGTTTGAGATTGCGTATAAACTTAAAGAGATCTATATGTATAGTAGTATAGTCAGGTAGAGAAGTGGGACAGAAGCCCAGACCTTTTTTCAAAACATTTATTTCATGTACAGATAGTTGTAAGCTGGAAAGATTCATAACCTGTACAGTTTCTTCTGCAAGATTAGAGGTAAGTTGTTGGGAGTGATCTCTCAGGATCTCTGGGTTTTTGCAGTTGAACGAGTTGTCATGCCCTCCCTGGTGTTTGGTATTGTGTTTCCTGCCCCCCCTACGTGTGGGTTTGCGTTTATGCCTGACCTGTTGTAATTCTGTTGTAATCCCTTTCTGTACCGGCCAAGTTCCTCTAAAAAAGAACTCGACTGTTGGGTTGTATTTTGTGGAAGTGTGCTAGCAGAGGACCCTTCCGCAGGTGATTCCCCGCAGTCACTGGATAGGTTGGAGATGTCAGATAAGCTACCCAAGGTGGAACCAGCAGGCGTGTTGGATTTGGTGTGTTTGTTGCCAGATTCTCTATTAACCTGATCAAATTTTCGTGCAAAAGTATATATCCTGCCATTGGTGTAGTCATTGTCATCTCTGACCAGTTTACGCATTTTTTTGTCTTTTATGTATAGTTGATACCCCGTGAGTATCTCCCTCATTATAGCGTAGTTCTTGTCAGTGGCTTCAGGGAGGTTGAGATTCTTAATCTCCTCCTCCAGGGATGTAATGTCCTGTAGTAGTTTGTTACGTTTTCTATCAGCATGTTTGATCAGAATGTTAATCATGCTAAAGGAAGTGGAGGAAATAAGGTGTTCCCATTCCCCAAGTAAGTCGGGGTCTAGGTCCTCAAAGGATGGAAATATAATCACACGTAGTCCTCTAGGGACTTGCTTTAGTTCTAAGTAGCGTTTAAGAGTGGTGATGTCCCACCAGCGGGCTAGCTCCTGTTTTCTCAATCTTTCTAGTTTGATAAATTTCTGTCTCAGTCCCTCTTTTAGAGATGCAGGGTTTGTGGTGTGCGGTGCTGAAGGTTTTCTGGAGAATAACTCTGCAGCTAAAGTGTCACGGTTATCGTCAAATGAGGCCATGTTGTGAACTCTAAGGATGTGGTGTGTATGCTGATCAGGGAAAATACAAATAGTACAATTCAGTTAGTTTATGTTGACTAGAGTGCGGCTCACCCAATTCAGACAGAATAAGAACTATAAAGGAGCACAAGGGTAGTAGGGGTGACTCGTGTCGCACTTCTAGGTAATACAACAAAAGTAATTACACAGGTAAGTAAACTAGAGCAAATTCTGGTGCAGCATGGACCCGTGCCTTACTACCCAAACGGCACACAGATGGGTATCAGAGTACCCAAGGATAAAATTAGAACAAATAGGCCACAGCACACAGACTAAATTGTCCAATCATATGGTGGGGATGATAGATCCCTGGTAGTGCGTTTGAAGGTTTAGAAGAAGTAAACGGTAAAGAGAAATCTTGAGTCTTGTAAGTAGACGGTGTCCTTTATTTGTAGACGTTAGAAATCAAAGTGTCATCATGAAAAAACAGCCAACACGTGTTTCGTCACACAAGTGACTTCATCAAGGCTGCAAGGAGATAGTAAATGAGAGCAAACATTGGTATATATATGCATGTGAAATCCAATAATGTGTTACTTGGTGACCAAGTCAATAAGGGTCCAAACACGATGCAGTGACTGGTGATTAGTGTCAGCATTTGCATAAATGTGGCTATACATGGCCGAAGGGTTGTGAGAGGGACCGTTACTACAAAAATACATATTAAATATAGTGACTCAATGTGAAGGTATAAATAAAATTGAAGGAAAAAGCTTATATGGATGGTGAGTATTTAAGTGTGAATAGGTGTGACTAGTGGAGTGGGACTAGAATAGATCAGGCATGAATATAGGTATATATAATAAACAAGAAAGATATAAACCAGGACATAGTCCGAAAGTCAAAGAGAAAAAGCCCCAATGAGGTAGGGGTATGTAATTCATACCTGGGCCGTGCGGCCAGAGTAGTAGAGCATAATCAGCTAAGAAGGCTGAAATAAAGAAAAGAATATCTGGGAAGAAAGAGAAAGGGATTAGATACGCAAAAGGCCTTCTAAGCGTGGGAAAAAGAGAATAAATAGTGTACATACCTTGTTAGGAAAATGTAACTAAGGGTAATGACACTGCCCGAGCAGCAACGGGTAGGTTGAGTGTTGATAACGTAGGTTGATCTCGTAGATTGATAAAAGTATGAGAAGCCCTGATAAGCCTATGGTCAGACATATAAAGGTATTAAAACCAACATGAGAAACCATGGAAGCTAGAGTCATGTAACGGAAGTTATTATAACTGGAGCCATACGTGTAAGAGGTTAGGATACCAGTGTTAAAGTGGCTCTCAGGGAAACAAAAGGCAAGTCTTTTATGTCATGAACACTACTATTGGCATTTATTGCTCGGGAACCCACACCATTCACAACCCTATTTCCAAGGTTTAACTTCTGTCTGTCTCTTAGTCACTCTAGCTTCACCTTACTCACTATTTCTGGCTGCTTTAATGCGCGCCCTTTCTGGACTCCGGCTCCCTGCTACTTTTGACTATTTGTGAATTTTAGATACTTTTAGGAGTTTCTCCATTGTTTCTCGGACTTGCCTTTCGTTTCCCTGAGAGCCACTTTAACACTGGTATCCTAACCTCTTACACGTATGGCTCTAGTTATAATAACTTCCGTTACATGACTCTAGCTTCCATGGTTTCTCATGTTGGTTTTAATACCTTTATATGTCTGACCATAGGCTTATCAGGGCTTCTCATACTTTTATCAATCTACGAGATCAACCTACGTTATCAACACTCAACCTACCCGTTGCTGCTCGGGCAGTGTCATTACCCTTAGTTACATTTTCCTAACAAGGTATGTACACTATTTATTCTCTTTTTCCCACGCTTAGAAGGCCTTTTGCGTATCTAATCCCTTTCTCTTTCTTCCCAGATATTCTTTTCTTTATTTCAGCCTTCTTAGCTGATTATTCTCTACTACGCTGGCCGCACGGCCCAGGTATGAATTACATACCCCTACCTCATTGGGGCTTTTTCTCTTTGACTTTCGGACTATGTCCTGGTTTATATCTTTCTTGTTTATTATATATACCTATATTCATGCCTGATCTATTCTAGTCCCACTCCACTAGTCACACCTATTCACACTTAAATACTCACCATCCATATAAGCTTTTTCCTTCAATTTTATTTATACCTTCACATTGAGTCACTATATTTAATATGTATTTTTGTAGTAACGGTCCCTCTCACAACCCTTCGGCCATGTATAGCCACATTTATGCAAATGCTGACACTAATCACCAGTCACTGCATCGTGTTTGGACCCTTATTGACTTGGTCACCAAGTAACACATTATTGGATTTCACATGCATATATATACCAATGTTTGCTCTCATTTACTATCTCCTTGCAGCCTTGATGAAGTCACTTGTGTGACGAAACACGTGTTGGCTGTTTTTTCATGATGACACTTTGATTTCTAACGTCTACAAATAAAGGACACCGTCTACTTACAAGACTCAAGATTTCTCTTTACCGTTTACTTCTTCTAAACCTTCAAACGCACTACCAGGGATCTATCATCCCCACCATATGATTGGACAATTTAGTCTGTGTGCTGTGGCCTATTTGTTCTAATTTTATCCTTGGGTACTCTGATACCCATCTGTGTGCCGTTTGGGTAGTAAGGCACGGGTCCATGCTGCACCAGAATTTGCTCTAGTTTACTTACCTGTGTAATTACTTTTGTTGTATTACCTAGAAGTGCGACACGAGTCACCCCTACTACCCTTGTGCTCCTTTATAGTTCTTATTCTGTCTGAATTGGGTGAGCCGCACTCTAGTCAACATAAACTAACTGAATTGTACTATTTGTATTTTCCCTGATCAGCATACACACCACATCCTTAGAGTTCACAACATGGCCTCATTTGACGATAACCGTGACACTTTAGCTGCAGAGTTATTCTCCAGAAAACCTTCAGCACCGCACACCACAAACCCTGCATCTCTAAAAGAGGGACTGAGACAGAAATTTATCAAACTAGAAAGATTGAGAAAACAGGAGCTAGCCCGCTGGTGGGACATCACCACTCTTAAACGCTACTTAGAACTAAAGCAAGTCCCTAGAGGACTACGTGTGATTATATTTCCATCCTTTGAGGACCTAGACCCCGACTTACTTGGGGAATGGGAACACCTTATTTCCTCCACTTCCTTTAGCATGATTAACATTCTGATCAAACATGCTGATAGAAAACGTAACAAACTACTACAGGACATTACATCCCTGGAGGAGGAGATTAAGAATCTCAACCTCCCTGAAGCCACTGACAAGAACTACGCTATAATGAGGGAGATACTCACGGGGTATCAACTATACATAAAAGACAAAAAAATGCGTAAACTGGTCAGAGATGACAATGACTACACCAATGGCAGGATATATACTTTTGCACGAAAATTTGATCAGGTTAATAGAGAATCTGGCAACAAACACACCAAATCCAACACGCCTGCTGGTTCCACCTTGGGTAGCTTATCTGACATCTCCAACCTATCCAGTGACTGCGGGGAATCACCTGCGGAAGGGTCCTCTGCTAGCACACTTCCACAAAATACAACCCAACAGTCGAGTTCTTTTTTAGAGGAACTTGGCCGGTACAGAAAGGGATTACAACAGAATTACAACAGGTCAGGCATAAACGCAAACCCACACGTAGGGGGGGCAGGAAACACAATACCAAACACCAGGGAGGGCATGACAACTCGTTCAACTGCAAAAACCCAGAGATCCTGAGAGATCACTCCCAACAACTTACCTCTAATCTTGCAGAAGAAACTGTACAGGTTATGAATCTTTCCAGCTTACAACTATCTGTACATGAAATAAATGTTTTGAAAAAAGGTCTGGGCTTCTGTCCCACTTCTCTACCTGACTATACTACTATACATATAGATCTCTTTAAGTTTATACGCAATCTCAAACTGAAGAAATTTTTTCAAAACAAACCTGACATTTACAAAACTGTTCGTACCTCGTTACCTACCTGCAATCAATCTATTAGGGACTTGCAAGACATCCATACGGTTCTCTCCCTTGACAATACATCCTCGGCATTACTAAGCTTCGATGAACTACTGACAGAACTCAACATCACACCTAACTTGGAAGTTGACAGTGGGCTCAAACCCAGATCCATGTTTGTACCCACCTTACCTCCAGATAATAACATCGACGTCTTTTATAAAGCTGTCAGCACTGAACTTTTCTCCTTAGAGGATAAGACGTACACGAGTTCCCATAGACCAAACAAAAATCTCATCCCTAATGAACTTCGAGCACTGCAGAAACTCTCCTCCTACACAGATATAGTCATCAGGGAGGCTGACAAAGGGGGTAACGTTGTCATTATGGACAAGACTGACTACATTGCTGAAATCAATAGACAACTCCTTGACACACAGGCATACACTTTGGTTTCAACCAACCCTCTCCCGGATATCACCAAATTGATTAAAACCAAACTCACGGCTTGGAAGAACCTTTGCCTTCTCACGGACTTAGAATACAGGTTTTTGTACACTGAGGCTCCACGTGCACCCTGCATATACATCCTACCTAAGATCCACAAATCAGGGGGCTTTCCTCCAGGGAGACCGATTATCTCTGGGATTGGTTCACCCACTGAACATATCTCTGAGTACATTGACTCTTTCCTCCAACCCTTGGTACGCAACCTACCCTCGTACATACAGGACACCAGGGATCTGTTGTGTCAACTGGAAGACATTGAATGGACAAATGACTGTACGTTTGTCTGCCTTGACGTTAGCTCTCTCTATACATCCATTCCCCTAGAAAAGGGTCTAGAAATGCTCCAATCTACACTTAGTGCCCGTGATGCCACATTGTTTGAACATACGAACATGCTACTTGACCTCACACGACTAGTGCTAGAAAACAATGTATTTCTACATGATGGCAGGTGGTTTCGACAGTGTCAAGGTGTAGCCATGGGAGCTAAGTTCTCCCCATCATATGCCAATCTATACATGGGCCAATTTGAAAAAGTACATCTCTGGACCAACTGTCCAACACTGTTCACCCAACACATCCTCTACTGGGGGAGATACATTGATGATATTCTTGCCATTTGGACTGGCAACATCCCTGATCTTCACCTACTCATTGAACACCTCAATACTAATGAGTTTAACTTAACATTCACTCACAAGATTGACACCACTCAAATTGAGTTCTTGGATCTGTTATTGTACACTACCGGCAATAAAATCATGTCCAGACTCTACAGGAAACCCACTGCCTGCAATTCAATTCTGCATGCACAGAGCGCTCATCCCCTTACACAAATCAGGGCCATCCCATATGGAGAAATGGTCAGAATTCGACGAAACTGCACCGATACTGGTGTCTTTAAGCAGGAACTCAAGAATCTTACCAATCGTTTTCGAGCTAGAGGCTACCCTACTAAACTTATCTCGAGAGCTAGCAATCGCATTTCTAACAAAAACCAACACGATTTACTAATAAAAAGCCCTCCTAATCCTGGCACAAAGAAGCCCTCTAACAAAAGACCGGTTTCTTTCATTACCCAATACAGCCCTGCGAGCAAGACCATACTGCGCATTCTCAGAAAACATTGGCACTTGCTAATGTTGGACACGGGTCTCAAAGACTCTATTGGTGACTCACCCACCATTGTGCACAGCAGGGGCCGTACACTCAGGAACATCCTGTGCCCCAGTTTTCTCTGTCCTTCCACTCCCATACGACCTTTGGGTTGGCTGCCAGAGAAACCACATGGTTTCTACAAATGTGGCTGCTGCATATCTTGCCAGCTAGCCCTCAACAAAACTACTTCCTTTTCCTTCAACACCGGAAGAACATATCACATCAGGACTTTCATCAATTGCAACACGAGATATACTGTTTACTGCCTGATATGCGTGTGTGGTTTGATCTACATTGGGAGCTCCATACGCCCACTAAAGGAACGTATCCAGGAGCATATCAGGGCTATCAGAAATGTCAATACTAACTATCCCCTTGCTGTTCACTTCAACACCGTGCATGGAGAAAACGACCTCCCAAGGGTTAGATTCCATGGCATAACTCAGGTCCCCAACTCACCAAGAGGGGGAGATAGAACCAGGGATCTGCGAAAATGCGAGGCTAAATGGATCATAAAACTCCGTGCTGTTGAACTAGGCCTCAACACTGACCATGAATTGCACTCCTTTTTGGCATAAACACTTTAATCTGTCTCTGTATCTGACGTTGCATCCCACTCACTTATGTACACTTCGATAGGTGGAACTCCAACACCTAGTACATTGACATTACTGTGTTCCCTTTATTTTTTTTTATTTTTTTTATTTTTTTGCTTCGTTCTAAATGAGTTAACCATGTATTCATGTATATATGTCTCTATCGAGTTTTTATGACTTTAGTTTATTTTTGTAATTTGGAAGCACCATTGCTGTTGTATTCATGTACAGTGGTCTTGACATGTATAGATATTTCGTCTGTTTTATTTATAAACATTGATGATCAATTAGGTGCACAATCTGTCACATGCACCATTTACTTTTATCTTTGATATTACCTCCACCATATAAACTGTTGTTCTATTATATCACTCGAACCACCGTTGCACATATACCTGATATAATCTCCACGCTCCTACTTAATTTTCCCTTCTTCCCTATTCTTTTCTAGTGTTTCCTCCCCTCCGCTTTCTACTATTAATCTTATTAAGCTCGTGTTATTGTCCCCTTAGTGTTTGAACACTATTGACCCCCATTTCACTAACATTGAGGTTCCTTTAAATATTTTTTTTTACCATCTAGTCAATTCTTTCCTTCCTTACACTCAATATGGCCGCCATTATTGTCCACGGGCGATATTCTCTGGTCCCTTTTCTATTTCTAACATCCCCAGCCTTCACAGTACAAGAGCGCTGATCCTCACGACCATCAGTCGCTCCTTAACTGCTTCCCGTACAGACGCTTACCAGGTATTTCACTTCAACTTCGGCCTCTTCTCCCTTCTGGCCATCTCATCTCCATTACTTGTGCTTTCTCTTAAGATACAACTACCACGATCACGTCAATTTTTATACCATTTCCTGCCTAACCGCCATTACCGGCTTTTATTATGCGCATTTTGGACATTGAATTCCGACCAATTCCCGCATTTTCCTCGTGCACATGAGTTTACTCTTGCCATATTCACTTTTTGTTTTGTACTAACCTTGCACTGCCCCTACGTTTATTGCTTCTCTTCGCTTGCCGCATAGATGTTAATACGCTCTTCTTAATGTACTTACCTGGGTTTTTCATGACCACTATTGTCATTATCTGTTTTTTTGTGAACCCCCACCGTTCACAACCCTAGTACCTATATTTACATGGATATATAATTGCCATAGACACCTTTGTTTTTTAAGTAACCCTACACTGCCCCTGCGTGTATTGCCTCTCTGCTTTTACCGCATAGACTTTATTACGCTCATTTTAATGGACTTACTCGTGCCTTTTATGACCACCATTACCGTTTTCTGTTTTCTCGTGAACCCCCACCATTCACAACCCCAGTACATATATTTAAATAGCAACGACCCCCCAATCATTCTAACTTCAGAACACTGATTTTGGCTACTTGGGTACGCGTTTCTATGAGATTCCGGCTCTTTGTGATTTCTGTCATTTTGCGACTACAGCTAATTCTAGGGTTTTACCTATTGATTCTCAGACTTGCCATGCTCCTCTCTGGGAGCTATATCATTAACCTAGCTTCCCCACCTCTCACATATAGGTTTCTAGGTAGATTAATGCTGCGTTTTGTACATGCACGTTAGCTTCCAATTTTCTCATGTGTGTTTTATACCCCTATAGGCATTACTTTTGGCTTATCAGGGCCTCACATACCTGTATCTACCTACGTGATCAACACCCAATCTACCCGTTACTGCTCTTGCAGCCCCCCATTTTTTCCCTTAGTTTTATGATCTCATTAAGGTATGTACACCGTATATTTACTGCCACGCTCGTTTGAACTTATTCACTCTCTTTTATGTCATGAACACTACTATTGGCATTTATTGCTCGGGAACCCACACCATTCACAACCCTATTTCCAAGGTTTAACTTCTGTCTGTCTCTTAGTCACTCTAGCTTCACCTTACTCACTATTTCTGGCTGCTTTAATGCGCGCCCTTTCTGGACTCCGGCTCCCTGCTACTTTTGACTATTTGTGAATTTTAGATACCTTTAGGAGTTTCTCCATTGTTTCTCGGACTTGCCTTTCGTTTCCCTGAGAGCCACTTTAACACTGGTATCCTAACCTCTTACACGTATGGCTCTAGTTATAATAACTTCCGTTACATGACTCTAGCTTCCATGGTTTCTCATGTTGGTTTTAATACCTTTATATGTCTGACCATAGGCTTATCAGGGCTTCTCATACTTTTATCAATCTACGAGATCAACCTACGTTATCAACACTCAACCTACCCGTTGCTGCTCGGGCAGTGTCATTACCCTTAGTTACATTTTCCTAACAAGGTATGTACACTATTTATTCTCTTTTTCCCACGCTTAGAAGGCCTTTTGCGTATCTAATCCCTTTCTCTTTCTTCCCAGATATTCTTTTCTTTATTTCAGCCTTCTTAGCTGATTATGCTCTACTACTCTGGCCGCACGGCCCAGGTATGAATTACATACCCCTACCTCATTGGGGCTTTTTCTCTTTGACTTTCGGACTATGTCCTGGTTTATATCTTTCTTGTTTATTATATATACCTATATTCATGCCTGATCTATTCTAGTCCCACTCCACTAGTCACACCTATTCACACTTAAATACTCACCATCCATATAAGCTTTTTCCTTCAATTTTATTCATACCTTCACACTGAGTCACTATATTTAATATGTATTTTTGTAGTAACGGTCCCTCTCACAACCCTTCGGCCATGTATAGCCACATTTATGCAAATGCTGACACTAATCACCAGTCACTGCATCGTGTTTGGACCCTTATTGACTTGGTCACCAAGTAACACATTATTGGATTTCACATGCATATATATACCAATGTTTGCTCTCATTTACTATCTCCTTGCAGCCTTGATGAAGTCACTTGTGTGACGAAACACGTGTTGGCTGTTTTTTCATGATGACACTTTGATTTCTAACGTCTACAAATAAAGGACACCGTCTACTTACAAGACTCAAGATTTCTCTTTACCGTTTACTTCTTCTAAACCTTCAAACGCACTACCAGGGATCTATCATCCCCACCATATGATTGGACAATTTAGTCTGTGTGCTGTGGCCTATTTGTTCTAATTTTATCCTTGGGTACTCTGATACCCATCTGTGTGCCGTTTGGGTAGTAAGGCACGGGTCCATGCTGCACCAGAATTTGCTCTAGTTTACTTACCTGTGTAATTACTTTTGTTGTATTACCTAGAAGTGCGACACGAGTCACCCCTACTACCCTTGTGCTCCTTTATAGTTCTTATAGTGTTGATTCATATCGAATAGAGGACAGTTTCACATTGTCTTAAGCTGATTAGCCTTCCTTTTCACAGGAATATGCTTGAGGCATTTGTCACCAATCCGGCAGCATCACTATATTTATTGAGAGACATGTGGTGGCAGAAATAGATTCTCTGCCATGCACCACCTTCCAGGACTGAGCCTTGACTGTTCGACCTGCTGCCCTCTGAAAGTCAAAGCCAAAGTGTGAGGTATATGACAATTCAGTGAGCTCACAGAAGCACCTGGCTCCAAGGACAGCAGCAATGCATGTCACAAGGGCAGTCCAACTGCCTTTAAGTCCCACAGGCCTCCAGAGAACTGGAGTGACTCTGTGATCAGGACCGGAGTTGGTGGCGACCGCTGCAGCGGAGGCAGCCAAAGCGCCTAGAAGTAATGGAACCGCAGCACTAACTTGTGGCCTTGAGAAGAATGCTGACAACACTCCTCTTCTAATTAACTTTCATTGCGTGCAGCGCTTGAATGAGCCCTGACGTTTGAAGCGCTATAAAAGTTACAATGAAGACGATGGAATGATGGGTATAAGCGCTTGAATCGACCTGAATCACTGATCGTAATTTTGAATGCATTCCATTCCATTGCTTTTAGTTCCTATGTCCCTTTACCGACAGAGACCAACCAATTAAAAATCAATTTTATTTTATTGATTTCTGGCAGAATTACTGGCAGTAATTGGATGGCTCTAACTAGTTCACTTCGACATGCCCACTTCCTGCTGGTGCCCCTCCCTCACACACTTCCATGATGTAGGCCTTGCACAGATGCTGACCCCTCCCTGAGAAGGATGTGTGCAAGATGTGTGATGGATGGATGCCGCGAGGGGTTCCCCTCAGTACAATCTCGCAGTGAGTGGTCAGGCAGGAGGGCACCGGGGGCTCCGCGCAGCATCCTCAGTATATAAACACATCTCTATAGAGGAGCGCTGCTCGGTCCAAGAGCCACAAACAGAGAGAAAGACGTGAGCAGCTGTGTCCTGTTTAGAGAAGGAGCCCTGAGTGCTCCCCTGCTCGTGACGACACATCCTCTGCCCTCGTGCTGGCGAGGACTGCACATCCTCTGTCCTCGTGCACATGATGACGACACATCCTCTACCCTCGTGCTGGTGAGGGCTGCACATCCTCTGTCCTCGTGCACATGATGACGACACATCCTCTACCCTCGTGCTGGTCAGGACTGCATGTCCTCTGTCCTCGTGCTACATGCTCTGTCCTCGTGCTACATGCTCTGCCCTCGTGCTACATGCTCTGCCCTCGTGCTCGTGAGGACTGCACTCCTCTACTCTCATGCTCCATCTTCTTCCCTCGTGCTCGTGAGGACTGCATATCCTCTGCTCTCGTGCTCCATCTTCTGCCCTCGTGCTGGTGAGGACTGCACATCCTCTGCTCTCGTGCTCGTGAGGACTGCACCTGCTCTCCCTGTTCTGTATTTTTGCAAGTCGAAGCCATAACTCTAAAAAGTATGACCAAAGCCAATAGGTTTGGCTCCTGTAAAGTCCATGCACACAAAGACGTAAAATGCAAGGACGCCACACTCATCCTACTGCCCTCACATAGGCACACCTTCACGCTGCACTCACACAGGCAGATGCATCACTCTGCACTCGCACAGCCACAACTTTCAACATGTAGACCCCTTACCCTGCACTCACAAACGAATGCTCATTCTGCATTCACATAGGCATACCCCTCATAATGCACCCACAAGACACGGTGGTAATCCTGCACTTACACAAGCACACTGATCACACACAGGTACACCGCTCTCTAGGAAGGAGTGGAGTTGGGACAAATGGTGGCATGAGAGACACAGGTTGATTTTCTGGTGCATGGGTCCACTAGTGCAAGTCAAAGCTTTTGAGAAAAGGTCCACTGAAGCCTGAATGTCCCCTGAGGTTATCTAATCTCCCATAAACCACACTTAGACCAGCACTGCTGAGTGTCTGAGTCTAAACTTTGTGGACTTTTAAGGGAAGAGACTTGACATTAAAAAAAAAGTCCCACTTGCCTTCTAAAAGCAAGGTGGTGAAATATTTGTTAAGAAAAAACGGCATTCCACAACCTTTCCTTTCACATCAGCAAGATTGTCACACGGTTCACTTGACAAATACCTCACACTTTGCAGCAACAGAAAGAAAAGTCACCACCAGCCTCCATGTTAAAAGTAAAAACAGGGATTCGTCAGAAATCTAGACCGACATTTGACCTCTGTCTTTGAACAGAGCAAATGTGAGAAGATAAAAACACAGCTTCAAGCCATCTTCAGTGGTCATTTATCTTTGGAACTCCAGCATGGTTATTTTGGGGATGCTGCGGCACCCCCACATGCCTTCTTCCATGGCCTCTACTTGTAACTGCCCCCCTCAGGGCCCATAGTCATTTTGTAGTTCGGTCCCATCGTACCTCTGGGCCCCGGTGCAGGGCACCGGCTGCACCACTGGTAGCTACGCCCCTGAACCCTCTGGAAATTCAAAAATAGATGATCACTCACCTGTTCACTATCTCTACACACCATAGGGTTGCCCGTCTTCCTACCTCTCTGTAAACCACACCTGAACTACATCCATTGTTGTGCTCTCAGCTGCTTCCTTGCTCGGTTTCCATTTACACATTCCTGCATGTACATACATACATACATACATACATACATACATACTAGTGGTATGGTGCTGTTCCTTCATGAGCGTGTTGTGCATGCCCCCCGTGTGTGCTGTCAGGATGGTTGTTGAAATTCCCTCATTAAATACCCTGCCACTGTGCAACACAACACATATGAGAGTCCCTCCCAAAGTACAAGGAAAGGGATTCTTCTGTCTGTCATCCACATTCATGAGTTTCGGGGTGATTCGTCAGGCGGGGGCTGAGGAAAAGAGGTGGGGGGGTAGGTCCCAAAATGCGTTTTCCCCATGCAATTTTCCATAGGGATTTCAGACACAACTACAGCCCAAACCGCTGAGCGGAATTGCACCAAATTTGTCAGAAAGCTAAATCTTGGTCCAGAAAGATCTCTTTTTGTAATTTGGTGTAAATCCATTCAGTAGTTTTGGAGTTAATGAAGAAAAAAAGATTTATGTATATCTAGAGATGCAGAGGGTCAGTGAATCCGACAGATTTCAAAATGAGATCTGATTGGCTATCACCACTTCAACCAGGAAGTGGTGGCAGCCATCTTAGGACTCCGACTAGGCCGAGTCCCAAGAAAAAATCTCAAAAAACCCACAAGGGGGCAGGGTAGGAATACCCTGACCCCATATGCCTGGTGATGGGGCCAAAAACATATATATTTTTTTAATGCAGGTCCTCAGCATTTAAAAAAAAAAAACATCTGTGGTTACCTGCGTTTGTATTGTTTGGCTCCCCGGGAGGGCCAGGTCCAGGGGGAAATTAATCTTATTATATTATAGAGGAGAGGGGCGCATGTGGCCCCATTCCCCAGGGCCTGGCTGATTCTGAAAACGTTAAGGGGGGGGCCACGTGGCACTCCTCTCAAGCTGATGTCAGTCCTGGGGACCCTGTTCCCAGGGGCCCAGCTGATTTGGAAAACAGGGAGGGGTGATGCATGGTCCCCCTCTTGGGCTGATTTTGGCCCCAGGGACCTATCACCCCGATCCCCGGCCTTATAAAAAAAAAAGGGAAGGGAGGTCATGCGGCCCCTCTCCCCAGGCTGCTTTCAGCCCCGGGCCCCTTTCCCATGGGTCCAGGCCGTGGTTTACATGGTGAGGGGTACTTTAGCCTATGATGGCCTTGAGAATCCCACCCCCCAGGACCTGCTTCTGCTATGTCCTGCCCACCCCTGGGGCATAGCAGTTTCCCTACCTGAACTGGCACGGGCAGGACAACCTGTGTTGCAATTTCAAAGCTCTGCCAAGCGAGAGCAAACACTAAGTGCCTGATTTAGATCTTGGCTGGAAAAATGTTCTTGCCCGCTGGAAACGGACTTTTCATCTCGTTCTCTGCCTACACTGAAGCAGGCAGGGAAACAGATGAAAGGCTTGCTCCCACCCGCAGGGAGCAGCAATTTTAGCAGCTTCCTGTGGACGGGGGAAATGCCGGCTCTCGCTGGAGACGGGGAGCTACCTGGGGCCGCAGTGGCCTTGGGGCTCCCCCCGCAGCCCGCAGTAAGAATAATGTGGGTGCCCTGGGTGTGCTCCAGGGCACCCACCCTTTATTGGCCGGACCCTAGGTGATCTGGGGTCATAATTAACCTGGGGAGGAGGGCCGTGCAGCCCCTCCCCGATGAGTAATTGGCTAGGCCCTGGGTGATGGTGTCCCTGGGGCCAAATTGGCCTGGGGAGTGGTGCCACATGGCCTCCCTCCCCCTGCAGTAGTTGGGCAGGCCCTGGGGGATTGGGTCCTCGTGGCCTATATTGGCCCGGGGGGAGGACTGCGTGCCCTCCTCCCCATTTAAAAAGGTGGAGAGCCCGGGGGGATTGGTTTCCTGGGGCAGTAATTGGCCTGGGAAGGGGGGTGCGTGCCCTCCTCCCCATTTACAATTTAGTCAGATCCCCGTAGGTGAGCTCTCTGTGGCCAAAATCAGCCCAGGGATGGGGCTGTGTGCCCCCTCCCCCATAAATCTAGTAGTGGTCCCCGGAGATAGGGCACCGGGCCAAAAATGGCCTGTGGATAGAGGACACGTACTACCTCCCATAAAAAAATTGCTGGGCCCCGAGGATGGGTTTTCCAGGGCCAAAATCAGACCAGGGAGGGGCGTACATGCCCTCACCCCACAAAATGTTCCTGGCCCCAGGGGATGGGGGCCCAAGGGCCGAAATTGGCCTGAGGAGGGGGCTGCGTGCCCCTCTCCCGGGTTGGCTGCCTTTCGGGAGTTGGCCACAGGGCCTGGCCCCAGGCCATGCCTTGTAGCCAACCGTCCATTGCGCACAGTCAAAGGCCATGCGCAACGTGTGGTAGGGTGCAGGTGGGGGGGGTTTGCTCTGTGACTGGCAGTGGTTGGATTAACATATGGTAATTAAATATTACTTTACATTTAAAAAACCCTAGAAATTGACTGAAACAAACAACGGTTACAGAGATGGAAATAGCATTAAAAACCCCAGTAATCCACTGAAAAAAACAAAGATTACAGGGACGTTGTAGTTAGGAAATAGAATTTAAAAAAACAACAGTTACAGGGACGTTATAGTTAGGTTTAGATTTTACACACACAAACCCATAGAAATTCAGCAGTTATAGTTCTACTTATCTCAAGAAACTATAACTCGTGCCCTAAGGTAACTATAACTCACGCCCTCGCCATGCACTGCTAATTATCCCACATTAGTCATTACATCTTTTATGACATAATTGATAATATAACTGTAACATTTCCAATAAAATCATTGATGAGAAAAGTGTGCATGGCGGGGGAGCGAGTTATCGTTACCTTAGGGCACGAGTTATAGTTTCTTGAGATAAGTAGAACTGTAACTGCTGAATGGTTTTAGGGGTAAAATCTGACTATAACGCCCCCGTAACATTTGTGTTTTTTTGTGAATATATATATATTCATATATATATAAATAAAACCCTAAAAAAAGCTTAATCAACCTTCCAAGACAGTTTGCACACACTCTATGAAGATGGAGACTATGCCTAGTAAGTGTTTGTTTTGCAACAACTCTTTTACTTTGGCCGCTGATAGAGCGAATGCTGAGACCCATGCGAGAGAGAATGTACAAGCGTGCGGAGCCGTTACACAGCCAATCAAAGGCTGGAAAATGGTCCTACTTACCTGTAGGACGCTTCCGAAACATAGCTTTGAATTGTATGCCTTTACTGGATGATAAGCGTCCTGATGCATTGTTTCTAACCAAAACTTAGCTCAAAGAGGATAGTTGGCTAGACATTATGAGAGCGCTTCCTCCCCGGTTATGCAACAGCTAGAGTTGACCGAGTAGGGAAAGTAGGAGGAGGAGTGGCTATTATCTTTAAAGAGAAGTTTGAATGTAAGCCCACTACGCTTGACATCGCTGATTGTGAAAACTTGCTTTTGTCTATAAAGCTCTCACATACGCTCACGCTCTCTTGCCTACTTTTATACTGTCCACCAGGACCTGCCACAAAATTTGCTCAGATTATGCCAGAAATTGTAGCATCTTATAGCCTCTAGTCAGCCAACTTTGCATTATTAGGGGACTTGAGCTTTCATTTCGATGCCACCACTTGCATACAGGCGGTCAGTTTTAAACAAGACCTATCATCTTTACAACTTGAGCAATTACTCATTTCTCCAACCCATACCAAATACCACATTTTGGACCCAATTTTCACAAATGTCCCATATATGAATGTAATGTCCCGTTTGCCAGTTCCCTGATCGGACCATTTGCTGATACCATTTTTTATTCAAGGAAAGAGCCGAAATATCATAAGGCACCAATGAATTTGATTAGGCAGTGGTCCAAGTTGGACTTCACATGTTGGGAAACAACTCTACAGAGCTCAGCCCCCATGCTGGATAACGATGTGGCTGACTCCTATTCCAAGTTTCAGGAGTGGATCACCTTGACGCTAGAGTCATTAGTTCCCGAAATGGTCAATGGAATCCTCCGGACAAGAACCAATACCAAGTGGTTCGCGTTGGAGTTAAAAGAACTAAAGAAGGAATGTAAGAGACTTGAAAGAAAGTGGAGACATAAGTATAATATGGAGTGTGTCAAAAGTAATGGTCCATCCAAAGTTTATTCGGGAGAAACACAACCTGGCGTCCAACCATTCCAGAGGTTCCAGATCAACGGCCTACCCTGGAATGATGAGCCTTACATTCTAGATTGAAATCATATCACAATAGAGTGCAAGGAGCTCTTTAAAAAAATGTTAAAAAGGTATCAATATGCAATTCACAGAACCAGGCTAAAAGATTTCGCTGACAGAATTAGTCAATCATCTCATCCCTCAAAAGAAATATACTCCTACGTCAATTCCTTTATAAAACTCAACGTTTCAGGAGTGGGCCACTCTCCCTCTAATGAATGATGTGAACATCTGGCTAACTATTTCTTAAGATAAGTCAAACTCATTCATAACTCCCTGTCAGAGACAGCAGATCCTCATATTACAGCAGATAACATCACAGCTAAAAAGCCTGAGATGGATAGTTCCTTCTTCCCAAAATTCATCCAGAAAGATGTTTTGAGGATTGTAACCACAGTTAAGTTGGGTTTACCTTTAGACCCGGCTCCTTTAGATATTCTATTAAGAGGAGGTGAGGCTGTTATATCTGCCCTGACGACCATCTACAATCCATCCTTGGAGAGCGTATGTGTCCTGGAATCATGGAAACATGCAGCACCCGCTGTGAGAAAGTAGCCTTGTTACCCCCACTTTTGGCCTGTTTGTGAGTATATGTCAGGGTGTTTTCACTGTTTCACTGGGATCCTGCTAGCCAGGGCCCAGTGCTCATAGTGAAAACCCTATGTTGTCAGTATGTTTGTTATGTGTCACTGGGACCCTACTAGCCAGGACCCCAGTGCTCATAAGTTTGTGGCCTATATGTGTTCCTTGTGTGATGCCTAACTGTCTCACTGAGGCTCTGCTAACCAGAACCTCAGTGGTTATGCTCTCTCTGCTTTCCAAATTTGTCACTAACAGGCTAGTGACTAAATTTACCAATTCACATTGGCATACTGATACACCCATATAATTCCTTGTATATGGTACTGAGGTACCCACGGTATTGGGGTTCCAGGAGATCCCTATGGGCTGCAGCATTTCTTTTGCCACCCATAGGGAGCTCTGACAATTCTTATACAGGCCTGCCACTGCAGCCTGAGTGAAATAATGCCCACATTATTTCACAGCCATTTTACACTGCACATAAGTAACTTATAAGTCACCTATATGTCTAACCTTCACCTGGTGAAGGTTTGGTGCAAAGTTACTCAGTGTATGGGCACCCTGGCACTAGCCAAGGTGCCCCAACATTGTTCAGGGCAATTTCCCTGGACTTTGTGAGTGCGGGGACACCATTACACTTGTGCCCTACACATAGGTCACTACATATGTGTAGCGTCACAATGGTAACTCCGAACATGGCCATGTAACATGTCTAAGATCATGGAATTGTCACCCCAATA
Organism: Pleurodeles waltl; assembly: GCF_031143425.1. Classification (NCBI taxonomy): domain Eukaryota; kingdom Metazoa; phylum Chordata; class Amphibia; order Caudata; family Salamandridae; genus Pleurodeles; species Pleurodeles waltl. The sequence goes on from NC_090438.1 coordinate 53,153,772, forward strand.
CCATTCTGGTGTTCGGGAGACAATTCCATGATCCCCCGGGTCTCTAGCACAGAATCCGGGTACTACCAAACTGCCTTTCCGGGGTTTCACTGCAGCTGCTGCCAACCCCTCAGACAGGTTTCTGCCCCCCTGGGGTCCAGGCAGCTCTGGCCCAGGAAGGCAGAACAAAGGACTTCCTCAGAGAGAGGGTGTTACACCCTCTCCCTTTGGAAAAAGGTGTCAGGGCTGGGGAGGAGTAGCCTCCCCCAGCCTCTGGAAATGCTTTGATGGGCACAGATGGTGCCCATCTCTGCATAAGCCAGTCTACACTGGTTCAGGGATCTCCCAGCCCTGCTCTGGCACGAAACTGCACCTCCCAGGGGAGGGGCCCAGAGCTCCTCCAGTGTGCCCCAGACCTCTGCCATCTTGTATTCAGAGGTGTTGCTGGCACACTGGACTGCTCTGAGTGGCCAGTGCTAGCAGGTGACGTCAGAGGCTCCTTTTGATAGGCTCTTACCTCCCTTGGTAGCCAATCCTCCTAACTTGGTAGCCAAACCTCCTTTTCTGGCTATTTAGGTATCTGCTTTGGGGAATTCTTCAGATAACGAATGCAAGAGCTCATCAGAGTTCCTCCGCATCTCCCTCTTCACCTTCTGCCAAAGGATCGACCGCTGACTGCTCAGGACGCCTGCAAAACCGCAACAAAGTAGCAAAGACGACTATTAGCAACCTTGTATCGCCTCATCCTGCCGGCTTTCTCGACTGTTTCCAGGTGGTGCATGCAATGGGGGTAGCCTGCCTCCTCCCTGCACCAGGAGCTCTGAAGAAATCTCCTGTGGGTCGACGGAATCTTCCCCCTGCCACCGCAGGCACCAAAAGACTGCATCACCGGTCCTCTGGGTCCCCTCTCAGCACGACGAGCGTGGTCCCTGGAACTCAGCATCTCTCTCCAAGTGACTCCCGCAGTCCAGTGACTCTTCAGTCCAAGTTTGGTGGAGGTAAGTCCTTCCCTCCCCACGCTAGACTGCACTGCTGTGTACCACATGATTTGGAGCTGCTCCGGCTCCTGTGCACTCTTCTAGGATTTCCTTCATGCACAGCCAAGCCTGGGTCCCCGACACTCTAACCTGCAGTGCACAACATTCTGAGTTGTCCTCCGCCATAGTGGGACTCCTTTTTGTGACTTCGGGTGGACTCCGGTTCACTTTTCTTCTAAGTGCCTGCTCAGGTACTTCTGCGGGTGCTGCCTGCTTCTGTGAGGACTCCCTGACTTGCTGGGCGCCCCCTCTGTCTTCTCCTCCAAGTGGCGATATCCTGGTCCCTCCTGGGCCACAGCAGCACCCAAACACCTCTACCGCGACCCTTGCAGCTAGCAAGGCTTGTTTGCAGTATTTCTGCATTGGAACACCTCTGCAAGCTTCATCGCGACGTGGGACATCCATCTTCCAAAGGAGAAGTCCCTAGCTCTCTTCTTTCTTGCAGAACTCCAAACTTCTTCCAACCGGTGGCAGCTTCCTTGCACCCTCAGCTGGCATTTCCTGGGCTCCTGCCCACTCTCGATACTGTTGCGACTATTGGACTTGGTCCCCTTGTCTTACAGGTACTCAGGTCCGGAGATCCACTGTTGTTGCATTGCTGGTGTTTCTTCTTCCTGTAGAATCCCCCTATCACGACTTCTGTGCTCTCTGGGGGTAGTAGGTGCACTTTACACCTACTTTTCAGGGTCTTGGGGTGGCTATTTTTCTAACCCTCACTGTTTTCTTACAGTCCTAGCGACCCTCTACAAGCTCACATAGGTTTGGGGTCCATTCGTGGTTCGCATTCCACTTTTGGCGTATATGGTTTGTGTTGCCCCTATCCCTGTGTGCTCCTATTGCAACCTATTGTAATTCTACACTATTTGCATTACTTTTCTTGCTATTACTTACCTAATTTTGGTTTGTGTACATATATCTTGTGTATATAACTTATCCTCATACTGAGGGTACTCACTGATATACTTTTGGCATATTGTCATAAAAATAAAGTACCTTTATTTTTAGTAATTCTGTGTATTGTGTTTTCTTATGATATTGTGCATATGACACCAGTGGTATAGTAGGAGCTTTACATGTCTCCTAGTTCAGCCTTAGCTGCTTTGCCATAGCTACCTTCTATCAGCCTAAGCTGCTAGAAACACTTATTCTACACTAATAAGGGATAACTGGACCTGGCACATGGTGTAAGTACCTCTGGTACCCCGCCCATTGTTGAAAAAAAACATCTCTGGTCCCGGACAAGGAGGAATATTACAGACCCATTTCGCTACTCCCCAGGGTTAGCAAAATCTTGGAAAAATGGAAAACAATATTTTAGCCAATTGTTTGGAGTCCAATAATCTACTGCACCAGACGCAGACTGGGTTGCGACCGGGGTGCAGTATAGAGACTGCTTTAGTTTTGGCCACAGAGGACCTTAAGAAGGCATTGGATCGAGGTGAGTCAGCTGCGCTCATTCTATTGGAATTGAGTGCAGCGTTCAAAATGGTCCCCCACTCAATTCTATGCCAAAGATTAGAAAGGATTGGAATAGCAGGAGTAGTCTTGAAGTGGTTAACCTCATTTCCTGCTAATAGGAGTTTTCAGGTTAGTGAAGGGCCTTTTTCTGTCAAAGTCACACCAGTTAGAGAGCAGAGTGCCATGGGACTCTTCACTGAGCCCTGCATTGTTTAATGTATATGTTCATGGGTTTTAGGGTGGTATCTTAGGCAGATTGTCATCTTGCTGCCTCCAACACTCAGTCAACCACTGATAGACTAAATATTTGCCTGAAACAGGTAACTAGTTGGATGGCCACCAGTTGTCTCAGGCTAAATGAGGACAAAACAGAGGTAGTGGTAACCGGAAATAACCCAGCACTCTGGAATCAATTCCTCTGGCACCCATATTTGGGGGAACATCCACCCCTCCCCAAATCGGAAGTAAAGAGCCTCGGGGGTCATCCTAGATAAAGACCTCACAATGACCTCACAGGTGAAGAAAGTCACCGGTACCTGTTTTGGCCTCTTGCGATCTCTTTGGAAGACACTTAAATGGCTTCCCATGGAATGCCAGACAACAGAGGTCCACGGTCTGATACTTTCCCATCTTGATTACGGGAATTCACTTTATTTGGGCAGCCTGTCATATGTCATCAGAAAGTTGCAGGTCACCCAGAATGCTGCAGCCAGAGCTTTGAGGGGCACAATCCGCACGCTCAGCCCTGGTCAAGCTGCACTGGTTACAATTCAAGGCTTTATGTATGGCACACAGGGTAAAGCACTCCACTGGCCCTCATATCCTTCAACATCTTATCACCCCGTACAGTGCCCCTACAGATCTGAGATCAAATGATCTCTCTTTACTAACCATCCCCAGAGTCAGAAGAGCAAGAGGTCATGGTCGCTCTTTTGGTTACTTAGGGGGTCATTACGATCCCCGGCGGTTCAGACCGGCATGCCGGCGGCGGGGGCAAAGACCGCCACCGGCAGGGCGGTCTGAACCGCCATATAATGGAGACAGTGAGGGCCGCCTATGGCGGCCCTCCTCGGCGGCCCTCCTCCACCGCCAGGCTGCCGCCGACAGGCAGCATGATGGTGGAGGGAATCATTTTCCGACAGGGCAGCACTGCAAGCTGCGCTGCCCCTTGGATAATGATCCCTTTTTCCACCAGCGAAAGGCTGGCTGAAGGGGTGCTCTGGGGCCCCCCTGGGGCCCCCTGCACAGCCCATGCACTTGCCATGGGCAGTGCAGGGGCCCCCGTGCAGTGCCCCATCGCGCAGGTCATTTTCCTTTTACCTTTTCATTTAAGCAGATCAACCTCTCATGTGCCTTCACCCTATTTCTTAGCGCCGGGAAGCCCGCTATTGGGTAGCTGTGTGCTCTAAAATAACTTTTTATTAGTAATAATAATAGTAATAATAATATTTGTATATGCATGTGTATATGTGTGTATATATATATATATATATATATATATATATATATACGGTCGCCGGTAGGTAGTTATAGTTAGGACCTAGTTTCCATAGAAAAAGCGTTTTTTGACTTGCCTATAACTGTGACACCGTTTGACAAATCTTCACAAAATTTTCCCAAACAAATGCCCGTTGATTCTTGTTGCACATTGAAAGTTTTGGGTTGATCCATCAAGCGAGACCTGAGAAAAAGGTGGGGGGTCAAAAAAGTTGTGTTTCCCATTGTAATTCCCATAGGACCTTTAGACACGACTACAGCCTGAACCACTGAACGGAAGCTAGTTATCTGTATGCAGATTACACTTTTGTGGGTAAATCTGTTAAGTAGTTTTTGACATATTAAAGTGAAAATAAATTGGAATTCATTTGATCATACATGCAGTCAGAGACTCATGCGCCCACTCACAAACCCACTCCACTGCGCGCGGCCAAAGGCTGTGCGTGGCGCGGGTTTGGCTGGTTATAAGGGCTTGGATGCAGGGCCTTGCTGCAGGCCAGGCCCTGCGACCAACCCGCGCCGTGCGTATTTATATATTTTTATAACACCATCAGTGCAAAAGAGAGGACGGTCAACGCATTTTGGCGTTATGCCTTTAACTGGACCATAGAGTCCTATCTCCCAGATCGTCTCATTTAAAGTGCTCACACATGCAGTTCCTTATTCCTTTGGTGTTTTCTTTGTTTTTCAGTGATTATATATATAATATATATACGTGTGTATGCATGTATGTGTGTGGGCACAGCTATCCTAGCGTAAGCCTCTTGTGCATGCCCCTAGCTCACGTGCCTCCATCCTCCCTGTGGTGGGCATGCATCTCACCCTCTCTCACTAACATAGCTGGTTCTCTTGTGCCACCAACTCAATTACTTATTTACCTACCCAGCTCAGTCACTCACTAATAGACTCAACCACATATTCATCCACTCACCCAACTTATTCATACGCCACACTCATTCACACACTCTCTCACTGACATCCACACTAACCTCCCCTTGGTTGAGGCAGGGACAGAGGAAGTATTCTTGTTGTGTTGGAATATTTACTTGAAGATTAACTATGACTGTGTCACATCTCTATAAAGCATCTGAGTGGGCAGCATTCAGTATGTGCTGCTATGACAAATCATGTTTTTCAAATGTATGCACCTTGGCTTAGCATAGCAGGCAGGCTCAAACTGGCTGAAGTTACTGGGGTGATTTGGGGGCACGCATTGGGCTTTATGAGTCTGCAAAGGTCTCCTTTTTTATTATTTTGGGTTTTGCAAGGATGGAGATAATGTGACCAAGACAGTCTAAGTGTACGTTTTAGTAGAGTCCTTACGTATATTGATGAAGCAGAAAATGAAGGTTTTGATTTATTAACGCATAAACGTAGTGCTGAAATAATCATGTGTGACATTAACCGAATTAATAAAGATTGTACGGGGACAAAATGTGCCCTCAGAGTAGTTTGCCATCATTTATACGCGTGCTTTATATAACGTGGTGTATTAGAAATTCACTAATCCGACATAATCATAAACGTGTGCTACGATTTGCTTATTTGAAATGCCTTAGCTTAGCATTACTTTAGCGGAGGCTTTGGCCTAGTTGCCTGGTCTCACGGTTTAAACGTTCGTATTTTTCCACTGTGCTATTAAACGTGTATTTCTGCTTGAAGCTGTACTTTTCCACAGAGACTGCTCGCATGCTTATCTTAAAGTCGGTGCCAGCATGGCATATTTTCTCTTAAATTCAAGGTCGGCTTGCAGGTGCGGACAATGGAGCCTCTGAGAGTAAGCTAATCGAGAAACAATGTTGCAAATTGCGTACCCATCTCCAAGGATAATGTATGCTTAAGTAAAAGCTTGAGAACTGTCGTTTTTGATTGGTCAATTTGAAGCTAACCTATGAACCCTCCAATGAAGACCCTACTGGACTTGAACTGTTGTCTATAAAACCCAGGTGCATGAGAGGGAAGCTCTCTCTATCTTCGGACATCCCGCCATTTTGACTTCGTAGCTATTATGACCCATTTTGCTGCGACGCCATTTTGAGAGACTTTGATGCTTTCTCTAGTCGAGAGAAAGAGACTTTAATGATTCTTGCCCTAGAGACTTTAACTTTGATTTGCCCCTTTGCATGAAGTAGTAATCTTATCTTGCCGCCGTGAGGCAATTGCCCCGTTCACCCCTGCCCCTTTGTCCCGTCCCATGCTGATCGAGAAACGGTACCTGTGAGACGAAGACTTCATTGATTGCTGATTGGAATTGGTAATTATGAAAGGAAATTGTAAAATTGCATTGTGTTTCTTTTAGGTAACCAACTGCTGATTTTGATAAGGACCCTAGCTAGGAGTTTTCTAAATTGATGTTGCCAAATCGTTTTTGCATGAAGTCCCACATGCTGATGCTAATTTGAGGTTAGACGAGGATTCCATATGTCGCACGATGCAATTGGAGATCTTGTTATGCTGACTAAATGTACGCAATTAGCCCATTACAGATTATTGTATTAGTGCTTTGCATTGCCACTATCGAATGCCTTGTGATTCAAATGCTACATAGATTACACTTGTTTCGACGATATGGACAGCTATTAATGTTCATATATGTTTATCATTTGGTGTTGAGACACATCTATATCGTGCTAGCTTTGTTAATATAGGGAAATAAATTCACTAACTTTGCAATAAACTGGTGTGGTTATTCCTGGCTGAAAGGTCAGGGTTCGCCGAAATGTATTCTGGATTAATTGTTAAGTGCTATGTTGTTCAAGGTGTTGCTTATGTTCGTTATTGATTATTGATTTTGATGAGATCGATCGATTAAGAGTACAGAGAGTTCCCACTTGGTCAGAAGATTCATCGACCTAAAGAGCATCCGAACGTAGGTAAATTGTTACCACGTTCCGCTCTATCAGTAGATGGTAGCAGAGGACGGTTTCGTCTTTTGGGACCCTGTACCATTAGAGTACATGGTGTCGAATTAACGGTTACGCATTTTTGAGACCCCATTCGAAAAGTTGAATTAGATTTTCCTGGATAAAACTGATTGACAAGATGATGATGGGCTAGGTCCACCGCGACTTTCCCGGGATCTCGGAACTTGCAAATGGAGAGAAAGGAGATGTGGAAACAGCGTTGGCGGTACTAGTGATGGTATGAGTGAAGTTAGGGTTTTGCGCTTGCACAGCTTATTGCCGCAGGGTGTGTGAAAAGGTTGCGAGGATTTTCTTTTAAGGATAGCGGAGGTGCGACTCCGAGTGTAGAAGTAGAGAGGTCGTCGAACTTCATAGAGTAACGGAGGTGCGGCTCCGAGTGTGAGAGTAGGGAAGTCGTCGAACTTCATGTGCGTCTGGCGCTTTGTGCATAAAAAGGTCCACGTGGTTGTTGTTGTTGAGGCGGGCCCTGCGAGGTCAAGAGACTCCGGAGTATGTTGATCCATGTTGTGGTCTGGGCGGTTTAGTAGGTTGATCGGGCGTGGTCAACGAGTGGGTATGTGTGTTAGGGAGTGATAGGAACTTCGACTTCGGGCTTTGACGAGATTCTAAGTGCACTAGAACAGATCATTGACAAGTTGAGAGTAGGTCTGCGGGTCAGATTTGCTTGCGAATGTGGGGATTGAGAAAGACGGAATAGCGGCCGAGGCTGGTGAAAGAGATCGAATAGTGGTCGAGGTTAGTGAAAAGTCCCTAAGGTCCTGAAGCGATTATGTTACCCTTCCTGTAGTAAACCGACAGATCTGTTTTAGTTTTTGGTAGCTCGCGATACATGCAAAAATTGTTACGGGAGGAACTGAGTGAAGGAGGATTAGCCGCGAGGCTTTGTCAGCCGCAGTGTGTGTGAGTGTGACGTCACTAAGAGCCGCGCTGGGATAGGTTGGTTGGAAAGAAGGGTCGCGCACGGATTGGACGCAGTCCGTGGCACTCGATTGGAAGGGGAAAGGCAGGTGAAGAGTATTCCGGGAATTAAAGTCACCTATCGATTACAAATCTTGTGGAATAACAGTGATCTATTGATTATAAACTTTGTGAATTAAAAGACGAGAAAATGAAATTCCTTAAAGCATTTAGGAGTGCGATGAAGGGGGAGACTTACATTAAAGCGAGCGTAGGAGAGGAAACGCCGCCCGAGGGTACACCAGCTTACATTGTAATGGAGGAAAAAGGGGTAGCTCCGTGCCTTTGGCTAAAACAATGGCACAAGTGGACAGAGAAACATGGGAGCGTAGCATTCCCGATACATGGGACATTCAATATAAGGGTCCTAGAGAATTTGAGATTCACGATGTATGACATGAAGGTGCCTCCAAGGCCAGCACAGTTTGAGGCTCTAGCAATATGGGAACTCATGGCTAGACAGCAACAGAAAAACAAGTTTGAAACAAGGATGAGGAAGGTAGAAAAGACACTAGCGGATGCTAGGTGGGATAATGCGCAGAAGGTGTGGAGGTCAGATGTATTGCAGGGAATAAAATTGTTCCCCTCAATTACTAAAGATGAAGAGGAGACAGGTAAGAAAGATACCTGTAAGACAGACAGGAAGTGTTCCAAGGACAGAGAGGACGAGGAAAAGTTGAGAAAAGAAGAGGAGCTAGAGGATGAGGAATTGATAATGGAGTTGCTGAACGACCGTCCACCACCTTATGCAGAGAATGGACAAGGTCCAAGTACCAGTTCTGCCCCTCCGGCATCGGTACAGAACAGGGAAACGCAGAATACAGGAGTACCATCGGGATCTAAGGATCCGAGCTTACTGCTCACCCCACAGATACCGCAGATCAGGAGAATGTATCCAGATGTGCCCGTGTTGAAACCAGCAGAACACTATCAGCCGCAGATGCCAGGGTACTACAGTAGTGATAACAGTGGAGGAATGATTCTAGATCCAACCGTAAGGGGCGTACAGAATGGTTACAACCCGACAATGGCACAAGCTGAATCAACTCAGTTTATGATGCCTCAAAAGCAGATGCAGGGAGGAAATGTTCATGCTCAAATGACGGGGAGTCAGATGGGCATGCCGGCAATGATGGCCCATAATATGGGGATGAACATGCCTCAGAATATGGGAAATGGACAAAATCCAGATGCGATATCACTGCCCATTACTGTAGGTCCAGTGGTACCTTTGTATAGTCAGCCTAACTTAGGTATGAGCAGTCAGGGACAAATGCTGCAGAATGGGACAGAAAGAAGGTGCATAGAAAACACTCCAGGGATAACCCCGATAGTGGCTCAGCCAACTGGGTCTGGGTCCTTGATGGAGTTTAGTCCCGTATGCGCTCAATCAACACTGGTGAGGTCGAGCCCCCCACTGATAATACCATTAACATCGAACACTGAAAAGTTGCCACAACCATCGATGGCAGTCGATGTGAATGCTACACTGATGGGGGTAAATGCGCAACAGCTGACACAGTGGTTCAACAGTTTAAATTCCACACAAAGCTCAGACAGTGGGAAAGGAGACGATTACTTGAGCAGGATGAGGCTGAACATGGAAGCACAAGAATTGGTGGAAGGGAATATGGGTGTGAACAGGTTAGAATCCTACACGGAAGAGGAGTTGAGGTATCTATGTCCAAAGATCACAAAAGAGGTAAACAAGGTACATAAAAGTTTGCAGGAAGTAGCAGACAGGAACGGGATTGACATAGGCAAGACGAAACACTTGAGCAGGAGCTATAGGTTGGATTTTGGGACCACAGATTTTGAACACATGAGATCAGCAGGCATGAAGGCACACCTTAGAGAATTGTTGCAGAGTGCCCAAGTGTGGAGGTGCTTAGACAAGTGGGAAAGCAGATGGGTAAAGAGGAAGGATAAGAGGAGGGACAGTGTTACAGAACACAATGAGAAAAGACCACAGAGCAGCGAGACCGTAACCATGTTACCCATGAGGGAGACAGCAGGGGGAAAATTAGTACATGTACCATGGCACAGGAGTGATATTCAGTCTTTTACGAATGATTTTCCCAAACTGAGGGAGAAGCCGATCGAATGGTATCAACAGACTGATAGGTTTGTGAAGCTTGCCAAATGTCTCTGGGAAGACCTGAACACTTTATTCGAGATTGTGGTTCCGGCAGATTTGTGGGAGGATTGCAAAAGGGCTGTAGGTTGGCCGACAAGTGAACCAGAGAGAGACAGAGAGACGGGTGCGCCATCACCTATGGTGATGTGTCTGTACTATAAGGTGATTGAACATTTGAAGACGAAGGTTGCCGCCAAAAATGTGGATTGGCAGAAAATTGATCGAACTGCCCAAGAGGCTAAAGAATCGATTCATAGTTACTATGAAAGGTTGTTGAAGGCGTTCAAGAATTACAGTGGCACGGAAGCAATTGAGGCGAAAGATATGCTTCATTTTGTGTTCAGATTTGTGGAAGGGCTGAGACCAGAGATAAGTCAGATGATAAAATCGCATTTGATCTGCTGGCAGTCGAAACCGATTGATGAAGTCTTGACTTATGCGAAATAATGTAGCGATGAAATTGAGGTGAAACAGAAAAAGCTGAAAGAGAAGGTGATGATGATGCAGCTTAAGGCGGCTCAGACAGGCTTGCAAGGTCTGCAAGGGCTGCAAGGGTTGCCAGGGATGCAAGGGTTTCAACAACAGGTACCGCAACAACAGCCGCAGTTGCAGGGAAACATGGCGTTTCAGCAACAGCAGCCGCAGTTGCAAGGAAACATGGCGTTTCAGCCACAGGGCAGAGGCAGAGGTAGAGGAGGTTTTGTGAATAATGGTCCGGATTTGAACACTGTTGTGACAGGTGTGCAGGCAATGAAGAAAGTGATGCCGTGTCACGCGTGCGGAAACGTAGGTAATTGGAAACGCGAGTGTCCGATGGTGGTGCAGGAAGGTGCAGGTGCAGGTGTAGGTGTTGGTCAGCAAAACAATGATGTCAATGCATTTCAGATAACGAGAGGACCGAAAATGAGGGGTCCAAACCCAAATTTTCAGACCATGAATCAATTGCAGGGATTACAACCTATGCAGCCGCAGCAGATGCAGATGCCCCGTGTGCAGATGACGCAAATGCAGCCGATGCAACAGCAGTTACCTTTGGTACCTAATCAGCAAATGCAAATACCTTTGGCACCAATGAGTCAGCAGCAAATGATGGTTCCTCCACAGGTAACGGGTCAGGTAATGAGCACAAATGGCACAGTACAACAGTTCCCATTACACAGTGAGAGTGGAATAAACAATGTATGGGAGAGTGAAAGCTCAGAAGAGGAAGGAGATTGTGTGCTTGCGGCATCCCTAGAAGTTGATCAAAAGGGTCCGTACGTAGAGGGAAGAGTAATGGGTCATCGCGTCTCATTCTTGGTTGACACGGGAGCCACACGTTCAACAGTTAAGAGCAGTGAAGTACCAAATTTGCCACTCTCGGGGAGGACAGTTCAAGTGGTGGGAGTAGCAAACAGGCATCTGACGAACCCAATAACAGATCCGATACCAGTCAACATTGGTAACTATCAAGGGGTACATCAGTTTGTGGTGTGTGACTCAAGCCCGATAGCACTGTTAGGAAGAGACCTATTGTGTAAATTGGGTTGCTCGATCATGTGTTCAAACGAAGGAATAACAATAGAGACGAGCAATGATGGGGAAGACGAGGACAGTGTAGAGGGGGATGAGATAGAACCAGTTGACGAAGAGTATCCTCTGATTTGTCTTTTACCAATGATAACTGAAGAAGATATCCCAGCAGAACTACGGGAAACAGTCGGAGAGAAAGTGTGGGACATGACAGGGAAAGAGGTGGGATTGATGAAAGGAGTACAACCAGTAAAAGTGATGGTAAAGCCCAATGCGATCTTTCCCCAGACCCCACAATACCACATGCCACAAGATACCCTCATGAAAGTTGCCCAACTTATTGACGAATTCGTGAAGCAGGGAGTACTGAAAGAAGTATTAAGCAGCCCATGTAATTCACCGATAATGGGACTAATAAAGCCAAGTGGGAAAGTCCGACTTGTACAGGATTTGAGGAAAATAAATGACATCATAATAAAGTGCTGCCCTGTCGTACCGAATCCAGCTGTGATAATGTTTCAGATCCCTTGCGAAGCTGAGTGGTTCTCAGTCATCGATTTGTCACAAGCATTCTTTTCTGTGCCTCTTCATGAGGACAGCCAATTCCTCTTTTGTTTCAAATTCCTAGACAGAGTGTACAGTTGGTGCCGAATTCCTCAGGGGTTTTCTGAGTCACCGTCGATATTCAATCAGGTTCTAAAGAAAGACTTGGAAGAGTTAGAGTTGCCATTCGAGTCAACCCTAGTACAGTACATTGATGACTTACTGGTTGCATCAAAGACAGAAAGTGGCTGCACAGCCGATACCATTGCTCTGTTGAACCATTTGGGAGGGAATGAACACAAGGTGTCTCCTTCCAAACTGCAGTTCTGTCAGAAGAAAGTGAAATACTTGGGTCACCAGATAGAGAAAGGGTCACGGAAAATAATGAAGGAAAGAATTACAAGTGTACTTCAAATGAATCCACCAAAGACAAGGAAGGAGGTGAGGAAGTTTTTGGGAATGGTGGGATACTGTCGCCAGTGGATTCCCAACTTCTCGTCTCTAGCAAAGCCTTTACTGAAATTGACCCAGAAGGATGCCTTGGATCAGATCGAACTGAAAGGGGATGAGATGGATGCTTTTGTTGAATTAAAGGAGTGCATGTGTAGGGCTCCAGCTTTAGGTATGCCTGATTACACAAAGCCTTTCACATTGTTTTGCCATGAACGTGATGCATGTTCTTTGTCTGTCTTGACTCAAGCCCATGGTGGCGTAAACAGACCAGTAGCGTATTTTTCAGCTACTTTGGATCCGGTTGCAGCAGCACTCCCAGGGTGTTTGCGCGCTGTAGCAGCAGTTGGTATCAGCCTCACTCAGAGTGAAGGAATAGTGATGGGACACCCAGTAACAGTCATGGTCCCTCACTCAGTTGAGATACTTTTGACCCGATCCCGAACACAGCACATGACTGGAGCAAGACTCACAAGGTATGAAACGACTATTCTGGGCTCACCGAATGTGCAGCTGAAAAGGTGCACTACGTTGAATCCAGCTACCTTGCTTCCTGGAGAACATGCTGAAATTGAGAACGTTGAAGACGTCGAGCATGACTGCCTTCAGGTGACTGAATTTTGCACAAAACCCCGACCGGACATCAAGGATACAAAACTTGATGAAAATGACCAAATTCTTTTTGTTGATGGCTCATGCCTAAGAGATGGGGTGGGAATTTTGAAAGCAGGATATGCTGTATGTACCGTAACAGGGGTCTTGGAAGCGGGATGGCTCCAAGGAGTCTATTCTGAACAAGTAGCAGAACTTGTAGCCCTTACTAGAGCATGTCAATTGTCTGCATTGATGAAAGTCACCATTTACACTGATAGCCAATACGGGTTTGGGATTGTGCATGACTTTGGACAACTGTGGTCACAGAGAGGTTTCCTGACTTCTTCAGGATCCCCAGTGAAAAATGGGGAGAGAATAAGGGAGTTGTTACATGCCATTCAAGTACCAGCTGAAGTTGCAGTGGTAAAGTGCAGTGCTCACACGAAAGGACAGGACTATGGCCCTCATTCTGACCCTGGCGGTCTTTGACCGCCAGGGCGGAGGACCGCGGGAGCACCGCCGACAAGCCGGCGGTGCTTCAATGGGGATTCCGACCGCGGCGGTAAAGCCGCGGTCGGACCGGCACCACTGGCGGGGTCCCGCCAGTGTACCGCGGCCCCATTGAATCCTCCGCGGCGGCGCAGCTTGCTGCACCGCCGCGGGGATTCTGACCCCCCCTACCGCCATCCAGATCCCGGCGGTCGGACCGCCGAGATCCGGATGGCGGTAGGGGGGGTCGCGGGGCCCCTGGGGGCCCCTGCAGTGCCCATGCCACTGGCATGGGCATTGCAGGGGCCCCCGTAAGAGGGCCCCTACATGTATTTCACTGTCTGCTGCGCAGACAGTGAAATACGCGACGGGTGCAACTGCACCCGTCGCACAGCTTCCACTCCGCCGGCTCGATTCCGAGCCGGCTTCATCGTGGAAGCGTCTTTCCCGCTGGGCTGGCTGGCGGTCTGAACGAGACCGCCCGCCAGCCCAGCGGGAAAGTCAGAATTACCGCCGCGGTCTTTCGACCGCGGAACGGTAACCTGACGGCGGGACTTTGGCGGGCGGCCTCCGCCGCCCGCCAAGGTCAGAATGAGGGCCTATGTGTCTCTGGGAAACGCCTATGCAGATCAAGTCGCAAGATTTTGTGCCTTGAACTGTATATTGTTAAGGGATGATTGGAATACAATAAGTGAACCAGAACTCGAACCAGCTGAAGCATTTGCCTTGAAGGTCGTAGATACAATAGAAGAACTAAAAGCACTACAAAGTACTGTCAGGGAGGATGAAAGAGATTCCTGGATTAAATCACAATGCATAAAAAGACAAGACGAGCTATGGGTTTCACATGAGGGAAAATTTGTTTTGCCAAATAGTCTCTTATCACAGCTTGCGCGGTTCTATCATGGGCAAGCTCACCTAGGGAGAGATGCCATGATAAGATTGTTCAAAACTGATTGGTTTAACCCCAGATTTCGCCAAGCTGCGGAAGCAGTTTGCCATCGATGTGTCACTTGCCAACAGATGAACCCAGGAAAGGGAACAGTTGTGAACGCGAGCCACATTGGTAGGGCAAGCGGTCCTTTTAGCCGAATGCAGATGGACTTCATTGAGATGCCTGTGCATGGAGGTTTAAGATATGTGTTGGTGATTGTGTGCATTTTTAGTCATTGGATTGAGGCATACCCCACACGTAGAAATGACAGTCTTACAGTTGCCAAGCTATTATTGAGGGAGTTAATACCACGTTTCGGATTCCCGATCTCTTTAGAATCAGATAGGGGAAGTCACTTCAATAACGAGGTGATGAAGTTACTTTGCGAAGCACTGAACATTGAGCAAAAGCTGCACTGTAGCTATCGTCCTGAGGCATCAGGACTGGTGGAGCAGATGAATGGTACGCTGAAATCGAGAATGGCAAAAATATGTGCATCAACAAATTTGAAATGGCCTGACGCATTGCCCTTAGTGCTAATGTCAATGAGAAACACTCCGGATAGAAAAACTGGATTGTCTCCGCACGAAATTCTCATGGGCAGGGCTATGAGACTTCCTGCAGTTCCCGCAAATATGCTTTTGAATATTACAGATGATATGGTGTTAGACTACTGCAAAGGTCTGGCTGACGTGGTTCGCTCTTTCTCTCACCAGGTGGAGGCGACCACCTTGCCACCGATCCAAGGTCCAGGACACGCCCTGAAAGCAGGTGACTGGGTCGTGATAAAGAAGCACGTGAGGAAGTCGTGTCTGGAACCCCGTTGGAAAGGCCCTTTCCAAGTGATCCTGACAACAACTACCGCTGTGAAGTGCGCGGGGGTTCCCAACTGGATTCACGCCAGTCATACAAAGAAGGTGCTGTGTCCCACAGATGAGGAAGTTGAAGCGCTGAAACTACCAGTGCCTGATAAAACGGTGCCGAGTGCTGAGACAGAACAAAAGCGAACTGAAAGCGAACAAGCAACAGCAGGAGAAAAAGAGATATTATTGGAGAACGAAGAGTCCGACTCACTTGGGGAAGACCAAGGAGAAAGTTCAGACAGCGACGACGAAGCTGCAGGTGACAAAGAACCTGAGGCAGCTGGGGGTAGCAAAAAGCCTGAAGCAGCTGAAGGTGACAAGGAACCTGAAGCAGCTGAAAGTGATACAGAGCCTGAAGAAAGTAACGGTGACGAAGGGGTTGAAGAGAGTGAGAAGGCAGGAGAGCCTGAGCAGAAGGGGGCTTTCCCAGAAATAGACGATACAGAAAAAGAAAAGGAAAACGTGACTGATTCCCCTGAAGGTGGGGACAAAAGAGAGCAGAACGAAAGAGTTCAAACCTCTACAGAAAAGATCGCAGGTCCATCAAACGGACACGGCGCAAAAAGAAGACTAAGGCCCTCATTCTGATTCTGGCGGGCGGCGGAGGGCGCCCGCCAGAATTCCGCCATCCAAAATACCGCGCCGCGGTCAAAAGACCGCGGCGGGTATTTCAAGTTTTCCCCTGGGCTGGCGGGCGGCCGCCAAAAGGCCGCCCGCCAGCCCAGGGGAAAACGACCTTCCCACGAGGATGCCGGCTCGTAATCGAGCCGGCGGAGTGGGAAGGTGCGACGGGTGCATTTGCACCCGTCGCGTATTTCACTGTCTGCCAAGCAGACAGTGAAATACTTGTAGGGGCCCTCTTACGGGTGCCCCTGCAGTGCCCATGCCATTGGCACTGCAGGGGCCCCCAGGGGCCCCGAGACTCCCCCTCCCGCCATCCGGTTCCCGGCGGGAGAACCGCCAGGAACTGGATGGCGGGAGGGGGAGTCGGAATCCCCAAGCCGGCGCAGCAAGCTGCGCCGGCTTGGAGGATTCCTGGGGGCAGCGGGAAACCGGCGGGAGACCGCCGGTTTCCCTTTACTGACCGCGGCTAAGCCGCCGCGGTCAGAATGCCCCGCGGGGCACCGCCGGCCTGTCGGCGGTGCCACCGCGTCCCGCGGCCCTGGCGGTTCTATACCGCCAGGGTCGTAATGAGGGCCTAAGTATCTCACCGATAAAAGAAAAGGGTAAAGAAGGTTTGAACGCAGGAGGAAGGCCGAAAGTGAAAGAGAAAAGAAAGGAAGTGACCGTCGTGGAACAATTGTCAAGTGAGGAAAAGGACTTGGCAAAGGAGGAGAGTGCCAGCGAAGCAGAATCCAAGAGAGAAGCAAAATTGAAAAGGAAAAGGATACCAAACAGGAGGTATTCCGGTCCTGAATGGGCATATGCAGTAAACGATGATTGGACTGATGAGTTTGTATCTCTAAGCATCGAGAACGAAGAAGAAGAAGAGATACCAATAGAAAAGAAAAGTTTCATAGACTCTGTTGACTGAAACGGTAGTAAATGGCATTGCTTGCTGCAATCTAACGTGAGATAAACAACCAGCTGAGACATTGCTAAACCGAATTGAGACAAATGCTGCTAACCGAAAAGTGACTGGCCTTTTAAAGAAGACGGTGTGAACATTGTGCTCGTTCAAGCTTTGTAACTGAATTGCTAAGTAGTTTCATTTATAAGTGCTTCTAGCTCTCTGATTCTATACAGATCATGCCTGGGTACGCTATGCAAAACAATAGAAAGAAGTATTGTAAATACGTGTGTATAGGCTTGGTACTAACATGTGTACTAATAATAATGGCAATTGTGTTTGGAATGCATGGAAAGGGTGAGAATGAGACTATTGCTGCTTCTACTATTGTTCCTGTTACTGTTACTGAACTAACACCATTGAAAAGACTAGCAATGGATGAGAGGCTCTTGCATGATAAGAAAGAGCTTTCGTATAACGTTTTCTATCGCTTACTAACAGAGTATGTTGAGACTATGGATGCGAAAGATTGTTATGTGTGTACTCAGATACCAACATCAGTAAAGGAAGGGGTGACTTATCACCACATGCCTCTTACGTATGGGATTACATGTAGTATAGTAATGTCTAGGTTTTATGGTCAATCTAACATACAGTATTTTTTCTCGAATTATGATGTTACCTTTGCTTATGTTCCTATAATAGCGCAGCTAAGCGAGACTGCAAAATATTGGGATTACAAAATTATGAGGGATTTTTTCGAGCCAATGCAACCTTTTGAAACGGCTCATGCTCATAGGGAGAACCTTACTTGCTCCGTCTCTGCTGTAGAAATAAGCTTTTTAGATCGTACAGATGATAGAAGGGCTCAAATGAAGGCGAAGTTAGAAAAAGAACTGCATAAGAGGACTTCAGTAGATAATTATGATTTTGCTGCTATAAAGACACAAGGGAAAATAGCTTTAGATGCTTGGCATGTAGGGAAGTTTTGTATATATCGAGGTGAATCTTACTATGACAATATTTTTGTAGGAGCGAGTGAATGCAAACATACGTTTATTTTTAAGGCCAAATGGACATTCATGATGGACGGACTTGACCCTGTCATTCCAGGGGTGTATTACATTTGTGGGCATAATGCCTATTATCGTCTTCCAAAGGGATGGTGGGGAAGATGTTATTTGGGTATAGTGTTTCCGAAGGTTTATCAACTGGATGACATATCGATGATTAAAAAGACACCTGGATCCCACCGTATCCAGAAAAGAGAGACCGCAGCTGCTGTGGTAGGTGATATATTTGGAGCCATGATTCCTTCATTAGGAGTTGTGCTGAATTCCATCAAAATAAGAAAGTTGTCTACTATAGTGGATAACATGCTGACAAAGTTTTCAGGTGCTATAATCCTGATGGATGCTGAACTTGCAGCGGAAAGAGCTATGACTCTCCAAAATAGGCTTGCTTTAGACATTCTTTTAGCAAAGGATGGAGGCGTTTGCAAAATGATTGGTGCACGTCACTGCTGCACCTATATACCTGATAATAGTGTGAAAATTAAAACTATGCTTGCTAATCTAACAAAAGAAAGTGCAGATTTGAAGGAACTGAAAGAACCAGGAGTGTGGGAGAAGGTTGGAAAGGGACTTGCTTCAGTGGGACATTGGATTGGGGGAATTTGGAATGGAATATTATTGAAAATAATAGAAGGAATATTAATAATAATAATTTGTGTATTTGGAATTTGGGGAATAAAAAGGGGAATAATAATGATTATGGAGAGAATTAAAAGAAGAAAGGAGGAGAAAATTATGAAAAGAATGGCAGAAGAATACAAAGCGCAAACTAGGGGGACTAAAAGGAAAAGGGAGCTGACAGAATTTTAATGGGATAAAATTTGTGGGCTAAATTTTGTGTGATGACAAGTAGTCATCAGAGGAGGGATTGATGAAGCAGAAAATGAAGGTTTTGATTTATTAACGCATAAACGTAGTGCTGAAATAATCATGTGTGACATTAACCGAATTAATAAAGATTGTACGGGGACAAAATGTGCCCTCAGAGTAGTTTGCCATCATTTATACGCGTGCTTTATATAACGTGGTGTATTAGAAATGCACTAATCCGACATAATCATAAACGTGTGCTACGATTTGCTTATTTGAAATGCCTTAGCTTAGCATTACTTTAGCGGAGGCTTTGGCCTAGTTGCCTGGTCTCACGGTTTAAACGTTCGTATTTTTCCACTGTGCTATTAAACGTGTATTTCTGCTTGAAGCTGTACTTTTCCACAGAGACTGCTCGCATGCTTATCTTAAAGTCGGTGCCAGCATGGCATATTTTCTCTTAAATTCAAGGTCGGCTTGCAGGTGCGGACAATGGAGCCTCTGAGAGTAAGCTAATCGAGAAACAATGTTGCAAATTGCGTACCCATCTCCAAGGATAATGTATGCTTAAGTAAAAGCTTGAGAACTGTCGTTTTTGATTGGTCAATTTGAAGCTAACCTATGAACCCTCCAATGAAGACCCTACTGGACTTGAACTGTTGTCTATAAAACCCAGGTGCATGAGAGGGAAGCTCTCTCTCTATCTTCGAACATCCCGCCATTTTGACTTCGTAGCTATTATGACCCATTTTGCTGCGACGCCATTTTGAGAGACTTTGATGCTTTCTCTAGTCGAGAGAAAGAGACTTTAATGATTCTTGCCCTAGAGACTTTAACTTTGATTTGCCCCTTTGCATGAAGTAGTAATCTTATCTTGCCGCCGTGAGGCAATTGCCCCGTTCACCCCTGCCCCTTTGTCCCGTCCCATGCTGATCGAGAAACGGTACCTGTGAGACGAAGACTTCATTGATTGCTGATTGGAATTGGTAATTATGAAAGGAAATTGTAAAATTGCATTGTGTTTCTTTTAGGTAACCAACTGCTGATTTTGATAAGGACCCTAGCTAGGAGTTTTCTAAATTGATGTTGCCAAATCGTTTTTGCATGAAGTCCCACATGCTGATGCTAATTTGAGGTTAGATGAGGATTCCATATGTCGCACGATGCAATTGGAGATCTTGTTATGCTGACTAAATGTACGCAATTAGCCCATTACAGATTATTGTATTAGTGCTTTGCATTGCCACTATCGAATGCCTTGTGATTCAAATGCTACATAGATTACACTTGTTTCGACGATATGGACAGCTATTAATGTTCATATATGTTTATCATTTGGTGTTGAGACACATCTATATCGTGCTAGCTTTGTTAATATAGGGAAATAAATTCACTAACTTTGCAATAAACTGGTGTGGTTATTCCTGGCTGAAAGGTCAGGGTTCGCCGAAATGTATTCTGGATTAATTGTTAAGTGCTATGTTGTTCAAGGTGTTGCTTATGTTCGTTATTGATTATTGATTTTGATGAGATCGATCGATTAAGAGTACAGAGAGTTCCCACTTGGTCAGAAGATTCATCGACCTAAAGAGCATCCGAACGCAGGTAAATTGTTACCACGTTCCGCTCTATCAATATGCATTCACTACAATCATAGATTTACAGAATATTTCTTTTTTTACTCCTGTCAGAAACGTTTGTGGGACCTCGGTCACAAACATCATGCCTGGTCCCTCTCTGGTTTACGAGTACCATGAACACTTTGTTCAAAATAAATAAGAAGTCTTGTGACCCATTTGGTAGAACCTCAAGCATGTTTCAGATATTTAGCAGAAGCGTCAGAGTGTCCTGAAAGGATCAGACCTGGCACAAGCAGTGCCAGCTGCTCCCCCTTGTGGTGTGCAGGTCATTCATTCTATGGAGGAACTCCCCCCAGAATCACGGGGTCGGGTTTTTAACCCCTTGGCACAAGGACTCAGTCAATGTTCCAACCTGAATTAGAAATCCAGTTGAACTGCAACCGAGACACAACCCACTGAGCAGTATTGCGCAGGAAGGTTTCCTGTTACTGATAATTCCCTTAAGATGAGTACAGGGACAACAGTGGAACTCCAAACCCACTTTCATTAATGAATCACACACTCAAGGATCACTAGAAATGGAACATACAATTCAAAATATCCATTTTAAATTTCCTAATCAGTGCACACACAAAAAAATGTTAACACGAAAGAATATAAAAATTAAAACAGCAAAGCAATTCATAAATAGTGAAAACAGGAAAAAACTGTAACCAGGACACTGCATTTATAGTCCTAACACCCTCACTATGCGATCCAGAGGCACTATGCTAGCACTAGTAGAAACAGTAAATATTAAGCCTATTCTTCGAGTTTCAAAGATGGTGCTTATACCTGGTTTGGGACAACAGGATGTGTTGTTCTGTCTGGAATAATACGCTTGCTTTTCCGGGCACAAGGGCAAGGAAAATCATGTTTGTTAAAGAACAAACACAGCCCCAACATCAAGGCTTAATGCTTCACAGGGGCCTCAAAGGAGTCTCGCTGGAGTTGTATTCAGTTAAAATGGATGCTGGTGCCACGCACATCTTCATCTCCGCATGTGTGACATTCCACTCTAAACTATAATCCGACATTTGGGGTTTTATAGTTTCTGATTGTCAAACTTATTTTATATTTTTGAACAATGCTAAGACTAGGAACATGGCGAGATGCATTGGCTAGAGACATTTCTAGCATTTCTATGAATGCCTAAAACTTCAAGCTTTCTATGAAAGAAATAGAATATTCAAATTATAGACATAGAAGAGTTTAAACTATAGAAACATAAGAGTTTATACTGTAGAAATAGAAGAGTTCCTATACACAAAATGAAGGAAATAGAAGAGTCTCAACTCACAGTGTGAAAGAGATAGATGAGTTTGAAAGGAAAAAGTCAAAGTGGTTATGACATCCCTGGAATAACTCCTAAGCTAAACAATAAACGTAGGGTGACTGAGTGTTCTTGCAGCTACTTGATGAATGTTAGAAATGGGGTCTTTGGTTGGCAGTCAAGTTACCCCCTGTCCAAGCAAGGACCCTCACTCTAGTCAGGGTAAAGGAGAATCACACTCAGTTAACCCCCGCTCACCCCCTTGGTAGCCTGGCATGAGCAGGCAGGCTTAACTTCAGAGTCTAGGTGTAAAGTATTTGTACCAACACACAGTAATACAGTGTACCACTACAAAATGACACAACACAGGTTTAGAAAAATATTAAATATTTTATCTAAATAAACAAGACCAAATACGATAAAAATCCACAATATACAGTTAAAAATACGAATTTAGCACTTAAAAGCAAGAAAATTGTGATCTGAGGTGAAAACACTGCAAGTTGGTAATACATGGCGTCATAACCCCCAGGTACAGTACCTTTTGAACAAGCTGAAAACAGGCCGGTGCATGGAGTCGAGGAGACTGACTTCGCTGGATCCGATGTGGCGTCGGTTCCGGTGCCACAGGGCAGGAAGCCTGCGGCGTCGCGCAGCGGCGTCGGGTCCCCTCTACAGGGCAGTGGAGGTGAGACGGCGCCGGATGCGAAGTCGGTCTCTTGGTCCCAGCATATGCGAGTCCGGCGGAGTTGCGATGCTTTTGGCACGACCTCACGGGGTCGCGATGATGTCACAGGGCTGCAGGTGCTGCGATGGCGTTGGATCGTTATGGACGTCGGAATTACGACACTCCGGAGTCAACGAAGTCGGGCAGGATCAGCAGTTGCAGTGACGCGAGGCCTACAGGGTCGTCGGGCTTCTACGAAGTCCACGGCCTCGGGGCAGGCAGCATCGAGGTTCCGGGGTAGCGGCGTCAGCTCACAGGGTCGTCGGATTCACACTCAGCGATGTCCACGGCCTTGGGGCAAGCGCTGTTGTGTTTCCGGGCAGCAGCGTCCTTTACAAAGTCGCACGGCGTCGTCTGGCATCGGTAGACTGTTTTTTTCCCAGGAATTCACTTCCAGGGGTCCAAGAACTGGAATGGCACCCTCTGGCAAGCTAGAGTCCACAGCAAGTAGACTCAGGTCTGGTTGGTGAAGCCTTTGCTGTCCCTGAGGCTTCAAAACAGGAGGCAAGCTCTACTCCAAGCCCTTGGAGTCACTTCTCAAGCAGGAATGCAACAAAGTCCAGCCTCTGTCCTATTGCACAGGCAGAAGCAGCAACTGCAGGATAGCTCCACAAAGCACAGTCACAGGCAGGGCAGCACTTCTCCTCAGCTCTTCAGCTCTTCCCCAGGCAGAGGTTCCTCTTGAATCCTTGAAGTAATCTAACGTCTGGGGTTTGGGGTGCTCTTCTTATACCCCTTTATGCATTTGAAGTAGGCCTACTTCAAAGTAAAGTCTCAAGTGTCTGTGAGATCCTTTCTTGTCCAGGCCAGGTCCCAGCCACACATCAGAAGGTTGGAGACTGCATTGTGTGAGGGCAGGCCCAGCTAGGTGTGAATGTCCACTGCTCCCTTCCCTCCCAGCACAGATGGCTCATCAGAATATGCGGACTACACCCCAGCCTCCTTTGTGTGACTGTCTAGAGAGAGGTACAACAGCCCAACTGTCAAACTGACCCAGACAGGGAATCCACAAACAAGCAGAGTCACAGAATGGTTTAAGCAAGAAAATGCCTACTTTCTAAAAGTGGCATTTTCAAACACACAATCTAAAAACCACCTCTACCAAAAGATGTATTTTAAAATTGTGAGTTCAGAGACCCTAAACTCCCTGTGTCTATCTGCTCCTAAAGGGAATCTACGCTTTAATCAGATTTAAAGGCAGCCCCCATGTTAACCTATTAGAGAGATAGGCCTTGAAACAGTGAAAACCAAATTTGGCAGTATTTCACTGTTAGGACATGTAAAACACATATGTACATCTCCCACCTTTAACATACACTGCACCATGCACCTGGGACTACCTAGGGCCTATCTTAGGGGTGCCCTACATGCAAAAAAAGGGAAGGTTTAGGCCTGGCAAGTGGGTACACTTGCCAAGTCGAATTGGCAGTTTAAAACTGCACTCACAGACACTGCAGCTACAGGCCTGAGACATGTTTACAGGGCTACTAATGATGGGTGGCACAACCAGTGCTGCAGGCCCACTAGTAGCATTTGATTTACAGGTCCTGGGCACCTCTAGTGTACTGTACTAGGGGCTTACCAGTAAATCAAATATGCCAATCATGGAAAGCCAATTACAAATACATTTTATATAGGAGCACTTGCACTTCAGCACTGGTTAGCAATGGTAAAGTGCCCAGAGTAACAAAAACAGCAAAAGTCCAGCACACATCAACAACCTAGGAAACAGAGGCAAAAAGTTAGGGGAGACCATGCCAAGGATGGCAAGTCTAACAATGTATATTTATACGTCTGGGAGCCGTCCGAAGCTGCAGTGCTCATGTGCGTCGGATGGCTCCTGGCCGTCCACGCACGTTGCACTTGAAATCCCGGCGGGAACCAGGGGGATTTCTTCTAGAAAGAAACAGCCTTGGGAGATGGGTGAGACATGGGTGAGAGCTTCCCCATCTCCCGAGGCTGCTTCTTTTGTTTCAGTGAAATGACAATCAGCACGCACTGCGCATTGACGTCATTTCACTGAAACCGAAAGTGAAAGAGCTGATCGGCTCATTTCACTTTCACTGCCTCGGTGCTCATGGGGTATCTCAGCTCCCCGAGCACCAAGGCAGACAGGAGAGATATAATTGGAAAGGGGACACTCTCCAATGGTTCCCCTTCCTAGTGGATCCCTGCTTCAGGATTGTCGCAGAAGGGTGATCCCCAAGCAAGGATCCACCCAGTAGGCACCAGAGGGGAGAATGGCCCCTTGGGCAAGAGCTTTTTCTCCCTCTGTTTTTTATGGGCATTATCAGTCTGATAAGGGCAGTAGCCCCTGATCGGCCCCCCGAGGGGCAGAAAGTACACTAGAAACCACAGATCTATTTTTATATACACATAGAGCTGGGGGCTGCCCTAAATGGCCATTGTAATGCCCCCACCCCTCCCGAAAAGTGGCAGAGTCTTTTTGCTCCCCCACGGTTGTGAGATGGGGGCAATAGCATCTGATCTGCCCCCACTTGGGGGGCAGAAAGCCCACTAGGCACCAGGGATTTTTTTTCATTCATCTAGGGGTGGAGGCTGCCGAGAGTGGGCATTGCAATGCCCCCACCCCTCCTAAAAAAACTGCAGTCTTTCTGCCCTCCCTAGGGGACAGATGGGGGCAATAGGCCCCCATCTGACCCCCTTCAGGTGGGGGCAGAAAGCCCACTAGGCACTAAAGATTTTATTTTGGTAGTGTAGGGATAGAAGCTGTCCAGAATGGGCATGACACTGTTCCCCTTCCTCCCCCCAAATAAATGGGCACAGTCTTTCTGCCCTCCTGGGGGCAGATTGGGATTATTAACTCTGATCTACCCCGAAGGGTAGGCAGAACTCCCACTAAACACAAGGAAGCATTATTTTTAAAAATAGATAGACTCTTTTGGGTGTTGATTTTACATATGGGCCAAGAGAGGTTAGCTAATTTCCAATATCGTCGCACTTGCAATGACAAGAGGCTGCACTTTTTGGACTAGGGTATGCTGCCACCTGGTAAAATTTACCAGACCCAGGCACTTCTGAAAACTAAACATCTGGGGGAGCCCAGGGTTGTGTGCTTCACATGCACCCCACAAGATTTTCTTACCCACAATGCCCTGCAAACCTCCAACTTTGCCTGAAATCATGCATTTTCCTTACATTACTATGATGGAAACTTCCGTAATCCGCAGAACATCACAAAATTCCTACCACCCAGCATTGCCCCATCTGTACTGATAAAAACTCTGCCCCACTTTTGTGGATGCCCAAAGCAGAGGTAGCCGAAAAATGTATGAACAAAAAAATGCCATTTTGGACCCGCTTTGGTTCCCCTTCAATTTCTACACGTTTTTGGCCCTTCCTTGTCACAGGCACTTGTCCCACCTGCAGAAGTGAGGTATCAGTTTTATCGTGAGACCGAGGGGAATGCTGGGTGGTAGGAAATTTGTGGCTCCCCTCATATTCCAGAACTTTCCATCACAGAAATGTGAGAAGAATGTGTTTTTTCAATCAAAGTTTGAGGTTTGCAAGGGATTCTGGGTAAAAATACCTGATGAGAGCCACACAAGTCACCCCACCCTGGATTCCCCTGGATGTTTAGTTTTCAAGATTGTACAGATTTGCTAGGTTCAACTAGGTGCCAGCTGAGGTAGGGCCCAAAAACCAAAGCTACCCAATGCTTTGTGGAAGGAAGTTTGTGGCTCTGTGCAGATTCCAGGAGTTACCATCACAGAAATGTGAGAAGAATGTGTTTTTTAATCAAAGTTTGAGGTTTGCAAGGGATTCTGGGTAAAAAAAACTGATGAGAGCCACACAAGTCACGCCACCCTGGAGTCCCCTGGATGTTTAGTTTTCAAGATTGTACAGATTTGCTAGGTTCAACTAGGTGCCAGCTGAGGTAGGGCCCAAAAACCAAAGCTACCCAATGCTTGGTGGAAGGAAGTTTGTGGCTCTGTGCAGATTCCAGGAGTTACCATCACAGAAATGTGAGGAGAATGTGTTCTTTAGTCAAAATGTGAGGTTTGCAAGGGATTCTGGGGAACATCTTGGTGAGAGCCACACAAGTCACCCCTCTCTGTTCCCCTAGGTGTCTAGTTTTGAATAATGTATAGGTTTGCTAGGTTTCCCTAGGTGCCAGCTGAGGAAGGGCCCAAAAAACACATCTACACACTTTGGAAAAAACGGGTCAGTTTTGCGTGGAAAAATTTGATGGATATGTTTCATTTTGGTCTGGGTCCTGTTGCGGGCACTAGGCCTACCCACACAAGCAAGGTACCATTTGTATCAGGAGACTTAGGGGAACACAGAATAATAGAACAAGTGTTATCACCAATTGTCTTTCTTTGCATTTGCACCTTCCAAAGGTAAGACACTGTGTAAGAAAGAAGTCAATTTGAGAAATGCCCTCTAATTCACAAGCTGGCATGGGTAACCCCAAACCAAAGGTGTGCAAATAGCTACTGCTTCTAAACTCCATATCTTATTCCCATTTCGGAAATAGATAGGTTTCCTCAATAACTATTTTCACCCTTTATATTTTACCAAATGAGTTATAGTATACCCGCACACAATGAAAAACCATTGCAAGGTGCAGCTCAGTGATTGCCTCTGGGTACCTAGGGTTCTTGGTGAACCTACAAACCCTATATATATTCCCGCAACCAGAAGGATCCAGCGATGAAAATGTAGACACAGATGACAGTTTTATTTCAACTCAATTTCAATATTTTTTTATTTCAACTTTTACTTTCTATAGAAAAACTTTAAAGGATCTACACAAATGATCCCTTGCTGAACTCAGAATTTTGCCTACTTTACAGAAATGTATAGCTTTCCAGGATCCACCACTGGTTTGCCACACACCCATTTCTACCACTAACTGGAAGGAGGTTGAAAGCACACAAAATAGGAAAAATGGGGTATGTCCCACTAAAATACCAAAACTGTGTTGAAAAACCTGATTTTCTGATTCAAGTCTGCCTGTTCCTGAAAGCTGGGAGGATGGTGATTTTAGCTCCACAAACCCTTTGTTGATGCCATTTGCAGGGGGAAAAACAGATGGTTTCTTTTGCAGCACTTTTTTTCCCCATTATCCCCCCAAAAAACTAATGTAGCTGTAGTTTGGGTAATTTGTAGGTCCCCTCCAGGGGAATCCTCAAACTTTTAGAATTCACAGGATGTTGGGGAAAAAAGGGTGCAAATTTGGCATGGATAGCTTAGGTGGACAAATAGTTATGGGGGCCTAAGCGCAAACTACCCCAAATAGCCAAAAAACAGGATTAGAGCAGGGGGAAAAGGCTTAGCAGCAAAAGGGTTAAGAAATACAGTATTCACAACTTGGTTCAAATGATAACAAAGGTATATGAAAAACAGTCATGATTGTATGCAAGAGTTATATGCAAGGGTTATATCCAAGGGTTATACGTGCAATGATAAATTAAAGTGAATTAGACAAATTATTTAATTTCAAATTAGTGCGGTTGGGTACGAAAATGTAAAAGAAAATATGTAGAAAACAAAAGGTGCAAACTGTCTCATTCAAAAAATCTTGGGGCATATTTACAAGCTCCTACCGCCACCTTGCGCTGCCCTAGCATTATTTTTTTTAACGCTATCGGCGTTTAGGAGGCCATTCCCTCATGCCATATTTACAAACTGGCACAGTGCATGCATTGCTCCACTTTGTAAACCGTTGTGCCACATCATGCCTGCGCCAGGTATAATGTATGTGAGGGGGAGTTCCCCTGCACGGGGGCCTGAAAAAATGGCGCAGTAAAATTTACAAGATTTCACTGCGCCATTTTTTCCGTCATTTTTAACGCCTGCCCAAGGCGGGCGTTAAAGTGACGCTCTGCACTGACCTATGGGCCTCCCTGTGCTTTGCTACACTAGTGCCAACATTTATAGCGCTAGTGCAGAAAAGCGTCACAACAGCACAAAAAATGTTGACGCTGTTGTGGTACCGACCGCCATGGTCTGCCGCATTGTAAATACGACGCAACCATGATGTCGTTGGGGGGTGCAGGGGGAACGCAAGAAAAGTGGTGCATCGGTCCGATGCGCCACTTTCTTGTAAATATGCCTGTTGTCTTCATGTAAGATCCAAAAAAAGGAGGTTCAGTTACTTCCCTGCATGGTGATGCAATGCGATCCCCTTCATTTCCTTTCAGCTTTTCCAAATTCTGTAGAACAATCATGTCCACATCAGGACATGATTGTTCTACAGAATTTGGAGGTTGAAGCCATAGAAAACAGTTTAGCCCTTGGGGACTAATCAGGAGTGAAATGTCTCGTGAAGCAGCAGCAGCTGGATTAGATAACACAGCTCCCAAAGTTGATGGAGAAGAGGAAGTACATATGTACTGAAGAACATCATTGATGTTGATGGAATCCACTCCAGAGGGAACCAGTGCAACAAGCTTGGTGCGAACTGGTGGATTGAAAGAGTTGAGCTTTTAGTTTGTGAAATGACAGAGTCCAGTGTTCACTGATGGCTGAAAACCATGCTGATCCAAAATAGGATGCCATACCTTCAAGTACTGCTTCTCAGTGGGACAGCCATATTCCATGTTGCTTGTTTACACTCGATCTAGGGCCACATGTACGAAGATCCGGTTTTGCGACTTGCAAACTGCGTGTCTTAGCGACTCGCAATTTGCAAGTCCAAAACCGGATGTACAACAGTGTCAATGATACTGTCTGCGATTCGCAATGGGGTCGCAAATGACCTACCTCATGAATATTCATGGGGTAGGGTGCAATTTGCAACCCCATTGGGAATGGCGGCACTCACAGGGATGGTGGCCTGCTGGTGTCAGCAGACCACCATGTCTGTGACTGCTTTTAAATGAAGCAGTATTTTTGTTTTTTTAAATGCAGCCCGTTTTCCAGAAAGGAAAACGGAATGCATTTAAAAAAAAAAAGGAAAAGTTTTCTTTTCATTTTTTCAGAGCAGGCAGTGGTCCGTGGGACCACTGCCTGCTCTGAAAAAAATGTTTTCGCATGCATTCATGCATCCATGGGGATCCCTTCCCTTTTGCGAATGGGTTAGCACCATTTTGAAATTGGTGTTAACTGCGATTGTTTTTTCCGACCGTATTCACGGTCACAAAACAATCATACATATCTTTCAGATTCGGTATTAGGAAGGGACGCCCTGAACACGCCCCTTCCTAATACCGAATTGCAAAACCCAAACTGCGATTCGGTAACAGGTTACCGAATCGCAGTTTAGGCTTTGTACATCCCAAAAAGCATTTTTCGAGTCGTAAACGGGCTGATTCTGTGACTCGTCCCCTTTGCGACTAGAAAAATGCTTCGTACATCTGGCCCCTAGTTCTTTATTAGCGTTATTGAAAATCCATCAAACAGAGTTCAAACAATGAAATAAAGAAGGAAGGATGGGTCCAGACACTTTCTTAAAGCCAATCAACAAACTAGGCCCAAAACATTTGAAAACATGAGGTACGTTTGGTGTATAAGAGCATCAGTTGTTTGGTCAGCACTGAAGGACCTAGTCTTTGGCAATGTACACCCTCTTGAACATGTATGTGAGAAAGTTCTTGTGGGAGAGTACTTCTAGTGGAAAACTACAACTCAACACTTCATGCTGGCTGCCACTAAATGGAGTTGGACTACGGCTCTCGGAAAAGGCCACAAAATGACACACATCTTCCCTGTCCACCCCTGCAGCATTCTAACAAGATTATCATGATTTTGGGATCAATAGATTTTGTTTTGCAAATTTAAGATCATCAGTAACAGTGGCTATTTTGAAATAGAATGGAAAGGTATTTATGAATAAAATGTTAAGATGTGTGGTCTGGCCACCTCATGTAGCCCAGGCCTCTTTCAGAGGTGGGTGGATGGTGATTTTCCTCTTTAGAAGTTTATCATTACTAGAGCATGTAAAGCTTAAAAGTACATGTCCCTCTTTTTAAATACATCGCACCTACCCTGCTGTTCATGGCCTACTTCAGGGGTGACGTATATGCCTTAAAAAGGACGGTTTGAGCCTCACAAGAGGTTTCTTTTCACAGTCAAAATGGGAGTATTAAAACTGCACACACAGGCTACAATGCTAGACCTGAGACATGTTTAAAGAGCTATTTAGGAAGGTGGCACAATCAGTGCTACAGGCCCACTAGTGGTGTTTACTTTACAGGCCCTGGGCACCTGTAGTGCCAATTTACTAGGGACTTACAAGTAAATTAAATGTGCCAATTATGTGTAGGCCAATTGAACCATCATTGAATTACAGAGCACATGGACTTTGGCACTGGTTAGCAGTGGAAAAGTGTGCAGAGTCCTAGAGGCCAACAAACATGGGTTCAGAAAACAAGAGTGTGGAGGCAAAAAGTTTGGGAATGACCCTGCAGAGAGGGGCAAGTCCAATATGTATGAATATTACTATTTTATTCCCATTTAAGATGTTTGAGGACCGATTCACAAAGGCTAGTACAATTATGTGAAAGAGTTCTGCAGGACTACTTGTCCCGGGACTCTTACATTATGTTCCTTATGTACAACCCAGTGCTTGATATGTAGAGTATGTGCTTGGAAGTGATGTGGTCCATACATGCTGCTATGAAAGATTGATTGTCTCCGGTGGGAAGTAGAAAATGTTCATTGTAGTACAGTGAGTAAAAATTTAATTTATGTCAACAATGAGACATTGGAGTGTAGGTAAGCACTCTCTCTTCACTTGTTGACATTGTAGATTAGGGCAAATCCTCCCCCAATGTTGGCTTCTCTTTTGAAGATGAATTATATTATCAGGCGGAAGATGTATCTCCATGTAGGGTGGGAAACTTTTGTTGAGCCACTTTAAGCCAAGTCTTGGTTTGCATCCATAGTCATATCAGTGATCTTGATGGAGTGCCTGGCTACCTACCCTACAGTTTGCAGTGCCTCCCAAGGATAATATTCATTGTATCTACAAATTCAATCCAAGCAACACAAAAAACATGGATACTGTACTGTAGGCTTCATAAAGCCTTGTTATAAGAAACCCATAAGAGATACTGCTTTCTCAGTGCAAACTTACAAGCTCTGGAACTCTCTACCAGCCAAGATTTGTGGTTCAAATCTGTTTATTAAAGTTTGCAATAGAGAGAATAAATTACAACATCTCTGCCTCCATCCACAGGCCGGCAGGCATAAATAATCATTCAACAAGCATGTGTCCAAGAGCTGCAATGGGGGTGAGGGGAGGTAAGGGCCAGATAGGAAGAACAGGGTTAACAATCAGGGAGGTCCACCATGCACTTATCTTAACAATAAGAGCGAATCAAGCATGAGGTTCCTACGTATTGGCAAAATAAAGATGAGTGTGTGTGTTAAATCAGACTTTCTGTGTGAGGCGCAGAATCTGTAGATACCACAGGCATGTGAGCTCCCGAAATTCCTGAGATCAATACCCAATACATGGTCCCCATGTCTTGTCAAAGAGTGGGAGAGCTCATTCTACCGCAGCGGTTACTTTCTCCATTCCCAGTTTATCCTACCGTTTATACTGCCAATCTAGGAGAGTTGGGACCTCGTCTGTGCCCCAACGTGCCAATGCAACTTTACGGGCAGCGCCCAGGGCTAAGGATATATCCCGGCCTTGCGCCGATCGCAAGTGGCACGTTAAGGTATTGGGAAGTCCTAGTATGGGGTGGCTTGGAAAACATGGTATATCTGTAGCAAACATTTTGTCAAAGTCTGACAAAACTTCTTGCCAAAATTTCCCCAGTTTGGGGCATTGCCAAAGTATGTGTGTAAGAGACCCTTGTTGCCCACACTGTTGCCAGCATATGTCACTCACCCCTGGTTTCCACGTGGCCAATCTAGCTGGGGTGTAGTGCCAATAATGCAATATTTTTAAAAAGTGTTCCAGGCCATCAGCGGTGCACGCTGTTGTTCGGGCCCGCTGCAAAATGTCAGACCACTCTTTAGGCGTAAACGTCCCTTCACATTCTTTTTCCCATCGCCTCTGTTCTGGTGATGCCGTCTTTCATGTAGGTGTATTGAGGAAGGGGTATATGTCTCATAATAGGAGTCTATCTGTATCTCTAGTGAGCAACCACTGCTCAAAGAGTGTGAGCGGTCGGCTCACATGTGGCCGCACATGAGGCTGTGTAAGCCAGTGACAAATTGCTAGATACTGCCAGTGGGTGCTGGAGTGTAGGTGAATTCGTCTCGTAGGTGTGCGAATTCCCAGAGCCGAGACTGCTCAAAGAAGTCTCCCATTCTTTTGCAACCTCAAGCTTGCCAGTGTTTAAAGGAGGACCTGTCCATTGCCGGAGGAAATTATGGGTTGCTTATCAGCGGTGTTAGTGGGGAAAGCCGCGTTGATAACGATTTCTTAATCTGTATAGAACGTTTAGGAAACCATGGGATCTTACAAATGTGAATTCCGGCTATTGCCTGATCTATAAAGCACCAGTACTTCTCATTTGCAGGCCTGGCCCATTCCGCCATCTATCTAATCTGGGCGGCTTGATAATAATGGAGTGGGATCCCTAATCCACCTTCCGTCATCGGCCAAAAGGCCTATTTCCAGGAGATGCATGCATTCTCCCACCCACCCCCAGATGTATGCTTCCAGCATAATTTGTACCTTTCCTACTTTTTGGAGGGGGAGGTAGGGGTAGTGTCTGCATCCCGTACAGGAGTTCAGGGAGAAGTGTCATTTTTCTCGCTGCTATTCATCCCATCCTGAAGAGAGTAGCCCCAGCCCACCTATGTAGGTCCGCTGTCAACATGAATATTAACCTTGCATAATTTCGCTCGGCCGTCCGTTCCAAAGTCGAGTGTATCTGTAGGCCTAGATATCTGACCCCCTAAGTTGCCCAGGTGGAAGGGAATTGCTGAGCAAGGTTGTTCTGGATAGTTAAACTCAACATCTGTATCTTCTAAAGATTAGCCTTGAATCCCGATAGTGCTCGAAACTCTACCAGTGCCGGGAGCGAGGTGTAAGGTTGCGTAAGAGAAATCATTACGTCGTCTGTGTACATTGCCAATTTGTATTCCCTACCCCCCCCCCCCCCATAGGTATACCTTTTCCAGCCAAGATTTGAAGCATGCAGGAGAATTTACAGTTCTGTGGAAAAGATAACTATTCTGAGCAATCAATTGAGATAGAACCCAGAACAAAACTCCTTCAAGTACAATTAACAGCCACATATATGCAACAGCCCGACCAGCACACACTCCTAGATATTGACACACTCTAACAACTTTTTATATACCCAAAAGTTATGAAGGGCTGACCTGTGTCTGATCTAGACATTATACAGCAAAGTAAACATATACATAACCAATCAAACAATCATTCAGTTTTTTTAAAGCACAGCTACTCACCCCTGAGGGTTTCAAGGCACTGTGGGGGTTGGGGGATGCATTGGGGCAGGTTGTTCTAACTCTTTGCTGTGATGTAGGTGAAGATCGTCCTCCGGCGGTGGTTTTTCGAACGCGAGAGACGGTGGCTAGAGCCAGTTGAGCGGAGCAGAGGGATCTGGCGGGGTGTGGAAGGAGACGCGGTTGTTCAGGTAGGCCGGTCTGATGTTGTGTATGCCTTTGTACGTGTGAGTGAGTAGCTTGAAGGTGATTCGTTTTTCTAACCCTACCTGCCAATGACTAATATTAATACTTTAACACTCAGCGGTCATTCAGCCAATTGTTGTAGAAACAGCCTGCGTAATAATTCCCTTGTACTACTTTGCATTCTTACACTCACCCACTATAGGTCCACAGCAATAAACCACATATCATCCTTTGAACAAGGAATAACTAAGGAAATCTGCTACATACTGGGGGTGCCCGAGGACTCTAATTTATATCACCATTGCAGGTCCCAACTAACTACATACTATGACCGATTCTTGGCTTATCACAATGACATTCATATAAGAGATGGTTGTAACACAGCACATCCTCCTGTGGCCTCCTAACCATCTGGTCAGGATCATAAACATAAACTAAATTCTCAGCATGGACATCCATGCCCTGTAACCAGCTTAGTGGATTGCGATTAAGAGAAAGCCCATAAAGAGACCTACAGAGCTGACCAAAGCTGCCATCTTACCTAAAACCATACACTGGGTTTCACACATCACCATCATCCACCCCACTGATAGGTACTGCACCCCAGAACATGATAACTGCACCTTGGGGGTCATCAAGCAAAACATGGAAACACTTCCCACATAGGATCAAACAATGGAAGCATCTTTCCACCCACACACCCTACACGGTGTAACATGCTACCCATGTACACAAGTGCTTCAGCATCCTATGTAGGGTAGAAAGCACTAAATGGATGTTAAATTCAATACAGTTTTGTAACTTACATCTGAGAAAGGAGATAGATATGTGTAGATAAGGAGCACATGTTAACTGGATTTCAGTGAGGTTGTTGTACTTGAACTAATTCTTCCCCAGACCAGGTAACGAGCTCATAGATCGACTTTTGAATTACTTCAAAGGGTTGTAAGTTTGTGAAAAATCAAAAGTCCAGGTGATCACTGGTTGAAGAGGTTAGGTTGGTTAGGTTTGCTCAGTCCTATACTCAATGCTAACTGTGCCCATTCAGCCATGGCCTCAGTGACAAAATGAAACCTGTGTCCTGACTTCTTTGAAAATGGATTGTGTGAGAATACTACTGTCAAGGATCACTAGAACTGAGGTACTCTGTGTAGTTAAGTAATAGAGGCCACATGTTGGATCGCAACATTTTGTGAGTTCCTAAGTGTGACTTTGTGCGACTCACAATTAGGAACTCACAGAATGCGATGTACAATAGTGTCTCAGGCACTGTTTGCGATTCCCAAATGGTTTGCAAAGGACCTGCCTCATTAATATTTATGAGGCAGGTCGCAATTTGCGACCTATTGGGAATGGCTGGCACTCACAAGCACTCACAGGGATGGTTGCCTGCTGGGGTCAGCAGACCGCCATGTCTGTGATTGCTTTTTAACTAAAGCTATTTTTTTTTCAAAACGCAGTACATTTTCCTCAAAGGAAAACAGGATGCATTTCAAAATTAACAATGAAAAGTGTTCTTTTCTTTTTTTAAGAGCAGGCAGTGGTCCGTGGGACCACTGTCTGCTCATAAAAAATGTTGGAGCCCACATTCACAAAGGGGAAGGGGTCCCTTGGGCCCTCTTCCTGTGTGCAGATGGATTACCACCTCTTTCACGGAGTCGGTAAAATATGAATGTTTTGCGACTGCATTCCAGGCACAAAACATTCATACATGTCCCTGCGACTCGCTATTAGGAAGGGACGCCCTTAACACTCCCCTTCCCATTGACTTGTGTGGGGATATACAAAGTTGCAGTTTTTATCTCTTGACTTTGTGCATTTCTCACAACTATAAAATAATACGCAAAAGTCAGGAAATTGAGCACCAGCTTGGCTTTCTTGTGAAAACAGGACTTTTGCGAGCAGTCGTACTCAAGGGTAATTCGTTTTGAGTCACTCACAAAGGAAAAACTAAGTAAGGTATGGAGTAATGTACAAATTCCTATATCATCCCTCCCCCAGGAGAATCTAAAAATACTTTAAAGTTACTTTAAAGTAATGATTCAATAGTATGGAGGGAAGACACTCTGGTTTAGTGGACCCTCGCTTCCACACTTCTCACCAGTAGGCTGGCACACTTCACACTATACAGACTTGTGTTGTGACTTTCCCTCTTGTGTGTTCCCTGCTTCCTCTGATATGTTGCATGGAGGATGGTCCAAATCTGCCTGTTGTGAGGGAAGGTGGCCCACAATGGGTTGGGGATAGGTCCTGCTGATGTTGTAATGATGTTGTACAAGATCCACTGCTGTTGTGGGGTCTCAGCTCTGGGTGAGTGAATACTCTTGTTGTGCTGACACACTGCTGTGACTGAAGGGGCTGAGAGTGGTGTTGAGAGGACACCCGCTTTAGGGTGTGTGAGATACCCTGATGTGAAGAGGTTGGCCGTTGCTAGGTTCTAGACCCAGAAACTATTGAAGGTCACATAAGAACCTCAACAATGCCATGAGGAGGCTGTGTAAGAGTT
The DNA here is from genome assembly GCF_031143425.1 of Pleurodeles waltl. Taxonomy (NCBI): domain Eukaryota; kingdom Metazoa; phylum Chordata; class Amphibia; order Caudata; family Salamandridae; genus Pleurodeles; species Pleurodeles waltl. The sequence goes on from NC_090438.1 coordinate 53,190,193, forward strand.
CTCTGATCCTCAGAACATGCATGCACTCTGGTGCCAGGGTAGATGATGCAGTGGGGCTACTCCGTTGTGCACCCCTGAAACAGACATGGAATCCAACAGTGCGTAAACTCTCTGGCTCACTGTGCCTCCTTCTTTCTCACGCAGAACACATGGTCTCCAGATCTACCCTGTCTTGTATTGATCCTCTATGTTCGTCCTGGACCTCACTGGTCCATTTGCATGTTTTGATCTTCCCATCCATGCTAAGGTATTGCTGCAGGCCTTCCCTGCTCCTTTTATTACAATGATTTGAGTACAGCATTCCTTGGCTTGCTCTCGATGCCCACATTCTTGGCATCTCTCAGTTCTGTATGTATTTGGCTGTTACTATGGTATTGAGAACTGAATTTAAGATTGTAAGTAAGTGACCCAGAACTGGATGCTGTACATGCTCTGGAAATGTTTCCAATTCTATGGACGAGAACTCCAAACAAGCATTGGCAAAGCCAATAGCTCTCGCCCCTACAAGAGCTAATGCCTTTCGCAATGTGTTTGCCATATTGTACACCAGTGTAGCTGCTGTTCAGCATGGCTAAAAGTGAGTGGTGTGGAGTGTCAGACTGGAGTGGGGGAGTACAATGTCATAGAGTGGATTTGTTTGAATGTCGTAAAGTGGAGTAAGGAGGGGCAGATAGTCGGAGAGGGGAGTAGAGTTCAGTGGCAGAGAGTGTCGTAAAGTGGAGGGGTGGAATAGGGTGGAGTGGGTTGGAGTTGATTGAGGTAGTGGGGTGGATTGGATTGAAGAGGACTGGGGTGGATTGGACTGGGGTTGAGTCGGGTGGATTGAGTAAGGTGAATTGATGTAGGGTGGAGTGGACTGCAGCAGGGTCAGGTGGATTGAAATGGGATGAGGTGGATGGGATTGGGATGGATTTGAGTGGGGTAGACTAGATTGGATTGGGGTGGGTGGTTTGGATTGGAATGCTATGGTTGAGGTGGGGTGAATTGGATTGATGTGGAGAGGGAGGGTTGGACTGTAGTGGGGTGGATGGATAGGGGTGGACTGGACTGGATTGGAGTGAGGTGGTGTGGATGGGGGCTGAATGGATTGGAGGGGGTGGATTGGGATAGAGTGGGTGGATTGGAGTAGACTGTGATAGATTGGAGTGAGTAGGGTAGATGGTGTGGATTGGAGTGGGGTGGATTGAAATGGGGTGGGGTAGACTGGACTGGGGTGGGGTGTGTTGGATTGGATTGGGGTGGATTGGAGTGTGTTGGATTGCATTGAGGTGGGGTGGATTGAAGTGGGGTGGATGGATTGGATTACATTGGTTTGGAGTGGGGTGGGGTGGGCTGAACTGGGATGGGGTGGGTGGATTTGATTGGCATGGGGTGGGGTGGATTGGATTGGCATGGGTTGGGGTGGATTGGAGTGGGGTGGATTGGACTGGACTGGGGTAGGCTGGCTGGATTGGAGTTAGAGTGGAGTGGGGTGGATTGCAGTGGGGTGGATTGGATTGAAATGGGGTGGGATGGGCTGTAGGGGGTGGATTGGATTAGTATGGATTGGATCGGTGTGGGTTGGACTGGGGTAGGATGAATTGGGATGGGGTGGATTGGAATGGGGTGCTTTGCATTGAGGTGAGGTGGATTGGATTGACATCGGGTGGGGTGGACTGGAGTGGGGTGGATCGGATTGAGGTGTATCTGATTGGGGTGGTGTGGAGTGGATTGGAGTGAGGTGGATTGGATTGAGTATGTTGAATTGAACTGAGTGGGGTGGATTAGGGTGGGGTGGGGAGGATTTAGTGTATTGGATTGGGGTGGATTGTTAGGGTGGGTAGATTGGACTGGGGTGGGGCGGATTGGATTGGGGTCGGGTGGATTGAGTTCTAGTGGATTGGATTGAGGTGGGGTGGTTTGGAATGGGTTGGATTAGATTGGATTGGAGTGTGGTGGATTGGTGTGGCGTGGGGTGGATTGATTGGAGAGGGGTGGGCTCGATTGAAGTGGGGTAGATTAAGGGGGTTTAAGTGTGGTGAATTGGACTGGAGTAGGGTGAATTAATGTGGATTGTATTGGAGTGGGATGGACTGGGGTGGTGTGGTTGGACTGGATTTGAGTGCAGTGGATTGGATTTGAGTACAGTGGGTTTGATTGGAGTGGGGTGGGATGGACTGGAGTGGGCTGGGTTGGATTGGAGTAGATTAGGTTGCTTTGGATTTGAGTGGGCAAAATGGAGTGGGGCAGATTGTATTGGGGTGTGTTGCTCGAATGCGGATTTACCTCAAAGAAATGAAAGACAAGAGGCGTTTGGCAAAGCAAGAACAGCCTGTTTAAACACATCGGCCAGGCGCAATACAGAGTCGGGGTCTGATGAATGTCTCTCAAAGTAACAGAGTTTTGTGTATCTTTATATACGTTGTCTTGAGGTGCAATAAAATGGTTGAATGCACTTTTTGGAGGAAGTAATCTGGGCCTAGTCACGGGTCCATATGTTTTACCATCTGATAAAGTGTGCAGGTGGGTCTCGATCTTGCGTGGACATAGTGTGGGCCAGTAGGTAACGTGCAGATGTCAGGCATGGGGAGGGCGTGATCACTGCATGTAGTGTGTGTGCTGTGTTCTGATTGGATGAGTGTTCCTAACTTCGTGTGGCATTTAGCTTTATGGTGACTTAGGAACGCCTGTCCCTCCGGCCAAATGTGTTTTATTGGGAGCCAATTTCTTAGGACCTTTGTGGTGCTGCTGCCTATATGGGGAATAGATCTGGGTTTTCCCTGTATGCACGTTTGTCTATGGACTACGTGTCACCACACCTCTGATTTGTCAATCAGTTGCCTCAGACTTGGATTACAGGGCCATCCTGGCCACGTACTTCTGACTCGGGTTGATAGGGAAGTCATGTAGGGTGGAATTGACAATAGTAATGCAAGTTTGTTGTTATGCTGGCACTTATCATGGCGTACATTTACATCATTTTTATGCATATTAACAGGTGGATTGGAGTGGAGTGGATCGGGTTGGTGTGGTGTGGAGTGGATTGGATGGGAGTCAGTGGACTGGATTGGATTGTAGTGGGGCATATTGTTTTAGACTGGAGTGGGGAAGATTGGAGTGGGGCGGATTGAAGTGGGACAGATTGTTTTGGATTGGAGTGGGGCAGACTGGAGTGGGGCAGATTGGAGTGGGGCGGATTGTTTAGGATTGGAGTGGAATATATTGGAGTGGGGCGGATGTGAGTGGGACAGATTGGTTTGTATTGAAGTGGAGCAGATGGGAGTAGGGAGGATTGGAGTGGGGCAGATTGCTTTGGATTAAGGTGGTGCATATTAGAGTCAGGTGGACTGGAGTGGGGCAGATTGTTTTGGACTGGAGTGGACAGATTGTTTTGGATTGGAGTGGGGCAGATTGGAGTGGGGTAGATGGAAGTAGGGGCATATTGTTTTGGATTCCATTGGGGCATATTGTTTTGGATTGGAGTGGGGCAGATTGTTTTAAAATAGAGTGGGTCAGATTTTTTTGGCGTTGTGCAGATTGTCTTCAATTAGATTGGGACAAATTTGCGTGGGCAGATTAGATTGGAGTGGGTTGGGAGGATTAGAGTGGGGTGGGTTGGGCTGGATTGGGGTGAGTGGTTTGGATTGGAGCGGGGTGGGGTGGGGTGGATTGTGGTGGGGCAGATTTAGTGGGGTGGATTGGGGTGTACTGCACGATTATGTGTTAAAGCATTATTTCGTAAATTACAAAGAATAAAGAAACAATGACGCTTTCTAATATTTCGAACAAGATAATTGTCATCTTTTGAGAAGAGTACCCACCCACAACACAATAAAACGTGAGTGGAAAGTGAGATAAGAAGACTTGGCAAAATAAAAAAAGTTAGCTATAAAAAAGAAAACTTTGCAATTTTATTTGACCTGCTGGGCAAGTTTTTGCCAATTACAAGCCTTCTGTTTGCATGGCACTAGAAGTTAAAAAGATCAAAATAGTACCAAGATCACGTCGGAGCCAGGGGACGGGCATTGATTAAGTTGCATCAATCAGTGCTTGGTCCCTGTGCCACAGAAAGGAACGGAAATTATGCCAGGCAGAAAGTGACGAATTATGAGGCTGTAAAGAAGAATGTCACGCAAGCCAACAAATGGTGAGCGAGAGGTTGACTCTAAGCCTTCTACTGTACACAACAGCATCTTGCATACGATACGCATGCGCATGCGCACGCGCATGCACTCGCAGGCTAGACCCTAAAAAGCACACTAAGCTCGAGATGAGAGTTCTAGATCAGGACACGGTGATCTAGATGTGGTTTTGAGAAGTTAACATAATAATCAAGATAATTAATGCATCAAGATCCCATCAAAAAACTACAAATGAGGTCTCTAGAAAAACCCCACTTAAGAAGAGCCTTCCAGGACCAGACACAAAACTACAAATGAGAGCTCCAGAAATGGACACAGTGTAAGATGTGGTCTCTAGAAATGGACACAGTACTCACGATGAGGCTTCAAAAGTACATAAAAACACTGCAAATGAACCTCCAGAAATTGACACAATAGTCAAGATGTGGCTTCCAGAACTTGGGACAACTTTTGCTATGAGATCTCCGGGACTAGGCCCCAGGCCCGAGATGAGGCCTCTAGAACAGAACACAATGCTTGATATGTGACACAGTACTTAAGTTGAGGCCTTACTGAAAGATACCCCCTAATGCTACCCAGTAGGTTGTATTACTACAGACCAGGTTTACTCAAAGTACGGCCCGGGGGCTGCATGCGGCCCCCCAAAGCAACATCAGCACTGCACTCAACTCCGCACAAACATTAAAAAGATGTTAAACAAACAGACAAGAATATTGAAGGTTATTCTAAGTTAAAGAGAGTAACTAGGGTGTTCTGCACAGCTTAAATGTAGAAACACCTTTAATGTTAAAGACATCTTGCAGAAAAAGAGTAAACATATGAAAAAGTATGTTCAAAATTCAAAAGATGTTTGCAGAACCGTTTCACCTTAGTGGATCAGGTTATATCAGAGCATTTAGAAGTATTCTGTTTTAAAGGTGCTGGATTTAGAAACTTCCGTTCCCCTCCCCCACCCCACCCTGACAACAATGCCCATAGTGAACTAAGAGGCAAGTTATGTTATGTGTAGCCTGGGTTTATATTATACATGAAGGACATTATGGGTCATTAAATCACACACAGGAGAACGTTTTGTGCCACACACATCATGAAGTCATGTATTTGGAGATCCTCACGTGTAATAGTGAAAAGGGAGAGAAGGTGAATTGCCTAGGATCACACAACTTAGTTAAGTGGAGAAGCCGGGATTAATACCAAGTTTTTGGCTTCACATTGTGTAATTCAGACACTAGATGTATATGCTTCGCTCCCCAACCACTGACCGCCACCCAGCTTGCATCACTGCGGCCCACATCACAGCCCAGTACTTGTGACCCCTGGGAAAATGTTTGCGAGTACCGATGCTGCAGACTTTGCCTGCAGAGCGGTGATGCCGCCATGCTGTGGCGAGCCGGCCCATCCCGTGAGTTGCTCGGTTAATATTTAGCCCAGATTATACCTTCCGAGCGTCCTGATGGATAGTTTGCTTGCCCAGGGCTTTGGCGTCCTTCCTGCGGAGAGGCGCGGTTCATTTTGCTGTTATGAAGTTATTGTTCCATATTGAAAGCCACTCTCGACCACATCCTAACCCACACAAAGCTATTTCGTTTCAGGTTATGCCAAAAGGCCGGGGTGTGAAGGCCGGGGTGTGCCAGCCAGCGGCTTGTGAGCTGCCCTTTGTAGGGAGACTAGACTGGGCAGCGTGGCCGCCACTTGTGTCAGGTGAGGCCCCTGCAGCCGGGTGTTACCACAGCAATCAGGCGGGTGTTACTCTGCAGTTACTGTGTGCATGGTGAATATATACAGACATGGAAACTGACGGCAGATAAGCGCCTCGAGGCCCAGTGTGTGTATAGATTTACGCAGTCACTCATGTCAGTTTATTGACGTTAGGCAGTTATTAGCACTTGTCGCTTAAGTAGCGCCTAGTGACAATTATTTGTAAATAACAGCTGCTGCTATTACCCAACGAAACGGCTGGCGCTTATCGACATTGAACGGCAACGCCGTTTTGTAGCTGGGTGGGGGCGTCAGCGGTTCAGGGGGGCTGGAATAACATCGTATTACTGACAATTTGCAAGCAACAGAGGGCAAGATTTGGAAATGAATTGGAATAATGCCAGACTAGACCGTTGATAAATAAATAATTCTACGAATTATATTATTATTAAAAATAATAAAATAACTTATTTTTATATAACGCTTTTCACCACATTGAGTTGTCTGACCCCAGAAGGATGTGTTAGCGCGTCAGACCTTAATAAGTAAACTTACAAGGGGGACGTGTAGGTCGATGAACCTTTTAACTCGTTGTATATGTTCTTGCTATAGTTCCAATATAATAAACAATAAACAATAATCAATACACAATAATCATTAATCAAATCAATAATCAATGGACTCCGTAATTGTCACACAGCATGACTTTTCAGCCATGAATAACCACAACTTTAGTAAAAGTTTAGTACGTTTATTTCCCTTATATTAACAATGCTAAAGTCATGTAGATTAATCTCAATATCAAATGAAACACATATATGAACAACACTGTTTGACCAAAGCGACGGAAGAAACGCAATCTAATCAAAGCTTGAATCACAACACATTCTAAGGCAACGGTGCAAATCACTAGCAGAGTCAGCTGCGACAGTGGTATGGCATACGTATGATATGGCATACATAGAACTTAGCAAGATAGCCCGTCAAACATTTATCCCTGTAAATTGTCAGTCGTCATGTGAATACCCTTATCTAACCTAGATTAGCATCAGCATGTTGGGATTCGTGCAATACAATTTAGAACACAATTTTGGAAAAACATCTAACTAAGGAACCTAGAAAGGAAAGGCATAAAAACGCAATTCAGTCACATTTCATATTTACCTATCCACGGTATGGGTCAGTAAGCAGAATCAGTCTTCGTCCTCAGGTCATCAATCGATCAGCAAAGCATCAGGCTCTCAGTCAGAGAGTATGATCCAAATGACAGAATCTCGAGTCTCTTCTTCTTTCAATATCGCAGTAATTCCCTAAAATTGCTCTCTCTAGTCTGAATAATTTTCTTCTGTCACGTTGTTATATCAAAAAACTATCCCCTAATTCCCTATTGGTCAATTAATCGTACGTTTTTACTCTACCCAATCATTTTTCTATATCAAATCTAAGAATCCTAATATTTCTTTCGTCACACGAAGTTGATTGGTCTGCTTTATGATGCCCTTATCATCCAGCTCGTCAGGTAACACATTTGTTGCATCTTCCTCTCCAGTCAGTGCCTTCATTGTTCGCGTCCTGGTAAAGTACTTCTCACACACATTACACACAAGTCGATACATTATTAGAGACTTCATCTCCTGTCCATCGATTCCCACAAAAAAGCTTCAGTTAAGCATTTTTAATAAGACAATGAACATTTCACAATTTAATTCACTCTGTCGGCATTTTAATTAAACGCTAAGAAATACAGCTTCAGCATGAGGCCTGGCAACTAGGCCAAGACACTCGCTAAGGTAAGGCCTACAATTAATTAGCTAGAACGTACTTCATACCCTTAATATGACATATTACTACATTATTCTAATACATTTTTAATATTTCATCAGTATCGATCATTAATTAGTACATTTCATGAACACTGGTGGCCATTCTTCGAGGTCACATTTTCAAATGTATGCATTATTTTTCTACGTTATTCATTTTCTACATATTTCATTATTCAAAATACATGAGCATTTATTAATAATTTCTAATTAAGACAGCTGCTTCAGCAGATGTATTACCGAGCTGACCTTACCGGAATTCTACTTGTGGCCTACAGATCACAGCAGATGTCAGCTCTGAGTACTAAACTGACTTTAAATTTTGAGAAGTAGAGAGCAGTTCAGTTTCCTTCCAAGAGGTGGGTTTTACTCCCAGAAGTGGGCAGAGCAGCCCTGCCATCACCTTCATCGTGTGGCACTATAGGGTCGAGGTCATGTGACCTGCTCAACCAGGGGCGTGGCCTCTCTGGAGTCTGTCAGTGACATAAAGAAACTTGAGGGGACACTTGCACAGTAGATGGAAGTCCCCTTTTCCCCCTGGACTCACTCAGGAGATCTCAGACCAGTGTACTGTTCTGAGGGGGCCCTGGAGCTCGGGGCAACCCCGCACCGCAGGTGCTGCGGGGGCCTTTGTTACGCCCCCGGAGTCTCTGTTCTTGGTGCCCCTACTATTCCAGCTCCCCAACACTTAAACTTGGCTCTCTGGGGTCATGACCTCTGTAGATGTTGAATGCTGCACAGAGTGAGTCTACGTGGAAGGCAGGAGACAGTCACTGTGAAGAGACAGTCACAGCACGACTGTTCTCATTTTACACTTTTGACATCAAGAAACATTACTTTTGGGGCTGAACGTTTCTGGGGACAAATATGGGAAGTTTAATCATTTTATTTATAAATTGATGCATGTAGTTTTTTGCAAAAAAGTGGCCATACTGTGATTTAACACTCTTGTCTGACATCTGTTGTGAATTGCAATTCGCAAGTTCCGGCAAGGCGTGCACAGCTCTCTGTCTTCTGCCATTGTGCTGAGTAATATTGACACCCAGTACTTACATTTATTGCTCTTAATAAATCTGAGAGGTGAGGGGATGAGGGGTCGTCAGATTTATTATTGCGTCACTCGTGTGGGATGTGAGATCGTTGAGAGTAGTTGATGTAACGTAAGGTGGATTTTCTGAGTGCTGCTTGTCAACAGTGAGGGTATCCAGGCGCTGAGTAGGTGAGTGTAGGCCTATGGTGAGGCTGCCCCTGAACACAGGCTGTCTCATGTGGGATAGCATTACCTCTCCGTCCCCTTCCCTGTTCCTCTCATTACGAAATGAGGCATTCATTTCGTAATGATCGGAACAGGGAAGTCTGGACTCAGAGTAATGACAATTACCAGTAAGTAATCTATGCATTTTACTTTAGATGCTAGAGTTGAGGTCATTAGGGGGGTGGGGACACACCTTCTTAAGTAGGCGTGGTTGGTAATTGGCAGCTTTCATTGGGTTACATGTGAGTCCATAGTGGGGTCTGATGGAGGAGAATCTTTAGAGGCAGAGTCCGCAGAGGGGTGATCAGATGAAGACATGTGGGCATAGATCCAAGACTCAGGATCACTTCAGTGCTTTTGGGAGAGAGTGTCAGTTACTTTAGCCCTGATTTAGATCTTGCTGGAGGGAGTGCTCTGCTACAAACGTGACGGATAGCCTGTCTGCCTTTTTTTTAATTTTTGCGGTTTTATTTAGGGCAAACTCGACCCGAAGGTATTGGAATGCTCTACATGAGCACCAGTTACGTAACACAAGAACACATTCATTTTTTTGGAAGGCGCAGGGAGATTAAGTGATTTGCCCAGAATCACAGGATGTTGAGCCGACGCCGAGAATCAAACCTGGTTCCCCAGCTCCAACGTTGGCAGCTCTGGCCGTTACGCCAAATCCTCTCCCCTTACCACGATCTCCATAGGATGTCATGGGCTCGTAAAATGGCGGACGGGAATTCCCCTCCGCCAAGACCTAAATCAGGCCCTTTCTCATTTGGGTGTAGAATTTGGAAAGTTTATTACCTACATTAGGAGTCTTTCTGCAAGCAGGACTTTGAAACGCCAGTGCCCTTGATGGAGGAAGGTCTCATTAAACAGAAACTCAATGGCTGCTGCTTCTATAGACTAAAAAGTAGGGAAGAAAACACAAACCCCAAGGAGCACTGATTGCAGTATGGCAAATACCAATGGAGTAACTGTAATCCTGACCTTACCCAAAGTCCAAAAATTCAAGGCTTGACCTTGTAAGGTCTTGTGAGGCCTTGTAATGCTGTAAAGACATACGGTTTGCATCAACTTCCAATGGTAAATGACATGAAAGGCCAAAGATAAGCCAGGTAGGGTAAGGAGACACCCTGTCTAATACGCACCAAGCACCATCCACCATCTTGGGGGTGGCAGATTTGCTGCTGCAGCCTTGTTCACCTTTGATGCAAACGTACAGAGCCTAAGACAAAATTCTATTTCAGCCATTGGGCATCCTTCTGCATCCCACGCAACAAGGCAATTTTTGGGGTCATTTTTTGGCAATCTGGTGCTTTCTTGTGGCCTCTGCTGGTGATGTCCAAATTAGGTATCCATGTTGCACTTGTAATGTGCTGAATGAAAATATTTACATTAGTCTGAAACATGGGCAATTATACATCTTTCTTGAAATGTATATAGATAATTTATATTATCTGTGCCATCGCTGGAGAATATTATTTGAAATATTCAAGGAATATTTGAGAAACTCCACTGAAATGAAAGACCATCATCAATGAAGTTGTTTGCTGCTGAATATGGGTAAACATGTTCTCTTGATCTGTAGTACCTTAAATTCCTTTTTTATTTTCTATGCTTCAGTTTGATATGGTTTAAGCTAAATTATGTTTCTAAGAGCAGTGTCTCCTTCAGCCACTGAAATTTGGGGCCTGATTTAGAATTTGGTGGACGGGTTACTCCGTCACAGACATGACAGATATCTCATCCGCGGTATTCCAGTTTCTATAGGATATAATGGGATGGTAATATGGCGGATGGGATGTCTGTCACGTTTGTGACAGAATAACCCCATTGTCCAAACTCTAAATCAGGCCCTTAGCCTCAGGTAAAGATGCTCTCAGATGCTGTGTCAAATCACCATGTGGAAGTCCATGTCCTGTGAATTTGTGACAAAGCCGGATACTGGTTCCCTGGCTTTACAGCAGCCCCACCAACTCCAGTGTGGTCCACAGAGGCTCGTCCTTTCAGCCACACATCAGTGGGAAAAGGAGGAGGGGGTTACGTCGGTGGTAAGCGGGGGGAGGGTAAGACTGGTTTCTGTTAGAGTTGGTCACCGATGTTAGACCCCCTCAATTCCTTTGATGTCATGGAATTAAGGTGCAGTGATGGAGGGAGGTCCATGCACTGGTGATGACGATGTATTTTTGCGTCAATACTTGCCAGCTGCTAAGGATCACCATTGCTGATGTAATGAGGTGTCTTGGGGTTCGCCTTTCTGCAAGAGCCTGGATGATGCATTCAGGTTTTCATGGCGCTTTTTGTTTTATTTATTGGTGGAGTTTTATATCGTGCGTGACCTATACTGGCATCTGAGCGCTATGCAAAATGCAGTCACGTTAGACATGCATAGATACAAATGGTAAATACTGTACATATAACTAATAGGTTAAGCATCCAAATGAGATAACAAACAAAAAGAAACCAATAAATATAATGTAACAAGATTGCATAGTAGATTGTGAGTCCAGAAATGTATACATGAAATAATAGTCAAATTGAGTGGCTTCAGGTCTAGTGTTGAAGGTATTTATTCAGCAGCAACAGTTTTACTTCTTTTTTGAAAATGGTCAAAAGATTAATCTAGTTTCAGGAGGAAGTGTGTTCCATATTCATAACATGTTTGTGCCACAGACTGGGTTGGTCTCATTCACGGTGTCCCTGGTGACAGCATGGAATAGATTCTGATGTCTCCTCTAAGCCTGTGTTCTCTGAATACATGAGACACCACATTAGGAACAGGACCACACAAATGTTTACAGTTCTTGGGTATGAGATATCCACATCACATCACATCTTGTGTATGAGATATCCACATCACATCACATCTTGTGTATGAGATATCCACATCACATCTGAGATATTCACATCACATCACCTCACATCTTGTGTATGAGATATCCACATCACATCACATCACATCTTGTATATGAGATATCCACATCACCCATAATGGTGGCGAGAGAGAGGGCAAATATGAGAAGTGGCACAGTCCTTGGCTGGCAGGAAGATTACAGATAGGGGGGTCTTTAGGTCTCTAAATAGGTGTGGTGGAGAAGAGGCAAGTCTGTGGTGAAGGGCAAGGTGTCTTCACAGGGAGGGTGCTTCCATGTGTATTTATGTGGACTGATTTCACGTCATCCGGCCAAGGTTCTTTGCACTCTGCAGCTGCCCCAAAAATGGGGATTTTGCTTGCAAAGTAATGTGGTTTATTCTTGGGATGATGTGGATAATGGAATAATGTGGTTTATTCTTGGCTCCTTCTCACACCTGGTGGCCACAGCATGGAACAACCTTCCGCTGCACCTCAGGGCTGCCTCATCGTGCCAAGAATTCAGGAAAGGACTCACGACCTGACTGTTCAAATGAACATATCAGTTTGAAGCAGCTAGCAACCCCAGCACCTTGAGACCCTCACAGGTGAGTTTTTGCACTTTATATATCCTGATTGGTTAATTTATTGATTGGGAAGGTACAATCACATGTTACTTCTATGTTCCTCTCTTTTTCACCCCTCCTTTGGTGATGGAGATCCCCCTTGGATGGAGATCTGGTGCCACTTCAAGGCAGTTTCTAGTCATGTCAGTGTTGTCTCCGAGGCTGGTCACCAGGACGCTGTCCTCATTCGAGTGAGGATACCGTAGCTGCAACAAATTAGTGAAAGGTGCTGGTGAGGCAAAGACTTCAATTGACACGGCGTGCTCATCTGGATCCAGGCTGCCTGGGAATTTGTCTTCACATGATACAGCTGATGATGCAGCTGCATTGTTGATGCCAGCAACATCACAATCTGAAGGAAAATAGCAGCACCAAGCGATTCCATCAGTCGCTATGACAAGGCTGACGTGGTTAGCACTGGCCACTTCTGACCCTGAAGGAAGACAGTGTGGTCTGGTCATTTGATCAGCTGTAGCTCCTCTGAGAAGTCTTTTGAGATTGTGTGGTCTCCTCACACTGAAGAAAGCAGGACAATCGTGCAGAGAAGTAGAACCTTCTGCTGGCGTACAGGCACGGTATCGAACATGTTCTGCTGCAGTACTTTTCCCAGAATTCAGTTGTGAGATGTGATGTTCTTACAAGAGCTCAGAATTCTCACAAGGATGTGAGACTGTCCTGGTCACCAAAGGTACTTGAACCCAAGTATTTGAAACTGCTTTACAGTCCCATATTCAGCAGGTACAGTCCAGGCCCTAGGGAAAGGTCCTTGGTGATGTAGCCCTCTGTGTAAGTGTTGTCTCGCGTTCACTCACACCAGACTATGTTTCTGCTATTAGAACATTCTCTCTTATAGTGTCTTGTGTAGCTTTTCCTTATACATCATTATGCTGTGTAACCACATTTAAAACGTAGGCAATTCCTTCATCAGCAAGTGTGGGAATAAGTTGTGTATGGCCAGGCTGTGGTCCATGTAGGCAAAGAAACACGCTGCAGCAGATTTGGTGCTACAGGCTCTCATCTGTCAGGTAAAGATATCAGAAAGTTTCTTTCCACAAACTAAAGGCATTAAAATGGTGATTGTGGAGATTAATGACCAGGACCATCTGCGGAGCTGTTCCATCCCTAGCTTTGCCTCTTTGTCATTAGTATCACCAAGTTTCTTTTTCAACAGTGCATGTGACCCCTGATTTTAAGGTTCTCCTTGAACTGCAGACCTAGTGCACTTCAGGGACATCCTTGAATTTGAGGTTCCCCCTGAACTGGAAATCTGGTGTGCCTCAGGACATCCTTGATTTGAGGTCCCCGTTGAACTGCAGACCTAGTGTGCCTCAGGAACACGGCTAATTTTGAAGTCCCCCTTGAACTGCAGACTTGGTGCACCTCAGAGACACCCATGATTTTGAGGTTCCCCTTCAACTCAAGATCTGGTGTGCCTCGAGCACCCTTGATTTTGAGCTCCACCTTGAACTGCAGACCTAGTACGCCTCAGGAACACTGCTAATTTTGAGGTCCCCCTTGAACTGCAGACTTGGTGCACCCCAGGGACACCCTTGATTCTGAGGTTCCCTTTCAACTGCAGACCTGGTGCGCCTCAGGGACACCCCTGATTTTGAGGTCCCCCTTGAGCTGCAGACCTGGTGCACCTCAGGGACACCCCTGATTTAGAGGCCGCTCTAGGACTGCAGACCTGGTAAACCTCAGGGACACCCTTGATTATGAGATTCCCCTTCAACTCCAGTCCTGGTGCGCCTCGGGGTAACCCTCAGTGTGCAATGAGACTGGGAGACTCTCCCCCAAACTCCTCAACCTCTAGCCGGGGGGGTGGGTCCCCTCCTTTTGCTTTACACTGTGCCTGGCAGCCACATTTATACACTCTAGAATGCAGCATCTGCACCAATTGTGAGGTTAACAGGTCTTTCTAACTCAAGTGCGATGTCTGAGGGCACATTGGAGGGTTCTTTTGTGTTTATTTTTTGTATCATTGGATATGTCGCAAACACTATTAAGGCAGGTTTTGCTTTGGCATTCACAAACATCGAGAATGAGTGTGCATGGACACTGCACCTGTAAGGACTAGCCTTTGCAGATGGCTTCATGCGTATATTTCTGAGAGTGTTGTTATATGAGGGAGGGGAGATGGTAGCTAGAGGGGACACCAAGGCCATCCTTAACACACTCCTTGCTGTGGTCTCTGTGTTACTAGACCTGACTCGGGGAAAAGCATAAGGTTTCCAACCAGTTGCATGTAGGCACTTTCCACCGAAGTGTATTCTGGGACGATGGTGAGGGGAGCTGTTCTCAAAAACCTCTCCAAGGAGGACCATTTTGCTCCAGTCTGGCTGGCTAGATTTTCAAACAATTACAGGATACACAGACTCTGATTGACGGGGGTAAGTGTTTGCTGGCCAGATGCAATAACTCGGAAAACATAAACAGGAGCTCCCGTCCTGCTTAGCAAACACTTTCTCCAGGCTAAACTTGTGTGGGCTTTGCTGCGTGTCCCAGAATGTGGAGCTGGGTGCGGTATGTGTCCACCTGGATGTGAATGAACTTTAAGAGGGCAGGGAAGGTCTGCGGGCCAGCCCGCTGCTGTCATAATCTGGGCAAATGCTCCAGTCAGCACAAGGGCCCCAGAGACATGGACAAAGTGCCTTGAAGTTCTCTCTACCCCTCAACAGAGACAAGAGGGGGACTGTCTCAAGAAACCAAGGGCCTGATTTAGAGGTTGGCAGACGGTTTACTCTGTCACAAATGTGACGGATATTCTGTCCGCCGTATTACGATATCCATAGGATATAACGGAATCACACGGGATAGTCATTGCGTTTGATATGGAGTAACTTCATCTGCCAAACTCTAAATCCGGCCCTAAGTCTGCCAGTACAGATGAGATGAGCGGTGACTTTGCTGAATATTCACTCTCTTGCACCATCTGATGCCATTGCTGTTACCAAACTGACCCTTCATTGCCCGCAGAGGTCCAACCTATGGACGCTTGGATGGAAGCTGGATGCAGAAGGGTCTAAATCATCTGAGTGTGCGCCTCTTGTCCTGATCTGCTCACACACCTGTAACTCTGTGGATCAGACTGTGGCCTGTCCCCTCCCTCATCAAGGCTGGTCCCCAATGAGTGAGGAGCCCCTGACCAGACCTTCCTGGGCCCCCGGGTCATCAGATATTCTACTTTTAAGAGACCAGCACCACCTAACCCTAAACTGAAAAGTAACTTTATTATTACCTACATTGTAACTCAATTTCCAGCTAAAAGATCTAATTTCACTTGCAGAGTTACTGTTGCACTGTATACCTATTGCTACTGTGATTCTCTTTGTTGCAACCTCCTTTGTGTTTAGCAGAATCACACATAGTAAGGTTTTGAAATCTGTAACAAAGTATCTCAGGTGTGGTAGGGGATTTGTGACCCTTATTCTTACAGGGGTTTATTTGTGATCGGGTGGTAACTACAAAGTTAGATGTTTGTGGACTTTGTTTGACCTATCCACTCGTTATAAGAACAACATTAGTAATGTGTTGTGTATCTTGTTATCTTCTGTGTTCTTGTGTGCATAGCTTATCTAGTAGCTCTAACGTTATGTTATGTGTGTCTGTATAACACCCAGTTCACCCAGGAGGTGACCTGACGCTGAAGCTGGAGCTGTTTGGGCTGAGCCAGTGTCGGGCTAGGTGCAACACCAGGTCTTCAGTTGCTTGTGGAATTCAAGGACTGAGGAAGTTGCTCTGATGTGCAGGGACAGGACATTCCACACTTTAAGAGTGCGATAGGAGAAGGCAGTGTAGGAGGATGATACTCTATGTAGTGTGCAAAGCTAGGCACACTGTGCAGGGGGTCCAGGCAACCACACGTTGTTTTACCAGGGTAAAAACTAGATCAGCTAATGCTCTAATTTGTAAGGTAACTTGGTCGAGCAGCTCGGCCAATCCTGGAGAAGTGCAAAGCATTTGTTGCACTCAAACACTCAAAGGAATAACTTGAGACCAAATTATAAAAATACTTCAGATTGTTATGTAATTTTAAAGACCAAATTATCAAAATTAGTTAAGTACTTTTTGAGATATGAATTTTAGACATTTAATAAAAATAGTATTTTTCATGTGTAATGACGCACCATAGGAATCAATGGAAAGTCACCTTTAAAAATACATATAAATTCACACAGTTGCTTTACCAAGTTCTTCTTATGTAGGTTGGTTGACAGTATCGGTAGGCACACTGTGCCAGCTGCAGAAGTTCAGGCAGCTCCCTGTTCTGGTGGGAGCAGCAGTGAAAGGTCTCTGGAGCTGGTGCAGGGCCACTGCAGGGGCCCACTTGGAAAAGGTCTGTGCAGGTAAGTTTAGAGGTGGTTCTTTGGGTTCCCCTTGAAGTGTCAAGGTTGCCAGGGGTGAGGGACCCTTGTGGCACAGCAGGTTCTTTGTGGCAGGGCATAGGGCAGCTTGGTGCAGAGTGAATCAGTGAGCCAGGAGCTGTGCGCAAAGATGCCCTTTGGATCTGGAGATAAGCCGGTTCAAGGGACGGTTGTAGGACAACGGGGGTACTCTGGTGGGAGATCTGGGGTGTTCCTGAAGTACCTCAACTGGAGCATCTTCCTGGTCCTGTTTCAGCCCCGGGTGGGCTGGTTTTCCTTGTGTACGATGTCAGCTAACCAATACTATGGGTATTGCTGCGGCTTGACCACTGGAGGGTGCAGTGCTACCAAACTTGGCACACTTGCAGGGTTTTTCCTCATGGTTGTCGGTGTGTCATTGGGTCCAGCTCCAACTTCCAGTTTGGGAGTTAGCAGCTGGTCAGCGAAGTGACCCTTACTGGATTGCAGATTTCTTCTTGTTGTAGAGTGGTTATTCCACTCTAGAGGGAGTTCTTGGGTGATTTTCGAAGCCTGGAGGTCCTCTCAGGTTCTTTAGGGTTTTTCCAGTTGTCCAGCAGCTCCTCAGAGGCGATTGTCGGGTCCTGGGTGCAGCAGGCAGGGTTTGGCACCTTTTCTTTATGCAACAGGGCCACTGTTCTCGTGCTTTGGATCTTCTTGGTATTGGTCTTCTTTTTGTCCATCAAATCTGATTTCTTGGTCTAGGGATGCACACTAAATACTGAATTTAGTGGGCGTTTTAGGGGGAACCTAGTAGTTTCCAATGGGACACCTGCCTTTACGTGGCTACACCCACTACGGTGATCAGTTCCTGTGGGAAGGGTCTCTTCCCTATCCCTGATTGGCTAATTCCCTTCCATTTAAGATGGAGGAAAATTAAATGGAGTGTCCACCTCCCCGGCAACACCTTAGGGGTGGCGCATGCCAGGTGGGGCCACTCTTCCTACCCTTTGTGTAGTTTCACGCCTTTGCTCCCGCCTAAAGTGGGGGTGTGCAAAGGGGTTGACCATCTGCTGCTAGCAGCAGGCCTGGGGGTCGAGTTTCAAAGGCGGTAAGCCCTTTGAAGCTCGCTGCCAGGGCAGTGCACATTCCTGAGGGAGATGGTGTTAGCTCTTCCACCCAGGAAGGGCATTGTTCTACAAACCAGAGAGACAGACCTCTCCCCATGGGTTGTAGATTGGGTGTCTGGAGGTGGCAGGCTAAATAGAATCAGTCAGCAACCATGCCAGGGTAGTTAGCTTTTGCAAGAGGCACCTCTAAGGTGATCCCTGGGTACATTTAGGGATAAATCCAATACTGCATCATTCTGAGTTGTTTGATACCAAACAACCCAGGGTTCAGCGTGGCCATCATGTAGCTGGGAAACTCATGTTGACCAGTGTCCAGCACATGTATTAAAATGGCTTCTCTGTTCACTCACTATGTCCCAGGTTTGGCAAGGACACAGTGGGGGCATATTGCTCATGCAGCTATGCCCTCACATACAATATAGTGCACCCTACCTTAGGGCTGTAAGGCCTGCCAGAGGAGTGTCTTACCCATAGTTCATGCAGTGTATGGTGGACAGGTCACACAGGCAGTGTACCATGTTAAGTTTGTGTTTTAGGTTTGCACCAGTGCACCCAGGCTGCAATGGCAGTGCTGGGGACATCTGGATGCGTGGCCCTAGAGGGTGCCATAATCAGTGCTGCTGCCCTCAGGGGCCTACCCATAGTGCCCTTTGCCCTGGGTACCTAAGTACCTTTTAGTAGCGACTTATAGTGGTAACTAAAGGTGTATTCAATTGTGCCAAAGCATCACAACAGTTTTAATGGAAGAGCTCTGGCCCAGGGAACTTGGTTAGCAGGCGCCATGGGCACTACAAATTCTAGGCTACATCATACATCAGGCAAAAAGTGGGGGCTAACCATGTCAAGAAGAGGCCTTTTCTCACAGGCACGACCACCAAATCTAGTTCTGCACATGCCGGGTGTGTGTGCACGTAGGAGTGTTGCTGAGCGGATGTGTCTGGCAGGTTCATGGAAGTTTATGTGGCTGTTGAGGTGTGTGGGTGCAATGGCATATAAGGCTTTGTATGTATGTGTGGACTTTGAAGAGTGTTTACTTGTGGACTGGGGGCTAGTGGAGCTCTTTGAGGTGCTGGGTGATGTGAGTACGGGGTGGGACACTGAAGGTGAGCCTGACCACAGAGGTTTGTGTGGTCTGGAGTCTTCTGATCTCTTCCAGCACAGAGTGCATTGTCGTAGTCCTGTTTGCTGCTGATGGGCACTTTGGTGACCTTTTTGAGGGTGTTGGTCAGGAGCCATTTGAAGACCTGCTCGACCGTCTTGAGGGTGTCGAAGCAGGAGACAAGTACGTTCACTTGGCCGGTCATGGTGAGTTTGTTGTCGGTTACCATTCCGAGGCTCTTCGAGTGATTGCTGGGAGGGTTGTGTGTATTGTGATTTGTGTACTTTTTGCTATAACACCCACATGCACTTCTTATTAATTGATATACTAACATCTTGTTAAAGTGTTGTATCTTTATAGAAAGCCACAACTCACGCAGTATTCAGATGCTTATCACTGCAGTAGTAATTGCATTCTACTGTATCCCGACTCAACCCTACACAACCTCCTTTCAGCAAAGCCTTGTCTTGTCCACTTCTACCCTGAGAGCCAAGGAGACCTGGAAGGCCCCTTTCCTTCCTTCACTGATAGTGAACTCACAGCACTGGTGGGATGAAACACCAGCAGCCTCACCCAGGAGAGGTGGCGGTCCATTCCTTTAGGTGGGCTGCATTGTACACAGACTCCTGTGTAGTGATCAGTTCAGCAAAGGTGTCTTCAACTGCCGAACAAAACAACTTTTTCTGAACTTTTTTTTGTGCCACCCCCCGTTTTTTTCCCCAGAAGAATTTTCTCACAGGGATGATTTCTAGAAGAGGGCTCTGCTAGTATTTTTTTTTCTACAAGTCTGCTTTTACTGATTATTTTCTCCAGCACCGTTTTTTAAAAAGGTGCAAACTTTGTGAAGTTTACCAGGTATTTAAACAATTTACAAAAATCGAGTACGCAAAGCTGCACAACGTCACACCATGCAACACCTAAATCACTTTTGGCCTCTACCTGGCCACCTCCGAGGGACGCTCGCCCCTGGCTCTCATTCCCAGCGCAGGCAGCCTGTCTCCCCCGTGAGCTTTTACAAGCACATTTTTGTAATATTAAGAGAAATGACGGTAACGTGCACATGTTTTTACTTGAAAGGTGTTGAAACTGTTTCCCACGTATTTGCATTTCTAACATTCACGGGGTACATTGTTAATGCCTCACGAAGTTGGGCCTTGAATTGAAATCGATGTGTTATGGCACCGGGTGAAACAATGGCGCCCGGGCTAACATCCGCCGTGACTTGTCCTTCCTTAGACTTACGAGCGCAAGCCTTGTCAAATAAAGTGCTGAAAGGCATCTTTTCATGGGCTGCCAAGGGGTGCTGTGTGCGAGCCGTCAGCAGGGCTTAGGAGCATGGATCCTTCCTGCAAGAGGGCTCCCTGCTGAATAAAAGTACAGGCACCTACAAAAATAGAAAATCCCCTTTCAGGCTATTAGGACAGCGTCTGAAAGTGTCGGATTCTGTCTATAGGGCCAGGAACTTTCAAGTGTGAAAATCTAACTTATGGGGCACAGACTGGATGCGCTGCTCAGCAGCTCAGAAGTTACATTATGTTATTATTTAGGGGTGGGCGTAAAACTCAGCACGCCAGTGGAGTTTGCCGCTCTGCGTTCCACTTGGAGCGTGGAGTTCTGGCAAAGTTCCGCCAACCGCGGTGTAGTGGAGTTTTTTCTCACGTGTCACTTGCAAACCTTAAGTTGGCGGCGTCAGTGAGAATTTGCAACCCACAGTGTGATTTCCGGCCACTAGAATGACTCCCGGCAGGATTTCTCAAGGTGGACGATCAAGGCAGGTCGCAACCGTTCGCATTTAGAGAGCTGTCGGTCAAGTAGAAAGTCTACTCAAGAGGCAGAAAGAAGCAGTGTCATCTGGTGCCCGTGTGGTGCCGTTTGCAATGATTCAAGCTAGCCTGGCTGATGAGGAGTGATACCCCGAAACAAGTCCCAGGATGCTTGTTTCCAGTCCAGGGAGGACTTGGCCTGACAGATCAGGACGGGCTGTTCCCATGGGGAGCAGGGTCAAGACGGATTTGCATATGGCTGGGTCCAAACTGGAGTGGCGTGGTGAGTAAAAAATGATGGATATAGGTTCAGATTTGTGACCTTGGGTAAATGATTAACATTGTTCAGGATCCCGTCCATCATCTGTTCATTTTGCATTTTACTCAGCCAGGCTCCACTGGGGCCTTCAGTGAACATGTGGTATTGCTGTGTTCAGTGAGTTGAGCACCTGCAGAGATATACTGTGACATTATCAGTAGACTAACATAGGGCAGGGGTCACACCCTCCAGAACCATGCACGGGGCCCATCCCCCCAACAGGCCATGCTCTGAAAGTAAGTGCTTTTCTGTCTTCTGTAACATGTCAGTCAATACTCCGTAGGATACGCTGAACATTTCTTATAACAACAAATCAACACGTGTTCTGTGGGTATTTTATATCACTACTAATCAGTGCTGTGTTCCATGGTATAAGTTGCCTGATTACTGACAGCTTTCAGGTGTGAGACACACATTTAAATTAAATTAACCAAAGTTTTACCATAGAATGTGGGTATCCCCTTAAAGAAGGCGGAAACTGGTACCCAAGGAGAAAATTGTAAAATCGGCTCTGAGACTCTTAAACGAGGATGGCAGAGGTTGGTGACCCCCCTCGTCGACAGAGCTCCTTCCAGTCAGGTCAGAGGTCACAGGAAGGCCAGTGCCTCTACAGTGTCTGGCTGGGGGCTGACATCAGGCAGCCCTTCACTTTCACCCTATGTGGGCAGTGCAGGGATTTCCTCTCTATGAAACCCCTTGTTTGTGCTGGGACTGGAGGCTGTGGGGGCGGAGCTGACAGCCTCCAATCTTTCTGTGGGTGTTTTCAGGCCAGGGATTGAGCGAACCCTGCTCCAGGTCCGAGACATCCCAGCGGGCAGGCCTGCTGCATAGGGAAGCCATGACTCCAGGCACGAGCTGTATTAAAGCCGAGCGAACAGCTCAGGATGGCACTTTCCAGTGAGCTGTCCTCATGGCGTGTGGGTTTATAGAACATTATTAATACAGTTCAAACCACAAACCTTTTATGCAAAGGGGTTTACTTCTAACGTTACCGACCACAGAAGACGGAATCAGCCCCTCCCAGGATCCGACGCTCACTTCCAGCCTACATAAATATTTATTCTTTTATTGTAAACTTTGTAGAGCGCTTAAGTGCCACGTTAAGATGGCTCAGTGAGCTGAACATTCGCCGGTAACAAATGGAGGCCTTTTAGGTCAGGAGTTGGAATTGTCAAGGCGGATTCAGCCAGCCTGCTTTGGAGGTGGGAGCACTGAGCATCACACATTGTGTAATTGTAACATCTCATGTGTAATAGTAACATCTCATGTGTAATAGTGACATCTCATGTGTACAGTCACTGAAGGAAGTGAGGGGTGCACTGAGCATCATACATTGTGTAATAGTAACATCTCATGTGTAATAGTGACATCTCATGTGTACTGTCACTGCAGGAAGTGAGAGGTGCACTGAGCATCATACATTGTGTAATAGTAACATCTCATGTGTAATAGTAACATCTCATGTGTACAGTCACTGCAGGAAGTGAGGGGTGCACTGAGCATCTCACATTGTGTAATAGTAACATCTCATGTGTAATAGTAACATCTCATGTGTAATAGTGACATCTCATGTGTAATAGTGACATCATGTGTAATAGTGACATCTCATGTGTACTGTCACTGCAGGAAGTGAGGGGTTCACTGAGCATCATACATTGTGTAATAGTAACATCTCATGTGTAATAGTGACATGTCATGTGTACAGTCACTGCAGGAAGTGAGGGGTGCACTGAGCATCATACATTGTGTAATAGTAACATCTCATGTGTAATAGTGACATCTCATGTGTACTGTCACTGCAGGAAGTGAGAGGTGCACTGAGCATCATACATTGTGTAATAGTAACATCTCATGTGTAATAGTAACATCTCATGTGTACAGTGACTGCAGGAAGCGAGGGGGGTCTGGAAACTTCAGCCAGCCTTCTTCCAAGGTAGGTGCACTGAGCATCATACATTGTGTAATAGTAACATCTCATGTGTAACAGTAACATCTCATGTGTAATAGTAACATCTCATGTGTAATAGTAACATCTCATGTGTACAGTCACTGCAGGAAGTGAGGGGTGCACTGAGCATCTCACATTGTGTAATAGTAACATCTCATGTGTACAGTCACTGCAGGAAGTGAGGGGTTCACTGAGCATCATACATTGTGTAATAGTAACATCTCATGTGAAATAGTAACATCTCATGTGTAATAGTGACATCTCATGTGTAATAGTGACATCATGTGTAATAGTGACATCTCATGTGTACTGTCACTGCAGGAAGTGAGAGGTGCACTGAGCATCATACATTTTGTAGTAGTAACATCTCATGTGTAATAGTGACATCTCACGTGTACAGTAACTGCAGGAAGTCAGGGGGTCTGATAGCTTCAGCCAGCCTTCTTCCAAGGTAGGTGCACTGAGCATCATACATTGTGTAATAGTAACATCTCATGTGTAATAGTAACATCTCGCCTGTACAGTAACTACAGGAAGTGAGGGGTGCACTGAGCATCACACATTGTGTAATAGTAACATCTCGTGTACAGTCACTGCAGGAAGTAGGGGGGTCTGATAGCTTCAGCCAGCCTTCTTCCAAGGTGGGTGCACTGAGCATCATACATTGTGTAATAGTAACATCTCATGTGTAATAGTGACATCTCATGTGTAATAGTGACATCTCATGTGTAATAGTGACATCATGTGTAATAGTGACATCTCATGTGTACTGTCACTGCAGGAAGTGAGAGGTGCACTGAGCATCATACATTGTGTAATAGTAACATCTCATGTGTAATAGTGACATCTCACGTGTACAGTAACTGCAGGAAGTAGGGGGGGTCTGATAGCTTCAGCCAGCCTTCTTCCAAGGTAGGTGCACTGAGCATCATACATTGTGTAATAGTAACATCTCATGTGTAATAGTAACATCTCATGTGTACAGTAACTGCAGGAAGTGAGGGGTGCACTGAGCATCACACATTGTGTAATAGTAACATCTTGTGTACAGTCACTGCAGGAAGTAGGGGGGTCTGATAGCTTCAGCCAGCCTTCTTCCAAGGTGGGTGCACTGAGCATCATACATTGTGTAATAGTAACATCTCATGTGTAATAGTGACATCTCATGTGTAATAGTGACATCATGTGTAATAGTGACATCTCATGTGTACTGTCACTGCAGGAAGTGAGAGATGCACTGAGCATCATACATTGTGTAATAGTAAAATCTCACGTGTACAGTAACTGCAGGAAGTAGTGGGGTCTGATAGCTTCAGCCAGCCTTCTTCCAAGGTAGGTGCACTGAGCATCATACATTGTGTAATAGTAACATCTCATGTGTAATAGTAACATCTCGTGTACAGTCACTGCAGGAAGTAGGGGGGTCTGATAGCTTCAGCCAGCCTTCTTCCAAGGTGGGTGCACTGAGCATCATACATTGTGTAATAGTAACATCACATGTGTAATAGTGACATCTCATGTGTAATAGTGACATCTCATGTGTAATATGACATCATGTGTAATAGTGACATCTCATGTGTACTGTCACTGCAGGAAGTGAGAGGTGCACTGAGCATCATACATTCTGTAATAGTAACATCTCATGTGTAATAGTGACATCTCACGTGTACAGTAACTGCAGGAAGTAGGGGGGTCTGATAGCTTCAGCCAGCCTTCTTCCAAGGTAGGTGCACTGAGCATCATACATTGTGTAATAGTAACATCTCATGTGTAATAGTAACATCTCACGTGTACAGTAACTGCAGGAAGTGAGGGGTGCACTGAGCATCACACATTGTGTAATAGTAACATCTCGTGTACAGTCACTGCAGGAAGTAGGGGGGGTCTGATAGCTTCAGCCAGCCTTCTTCCAAGATAGGTGCACTGAGCATCATACATTGTGTAATAGTAACATCTCATGTGTAATAGTAACATCTCACATGTACAGTAACTACAGGAAGTGAGGGGTGCACTGAGCATCACACATTGTGTAATAGTAATATCTCATGTGTAATAGTGACATCTCATGTGTAATAGTGACATCATGTGTAATAGTGACATCTCACGTGTACAGTAACTGCAGGAAGTGAGGGGTGCACTGAGCATCACACATTGTGTAATAGTAACATCTCATGTGTAATAGTAACATCTCATGTGTACAGTGACTGCAGGAAGCGAGGGGGGTCTGGAAACTTCAGCCAGCCTTCTTCCAAGGTAGGTGCACTGAGCATCACACATTGTGTAACAGTAACATCTCATGAGTACAGTCACTGCAGGAAGTAGGGGGATCTGATAGCTTTTATTACACTGGGCATTTCCCCAGTGCTTAATATGTAAAAAAAAAAAAATAATAATAAGTGCCAGGGTCCTCGCCAGGATGCCACTGCAGCTTACACCAACCATTGCCCCTGCCAGCCCTGTCAATGTCAGTACCAACTCCACCTCTGACCATCACACTCCTACAAGTGTGACAATACAGAGTATTCCAGGCCCCCCGAAGCTATAGGAATGGCTTTGATGCAGGTATTAGTTGTTTTAAAGTATCTTGTATTATTAAACAACTGTTGCTCTGCCCAGCTATTGCTGTCTTAAATTTGTTTTTTTGTCTCTGCCTGTTCTTCCCGACCAGCTTTGATCATGTACGGGTCTCACCTAGTTGAAGAAGTAAGATTTCAAGAAAGTCAGCACTACACACGTTGCATCACTCATAACTTTTCTCGATGCATCTTTTAATCCGGCCCGGTTATGGGTGTGCACTTGTCTTGCCCATAAGATTGAGCTAGATTCCAAGGTAGTCTCTAAACCACATGCTGGACTGGACTTTTCTGGCTGTGCCTCTTCAAAGAGACTATCTTAGCGCAGGTCCTGCTTGCTCTTAGTAGCTTGAATCTGACTCCAAGGTGGTCATCATACTACCTGTTGTGTTATCGGTAGCATTTTATGTCTGTGCTTATTCATCGAGCCTTGGTTCAGTTGAGTCCTAGCCTCTCCTCAAGATGAAGATTTAGGTCCCACCTACCTGACCAGTCACATCACCTTCCACTAACCAGCCCCTCCGCTCCGCGGGACTCCTACTCACACATCCCACACATAGACATACCCAGAGCAGGAGGACAGCTGTTCTCTCACATTGGTCCTAATTTGTGGAACAGCCTCCCACTCCACATCACAGCCTCCTCCTCTCTCATTGAGAAGGAAGAGCTGAAGACACAGCTTTTCAATGAACTGACCTAACTTAGGCAGTGCTATGCACACACCTACTCAACGCGAGGACACCCTGGCAGGTGACAGTGCGCTAAATACACATACGATAAGACAAGACAACATAACGCAAGACAAAGCAACATAAGACAAGACAACATAACACAAGACAAGGCAACATAACACAAGACAAGACAACATAAGACAAGACAACATAACACAAGACAAGGCAACATAAGACAAGACAACATAACACAAGACAAGGCAACATAAGAGAAGACAACATAACACAAGACAAGGCAACATAAGACAAGACATAAGAGAAGACAAGATAACACAGAACAACACAAGACAAGACAACATATCACA
Organism: Pleurodeles waltl; assembly: GCF_031143425.1. Taxonomy (NCBI): domain Eukaryota; kingdom Metazoa; phylum Chordata; class Amphibia; order Caudata; family Salamandridae; genus Pleurodeles; species Pleurodeles waltl. The sequence continues at coordinate 53,216,748 of NC_090438.1, forward strand.
AGACAAGGCAACATAAGACAAGACAACATAACACAAGACAAGGCAACATCAGACAAGACAGCATAAGATAAGACAAGATAATACAGAACAACACAAGACAAGATAACATAGCACAAGACAACACAAGACAAGACAACATAAGACAAGACAAGATAACACAAGACAAAATAACACTAAACAAGACAACACAAGATAACACAAGGCAACACAAGACAAGATAGCACAAGACAAAACAAGACAAGATAGCATAAGATAACACAAGACACGATAACAGAAGACACGATAACAGAAGACAACACAAGACAAGATAACACGACAACACAAGACAAGGTAGCACAAAACAACACAAGACAGCACAAAATAACACAAGACAAGATAGCACAGGACTTACAAGACAAGATAACAAAACAGAAGAGAAGATAACATAACACAATATAACACAACAAACACAAGAAACATCACATAGCACAAGATAACACAAAACACAGAAGAAACATAATGTAACACAATATAACACAAGAAACATAATATAACAGAAAACCATAACAACATAACACAAGAAACATAACACAATGTAACACAAGAAACATAGCACAGCATATCACAAGAAACATAACATGACATGAAGTCAGAATCCAAAATGGCCGCCGCTGCGCTCTCTGGGCTGCACCCGGCACCATGCAGGCCGGATTGGGGTGTGAAGGTAAACAGGAATAAGATGAATGACCCTTGGCCCCCCAGACCACCACCGTCTCTGTCTCAAACTCCGCAGGGCAGAGCCCTAAGGAAAGCCCCTTTGGACCCTTTTCCCGCCAGAAAAGCCAACCTCTTGAGCACAGGCAGGAACATTACTCAGGCAATCTTCTACAAACTTCTCCTCTGCCGAGCTCTCTTTAAGCCGGCACTTAGCACTACAAGCCTTTGTACTTGACCCCGTGCTTAGGCGCTCTCTCCTTGACACCCCCTCTCATCCGCCCCACCCTGCCCCAGCCTCTCTGATTAATGTCTATTTACTTCAGCTTTTCCCCATCTCGCACTCCAGATCATAAATTTCCTTGAGCTTGTGTGTACAAAGAACATCATAAAAAGCTGCAGCGAGTGAAATTCCACGAGCGATTGCGGGACGATAAGGCTCATTTTCACACACTGGGCTCCCACTGTTTACATCTGGCAGGTGGGGGGCGCCCTGCCATCTTAGAAATATGCTCATATACCTAATGACTCACGCGCGCTCTTGCCAGGGAATATTCTTGTTCAGACTTTTAGGCCTTAGAAATATCACAGAGAGACTTTCTCAGATATATATACAATTCGTGTAAAATACGCCCTTAATTGACATCTATTTTTACTTAAGGCACAATTCGTGGCCCAATTTTGTAGCATAAACATCGTTAATTATTTAATTTAGTTTTTTCTGTGTTTTATATCGTGCCAACATGCTGCTTTCAAACAATCTCGAGTATGATGCAATATAATGTTGTTTTTTTGTTTATTCATTCATTGTGTGGGTTTTTTTGTTTCTTTTTTAAGTAGAAAGTTCTCTCACAGTGTTGTGATTGTAGGAAGGCTCTTAGCTTTCTGAGCTAAGTCCAAATGCGTCCACCGGGACATTCTTAGTGACACAATCCATTTAGTGTAAAAAGCCATTTATTTAGGACAGGATTGTGACATAATACATAACCTTAAACTTTCAACGAAACCCAACTTTAGGAAACCCACCCTTTAACACTTCCTCGCTCATCCTTTTACTCAAACCCTGCATTTTTCGCTTCCATTCCCCCACACATTCCCCTTTTTCCTTTCATGCTTCAGGCATCCCCCACACTCTGATCCTTCACCTGCTTGTTTTTCCCCCTGGAAGGGTGGCTAAGCCTGCATCTGACTCTCCACCCTCCCCCATCTACTGCCACCCAGCACAAACCCAATTGGCGTTTTGCTGCCCCACCAAGAAAAAACAGTACTGCAACCTGACTTCCTTACACCTGTTCTCTGAGCCACATCTGCTCACCCCACAAGTCTCCAACTAGGAGCCTAAGATCTGTCAGTTAATAAGCATTTCCCAATTCAGACAGGTGCACACCATCCGCCCTGAAAAGTGCTTCATCCTGCTCTGTGATGTCCTGGTGCTTTAAAACTTTAATATCATGGGCCCAACAGAAAACCCTCATAGCTCGATTAATTATTCTTTGAGCCCGCTCCATGGCTCCCTGTTTGATAGCCCCTCTCCATGTTCGTCGAAGCACAAACTCAGTCCAAACCAAGCATGTGCTGTGTAACTTCTGCTTAAGCATCTCCAAGTCTCTCTGCATGTGTTGCAGTAGTGTAAGCCCCGACAGTTTCACAAGACCATTTTCCCCCAGATGAATCAACAGCAGATCAGGACAACCCCAATTCGGCAAACTAGAAGTTATGAAAGGAGCAGATTTCCCCACCTCCTGCCACTTTTTCCCCACAAAAAAACTTCCTGCTGGTTACTAGGCAGTCCCAATGCCCGTCCGTAAATCTGCTTCTCCGCAAATTTCGCTGCCCAATGGATAAACGAATGGCCGACCAGCCATGTGACCATCTTGTCCTTCCGTGGACCGGACACACATCCTGTAAAGCAAACAAACTGTAATATCGGTCTTTACAAATGTTCCCAGACCCCAAAACCCAACATACTCCCTGCACTGACAGAAACTGCTGCAAGACTGGTCGTAACATCCTCAGGCCTCACATAACGCTCGCGGCATCTAGACTTCCATCTCCGTATACTCCTGATCTTCACCCAGTCCCAACCTAAATGTGCCGCAGCAGTAGCTGCCCCAATTCGGAATGAATGCATGCCAAAATCAAGAGCTTGGCGGCCCGTACGCCGTAAAGCCACCATTAAGACTTGCAAGAGCTGGAAGGCCGTAAGCTTAGCACCAGACTTATGTGTAAAAGCCCCTTTCTCTCTTGAATCCCCCCGCACACTCCGGAAACTCATCCATTCCAAAACCGGACATGCCACAACGTTACCATCTTTCTCCAACCACACCCATTTTCCTTTCCCTAGCTGATCAGTCTTGGAGCGTCTGAGCCAGATGCCCAAACGCTCCCTGTTAGAAATGGGGTCTTTGGTTGACAGTCAGGTTACCCCCTGTTCAAGCAAGGACCCTCACTCTAGTCAGGGTAAAAGAGAATCACCCTCAGCTAACCCCTGCTTACCCCCTTGGTAGCTTGGCAGAGCAGTAGGCTTAACTTCAGAGCGCTAGGTGTAAAGTATTTGTACCAACACACACAGTAACTTAATGAAAACACTACAAAATGACACAACACCGGTTTAGAAAAATAGGAAATATTTATCTATACAAAACAAGACCAAAACGAAAAAAATCCGACATACACAAGTCAAGTTATGAATTTTTAAAGATTAAACTCAAAAATAGCGCTTAGAAACAAAAATGCTTCGATGAGATGTTAACACGGCGTCGTGAGGGAGTCGTTCCCAACAAGCCGACACCAGCGGCGCCGGACATGGAGTCGTGTAGACCCCCAAGTACAGTACCTTTGGTGAAGAATGAAAACAAACCGATGCGCGAAGTCGGGGATTGCGGCGTCTGTGCGAAACGTTGAATCCGTGCACTTCGAGCGGCGTCGGTCACGCCGTGTTGCGGCGACTTCCACGGAGTCGCGGACTTCAGCGTGGCTGCTGCAGCGTCGGGCCTGCGAAGAGCGTCGCGTTCCAGCGAAGGTCACGTCGTCAGGTGCATGCGGCGTTACCGGATTTAGCAGCGGAGTCGGTCCGGAGTCGTCCGAAGTCGATTTCCTTGGATTTCCACCAGCTTTCCTTTCAAGGGCCCAGGAACTGGATAGGGCACCACTTGTCAGAGCAGGAGTCTCTCCAGAGACTACAGGTGCTGGCAGAGAGAAGTCTTTGCTGTCCCTGAGACTTCAAACAACAGGAGGCAAGCTCTAACTCAAGCCCTTGGAGATTTCTTCACAAGATGGAAGGCACACAAAGTCCAGTCTTTGCCCTCTTACTCTGGCAGAAGCAGCACTGCAGGAAAGCTCCACAAAGCACAGGCAGGGCAGCACTTCTTCCTCAGCTATCAGCTCTTCTCCAGGCAGAGGTTCCTCTTGGTTCCAGAAGTGTTTCTAAAGTCTGTAGATTTGGGTGCCCTTCTTATACCCATTTTAGTCTTTGAAGTCACCTTTCTTCAACGGGGACTCACACCTACTTGTGAAATCCTGCCTTGCCCAGGCAAGGCCTCAGACACACACCAGGGGGTTGGAGCCGGCATTGTCAGAGGCAGGCACAGTCCTTTCAGATGAGAGTGACCACTCCACCCCTCCCTCCTAGCAGAGATGGCTAATCGGGAAATGCAGGTTACACCCCAGCCCCCTTTGTGTCACTGTCTAGTGCAAGGTGAAAAACAACCCAACTGTCAAACTGACCCAGACAGGGAATCCACAAACAAGGCAGAGTCACAGAATGGTTTAAGCAAGAAAATGCTCACTTTCTAAAAGTGGCATTTTCAAACGCACAGTCTTAAAATCAACTTTACTAAAAGATGTATTTTTAAATTGTGAGTTCAGGGACCCCAAACTCCACATGTCCATCTACTCTCTAGGGGAATCTACACTTTAATCATATTTAAAGGTAGCCCCCATGTTATCCTATGAGAGAGACAGGCCTTGCAACAGTGAAAAACAAAGTTGGCAGTATTTCACTGTCAGGACATATAAACCACATTACTATATGTCCTACCTTATCCATACACTGCACCCTGCCCTTGGGGCTACCTAGGGCCTACCTTAGGGGTGCCTTACATGTAAGAAAAGGGAAGGTTTAGGCCTGGCAAGTGGGTACACTTGCCAAGTCGAATTTACAGTGTAAAAATACACACACAGACACTGCAGTGGCAGGTCTGAGACATGATTACAGAGCTACTTATGTGGGTGACACAACCAGTGCTGCAGGCCCACTAGTAGCATTTGATTTACAGGCCCTGGCACCTCTAGTGCACCTTACTAGGGACTTACTAGTAAATAAAATATGCCAATCATGGATAAACCAATTACATACAATTTACACAGAGAGCATATGCACTTTAGCACTGGTTAGCAGTGGTAAAGTGCTCAGAGTTGAAAAGCCAACAGCAACAGGTCAGAAAAAAAATAGGAGGCAGGAGTCAAAAAGACTGGGGATGACCCTGCATAAGCAAAAGTCCAACACGACCCCCTACCAGCCTAAAGCCAGGGGAGAACAATCAATACCTTGATGTACTTCCCTGATTGGGGCGATAGAACAAGGACCCAGGCCCACAACAGCAGGGGCATGTTCCAGTTCTACGCCTTCCTGACTCCAGTTGGATCCCTCTGTCCATACTCTCAGGGCCCACTAAGTTAACCCATGGGGAACCCTTCTCCACATCTGCAGACACCATCTGTGCAGCACCTAACTTTACTTTGCTCACAGATGTATCCCACTGGGCAGATAGTACCACCAGGGCCAACACAGTGGTGTTGCCCACTCCACCCCCGGGGTGTGACTCTCGCCCCCCCCCCCCCCCCCCCCCCCCCCCCAGGGGCAACTCTGTCCACCAGGACAGCAAGCCACGGTGGCCCCGGACAACTGTCAGGGATGAGAGCCCGACCTCAGGCCTCTCCAACCACTGTGACTGCGGAGACTGGGGGGCGGTAGCCCCAGGTGCCTGACACCCTTTGACCACTCTCTCTTCCACCAGGTCAGGGATGACAACCTGACCCTGGTCCTCCCCTCTGGGGCTCTGTACCCTCCCTGCAGAAGCGGCACCCCCAGAGTCAAAAACTGTCAGGGTGCTTGTAGAAGCAGTCCTGCACAATTCTTCCACCAGTGCAGGGCTGGTAACCTGCAACTGGTCCGCCAACCTGGGGTCTGTACCTTCAGGTTGGGCCAGGGGTGAGGCTTCCCTCCTCCTGCCCTCCCTTCTGGGGTCCTGCACCCCCCAACTCGGAGTGGCCCCCTCAGAAGACAACATGGGATGGGCACTGTTAGCAGTAGCCCCTTCCTCCAGGTCAGGGGGGACACCCTGAACCTGATCCTCCAGTCCAGGGACTGTACCCACAGACTGGACCACCGCCTGGCAACCCAGGACTTCCTGGGGGGCATACCTACCCCCCACCAGGTCAGAGTTTACCCTCTGAACCTGGTCATCCAACCCAGAGTCACCGCCCTGCGGTTGAACCACTGCCTGGCACACCAGGATTTCCTTGGGAGCACACTTACCCCCCATCAGGTCAGAGTTTACCCCCTGAACCTGATCATTTAACCCAGAGTCACCACCCTGCGGTTGAACCTTTGCCTGGCACACCAGGACTTCCAGGGGGGCACACTTACCCCCCTCAAGGGACACACTGTCCCCAAGGGCCACACAAGAGTCTGGCTGGCGCAGGTCCCCTGACCTCTGCCCATCTGACAGAGTCTGGATTCCCCCCAGCCCAGAAATGGTCTCACCAAGGTCATTCCTGGGGGGCTCTGCTCTCAGAGCTGACCCCTGACCCTCCAGGTTCTCCACTGGGGTCCGCAACCCCCTCTCAACCCTCTGTCTGGACTTCTGCACCCCCTCACTAGGAGTGGTACTGCCAGACACCAGAACTGGTGGGACGCTGGCTACAGCCGCCCCCCAAGTTCTCCTGACACTGTGGGATCTCCCTCAACAGATGGCCCTATGGTACAGGCTAGGCTCCCCTCCTGGTGTTCCCTCATGGAACCCTCCAGGACCTGGGACTGGATCTCGGGCACCTTGGACCTCAGCCCATCCCCATTCCCTCTCCTCAGAGACTGGACATGGGGTCCCTCACCCATCCCACTACACTGGGACCTACCTGGGACACTACAATCCTTCCCTACCTCACCTGGTTGGGAAATACCTAGACCACTCCTCTCAGGAGCCCCCCCAAATGCCTCTTCAGACTCTCTGGTATTCACCAAGAGGTCTGCCTCCATTGTAAGCTCCCTGGGGTCAGAGAACTCACACTCCACCTGGTGTTGGCGTAGCTCTGGAAAATAAGGACTAGACATATGCTCTCCAGCAATTACATCACTCAGCCCCTTACATGAATTAACCAAAGTACCCTTCACCCAACCATCCAGTGACTCTGCTTTGGAAAAGCACCCCACATCACCCTCCTGAGACTGGTGAGACAGTACCTGACTGTCCCTGACACTCAACTTACACTCTTCTGGGATGTCTTCACACTCCATAACCAGGACTTCTACCTTGGGGGAACCCCTCTCCCTGTCACTCTCACCTAGAGTCAGTATAGTGTCCCTCCCACCAGTAGGAATATGACTCCCCATGCCAGTTCCCAAATCCACCTCAGGAACCCTGTGCATCACTGGAGCTATCATATACCCCTGAACCTCCTGGCGTGTGTTAACTCCCGCCTTCAAGTAGGACACCACATCTCTGGGCATGTGCACTTCTTCAGCAGTACTGGATACAAGATTTTTGCTGCCACCATCAGAACTGGGCTCAGCCCTCATGGCCTCCAGCTTCAGCTCTTCACAGCTCAGCTCTTGAGCTGTAATCCTTTCTTTTTCCAGGACTAAGGCTCTCTTCTCCTCAGCCCTCTCAAGCTCTGCATCTAGCTCTTCCAGACTCCGGATTCGAGCTAGGAGCCAATCATCTCTTTCTGTTCCCTCCTCAGGGCCACTGCCCTCCTCCTCAGAGTAGTCCTCCTCCTCAGAGTAGTTATCCTCCTCAGACTCATTTGGTGGTGTTGCCTGAAAACGTTTCAATTCATACTGAAACAGGGCTGACTCAAGATCCTCCCTTCTGGATTTCTTGTTCACAGCCAGTCCCCTTTCCATGCAGAATGCTTTAAGCTGCCACTTTTTATACATAAATAGGTGCCAGAAATTGACTTCCATTCTGCAAAGGCTTCACAACCAAAAACCAAAGTCCAAAAATATTAGCAATACTTCCAGGAGGACATCAGAGAACAAAAAGCAGAATCACAAGACAAGTAGTATGTGGTCACGTAGTGGTCTGAACTCAAAACAGCAGTGTACACTTAATCACTGTATGTCGAGTACAAATACAAGTCCAAATCCCAACCGCTGATCACCAAAGTTAGAAATGGGGTCTTTGGTTGACAGTCAGGTTACCCCCTGTTCAAGCAAGGACCCTCACTCTAGTCAGGGTAAAAGAGAATCACCCTCAGCTAACCCCTGCTTACCCCCTTGGTAGCTTGGCAGAGCAGTAGGCTTAACTTCAGAGCGCTAGGTGTAAAGTATTTGTACCAATACACACAGTAACTTAATGAAAACACTACAAAATGACACAACACCGGTTTAGAAAAATAGGAAATATCTATCTAAACAAAACAAGACCAAAACGACAAAAATCCGACATACACAAGTCAAGTTATGAATTTTTAAAGATTAAACTCAAAAATAGAGCTTAGAAACAAAAATGCTTCGATGAGATGTTAACACGGCGTCGTGACGGAGTCGTTCCCAACAAGCCGACACCAGCGGCACCGGACACGGAGTCGTGTAGACCCCCAAGTACAGTACCTTTGGTGAAGAATGAAAACAAGCCGATGCGCAAAGTCGGGGATCGCGGCGTCTGTGCGAAACGTTGAATCCGTGCACTTCGAGCGGCGTCGGTCACGCCGTGGTGTGGCGACTTCCACGGAGTCGCAGACTTCAGCGTGGCTGCTGCAGCGTCGGGCCTGCGAAGAGCGTCGCGTTCCAGCGAAGGTCACGGCGTCAGGCGCAGGCGCCGTTACTGGATTCAGTAGCGGCGTCGGTCCGGAGTCGTCCGAAGTCGATTTCCTTGGATTTCCACCAGCTTTCCTTTCAAGGGCCCAGGAATTGGATAGGGCACCACTTGTCAGAGCAGGAGTCTCTCCAGAGACTCCAGGTCCTGGCAGAGAGAAGTCTTTGCTGTCCCTGAGACTTCAAACAACAGGAGGCAAGCTCTAACTCAAGCCCTTGGAGATTTCTTCACAAGATGGAAGGCACACAAAGTCCAGTCTTTGCCCTCTTACTCTGGCAGAAGCAGCACTGCAGGAAAGCTTCACAAAGCACAGTCACAGGCAGGGCAGCACTTCTTCCTCAGCTATCAGCTCTTCTCCAGGCAGAGGTTCCTCTTGGTTCCAGAAGTGTTTCTAAAGTCTGTAGATTTGGGTGCCCTTCTTATACCCATTTTAGTCTTTGAAGTCACCTTTCTTCAAAGGGGACTCACACCTACTTGTGAAATCCTGCCTTGCCCAGGCAAGGCCTCAGACACACACCAGGGGGTTGGAGCCGGCATTGTCAGAGGCAGGCACAGTCCTTTCAGATGAGAGTGACCACTCCACCCCTCCCTCCTAGCAGAGATGGCTAATCGGGAAATGCAGGTTACACCCCAGCCCCCTTTGTGTCACTGTCTAGTGCGAGGTGAAAAACAACCCAACTGTCAAACTGACCCAGACAGGGAACCCACAAACAAGGCAGTCACAGAATGGTTTAAGCAAGAAAATGCTCACTTTCTAAAAGTGGCATTTTCAAACGCACAATCTTAAAATCAACTTTACTAAAAGATGTATTTTTAAATTGTGAGTTCAGGGACCCCAAACTCCACATTTCCATCTACTCTCTAGGGGAATCTACACTTTAATCATATTTAAAGGTAGCCCCCATGTTATCCTATGAGAGAGACAGGCCTTGCAACAGTGAAAGACGAAGTTGGCAGTATTTCACTGTCAGGACATATAAACCACATTACTATATGTCCTACCTTATCCATACACTGCACCCTGCCCTTGGGGCTACCTAGGGCCTACCTTAGGGGTGCCTTACATGTAAGAAAAGAGAAGGTTTCGGCCTGGCAAGTGGGTACACTTGCCAAGTCAAATGTACAGTGTAAAAATACACACACAGACACTGCAGTGGCAGGTCTGAGACATGATTACAGAGCTACTTATGTGGGTGGCACAACCAGTGCTGCAGGCCCACTAGTAGCATTTGATTTACAGGCCCTGGCACCTCTAGTGCACCTCACTAGGGACTTACTAGTAAATCAAATATTCGAATCATGGATAAACCAATTACATACAATTTACACGGAGAGCATATGCACTTTAGCACTGGTTAGCAGTGGTAAAGTGCTCAGAGTTGAAAAGCCAACGGCAACAGGTCAGAAAAAAATAGGAGGCAGGAGGCAAAAAGACTGGGGATGACCCTGCATAAGCAAAAGTCCAACACTCGCCATGCAGACAAACTTCCCCATCCTTCATACCTACCGCTCGTCCTACCCCCAAAAGCTCAGACACTCTAAAAGTGCCAAAAAACATCCACACCATGCATAAACGGAAAAGCGCCAACTCGTAATCATTTACACAACACACAGGCAAAACATGCAATAATTCAAGCAACAATTCAAACGTAATGGGTTCCCTGGCCGCCCTAACCGAACCTACTCTGACCCTACTCCAACCTTTCAACATCTTCCCCCAACAAATCATCCTTAGCTGGATCACAGCCAAAAAACAGCTGTCCGTAAAAGGAGACCCCTGCCAATCTGCCACCAATGGTGGCGGGCAACAGAACTTTTTGTATCAGGAAAAGCACAAAGCGCAACGCACGCAGCTCAAGCTCTGTAGCAGTCTGTAACCAAAAATTGCCTGATAAATTCTCAAAGGACTGAAAATCCAACCATGCTAGTTGGTAACTCCGCCGGGTGGATTCAGCTAAAGATATCTCCACCAGCCCAGTGATCACCACGCCCCCCACTCCCAAATGTTTGCCTGGACCGTAGTCTTGTTCCACTCTGCTCCTGGTGCCAGGCTGCGAAAACTTTGCCACTGTGAATGAGACAGGGAATCTGTAATCTCGTCGTATACCCCAGGTATGTGCGAAGCTTTGAAAACAACATTTAGTGACAAGCATCTAAGCATGCATTGCCACAATAGACATGACACCCTGAGATCTTTTGTTCTCTGCCTGTTTGCTAACTCAACAACTGTCATGTTGTCAACATGAAAAACCACAGTCCTATTTGCAAGCTTGTGACCCCATACCACCAATGCCACCAGGAGCGGAAAAAAATTAAAAAACGCAATGCTCCTCCTCCCCTGCTGCAACCATTGCCGTTGCCATGACTCTGCGCACTACCTTCCATCCCAAAAAAGCCCAAAACCAGTCGCTCCCGCTGCATCCCAGAAAATCTGCACCTGCCAAACTGTGTCCTCTTCACAGAAAAAAACATAGAGGTAACATTAAACTGTGTCAAAAAGGTTTCCCACACCCTGATATCCTTTCTCAAACCTACCGACACACGTATCCTGTGGTGTGGAAGTACCACTCCAGATATAGCTAAACCTAACCACCTACAGAAAGTCCTACTCCCCCGAACTACCCTGCAAGCGAAGTTGAGGTAACCCAACAGCTTCTGTGCTGTGCGTAGGTCAATCTAATGCAATACACGCACACGTCTCAAGAACTCCAACATTTCAGCCAATTTAGCCGCTGGCAATCTAGCGACCAGAGCGTCTGCATCCAGCTCAATGCCCAGAAAAGTCAGCACACAATGTGGTCCCTCCGTTTTTTTGGGAGCCAAAGGCACCCCAACCTGTTGAGACAAACCCTGAAAGGAAACCAGGGCCCTCCCACAATCCCCAGATCCTGCTGTTCCTACAAAAAGGAAATCATCCAGGTAATGAGTCACCGCACAATGCCCACTTATTTTGACAAAAACCCACTGTAAAAAGGTGCTGAATGCTTCAAAAAGCGCACATGACATGGTGCAACCCATCGGGAGATCTCTGTCAACATAGATTGCCCCACCAAATTGCATACCCAACAGATCAAAATCATCTGGGTGTATCAGCAGCAGCCGGAAAGCTGATTGGATGTCCTATTTTGCCAACTCCGCTCCTTTGCCCGCACCCCCGGACCAATTTGATAGCATCGTCCACAGATGCCTACACCACTTTAGTATCTTCCGGTGCAATGAAATCATAAACCTACGCACCCTCCGGCCATGAGAAATGATGAATCAGGCGAAACTCACCTGCCACCTTTTTTGGTACCACGCCCAAAGGGGAGATCATAAGGTCCCTAGTTGGCCACTCATAGAAAGGGCCCGAAATTCTGCCCAAAGACACTACCTTAGCCAATTTATCCCTCACTACGTGTGGCATCTCTCTGGCAGACCGCAAATTGTCTGCCCTCCTCCTCATTCTTGGACCCTGGTAACTTACCCGGAAACATTTCTGAAAACCCCACGCTATCTTACAAGCCATGGCCTCATCCGGGTAGCTGTTGCGCAGGTTAGAAGAGCCTCCAGCCTAATTGGCATAGGAGCCCTTTGGCGCAGGAGCACCCTGCATGCCTCTTCCTTCGGACGCTCTCCATTGCTCAGCTGGGCTAGAGAGGGGAAAACATGCGTGACCGGCTGACGACACCCGCATTTGGAGAAATCGTGTTTAAATTTGCAGGACTGCCTGGAACAAAAGCCTTTATTGAAGTTCCAACAGGCTCCTGTCATGGGTACTGGGGTCCGTTGACCGGGCCTGAAACGGCTTGTAGACCACTAGCGGGCCACTCGCGGTGCGTGTAGACGCCGTGGATTGTGACAATGCCATCCACTGCATCCTCAACTCTGGATCTACATCCCCCCATGGCTTATCAGGATTTACACTCACTCTTCCCCTAAACTCCTCGTCATAGCTCAACCAAGCGAAGCCCCCGAAATGCATCTGGGCTTTCCGTATAATGTCCATGTATTTAAAGAGAGCTATGGCCCTGTCTGGGAACTTTTCACAGTATATACTTGCAAAAATCAAAAATGCTGAAGTCCATAGTAATGGGGACTCTCGGCCTATGAGCCAACTCCCACTCTTCCTCATCAGAGCCCTCCTTGGCTTGTATATACCTATGTAAAAGCTTAAAGACATCTACATACTCATGCGTCCATATCCTAGCTTTTGTTTTGTCCGCTACATGAGAGCCCAGCGGCATAGCCAAACCCATACATGGAAGCCGCTATTTGTGCCCCCCCTTCCTTGTCCTCAGACCCTAGAGCCTCTCCAGCTGCCTTGTCTCCAGACTCGCTCCCAGCTGACGCACCTGCGCCCTTATTCTTTGTACTGTCACCGGCCTGCGTGGCCCCGTCAGCAAGTGTGTAATGAATCTCCTACCCCAATAGACTTATGTGTACTGGCCCCACAGGAGCCTGAACAGTCCCCCCACACCGACCACCATTCACCCTTACCTTTTCCTCGTGTCACCAAAGGGCGTGAACCCTTACGTGCCCCCGACCACGTGCCAGCCCTTGCCGCACCTCTTGTGGTTCGCCACCAGCCATGTGATCCTGCAAGATAGAAACAGAAAAAGGGGTTGCGCCGCTCCTGCGCCCTCTCCCCCTCCCTTTGCTGCTGCTCACCTCAGCCTCACGAATCTCCCCGTCCCCCCACTCATCCATCTCTTCATCATAATCGAGTTCCACCACATTCTCCTCATCCATCTCCCATCTGCTGTCAACACCACCACTCATCAGCACATTGTTAGACAAATTCTCAGTGAGACCCGCATGGCGCACTCCATCTCTGTGCTGTCACCGATCCTGCGTCGTAGAGAAGGCCACCAAAGGCCCCTCTAGTGCTTCCGACCAATGTGCTGAGGCCGTGTTGCGCCCCGTTGGCATCACCTTCTTTCTGCCAGTCTCAACCACTGGCATTGACTCTCCGCGCCCTTCATGGCCGTGTGCGCCACTCATGCTCATCACGCTGCCAGACCATTTGGCTGCACAGGCCTAATGAACCCTCCCCACCTCTACCTGCGGTACCCAAACCCAGCTGCCCCTCCCTGGTGCCTGGATCGGAGGTTCCAAACCCTCCACTAATTCAGCTGCCCTGTTTAGCTGCCTGCCCTTCGACCATGCCCCATCCCTGTCCTTACACAACTGGGCCCACCTCTCCTCTGTCTCTGCCACAATACGCCACTGTTCCTGAATTCTAGCCTCTAGGTCCCATGCCTCACCCAGGTCCAACCTGCTGTGCCTGGGCCCACTCACCTCTACCCCCTCTTGCCCCACACCATGCACTCCCCCAGCCTTCTCTGCTTGCCCATTCCCTGCCTTAAATGGGGCAATCGCTCCCACTCCCTCCTGCCCCCCGGCCTTGACTGGCCCACCCCCTTTCTTGCTAGCACTCTTGCCCTTCTTCTTCAGTTGAGGCCCCCACTCTTACCCATAAATGTGCCACCTCTGGGAAAGGAAAGGTCCAAGGGGGCGATATCTACACTGGGCCCTGCTTCTTCCTGCCCCCCATTATCTCCTATCTGAAGAGGCTCAGTGATTATCAGCTGCCCCTCGTGGCCCAACTTGCCCCCATCTTTGTGGGCCCCAACCCCAGCATCCACCACTGTTTCCCCCTGCCCTGTCTCATCTTGTAAATGTGGCCCCAAGGAGGTTGATGCGCTGCGCGCCCACCCCAGCTGTTTTCTTGGGCTTTTTCACCTTTTCAGGTGAAACACAAGCGGCTACAGCAGCCGCTACACGACCTGACACGCTGCGCGTCGGGCGCATCATGCCGACCCGGGCCTGGTCAAGGACACCAGGCCTGAGCAAGTCGGCTCGGCCGGCTTTGCCTAAAACACGAAACGCGGCCCTAACTGCCTCCGCATCGTGGCTTGTTGCCATGACGCCGAAGGCAAAACACAGAATAAACGCACTTGCCTGCTAAAATTAGATCTCCCCCATGGGACCAACCAAATTCCTGCCCGCACGATGATCAGTGTGGAAAAAGGCCGGTCCTTCCCTCAGAGCCCTTTTAAACCCCCTCCCCAGTCCTGCCCCCACTTACTTACCTGCCAATCCTGTCTCACCGCATCACTTCCCCTTCCCAAAAGTATCAGCGGAGAGACTAGACCGGGTCTCTCTCTGTCTGCGGGCCCCTCCATACTCAGTTCCGCAGTTACTAGCAGGGTCCACAGGCGGTCCCGCTAAGGGACATGGGCGTCTCTCCAGTGGTGGCCCACCAACACCTGTCCAACACATCCACATCCGTCTCTGCTCAGCCTTGATTGCTTCCTTGGGATGCATTTCTACCTCTTCCTCAGTTTTCACAGCCACCACGAACTGAGAAACCATCCCAACCCAGGCCAGATGGTTTTGGGGTTGCAGGTAAACAAGGGACCCCTCCCAGCCCAGGTCATATGGTCTTGGGGGTGCAGGTAAACAAGGGACCATCCCAGCCCAGATGGTCTTGGGGGTGCAGGTAAACAAGGGACCATCCCAGCCCAGATGGTCTTGGGGGTGCAGGTAAACAAGGGACCCATCCCAGCCCAGGCCAGATGGTTTTGGGGGTGCAGGTAAACAAGGGACCCCTCCCAGCCCAGGCCAGATGGTCTTGGGGGTGCAGGTAAACAAGAGACCTAACCCTATATTTATGGGGAATTGGCGTAGGGTGGCGCCACAAGCGTTCTTGCTATGCTGCCCTACATCAATGTGAGAGGACAGGAATGTGCCATATTTATGAAATACAGTGCATTCCTATTCTTCCCCCCTGTGCTGGGGCACAATGGGCTACCTAGCACCAACACAGACACCCTTGCACCCCTTCACAAAAGTGCGTTTCCATGGCCTCAAAGAAAAAAATGACACTCAGGCAGCACAAGACTCTCATAAATATGCCCCCTCATTTGGAAACTACAGAGGCACAATGGTTCCTGCACACCACGCCCTCTGGGCCTGGCTGTGAGGCACTGGTTGGCCCAGAGGATCTCAGAGGGCACGGTGAAAGTTGAAAGTCAACTGGGCAATATGTTGCAGCATCACACAACCTCTCAGCCACTGTCACACTTTGGGATCAGGTTTTGGAGTCCACCATGCATTGCTTCCCAAACCCTGGACATGGAAGGTGGGGGGCGCCTGAAGCAGATCTAGCTGCGAGCGCAGCTTCACAACCACTGGCCAAGATTAGCTGCGGTAGTCTTGCTGACCATACCTTCAACTCTGCTAAGCCAGGGAACATAGCTCATCTCAGCTCAATGCACAAAGGGGCATATTTACGATTTTGTGGCACGCAGCAACGCAGCAGCGCAGCAGCGCAGCGGCTTGCTGCGCTGCTTTGCGTCACAGGGAAGGAGTGCACCATATCTATGGCGTACAGCGCACCTCTGTCCTTTCCCCCTGCACTAGTACCGTTTCAGCAGCTTAGCGCCATCGCAGGCCCCCTTGCACCATGATGCAAGGTGCCTGCGTTGCATGCAGGAGTGTTTTGTGCAAGAAGGGACACCTTCCTGCACAAAAACAATCCCCTGAGGCAGGATTCAGCAGACATAGAAAGAGGAAAAATAGGGAGAAATAAAGATATTTCTCCTCGTTGCGACTCCCTTGGGGAGGCGTAAGGCTTTGGTGCATCCCCCGGTTTGCGAAGTCTTGTAAATCTGTGAATGTATCAAAATCAATGGGAGCTGTGTGGGAACACCCACTGCAACGCCCATGGAACGCCTACCCAGGGCAGAGTAGCGCCACACAGCAACTTGTGCTATGGTGGCCTACTCCAGATTTATGAGGTTACTCAGAGCCACCCAATGTGGCTTTGCATGGCATCCTAAATCTGACTGAGAGCCTTGGGTCGCATGTACCACTTTGCGTGGTGCAAACATGACACAAGGCTTTCATAAATATGGGCCACAGTGGATCATGGCATGCACCCTGGGGTATTCAGGGATGGGCACAAGCTCACCACAGTTCCTCGCAGCACCGCTCTTTCCACAAGCCTTGTAGTGTAGTTGCCATGGTCTTCCGCAAATCCAGCAACTGGAGGTCGGTGGACTATAGTTATCCTTTCTGGTCAACTCTCTTCCTGCAGGGCATCTCCGTGGACCTTCTTCCTGCAGTGGGTTCCTTTCTCCCTCAGGGTAGGATGCTATATGTCGTCCAGCAAGTTCAGGATTTTTCAAGTCTGTTCCTTATTTGGCAAGAAGGCTGGAGATCCATCATTCCAGCCCCAGAGCTCAGACAATATATTTAGGAGCATTACTCTGTCTCCTAGGTGTAGATTATCTTGACACTGCCACACATTCCTTGGGCATCTACCCATTATTTAGCCTTGGCTGGCAAATGCAAATGTGAATTCCAGAGTCCTGCTCTGGCCTGGCGATATCTGCTTTTATTGGAGTTTGTTTCTGTTCACACAGGCTACACAGCCATATCTCTTTGATCTGTAGATTTTGCAGGAAGGAGACTGGGGGTGGGTGTTCCATGCCAGGAGCTCTAAAACAAAAGCACAAAAGAAAAGGGCCTTTCCTACCTGGCTGCCATACAAACCTGTCTGCAGCACACCTCTGTGGAGGAACAGAGTAGGAAGGCCGTGCACTTGAAAATGAGATCTCTCCCTCCCTCTATTCACAGAGCCTGGTCGGTGGTGTTTCTGGAGGACCGGAGTGTTGTTTTTGGCCTCAAGTGCTGATGTGTAATGCTCTGTAAAATATTGATTTTTGACTGGTTGGTCAAAGTAGCCATTCCATTGAGATGGCCATAATGCCCTAGAGCCTTTTGGCAATCTGGGAAAGAATGAATAGCTGATGCCTCAGAGTAACAATACTGACATCTTGGTGACAGACTAAAGCCTGAATATACTGCTCTTTAAGTGCTGGAGACCCAAAATACGTCTAACACCATCCCAGGTGGAGGCTGCACACAATCTAGCTGTTGCTTTTGATTCAAAGCTATATTTTGGCCGAAAGATGCAGGGTCCTGTAAATTCTGCCAGTTTTCAAATGTACATTGTCCGCTGCTGGCAAGTGAACATGACAATTATTAATTCAGGAAGAGGAGATGTATAAAGTATAATAATATTCAATTTTCACTTACTTATAACTCTTTAAAAATGCTGTCCAGAAACCACAACTGACACTGAAAAGAGCTTACTGTATCACATGTGGACTAAGTTAAAATGACACTGTATCGGCGGTGAAAAGATCACAATTCTTGGCCGGGTTGATGATGGATCACCAAACCTAAGAAAGTACTCAGTGCCTGTTTAAGAATTTGATCAGTGGATAAGTCCCAGAGTACCTGTAAGACGAGGTTCACCGGCCCGTCATACTTCTGCACCCCTGATCCGATGGACAAACTTGGGGCACTAGCTCTAAAAGAAAGATTATGGAAGAATCGCCCCAAAATCATGAGTCTAGTATTAAGTGTTAGTGGCCTCAAGCGCACTTTAAGGCAGCGCCTGCTCAACCTATGTATAAGCAGTAAGGTGATGAGGGCTGCTGGGAGCCTTCAGTATAAGGCTTAGGGTTTATCATGTATTTCCCCTGTACTCCACCCTAATGTGTTCTTTATTGTTGTGTTGTAAGTCAGTTTTGTTTGCTTGTTTGTTTAGAATTATTTCGTTTTTGTTGTAAGTTTTGTTTTAGTAGTTTTTAGCTGGTTCGTCAAATTTTATTGTAAGATTTCCTTTTGAGTTTCTGTGTTAATTATGCTCTTTCACCCTATGTGACAGATGTTCAAAAGTATATTGCGGTCGCAAACTCAGCGATACACAAGTCTCCCAGGTCCGCTTCTGCAAATGTACAGAATCCTTTTTAGGAATCAGTAAAGTCTTTCTGAATCGTAAAAGGAGTTTTGTGGCTCACTCCGAATCGCAGTTAGTAGTTAGTGTGGAAGGGGTGATTCCTCCTAGTTGTATTTTGAAATAGTTGCTGCAAACCATTGAGAAGTTACAGACTCCTTAAAGGAGGTGGTAAATTGTTTGCAAAGGGGAAACTATTCTTTTTGTACCACTTCCCCTGGAAAATTGCAGCCTTGGGATGAGTACGGAGCCATCTATTCTCCACAGAGTCACCCTTGTTATGGGCTGTTCAGCCTGGTATAGCTCGGTTCTAGTGGCACAGTGAACCTTGGACCCACGGCTGGGCATACCTGGCACACTTAGGGCAGCAAATGCAAACACCACAAGGTGATGGATGGATTGAATTAATCTCAATTACTGGCAGTCTCTGGGGCTGCATCCCAATCCATTTTTTCACCCACCTTGCCACCTCAGTTTGGCTCCAGCCATATGCAAATCAGTCTTGATCCTGCTCCTCATGGGAATAGTCCAGCCCGAACTTCCAGGCCAGGTCCTCCCTAAACTGAAACACAAGCAACCCAGGACCGGTTTCATCCTTGTTATGGGCTCTTCAGCCAGGTACAGTTTGGTTCCAGTGCCACAGTGAGTCTGGGATGCAGCTGAAGAGCCCATCTGTGCTATTAGAAAGACATGAACAAAAACAAAACCCAACAAACTAACATCAGGAAATTCTAAATGATATAGATTAAGACAGCGCTTGAAGGGGATATCTTCAAAAGCCTTAGGGAAGAGTAAGGCAATTGAATGCATTGTAATTGTGGCTAATGCCTTCTTGGTCACCTCCGCATTTGGGTCCTTTGACATTCTATAATGTGCTAGACGTAGGGAGCACAATCTAGTAGCCAGAGGAGTCACTGTTCTTTTCCTCAACGCCACCGCTTTTCACAAAAAGTTCAATTTTCCTCCCTTTTCCTCACCAAGAACACTGTGATTCAGCTCTTCAAGGCAGATGGCATCAAATTCTGGAATTGTCTATTTCCTCATGGGAGAGCCACAGACCTACAAGAGGAGTAGCCAGGAAGATCTCTCTACACATCAGACAGATAAGGCAAGTTGTCCTTAGCTACAGACCGCTGCTAGCTGTTGAGTGATGGAGAATTCCTAAAGTGCCAGCAGAACAATACGGAGATGTGGATTAATGACCAAACTGTCTCCAGCACAACTGGGTTCTAATCCTTTTTACTAAATTTTGTGGTCCACTGGCTCCTTGGAGACTCCAAAAAAATCCATGTCATCTGCAGACCCAAAGGGCTCCATATTGTCTCCTGTTATCTTCAACCTTTACATGGAACCGTCTGGTCCTCTACTCACAGATAACACCATCAAGATTCACCAACATGCTGATAATACAAAAGTCTTCTTGAAAGTCTCCTCTGCTTCAGACACCCAGTGTCTCAAACACAGCTTGCACATCATTCAGAGCTGGGTATCCAGTGCCTACCTGAAGCGCAACCCAACCAAGACAGTATTTCTGTTATTTGCTAAGAACAACACACAATAAACAGTACAAATCTGGCTCAGTGACATGAACCACAAAGGCTTCAAACTCAAAATTTCAGAGTGGCAACTCACTTAGATTCATCCTGAACACCAATATCACCCTCAAGGTAGCACATTGTCAAAAAATACAAAGATGGCCTGGTACCAGCTGTCTCCTTGACAAAAGGAACTTCATAACTGCTGTTCAGGCCCTCCTACTCTGACTTCTGGATGGTGGTAATGCTCTGGTCCAGGGCCTCAACCGGCACCCCTAAAGGGCATTCTAGATGCTGCAGAATATCTCACCCAGGGCCTGAAGAAATGTAATCACATCACTCCCATCTTTATGGAAACCTCATTGGCTCCCCTTTTCAGCCCGCACCATCTTCAAAACCAGCAGTATCATTTACAAAGCCTTCACGACCAGCACCCCTACTTATCTTGCAGACAAGCTCACCACCTCTGATGGTTCTTGGCACAACTATAACCAGGACAGCATCAGACTGTAGAATAGAAACAAGGCAGCAGGCCTTTTCCATGTATGCACCCAGGATGTAGAACAATATTCCTGAATCTATCAGGACCGCCCCGGTTTAGGAAAGAATTTAAGATTCACATTGACACAGAAGAGAACTATTTTGCGTGTGGATGTGGTATTTTTGTAAATGCCGAATGTAGTTGTTCAAAGGGAAGTTATCCAATGTCTAAAGTGGACTGACCCACTGGTCCACCCACGATGCAGCTGAAGTGGGCAGAGGAAACATGAATGATACAATAACAGAACAATGGATGAAGAATGCAGGATGAAAGCTCCTTCAAGTGTGTGTGAGTGAGTGTGTGTGTATATACATACACACATATAGATATATGTAATATATATATATATATATATATATATATATATATATATATATATATATATATATACACATATATATATATAAGACCTCTTGATTTTAGCGAATATATATATATATATATATATATATATATATATATATATATATATATATATATGCAAAACAAAAGAGGAGAGAACTCTAGGTAGTTCCCAGGTGGTTAGGTGGAGAGCAGCTCCAGTATAGCGCACCCTGCAACACCAGCGACACTCCGGATTTGCCCACCTCAAATGTCTGTTTTTCTAGCAAAGTTTTTAAGCATAGGATTATATATATTATTATTTTTTTGCTAAAATCAGGAGGTCTTGGCAAACACCAGGTTTAAAATTATCCTCAAAGACGGTAAACAGTATTTAGATGTGTATGCTTTAACTTAAGCAGGAACTGTGAAATGGATGTAAAATAGAAAGGAATTAACAGTACAAATAAAGTAGTGTAACTTGGTTTCTGTTCACTTCAATCTAAAGTGACTGGTGACCCGTTTCCTTCTTTGATTGTGCTCAAGGGCCTTCTCAGCAGACGGGATTCTGTCCCTTGGCAATACTGCAGCCTTGGACATTGTATGCGAGATCATTATGGACTTGAAGATACTGACTGCAAGCCTCTTCTTCTACCCGTATGATGGGCCTGTACTTGCTAGGTCACAGGGCTCAAGATGCAACTTACTCATGAGGGCCAAAGAGTCTGAAATCAATCTGAAGCCACTGGTGTTCCCATTCAGAAGGGGACATGGTTTTGCAGTTCCTATTGGGGTAGGACACAGACGGAGTAATTACCAGTGGCTGAGATCGCTGAAGCATTCAACTATTTCTTGTTTTGTTTTTCTCACTGAGATGTCTTAAGTGCCATGGGTATGCTCAGATTTGCTCACAGTGTAATAGGACCCAAGCTGCACCTCACTGGGGCATCCCAATAAGTCTGAATGTGGTGGTCTGGAGTTGCTGGTGCACCCGTTAAGAGTGGGTATGACCTGACATTTTGGGCTGGACTGTTCCTTATGTAGCAGAACAAAGACTAATTTCCAGAAGGTTGGTCACTATGTGTAGTAGCACAGTGAGCAAAAAAAGATTGACATCAGTCTGATATAGAGTAATTACAGATGCCTAACATTAATTCAAGCATTCCGCTCATCATATTTTTGTTTTTTTCTCTTACTTTCACCTGCAGGGGTGTTTTTTCCTGGTGCCTGCTGAGAAGCCGCACAGATGGACCTGGTAATATATGGATTATTTTTTCTGTTTTCTTATTCTTTAAAACCTTAAATTTAAAGGACATCAGGTTGTTATTACCATGATCCCAAGAAGTTAATTGTATGTCTAGTGTTGCAGGGGTGTTTCTCTGTTAACTTCTTATACAATATGCAACTTTTTGCACAAGTGCAGAAAATAGAGCAAATATATTTTGCACCATTTTTTACTGCTTACATAATAGTCAATAGTGTAAGCAGGATTTGCTCCACACTAAAGTTTCATATGAGGGCGTAATAAGAAATGGATGAAAATAGTTTGTCTGCACTTTTGAAGTGGGATAAATGAGACTGAGTTTGAGGAAATTAATGTAAGGTGGATTTGTATAGCACTGCTTGTCACCAGTCAGGGTATCCAGGCACTGGGTAGGTGAGTGTAGGAGTGTGGTGAGGCTGGGCCTGAATACAGGCAGTCTTGATAGTCCGCAAAAAGACTAGTTGAATAGCCAGGACTTTAGTTTCCTGTAGAATTCAAGCAAATTAGGAGGAGGACCTGATATGTTGGGGGAGGTCATTCGAGAATTGGGAGGCTTGTTGCGAGAATGATCTACCTTTCATTCTGCTTCTGTTGATGCAGGGTGCGAGTGAGAGTGATGCTGAGCGAAGTTGTCTGGTGGGTTGGTGGAAGTGAAGCCAATGATTGAAGTATGGCGGTCCCATGTTGGTTACTGACGTGCATGTGTGTGTCAGACGTTTGAGTTGGCAGCTCTTCTGGAGGATGAGCCAGTGGATCTTCTGAGGAGTGGTGCGGGTTTGGCGCATGAGGTCAAGGATGACTCTGGCTGCAGCATTTTTGATTGTTTGAAATCTCTGAACAGTGCTTTGCCATAGTCCAATCGGCTTGTGATTAGAGACTGCGTAATTGTACGCCTGGTGTCCAGTGAGAGCCATTTAAAGATTTTACAAAACATGCAGAGGATGTGGAAGCATGAAGAGGTGACAGTGTTGACCTGAAACTTCATAGTGAGGTTGGTGTCCAGGATAAGATCTAGATTCCTAGCATTGTTGATTGGGGTGGGTGTGGGTCCAAGATCAGCGGACCACCAAGTGGAGTCCTAAGGTGAGCACTTATTCCTAAAGAGCAGCACTTCAGTTTTGTCGGTGTTGAGCTTCAGGAAGTTTTCTTTCATCCAGTTGGCCACGCTGGTCATGCATTCTTTGAAGTTTGTCTAGTGGTGACAGTATCATCTAAGAGGGAAAAATGAGCAGGGTGTCGTCCGCATAGGAGATTATGTTGATTCCATGGGATCTGATGTTGTTTTCTGGAGGAGTCATGTGCGTGTTGAAAAATGTGGGGCTGGGTGATGATCCCTGTGGGACTCCACAGAGGAAGTCCTTGGATTCTGATGTGAATGACGAGAGCCTAACTCGCTATCTTCTTTCCAAGAGGAAGGAAACCATCCGTTTGAGTTTTAGTCCTTGTATACCCACTGTGTGTAGTCTGCTGATGAGTGTTTGGTAGAGAATGAGGGCAGTAATCTGTCCACAATCGAGGATGGTGCACATATCTTCTGTGGCAGCGATGGGGGCTATTTCAGTGCTGTGGTTATTTCAGAACCCTGACTGTGAGTCCTCCAGGAGTTTGTGGCATTCTAGGTGGTCGGAGAGTTGTCTGTTTATCATCTTCTCAATCACTTTAACTGGGAAGGGGAGCAGCGAGATGAGTCAGTAGTTGCTAAGTTCTTCGGGGGACGGCTGAGGATTTTTCGATACGTTTCTATACACATAAAATCATCTACACCTAGAAGATGATTTGACATTTTTCACAGTGGCTTTGAAATTAGATTTCTCTATTTTAGACATAGACAAAAATCTCTATGTGCCTCATTTAGAGGTCTTCATGCCTGCTGCCAAATGGCTGGGGCAGTGGACATGACATCTCAGCACTCCCAGTAGCGGCCGCCCCCCCAGTCAGAGGTCCCCATCTTTTATGTGAGAAGTATTTACTGAAAGTACTTCCCCGAAATGGGAGGAGCATTTTTTTCAAAAAGAGATTGATGGCTGATCCATCATGGCACAGTGGCATGGCAGATTTTTAAAGACAAACTGAAAAAGCTAGTGATTGTCTTTGAAAAACAAAACCGCTGTGTCCCTGGCACACTTAGAGCTTTCTTATAGCATCTGGAGGATATTTGAGTATTTTTATGCTGAGGACCGCTAGGATGTCTGTGGTGTGCCCAGGTCTAAAACAAGTTGATTGAAATGATGTTGAAGGCACCATCTGTTTAGGACTCCATTGTTTCCTGTGGATGGATTTGAGGATGTTATATTTTGTTATAATATGTTATGTAATATTGTGTGTTATTTTATGTTAATAAATTTGTAAAGTACACTATCACCCTCAAGAGAATCCTGGAGCTGAGCAGGTGTTTTTGCCTAGCCCTGCCTAGGGTACGTTTGTTAATTTAAAAAGCTATGTTTTCAGCTTCTAATGGAATTCAAGAGGAGAGCAGGAGTCTCTGATGTGGAGTGGGAGGTTGTTCCATGCTTTTAGGAGTGATGTAAGAGAACATCCGTCCTCCTGATCTGACTCTGGGTATGTGTGGAATGGGTCTGAGTAGGAGTCATGCAGAGCGGAGATGTCTAGGTGGTTGGTGGAAGGGAATGCAACTGTTTAGGTAGGAGGGGCTTACATTGTGTAGTGCCTTGAATGTGTATGAGGAGTTCAAAAAAAGTATTTGGGTATCAAAAGCCAGTGGAACTTCCTGGGGAGTAGTGTGATGCGAGTTCTGTGTGTGGGGTTGAGAATGAGTTGGCTGCCGAGTTCTGGATAGTTTGCAATCTTCTGGTGAGTTTTTTGTGATCACGGCTTAGAGGGTGTTCGCATAGCCCACCTTGCAGATGACTAGGGCTAAAGTACAGTTTTTCTGGTGTTTCTTGGGAGCCATTTGAAGATCTTCTTCAGCATCTTCAAGGTGTGGATGCAGGATGCAGTGACAGTGTTACTTTGTGCGGTCATGTCTAGTTTGCTGTTGATGATGATTCTGAGGTTCCTGACATGGGTGCTGGGTGTGGGTCTTAGTTTGGTCAGCCACCATTTGGAGTCCGATGACAAGGTATTTTTCCTGAAGATCATTACTTCTGTCTTGTTGGTGTTGAGCTTGAGACAATTGGTTTTCATCCAGTTACTGACTTCAGTTATGCAGGCATTGACCATGTTTCTTGGGTTGGGGGATGTTGTCCAAGAGGGAGAGCATGAGCTGCATGTCATCAGCATAGGAGAGAATGTTGATGTTGGGTGCGCTGATGACGTTAGCCAGTGGGATCATGTATGCATTGAAGAGGGCGGGGATGAACACTGAACCTTTAGGCACCCTGCAGATGAGTTTGCGAGCTTCTGAGGAGTAAGGTTCCAGGCTAACAGCTTGGGATTTGAGCAGTCCATTGATGACCTGTGCTGACAACAATCTTTAATGCCCATGACCTACAGAACCAATAAAATATTACAAATGGGCTTCCTTTTACCTTTATGAGGACATGTCCTGTGATGGCTTGAGTATTGGCTGCAGCTGGAGGATGCTTGAGAGGAAGTGTGCAGACACAGGAAGTGACGTGACACATAGCAGAAACAGAAGGAGGCGGAGAGAGAGCCTGCAGAGCTGAAGAGTCACTTGTGCTGTGCTGGCGTGGCAGCATGGGCCTTTCCATCACCTCAGGATTGACTTGCGCATGTAGATGCCGCACTATAATGGACTACAATCAATCTTAGAGGACTGCAGCAGCACAGATATTCCATGGATGCTTGATCCCCATTGGATATAATGGGATCGTAATATGGCAGACGGGATATCTGTCACGTTTGTGATGGAGTATTCCCTCCACCAGGATATAAATCAGCCCTAAGTCAATCTGCTGGATGTAACCAGACAACTATTGCAGAAGACCACAGTGCCATCTACTCTTGTACTACTGTACTTTGACCACATCTTATCTACGATTACTTTGACCAACGTGTATTTACCCCTACACCTTTTCAGTGTACTTCAAGCATACTACTTTGACCCTCAGCCCTTGTTCCTTGGCTGCCACTCTGTGTTACTGACCCAACTACATTTGTTGCTGGCTTGTGCAGCCGGAGAACTGTCTGTCGCTGTCCGTCCCTAGGGTGGTTGGGCTGGGATGGAAAATTGCAGTAGGTAGGTCTCAAGTGAGGCAGGAGCTATTTGAACCATAACCAATCCACAACTGAGGAAGGACCGATCTTTCAAGATACTTGATTGGATTGGACATAAACATGAAATGACTAGTTGTTGTGACGAAGTAGATTTGAGTTACTAATTGTAACCTGAATGACAGCAGCGCTGAAACAGCATTCTGGAGAAAGCAAGCTTGGGCACAGATGGTCTGTAAAGGTTTATAAAATGTTGCTTGCTTCTTTACCTACAAATAAAAGCTTGATATTGAGCCCAGCGCAAGCATCTTAACACCAGTCGAATGCTGAGGTTGAATGTACAAAAAGTAAGACAGTTCCAACGAGGGACTTATTTACCAAGAAGAATTTCTAAACTGATTTGTGCTGATTATGGGATGTTTAAAACATAACATCAAAGGTAATTATAACAATCATCAATAAGTATGTAAATCACTCAAATAAATTGATGCAGGAGGTGTATAAACACATTAATTAGTGTAATTTACAAGTATGAGAATATCCAAACTCAAATTCAACAGGGTACATAAACTGAAACCTTCAGCGATACATAGACAAGGTGACAGTCTTACAATGCAATCAGGGTAGCATCAGCCAAAAGTCCATGTAACAATCACCCACTCAAAGACTTTTATATAAAAAATGTGACCCTAAGGGAGTATTCCACTGTTCATAAAGAATTAATAATGAGTCGGGTTGTACGTTGATGTTTCGGTCCCTGTTGAAAATGTTGATAGGACCATCCTCAGATCTTGAAAATTGTATGAAGAAAAATTGTTCCCTTGAGCCTTAAATATTGAAAGAATTGAAATCTTGGTATTGGACAATAATGCCAGATCTTAGTGTGTGGGTGTACAAAAATGTATTCATCCACTCCTGAATTGGTGAGTGAAGCCCGGAGAGTGAAGGAGCAAGCCGTCTCCCCAATGTAGAGCAAGCGTCTCCACAGTTCACGTCGCAGTTTGATGTTATGTTTAAAACATCCCATAATCAGCACAAATCAGTTTAAAAATACTTTTTGTTAAATAAGTGCCTTGTTGGCACCCTCTCACTTTTTGTATTCATTGTAAAGACTACAAGGGCCTACTGGGCTGTCCTTCTGTATTCACTACAAGACTGAATGTATAGCACACCTAACACTGAGTCAGACTTATTTACAATTTTTTTCAGGAAACATCTAAGACAACGTGAACAGCGACCCTGGTGGAGACAGCATTATAACACAACTTCTTGCCAAGGATGTGTGTATGGTTGCAAGAAAACAAAGGATGACCAGGAGATTTGTCCTTTGAAAACTAAAATTCCAGCCCCTCTAATTTAAGTTCAAAATGAACTTTTGCATCTGCGTCCTTGATGGTCAGACCACCAGAGGTAGTCCATATCACCAGCCAATGCGGCAAGCGAGCTGGAGACCTATGGGCCTGGATTTCACTCTACTGGAGATACCTGATGACCTAATGCACTGTAGGTGCTCAACTAAGACCATAGAAGCAGGCTGCTTCCTGGACCTGATAAAGGGGAAGGACACTGTGACTGCACTTTTGGTGGGAAACACAATGTTTGCATTTTCTTCTAATTTGCACAACACTGATCAATGTTCATGAACACTGGTTACTTCCTTTGTTTAATTTTTACAACCTTAAGTTGGGTTCATTAGCATTTTGGTTTTAGACAGATGATGAAATGATTTTTAGCTCAGTGTCCGCAAATATATGCAGCATCCAGAATAGAGGTGCGTTAAAGTAAATTATATCCCAGGGAGGGCAATACATTTCACGATGCAGATTGTATCCTTTTATGCTACAAGCTAATGTGGAACTTAGATTTATTATGCTGTGTGTATTCGGGTGCCAGGTGACTGGTTTATGCAATGATATTCGGTGCTAGTTAACACAATGAGTGCAAATTGGATTACCAATGTATTATTTTAAGGATGCTAATTTTGCACATGTTGAGAGTATTAGTTGTTTACAGAAGTGCCTGGCTGGTTTTAAAATTATATTGCTTGATGGTTATAGCATTAATGTAAAATGTATAATTTTGCTACGTATGGAATGTTTTAATTAAGTGTTTTTATGTGTATGGCTTATTGCTGATGACAATAAACTAAACATGAAATGTGAGAGTGACAGCTTGTGTTCTGTCTGGTAAGGTGGAGCAGAGCCAGCGGAGGGCGGGCCCTTGGATGCCAATCTCATGCAGGTGCCTGACGAGGATGGGGTGAGACTGTCAAATGATGCTGAGAGATGCAGCAGAATGAGGGTACCACATCTCCTCTAGTGGTGGCTCCCCCATCAAAAATTACACTTCTGACCAGAAAAAATTGACCTTAAGGTCACAAATAACAATCTATGACTCAGGGACTCAAACTTAGTACTCCTGAGCTTAGTGGTAAAAAGTGTTTGTGTAAGACTAAGACTTCAAATTTGGTGTGAAAGTAAACACCCCCATATGTTCAGGTGCCGCAAAGAAAAGGATATTGTGAAAATAATTTACAAGTGGAGGAAAAAACTGGCAGATCTTATGCAGCAGCTGGCCTGGGTTAGATATATGAATGGAAGTATATGTGTGTGTGTGTGTGTGGTGTGTGTATATGTGTGATGTGTGTTTGTGTATGCGGTATGTGTGTATGTGGTGTATGTATGTGGGTGGTGTGTATGTGTGGTGTGTGTGTGTGTTTGTGTATGCTGTGTGTTTGTGTGTGAATGCAGTGTGTGTATGTGTGTGGTGTGTGTTTGTGTGTGTGTGTGATGTGTGTGTGTGTTTGTGTGTGATGTGTGTGCCTGTGTATGTGGTGTGTGTTTGTGTGTGGTGTGTGTTTGTGTGTGTATGTGGTGTTTGGGTGTGTGTGTCTGTGTATGCGATGTGTGTATGTGGTGTGTGTTTGTGTGTGTGTGTGAGTGGGTGATGTGTGTATGTGTGGTGTGTGTTTGTATGGTGTGTGTGTATGTGGTGTGTGTGTGTATGTGGTATGTTTGTATGTGGTGTGTGTGTGTGTAGTGTGTATATGTGTGTGTGTCTGTGTATGCAGTGTGTTTATGTGTGAATGTGGTGTGTATGTGTGGTGTGTATGTTTGTGTGTGCTGTAAGGGCCTGTGTATGTGATGTGTGTTTGTGTGTGGCGTGTGTCTGTGTGTTTATGTGGTGTTTGTGTGTGTGTCTGTGTATGCGGTGTGTCTGTCTGTGTGGTGTGTGTGTATGTGTTGTGTGTGTGTCTGTGTATGCGGTGTGTGTGTCTGTGTGGTGTTTGTGTTGTGTGTGTGTCTGTGTATGCGGTGTGTGTGTCTGTGTGGTGTGTTTGTGTATGTGTTGTGTGTGTGTCTGTGTATGCGGTGTGTGTGTCTGTGTGGTGTGTGTGTGTATGTGTTGTGTG
Organism: Pleurodeles waltl; assembly: GCF_031143425.1. Classification (NCBI taxonomy): domain Eukaryota; kingdom Metazoa; phylum Chordata; class Amphibia; order Caudata; family Salamandridae; genus Pleurodeles; species Pleurodeles waltl. The sequence goes on from NC_090438.1 coordinate 53,246,480, forward strand.
TGTCTGTGTATGCGGTGTGTGTGTCTGTGTAAGTGGTGTGTGTGTGTGCACGATTCTGAAAGTGATAGATGCACTTTTAAGAACCACACGCACAGGAATGACCTCACGCTCTCCAGCTCGTGTGCCGCAGCTCTTCTTCCGCCCCGAAGCCTGCGCCCCGACCCCTCTGCCACCCCTGAACTCTCATCAGCGTGCTGCCCCCATAAAGCATGAACCAACCCCCAGATGGGAAGTATGTGCAGGGGGGCGGGGGCGGATTCCATCCTGATAGCAGAGCCCTGCTTCAGCAGCCCCGCCGGCCAGTCCAGAGGCCAGCCCTATATCACACCGATAAGTCAGATAGCGCCTAGAGAGCCAGCCAGGCCGTCTGCGGGCCTGTGGCTGGGCAGAGGCTCGGAATGTACCTGCGCATCATTATCTCATCAGATACATCATCTGAGGTTCTCTCTCTGTTTACTTCTCAGAGACCTGCCAGGCCAGAAACCCGCCAAGAGGTGCGCGTCCCTTTCTGCTCACAGCCGAGGGTTTCAGGAGTTACTTCTGGGAGATCCGGGGCGGTAGAAATACCAAACCTGCCCTCTTAAGTAGCGCTTGCGGCGATAGGGTGGGGCTTCCAGGCGTGATTAACTAATATTACACCCGTGAGGGCAGGGTGGGTCCCGTCCCAGGTAGGGGGACTGTTCAGTGTAATCATCTCGGCCCTCGCCCAGGAATCAATCAATCAATCTATCTATCTATCTATCTATCTATCTATCTATCTATCTATCTATCTATCTATCTATCTATCTATCTATCTATCTATCTATCTATCTATCGACCAGGCCCTTGTGTGTGTATGCCATTGGAGGCACAGTGCTGGCATGTCTGGATGGCTTGCAGGAGCATTGTGCCTCCAATGCTCCTGCAAGGCATCCAGACATGGCAAATTTAGAGGCATATTTACAATTTTTTGGTGCAGGATAGCGCCGCAAGCCTTCTTGCTGCGCTGCCCTGCGTCTCCTCCACAGCGCTTGTGCACAATTAGCTGCCATGCGCCAAAGAAGGCACCCTTGCGCCAGAGTGCAAGGGTGTCTGCATTGTAGGTATGATTGTTTTGTGCAGGAAGGGGCACCTTCCTGCACAAAACAATCTGTGGAGGTGATTTCCTCATACTATGCGTGCTGCAGAATGCAGCACACATAGAAAGAGGAACAAAGGAGGAGAAACAATGATATTTCTCCTGGTTGAGCCTCTCTTAGAGCACCCCTGGGGAGGCGTAGACTTTTGAGGCATTCCCAGGTTTATGGTATGTTGTTAATCTGGTCATGTGTCAAATGCCATGGGTGGTATGTGGGAAGAGCCACTGGAACGCCCATGGCCTGCCCTGCGCCAATCCTGACGCTGAGTGCGCCCAGCCAGGGCGCTCCCAGGCAGACTGTGTTGCTGGGCTGGAGACAGCCTTCTGTGCATGTACGTTTGGCCGGCACGCCACGGCTAGCCAAACATACATGCACTGCTCGTCACCCCATGGCCCCGCCCCTTTCACAAGGAAGGGACAATAAACACAGTGCAGACGGGAGTAGGAGACAAGTTGGTACTGCCGCAGTAGCTGGAAAAGAAGTGTTGGCTCTTGTGTGCTGCACCCAAACCGTGCATGCAAGCGGAGAGCAGGAGGGACAACTTGTAATGGACACCCTGCACAGAAGCCACTATCCCAACCTGCACAGGGGTGCCCAGTGGGCAAAGGCACCCAGGATTAAGGAAAACGTAAGAAGATATGTGGTGCATGGCGGCACTCACCTTCCAGCCCTCTGTTTACTATTCATTTTCTCTTGCCTGGAGAACCACATAGGCCCTCATTCCGACAGGGTGACGGAAGCACCGCCAACAGGCTGGCGGTGCTTCCTTGCCCATACTGACCGCGGCGGTAAAGCCGCGGTCAGAAAACCGGGTCCGGCGTTTTCCCGCCGGATTTCCCCCGGCTGGGCGAATCCGCCATAGCGGCGCTGCAAGCAGCGCCGCCATGGGGATTCTGACCCCCTTACCGCCATCCTGTTTCTGGCGGTTTTAACCGCCAGGAACAGGGTGGCGGGAACGGGTGTCCTGGGGCGGTAAAGCCGCGGTCAGAAAACCGGGTCTGGCGTTTTCCCGCCGGATTTCCCCCGGCTGGCCGAATCCGCCATAGCGGCGCTGCAAGCAGCGCCGCCATGGGGATTCTGACCCCCTTACCGCCATCCTGTTTCTGGCGGTTTTAACCGCCAGGAACAGGATGGCGGGAACGGGTGTCCTGGGGCCCCTGGGGGCCCCTGCACTGCCCATGCCAATGGCATGGGCAGTGCAGGGGCTCCCTAACAGGGCCCCAGCATGCTTTTCACTGTCTGCATAGCAGACAGTGAAAAGCGCGACAGGTGCAACTGCACCCGTCGCACACCTGCAACACCGCCGGCTCCATTCGGAGCCGGCTTCAGTGTTGCAGGCCCCTTTCCCGCTGGGCCGGCGGGCGCTACCTTAGGTAGCGCCCGCCGGCCCAGCGGGAAAGTTGGAATGGCCCCAGCGGTATTTTGACCGCGGGGCGGCCAAATGGCGGTTCCCTCCAGGCGGGCGGCAACCGCCGCCCGCCGGGGTCAGAATGACCCCCATAGTGTCCTTTCTCCTGCACGGGCTATTTTACATATTTCTCAGCTTTTGGTGGCCCTAAGGAAGGGAAGGGGCACTAACAAACATGTGTAAAAAGTATTGTGAGGGCTGCAGGAAGTGCAGCAACACCCTAGGAACGGTTTCTAAACATCAATCCTAAGGGCCAGATTTGAGAAAAGTGGTACTGTCTGCCGCCCTTAGCCCCCCTTAGCACCTACCGTAACGCCACCATGTGTGCGCCATATCTAAGATACAGCACACTATGGTGCTAGTTAAGGAACTAGTGTCAACAGTTTTGACGCTAGTTCGGAGCTTTGCTGGTTTAGTATAAAAATTTTTGACTCTGATCCTGCCAAGCCCATTGAGGCCCATTATGAATAATGGTGTGCCTCCTTTTAACACCTGCTCTGAGCAGGCGTTAAAAGTGCTGAAAAAAATGACGCAAAGAAATCTCTTAGATTTCTTTGCACCATTTGTTTGGCCCCCTTACAGGGGAACACCCCTTTCGCATACATTATGCATACTGCATGCATGATGTAGCGCAAAGGATTAGAAAGTGGTGCAATGCATGCATTGTGACACTTTGTAAATCTGGTGTGGCATTTTTGGCTATCTAATACCACATTAGCGTCCAAAAAATGACTCTAATGTGTCGTTAGATGGCCCAAGGGGCTCTTAAATCTGTACCTAAGTCTCCTAGTACCTTGCTACAATTGCCCCAGGAAAAACATTACTGAAGTTTACGCACTTCTTCGTGTTGGAGCTTTTGCTCTTGGACTCTGAACTGCAGGGGACTACTTGTGGTTGGTTTTATGGCATGTTGTGGCCTCCAGAAAGTGAAGAAAGGCACACATCATTTTCAATTCAAATACTTAATTGACAATCTGAATATTGAACAATGAATGTTTACCCTTAAAAAGAATGTTTATGATTGGTAGTATAGTTTCCATTGATTTTAATGCTGTAATATGGTTTACATCTGACATGGTGCTGTTTTATTTATTTGGTGATACCCTACCAAAACCAGTAGCCCTGCCTTATAAATTAATGTGGTGCTCCCTTGACAAAGCCAGGAGGCCTGCCTTAAATATAGTTACCCCGCATATAATGTGATGTTTGATCTAGTATAGGTGAGGCGGTATTGAGATTTTGAGGTCCAGGGCCCCATCAAGCAGAAATGTAATATGAGGGTGTCACCTAAGGTACTTCAATCTAGCTGACTGTACATATTTGTAATTTATTTTGTAGCATTTAGTAGTTTGTATGTAATAAAAGCGTTTCTCCTTTTCAAAATAAAAAACACTGGCTAGACAATAATTTATTGAGTGTTGTTGTTGCGTAGTTGTGAATAGGGAATGCTATCCCACACCACGTCCCCTGATAAGGCCTTGGTCTACTATTCTTCACTACTATGAGAGAGACAAGTGCTACAATGAGGTACTTGGTTCCCAGTAAAAAGACAATTGCCTACTTGTTATTTGTGCAGGACTCACATCCTTCACAAGTAATAACCCCATTTCTTACAACCAGAAACTGTTGTTAGACACCAGCAAAATTAAGGGTCAAACATTCTTATCACAGACAGCGGACGACGTACCCTTATCAACAAACACTCATCAATAAACAGAAATAATAAAAATCACCTTGAAAGACCTTCTTAGCAAAAGTGATTTTATTAGGGCATAATACAGCGTCCACCCTGCCAGCCTCCTGGAGACCAACTAGCATCTATGTAACACAGTGCCATTAGTATCACTGGCTGGTCTATAATGCAGTGACACGATAATTCAGCCTGTAGTCATACTAGTACCCCAGTCTCAAGGGAGATTCAATGATCATGGGAGGTGGAATTTCATTGTGGAGCGAGATGGGGCCAGTAGAACCAGGAAGGACTGGGAAAGAGATTGTGTGTACTGATGTTTGTTGTACTTTGCTATTAGGCATGTCAGGACTTGGTGTTATTTCCCCTGTCTTATTGCTTCGGACCTCCTGTTTTTGATCATGTGCTGAATTTAGTTTTGGCTGGCTTTAGTACTCTGGGCACTCTACCACTGCTGACCAGTGCTAAAGTGCAAGTGTCCCCTGTGTAAATGGTATTGGAGATTGGTTTCTCCATGAGCTGCATATCTGATTTACTGGTAAGTCCCTAGTAAAGTGACCTAGGTTTGCCCAGGGCCTGTAAATCAAATGCTACTAGTGGGCCTTGAGCTCTGATTTTGGCACCCACATGCGTAACCCTGTAAACATGTCTCAGACCTGCCACAACAGTGCCTGTGTGTACAGTTTTAAACTGCCATTTCGACCTGGCAAGCGCACCCACTTGCCAGGCCTTCCCTTTTATTACCTGTAAGTTACCCCTAAGGTAGGCCCAAGATTGTCCCATGGGGAGGGTTCAGGGTATTTAAAAAGTAGGACATATAATCGTGTGTTTTACATGTCCTGATAGTGAAATACTGTTAATTTCATTTTTCACTATTGCAAGGCCTATCTCTCCCACAGCATAACATGGGATTGTCTTGAAAAATATTTTCAGTGTAATTTCCCATTGGGACCAGATGGAGATATGAGTTTGGGGTCTCTGCACTGCCAATCTAAAAGTACATATTTTGGTGAAGTTGATTTTTGAATTGTGAGCTTGAAAATGCCTCTTTTAGAAAGTGGGCCTTTTCTTGCTTAACCATTCGTGCCTCTGCCTGTCTACTGAATACACGTCTGGGTCAGAATGACTGTGGGGCTGTTTGTGAATTCACTCTAGACAGTCACATAAAGGGAGCTGATGTGCGCCCTGCATATCCTGATGGGTCTTCCTTAGCTAGAGTGGCGGGAGGAGCTTACACTTGCAACTGACTAGGGCTGTGCCTGTCCTCACACAGAGCAGTCTCCAACCCCCTTGGGCGTGTCTGTGGCCAGGGCAGGGAAAGTCAGGGTCTTGTGCACTACAAAAACTTCTCTTTGAAGTTTGTCTATTTCAAAGACAGAAATGGATATAAGTACTGGACCCCTGGCACCACATAGTTAGAATCCTTCTGGACTGAGGAAATTCTGCCTGGAAGAAGAGCTGGATGCTGTAGGAGAAACTACCACTCTGCCTGTTGCTTTGTTGTGCTGGCCTGCTGCTTGCTGCTTCTGTCCTGGGAATAAAAGGACTGGACTTGGCCTTCTACATCCTGCTTCCAAAGGTTCTCTGAGGGCTTGGACTGAGCTTGCCTCCTATTAAGAAGTCTCAGGGACATCAAAGACTTCTCCTGCCAGTGCCTGGGCTCTCTTGCTGAGTGGCCTGCCAAGTGATGCCAAATCTGGTTCTTGGACCCTTGTGAGTGAGTTCTGGTGCAACAATGACGAAAGTAGTACATCAACTTCCAGAGTGACTTCGGAACCAGCGCTGCTCTCTGACCCTGAGCTGCTGCCTGTGCCGAAGCCGTGGTCCGCGCCGAGTGCAACGACTGCGGCCTACAGTGCAGGTCCGACGCTGCTACAGCGCCTCCGAAGTCCCACCACAGTGCGAGTCCAGACAGCTGTGTCACCGACGTCTGTGCCACCTGACTCCGCTGCTGCACCTGTTGCCCCATGGTGCTATTGCGACTCTGCGAAGTTGACACCTCACAATTTGACCTGCTGGATTCATCAACCCCGCCTTGTCATATAGGACCAACGCCTCGCCGCCAACACCGCATCACCTTCTATCCAAACGTAAGGAACCAATGCATCATCTCCCCTGCCTAGTAGTAAGGAACCGATGATTCACCTCCCCGGTGGGAGGGAGGAACTGATGCTGCAACAGCTCCAGTGACACCTTACCTCCCTGACTCCGTGCAACATCTTTGTTTCCTCATCGTTTTCCATGGTACTGTAACCAGGGTCATCACAACACATACAGAGAATCAGGGAGAGAGCAAATAAAACAAACCAGAAGGAATCAACCCATACTTTCTCCCTATATATAGAACCAAAAACACAAAAGAGTATGGGGTTCACTTATATTAAGGAGCTACTGACAGGGGGAGATTCCCCTGGGGCTCCTTGAACTCACTTTATGAGTTGGTTGTGTTAAGTGCTGTGGAGGGTTGTGTATTGATGGTGGGGGGTGTTTCCTTTATGGACTAGGTGGTCTCACACACTATATAGTGTCATGCTTCATCATATGACCACCTAGCCCCACCCTGGTAGGACAGTGCCACCTGGGCGGACTCAACCTCACCGTTAAAAGAACAGGAGGGAGTGCGCAAATTTTACCTGTCTGGAAAATGTGGGATCCAGGTAAAGTAGGGTAAATATAAAAACACCTAGACAGTCACTCTCATGGGTGTTGGAAGCGACTCCGTCAAGCCATTTTGATAGCCCCAGTTGGAGCTATTGTGTTCCTAAGCACTATACCACATTTAATCTTTGAAAATTCATATCTTTACTTGTGCATGTTGGACTTTCGTTGTTTTGGTCTTGGTTTACTCAGATAAATATTGGGTATTTTTCTAAACTGGTGTGGAGTACTTTTGTGGTCTTTCCACTGAGTTACTGTGTGTGTGTGCAAATAATTTACACATTACCTCTGAAATAAGCCTAACTGCTTGAGCCAGGCTACCAAGGGGGTGAGCAGGGGTTATCTTAACTGTGCGACTCCCTTACCCTGATTAGTTTGAGGGTCCAGACTTGAACAGGGTGCAAACCACTGCAAACTAGAGAACCCATTTTAATAGTTGCTGTACCCCAGCTTATGCATATGGCTGTGGTCTTTCTCCTTTGTTTAAATACATTCATTGTTCTTCTGGACAATGGTGCAGCCTATGCTGGTCACCCCTGTATGAGGGATTTTGATACACAGTAAGAAGGATGAATGGCATATAGTGTTCTGTATGAGATTCTTTATTTTCAGATTTACATAGATTTCCTATATCCAGAGAACTAAGTGGGCCCTTATTATGTATATCATTAAGTTGTTATGTTGTAATGGTTATGAGTCCTTACTTTGGTTCACCCACACACATATATACATGCATGAAGGCACATGCAGGAACGCAGTCCACATGACAGTCAGGGCAGGCCTCATAGTGCACTCCTGTTACAGGACACACAGGCTAGTAGGCTGGTACAAACCCAGAAATACTCAAGACGTGCTCCATATTTGTCAAGAGTGCTATGTATGTGGAATAAGCATTGGTAAAACCAATATATCTCACCTAAGTGAGAGCTATGCGCTTTGTCAATGTCGTTTAGCCATGTCGTACATCAGAGCGGCTGCTGTGAAGCATGGCGCTAAGTTAGAAAAAAAGCACTATGATGTGTCCAGCTCTGGCCCCGTCAGAACACTTTTTTTCTGGTGGGAAGGTTAGGGCAAGCAAAACAATACAGGTGGGGCGGGCAAGCAACACAATGCAGGTATGGAATGAGGCAAGCAACAAAATGCGTGAGGGGAGGGGCAAGCAACAAAATGTGGGAGGAAGTGCAGGGGGATAGGGCAAGCAACTCAGCCCAGGAGGGAGGAAGGGGAAAGGGCGCACAAGACAGTGGGGGTGTCGGGCAGGGTACTGGGCAAGCAACACCATGAGGGGGCAGCACAAGCTACACAACGCATGAGGGGGAGGGACCAACACGGACAGCAGGAGGAGAACTGAGGGGGCAAGCAACATGACAGGCAGTAGGAGGAGGGCGGGAAGAGGACATGCAACATGAAAGATAGCAGGTGGAGGAGGCAAGAAACACCAAGGATGGTGGGAGGGGACAAGAAATATGCACTCTTATGGAGTCTTTCTACAATTAGAAAAAAAAGTAGCTCCAAAAGTGCAAGCAGTGGAAAGACACCGAGCAAAGAAGCAGTACCTGGGTCATGCTCCAGGAGAGTGGCAAACACAAGAAGAGGAAGTCAAGCTGGAACGCATTGAACAAAAGAGAAGCAAGCAAAAGTGACGAAGTCAACCAATGGTAACCAACTGTGTCAGACTGGCCTATAGGACGATTAGCCAGTGTCCGATGGGTTTGTCTGATTGGTCAGTGTGTGGCTGTTTGTGGGCCATTTTATGGTCTGCTAGGCCATTTTTCTTTTGCTTTTCATTTCCCTGACAATAAAACAAACGTTGCTTGAAGCAAGCTCAAATTAATGCAGTCTTCCATACCTCACAAAACATAAATACAGCATGTCTTTACAAGTTCAGAACTACCCCAGTTAACAAACACAAGACACTTTTTAGGTTGAGCGCAAGTGCACTGACGTGTTGTAATCTATCTGTGGGCTTTTTAACCACACCCACCGCAAGCCCATCACTATCACTCGTTCATAGGCTTGCCTTTAAAAAATCCTTTGTTTTCATTGGTAAATGCTTTACGTTTGTCCCTCCTTGGGGCAGTTTTGTTACCGCCTTGGCAATCGACCCTGTTACATGGATAATTGCACATTCACCAATACGTTTAACTGCAAGCAAACTTCTTTTTCCTTTTGTGTCTCTCCTTCTCACTCATGCTCATGGCGGCCATAGCGCTTTGAATCAGCCTATGTCAACTGTTTTACTTTTCATTTTCAATTTATGTGGCAAGAAAAGTCCATTTAGGAATTTACAATGCTAATAGCTCTAAATCAAGCAAAAACAAGACCCATTGTATTGCAAATGCTTGTTTATCTAATTTGCTAATGAGGGCTACTTTTATTTTGGTGCCCGGCCCTATTTTGTGCTTCAGTCTGACAGGGTAAGCAATGGGCAGGCTCTAAGCCCCCTGTAAGAAAATAAAAATGTCTTTCAAGCTACAGTGCATGTGCTGTCTCAGGCGTGACCTAAAAGGGGCACTTCAGATCATGTGGGTCATATACCACTGTGTTTCATGCAAGAACATGCCTGCAGAACAAAATCAACAGTTAGCTGGAAGTGGAGCATGGGAGACCCGAAGGTTCAGAAGGTGAGTTGGGGGTGTACAGGGGAGTTGCTGTGCTTAGTTGCCAAAGAAGTGTGCAGGTACCTAGTAGCTTTGTCTGGTATTAGCAGAGTGTTTTGTGGGGTGCAAGTTGTGTTTCATCAGGTGAGCACAAACTGGCTGGCTGAACCCCAGGCCGCTTGTTGACAATGAGGTGTGTTCTACTGCAGTGTGGGATTCAGATGCATTCAATGCGGTGCCACGTTTCTTGCCTCCCTTATCCCCCCTAACACCATGTGTGCGCCGTATTGAACATACGGCACACCATGGCTGTAGTTAGGGAATTAGTGCCAACATTTCTTATGCTAGTTTAGCGCTTTGCAGGATTAGCGTAATTTTTTTTGAAAACAATGGGAGTCTCCTGTTAACGCCCGCTCTGTGCAGGTGTTAAAAATGCCGCCAAAAATGGCGCAAAGAAATCTTTTACATTTTTTTACGCCATTTTTTCAGCCCCCCTAACGGGGGAGCTCCCCGGCATTCATTATTCCTGGCGCAGGCATAATGTAGAGCAAAGTGTTACAAAATGGCGCAATGCATGCATTGTGCCACGTTGTAAATATGGTGCAGTGATTTTGGAAACCTAACGCCACATTAGTGTAAAAAAAATTACGCTAATGTGGCGCTAGACCTTCTTAAATCTGGGACTAAATGTTTGCTGTAATGTTGAGATTTGCCCCTGTTAGACCTGCTGCAAGCCCAGCTCCCCAGTCTGAAACATCTGGAGTTTATGAAGGTCGCTGTGCTGTCAGCTCAGGAGCCAAGGCACGATTGGGGCTTGGTTGACCATCGAGACAGATTTGAGAGTAATAAATGATTTTTGACAGAAATCCCATTCTTTGCACCCGAGCTCTGCCGCCCGTCAGACCTCTCTACCTTGATGTTTCAAGAACACCTTTACGGTGCAGAATTCCGCCAGCTGAAATGCAGGTACCTTCATGCAATAGCACTTTTTTTCTTATACTTTTTTTCAACTAATGTTCTCCTTGAAGAAAACTCTTCCCCTGTGTGGGCGTCCTTTCACACTCTGGAAAGGGATTTACTCCCGTCCTCCACCGAAAAAATATTTAATTAGATTGGAGCGAAGTTTGTGGTTATCCACGCAACGGACGTGTTCAAGTTTATAAAGTATACTACGCTCCCAAAGGCCCACACTCCATCTCTTGTATGGAATTTACTCCGGCGTAAAATTACACCGTTGTGAGTATGCGGAAGAAGTAATTGATTGAGGACTACAAGGTCACGAGAATCCCTTGCCTGGTGCAAAAAACAGCTATTAGTGCGCGTAAATTAAAATTACATGAACAAATGGCTTTGTGAACTGGGGACATAGTCAGGGCACCGCTGACGGGCTGACTGACCTCAATGTAAGAGTTTCGCTCTCCCCCACCTGTTGGGCTCCCTCATCCCACAGAGGAACTCCTCGGCCCTGATCTTCGAGGTGGACAGGCAGCCGGCCCCGGCCTCCCCTCTGAGAGAACCCGGACCTTCCCTCCAGTCAGGCCTCGAGGCGCAGCCCTGCGAAAAAATGCGAAGTCAACAAACACATCGCAGGCAGCGCGTAAATCTGGCCGAGCACCCCAAAGCAGGAGCGTTATTTATGCATCTTTTATCCGCCTCTAACACAAAGCAGAGAAGGTTCCTGGACTTAAAAGCGAGGCTGCTCGCCCTCTTGCATGTTTTCTCCTTTTCTGGGAGCTGAGATAAGGGGAGATTTATTCCTGGCGGATGGTCGTGGCAGCGGAGGGGTTAAAGCGCCCCTTAGGGTCTCTTTGATGCCAGGTCCTGCTCACAGTTTATCAGTCTTCCCTGGGAGCCAGGACGGGGTGAGCAGGGGGTTAAAGGACGGGGCGGGGCCGCTTCTAATCCCCCCCAGGTTGGCATCATTAGTGGCCATTAGAAAAGTCAGCAGGGCCTGAGCTCTCGGTAGCCCCGAGGCCTGCAGACCTGTTGGCAGATGAAAGACCCCGGTGGTGTTGGCCGACAGGCCGCAGACTCCTAATGGGGTGGCCGGAGGTGGTTGGGGGACCCCGCAGGATGGGTGTGTCTGTGTGACTTACACCCACATCCTAGGGAGGGACAGGTGAGTGTGGGAGGGGACTGATCCCCCCCCCCCCCCATAGTGTGCATCCATTCCCACACCCTGGGCTTCGCCCTGACAGTTATGGGGTGACAGTGAGGGTATATCTCAGGCACTGCCGCCTGGCAGGCATCCAGTGAGCTTCTTTATAAAGAAGTGTGGGTTCACTGCTGCCCCCCCCCCCCAGCCTGCCTTGCAGAAACACTGTTTCGCCATGGCAAGTAAAGAACCCCAGTTCCAACGGATCACTGCCTTCTCTTAAAACATGAAAACAAAGCGTTTCATTTTTATTGTTGAAATGCATCCCGTTGAATTTCAACATAAAAACCAAAAACCTTTATTCAAAGGCAATCGCAGCATGGTGGTCTTCTGACCTCAGCAGGCCACCATCCCTGTAATGGCCACCATTCCTAATGGGTCGCAAAATGCAAACTACTTCATTAATATTCATTTATGAGAGAGGTCGATTTGTGACCCACTAGGAATCACGAGCGTTAAACAAAAAGTTTCATACATAAGGAATAGATTTCCAAACAGCGATTTGAATAAAATCCCTATTTCAAAATCGCTATTTCTACTCTTTGTACACCCGGCCTTGTGTGACTGAGCTCATTGGTGCTTATTTTGTCTTTCACTTAAGAACCTAATGCATTCTGGGAGTTGTAGGTTCTGCTCATAATGAGCTCAGTGGGACAAAATAATCAGTAAGGAAAGCTGAGGGATAGAATATTATATCCTTATGAAATGAAGGTTTCTTGTCTACTTAGTTAATAGAGACATGCAGTACTGGAGATCTATAAGAAAAAGTCTGATTGTCACTCGTCAGATTCCATTAAAATGAATGGGTCTGTAGATGGTGAGGACCAGGAGTGAGGCTTCATTTGAATATATTAGAGTTTCAATCAAAGGCTTCAAGACCTTACAAGGGGTAAGGAAAGTGCTATATACATACCATACATTAGAATAAGGAACACTGCAGGTAGCTACATTGTCTGTTCTCATCTAAGAACAGCAGACATTGATGGTTAAGTCATTGACTGTTGAACCTAGTGACCCAGTTTTCATCCCCAACATCCAAATTGTGGGATCCTTGGGAAATCACCTTATCGACTGATGTCTTATGCATACACCTGTACACCCAGAAGTGTGTGCAAATGATAGATTGCAATGCATACCATCTTAAGCATACACCTGTACACCCAGAAATGTGTGCAAACCATAGATTTCAATGCATACCATCTTTTAGTGCATACCGGTTTATGCATACAGCTGTACACCCAGAAATGTGTGCAAATCATAGATGTCAGTGTATGCTATGTTATGCATACACCTGCACACCCAGAAATGTGTGAAAATCATAGATGTCAGTGTATGCTATGTAATGCATACACCCGCACACTCAGAAATGTGTGCAAATCATTCATTTCAGTGTATACCATTCTATACATACTCCCTCCAGTAATCCACGGGCAGGTAATCCAAAGTGACACATTAATGTGTGTGAGGATTGCAACAAGGTTTAAACAAAGGTAACGCAACTCGAAAGAAATTCAACACCAGTCTATAAAAATAGATTATATTTTCATTCATTTTTAGGCTCCGATATGAGCAAAATCCACTAGAGGGTTCCAGAGATATAGTAAAACTTAAATCTCAGCTCTTTAGTCCAAAGCGCAAACAAGCAATGGTAACCGTAAAGTTTAGAAACTTTTTAAAAGTTTTAAAAAGTGGAGTTCTGCTTTTCTGATCCAAGTTGGGTGATCAATTCTGATAGTGAGAAGGTCAGGGGCCCCAATGAGGGGTATTTAGGCAGTTATCTGGTCACCAAAGCAGTCTCAAGTCCAGTTCCACACTTTATATCAATGCCGCTATAGACTTCAATAGGGTGGTCCTGATGCTGAGGAGGAAGGATGCTGAGGATGATGAAAGATGCTCTGGGTGCTGTGCCATCGACGGGGGTATCCCTGTGATTATTCCTCGGTCCATGTATAAGGTAGGGTGACTTTGACCACAGGTGTCGGTGTCCCTCGAGGTTGTCTTTGAGCCAGTCAAAGGCAAGCTGCTGCTGGGCTACCGATCTCCGTACACAGCGGGTCCAGCAGTTTCCTTTGGTGAAGACTGGTGTCCATCTTTGGTGACCAGTCTGGATTCAGATGACACATGAAATGTGGCTACTGACTTGCTAGAAAGGGCTACATCAGCTTTGATGGTGCTGGTTCTGGATCCAGTGGGTCAGCCGACTTACCCTTGGAGGCACTTCTTTGGTCTGGTGCTTGGGAGCGACTTTTCCATGAAGCAAGAGTCACAGCACAATCGCCTCTCTGCTAGCCCCAGGTGCAGCCCAACAGTCAGTGCAGCCTCTCTTGCCAGGGGTCGTCAGGGCAGTCCTTCTTTGGTCCTTTCTCCAGTTCTGTTGTGATCTGAGGTTCAGGGTGTCTGGGGGCCATTTTTATGCCCAGAAAGTGTCCTTAGGGGATGATGCGTTTACTAGCTAATGGACTACCAGCATCCCACACACCTTGTCATGACTTCCGGCTATGTGTGGCATCTAGCAATCCTAGAGTGCACTATTCTGCCCACTCTCAAGATGTCTGAACCCTGCCTTATTTTCCTGTTGACCATAAAACCTAAACATTCCAGTAGACTGACATCCATTTGAGTATGCTCCTTCATCCTCACCCTGCTCTGATCCATGATCAAAATATCGTCTAGATAAATGATGAATTGTACTTCTCTCTCTCTCTCAGATAAGATGCCACCGGGCGTAAAATCTTCGTAAAGCACCATGGGGCAGACAATAGACCAAACAGAAAGCAAACAAATTTCCAAGTCTTTCCGGCCCACCTGAACATAACGTACTTCTGTTGAGGTTCCTAAATCTGAACCGTCAGATAAGCATCTCTCAGGCCTAGTCGAGTCAACCAAACTCCTGTTTGAAGAATGTCTCAACATATTCATCCCTCGCATTTTGAAATGGTGGTATATCACCAAATCGTTCAGACTTCTCAGTTTAGAACCAGTCTCATTCCCTTGTCCTTTTTTTCTACAGAGAAAATATTGCTTACAAAACCTCTGTGTTCCTGGGTCACCTCTACAATAGCGCTCTTCTCTTCTAATTCCTTTACCTCATTGGCTACCAACTCTGCCTGACCTGGACTGAAGTGAACTCCACTGGGCACCCAACTTTTAACCGGTTCCCCCTAACTTATGTTCTGGACGAAATAATTAACTGTGTGACCATATAAACAAATAAGGTTTACATTAAAAAAAATATTCGTTGTTACTTGATGTAAGATTATAGTTAATAAACATATGAGAAAGCATTTTGAGTATATGAGGTAATTCTGTGTTTAATAATATAGCCTTAATCTAAAACATACTGTAAGTGTTCACAGGTTTTTATTTTGTATAGTAGCTAGTTAGGCATTTAAAACGGTTTCTTTTTGTTATTTACCTGGTAGGAGAGTGTTAGATCTGTAATTTAAAGGGGCTCATTGAGAGTGCATGTGAGCTGGGGAATGTAGCCACTTTTGGCTGTGCGCACGAAGGTCTGTAGGAGAAATTAGATTAGCAATGTTGTGTCCCATGCCTCGTACATTTTAAGTAATTATCAGGATTTATCCCGCGTGAGGGCAGTGCAGGTGTTTTGGTGCATGAGAATTCTTTGCACGGGAGTTTAAAATGTTGTATTTTCGGAGGAATTGTCGTCACTCTTATTGAGAAAGAAGACAGACTAAGGGGGTCATTCTGACCCTGGCGGTCATGGACCGCCAGGGCCAACGACAGCGGAAGCACCTCCAACAGGCTGGCGGTGCTTCTGGGGCCATACTGACCGCGGCGGTACAGCCGCGGTCAGAAAAGGGAAACCGGCGGTTTCCCGCCGGTTTCCCACGGCCCCAGGGAATCCTCCACGGCGGCGCTGCAAGCAGCGCCGCCATGGGGATTCCGACCCCCTTCCCGCCATCCTGTTTCTGGCGGTTTTCACCGCCAGAAACAGAATGGCGGGAACGGGTGTCGTGGGGCCCCCTAACAGGGCCCCATTAAGATTTTCAGTGTCTGCTTGGCAGACACTGAAAATCGCGACGGGTGCAACTGCACCCGTCGCACACCAGCAACTCCACCGGCTCCATTCGGAGCCAGCTTCCTCGTTGCTGGTGCTTTCCCGCTGGGCGGGCGGGCGGCCTTTTGGCGGTCGCCCGCCAGCCCAGCGGGAAAGTCAGAATGACCGCCGCGGTGTTTTGACCGCGGTACGGTCTTCTGGCGGTTCCCACCAGGCGGGCGGCTTCCGCCGCCCGGGGGGGTCAGAATGACCCCCTAAGTGTTGTCGTCCGCCCAGTGCGCATGTACTGCTTCAGGTGCGCAGCCATTTTAGGAAACTGGCAACTGTACATTCGATTTGTATGGTTTAGAATTTTAACAGACTGGGGAGCCATAAAGCCGTTATAGGAGTTTTTGTCACAGTCAGCCCCTCTCTTACTGCCTCTGTCAGATGAAAGCGGGGTACGACTTTGGATCTTGTACGTTCTGGTCTGACCAAGATAGGGGCGACCCCTTCTGGTAGCCACAGTGCTGCTGACAATATGGATGCCAAGGCAGTCTGTGCCCTCCAGAAGGAGCCGCAGAGGAAACACCACAAGGGAAAAAACCTCCAGGCAGGAGCTCCAACGATTCAGAGAAGGCACAGTAGAACCCAGAACTCCAAGGACTGGAGCAACAGGAAGCTGCAGGAAAAAACAAGCAGGAACAAATCCACATGAGCAACAAACAGGAGAGTGGACCACCACCAACCAGGAGTGTTGCAACGCAAAGAAGAAAGAAACTCAAGCCTCTTAAATAGCGATAGACAGGAAGTGAAAGCAAGCATATGCAATGCAACGGGTCTCGCATTACATCGAGTTAGAGCTTTTAGTGTTGTAAACTCCTAACCGGACTTTTCTTGCCACATTAAATGGAGAAAAAAAAACAAGCACGATCGCGCTGCAAAATAAAGAGAAAAAGTAGTCCAGAAACCATACGGAAAACATGGAGCATTGTATGTTTCCAGTAGTTTACTGGTGCTCTCGAGGAGGGCTAAACACCGGAAAAGGCATGACGTATACATGCCTTTCACGAATGAAAACAAGCGGATTTTAAAAGGCAAGCCCACAAGCCAATGAAAGTGACTGACGTAACATAGGCATGGTTAAAATTCCCCTAAAGAGAGGTTAGAAGAGGGACGGAGCACTTTGCGCTTGCCCCTAAAAAGGAAAAACGACATATTAAATTGGGAAAGTGCCACAGGAAAAACTAGGCAGAGCGCCATCTTGGAAAGGGACTAATAAAAAGGAAAAACAGTGCATGCTGGAAAGGGCATAGCATTCTGGGACAAAGAAAGTATGGCCCCTATGTCCAGAGGACAAACAGCCCAGAAACCAAGAAACAGGTAAGTACTATATATGAGCAGAGCATGCAGTACCCACGGCGCGATCCGCGGCCCGACCCTGGGCCATCAGATCTCGCCGTCGAGAAAGGAAAGATGGCTGTGGGCAGACACGCGGCCTGCGGCAGGCCCGATGGGCGTAAAAACAGACTGCGGGCCTCACCGCAGGACAGGAATGGAGTGCTGCAGGTCGGAAATCCGCCCGCGGCGTAACAGTTTTAGCTGTTGCAGTGTTCTTTCCAGGCAGTTTTGGATAGCGGTACAACAGAAGTTAGGTTTTGACAGACAGGGTTTACCTGTTTACTTATTTTTGGCTGTGTAAAAGTATAATTAGGTTAATAGACTTTTTAGTGGCATTTAGCGTAGGTTCTTTTGTTTTACACAATCATAAGGATAAGTTGTGAGGCACATTTGGACAATTGATCAGATTAGTTTCTTAATGGGAGGTCTCTTAATATGTCCAAGAATAATGCTGTAGGAAGCATGGAGATTTCTTTGGGGGAGAAAATAAGTAATATGCTGAATTCGTTTTCAGCAGAATTGGATCATAAAATGGAAAGGATGTTAGAAGATTTGTTATGAGCAAAAGGTTTATTGAATCAAGATGAGAAGTTTTGATCAGCAGGGGCAGTGAAAAAAAAAGGTGGTAAAGTAAATAGGAAGCGAAAACATCTGGAGACGGATAAGGTCAAAGCAAAGAAAAGTAAATCTGCAGTGGCAGATATGGGATTTTGTGATTGCACAAACAGAAGTGTCGAGGACACACATGGGGACCAGAATAAGGGTCCAGAGACGGCATTTAAGAAGCCTAAGAAAGTTTGCAAAAATTCTACTGTCCTCTGTGACGGCTCTTCTGGCAGTGCTGAGGTGGAGTTGAGTAGTTCTTCAGGTTTTGACTCTGATGCGAGAGACACGGGGACTGTACAGTAGTCAGAACCCTTAGAGGGTCTAAAAAGTGGGGATGCTGAGTTTCTGATGGATCCCTAAGGAGATTTTATGTTCGATCCAATGTTTTTGATCCAGTGTTTTTGAAACACCCACTTTCCCCGGAGTGGTCTCCTGCACTTCATGTGGCTGAGTATATCAAGACCTGGCTGCGTAAACAGATATCTGAAGATGTCAGACTGAGGGTGAGGTCTGAATGCCCTAAACCGGATTTGGTGAATAGGGTCTTAATATCACCAGAGATTGATGCTAAGATTTTAGCTTTTGTTGGTAAAGGAGGGTGGGGGAGACCCCAGAAAAGGTATAGAAACAGGTCTAAGAATGTGCCAGGAAAGATTATTGGACCTTATGGGTCCACTTACAACAATTTTTGATACGGCTGAAGATGCGTACATTGCTAAAAAGGCTCTCGATGTGGGGGAATTTAAAGAATGGATTCAGAGAGCAGTGTGTTTGCCCGGAATGCTAACACAGCCATATCTGTGGAGAGAAGAAAGAGCATCTTCTTAAAGATTGATCCAAAACTTGTGGATTTGGCCAATACTAATAGATTTGGCCCATAATGAGGCAGGTTTGGATGCTAATGAATTGCCTTTCAGTGTCACTTTCATTAAGAAATGTCCAAATATGTGGGGGTGTTTAGTTCACTGCAAAAGTCACAGCATGAAATCAAGAAGGCCTTTGACCGTCATGTTTTTGGTGGGGCCAGGTGAACGAGGGGTCAGTTCCCTGGCTGCGGGTAGAGTATCACTAGGGCTTCATTTTCAAGAGGCTTTAGACCTTTTCAGTACCAGACCCTTTATCAAACAGGGAACGTCTATCCCCAGAGACAGAGATCAAGATCTAGAGAAGGTCAAGGAGACAGTCGATCTGAGGGACCAGGTAAGACTAGACCCTTCTGTTATCCTGTTAAAATTGGGCTGCATACTTGCTCAATTTTTTCACAATTGGGAATGTATAGCAAGGGATCCATGGATTCTGGAGACGGCGCTAGGTTATCACATAGACTTCATAGAGGAGCCAGTGCAGGACCGTCTTCCAGAGGTAATACGGTTCAGCTCAGATCTCTGAGCAAGGAAGTTCAAGAGCTGGAAAGAACGGGTGTGATTGTGGAAGTAAGGAATCCTCTAGAGGGGGTTGCAAGCAATATTTTTCTGGTTGAGAAAAAAGACAAAGGAATGACACCTGTAATAAACTTAAGACAGCTAAACGATTTGGTAGAGTGCCATCATTTCAAGATGGAAGGACTGCATATGCTAAGAGATGTGCTACAGAGAGGAGATTGGATGACACAGTTGGATTTAAAGGATGCTTAACTGACGATTTCAATTTGGGAACAGCATCAGGGATTGCTTTAATTTAGATGGGCAGAAAAGATTTGGAAGTTTGTGTCTCTACCCTTCAGTCTTTCTTCTGCCTCTTGGTGTTTTACAAAGGTGCTTCATCCTGTAGCAGCGTTCTTAGGGGAGTGCATCTAATAATTAATTTAGACTACATTTTGATCTTGGATCAGGACAGGATGCAGGTAGATCACATGAGGATGGCTTTGTTATTGTTGGAGGGTCAAGGTTTTGTGGTGAACAAACGAAAGTCGTGTTTAATTCCCAATCAGGAAACTCATTTTGGGGGTTCATGATGAACACAGTGCAAAGTCAGTTGAAGTTGCCGAAAGAGAAGTTGAAGAGCATAAGAGAGGAGATTCAGAAGTTGTTGATTATGGAAAAGATATAATTGCAGATGTTAGCGAGAGATGTAGGTATTCTATCTTCTATGATTCAGGCTATTTTTCCCAGACCTTTAAATTATCGGGCGCTTCAGAGGTTGAAGGCCAGACATTTGAGAAATGGTTTGAAGTATTCAGAACAGATTGTGCTTATACAGGAAGTGAAAGGCGAACTTGTGTGGTGGTTAAGGAACATAGAGGCTTGGAATGGGAAAGATATCTTAGGAGAGAATCCAAATTGATTATAGAGTCAGATGCAGGTTTGGTAGGTTGGGGAGCACATTTTGGTCCAATTTCAACAGAAGCTGTATGGTCAGAGGAGAAAAGCAGGCTTCATACAAATTGTCTAGAACGTTTGGCAGGGCCGTTTGCAATAACGAGTTTCACAAAGGACAAAGACCAGTGTTCAGTTTTGCTGAGAATGGACAATGTGTCAGCGGTGAGATATGTAAACAAGCTGGAGGGTACGAAAGCTAAGGATCTGGCGGATCTAGCAAAGGTTTCCTGGGATTTGTGTTTGAAGCAGAATATTCTATTGCAAGTAGAGCACATTCCTGGTTTGAGGAATGTGGAGGCCAATTGGTAATCAAGGAATTACAGGGACTCCAGCAATTGGACACTGAACAGATCAGTCTTTCAGAAGTTGATGGAGATTTGGGGACCTTTGTCAGGTGGGTCTGTTTGCGAACAGGCTGAATGCCCAATTACACACTTTTTTCAGCTGGCGTCCGGATCCTGAGTCAGCAGGAATAGATGCATTTTAAAAGAATTGGAGGGGTCTCAAGCCTTATGTGTTTCATCCGTTTATAATGATCACTCAGGTTACTTTAGTAGTATGCAAATGAAAGAAGAGAGTGTTAGTAACGCCTCTTTGGAAGTCTCAGATTTGGTATCCGACACTTCTAGAGATGTCTTTAGACGTACGGATTCTTTTGCCAGTATTTCAGGAAATCCTGTTGGGTCCATTAGGAGAAATCACAAGTTGGTTATGTCAGGTCAATTGTGACTGGTATCTTGGAAAATTTCAGACATGTCTGCAAGGTGCCAGGACTTTCACAAGAAGCTTCAAATCTTGTTAAAAAACCATGGGCACCAGGTACCAGGAGAATATATAGATTGGCATGGGAAAATGGGTTTGCTGGTGTATGGAGAAGGATTTTGATCATGTTTCAGTGGATGTAGTAGGAATGGTTATCTATTTGTCAACTTTGTTTGAGTCCAGTTTGTCATACAGGACAATCAATGTGCATAGATCAGCTATTGCTGAAGGACGTAAGTTACTGGATGGCATGTCAGGATGTTTTGGTGAGATGTTTGATGAGGAGTATAAGAACTTATAAATCTTCAGTTTCAAGATATAGTTGGTTTGGGATGTTTCAAGAGTTCTTGATTATTTGGAAGGATTAGGAATCAATGGTGAGCTGAGCTTGAAGATTCTGTCTCAAAAGATAACTATGTTATTGTGTCTACTCTCTTTTAGGGTTTTTTTTAGATGTAAGGGCTTTGGGTATTACTAGCGGGGCTTTGAGACCCGAGGGAGAGTGTTTTTATTTGTTTAAAAGGACCAATACAAATTCAGAATACATTTTCTATCCTTACTTTAATGAGCATCAACAGTTATGTGTAGTATGTTGTGTCAAGGAGTATGAGAAGAGAATGTCTTAGTTAAGATCTTTATCTGATCATCAGTTAATAATATCTTTTTGTCTTCCACATAAGACTGTTTCTTCACATACTCTTGCTCAATGGGTGAAAGAAGTGATGAAGAATGCTGGTGTGGATGTATGTTTGTTTGGTGCACATTCCGTGAGGGGGTGCTTCTACTTTGAAAGCTTTCATGCTGGGGGGTGCTTTGCAAGACATTCTAAGATGTGCAGATTGGTCCAATGATGCAATATTTAGAAGGATTTATTTTAAACCTGTGGTGAATGCAGTTTCTTGTTTAGTAGAGATGTTTTAAACTTGCAATAGTGTTAGCCTTCAGTCTTGCCATAAAACGTAGATGAGCTACTGCTAGTTACCACATACCTTCCATCACTTCCTTCCATCTCTCTTCTGAAATGATCTTGTAATCAATTTCACGCACAAACTCTGTGGGATCTCCTGTATTAGGATCATTATCCTGTTCGGAACTTGCCTCAGGTATTAGTCGGGACAAGGTATCTGCAATAACATTTTCTGTCCCTGGAATGTACTTTACATTAAAATTAAATTCCTGTATACTCACAACCCATTTAGATATTCTAGATGAAATAGAGTCAATTCATTTAGAATTGAAGACCTCACACAACGGTTTATGATCAGTCTCCATCACAAAAGTGCTTCCCCACAAGAATTTCTTTAATTTTTTAATTGCCCAATGAACCACAAGAGCCACTCTCTCTATTACTGAGTATCTCTCTTAAGACTCGTGGAAATGAACATAATAGTATTTTCTGAGCCAAACCCACCTTGCTGTAAAACAGCCCCCAGTCCCTTAAGGCTGGCACCCGTTGTTATTATTGAACTCTTATTGGGATCAAAATTCTTCAGTTTGGGAGCCTGCGCTAATCTATTATTTAATTCAATAAATTCTTTCTCGCAATAAGAACTCCACACAAAGTTGGCACCTTTCCTTAGCAATTGTCTCATGTTGGAGCTGAGATCAGCAAGATTTTGGATAAACTTATTGTAATATTCCACCATTCCTATGAAACGCATTAGTTCTTCCTTGGTGGATGGAGAGACCATATTCTGTATGGTATTGACCAGCTCTGATTTAGGAATCACCTCTTCACCTGTAATTATGTGTCCTAGGTAATAAATATTCCTGTTACCAAATCTGCAGTTTTCTGACTTGATGGTAAGATTATAATCACATAGCTGACCCAGAACCTGTCTGACCTTGGTATTATGTTCAGCGCCATAAATCAGTATATTATCTTGGTATACACATACCCCATCTGTTCCACACAATGGCCCTCATTACGAAGCCGCCCGCCAAGATCGGACCGCCGGGCTGCCGCCAATGCAGCCACACTCCCGCCGCGGCCATTTGGAGATCCCCGCTGGGCCAGCGGGCGGAAATCTGGTTTCCGCCCGCCGGCCCAGCGGGGATCTCGGCCGCAACACAGGAACCGGCTCCAAATGGAGCTGGCGGTGTTGCGGCTGTGCGACGGGTGCAGTTGCACCCGTCATGCTTTTCACTGTCTGCTATGCAGACAGTGAAAAGCTCCATGGGGCCCTGTCAGGGGGCCCGCGACTCCCCTTTCCGCCAGCCTTTTCCTGGCGGTTCAAACCGCCAGGAAAAGGCTGGCGGGAGGGGGACTCGTAATCCCCTGGGCAGCGCTGCAAGCAGCGCTGCCCTGGCGGATTACAACCACCGGGGCCATTGTGGAGGAAAACCGCCGGCCCCGGCGGTGCGACCGTGGCGGAAGCGTAATACCCCAGGAAGCACCGCCAGCCTGTTGGCGGTGCTTCCGTCATTTTAGCCCTGGCGGTTTTGTACCGCCAGGGTTGAAATGACCCCCAATATCTTTTCCGTGGCTCATTGAAATACTGATGCAGCCAAAACTAGACTGAAAGGTAGTCTGGTGTACTTCAGTGTTCTAAACGGTGTGACAAATGCAGTTAGATCCTTGGAAACCTCATCCAGCTGTATCTGATGGTAAGTGGAGGTTAGGTCTGTAGTGCTAAAAACCTTCGCCACTCCTATCATCCTCAGCAACTCAATGTTGGGTAGTGGATATTTGTCAGTTATCACGCATGTGTTCAATTGTCTAAGATCTACACATAATCTCAGGCAGCCACTCAGTTTTCTGGCAGCAACCACTGGAGCAAGCCACGCAGTCCCCTCTTCTTCTTCAATTATTCCTTGAGTTTTTTGTTTTTCCAATTCTGCTTTCATCTCTTCTTTAATTGTTATGAGAACATTTCAAACTTTGCTGCAACTTGGCAGTGAACCTGGAATCAGCTTAATTTTGTGGCAATAGCCCTACATGTAGCTCAAACCTTCCCTGCAGACGTAGGAATATTACTTCTCCAACATTCCCTGCAACTCTGAGTCTGAAGTTTTGATGCCACAACCTTCATTCACTAAGTGTTTTTTTAATACAATTGAGGTGTATTACTAGGATCTAACATAACCCCCAACTCTCTTTGGTGTAACCAGCTGATAACACTATCTCCATTCTTAGAGTCATAAATGTTTCCAGAGGTATAACGATTTTCATACTCAATCAGACCCACAAAATATCTATGCAATTCAATTGGATCTCCCCCCATAAGCACAAGGCTTAATGTCTGGTTTTAATAATGCCATTTTCCCCACTAAATTCACTTTGTAGAATTGACTTGCTGCAACAGTGATTTTGGCCTTAGAGTCAAAGAAAACATGGGATTTCTTTCCCTCAACCTCTATTAAGTTTAGAGGTCCATTATTTCCTTTATCACCTACCTGCAGCACTATTTGTCCACGCTCAACATCCAAGTTATCCTAGTCATCACTGCCACTTGCATCCACTTCATTTACCTTTTGTTTTAAGTTTTTCATCCTGTAGACTGTAGCAAAATGTCCCTTCTTATTACAGTAAAGGTAGCCCACTTTTAGAGCTGGGTATGGTTTATCATAGGCTAAATGACCCGTTTTATCACTCCTAAAACACCTCCTCTCCACTTGAGGTTGTTTATTGATATTGCCTGTGTTTTTACACTCTTTCTTCTTTATGTCTCCTCTACCTCCCTCCTTTTTTATTCTTCCCCGTTCGACCATTTGTACCTCCTTAACGGAGTCTTTATTAACCACTTCCACACATTTCATGGAAAGCTCAATCTTTTTAGCAATGACCAACACCTCATCCACAGTGGGTATATCCCTAAGCCACAATTCGTCCCATATCTTATCCCTGCAACACCTCAACATGAACGGATCCCTTATGCGTTTATTTACTAAACAGCCAAACTTCCAGGATGAAACTAAAAGCCTAAGATCTGTTACGTAATTCTTTATAGACTCTCCCTCTTTCTGCATTCTTTTCCCAAAATAGTAATGTTCAAGGATGGTGCTTACTTTAGGCAATTAATGTATATCTAATTTAAGTATACAAGTTTCATATTCATTTAAATCAACAGATTCACTGTCTGGAACATCAGGAAGATGGTCAAAAAACGATTGTCCTTCTGAACCCGACAGCGAAGTAGAAGTGCTGTTCTCTCAGCACTTAACAACGTACCACATACGGTTCATTCAACGTTCAAACATCCTTTTTCATTTATCCCACCATATGTGTGGATCTCCTGGACTGGATAGAAAAAACGGAGGTGCTGTGACATTTTGCATGATGGTAGTAAAAATCTTAAAGAAATATTGTGAAATAAATACATTTTGGAAAATGTATATATTGCAGCGTGAACCTTAACACCCTTCCTTCCAGATGTAAGTAAATATCATGAAATGTTTTTTTAAATCCTCTTGTTAAAGAAAACACTTGTTTAAGTAATCTGTATGTTCAAACAAATTAAATTATTTCCTGAGGAGAAGATAAATGTACCTTTAATGTAAAGAGGCATGCCTATCGTTGAGCAAGGCACTCACAATGACTTTGAATAACACAGTTGGTTAGACGTGCCCGTCGCAGAGCAAATGTACTTTGTAGAGATGTGCCTGTCACAGTGCGAGGCACTCCAATGTTACATAACAATGTAGATGTTGACCACAGAGGCGTGCACATCGCTGAGCAAGGCCACTCACAGTTGGAAGAATGGATGCCACAGATGTGCCTTTCACCAAGAGAGGCACCAGTAAAGCCATGCCTATTGCTGGGAAATGTCCGCACTGAGTTACAGTATTTGGAGTATGAGGCAGTGCGCTGAGGCTGTGTGCTGCAGAAGACGTGTGCTGCAGAAGACGTGTGCTATCCTGACAAGCAAACAATGCAGCCGTCCCAATATGTAAACTGACATACAGCTGCCTGTAAGCAATAATGCTTGTAAACAAATATGGCCATCTCACCACAAAGGCTGAAATGCGGCGTGTACCTGCGTAACTTTCTGTAGGAAATGGCGCTTGTTTAAGTTATCTACAGCGCGTGCACGGACTAAGAATAAGCCAGTAGTAGCGCATGACAACCCTGAAGATGTGTCACACACTTGTCTTGTGAGCCCAGGCTTTCTCACATGGACACAACCGCTGAAGAAGCAACTGCCAGTTGCACGAATAGCCAGTAAGAGACACAGGGGGTCATTCCGACCCCGGCGGGCGGCGGGCGCCGCCCGCCGGGCGGAAACGCCCAAACACCGCCCCGCGGTCAGATGACCGCAGGGGGCATTCCGACTTTCCCGCTGGGCCGGCGGGCGATCTGCAAAAGATCGCCCGCCGGCCCAGCGGGAAAGCCCCAGCAAAGATGAAGCCGGCTCCGAATGGAGCCGGCGGATTTGCTGAGGTGCGACGGGTGCAGTGGCACCCGTCGCAATTTTCAGTGTCTGCCAAGCAGACACTGAAAATCTTGCTGGGGCCCTGTTAGGGGGCCCCTGCACTGCCCATGCCAGTGGCATGGGCAGTGCAGGGGCCCCATGACACCCGCTCCCGCCAGCCTCTTCACCTCCAGGAACAGGCTGGCGGGAAGGGGGTCGGAATCCCCATGGCGGCGCTGCTTGCAGCGCCGCCATGGAGGATTCCTTTGGCCAGGGGAAAACCGGCGGGAAACCGCCGGTTTCCCTTTTCTGACCGCGGCTTTACCGCCGCGGTCAGAATTGGCCAGGAAGCACCGCCAGCCTGTTGGCGGTGCTTCCGTGGTCGTTGGCCCTGGCGGTCAATGACCGCCAGGGTCAGAATGACCCCCACAGTACCTTATTTTGAGGAACTGTAGTAACTGTAATATTCCAACAACAAGGTTTCTGTGCTCATGCAACAGACCAAGTTGAATGTGAAGACATTGATTGTTGAAACATGAATGTTAAGATGTCTTATCTTCTTCCAACTCATCGCCAGTGTTAAAATGTACAGGCTATAGTTGAAAATAAATCAAAATGCCGGTTAAAATAGTGAACACAGGTTTATTAGGTTGTGTAGCAGGATAAGACATCTCACCCATCCTCTTCAGGTCAAACCAAAGGTCCACTGATTCAAAGCTCCCACTTCAATTAGAATCAAACTACAACCATTCTATGAGAGGTCACCCTGTAACTCAGTGGTAGTTAATGGGGCTACTAACGTTTCAGATAAAAACAACAATTTGGAGGTTTTGCTGTTAGGACATACTAAAGTATATGTCCTACTTAATAATATACAGCTTGCTGCCTTAGGGCTCGATAGGTCTTCCTTAGGGGAGACTTACAAATATTGTTATGGGAAGCGGGGATGTTGACATTGGTTTTAAAACTGCTCTTCCAAGCTGCAGTGGTTGGCTGAGAGCCACTTTATAGTTTGTCACACACAAGTGGTAAACTCAGTGATGCAGCCCTTGGTGAACACGCTGGCTTACATTACAGTAACAAACCCTTGGTACCATATACTAGGGCCTTATAAGGAAGTCAGTTCATGCCAGTTTGGGATAGTCAATTCAACATATATTTTGTAATGGGTTAGAACACTGACAGAGAGGTCTGGTTAGCAAGCTTGAGTGCACTGTCAGAGTTGAAAAACCAGTAGCATCAGTCCATAACTTTGGGGGTGATCATGCAAAAGGAGGTTTTTCCTTACAATGTGCAGTACAGCAAATAACGCTTTTTTGGCACCTGAAAAATATTTTTCTAGGTGGATACATCATTTCCCCAACCCCCACATTAAGCATGGGGGATTGTGGGTCTTTTTCACACTCTATTTGCAGATGCATTATAATCTTTTTGCCACTCTGTACTTCATTTAGAACACGTGCAGTGGTAATAGTTTGATTAGGGCTAATATCTCAGTTGTAAGATGCACTATTACTCATTTAGTTAGGTATCTTAGGGGGGAAACTTGCAGGAAACCGTGTCCATAAGCTTTTTACGTTTAGTGGTAACGTTTTGCTGGCGATAACTGGTGGTATTTTTCTCATACTCTTATGTGGTATTCACTCTGTGTCACAGTGCCCTTTCCTCAAGATCTGCACGCTGCTGAACAAAAGGCCCACCTCCCGGCGTCACCAACTCAGAAGGCTATTATAGCACAGAGTTCTGATGAAGCCAGGCGGGGGGAAGGGAATTAGGGTAGGGAACTGCAGGGAGAGAGATCTGAAAAGAGACGGTTAGAACAAATATACATACATTCATTTATAACAGTATAACTCACCAATTGACTCTTGAATAAAGGCGTCTCCGTGGTATCAGATTGAGACCCTTTGTGAATTGGGCGTAGCCCCTTCTTTGAATCATGGAACAAGAACAAACTGCAACCTCTAAACCTAGTGATTGCAAGAGCTTTGGCCTATGGTCATACTCTAAATATCAATCCTGTCACAATTATCCATTCATAAGATAAACGTTTGATCTAAGCCTAGAAATTCTCAAAGACTTAAATATGTATCTCACGTATTATGTTTCCCAAATAATGAAACTATAATTTGCTTGTTTCTGAAACATTTTCACATTTACTCCCTGGGCCTGAAAGTTTACTCATTGAACTTGAAGCCTTTTGTTCATTGGGTATAAGCGCCTTGCTTGTTGTTCATGAAGTGCTTTGATCATCATGCATGAAGCACCTTTTTCATTATGTCAGAGAGCACTTTTACTTGCTTTGTCTGAAGCGCTACGCTCGCTATGCCAAGGGGCGCTTTAGTCATGTGGCCTGAAGCGTTTTGATACTCGTGCCCAGATCGCTTTACTCATGTAGCCTGAAACACTTTGCTTGTTGTACCAAGGGAGCTTTACTCTTGTACCTTGAAGCGCTTTGCTCGTTGTGCTAAGGGGGCGCTTTTACTCCTGTGGACTAAAGCGTTTTGATCCTCGTGCCAAGACCGCTTTACTCATGTGGCCTGAAACGCTTTGATTGTCGTGCCAAGGGCGCTTTATTCATGTGGACTGACACGCTGTGATTGTCGTGCCAAGGACGCTTTACTCATGTGGACTGAAACGCTTTGATTGTCGTGCCAAGTGTGCTTTACTCATGTGAACTGAAACGCTTTGATTATCGTGCCAAGGGCGCCTTACACGTATGGCCTGAAGCACTTTGCTTGTTGTGCCAAGAGCGCTTTACTCATGTGGACTGAAACGCTTTGACTATCGTGCCAAGGGCGCCTTACACGTGTGGCCTGAAGCGCTTTGCTCGTTGTGCTAAGGGGCGCTTTACTCCTGTGATCCGAAGCGCTTTGATCGTCACGCCAAGACCGCTTTACTCTTAGAACTGGAAACGATTTGCTCGTTGTGCTAAGGGGTGCTGTACTTTTGGAAGTAACCACTTCCTTCAAGATTGGGCTCATCAAGACCTTACCGCTACGAGTACGACCTACTCGTATCTGAATTCACCATGGAAACAAGGATACCCCAACTTGCTGTCAATCTGCCATGCAGGAAATCTGCTCTTCTTCAGAGGAACCCCCACGAGGTCTGACTGCATCGAAGTCTTCAAAATAGTGAGCAAGGTGCTTGGGTGTGGCTGGGCTTTATAGGCCTGCCACACCCCAAGATGGCCGCTGCCTCTAAAAACCTGGAAATTGTAGTCCCTTCATAGAATAGCACTGATAACTGCATCTTGTCCACCAAAGTCCTGACCCTGCAGCTACATGAGCTTTACCACAGGGCAGGCGATGCTGATGACCACTTTTAGAACAGGAAGGGATGACAAGTGGTGCACATGAAGCGCCTCAAATACGCGCAGCAGAGTTTCGGGCGGGACCTGGACAGCGCACAGCCTTATTCCTGACACTCTGTACTTCCGCTAAGAACTTCACCCTAAACCCGAGACAATAGAAAGACCACCAGAGCTGTGAATTTTCTGCAGGTGTAAAGTCCATATGTAGGTTAAATCTCCACAGAACACTGGTTCTGTAAATGAGCATCTACCACTTTCCCCTGCAGATATAGTTTTTTCAACACCTAAGTCATACCTCTGAACCTTTTGAAGCAGCTCGGAGGGTGAGACTACCTATTTTAGCTGGAGTCACCGTTTTTTTTTTAAACTAACTATGACATTAGTTTACCTGGCACTTATATATTTGAATCCTTATTTTGAAAACACACTGAATAAATATTGCTTCAAGTACATGCCATATTCGGGCATACACTTCCCACTTACGGCAAGTAAAACAACACAAAAAGAAGATGGACGGAATGCTGAACATTGTCAAACACCCACCCTCAGTCACAGATCTGGGTTTAATCCATTCTTTTGTTGCTCACCACGCCACCCCAGTTTGGACCCAGCCATATGCAAATCTGTCTTGAGCCTGCTCCCCACGGGAACAGTCCAGCCTGAAATGTCAGGCCAGGTCCTCCCTGGACTGCAAACAAGCATCCTGGGATCAGTTTCAGGGTGTCACCCCTCATCAGCCAGGCTAGCTTGAATGCAGTGAGCAGTAATATTTCTGGCTCCGAACCATAAATAGACATTAATTCTTGATGTCCAGTTGCGTCAACACATTAGCAGATGTTACTTGCTTGCTATATGCACATCAATGTAAAATTGTGCTGTTGAGACTACAAATATTTTACTAATGATTTTTGTGTTCCTGTGTGCATCTCCCCTGTGTCCTGATACAGCCCAGTGTTCAAGGATTGCAAAAAGACCTAGGTAAGGAGCCCAAAGATTTTTCTGGGTAAATAGTATTATTTGTTCAAAAGTGTTTGTTTTACTGTGGACTCTCTGTGTTTCAGGCAGCCTGGCCTCTTTAAAGGGGTGTTTTAAAAAAAATCGTTTTTGCTGTGACTGTGTCAATTCCCTTGCTAGTTTGTGCCACCCCCCCCCCCCAAGCCTCCCCTTTTCCCCCCTCTTCTAAGTAAAAAGGCTACATACATCTTGCAGAGTGTGGTTTTAGGAGACTGTTTTAATCTGTTTGTGTGATTTAAATTGTGCTTAAAAACTGTCTGCCCCCCTTTATTTTTGCCTTTAAAAAGCCAGATTTTAGAGTGTGCGCCCAGCACTATTGCAGTGTTTGTCTCTTAAACAATCTCCCCCTTACCTGGAAAGTAGACTCTGCTAGCTTGGAAGTGTGGATTCAGCCTGTCTGTATCCAAGGAGATTCTGAATAGAGCAGCAGTTGCCTTTCCCCTGCCCACAGGGACTGGACTTAGCTGATTGGCTCCCTGAGTCTCTGCTGCACCTGAGACCCGCCACCCCCCCACCTGCTCTGGCTCCTTAAGTTTGTGGAGGGAAGGCCAAGACAGCCACCTCCATTTTGTGTTCCTCTGTGCATCTCCCCTGTGTCCTGATACAGCCCAGTGTTCAAGGATTGCAAGAAGACCTAGGTAAGGAGCCCAAAGATTTTTCTGGGTAAATAGTATTATTTGTTCAAAAGTGTTTGCTTTACTGTGGACTCTCTGTGTTTCAGGCAGCCTGGCGGCCTCTTTTAAAGTGGTGTTTTTTTTAAATCGTTTTTGCCGTGACTGTGTGAATTCCCTTGCTAGTTTGTGGCACCCCCACCCTTTTTTCCCCCTCTTCTAAGTAAAAAGGCTACATACATCTTGCAGAGTGTGGTTTTAGGAGACTGTTTTAATCTGTTTGTGTGATTTAAATTGTGCTTAAAAACTGTCTGCCCCCCCCTGTATTTTTGCCTTTAAAAAGCCCGATTTTAGAGTGTGCGCCCAGCACTATTGCAGTGTTTGTCTCTTAAACAATCTCCCCCTTACCTGGAAAGTAGACTCTGCTAGCTTGGAAGTGTGGATTCAGCCTGTCTGTATCCAAGGAGATTCTGAATAGAGCAGCAGTTGCCTTTCCCCCTGCCCACAGGGACTGGAGTTCAGTTAACTTGCTTCTTATATAAGTTCCTTTTTGGTTGTTGCATATGCTGTTGTGATAGGTTGTTGGGAGACAGTGTTTCATTGGTTGCTAGCTCCAGGGATGCAGTTATGATTGGTGGATAGGGCTGAGATTCTGATTGGCTGTTGGTTCTAGGGCTGTGATTGGTGGATAGGGCTGAGATTCTGATTGGCTGTTGGTTCTAGGGCTGTGATTGATGGATAGGGCTGGGATTCTGATTGGTTGCTGGTTTTAGGTCTGGGGCTGTGATTGGTGGTCAGGAATAGGGCTATGACTGGTGATTAGGGCTGGGTCTCCCATTAGTTGGCTGAATCAGGGTTTGAAATTGGATTGGCTAGGGTTAGGACTGGCTTCTTATAGGCCAATAGGGCTATAAAAAGGCTAGGATTCAGGGCGTCTCAGCCCGGGCGTTGAGGCAAAGGGCGGAGAGGACAAGGGCAGTTGTCTGTTTGGGCCTGAAGGGCGGAGAGGACAAGGGCAGTTGTCTGTTTGGGCCTGTTCGGGACTGGTAGGGACTAGGGCCAGAAATGCTGCCCAATTCACATATGACCATGGATGGTTTCAGCCCCTACACATCCCTCAACATACAAACACATATTCTACAAAGACATCCAACTCATGCATCACAAACTGACCACAGACAGATTGCATTGCCCCATCACCCAACACAATACCCTACATACAACACATATACACATACCCCCCACAACTACTACAGTCAAACTCCTTCATTCTCACAGCAAACACTACTCTGCCACTCCCACTAACACAACCTGCCATCACCCACACAATACAAAACTACAACATACATTTCTCTCAGTTTCAGTCTCCCAGATACACACTCACTGCTCATACTAACCAACAACACTATCCGCTGTTCGCTCCACACATACCACCCTTCGTCATAACAATGCCCAAACCCTGCCTTCAAACACATCATCACCAAACACTCTTCCCGTCTCTTCACCAATTACACACAACCATACAATCCCAACATTTCACTCCACCACACATATTACCTCTTCCAGGCATCGCAACTAATACTAACTCCCCTGACACACACCCATCACCTCTTACACACCTCATACATTCATCTCCAAAACACATCAACACCCCATCTAACACTCATATTCCACTTAGCAGCACTAACTCACATACAAATCCCTCACCAAAAACAACTACACCAATATCCCCTCTCATTATTCCATAAAAACAATACCAACCACAAACATCAGCACATCAAAGCAACACAAACTTACATTACACTCATCGTCACACCCACTCCCACCCCCAGGACTAAACAAAGAATGCAAATTCCATCTTATCTCCACCCCTACCCCCCCACTCTTCACAAACACCTACCACAAGCACCCCAACCCAGCAACTTTCATTCACTCGCCTCTCCTCCATTGCACAATTTAGAGCCTTACATCATGATCCACATGCTCCTCCACCACCCCTAACCCTACTCCATCCACACTAAACAAACGCAAACAAAATAAAAAACATAGCAACCTCGCATCCCCTTATCTGTTACATAATAAAACTACCCTACAAAAAACAGTACACTCCTCATGGCTCTCTCAGCCACCAAGTCCACCACCCACACACACAGACCCAACAAAATGCCTCCTTAACTTGCTGGAAGAGGAACACTATATTGAAAAGCAAGACTATTGTGAGCCTCAAACAGTTATCACAACTAGCAACACTCCTGCTTCAAGCTCACATTACACTACTTACCCTTCTACTAAACAAAACAACACTACCACTAACACACCTTTTCTAAACTGCCAGCTCATAAATGCTCGATCACTCTCAAAAAACAAGCACCACATTTACGACCTGCTCACAGACACACAACCTGACTTACTATTCATTACTGAATCCTGGTTGGGAGATGACACGGCCCCAGTGTTGCACGAAGCTGTTCCTCCGGGCTATCAAACCATCGCTCAAAACCGTATGGGCAAGAGAGGAGGTGGACTAGCTATTATATTCAAACAGGCAATGAACCTCAGTAAAACAGACAACATCTCCATACAAGGTTGTGAAGCCCTCCTTACCAGATGCCACCCTACTCCAACTTCCTCCTGTAACTTTCTCCTCCTTTACAGACCTCCACCTAACAACTCCACTTTCCCAGATGTTTTTCTAGACACAGTCTCAAACCTTATTACACTATACTCCAATCTATGCATTCTTGGGGATCTAAACATTTGGTTTGACAAACCCAATATGCCCCATCCAAAAGCTATCACCACTGGCCTACTCGCATTGAACCTACATCAGATTGTACACAATCCCACACACATCGCTGGTCACATCCTAGATGTCATTTTTGCTAAGCCTGAACTCGTTACTATTCATAGAATTATACCAACCACCTGGTCAGACCACCATATGATAACTTTCCGACATACAACTCCACAAATCAACACACCCCACAACTAATTACATACATACACCTATCGACCATGGAGCAAACTCAATTTGGATCACTTAGAAACACAACTAACAGCAAACACAGATCTAGATACAATTAATTCTGTACCAAAACTTTATGAGTGGCTACAGGAAGCTTTTGATGTCCTAATACCACTCAGAAAAACTAAACACAACAAAAGAAAACCAACACTTTGGAGAAACACAGAACTTAAAAAGATAAAGCAACAAATCAGAAAGTTGCAGCGGACCTGGCTCAAAACAAACAACAGTCAAGACAAACTGCAGCTACACAAACTTAACAGGATATACAAATCATCAATCAAAAAAGCTAAAAAAAGATACTACTCAGACAGAATTAAAAATGCTCAATCTACAACCAAGAAATTTTATAAAATTCTCAATGTATTTCGAAAACCTACATGAATGGAAGGAAGTCATCCACTACTCAAGATTTCACAAACAAATTGGCAACTCACTACACAACCAAGGCAGACACATTGGACTCCTATTTAAAACAGAAGAAAACCATCAGCACCAACCCCTTTCCTAAAATACCCTTTAAGAATAAACCATCCCAACCTCTACAGTCCTTCAAACAAATATCCCAGGATGAATTTATGGATTTGGTCAAAGCAAGCAGACCTTCTGGTTGCCCCTCTGACCCTTGCCCACCACAAATCTTCAAGAACATCCTGCTATCTACTTCTGCTGCCACACCTGTAAGAAGAATCATCAACAACTCTTTAACTTCAGGAACTTTTCCTGCAGACCTGAAAAAGGCATACATACGACCTTAATTAAAGAAAACAAACCTAGACCCGCAAGACCCCAACAACTACAGACCAATCACAAATGGACCTTTCCTGGGCAAATTGATAGAAAGAGCAGCTTTCGCCCAGATGTCACAATTCATTGAAGACAATTCTATACTTTCAGACTTCCAAACTGGATTACGCCCAGGAAGAAGCACTGAATCGGCACTCATGGCAATCTGGGACGATCTTAAAAACACAGTCGACCAAAATGGAGTTGCTGCACTACTTCTCTTGGACCTCTCAGCTGCCTTTGATACGGTTGACCATGACACCCTAACTCAAAGACTCCACGAAGCCGGCATACAAGGGATTGCTCTCAACTGGATTACTTCCTATCTTCAAAAAAGATCGAATATCATCCACTCGCCCCCCTTCTCGTCCGAACCCTACCTCACAAAAGCAGGGGTCCCCCAAGGGTCAATCATCTCACCTTTGCTTTTCAACCTCTACATGATATCTTTACCAGAACTGATCAATGATTTCCATCTCACATGCTACAACTATGCAGATGACACACAAATACTACTTAAATTAGAATGCCCCACAAACATTGAAAACTCACAAATCTTCAGTTGCCTCAGAGCCGTTGATCAGTGGATGACCTGGAGCCATCTCAAACTAAATACCTCCAAAACAGAAATACTCATATGTGGTGACTGCAAAAATGATGACCCTCTGTGCGTCTGGCCTGACGATCTCGGACCACCTCCTCAATTATCCAAGGAAGTTAAAAACCTAGGAATCACCATGGATTCCAAGTTAACTATGAATGCCCAAGTAGACAAATTAGCACGCACAAGCTTCATCACCTTAAAGACTTTACAACGCATCTTCCCCCACCTCGGATTTCCACACAAGGTGCAAGCTACTATCTCACTTGTATTATCCAAACTGGATTATGCCAATAGCCTCTACCATGGATCATCTCTATCTGTTATGAAAAAACTACAACGTATCCAGAATTCCGCAGCCAGGCTACTATTACATGTAAAGCCGCAAGCCCACATCTCCCCTGCGCCTTGAGAGCACTACACTGGTTACCTGTTGCCAGAAGATGCACTTTCAAGCTGCTTTGTATCACCCACAAAGCTATACATGGAACAGGACCGCTTTTTATCAGAAAGAAAATTACCAAATACATCCAACAAAGAACCCTCCACTCAAGATTGGCACCCCGCCTTAGAACACCACCATACAAGAAAAAGACTATAGGTGGTACATCCTTCTCCGTCCAAGCAGCCAAACTATGGAATTCATTACCCCCAACTATAAGAGCCACAGATAACTTTCTTGTCTTCAGAAAACTACTCAAGAGTTGGCTCTTTCCTTCATAACCACCTCATTCAAACAACTATGAACTGCATATGCCTATGCTGATGAATATTTTTTCAGATTATATGTATATTTCTATTTATTTATAGTTTCTTTAGAAAATATGTATTGCTACTATGTCATAACAATAAAATACACACACACTCTTTAAACCTGTTTGACTAAGTATTTTTTACCCATGGTTCTAATTATGTATTGTATGTGCATATGTGTGTGTATTCATGTATATATGTGTGTGTGTGTGTATATATATGTATATATATATATATATATATGTATGTATGTGTATATGTTGTTTCTGTGCTTGGCATGTTCGTAGATCATTGCATGGCTCCTGGGTGGGTTTTTATACTAGATATCTATGAATTCCTGCTCTCATCTTATCACACTTATATACTCATCACTCTTATGTCATGTCTCTATCAAACTATCCTCCATTCTCACTCTGACTCATCCGAAATCCCTTCTACCACTTTCATCTCCTAAGTATCTCTGCCTAAGCTCTTCCCTCCGCTTCCACATCTAACTCACCAAACCTCACTCTACTACTGTGACCTCCCACACAACCCTACTAAATTCTCCTGCATTTATCTCACCCTGCTACTA
The DNA here is from genome assembly GCF_031143425.1 of Pleurodeles waltl. NCBI lineage: Eukaryota > Metazoa > Chordata > Amphibia > Caudata > Salamandridae > Pleurodeles > Pleurodeles waltl. The sequence continues at coordinate 53,283,227 of NC_090438.1, forward strand.
TGCTCTCCCTAACCCTTCCACATACTCTTCCCCCTCCGCCCCCCTTTACTCATCCCAAGCCTTTGGGTTGAGTAAATGAAGGATATACTCCCAATCAACATTTCTGGATTTCTTTCCTCCTCCACCCCTCCATTACTCCAGTCAATCTAACTAACAAACTGTCATATCCGCGGCTCAAATTAACTCATAATAATACTAAAACTGTACTCATTATTTAACTATACTAATCCATCACTAATTCTTGTTGGGTTCCAGAGTAGCGTGCTACTCATCGAAAAGCGCTTCGACGCCTCGTCAGGGGTAGTAAGCGCTATATAAATACGATTACAATACAATACAATACAATAAAGAGCTATATAAAAAAATTAAGTTGGGAGGATCCTGCCAGTTCTTGGTCTTTGAAATTGTTCTTTACTGGCCCCTATAATCAGGCATTTTTGTAACCATGGCCAAAACACAGATCGATTTATTGTCAGTGACTGTAAGAACCCTTCAGGGACAGTGATTCAATCAGTCTTTATATCTTGCATTCCCTAAGATTATTTTCTTTTTCTTGATCTTGTGTTTCTGCTGTTTTTTTAATGAGACAGTGGACTCTTGAATAGTGCGTACGGTGAACTGAGTTACCTCTAAGTGCCTGGGTGAGTTCATGTGCTGGGCAACTGTTCATGACCGGGCACAACTGAGAGATACAGCATTGAGAGTGAAGACAGTGAGAGTTTTTCACAGTGCCTGTCGAAGGCCATAAAGGTATTCAAACCATGCTTATCCAATCCATGGCCCCTCTGCAGAGAACACAGAGTGATGGTCACATAAGTAGCAATTGCAATTACCAGTTTATGTCAAAATGTGTGAAGGTGGTACATGGCTATTGAAATATTGACAGCACAAAAGCAAAAGAAAATGCTGCAGTTGCCGTTGAGCGGAGAGAGGGTGTGTGTGTGAGAGTGGACATGGAGAAGGGGAGCAGCTGCAAGGAAGTACATGCAGAAGGACAGAGTGAATAGACATTGGCGGAGAAGAAGAGGATGACTCATGAAATGCTGATAGAGGATGTCAGAAAGATGTCAGGAGAAAAAGGATGTAAGGGCCAGATGTAGGAAGCCGTTTGCATGGTGCAAACTGCGAAAATCGCAGTTTGCGCCATGCAAACGGCCTAACGCGATGCTCATTCACAAATTGCGAGTAATTTGGGAATGCGACTCGCACATAGGAAGGGGTGTTCCCTTCCTATTTGCGACTGGCATCGCAATTCAGAATCGCTTTGTGACTGCGAATGCGGTCGCAAAGCAACTTGTAGTTACCACCAGTGTCACACTGGTGGTAACTCATTCGCAAAAGGGAAGGGGTCTCCATGGGACCCCTTCCCCTTTGTGAATGTCGACAAAAATATTTTTTCAGAGCAGGCAGTGGTGCTATGGACCACTGCCTACTCTGAAAAAACCAAAACCAAATGGTTTCGGTATTTTTTTCATTTTGCAACTCGTGTTCCTTTAAGGAAAACGGGCTGCAAAATGAAAAAAAATAATGCTTTATTTAAAAAGCAGTCACAGACATGGAGGTCTGCTGTCTCCAGCAGGCCACCATCCCTGTGAGTGCAGGGACTCGCTATGGGGTCGCAAAATGCGACCCACCTCATTAATATTAATGAGGTGGGTCTTTGCGACCCCATAGCGAGTCGCAGACGGTGTCTGAGACACCGTTCTGCATCCGAGATTGCGACTCGGAAATTGCGAGTCAGACAGACTCGCAATTTCCGATTCGCAAAATTGTTATTTGCTACATCTGGCCCTATGTGTCTAACAGAGTGAGAGATTGCAAAGAAAGGTGGCGTGAAAGGGAGAACGGAGCGACTCCGTACCCCACTACTCCTGCCACAGATCTTTTTGAAAAACTTTTTTTATTGGCTTTTAAAATATAGCAGTACAGGAAAGATCAAAGCAACCGTGGGTAAGTGGGGGGGGGTGAGGAAGGTGGGAGGGAAGTATAGGGTGGGGGAAAAGGGGTTGATGGGAAGAGAGAAGACAAAAAGAGGAAAGGGATACACAGTTTCCCAACAGCATTTTGACATAGTGACATTGATAAGACGTACATCAGCTGGAGGGTGCCCGGAGTGGACAAATCAGCTAGTATGTGCAGCATCTACGTAATAATAGCATATAACTTTCCATGTGGCTGGCAGCAGCAGTAAAAAGATGGGTGCCTGTGTCTATCGGCATGGGCGCTAAACATCTGGTGGCCCCCCAAACAGGCAGCGTCGAGGGTAGAAGGGGCTGGGCAGGCATAGAGTCACCCCGGACAATCATATCTGGAGAGGACCCAGAGATGTCTCTCTGGCGCATGAAGGATAGGAAGGGTTCCCGAGTGTCCTTCTGATGGGAGCATGAAAGCATCTGTTCCCAAAATGTACATAACTGTTCCTGGCAGTTTGTGACATCTTGTGGCCAGGCATCATCAGTGAGAGAGAGTTGCCGGCCCCCGTGCATGGCCACTCTGCTTTTGGCCAGAAGGAGGAGCATGGCAGTGAGTCGACGGTCGGGGGCCGGTGTATCGGTGTAACCCAACAGACCCACCAGGGGAATGCACGGTAGGGCATGCCCAATGATTGTCTGTATGGTGGAGAATACCCCTTCCCAGAATCGTGCCACCCCTGGACACTCCCAAGCTAGATCTTGTGCTTGATGCTTGTGGTGAGCTACAGCTCAGGCAACGGACCTCCTCTACAAGACCCGTTTTAAAGAGTTGGCATGGTGAGTGGTATTAGAGATTTAGGGCCATATGTACGAACACATTTTCCCATTGACATAGAATGGGAAAAACCCTTTGCTACATCTGGCCCTTAAATACTTGAAATATATTAACCTCAATCAGTAGTTTGGGGAGAGGAGTTTTATCTGGCCACAGCAATAAAACCATTGGGTGTCTGTAATGGGGGGTGGTGTCAACAACCTATATATCCCAGGCCGCGCGAGCCGTTGGTGTTGCTACTGTAGTGGTGGATTGCATGATGTGATATAGACGGGTAATTAGCGCCTGCAGCGAAAGAATGGTAAGTTCAAGATCCTGAAGCGCTGGAGGAGTAGGGAAAGTGTCATGTAATGAGTGGCAGGTCACCTTAAGTTGATGATAAAGTAGCGTCTCGAGTACAGTAGGACGAGAGGATGAGGAGACCTCAAAGGGCGGCAAAAAATGGTCTTCCGGTTATAAGTCAGAAAAGGTCATGAGGTCTCATCTGCAGGCCCTCATTTTGGCCCCAGCATCTAGTAAATGAGGCAGCTGGAGATTGCGTCCAATTGGAATGGAGGGCTCATAGAGGCAAGAGAGCCCAGTGCGCCTTAGCAGACCATCCCACACCCACTGAAGGCACTCCACGGTGTCTATCTCCTTCTGTGGCGCTGTATAAGGAAGGTAAAGAGCAGTAGTTAAAGGCCAGGGCTCTGCATAATCGGCATCTATGGCGACATGGGGTTAGAACAGTGTCAGATACAGTCAGTAATGTAGGTATGTTACCTGGGCACAAGAGTGACATATCTTGTGCACCCAAGACATCCCTGGGATGGTGGTATAGTGTAGTGAGGATTTCCCATTTGATTATGGGTTGTTTACCAGCCCAGGTCAGTGCCACAAGGTTGGAATGGAGACAAGATAAAAAGTGGGCAGTCAGAGGAAGGGGTACCTTTAGGAAAAGATATAAGATATACGAATTTCGATAAGATTACCATTTTTGTGATCTGGGTCTGATAGGTTGGGTCTGACCAGATACGGACAGTGGGAGCCAGGACCAAAGCGGAATTCTGTCGTCCAGTCATGAGATGGCTCGGCCATAGTTGGGTGCCCAGATCTCATTGGGGTATCGACTAAGCCAAATTACCAGGTAGCAAACCAGATCTGAGGCCCATTTTAATGGGTAATCCAGCAGCAATGGCTGGGTGCCATCCATGAGAGGAAATAGGATGGGCTTAGACCAGTTAACTTGTATGCCCGGAAAACCGACAAAGCGGATAATCTCTCTAGTAACCACACAGCGTGATATCATCTGCACATAAGGAGATAACCAGCCCCCTTAATGTGAAACCAAGACTGTGATGCGCATGGTGTTGTCGAAGGCATGCTGCCATGGTTCCATAGTGGTAGCGAAAAATGGGTGACAGTGGACATCCCTGGTGCATTCCTTGGGTGATTGTATACGGATTGGATATCTTGCATTGAGCTTAATGCTGGTGGTGGTAAAGGTATAGAGAAGCTGGACCTGGCGAAGGAATCGGGCACTCAGGCTGATGCGCATAAGTAGTTGGAGGAGATATGGCCTCGCAAGAGTGTCTAATGCCTTGGTGGAATCCAGGAGTGCGGCCACTGTTGAGATCTGAGAGTATAAGTAGTGCATGACAGCAAATATGGTGCGGAGGTTGTAGGATGTAGAGACCAGGGATAAACCCGTATTGGTTGGGTCTTACGATCTTGGATAGTGATGGTAGAAGACGGTTTATCAAAATGAGAGATGGAAGAAAAGGAACCCTTACTGAGGGATTCCTCGAACATTGACAACATGGGTGGGGCCAGGAGGGATGCGTATGTTTTATAAAAAATGGTGGTTTAGCTGTCAATGGCAGGCACATTATCACTTTGAAGGCTGCAGATGACTTGCATTAGCTCTTCTGTCATGATTGCCGAATCAAGGTAAGGGTGATGGGCGCACTCAAGCCACACAAGCTTTGGGTAATTGAGGTATGCGTGGAATGTATCGTCAGAGTGGACCGCAGTGGCGGTATATAAGTTGCCATAGAAGGAGGTCATCTTGTCCAGGAGCTCCTTCGGGGTGTATTAGAGGACCTGGTTGTCATCCGACAGTTCCACCACATATGTGGAGGCTCGAGGCTTGCAAAGGAGGCCCACAAGGGTCCTGCCTGGGTGGCAAACCCGTGCTTCACGATCTAGGTAACTAACCTCCATAGTGGCTTCTTCAGTGAATTCTGACACTTTGTCTCTTGTGGCCGTGCTCTTAGAGCTGAGGTATTCCAATTTGACGGCCTGGGTGTCCTTCTCCAGACGAGCCCTTATATGTCCTTCAGGACTCCGGATTGTTCTGCAGTGTAAAGGCCACAGATAACCACCTTGAAAGCCTTCCAAAGTGTGGATGGGGAACTCACAGAGCCCTCATTAAGAATGAAGGGGCAGATTTATGGAAAGTGGCGGTGCACCGAGTGCCGGGCTACTTTCCCTGAGCCGCTTAGCACCCCACTACCTCCACCATGTGTGCGCCGTATTTAAAATACGGCACACCATGGCGCAGGGTAGGGGGTAATAGTGTCATTTTTTATGACGCTATTGATGTACTCTGCAGGAGTAGCACCAAACTATTAGCGCTAATCCTGCAGAGTACATAGGAGCCTATTCTAAATAATGGAAGCCCCCTTTTAACGCCTGCTCTTAAGCTTCCATTATTTATCTTAAGCAGGCGTTAAAAGTGCCATAATAAATAGTGCAAGGAAATCTCATAGATTTCCTTGCACCATTATACCGGCTCCCCTAACGGGGGAACGCCCCCTTTGCATACATTATGCCTGGAGCAGGCATAATATAGCGCAAAGGGTTACAGAGTGGCACAATGCATGCCACTCTGTAAATACGGGATGGGGATTTTGGCCTTGTTGGGCCACATTAATGTCAAAATAAATGACGTTAATGCGGTTCAAGGTGGCACTAGGGGCCTATAAATATGCCCCTAAATACTCTGTAATTTCTTCCTTGCGGAAAGTCACATCACATAATGCATGAGGAGGGAGTCACCAAGTCAAGGCACAGGGACTTACTGGGGGAACAGTAGTTTTAGCAGGACTGGGGCGTGATCGGACAGGGTGCAGGAGAGGTACATAACCCTAGTCACCCATGCTTGAACGTCACAGGATTTTCTAGACCACGCATTATGGAAAGCTGTGACACAGGTGCCTTCCTGGTGCGTGGTACGTGTGTGCCGTCAGATGTCTTGTAGGTAGTAGTCTTGAATAATAGTGTTAAGTGTCAGCGCTGCACTCAGGTGTGGGCATCTGGATACCCCCAATCCATCCAATTGATCATTTATTGTGACATTAAAGTTGTCATTCCACAAGATGGGCACGGGGCCAAGGCTATTTATTAGTCTCCAAACCTCCGAGAAGAATTTGGGGTCGTCGGAATTGGGATCATAGACAGTATGACCAGCTGCCTATGCAGAAAACCAGTGAGCAGGAACTAACAACCTGCCTCGTCGCATAATTGTGTCTCAATTGCCACTGTAGGCCCCTACATATGGCAACCCCCGAGAATAGTTAGAATAAAGAGACTTGTAGGACTCCCAAAACCAACACGTGCGGGGTCCAGGTGCAGAGGGTGTATCACATGTAGCTCTTGAAAGAAGCTAACATCTGCTCTGTCCATTAAAGTATGCGTGAACTGAGCATGCTTTCCTGCACTCATTGAGCCCATGGATGTTCCAGGTAAGGCAGTTAATAGTGGTCATGGCAGCATGGAAAGAGGATGTGGGAAGAGCACACCTAAATGTGGTGGCATAAGTGGCCTGCCGTGGGCTAAGCATGGAGTATGTGACCATGTTGTGAACTTGTGAGGGAGAAAGATCAGCAACAAACAGCAACAATGGCAGACAACCCAAAATCCACCCACCTCCCACTCCAACCAGATGATGAGGTTGAGGCCCACAAACCCACCCCCAACCCAACAACCTATGAAAGTTACTAGAAAAAGGTACCTTGCCTCCAAGACCTGGAACTCCCTCCCCACCAACCTACGCAAATCTCAGGACCTCCTGACTTTCAGAAAGCACCTCAAGACATGGCTTTTTGAGCAGTAAATCGGCATCCCCCCTTTCACCCCCTCCCCCCCCCACAGCGCCTTGAGACCCTACTGGGTGAGTAGCACGCTTAATACATTTTTTGGATTGATTGATTGATTGAAAAGGTTGGGCAACATCCCTGGAGGCAGAGCAGAACCAGTCAGATGATACAGCTAAGGTCTGGCAGGGTTGGCAGATTAGGCACCCAGTGCCCCAGGGTCAGACAGCCGGTGCAGCAGGACTTATGTGGAGCATGGTGGACACGGCTCACTCCAATGCGGGGCCCAGTGACAATCAAAGGCCGCTGTGATTTTAGGCTGGGAGTCTCTGCCAATGCAGCAATCTTCAGAAGGCCATGCGGGTAGCCCCGGCAGAAGCACCGGTAGAGGGCTGTCTATCAGTCATTTTCTCTAGGAGGATTTCCCTCGTCCCTCGTGGCCCATGGCAAACTCCTGGGCGACAAATGTTTTCGCGGTTATGTGCTTGACAAATTTCAGAGTGGATTTGGCACCAGTGAAAATGTGAGGTTTCCCTTCAAGTGGGATGCGCAGCGTGGCTGGGTACAGGAGGGCGTTGAAGATGTCTATACCTTGAAGGAGCTTTTTGACTGGTAGGAATAAACGGCTGGCTCCTAATGATGGCCACTCCCAGTGACGGCTGAAGGGGCAGCGCGCGGAGCAGTGTTGAGGAGTAATTAATTAAAAGAAAACACTTACCTATGCTACCGGACGCCGCCTCTGTGCTCCCGCTGCCTCAGTGCTTCTCTGCTCCCCTTCCTACCCAATCCAGATGCTTCTCTCTTGCTGATACACAGCATGAGAAAAGCACTAGGATTGGCCTGAGTGGGCTGAAATGCCGCTCTGGGAGGGAGTAGGAACCTGCGCTTGGTCTCCATCCCACTGTAAAATACAGCTTGGGTGGAGAGTTCTAAGTGCACATGTCAGTTTGGCCAAACTCGGACGGTCGGCCAAACTGACATGCACACTTAGAGCACCCTGCCACTACTCCTCCTCCTTGGTGATGAGGGGGTTGTTGACCCTGCCCCGCCCTCCATAAGAGGAAAAATAAAATGATAATAAAGTGCTTTTATTATCAATTTATTTTTCTACCTTTCAGCACTGGGGCAAAGCTCCTCCGCCATATCGGAGGGGACGCCCCTGCTGGCTGCCTGTATAGATTGGATAAAATCAAGGTAGAACGACAGGACATTCGGTTGGTGGCTGATTGTCCAGAGCTCGCAGGCAAGTTGTAGTACTTGTCCCTGTCACAATAATTCAGTAATCGTGCGACTATCGGACGGGCAGGGGTGCCGGATGGGGGTTCAGACCCGGCGTACAATGTGCCCGCTTGACTATAAAAACAGGCAAAAGAACATTGCCAAATAAGTCATGGAGCAAGGATTCAACAAAGTCCTCCATTTTGCCGACGGTAGTAGATTCAGGAATTCCCATGATCCTGAGATCACTGCGTCTGGACCTCACTTTCAAATCGTTGTTTTTTGCTTTGATGAGGTCGAGGATTTGGTCCATGCACAAGAGATGTTCCCTGGAATCGTCATGGGCACCATCTGCATCAGGAACCCTATTTTCTAAGAGATCAAGTCTGGTTTTATGTTTGTTGACTCTTCTTTTCAAGTGGTCCAAATGAGCAGTGAGAGCGTGCAGCTTAGTGTCTATGGATTTGAGACTGGTCTTCATCTTGACTAAGAGGCACCTGAGGTCGTTGTCTGTGTGTCGCCCTCCGGGCAGGTGGAGGTGTGCTTTGGTGCAGGTTCCTGTTTGGTTTGGCAAGTATGTCCCTTGCTCTTGAAACTGAGCTTCTGCTGGCGCTCATCGTGCTTGCCCATGGTATCAGTAGAGGAAGGGGCAGACCCCGTCCAGTGGTGTAGGCAGGCGTCAAGATGGAGATATCAGGCACAGAGTAGCCTGGGATGAGCAAAGTAGTGTGGGAGAAGGTGAGGAGTATTTACAAGAGTGATAACAGCAGACCAGATAACTGCCTCTGGCCCGCCTCCCCCAGACCGCTGGTCTCCTCTGGGGGGCACGAGCAGGCCCAGAGTCCAAGGGCATGGCACAGGACGAGTGGAACTTGTGCAGTGGCTGTCTCTCCATTAATGTAGCACAGTGATGCACTGATGTTGTCGTGGGCAGCTCCCCCCCTCCCAGTGTAAGTCTTGATGTGTCCCTCAAAGCGCCCAGTGCAGGAGAGGCCTGGTGTAGGAAGTTGGCTCTGTATGCACTATTTCAAAGTAAGGAATAGTATGCACAGAGTCCAAGGGTTCCCCTTAGAGGTAAGATAGTGGCAAAAAGAGATAATTCTAATGCTCTATTTTGTGGTAGTGTGGTCGAGCAGTAGGCTTATCAAAGGAGTAGTGTTAAGCATTTGTTGTACACACACAAGCAATAAATGAGGAACACACACTCAGAGACAATTCCAGGCCAATAGGTTTTTGTATAGAAAAATATATTTTCTTAGTTTATTTTAAGAACCACAGGTTCAAGATTTATATGTAATACTTCAAATGAAAGGTATTGCAGGTAGGTACTTTAGGAACTTTGAATTAGAAAAATAGCATATACAGTTTTCACATAAATCACATATAGCTATTTTAAAACTAGACACAGTGCAATTTTCAACAGTTCCTGGGGGGAGTAAGAGTTTGTTGGTTTTTGCAGGTAAGTAAACCACCTACGGGGTTCAAGTTTGGGTCCAAGGTAGCCCACCGTTGGGGGTTCAGAGCAACCCCAAAGTTACCACACCAGCAGCTCAGGACCGGTCAGGTGCAGAGGTCAAAGTGGTCCCCAAAACACATAGGCCCTCATTCTGACCTTGGCGGGCGGCGGAGGCCGCCCGCCAAAGTCCCGCCGTCAGGTTACCGTTCCGCGGTCGAAAGACCGCGGCGGTAATTCTGACTTTCCCGCTGGGCTGGCGGGCGGTCGCCTTCAGACCGCCAGCCAGCCCAGCGGGAAAGAGGCTTCCACGATGAAGCCGGCTCGGAATCGAGCCGGCGGAGTGGAAGCTGTGCGACGGGTGCAGTTGCACCCGTCGCGTATTTCACTGTCTGCGCAGCAGACAGTGAAATACATGTAGGGGCCCTCTTACGGGGGCCCCTGCAATGCCCATGCCAGTGGCATGGGCACTGCAGGGGCCCCCAGGGGCCCCGCGACCCCCCCTACCGCCATCCGGATCTCGGCGGTCCGACCGCCGGGATCTGGATGGCGGTAGGGGGGGTCGGAATCCCCGCGGCGGTGCAGCAAGCTGCGCCGCCGCGGAGGATTCAATGGGGCCGCGGTACACTGGCGGGACCCCGCCAGTGGTGCCGGTCCGACCGCGGCTTTACCGCCGCGGTCGGAATCCCCATTGGAGCACCGCCGGCCTGTCGGCGGTGCTCCCGCGGTCCTCCGCCCTGGCGGTCAAAGACCGCCAGGGTCAGAATGACCACCATAGGCTTCAATGGAGAAGGGGGTGCCCCGGTTCCAGTCTGCCAGCAGGTAAGTACCCGCGTCTTCGGAGGGCAGACCAGGGGGGTTTTGTAGGGCACCGGGGGGGACACAAGTCCACACAGAAAGTACACCCTCAGCAGCACGGGGCAGCCGGGTGCAGTGTGCAAACAAGCGTCGGGTTCTCAATGGAAGACCAAGGGGTCTCTTCAGCGATGCAGGCAGGCAAGGGGGGGGCTCCTCGGGGTAGCCACCACCTGGGCAAGGGAGAGGGCCACCTGGGGGTCGCTCCTGCACTGGAGGTCGGATCCTTCAGGCCCTGGGGGCTGCGGGTGCAGAGTCTTTACCAGGCGTCGGATCTTAGAAACAGGCAGTCGCGGTCAGGGGGAGCCTCGGGATTCCCTCTGCAGGCATCGCTGTGGGGGCTCAGGGAGGGCAACTCTGGCTACTCACGGTCTCGCAGTCGCCGGGGAGTCCTCCCTGAAGTGATTGTTCGCCACAAGTCGAGCCAGGGGCGTCGGGTGCAGAGTGTCAAGTTTCAAAGTTGCTTCTTTGTTTCAAAGTTGCAGTCTTTGGTGAACAGAGCCGCTGTCCTCTGGAGTTCTTGGCCCTTCTAGACGCAGGGCAGTCCTCTGAGGCTTCAGAGGTCGCTGGTCCCTGGGGAGAGCGTCGCTGGAGCAGTGTCTTTAGAAGTGGGGAGACATGCCGGTAGAGCTGGGGCCAAAGCAGTTGGTGTCTCCGTCTTCTCTGCAGGGTTTTTCAGCTTAGAGGTCCTCTTCTTCTTAGGTTGTAGGAATCTGAGTTCCTAGGTTCTGGGGAGCCCTTAAATACTAAATTTAAGGGCGTGTTTAGGTCTGGAGGGTTAGTAGCCAATGGCTACTAGGCCTGAGGGTGGGTACACCCTCTTTGTGCCTCCTCCCTGAGGGGAGGGGCGCACATCCCTAATCCTATTGGGGGAATCCTCCATCTGCAAGATGGAGGATTTCTAAAAGTTAGAGTCACCTCACCTCAGGACACCTTAGGGGCTGTCCTGACTGGCCAGTGACTCCTCCTTGTTTTTCTCATTATCTCCTCCGGCCTTGCCGCCAAAAGTGGGGCCGTGGCCGGAGGGGGCAGGCAACTCCACTAGCTGGAGTGCCCTGTGGTGCTGTAACAAAGGAGGTGAGCCTTTGAGGCTCACCGCCAGGTGTTACCGTTCCTGCAGGGGGAGGTGTGAAGCACCTCCACCCAGTACAGGCTTTGTTACTAGCCACAGAGTGACAAAGGCACTCTCCCCATGTGGCCAGCAACATGTCTGGTGTGTGGCAGGCTGTAAAAACCAGTCAGCCTACACGGGTAGTCGGTTAAGGTTTCAGGGGGCACCTCTAAGGTGCCCTCTGGGGTGTATGTTACAATAAATTGTACACTGGCATCAGTGTGCATTTATTGTGCTGAGAAGTTTGATACCAAACTTCACAGTTTTCAGTGTAGCCATTATGGTGCTGTGGAGTTCGTGCATGACAGAATCCCAGACCATATACTCTTATGGCTACCCTGCACTTACAATGTCTAAAGTTTTGCTTAGACACTGTAGGGGCACAGTGCTCATGCACTGGTGCCCTCACCTATGGTATAGTGCACCCTGCCTTAGGGCTGTAAGGCCTGCTAGAGGGGTGACTTATCTATACTGCACAGGCAGTGTGAGGTTGGCATGGCACCCTGAGGGGAGTGCCATGTCGACTTAGTCGTTTTGTCCTCACTAGCACACACAAGCTGGCAAGCAGTGTGTCTGTGCTGAGTGAGGGGTCCCCAGGGTGGCATAAGACATGCTGCATCCCTTAGAGACCTTCCCTGGCATCAGGGCCCTTGGTACTAGGGGTACCAGTTACAAGGGACTTACCTGGATGCCAGGGTGTGCCAATTGTGGAAACAAAAGTACAGGTTAGGGAAAGAACACTGGTGCTGGGGCCTGGTTAGCAGGCCTCAGCACACTTTCATATCAAAACTTAGCATCAGCAAAGGTAAAAAGTCAGGGGCTAACCATGCCAAGGAGGCATTTCCTTACACCTGGGCAGGCCAGACCCTGCACCGTGCCCCACCTCACCCCAGTGAGAGCCTACTGTAATGATGGGGACAAAATAGCACAGATGGCATCAGGTAAATGTTTATTCCATTTAAGCTTGAATGCAAGAAAACGACATCAATCCCTCGCCCACCTCTGGCCCTTCCTTCGTCCAGCTCCAACCGCCCTCCTCCGAATGTAGAATTCTCGGCATGCGATGCATGCCGAGAATTGCACAACACAACATATCCACCTCCTTTACAAACAGTAGGCAACAGACTGAGGGATTGAAAAGGAATTCTCTAAAAAAAAAATAAAAAAAAAATTACAGGTTGCGCATAAAAACATTTTGGGAAACAAATTTCATAAAGCTAAAACAATGTATGATCCTACATGAACTATAAACTATATGCAATGACTTACAGGATCATCTACATATGGATATATATATTTTTTTCTTAAAAGATGTAGTATAAACCAAACAAACCCTACACAACGTAATCACGTAAATATCCTGGAAGTTTACGAGACCTTAACCCTATTCTTCTTGTTTGAACATTTCTTGCATTCACATCCATATTCAGATCCAGAATGAATTCTCTCCTGTACATCCACTCTTCTATTATTTAATAGGTCCTCATCACTCAGAAGTAAAAAGTTACTATTCTCATCTGGATCCCATCCTTCAGAGTCCACCTTTCTCTTACCATCTCCACTGCTTCTGCTATGCAAAGCTACTCTCCTCTTGTTCCATCGTTCACCATTTTCCAAAACCACATGAAACTCATGTACATCTCTAACTACATATGGTCCCCGGAATTTCATAAAACCATTTCCTGTACATCCCGTTCTTATTTTCACCAGATCTCCCTTCTTAATATCCTTTTCCCAAAACGACAGTGATGTTTCTGCACTTCTTTGGAATAAACCCCCTTCTTCCAACACTGACGACAACCATGGTGAGTTAATTATTGTGCACGCTTTCCTGCCTCTCATTTTCTCAAAAGGTATCTTACCCGTAACACTGTGTGCAGTAATACGATAAGCCCACACTAGATCATTCACCATGGTACGTATATTCCTGCCACCCCTTATTGCCATATTGATGACTCCTTTTACCATACGATTACACCTCTCTACCATGCCATTTACCTGTGGATTGTACAATGAGGTACAGGAATGGTGTATCCCTGACTGTTTGAGGAATCATTCCATCTCATGGGAAACTAACTGTGTCCCATTATCTGTAATAAGTTTCACTGGGCAACCCTCTTCGTGAAATATTTCCTGCATTATCCTAATAGTTGTTCTAGTAGTAATCTCCTTCAGAAATGTTACTGTCGACCATTTCGAATGGACATCAATCATTACTAAAGCATACCTCAAATCCCATGGAACACCTTTTAAAGGTCCAATGAAATCCATGCATAAGTTATGCCACACTATACCAGGATCTGGTATGGATCCCATTATACTGTGTTTGCCCACTTTCAATCTTTTCTCACTCTCCACACAATCAACACACCTTTCAACCCAAGCGTTAACATCACCATCAATCCCTGGCTGCCAAAAAATTTCTTTTAGTCTTTTTTTCATTAAAGTTTGCCCTAAATGACCTTCGTGAGCCAATCTGAACAGCTTGTATCTTACACCCAGCCGAGGGACAAACTTGTCACCCCTCACCACAATGTCCCTCGTAACAAGAGACAACTCCTCCAGAACCTACGGTTGAACCTGAAGACTCTCTCCTTTCCACACTAACAATCAATTTAATAATGCCCTTCATCACCTCGTCTCGCTCCACTTCCTCACACCACTCCTCACGCGATACCATGCCTTGAGCACATTCTAGCACGTCTTGAACACTTGCAACCGCACCCTCATTTTCATACTCCTGTATACGTTGTTCATTTCCCTCCTGCCAATCTAATGGTAAGCAAAATAAACAATCTGCCTGAATGTTACGCCATCCAGGGATGTACTCAATGGTAAATTGATATTCCTGTAGCCTTGCAGCAAATCTGGCCAGACGTGGAGAGACTTTGTTAGCCCCCCCTGGTAATAGTACCCTCAACAATGGTTTATGATCAGTACGAAGTGTTATTTTACGTCCCCAAATATAAGTTTTGAAATACTCAATTCCCCACGAGGCAGCCAATGTCTCTTTCTCAATGACAGAGTAATTCCGCTCTGATTTGGTCAATGATCGTGATACAAATGCCACTGTCACTTCTCCTTTGTCAGAGTTCTGTGAAAGAACAGCCCCCAGACCAATTGCACTCGCATCCACTGTTACAATGGTTTTAGCTCCAACATTGAATGGTAGCAATACTTTAGCTTCACACATTTCTTTTTTTATGTTCTGAAAGGCATTTCTTGTTCATCTTCCCATTATAACTTTTGCCCCTTGCGTAAAAGTTTTCTTATAGTTTCAGTCTTATCGGCAAAGTTCTTTATGAATTTGGAGTAGTACTCAATGAATCCCAAGAATGATCTCAATTGATCTTTGTCCTGGGGAGATGGAACTTTTTAAATGGCCTCCAAAAGCTTCCTTACTGGTTTTACTCCTCGTTCTGAGATGGTATATCCCAAATACTCAATTTCGTTAGCTAAAAATGTACACTTTTATTTTTTTTGCGTAAGACCTGCTCTCATAACTCTTTCCAATGCACACTTCAGTACTTGGTTGTGTTTTTCCAAAGTTTCCCCAAAAATTAAGATGTCATCCTGAAAGTACATCATGTTATCAACCCCTTCAAACACATCACTCATTATTCTTTGAAATACACCTGCCGCAGAGGCCAACCCAAATGGCATCCTATTGAATTGAAAGACCCCATCCATGGTAATAAACGCCGTTAACTCTTTAGATTCTTCATGTAATCTGACCTGGTGATATGCACTTCTAAGATCTAACTTGGAAAAGTACTTTCCACCCCTCAGCAGTAAAATTAATTCATTAATATTGGGTAATGGGTAACTATCCACCACTATATTTTGGTTGAGTGACCTGAGGTCGACACAGAACCTCAAAGACCCATCGGACTTGCTCGTGATAACCATTGGGGAGATCCAACTTGATGTCTCAATTCGTTCTATGATGCCATCCTGTACCATATCACAAATCAATTTTCTTACTTCCTTCCTTGCCTTAATAGGGACCTTCCTCAACTTATGCTGCACAGGGACGGCATCTTTCCTTAACATGATCTTGTGTGCAAATCCTTTAAGTTCTCCTGCTTTATTGGCGAAAACCTCTTTGTATTCCTCTAATATGTTATCTAGGGTATTGTCTTGTAACATCATGACTCTATCATCTGCCCTGGGATCCAATCTGATGTGCAAATCATACTGGTTGTGCCATCCCAGAATTGGTGGACCACTAGTGGCCACATAGACCTTTCCCTCAATTTGTCTTTCACCAAACCGTATCTTAGCCAACATGAAACCAATTATATCTATTTTTTCACCCTGATACCCACCAGGATTGATATCTTTTGGTAAAAAACGTACCTTGGGCCATTCTTTAACGAACATGCTTTGGAGCAAAATTGTGTATAAGGAACCAGAATCAATCATCAGTTGTACACTCCTCCCACGCACCATGAAATTTGCCGTTGGCCTGGGCGGTCTATGTACACTGCTCTTCTCCTGACAAGTGTTCTCTATGGACAGAACTCTATCTATTTCTTCACCCTCCTCTATACAATCTTGATGTTTGACACATACCCTAGACTTTCCACCAGTATTACACATGCGTGCAAAATGCCCCTTTTTGCCGCATTTCATGCAGTCTTTACCCAAAGCAAAGTACGATTTTGAGTCTGTATTGTGAAACTTACTCCCACATCTTGTACACATTTTACCATAGGTTTTGTTCACATTGTTATTCTTAGTGTCATTCTTGAAAATACGCACACCTTTCGTACTCGCCAAAATGTCATTGTCTTCTTTCATAATACAATTTGTATTCGTATCAGAACTGTCATTGAGCACCCTCTCTTTCTTTTCCATCTCCCTCATACAGTATTCGGATTGTTCAACGACTTTTGCTATATCAATGGCATCCTTCAAAGTATATTCTTGGCTGCCCATAATCTCTCCTGCATTTTTTTGCTACGACACTGAACTATTAATTGATCACGTATCAATTCTTCAGTCATTACACCAAATTGGCACTTGGTGGATAACACTCTCAGCCTTGTAACAAATTTGTCGATGCTCTCCTCTGATCTTTGTGGCTGAGTATAAAATGTATGTCTCGCCATGACAATGTTGACTTCTTTTGAAAATCTCTTTTCCAGCCTTTTCCTCGCCTCCTTTTATACGTCCATTTCCGGTTGGCCATCTTGTCCTAAGATTTGAGGTAAGTACTTAAATATGCGTTGACCTTCCTGTCCAAGAGTGCTTAAAAGGATAGCTTTTTTTCTCGGTGGTCTCAAATCCTGACCATCCAGTGCCTCCAAATAATTTTCAAAAATGACAATCCATTCATCCCAAGGAATATGCAAGAAACAGGGGAGGTGGCACTATACCTTGCGTATTAGTGGCCATAAGTAAATTCACTATGTATCCTCAGATTTCAAACACCCAATGAATTGTGGACAAATATTTTGTTTGTTTTATCATAAATGTTTTATGTAAAATTCTTCCCAGGGATGGAAATACTGAAGAATTTCCTGTTTGACATGCAACATATCTAATTTCAAACAATACAATTCGTATTTCCTACCCCCAAGAGGGCCGCCACGTCATTTGACATTTTTTTTTTTTTTTACAGGCGATGGGGCTTGCTTCAAAGATCGAGTTTCAATTAGCATTTCCTCTCCCCAAGATGGCCGCCACATCATTTGACGTTTTCTTCACAGGCGGTGGGGCTTACTCCAAAACTAAAATAGTATTTCCTACCCCCAAGATGGCCACCACGTCATTTGACGTTTTCTTCACAGGCGGTGGGGGTTATTCCAAAATGAAAATTGTTCCGACGGAGACTTTCCTCTGTTGTGCGCGCATACAAAAATAAAGTAACCATGTCTTACGCACGCTGGAGAAACAAGAAGTAGCCCATTATAATATCCAGAGTCACCTGGAGCCGCCTTCTGTATATAATCGTGGATTCGACTCTCCGACGTCTTCGTGCCTCCGTGATATGGAGGCAGAGGTAGGCGCTTGTCGCCAATGTAATGATGGGGACAAAATAGCGCAGATGGCGTCAGGTAAATGTTTATTCCATTTAAGCTTGAAGACACGAAAATGACATAAATTCCTCGCCCACCTCCGGACCTTCCTTCGTCCAGCTCCAACCGCCCTCCTCCGAATGTAGAATTCTCGGCATGCGATGCATGCCGAGAATTCCACAACACAACACCTACCCTCCGGGGGGGCACAAGCAGGCCCAAAGGGCAACAGATGGGTTGGATGTGGCGGGAGGTGTGCCCACGATTTTATTTGTCCCAAAAAAAACAGCCCACGGCCCAGGCAGGCCAGATGCAGGACACCTCCTGCCAGAACACAGCAAACTCTGGGGGCCACTGAGGGCCAAGCACAGAATAGCAGAAGCGGGACTCGCATGGCCGGCCTCAGCGCAGCGAGGCAGGCAGGGTCCAGCATAGCTTTGCACTGGCCTGAAAGAGCAGAAGGGCCAATGCTGCGCACCCACTGGGATGAGAGAGTCTATGTGATGCGCAGGGTGGGGGACAGTGCCTCCCCATGAGTCTCTCAAGGGCCTGGAGCAGAGTGGAGAGGGCGGCAGTGAAGACGAGTCCGCACCCACCCTTACCGCGACGGGACGTGCAAGGTGGCTCTCAGGTCCAACATTTTCATGGCAGGCCCGGTGATCGCGTCCACGGCTACCACGTTGGGGGCAGCTCCAAGGTGGGACCCAGCCCCTATAGCGGGGTTGCTCCTCACCTGCGGGCGGTGGGAGGCTGCCCAGTTTCAGGGATCTTCCACGAGTCGCCGCAGGCGCCGAAGATCACAGGCCTCACAAGGCCCTGAGGCAGGTGTGGGGTTGGGTCTCATCGATGTGGGCATCCCAAGGACGGCGGAACTCACTGGACCCCACTGGAGTAGGGTGACCAGACGTCCCGGATTTGCCGGACAGCCCCGGTTTTTCGATGACTCTCCCGGCGTCCCGACACTTGTTGCAAAAATAGATAAATGTCCCGGTTTTGAGAGATGGTCGGCTTTGCACGCAGATTTAACACTGTGCTCTGAAGGCTCACGTTTAAACCGACCCTCTCATGGCACCAAGGATAAAGATGTGTTTAAAAGACGCTCCTGCTGTGCTGCCTGACATAATTCAGGCATCACAGCAGGATTTATTGGGGGGTTAATTAACTCCTGCAGAGCCAGATTCACAAAGCTCCCCCCTTGCAACAAATGGCAGCGTGCCCAAGGAAGTCTTTAATTTTGGCCATGGAAGTCTTTCATTTTCACGCTACAGAGATGTGTGTTTCTCTAGCGTGAAAATTATATATATATATATATATATATATATATATATATTTTCCAAAAACGATGAGGACATCTCATCGAACCAGCTGCACAATAACTATATATATATATATATATATATACATGTATATATATATATAAATATATATATATATATATACCCCCATTGACATAGAAATAGGACAAGATGTTGGCACTGGTCAGTGCAGTCAGCATGAAGTCCTATTTCTATATCAATGGCTGTCCCGGTTTTTTATTCTGGAAATCTGGTTATCCTACACTGGAGACAGCTAGGATGTTGTGGGCTATATGGAAAATCACTGTAGGCGGATTGAAGAAGGATTGTGTCTTCGCCCGGCAGAGCCCTCTATCGAGCGGCTGTCTTGCTGCCAGCTTGGCTTTACCCCCCCCTCCACAGTCTTTAGTACTGTTTAATTCACAGTCTCATATTTTCAGAATTTAAACATGTTCAACTGTAGTTTTTCATTACGAAACTGTTGTTCCTCATTTATCTGTTAGCCAACAAGCACTGGCAAAGCCAATAGGTCTGGCTTGTGTCAGGCATGTTATTGTTATGCAATATATCTGGATGCCATAGGTCTCATCTATACATGAAAGTGCATCTTCAGTCGCTGGTAAGTTTAGAAACTCAATAAGTTTTCACATATAAACTCTGTTGTCAATCACGCTTGTACAAATGTCTGCATTTGTTTACCCACTGACTCATTCTTGCATTCAAACACTTGCCCATTCACAATAAAACATACACCCAAACTCAACAAGCATATGAAGCTAAATTAAAAAAATAAGTGTAAAAGAAATCAGGTCACCGCCTAAACATAGCAGATGAATGGTTGCAATAAAATTAGAATGTAATTTAGCAGCAGGAGGCTATTTTGCAAAGGTTTCTTATGCATAGTGTATCACCGTTTTACAGACCCAACATGGCTGCCATGTTTAAAAGTAGTATGTTGTCCATGTTGGAATGGTAAATCAATGATGCACATTGGATAACACCATTCCCAGATAACCATCTGATTTAGAAGCAGTGTCAAGTGGGATGTGACGCACTGCAGATGATATGAACCTCAAGCAAGAGGTGCTGCAACTCAGTCTGTGCTGTACATGTTAAAAATAAATAAATAAAGGAAACAGAAAGAATTGATAGATTACATATAAAAGGAGAAGATATCAAACTAAAAATCTGTCCCACCACCTTTGGCAATGTAGCACACTCATTTTCAGACAGATCTGCAATTGTGGTCATGAAAAGTTCTGTCAATCACAGGTCAATAGACAATGCCTGAGTGGGGTGACCCTTTGCTCCATAATGTATACTGTCATAGATAGAAGCAGAGTATCAAGACGTTTGAACAGACCAGTGTCAGAAGAGAGGTGAGCCAAAGCACATCTACGTATGTACATAAATGTGTTTGTGTGTGTGTGTGGATTTTTAATTGTATTTTTTATTACAAGAGTCAGGCAGAAGGTTTATGTTTCCATGCTTACAGCTCAGAGACAACATTGTAGCATAAAATTACTTTATATTGCAAAGTGTTTTATTGCCTGTTTGTTCACTTTGCAAAAATAGTTTACGAAATAAAGTGATTTGCGCCTACGAAGTTCTCAACTACCTGGAATCAAATTGTCCCGCGAGAAGCAAAAAAAAAAGAAAGTACCACAATCTCAGAGCAAGTAGCCTTGGAGAACACTAATGAAGCGAGTAATCAACACTTGGTCCATGTCCTATGGAAGAGGCAAACACATGAAGACAAACTAAAGCCGACAAGGGCTCACACGCGCTCACCAATGAAAAGCAGGAAAATAAGAGTGACAATGAAGCCAACCAATGGTAAGTAATGGGGGGCCTAAAGCCCTTTTTAGTTTTTTTAAGTAACAAAAGATATCCACAAGTGACAGCGCATGCGCTGTGTCAGGGTAGAGCTAAAAAGTACTTCCCTGAAAGTGAGCAGTGGAAAAATACAAGGCACGCGGTCAAAAGGATGGGATAAAGGTTATGCTTCAGGGGAGGGACAAACACAAAAAAGAGTAAGGCATGGCAGCTAATGAGAAGCAAGCAAATGGGAATGACCTTCAATCCTACCAATAGCATACAAAGGCTGGGCTCAAGGGACCCTGTGAGTTCATAGTATGGTGTAAAAGATGCCTGGTAGCTGAGAACTTAAAGTACTTCTCTAACCATGAGCAGTGGGAGGATACAAGTCAGCCAAGCCTAAGGGCCTTAAAGAAGCTATGTTCCAGTCAGGAACAAACACAAGATGGACAAGTTGGGACAAGGGACACCATCAGTTAATAAGCATGCAAATGAGAGTGACAGTAAAGCCAACCAATGATAAGCAATGGGTGGGCTGTAAGCCCACTGTAAGTTCTTGGTCCGCTCACCATAGGTCTTTTCTAATCAGACATCTTACGCTGTCTAGTAAGCGAGATGTGAACACATACGTCATGCATATATTTTGCTAAGGTGTAGGTACTGGGTAGCAGTTTGTAATATTTCATTTTCTTTATGTGGATGTTTGGGTTTCTCTTTAGGTGCATATTTCTGTTTGCTGTCTCTTGACAACAGATTATGATCTTTTGTTTTTGACCTGGTTTTGTTTCTTTTGTAATTCTTTCTCTCTATCTCTTTCTCCATTTTTCTACCTCCCCCTTCTCACTTTCTCTCTCCTTATGTGTCTCCCACTCCTCTAATTTCCCATTCTATCGAGCAATAGCCATCTCACAGTCTCTTAATCTGCATCTCTCTCTGTCACTCCAGGTCCTCTCTTTTTCTTGGTGTTCTCTCCCACTTTCTCTGCCTTCACCCTCCTCTCTTTGTCTGTCTTACCCACTCTTCAGCGGGTACGTCGTCAGCCACCCCCCAGCAGCCACACTGGGGGTGGGGCTCTTCATGGGCCTCTTCTGTTTGTAGCTCGGCAGACAAAGGCCATAATTAACGTTAAAGAGTGGGAGGGTGACCGACTGGATGGATTAGTGAAGGAATGGATGTAAGGGTGGGTGAGTGAAAGGGAAGGAAGATGGGTGGATTGGTGAAAGGGTGAATGGATGGATGAGTGAAAGGGTGGGTGGATGATCAGAGAAAGGTTGATGGATGAGTGAGTGAAAGGATGGATTAGTGAAAGAATGGATGGATAGATGGAAGGATGCATGTAAGGATGGATGAGGAAAAGAATGGATGAATGAGTGAAAGGGAGGGTAGATGGATGGGATGGAAGGATGGATGAGTGAAAGGGTGAATTAATGGACGATTGAGTGAAAGGATGGATGGAAGAGTGAGTGAAAGGAAAGATGGACGAGTGAAAGGGTAAATGGATGGATGAATGGATCGATGGTTGAGCTAAAGGGTGGGTGAATGAGTGGAAGGACGGATGTCTGAGTCAAAGGATGGATGGAAGAGTGAACGGGTGGATGGATGGATGGATGGGGTGAAAGGATGAATGATGTATGAAAGGGGGATGGATAAGTGGAAGGATGGATGACTGAGTAAAAGGGTGGATGGATGGGTAGGTTGCATGGATAGGTTTAGTGGATAGGTTTGAATATGGATGGATAGGTTTCGATATGGATGGGCAGACAGATGGAACGGCGACAGATTGAATTGTGGGTGAAAGATTGAATAGGTGACAGAATGTAAAAGTGAAATGGTGGATATCAGCGGGTAGGTGAAAGAATAAAAGGATAAATAGATAGATGCTTGGATAGAAGAGAGTAGCCAGCTCTTCTGGGGAGGGCTGTGATGACTTGCTCTGCTTGCTTGATGCAGTAAGAGCTTTGGTTCCAAGTAGGGGGAATTTCAATTCTTTGCCTACTCCCTTGCCCATCAACAATAAAAAGGCACCCAAACAGGAGCCCCTGAATAAACCTTGAACCAGGAGGGAAGTACTCGTGAGACATCTTTCTGAACTAGCTGAATCATGATTGTGCATGTTTGCTTCGCTCTGTGTTGATTAATATGAAAGAGCTTCGAAGTGACTAGAAAACGACAAGCTGAAACTATACAACACCCCCTTAAATGATTAAACCAAATAAATGATGCACCTCTCCATCTCCCTGTCTCCCCTTTTCACTCCCTCCCTCTCTCTGATTACAATTGGCTGGTGGCCTACGTGATCTGCAGGAGTGAGGTAGTGTCCAGGAGCATCCTAGCTCACCTTTGGTAGCATGGCAAGAGCACTCAGGCTTAGGGGGTCATTCTGACCCCCGCAGGCGGCGGAAGCCGCCCGCCTGGCGGGAACCGCCAGAAGTCCGTACCGCGGTCAAAAGACCGCGGCGGTCATTCTGACTTTCCCGCTGGGCTGGCGGGCGACCGCCAAAAGGCCGCCCGCCCAGCGGGAAAGCCCCAGCAACGAGGATGCCGGCTCCGAATGGAGCCGGCGGAGTTGCTGGTGTGCGACGGGTGCAGTTGCACCCGTCGCGATTTTCAGTGTCTGCCAAGCAGACACTGAAAATCTTAATGGGGCCCTGTTAGGGGGCCCCTGCAGTCCCCATGCCAGTTGCATGGGCACTGCAGGGGCCCCCAGGGGCCCCACGACACCCGTTCCCGCCATCCTGTTTCTGGCAGTGAAAACCGCCAGAAACAGGATGGCGGGAAGGGGGTCGGAATCCCCATGGCGGCGCTGCTTGCAGCGCCGCCGTGGAGGATTCCCTGGGGCCGCGGGAAACCGGCGGGAAACCGCCGGTTTCCCTTTTCTGACCGCGGCTGTACCGCCGCGGTCAGAATGGCCCCAGAAGCACCGCCAGCCTGTTGGCGGTGCTTCCGCGGTCGTTGGCCCTGGCGGTCCATGACCGCCAGGGTCAGAATGACCCCTTTAATCCCTGGGGTAAATGCAGGTGGGACAGGGGTGAGACACGTGCAGATGTTTCCACCCTTCCAATGCCAGGCAAACTCTTCAGGCCGAGCTCTGTCCAAACTAGGCAAGTAGATTCTTAACTCTCCAGGCCACGGCCGCCCAAGCTCCAGATGAGATCCTTCAAAGGATGTCCAGGGTCCACAGAAAGGCCCTTGTCCAACTGGTCCTGTGGGAAACACGGCGGGTGTCTCGCCCATCCCTGAAGCAACACAGACTAGAAAACAAGAGGCGGCTATCACGATCCACTGACCACTGCAAACATGTACCACTTCCGCGTGGCGGGCAGACGTCTTTCCTCCTCAGATAGACACCGCCGGAAGACCTCATTTTACTTCCAGTTTCACCTCCAAATATCATGTGATTCCTCTCCCATGAGCCTTTGGGCTCCAGGGGTAACTGGAGAAAGAGGCTGGAGAGCCTGTTGATTGCTCCTCCAGAGGTGATGACTGGACATTAACACCATATCACTTCCAGGAAGGGCTTTAAGTGGGATCAAAAAACTGTGAGGGGTGGCATGGGGTGCAGGGGTCTCTTTGAGGGGTGTTATCTATGTAATTAAGAGTGTGGCTTGAAAAAACACGAAAGCTAAAAATGTCTCGATAGCATAGTGTGCCTCCTGACTGATATATTGCTCCTTCTTTCTGTCATTGCATCCAGATACATAACACAACTGACTTTGGCAACGGACTATTGGCTTTGTCAATGGTTGTTAGCTGCAGAAGAAAAATGCCTTTGTTGAAAATTGAAAATGCTTCAGTTCTGAAATGATCAGACTGTGAAAGAACTATAACGAGTCCCTTTGAAGGCAGTGAAGGGTGGTACTCCTGTTATGATTTTATTTCACCCTGAAGGCAAAAATTGAGAGCCCACTAGGGACCTGTCTCAGCCCCTGCTTTATAGAATTGCAGGTTCCGAGTACCGGCGGGACACGGCCCACTTAAAGCCCTACTTCCGGGAACGTCCCAGCAGACCTCCACCCATATTCAATACTATTATATGTGGCTCCCCTTAAAACCAATCAAAGACAAGTGATTTGGGGGGGTGGTCTATTTTCATAATTTAATTGACTTCTGTTCCCTTGTTCTGACTGGAGTAGATGCTACTTTCATATGCTTTCAAGTAGTTTCTGATTCTTTTTATGTGATCTGTAATGTGCATGGTTGCTTCCAATGAAACATCCCTGCACTAGGATTCTATTGTATAAGGGCTACCCTGGTTAGTAACGCTATGGAAATGTAGTGGCTTCATTAAAAAACATGTTTTCAGTTGTTTTCTAAAAACTTGTTCAGAAGGACTTTTCCTTAAACTGAGCAGCAAAGTGTTCCAGATCTTTGGGGCAAGAGAGCTGAAAGAGCCACCCCAACTCCTGCCTTGTGAATCCGGGGTACCACTGCCAACAGAGAATCATCACAGGACCGCAGGGCCTTGAAGGAGTCTAGGGGTTCATTCACATTTGAAGGCTGCAGGGGCTGATGTGTGAGGAGCTGACAACTTTAAATTGGATCTGCCCATCAGTTGGCAGCCGATGAAGTTCTCTAATGCCATAACCCTAATTTTAATTTGGTTTATGGCATTACATATTTCAACAGATTTGCAAGCCCAGTTGAAACTATTTAATCCAATCCACTGACACCACACAATTTCAGTTTCATAAAAGATCACACACAGGCTTCCATGAGGTGATTCTGGTACACACTGAGCCTATGGTAAGGACCACTGGAATTATGCAGCAGGGGAGCACCAAATTATGTGGCTAGGGTTAACAACATTATGCGGCATGAGAAAGCAAATTATGCGACAATTTTTGATAACATTACTTCATTATTTTGCAAATGTTTACACATGGTAACACTGTCTGGACAAAGATTTAACCTTTAAATGCAGAAATATGTGACTGACAGATGACCAGTTAACCTTCCAACTGCGCACAAACACGTTGCCACGTTTTGTTTTGTAATTTAGATACATTTGAGCTAGAAATAACATTTTTTGTTAATCTGGGACACCTTTACATTGCTTGTTACTGATGTTGGTCATGTCAACATGTTGATTTCAAAGGCATTTCTCAAGCTACCTGTTTCACATGCTTGTAATTATAATTAATTGCATTCCAAAGACCCTTCTCAACTATATCAATATTGAAATATAAGCACTTCAGCTGTCTTGATCGTCGGGACACATGACACACAGATCAGCTGTCTGCACGGACTAAAGCAGTGCATATCCGTGCGCTCGCTACGGAGCCCGGCAGAGGATAATTTAAAACAAGCACAACCATTCATTGTGTGCCTTAAAATAACTCTACACCATCAATGGCCATGATGGATGCTCTTCCCACCCCGCGCAAACTCCTTCTACTGTGTCCGAACGTACAGGTTGCTTTGTGCCAACGAGCCAATGCCGACACAGCTCTTACGGTATGCATTATACTGAATTGCGTGAGAGCTCTGTTGTGATTGGACGGACAAGGCAAACAGCGACCCAGTAAAACACAAAAATCTTCGTTAGCTGTCCCAGCGCCTGTCCCGAAAACACAGTGAATGTGTACTGACAAGCCTGAAGTGCGCATGTCAGGCTGGCCGAGTCCGGAGACCGCTCAGTCTGTCATGCACACTTTTATTACACACTTTGATTACACATTGAAGACCACTATAAACTAGCATTGGCAATGCCAGTTGGTCTCACTGGTCTCAAAAAATAAGTGAGAGTGCTTGGCATTCCCAATGTTTATTAACTTATTGTGTCAATAAATCTGCTGTTTTACCGCTATATTTTAAAAGATTTCTTTGGGGCAGGATGGGGATCCCCAGGCACGTCAGGCTTGCTTGGCACCCTACAAATGTATTTCTTTATTGCCTGATTAGAACTCCTGCAGATTTAGCCAGTATATGTGAAAATAGTGCTGTAATTTTCATTTTTTTGGGGGTGGAGAATCTGTGAATCAGAGAAACTGAGAGGTTCTTTGAGGTGGGACAAGAAGGTCTGAAGAGAAGAGGTCCTGAGATGTATGGATCAGGGGCAGTGCTTAATTTGTGCTTGTTGTTTCCGGTGCTGAGCACCGGCACTTATTTTTGAGTGGCGGTGCTTAGTCTTTGCCTCAAGCATTTGCTGCGAGCAAAAGACACATATGGGAAAGACGGAGGAAGAGAAAAACGAAAAAGCGTCACACTGGGAGCAAGCAGAAAGCTGCAAGAGTGAGCTGAAGGGGAAGGGAGTGGCAGTAAATGGATTGAAGAGGCCCGAGATGGCTTCAGGATTACACTGCTTCAGAATTCCGTGCTGGCACATTTAATTGCAGCAGCCGCATGCTTAAGAGGAGGGCTTAGGGCACCGGCACGTTTTTATTTACAAATTAAGCGCTGATCAGGGGGATGTGAGGTCTGGAAAGAAAGAGGTATGAGATCTGAAGAACGTAGCAAGTTAGACCTTGTTGTCTGAAGAATTGGCACCATGAGGGCCAAAGAGGAGCAGACCTTAAGAGACCATGCGGTCTAGAGAAGTATGACTGAGGTCTGAATAGATGGAACCATGAGATCTGATGAGAGGGATCCCATGAGGTCCTAAGTAGAGGAACTATGAGGCCTGGAGATATGGGTCTGCGAGGGCTCTGATGAAACACAGTGAGGACTGAAGAGGAGTGACTGTGAGAAGAGATGAGACATGAGTCCTGAAGAGAACGGACCCTGAAATCCACTGAGGTGGAACTAAGAAGTCTAGAGAGATGCAACTGTGAGATAACAAGATGCAGGATAGGACAATGATACCCAATAAGGTGGGGCAGTGAGGTCCGGAAAGGCCAAACTGTGAGGTTTGAATAGATGGCATGGAAGATCCAGTGAGGAGGGACCATAAGATACTGTAAGGTGGGACTATGAGGTCCGAACACGAGGTCGGGAGCAATGAGGTCAAGTGAGATGGGTCTTTGATGCTTGAAGAGGTTGAAGTCTGACTTCCAGTGAGGTAGAACCAGTGCTTAATTTGCACCGGTGGTTGCCAGTGGAGGCCACCAGCACTTACTTTTGGGGACCAGCTCTCCTTTTTCCGTTTCTGTAACTTACCGAGCACAAGAGAAATAAGAACACGCGGATTGGAAAGTATGAGGAAGAGAAAGCCGGCAAAACCATCACAAAGGGAGAAAGCAGAGACCTTCAAAAGTGAGACAAAGGGACAGGGAGTGTCTGGTAGAGGATTAAAGAGTCATGAGGAGGGTTTAGGAGTACCACCTTTGGCATCCAGCGCACTGACAATTAATTGTACCTGTTATGGGCTACTGAGCAGAGCTTAAGCACCAGCACACTTTGTTTTACAAATTAATCACTGGGTAGGATTGTAAGATCCAGAGAGATGGGATTGTGAGATCAGGTGATATTGGGCCGTGAAGTCTGGAGAGATGGGACCTTGACATCATGTGAGTAGGACATCAAGACCTAATGAGGTGGGACTGTGAGAACCAGGGAGATGGCAACATTGTATATAATAGAGTGGTGCCCTGAGAACGCATAAGAGTTAGGATCATGAGGTCTGGAGAGACAGGAGTAATGAGGTCATGTGAAGCTCAAAGAGGTGACTGTGTGAATTCCAGTAAGGCGAGAATGAAAGTTCTGGAAAGTTGGGACTGTAAGGTAATGTGGTACTGTGGGGTCTGGTGATGCTGGGTGAGAGGCCTGGGGAGGTGGGGCTGATAGGCTCAAGGAAATGAGATCCTGAGATTCAGTGAGGTGAGACAGTGAGTTATAAAGAGATGGGACTGTGAGGGTCAAGAGATGGGACTCTGAGATTCATTGAGACAGGAGGGTGAGGACTGAAGGGTTTAGACACTGAGGTCAGAAGGGACCAAGTGAAGTTGGACTACAAAGTATGAACCGACGAAGCCATGAGTCCGGTGAGGTGTCACCCTTATGTCAGAAAGTTGAAGTGTGAGGTCTGAAGAGATGAATCCGTGGGGTATGGAAAGGTGGGCCTGTGGGTCCAAGAGATGGATACATGAAGTCTGGAGAGATGGGACTGTGAGGTACTGTAAGGTGTGGTACTGAGGTAAGAATAGGTAGAACTGTATGTTCAGAAAAGGTATGATCATGGGATCTCGTGAGGTGCTACCATGACGTCCCTCGAGGTTGACTATAAGGTTAGGCGAGGTCCAACCATGGGATCCATTGGGGTATGGCTGTAAGGTCTGGAGAGGTGAGGACTATGAAGTTATAAGAGGTCTGACCTTGGGGTCTGGAGAGGTGGGGCTGTAAGATCCTGGGGAGGTGGTAGGTCCTAGGATAGTGGTGTCATTACACCACTGACAGAGGGTGGTAATTAAAGGTAGCTGGTGAGGGGGTAGTTTATATTTGTATTAGCTTGCCATGACAGCTAGTTTGTAAGGTGATGGGGCCAGAATGGTGTGGGTGATGCAAGATTGGACTCGCCTGAGATGAAGGCATCCCTCTCCACACTCCTGAACCCTGCTGTGTGCACAGCTGTGTGCATTGTTCATCCCAGGATGCCTCCAGTCGAAGATCAGTTACAGACCAGGATGGGATTCAGAGACATTTTACAGGCCAGGGGCTCATTTCATCCACAGCAGACAATAAACAGAAGCACAGAAACAAGCTGATGGCTCATCCAAGGAAATGCCAAAAGTTATGGGTCTCTCATGGCAGCGGAGCCATAAAACCTGAGCCTTGAATGCCTGCTTTAATATCCATACTCCTTCTGTTTGTAATATCCTGCCCGGAGAGCCTGAGAACTGAATCCATTTTTCGGTCGTCTAACAGACAGCACAAGCTGTTTGGTTGTGAAGGATCTGTTGTAGGCCTACCCATTGCTTACCATTACTGTCACTCTTATGTGCATGCTTTTTATTCAACAGCTTTTTGTGTCCCAGTTTTTCAATCTTGTTTTTGTCTGTCCCATGTACCATAGCCTCTTTAACATCTCTTTGATTGGCTGGCTACTGTACTTCCACTGCTCAAGCTTAGGGAACTACATTGTGCTTCTTGTTTAAGCACTCTATGAGAGTGTATGTGTTTTCCAGCTGGCTCCCTTGTGTGCTTTTCTTCCCCAGATGTTGCTCTCTCTCTTATACTTCACTTTGCTCTTTTTCCCATGTTTTTCCCTTTGCCCTGTGTTCTCTCCCTTGTATTGCTTCTCCCCCACAAGCTGTGCCCCCCCCACTTTTTTAAAGTGCTTTGGCTCCTTGTTTTTTAAAAGCATGTTTCTGCTTCTTCTTTATTTATCAATCCACCTCAGATAGTTGAATAAAAAGAAAAAAAATGTCTGTATTAGTCGGTAGTTGTGAGCGTGTGTGTTGAACTCATGCACATGCATGTTGAATCCATGAGCACACCTACAAAGCTACACAACAGCCATATAATAATGCTCTTTTTAGGTTGAAGCCTACCAAACAGTTAACGACTGCTTGTGGGCATTTGGGAAGGTTCGCTGGGAATCCATACCTCCCATAGATTACCATTGGCTTTGTGGTTTGTAACTCACAGCTACTTGCTGTCTATTTTCTGGCTTTATGTGTGTCAGGCTGTCCAGCTTCAGTTCATCCCTCCCATGGACCGTGGCCTGTTTACTGTATTCTGCCAAGTACTCATTTTCTGCACTCCGACATTTAAATATTTTTCTTGTCCTGTCACATTTTCTGTTCATTCTACGACTCTACACGTCTTTACACTCCACGACACACCACTCCACTCTACACAGTACTCAATTTGAGATGCTGGTTGCTAGTGGGGGGCACCAGCACTTATTTTTGAGGGACAGCACTTAGTTTTCTGTATCAGGCATCTGCTGCGAGCAAAAGACACATATGGAAAAGAAGGAGGAAGAGAAAAACAAAGAAGCGTCACAAAGGAGCAGAAAGCTGCAAGAGTGATCTGAAGGGGCAAGGAGTGGCTGTAAATGGATTAAAGAGGCTGAGAAGGCTTTAGGATTACGCTGCCTCAGTATTCTGTGCTCGCTCATTTAAATATAGCAGCCGCTTGTTTCAGAGGAGAGCTTTGGGCACCGGCACTTTTTTATTTACAAATCAAGCACTGACTCTACATGTCACTCCACTTTACGCTCCTCCACTCTAAGACACTCTGCGACACATAACACCACTCCACTCTACTTTCTGCTACTCCGCTCTATGCCCTTTCATTCTGTGGCCCTCCACTCCAAACCTCTTACTCCAGTCCACTCCAGTCTACCCCACTCCACTGAAATATATCCCACTCAAATCTGACCCAATCTACTCCAGTTCAATCTACCCCAATCCACTGAACTCCAATCTACCACTATCTCCCCACTGCACTCCACCCCAATCTACTCCACTTCACTCCAATCTACCCCTTCACTCAATCTACCCCAATCTACACCATTCCACTCTACCCAATATACCCCACACCATTCCAATCTACACCACTCCACTCCAATCTATTCTAATCTACTCCTCTCTGCTACAATCCACTTCAATCTGACCCACCCCATTCTAATCCATTCCACCCCAATCTGCTCCACTCTTCTCCACTCCCCTCTACCTCACTTCACCCAAATATACCCCACTCCAATCGAACCCACTCTACTCCAGTCTACCCCAATCTACCTCTCTCTAATTTACCACATTCTAAACCACTCCAATATACCACAGTCTAGCCCACTCCACTCCAATCCATCCATCTACTCCACTCCACCCCAATCTACCCCACTTCACTCCACTCAATTCTACCACATTCTACCCCACTCCACTTCAATCCACCCCAGTCCAATCCATCCAATCTACCATACTCCAATCTGCCTCAGTCTACCCCACTCTACCCCAATCTACCCCATTCCACCCTAAACTACCCCACTTCACTCTAGTCCAATCCACCCCACTCCAACGTACCCCTCACCACTCCAATCTAATCTATCCCAATCCACCCACTCCACTCTACCCCAATCTACCCCACTCCACTGCAATCTATCCCAATCTAACCCACTCCGCTCTACCCCAATCTACCTGATCCTACCCACTCCAATCAAACCCATTTCAATCTTCCCCACTCCCACCTATCCCAATCCACTCTAATCTACCCCAATCTAATCCAGTCCAATATGCCCCACCCCACCACCCACTCTACCCCAATTCACCCCAATCTACTGCACTCAAATCTATCCACTCCAGTCTACCCCTCCAATCTACTCACTCAACTCCAATCTGCTCCACTCTAATTCACTCTGATCTGCCCCACTCTACCCTACTCGACTCTACCCCAATCTATCCCACTCTACTCTACCCCAATCTACCCCGCTTCACTGTACCCCAAACTGTCCCACTCTAATCTACTACAGTCTGGCCCACTCTAATCTACCCCACTCCACACCACCACACCCCACTTAACACCTGTAGCTGCCACATTGGTGTACAGCATCGCTAAAAGACATCGCCAAAGCAATAGCTCTTGCGTAGGTGAGACCTGTTGGTTTTGCCAGTGCTTGTTTTTCTTAGCCATGCCTCTCATTACCAGACTAGCTAGGGTTGCTGCAAGCTCTGATGAGGCTTGTGGCATAAAGTTTCTGGTAAAATTAGAGGTACACGTATTCTGATCTGTACCATGCATGACTATTACAATGCTGGGGCATTCACCGTCTGTCCCTGACGTACTTCTGTGATGGAGAGAAATTTATATAGTGCTCATGATTTACTCCTGTAATTCTGAAACATTCACACAGCGCTCATGATGTACTTCTGAGATGGAGAGACATTTATATAGCGCTCATGAATTACTCCTGTAATTCTGAGACACTCACACCGCGCTCATGATGTACTTCTGAGATGGAGAGACATTTATATAGCGCTCATGAATTACTCCTGTAATTCTGAGACACTCACACCGCGCTCATGATGTACTTCTGAGATGGAGAGAAATTTATATAGTGCTCATGAATTACTCCTGTAATTCTGAGACACTCACACAGCGCTCATGATGTACTTCTAGATTGCTTAGACTTTCACACTGTACTCCTAACTTACTGTTCTGCTGAGACGTTCACGTTGTTCTCACAATGTACTTCTGCAGCAGTGAGACATTCACACTGCATTTACAATGTACTGTCGTGATGCTGAGACATTTATGTGGTGCTCGTGATATAAGGTAAAGCTGAGACATTCACACTGCACTCGTGATGTCCTTCTGTAACACTGAGACGTACATGGCAGTTCTGATGTACTCCTGTAATGCTGGGACAATTATACTGCACTTCTGATGTGCTGTAATGCTGAGACATTCACATTGTGCTCTTGGTATATTCCTGTGATGCTGAGACATTTACACTGCACTCATGATGTGCTTCCGCAATGCTAAGACATTCACATTGTACCCAGGATGTTCTCCTGTAATTCGCATACAGTCACATTGTATCAATGGTGTACTTCTGCAATGCCGAAACATTCACATTGTGCTCATAATTCACTCCTGACACTCATGGAGTACTTCCGTAATGCTGAAACATTCACATTGTATCCCTGATGTACTCCTGTAATGCTGAGTCATTCACATTGTATCCCTGATGTACGTCTGTAATGCTGAGTCATTCACATTGTATCCCTGATGTACTCCTGTAATGCTGACACATTCACATTGTATCCCTGATGTACTTCTGTAATGCTGAGTCATTCACATTGTATCAATGATTCACTCCTGTAATGCTGACATTCACATTGTATCACTGATGTACTTCTGTAATGCTGACATTCACATTGTATCAGTGATGCACTCCTGTAATGCTGAGACATTCACCTTGTATCCCTGATGTACTCCTGTAATGCGGAGACATTCACATTGTATTCCTGATGTACTCCTGTAATGCTGACATTCACATTGTATCCCTGATGTACTCCTGTAATGCAGAGATATTCACATTGTATCCCTGATATACTCCTGTAATGCTGAGACATTCACCTTGTATACCTGATGTACTCCTGTAATGCTGAGACATTCACCTTGTATCCCTGATGTACTCCTGTGATGCTGACATTCACATTGTATCCCTGATGTACTCCTGTAATGCTGACATTCACATTGTATCAGTGATACACTCCTGTAATGCTGAGACATTCACCTTGTATCCCTGATGTACTCCTGTAATGCTGAGACATTCACATTGTATCCCTGATGTACTTCTGTAAAGCTGAGTCATTCACATTGTATCAATGACGCACTCCTGTAATGCTGACATTCACATTGTATCACTGATGTACTCCTGTAATGCTGACATTCACATTGTATCAGTGATACACTCCTGTAATGCTGAGACATTCACCTTGTATCCCTGATGTACTCCTGTAATGCTGACATTCACATTG
Source organism: Pleurodeles waltl (assembly GCF_031143425.1). Classification (NCBI taxonomy): domain Eukaryota; kingdom Metazoa; phylum Chordata; class Amphibia; order Caudata; family Salamandridae; genus Pleurodeles; species Pleurodeles waltl. The sequence continues at coordinate 53,317,185 of NC_090438.1, forward strand.
TATCCCTGATGTACTCCTGTAATGCTGACATTCACATTGTATCCCTGATGTACTTCTGTAATGCTGACATTCAGCTTGTATCCCTGATGTACTCCTGTAATGCAGAGATATTCACATTGTATCCCTGATATACTCCTGTAATGCTGACATTCACATTGTATCCCTGATGTACTCCCGTAATGCTGACATTCACATTGTATCAGTGATGATGTACTCCTGTGATGCTGAGACATTCACATTGTATCCCTGATGTACTCCTGTGATGCTGAGACATTCACATTGTATCACTGATGTACTCCTGTAATGCTGACATTCACATTGTATCAGTGATACACTCCTGTGATGTTGAGACATTCACATTGTATCCCTGATGTACTCCTGTGATGCTGAGACATTCATTGGCATATGACATTCATCAGCATCACTTCGTAATCTTCATTCTCGAGAAAACAAGACAACCAATCAGCTTCCAAACCTAGTGACTCCTCAGCCCTGCCCAAAACAACCACAGTCCAGCCTCAGCCAATGTAAGTTCCCAGAAGTCACTTGCAGCATTACAAGATGGCCACATACTTCCGGCTCTCACCGGAAGGGACAGGGCCCTTGCATGGTTCACTTGATGGAGAAGAGGGGCTCTTCTTCCCCTGGTTATCTGAGCCTTGCACATCATTTGAAGCAGCTGCCTGCCCAGTCGGTTCTGAAACACTCTGTAGGAAGCCATAGAAAGCGGAAGAGGCCAGTGGAGAGCAGGGAATGGGTCCAGCATGTATCACTGCCACGCCCTGTCAGCAGTTTGCCATCCAAGCAGCTCTTCACCTGCTGAATACCAAGGAGGTCTAATTTCAATGGTCTTGTTTGTTTCCACCTCATGCCTTTTTCTTCAGCCACTTTAGACTTTCCGTCTCTTTTTCATTACTTTCGCAGGTTCCTTTTCATCCCTGATATCCCTCTGTTTCTTTACCTTTCTCTTCCAACTTAGGTATCCATCCCTCCCTTTCCTCAGAAGTCAAAGTGAGATGATGAACATTAACCCTGGGTTCCCAAGCAGTGCTGGTGCCCATCACCTCCAGCCACCTGCACAAATAAAGCGCAGGGCCCAAGCTCTGAGAGAATGGCTGCCTGGATAGGCCTAGATCCTTTCACCAGTGGATGTGGGCACAAGGCCACACTCACTCCCAGAGTGAGCTGTACCCTCCACTTCTAGCAACTTATATCTCTCCTGTCTCCCCTCCCAGATCCCTGTTTCACTGTCTGACCAGCTGCAGTCAGCACAGGCCAGGACCTGTGAATGCAGTGTTTGTACCCATAACTGTGCCAATGTGCATAGAACTTCTTTTAAAACCCACTGACTATATGATCAGTGGTTGTTATTACAATATGTCTGTGTGCAGCGTTTCCACACATTACCCTAAAGGTGCTTGACGGAGAATTCGCAATCTCCTGTATTGTGCCACATGTATCCTGCTCAGTTTTACTCAATTTTATTGTTCAAAGCGCAAAAGAACATTTCACACACATTTCCTGGAAACTTCCCAGTGTTTCATTCTTCCTGGGCTTTTATGAGCAGCATTTCCTGCTAGTCACAGGCAGCCATCAAGGTGACATTGCCAAATGTGTTGCATTCTTTACATTTTGACCATAGTGTGCCTGTTTAAAAAAAATATATAGTGGGGGAGCCACATCCAAGCCCACCCCGAAACCGCTTTATACTGTAGCTATCCTGTGGTGCCAGGCCCCCCGAAACATTTGCCTCCGCCACTCTCTTCACTCCATGCCCCACTCCCTCCTTTCCTCCATCACACCTGCTCTTAGTCAGTATCCCTCACTCCCTCTTCGGCTCTCCCCCTTCCTCCTACGAGCCATCTCCCACAGTGCTTAATTTGAGCCGGTGGTTGCCGGTGGGGCCACAAGAACTCATTTTTGGGGACTGGCACTTATTTTCCCTCATCAGATATTGACCTCCAGCAAGAGAGAAACAAACAACAGGGAAAGAAGGGGAAAAGAAAAGATGTAAAAACATGAACAAAGAGAGAAGAGGGGGCTAGAAAGAGTGAGATAAAGGGGCAGCCGTGTCTGGTAGTGGATTAAAGAAACCAGCACCTTGGTATTTTGTTCACCAGTTTTTAATAGCACTGCAGAAGCAGATCTTTGGGCACCGGCACTCAATCTTTTACAAATTAAGCACTGCCTATACACCCTCCCTTAGCCTCCCTTTCCTATTGCCGCCCTGCCATATACTCTCCCTCCAAGCCCCCCCCCCCCCGCCCTCTTTCTGTGCCCCTGCCCCACCTCTGAAAAACCAACTTCTCCTGGATTTGTGGACAGCCTGCTTCAATCAAGCTGTACCCCTCCCAGCCTGGGGGACCAGCCGCCCCTTGAAATTTATGCTGCATGTCAGGCAAGCATTCTGTTGCTGTGCTACTGCTGTAAAGAAGCTCCTGGCAGGACCCTTTGAAGTGCGCCTCGAGGCCCCGCACACTACAGTTCAGGGTGCTAGTCACACGCAGACATTATAGCTTTATTTATGCAGCTCTGCAGAGGGCCATAAATCACACCCTACAAGACCAGGAGCCCAGTGCTCGGCTGGGGTGGACTCACTGGGTTCCTTTTAATCTCACAACTTTCTTCCTAAAGTTGGGGATCCACTTTGGCACAGTTGTTTCTTTGTGCACCTGGACACCCACACAAAGTTCAACTGGGTGTTGATATTAGCGGTAGAATCGCAGGTACAGGGAATTCCGTGTTAGAAACAATCACCACAGGAACTGTCAAACGAAACACAAGGCATGCTGGTACTTGTAGTCTTGGAGAAATCATGACTGCCACGGTCGGAATTGCCCCCATGCACAGTTCATTCCCTTGTTGAGCGTTTCACAAACATATTGGCAAAAAGTCTAATTTATATATTTTTTTCCATTTAGCATCTAATTTAATCATGCATACATTGTGTATTGTGTAAATACCCATGAATTATGCACATATAAATTTGATTTTAGCCTAAATTACAAGTGCTCGCGTGAGATTTGCTTTTGCTTTGCTCCAGCTGGAGTCCTGAATTTACCAAATGCAGTAAACTTGGAGAGAAGGAGTCTTTCGGGGAGAGGATGTGCCGTGAAGACCAGAGCTGCCGACATTGGAGCTGGGAAACCAAGCTCTAGTCACGGCGCCGCCTCAGCATCCTGTGATCTGGGTCAAATCACTTAGGGCCGGATTTACAAGGCCCTTGCGCCACACTAGCGTAATATCTTTTTTCTTAATGTGGCTCAAGGAGGCAATTTTTCGCTGCGCCATATTTGCAAAGTGGCTCAATACATGCATTGCGCCACTTTGTGACCCTTTGCGCCACATTATGCCTGCGTCATGCAAGGAGGGGTATTCTGGCGTGAGGAGGCCGTAAAACCGGCGCAGTGAAATCTAGAAGATTTCTCTGCGGCATTTTTGGCGTCATTTTTAACGCCTGCTCAAAGCAGGAGTTAAAGTGATGCACCCATTATATTCAATGGGTCTCCTTGCACTTTGCCGCACTAGTGTAAAAATTTGTGATACTAGTGCAGCAAAGCTTCACAGTAGCATAAAAAATGTTGACGCTATTGGCCTAACGTGCTCCATGGTGCGCCGTATTGTAAATACGGCTCACCCTTGGTGTTGTTAGGTGGGGCAGGAGCGACGCAAGAAAACTGGCGCACCAGCACTGATGCTCCAGTTTCTTGGAAATATGCCCCATAATCTTGCCTTGCCTACCAAAAATGAATGTGTCCTTGTGTAATGTGATGCTCATGTAAAGCGCTCCAATAACTTCATGTCCTGTTCGTGCTACATAAACCTGCAAAAAAGAAAAAAGTGCCTAGTACGGGGTTTATCCTTAAAATTTTAGAATTTCATGTGGATTTTGGCGGGTTCTGCACTAAACTTAACTTCCCATGTCCCAGTATTTACCGGGCGTTTTGATTCATTAAAGTTTGGCAGCTTCGATCTTCCAAACTTTACCTGGGGGTTCGGTTTTGTAGCACTGATTAATTACTGAGGGTAGTATACTCTGTGCTGCTTGTAAGTGAGATCCCTCCGCAACCACAGGCCCCAGTGAAATGTAGCAAAATGAACAACAAGCATTTGCAATGCAATGGGTCTCGCGTTTGCTCCAGTCAGAGCTATTAACGTTGTAAATTCCTAACTGGACTTTTCTTGTCACATAAATTGAAAATTAAAATTAAAACAGTTGACATAAGCAAGCCGATTCAAAGCGCCACGGCCGTCATGAGCGTGAAGGAGAGACACAAAAGGAAAAAGAAGTTGCTCACAGTCAAACGTATCGGCAAACTTGCAAATATCCATGCAACAGGGTTGATGGCCAAGGTGGTAAAAAAACTGCCCCAAAGAGGGACAAACGTAAAGCATTTACCAATGATAACAAAGGATTTTTGAAAGGCAAGCCCATGAACAAGTGATAGTGATGGGAGTGCGGTGGACGTGGTTAAAAGCCCACAGATAGATTACAACACATCTGAGCGCTTGCGCGCGCGACCTAATGAAATGTGGTACAAATACAGCCACTCTCGAAATGTAGACTTCAAAAACCATTGTTTGTTCAGGGCTACCAAACAGGACTACTCTCTCCCTACTCGCCATGATGCCCTTGAGCCTAACTTATGCAAGCCACAAGCCCACATCTCCCCTGCCTTGAGAGCACTACACTGGTTACCCATTGCAAGACGATCCACCTTCAAGCTGCTTTGTATCAACCACAGTTCATTACCCCAAAAATAAGATCCACGGATAACAATCTTGTCTTCAGAAGACTACTTAAGAGTTGGCTCTTTCCTTCATAACCACCATATCCAAACACCAATGGACTGCATATGCCTGTGTTGATAAATATGTATAATCTGAATATGTGAATATTCTAGATATGTATAGTTCCTAAAGAAATATGTATAGTTACTATTTCATAATAATAAAATAAAATTAAACACATACTCCTTAAGCCAGTTTAACAAATGTATATTTACTTACAGTTAAATGTATATGTGTATGTATGTGTGTGTGTGCATGTGTGTATATGTATATGTGTGTGTTTATACATATGTATGTGTATATTGTTCTATGCTTAACATGTAGATAAGTTGTTATATTAGATACTTATGAATCCCTGCTTTCTTTTTTATATCACAATGAACAAATGTTATCTTAACTATTTAACAGCAAGCATTTCACTACTGAAAAATTGAGGAAAGTTAAATGAATGTTAGAAAAGTACACTTATTAATTAAATTCAAATATTACAAATCTTGAAACTCTGTGTCACTACAATACAACTTTACTTGTCATATTATTATACCCTTTTTGATATTCCTTGCACATATATTCCCTTACTGTGTATTTACATATCAATTTTTTATTACTCTAGTTCTACTTTACTAGAAAATAAATAAATACAAATAAATAAAATTAAATAAATAAATAAAATAAAAAAATACAAATTAAATACAAATAAATAACATTAAAAAAAAAATTACTCTCTTGTAAGCACTCCGTCTCCCCATCACACTATGGGGGTCATTCTGACCCTGGCGGTCCATGACCGCCATGGCGGAGGGCGGCGGAAGCACCGCCAACAGGCTGGCGGTGCTTCCTTGGCGATTCTGACCGCGGCGGTAAAACCGCAGTCAGAAAAGGGGAGCCGGCGGTTTCCTGCCGGTTTCCCGCTGGCCCAGGGAATCCGCCATGGCGGCGCTGCTTGCAGCACCGCCATGGGGATTCCGACCGCCTTCCCGCCAGCCTGTTCCTGGCGGTGTCCACTGCCAGAACCAGGATGGTGGGAACGGGTGCTGTGGGGCCCCTGGGGGCCCCTGCACTGCCCATGCCACTGGCATGGGCAGTGCAGGGGCCCCCTAACAGGGCCCCACAAAGATTTTCACTGTCTGCTTTGCAGACAGTGAAAATCGCGACGGGTGCCACTGCACCCGTCGCACCCCTGCAACTCCGCCGGCTCCATTCTGAGCCGGCTTCATTGTTGAAGGGGCTTTCCCGCTGGGCCGGCCGGCGGTCTTCTGGCGCTCGCCCGCCGGCCCAGCGGGAAAGCCGGAATGGCCGCCGCGGTCTTTTGACCGCAGAGCGGTCTTTCGGCGGGAACCACTTGGCGGGCAGCGACCGCCGCGGTCAGAATGACCGCCTATGTCTCTATCAATCTATCCTCCATCCCCACTCTGACTCATCCCAAACCCATACTACTTTGATCTCCAAAATAACCCTGCCTAAGCTCTTACCTCCTCTACTGCATCTAGCTCACTCCAGACCTCTGGATTCTTCCCTCCTCTATCCTTCAATCACTCTAGTCAATCTAACGAACAAACTCACATATCCTCCTCTCAAATTATCTCATAATAATACTAATACTGTACTCATATTTCCCTATACTAATCCATCACTAATTCCTCTTTGGTTCCAGTGTAGCCTCGTCAGGGGTAGTAAGCACTACATAAATACAATTACAATTACAATAGAAAGATTTTCACCCCCCCTCTTCCTTAACATGTCTTGTGAATCCCATTTTCATTGGTCTCTTCTCCTCCACTTTTATCCTGCTTACACCAGCCTCATTTAGATGTAAATTAGATTTGCCCACAAGCACCTTTCTGAAGTTTTGGGAAAGCCCCTGAACTCTTTTACTTTGTGGGAATTCACAAAATGTACACTGAAGGTCTTTGAAATCTCGCCCGTTCTTATTTTATGTTTATTTCCAGAGGAACTTAGACCCCCTTCGCCCTGGAGCCCCCAAATTGGCAGAGCCTATGTCTGTGAAGGTAGCACACCTGTATGCCAATTGTAATCAATGGCCAATTATAACAGCGTGGTACGTTAAAACCCCACTAAAGGAAGGTCGTGGGGTGACTGTGTGGCTTGACAGCTCAAGCTGGCGATTGCAGTGTACCCCCTCCTCCAGTCAGGTTTCCTCATCCCTCACCCCAAAGTATGATGGTAATCCTGCACACTTATGGGTGAGGAAATTCATGGTGTAGGAAAGTAGCGCTTTTCTAGTTTGGTTACCCCAACTTTTTGCCTGTTTGTCAGTGTGTTTGACTGTGTTCACTGGGATCCTGCTAACCAGAACCCCAGTGACTGTGCTCTCTCCTCTAAGTTTGGTTGCTGGTAACTTTTTCTCCCCACAGTTGGCATACTGGTTCCACCATGTAAGTCCCTAGTATATGGTACCTGGGTACCCAGGGCTTTGGGGTTCCAGGGGTTCCCTGTGGGCTGCATCAGTTATTCTGCCACCCATAGGGAGCCCAACCCAAGGGTTCTGCAGGCCTGCCTTTGCAGCTTGCGTGAAACGGGTGCATGCATCTGTTTTCACTACAGGTCATTGAACCAGGTCACTATAAGTCACCCCTATGGTAGGCCCTTTCAGCCCAGAGGGCAGGGTGCAGGTACCTGTGTTTGAGGGCACCCCTTCACTAGAAGAGGTGCCCCTATAAACTCCAAATCCATTTTCCTGGACTTTGTGAGTGCGGGGACGACATTTTACGTGTGTACTGGACAGAGGTCTCTATTTATGTCCAGCTACATAATGGTAACTCCTAACCTGGGCATGTTTGGTATCAAACATGTCGGAATCATACCCCAATATTGTTGCAAGTATTGGAAGTATGATTCCATACACTCTGGGGGCTCCTTGGAGGACCCCCAGCATTGCTACCACCAGTCTTACAGGGGTTTCTGGGCAGCCCAGCTGCTGCCACCCCTCAGACAGTTTTCTGCCCTCCTGCTGCTTAATCTGATCAAGCCCAGGAAGGCAGAACAAATGATTTCCTTTGGGAGAGGAAGGTAATACCCTCTCCTTTTGGAAATAGGTGTGACTGGCTTGGGAGGGGTAGCCTCCCCAAGCCACTGGTTTGCTTTGAAGGGCACATTTGGTGGCCTCCATGTATAAACCAATCCACACCAGTTCAGGGACCCCCAGTCCCTGTTCTGGCGCGAAACTGGACAATGGAAAGAGAAGTGACCACTCCCCTGTCAATTACCACCCCAGGGGGGATGCCCAGAGCTCCTCCAGAGGGTGCTTGGGTTCTGCCATCTTGTTTCCAAGGTTGGCAGGGAACTCCGGGAGCATCTGAGTGGCTAAGCCAGGCAGGTGATGTCAGAGCCCTCTCCTGATAGATGCTTACCTGGTTAGGTGACCAGTCCCCCTTTCAGGGTTATTTAGGGTCTCTCTCTTTGGTGGGTCCTCAGATTCAACTTGAAAGATTCCAGCAGGACTCCTCTGCAACACTTTCTTCGACTTCTGGCCTCTGGAACTGCAACTGGATCCTCCAGGAACCGACAATGTGCTTCCATGAAGAAAGGCCTCTTCAGCAAAAAAAAATTCCAGGGCTCCTGCCAGCTTTGCAACATTTCCCTCGCCGTGCATCCTCAGAAGACTGAAACTCTTCAGCCTGCACAAGAAGAAGAGAAGGAATCTCTCTTGGAGTGAAGGAGTCACTTTCCTGCAACTCCAGGCACCTACAACAAGCGATGACCGGCTGCAGTGATCCCCTCTCCTGCTGAGGTGCGTGGATCCTGCATCACGGGTGGTGGTCCGGAGTAGTCTTGTTGGTTCTGTATGCCAGCTGTACAACTTTGATGGAGGTAAGACTTTGCCTTTCCACTCAGGACAGTACCCCCATGCACCACATCTTTTGCAGTTGCTGAGGCTTGTTTGCATCTCCTCCAAGGGATCTTCAAGAGACGTGTAGCTGTAATCCCCAGCACTCCATCCTGCAAAGCAGAGCCTCCTGCGTGGTTCTTCTGCGGTGTGGGATAATTTTTTGTAGTGCTGCATGGGTTCCTTCTGTGACTCCTGCGTCCCCGTCCTGTGGGACTCCTGTGGGTGATGCCTCTGCTCCTGTGGACTCTCTGCGATGTTGAGGGTCCTCTGTGACTTACCTTCCTGGGTTGAGTCCTCCTGGGCCTTGGTGGTCCCCGAGAGCACCTCTTTTCCACTAACCGCGAGTTGGCCTTTGCCAAGGCTTGTTGGTGGAATTCCTCACCAACACCCATCTGTAATCTTCCTTCCAGCGAGGGGCTTCATCTGCATCCATCAGGAACTCTTCTCTGGCTCAAGGGCTGTAGTGCCGACCCATTCTTTATCACTGTCGACTAACTCCTGCATCCACAGCTGGGTGGGTAGTAGTAGCCCCTACTCCTCCTATACTACTCTGTGACTCTTGGACTTGGCCCCCTCTCTCCACAGGTCTTCTTTCTTCAGGAATCCACCACTCGTTTTCTTGCAGTCTTCTCTGGGTGTCTTCTTTTTCTTCTTTTCCTCCTTTTGGGTGGTTTGGGGAAATCCAGTGTTTTACTCCTGCATTCCTGGTTGCTGGGGTGGGGGTACTGTGATACTTACCTTTGTGGTTTTCTGATACCCCCATCTCACCTTCACACATTTTACTTACCTATGTGGGAGTACCTTGCTCGCATTCCATTTTTTTAGTATATGGTTTGTGCTCCCCAGGGTCACTACTGGTTATTGCTATTTGCACTGTTTTCTAACCTTTTCTGTGCCTGTTTCTGATTACTAGTGTATATAGTTAGTGTATCACTTACCTCCTAAGGGTGGGTCACCTTTTCTAGTATTTTGTGGTGATTTGTTCCAAAAATAAAGTACCTTTATTTTTGTACAACTGAGTGTTTTCTTTCATGTGTGTAAGTGCTGTGTGACTACATTGGTATTGCATGAGCTTTGCATGCCTCCTAGATAAGCCTTGGCTGCTCATCCACAGCTACCTCTAAAGAGCCTGGCTTCTAGACACTGCCTACACTTCACTAAGAGAGGATACCGGACCTGGTATAAGGTGTAAGTCTATCGTCAAGGTAGGCAGTGCTTCCCACAGTTCAGGAACAGGCCTGAGGCCCATCCAAAGTCATCTAGTGCCTCCATTACACTTAGGAGGTCCCTGCCCACATCCCTGAGTTAAACTACCCAGTCACCTGTGAACAGCAAGAGGATTTTCCGGGAGCTAACACTTGGAATCCCCACTGTAGGCCCCGCAGGTAAAAAAAGCACACAAGGTGCTCCATAGCCAATGCAAAGATTATCAGTGTCAATGGGCATCCCTGCCTTGTACCCATGTGGACCCTAAATGCAGCAGAGCTCTCTCTCTGCCCATTCCCAATTGGACCATTGGGAGGGTGTAAAGTATTGCTATCCATCGCACTATCTTCGGGCCAGTCCCATTCTCTTCAGTACGTCCCTCAGGTAGGACCACTGCAAGTTGTCAAATGCCTATTCGATGTCAAGAAAAAGCTCCTTATATTGTGGGGTCACCTGCAGGTTTTCTTGCATTAGTCGGAAATGGCTTCTTTGATTTAAGAATGTGTTTTTCCTTAGAATTAAGTTGTATCTTATAGCCCGAGATTGAGGAGAGAGAGCGGTCTGTACGAACGCTCATCCAGTGGATCTTTTCCTGGCTTGGATAGGACCATGATCAGTGCTTCTCGCAGGGGTGCTGGGAGGGCGCCCTCATCTCTCACCTGTAGGAACAACTTGTGTAGTTTTGGTGCTAGGGTCACACTATATGCAGAATAGAATTCCACTGGGAATCCTTCCATCTCAGGGGTTTTATGACGTGTTAATTAGCCAATCATGAGATGGCCCTCTTCCACAGGCAGGCTCATCTAAAGTGTGGCACAGGAGGTGGTCTAGGCAAGGGACAGGCAGGGTGTCCAGAAACTTCTGCAGGGTGAGCCTACCTGATGTCCCCCCTCTGTATAATGAGGTGTGATAATCAAAAAATACTTTGTCCTCGTTCCCCGTGTCGGTCCTTGCCCGTACCTCTGCCTCCCTTATATCACATTTGAGCTCAATTATTCGAGTCCATAGTGTATGCTGTACCCCATAGGAAGTTTTGAAGCACAAGCCCATGTGACCACCTTAAAGGCATCTCACTTGATCCCTACATTGCTGGCAGTTTTCTTATTTGCACTGACGTAGTTAGTGACATGTGCACCCAAGCTATCACTAAACCTCTGTCCTGTAGTGCCGGAGTATACGGTCTCCAGGTGGGGACCGGTGTCAGCTGACGGCTCCATTGTAGCATTATTTTGATGGGACTGAGGACAAAGAGTGTGCGGCCAGGTACTCCGTAGTCACACCTGGGTTGCCATGTGGGAGTTCCATAAGAAGTGATCTATTCTGGTGTGCAATTGGTGAAGTGGGGAGAAAAACAAGTATTCGTTTGTGACTGGGTGTAAAAAGCACCAGATATCCTGCATTTGTTCTGCATTTGTCCATATGTGAGCCAATCTCATATGGCATTTGCCGGTCTAGTTGCTAGTGTTCCCTGTAAGGGAGAGAATGATGTCATCCAAAGTGATGTCATGCACAACATTAAAGTTCTCACCCCATATTCTAGGTGCCGTTAGGTTGTGTAACTCCCACACCCCGGTCAGGGCAACAACTTACTCGCAACCAATTACAAACCATAACTAGAGTTCAAAAATTGTGTTCCGCCTTGATTCGGGGAGGAGCCTCAGCAGTGAAGAGGAATAAAATAGCAGTGCTTGGTGTCCCAGCTCATATTCAAAAACAGCTTGTGCCCTACCTCTGGGCAAAGCAGAGCTCCTGCACACCAGAAAAATCGGGTGCTGGGATGCACTGTACTGTACCAATGGTCACAACATTTGTTTTGCCTTTATCAAGGGGAGGGAAGGTCCTGGCCGTAGCTCTGCCGGGATGTTCTCCATGGCAAAGGCAAGTACACTTTCTGGAGAGGTGGCCCCTGAGCCAGTCGATGATGACAACAGGATGCACCACTACTCCAGCTCTACCACTGCCTTGGACATGTTTGCCCAAAGCCTGCTAGCTTTTGGGTTTACTCCTGGGTGAGCTGCATGAATGTCTACTTGTGTGTGGCTGCCTCTTGCCTTCCTCCAGTTGTGTATTTTGGGGAGTCGGGAGACCCCCTTTGACTCCAGCCACTCCCCAACATCTGTAGGTGAGTGAAAACAAATGTGGTGGTGTCGTCCACAACCCGCAGCTCGGCCAGGAAGAATACTTTAGGCCCAATTGACGCAGATTCTGCTTAACCGTCTTGAATAAGCCCCAAGCCTTTGAACTTCCTCTGTGTAATCCAGGTAGATATTCACTGTCCCACTATCGACCTGTCAAGGGTCTTTGGCCCTTGCAACTTGCAGGATGTTTTCAGGATGGATCCCTGTAATTAAAGAGGCATGTCACCACTGGCCATGGAAGTGAGCCCGGGACCACATGGGCCCCTCCACAGAAACAAAGGTGGATCTTTTGCCACCCAACACACCCTGCAAGCACCAGTCCTCAAGGAACAGTTCCATGCTGGGCTCTTTTCACACTTCTGGGAGGCCCAGTAGTAAAATATTGTTCCGGCCCAGCCGTCCCTCCACATCCTCAACCCTGTCATGCAGATGTGAAACCACTGGATTGAGTGCTTTATTAGGGGTGAATAAAAAATTCAGCTCCTCTGGCGGAATTTGCGCCCTGCTTAGAACTCAGAGTTCCAGCAAAACCCTATCAACCACAGCGTGGTGGAATTTTTTCTCATGCGTGGTTCACCAGCATTAAGTTGTCGAGCCAGAATTTGTGTCTCCTAGTGCAATTTCCAAGTGAAATTTCTTAATGCGGGCGTTCACGGCGGGTCATCACCGTTCGTGTTGAGAAAGCTGATGCTCGAGTAAAAAATCTACTTGAGCTGCAGAGAGAAGCAGCGCCCTCTGGCGCACCACATGGTGCTGTTTGCACTGTTTTTACAGCACAAAACAAGCTCCTGGCGTGCACTCGCGGATCCCCACTGTATCTTTCAGAGTTTTTATGTAACTCCACAGAATTCCATGGAGTGAAACTCAGCGAGTTCCAAGTAGGCCTAGCTTTAATATGGGATTGCATCTCTACCCGTAAGGGGCACATCCCAACTAATATGATTTGTTTGCCTCCACTGTGTCTCTGAGCTTAGCTTTGTCTACTCGTAATAGTCCCAAATGAACCACCAGTGTACCCAACTTAGATTTCAGGTTGGTTTTCACATCCTTAATGGCTGTTAGGAGTTCACCAAAGCATTCTCCCTGATTTTGTGGAGCAGAGGGGGAGCAGTCTAGCCCCTGGGGGTAGACGAGGGCCACTACCCTCCTCCCAGCCACTCCTGGGAAGTCGCTGTTTCACCATCTTCTAAAAAGCTACATGTAAGTGGGAGGAGGGCCATCTGTGAGGGGCCACAAGAGGACACCACAACAGCTTCCAGAGTCAGAAGTCTCTGGGTTTTGGTACTGCACTAGTCCTCCACGTTTGGCAAAAGGGGGTATCACTGTCTTACCAGTGATCGGTTTGGGAGTGAATAAAGGTCTATAGGAGTGTCTCCTAGGGTCTGCCCTAGATAATCACATAGTGCGAGCCCCCAGTGACCTTAGTGTGGTGCCCTCAGAGTGCCCGTACCAAGCAGGCGGCCACAGGATCCCTCCAATGAGACACAGCAAACACAATGCCTCCAGCTATGCGTCCTCAGTGTTGAGGCCAACGTCTGGGGCCAGTGTATTCTGTAGGCAGCGGCTGGGGCCCCCACACCTTCCGATGCACAGCCCCGCTAGCGGAGGTCCCACAGAGGTCACTCCCAGCAGTCCCCAGCATGGGCATGGGCACTGTGAGCCCAGGCTCTGCAGTCAAATCATAGGTGTCCACCTGCCAGGCGGCCCGCTTGCCCGCTTTAATTGAGGGTCTTACTCACACACTACTTCACCAGATATCACACAAGACTTGTGTCAATAAAGTATGAGTAAGTTAGAATGTTTCACTTTAGTCCTACATAACCTAGATCCTTCTGGCTTTGTGAATCACATGTAATTTACACACAAGTGAATTATGACTTTATTCCACTAGTTAGTTGGAATTAATGGTAGAAACAGTGCAGTGTATCAGGTTCCTCTTCTCTAGTAAAAGGGAACCTAGCAGCCTTGCAAGTGTGTGGGCAGCAAGCTTTTATGGGAACAGGATAATAATGTGTTTTTATAGAGTGTGGTGTGAGGAAGTAATGTTTATCAGATGTCACCATTCTTCTTAGCCCAGAAGGGATTTTAACTGTAGACCACAAATTGTACATACAGATTTCATTAAGCCAGTGTTGCATTACACTAGGTAATGTTAAATGTTTCTAGTAGTCTTTACTAATTATTAGAAGGAATGTATACAATTAATTAAAAGTAATTTACTTATAGTTTAATAAGTTAGTTAAATTAATTTATAAATTCAAAAAAGGTTGCTAAAATATTTTATAATTAAATAATAAATATGTTTTATTGTTTGCATCAAAGTAAATGTATTTACATTTTGAACTATTTAAAATAGAACATTGTTTGCTATGGGTTTTTTTAAGCCCCATTCTCTTAGTTTCTGTGGGAGGATGGTGCAGTATCAGTGGGTGACCATGTGTTCGTACTGGACATACTACTCTATGAATTTTGAAAGTAGTAACTTAAACTCATACATTTTGCTTCACTCCCCTTTTTTAGGGGGAGGAGATGTATACATCTACACTTTTGAGTACCTTTACACCCAGATGTTGTGAATAGCCAAAAAGTAGTAAAGATATTCAAAAGTGTAGGAGTAGATTACATGTGTAAATTACTCACGAGTGTAGGTTAACTTTGTGATTAGCCCTAAATGTGTCTAAACGTGGTGCTTATCTTGGAACATTAAAAGAGTTATTCTTTATGGACAATGCCATGCCAATCTGACTGCTCGGTTTAGGTGCAGGGGTCATGTGGGATGTGGTGCAATGCAGATGAAATAAGCAACAAGAGGCCCTGTTGCACTGGCTGGGAGCAGCAGGATGCTCTAAAAATTATGGGGCATATTTATAAGCCCTAGCACCACCTTGTGCCAGATTAGCATCATTTTTTGTGCTAATGTGGCCCAACGAGGCCAAAATCCTCACGCCATATTTACAAAGTGGCACAATGCCTGCATTTGTAACCCTTTGCGCTACATTATGGCTGCACCAGGCATAATGTATGCAAGGGGGGCGTTCCCCATTAGACGGGCCGAGAAAATGGAGCAAGGAAATCTAACAGATTTCCTCCGGTCATTTTTTAACGGAACGTTTAACTCCTGCTTAGGGCAGGCATTAAAAGGGGGCTTCCATTATTTATAATGGGCCCCAATGTACTCTGCAGGAGTAGCGCCAATATTTTGGCTCTACTCCTGCAGAGTACATCAATAGCGTAAATAAAAATTACGCTATTGTCCCGCACCCTGCACCGTGGTGCGCAGTATCTTAGATAGGGCACACACATGGTGGCGGTAGGGGGGCGCTAAGGGGCACAAAGAAAGTGGCACTGCATTAAGTGCAGCGCCACTTTCCTTAAATATGCCCCAAAATGTTTTAAAAAGGAGCAATAAAAGGGGAAAATGGAACACTAAAGACCTGCCCCACAACCCTGCTATTCCTGTGCACTCATTATCAAGTAAATGAAGACACGTGACAAGGCAAAATACCATCACTCAGGGGGCAATAGAGCTATTCTCTGAAATTGGCTGACCCATTGGCCCATGCTGTTTTCTATCATAGGCAGACGCAAATTGTTAGGATCAAGCAAGGATTAAGACAGACTAGAAATTCTACTAACAGAGTTTGTCAAAGGAGGTAAAAAACACCAAATTATTTTACTACTGAGGTAATCTGTAGGATTCCTACTGCATCAAGAATAAGCTTTCCCAGATGGCAATCATCACAAATTACAAATGTGTACAAAATTACAGTTAGTAAAAAGTGCACAACTCCCAGAAATAGGACTGAAAAATAATTCTCATAGGGCAAATATTTCCCAATGAACCAATCATTGCCTTTAAAATTGGCTTCACAGCATAACCAACATTGTCCTGCTATATTGAGTATAAGCTTTCCGACATGGTACACACACAGTCATAAAATTATATGCACACAATTGCAGTTTGAAAAACAATATGCAGTACCTCTAATAGTGCAGATCTCCGGTGCCCCAAGAGTTTGTCAGAATCCAGAACCCTTGTCTACAAAGATAAACGGTGAGATTACATGTTACATGTAACAAAATACCTGTCTTTAGATTTTAGCACAGTGTAATAACAATCAACCCTTAAAGGACTGATGGCTTTAACATAGGTGTTTTAGGATAAGTCAAGCCTTCTGCATTTCCATAATTTTTCATAATAAACAGATCAGATTTATTGTAAGCGACAAAATATTTCCCAATAAACGAGCCAGGCCTCTAGCCTTTATCATTGCCTGGGAGGCTGTTAGTACTGTGCTTTGTGTATCACGTCTGTGGGGCAGTAATTCTGCTGGGATGCTTTTAGTACTGTGCTTTGGGTATCACTTCTATGGTGCAGTGACTCTGCTGGGAGGCTTTTAGTACTGTGCGTTGTGTATCACTTCTATGGTACAGTGACTCTGCTGGGAGGCTTTTAATACTGTGCGTTGGGTATCACTTCTATGGTAAAGTGATTCTGCTGGGAGGCTTTTAATACTGTGCATTGGGTATCACTTCTATGGTAAAGTGATTCTGCTGGAAGGCCTTTAGTACTGTGCTTTGTGCATCACTTCTATGGTACAGTGATTCTGCTGGGAGGCTTTTAATACTGTGCGTTGGGTATCACTTCTATGGTACAGTGATTCTGCTGGGAGGCTTTTAATACTGTGCGTTGGGTATCACTTCTATGGTACAGTGATTCTGCTGGGAGGCTTTTAATACTGTGCGTTGGGTATCACTTCTATGGTAAAGTGATTCTGCTGGGAGGCTTTTAGTACTGTGCGTTGGGTATCACTTCGATGGTACAGTGACTCTGCTGGGAGGCTTTTAGTACTGTAATTTGTGTATCACTTCTATGGTACAGTAATTCTGCTGGGATGCTGCTGGAATGCTTTTAGTACTGTGTGTTGGATATCACTTCTATAGTACAGTGATTCTGCTGGGATGCTGCTGGAATGCTTTTAATACTGTGCCTTAGGTATCACTTCTATGGTACAGTGATTCTGCTGGGAGGCTTTTAGTACTGTGCTTTGTGTATCACTTCTATGATACAGTGACTCTGCAGGGAGACTTTTAGTACGGTGCTTTGTGTATCACGTCTGTGGGGCAGTGATTCTGCTGGGAGGCTTTTAATACTGTGCGTTGGGTATCACTTCTATGGTAAAGTGATTCTGCTGGGAGGCTTTTAGTACTGTGCGTTGGGTATCACTTCTATGGTACAGTGACTCTGCTGGAGGCTTTTAGTACTGTGCTTTGTGTATCACTTCTATGGTACAGTAATTCTGCTGGGATGCTGCTGGAATGCTTTTAGTACTGTGTGTTGGATATCACTTCTATGGTACAGTGATTCTGCTGGGAGGCTTTTAGTACTGTGCTTTGTGTATCACTTCTATGGTACAGTAATTCTGCTGGGATGCTGCTGGAATGCTTTTAGTACTGTGCGTTGGGTATCACTTCTATGGAACAGGGATCCTGCTGGGATGATTTTAGTACGGTGCATTGGGTATCACTTCTATGGTACAGTGATTCTGCTGGGATGGTTTTAGTACAGTGCGTTGTGTATCACTTCTATGGTACAGTGATTCTGCTGGGAGGCTTTTAGTACTGTGCTTTGTGTATCACTTCTATGGTACAGTAATTCTGCTGGGATGCTGCTGGAATGCTTTTAGTACTGTGCGTTGGGTATCACTTCTATGGTACAGTGATTCTGCTGGGAGGCTTTTAGTACTGTGCTTTGTGTATCACTTCTATGGTACAGTGACTCTGCAGGGAGACTTTTAGTACGGTGCTTTGTGTATCACTTCTATGGTACAGTGATTCTGCTGGGAGGCTTTTACTACGGTGCGTTGGGTATCACTTCTGTGGTACAGTGATTCTGCTGGGATGCTGCTGGAATGCTTTTAGTACTGTGCGTTGGGTATCACTTCTATAGTACAGTGATTCTGCTTAGTACGGTGCGTTGGGTAGCACTTCTGTGGTACCGGTATTCTACTGGGAGGCCTTTAGTACTGTGCTTTGTGTATCACGTCTGTGGGGCAGTAATTCTTCTGGGATGCTTTTAGTACTGTGCTTTGTGCATCACTTCTATGGTACAGTGATTCTGCTGGGAGGCTTTTAGTACTGTGCATTGGGCATCACTTCTATGGTACAGTGATTCTGCTGGGAGGCTTTTAATACTGTGCGTTGGGTATCACTTCTATGGTAAAGTGATTCTGCTGGGAGGCTTTTAGTACTGTGCGTTGGGTATCACTTCTATGGTACAGTGACTCTGCTGGGAAGCTTTTAGTACTGTGCTTTGTGTATCACTTCTATGGTACAGTAATTCTGCTGGGATGCTGCCGGAATGCTTTTAGTACTGTGTGTTGGATATCACTTCTATGGTACAATGATTCTGCTGGGAAGCTTTTAGTACGGTGCGTTGGATATCACTTCTATGGTACAGTGATTCTTCTGGGATGCTTTTAGTACTGTGCGTTGGATATCACTTCTATGGTACAGTGATTCTGCTGGGATGCTGCTGGAATGCTTTTAATACTGTGCATTAGGTATCACTTCTATGGTACAGTGATTCTGCTGGGAGGCTTTTAGTACTGTGCTTTGTGTATCACTTCCATGGTACAGTGACTCTGCAGGGAGACTTCTAGTACGGTACTTTGTGTATCACGTCTGTGGGGCAGTGATTCTGCTGGGAGGCTTTTACTACGGTGTGTTGGGTATCACTTCTGTGGTACAGTGATTCTGCTGGGATGCTGCTGGAATGCTTTTAGTACTGTGCGTTGGGTATCACTTCTATAGTACAGTGATTCTGCTCGGAGGCTTTTAGTACAGTGCGTTGTGTACCACTTCTATGGAACAGTGATTCTGCTGGGAGGCTTTTAGTACGGTGCGTTGTGTATCACTTCTGTGGTACAGTGATTCTGCTTAGTACGGTGCGTTGGGTAGCACTTCTGTGGTACCGGTATTCTGCTGGGATGCTTTTAGTACTGTGCTTTGGGTATCACTTCTATGGTACAGGGATTCGGCTGGGATGCTTTTAGTACGGTGCATTGGGTATCACTTCTATGGTACAGTGATTCGGCTGGGATGCTTTTAGTATGGTGCTTTGTGTATCACTTCTATGGTACAGTGACTCTGCTGGGAGGCTGCTGGAATGCTTTTAGTATGGTGCGTTGAGTATCACTTCTATGGTACAATGATTCTGTTGGGATGCTCCTGGAATGATTTTAGCACGGTGCGTTGAGTATCACTTCTATGGTACAGTGATTCTGTTGGGAGGCTGCTGGGATGCTTTTAGTACGGTGCGTTGGGTATCACTTCTATGGTACAGTGATTCTGCTGGGAGGCTTTTAGTACAGTGCGTTGGGTATCACTTCTATGGTACAGTGATTCTGCTGGGAGGCTTTTAGTACGGTACGTTGGGTATCACTTCTATGGTACAGTGATTCTGCTGGGATGCTTTTAGTTTTTTAGTACTGTGCATTGTGTATTATGTCTATGGTACAGTGATTCTGCTGGGATGCTTTTAGTACTGTGCATTGGGTATCACTTCTATGGTACAGTGATTCTGCTGGGCTGCTTTTAGTACGGTGCATTGGGTATCACTTCTATAGTACAGTGGTTCTGCTGGGTTGCTTTTAGTACAGTGCATTGAGTATCACTTCTATGGTACAGTGGTTCTGCTGGGAAGCTGCTGGGATGCTTTTACTACTGTGCGTTAGGTATCACTTCTATGGTACAGTTATTCTGCTGGGAGGCTTTTAGTACTGTGCTTTGGGTATCACTTCTATGGTACAGTGATTCTGCTGGGAGGCTGCTGGGATGCTTTTAGTACTGTGCATTGGGTATCACTTCTATGGTACAGTGATTCTGCTGGGCTGCTTTTAGTACGGTGCATTGGGTATCACTTCTATAGTACAGTGATTCTGCTGGGGGGCTTTTAGTACAGTGCGTTGGGTGTCACTTCTATGGTACAGTGATTCAGCTGGGATGCTTTTATTATGGTGCTTTGTGTATCACTTCTATGGTACAGTGACTCTGCTGGGAGGCTGCTGGGATGCTTTTAGTATGGTGCGTTGGGTATCACTTCTATGGTACAGTGATTCTGCTGGGATGCTTTTAGTACGGTGCGTTGAGTATCACTTCTGTGGTACAGTGGTTCTGCTGGGAGGCTGCTGGGATGCTTTTAGTACGGTGCGTTGGGTATCACTTCTGTGGTACAGTGATTCTGCTGGGATGCTTTTAGTACTGTGCATTGGGTATCACTTCTATGGTGCAGTGATTCTGCTGGGAGGCTTTTAGTACGGTGCGTTGGGTATCACTTCTATGGTAAAGTAATTCTGCTGGGATGCTGCTGGAATGCTTTTAGTACTGTGCGTTGGGTATCACTTCTATGGTACAGTGATTCTGCTGGGATGCTTTTAGTACGGTGCGTTGAGTATCACTTCTGTGGTACAGTGGTTCTGCTGGGAGGCTGCTGGGATGCTTTTAGTACGGTGCGTTGGGTATCACTTCTGTGGTACAGTGATTCTGCTGGGATGCTTTTAGTACTGTGCATTGGGTATCACTTCTATGGTGCAGTGATTCTGCTGGGAGGCTTTTAGTACGGTGCGTTGGGTATCACTTCTATGGTAAAGTAATTCTGCTGGGATGCTGCTGGAATGCTTTTAGTACTGTGCGTTGGGTATCACTTCTATGGTACAGTGATTCTGCTGGGAAGCTTTTACTACGGTGCGTTGGGTATCACTTCTATGGTACAGTGATTCTTCTGGGATGGTTTTAGTACAGTGCATTGTGTATCACTTCTATGGTACAGTGATTCTGCTGGGAGGCGTTTAGTACGGTGCATTGGGTATCACTTCTATGGTACAGTGATTCTGCTGGGAGGTTAGTACTGTGCGTTGGGTATCACGTCTATGGTACAGTGATTCTGCTGGGATGCTTTTAGTACTGTGCTGCGTGTATTACTTCTACGGTACAGTGACGCTGCTGGAATGCTTTTAGTACTGTGCGTTGGGTATCATATCTATGGTACAGTGGTTCTGCTGGGAGGCTTTTAGTACAGTGCGTTGTGTATCACTTCTATGGTACAGTGATTCTGCAAGGAGGCTTTTAGTACGGTGCGTTGGGTATGACTTATATGGTAAAGTGATTCTGCTGGGATGCTGCTGGAATGCTTTTAGTACCACCTTTGGGTATCACTTCTATGGTACAGTGATTCTGCTGGGATGCTTTTAGTACGGTGCGTTGGGTATCACTTCTATGTTACAGGGATTCTGCTGGGAGGCTTTTAGTACTGTACGTTGTGTATCACTTCTATGGTAAAGTGATTCTGCTGGGAGGCTTTAAGACTGTGCTTTGTGTATCAGCTCTATTGTACAGTGATTCTGCTGGGTTGCTTTTAGTGCAGTGCATTGAGTATCACTTCGGTGGTACAGTGATTCTTCTGGGATGCTTTTAGTACAGTGCGTTAAGTATCACTTCTATGGTACAGTGATTCTGCTGGGAGGCTGCTGGGATGCTTTTAGTACGGTGCGTTGGGTATCACTTCTATGGTACAGTGATTCTGCTGGGAGGATGCTGGGATGCTTTTAGTACAGTGCTTTGTGTATCACTTCTATGGTACAGTGATTCTGCTGGGAGGCTTTTAGTACGGTGCGTTGGGTATCACTTCTGTGGTACAGTGATTCTGCTGGGATGCTGCTGGAATGCTTTTAGTACTGTGCGTTGGGTATCACTTCTATGGAACAGTGATCCTGCTGGGATGCTTTTAGTACGGTGGGTTGTGTATCACTTCTATGGTACAGTGATTCTGCTGGGATGGTTTTAGTACTTTGCATTGTGTATCATGTCTATGGTACAGTGATTCTGCTGGGAGGCTTTTAGTACTGTGCGTTGGGTATCACTTCTATGGAACAGTGATCCTGCTGGGATGCTTTTAGTACGGTGCATTGGGTATCACTTCTATGGTACAGTGATTCTGCTGGGAGGCTTTTAGTACGGTGTGTTGGGTATCACTTCTATGGTAAAGTGATTCTGCTGGGATGCTGCTGGAATGCTTTTAGTACTGTGCATTGGGTATCACTTCTATGGAACAGGGATCCTGCTGGGATGATTTTAGTACGGTGCATTGGGTATCACTTCTATGGTACAGTGATTCTGCTGGGATGGTTTTAGTACAGTGCGTTGTGTATCACTTCTATGGTACAGTGATTCTGCTGGAATGCTTTTAGTATGGTGCGTTGAGTATCACTTCTATGGTACAATGATTCTGTTGGGATGCTCCTGGAATGATTTTAGCACGGTGCGTTGAGTATCACTTCTATGGTACAGTGATTCTGTTGGGAGGCTGCTGGGATGCTTTTAGTACGGTGCGTTGGGTATCACTTCTATGGTACAGTGATTCTGCTGGGAGGCTTTTAGTACAGTGCGTTGGGTATCACTTCTATGGTACAGTGATTCTGCTGGGAGGCTTTTAGTACGGTACGTTGGGTATCACTTCTATGGTACAGTGATTCTGCTGGGATGCTTTTAGTTTTTTAGTACTGTGCATTGTGTATTATGTCTATGGTACAGTGATTCTGCTGGGATGCTTTTAGTACTGTGCATTGGGTATCACTTCTATGGTACAGTGATTCTGCTGGGCTGCTTTTAGTACGGTGCATTGGGTATCACTTCTATAGTACAGTGGTTCTGCTGGGTTGCTTTTAGTACAGTGCATTGAGTATCACTTCTATGGTACAGTGGTTCTGCTGGGAAGCTGCTGGGATGCTTTTACTACTGTGCGTTAGGTATCACTTCTATGGTACAGTTATTCTGCTGGGAGGCTTTTAGTACTGTGCTTTGGGTATCACTTCTATGGTACAGTGATTCTGCTGGGAGGCTGCTGGGATGCTTTTAGTACTGTGCATTGGGTATCACTTCTATGGTACAGTGATTCTGCTGGGCTGCTTTTAGTACGGTGCATTGGGTATCACTTCTATAGTACAGTGATTCTGCTGGGGGGCTTTTAGTACAGTGCGTTGGGTGTCACTTCTATGGTACAGTGATTCAGCTGGGATGCTTTTATTATGGTGCTTTGTGTATCACTTCTATGGTACAGTGACTCTGCTGGGAGGCTGCTGGGATGCTTTTAGTATGGTGCGTTGGGTATCACTTCTATGGTACAGTGATTCTGCTGGGATGCTTTTAGTACGGTGCGTTGAGTATCACTTCTGTGGTACAGTGGTTCTGCTGGGAGGCTGCTGGGATGCTTTTAGTACGGTGCGTTGGGTATCACTTCTGTGATACAGTGATTCTGCTGGGATGCTTTTAGTACTGTGCATTGGGTATCACTTCTATGGTGCAGTGATTCTGCTGGGAGGCTTTTAGTACGGTGCGTTGGGTATCACTTCTATGGTAAAGTAATTCTGCTGGGATGCTGCTGGAATGCTTTTAGTACTGTGCGTTGGGTATCACTTCTATGGTACAGTGATTCTGCTGGGAAGCTTTTACTACGGTGCGTTGGGTATCACTTCTATGGTACAGTGATTCTTCTGGGATGGTTTTAGTACAGTGCATTGTGTATCACTTCTATGGTACAGTGATTCTGCTGGGATGCTTTTAGTACTGTGCTGCGTGTATTACTTCTACGGTACAGTGACGCTGCTGGAATGCTTTTAGTACTGTGCGTTGGGTATCATATCTATGGTACAGTGGTTCTGCTGGGAGGCTTTTAGTACAGTGCGTTGTGTATCACTTCTATGGTACAGTGATTCTGCAGGGAGGCTTTTAGTACGGTGCGTTGGGTATGACTTATATGGTAAAGTGATTCTGCTGGGATGCTGCTGGAATGCTTTTAGTACCACCTTTGGGTATCACTTCTATGGTACAGTGATTCTGCTGGGATGCTTTTAGCACGGTGCGTTGGGTATCACTTCTATGGTACAGTGATTCTGCTGGGAGGATGCTGGGATGCTTTTAGTACGGTGCTTTGTGTATCACTTCTATGGTACAGTGATTCTGCTGGGAGGCTGCTGGGATGATTTGAGTACGGTGCGTTGAGTATCACTTCTTTGGTACAGTGATTCTGCTGGGATGCTTTTAGTACGGTGCGTTGGGTATCACTTCTGTGGTACAGTGATTCTGGTGGGATGCTGCTGGAATGCTTTTAGTACTGTGCGTTGGGTATCACTTCTATGGAACAGTGATCCTGCTGGGATGCTTTTAGTACGGTGGGTTGTGTATCACTTCTATGGTACAGTGATTCTGCTGGGATGGTTTTAGTACTTTGCATTGTGTATCATGTCTATGGTACAGTGATTCTGCTGGGAGGCTTTTAGTACTGTGCGTTGGGTATCACTTCTATGGAACAGTGATCCTGCTGGGATGCTTTTAGTACGGTGCATTGGGTATCACTTCTATGGTACAGTGATTCTGCTGGGAGGCTTTTAGTACGGTGTGTTGGGTATCACTTCTATGGTAAAGTGATTCTGCTGGGATGCTGCTGGAATGCTTTTAGTACTGTGCATTGGGTATCACTTCTATGGAACAGGGATCCTGCTGGGATGATTTTAGTACGGTGCATTGGGTATCACTTCTATGGTACAGTGATTCTGCTGGGATGGTTTTAGTACAGTGCGTTGTGTATCACTTCTATGGTACAGTGATTCTGCTGGGAGGCTTTTAGTACAGTGTGTTGTGTATCACTTCTATGGTACAGTGATTCTGCTGGGATGCTGCTGGAATGCTTTTAGTACTGTGCGTTGGGTATCACTACTATGGTACAGTGATTCTGCTGGGAGGCTTTCAGTACAGTGCGTTGGGTATCACTTCTATGGTACAGTGATTTTGCTGGGAGGTTAGTACAGTGCGTTGGGTATCACTTCTATGGTACAGTGATTCTGCTGGGAGGCTTTTAGTACTGTGTTTTGTGGATCACTTCTATGGTACAGTGATTCTGCTGGGATGCTTTTAGTACTGTGCATTGTGTATCACTTCTATGGTACAGTGATTCTGCTGGGAGGCTTTTAGTACTGTGCCTTGTGTGTCACTTCTATGGTACAGTGATTCTGCTGGGACGCTTTTAGTACGGTGCATTCGGTATCACTTCTGTGGTGCAGTGATTCTGCTGGGATGCTTTTAGTACCGTGCTTGGTGTATCACTTCCGTGGTGCAGTGATTCTGCTGGGATGCTTTTAGTACTGTGCTTTGTGTATCACTTACGTGGTGCAGTGATTCTGCTGGCAGGCATTCAGTATGGTGTTTTATGATGATGCCTTTCTTGATCATTTGCTATTATGATGCTCTTAATATGAACTTTTGGTGTGTTGCTTTCACTGTGACTCTTGCGGTACAATGCCTTTATCTTGATTCACACATTTTGTATAACCCTTTTGACATGCTGCTTTTGCCATGCTGTATTTGGTATACATTATTTTGTGATGCCTTTTCTATGATGCATCCTGTCTAGATGATTTGGTGATGCCTTTGCTATGATGCATTTGGTATCATTTATTTGGTGATGCTTTTGCCCTGATGCATTTGGTATAGATTATTTAGTGATGCTTTTGCTATGATGCATTTTATATAAATTATTTGGTGATGCTTTGCTATGATGTATTTGCCATTGATTATTTGTTGATGATTGTGCTATGATGAATTTGGTATAATTTAGTTGGCGATGCTTTTGCTATGGTGCATTTTGTATAAGTTTTTTGGTGATGCCTTTGCTTATGATGCATTTGATATAAATTATTCAGTGATGCTTTTGCTATGACGCATTCGGTATAGATTATTTGTTGAAGCTTCGCTATGATGCATTTGGTATAAATTATTCAGTGATGCTTTTACTATGATGCATTTGGTATAGATTATTTTGTGATGTTTTGCTATGATGCATTTGGTATAAATTATTCGATGATGCTCTTGCTATGATGCATTTGATATAGGTTATTTGGTGATGCTTTTGCTATGATGCATTGGCATAGGTTATTTGGTGATGCTTTGCTATGATGCATCTGGTATAGATTATTTGGTGATGCTTGTGCTATGATGCATTTGGTATAATTTATTTGGTGATTCTTTTACCATGATGCATTCTCTATAGATTATTTGACGATGCTTTTGCTATGATGCATTTGGTATAGTCTGTTTGGTGATGCTTTTGATGTGGTGATGATTTTGCTATGATGCATTTGGTATGTTTGTTTGGTGATGCTTTTGTGGTGATGCTTTCGCTATGATGCGTTTGGTATAAATTATTCAATGATGCTTTTGCTATGATGTATTTGGAGTACATTATTTGGTGATGCTTCTGCTATGATTCTTTGGTATAATGAGTTTGATATCATTGCGTTGATACAATGCTTTTGGTGTGAACTTCTGCTATGATATTTTAACCATGATACTTTTGTTACGATGTCCTCTGTATAATCCTGGACGTTATTTAGGGGTCGCCAGAGGTCGCATCTGCGACCCCTGGCTTGCCCCTTGCGACCCCTGGCACAGCCTTTGCGGGCCCTGGCCTCAGTGGTGGCAAAGGCAGTGCCAGGAACAGAGAGTAAACCTTGCCTTAATGAGCACAGTTTACTTTCTACAGCTCCCACTGTGACTTGGGACATCATACTTTCAGTTCACTTAAACAAATGCATTCATCACTGGAGTGCACACTTTACTGAATATATTAAAAAATGAAATGCAATTTAAACGGCATGTTGCCCAGTTTTCATTACTGTAAAAATAGGTTACTAGCAGAGCTCACATTCAAAATATGGTCTACATGAATTATTAGAAGTGGATAAAACTATTATTTTTCTGTGCCTTCCTGTTATTTACCGGTATATTTCGTTTTCGGGGTAGTCACTAGAGGAACCAATACATTATGACTGTGTGTGATTTCAGTAATTTGGGTTCCCAATGTTTCCTCTTTGAAGGAACTCATGTTTTCATGCAGTAAAAAAAAAGATAAATGTATAATGTTCCTGTCACGTGAGCACCCTATTTAAAATAACTGCTGTATCTATCATAGGCATTGATCTGTGTTAGCAGCTGTTGTGGCATTCTGTGATTGCACACATTGGGGCTACTGACGTCAACAGTATCACTTACTGTGATGACCTCACTTTCTGGTAAAATTAAGTGTAAAAAATAATATGATGTCACTTCCTATGATGGCATAGGGGCAAAGGTGTGGGTATGTGATGTCATATCCGCTGCCCTGGCATTTTGGTGAATGGACATGCATGAGAATACTATTTTTGGTATGATGCTTCTGCTATGATGCATTTGCTATGACATGTAGGCATAGAGATTTTGCTATAGTGCTTTCGAATAGTGCCTATGACATCGTTGCTTTGGTACAATGCTTTTGATAAGATACTTTTGGCATAGTGTCTTTGAAATCATTCATTTGACCTCATTGTTTGGTATAGTGCTTTCAGTATGGAATTTTATTATGATATATATATTTGCCATGATGCATTCTGCACAATTCTTTTTGTATGATGCTTTAGCTACGATGCATTTGATATAATGCGTTGTTAGGATGCATAGTTATGATTATTTTTGGAATAGTGCCTATGATGTCACTGCGTGGATCAATGATGTTGGTATAGCGCCTTTTATATCACCATTTGGAACAGTGCTTTTGGTACTTTTGGTATGATACTTGTATTACACTTTTGTTATGATGCTGTCGTACAATGCTTTTGGTATGATGTGTTTGCTGTGATCTAACTGGTACTATGTTTTTGATACGATGCTCCTGGCATAGTGCCTTTCATATTATTGCTTTGTTATGATGCTGTTGATGTGAGACATTGGTGTGATATTTTCTATCATTATACTCATGGACGTCATTTAGGGGTCGCTGCTGCGTTACGACCCCTTTCACTGTATTTGCGACCCCTGGCCTCAGAGGTGGCAGATTCAGTGCCAGGAACACAGTGGCAGCTGAGTTGGGCTCCTCTCTCTTTGTTTTCTTTCTAATTTTTATTACACTAATAGTGAATAACAATGATATAATTCACTATTAGTATAATAAAAATGGAGTCCAATAAGCTGGAATGTGCCCTTCCATGGCAGCTGAGCTAAGTGACAAATGCTTTTAAATGTATGCTGTGTGCGTGTTTGCTGGTGAGAGTGTGTGTATGTGAGAGAGAGGGTATGTAAGTGTGAATGTGTGTGTATGTGTAAGCATGTGTGAATGAGTGAAAGTGGCGGTCATAGGGCGTGTGATGTCACTTCCGCTACCCCTGGCATTTAGGTGAGTTGACGTCCATGATGATTCTTTTCCTATCGTGCATTTGCTATGATGCTTTTGCTAGCATGCTTTTGGTATCCTGCCTTTGGTATCATCATTTCGGTACGGTTCTTCTGGTAGAATGTTTTTGCTATGATATTTTCATTATATTGCCCGTATTATGATATGTTTGGTATGTTTTTTTCCTATGATACTTTTACTACAACTTTTTGTTCCCGTGCTTCGTTTTCGAAATGTTTGGTACGATGCTCTTTGTAGGATGCTCTTAATATGATGCTTCTGGTGTTCTGTGCTTGGTGTGATGGTTTTTGTCTGATGCCTTTAGTATGACTCTTTTGCTTTCATTCTTTTGTTATGATGCATTTGGTAAGACGCTTTTATTGCGCTGCAGTTCTTGCATTGCACTTGCAATAGTGCCTTTGTTATGGTGTGTTTGGTGTGGTGTTTTAGAAGATGCTTCTGGTACGATTTTTTGGTCAGTCTGATCCTTGTCCCTAGTAAAGAGATAACAAGCATTTGCAATGCAACGGGTCTCATGTTTGCTCGTGTTAGAGCTGATAGCGTTGTAAACTCCTAACCCGACTTTTCACTGGTAATGAAACCTATCGGCAAAAGTGCATTTATGTACTAACCGGCAAAAGTGCAATTAACTGTGTAACAGGGTCGATATTATGTAAAGCGCTCGACTTCTGCCAAGCGAGATCAAGCTGGGAAAATAGAGAAAAAGTAGTCCACGAGCCGGACAGAAAACCTCGAGCTTCGCATGTTTTCTGTACTTGGTCGATGCGCTCGAGGAGGGATATCCACTGGAAGAGGCATGACGTATGCGTGCCTACCACTAATGAAATCAGGCAGATTCTAACAGGCAAGCCCACGAGCCAATGAAAGACACTGACGTGATGTGGACGGGGCTCCGAGCCCTTTTTAATTCCTAAAGCGTCTCGCTTACCGCAAGCGCATGCGACGCAGGCTCGACCCTAAAAAGGCCTCAGTTACATCCCATGTTGTGTCATTGCTTGTGATGTTTTTTTTCTATTGCTAGGCAGGGCTGAAGTGCTGAGCAGTATGGAGACCCACCTTGGGTAAGGTCCAGCCTCCCCCAGCCTGTGTGTGTGATGGTTTCCTCGCATCACTGCCACAGGTGCCCTCCCTACACTTCTGCATCTGTTCCTAGAGCCCCCAAGGTGGCTCTGGTTTCTATCACTCCAGCCACTGTCCTTGATGCGCCACATCATCTGTGCTCACGGTGGGCATGCTCCTCTCCCCTTATCTGACTCCTATTTGAGAGTGTAGCCAACCCTCCCTCTTAATAAGGTAGCCACACACACTCTGGGACCCCCCCCTTGAGTGCTGCAGGTTATCTTGCAACCTTCCTAGGACGAGGGCCAAGCCTTTGCCTTCTAACATGTAGGTGGTCATTCTAACCCTGGCGGTAAAAACCGCCAGGGCGAATGACCGCGGTAGCACCGCCAACAGGCTGGCGGTGCACCGCTGGGCATTCTGACCGCGGCGGTTCAGCCGCGGCCAGAAACGGAAAGTCGGCGGTGTACCGCCGACTTTCCGCTGCCCTTGAGAATCCTCCATGGCGGCGGAGCGCGCTCCGCCGCCATGGGGATTCTGACACCCCCTACCGCCATCCATGGCGGTAGGGGGTGCCGCGGGGCCGCTGCAGTGCCCCTGCCAATGGCATGGGCACTGAGGGGGCCCCGTAAGAGGGACCCACCTTGTATTTCAGTGTCTGCTTTGCAGACACTGAAATACGCGACGGGTGCCACTGCACCCGTCGCACCTTCCCACTCCGCCGGCTCAATCCTGAGCCGGCGTCCTTGTGGGAAGGCTGTTTCCCACTGGGCTGGCGGGCGGCCTTTTGGCGGTCGCCCGCCAGCCCAGTGGGAAACCCAGAATGACCGCCGCGGTCTTTCGACCGCGGTACGGTCTTTCGACCGCGGTACGGTCTTCTGGTGGTTCCCGCTTGGCGGGCGGCTCCCGCCGCCCGCCAACATCAGAATCACCCCCGTAGTGAATACTAGAGCAGTTCACCTCTATGCTATTCCCATCCTTGACAATGACCAGTCCACCTCACCCCACGTGATCACATATCAAGTACCAGCTGTGTTATTGCTCTCAGAACAGTCCATGCAGTTTTGACTTCCTGGGAAACTCAAGACAAAAGCTGCCCAAAGGACCAAATCCTATTCTGTTTCACCAAAGGATTAGCCAGGGGGCTGGATTGGACACCAGTGTTCAAGATCTCTCCCATCTGCCATTTCCTCATGTGAAAGAATGGTTACAGACTTTTATGCATTAACATCCTCTATTTGGATGTAATATGTTACAGTGCATTGTAATCTAAGATAATCAATAAATGTAATTAATGTATGTTAGAAATAGAGTCTCTAGTTAGCAAAGGTATACACCCTTGTCCAAGTAGGGACCACAATCCTAGTCAGGGTAAGTCACACACAGTCCAAATTATCCGGTGCCCACCCTGTGGTAGCTTGGCACTGAGCAGTCAGGCTTAACTTAGAAGGCAATGTGTAAAGTATTTGAGCACTAACACAGTGAGAACACTACAAAAATACAACACACAGTTTTAGAAAGAATATGAGATATTTATCTGAATAATTTAAGGTCAAAACAATCAAGATTTGATAATCACAAGTTGAAATATCACTTTGGTAATAATAAGAAGAGTCTTAAGTTCTTAAAAGCAACAATTGTCCCTTGCAAGCACAAAGTACCTGTTATGCGTCAAAATTACACGCACGGACACCGCAGAGGAGGAGATGCGTGGAAAACAAAGGGTGTGCATGTGATTTCGGGTGCACACAGACAATGCGTTGATTCTTTTCCATGTGGCAGGGACTTTGCGTCAAATTCCGGCACAGGCTTGAATCTTCTTTGCAATGCGATGTCTTTTGATGCCCAGGGATGTTGCGTGGAAATCTTGGGTGTACAGGACGAAGTCACAGGTGCTGCGTCGATCCGGTTGGCGATGCGTCAGAGTTTCTGTTGTACGGCAGGCGCTGCATTGATTACTCCCACAGGAAGTCTGATTGTGTCGTTCTGGCTCGGCGATGCGTCGATCCAGTGGGCTGTGCGTCGAAGTTCCAGTTGCAACTCTGGTGCTGCGTCGATCTCCTCTTGGGGAGCCAGGCTGCGTCGTTCTGTGTCAGCGGTGCGATGAGTCTTTCACTGCAAGGCAGGCTGCGCATCAATTCCTGCAGGCTGTGCATCAATTTTTGCTGCACAAGGAGTTCTTTTGCAGAGGTGAAGTCTTTTTGACCCTGAGACTTCAGGAAACAGGAGACAATCTCAATCCAAGCCCTTGGAGAGCACCCCTCAGCAGAGCCAGAGGCCAGCAAGGCAGCAGGGCATCAACAAGGCATCAGTCCTTCACAGCAAGGCAGTCCAGGCGAGTCCTTTGGGCAGATGGGCAGCTCCTCTTGGCAGGTTGCAGGATCTGGTTCAGTGTCTGTCCCAGGAAGTGTCTAAGTTGGTAGGGTCAGTGCTTATACAAAGAGCCCGGTCTTCAGCTTCTTGTGGAACTCAAAAAATGAGGAGGAGGCTCTGATGTGTTGAGGGAGGTTCTTCCATGTCCTGGGCGCAATGTATAAGAATGAGCGACCTCCTGTTTTGCTTTTGCCGATGCAGGAAGTGTGTGCGAGTAAGAAAGCTCGTAGGTGTCTGGTGGTTTAGTAAAAGTGTACGTGTCTGATCAGGTATTCAGGTCCTGTGTTTTTTGTAGGGTTTTGTATGTGTGCGTGAAGAGTTCAAATTGGCTGCGTTTGTGAATTGGGAGCCAGTGAAGTTTCCTGAGGTGCGGTGTGGTCCTTGAATGCCTGGAAAATGTTTTATCCTCTGGCAGCTTCGAAGATTGTTTGGGAGTGGGTGAGGTTTCTGATGAATGCCTCACTGCGGTGAATATTACTGCTCTAGCCCCCCCCATACTCATTAGCATGTTACAATTGGCCATCACTTGTGCTCCAGCTTAGATATGACGTCATACACACTTCCATGTGAAATGCATATACGCCCCAGTGTTGTGGTGTCACCCAGTGAGTGAGCTGCAGAATGAGATGATGCTCATCTTCACCGGGTTCTGCAGCTCCTCAGTTGGGATTGTCCTGGTCATTTACTTGGGGTTCCTGCTGCTGGCTGGATCCCCCACAAGTAGAACTTACTGTGTTCTTCGTCTTCACCACGTTGCACTTCAGAGCTATTCTGTCTGTGTTTTTTACCTCTGCTGTGGAACAGTGGTTGTTTCCCAGATCGTTCACCCATATCTACATCGTAATAAATTTTTTGGCTTTGGCCAAAAAGGGAAGATTCCTGTATATGTTGATGGTGTCACTGCACCTCTACAAGCAGCATGTAGTTGCCTACTTGGCTGTTCTCTTCTCCACCTCTCCGCCCCCCTTGCACTCATTCACTCCTAGCTCACTCCTTTCCACAGCGATCAGCATCACTCAGAGATGGGGCAAGGTACACCGGGCCAGGGTCATGGTACAGCCTGCTCTGGTTTATATGTGGTACCACGTTACTTGAGTCGGTGGTGATTTCTGACTGCACAGTGGTCAGATTGTGTTACCCTGGTATGTGTTCTGTGATGCACTTTGATGCATTGTAACACTCTCTGTTTTTTGTGTCTTATTTTCTGTGGTATGGCTTTATTGTGCCCCATGTTCTAACTTTTGGTTATAATCAGGGCCGAAGCTTAGGCAGTGAGATTTTTTGGGGGGTGGGGGTATTTGAATTGCAAATTTCCCAACTCAAAAACAGTATGCAACAGGGTGGAGGGATGACCAACGTCTGGGATACACTGGTCCCTTGAGGAACATGTTCAATACATATTTGAATTAGATAGGCCTCTGTCTAAATTCCTTTTTTTTTTTAAATAACAAGTTAAAACCTTTTAGTCAAACAAGGATGATATGAGAAAAACCAACAAAGGTGTAGAAGACCCGACTCAGGGCCCTCAAAACTAACTCTCAAGCCAATAATGCATTTATTTAAGGGGGTGTCACACCCCAACCTCCGCCCCCGACACCACCACCGAGAGCTACACCCCTGGTTATGGTTATAATGATGTTTTCATTTTGGATGTCAGGTAAACAGAGCGTTGCTGAAATGGTGACACATGGAGGAGAGCTCAGGGATGCCCATTGCAGGAACGTGGATCCAGAAGAAGGCGCCCTGCAGGAGGAACTGGGTCATAGTTACCCCCCATCTGAGCTGGTGCAGGTGAGCAGAACATGTGTCCACAGCTGTGTCTGGCTGTGAGGACAGGACCATCCCCGCTGGCAGTGTGTGAACTGAACATGGATGCATAAAAACACACCACACTCCCATCAACAAATCTCCCGGCCAGAGACCATCCCTGATTGGCTGGCCTTCAGAGAGAGAGAAGGAAGAAACTTTGGCACCAGCCCAGAACAATCCTCAAAATCTGTTTAAACATGCAATTTGTTAGATTATTTATTGCACTTGGACAGTTTCCCTCCAGCACAGCAGTTGAAGTGGGTTAAAGTGCGAATGAAGGCATCTCTGAATCATAGCCCCATGTCCAGGTTCCAGTGGGAGAGATGACTGGCTGAAAAAACATCGAGGTTTGATCTGGAGTTCAACAGTTCGCTACAACCAGGCTTCCTTAAGGAATCATGACGTGTTGCACACGCACATACTACCCTGCTGAGATATACTCTAAGCTGCTTCAAATTGTTAGCTACTTTTCCATTCGTTATTTTTAGTTTTTTTTATGTCTCTAGACCACCGTTCTGCCACCGCACTCTTGAACACTCAGTCCCACCTTCTGCTGCTCCATGGTAACCAAACTCCCGTCGTCCCATGCGGACTGCTGAGCGCCTGGATGCCCTCTTGAGTGATCAGTGCGCTATACAAATCGATATAACATAACATCATGCTGCAGGCACTGTGGCCCTGGACCACACTTGACCTCTGTTGCCTGGTTACAGAGTTCACGATGCTCTGCTGTCTCTACCATAATCCCGTTCCCTACACCCCCTCTTTCTGCACTCTTGTTTCTGTGATTGCTGTGGACGCCATGTTGTATTTGTGATCCGTTTGTTTGTTTTTGTACCCTGTCCTCCCACCTCTCCACATCTGTCCCCAGTACTCTCTACACAAGCTGTCCAGTGGTGTAGCGAAACTTGAGGGACCCCCTACAAAGTACATGAAGGGACTCACTCACTCAAGAGCTCTCAGGCCCGGGTCCTGTGCTGAGGTGCTCCTCCTGGAACTAGGGGGCCCCCCACACTGCGAGGGGCTGTGAGGGCCTTTGTTACACCACTAAAGCTGTCCTTACCACTCGATACACACCACGGCGGCCATGTTGTCTCAGCGGTCATGGATTGTTTTGTTTCAGTGTCTCTGTCCTCCCCCATTGCGTATCTGTCCACTGTCAGCCTGCCCACTCTTCATAGGCTGTCCACGCTTCACTCCTTCATGCAAGCCGTGGCTAGTATTGTTGTGAAAGGGCTCACAAGTGTTTCTTCTGTGCCCCCTCCTTCACTTCTCCTAGCCAGTTTCCAGAAACCTACCCATCCATAGGTTGCCAGCGTCCCTTCCGGCACACCACAACAATCTTTCTACTGACATCTGGATGAAGAAATATGATAATAATGATTCCCCGCCCCCACAGCCCCTCCTCTGTCTCATCTACTCCTCTATTCTCATTACCCATTCCCCGGTGGCCATTCCTTCCGACCCCTCACCACAGCCCTCTGGGATTTACCACGGTCACTTAGAATTTAGGTGGAAAACAATGTTCTAGAGCAGTGGTTCCCAACCTGTGGTCCAGGGACCCGTGGGGGTCCGCGAAGCCTCCTCAGGGGGTCCGCGACTGCTGAGAAAAATAAATAATATTAACAGATTAGGTCCCCGCCTTTCAGTAATGACTCAGTGGGGGGTCCTCGGATTCCAATAATGATTCAGTGGGGGTCCCCGGGTTCCAGTATTGATAAAGTGGGGGTCCACAGAAGACAAAAGGCTGGGAACCACTGTCCTAGAGCATTGGGCTGTGGAGGTTGGTCAACAGTTGAAGTAAGGCATGAGATGTAGTGAAGAACCTGTTTCTTCTACACATCAATACTTTAAGTAAAAGTTCATCTGTTCCTGCTTTTGAGTTTTGACTTTTACTGGTGGTGAGTTGCCACTTACCCTCATTGCGCTCTAGCTGGGTGTCTTCAAATGTACTGTGTCTCTGACTTTCCTGTCTATCTTAGAACCACCAGTCATTGGTTCCTATTTAAGGCACTTTGGCCTGTGTTTTACCAGAGCGGTCCTCATTTCTATGACTGAAAGTTTCCAGACACAATTGCCCATCTGTGTTGCTGCTTGGGGTGGTTGTCTTACTGTCGGTGGAGGGGAGTCTGACATCTTCAGGTCCTGATAATTCATCAAATCAAATCAAATCATTAACATTTATAAAGCGCGCTACTCACCCGTGCGGGTCTCAAGGCGCTAGGGGAAAGGGGGGGGGTTACTGCTGCTCGAAAAGCCAGGTTTATAGGAGTCTCCGGAATGCGGAGTGGTCCTGGGTGGTCCTGAGGCTTGTGGGGAGGGAGTTCCAGGTCTTGGGAGAAAGACCTCCCACCTGCCGTGGTGCGGCGGATGCGAGGGACGGCAGCGAGTGCGAGGCCAGAGGAACGGAGGAGGCGGGTGGGGACGTAGAAGCTGAGGCGTCTGTTGAGGTATTCCGGTCCCTTGTCGTGGAGGGCTTTGTGTGCGTGGGTGAGAAGTCGAAAGGTGATCCTTTTGCTGTCTGGGAGCCAATGCAGGTGTCTCAGGTGTGCGGAGATGTGGCTGTTGCGGGGTAAGTTGAGGATGAGGCGGGCCGAGGCGTTTTGAATGCATTGCAGGCGATTTTGGAGTTTGGCGGTGGTCCCAGTGTAGAGGGTGTTGCAGTAGTCCAGGCGGCTCGTGACGAGGGCGTGGGTCACGGTTTTTCTAGTGTTGGCGGGGATCCAGCGGAAGATCTTGCAGAGCATGCGGAGGGTGAGGAAGCAGGCGGAGGACACGGCGTTGACTTGCTTGGTCATGGTGAGAAGGGGGTCCAAGATGAAGCCGAGGTTGCGGGCGTGGTCTGTGGGGGTCGGTGCGGTGCCGAGGGCCGTGGGCCACCAGGAGTCGTCCCAGGCGGACGGGGTGTTGCCGAGGATGAGGACTTCCGTTTTGTCAGAGTTCAGCTTTAGGCGGCTGAGCCTCATCCAATCTGCGACATCCTTCATACCATCTTGTAGGTTGGTCTTGGCGCTGGCGGGGTCCTTGGTGAGGGAGAGTATAAGTTGAATAAATTCATCTACATTGCTGGTTCTTGGGTACGGCAGGGACTACAGTTCTACCCAGCAACATTGGTGCTCATGCCTGCCACAACGCCCCTCAGGTATCCGGCTGTCCCGGGAGGTGGAGGCTTGGAGCCACCTTTCAGTAGATGTGGGGCGCCCGCCTTTCCACTGACTCCCAGGAATGTCAAACCACTTTATGCCCTAGGCAGCTATTTTATGTCTGATGTGCTTCAGTGTAAAGCTTTGTTCTTTGCCCCACAATGCTAGGACAGCCATCTATTCAAACCTTAGTTAAAGTTATAACAAATATTCAATTCTCTCAAATTGTGCGCATAAGCACTCTCTTATTACAGCACTGCTATTATGTCACAACCACTTGGATTGCTTTCGATTACATTTTACGATTGTTCCAAATATGTTTTTCCTGCATTACTTGTAGAGTTGCATAGCTTGTATCATTTGTACTCATCATTCATAAATTGAAGCTGAAAAATGCACGTAGAAAGAAAGAAAGAAATGTATTACACTGGACTATCTGACCTCAGAAGGTCAAGACATATTTAGAATTCTACTTAGAAAAACATCTGCTACAGTAGTGTGTGATTGGAGCGAGTTTAATGACCCATAATTAGAGGAGGGCGTAGCATAGATTCAAGCCATGCATCAGAGTCACATTAGAAAGATCTTATTTTTATATCTGAAGACCTAAGTACTTGGATAAAATTGTGAAAGTGTTAAGGCCAAGAGCTATTACATGCAAGTTTGTCACCTCTATAGGTAAGATGCTTCGTGGGTATTTGATGGTTAATACCAATTTGAAAAAGATACAGGAAAGATTGACAGGAGAGTAATCTGAGGAGGATGGCTCTAGTGCATCAAATTGTGCTATTTAGGCCTTAAAAAAGGAACTTAATATTATGGCGGACTCAGGGTCACCGTACACCATGATCAATAAGGAGAAATTGGACAAGGTTTTAAAAGAGGTAGTAAAGGAAATGCAAGTTCCTGCATAGTTTCTGCCAACTTCTGGAAGGTAAAGCCATACAAGTGATTTTACGGTTCTGGGAGACTTTAGTTTTCATTTGGAGAATAAAGATGCTAGGGATATGGAGGCCCTTCTTGATGTATTGAATAGTCCAGATTTAAATCACCTGGTTAACTCTCCAACTCAAGCTGCAGACCCTACACTGGATGGCATTTCCTTGGACAACCCTGCAGTATCCTTCTCTGAAACGTTACCACTAACCTGGTCTGATCATGAAGCTATAATATTCAACCTAAACTCTGAGGTCAACACCAACTTAAAAAGTTCCACCCCGTCACCTAAAGAGATCTATCAGTGCCATAAAACCGATGCCACCCTGCTTAGCAATAACTTGTGAACTATGCTGCCAACAATCACAAAAATGTCTTCACAATAACACTCTGGAACATCAATCCTGGTTAACTTCTGCTCTTTGTCAATTAGTACCAATAAAGAAAATCAGAAACAAGAGGATATCTCCCTCTCATCCTTGGTTCTCCGAGAATGTCCGAGAACTGAAAAAGTGCTGCCGACGGCAGGAGAAGCGCAAAGGTGGTTGATATTTATAATACCTTTCCCACAAGGCAGGAGGTAGGTGTTTTACCATCTATGAACACTTTAGAAGATTGGTCCCCCCAAAGCAGGGGGGGCTTCTCCTAATCCGGGTACAATGATGCTCTCATCGTTCTCCACACTTACCACAGAACAAGTCCAGGACCTAATTCTATCTATTAGTTCTTGCTCAACCCTGGACCCCTGTCCCGGAAAGATTTTACATCTGGTACCTACAACTATAGCCTTCCATCTTACTCGCATCTTCAATAAAATGTTTAAGCAAGGCAATTTTCCCCAAATTTGTAAATCTGCGTTTATTTTACCTCTTTTTAAAAAAAAACTAATTTGAGCACGGTGTACCCAAATAATTATAGGCCCCTCGCTAGGATTCTTTTTCCAGCTAAGATTGTGGAAAAAGCAATCAATAATGAACTCCCTCTTTTGCTTGATGCCAATAACCTGTTGGACCATTCACGATTCGGGTTCCAGAGTCACCTCAGTACTGAATCCGCTCTGTTCATGGCCTCTGAGAGACTAAAGCCATTTTGGACAGCGGGATCAGGGCGGCTCTGATCTTGCTGGATCTCTCGGCCGCTTTTGATATGGTCAGTCATAAGGTACTGATTGACCATCTCGATGGGTTGGGAGTTCGGGGCTCGGCACTCGCCCTGCTTATGTCTTTTCTGTTTGAAAGAGAACAATTTGTTGCTATGGAATGTTTTATTTAAAGCTCT
The DNA here is from genome assembly GCF_031143425.1 of Pleurodeles waltl. Classification (NCBI taxonomy): domain Eukaryota; kingdom Metazoa; phylum Chordata; class Amphibia; order Caudata; family Salamandridae; genus Pleurodeles; species Pleurodeles waltl. The sequence continues at coordinate 53,356,044 of NC_090438.1, forward strand.
TTCTCCCTCTCCTGTAGGGTTCCTCAGGGCTTGTCCCTGAGCCCAACCATTTTTAATCTTTATGCCATGCCCTTAGACAATCTCATTAAAAAGTTTGGGGTCTTGTGACAAGTTATGCAGATGACACCCAGATTGTGGTTTCCGTATCTGGAAACCAGGAGGTCGCAGCTGTTAACTTTCACAGCTGTATGCAGCATATCAGTTTCTGGATGTTCCAAAACTGTTTGAAGTTCAACTCCAATTAAACTGAAGTTCTTCTACTTGGCAATAGGACTTCCTTCTGGTCTCCAGACTGGTGACCCCAGAGCTTGAAGATTTACCGGGCACTGCCCACAAAGTTAAAAACTTAGGGCTTGTATTTGAATATAAATTGTCTTTTGACAAACAGATAAACCCAGTCACCTCCTCTTCCTTCCTAACCTCAAAGCTCTTAAGAAAGGTGCTCTCATTCATTCCAGGTGATCTTAGGAAGCTAGTCGTCTCTGCTCTCATTCTTTCCAGATTAGATTATTGCAATGCCCTCTATATTATTATGCAGAAGAGGCTCTTGAACAAACTCCAGGTCTTACAGAACGTGGCAGCTCACGTGCTGATGGGGCTTCCTAAGCATAAATCCACCTCTCAGGCTTTGGTCTAACTTCATTGGCTTCCGGTGCGCAAACGCATTGAGTTTAAGGCTTTGTGTGTCGCGTTCAAGGCCCTTCGGGGCATAGGTGTGGACCACCTAAAGAAAAGGTTCATTTGGTATGTTCCTCCTCCACCTCTAAGCTCCACCAGTGCTCTCAATTTAGGCGTCCCTAATTTTAAAAGAGCATGTTGGGGGAAGACGTTTCATCCTTAGCACTGTCACGCGATGGAACTCTCTGCCTCTCCATCTAAAGAAATTGACTTCTTTGTTAGCTTTTAGGAAAAAGCTAAAGTCTTGGCTTTTTAATATCTGGGCCAGTCGTTATATGTTCTTTCTCCTGCTTTCCCTCTTCGGTTTATTTGGCATCATCAAGACGCCCACGGGCATTCATGTGCTTTATAATTCTTATTTTTATTTCATTTCATGCCTATGTCCTTTGAAGATAACACCACTGAATTCATGAGCTATGTAGCATTGATAAACATATATTGCTCTAACAGGTAGCCTAGGAAGGTCTTGCTCATTAGAGAATTTGATAGGGCTGGTTAGATTGTTACACATTTCCTTGAAGTATTAAAAAAATGTCGAGTAAACCTTCAGGTTTTGGCACAGAATTATATTAAAGTCTTGGCCGATTCTTTTCCTGTAAAGCAAAAACTGAGAGATATACCTATTTGTGTTAGAAGTATTCTAAGATGATATTCTGATCTTCACCAAAGACATGGAATCACAGGTTAGATGCTTGAAGTGAGAAATGCACATGGTTTGCAAACCGTGGATTGTTTGGGGGGCAGACATATGCTCTCTGTTTCAATCGATAGTGAATGTTCTAGGCCCCTCTATTTCAGCTGAGGAAGTTTCACCTAAAGAGACGCATCATGCTATCAAACTCAGGTCAGACATTAGCAGTAGAGTACATTCTGAACTCGATGATGTGAGGATGACAGCAAATTTGTGGAAAACTTTGCAGAAATGATAGACTCCTTTGTGTAGGGTGAGGGTTAACAAACTGCCTTTGTGTGGGGTGAACCTAAACAAACTACCTTGTTAAATTCAAAGACAGTACTGTTTCTGCTCCCAAGCTCACAACTTTTAGCTCTGAAAAACACGAATTCTTACTGTAGCTGCCATCAGTATGGGTTTGGTGCCATGTTGCCAGAATGTCTGGGTAAAATAAATATAACGTGCCATTGCCCTCCAGGTCATTAGATAGCATGTGGAATAAATGACCTGTTGTGGAGAAAGAAATATCAGCCTACCTCTGGGCCAGCGATCATTTCAGACATTCATATGGGCAGCAGATTCATTTTCAGGATGGCGTCAATATTATGGCTTGGGGTGGTTGGTTGGGGATATTCACTGCAAACATTGACCAACTGTGCTCAAACTGCAGGAGTCTAATTTTGAAGTAAAGTATGGTCCAAGTAGAAACAATTCCCTAACTTTCACATTTGCTTACGTCTGCCTTCCAACCTGTCAACAACGTAGACGAAGTAAATGATTACACCTGTGCAAGAGATGGTGAATACCACTGGTGTGGGGGAAAATAAGAGAAATTGTATTATGGCGATAGCGGCCACGAGATACTGAAATCAGGAAGGAGAGTAATAGATTTCTGTCAAATCCTTACAAAGTACCCCACAATTTGCATCCCAGATTGTTTACGAACTGAGGGGGTCATTCTGACCCCCGCGGGCGGCGGTCGCCGCCCGCGTGGAGGGAGCCGCCATATGGCCGCTCCGCGGTCGAAAGACCGCGGAGGCCATTCAGGCTTTCCCGCTGGGCTGGCGGGCGACCGCCAGGAGGCCGCCCGCCAGCCCAGCGGGAAACCCCTCCCCACGAGGAAGCCGGCTCCGAATGGAGCCGGCGGAGTGGGTATGTGCGACGGGTGCAGTTTGCACCCGTCGCGTATTTCAGTGTCTGCATTGCAGACACTGAAATACACAGTGGGGCCCTCTTACGGGGGCCCCTGCAGTGCCCATGCCATTGGCATGGGCACTGCAGGGGCCCCCAGGGGCCCCGCGGCACCCCCTACCGCCATCCTGTTCCTGGCGGGCGAACCGCCAGGAACAGGATGGCGGTAGGGGGTGTCAGAATCCCCCATGGCGGCGCAGCAAGCTGGAAAGTGGATTCCAAGGGCAGCGGAAAACCGGCGGGAGACCGCCGGTTTTCCTTGTCTGACCGCGGCCAAACCGCTGCGGTCAGAATGCCCGGCGGGGCACCGCCAGCCTGTTGGCGGTGCTCCCGCATCCCCGGCCCCGGCGGTCCTTGACCGCCGGGGTCGGAATGACCCCCTGAGTCTGGAGAGAAGGCTAGTCATGACTCACAAGGGCGCGCCTTCGGTAAGTATCTGGCAAGTGGCACCATTGAAGGACCGTCAAGGATATGTGGACCTCTCACTGCTGAAGAGCATCCTTCCGTCATACTTTGGTGGCACGGCATGGACTGAGGGGTCGTGAGGTGAGGACATGTGAGGCCTGCAGGGCCGCTGGCAAAAGCTTTAAAATGTCGGCCTTAGTTTTGTCTCTTGCAACTTGGTCAGTGCTTAATTTGAGTCGGTGGTTGCCGATGGAGGGCACTGGCACTTATTTTTCTGCACCAAGCATTTACTGTGAGGAAAATGCACATATGGGATAGACGGAGTAACGAAAGACGGAAAAGTGTCAAAAGGGGAGAAAGCAGAAGGCTGCAAGAGTGAGCTGAAGGGGCAGGGAGTGGCTGTAACTGGATTAAAGAGGCCCGAGATGGCTTTAGGATTACACTGCCTCAGTATTCTGTGCTCGGACATTTAATTGCAGCAGCTTCGTGTTTTAGCTTTGGGAGCCAGCACGTTTTTATTTACAAGTTAAGCACTGGGCTTGGCTTTATTGTCCATGGCAAAAATGTGCTTTTGAAATTGTGGGGCTCTTCGATTCTTTCCCACCACCATAAGATTTTAGACAGTCTGGATCAGCTACCACTCAAGTGGCCAGAAGTCAAATTTGTTTAATGTGCCACCACAAAAGCTGTTTTGGATTTCCTGGGGGATGTCTTCAGCAAGGAATACTTCCCAGACACGGTTGTTACAGACAGTAAGGGTCAATTAATGTTATAAGAGCATGGCAGAATTCTTGGGTGCACATCAGATCAAACACGTGACTACAAAACTCTATGATACCCAATAAAGCAGACAAATCGAACAGTAGACCTTTGCCTCAAACAGTTGTTAAAACTGACATCCCAGAATAATCACTCGTGCTCAATACTGTCTGGGAGATACTGTGGGACTACAGAATTACCCCTCTTCCCAGGGGCGGCGCCCCACTGGCTGAGCCAGTAGCTGAAAAATAAAACGATATTTTACTATAGTTTTATTTTTCAGCTGTTGGCTCAGCCAGCAGGTGCAGGGAGGGGTGGTGCTGGGCCATGGGAGGGGGAACAGGAGTGGAGTGAATGCACTAAGTGTGCATGTGAGTTTGGCCGGCCGTTTTAGGCCGGCTAAACTGACATGCGCACTTAGGTACTCCAACCCGTCTGAGTTGCACAGCGGGGCTGGAGAAACTACACAGACTCCAGTGTGCTCTCTGAGTGACAGACCAAGTTGCTCAAACCAATCCTGACGCTGCTCTCATGCTAGGTATAGCATGAGAGTAGTGCCAGGATTGCATGGGGAGCCTGTGCTGTTGTCCCAGGGGCTGCTGGGACACCAACACCATTGGAAGAGAAGTGAGGCAGCCGGCGATGGCAGGAACATGTATGTTTTTTAAATTAAATTAAATTATTTTATTCCCCCGCCCCTTGAGATTTGCGGAAGCCACCACTACTGACTCCTTCTGTCACATTGGTCAGCTCATTTGCCCTTTTGGAAGGATACTCTCTTGTTTTTCACTTGTACCCATGGTGGCTTAAAAACAATTGGTAATATCTTAAGGTTATAGTTACATGTAGGATCAGGGGGAAAAAATGTAAATCTTAGGGACTGATTGAGAGTTTGGCTACTGGGGTTACTTTGTCATCAACGTGACAGATATCCTGTCTGCCGTATTACGATTCCATTATATCCAATGGAAATTGTGATATGGCGGCGAAATATCCTTCACATTTGTGACGGAGCAGCCTGCCTGGCAAACTCTAAATCAGGCGCTATGTCTTGTTATGACACTAAGAACAATATAAAACTGTCTGGCACGAGGATGTGACTTTTCTATTCCTGGTCATGGACTAAGGGAAAACAGCTTCCCTCACTCCATTAAGATGTTTAAAGTCAAGTAAGGCAGTGTTGTGACTTAGGACGGTCAATGTTGCAACGTGAAGTGGATTGGTGGATGCATCATGCATTATAAATATTCTTGATATATTCTGTCCCACACTTCCCTTTGCTGCCCCCGTCCCCAATTTTCATCCTGCCTTGGTTGTGACAAAACATCCTCATGACTGTTCTATTTTTCCATTTGCTTTTTGGAGATAGAGGGGGCTCCACTCTGGAGCTGAAAAAAAAGCATGCTCCTGGGTTTGTTTGTTCCACCAGCCCACCATCAGCCCCTTTGATCTCTCTGCAACTCTGGCAGGAGTACCCCATGCTAACATCCACTGTAGCCTCAGCAGTGTTGCCAGACATCTTGTGGCTGAGGCCATGGTACACACTAACCCCGCAGTCACGAACAGTGAATCAGTCCGTCCACTGTCCTCCCGTGCCACAGCAGCTCCACCTGAAAATACACCTTTAATATGCCCTGAGTGGAGCATGAACACCTGGTTGGAGGCAGGATGCAGCATTGTTTACCAGGTTACCAGGTTTTAACATGGGTCCAGCAAATTGTCCAGAAGGGATACGCTCTACCATTACTGGCTGCCCGCTGCACTCTTTTGGCCAAACTGGCTATTGAGAGGGTCCCTGTATCATCATCCTGGTGGCCCTGGGTTGGGCACGGAGAGTATGGTATCTGGAGCTCCTGAGCTTCTGCATCTGTTCTCTGATTAGGCTGTCACTCTGGAAGGAGCTGTGGTTGCAGCAACATGGCAGGCTCTAGCACCCAGGCTGGGTGAATCACCACCTTCATGTTTAGAGATTGATTTGCAACAGCTAAACATATTTGACCTTCCTTCATAGGTGGTTGATGTCATCTTGGAAGCATGGTGTCCCTCAACAAAAACCGTATACACCTGTGGTTGAAACATATTTGTGGTTTGGTGTGGCACACAACAGATGGACCACCCTCCAGGCCAAGTTATCTGATGTTCAGCTGTTTTTTCTCTCCTTCTCCCAGCAAGGCTTTCATTTGGGCACAATTAAAAGGTACCTTTTAGCTCTTCTGGCCTTCTTACATTTGCCAGATCAGCCGTCATCATTAAAATCACCTGTTGTGATGTGTTTTTGAAAAGACTCCAGCACTTGTTTCCACCTCCTTTTGTTATGTCACAGTGGGATCCTCACCTGCACCTCACATATTTGATGTGCATTCCCTTTGAGGTGCTGCATAGCTGTCCTTTGTAGCTTCTCACCCTCCAGACAGTGTTCCTAGTGGCCATTACATAGGCACATGTGTGAGCGAGCTCCAAACTCTGTATGTCAACCCGCCTAATGCCACCTTCTTCCCAGACAAACTATTTCTGATGGCTCGGGCTTCCGAAAATTGTGATGCCATTCCACATCATTTCCAACCCAAACCATGCCCTTCCAGCGTTCTATGCTCCACCTCACCCTCTAAGGAGAGAGTCCATTGTCTAAACCTGAAAAGAGCGCAGAGCTTTTACATCGATCGTCATGGAGAACACCGGGTGGATGACCAGCTCTTTGTGATGTTGGCCGGAGGGGAAAAGAGCAAAGCTCTGCAGAAATGGACCATCTCTTGCTGGATCATGCTCTGTGTTAAGATCTGCTATGCACTGGCCAGAAAGCTTAAGGATTGATTAATCTCCATCCAAGGTTGCTCCCACCCCGTTGGCATGCAGAGTCCCTGACCTCGACATGTGTGGCGTCCCTCCATATATTTACGAAGCACTACCGTTTGGACGGCCAGGTTCACTGAGAGTGGCATTTCGCCTGCTCGTTCATACAGACCTTTTGATTTGAACCAATTCCCAGATCCACTTCAAAGTAGGTATTATTTGGTACCTATAAAAAAGGTGAGAAATTTGCAGTTAGAATTATCTATCAGAAGAACATGTTACTTACCCTCATTGATGCTCTTTCTGGTAGAGACTGTGTAGCTGTACACTCCTCACCGACCCTCCCATCCTCCCAGTTCTATGATTGGACTCTGTCTATTAAAAAGATCCCAAGTCTGGGAATTTGTACACTGATCAATGCCAGTTTGTTGTTGGGGCTCTGGTTCTGGGGCACCAACAGCCTCCAAAGCAAATGAGGTCAGTGCATGGGAGTGGCACCTCTGATGGTGCATGCATTATTTTTGGAGCGGAACAATGATATTACGGAGATGCCACCTGACGGCACTCCGAGATACTGCTCAGCACTAACAAAGTATTCAAAAGGTGGGGAATTGTGGCCAGATAGTCTCTACCTGATAGATCGTTACCAAAGATAAGTAACTTGATCAATATGTACTATCCCTTGTAGACTTTAATGTAACAATTCTGATGATCAATGAAAGAATGTTGAGATACATGACCTTCAAGTTGAAAAAAGTGCAAATTAGTCGTAACCAACCAAGGGCAGGATATAGATATTTAAGAGGATTCTCATGGAGTTATCTCCAAGAAAATCCCTTAAACACTGTTTGGAGTGTGTTCTGAACCTGGGTAAGGTCACTCTCCTTCATGTGAATGAGCGGCAAACAGGGTAAGGGCAAAGCCACAAAGGAAAAACTCTTGGAGGGCCTTGCAAGCATGAATATTATTACGCTTTCCATGTCTCGTACAAAAGGGTGGCATGTGCTACATTTCTCTCTCCCTGAATTCCCTTTTCCAGTTACCTGTTCCCATTTAGTCTTACCCTTCCTCTCTACCTGCCATGAGCCGTGAGACAATGTTGCTATTACATAATGTTCTAAAATGCTGGGCTGTGTGGAGGTTGGTTGACATTTGGTGAGGTCACATGATAGAGGGAGATGGAGTAAAGGGCTTGTTTCATCTGTAAGTAAGTTCATTGCTACACAAATGAGTGTGTCTCTTCCATGAGTTGACCTGTCGTCGTAGTATCATTTTCTGTGGAAATTCCAGCAATGGCAATGGCATCTGGGTAACTTAATATTCCCCTATGTGGGCATTGGGAAGGTACCCCCAATGTGGGGCCACTTTGCTAGTAACCATACATCCCATCTGTGACATACTGTGAGTCCCCCTTCAAGGTCTACATATTTATGTTTTCATGAAAGTCTACCAAACTTTCCATGGTGGACTTTTGCAATCGTAACTCCTCCAGATGTTGTAGAAGGTCAGATACCCTAGAGTGGGCAACTGCTGTGCCAACATTTCTACTAGGAGATGGCATCACCGGGGGACTATGGCCAATGAAGGCACTCGAGCAGAATGGTTCATACACTGCGTTTGAATGCATGCCTGTCAACAATTCAAAACAAAAATCAAAATGAAGGTGATATTTGGTTGGCACTGTGTAATATTGATGATGTGTTAGAATTATTTGATGTTCTTTTAGTTCTTTGTATGCCTCTTTGCGCGGCATTTCATCAGTGACGTAATGAAACTTGCGGGGGCCTCCCTGTACACCAAAGGGAGCTCCCCCCAGCCCACCATCTACCACTTTTGCTGAGAAGGGGCTCCTGGAGCTCAGCGGGGCGTGGGGGCTCATGTTACACCACTATGTTTGATGATTGCTCTGTTCTGAAACCCAGTGCTGGTTTTGGAATCTTTGGGCTCTGGTGCCAGTTCCCTGAAACTACTCAGCTATCCTGGCTGCTTCACACGTTGTGGGTCTTTTCCAACAGAAAGTTTATTCTTTACTGGATGTGCAGTGGTTTCTTGGACACATCCTCTGCATAAAGCTCACTGCTTCAGAAGATGCAAGCAGTACTTTGCATGACATTTTGGAAAAGGAATGTTTTGGAGTTCAATACAGAGGCTTGAATTGCATTGTTGAGGCTTTCTCAAAAATCTTTATTTCTCTACCGGTGTAAGTTTCCAATTGCCAGCCTCCAACAGACACTTTGTAGAGCATGGACTTTGAACATGCTTGTGCCGTTCGCTCTCTGTGAGCCATTTGTTTCACTGGACATGGACGAGTGCAAGTTAGGCAGAGGGTACTCAGTAATTAAGGTGCAGTAGAGTGCATAGGATTTTCCCAGGATCCCTTGCACTGCGCTGGAAAAAGTGTGTGTGATGTCAGATGCCAGCAGACATCTTGGATTGAGCAATTTCACCCAATCCAAACCCATTGGCTTTGAGGAAATATGAGCTTTGAGATTGTCGCTGTTGAGGATGTTTGGTCATCGCCTTTGCAGAAGTTTTTGTATATAACCCAGGCATATCTGAATTGGTCCATTTTCTGCAAAAAGATAATTAAGGTGGGTTTTGATCACTTATTGTTTAAGTTATCTCTTACCTTCTTGACTTATGGCAGCTATTCAAGGAGTGATACAACCACCACAATTAATTTCAAGAGCAGGTAAACCAGAGATCAAATGGAAAGGATAGGCTGTACATATTCCAGAATTATCTATTAACAATTGATTCTACTGGCTATGAGCTTCCAAGGAAGTTGGCTCTTTTGTTCAATCATCTTGGAATTGCAGGCCACAACGTTTTTGATAATTCACCTCCAGTTGGTGCACCATCAGAGGAAAACACAGTCTAGGGTGTCTATGGAGAGGCTAATGAAAGAATGTATATGCAATTCTCAATCAAATACTTCTGCAGTAACATATTTTCTGTAAGCATAAGCAGAATAGTGAGGAATCAGTTGGGGAGCTAATTGTTGCCTTAAGTGTACTAGCTTCAACATGCAAGTCTAAGAACAATATAGATATTTATATACAAGACCAGTTTGCCTTCAAATGTTTTTCCCGAAGAAAATTTAGGAACGTTCATTAACTTATAGGAATCCTTCTTTGATAGTCATTATAGACATTGCGAAGAGTATTGAAAGGTCCATAATTTCTTTGCAGGCCATGTCTAATCAAGGACATTTTTCTCCTGTTAGTGGTATTACAGACAATGGTTAAGTTTGTGTTGTTCATTACGAAATAGCAAAAGTAGAAAAGGGTGAAATAGTTGCTATAGATGTGGCTCTAGGATTCACAAAGAAAACAGTTTGTATTGTCCTGCAAAGGGTGAGAGATGTAACGATTGTAGAAAATTGGGCATTTCCAATTGGTGTGCAGGATTTCAGAGAATTCTGAAGATAAAGTAAAGATCAGTAATGTTAATATGCAAGAGAATGTGAACAGTGTGCAACAATAAGTAGAACAAATAGTAATGTTTTTTAACCCTGGAAACCCCTGATGATTTTACATTACATGAGAAGGTTAAAGGCCCACTGTGTTAGGGTACAATTGATACAAAGTTGGTAATGGTGATGACAGACATAGGAGCACCTATCACGATATTAGCAGACACGACGTTCCATAAAGTGTGGTCAAGCTCTTCGAATTTGATGGGAACAGATATTAATCCCAAGGAATTTGGGGAACATGATACTGATCTTTTAGATTATTTTGTAATATCCTTGGAGTGTTTTGGTAGACAGATTTGGACAAATGTATATGTGGCTGTCAAAAGACATGACATCATAGGGTGGAATGATTTAGCAAGGTTAAGTATTCTTTTAGGTCTGAGACATGAAATTCCAATTGTCTCAGAGCAAATGACTGTTTGTAACTAGGCTGCACCCTCCGCATCACTGCTTAATTTGAGCAGGTGGCTTCTAGTGCTGAGCACCAGCACTTAATTGTCAACACTGGCTCTTATGACAGTCTGCCACTTGATGGGGCTGTTTGCCTAATTTAGACATGAGCAGAACAAGAGCTGTTTATTAATTCAACATACATTATAAACGACTAATTCTTGCTGCCCAAACCATTCTTGTAGTTTTGGGGGCCTGGAATGGTCTGAATAGTCACAGTTGTAGGCCTGTGATGGTTAGGAGTTGTGCTGGTTCTGTCATTGACAATGCTGGCCGGGGCAATGAGTTGTGCAAACTGCAGTGGCCTCCTGATGAGAGCCCCTGCATGCAATATTTGACAAATTAAGCACTGCGCTCTGCATCAACCTTACACACTGCCAGCCCCCCTCAATGGATCGCTGGGGTAACATGGAAAGATACCGAAAGAAACTTTGAAACATCAGTGCTGGTGCGTTTTAAACAGGTTTACCCAGAATAACCTTTCTTTTAACAAATAATAGTTCTGGGCTGTGTAGGCCAATTTATTTGATCGAATTGGAATAAGATTGCAATAACCAGAAACGATGTTGGTTTAACTTTCCAAGCAATGATGGGCAATTCACAGGGAGGCTGATTTGAAATTGTTAGAGCTTGCATGCAGTGTTCGCTCTGAAAATTAGGCTTATTTTAATCCAGATGGTTTGCAAGTTATATCAAAATACGCACTCTTATATGCAAATGTTACAAAAAAATCCAGTCGGATTTTGAATGATTTTGCTTTAACTCTTTCCAGTAGGTTTTTGACAACAGCAGCCAGTTTGTGAAGTAAAAATAGTTATTTTTGTCACTGTACATTTGTACATAATTATACTGCGAAATGCAGCGATGGGTCCCATTCTGAGATTGTCAGTAGAGATGAGACTTCAACACCATCTTGTCACCTGAGCCCCATATTTATGGGCTTTGTGGTGCAGGGCAGCGCAGCAACTCACCTTGTTGCGCTGGCTCACGGGGAAAGGGCAGGATTGCGCTGTATTTACCCAATATGGTGCATTCCTGTCCTTTCCCCCTGCACTGATGCCCTTGTGGCAGCCTAGCACCAACGCAGACACCCTCGCACCATGGTGCATAAAGCAGCGCACACACAAAGAGGAAAAAACGAAGAGAAATAAAGGTACTTCTCCTTCTTACACCTCTGCTGGGTAGGAGTAAGATTTTGGCACATTGCCATGTTTACAAGTTGTAAATCTGGGAATGCGTCAAAATCCATGGGAGTTGCGTGGGAACACCCGCCCCAACGCCTATGGAATTCCTACCCAGGGCAGAGTATGACAAAGCAGTGATTATGTTTTTGAAGCAATTCAAAGCCACATAAAGTGGCTTTTTCGTTGCTTCAAAAATAGGGCTTAGTGGTACGAACCACGCATATACCACATTGCGTGGTGCAATCATAGCATAATCCACTCATAAGTATACCTCTGTGTTTGCATACATCTCACTTTCACGTTTGTGAATGCACCGACCTCTCAGGTACCATTTTTTTTTCGTTTCTTTCTGCTGACTGTAGCATTTTCTTCTCCATCTGGGGACGCACAGGGTTTTGCAGTTACGCCCTTTGGTGCCAGCAGCACCAGTGGTCCTACTTTCTTCCCTGTGGAGCACGTAGGCCATGTCCACCGTGCACCAGTGATGGGCAGATAAGACGACCTCCCCTCAGTGCTTGATTTGAGACAGTGGTTTCCGGTGATGGCGCAGGCACTTATTTTTGAGGGCTGGCACTTAGTTTTCTGCATCAGGTATTTACTGCGAGCAAAAGACACATATTGGAAAGGCAGGGGGAGAGAAAAACAAAAAAAGCGTTAGAACGGGAGAATACAGAAAGCTGCAATAGGGAGCTGAAGGGGCAAGGAGTGGCTGTAAATGGATTAATGAGATCTGAGATGGTTTAAGGATTATTCTGCTTCAGTATTCTGTACCCCCACATTTAAATGCAGCAGCTGCATGTTTCAGAGGAGAGCTTTGGGCACCGGCACGTTTTTATTTACAAATTAAGCACTGCCACCCCTCCTTCCTTTATTTTTAGTTAGGACACTGTAGCGCTTCTCACAGGTTTGCCAAATGCCCAGACTGCTCAGACTCTGCCAAGCACATGCTCAATAGTAACACGAATGTGTAGTACTTAGCTGCAGGTGAAAAGGCTAAATACCTGGGTGTGTAAGTGCACACACCCGAATGCAAGTGACATCTTGAAATTGCAAGTGAGTTGACAGGTCTGGAGATAAAGATTCTATAATTTTTTGGCATACTCAATATTACCATTTGCTCTAAATCAGGCCCTACTTGACTGTAGTTGTATGTACCTTAGTGCATTTATAGAGGTTTCACAAAATTGGGGACTGGGGTCTACAACTACAGACATAAAATGAGAGCAACTGTTACCATTGTGGACTTACATTTATCACAGTATATTCAAGCGTCTCCACACCTACTCACACACACACGCACAGAGAAACATACACACTCTGTCTCTCTCTCTCTCCCTTTCTCTCTCTCCCCCCTACCAGAAAAAATTATATCAGATCTTTCGTCTTTATGGTGTGGACCAGAAATAGAGCCTCGGCAGGGAAGGTTGTAAGACCTAATCACAACATGGCAACTTAGTGAAGCAGTATTACACACACTCTCCAGTTCTAATATATATAAATAAGTGCTAACTATGGACAATCCCACATGGGATTGGATAAACATGGCTTGCAGGCCCAATTGCAAATATCTGCAACAGGGATCAATATCACAGACATACCTTGAAGAACCTTAACAGAAAAGTTGCACAGATGAAGGTCCCTGATGTAGGTTTGTCCAGTTGCTCCTCAGTATTGATTTGGTGATAGGTTTTGTGCACGTTGATGCTCTTTCCCAGTAATTGACTCCTTCCTGAGACATGGTCCTTCACAAGCAGGGTGTGTCCTGATTCCCTCTGCACAATGTACAACTTCACTCCTACGGTAGCAATGGTTATCCAGAGGCTTTGCCACTTTCCCCCGGCACGTTCACTTTCCTGAGATTAAAAATTCACCTGGACTGTCTGTGGTCCTGAGCTTGGGGTTGCTAGATCACATCAACAGAGTTATGAGGGTCCCATACAGCTCCCATACTTTCCCCACATAATTTCCCTTTACCAAAAATATCACTCTGCTCATTGCTTCATTGTGGCTCTACTCTAGCTCCTCGCAGACAGCTTATAGCTCCTTCACGTATTCTCTCATTCTCATGAGTCCCCTCTTGACTCTGCTGCATGTCATCCAAATATCTACAATCTACTGCCCTTCATCAGTAGAGTTGAGAGGTCTCTGTCAGCAAATTTCATCTTGACGTCCAGCCTAGTCTCTCTTCTGTGTTCACCACAGATGGGAACAAGGCAGACGTCTGAGCCGGAGTGCTTTGTCTATGTCCATGCCAGACTGGAGATGATGAGCAGTGTTTCTTCACTATCTATGGGGCCTTGGTAAAGTATTTCTTCTGTGTCTTAAAGTACCTTGGACTGCACGTACATTCCCTACATGTCATCTCTACTCTACAAAAGATCAGATGCGCATGTTGATTTGGAAAATACACAAGTTCAATGAGTTGTGAGGCCTTAGATCTACATGAAAAGACTATTTGTGACTTTTATTGATATTTGCCATCAATTCCCCATTAATGAAAATCCCCCGTTTGTTAAAAAGAGAGAAGACATAGGACTAATGCACTTGTAATGAGGCGGGCGGGACATCCATCTGCCAAGCTCTAACTCAGGCCCTTAATGTTTACTGCAGAACTGGTTGCTTGTCTGGAAATCATTGTAAAAATAGAAAGTCACCATGTTTCTTCAAGAAAGCAGAGGTACAGGAAAAACAAAAAGACTTTGCAAAGACACTTAGACATAGAGCCCCAACAATCTGAACTCTGCCTGATTGCTCATCTTTCTGGGTTCAGCAACCTTCCAGAGACAAGGTGAGAGAAAACATATAGAGTGTTCAGTGGTTATACTGAAAGCACGTTACTATTTAACCTATGGTGATAGTGAGACAGGCCCAGTGCTCCCGCACTGTCCCAAGAGCCATAACTAGCCTGAAATATTCATTGATTTGCCCTTCAGGTCAAACTCTTTAAAATTATGTTATAAATCATGGAAGAAATATGCAGAGAACGGGATCCCCGCTGCGGTGCATTCTGGGATGAATGCATTATGTGGCTGGAGCAGCCATCTCCCACTGCAGCGCTCTCCTTGAGGGCTGCGTCCCTCTGGGCTGAGCTCATTAAAAATGCCCTCCGTGAAGGATAGCGCTATTCACCCGGAGGGCCTGTGCTGCAGTATGTGATGAGCGATGGAGGGGCACATTTAGGGAGGTCCCCAGCTGACTGTGCGGGATTCCTCATTTAGCCCCTCTCTGCTGGGGCTGAGGACTCATAGGCAAATCTTTAATTTTTATATATTTTAATTCTGTCATTGCCCATCCAACTGCGACATATAAGAGACTTGGAGTACTGGAAAATGAAGCATTTTGCCCAGGACCACACAGTTTGTGTATAGGGATGTTATAAAACTGGACAATTTGACCCTGTTTAGCAAATCCCCCATTTAATTTTTTTTTTTTTTTCAGTCCAGACAAAGTGCCCCAAATATTTGACAGGATTAGGAGGGGGAAAGAATAGCTTTAGAGTTGTTGGCATGAAAGAACATGAATGAATGAATATTGCGCTTGTGTAGCGCCCTGTCACTCGCGGTTGATCATCCTGGCGCTGTGCTGGGTGGTAACTTGATTCCCTGAGTAAATACGTATGGATCTGGACTGGAAAACATAATGTGTCAGATGAGGGAGAGACATGATGCCTAGGCCGGTTTTAAGGCATTTTTTGAATGTTGTTTTCTTCAGCATCATGAACGAGCGAGTGACCCCTATTAGTGTGATAAAACACGATGTACAGTTAGCTGGAATATGCCCATCCCTGCAGCTGAGGGGAGTAAACAAACGTTTTCCAATGTATGTTGTGTGCGTGCTTGCGGATTAGTGTGTGTTTACATGAGAGAGATTGTGTGTAAGTGTGAAATTGTATATATGTGTAAGTATGTGTGTATGAGTGAAACTGAAGTTCAAAGGGCATGTGATGTCACTTCCCCTGGCATTTTGGTGGATTGACGTTCATGCAAAAGAGCACTTACCCCATGTTTGCAAAGCTGAAAAGTTTTTGCAAAGTGGCCCATGGGGACACAGCTGGCAAATGGCTCCATTGTGCCAAGTGCCTCTTTTCTCCAGCTCCGGGGTTTCAGCAAACAGCACGCGGCAGTGCCAGGGCGAGGGAGGCAGAGGGTCAGGGGGGTTAACTTTAAACACAAAGTTAAAACCCAAACTACAATTCCCAGAAGTCTCAGTCCTGTTGGCTAAGACCAATAGCTGGGTGAAGGTGTCCCATAGAACATGGCGTCTCCTGGCATCTCTCACGAGTTGTAACTTCCTCTGTTCAATATCTCCGAAAAAGGAGAACCTGAAACTGGGACTGAATGAGAGGTGGAGAGGTGCAGAATGCAGCCAGTATTTAGAGGCCGGTGAAATGTGTGATGCAAGAGTGTAGTTTCCACAGGTGCATCAAGTGAAGTGGCAGCGGGGCCCAGATGCCTGCGAGGCCCACTGAAGCCTGATGATTGCTGTATTTTATCATCCAAACAGAGGCCAGGGGGCCCATTTCCTTCCTTGCACTGGGGCCCATGAGACAATGGCTAGGCTGCTGGTGTGATGTGAAAAAAAATGCAGGATGGGAAGAGAGAGAGGGAGCTGTAAGGCAGAGGGGAATGAATGAAAAGTGTTGAAGAAAATGGAAATGGGAGGGGAGAAGGATGGTGAGCTGCAACAGAGGGAAAGAAAAAGACAGGTTACAAAGAAAACAGGGGGAAGGGGAATATGGGAAAGCAAGCATAAGAATAATAAAAATGTGAACATGAAAAAAAAGTGACATTTTGTTGAGAACAAATAAATGCGTACAAGGCCGGACTTGCCATACCAGGCATTGGGCGTTTCCCTGGGAAGCTGGAAGGATGGGGAGGGGGAGCTTTTGTTCCTGGAGGCCGGTTTTGTGGCAGTGCAGCAGTTTTAAAAGCACTGCAGAGTTCCTTGCATATCCAACTGTTTTCAGACAACAATAAAAGTGCCACGATAACCTTGGTGATTAATGTATCTGTTGGAGAGAGATTGGAGTTTTGACTAGTAGCAGTTTTGACTCATCTAAGGTAGCACAGAGTGTTAATATGCTTGTTTCAAAGAACGTGCACTATGCAGATCACAGAACAGTATTTTATGTGCAATACTCAGTGGGTTTTTGCTTTTGTCACAGAGATCCTTTTGTTACTGTGCAGTTTAGAAGTTACAATCATAATCTAGCACAGTGAGCTACGAACTGACATCAAAGAGCTGCAGGCAAACTGCATGGTGCAGGTTAGAAAGTTGTGTTTTTTCTCAGTCTTTGAATAACCTAATTTTGCTAAAAGGGGATTGTTTGGGTATAAATACATTATTAGTAAATTCAACCCTAACCACTGTGTTAAGTTCTGAATCATAAGTTTATGCTTCCCCAGACCAAGCACCCTTAAAAATGCCTACTGGTATAGATTACATGAACCCTACACCTTGTAGTCCCCTTTATCTTATGTAACATTTCCATACACTAATTTACACATGTATGATTCATTGTCTTTGTGTGTGATGTAAAGTGCTCCGACACCGTACTCTGGTAAGCGAGGTGCTATAAAACAAATTAAATACATGTGAGGGAGGGGCTATGGAGAGATGAGAAGCACTGTTAGAGGGTGATGGTGAGAGAATCATTGAAGAGCCCCAATAAAGATTTCTGTATCCCGGTGCACTGTAAGGTCATTATTTACTGTGCTTTAAATACTAATAAAACCAAATATATAATGAAAAAATGTGTCAAAGGATGAACTGTTTTGACATTTTTTCCAAAATTGTCTTTGGGTGGGTAAACAACACCCCCGCCCATCCCCAAAGCCATTGCATTGGTCAGGCTTACTCGCTATACACACTATGGGGGGCTTGTCTGTCAAAATGTGCCTGGGCTGCTTTGCGTTCCGAGTCCGGCCTTGAATGCGCAAGAAAGAAAGAAATCAAGGATAAGCTTGAGTTGTATCGGTCGGAGGGTCATAAAGATGCCTTTAAATTCTGTATTTATCTTGTCACATTTGCTATGCTTCTACTGTTTCATTTTTAAGATGGGGAGTGGTGTTTCCAATCTCCTCTCACTTTGCAGTCATAGAAAGAAAAGTAAAGTGAATTATTTGACAATCTTTCTGGGGTACAAGTAGTGTGAGAGGAAACGCTGTAGGATGTCATTTTCTGTAACACAGAACAAAAGTATGTACCTGTAAATGAACGGTAGCCATTCACCAGTTAGGAAAGCAAAAAGGAAGCCTATTCTTTGTAATTCTGAAGTGTGATGGAAAAAAGATTTCAAAAGAATCAGAACAAATCAAGACACTTTGGCCCTCATTATGACCCTGGCGGTCGGCGATAAAGTGGCAGTAATACCGCCAACAGGCTGGCGGTAACTACTGCCAAATTATGACCATGGCGGAATGATCTCCGAAAGACAGCCAATGTACCACACCGACCGCCAGGGCGGAAACAACAGGCACCACGGCGGTGTCCGCCTACAGCCAGGCCGAAGTCAAAGTTCGGCCCACCATATTATGACCAGACAATCCGCCACTTTTTCCGGGGCGGTACCAATGACATCAAAAGCCTGGCGCAAACACAGCACAGAAGTGAAAGGACTCACCATTGTAGACACAGGGAGGAATCACGCCGCCATGGAACCAGAACTACAAGTGTTCCCAAGGATATTCTACGTCCTGCTCCACCACGAACACCAAAGCCGGTGAAGACGATGACAGTGAGTACAGCCGTCTAGCACACAAGGGAGGGGGGAGGAAAACGAGAGTGACACACACACACGCACCACACACCCGACACACACACACACACACACCATACACACAACCAGCTGCCCAAGAAAACAAGTTAATCCCCCTAAATCGGCTGACTAATGCA
Organism: Pleurodeles waltl; assembly: GCF_031143425.1. NCBI lineage: Eukaryota > Metazoa > Chordata > Amphibia > Caudata > Salamandridae > Pleurodeles > Pleurodeles waltl. Next base: position 53,374,546 of record NC_090438.1, read on the forward strand.
AGGACAACAGGAATTGACTAAAGTGATTGTAATAAGATCAACACAGTATAAATAATAAATATTCCAGTGCAACAGATATGTACAAAAAAGGGACACTGCCCAGTCCTCAGTTCGCATGGGCCATATGGCCACAGAGCAAAGTATGAGGCCCCACTTCTTACCTGCATCAATACGGAGAGAACACTGCAGGGGCATCAGTTGGCAAATAGGCAGGCACCTCAGGCAAAGGGGGGGGCACCTCAGCCAGAGGCGGAAACAAGACCACTGGTTCTGGAGGGGGCAACATGCCCTGTGCTTGGTCCTGGGGAGTGCAAGGCCACAGTCTCTCGGGTGGGTGTCTTCCCCACTGGTTCTGGAGGGGACAGGCCGCACAGCCGCCCATGGAGGCTTGATCACATTGCGTCCGCCGGCGGTGATGGCTGAACTGTAGTGGTGGTGGTGGTGGTAGTGGGAGGCTCCTGCTCAGCCCCTGCACCCTGTGATGCCTGCACTGTGGTGGTGGTTGAAGTAGTGGGAGGCTGTTGCTCTGCCCCTGCACTCATTGATGGCTACACAGCCACGGTTGGTGGTGGGCCTCTATGACAGCCGTTGGTGCAGGCTCCTTCTCCTTCTTGCTTGCTGGTGCAGGCTCCTTCTTCTTTTTGCTTCCTGGTGCAGGCTCCTTCCCCTTTCTTCTGGGTTGTGAAGGCTCCTTCTTCTTTTTGCTTCCTGGTGCAGTCTCCTTCCCCTTTCTGCTGGCTGGTGCTGGCTCCTTCCCCTTTCCGCTGGCTGGTGCAGGCTCCTTCCCCTTCAGGATTTGTGGCCTGGAATCCTTTCTACCACGAGTAGGTGTGGATGGAAGCGGTCCTGTGGACTGTGTGGCTGAGGTGCTTGGCTGGGTTCTTGATACCCTGGCCATACGTGCAGGATGGAGGGGGGTGGTAGTAGGGAAGATGTCAATGGTGGAAAGGAAAAGCTTTTTAGGGACATTGGGGCGGGAGGTGTCTGCCAATGAGGTGTGTGGTCTGCTTGGTGTGGTGATGCTGGTAGTGGATGATGATGTAGTGCATGCAGGTATGAGTGTGGACGTAACTGGGAAGGAGGTGGAGGAGGAGGGGGAGACAGTGGAAACAAATACTGGATGTTGTTGTGTCTGCAACTGAATGGTGTTTGTGTGAGTGCCTGTGGTATGAAGTGTGGTGCTTGTATTTGCCTGTGGCACTCCTCGGTGTTGTCCTGTGTGCATGCTCATCTGGCTGTGTGCTTGGGATGGGTTGGGGTTGAGGAGAATGGGACTGGGAAGTGGAAGTTGGAGGGGGGACGGTACAAACAGGAACAATGGCTACTGTCAGAGAGACGGCCAGAGCCTGAATCGATCTCCGTTGGGCCCTAATTCGGTGTGAATGCCCTCCAGGAATTCATTAGATTGTTGCATCTGGGCTGCCAGCCCCTGGATGCTATTCACAACAGTTGACTGCCCTACAGAGATGGATTTGAGGAGGTCGATAGCCTCCTCACTCAGGGCAGCAGGGCTCACTGGGGCAGGGCCTGAGGTGCCTGGGTCGAAGTTACCTCAGGCCCTGGGTGAGCAGGCATGGGCAACTCGTTGGAGGGCTACTGGGAGGGTGGTGCTGGTACGGGCGTGGCAGCTGTACCTGTAGCTGGGGTGGCACAGAGGTGTCCACCACCACCAGGGAGCTCCCATCGGAGGAGGTATCAGAGTCTGTATTGTTCCCTCCAGTCTTTGCCCTGGTGCTCCCCTCACCCTCTGTCCCACTGGTGCCCTCAGCGTCGGTAGACTCTGCCCCCTGGTCCTGTGGGATGCAGCGCCCTCCATCGCCGGTGCCTCTGCTCCTCCGCCAAATGATGCTAATGCACAAAAGGACAGGATGACAAAACAAGAAAGGAGGGTAGAGAGACAAAGGATACACTTGGTCAGTGACTGCACCAACACCACTGTTGGCATACACAGCACCCTCACACACAGCGAACAGACCTACACACTATGCATTGCACTAACAGTGATATTGCTAGCCACCAAGGCATGAGGAGGAGCACACACAGCCAACTGCAGCACACCTGGGACCCACGCAGCCCTGCCCAGTAATGGATAAGCTAGGCAGCTATCATTTTCCAATCAGACCCCTAGCCACCAGAGGACCTATGCTTCTATGTCTGGCCTGGCCTAGGGGCACCCAAGGACACCACCAACCACCCGGCTACCACCCCACCAGGCGTAAGCTGTAATGATAGCCACTGTACTCACTCCCTTGTGGCTGCTGTGTTGCCCTCAAGCGACCATCCAGCTCTGGATCGGCCACCCCCAGTATGCAGGCCATCAGGGGGTCAGGGTTCGACGGGCACCCCTTCCTTATTGGGAGGCCATACGGTCTTCTGTGCCCAGCGTCTCAGGTCCTCCCACCGTTTGCGACAGTGGGTGCTCCGCCTGCCATAGACCCCCAGGGTCCGCACCTCCTTGGCGATAGCACGCCATATACCCTTCTTTTGATGGGCGCTGACCTGCAGCAGCAAGACAGACAGGAGAATACCATTAGACAAACAGTCCAGCCTGTCACACACATGGCCTACCATACCCCTTTTCATTACCACCTGCACATATATAGGCCAGCTCACAACATGTACATCGGCAACAGATAATCCCTCCCCCTTACACAATGCCTTCACACACATCTCCATGCATCCATGCCACATGCATTGTGCCCACAGTGTACTCAGCTGCTGCTTTAGAGGCTCATACAGCAGTCCGTACTAGGGTCTGACCCCATCCACCAGCCCTTCCAACTCCTCCGAAGTGAAGGCTGGGGCCCTTTCCCCGGTCACACGGGCCATGGTAGGTTCCAGACACAGGTCACAGCAGCATATGCAGTGTAGGTCTTCTCCTATGGAAGGTCAGGTAACAAGTGAGGAATATGATAGAAAATGGCAGTCACGTCCGCGGCGGTGCATACCGTCACCGCCGGTGTAGATCACGATTGGCCACTGTAACCCATACGGCCCAATATTAACCAATGAGGATTTGCACGACGGTTCCTGACCGTGCTATCAGTGCTCCATTTCCTGGCAACTGGTTCTTTCCAAGTGACAGTGGGATTGGCAGCAGGAATGTCACCGCCAATGTTCTCAATAGTGCTGACAAGAGTCTTGTCTGCCCTGATAAAACACATGTGCTGCTACATTGCATTCCCCCAGGTTGAGGATTTGGCCACTGTGAAGGCTGAGTTTTATGCAATGGGATATATCCCCAATGTTATTGGGGCAATTAATGGAACACATATTGCATTTGTCTCCCCCCCGCCAGAATGAACAGGTGTTCAGGAATTGTAAGTGTTTCCACTCCATGAATGTGCAGATGGTGTGTTTGGTGGACCAGTACATCTCCCTCGTCACTGCTAAGTATCCTGGGTCAGTGCATGATGCCTTTGTCCTAAGGAATAGCAGCATCCCAAATGTGATGACCCAACTACAGAGGCACAGGGTGTGACTTATAGGTGAGCCCTGGTTCCCACCCAGTATATGTTGGTGTATAGGTATGGTGTGGGCCATATAGGATAGTGTGTGGCTAAATGTTGTCCCCCAATAATTGCAGGTGACTCTAGTTAGCCAAACCTATAATGGCTGCTGACCCCTGTGAGGAATGCCAGGGCAAGGGCAGAAGAACGTTATAATGAGGCACATGGGCGAACCAGAAGGATAATTGAGAGAACCTTTGGCCTCCTTAAGGCTAGGTTTTGGTGCCTCCATCTAACAGGTCGATCCCTGTGCTACTCACCCAAGAAGGTCTGCCAGATAGTGGTTGCATGCTGCATGTTGCACAAACTGGCCCTCAGACGACATGTCCCTTTTCTGAGGAGGAGACTGGATATGCCCCCGTGGCAGCAGTGGACCCTGTGGACAGTGAGGATGAGGAGGTAGAGGATGAAGATGAGGACAACAGAACATCTGTGATCCGTCAGTACTTCCAATGTCACACAGGGAGGATAGTGTAACTTTACATTTCAATGACTTTGGTTGTAATCAGTGTGGCATTGGCATGCTGGTAATTCCCAATTCAATGCCCAGTTATTGCTCCCTCTGGCTATTCATTTTGCAGATGATGGAGATTTGACAAATACTCCTGGTGTGATCACTACAGCCAGCTACAGGTCATTACCTCTCTGCTCATTCTATGTACAGTTCATTTGTAATGGTTGTACCTGTTTCAAACAATACATATTTGATATACATTACATACTCAAAATCGATTTTTGTGAAAGGGTGTTTATTGAAGTGCTAACACATAGGGGGAAAGTGCAATGGGATGGGGTGATGATGAAGGAAATTCCATGGTATTGGTCCAGTCTGTTTGTAACACAGGTGCATTGTGCAAGAGGGCATAGGAAGGGGAGCAATGGTAGTTCAAGGTGCATAGGGTGACTGAGTGGGACACAAAGGGGACAATCAGGAGAGTCTCATTTTCTGGCGGGGGTCTTGGCAAGTGTCTCTGGCTTCTGTCTGGATCATAGGGAACATTTGCAGGGTGGTTCACCTTCTGCAGGGGGAGGGGTGCTGGTGGCCTGTGAGTCCTGTGGCGAGGCCTCCTGGGTGCTAGCGGCAGCGGAAGTGGAAGGCTGTTCAGATGGCTAGGGGCAGAGGCCCGCTGGTGTGAGACTGCATCCCTCATGATGTTGGCCATGTCTGCCAGCACCCCTGCTATGGAGATCAGGGTGTTGTTGATGGCCTGCAAGTCCTCCGCTGGTACTGTCCCTCCTGCAGTCGCCTGTTCTCCAGCACATTGACCAGGATCTGGCCCAACGTTTCCTGGGAATGTTGGTAGGCTCCCAGGATCTCGGAGAGTGCCTCCTGGAGAGTCGGTTCCCTGGGCCTGTCCTACCCCTGGCACACAGCACTCCTCCCAGTTTCCCTGTTGGCCTGTGCCTCTGTCCCCTGAACCGTGTGCCCACTGCCACTGACCCCAGGTCCCTGATTGTCTTGTGTGCAAGGTGTGGCCTGGGATCCCTGTACAGGTGGACACACTGCTGATTGACGTGTCCTGGGGTCAGAGGTGTGGCTATGCTGGGTAGGTGCTGTGGTGGTGTTTCCTGAAGGGGAAGGCCCTGTGGTGGTGTGTGTCTGGGCTTGGGTGACCGGCTGTCCGATGGTCCCTGATGGACCAGGTAGGTCGTCCAGATCCTGAAGTCCAGAGTTACTGTCATCACTGTGGGCCTGTTCAGTTGGGGGAATGTGATGACATGCAGGTAGGGGGGTGATAACAGTAGAGAGTTGACTTACCAGTGTCCAGTTGTAAAGATCAGTTTCTCACAGGTCCTTTTCTTTTATCTTCCTTTTATTTTAAGTAAACAGTATTACAACATCTTCAGCACAGCTCCACTTTTACGACCTCTTCCCTTACAGCCTTCTTCTAATCTCCCACTGTTTCATCTGACTTCATCGCCTGCATCATCTCATTCTATCCTTCCCCAGTAAGATCTCTACAGGTTATCTCCACACATCTCCCCCCCTTTACAATACACAAAAAATCTACTACAGCAATGACTAACAATAAATTCATAAATGCCTTAAGAAAATAAAATGAAACAGAATTCTTTAATTAACGATTGATTTTACATACACTTCCCATGCTCCATGACGAGACATTCTCCAAGATTAGCACATTCTGTTTAACATCCTTGACCAATTGAGGAGTAGAATATTTGCTATCCCCTTTTAAGACAATTCCACCTTTCTTTGTCACCACCCAGTCACCCCTCTGTATGTGGCAACGTTTCACACCCATTCTTTTGTTATAATGTTGGATATTCTTCTTTTGCATCTTCTCAACCTTTCCTCTTACCATTTCCCTATCTACTATTATCCTTCCTTTAGTTTTTAACGACATAGGACACTCCTTCACACCTGGCTCTCTTCCTTTTAAAGATACAAAAGGTGACACTCCTGTTATAGGATGTGGAGTCGTACGGTATGTTAACATCATCTTGCTCAACTCCCTCCTCCAAGGAAGATGATTGGCTAATGACAACTGAATGTTCTACATCACTATGAGATTTAACCTTTCTACTAAGCCATTAGCCTGTGGACGAAACAAAGCAACCCTTTCATGGACAATGCCCATCTTCCGTAAATAATCAGTAATTTCAAGTGACACAAACTGTACGCTGTTGTCTGATACAATTGTTTTGGGAATCCCTTCCTCCATGAACGTCTCTTCAAAGAATTCTATAATTTTTCGAAGTACTTACCTGATCGACTACTTTGACAACAAACCATTTAGTGTGATAATCCACCAACAACATTATGTACCTATTTCTCGCGCCCAACCTTGAAACAGGACCAATAAAGTCCACAGCTAACTTTCCCCAAGGTCCAGCTGGAAACTTCATAGGCGCTAATGGAGTTTGCCTTATTACCTTAATCTTATCACTGTTGGCACATGCAACACAATACTTCACTGTTTCCTCCCATTGCTTATCCATCCCTGGCCACCAAAATGACTGTCTTATTTTCCTCTTCACCATTCCTCGGCCTAAATGTCCTTGATGAGTAATATTAATGATGTGTTTACGCACACCTTCTGGAGGAACAATTTGACCCTTTCTCAACAGTCTTCCATCATCCATGCTTAATTCGTCCCTGACCTTGAAATAACTAGCCAGATCACTGCACTGTTCATCTTCATTCCCCCATCCATTGACCACCTTATCCTCTACTCTCCTTATAACAGGATCACTTGCTTTCGCACTTTCCCACTCATGTACACTCACACCCACTTCTCTCAACACTGTTTCCACACTACTTTCAAATTTTTCTTCTACAACCTCTTCCATTTCTATTGGCATCCTTGAAAGATAATCTGCCATTACATTTTTATTACCCTTCACAAATTCTATATCAAAGTTGTAATCCATCACGGACAACAACCACCTTGATATGCGTGGTGTAACATTACCTTCCAATCCACGTCCACCTTTAAAAATGTATGTTAACAGCTTATGATCAGTCCTTAATTTGAAGGGTACTCCCCACACATAAAATCTGAAATGATTGATACCCCAGCAACAAGCCAAGGCTTCTCTTTCTATCACAGAATACGATGTTTCCGCACTCTGCAGTCTTCTCGAAGCAAACCCAACAACGTATTCTTCTCCATCCATAACCTGTGTCAATATTGCTCCAGTGCCCACATTACTGGCACCCGTAGTTATGTAAGTTTTCGCAGTCACATCAAACACTCCTACACTGGGAGCTTCCAAAATACATTTCTTTATTTCCTCAAAGGCATGCCTACACTCATTATTCCAATCATACACCACGCCCTTCTTCATCAGCTTCCTCAAAGGGTCGACAATCTGTAAAATTCTTTATGAACTTCACACAATATTCTGCAAGTCCTAGAAATGATCTCAACTCATCCTTACAACTAGGTTCAGGTGCATGTTCAATCGCAGCTACTATACTTTTCTTAGGTCTAATGCCATGGCTACTTATCGTGTGGCCTAAATATGTCACTTCCGGTTTGCAAATCTGACACTTCTCTTCCTTAACGGTTAGGCCCTTGTTTTTTAATCTATTCATCACTTCTTCAAATAAAAGAGCATGTTCAGTCTCACTACTCCCTACAATCAGGATATCATCTTGAAAACACAGTACTTTAGCCATATTCCCAAAAATATTTCCCATTATTCTCTGGAATACAGCAGATGCAGATGCTAGACTGAAAGGCATTCTTTTGTAACGGAAAGCCCCTAAAGGTGTTACAAAGGATGTCAGGTGTCTAGACTCCTCATGCAGATTCACTTGATGATAGGCTGATGACATATCCAAAACATTAAATACACTCCACTTCCCTTTCATGGACAACATTTCTGAAATGTTTGGCAAAGGTTGCCTATTGATCCATATATTTCTATTTAGTTCTCTGAGATCAATGCACAGACAAATTTTCCCTCCTTCCTTTGGCGCCACTACGACTGGAGCGAGCCATTCCGACGATTCAATGGGTTCAATGATTTCATCCCATAACAGTCTTTCTAATTCTTGCTTCAAAGGCTCTTTCATCAAGTTCGGAACATTCCGTACCTTATGACCCACAGGTTTTGCACTCTTTTGTAATACTATTTTGTGAGAAAAACCTTTCAACAGACCCAATATTGGTGAAAAAACATCTGGATACTTTGTAATCAGATGATGCCACAACTTTACATTTACTTTTTCAACACTTCTTTTTTCTGTAACCGTTACTGGTTCCTTGGCATTAGGATCTAGAACTATGCCCAAGTCTCTTTGATGTCGCCGACTCAATACATTTGTCCCATAGTCTGTGGTACATATCCTTCCTTTAACAGCTCTACCCTTAAAGGAAATTGTCATCCATCGCATCACAACTATTTCAATTCTCTTTCCTGCGTAGCCTACAGCCTTTATATCTGGTTCCATCAAGTTATCATTCTCTGAATCCGTCCATTCATATTCGTATACTTCCTTTGGAACAAGTGTGAACAAACTTCCTGAGTCTATTAACATTTTGTGGCCAACATGTAAGTCACAAATAATTTTTTCCATTGTTTCCATGGAATGGGTGGTTCACCTGGTGTTGCCAAAAAGGGTGGTGGTGAAGTCATGCTTTGCTCCCCCATGGTTATATCTTTGGAGTTGAAGTGCAATTGAAAATATTATTCCTTTTATTAAAAAACTGTAGAATGATGACAAGAGGAAATGGATGAGGAAAGAGGGGGATGGACAGTGGCGGCTCCTCTGCTATGGTGGAGGAGCATCGCTCCCCCACCAGCAGCAGCAGCTGTAAATCCTTTAAGTTTATTATCCTTTCGTTGTTAAAGGGGCGGGGCATTTGGAGTGACGGGGACAAGGGTAGTGCAAACACACATGCACACTCTGCTCCCTGCAGCCTGGCACTCTGTTGCCGGGCTGGAGAGAGCAGGCACAGGCTCCCAGTCTGCGTGGGAGTGCCCTGGCTGGGCACTCCAGCCAATCCTAACGCTGCTCTGAGCAGCATCAGGATTGGCCGCAGGGCATGCTGGGAGCCGGTGCCTGCAGTGACGAGGGAAAGAAGAGTGGCGTGGCGGCGGAGCAGGTAAGTTAAAACATATATATATATATATATATTACTTGTTTTTGTTTATTCCCCCCCGCGCCACGCCGACCCGCCCCTTCAGAGCGCAGCACGCCGCAACCAGTCATAAATGGGGGAAGTAAGTAATGGAAAATTGAATATAGTTTCTTATCAGCTGTCCAAAATATGAAGAAAGAAAGACTCTAGCACTGGGGATTCTCCAATGAATTGGGGATTTCAAGTACTGGCAAATGGGCAACTTTCGGATTGTGTGTCAGACCAGAAGCACAGCTTCAAACCAGGCAGAGGCACAGAGTCATCCATCATTTCCATTTGGGATGATCTAAAGCTCACAAGGGGCAAGAACGGAGTGGCCATCCTCTGGCGTCTGGATTTATCAGCTGCATTTGACACTGTTCACCACCACACATCACTACAAAGACCCCATCATCTTGGAATATGTTAAAATGCTCTGAAATGTATTGCTTCTTATTTCAAGGATATGCAAATTGTAGTTTAAATACCGCATTTCGCCATCAGCTTCTCACCCCCAGCACTGTGGCACCCATCAAAGGTCTATCATATCCCATCTATTGCAAGAAAGAGAACCACGGCACATCGCAGATGTGTGAAAGTTTCAACTTATTCTTCTATAATGTCTCTGGATGAAGTTGACACCTAGCACAATAGGACATCTTGGGCACGGTATCAGAAGGCCAATACAATTCTCATGTTCAGAAAAACAACAGCCGACACGTGTTTCGTCAGAATTGACTTTTTCAAGGCTGTGGACATATACAGATGGAATGCGTCAATCACAGATGTTGCTAGTGTATTCATATACTACAATATCTAGTAAGAATAGGCCTTGTGAGTAAAGAGAGAGGCCCAGTACCACAATCAATCAATCAATCAAGGCATTTATAGAGTGCGCTACTCACCCGTGAGGGTCTCAAGGCGCTGGGGGGGGGTTACTGCTGCTCTAAGAGCCAGGTCTTGAGGCGCTTCCTGAAGGCGAGGTGGTCCTGGGTAGTTCTGAGGTGAACTGGAAGGGAGTTCCATGTCTTGGCTGCCAGGTAGGAGAAGGATTTACCTCCAGCGGTGGTTCTGCGGATGCGAGGGACGGCGGCGAGAGCGAGGCTGGTAGAGCAAAGTTGACGGGTGGGCGTGTAGAAAGCGAGGCGACTGTTGAGGTATTCGGGGCCCTTTTTGTGGAGGGCTTTGTGTGCATGGGTGAGGAGCCTGAAGGTGATCCTTTTGTTGACGGGGAGCCAGTGGAGGTGTTTCAGATGGGCGGATATGTGGCTGTGGCACGTCGAGGATGAGGCGTGCGGAGGCGTTATGTATGCGCTGAAGACGTTTCAGTAGTTTTGCGGTGGTTCCTGCGTATAGGGTGTTTCCGTAGTCCAGGCGGCTTGTGACGAGGGCGTGGGTAACAGCTTTTCTGGTATCGGCGGGGATCCAGCAGAAGATCTTTCGGAGCATGCGAAGGGTGTGGAAGCAAGATGACGAGACGGCGTTGACTTGCTTGGTCATGGTGAGGAGGGGGTCCAGGATGAATCCGAGGTTGCGTGAGTGGTCTGAAGGGGTTAGTGCAGTGCCCAGGGCCCTGGGCCACCAAGAGTCGTCCCAGGCGGCCGGGGAGTTTCCGAGGATGAGGACCTCCGTCTTGTCCGAGTTCAGCTTCAGGCGGCTGAGCTTCATCCATTGTGCGACGTCTTTCATTCCATCCTGCAGGTTGGCTTTGGCGGTGGCAGGTGAGGGAGAGTATCAGCTGGGTGTCGTCGGCGTAGGAGATGATGTTGATGTTGTGTTTGTGAGCGATGTTTGCGAGGGGGCTCATACCACAGACAGATGACATACCCTGTTCGTGCCGTAAGTATAAGCATGCCATTTTTGTGACATCTATGAGAATTGAAAACATTCACGTGATTGCTATGTCGATTGTCTTGACAAGAGAGTGCCAATGCCAACATGCACGGTGAGCAAAACATAATCCAAAAGAAGAAAAACCCTAGTGCATATCCTGTGTAAAGAATTTAAACCAGAATCTATGTCAAAATGTGGTAATGAGAGAGGGAATTTTTTGCTATCAAGAGAGACTCCATACGCATGCAGAGAAATGTATAAAGTAAAGCAGAGCATACCTCCAAAGCATGGAAGTGTCCAGTGGTATTCAAGAGTTCCAATGGCCGCTAGTATAATGAAGGGTAATATGCCACAGGATGGAAGGAGTATCCGAAGACCATGATAAGCCTAAAGTGTGAAAAAGGGAATCATGCAGGCGTATGAAGAAGCAGGTTTAAACTAATGGTCAAAAGAGCAGAAGATTGGAGGATAGGGGCAATTGGATGAAACTAGGTCAGAACTATGGAAAAATACTGATATGGGGATCAGTGAAAAACATATCAGTCCCTCCTTGTGTGAGAAAATGTATTAATCTTCTCTTCCATACTGATGGTTAAAAAACGGCAATGAAGGAAAACAACTGTACCAATTGTTAAAATAAACCGTCTTGCTACTTGTATGGCTCTGGAAACTTCAAAACTGTTATACTGGACGTTTAGTCAGTATTTGAAATTATTTATGTGCAATCCAGTGAATGGTCAAAGATACCACCCATCTCCTCAGTCTCATTGCCGACTTTGAATGGACTGATGGGCATACCCTTGCAACACTAGATGTCACTTCCCTGTACACCTGCATACCTAAAGAAAAGGGTATGATTGCCATACAGCATTTCTTGGACAAGAGGGAAGCAAAACTTTTACAACACTCCAACATGCTAATGGATCTGATTGATCTTGTTATGGACAACAATGTCTTCTTACATGAGGGGGTGTGGTACAGACAAAAACAAGGGGTCGCCATGGGAGCCACATTTTCACCTTTTTTTGCCAACCTATATATGGGATACTATGAACACCACCACTTGTGGACTGGAGGCCCACCAGAGTTTACGCAGCACATTATGGGGGTCATTACGACCCTGGCGGCCGGCGGTATGTTGGCGGTAACACCGCCAACAGGCTGGCGGTGTTCCGCCAGCAATTATGACCGTGGCGGAATTGCCACGGCCATACCGCCGGCCCCTCCACTTTCCCGCCAGGATTCCGCCTGGCGGTCATAATCCCCGCCCTGGGGATTATGAGTCCCCGACCGCCGGCCTGTCCATGGCGGTACACACTGCCATGGAAAGGCCGGCGGTAAGGGGACTGGGGGTGCCCCTGGGGGCCCCTGCACTGCCCATGCACTTGGCATGGGCAGTGCAGGGTCCCCCAGGCATAGCCCCGTTGCGCATTTCACTGCCCGAATTTCGGGCAGTGAAGTGCGTGACGGGTGCTACTACACCCGCTGCACATCAGCATTGCCGCCGGCTCTATTACGAGCCGGCTGCAATGTTGATGTGGCATTTCTGCTGGGCCAGCGGACGGTAACACTGTTACCGTCCGCTGGCCCAGCGGAAATGTCATAATAGGGAGACAGAAATACCGCCGGCAATGGCGGTATTCTGTCTCCCGCGGCCTCGGCGGTCTTTTGAAAAGACCGCCGAGGTCGTAATGACCCCCTATATACTGGGGCCGATACATCGATGATGTTCTTCTCTTTTGGTCAGGCAACTCCACCACACTGGATCTATTTATCCAATACTTCAACACCAACTGTTACAATATACATTTCACCAGCCATTCCAGCACAATCGGTGTAGATTTCCTAGACCTGACACTTTACATCAAAGGGAACCACATCTGCTCAAAACTATTCAGAAAGTCCACAGCCTCTAACTCGCTCTTGCATGCCAGTAGTGCACACCCACATTCTCAAATCAAAGCCATCCCCTTTGGCGAAGCTGTCAGAATCAGACGCAATTGTCAAGAAGACCATGAATTCTCTAAACAGCTAGAAATACTAGAACATCGTTTCTTGAACCGAGGTTTTTCCAACAAATTGTTGAGCAACACGCATGATCGAATAGTGAAAGTAAACAGAGCATCCCTACTCACTAAGAAGCCACCTAGACAGGCTGACAAAAAGAGGTCACTATCGTTCATAACCACGTATAGTTGTGCCAGCTCTGACGTGTTTAAGATCCTCACAAGCTACTGGCATATACTAGTATCAGATGAGACCCTCAAAAAAGGTCTTAAGAACAAACCGGACATGATTCACCGCAGGGGACGCACTTTGAGGGACCAATTGTGTCACAGTTTCTTACCAATAGCTACGAAGGATAAGTGGCTTCCCTCACCACCCCTGGGCTTCTACAAATGTGGTCACTGCAATGTATGCGAATTTGCCTTGGATAAAGCGAAGGAATTTTCTCACAATACAGGCGTGACACACACCATTAAAAATCCATGAATTGCAACACACTGTTCACTGTATACTGCATTATCTGTACCTGTAAAAAGATCTATGTTGGGAGCACCATCAGACCATTCAAAGAAAGATTACAGGAACACGTTAGGGCAATCAAAAACAAAAACAATGACTATCCTTTTGCGGTCCATTACAATCTGGAACATCCGTTGCAAGAAAGACTGGGTATACGCACACATGGTATTGCTACCCTAGGCAGTTGCCCAAGGGGTGGTAATAAGACTCTCCGGCTTAGACAACTAGAGAGTAGATGGATCATCAAATTACGGGCAGGTGAGGAGGGTCTCAATTCTGACAAAGATCTACATGTCTTTCTATAGCCCATTTTGCATTAATAACATGTTTTCAGGGGAATCATCATGTCCACAATGACAGTTGTGTTTTGAATATAAAAGTTTGGACCTTCTCGCTGCAATTTGTCACATATTACATCAAAATACTTGTGGCAGTTGAATGATGTTTTCTATGCCTTAACCACATCTCACTTCTCATTTGTGATTGTATATGTCTCTTAACCAGTATGCAATTGTCTGTTAATTTACACATTTGTGTTTGTCCTTTGTTTGATGTCTCCTATGCCATGATTATGTTGCAATTGTCCTCATACGACCATATTTGTCTTGTGTTGGCTCATGAAAAATTACTCGCCATGTTCACAATGTCATTTATGTTTTTGTATTCATTTAGCACACATTCTTCATATGTGGTGTAATTCTCTCTTAGATCTGCATGGCTCTGTCACCCTTACTTGGGACACACGCACTACTTTCTATTCTAATAGCTTCTTAAGATTTATATTCCTCCCAATATGGCGCTCATTCTAGTTGGCTTTGCCGTAGTCCGTCCTCTTTCCATTTCCCACCCACACATAAAATAGCAGCTGGTTACCGGCGCGCAATTCATATGCGACGCCGTCAACAGACATTCAACATTCCCATTGCTGGTCGAAGGTAGGTTTTTACTCTTCTGCCCGACTTTTAGAGTTCAGAGACACGCTATATACTTCATAGCGGTTTCCAATGGTATTTCCATTTTGGCACACACGTCCACAAACGACCGTGCGCCAAGTTCATATTCTTTGTCTTCCTGCTTTTTCTTGCTTTATAAAAATCCTATTGTCAATATTGGGCTAATTGATTTTTACTTGCCTTTTAGCTACGTTACCATTTTCTTAAACTTATACTTTTTTAACGGTCTACACTTTCCAGAGCGGGCCGTTCTTGCCCCTATTCACTGCCATATGTTATCCAACCACCTACCATTCTCAATTAACCATTCACTGGATTGCACATAATAACTATCACTGATGCATGACCTCAGTTGGAGCCGTACGTCCTGCCCTCACAAAAGGAGTCATAGATCAATAACACCAATAGTCCACATCATGGCAGTGACAACATTTGAGGCCACAAGACCAGTACAGGACACTGTGAAAATTTCTAGCATGATGACACATTCACAATTCAGTGGTGTGCTAACAACAAGTCCTATCACCTATGATGAAACACATCAACAGCTACCTCCGCAGTCCACAAATTGAAGATTTAGCCAATGTGAAGTGAGAACACTATACGAGGGTTTGACATACACATGTGGTTTGAGCAACTCAAGTGGCACATATTGCCTTCATGGCACCATCACACAGGAAACAGGTCTGATACAATCTTCAGGACCTCCATGCTATCAGTGTGCAAGTTGTCTTTGGAAAATATTTGTCCATCCCAAGTAACACTTGTACACTTTGTAATTCAAAACAGCAACATATCACTGCCGATGTCACAATGTTGAAATGTCCAAATGAAGATGACATGGTGAAGGACCCTGAAACAAAATAACAAGGCATAATTATTTTTATCACATAATAAATTGAAATCACTTGACAAGTCGTGAGGAGACACATACTTAGCACATGCACAGTTCATCTATGTCAATGACCACATACCCAATGTAGGGAAACTCCGATCCATTAACATCCTTGCCTTGAACTTTCCTGCACTGACTATTCCTAACAAATTACCATAACAGACAGATATGTACCCCGGGGCACAAGTTGTACTGATATTGGAGCTTAATATTTGTGAAGGGATACTTACACTCAGCTGAAGAAGTGGCCAATCACATCTTGACGTAAGTCAACTCCTTCTTCGCCACTGTCATCTTCATTGGGCACTTCAACATTCTCACCTGGAGGCTCATCACAGTCTCCCTCCTCTGCAATTATAGGGAAGTGTCTCCTCAGGGCAATGCTATGGAGAATGCAGCATGCAACTGTGATTTGGCACACCTTATCAATTCAGTTGAGGAAGGCTCCTCTGGTCTGGTCCAGGCATTTAAACCTGGCCTTCAGAAGCCCAAAAGCCCACTCCAATGGCCTACGTGTTCTTCCATGGGCCTAATTGAGCGGACTTCCCCTGGCATTGTTGGATAACTCAGCAGTGCCAATAACCACGGTCAGCAGGGAGACACTGCGTCTCCCACACAGAAGCAACACATCAACAGATCAGTCACATATCAAACCATTGTTCCTTCCTAAACTAGGGTTCAGGCAAAAGATTAACAAGTCATGTTGCACTTATCAACAAGCCAGGTCCTCTCTGGTCCAAGCTGTGACATCTGCATTGGTATATTGCTGTTCCGTAGTATGAATGAATCATGTGTTGACCCAGGGAAGAGGGCACATGCACTTGAGGTGTATAAGTCGGGTAAGCAGACAACTTGCACATTGATGGAATGGGAGTTCTTCTGATTGCGGCAGACCTGTTCTCAGTTGTGTGGTGGCACCAAAGCAATATGTGTGCCATCTATTGCTCCAACCACATGTGGTAGTCCACCCAAAGCATCAAATTCTCCCTTCATGGTGGCCAAATCCTGTGGACATGGGAAATGGATGTAGCTGTTGATGATTTTCACCAAGGAAGCAAGGACTTCTTGTAGCGCACCACTGGAGGCTGGCTGGGACATGCCCCCAGATACTGCCACAGTGTACTGAAATGTGCCTGTGGCTACAAAATGAAGTACTGCTGAGAGTTTTACTATTGGTGTTATGGCTGATGGATTCCTGTTGTGAGGCAGGAGATCAGACTCCAACTGCTGACACAATCCAGGATAGTTTGCCTATTTAGATGATATTACTTGATGACACACCTTTCCTCCATGGTGGCAAGGTTTGGAAAGGGCCAGAAGACCTGAGGCTGTAACTTCCTGCCCATGGCTGAGTTCAGACATCTGTACGTATGGAATAGAAACGAGCAGGTGAAATGGTCACGCCATACTTTTAATGTCAATACACATCAGAATTCTGGGTAACAGTAAAGATGTCTTTGGGTCATACATGTACACGCATTGAAATCAAATATTTGGTTCACTAAGATCTTACAAAATATATATATTGAAGATTTTCTGATCATCATGTGCAAATAATACATTTGAACTGTATTCTTTGTGCCTTTCTTAAACATTTTTTTTAAAATACTGTCAACTGAGATAGTACTATCTTTGTCAGAGACAGTGACGGTTCACATTTTATCGTGCCATATCTTGCCAAGAAAAGTGTTATTTGTATCTGACATTTAGAAATGGACTAGCCTCCATTTTGAGTACTGGTGACGCAAAAACATTTGTAAAATGAGTAGCTTCACACCCTAAAATGGTGGCTGCCTGACCTTGCTGTCAGGACATTAGCTACAAAACGGCCATAGCAGACGTTGACCGCGTACTAGGTGGTAACCTCCACAACAGGCCGTGCCATAGGCTAACATTTGTGGGGGCTACATACGGAACCCAATGGCTATGTCAGTCTCCGCTACGGATCGTGTCCACCGTCTACTTGTACACTGCTCTGTGAAAAAACACTCACTTGACTCCTAACGCTGCAGCCATCAAGACCTACTTGGTTTTTGCTGCTGTTACCGACCTGTGTGAACCAAGATGCCAGGCAAACCAAGTGATTGGGCCCCTGCCTTCTCTTATAAGGAGATGGAGCTACTTACCATGGAGTTTCTGTCCCTGTACAGCCAACTCTCTGGGACCCCTGAGGAACAGGTACATGTCTGATTGGTGAATGTCTGACTGAGTAGCCACTTCCTTTCTGATTCATAGAGTATGTGGTCCCTTTTTGGTAACTTGGATGGTGTTGTGCTCGGAGTTGAGTGAATGATGTAGCTGGGACAGATTTTTGCGACCAATGTCTGAAATGTCTGTGCATGGCAGTGTTAAGTCACCTGACAGTAAAATCTGTAATGTGTGTTCATGTAACACACAAATTCTGTTTCGTCACACAAACCGCAGGCCACTGACTACCAGTGGCCAGTGGACAGTGTACCAGTAGTATGTCTGACAGCATACAGCCAACGTTAAAATGACAGTGATGTTGAGTGAAAAATGTGGAGGGTTTGGAGTTTCTGTTGCTGTGCTGTCACATGGGATTTCAGCACATATTGTGTTTCCATTTGCTCTGTTTGGTTTTAACCTGTCATGGAGCCACATTTAAGTAGACTTGTTTTAAGTGCAGCAAGTTCAGATGACACTGGCTCACCGTCATCCATCCCACTCTGTTCCGTGAGAAATCACACTTGTCCAAACAACCCACAAATCCTTGCTCTCATTGACACATAGCAGCCCTTGTTCTTGGCCTCGGTCACTGTATGTGATGCAGATCATGGGTTCTGACTCTTGGGAGATTAGGGAGGAAGCCAATATAGCTATGAGTATGTTTATGTGCAAAGACTGTACATGTTGTCTGGCCTTCAGTAGCTCACAATGATTCTGAGTAATCAGGCGTGGCTCTCACAACAGGATTGGTTGCACAGTTCTGGCCAAGATGATATTGTAGGTCTGATCAGGTAACATAAAAAGCTAGCAAGTATTGACGGTGCACATGAGATCACCGCCAATCAGTATTTCCACTCTAAATATGACAGTTTTATGGCAAAAAATTCTAGTAACTGTTTTATAAATGTACGCCTGAATTTATGAACAGTGATGTCACAGCAGTACTGCCCAACAGTAGCACTGATTTGTCTTTTCCTGTTCTTTTATGTCATCTATACAGGTCAATGCCCATCAGATATCTGGAAGGCCATCGCCAAGAAGGTGCGGACCCTGGGGGTCTATGAGCGGCATAGCCTGCACTGTTGGAAGAAGTAGGTGGACCTGCGTCGGGTGACCTGAAAATCAGACAAGAGCCAAGTCGGGCATTCCTCCCAGCGGTCCAGGTGGGTGCATCTCACCTTGACCCCCTCTAATGGCCCGCATCCTGTGGTGGCTTACCTGGAGCTTGATGGGAAGTTGAGGGTCTAACAGCAGCAACAAGGGGGTAAGTCATTGTCTATAGCTATTGTTGTGGCTTGACCTCTTTACTTTCCAGCTACATTGTATGCCACCAACTTTGAGGAGGACACAAATCCTAAGGCCATAATGATTTCTGGAGATGTAAGTTGATCAGACTGTGTCTGATGCTTTGTGTGGTGTATTGCTTTGTGCTGTAGCATGCCACTAGATTCCTCCTCACAAGGCAAATACTGTTGTGGGTAGACACATGGCTACATGCAAATAAAGCATTTTCACAATGAC
Organism: Pleurodeles waltl; assembly: GCF_031143425.1. NCBI lineage: Eukaryota > Metazoa > Chordata > Amphibia > Caudata > Salamandridae > Pleurodeles > Pleurodeles waltl. The sequence continues at coordinate 53,393,561 of NC_090438.1, forward strand.
ACAAGGGACAGTTTCACAAAACATGCCCCATGTCATGATTGGGTCCGGTGTGATGGTACATCACAAACGTCTGCAGTTAATGTAGGCTTCAACACTGGTGACTGTGGCAAACTGCACAATTATGAAGCAGCTAATATATCAGCCTTGCCATTGAGAAGTTGGTACTATGGCAATGTGAGCATGTGCATCTGCACCAAAAGGTTTGGCATTCTTTGAACATTGGCATCATTCCTTATCTGACACATGTTTGAGAGCAGTTTCTCCAGGACACTTCTGACACTTAATGTGGGCAACAGCAGGTGGACCTGAGTACTTAATCCTTCACAAATGTGCATGTAAGCCAGTTTGTGATTGCAAGCGTGTATTTCTTTGCCAAACTGTATTGTAAGCAACAGACAGGAATGTGTCCACTTTGTGGGAGAGTTGTGCATCTCACAGTCTACATTTTTGTGCCTTAGTCCTGCCCAGAGGAGAAAATGATGATGGAGAGCAGTGTGATACTGAAAGGAACATTTGCACGTGGAAGGTAATATCACATAGATGTTGGGGTGTCCCATTTCGGGCAGACAATTTCTATGCAAGAAACTTACCCTTTGGGAGAAGGCAGACATTTATAGCTCCGTACTGCAGTGGTTCAGAGATGTAGCCAGGCCCATGTGTTTACCAATGCTGTTGGAACCCTTTGTTATGGAGTGAACTACAAGTGTATGAATGACAACGGCATACATGATATGTGAGCTGAGAGGGAGATAACTGAACTTGTTGCAAATGTTGTGTGATGCACATTAATGTCCAATTGTATTCTCACAGATACATTATAATTGTTGTATTTGTTGTTTCAGCATCAACTGGGCAAGGTGAAGGTGACAGCGCCCACATCGGTGGGGATGAAGCTGACCACTAGGTAGGACACCAGAGACACTGAGGGACCCAATGGCACAGAGGGTGAGTGGACTGGCCAGGAGGCCATGAGCGATTCAACATCTTCCTCGGAGGCCTCCAATGAAGACCAGTCCCTATTTGGGGCAGACCCTGGAGAGACTGTAACACCTGCATCTTTGTCTGCCCCACGATTCCAGTCTCCACCCTCCCTCTTGCCCCCCCACACATGGCCATAGTCACCTCCCTATATTGGATGGTGTCACCTTTGCTGCAGGCACCCCTGCCTCTGTGTCCCAGGCTGCACTCTCTGAGTAGGCTGTTGATCTTTTAAGGATGATCACTGCAGGCCAGACCGCACTATTGAATGCCATCCAGGGGCTGGCTGGCCAGAACATCCAGATCCTGGCCTACCTGGATGAAATTCACGCTGGCCTGTCTGGCCTAGAGTGGTCATTCCAGAGTCTGGCCTCCTCATTGGATGCAGCCTCCCACCCATCCCAACCTCGTGGCCATACTTCCACCCCTTCCAAACCCAAATCCCTCAACCCAGCCCTGTCCAAAGCACACACAAGCATATACACGCACCCACAACAACCCCCACAAGCAGCACATCCCAACACAGACACATCAAAAAACATAAGCACAGACACACACATGCAGACACCACATGCACCACCACAGTCACACCTCCAGTCAGTACACCCACCACTACACAGGCACCCCCCCCCCACCAGCACATCCACAGACACAACATCCACCACTACAGCAACACACACACACCCACACACACACCCCCAGTCATCACACTCACCACCACACATGCTTGCACAAGCACACTCACAGGCACCACAGCAACAAACACCACAACAGACACATTAACGCACACACACACACACACTTGACACAAACACCCACACTCTCCCACCCAATAGACAATCAGTAAAATCTAAAGCTACAGCACATACACCAGGCTCTCAACCATCCACAACTTCAACAGACACGTGCACAACAGACACAGACATTCCCTCTACCTCCCAACCTGGACTCCCTCTCAACCACCTTACTTATTTTTCCAAAGAAGACCTTCTTTTTGCTCTGGCCCTTATCCCTTCCACACCCCAAGCCACCTCTTCCAAATCCTGAAACGTCCCTACCAAACCCACCCCTCCCGCACCTAAGAACACCCCCCAAACCCAGAGACCTGCCCCCTCACTAAGATCACTAAGGTGCCTGATCTCTGCCCCATAGATGCCCCGTATAGAGGAGGTTTATTCTAGTAGTGAAATTAGGAGGCAAGTGACGGGCCTGAAACCCATTGTGGCCCACATCGGCTGGGACATTAATTTAGATTCATTACATTTCATTGAGTGACTAAACTCATAATTGTGTAAAGTATTTTATTTTGAGTATACCTTTATCGTGGCCTTATTATTCAATTGTTACTAATTGTTTGATGATGATGTTATTTCTGCGTACGTGTGAGCCATGCACGTACTCTCATTTGTGACAGTGCAAACACAGGTCGTATGTTTTAGTTATTGTTTTCAATGCATACATTAATGCTGTACATTAGTGATGGGCATATTAATTTTGGTGCAGACATGTATATTGTTATTGGACACTTACACCAAAATGACATGGGTTTCTGTTTTTGTGGGTGGAGACTGCATGTGTGTTTATTTTGACATGATGTGGTAATAATGTGCACATATGCATTACACAGATGACCTGGCACTTTACTGTTGACTGTGATCTTATGTTTGTGATATATTGCACACACTAAGGGGATATGAGACTTTCATACTTCTTTGATATGTTTGCAGGTCACCAGTGAATATTGTGTTACATTCTGTGTACACCCATCTGTACCATGTTGTGGTGTAATTGCTACATTAACATGGGATTGTTTGGTTCAAATTGGGGATACTGTTACAGTTGATACTTAAGATAATTTGGGCACATTCTTGCACACACCTTTATGGATGCATTTATATTTGTGATTGTTAAGACTTTTGTCTGGGTGTCCATTGCCATGTAGGCAGTGCGACAAAATTGGTGGGTGCTACCCATGTCTCGAGATCTGTCTTGATACATTTGCAGGCTTCTACATTACACACTTCAGCATTGTGCCACAGTATGGTGGTGTATACATAAATTATTGAGCCATGCACAAGTCCAGTGTTACTATGCAGCTACAACTCTGAGGGTAACAGGAATGTCCGTGACTTACCTTTTGTTCCAGTGATGACAGGTTTGATTTCCATCTTGGAGCTGGCCCAGGAGCAATGGGACAACTTGCAGCAGCGGGTTCATGGCGACAGGATACATGGAAAGCGTTCAAAGGTTGAGTTTCTTGTTTGAATAGCTGCCAATCCGCTAACTCAGGTGTGGAGGTTTAGCTGCCACAGTTGCATTGGCGTGACTGCACATTGTGATTGGCTCGGCGGTAAAAGGTGCTGGAGTACTACCCCTTTAGCCTATGACGCAGTCGACACTGGTGAAGATTCTTGGCGGTGACGCGGACTGTCGGCTGTCTTTCACCTATTCTCCCCCTGACATCTAAATACGGCGGGCGGACTATCACAGCGGCAGATGGGTTTCCCGTTGAAAATTCGATGGCGGGACCCTTACTGCCAACATCTAAATCAGGCCCTAAGTCAATTGCATTACTCTGGCAGTGGAGACATGCAACTTACACTTTTGGAGTAAGGTCACATCCAGAGTTTGTGAATACCGAAAGATAAACCTACTACAAAGTGTAAACTTACTTAAAAGTGTAACTTACCCTTGTGAATCTGGCGCTATGACTGCTTCTTTACATGTCAAAGTGACACTCGGATATGGTATGATAGTAACACAGCCCATTCCAATAGATCTCTCCAGTTTTTTCCTCCCACCAACCATGCCAGCTTAGGATCAAAACTGTGAACAAAGGGCCTGATGTACGACCATCAGAAATAGTGACTTGCAATTTGTGAGTCGTTATTTCCTATTTGCGTACAATATTGGGCATCAAATTGCGACTTGCAAACATGTCGCATCACAGTTACCGTGAACGCAATCTGTGAGTCGGTAACTGTTCACAAATACCTACCGGGGAAACAAAAATTGCAACCGGGGATTCACAAATTGTGACCAAGGATCACAAATTACAACCATGGGAACAGAAACTTCCTGGTGCACTGCAAGGACCCCCAAACAGGAAATGGTGTCCCAGGAGATTCCTGCACAAGAGGAATAGCACATGGTCTAGGCCAGCAGCACAGACCCACACCACTGGCTACGTTGGTACCACAGACAACAGTGGCCAGCCAACAGGGGAACAAAGCAGCAGGGGAGAGCAAGCACAAAATCAAATTTTCAGAGAGGGAACTGGACATCCTAACCGAGGGATGTCGTAAGCACCATGAGGAGCTGTTTGGCAGGCTGTTACAGAGTGTCCCTGAGGCTGACAAACACCAGATCTAGAGGGACATGTAGATCCAGATCAATGCTCTAGATCAACGGTACTCAAAGTACGGCCCGCGGGCCGCCAGCGGCCCCACGGACCTAGCTTGGCGGCCCGCGAGACGCACACCAAACGCCACATCATAATGGCAGCAGTATGTAAACATAGAAGAGGGCCGCGGGAGCATGCTCCCGCGGCCCTCCTCTATGTTTACATACGGCGGCCATTGTTTATGGCGTTGCCCTGACGATCCTGGAAGCCAAAGCCCCATAAAAGTCAGCGCTTGCAGCTAACTTTTATGGGGCTTTGGTCGTCTGCTTCCTGTCACCGGCTCCACGTCAGCTGCCCGCCTGCCTGCCTGCTGTTCCACATTTGTGGCATCTTTACAGTGCTTGGAGTCAGGTAAGGCTCTTTGGTTATTTATTTATTTGTTTTTAATGTAGTGTGTGTTACTGGGGTAGGCGTGAGAGCAGACTGCGCTGTGTGTGTGTGTGTTACTGGGGTAGGGGTGAGAGCAGATGGCGCTGTGTGTGTGCGCGCTGTGTGTGTTACTGGGGTAGGGGTGAGAGCAGATGGCGCTGTGTGTGTGTTACTGGGGTGGGGTGAGAGCAGATGGCGCTGTGTGCAGATGGCGCAGTGTGTGTTACTGGGGTAGGGGTGAGAGCAGATGGTGCTGTGTGTGTTACTGGGGTAGGGGTGAGAGAAGATGGTGCTGTGTGTGTTACTGGGGTAGGGGTGAGAGCAGATGGCGCTGTGTGCAGATGGCGCTGTGTGTGTTACTGGGGTAGGGGTGGGAGCAGATGGCGCTGTGTGTGTTACTGGGGTAGGGGTGGGAGCAGATGGCGCTGTGTGCAGATGGCGCAGTGTGTGTTACTGGGGTAGGGGTGAGAGCAGATGGCGCTGTGTGTGTTACTGGGGTAGGGGTGGGAGCAGATGGCGCTGTGTGCAGATGGCGCAGTGTGTGTTACTGGGGTAGGGGTGAGAGCAGATGGCGCTGTGTGTGTTACTGGGGTAGGGGTGAGAACAGATGGCGCTGTGTGTGTGTGCGCTGTGTGTGTTACTGGGGTAGGGGTAAGAGCAGATGGCGCTGTATGTGTTACTGGGGTAGGGGCATTGTTTTGAAAAAGGGGGTGGGGTGGTTGTTCCCCCTCTAAGCCCCGCCCCCTCTAAGCCCCGCCCCCCGCTGTCACTTCAGTGCGGCCCTCGGCCGCAAACCATACTGCAATTTTGGCCCCCGAGAAAAAGTTTGTGAGTACCCATGCTCTAGATCAATAGAAGAAATAAAGAAGAGGTGGTATGACCTGCGGGCCAGGGCCGAGGAAAGGGTTGCAACTCATCTGCGTAACATCCACGGGACAGAAGAAGGACCATCCAATGTGCCACGCCCTACATCAGTGGAGGAGATGGTTGAAACAACCTTGGAGCCAGAGGCAGTCTGCGGATTTGGCTCCCTTGACACAGCTGCACCCCCACCAACCACTGATGAGTGTAAATTCCCTTCTACTTCCACCTGGTACCAACACCCTGCTGCTCACATGCATGCAACATAGCCTCACCCATATATGCCTGGATGCCCATCTATATGAGGAAATCACCACAACTGTTGCATTATGGTACATGCAGTCATGTAAAGAAATAGTGCTGTTACTGTCAGGCACTATTTGATAAACATGTCAAAGCAAATGAGCCAGTGTCTCACTCATACTTTTCATTCCAGTTCCCATTTCCCAAATAGATACACCTGATGGAACAAAGGAAGGGGAATGTGAAGAGGGAGTTGTCCATTCCCAGTCCCAGATGAAGGAAGGGAAGGGTGATATGCTCCTGAGTCCGCCCGGAACTTCGAGGACCCATGACAGTGCAGCTTTAAGTCCTACATGCAGCTGAAATAGCAGGTCATGCAGTCCCCCAATAGTCCACACCACGATGCATCCCTGTGCCCAACCCAATGGGCCCAAAGGCACCAGCAGGCACTGCAGACTGCACGCGCCCGGGCAGGAGCCAGCTACCATTCTGAGTCTGGCAACATTGAACAGGCCATGCTGAGAGTTCAGCGCCTGAAAAACAGACAACTGCGCATCGTTACCCAAAAACTGTCCCAGAGGTACCAAAACATCACCCAGCAGATGTCTGCAAACCAGGCAGACCCCAATGCAAAAGTGGATGCCATTAGTGGGTCAATTTGCCAACTCTGCGTGGAGATGGCAGAGGACAGACACAGGTTAAGGTGCTGTGAGAGCAGCCGTGCAAGTAGATTGGATGCCCTGACCAGGGCAATTGATAGACTATCCCAGGCAACAACACAGCAAAGCAGGCGCACGCTGGCCCTGCAGGTGGAGATGGGCCACTTCAGTGGCGATGTGGCTAGAAGGCTGCATCAGATAGCTGTGGAGGCAATGCAAACAGCCAGCATTGCCAGTGGGGTAACAAGTGACACAGCAGGCAGTGAGGTGTGCAGCTTGTGCATTGTGTCTGCTTCAGACACACGTGTCCTGCGACAGGGCCGCAGCCACCAACCAGCACTTACATCAGCTCGCACCCCACATGCCGGATGTAGTGCGAGGAAGTGACTTCACACTGACATTGTGCCTGTGTTGGTTTATGTTTTATGTTTCTCCATGTGCAAGAGCAACACACAATGCACTCATGATGGACAGGAAGTGCATCCCTGTTGTTCAGAACACTGACATTCATTTGACATTTAAAAACACCAGTTGTTGGGTCTTTCTTGGTGCGTACTGGGTGCCTGTGGATTTCTTACTGTACAAAAAACATGCCTTGCCATGTGGTCCTGCGCCTTCTCCCCTCTCCTGCTCTGCTTCCCTTGCCCGCCTGTTGTGCACGTGGAGCAGGGTCATCGTCCTCAGATTCAGATTCGGATACCTCTACGCTTCGCCTACAGGCGATGTACTGCAATATTGCACAGGTTGCCACTATCCTGCACACTTTTTCAGGTGCATACTGCAACGGTCGCCCACTCTTGGGTAGACACCGAAAGCGTGACTTCAGGATGCCAAACGTACATTTAATCACAGACCTTGAGCGCCTATGTGCCATGTTGTAGCGCCTTTCCCTGGGAGTGTTTAGAGTCAAGTAGGGTGTCATGATCCAAGGACGCCGGGCATACGCACTCTCACCTGTAGAGACACAAATGAGGGTTATACAACATAGGGAGATATGTATGTTCCACTAAACATTTATACGCACATCCATTTCAGTAAATAGCAGGAGACCTTTGTCAAATTCATCTCTTTCTAGTTGCTGGAATCTGCCGCGTGCCTGAATATATACGAGTCATGCTCGCACCCTGGGTATTTAACTACAAGGTCTGTAATGATGTTCTGAGTATTCCACACAACTTGTATGCTCATGGAATGTGTGCTCTATTGGTTCCAGAATATGTATTCTAGACTGGAAGGGGGACATATGGGCACATGGGTCCCATCTATGCAGGCGCTATCTGGTAGAATTGTGTTTTGGTATACTGCATTTCCGAGTTGTTCCTGGGCACGTTGATGTGCTGGTGTATGTGCTGGAGGATGGCGTCTAGAAAGTTGTTTCGAAAATGTGAAGGCACGCTCTGCGACACCCCTGCAGCCAATGCTGACATGCTGGTAGATACCACTGGCCAATAGGTGGAGGGAGCACAGGACCTGACATGGATGGGGGTTGCATTACTGTACAATGTCCTGCTTTCGGGGGTGGCTTTAGGGTGGCAATTAGCTCAAGGATCACATTACTACTCAGCCTGTATTGCTCAAATATCTCCTCCTCTGTCTTCTCAAAAAGGGTCAGCCTGACCCTGAAGATCCTCGCCTGTGTCCGCCTCCTCTGCTGGTCAGCCAGTATTAATCTATTCTTCACCCATCAGGTACAGGACAGCCATTTTTGGTAGTTCCTGATGCATTCTGGGCCCTGTTTTGGATTGGTGTTAAATTGCATGTGTAAACGGGCCATTGTGCGACTAGCCTCACACTGCGACTCGTTTGTACATGCACTTTGGCGACTCGCAAATTGTGAGTCGCATTTACCGACCACTTTTTGTTGCGACTTGCAAACCACTTGCATCGCAATTTCGGTTTTGTGAATGCTTGTCGTACATCGCATACGGCTGTTTTCGCACTTGCAAAGCCGATTGCAACCCATTTGCGAGTCGTAAATTGGTCATACATCGGCCCTTTATTTCAGGTTGGGCAGTTCAGTGCAGTAACCAGCTAAGTAGACTATAATCATGGGTAACACCATAAAGGGACCCGCTGAGTGTGTATGTGGGTCTGTGTTTGTGTGTGCATGACCTACTGCACTACGGCTCGCAATCAGTAAATTCTACAAAATCTGCTCTTTCTCACTCACTTGTGTGGATTTGTCATTTCCACTTACCATGAACAGTTTTCACCTATTCTCATACTCCTTCACCTCTCTGTGGCAGTCAGCATTGTGAACCACCTCACTAATATTGACAACTGTTGCTACTCTTGGTGTCAACGAGCGGGTCTTATGGATTCTCAGCTTTCCTTTCTGAGTGTTCATTCTCGGCCTCCAGGGGGCATCTGCTCTCTCCGTCAGCTCCCCTGCCAGTTGGCGTCTCACAAGGCACGGAGCCTGGCCTTCTCATTTTACCAGTCCGCGCTGTCTCACTTGGTGACACAATCACCCCAGGCGTAGCCGAATGATACTCAAAATTCCTTTTTGTCTAATTTCACCCTCATTCAGTCTCACCTTCAGCCTTGCATCTCCAGGTGGCCTTCTTCTGCTGCTGAGCTGTTCTAAAAGAGAAAACAGTGAGTTATCCACTTTCACTACACAGAGACCTTACCCATACCTGTCCTATTGTCTCCGCACATCCTGACTCTGCCCCATCCTCCAGAAACAGTCATTAACATGGCTGGACAGGCCTTTTATTTCACAGTGGCCTGGAGCCCCTTGAGGCTGGGTTTGAAAGCTCAGGGACTTCCTGGTACCTCTGTCTCTTTCTCCAGCTCCTGGAGGCAAATTGCAGCAGACAGGGGATAGGAGGGGCTTCAAAAGACAGGGAGGAGGAAGGTAGTGAGAAAGGGACCAGAGAGGAAGGACAAAGAAGAGTAGGAGAAAGAGAGAATAGATGAATGGACAGAGCTGCCGACTTTAGAGTTGGGGGATTAGGTTTGAGTCTCGGCGTCGGCTCAACATCCTGTGATTCTGGGCAGCTCACTTAATCTCAACGTGGCTACCAAAAATGAAGGTGTCCTTGTGTAATGTAACTGGTACTGAAGTAAAGCACTCCAATACCTTCGGGTCGAGTTTGCGTTGTATAAAAACTGGAAAAAAAAGAGAGAAGCACAAGGATAGAAAGGAAGCGGGCTGAGTTGAGAGTTTTGCCAGGACTGAGTTTAGTTCCCCAGACCGGCCTTGCTTTTTAACAGCAGGTTCTGGTTGGGTTATTCATTTCGACTTCACTAGCTGCTGCCGTGTGTTGGGTACTATTCCTGTGAAAAACAGTCAAAGCCTTATTGAGGCAATATTTATGAGCAAAATCAACTACTGAACTCTTTCTTACGACTATATAATCCCCAAACCATTGCAACCCAAACCGCACACATCTATTTCACCATCATTTGAGAGTGTACAAATCCTTGACCCTTCCTCAAGCACCTCTACCACATACCGATCCAAATCCTTTCTCACTACCATCCGGCACACACTCTACACTCAGCCAATCAAACTCTCTGAGTGATCCCCAAGCCTCCTTATTCTATGTCCAGGATACAAGTAGCTCCTGGAATGGATCTTTCCATCCCAATGAACGTTCACTCCCAGTTTATCTACAACTCTTGCAAGTCGCCAACTTAATCCACTTGTTTGAGGCAGCTTGAAGGTCCACCCTCTGTGACGCGGACTCCGAATGTCTGTTGACTTCCCACCTCCTTCTCCGCTGACCTTCCATGCCACCCGCCAACCCACCTCCATTATAAATGTATAGTGGGTAATATGCATTACATGCACATATTAAATGAACTGTCCTGGGTGGTGGTGCTTGCAGGAATACTGTGGCACTTAGATAAATACAGAAAAGATGCATAAACATCTTCCTCTCTCTTCTCATGACATCAGTTGGAAGGATATATCCTGCTCCATGTGACATGCTGATCAATGCCGAGCTCGAGGTGAGATGCAACTGAAGGAAACTGTGTTCCATTGCTTGTATTTTAACTTGTGATAATGATTTTCAAGTCATTACTTTTACATTTTGCAGTTAAAGGATCCCACTTTGTATTTTATAATTACGATTGATAGTCTCTTTGAAACTATCTTACTTGTGTTGTTGCCAAGCTGGGAGATATCAAAATTCTAGTTTGTTTCTTCCAGAGAGAGAAAAATACACACTAGATACAAAAACCCAGCCTTTTACTTCCTCTTGCCTACCCCAATGACTCTGCCCACATCCTTTCACCCCCTAACTATGCCCCCTCACCCTTCCACTAGCAATCCGCAGGGGAGAGTTCCATTACATGGTTAGGTCTGCCACTAGCCAAGACCTTTTGATGTTATTAACATTACTTATATAATATATTTATAGGTACTTAAGCCTAGCCCTTTTCATCTATTGATCTGCTGCTGTGTTGTTCATATTTTATTTTCACTAATTGCAGCATACAGCTTGGGGCACTGGGTCAGCCCACTTCAGCCATTGGCTAACTTTGCTGAAGTGACAGCATATATATATATGCATATCTTAAATCTTTGCTTTTAGCCATTTTTTTTAGATGGGCGAGTGCCCAGCAATGTCCCTAGAACAAAGTTTAAAAAAAACGATGACAAAATAAAAACAGCATTGACAAAACAAGAAGGCTATCAGAGCCACGCATATTGGCTTTCCAGGTGCTTGTTTGCTTACACTTCGACCTGTGGCTGTTTCCACGCCAGGTGTGAGTAGCTCATGCAATACTGTCTTTGACATCTGGAATTTATTGCTTTTTGTTTTTTCCACTTTAAATGCAGAACTCCGTGGTTAGTATAAAAAGTGATTTGACCTAAAAGAATTGGTCTGGCTGAACATTTGATACTTGGCTTGGGGCATCATGAGAGCTCAATTTGCTCTTGTGGCAGATCTTATTTTGCAATGGTGTCTTATTCATTTCATATAAGTAATACATTTCAAATGACTTGCATGGACGTGTCTGAACCATACTAAGACAATGCATGCATAATGGGGACAGAAGACACATAAAGTGAGCTAAACACACATAGCACAAGATAAAAGGTGGGTGCTCACGTATAACAAGCCCACATTCCTTATATAACTGCTGCCCACTACAGAATCTTAATTCTAATCCCATATTCCAGTTTTATAAAACTGTGTGACCCAAACCATACTTTCTTCCTGCGTCTATGGACCCGATTTATATTTTAGTGGGCAGAGGTTAACTCCCTTAGGACGAAGGAATAAATCGCTCCATCACCCTCACGGACTCTCTGTCCGCCAATCTGAGAAATGACCGCCAAACCGGTAGTACTTTCTTAAGGATTGGCCAGAACCGCTGTCACTGTGGTTTCTGTCAATGCTTTTTTAAGTTTGATGCATGGGTCTGACAACATGATAGAGCCGTCTGTCAATTTTTTTTTTTTTTTAATTTTTAAAAAGAAAATCCTGAAGTGGGATTTTTGAAATTATAAAAAAAACGCCCCCTTCAACAGGGAGTTATCTTCCATGGCGAAGAGGGCATTAGACAGTTTTCGTTCTCCCTTACCACCAGAGTTTTACTGGCGGTGACGGGCAGTGAGAACTGACCTGTATGTCCGCCCATCTAAATTGGGTGGTCGGATACAGAGGTCAGCCTCCAACCGCCCTGACTCGGTTGGGCCATTAGAGGGGTCTAACTGTGACGAGATGGCGTAGTCCCCGCCAAGGTTACATCAAAGTCCGCCTACATTTAAATCGGGTGGGCGGACCAGTATGTTGGCAGAAAAGGTACTGGCTGTAGACACGTGGCGCAGCGCTGCATTCAAAGACCACGCACAGACCCTTTGGTGTTGCAGTCACACTCGGAACTGCGTCACCGCAGTTCCGTCCTTTATTTGTACCCTCGTGCTCCGTGCCCCTCCCGGACACGTTGAGCACGTTAACGTGATACAGAGAGCCCGTACGGCTCTCAGTCCCTCTTTACACTGGCGACAGAGTATCCTTCGCGCCAACATATAAATCGGGCCAGATGTTTCTTGATCTACAGAGTTCGGAGCATACAGTGCGATTTGTTTCACATTGGCTATTGAAACAAAATCCTCACTCTGTGTTTTTTACGTTATTTTGTGAATTTCAATTTTATATAATTTTATTTAGCACAGGGGCAGCTGAGACATATAAAGAGTTTTTATTCTAAGGGGAACATTTTAAATATGAAAAGATCAGCTTGTATATGGTCACGTCAAATTATGACCCGTACTTGAGAGTAAGATGTGCAATTTGTTTTTACATATTTGTATTGAACATATTCCCAATTTTAACATTTTAGACAAATTTAGCGAGATTGGCCTGGAGTTACATGATTTAGGCAAGCACAGGGAAAGAACTCAGGTCGGGCTGGGTGGCCTGGGGGGGAGGTCGTCCCAGGTCAACTCAGAAGGGTCTTTCTCAAAGTTCAATCATATATTTATAAAACAATTGGCGACGTGTCCTCACGCGTGCAGCGCTTTGAAGTGAAGGTCCCTGCCTGAACCCCGTCTTCTCAAGGTCAGGAACCATCTCTCTGTTAAGATTTCATTCATGTCCTTTAAATGTCTGAGGATTCGCCTTCTCGCATCACCAGCTCCAGCAGAATTTTGTTTTTTAACAATTCAATATTATGATTGATTGCATTGCTCGCCGTGCTTAGGTGGGCGGTGTGGGGTCATGTCGCCCTCTGCCGGTCAGTGCGTGAAGGTGAGCTGTCAGGGCGCCTCCAGGTCCCCAGCAGGACATCACCCAGTGCCGCCCCCTCCCGGATAGCGGTGGTGGCCAATGTCACTCCAAGGAGGGCAGCAGGTGTGGGCAGAGTCAGCTTTCAAGGGCTTTTCCAAAGCAAGAATCCGAGCCGTTTGAGCCCTGACAGTGATTTATGGCCGAGCTGCAGGGGGAGGCCTGCCTCTCCCGGGGCGCCGGGGTGCGGAGAGCCGCCTCCTGTGAGTGCAGGTAACATGAGTGCGACCGGAGCAGGTGGTCAGGGCACGGGAGAGAGGCCAGGCGAGGGGGCGCAGAAGGCGCGGAGAGGGCTAGTGAAATTGTGTTAAGGCGCTGAGAGGGAGGGACAGGTACTGAAGGGTGAGAGGAGGAAGGGGTGAGAAGAAAGAGTGAAAGGGGAGAACGGAGGATAAACAAGGGAGGGAAGTGAATGGAGAATCAGGGAGAGGGTAATGAAGATATTAAAAGTAATAACAGGGGAGAGAGAAGGGAGTGAAACGGAAAAAAGCAAAGAGAAGGAGAACACCTGGGGTGAGATAGGAAGGAAAATAAATAAATACATAAGCAATTAAAAATAAAAAATGGCTGCAAAGCATGATGTGCACCCATGAAAAGTTGGGTATGGATTACAAAGAACATTATGTTTACACTAACAGCGGCGTATGTGTACAGGGGCAGTGCATCCTTACATGGATGTGAATGGCAGAACTGTGTCACATCTACGGACTGCTGCATGTAGCTTTGACCTTGGCTAGAGTGACTGTCCTGTGCTCAGTTGAAGTCACTCATTCTTTTGCCAGCAGCAGAATGAGGTAATGGTCCATTAGTAGTCAAAATATGTCAAAGAGCAGCAGCTTCTCAGCCTCAGCTTTACTGAGAAAAGTGGCTGATGTCAGAGCAGACTTCTGGATGCAGAGTCTGAGGCACAGAGCCAGAGGCACAGAGTCTGAGGCACAGAGTCAGAGGCACAGGGCCAGAGGCACAGGGCCAGAGGCACAGAGTCAGAGGCACAGAGTCAGAGGCACAGAGTCAATCAGAGGCACAGAGTCAGAGGCACAGAGTCAATCAGAGGCACAGAGTCAGAGGCACAGAGTCAGAGGCACAGAGCCAGAGGCACAGAGTCAGAGGCACAGGGTCAGAGGCACAGAGCCAGAGGCACAGAGCCAGAGGCACAGTGTCAGAGGCACAGTGTCAGAGGCACAGAGTCAGAGGCACAGGGCCAGGCACAGAGTCTGAGGCACAGAGTCAGAGGCACAGACACAGAGGCACAGGGTCAAAGGCACAGTGTCAGAGGCACAGGGTCAGAGGCACAGAGTCAAAGGCACAGTGTCAGAGGCACAGGGTCAGAGGCACAGAGTCAAAGGCACAGTGTCAGAGGCACAGGGTCAGAGGCACAGAGTCAGAGGCACAGGGTCAGAGGCACAGAGTCAATCAGAGGCACAGAGGCACAGGGTCAGGGGCACAGGGTCAGAGGCACATAGTCTGAGGCACAGAGTCTGAGGCACAGAGTCAGAGGCACAGAGTCAGAGGCACAGAGGCACAGGGCCAGAGGGACAGAGTCAGAGGCACAGAGGAAGGCACAGAGTCTGAAGCACAGAGCCAGAGGCCCAGACCCAGAGGCACAGAGTCAGAGGCACAGAGCCAGAGGCACAGAGTCAGAGGCACAGAGTCAATCAGAGGCACAGACTCAGAGGCACAGAGTCTGAGGCACAGAGTCAGAGGCACAGGACCAGAGGCACAGAGTCAGAGGCACAGAGCCAGAGGCACAGAGCCAGAGGCACGGGGTCAGAGGCACAGGGTCAGAGGCACAGAGTCAGGCACAGAGTCTGAGGCACAGAGCCAGAGGCACAGAGCCAGAGTCTGAGGCACAGAGTCTGAGGCACAGAGTCTGAGGCACAGAGTCTGAGGCACAGAGTCAGAGGCACAGGGTCAGGCACAGAGCCAGAGGCACAGAGTCAGAGGCACAGAGCCAGAGGCACAGAGTCAGAGGCACAGAGTCAGAGGCACAGAGCCAGAGGCACAGGGTCAGGCACAGAGTCTGAGGCACAGAGCCAGAGGCACAGGGTCAGAGGCACAGAGTCAGAGGCACAGAGTCAGAGGCACAGAGTCAGAGGCACAGGGTCAGGCACAGAGCCAGAGGCACAGAGTCAGAGGCACAGAGTCTGAGGCACAGAGTCAGAGGCACAGGGTCAGGCACAGAGTCTGAGGCACAGAGCCAGAGGCACAGAGCCAGGCACAGAGCCAGAGGCACAGAGGCAGAGGCACAGAGTCAGAGGCACAGAGTCAGAGGCACAGAGTCTGAGGCACAGAGTCTGAGGCACAGAGTCAGAGGCACAGGGTCAGGCACAGAGCCAGAGGCACAGAGTCAGAGGCACAGAGTCTGAGGCACAGAGCCAGAGGCACAGGGCCAGAGGCACAGGGCCAGAGGCACAGGGTCAGAGGCACAGAGTCAGAGGCACAGAGTCAGGCACAGAGTCAGAGGCACAGAGTCAGAGGCACAGGGTCAGAGGCACAGGGTCAGAGGCACAGAGTCTGAGGCACAGAGCCAGGCACAGAGCCAGAGGCACAGGGCCAGAGGCACAGGGTCAGAGGCACAGGGTCAGAGGCACAGAGTCAGGCACAGAGTCAGAGGCACAGAGTCAGAGGCACAGAGCCAGAGGCACAGAGTCTGAGGCACAGAGTCTGAGGCACAGAATCCTATGGGATGACCTAAAACTCACCGTGGACAAGAACGCAGTGCCCGGCCCAATGGCAGAGGTCTAGCTTGGTCTAGCTTGGTCAGTAAGATTTTTTTGGGGGGAGGTTGATGGGAGGGGGCTTTGAGCTTCAGATTTTCTAAGCACGCCGGCATATAATGTAAAAATACAATGTAGATTATATGAGGGTAGGGCGCATGAGAGAGGCTGGAGGGGCAGTGACGAGGGAGAAGAATGCTGATTGGTAGGGGGAACTAAGGCTCATATTTATACTTTATTAGCGCCGCATTTGCATCATTTTTTGGCGCAAAAGCGGCGCAAACTTACAAAATGCAATTGTATTTAGTAAGTTTGCGCCGCTTTTGCATAAAAAAAGCAGCACAAATGCGGCGCTAAAAAAGTATAAATATGGGCCTAAAATTGAGGGAAACCAGAGTATTTTGTAAACTTACCAACATTTTTGAAAACTTTAAAATGGAAAAAGTGAGAGCGTGTGTGTTTGTCTGCGTGTAAGGAAAAGTTTCTGGTGAAATGCGACAGAGACCTCACCATACCCGACTGAAAGCACTTGTACCCAACTACTTACCAGGAAATACATTTATTAAGATGTGAGGGGTGGAACACGCCACACACCCACCCTGAAGCTATGCCCCTGCCTAATGGTTCTGAACCTATTAGCAGCAGTTGACGCTGTCGATCACCACACGCTACAGCGATGTCTCCATCACCTGGGAATATGTGGAAAAACTCTAACATGGGCTGCATCTTACATCACAGACAGAAAAAGGATAATATACATATCACCTTTCAAATTAGCCCCTTACCCCCACACTGTGGTGTTGTTCCTGAGTCCACCATATCACCTCTACCATTCAACATCCAGTTAATCCTCCTACCAGATCTGAGAAGGCCGTTCGACCTCACCTGTTTCATCTTTGTAGGTGACACGCAACTCATACTAAAAATGAACAGGCGCAGTAGACCTCTACAAGTCACAAGCTGACCACCGCATCAGAACTTTAAATGCATTGATGAGGAGTAACCACCTAAAGCTCAACGTTGCAAAGGCAAAGGTCATGGCTCATGGACAAAGGCACCAACACCAGCCTGCCACCATATGGCTCAACTAACTCAAAGCCCCTACAACAATGTCAGGAGAAGTCAGAAATCCTGGATTCAGACCTATCCTTGATACCACATCAGTAATGCCACAAAGAGCGGCTTTTACGCAGTGCATCACATCTTTCCATACCTTGGATACCAACAAAGTTGCAATCTGTCTTTATACTTGTAATCTCCAAGCTTGACTATGCCAAAAGCCTGTCCCTCAGTGCCCGAATTGCATCATATGCAAAATACAACGAATGCAAAACGCTGTTGTGAGACTCCTCCTCCGCCTCACCCCCAGAGAATGCGTGACAGAAGTCCTGAAAGCATTCCGCGGGCTCTCTGTAATTAGATGTGGAATGTTCAAAGCGCTTTGCATCATTCACTGAGCCTCCCAAGCAAAAGAACTACAAATTAAGTTCAAGCCATGTATAAAAAATAGGGCCCTTTGCTCCACGTTTGCAACCTGATCGTCATACTGCCTTGCTAAAAGGAATCCATAGGAAGCTGCTCTCTCAGTACAAACCACCAAGCTCTGGAATTCACCACCAGCCAAGATTTGAAGTTTGCGGGAGGATTTATAGTTAAGTGAAAACACTGCTGTTCGTAAGTTAGGTATCACAACCCATAACTCTGACACAAATCCCGGATGAATATTTGCTCTATCAAGTACAATACACAGTCCACAAATATGAAACAACCTGAAAAGCACACACTCCTCATGTGCACAAACATTTTAGCACATTGCTATGCCCAGGTGAATAATAAAGGTCTGACTTGTCTAGCTTGGATAGTATATAATAAAGTAAATTCATACACAAGCCTCCTGGCCCTTACTAATGCTATATGTGGTCAATGGTAGTTCAAACAGGCTGCATATTAATTCCTTTATACTGCTTGTTCCTCTTAAATTAAATAGGATCATCCCTACAGATCTCCTGACCATCTTTCCTTCAGCCCATGCCTGCTCAGGACCATAAACAAAATATCTCAGAATGAACAACCTTTTGTGGCAACCAACTTAGTGAACTGCGATTGTAAGAAATATCATAAAGGGACCTGCAGGGATCATCAAAGCTCCCTGCTTACTAAAAACCATAAACTGCGTGAATCTCTAGCTCTCATTTTCACTTCTCACACTAGGAAGTTCTGTGTCCCAGGACACAATAAACGTACCATCCCTACCAGGTGTGCCATGCTACCTATGTGGGCAAGTGCTTGAGCGGCCCACACAGGGGTAATGAGCAGTATACAGATGTTACAGTCAAATAAGGTCCCTCGAGGCCAGGGGTTCATTTGTGTTTATATGGGCTGTCAGTTTAAGCTGGATTGCTCCCATTGGAGCAAGACCAAGACTGATCTGCATGGGCGCATCACATTTAGTAAAAAAAGGATGGGCTGGAATGTGGCTCCAAATGATTGCCAGTAGTTGAGATTAAAGCATTCCACCAATCATATGCTTGACTTTCTCTTTGGCATGAGACAGGCCTTAGTAAGAAAAATCCTCACTTGGGGTCCCATTAGAAGGCCATAAATTCTGACTGGAGGTACGGGGCGTGGGATTTACAGATATAGTTTGCAGGAACCCTGGGTGACATGGAATAAGACAAGATGGTACCCCCATGGATATGGTTTCTCCTGACTCGTAATCTGGCCCTATATGTTGATGCCAAATATAACTTTCCTGGACCATCACTCACTTGCAACCCTGAGCAGCTCTTTGAGATAAACTCTCCCTAAAGGCAAGTAAAAAATGGCCACAGGACACAAGGATATCTATCTGTACCACTGCAGCCTCTGACGGGCGGCGTAGCATTTCACCTAATTCGTGTGTGGGGTTGAATAGGAGTGTGGATGTGACAGTGACTATGAGTGGCATGAGAATATCTTCACCTTGGATAAGACTCACCCTCGTCCCATTGAGGACCTTCCATTCCTAGATGCCTACTGTCACTTTCCCATTACCCTGGGATTATTCACTGGTGTTCCTCTAGGGCTACAGTCTCACCCATAGATTCAGCCACAGTGTGCATAGCTACCTAGTGTACCAATGAGACATTCTCCGAGCCTTGCTTTAAAGGTCTATAGAGGCTGAGCGGACCCCACCATTGAAGAAACACCTGCTAGACTACAAGTCTATCTGCAAGATGTCTTTGACTGTCCTGGAATACTCAATGGTATTCAGGAGACAGTGAATAGTGTGGACACTCGAGCATAGCCTGCACTGTCGCTAAAGGTGAACCCGTGATGGGCTCTGGCGCTGGATGGTAGAAAGGCCGACCATTGGTTGGTGGTGGTGAAAACAATCCAGGTGCTTGTGTGCTCAGGAATGCAACGGGCATCATAGCACCAGCACTCCCATCAAGGCCACAACCATGTAGGTGTATACTTTTCATGCAGTCAATAATCACATCTGGGTTCTCAGGGTTGAAATGCCACCTTGAACCATTTTCCTAAATCTTCCCAGTGGAGTCAATTTTCAGATGTTTTGTAGTGTAGCCATTTTTAATATAGCTTCTTTCAGCCACACAGTGGTAAAGCGGCAGCATCTTGGCAGCACCCGACATGGCATGGTGTAAAGATATAAGCCACAACATTCTGGAGGCATCGCAGGAAAAAGAAAAACACAAGTCTTTATAGTTTAAAGCATTTGCAAAACCAGCAATTACAGAAAGAATCCTGTGGTTAATGAAGAAGTGCTCAAGATTTTCTAATGTGCAATAGAAACAATATTAGAAAGTTAGGCTGGAGTACACAAACCACTGGGGACCGCAAGACAAAAGGGAAACTGTAATACTAGAGCCTGCAACACGGGAGCTGCAGCCTAGGCGAGCTTCTGACTACAGTGAAGAACCTCAAACATGGTGGAGATATGTACAGGGTCGGGACCTCTTGCTGATCAAGGACAGATCTCTAGGGATTGTGACCTTGGTCTTGATGAAATTAGATCCTCCCCTATCTTCACTCTTTGGAACTTGAGGGAACACAAAGTTACTACTGTGTGGGTCTCACATCAATGGCAGATGAACATACCATCCGGTGGCCTAAGTTCTCAAAAGTACTACAGTATGCAAATGATACGTAGCTCCATGAATACCTCAGTTTACTCATGTTCCATAGTCCCAAACTTGAACTTTCACTCATCAATGTACTGTACCAGTCTGGTAAAACTTTAAAGCAAAATTGCTGCAAAGGACCTAGTGAGGACATCCCAGGGCAGTATACTGCTTAAGTAGCCGATCACCCACAAACCTTTGAGTTTGTCGATATTCACAATTTCTTCATAGACATCTTCGCCCTGTGAGTAAATGTATCCAGGGACTCGGGAGGGAAGGTTCCCGAAATTGGAGGCAGAGTAGGGGAACACGCTTCTCACTGTGGGAAAGCAGTCTCTCAGTGGGGAAACAAAATAAAGAAGGAGGAGGAATTGCACTTGGGCATCACATTTACACATGCACACAATATAAACTCACTACACTCTCGCTAATGCTTGCGTACACGAGTAATAGAAAAGAAACAAAGAATTTCAGAACTACTCCCAGGAATCTATGATTTCCCTGCAATGCCCAATGACTTCCCTGTTTATTCCAAAATGTCAAACCTTTGCCCTAAACCTTTTAGGAACCAGACTCTAGGTTCTGTTAGGAGAAAAGTCAGAGGTGGCAGAAAAAGGCAAACTAATACCGTCAGCTGGCACAGACTTGAGAGATTTGTGACTCAGTGGTAATATTTGTGTACCTGTCAGTGATGAAAATAAGAAAATGAATGAAAGTGAGAGAATGTAATAATTGTGCACCTGTCAGTGATGAGAATAAGAAAGTGAATGACAGTGAGAGAAGGCAATACCTGTGAGTGATGAAAATAAGACAGTGATTGAGAGTGAGAGAAGGTGTTAGACCTGACAGCCTTAGGGTGGTCATTCCCCAACGTTTTGCCTCCCTCCCTCCACTTTTCTGACACCGTTTTTGCTGGTATTAGGACCTTTGCGCACTTTACCACTGCTAACCAGTGTAAAGTGCTTATGTGCTCTCCCTACAAACATGGTAACATCGGTTCCTATCCAATTGGCAAAAAAGCCCCTAGTAGAATGCACCAGACGTGCCCAGGGCCAGTAAATTAAATGCTACTGGTGGGCCTCAGGCACTGGTTGTGCCACCCACATAAGTAGACCCTTAACCTTGTTTCAGGCCTGCCATTGCAAGGCCTGTGTGTGCAGTTTCACTGCCACTTCGACTTGGCATTTAAAAGTACTTGCCAAGCCTAAAGCTCTCCTTTTTCTACATATATGTCACCCCTAAGTTAGGCCCTAGGTAACCCATAGGGTAGGGTGGTATACAGACAAAAGGCAGGACATGCACATGTGTGTTTTATCTGTCCTGGTAGTGGAAAACTCCTAAATTCGTTTTCCACTACTGTGAGGCCTGCTCCTTGCATAGGATAGCATTAGGGCTATCTCCATATGCTGTTTGTGTGGTAGATTCTGATCAGAAAGGGGTAGCCAGGTCATATTTTGTATGGCCCGAATGGTAATAGAAAATCCTGCTTATTGGTGAGGTTGGATTTTATATTACTATTTTAGAAATGCCACTTTTAGAAAGTGAGAATTTCTCTGCACTTAAAATCCATCTGTGCCTTACTGCCTGTCTCTACTCCATGTCTGGGCTGGTTGACAGCTCCCTTGTGCATTTTACCCAGACAACCACAAACGTAGGACACTCAGTCACATTTGCACTAATCTGCATACTGAATGGGTCTTCCTGGGCTGGAAGGGTGGAGGGCCTGACGCTTACATTTCAAAGGCTAGTGGTCTGCCCTCACACAATGGACTGCCAAACCCCCTACTGGGACCCTGGCAGACAGACCTGTACTGAAAGGGGAACTTGTGCACTACAAAACCACTCTTTGAAGTCTCCCCCACTTCAAAGGCATGTTTGGGTATATAAACTGGGCCTTTGAGCCCACCAAATCAGACACTTATGGACTGGAACTTGCAACCTGTCAAGAGGAACTTCCTGGCTGCCCAAAGGACTCATCTGGACTGCTTTGCTGTAAAGGGCTTCTGCCCTGCTGCCTTGCTGGCCTCTGACTTTGCTGAGAAGTGCTCTCCAAGGGCTTGGATTGAGCTTGCCTCCCGTTTTTTGAAGTCTCATGGCCAAAAAGACCTAATCTCTTCAAGGAAACTACTTGTGTGCCAAAAATCAACGCACAGCCTGCCGGAAATGACGCACAGCCTGCCCTGTGACGAGAAAACCACTGCACAGCCGAATTAGAATGATGTAGCCTGACTTCCAGAGAGAAGATCGATGCAATGTCTGCGTTGCAACTGGAAATTCGACGCACAGCCGAGCCGGAACGACACAGCCCGACTTCCTGAGTGAAGAATCGACGCAGCACCTGCTGTGCGACAGAAAATTCGATGCATCACCTACTGGATTGACACAGCGCCTGTGACTTCGTCCTGCACACCCAGGATTTCCATGCATCGTCCCTGGGCGTCAAAAAGATCCCTGCATCACAGTGAGGAACCAAGTCTTTGTGCCGGAAATCGACGGAAAGCCCCTTGCAGTGTGGAAAGAAATGACGCATTATCTGTGCCGCAAGAGAAATTCTGACACACAACCTATTTTTCCATGCATCTCCTGTTCTGCGGTCTCCGTGCATGTTATTTTTTACGCGAACCAGGTACTTTCTGTTAACAAGAGACAACTGTTGATTTCTAAGATTTAAGACTCTTCTTAATCCTGCAAAAGTGATATTTCAACTTGTGCTTATTGAATCTTTATCGCTTTTTATTTAAATTTAACCAGATAAATATCTTATATTTTTCTAAACCTGTGTGGTTTATTTCTGTGGTGTTTTCACTGTGTTAATGTATGGTTTATTGCAAATACTTTTCACATTGCCTTCTAAGTTAAGCCTGACTGCTCAGTGCCAAGCTACTAGAGGGTGGGCACAGGGTAATGTGGATTGTGATTGACTTACCCTGACTAGGATTGTGGTCCCTACTTGGACAAGTTGTATACATCTGCCAACTAGAGACCCCCTTTCTAACACTGGTCATCAGCGGTGAGGATAGGACTTGTGTTTGTGCAGTGACATACAATAGCTATGTGTACTCTACCTACTCACAGTTAAATGTCAATTTGATTTGTTCTCTTTTTGCTGCAATTTGTTTCTGCTTGACGTTAATCTAATCCTGAACAACATGTCTCTGGCTGGGTCTCTATGAGGAGCTGGAGAGTTTGATCTAGCTAAGCTGGAGACATACACTGTCAACCAGCTGAAAGAGTTTTGCAAGGGGATGGGAGTACCTACCCAGGGTGCCTCCAGGAAGGAGAAGTACCAAAAGGCGCTGAGGGCCTGGTGGAGGGGTCAGAGGATGGCTCCCTAGAGGATTTGCCAGTAGCTGTGGGGGGTGACACCCCTGGATTTGCGCCCCCTGCTAAAAAAGGAAGCAGTGTCTCAAGTCACGGCCTGACTGAAGAGGAAAGGAAGGAGGAGAGAGAGTTTCAACTCCAATTGGCAAGGTTAAACATGGAGGCAGAGGAGAAGATACTGAGGGGGCCTTAGCAGAAAGGAAACTACTTCTGACTGATGAACTGAGTCTACAAGAGCTGGATCTCAAGTCTAAGCAGTCTGAGTCCAGCAGTGATGGTGGCATAATACAGACAGGACATGCTGGTGACAAAACGTGTTGTATACCCAGAGATGTGGTGCCAAGTTATGTGGTAGTAGATGACATTGACAAGTGGTTTGATGCCTATGAAGTTGTACTAAGGGCTAATGGGGTTCCTGAAGAGCAATGGGGAGCTGGCTTGTGGAAACATGTACCAGTAATTGGGAGGAACACACTTCTCACATTGGAACCAGAGGACCGTAACACATATCCGCTCATGAAAACCATTTTAAGTGCCAAGTTTGGACTGACACCTGAAAAGTATCGCCAAAAATTCAGGGGCAGTATCAAACTTTCCACACAAACTTGGGTAGACTTTTATGATTTCTCTAGCAAGGCACTGAATGTATGGGTGTGGGGCAGCAAAGTAAATGATTATTTGGGGTTATATAATTTGATCTTGAGAGAGCATATGCTTAGTGTTTGCTTTACAGAGTTGCGCCAGCACTTGATTAATAGCAAGCTGACTGATCCCAGGAAGCTTGCTGAGGAGGCAGACCTCTGGGCTAGTACCAGAGTGTCCAAAAAGGTATCTGGGGGGACATCACAAAGGTGGTCAGGGTTCCCGCCAGAAGAAAGAGGGGGGAGAAAAGCATAAAAATAAGGAGTTCTCAAAAGCCCCCCAAAATAATTCCCAAGGGAGTAGTGGTAACCAGTCTGAGTCTGATTCTAAAAAACTTTTTTGTTGACCATAAGACAGGGAGGTTTGCACCCTAATGTGCAGAGTGCTCCAAATATGGTCACTCTAAGGGCGACTCCAAGTGTCCCAAGAGGAAACAGCGCCACACTGGAGGGCAGACACCTGGGTTGGCTAGTGTAGCGCTTGGGGAGGAGGTAGTCCCAGTTAGCTTTGGGGAACAGATAGAGGTGACCTCAGTGCCCCTGGGAGATGAGGAAATGGTGCCAAAAGCCCACACGCCTGCCAATACTTCCAAGTATAGGCAGTGTGTCACCATTAATGGGCAATTGGGAGAGGCTATTCGTGACACAGGAGCCAGTATGACTACTGTCAGGGGTCAGCTGGTGTCAGCAGAGCAGGTCATCCCTAATACATTCCACGGGTCATAGTCACTGACAATCATAAGAGCCACCTACCAGTAGCTCTGGTTCTCTTTGAGTGGAGGGTGGGTCTCTGGTACTCTGAAAGTAGCTGTGAGTCTTGTCATGCCTGTAGATTGTCTGTTAGGCAATGACCTTGAGCACACTGCCTGGAAGGAGGGAGCGCTAAGGTCTTACTTGGAGATTTTAGGCTTGCCTGAGTGGGTCTGCATGACCACAAGGTCCATGGCTGCCTGGGAAAGGAGTCAAGGGTGTCTGGAGCCTTGAACAATGGCCCGGACAGCTGCCAAGGAGAGGGGCAAGGGGCGTGGGAAACTGGTCCCAGAAGTTCCCATGGTGGTTGACCATGAGGAGGAAGCCCCTGAGCCAACTGGGGAGGACATTGCTGCCCTGGGTTGCTGGCTGGCAAGTTGAGGGTGGGCCAACCAAGGAGGAATTCTGTAAGGTGAAGAAAGAATGCCTCACTCTTGAGGGTTTGAGGCAACAGGCCTCAGCGCAAGCAGCAGGTGAAGCCTCTGGCAATCACCATATCTACTGGGAGAATGATCTCCTCTACAGTGAGCACAAGGTGGCGGAGGTTGGGGCAGCACGTGTGCTGGTAGTCCCTCAGTGTTACTGGGTCTGGCTCACGACTCCCCCGGCGGGATATTTGGGACAAGACAAGATCTTCATCAGGCTTGTCACCCACTTTTATTGGCCCCGAATGCGTCTGGCCTCAGATGCATTCTGTAGGTCCTGCCCAACCTGCCAGGCTAGTGGGAAGACAGGGAAAAGGCTCACAGCCCCCTGATCCCGCTCCCTGTCGTTGGCACCCCCTTTGAATGGGTAGGCATCAACGTCATTGGTCCCTTGAACCCAAAGACTGCCTTAGGCAACAGGTTTATCCTGGTTTTGGTGGACCATGCCACCCGCTACCCAGAGGCAATCCCTCTGAGGACAGTGACTGCACCGGTGCTGACTAGAGCTCTGATGGGGAATTTACCCGTGTTGGATTCCCCAAGGAGGTTGTGTCTGACAGTCGCACAAACTTCATGTCTGCATACATGAAGTCCATGTGGGATGCGTGTGGGGTGATCTACCGGTTCACCACCTCCTACCATTCTCATTCCAATGTTCTTGTGGAGAGATTCAACAAGACCTTGAAAGGCATGATCACAGGTCTCCTTGAGGCCATGAGGCATAAGTGGGACATCCTCTTGCCATGCCTTCTCTTTGCTTATGGAAAGGTACCCCAGAAGGGGGTGTGGTTCATCCCCTTTGAACTTCTCTATGGGTACCCTGTCAGGGGACCCCTAAGCATAGTGAAAGAGGGGTGGGAGAAAGCTCCCAGGAACCACCCCCTAGGATGTGCTCAGTTACATGCTGGCCCTCCGTAACCAGATGCAGCACTTCTGGAAGAAGGCCAAGAGCAACCTCGAGGCCAGTCAAGAGGTTATGAAGCAATGGTATGACCAGAAGGACACCCTTGTGGAGTTTCAACCTGGCGACAAAGTTTGGGTGATGGAGCCAATAGAGCCTAGAACTCTCCAGGACCGCTGGACAGGCCCATTTGAAATCAAGGAGCGTAAGGGGGAGGCCACTCACTCAGTGGACCTCAAGTCCCCTAGAAACCCCCTAAGGGTGCTCCATCAGAACCGACTATTGCCTCATTTTGAGAGGTCTGAGGTCAGCATGCTTCTGGAGACAGATGAGGGTATGGAAGAGGAGAGCGAACCTCTCCCCGATATCCTCTCTGCCAAGGAAGGTGATGGGTCAGTGGAGGGTGTCAATCTCTCTGACTCCCTGACCCTGGAGCAGAGAGGGGACTGCTACCAGTTACTGGTACAGTACTCCTCCCTGTTTTCCCTCATCCCTGGACTCACACACTTGTGTGTCCATGATTTTGACATGAGAGACAGTCCCCCTGTAAAGAACAAAATGTTCAGGTTGTCAGACAGGGTGAAGGCCATCATCAAGGAGGAGGTTGCCAAGATGCTGGAGCTGGGGGTGATTGAGAAGTCCAGCAGTCCCTGGTCCATCCCTGTGGTGCTGGTTCCCAAGGCTGCAGCTCCCCGTGCCAAGCCAGAGCTTAGGTTCTGTGTGGACTACTAGGGTCTCAATTCTGTCACAAAGACAGACTCTCACCCCATCCCCCGAGCTGATGAGTTCGTCGACAGGCTAGGTGGTGCCAAAATCCCCAGTACCTTTGATCTCACATCAGGGTACTGGCAGATCGCCTTGACTGAGGGGGCTAAAGAGAGATCTGCTTTTTCTACTCCTGAGGGACATTACCAGTTCATAGTAATGACCTTTGGACTGAAAAATGCCCCCGTTACCTTCCAGCGGTTGGTTAACGGGGTCCAAGCTGGCAAGGATGCGTTCTGCGCAGCCTACCTCCTAGACAAATTTGCCGTCTTCAATTCCAGCTGGGAGGAACACCTGCTCCACCTCAAGGAGGTGCTTCAGGCTCTGCAACAGGCAGGCCTGACCATCAAGGCCAGTAAGTACCAGATTGGGCAGAGTTCTGTGGTGTACTTGGGACACCTAGTAGGTGGTGGCAAGGTGCAGCCCCTCCAGGCCACGATTGAGACAATCCTGGTCTGGCAACCACCTAGAACCCAAACTGAGGTGAGAGCATTCCTGGGTCTCACCAGGTACTACCGCATATTTGTTAAGGGCTAAGGCACCATAGTGGCCCCCTTAACAGAAATCACAGCTAAGAAACAACCTAGGTTGGTGAATTGGACAGAGGCTTGGCAAAAAGCCTTTCATATCCTCAAGGAAGCCATGTTCACGGCACTAGTACTCAGGGCCCCTGACTACTCCAAGGAGTTCATTGTGCAGACATGCTTCAGAGCATAGCATAGGAGCGATTCTAACACAGCTGTATGAGGAGGGCCTAGACCAACCAGTAGTCTTTATTAGCAGAAGACTATTACCACAGAAACAGAGATGGAGTGCCATAGAGAGAGAAGCATTTGCTGTGGTCTGGGCACTGAAGAAGCTGAGACCCTCCAGGCTGGGACTTACTTCTGGGTTCAAACAGACCAAAGGCCCCTCAGATGGCTCATGCAGATGAGGGGTGAAAATCCTAAATTCTTGAGGTGGTCCATTTCCCTACAGGGGATGGACTTTTCGGTGGAGCTTCGCCCGGAGACTGACCACGCCAATACTATGGTCTCTCCAGATACTTCCACCTTAGTGATAAGAGCTCCCAAGGGGTTGGGTAGCTCTCCCCACTTTCAGCTGGGGAGGACACATGTTAGACCTGACAGCCTTAGGGTGGTCATCCCCCAGCTTTTTGCCTGCCTCCCTCCACTTTTCTGTCACTGTTTTTGCTGGTTGTAGGACTCTGTGCACTTTACCACTGCTAATCAGTGTAAAGTGCATATGCTTTCTCCCTACAAACATGGTGACATTGGTTCCTACCCAATTGGAATATTTGATTTGCTTGCAAGTCCCTAGTAAAGTGCACTACATGTGCCCAGGGCCTGTAAATTAAATGCTACTAGTGGGCCTGCAGCACTGGTTGTGCCACCCTCAAAAGTAGCCCCTTAACCATGTCTCAGGCCTTCCATTGCACTGCCTGTGTGTTCAGTTTCACTGCCACTTTGACTTGGCATTTAAAAGTACTTGCCAAGCCTTAAACTCCCCTTTTTCTACATATAAGTCACCCCTAAGGTAGGCCCTAGGTAACCCATGGGGCAGGGTGCTATGTAGAAAAAAGGCAGGACATGTAAATGTGTGTTTTATATGTCCTAGAAGTGGAAAACTCCTAAAATCGTTTTTAACTACTGCGAGGCCTGCTCCTTTCATAGGATAACATTAGGGCTACCCTCATATCCTGTTTGAGTGGTAGATTCTGATCAGAAAGGGGTAACCAGGTCATATTTAGTATGGCCCGAATGGTAATAGAAAATCCTGCTTATTGGTGAGGTTGGATTTTATATTAGTATTTTATAATGCCACTTTTAGAAAGTGAGCATTTCTCTGCACATAAAATCCATCTGTGCCTTACAGCCTGTCTCCAATCTACGTCTGGGCTGGGTTGATTGACAGCTCCCTTGTGCACTTCACCCAGAAAACCACAAACACAGGACACTCAGTAACACCTGCACTCATTTGCATGCTGAATAGGTCTTCATGGGCTGGAAGGGTGGAGGGACTGACACTTACATTTCAAAGGCTAGTGGCCTGCCCTCACACAATGGACTGCCAAACCCCCTACTGGGACCCTGGCAGACAGACCTGTCCTGAAAGAGGAACTTGTGCACTTCAAAACCACTCTTTGAAGTCCCCCCCCACTTCAAAAGGTATTTTGGGTATATAAACTGGGTCTCTGACCCCACCAGCTTCAGACACTTCTGTACCGGAACCTGCAACTTGTCAAGAGGAACTGCCTGGCTGCCCAATGGACTCATCTGAACTACTTTGTTGTAAAGGACTGCTGCTCTGCTGTTGCCCTGCTGCCTTGCTGGCCTCTGACTTTTCTAAGAAGTGCTCTCCAAGGGCTTGGATTGAGCTTGCCTCCTGTTTTCTGACGTCTCAGGGCCAAAAAGACTTCATCTCTTCAAGGAAACGCCTTGTGTGCTGAAAATCGTAGCACAGCCTGCCGGAAATTACGCACAGCCTGCTGGAAACGACGCACAGCCTGCCCTGTGACGAGAAAACGACACAGGAACGAAGCAGCGTGACTTCCCGAGAGAAGATTGACACAGCGCATGCATTGCGACTGGAAACTTGATATACAGCCCTACCAGAGCGACGCACACCTGAGCCGGAACAATGCAGCCCGACTTCCTGAGTGAAGAATCGATGCAGCACTAACTGTGCAACAGAAAATTAAATGCATCACCAACCGGATCGATGCAATTCCTGTGACTTCGTCCCGCACACCTAGGATTTCCATGCATCGCAAAGCCTTCGCGTCGGAAATCGACGCAAAGCCCCTTGCAGCATAGAAAGAAACAGCATATCATCTCTGCGGTGCCGGAACTTCCAACGCACATCCTATTTTTCCATGCATCTCCTCCTCTGCGGTCTCCGTGCCTGTTATTTTTTTACGCAAACCAGCGTTTGTGCTAACATGAGACAACTGTTGATTTCTAAGATTTAAGACTCTTCTTAATCCTGCAAAAGTGATATTTCAACTTGTGCTTATTGAATCTTTATCGCTTTTTACCTTAATTTAACCAGATAAATATGTCATATTTTTCTAAACCTGTGTGGTTTATTTCTGTGGTGTTTTCACTGAGTTACTGTATGGTTTATTGCACAAATACTTTAAACATTGCCTTCTAAGTTACGCCTGACTGCTCAGTGCCAAGCTACCAGAGGGTGGGCACAGGATAATTTGGATTGTGTGTGTCTTACCCTGAATAGGATTGTGGTCCCTACTTGGGGTGTATACCTCCGCCAACTAGAGACCCCATTTCTAACAGAAGGTAATACCTGTGCACCTGTGAGGGAGGAAAATAAGAGAGTGAATGAGAGTGAGAGAAGGTAATACCTGTGCACCTGTGAGGAAGGAAAATAAGAGAGTGAATGAGAGTGAGAGAAGGTAATACATGTGCACCTGTGAGTGATGAAAATAATAAAGTGAATGCGAGTGAGAGAAGGTAATACCTGTGGACCTGACAGTGATGAAAATAAGAGAGTGAATGAGAGTGAGAGAAGGTGATACCTGTGGACCTGACAGTGATGAAAATAAGAGAGTGAATAAGAGAGAGAAAGGACGGAGGGATATAAAGAGCAGGGTAAAGGAAGAGTGAGACAGCAGGACAAAGGAAGAGGGACATATCTCAGGGAAGAGCCCAAGAGTGGCTGGCAGCTAGTGACAGGAAACAAGCAAGCGAGGGGAGTAAATAGCTGTAGAATGTTATCTCCTGTCAGCCTTTACATCTAGTGATGAAACCTAACCTGTAACACTGAGGAGCAGAAGCCCCGCAATGATTGCATTATCCCGGGGCCCATATTTATGGGCCCCGTCAGAAAGCACAATTGAACTGAATTGAATTCGAGGGCAGCGGGAAGGGAGAAAATGGAACCGAAAAGCGGCAACGGGAAAGCAGGTGGGGGCGTGGGGGGCAGATGAAAGAAAGTGCGATACAGGAACACGCCTTGTCTTGATCTTGGGGTGACAGTGCTTACAGTTTAGCAAAATGTTACAAATTTGACATGTTCTTTTCAAATATTTTTTGCTTTTTCCTCATAGAAATTAGTTAGGAAAGGTCTAATGGCTTTATTTGTTTG
Source organism: Pleurodeles waltl (assembly GCF_031143425.1). Taxonomy (NCBI): domain Eukaryota; kingdom Metazoa; phylum Chordata; class Amphibia; order Caudata; family Salamandridae; genus Pleurodeles; species Pleurodeles waltl. The sequence continues at coordinate 53,424,574 of NC_090438.1, forward strand.
CTAGACCTCTGCAGAGGGGCAAGGTGATTAGAAATGTGCACAATTTGTGATGTCACAGGAAGTGACGTTGCAACTCCTTTGTCACAATATCATTGGGTACCACAGAAAGACCTATCGCAGAAAGTGATGAAAAATGCAGAACATTACGTAAAATTAATGAATAAACAAGACGACTTCACTACGTAAAGAGAGACATTACCTAAAATGTGACTTAATAACTGCACTTATGCATATTATGACCCATATTTATACTTTTTTAATGCCGCATTTGCGCCACTTTTTGATGCAAAAATGCGCAAACCTACAAAATACAATTGCATTTTGCAAGTTTGCGCCGCTTTTGCGTCAAAAAATGACGCAAATGCAGTACAAAAAAAGTATAAATATGGGCCTATATGCGGCAAAAAACATAATTTGAACAGGCAAAAATCTTCACCAGCCGATATACTTGGTACTGGCAGCAGAAACTAATAGCAGCATTGGCTCAAGGCAGTGAAAAATAGCACTGTAGCACATGACCCATCATGATAACAATGTCTATTCCTCCAATAACGAGCAGTGTTACCCGCACAGAAGAGGAGCACACTGAATAGCAGAAGACAGTGTGAGCAGCACTGGCCTCAGGTCACACACAGCATTGTCCACAGTGAGTGAAGAGTAGCACTGGCGCCGGCCATGTAAACAGCATTCTCCACAGTGAGTATAGAGCGTCACTGGCCCCATGCCATGTAAACATCATTGTCTGCAGTGAGTAAAGAGCAGCACTGGCCCCAGGCCATGAAAACAGCATTGTCCGCAGTGAGTAAAGAGTAGCACTGGCCCGGGCCATGTAAACAGCATTGTCCGAAGTAAGTGAAGAGTAGCACTGACCCCAGGCCATACAAACATCATTGTCCGCAGTGAGTACAGAGCGGCACTGGCCCCAGGCCATGTAAACAGCATTGTCTGCAGTGAGTGAAGAGCAGCACTGGCCCCAGGCAATACAAACAGCATTTTCCACAGTGAGTAAAGAGCAGCACTAGCCACATCCATGTAAACATCATTGTCCGCAGTGAGTGTAGAGCGGCACTGGCCCCAGGCAATACAAACAGCATTGTCCACAGTGAGTAAAGAGCAGCACTAGCCCCAGACCATACAAACAGCATTGTCCGCAGTGAGTAAAGAGCAGCACTGGCCCAGGCTATATGAACAGCATTGTCCGCAGTGAGTGAACAGCGGCACTGGCCCCAGGCCATGTAAACAGCATTGTCGCAATGAGTAAAGAGCGGCACTGGCCCCGGGCTATATGAACAGCATTGTCCACAGTGAGTGAAGAGCAGCATTGGCCCCAGGCCATGTAAACAGCATTGTCTGCAGTGAGTGAAGAGCAGCATTGGCCCCGGCCGTACAAACAGCATTGTCTGTAGTGAGTAAAGAGCAGCACTGGCCCCGGGCCATACAAACAGCATTGTCCGTAGTGAGTAAACCGCAGAACTGGCCCCGGGCCATACAAACAGCATTGTCTGTAGTGAGTAAATAGCAGCACTAGCCCCGGGCCATGTAAACAGCATTGTCCGCACTGAGTAAAGAGCAGCACTGACCCCAGGCCATACAAACAGCTTTGTCCGTAGTGAATAAAGAGCAGCACTTGCTCCGGGCTATATTAACAGCAATGTCCGCAGTGAGCTAAGAGCAGCACTGGCCCCAGGCCATGTAAACAGCATTCCCCGCAGTGACTGAAGAGCAACACTGGCCCCAGGACATAAAAACAGCATTGTCCGCAGTAAGTAAAGAGCAGCACTTACCCCAGGCTATACAAACAGCATTGTCCGCAGTGAGTAAAGAGCAGCACTGATCCCGGTTCATATAAACAGCATTGTTCGCAGTGAGTAAAGAGCAGCACCAGGCCATGTAAAAATCATTGTCCGCAGTGAGTAAAGAGCAGCACTGGCCCCAGGCCATACAGACAGCATTGTCCGCAGTGAGTTAAGAGCAGCACTGGCCCCAGGCCATACAAACAGCATTGGCCGCAGTGAGTAAAGAGCAGCACTGACCCCGGGCCATGTAAACATCATTGTTCGCAGTGAGTAAAGAGCAGCACTGGCCCCCGGCTATGTAAACATCATTGCCCGCAGTGAGTAAAGAGCAGCACTGGCTCCAGGCCATGTAAACAGCATTGTGTGCAGTGAGTTAAGAGCAGCAGTGGCCCTGGGCCATATAAACAGCATTGTCCACAGTGAGTAAAGAGCAGCACTGGCCCCAGGCCATGTAAACAGCATTGTACTCAGTGAGTGAAGAGCAACACTGGCCCCAGGACATATAAACAGCATTGTCCACAGTGAGTAAAGAGCAGAACTGGCCCCATGCCATGTAAACATCATTGTCTGCAGTTAGTAAAGAGCAGCACTGGCCCCAGGCCATGAAAACAGCATTGTCCGCAGTGAGTAAAGAGTAGCACTGGCCCGGGCCATGTAAACAGCATTGTCCGAAGTAAGTGAAGAGTAGCACTGACCCCAGGCCATACAAACATCATTGTCCGCAGTGAGTACAGAGCGGCACTGGCCCCAGGCCATGTAAACAGCATTGTCTGCAGTGAGTGAAGAGCAGCACTGGCCCCAGGCAATACAAACAGCATTGTCCACAGTGAGTAAAGAGCAGCACTAGCCACATCCATGTAAACATCATTGTCCGCAGTTAGTGTAGAGCGGCACTGGCCCCAGGCAATACAAACAGCATTGTCCACAGTGAGTAAAGAGCAGCATTAGCCCCAGACCATACAAACAGCATTGTCCGCAGTGAGTAAAGAGCAGCACTGGCCCAGGCTATATGAACAGCATTGTCCGCAGTGAGTGAACAGCGGCACTGGCCCCAGGCCATGTAAACAGCATTGTCGCAATGAGTAAAGAGCGGCACTGGCCCCAGGCTATATGAACAGCATTGTCCACAGTGAGTGAAGAGCAGCATTGGCCCCAGGCCATGTAAACAGCATTGTCTGCAGTGAGTGAAGAGTAGCATTGGCCCCACCCGTACAAACACCATTGTCTGTAGTGAGTAAAGAGCAGCACTGGCCCCGGGCCATACAAACAGCATTGTCCGTAGTGAGTAAACCGCAGCACTGGCCCCGGGCCATACAAACTGCATTGTCTGTAGTGAGTAAATAGCAGCACTAGCCCAGGGCCATGTAAACAGCATTGTCCGCACTGAGTAAAGAGCAGCACTGACCCCAGGCCATACAAACAGCTTTGTCCGTAGTGAATAAAGAGCAGCACTTGCTCCGGGCTATATAAACAGCAATGTCCGCAGTGAGCTAAGAGCAGCACTGGCCCCAGGCCATGTAAACAGCATTGCCCGCAGTGACTGAAGAGCAACACTGGCCCCAGGACATAAAAACAGCATTGTCCGCAGTAAGTAAAGAGCAGCACTTACCCCAGGCTATACAAACAGCATTGTCCGCAGTGAGTAAAGAGCAGCACTGATCCCGGTTCATATAAACAGCATTGTTCGCAGTGAGTAAAGAGCAGCACCAGGCCATGTAAAAATCATTGTCCGTAGTGAGTAAAGAGCAGCACTGGCCCCAGGCCATACAAACAGCATTGTCCGCAGTGAGTTAAGAGCAGCACTGGCCCCAGGCCATACAAACAGCATTGGCCGCAGTGAGTAAAGAGCAGCACTGGCCCCGGGCCATGTAAACATCATTGTTCGCAGTGAGTAAAGAGCAGCACTGGCCCCCGGCTATGTAAACATCATTGCCCGCAGTGAGTAAAGAGCAGCACTGGCCCCAGGCCATGTAAACAGCATTGTGTGCAGTGAGTTAAGAGCAGCACTGGCCCCGGGCCTTATAAACAGCATTGTCCACAGTGAGTAAAGAGCAGCACTGGCCCCAGGCCATGTAAACAGCATTGTACTCAGTGAGTGAAGAGCAACACTGGCCCCAGGACATATAAACAGCATTGTCCACAGTGAGTAAAGAGCAGAACTGGCCCCATGCCATGTAAACATCATTGTCTGCAGTGAGTAAAGAGCAGCACTGGCCCCAGGCCATGAAAACAGCATTGTCCGCAGTGAGTAAAGAGTAGCACTGGCCCGGGCCATGTAAACAGCATTGTCCGAAGTAAGTGAAGAGTAGCACTGACCCCAGGCCATACAAACATCATTGTCCGCAGTGAGTACAGAGCGGCACTGGCCCCAGGCCATGTAAACAGCATTGTCTGCAGTGAGTGAAGAGCAGCACTGGCCCCAGGCAATACAAACAGCGTTGTTCACAGTGAGTAAAGAGCAGCACTAGCCCCAGACCATATAAACAGCATTGTCCGCAGTGAGTAAAGAGCAGCACTGGCCCAGGCTATATGAACAGCATTGTCCGCAGTGAGTGAACAGCGGCACTGGCCCCAGGCCATGTAAACAGCATTGTCGCAATGAGTAAAGAGCGGCACTGGCCCCGGGCTATATGAACAGCATTGTCCACAGTGAGTGAAGAGCAGCATTGGCCCCAGGCCATGTAAACAGCATTGTCTGCAGTGAGTGAAGAGTAGCATTGGCCCCGGCCGTACAAACAGCATTGTCTGTAGTGAGTAAAGAGCAGCACTGGCCCCGGGCCATACAAACAGCATTGTCCGTAGTGAGTAAACCGCAGCACTGGCCCCGGGCCATACAAACAGCATTGTCTGTAGTGAGTAAATAGCAGCACTAGCCCCGGGCCATGTAAACAGCATTGTCCGCACTGAGTAAAGAGCAGCACTGACCCCAGGCCATACAAACAGCTTTGTCCGTAGTGAATAAAGAGCAGCACTTGCTCCGGGCTATATAAACAGCAATGTCTGCAGTGAGCTAAGAGCAGCACTGGCCCCAGGACATAAAAACAGCATTGTCCGCAGTAAGTAGAGAGCAGCACTTACCCCAGGCTATACAAACAGCATTGTCCGCAGTGAGTAAAGAGCAGCACTGATTCCGGTTCATATAAACAGCATTGTTCGCAGTGAGTAAAGAGCAGCACCAGGCCATGTAAAAATCATTATCCGCATTGAGTAAAGAGCAGCACTGGCCCCAGGCCATACACACAGCATTGTCCGCAGTGAGTTAAGAGCAGCACTGGCCAAAGGCCATACAAACAGCATTGGCCACAGTGAGTAAAGAGCAGCACTGGCCCCGGGCCATGTAAACATCATTGTTCGCAGTGAGTAAAGAGCAGCACTGGCCCCCGGCTATGTAAACATCATTGCCCGCAGTGAGTAAAGAGCAGCACTGGCCCCAGGCCATGTAAACAGCATTGTGTGCAGTGAGTTAAGAGCAGCACTGGCCCTGGGCCATATAAACAGCATTGTCCACAGTGAGTAAAGAGCAGCACTGGCCCCAGGCCATGTAAACAGCATTGTACTCAGTGAGTGAAGAGCAACACTGGCCCCAGGACATATAAACAGCATTGTCCACAGTGAGTAAAGAGCAGAACTGGCTCCAGGCCATGTAAACAACATTGTCCACAATGAGTAAAGAGCAGCACTGGCCCCGGGCTATATAAACAGCATTGTCCTCAGTGAGTGAAGAGCAGCACTGGCTCAAGGCCATGTAAAAAACATTGTCCACAGTGAGAAAAGAGCAACACTGGCCCCAGGCCATACAAACAGCATTGTCCGCAGTGAATAGAGAGTGGCACTGGCCCTCAGGCCATCAAACAGCATTTTCTGAGGTGAGTAAAGAGAAGCACTGACCACCGGCCATGTAAACAGAATTGTCTGCAATTAGTAAAGAGCAGCACTGGCCCCGGGTTATATAAACAGCATTGGACACAGTGAGTGAAGAGCAGCACTGGCCCCAGGCCAGGTAAACAGCATTGTCCGCAGTGAGTAAAGAGCAGCACTGGCCCCAGGCCATGTAAACAGCATTGTCCGCAATGAGTAAAGAGCAGCACTGGCCCCAGGCCATACAAACAGCATTGTCCGCAGTGAGTAAAGAGCAGCATTAGCCCCAGACCATGTAAACATCATTGTCCGCAGTGAGTAAAGAGCAGCACCAGCCCCATGACATGTAAAAATCATTGTCTCGAGTGAGTAAAGAGCAGCACTGGCCCCAGGCCACACAAACAGTATTGTCCGCAGTGAGTAAAGAGCAGCACTGGCCCCAGGCCATACAAACAGCATTGTCTGCAGTGAGTAAAGAGCAGCACTGGTCCCGGGCCATACAAACAGCATTGTCTGTAATGAGTAAAGAGCAGCACTGGCCCCAGGCCATGTAAACACCATTGTCTGTAATGAGTAAAGAGCAGCACTGGCCCCTGGCCATGTAAACAGCATTGCTCACAGTGAGTAAAGAGCAGCACTGACCCCAGGCCATACAAATATTGTTGTCCGTAGTGAGTAAAGAGCAGCACTAGCTCTGGGCTATATAAACAGCATTGTCTGTAGTGAGTAAAGAGCAGCACTGGCATCGGGCTATATGAACAGCATTGTCCGCAGTGAGTAAAGAGTAGCACTGGCCCCGGCCATACAAACAGCATTGTCTGTAGTGAGTAAAGAGCAGCACTGGTCCCGGGTCATACAAACAGCTTTGTCTGTAGTGTGTAAAGAGCAGCACTGGCCCCGGGCCATACAAACAGCATTGTCTGCAGTGAGTAAAGAGCAGCACTGATCCCGGGCCATACAAACAGCATTGTCTGTAGTGAGTAAAGAGCAGCACTGGCCCCGGGCCATACAAACAGCATTGTCTGTAGTGAGTAAAGAGCAGCACTGACCCCAGGCCATACAAACGTTGTCCGTAGTGAGTAAAGAGCAGCACTGGCTCCGGGCTATATAAACAGCATTGTCTGCAGTGAGCTAAGAGCAGCACTGGCCACAGGCCATGTAAACAGCATTGTCCTCAGTGAGTGAAGAGGAAAACTGGCCCTAGGACATATAAACAGCATTGTCCGCAGTTAGTAAAGAGCAGCTCTGACCCCAGGCTAAACAAACAGCATTGTCTGCAGTGAGTAAAGAGCAACTCTGATCCCGGGCCATATAAACAACATTGTTCGCAGTGAGTAAAGAGCAGCACTAGCTCTGGGCTATGTAAACAGCATTGTCTGTAGTGAGTAAAGAGCAGCACTGGCACCGGGCTATATGAACAGCATTGTCCGCAGTGAGTAAAGAGTAGCACTGGCCCCGGCCATACAAACAGCATTGTCTGTAGTGAGTAAAGAGCAGCACTGGTCCTGGGTCATACAAACAGCTTTGTCTGTAGTGTGTAAAGAGCAGCACTGGCCCCGGGCCATACAAACAGCATTGTCTGCAGTGAGTAAAGAGCAGCACTGATCCCGGGCCATACAAACAGCATTGTCTGTAGTGAGTAAAGAGCAGCACTGGCCCCAGGCCATGTAAACAGCATTGCCCGCAGCTTGTAAAGAGCAGCACTGACCCCAGGCCATACAAACAGCTTTGTCTGTAGTGAGTAAAGAGCAGCACTGGCCCCGGGCCATACAAACAGCATTGTCTTTAGTGAGTAAAGAGCAGCACTGACCCCAGGCCATACAAACGTTGTCCGTAGTGAGTAAAGAGCAGCACTGGCTCCGGGCTATATAAACAGCATTGTCTGCAGTGAGCTAAGAGCAGCACTGGCCACAGGCCATGTAAACAGCATTGTCCTCAGTGAGTGAAGAGGAAAACTGGCCCTAGGACATATAAACAGCATTGTCCGCAGTTAGTAAAGAGCAGCTCTGACCCCAGGGTAAACAAACAGCATTGTCTGCAGTGAGTAAAGAGCAACTCTGATCCCGGGCCATATAAACAACATTGTTCGCAGTGAGTAAAGAGCAGCACTAGCTCTGGGCTATATAAACAGCATTGTCTGTAGTGAGTAAAGAGCAGCACTGGCACCGGGCTATATGAACAGCATTGTCCGCAGTGAGTAAAGAGTAGCACTGGGCCCGGCCATACAAACAGCATTGTCTGTAGTGAGTAAAGAGCAGCACTGGTCCCGGGTCATACAAACAGCTTTGTCTGTAGTGTGTAAAGAGCAGCACTGGCCCCGGGCCATACAAACAGCATTGTCTGCAGTGAGTAAAGAGCAGCACTGATCCTGGGCCATACAAACAGCATTGTCTGTAGTGAGTAAAGAGCAGCACTGGCCCCAGGCCATGTAAACAGCATTGCCCGCAGCTTGTAAAGAGCAGCACTGACCCCAGGCCATACAAACAGCTTTGTCTGTAGTGAGTAAAGAGCAGCACTGGCCCCGGGCCATACAAACAGCATTGTCTGTAGTGAGTAAAGAGCAGCACTGACCCCAGGCCATACAAACGTTGTCCGTAGTGAGTAAAGAGCAGCACTGGCTCCGGGCTATATAAACAGCATTGTCTGCAGTGAGCTAAGAGCAGCACTGGCCCCAGGCCATGTAAACAGCATTGTCCTCAGTGAGTGAAGAGGAAAACTGGCCCTAGGACATATAAACAGCATTGTCCGCAGTTAGTAAAGAGCAGCTCTGACCCCAGGCTATACAAACAGCATTGTCCATAGTGAGTAAAGAGCAGCACTGGCTCCGGGCTATATAAACAGCATTGTCCGCGGTAAGGTAAGAGCAGCACTGGCCACAGGCCATGTAAACAGCATTGTCCGCAGTGAGTGAAGAGCAACACTGGGCCAAGGGCATTTAACCAGCACTGTCCGCAGTGAGTAAAGAGCAGCACAGACCCCAGGCTATACAAACAGCAATGTCTCCAGTGAGTAAAAAGCAGTACTGACCCCGGGCCATATAAACAGCATTGTTCGCAGTGAGTAAAGAGCAGCACTGGCTCCGGGCTATATAAACAGCATTGTCCGCAGTGAGTAAAGAGGAGCACTGGCCCCAGGCCTTGTAAACAGCATTGTCCACAGTGAGTGAAGGGCAACACTGGCCCCAGGACATACAAATAGCATTGTCTGCAGTGAGTAAAGAGCAGCACTGACCCCGGGACATACAAACAGCATTGTTTGCAGGGAGTAAAGAGCATCATTGGCACCATACACCATAAGCATCACTGGTCCAAGACACTATTGGTGGTTTTGGTTGCAGACAACAATGAGCATCATTGAACACAGGCTGTATGGAAATAATTGGCCCCAGGTAAAGTAAACAGCTTTGGTGAGGCTTTTTGAGCAACTTTGGCCACGATCTTAATGAGCAATATTGGCATCAGTCACTAATGATCAGGATTAGCCACAGTCGCCACATGAGCATCGGGCACCAGAGCAGTGTTGGGCACAGAGAATATGAACAATTTTGGCCCGACCCACACTGAGGAATAATGTCCAGTGAATACTCCTAAGCTTGGCACAAGCAAGGATCAACTGCTTTAGCTCAAGCCTGTATGAGAAACATTGGCCGAAGGCAGTCAGACGATATAAACCCTGTTGGCCAAAGACGCCATAAACAGCTTTGGTCCCAGGCAGAATGAAGTCATAGTATGAATAGTGTGAGTTCCAGATAGAAAGGACTGTTTTAATTACAGACTGAATGAACAGCATTGACCACAGAGAGAATATACAAAATCAACACTGTTGGCCCCAGACAACACAAGCAGCATTGGCCCGAGACAGAATGAGCACACAATATGCTAGGAGTGGGAGCAGGTAACAATGGCTTTGAAAATAATGCATCTGGTTCTGAAGTTGGTCAGAGCCATCACACTGGGGTCAATGAAGCTCCATTAGGATGGGGTCCATCAAAATAGCAATACCACAGTATCCAATGTGGAGCTTGTCAGTGGTAGCCCTTGGTGAAAATAAAGTGTATGGAAAACTGATCTTCCCATTAGAAGGATGTTTCAGTGGACAAACAGAATATCCAACTTCCAGGTCAATTTAATTGGTACTCCATTATTTATTTTATTAGCTAAAAGCAATCAAAGCTAAAAGATGGTTTTAACTAAGACAATCTCATTAAAACCAGATTGTTTAATAAAACTCCATGGTACAAACAGTTTTTATTCAATAACTACTTGTTTATTAGATCCTATTCCATTTGAGGTTTTAGCTTATTCTTAATTCCAGGATAAGCTTCAGGGTCACTTTGTCACTATATAAGTCTGTTTTTACATTTAACCTTTTCATGACTTGCGTGGTTTGTTGTTAAGAGGATGCGAAGTGATGAAACTGTTCCAAGCAAGAGCCGCCTGAGGTCAAGGATGTTCTCATGTCCTGGAATCAAGTTGACCGTCTCTCCTGGTCATTTCATATGGAGCTCCAGTCAGCATGTCTTGTTTCACAGAGTTATTTTCTCACAATTCAGGGGGTTCCAAAACTTTGGTACTAAGTGCAAGGGCTGTCCCCCCCAGACCTTTTTTCAGAATCTGTCTCCAGATGGCAGGCTCCCATTGCAGTAACCAAAGTTGGTTGGGGCGCAATGGGTATTGTGCCAGCACTTTCTGCTTCCCGTGCCATCTGGCACAAAGCTAAGACGTCAGACAGGGATGCTGTCTCAGAAAAGCCATAGCTGGGCAAAAACTTTGTCCATTTGGCTGGAAGAGAGAACAGGGATGCTGTTTCTCTTGAGTTGGAGCAGGGCAGGGATGCTGTCCTATGAGCTCCACACTAGGGCAGGGATGCTGTCCTAAGTGTTGTGAGGCAGTACAGGGTTTCTGCACTAAAGTTTCTCTGGGAGGGTTGGAGGGATGCTCCATGTTAACTAAAATGGTGCTCTTTTTGTCACCAATGTTAGTTATCCCACAGAGAGGTACTTCCACCTCAGGGAGTACAGTTTTGCCAACTGATGATTCCCTTGGAACAGGTGCCACCCCAGGAGAGGTTTCTCCCACCACAGGAATGGTATCCTGAATGGTAGGGTGGTTAGGGGATACTGTGATACCCTTTTTACCTGTTGATGGAGAGGGATCCTGAGTTTTCAGGCCTTCTCTCCTTTGCTTTTTCATTTCACTTGAAATGAGAGGGAACAATTCCTCAGGGATGCCCAGCATGGCTGCATGGGCATAAAACTCTACATCAGCCCAACCTGAGGCCTCTAGGTCATTACCTAAGAGACAGTCTACAGGTAAGCTAGGTGATACCACCACCTGCTTAGGGCCAGTAACTCCACCCCAACTAAACTGAATTATAGCTAAGGGAAGAAACTTAGTGGAGTTATGGACATCAATAATCTTATACTGTTGTCCAATGATGTGTTGTTCAGGAGGCACTAGGTTTTCAGTCACCAAAGTGAAACTGGCACCTGTGTCCCTGTAGGCCAAGGCCTCAACACCATTTATTGAAACTGTCTGCCTGTACTTATCCATTGTAAGGGGACAAGCAGCCAGTGTGGCAAGGCCAATGCCACTAGGTGTGACAGAAACTGTCTTGGGACTGATTACATCAGTTTCCACTATGGACCCATAAGTGAACCCAACTACACCCTTTGCTTGACTGTTGCCAGCAGTCCCACCACTAGTACCACTACTGCTAGGGGCACTAGAGCTTGATGTATTAGTGGTGGTAGGCTCAGGGGGTTTACCTGGACAGGACTTATCCCCTGGCCTATGGCCTCTGTTTTTACACACAAAGCACCAAGGCTTTTTAATGTGTGCAGGTTGGGAAGAAGAGGAAGAATTTGTTTTATCCCCACCCTCTGAAGAGTGTTTAAGATTTGAAGTGGGATCTTTGGTTTTACCCTTATCCCCATGCTTATCTTGAGATTTTTCACCATCTTTCTTCTTATTGCCATCTTTGTCACCCCCTGTATGAACTTTTCTGTTCACCCTTGTTCTGACCCATTTGTCTGCCTTCTTTCCCAATTCTTGGGGAGAGGTCAGATCAGAGTCTACCAGGTACTGGTGCAACAAATCAGACACACAATTATTAAGTATATGCTCTCTCAGGATTGTGTTATACAGGCTTTCATAATCAGTAACTTTACTGCCATGTAACCACCCCTCCAAGGCCTTCACTGAATGGTCAATGAAATCAACCCAGTCTTGTGAAGACTCCTTTTTGGTCTCTCTGAACTTTATCCTGTACTGTTCAGTGGTTAAGCCATAACCATCCAGGAGTGCATTCTTAAGAACTGTAAAATTATTGGCATCATTTTCTTTCACTGTAAGGAGCCTATCCCTACCTTTTCCACTAAATGATAGCCATAGGATAGCAGCCCACTGCTTTTGAGGGACATCCTGTACAGCACAGGCCCTCTCAAGTGCAGCAAACCACTTGTTAATGTCATCCCCCTCCTTGTAAGGGGGAACTATCTTATGCAGATTCCTGGAATCATGCTCTTTTGCAGGATGACTATGGGGAATACTGCTGCTGCCACCATGGGTATCTAAACCCATCTTCTGTCTTTCCCTCTCTATTTCTAAAGACTGTCTATCCAAATCCAGCTGTTGCTTCTTGAGCTTCAGTCTGGTTTGCTCCACTCTCAATCTATTGAGCTCCCTTTCTAACAATCTGTCATCAGGGTGGGTGGGAGGGACATTTCTAGATACAGAGGTATGATGGGAATGAACAGAAGGAGACCTGTCCCTTACAAGGGGCACCCTAACAGCTTGGCTACCAGCATAATGTGAGAGCACATCATCAGTATGATGTGATTCAACCTCTGTACCAACTATGCTAGACTGTCTAGTAATGGGCAGGCTGAGAAGTTTCTTTCCTGAACCTTTTCCTGGGGGAGTCCCTGGATCAGATTGAGAACCATTAGCTACTTTTTCTACAGATTGGGCACTTATGGCCTTATCCTGTACTCTAAGCATATTAATTAACAGTTCTAAGGAAGGATTCTTCCCTACACTCAAACCTCTCTCTATGCAGAGACTCCTTGCTCCTTTCCAGCTAAGGTGATCATATGCAAGTTTGGACAGTTCAACTTTTTGGCCTGTGCCAGACATTTTTAGAGAGAGTTAAAGTGATAGACAAAGAGAAAAAAGTTTTCAGAACTTTTTGGAAAGACAGAAAAAACTTTTTAAACTTTTAAGAACTTTTTGAAAGTTTAGAAGTACTTTTCAGCACTTAGAAAAGAGTGAAAAGAGGAAATGCAAAACTTTTTGGCTATGTGTATATACACTGACCTTGTTTTGTATATTTTTCTCTTATGAAAAGTACAATGACAAGAGTGGTAAGTAGTCTCAAAGCACTTATCCCACCGCTGCACAACCAATGTAGGAGGCTGGACTGGCTTGTAGTGAGTACCAAGGGGTACTTGCACCTTGCACCAGGCCCAGTTATCCCTTATTAGTGTATAGGGTGTCTAGCAGCTTAGGCTGATAGATAATGGTAGCTTAGCAGAGCAGCTTAGGCTGAACTAGGAGACGTGTGAAGCTACTACAGTACCACTTAGTGTCATATGCACAATATCATAAGAAAACACAATACACAGTTATACTAAAAATAAAGGTACTTTATTTTTATGACAATATGCCAAAGTATCTTAGAGTGTACCCTCAGTGAGAGGATAGGAAATATACACAAGATATATATACACAATAGCAAAAATATGCAGTATAGTCTTAGAAAACAGTGCAAACAATGTATAGTTACAATAGGATGCAATGGGGAAACATAGGGATAGGGGCAACACAAACCATATACTCCAAAAGTGGAATGCGAACCACGAATGGACCCCAAACCTATGTGACCTTGTAGAGGGTCGCTGGGACTATTAGAAAATAGTGAGAGTTAGCAAAATAACCCTCCCCAAGACCCTGAAAAGTGAGTGCAAAGTGCACCAAAGTTCCCCTAAGGACAAAATAGTCGTGTTAGAGGGAAAATGCAAGGAAAACACAAATCAGCAATGCAACAACGATGGATTCCTGACTGAGGGTACCTGTGGAACAAGGGGACCAAGTCCAAAAGTCACAAGCAGCTCGGAGATGGGCAGATGCCCAAGAAATGCCAGCGGTTGGTGCAAAGAAGCTCTTACTAGGCTGAAGAACTGTGAATACTGCAGGAACGACAAGGGCTAGAGACTTCCCCTTTGGAGGATGGATCCCCCACGCCTTGGAGAGTCGTGCAAAAGTGTTTTCCCGCCGGATGGACGCCAACAAGCCTTGCTACACGCAAATCGTGCGTTTGGCGTTTTTGGACGCTGCTGGGGCCCAGGAGGGACCAGAAGGTCGCAAATTGGACCTGCAGAGAGAGGGGACGTCGAGCAAGACAAAGAGCTCTCACTGAAGCAGGTAGCACCCGGAGAAGTGCCAGAAACAGGCACTACGAGGATGCGTGAAACGGTGCTCGCCGAAGTTGCACAAAGGAGTCCCACGTCGCCGGAGACCAACTTAGAAAGTCGTGCAATGCAGGTTAGAGTGCCGTGGACCCAGGCTTGGCTGTGCACGAAGGATTTCCGCCGGAAGTGCACAGGGGCCGGAGAAGCTTGCAAAGTCGCGGTTCCCAGCAATGCAGCCCAGCGAGGTGAGGCAAGAACTTACCTCCACCAAACTTGGGCTGAAGAGTCACTGGACTGTGGGAGTCACTTGGACGGTGTCGCTGGATTCGAGGGACCTCGCTCGTCGTGCTGAGAGGAGACCCAAGGGACCGGTAATGCAGCTTTTTTGGTGCCTGCGGTTGCAGGGGGAAGATTCCGTCGACCCACGGGAGATTTCTTCGGAGCTTCTGGTGCAGAGAGGAGGCAGACTACCCCCACAGCATGCACAAGCAGGAAAACAGTCGAGAAGGCGTCAGGATCAGCGTTACAGAGTTGCAGTAGTCGTCTTTGCTACTATGTTGCAGGTTTGCAGGCTTCCAGCGCGGTCAGCGGTCGATTCCTTATCAGAAGGTGAAGAGGGAGATGCAGAGGAACTCAGCTGAGCTCATGCATTCGTTATCTAAAGTTTCCCCAGAGACAGAGACCCTAAATAGCCAGAAAAGAGGGTTTGGCTACCTAGGAGAGAGGAAAGGCTACTAACACCTGAAGGAGCCTATCAGCAGGAGTCTCTGACGTCACCTGGTGGCACTGGCCACTCAGAGCAGTCCAGTGTGCCAGCAGCACTTCTGTTTCCAAGATGGCAGAGGTCTGGAGCACACTGGAGGAGCTCTGGACACCTCCCAGGGGAGGTGCAGGTCAGGGGAGTGGTCACTCCCCTTTCCTTTGTCCAGTTTCGCGCCAGAGCAGGGGCTAAGGGGTCCCTGAACCGGTGTAGACTGGCTTATGCAGAATTGGGCACATCTGTGCCCAACAAAGCATTTCCAGAGGCTGGGGGAGGCTACTCCTCCCCTGCCTTCACACCATTTTCCAAAGGGAGAGGGTGTCACACCCTCTCTCAGAGGAAGTTCTTTGTTCTGCCATCCTGGGCCAGGCCTGGCTGGACCCCAGGAGGGCAGCTGCCTGTCTGAGGGGTTGGCAGCAGCAGCAGCTGCAGAGAAACCCCAGGAAGGGCAGTCTGGCAGTACCAAGGTCTGTGCTACAGACCACTGGGATCATGGAATTGTACCAACAATGCCAGGATGGCATAGAGGGGGCAATTCCATGATCATAGACATGTTACATGGCCATATTCGGAGTTACCATGGTGAAGCTACATATAGGTAGTGACCTATATGTAGTGCACGCGTGTAATGGTGTCCCCGCACTCACAAAGTTCAGGGAATTGGCTCTGAACAATGTGGGGGCACCTTGGCTAGTGCCAGGGTGCCCTCACACTAAGTAACTTTGCACCTAACCTTTACCAGGTAAAGGTTAGACATATAGGTGACTTATAAGTTACTTAAGTGCAGTGTAAAATGGCTGTGAAATAACGTGGACGTTATTTCACTCAGGCTGCAGTGGCAGGCCTGTGTAATAATTGTCAGAGCTCCCTATGGGTGGCAAAAGAAATGCTGCAGCCCATAGGGATCTCCTGGAACCCCAATACCCTGGGTACCTCAGTACCATATACTAGGGAATTATAAGGGTGTTCCAGTAAGCCAATGTAAATTGGTAAAATTGGTCACTAGCCTGTTAGTGACAATTTGAAAGTAATGAGAGAGCATAACCACTGAGGTTCTGGTTAGCAGAGCCTCAGTGAGACAGTTAGGCACCACACAGGGAACATATACATGCACACCTATGAGCACTGGGGCCCTGTGTGACAGGGTCCCAGTGACACATACATATAGGCCACAAACTTATGAGCACTGGGGTCCTGACCAGCAGGATCCCAGTGACACATAACAAACATACTGAAAACATAGTGTTTTCACTATGAGCACTGAGGCCTGGCTATCAGGGTCCCAGTGAGACAGTGAAAACAGTGACAAAACCCTGACATACACTCACAAACAGGCCAAAAGTGGGGGTAACAAGGCTAGAAAGAGGCTACCTTCTCACACCTCTCACCCAGAGGAAATGGTTCCTGGCTCTTTCCTACACCTGAACCCTTGTCAAGCCATGTCTCCTCTGCCCTATAATTCTTGTAGTCTGAGTACTCATTGCAGGACACCACAGGTGAACCTTCCCCAAAATGTGCATAAATTACTACCCGTTCATTCACCTGTTAATCTGAATCACAATTTGTTCATATCTCCTCTGGCCTATAATTCTTAATTTCCTATACAAGTCTTACTGAACTGTCCTTGCTAGACTCCAGGCCCAGCATCAATAAGCGTGTCCTACAATGCATAGATCTGTACTCTCCCTCCCAGCACAAAGACCATCCGATAACACTAGGGCATTTAACTATGGTATGGTGTGCTGAAATGACTCCTTGATCTCCATTTACCTTCAGATGATAACTGTGAAATCAAGGAAACAAAATCAACCACAACTGAGACATTTACACCAATAACATTAACAACCAATTTCCTCTAAAGTGTAAATGATATGCAACTAATCATTCTGCCGACCTTAATAGTGCCTTCTGATATTCTACAAAGCGAAACACTTACAGCCAGCACTAGAAGCTAACTCTGGTCTCCAGGGAGGAACATGGCACCCATCCACAAAGTGCTTCAACATCTCATCAGGTTTATCAGGCACTATATAAATGTATTAATTCACAGAAATAAATTCACAGTATAAGTTCAACTGCCTATTTAGACATCATAAGGGAAATCATTCTGTGATTCGTTTAATTACTGGGACATAGTCTCCAGATCAGAAAGGCCATAGCAACTGAGAAAAGTTCTTAATCTTGGCAGAGTCATAGATAGTCGCTCATGAAGTGTTTTGGCGAAGAGTTTAATTAGGTAATCCTACTGTAATAGGCCTGTGTAGCCTAAAACTCCTTTTTGGTATTTATTGCACAATCTTATGCTATATAATGTGCCAGGCAAGGCATAGTCTGGCCTCATACTTGTTACAGCAAAACAATTTGCAGTGTTTTTTCCATTAACACGAAATTAAGTGAGCAACATTCCTTTTTTTTAAAATACCAATATCTTTGGATGAACATATCCTTCTGGTTCCAGCATCAATGACTCCCTGTGCAATCCCCACGCTGCTCTCATGCTATTACCTAGCACAAGAGCAGCACAGGGATTGACCTGAGCGGGCTGGTTTGCCGCTCGCTCAGGCACAGGGAGTCTGTGCTGTTTCTCCAACCTGGCTATCAAATACAGCTGGGTGGGAGAAACCTAACTGGGAGTGTCTGTTTGGCCAGCCTAGAACAGCCGGCCAATCAGACATGCGCATTTAAGGGCACACTCGCTCTCCCCTCCTCCCTCCCACTCCCATTTCCCGGCCCCGCCCTTCCCTGCACAGGCTGGCTCAGCCGGCAGCAGAAAAATAAAATGATAGTGGAATATTGTTTTTTTCTTCTGCTGCTAGCTCTAAGCCAGCGGAGCGACACTCCTCCGCCATTGCACAGGAGCTGCCACTGCCTTCTGTGCACAAAAACCCTAATATTAATAAACATTGATATAGTGTGCGTAAAAACCAATCACTTCTACAGCTTCCAAGCATGCAGGTGTACTAAAGTGGATCTGTATGCATAGCGTACAAACAAATAATAGCAATTAAATGTTAATTTACCTGCACTCCTCATTGATTCAGGCGAAAGTCTGCCATGTACATCATTAATGGCCATGGAAAGGCAAGAATTTTCACAATACAGAATTATCTAATAACTTTCATTCTGCATAACCTTAAATTGCTTCTAAAGCTACCTCACCTCCAGTGCTTAATTTGAGCTGGTAGTTTCCGGTGCGGGCTCCTGCACTTATTTTGGAGGGCTGGCACTTAGTTTTCTGCATCAGGTATTTACTGTGCACAAAAGACACACATGGGAAAGACGGTGGAAGAGAAAAACGAAAAAGCGTCACATAGGGAAAAAGCAGAAAGCTGCAAGAGTGAGCTGAAGGGGCAGGGGGTGGTTGTAATGGAGCCATCTCTGTTCTGCAGAGAGTCTTTCCCTGATGACCTTGAATAATTCTTAAACAGATTATTTTAATACCGTTTTTCTTTCATTTATTTTTAATGTGGGTGATGTGTGAGTCTAATATAGATATTTCATGCATCATCCATAAAAAAAAAGTTTCTTTTAGATGAATAACAAGACCTGACATATGAAAAAGGTGAGGATGTCACAGTGATTATTTGCAGTAATATTACTGAGCTGCTTTTGTGTTGCAATACTGAAAACACAGGTCACTGTCCCTGAATATTAGATGTAAACACGTTTAGATTCTGGACCAGTGAGCTGTGGACTATCAGTGACCTGGGCAAAGAGGGCGAGAAAGAGCTGAACTGGATCATAAATTCAAAGCTGTTCCAGGGGCCCCTAAAATACGTACTGCCCAGGGCCCCCAAAATCCGTAACATGACTCTGAGTGTGGGTAACTTATGACTTGTATTTCATGCAGTTCATGAATGTGGTCTTAGAAGTGAGGCTGTCAGTGGGCAGCAGGTACTTAAGACCTATGCCTGTGGGTCTGCAGCATCTTCGTCTTGCCAGGACTGCTGCTTCAAGGAGTCCAGGTAGAGTATCCTGGCTCACCTGTGATCCTGGGCAGATCCAGACACCCGTGCAGGCAATGGAGTGAAACCCCCAGCCCTCTCCTCGCCTTCTTCTCTCTGGCCTCTCTACCCTTGGGGTGAGTCAGTAGACGTGCACCCCAGCACTCCTTTAATCATACAGGAAAGATCCAGGCTGGCCCTGTGGCTACCTGGAGGTCAGGTTCACTAGCCCTTCCTGTCTGTGAGGGCAAGGAGCCATGTCACAAAAGCACATGATGTGCAGGTCTCAGAAGAGCTAAGTGTCAAAAGCCCTTTAGGGCGAATAGCTGAGTCAGCCTATTTGTGCCAGGGCCCAGGGCCTAGTGCGGCCCCTCCCTGGAGACCCCGCCCACTGCCCCAAAGGATGGGACCCCTGCACCTCCCAGGGACAAGAGCTGCCTGCTTGGAAGCGAGCGAGGAGGGGGCCAAGGGATTGCCAAGGTATAGATGTAAACTAATGTTTTATCACACTATCTCATGTCCTAGGCACACACCGCCCCCAAAAGAACTCTAAACTTAAACTCTAAAAGCAAAAAATACTGTTACTCAAATAACCAGTGGTTGAGGGAGTGAACAGAAAGAGAGGGCGTCTTCGATCTGACTGATAGGTTTGCAGTTAAACTTGTACTGGGTATTTCCCAGTTTCAAGAAGCGGGGCCCGCTTTAGCGCGGTGCGAACGGTGCAGCCGCACCTGCCTCTGATTTTGGTGGGGCGCTTTGTTTAAAAATAACTCATGGGTTTAAAAGCAAGTGAACTTCCTTGTGCATCCAGCAGATTCCAGGCAACAATGCAATATCAAGATAACTCTGGTGATTAAAGTCCCTAATGGTGAGAGATTGAAAGTTTATCTAGTGGCAGATGGTGTTTTTCAGACTAAGGGCCTGATTTAGATATTGGCAGGTGAGTTACCCCATCACAACAGTGACCGATATCCCGTCCCTGGTGCTTTAAATGGGCCAGTACTCATCATTACTGAGTATCAGCACCTTTCAATTTTCTTCTCTTGAGTACCAGAGCTTCTACCTAGACAAGGAGAGTACTAGAGCTCACATAGGCCCAGCAGACGTGCAGTTGTTAGCGTCTCCCTTGTGCTGACTAAACCACAGGTCACCTGATTTTCTTTCTTGTGACCAGCAGCAGAGGTCTACCTGTAAGCAGCAAACTGAGAGCAGTGCCTTCACATACTAGTATGATCGAGTAGTGTGTGACGTCATTAACCATAGCTTGCATTGTCATTCTGCTCATAATTCTACATCGACCTGGCTGATTACGTTGAGCTGAGGTGTGTTGCATGCACAATCCGTCTGCCCGTTCTGGTCTGTGTTTTTTTTCTCTTGCAATTTTATATAACACAAACTCGACCCAAAGGTAATGTAGTGCTTTACATGTGCACCAGTTACATTACTCAAGGACACATTCATGTTTTTTAGGCACAGGGAGAGGAGGCGATTTGCCTATAATCACAGGATGTTGAGCCGACGCCGAGACTCAAACCCAGTTCCCCAGTTCCGAAGTCGGCAGCTCTGGCTGTTACGCCACATCCTCTCCCTTGCCGCCTGTGCTTTGGCGCAGCCCGCTTGTGTGCCCCGGGTGCACCCTAGTAGCCACGGGTCTGCCTGCTGGAGCTCCGACCCCCTGACCTCTTCCCCTGCACGACTGCAAAGTCCTACTCCTTCACAGACAATACCCAGGTTGCAGCCTCACCCTCCCGGAAATCAGCCCAACGCCCACTGAAGCGGTCTTTGGATGTTATTTATTGAGAAACTGCTACCCCAATCCAGCTGTCAGATCCTGACACTGCTAGGTGGTATGACAGCAGACCTTTGGACTGCCCCACTATTTTGTGTGATTGTTCCCTCAAGTTAGAATCCTTCACAGACGTGCAACAGAAAAGACCACAAGAAGGAGGCCTTCAGGTAAGCAAGCCTAGGACTGTGTGAAGCCATCACTGGTGCAGCTGGTGAACTGACCGGCTGCACAATTGATAGCGCTGCCCATGCCACAGACTGGGCAAAACAAATCATCATATGTTTTTTGGTGCTGGCCTGTGTGGAAACATTGTGATAATTTGTATGTATCGCTATCATTGTGGGTGAGTACCTGTGTTTTTATCTGCGCATGTGTGTATTTTGCTTGCATACTACTTTGTGAATATCTGGGAGTTTGGATCTGAGTGTCTTTTGAAGCTAATCAGGGGGTATTTGTACCTTAGAGATCAAGTAGAATATTTGAATAATGCACTATTTCCATGGTTTGTCAATGTCCTGGCCATACGCTGGTCCTCAGCAGACATAAAAAATATGTGTGCACAGCAATATCTGTGCAATTATATGAATTCAACACATGTATAGACAAAATGAATACTCCACAGATGACAGAACTGTTGCTGTGTTATTGTTCACAGTTTCACACCAAGAAAACCTCAGAATAAATGCTTGCCTCCTAACCACGCCTTTAGCCCCGCCCAAACTCCGCCCGCTCCGTTAAATTTGGTGAGTCCCGTCACTTATTTTTTTTCCATTTAAAGCACTGATTGTATCCTATGGAATTTAGATTTTGGTGGACGGGATAGCTGTCACCGTTATGAAAGAGTAACTTGCCCGCCAATATCTAACCCAGGCCCTAAGCCACTTTGACCAGGTATTGCGAGAAATGGAAAAGATTCTGCATTTTTTTCGTAAATACCATGAAGATCACCCCTTGCCGCTAAATATTGTCTTGTTTTGGGCTTTTAAAGGGCCACTGGTGGGCTTTGGACAGGTGACATGCGCCATCGTGAGTGGGTTTCGGTGCATTAGGCACACATTCGGTGGTAATACCGCCTGGCCCAGCTGAGAGCTGGTATCCCCATTGCAGCCAAGACCTTTCTACCAATGTGCCTCCCCCATTGGATGCTGTCAGTGGAGGGCATGCAGGAAAGGGGGGCACCTCTCCTCAGGTGAATAATGGGGCGTGTGGCGGGAGGGCTTCTGTCAGGTTACAATAACTCACAAAGACATCAAGGTGAGTGAATTAAAAACAAGGCTATGAAAGCCCTTGACTGTACAGCATCATCAACACACATGCGTGGGAATTCTCGCCAGGCTGGCTTTCGAAAAACAATCCTAGTTGTGGAAGGGGGGGGGTGTTGCTTAATTTGGCATCTTCATAGTTATAAGGGCAGGTGAGCGGCTATTCCATGGGTTGATTCTCACTCACTCTCACACTCCTTTGCTCTCACACACTTGCTTACTCGTGTGTTCAATCACTAGCTCACTCATTCACTTGCTTACTTATTCACCTACTTTGTCAGGCATGTCCCCACTCACTTACGCATTTATTCACTCACTCACTCATCCAGTCACCTGCTCACTTACTTAATCACTTGTTCACTCCCACACTTGTACACTCACTCATACAATCATCCTCTCATTCACCCGTTCACTCACTCACTTGCTCACTCATTCACTTACTTGTGTCTTTGTTCACTTCCTCACACCCTCAGTCACTCATTTACCCATTCATTCACTCCCTTGCTCACTCCTTTGCTCAATTGTTCACTCACTCAAGTACTCACTCACTTTCTCATTCGCTCACTCATTCATATAGTCACTCACTCGCTCACTCACTCATACACTCACTAGCAGCACCTGTTCTTAAGAGCCTAACAGATGCCTGTATATTGATCAAGTATGTCAGTAAGCTGACCTATCACCTATATACCTTGGGGATCAAACTGAGGCCCTTTTTTAAGAGTAGGTGGCAACTGTAAGACATGGTTAGTGGAGAAGCCACCACTGACATTTCAACGCTGTACCGGCATACTGAATATACTCCAAGTCAGATATTCACAGAGGACGCTCAGACTAGAGGAATGCACTGAAAGTCCTTTGCCGTCAGTCAACATATGTAGCGTGGCCTTTTGTGGTCGTCTAAGGGCCTTTCAGGTTCACCTCTGCGATTCATGGCCTACCAGGATACAGCATTGCCTGCCAGTGCATACCACTCAAGAGAGAGCATTAGCTCCCTGTGCTCACCACAGTGGAGTTGAGCATTATCGCTCACTGAATACCAGTGATCAGAACATCGCCCCTCAGTGAGGACCATCAGGGAGAGAGCATTAACTCCCTGACATTATCACAGGGGAGTGAGCATCACATCTCAGTGCATATATCAAAGGTGAGAGCATCACCTCCCAGTGCATGCTACCAGGGAGAGAGCCCCAACCCTCAGTGAATACCACCCAGAAGAAAGCATCACCTCCCAGTCAGTACCACCAAGGACAGAAAGCATCACCTCCCAGTCAGTACCACCAAGGACAGAAAGCATCACCTCCCAGTCAGTACCACCAAGGACAGAAAGCATCACCTCCCAGTCTATTCCACTGGGGAGAGAGCATCACCTTCAGTGGATGCCAACTGGGAAAGAGCATCTCCTCCCAGTGTAGACAACCCAGGTGAGTGCATCACCAGCCACTGTGGACAACCCAGATAAGAGCATCACCACCCAGTACATTCCACTGGGAGGCAGCATCCCCCCTCTCCTAGTGCATGCTAGGTTAAAGAGTATCACCTGTGAGTTTGAATCACCTGGTGTGAGAAAGCAAACTACTAGTTGGGGTGGTTGTGAGACCTCATCAAGTAATAATATCATTATTCAACATCAGGTCTGGTTAGGTTTCTTTGAATCAAATCTTGGCTCAGTCCTGGGTAGACGAGGCATAGAGCTCCGGCTTAACTAAAAGGAAAACAAGTGTGAAGCATTTATCCGTACCAAAACAGTCAATAGGAAACAATACATATCCTGTTTTGATTTGTAAACATTTTTTTTTTTTTAATCTTTAGATAGACTCCAAAATGGAGTTATGATTTTTGCAAGATTTTCATAAATCACTGCTTTTCACTCCAAAAAATTGCAAGAAGTGCACTTTTCACCCATAGCGGTAGTCTATGAACCTCAATTGCAAAGGTCCAGGGCAAAGTCAAAGTTCCAGGCTGGCCGTGATAGAAGATGTGGTCAGTGGTGGGCACTGGGTTGGTCTCGGTCAATATTTTACCCTCATACTTAGAAACTTTTCTAGTTCTTTTTCTAGTCAATAGCGAGACTACTGAGTCCTCTGCAGCTTAAGGCCAGAGTTGGTCTCAATGTCGATGGATAGGCAAAGTCCAGCTGTCCGATGAGGTGTTTGTTCTTAACCGCATTCAAGACCACCCAACAAACGAATTGGCAAGTAGCCTTAATGTATGAGCCTCGGAATCTGTGCCAAAAAACATTATCTTTTTCTTTTGGCTTACAGGTTGTGGTTCTGTGGGGGGAAAGAGTATACTCTGGCACCAGCCATGGGTCCAGGACCTCAGAGGCACCTCTCGGTGTTTAGGACTTAATCACATGACTACACCAGATCAGTCCAGGACAAGTGCAGTGGATATTGGCCTGCTAGGCACTTTGCATGTGGAGATCTCTTCAGCTTTTAAGTCCCTGAAGCTTAATGGAGGCTAGCCAACCAGCCCTTGGAGTCTATTCACTGGTCTTTGGCATGAGTGGGAACAGGCTCAGTCTTTGGGGGTCTGTTGCCAGGAAGTTGACAGCAGGAGCAGCCCTTCTCTTTCTGAAGTCCTGTCTTGGTTTAGCAGGTGCTACTGGTGCAGTCTTCCTTGGTGTAGCCTTCCTTTCTAAGGTCCACAGGTTCATGAGGTGTAGTCCTTCTTTTGTTCTTTCCATGTGTGTCCAGTATAATTAGCCACCCCTCCTGGAAAATCGGTTCTACAATGGGTTTACCCCCCTCTGGAAGAAATGACGGCCTGTCTACCTACGCAAAGGAGCAGGCAAGCTAAGGTTTGACTTCCATTTACCTCCAGAAGGCAGTAGCCTCTTTGAAGCTGGGTCATCTGTGGTGCAGCCCTCTGGCCATCCTGCTTGTGAAGGGCACACCGCCATCACCAATAGTCTTTTTGTTCCCCGTTCCCCAGCAGGTGGGCAGCATGCTGTCTCAGATGGCAACTGCTTTAGTCAGTCAGGAACAGCTGCTAGAACTTTGGCCCAAGAAGGTGGTGACTTTCTAAAGTCACCTTTGTATTAAAGGTTTCTTTAAAATCTATCCAGCATTGAGTCAGATTTAATGTAACAATTAATTTGATACCTTGGAGTAGTGTGTTTATTGGTCTCAAATGGAAGTTAGCACTTAGCGCGTGGCGAGTAACTCATTGTTAGCCAATAGGACTACCAGAATTTTTACAGTGAAAATGTGAGTTTTCACTGTCAGAACATGTAAAACAGAAAATAAACATATTTTGCGCCCTGCTTTATGGGCTACTAATCCCTTCCCTAAGGGTGACTTCTAAATATTAAAAAAGGAAGTTTGTGATGTGGCAGAATGGCTAATTTTGCCATGTTGGGGTTGGCAGTGTAAAAACTGTTTGGCTAGGCTGCAGTGGCAGACCGTGAGCCATGTGTCCATACAGTCACTTTAAGGGTGGCACAATAGGTGCTGCAGCCCACTAGAGACATTTAACCTTCAGGCCCTGAGTACCCAGAATACCATATACTACGGATGTATGAGTACGTTAAACATGCTAATCAGGTATTAGCCAATTGACGTATCTTTTAGGGTCAGAGCACATGCACTGGGACTTGCACATCAGAGTGCAAAGATCAGCAATGTCTAGCAAAATGTGGTGGCAAAAAATATGAGTGATCCTGCAAAACGAACAATTTTCTTACACCTGGGGAAAGAGCATCACCTTCCAGTGTTGACAACCTGGAAGGAAACATCATCTTCCGGTGCATACCATGAGAAAGAGAGCATCACCTCCAAATGCATACCATGAGGGAGAGAGCATCACTTCCTAATGCATACCATCAGAGAGAGAGCATCACTTCCCAATGCATACCATGAGGGAGAGAGCATCACTTCCCAATGCATACCATGAGGGAGAGAGCATCACCTCCCAATGCATACCTTAAGGGAGTGAGCATCACTTCCCAATGCATACCATGAGGGAGAGAGCATCACCTCCCATTGTATACCATAAGGGAGAGAGCATCACCTCCCAATGCATACCATAAGGGAGAGAGCATCACTTCCCATTACATACCATGAGTGAGAGAGCATCACCTCCCATTGCATACCATAAGGGAAAGAGCATCAACTTCCAGTGCAAACCACCCAGGAATTAGTCCCAGGGCACAGAAGTAATGTTGGCACGCATTATCTAGGGCAGTCTGAAGTTGCAATGTCACAGGGTTCCCAACTCCGAACAATGTTGTGCACATTTTACCAGCTTTGCTCACTGTGAAGCTGACGATTTTTTTCAGAATGGCTACTGAAAGGGGCTTTGGACAGCAGATGTACCTTTCCTGCTGGAGTGCAAGACTTGGAAGAGGACTTCCGGGATCAGGGAAGGAGTATGACACAGCTGAAGGGCTGTCATAGTGTTTATGGCTCCCACTCAGATGCCAGTATAAAAACATCCCTACAGGTTGATTTTTGCTACGTGATGGATGGGTCATCTGGCTACTGGGACTGGAGCAAATTGTAACTACACCACCTCAGGGAAATTCAGGAACTTTGTTGTTCTTTGTGAAGTACGAAACTTCCACAGGTCACCTAACTATGCTAGCATAACTTAAACAAGCAGTGGCATAGCCAATAGGTCTCAGCTATGCAAGAGCTTTTGGCTTTGTCAATGTCATTTAGCCATGTTGCACAGAAGTGAGGCTGTTGTGCAACATGTCTAAACGTTAGAAAAAAAGAGCTATGATGTGCCCTACGCTGGCCACATCATACCATTTTTATTCCTGTGGGATGGGCAAGCAACGCAACACGGTACAAGGGATGAGGGGATAGGGAAAGCAACACAAGGTGGACAGGGGGGTGCAGCAAGCAACTCAGCATCAGGGTGACGAGATGGCAAGCAACAAGTATAGTGTGGCAAGCAAAACAGGCTGCAAGCAACAAGAATGGTGTGGCAAGGACACGGCGGCAAGCACCAAGCAGATGGCAGCAAGCAACAGGGAGTGGCAAGCAACAAGGACAAGGTGGCAAGCAACAGGCAGGTGGCAGCAAGCAACAGGGAGTGGCAAGCAACAAGGACAAGGTGGCAAGCAGCAGGCAGATGGCAGCAAGCAACAGGGAGTGGCAATCAACAAGGACAAGGTGGCAAGCAACAGGCAGGTGGCAGCAAGCAACAGGGAGTGGCAAGCAACAAGGACAGGGTGGCAAGCAACAGGCAGATGGCAGCAAGCAACAGGGAGTGGCAAGCAACAAGGACAGGGTGGCAAGCACCAAGCAGATGGCAGCAAGCAACAGGGAATGGCAAGCAACTAGGACAAGGCGGCAAGCACCAAGCAGATGGCAGCAAGCAACAGGGAGTGGCAAGCAAGAAGGACAGGGAAGCAAGCACCAAGCAGATGGCAGCAAGCAACAGGGAGTGGCAAGCAACAAGGACAAGGTGGCCAGCAACAAGCAGATGGCAGCAAGCAACAGGGAGTGGCAAGCAACAAGGACAAGGTGGCAAGCTACAAACAGATGGCAGCAAGCAACAGGGAGTGGCAAGCAACAGGGAGTGGCAAGCAACAAGAACAAGGCAGCAAGCAACAGGGAGTGGCAAGCAACTAGGACAAGGCGGCAAGCAACAAACAGACGGCAGCAAGCAACAGAGAGTGGCAAGCAACAAGGACAAGGCGGCAAGCAATACGGACGCACCAGCAAGCAACATGTTCACTCTTTAACTAAGTTGTGTAAAGTGCAACTAAAGGAAAAAGGGACCTCTGAAAGCACGAGCAGTGGAAGGACACACACTGGGCACAGACTCAGTACTTTTCGGTCAAGCTCCAGTGAAGAGATAAACAAACAATGAGGAAGCAAAGCTGCATGCGCTGACCAAGGAGGAGCCAGGAAATGAGAGTGACAATGAAGGCAACCAATGGTAAGCAATGGGCGGGCTCTGAGCCCAGTGTAAGTAAACAAAATGTCCCGCCAGCAACAGCACGTGCTGTCTCAGGTGATACCTAAAAATGGTGCAGGCCTTAAATTGTTACTTAAATATCAACTTTAAATAATCTTCTCAAAACACCTCAATTATATTTCCACTGAATGTCACTAACCACTTTCTTAAACAAGTACTTTGGCTGAATTTGCTTTTGGAAACAAAATTGTTTTCTTAAACACTCCTTGTTATTGCTACAGTCTGCAAATTCACACATTTTGCTTTCAAACATCCTATTTTTATTTAGATAGATATATTCCCCCTACACCAACTCTTGTCAATACCTATAAATAATATTCTTTCTTCAGAAATGCCAGCTCCCATTTTTAGTAAATGCACAGGTTTGGTCCCCAGCTGTCAGGCTGTCATTTTCATCAAGTACTCAAATGCCCCCCGTGGACAGATTCTGCTTCAAATGTCAGGAATTTCCACCACATGTCTGAGGAACCTGTCACGTGTCAGGGATGTGGAACTTGAGCAAGGGATATCCATCAGCAGTGAATGAGGACCACCACCTCTATGCCAAGGCCACTAGGTGTTTTTCAAGGGGTATATGATCATTATGTCAAGGGGGGCACAATATGATATGAATTTTATTATGCATGGGAAGACCATTATTACATAATAGATGGCGCCAACATTGAAGGTCCACCCATAAGCCAGACATAGCCCACCATATTGCCACAGCATGCTAAAGTCACAATTGTGTGATAGTCTCCCATCCAAGTACAAACGTGTGTGTATCCACACAAACAAGTGCAAAAGACAGCAAATGCACACACTGGACTACAAGCAAGCTCAGCCAATGCATGTTATATAAGCTTTTTACTTACTAAGCACGCTGCACAGCCAGACGCCCACCTCCTTTCCTCATGCCCCGAGTGCCTGGAAGGCCTTCTCTGTGGCTCGGAGCACTGGGGCACATGTTGGCTTCTCACTTTGGGAGCTGCACAGCTTCAGACTTTTGATCCCCATGCGGGCAGCTGCCTGCAAATATTCTACATGCATGGAGACTGGCAGGCGTATCCTGGCACCTGTCTGGTTCGTCTGTGTGTTTCATGCTTCTTCAGAGGTGGCGGCTAAAGACAACTCTTACACCCTGATGTGCAATAACCTTCCAGAATCCCCTCTCGAAACAGATTCCAGTAAGAACTAAGCATTGGCAGAGCTAAGAGGTCTCACCGTTTGCTGGCAGGTGCTGGAGCACTGATTCGCTATATTTTGTGCGGCCCAGCAGCTGCTGTCATGCCTGACGGTAATGTTTGAATGGTAAAGTAGGGAAAATCAAAATGGCCGCAGCTGCGCCAAGACAGGCCTGGTAGGCGAAACACCAGGGAGGAACAGACGAGCCAGAGGGGCGAAGGTTACGCACAGGGGTGTAAACACAAAGAAAGCACAAAGTTCTTCTGGATATAAAAAAAGTGATCAAAAGAAAGGAATTGGCATCAGCGTGCATGTGGTAATACTTTGTTAGAGCGTTCACATGTGTGCGGCGTGTTGAAATGGGACCTGGTAATATTCATTTTCTACATATCCCACTTTTAAATATGATGCACCCTGCCCTGTGGCTACCAGGTTTTCATAGGGTGAGATACGAATACTTAAAAGGGAGGTTTCACCTGTGAAAAGGGGTTATTTTAACAGGTCACCTGGAGGTTTTACACTGCAGCAGTCAGGCTTCACAGGGTAGGCCTGAAGCCAGGTTTGCACTGCCACTAACATGGATGGCACAATAGATATTGCAGTCAACAAGCAGCATTTAACTTGGCAGTCCTGGGTGCATTTTCTACACCAATACTAGAGACTTACAGGCAAGTTACATGTGACAAATAGAAATAAGCCAATTTTTCCATGCTTAAAAGCAGACATTCTACTTCTGGATAGCAGAGGTAAAGAGTGCAGAATTATAAAGCTTGGATAGTAGATAGGGCGAAAATCTGGGGTGGTTTCCTACACCACGTGTTGCTGTTGCATTTGACAGAATTACAGAATTTTTTCGGCCTCTCCTTGGGCACCAATTCACCTTTGCAGCTTGTGCTGCTAGGAGAATGGCACAAGGGTCCCATGATGATCCATCTACCCTGCAAGGGATGTGAAACGGTATATTCTTGTGCCGTTGAGCCTATTGTTGCAGCGTAACTGCTAGCTACTCGACGCAAAGTTTTACCACCAGCGCGCAGGCAGAACACAACGACGTGAGTGGCAAGTGATTGAAGCACTTGTTCTTTTTGTGCTATTTTGTTTTACAGTGAAATGTGTCCTGGCATCAAAAATTAACATGAGGACACATTTGGCGAAAACATTTGAGTGCTAATTAATAAATGCTTCATTAATAGACAGAATTTTAAATAACTTCCCCAAAATTTAAATGTAATTACACAAAAGCAAATTACGCAAATTTCGCGCTCCTTTATTTTCAAGTCATAGCACTCGTTCGTTGTACCTGAGCCGCTTTCGCACTCCTCCCCGCAGTGCAATCAGGAGGTTTGTGGTTGTGGTCGGGCTGCTTCAAGGCGCTGCAGGTTGTGTTCAGAACGATGCCCTGACACTGGACGTGTTTCTGTTAGGTGCAGATAGACAGCAGCTGCGCATGCGTCCACGAGTGAAAAGAAGCATTTTTAGAACAGAGGAGATGAAGCCGCTGGGCTAGCATGGCTTTACCAGCCTTGGTCCATCACTTAAATACCCCACGTCATTAACATAGTGCTAAAGTGCCAGGGGGCTACTTACGAGAATGGCGCACAGTGCCGGCTGCGCTGTGACTGGGAGAGGGCAGGAATGCGCTGTATTTAAGGCAGTACGGTGCAGTCCTGTATTTCCCCTGCGCTGGTGCCCTTTTGACAGACTAGCACTAATTTAGGCACTTTTACACCATAGTGCAAGGGTGCCTGCGTTGCATGCAGGATTGTTTGTGGGAAGGGACACCTTCCTGCAGAAAAACAAACTTGAAGGGCATATTCCTCTTTGTATGTGCGCTGCAGAATGGAGCACACATACAAAGAGGAAGAAACGAGGATAAATAGGGATATTTCTCCTTGCCACTCCTCACCGGAGAGGCGTATCTTTTTGGCGCATTTCCTGGTGTACCAGCTCTGGTAAATCTGAGAATACATCAAAAACCATGGGAGTTGCGTGGGGACACCCATGTAGTGCCCTTGGAATGCCTTCCCACTGTAAGCCAACGCTACGATTTGCGCTGCATTGCCTTACGCAAGACTTATGGAGCTTCTCGGGGCCACACAAAGTGTCCTTGCATGGCTTCATAAATCACTTGTAAGGTTTGCATCGCTCTTGCACCACACTGCGTAGTGCAAACGTGACGCAAACCAGCTCACAAATAGGCCCCCGGAAGTGGTAGTCAAGGACCCTTGCGGCACCTGAGAATGATGTAGCGCTGAGATGGTAAGACGCTGCATGTTAAGATGTGGAGTAAACTGCCATCGGACCAAGGAAAGTACTGCCCAGGCGTTGAACACACACTGCACTGGCCCTGGGGCGCAGCGCCAAAAGTCACCTCGTGGTGCATTTACCAAAGCGCTTTGATGTACCCGATTCGATGCATTTCACTAACTTGGCGCTACGTGCTAGCGAGTTGACAGGATCTCTACCTACACATCTGTTCTCTTTCTCCAGGTAACACCAACTAGGCAGGTGGCAAATGTCCCACAACATACGCACCACCTTCCACCAACACCGGAAGTAGTTTGGGGGCGAGAATGCAGCTCATGAAACAAGAGGCAATAGCTGACATATCTCTGCAATATATTCCGCAAATTCAGGCTTTCTTGCGTTCACGGCGGACTTGTTTATTTCTGCGCGTTGCTTTGAGATTAAAACCCGAAACTCAGGCCTGTGCCAGGGCATTATGAGCTCCCGCTGCTGGGCATTGCCAGGTGTACCCGGGTGGCATCAGATGGTGCATTCCAGGCGCTCAAGAACGTGTAACTGGTCCTTACTTAGATATCACAGGTGACGCTGCTAATTATCCTGTAAATAAACATTACCATTTGCGACATACAAATGTGCACTGGTTCCTCACACGATATTCAAAAACTTTTCATGATAACTGAAAACAAACCAAGAACGATTGATATAGTTCAAATAATAAGCAAAATTCTGTGTCTCTGTTGAGAAAAAAAAAAACTTTTTTCTCTATTTCGGAAGGAAACCAAGGAATATTCATTCAAACAATTAATGTTTACCTCTTGCGAAAGAATTGAAGGCATGTAATAGCGGTTAAGTGAGTACCCGGCAGTGTACTGAAAACCACACCTGGGTTGGTTTTGAGCAAAGTATTATGACAATTTACACCAATCACAAGAAATTAAAGAGAGACATTTAATATTCCTTCCTGAATATCGGGTCAGGGAGGTGTGACTCCTGCGCACCTTTTAACATGTTTCACTTGGGTCTGGTGCATTATATGTAATTATGTATCTTTGAATAGGTGGCTTCCTCCTGCTTTTACCATTCGATGATAGACAGTGCATTACTGTTCAAAAAAACACATATGGCATTCAAGGAAATACATAGGGGCATATTTACAAGACCCTTGCGTCGCCCTAGCATAATTTTTGTTTATGTTAAGGCGGCGTTAAGGAGGCCCTTTCCCTGCACCAGATTTTCAAAGTGGCGCAATGCAAGCATTGTGCCATTTGGTAACCCCTGGCGCCGCATAATGAATGCATCAGGCATAATATATGCAGGGGGGCGTTCCCCCATTAGGAGGACCGTAACAGTGGCGCAGTGAAATGTACAAGATTTCACTGTGTCATTTTTCCTGTCATTTTTAACGCCTGCCCAAGGCAGGCGTTATAGTGACGCTCCCATTGTTTCCAGTGGGCCTCCCCACACTTTGCTGGACTAGGGGCATCATTTTTGGTGCTAGTCGACCAATGCGCCACAATAGCGTAAAAAAAAATGACGCTATTGTGCTAAAGTGCACCATGGTGTGGCATATTGTAAATACGGTGCTACCATGGTGAAATTAGGGGGGAGCATGGGGGCACAAGAAAAGTGGTGCATCATAGCTGATGCACCACTTTCTTGTAAATATGCCCCATAGTATAAAACAGAATGTTTGCACAAGAAAGGAACGGATGAAAACCCCACCTACAAACGCAACCCATTATTACATTAGTGAACATCAATCCATTACAGGGTATTTGATGTAGGTATGTAAGAGTAGTGCCGAATCTAATGAGGCACATATGCTTAATTTACGATGATTACGGACCCCCGAGAGGAGGGGACAGGAGTTGAGATTAGACTGTTGATATCGAAGTAGTGTGAATTAACACTACATGAATACACTTTGTTGTATTTTGAGTGCAGCAGTTGAAAACATCTTTTATCTTGCTCAGTGTGTGACTACAGGGAGGTGCTCCCACTTGGCTCCAGTTTAAAAGCGATTTAATGAAAACTCGGTAAGTGCGAGATAAGACCAAATATGAAGATGAAAACTCACTGCTTGTGGGTAACCATTTTGGGTGTTTGGATGAATCACGATGAAGTTTTAATGTGTAAAGGAGACAACACAGAACCACAGGAGAACTAATATACACATTTATTTGTGTATATGTTTGTGATGGGATAGAGAGGCAATGAATTTGATGATTTTTCAACTGCAAAAAAGATTCTGTGTGTGTTATGTTTATTTCTCTACCCTTTGTGTCATAGATTATCCAAAGTGTGTATACGAACAAGGGTCAAGTGTGCCCGGATACTCAGATTGATAGAAGTTCCAACTTATGACAGGTAGGGGATAAAAAGAAGGGGGGACCAAGAGGTCCTGATGAAGGCCGACTGACCCTTAAGGGCAATGAAAACGGCCGAAACATGTTGACTGGTGAACAGAGACTGGAGTGAACAGGTAATGGTTCCCTGTATATCACCACCAGGAATCTATTTTTAATCATGTCCAGGGAGTCTTTTAATAAATAATAAGGAGTGGACACCCATGAGATAGTTTTAATGTATTTCTGTATGTTCAGATCCCCGTTTTGTTTGTTTTTTGGTTTGTTGTGTATTGTTTTATGTTCCCCGCCCTTATTGCTCCATTCAGACATGGGTATACGTAGGAATGTGTTAGCGGAAGCCCAATGATGAAGCAAGCCACAATTAGTGGGTGAGTGCAGTTTTTCAAACAGTTGTTCTGTGTTTATATTTTGGTAGCAGCCCACCCATTGGGCATGTGGTGATCTATTGTTATTTTCTTGTTCCTTGTGTGAAAGTGGTATTTGGTGTAGGCACCTGGATTCTGGTCTGCACTTCTATATACAGCCCAATAAACGAGACTGTGGCCTACTGACAATGACTTACACTGCTGCATGGCAACGTTTAGTTCTTACAGTGCTCTGAGTATGGAAATAAACACTCTGGGGCAAAGAGGTCATGACCTTAGCTCACTAAATACATGCAAGCAGGGTGGGTTAGTTTCCTGAGTGCAGTGGTGCCTTTGTGCTTAAGTGCTGTCTAACTCCCTGGGGACTGTCTCTTTGTTAGTTCAGTGCATGCACTCTTAGAGGGGGAGGCTCAATATATGTGCATAGAACAATCAATAAACAGAGTACAGAAGTCCTCTTGCAAGCCTCTGTTGAGTAGGTGGTCTCTGTAGTGTTAACAGTATGAGAGTGAGTTATTTACCACACGCTACATGTGAGTAGGCACAGGTATCACCTGGGATGGTGTGGCAAGGTTCCTAAGCATACCTGGGAGGAACGCCTACTAAGGTGTGCAGTGAGTGCACATGGGTTGTGCATCAGTGTTTATGTAAATATGAGAAGGATGTACCTCTTCATGTCCGCTTGTGGTGGAAGAGGACAGAAGAAGTTAAAAAAATATAGGTTTGCACTTTGCAAAAGCCATATCCTCTGTGCAGTGGTAACCAAAGTTGTTATCTGCCCATCAGAATAATTGCAATATTTGCACCTTACGTAGTGGTAGTTTTAGAGAAAATGTGCTCATTTGGCAATTGAAGTTTGAAAGTTTTCGCAAGTAAAAAAAAAATGTCAGGGGTCTCAGCAAAATGTGAGAGAGACGAACTCTGTAAGCAGAATCAAACTTTTAAAGCAAAAACTTGTATCAATTTATACCCAGACTTTCAAGGAAGATACCTGTCTCTGTAAAACAAAGGGAGTACAGAGGTGCCTGAGTCTGAGATCTTGGGAAAGGGAGAAGGTGACTTTCAGAGGTAAAAGGAAAGTAAAATTCAGCAAGTTATCACCTTATCGTCCTGCAAGCCAAGATGTGAAAGAGAGGCTTGGAACGTCACAGCCGCCCTTTTGTTGAGGCGTGGGCAGCACGATCAAGGAAACATGGCTGCAGCGACTACGCTAAGGCAGTGACTGGCATTTTACAATTGTGTAGCTTCCTTGTTACAGTAAGTACAGAAGATTTGTAACATATTCCCAAATGATGCATGTTGTCATCCTATGTATATGTGTCTTGAGATGTGGCCTATAGAACTACACACAATATTTTAGATGTGACTTACAGAACTGGACACAATACAGAGCCCTGGATCATATTACATTGGTATTTGTCAAAAGCTGTCCTACCCCTTGCGAGGCTGAAGGAACTTGTGGCTGTGTAAGTAGTTTGCCTGTTTGTAAAACGTATGGAGTGCTTCGACCCCGATGAGGTTCATGAAATGTTCCCATTGGCTTCTTATTAGTAGACATCTTTCGGAGAGCATGGCTAAAGGATATTTGGGAGCATTTACTCTGTATGACCCACAGTAGATTACATTTGTGAAATTTAAAGATGTGGTATGAGTAGGGTTGGGCGGAATTTGCAGAGTTTTACTCCACGGAATTCAACGGAGCGGATGGAATCGGGCATGTTGTGCTGTTTGTGCTGATTTTTAGCACCAGGAGTTTCTTCCGCACTCTAAAATCAGTGCGAATGGCACCATGGCCCTCATTCCGACATTGGCGGGCGGCGGGCGCCGCCCGCCGCCCGCCAAGCGGAAACCGCTATTTGGCCGCTCCCGCTGGGCCGGCGGGCGCCCGCCAAAAGGGCGCCCGCCGGCCCAGCGGGAAAGACCCTGCAACAAGGAAGCCGGCTCCGAATGAAGCCGGCGGAGTTGCAGGGGTGCGACGGGTGCAGTTGCACCCATCGCGATTTTCACTGTATGCAAAGCAGACAGTGAAAATCTTTATGGGGCCCTGTTAGGGGGCTCCTGCACTGCCCATGCCAGTGGCCCCAGGGGCCCCACGACACCCGTTCCTGCCATCCTGTTTCTGGCGGTGAAAACCGCCAGAAACAGGCTGGCGGGAAGGGGGTCGGAATCCCCATGGCGGCGCTGCAAGCAGCGCCGCCATGGAGGATTCCCTGGGCCAGGGGAAAACCGGCGGGAAACCGCCGGTTCCCCTTTACTGACCGCGGCTTTACCACCGCGGTCAGAATGGCCCTGGAAGCACCGCCAGCCTGTTGGCGGTGCTTCCGTGGTCCCCGGCCCTGGCGGTCATGGACCGCCAGGGTCGGAATGACCCCCCATATGGAGTTCACTCAAGTGCAATAGAACACCCTACCCACAGGGGCACTGTTAGGCTACTCAGGGAATGTTATATGGAGTCCACCCAAGTGCGATAGAACACCATCCCCACTGGGCACTGTTAGGCTACTCTGAGAATGAATATGGAGTCGATTTAGGTGTGACAAAAAGCAATCCAACTGTGAAACTGTTGAGCGAGCAGATAGAACTATAGTGAAGCCAGTCGGGGGTGTCAAAGATCCAACCACGCTGGGGTGCATTTAAGGTACTCAGGGAGTGTTATATGGAGTCCACCAAGGAGTGACAAGGAGTGCACACTGGGGCACTGTTCACCTTCCAATGGAGTATTATATGGTGTCAACCAGAGAGTGACAAATACCAACCTTATAGAGGCCCTCTTAAGTCAGCAGGAAGACTTGCATGAATTCCACCCAAGAACAAGAGAGGTCTACCCCATGGGGGGCTGTTAAGCTACACAGCGAATGTAATATGGATTCCAAGAAGGAGTGACCATGGAGCTGATTCAGAGGATGCACATAAACATGATTATAGTGCCATATGTCCAGGGCCCACACAGGACCTTCAATCCATACTCCTCTCAATGGAATGTTAGTAAAAACGTGGATGCAATTGAATGATATACCATGGCAGGCAGATGCCCTGAAGCAGCAGTACACATGTATATTGGGGCACGGCAGATACACAGAGCAAACCACCCAAAGGCCAGGAATTAAGTGGTATTGATCCCCAGTACATTCAATGTTGGCATGACATCACCACAGGACACTCAAGTAACCCCATCTCCTCCCTACCTACAATTATACAATAACACCATCCAGAATTTTAACAAGCAAAAAAAAGAATACATAATCAAGGCAGAAAAAACAGAGATACAACTTGACACACACATAACAGAAATAAAATATTTCAGCAGAACAAGTTTTAGCAATTTTCATACAATGCACTTTTTCAAGTTGATTTAACATACCATTTCATCCAAAAGTTTGTGAGGTGCTACACAGGGTCTTGTGCTGCAGCAGATGGCCTTACATCAACACTTGTGACTTCTTTGCTTCCAGATGAACCCCAATGACAGTTTACCATCTTCATCTTGTCAACCTCCCACAATTCCACGTGCCCCTGCAACCTTTACAGCGTTAGCACATGCTTTCAAGACATGTACAGGGTCATGGAACCTAGGTGACCTCTTCTTCAGTGGAACTAGATACACCACTCCAGTGTGGTCACCAGAGAAAGTCAAGTACTTAACTCAAGGCATTAGCCAGATGAGGCTGCCAGAGCCAGAAACAATACTCTGCATGTTGTCTTCATAACTGGAAAGAATACTCCAGGTGTGGGCTCCAGAACCAGGGACTTACTCCTGATGTGATATCTGAACAGGACATAGTGCTCCAGAATTGACCTTCAGTCCTGTAAATAGCACTGGTGTGAACTTCTAGAATAGGACACAATACTGCAAGTATGGCCTCCAAATGAATACGTCAGACAAGGTATCCAAAAACAGACACAATGTTCAAGGTGTTGCTTCAAGAACTCAACACTGTTCACCAAATATGGTCTGCAGAATTGGACACAATGCTCAAAGTATGGCCACAAGAACTAGACACATCACTCCTGTTGATGTCTCCACAATACTCCAACCTGGGCTCCAGAGCTGATTCCACACTCCAGGTGAGGCCTCTACACCCTGGCACGGCACTCCAGTGGTGGATTTCGGAGCTGGTTCCACACTCTAAAGGAGGCATCTAGGTACTGACACAGCACTCCAGTGGTGGATGCCATGCTGGTTCCAAGCTCCCAGTGAGGTCTCCAGAC
The DNA here is from genome assembly GCF_031143425.1 of Pleurodeles waltl. NCBI lineage: Eukaryota > Metazoa > Chordata > Amphibia > Caudata > Salamandridae > Pleurodeles > Pleurodeles waltl. Next base: position 53,462,681 of record NC_090438.1, read on the forward strand.
CCTGACACAGCACTGCAGTGGTTGCCTCCAGAACTTGTTCCACACTCCAGATGAAGCCTCCAGACCCTGACACAGCACTGCAGTGGTGGCTTTCAGAGCTGGTTCCACACTCCAGATGAAGCCTCCAGACCCTGACACAGCACTCCAGCGTTGGCATCCAGAGCTGGTTCCACACTCCAGATAAGGCCTCTAGACCCTGGGACGGCACTCCAGAGGTGGATTTCGAAGCTGGTTCCACATTCCAAAGGAGGCATCTAGACCATGACACAGCACTTCAGTGGTGCCCTCCAGAGCAGGTTCCACACTCCAGATGAGGCCTCCAGACCCTGACACAGCACTCCAGTGGTGGCATCAGGAACTGATTCCACACTCAAGATGAGGCCTCTAGACCCTGACACATCACTCCAGTGGCGGCTTCCAGAGCTAGTTCCACACTCCAGAGGAGGCCTCTAGACCCTTACACAGCACTCCAATGGTGGCTTCCAGATCAAGAAAATAGTATAGTGAAAAATGCACTATTTGTGACTGTTGGATATAGCCCTTTCTGCAGGGTTATTCCCAGATGTTTTGCCTTTCTCCACCTGTTTTTCTGGCACTCTTTTTGTTGGCTGTAGGACTTGGGACAGTACCACTCCTAATCAGTACTAAACTCCACATGCTCTTTCCCCTAAAGCTTGGTCTAATTAGCCTACACCTATTTGGCTTATTTAATTTACCTGTAAGTACCTTGAAAAGTGGTATACCATATATGCAGGGCTGGTAAATGAAATGCTTGTCGTGGGCCTGCAGTGCTGATTGCACCACCCACAGAAGTAGCCTTTCAAACTTGTCTCAGGCCTGCCAATGCACGGTCTGCATGCACAGTTGACTGCCACATTGCCTTGGCAAGTCAAACTACTTGCCAAGGCCTAAACTCCCTTTTACTACACTTAAGTCACCCCTAAGGTAGGGTCTAGATAGCCATATGGACAGAGTGCTGTGTAAGTAAAAGGTGTTTGTTTTATGTGCTACATGTCCTAGTAGTGACAGTCTATTTTGTTTTTCACTACTGTGAGTGCTGCTTCTCTCATAGGGTTGTATTGGGAATTCCTTTATCTGTGCCTAAGTGGTAATATCTGATCTATGAGGAGTAGCATGGGCATGTTTGGTATGTTTGGAATGGTAGTGAGAAATCCTGCTTGCTGTTGTTGGTGGATTTTGCATTATTATTTTGGAAAAGCCACTTTTAGAAAGTGGGCATTTCTCTGTGCTTATAACTCTAGTGCTTTGCAGCCTGACTCCAATTCACACGTGGGGCAGAGTGACAGCTTCACTTGGTGCATACTTTCCAGACAGCCATCACACAGGAAGGGCTGGGTGTGACAGAAGAGGCATCTGCATACTGATGGTCTTCCTGGGCTGGGGAGAAGGAGGGTCATTCACCTGTGAATAGTCTGTGTCCTGCCCTCTCACAATAGACTGATTACCTCCTACTGATGTCTGGAGACAGGTCTGGGTTGAAAGAGTGCTGTGCTTCACTTGAAAGGGCTCTTTTAAAGTTACCCCTTGAACGAAGGCATTTTTGGTGTATAAGTACAGGGGCTCTGGCCCCATGATGTTTAGAGAACTTTTGGAACTGGGACTGCACTTCTGCCAGAAGGACTGCTGGACTGCACAAAGGACTCAACTGGACTGCTCTTCTGTGGTTGTCCTGCTATCTGCTGCTGCTGGGTGGCATAAAGAACTCCCTGGATTGCTTTTAAGCTTATTGCCCTGCTGCCAGCCTGTTCCCTGACTCTGGATTACTTAGGTACTGCTGGACTGCCAGGAGGAACCACCAATAAAGGCCTTATTGTGCTGGCCTCCCTGTCCACTGCTGTCTGCCTTGTGATCCCTCCTGTGTTCTCCCAGTGGCCAGTGTGAGATTACTTGTGTTCAATTGCTGTCCCTGGCCCTGCAAATATAGCATCGGGGGAGCGCTAGCACATGGACAGTGCTTTATCTGGTTGTTACCTTTTTAGAGCCACACTAGCAGCCCATGAGTGCATTATACTTTCACTCTCCTGTTTTTAAGAACTAAGCGCATAGTGAGCGCTTTTATCCCTACCCCAGCGCATGGTACGTGCTGCCCTGGGTTTTCTCCAGATAGCGTAAAGAAGCACTTCCAACTCTCCAGTGAGTGGTGAGTGCTTTTCCCTGGTGCACCCCCCCTTTTTTCCAGTGAGGGGTCCGCAACATGTATCAGTACTGGGAGAGGTGCTGTCCCGAGGCATCCAGAAGCACCATTGCCTAGCCTACAAGCACTGCCGTGCAGGAATCCCCCTCAATGTCTCCTCTGACTGGTGAGGCGTAACCCCAGAGAGAGACACGCCAGAGAAGACTGTGTCTCTCTCCCTAGGCTGCAGCTTGCCGGTGTCACCTGCCGTCAGGATCACAAGAGAGGAGGGAGTCCGCACAGACCTCAGACCGCCGCCTCCCTTGCCCTGGGGGATCACTGTGTTGGCCCCTGTCATTGGGGGACAGCCAGAGCAGCCCCAGCAAAACTCCAGGTACTGGGGTCAGCCAAGTGGGGTTGGGGTTGCACCATGTGTTTATGACCAGTGTTGCAAGTGGGGAGACCCAGGGAAATGCTCTCCCGTTACCACAGTCCTTATACAGGACCCCCTCTCCGTTTTGGGGGACTTGGGGAGGGGTAGCCGCATTACCTGCGTGATGGGAGAAACCTTCAACGGAGGTCCCAATAACGTTTACACCATCACCGCAGTTGTAGAGACACAGTGAATTGCCATAAAGTCCATATTTAGAACATCTGGATGTCTGCGCTCTACGCACTGGGCCTATCCTCGAGGAAACTACAACAATTACTATAAGCCGTATAATAGGGATCCCAGTGCTTTTGGTGCCCTAATCTCCGTGGTGGTGATTCATGTGCCTTCCATTCCCCTCACCGGCTGTACAGGTGTTTGGGATCGTACTTGGTGATGATGTTTTTCATTTATTACCTGCTGTATAAGTGTGCTGATTACAGTTGGTGATTAGGGGTCTCATGCGTTACGTGTTGCATTTCATACTTTTCTATTGGGGTCAACCGTCTTATACCCTATACAGATCACAAATCAGGATAGCGAGTACTGTATCGGGGGACTGTATAATATGCACAGTAATGTTTTCTTTCATGATGTATGGCAACCTAATAACAGTTCCTGTGCTGCACTCATTGTGATGTTTGTGTCATTTGTCTCGATGGCCAAGTAATCACTGATTTATGTCATCACGGCCTATGATTTGTGAATAACATGCTTTTTATTTTTAGATAATATTGTGAGGATTCTTTTGTGGTGCATTTATTGTATCACTGGTGTGACTAGGTTGTGCAAACGCTTTACACATGACCTCTGGAGATAAGCCTGACTGCTCTGTGCCAAGCTACCGGGGTGAGCACAGGTTAATTTTGGTGTGTAACTGACTTGCCCTGACTAGAGGGTGGGTTCTGCCTGGCTTAGGTGCATAGCCTAGCCAACCAGAAACCCCCTTTCTAACAGTGACATTACTCCAAATGCTGCAACTGTTCCCTAGATCAGGGCTCAACACAGCAGATGCGGTCTCTAGAACTCAAAGCAACAATCTCACAGCCTACAGATTAGGCCTGGATGAAAATGTAATTCTGAGAAAAGAATGCAATACTTCAAAAGTGGCCTTCAGAAAATCTCAAAATATTCAAAGTTTTGTCTCAAGCACTGGACACAGTGGTCCAGATGATGCTACCTAAGCAGGACACAACAGCCCAGGTATGAACTTCAGAACACTAGGTGTGGCATCCAGAAATCAGTGCAGTTTGTTGCTCAAGGTGTCTCAATGGTGATGTGGAGGTGAGCCTTTATTTTTCTTTTTTTTCTTTTTAGCTCTTACGTAACTACCAAACTTGTTTCTTGCTGATCCCTCTGGCCAGGTAGGTGACCCATCGTGAGCTCATTGCATGTGGTGAGCCCAAGAGCCCCCTGCTCATATTATTCTGAACCCTACTCATATTGTATGTGTTGGGTGCACATGTCCTTCACGCGCAGGTACCCCGATTAGTCCGGAGTCCTCGCCCAAGAGTGGTCTGGACGTGTGAGATGTATCTCGCTGTCCTCGTCATCACTGGAAGCATACCGGCTTCCTCAGCTCAAGTTATAGGTTTAGGGAACATCTTCTAGGAGACATATGTACAGTGCTCCAGTGCGCCTCGAGGCTTAGCGCCAACCATAGAAAAGCACCTGTACATGAATAATTAACTAAAATGCATACACTAAGGGGTTGTAATGAGAGGATCCCGGCTGATGGGGGCGCCTGGGTTTCCTCCTCTTGGGGGAGCAGCATGCTTCTTGCAACTCTGGAGCACCTGCGGGTCTGGTGAGGGCGGCACAGGCCCCCTCCCTGCATGGGAACCAACCACGCGGCCTCCGGGGCGACGACTCGCCGTCTTGAAAAGACCCCGTGATTTAAGGGCAGCCGAGCTGTGCCCCCAAAGACCCTTCTACGTGCCGGCTAATTAGCCCCACAGCTGGCGGGGAAGGGCCCCCACTCCCCCACCCTCACCCCGAGAAAGCCTTTAGCAAGTCACAGGTCATGTGTAACAGGTAACAAGCGAGGCGAACAGGCAGGGGCGCCCAAAAACAGCACACGTTACATGAAACAATGCAGAGTTCACATAGTAATGGCCACACGAACACACATATACGCACCCCCCCTCCCCCCCCCCCCACCCGCAAAGGTACCGTGGAGCCCACATTTATAATAATGTATTATATTCTATATTAAATAAAGAAACGAAGTCCATCATCAGAACACAAAGTTAGCTGTCTACCATACATCTTACACAACAATGTATTTATATACATTATGTACACCCCTGGCCACGTGAACTAGGCCTCAGGGCGCTATACACAGAAGTGATACATGTGTCATAGTACCTCGAACTGAAACTTAAACCGATGCATAATATTACAACACAAGTGGGAATCGAAGCAATTCTTACCGGGTGGTTAATTCACCAAAGGCAAAGATACTGGAACACAAGGGGCGGAGCCTACACATGAATACTCAAAGGGGGTAATAGAGCGGTTTAAGGAGGCATATTTACAAGCACCAATTTAAAAAAAACACCTTGACTATGAGGCACCTATTCACTCTTAAATCAGATAAGAAAAAGGCCTGTACCATTGCATAATGGTACTCTGTACCTCCAGGTACCTTGTACCTCCAGTACTTTAGAGAGCATAATATTAAGTTTCATTTCAGACATAAAATCCCATGAACAGTTCTGGCCGAAGACGCGCATCTTGGGCTCTTCTTAGTACACGTCTGAACACTGCGTACCCCAGAAAGCGCTCGGTGGCAGGAGGTGATCACTGCTGAAGCGGGCGCTACATGAGTTGAGTTATTAACGGTACTCCTTTCATCATCTCTGATGGAGGAAAACGCGAGATGAACACGAGAAAGGGAACTATAAAATAAACACATCTCTTGATGCCACCACACACCACAAAGCACTGATAAGTGATTCAATTAAGTTTTTTTCCAAATCTGTTTAGTAACTATCTAAAATTCGACAGCCCCCCCAACTGCAGTTACTAAAAACGAATTGAACCCGGTGTTCCACCTGGGAATTTATTAAACACAAATAATAATGATGACTGGCTTTATTTGTGGTGCCGGGATTTGAACCTGTGACCCGCAGGGTACACGCGGGTATATATGCAGCAGGTGCCGAGCCTCTGAACGGCCTCTCTACCCGTCTGTGTTTAATTGCAAGCCAGGGCCCCAAAGACGACCCCACTCAATGGGTCTATTCAAATCCCCCCTCTTCACATCTCTCCCTATTATTCCAATGTAGACGTCTCCTCTTAAGCACACAGTAGGATTAAGGGGGCATTATGTCCTCGGCTAAGGTCATGACCCAGGAAGGATATCTGCTGACGGTGACAAGAGGGCACCAAGTGTCTCACGAATAATGCCACATGGGAACGCTGCCCTCTCTTTGTCAAGTCTCTTTTCTATGGTGAATCACCTCATTCATGGTTATTACTTGCGCCCTGGGTGGGGGAGGGGGTGGTCTAACTACACCAACTACCTCCACCATGTGGCACTACAACCTGAGGAACATGTCCAAGCTGCTTCCTGGTGCAAGAGGCCTGGCAGCGACTGGTGCCAACTCTCGAACCCTTCTCGTCCGCAAGCAGAGACCTCAGCACTCTCAATTCCCAGTAGATCTCAGTAACATTGCCTAGTGTCTACCAGGCCTACTCAGTTCCTACTTGAGATGGACAAACAGACCTGTTCCTGCCTTCCTTCTCTGCCAACTGGCCGCCACCATTGCTACATTCAAGGAATCCATCATACTTGAAGACCAGTAGGTCTGGAGTCACTCTAGCAAAGGCGATTGCCCATCCCTTATGATCAGTCGCCTTTTCAACTTGAGGCGCACATGCAGCGCTACGTCTGGCCCCGTGTCCTACTCAGGCACTCAGCCTTCCTGCATGCAAGAAATCCACCACACACTGCGACCAGTGACTCTTGAAATATTTCCATGTCCCTCCCAAGCCCACCCACTGCCTGCCTTGACCAGTTGACTTACCAACTTGAAGTGGACAACCAGCCCCACCTCTGCTCCCTGTGGCCAGCCCACCACCACCACCTCCTCGGCCACCACCACCACCACCGCCGCTGCAGGCAAGGAATTCCTCACACATGCACACCAGCAGGTGTGGAGCACATTGTGAGGCCCATTAACTCAAGATGGGGCGGCCTCTCTTACAGGTTTGGCAGCCGGTCTCCTGCTGGTCCAGGGACACCTCCCTGCAGGTGGTCTCTTTATTACCATCACTAAAGGTAAAAATGTGTTTCTCAAGCTGCTCCCACCTGTACCATCACTAAAGGTAAAAATGTGTTTCTCAAGCAGCTCCCATCTGTGCACCTTCTCAGTTGAAGCTTCGCCCTCCCACTTACCTGGTGAACCAGCTGGTGGCCTCAACTGGAGGTGGTCAGACGGCCCTGCCTTTGTGCCCTGTGACCTTCCCACGTCCCATACCAACCCCCCGCCCTCCTCCGCCAGGCCGCGCGCCAGGAACCCATCACACACGAAGAAGTGCAGGTCTGGAACACATTTCCGAGTGGCTCCCAGACCCATAACTCTTCTTTTTTAATATAGCACATCATTCGAAAAGGTACCAGGTTGTAAAAACATAATCGCCCAGTTTATGGAATGCTTTCCGTCTTCTTTTGAAAATTGGGGGAAAACGTGAAAGCGGCTTATGAACAATGCCCCCACCTGTTGTTGGTTCTTTTGAGTCATCAGCCGGCTGCTGCTTCACATCCTACAAAGGTCGACAGCCAGGGACGAGTGTTCTCGCATGGAGCAGATGTGCAGTGTGACTGTTAAAGGGCAGGTACACGTGACTGGCTCTGGCTACGGGAAGTCATTACTGCCCTCTTGACAAAATAATGTACATGTTGATATATTTTGATGCGATCTCTTGTATAGTAAAGATTTAGGGAAATATTTACATGCCCCGTGCGCAGCAGGTGCATCACCCTGTGTGACGCACCAGTGGCACAGAGTGCAGGCCCCTACCTACGAGGCCGCGCAGAGCCACTTTGGTGGCTTTTCATGGCCTCATAGATATGGAGTAAGGTAAGGCAGTGCAAGTTGCTGCGTTGCATTACACTGCGTCAGGAAGCCGTACTATGAGCTTTGTGGTGGTTTTTCTCACGCAACACATAGGGGTTTTGACGCATTCCCAGATTTACAAGAATCTGTAAAGCTGGAAATGCGTCAAAACTGTACGCCTCCCCTGGACAGGCACCACGGTGAGAAATATCTTTATTTCTCCTCGTTGTTTCCTCTTTCCATGCGTGCTGCATTCTGAGGAATGCATGGAAAGAGAAAACGCCTCTCAGGATTGTTTTTGTGGAGGAAGGTGTCACTTCCTGTGCAAAAACAATCCTGCTGACAACGCGTTGGGGCTAGGCACCAATTTGTGCGCCAGCACAGGGGGAAAGGGCAGAAAAGCACTGCATCTTGTAGATGCAGAACATTTCCGGCCTTTCCCTGTGGTGCAGGGCAGTGCAGCAAGGTCAGTTACTGCAAGGTCACTTACTGCAAAGTAACTTACTGCGCAGCACCATGGGCTTGTAAATATGCCCCTCAGAGTAGATGAATTTATTGGAAGTCTACAAATGGCTTTCTTCAAAATGGCATCTTTTTCTAAAAAATGTGCATTAATTATTTTTCTTTGAAAATGAATAGCCTTCTTTCACCTGGAATGCCTTCACCATATAAGGCAAGAAGACCTAGAAGTGGCATCAAGGCACTTGGCCCTCAAACACTTTTAAATTAGCCTCAGAAATTGCCAAGTTCACAGACTTCTGACCGCTCATGGATACCAGTTCTGATAATAAGGCTCTTTGTAGGACTGGCGATGTGGGGTATACATTCAATAGAATTGAAAGAGCGGATTAAAAAAATATAGGATCCCGAGAGTTTAGTTTCAAACGAAAATAGGGATTTATTTTCTGTAAGGGCCTAGGAAAATGGTTAGGTGTGAATCAATGGGACTATGTGGGGGAGCATGGAAGAACACAGAAATGCAGAGAGTTAACACTCTTGTAAAGGTTAAAGCTAAAAGTCTTTCAAATGAAGAATCCTATGAAATGTTAGAATTAACGTGGCCACGATGGAAATCCACCTCAGTGAATCCACACAAAACACCCTTTCCTCCCAGAAACCAAGGAAGGGCAATTACAGTCCATTAAGCATGGAAAGGAACTGTAAAATGGCTGCTTCTACTGCCAAGAAGAGAACAGCATTCAATCTCTGTTCAAAATGCTTTGTTTCAATGGAAGCTACCAGGATTGTGGACTTCGATACACTTTTGTAGTAGTTTCTGAAAAGCACCTTTTGCTCATCAGGCCTTGTGCCATCAGGACTGGAGAACTATCCTCTTTTAAGGCTGCTGAGTGCACCCTCCAGGTTCTGTCCCTGATTCAGAGACATGTAGTCTCTCTTTGTGGTGGAAACAGCTGCGACTGCGACAACATACCCACTTCTCCTTTTCATCATTGGTCTCTTGCTCCTTGAAATGAGGCTAGGAGGTGTGGGGCACACTGTGCAGAAATTCACAAAAGGGTAACCCTAGGCCCATCTCTGGTCGGGACGAGCCCGTGCTGCTGCATCCTCTGACATCCACACCTCATGCCTGCCATTCTTCTCTGAGTATAGGCTACTGGTCTAGGGATCCCTGCAGGTGATGAGATCTTTCAGCCTTGTTCCTCATCCATTTGTGGTCCAACAATGCTTCTGGTGCTTCTCGGGTCCCATGAGGCTTTTCCAGCTGGAGCTTTGAGCACCGCCTCCAAAACCTCAATGATGCACCTCAATAATGCCTTCTCACAGCTTGAAGAGTCACATTTATCATTCATGAACCCTCTAGAGGCTTGAAGTTCAGGAAGTGGCCAAGAGCAGGAAATCCATGAATTCTTTATGTAAAACAGGGAAGGCGGTTGCGTCATGGGGCATCAATGAATGGGGGGCATTTTCCCTCTCGCTCATCTTTCAAGCTCAAGTGATGGCAATAGTAATTTACAAAGGTTTAAGGGAACTCAGGAAGTGATGTCACTAGGAATGAGCAGTTCTAAAAGGGAAGCGGTTGCCCAGTTACTTACAACACATGGTTGCCTAAAGCGCACACAATGTCATGCAGAGCTCTTGTGCAGTAACCTCAGTGGTGCAGACAGGGGGTGGTAAGACCGGTTACTACCAAGAGCCCACAACACAGGCAGCCCTTGCTCTTACAGTGTGAAGATGGCCCAGGCATCATTGCTCAGGATCAGGCATGTTATAGGTGAGCAGCTGAGCAGCTACCAGTATTTATTTATTCATTTTAGATTTTTATATAGCGCTGGTTAGACTAGAGGGTATCAGAGCGCTTTACAAGACATGTGACACAGAGACCTGTACAAGGCACAGAGACTAGAGCACTGATAGAAGGATTACAGGTTTACCTAGTCTATCCGGAATGAATAAAAAACTGTGCAACAATTATATATGTATATCAAAAAGTAACAAATAACACAGCATTATCCATCAGAGGTATTGGTGGCGGTTTAAATACTGGATTGGGTCGGGCGACCCTATCAAATGATTCTGTTGGTGTAGGAGGCTCAATAGAAACCCATCTGCAGGTAGAGCATCTTTGGTAGAACATCTACTCACACAAGACTCACGTTGTAAGCTGGACTGTGCCTCTGCTGTTATTCATGGGACTGTGGTGCTCATCAGCTAAAAGGAAAAGTAAGTATAATGTTTGTGAAGTTTAACTTATCAAACTTCATGAACTTCTCAAAAATGAACAATCAAACAATACTTTTTTTGTTTCACTCCATTTGCTTGCCTATTTTATGTGTTTCATCTTGTCTAACCTGGAACTGGGGCCTTGTTCTCTTGTGAAATGTGTTGCCTAACTGGCCTCCTTCAGGTGACAGAGGCTCAAGTTATCCATTCCTGCCTCTGAGGCCTACAATGCAGCATATAGTGGGCTCCTGGGGCCTACAAGACCCCATGTTACATGTCCCTGCCTCTTTGGTTTGCCAGGTCTCAAAAATGGGCTTCTACATCCTACAATGACTAGAACAAAGGACTCCCACTGACTAAGAGTCTCCACACACTCAGAAACGATCGTTTAGGCCTACAAGGCCTCACGCAGTGGACTCCCATAGCCTTAAAAGATCTCACACAATGGGCTTCGTTGTCACACAAGGCTCCTAAGGCTGATGAGGTCTCACTCTGTAAAACCATTCTGTTTTGGCATACAAGGCCTCACAGTACAAGCCTTTCCCCCTTCGGCCTTCAAGGTTTCACGCCATGGGCTCCACTAGCCTTAATGGCCTCAGGCAATGGGCTTCTTCAGTGCACAAGGGCTTACAAGGCACCTACGGTCGACGAGGTCTCACTCTTAAACCCATGCACTTTTGGCCTACAGGGTATCACGGCACAAGTCTCTGCCCCTTCGGCCTACAAGGCCTCATGCAATGGGCTCCAATAACCTTAAGGCTTCACACAATGGGCTTCTGCAGTTTACAAGGCCGCACAAGGCCCCTACAGCTGACGAGGATGCGCTCTTAAGCCCATGCATTTTGGCCTACAAGTCCTCACAGTACAAGCCTCTGACCCTTCGACCTACAAGGCCTCATTAAATGGGCTCCTATAGCCTTCAAGGTCTCACGCAATTGGCTTTTTTGGTGCATAAGTTCTCACAAGTTTCCTATGGCTGACTCATATGACTGAAGAGGTCTCACTCTTAAACCCATGCACTTTTGGCCTACAAGGAGTCACAGTATAAGTCTCTGCCCCTTCGGCCTACAAGGTCTCATACACTGGGCTCCAATAGCTTTCAAGGCCTCAGCCAATGGGCTTTTTCAGTGCACTATCCCTCATTAGGTTGCTACAGCTGACTCCTACGTTCAAAGAGGTCTCACTCTTATATCCATGCACTTTTGGCAAACAAGACTTCACAGTACAAGCCTCTACCCCTTTGGCCTACAAGGCCTCACACAATGCAGTCCAATAGCCTTCTAGGCCTCTCGCGATGGGCTTTTTTGGTGCACAAGTCCACACAAGGCTCCTACGGCCGACTCCTATGGCTGAAGAGGTCTCACTCTTAAGCGTACGCACTTTTGGCCGACAAGGTGTCATAGTATAAGCCTCTGCCCCTTTGGCCTACAGGGCCTCATGCAATGGGATCCAATAGCTTCCAGGCCTCACGCAACGGGCTTCTTTGGTGCACAAGGCCGCACAAGGCTCGTACGGCTGAAGAGGTCTTACTTTTAAACATGTGCACTTTGGCCTACAAGGCCTCATGGTACAAACCTCTGCCCCTTCGACCTACAAGGCCTCATGAAATGGACCCCTAGCCTTGAAGGTCTCGCGCAATGGGCTTATTCATTGTACAAGGCCGGAAAGGCTCCTACGACCGACGAGGTTTCCCTCTGTAAACCCATGCTCATTTGACCCACAAGTCCTCACGTTATAGGACTCGGCCCCTTCGACCTACCAGGCCTCATACAATGAGTCCTTTGCCTACGAGCCTCACACAATGGCCCCGCCGAGGCGCGCTGTGTGGCCTTGGGGTGACGGAGGTGTTTGGGAACAGAATGAAGCCCCTTGTGCGCCTCACAGCTGGACCCCCAGGGTCCCCTCTCTCCACGCCCAGCAGCACAAGAGCACGGATGCAGCTTTGTGGATTTTGGAAGCTGGACTGACATTCTTCTGCCTTTTGTAAGAAGGAAGTTTGGACCCGAAATGGAAGTCCTTCTGAACCTCCATCTGCAGCGTGGAAGGGAGCACGAACCGCCCCCTCCTCCAAATATATAAACAACGAGTGACCGACTCCCAGAGCTGCTCTCCACGAGTGGGTGGACTTCAGAGAATAAGACATGTGCAAGTCATTCATTCCGTGCCCTGAATAGTTCCATGTCTATGGACTACAGATGACCCTTGAACTTCCATACCTATCACCAGAAATCTGAATAACTGCTACCATTTATTTGAATTATTTTAAGATAGCTCAGAGGGTTGATCTGCTGCGGAGGGTTGATCTGCTGCTGCAGAGGCTGCTATCCCACCCTGCATGTCACAGGGTTGGATGTTCAATCAATCAATAAATCAATCAATAGATTTGTAGAACGCTACTTGTCACCTGCGAGGGTATCCAGGCGCTGGCAGGGTCCAGTTGATCAGCCGAATAGCCAGGTCTTCAGGGACTTTCGGAATGCTGGAAGAGATGGGGAGGTCCGTAGATGAAAGGGTAGCTCATTCTATGTCTTCGAGGAGCGACCCCCGCATCTGCTACGTTGAATGCGGCAGCGAGGGTTATAGAAACGGATTCGGATCGGAGGTGGCTGATGGAAGTTCAGGCGGTGGTTCAAGTATGTGGGTCCGCAGTTCCGTAAGGGCCTTCTATGCCTGGGTCGGATGCTAAAATGAGCATAACATAGAGATGACGAATAATTGTTCCTTTTATGCAAACAGCAAGCAATAACGCACCATGAAATATGTACTATATAAATAACTGATGTCATTCATTTTTCAACCCTAGAAATTAACTTAAAGCTATTCAAATGTCCATGAATCCTGGAGTATAAACATAGTCACGCTGTTACTGTCACACGCTCAAATGGCTTGACCTTTATTGAAACACTGCTTGAAAGTTGAAATGGATCAGTGGACCCCCTCAATTAAAAGAAATAGAAAACACATTTCACAACTACAATAATAAAATTCATGTTTCTCGTACTGATCCTAGTTTACACATTATATACATGGGCCTTGTTTTTCAAATATATTAGGTACCTTAGTCACAAAAGTAGATTTCTAGAATTTTAGTTTCCCGATTTTTTATGAAATATATTGATACACTTCTAATAAATAGTTTGTTCGTTACCCAAAGGGGTGTTTATTAACGCACCCCATTCTGTCCCAGACAGTGGCCGGAGCACTTGGGTCTCAGACAGTGGCCGGTGAACATTTTGTCACGTTTTGTCCTACACAGCGGCTGTTGAACATTTTGTCTCACTGACCACTGCACTCTCTGTCTCAGACAAAGACTGCTGCACATTTTGTCTCAGTCACTGAGTGCTGCACCTTCTGTCTCAGACAGAGACTGCTGCACATTTTGTCTTAGACAGTGCCTGCTGCACTTTCTGTCTCAGACAGAGACAGCTGCACTTTCTGTCTCAGACAGAGACTGCTGCACGTTTTGTGTCAGACAGTGACTGCTTCATATATTGTCTCAGACAGTGGTCATTGCAAATGTTGTCTCCGGCCGTGACATTTTGTGTCAGGCAGTGGCCAGTGCACATTTTGTCTCACACAGTCAAGGGAGTAGCTTGAAAGTTAAAACACCCCCTACTTCAAACCAAGGCTCATGAGGCACCAAGTAAACGAAGCAAGTCAGCACAATCCTCCCCAGGAGAGCTCTCTTGTCTCTTCCATCCAAGCATCTATCTATTCATTCTTTCATCCTGCGGTCCACCTCCTTATGTCCACCATTTGACCTATTGTCCGTCCATCTATATCCATTCCTATCTACCCATCTCCAAACCTATCCATCATAGAAATCTATCTATCTGTCTATTTCTCATCCACCTATTCATACACCCTTTCAGACATCCATCTATCCTTTCACTCCATCTACCAATTCACCCTTGTACTTTATCTATCCACCCTCCATCAAGTCATCCTCCTTTTCACTCATCCTTGCATCCATCCACCCTTTCACTCACCCATACACCCTTTCACTCATCCATCAGCCTTTCCACCCATCCATCCATCTATCCATCCATAGACCTTCCCATCCATCCACCCACTCATCCATCCATCCACTCATCCATCCATCCACCCTTTCATTCATACATTCATCCTTTCACTCAGTCATTCGCCCAGCCATTCACTCTCCATTACACTCGTTCTTACATTCTTTCAGTCATCCATCCATCCATCCACCCTTTCATCATCCATACACCCTACCTTTCACTCATCCATCCATTCTTTCACTCATCTATCCTTTCACTCATCCAGTCATCCATCTATCCTTTAACTCCATCATCCATGCATCTATCCATCCACCCATCCATCTTTCCTTTCACTCATCCATCCATCCTTTAACTAACTCATTCATCCATACTTTCTCTCATCATCCATCTATCCACTCTTTCAGTCATCCATCTATTCATCCACCCTTTCATCCATCCAGCCACCCTCCCTTTCACTCAATCATCCATTCTTTCACTCATCCTGCTTTACATCCATTCTTTTTCTGATTCATTCATTGAGCTACCGATCCATCCTTTCACTCACCCATCCATCCACCCTTTCACTCCAACATCCACTCATTCATCCTTTCACTCACTGACCCACTCGCTCATCTTTGTCTGTCAAGTTGCAGACAGAAGAGGCCAATCAAAGACTCCACCCCTGCTGTAGCTGCTTAAATTGGGGGTCCATGCTGCCCCATCATCTCACTCATCTATTCATCCTTTTGCTCATCCATCTATCCATCCTTTCACTCCGTCCATCCATCCACTCTTTCACTCCACCCATCTATCCACCCTTTCAGCCATCCACACTTTCACTCGCTCATCCACCCATTCTTTCTCTCTTAATGCATTCACCCTTTCACACATCCATCCACCCTTTCATCCATCCATCCATTAATCCATCCATCCACACTCCCTTTCACTCATTCATCCATTCTTTCAGTCACCCATCCTTACTTTCACTCATTCATCCATCCACCCTTTCCCATCTATCCACCCTTTCACTCACACAGCCATTCATTCTTTCACTTGCTCAATTTAGCACCCACCCACCCTTACACGTTATTATTGAGCCTTTGTCTGCTGAGCTTCAGACAGAAGAGGCCCATCAAGAACTCCACCCCTCGCTGTAGCTGCTGAAGCAGGGGTTCACAGCGCCCCTGCAGGCAGTGACCGGTGCACATTTGATCTCAGCCAGTGGCCGGTGCACTGCGTAATGAGTTGTTAGGCTCCGGTCTAGTTGACCAGCCTGTTTATCTGACACCGGAAAGAGTCCATGATATCCTCTGACCAGGCACGGCCGGAGGATATATAATAAAGGGGAGGAGACCGCACGGGGTCTTTTGTCCCAATCTTAGCTCTGTGTTTGTGGCCCATTCATTTATGCGCCTTCAACACGCGCTAGCCCCGGCCCTGTCTAGGCTGCTACACTGGTGACGAGTATCCCCTACCCACAAGCCTCGCCGTTACTTCACACGCGTCCCACGCCACATCTAACATAGCAGATGACCAGCCAGCGACTCCTTGGCAGTTCCCACATCAGCACGCCGTGGTAGGGGCGCTGCCACCATTCAGCAAGTTCATTGATCCCGCAACAGCCTCCCCGCGATGGAAGTTACGAATCGGGAGGCCAGAAAACTACTTTATCGCTACCCGAGAACATGATGGGGCTGTCAAGAGTTCTTTGCTGTTACACTTAGGCGGAGATGAAATATACAAACTATTCAGACTCCTTCCCAACACTGTCATCAGCCTGGATGATATCCTCATAGTGGCCAGGTCACGTGACCTTTCAACAGCGGGAGCAACTGAGACGGACGCAATAACTCAAGTCCATGAAGAAGGTCCGACCATCAAGGCGGAATGCACGGATGCAGTGCAGGTGTAATTTACCAAAGGAGGCTCAAGGCGCAAACACCAGCGAGGCACGTACCGTGGACGAGAGGAATATGTCCCCAAAGATGACCCTGCACAGGGACAACAACGCTGAAACTGTGGAAAAATAACTCATTTTGCAACTGTGTGCAGTAGAGGCACCAGGGGGAGGGAGGGCGAGAGGAAGGCACATAATCACAAGTACAGTAAAACACCTATCGCTGGAAGACCCTGAACAACCAGAACGAGATCAGCGGGTATTGAGGTGGAAGCACACGCCAGAAGAGTCGTCACCCGATGAGGAGGAGGTATTCCTTATCTCCTTCATGAATTACCCGAAAAGGCACGGAAGACCTCAACCCACCTGCATCATCGAGATCGCAGGGTCCCAGGTGAGGGCGTTAATTGACCACCGGCCCCTTGGTCAGTGTAATGGGGGTCCAACAATATCGCCGCCTCCAACCTCTCCCCCCGATTGTACCATCCAATACCGAGATCTTCGCGTACAGGAGCCACACACCTCTGCCGCTACAAAAGGGCGAATGACGGTAAACGTAAGATCTGACAACAAGGAAGTACTAGCCACCTTTCACATTGTAGATAAATAAGAAGATACACTACTCGGTAGCCATCTGGCTGAGGACTTGGGACTTGTGTCATTTGCAAAAAGCGCGAGGGCATTTCAAATTGACGAACTACTGCAGCAATTCCCAGAATTGTTCACCGGCCTAGGATGCCCGAAAGCCCTGCCTATCACACTACACATCGACAAATCTGTAAAACCCACTGCTCTGCAACACCAGCGCGTCCCTTTCCAGCTCCACCCACTAGTAGAACAAGAACTAAGTAAGCTAGCAGACCAAGCTGTCACAGGCAAAGTAAGAGAGTCCATGGGTGTCCCCCATCGTATTTGAGGAGAAGCCAAACGGCCATGGAAGATACACCTATGCATTGGCATGCGTCTCCCCAGCCAAGCAATTGAATGGGAAAGACACATAATACCAACCATCTATGACATAATTGCTGACCTGAACGGCTTTCAATGGTTTTCCAAACTGGACTTAAATGCCAGATACCATCAATTATACCTGGATGAGGAGAGTAGGTACATCACCATCTTCTCAACGCATATGGGACTCCAAATTTTGGCATCTCGTCTGCAGCTGAAGTGTTCCAGGATTCCATTTGAGAAACCCTCTCTGGACTACCAGGAGTCATGAATGTGAGTGACGATATCCTCATCCATTTCGTGACTGCTGAGGATCACCATCAGCATCTCCAAGCCCTACTCCGACGCCTAGCAGAATACGGCCTAACTCTTCACAAAGAGAAATGCTTGTTTTTCCAAACATCCATTGAGTTCTCTGGCTATATTTTCAGCCAGGACGGGGTGCAGGTTGACCCACAGAAGTCCCAGGCGATCCAGCAAGCTCCAGCGCCAAAGTCTGTGAGTGAAATGCGCAGTTTCTTGGGGATGGCCACCTACTGCGGCTGGCTGATACCAAACCTACCCACTAATGTGGAACCCCTCCGATCCCTCACCAAGGGGGAGGCTCCATGTTCGTGAGGCCACAGAGAAGAACAGGCATTCCAAGCCCTTAAAGAAGCACTACTGAGTAAAACCACCAAAGTGTACTTTGACCCAAAAAAAAGACGGAGTTGATAGCGGATGCCAGCCCTCTGGGCCTTGGAGCCATCCTAACTCAAGAGATTGAACCTGGCCGGTAGGCCCCACTGGCATTCACGAACAAGGCGCTAGCCGAAAATCGCTATGCACAGATTGAGCGGGAAGCCCTAGCAATCAAATGGGCCTATGGGCACTTCCACCTCTACCTCTGTGGGAGGCCTTCCAGAGTAGTCACCAACCCCCAGCTCCTGGTCCCTCTGTTCAGGGGCACTGCACGACACCCCCCACCACGCATAGGATGCTGGGCTATCCAACTGCAACACTATCACATAGAGGTCGTTAACCACCCCGTTGCCAAGAATCCCGCGGACTTCCTGTCACGCCACCCGCCACACCGATCAGACGAAGATACACCGACGGACGAAGCAGCAGGCGAATACGTTCAAACACTAGTACAAAGTGCTTGCCCCAAGGCGTTCAATGTAAAAGAAATCTCAAACACGATGGCTGCTGGCACAGTACTGACAAAAGTAAAGATGGCTCTGTCAGGCGAGTCCTGGGAAGTATTCCTCAAATATGCTAATAGCTGGGCAGGCCTGGATAAAGAGCGGTTTACAAAGATCTGGAGAGTCTGCAACCAACTTAGTGCAACACAGGATGATCTTGTACTGAGGGGCCACCGATTACTAATCCCGGTGAGCCTCCAACAACAGGTGACCATGCTAGCTCACGGGGGATACCAAGGCCTGGCAAAGATGAAGCTGCGTATTCACGACAAGGTATAGTTCCTCACCTTAAAAGCATGGTGAACGATCATGTGAGGCAATGCCTGGCTTGGCATGCCAACTGACAAGCACAGTTGAAGCCCCGGCTCCCGTCATTACCAAAGGACCATGTGACACCCTGGTCCAAGGTGAGCCTCGATTTTGGACAAAGATGAGCCCCGATTTTAGAATTTTCCTGGATGGAAGGGTCACCCTATTGATGGTGGACGGATACTCGTAGTATCCGAATGTGGAGCTCATCGACTCCACTGCATTCGCAAATGTGGCACCAGTTTTGGAGAAGATTTTTGCAATGTTTCAGTTCCCCAAATAAATAAAGACTGACAATGGCCCACCGTTTCAGGGGTAGAATTCAGAGAGCTACCAGAGCACTTTGGAATAAAGCATCTATGCATTACCCCACAGGGGCCACAAGCAAACGGTGAGGATGAGCATTTCATGTGCACCCTGAATACAGCCCTCCAGATTGCCACACTGGAATCCGCTGACCCTAAGTTGAGTTTGCAACGATTTCTGAGAGAATGCCAAGGACGCCACACTGTACTACGGCCCCATGGTCACTCATGTTGCACGGGGTGAGATGTAACACCATACCAACTTGCTCCGCATGGGTACCGCCACCCTGCATTCCTGAGGCGACTCAGGAGAGGAGACAGGAAAACAATGCATGGGCCAGCAAGAGGTGACATGCGACCATGTGATGATTTAGCCCTGGAGATCAAGTGATCATCTGGGATAGAAGGCTGGGATGGAAATTGAGGACACCTTTGAACCCGAAATGTGGACTGTTCTCTCAGTGTCTGGCACAGTGGTCACTGCCAAGAAAGAAGCAGAGCAAGTGACTCAGAACTTATTGTGGTTCAGAAAAGTCCCAGTCCTGGCTGCTCCAGAGGACGAACCCAGGCCCGAGGATGACACCTGGGATCTGCCTCCTGAAGAACAAGAACCTAGTGTCCGTGACTCGAGATGCCCAGCACCTGAACCAAACAGCAGAGACCAGAGGGCTGACAAGGACCCAGAAACCCAGGAGGACATTTGCCACCCTCCTCCCCGGCGACTGGGACTCTGGCCTAATCCGCAGCCAAGCCAAAGGCTCAGAGACTTGGTATGCTTCCTGACTGAGGGAACATTTTAGAACCACGTTGGGGATGGATGTAATGAGTCATTAGGCTCCGGTCTAGTTGACCAGTCTGTTTATGTGATACTGGAAGGAGTCCACAATATCCTCTGGCAAAAGGTGGCGAGCGGCTATAAAATAAAGGGGAGAAAACCGCACAAGGTCTTTCATCCCAACTTTAGCTGTGTGTGTGTGTCCCAGTCATGTACTGTATATGTGTCCAGCCCATGCTAGCCCCAGCCTTGACTAGCCTGCTACACACTGTACATTTTGTCTCAGCCAGTGGCCGGTGCACATGTTGTGTCCGGGTGTCCCAGCATGAATTGCACTGTGGCACTTTACCTCCATGGTGTGTCTTGTTCTAGGTGTTACTTACTTTTTCCCAGTGCCCAGCATAAAAAAGCGACAAAACAGAGGCCAACCGCTGATCATATTTATTCCAGTAAAGAAAGGTGTTTCAGGATAGCACAGAATGCAGAGGGTTGACTTGCAGGTGTTAACAGGATTGCTCTTGCCCTCTCTGGGGGTGCCTGGCCCTAAAAGGTTTGCTATTGTTCAATGAATGCAATGCACAAATAATTTATAGCTGTCACAAGTACTGCCAAGGTAAATGCTTGGAGTGCATACAGTTATAACCACCTATCCTTCTGTATACATTCCTCTCCAGGTGGGTGCCTGCCTCTGCTGGTGACATGTACGGACAGACTTTCTGCCCTCTCTCCTCTTTTGGGGTGTGCAGAAATACCAGACAGCCACTGTTATTCCAAGGACGTCCCCATCTAGGGGCTCATATATAGTTTGAAACGAACCGGAAATCCCCCATTTTCTGGCGAAAACTGCACCTTAAACACAGAGTATAATCCGCGGCTGAATATACTTCACTGGAGGGATAATAATGTTGACGAAAGGTAGTTGGTGCAAACTCCTCTGTTTTCAGTTCCCTACAGAAATCTGATTTAAATCTCGGCAGATGTGACGGATATACCATCCTCAGTGTTATGGTCTCCGTAGGATGTAATGGGATCATAATAGGATGGACGGGATATCTGTCACGTTTGTGATGGAGTATACCCCTGTGGCAAGATCTAATTCAGGCTCTAAAAGAGGCCATTAAGTGCTTAAAATTTGTGGAAATAAGTGAACCTATTATCACTTCTGCGTTCAGGGTCTGGTAAGATAAAGCGCTTCTCTGTGTCTATTTCTCACCAGTCACACTCGGTTTGAGTTGTGCTGGCCTGTCTGTATTTCCAGTACATCGTCACTCAGGGGCTTCTTTACTAATGTTCTGCCCCAGCACTCATGTTATCCGCTGTACTGAGATGTAGAGCAAATCTTTAGTGCGATGCTCTCTTTGGTTCTCTCCTGCCTGATGTTGGAGAGTGTGTGCGTCACTTGTTAGATCTGGGACAGTGCAGCTGTCAAAGTGACCTATTCCATACAATATGCATAGAGCAAGCTTTCGATCCCCTCATTCAACCATTAGCTTATGAATATGTATACATCTGTATGTACACATACATATACAATGTACATAGAGGAAGCTTTAGATCCGCTTTTCAACCGTTATCCGTTTTTTTGACCTACCTAGTTCACCCATCGGCTTGAGACTTTGTCAGTCATTTCTTGACTCAGCCCTCCAGTGGAGTAGACATTTCTCACCCAATGCTATTGGCTGTTTGGGTGTATCCTTCTGCCTCCACTGAAGAGCTTGCATTGAACTGCATATGGAACTATTTTAGCCCTCTCTGCCCACTCCTGTTGGCTTTAGTGTGCTTGCTCTGCTTGAATTAGCACATGAGATCCAGCCCTATTTGCTTTGCCAATGCTTGTGTTTGTATCCACATCAAATATTGCACATATGCTACTAATGTTATTTCTGGAACAAGCATGCCATCTCAGCATGATCTACCAACTCCCTCACCCTCTTTTCCCAACCGGACAACTAGAAAACAAAATAAAAAATTAGGGAAAACATTAGGGATAAAAAATTAGGGAAATAGCAGAAAGCGTCCAAGTCGCACCAACTGAAAGACGAGCGAGAACAGATCAGAGCATGAGCAAACCTCTGACAACCCAAGGTGAGCCCAAACCTAAAAGAAAGTCAGTCACACAGAAGACCAATGCACAATCAAAAGGCAAGACAGAGAACATCTTTCATTTTGCAACAACTGACCACTCAGAATGGTTCTACATAATGTAGACTTCCCGGTGTCCAGGTTTTTTATTTAGTAATGGCTTCTAGTCCAAATGGTCCAGGGTAAAAAAACATTGACAAATGCAACATAATTTGTATAGGAGAAACCTATTGGCTCTGCCAATGCTTGTTTAGACTTGCCGATATATTCTACGCAATGGCAAAATAGTGACAGAGGTATACAGGAAACCATCTGATAGAATTCTTTCCTAAAATGTTAGAGTTATTATCCTAAAGCTTTAAGAGGGGATTCACCACTGGAACAATTTCTATGAATATGTAGGAAGTTCTCAGACTCGGACACATTCAGAAAAAAATGCTAGAAAACTTTTAGAACAGCTACAGCAACATGCATATCCCATCAGCACCATTCATGAAGCTACAAAATAGGCTGAAAACTATAATCACCAAGCGACGTGTTTGAAACTCATCCCAAACCTGAGACAGACAAACTAGCAAGTATCACTACTTACTCCAACATTGTCCAATAGCATCAAGAAGCTGAACAATAAACATTTGCAAATTTTTCAGGGAAGCTGTTGTTTTCTAAGTCACATTTCACCTTTAAGCACAGGTAAATCCTGGACATTTTAGTACACACACGACTAATAAAAGCCAAGCACCCAACACAGACTTCACTTTGGGTATTGCCCAAACTGATGGCCACTATCCATGTTGCTGATGCTCTGTGTGCCAAGTTACAGCCCCTTCCACCCAGATAGATCTCAACATACAAATTCGATGGGAACTATGGTGCTTTCTGAACTGCAAGAGTGAGAGTGTAATACATGATCATCTGCCATTACTCTTTACGATACACAGCTATAATGATGTGGAAGATCAGGATAAGGGAACAAAGAAGTAACATCAGGTGTAAACGAAGCATGACGAAACTGACAAATCACTTTATACCATATGGCCAGACACAGAAGATGATCTGAGATGGAATATCATAGATAAACCAAATTTCAGTGGCCACTCCAGAGAGCTGTCTGGCTTTTAACTCCGGAGAGAACAACGTTGGATACACGGACTCGATACACAAGAGCTTAATCCAATCCAATCCAATCATTCATTTGTCGAGCGCACTACTCACCCACGAGGGTCTCAAGGTGCTGAGTGGGGGGGGGGGGCTGTTATTACATGGATGTCACTCTCCCAAATCAAGAGATAACTCAAGGGGACTGCAATCCTTAGTAGACGTAACTTCTGTGTCTGACACAGTGTTATGGGATGTCACTAGGTGCCCTCTCACATAATCTCAACCTCCCCAGCCTGCTTGTTCTTGATACCCACCTATGTTTTTCACTTGCCTCCCCATACACACAGTATGAGATTGTTGGTTAGAATAATATCATTATATACTTTCTACCATTAAACACCGCGACACACAATCTGGTCTTTACCGCATTCCTTGCAGTGCACTACAGTGCAGTGCATACCTCTCGGTGCCCTTACCCCTTATGTAAGGGCACTGAGGAGTATGCAGGGTATCGTGAGGCTGCAAGGAGGGGTGGTTTTGTTACTGTGGGTTGTTTATGTAGCAGTGCAGTAGTATTGAAAGTACCTGCTGCAGAGTTCCTTGTCTATCCAGTAGTTATCAGGAAACAATAAAAGTGCCAAGATCACTTAGTTGATTAAAGTTCCTGCTGGAGAGAGATGGGAGTTTTCTCCAGTGGCAGTTGTGACTCATCTAAAGAAGCACAGAGGGTTAATATGCCTGCTGCAAAGAACGTGCACCATGCATATCACAGGCCAATAGTTTATGTGCATTGCTCAGTGGGATGCTGCTTTTGTCAATGTTACTGTGCAGTTCACGAATTACAATCATAATCTAGTTGTAGGAAAGTGCCCTTGTTGACATGGTTACCCCCCACGTTTTGCCTGATATTGATGCCAACCTGACTGAGAGTGTGCTAGGATCCTCCTAACCAGGTCCCAGCACCAGTGTTCTGTCCCTAAAACTGTACCAATGCTCCCACAATTGGCACACCCCTGGCACCCAGTTAAGTCCCTTGTAAAAGGTACCTGTGGTACCAAGGGCACTGTGGCCAGGGAAGGTCCCCAAGGGCTGCTGCATGGTTTATGCCCCCTGGGGAACCCCTCACCAAGTACATGCACACTGCCATTGCAGCTTGTGTGTGCTGATGGGGAGAAAAAGTCAAAGTCGACATGACACTCCTCTCAGGGTGCCATGCCCACAAACCACTGCCTGTGGCATAGGTAAGTCACACCTCTAGTAGGCGTTACAGCCCTAGGGTAGGGTGCACTATACCACAGGTGAGGGCATAGCTGCATGAGCAATATGCCCCTACAGTGTCTAAGTCCATTCTTAGACATTGTAAGTACAGCGTGGCCATATTAGGGATACGGGTTGGGAGTTTGTCATTACAAACTCCACAGCACCACCATGGCTTCACTGGATACTGGGAACTTCTCAGCAAAATAAACCCACACTGATGCCTGTGTTAAATGTATTGAAAAATGACCCAGGGGGCATCTTAGAGATGCCCCCTGTATGTTACCAAACTGCTAGTGTAGGACTGACTAGTCTGTGCCAGCCTGCCACTTCCAGATGAGTTTCTGACCACATGGGGTGAGAACCTTTGTGCTCAAAGTGGCCACAAACAAAGCCTGAACTGTGTGGCGGTGCTTCACACCTCCCCCCTGCAGGAACTGTAACACCTGGCGGTGAGCCTCAAAGGCTCAGTCCTCTTGTTACAGTGCCCCACGGCACTCCAGCTAGTGGAGATATTCCCCCCCCAGACAAAACCTCACTTCAAAAGGTACCCCTGCAGCCCCCTGGCCTTGGGGCATCCGACCTTCAGTGTAGCAACATCCATAGGTGGCCCCCTTCCTTGTCCAGCCTTTGGTTTCCCAGAACCGACTCGCTGGATTTCACCTGCAGCATCTTTGTGGCCCCCGGGTTCCCCCTATAGGAATTACTGGGAGCCCGACGCTGTGTTTGCACCCTCCACCCGGCCTCCCCATGCTGCTGAGGGTGTGTGTTTGGTGCTGATCTGTGCCCCCGGTGCTTTTCTAGTCTGCTGTCCGATGTCGCAGGTACTTACCTGCAAGCAGGCCTGATTCCGAGTGCTCCCAGTTTCCATAGGAGCCCATGTTAAACCAACCTCAGCTTTGACCTGTGCACCCGGCCAGCCCTGTGTTGCTGGTGGTGGGTGTTTGGGGTTAACTTGAACCCCAACCTATGGACAGCCTCACCCCCAGAGACTGGAACTGTAAGTATTGTACTTAACTCAAAAATTAACTAACTTTTCTTCCCCCCTAGAACTGTTTCTGAAAATTGCAGTGTCAACTTTTAAAACAGATTATTGTTATTAATTAAAAAAAGTATGACTTACCAATTCTAAACAAAGTGGTATTGATACATATAATGGATACTTACTTACAAATGTACTTACCTACAACTTGAATTGAGTGGTTCTAGAAATAAAGTAACAAAAGATATGTTTTTATATAAAAACAGTTGGTCTGGAGTTAGTCATCGAGTGTGTGCTTCTTCTATTGTCTGTGTGTACAACAAATGCTTTGCACTACCCTCTAAGCCTAACCGCTCGACCACACTACCACAAAAGAGCATTAGAACCCCTGGACTCTGTGCACATTATATCTCATTTAGTTATAGTATGTACGTACCCAGCGTCCTACACCAGCACAGAGAGCTATGAAAGGTCATCAAAGAGCAGCATGCAAACTGCATGGCTCAGGTTAGAAAGGTATGTTTTTCCCATTGTTTATTATCGTTTTATTTTTCAATTTGCAGCTGCTGCTGCGGTCGGCAAGAGAATGCTCCTTCGCCATAGTGGAGGAGCCGCCACAGTTTAATTAGGCTAAAAAGTTTTTGATGGGTAATAAGTAAATAAGAAATGAGTAAAGTCAACCCTAACCACTGTGTTATGTTCTGAATACTGAGTTTCTGCTTTTCCAGACCAAGCTCTCTTAATAAATGGCACCAGTATGGATGACATATGAACCCTACACCTTGTAGTCCCCTTTGTCTTATGTAACATTTTCTATACACTGATTTTCATACGTATGACTGATTCATTGTCTCTGTATGCATGTGTGATGTAAAGTGCTCCGACACCCTACACTGCTAAGAGAGGCGCTATAAAACAAATGAAATACATGTGAGGGAGGGGCTATGGAGAGATGAGAGGCACTGCTAGAGGGTGATAGTGAGAGCACCACTGAAGAACCCCAATAAAGATTGCTTTATCCTGGTGCAATGTATCATCATCATTAACTATGGTTTAAAAACTAATACAATTGAACACATGTTGTAGAAAGCATCATTTTTGGCATTTTTCACAAGTGTTCTAGGGGCGGGGTGGAGTATTCCTCTCACCCCCCAGCCCTCCTTGTGGTGACCAGGCTCGCTTGCTGCGCTTGATATGCACCTTACAGTGGTTGCTCTTTTAAACTTTGTCAGGGCTGCTTTGGGCTCCCAGTTCTGCCCTGGCACAGAGACAGCCCACACTAAGGAGATGACATCATACTTGCATAACTTCATTGTAGGAGCTTAGAAGGAACTTTAGGGGCTATCCAGCGAACTATTATCATCAACCTGATAGTTATAATCAGAACTGTGAAATGTACAACTAAACATTATATATAGTGAGGACAAGAATCGTAGACATTTCCAATCTGCTGCTGTGCTGTGTGTCGGACCCTAAGTACATGTTTCTACCCCTGATGAAGGCTTGTCACATTTTACATGAGGCTGAATAGATGAGCATCAGTGGCCAAGAGAGGTGAGTGAGCACAGAGGGCCACCAGGGCAGGAGGAGGGATTGCTGGTCCACTGTCACCTGACGTGTCAGAAGCCGTTAGAGGAAGTTATCGGGTAGAACAAAGAGGTCAGAGGGAAGTAATACAGGAAGAAAGGTTTTGCCAATTTGCGAAAAACAGGATGTGCGGTGAGCAATCTGGGAAGTGAAATCCCACAAGAGTTCCTCTTGCTGTGGTGTGGTAATAGGTGGCATCTGTCCAGCCAGGAACCTCTCCTATTTCACAGATCTTCTGATCTTCACCAAGCCAGAATCTATATTTGCCAATAAATATTCAGTCTGAGGACTACTTCATGTGAGCATCTTTGGGATGACTTCTCTCTTGGGCTAGCTGAAAAGCTTCATTGTTTGCTTGAATCTCTTCTAGTCATGGGATTGCTACCAGGACTGGGTGGTCAGCCTCCCGATGCTATCCATAAGAACAGGTCAACCACCTGCCCATCACTGAAGGTCAGAGCTTAATTTGTGAAACACTATGGGCCAGATTTACAAAGCCCTAGCAGGCTCCTTGCACCACATTAGCATAATTTTTTTACGCTAATGTGGCTCAACGAGGCAAAAATCGCCGCACCATATTTACAACGTGGCGCAATGCATGCACCCCTGGTGCCACATTATGCCTGCGCGAGGCATAATGTATGCAATGGGAGTGTAGCTGCGTAAGGAAGCCCGCAAAAATGGCACAATTAAATCTGCAAGATTTAATCTGCGCCATTTTTGGCGTCATTTTTAACGCCTGCTCAAAACAGGTGTTAAAAGGACGCACCCATTGAAATCAATGGTCCTCCTTGCACTTTGCTCCAGTAGCGTCAAAGCGCACACAGTAGCATCAAACATTTTGACGCTATTGGCCTGACGTGCACCACAGTGTTGTTAGGTGGCGGTGGGGCACAAGCAATCTGGTGCATCAGTACTGATGCACCAGATTCTTGTAAATCTAGGCCTAAGTGCCAGGTCCCTTGTTAGAAGGCCACTGCAACTCGCATCACCCACAGCCCCGCCTGCATTGACAGTACCAACACAACTACTAAGCAACACAATACTGAGATAATTCAGACCATTCGTGGCACCCACAGTTATAAGAATTGCTTTGGAGGAAGTTATTAGTCGTTTAAAGGCATATTGAATTCACGAACAACTGTTGTTCTGCTCGACAAACAGCGCCACTATGTGTCAAACTTTCATAAGTGCCGGTGTTGACAATTAAGTACTGGTGGCGAGCACCGGAAACCACCGGCTCAAATTAAGCACTGCAAGAGGCCACGGACTGCCTCTTGTAAAGCAGAGCCCCCGGAAGCACTACTGCTGGGCATTTCCAGTCACACTCAATCTAAGCCACGCTTAAAGTCGTGAGTTACATGCTCAGCCTGGAAATTCTCTGGCAGGGGCCATTTGGTGGAGTTCTTCGAAAAACCTAGTGTGGCGTCCTATAAGCACTAATGTCAAGTACAGTGAATCATCCGGCCATTCTCAGTGAAGTGTGTCGTCACAGCCCAGTGATATGTAGAGAATGAAGACCTCACTTAGAGTTTGGCGGGATGGGGGTACCGAAATAGATGAGTTTTGCTCCCCCCGGTTAACTTGTGGCCTACTACCTCTCTAAGAGCTGGGATAACTGAGGGCTTCTCTAGGGAGAGCTTTGGGTAGCTCTTCTGTCAGAAACTCTTGACCTGATGGCTCATTTGCCACTTGATCACCAGGTCCCATTGATGGTCACTACACCTTATGCAGGGTGGTAGTGACCCCTCCCCATCTATAACACACACTATTAGTCAACACATGCATTGCAGACACCACAGCCTGGAAACACAGCAGTAGTTGCTTCTCCATGTTTCAAGCTCTGACGATCAGAGCTCATGCATTATCTTGTTACCACTTTGGGTTGGCAGCAAAAGCTAGGACAGAATGCAGAAAATACGTGACCCACCCCTCCTCATCATCCAGTCCTTTGCACAAAACTTAAATCTGGTGTGAAATCTCAGCTGGAACTTGTCACAAAGGGTCATCACATTGCTGAGGTTTTGCATCAGATTCTGAAGGACCTCTCAGGTCTCAGAAGTCCCAACACTTATTTCCAAAACCAGATATGACTGATGATGACGCAGAAAAAGAAGGTCCGACATATATTCATACATATCGTATAATCAAAACATGTAATGTAGTGTGATTTTAGTAAAGAAAATAATGTACGAGGGAAATTGTGCCCTCGGTGTAGTTCGCCATCATTGTAAACGAGCTTTATTAATCATGAAGTATTGAAAATGTAGTAATCTGTCATCATTGCAAATGTATACCATGATTTCTTGTTTGAAAACTGTTTTGCTTAGCTTAAATTTAGTACAGGCTTTGGCCTAGTTGCCTGGTTCCAAATTCTAACTGCATGGTTTTTCCTTGAACTAATGAAACATATATTCTTGCTTGAAGTTATATTTTTCCAGTAGAGCTGACTGGTACACTTATCTCCAAGGTTTCGTACTAGGCCGGTTTCATCCCCTTTGATACAAGGTCAGTCTCTGCAGGTGCGGACAATGAAGGTACAGATAGTAAAATAATTGGCAAACCATGTTACAATTTGTGTTCCAAGGCTCCAAGGACAGTGTATGCATAAATGAGCACTAGTAAAAGACAATTTTGATTGGACAATTTGAAGCCAACCTATGAACCCTCCAATGGAAGACCCTGCAGAATTTGGAATGTTTCTTACTTAAACCCACCGGACAAAGAGAAGTCAGCCATTTTCCTCGATGCCAGTTTGAAGCCTGATGCCAGACTCCATTTTGGATGACACCCTGATGCCCTTTTCTCTATCTGAGAGAAAGAGACTGTGACAGATCGAACAATATACAAATGACGACGAGATATGCGTTTTAGTTTGTGGTGGAATTTATTCTAAGATTAAGGTGGAATAAAGACAAAAACTAGAAGTATGTAATCAAGTGGGCGGGGTTTCCTTAGGGGTTTCGGTGTTGCGGTTCAGTTCCTGTAGTGTTGATTTAGTTTCAATGTTTCTTTTCCCGGGAGACGTCTGGCGGATCCCCTCAGGTGGATTCCCGGGTACCGGAAAACAAAAGGAAAACAACACCCGGGTAAGTATGGGGTTTTACCAAAAGGATTATTTCACTCTTTCACTGTAGTCTTGTCTGGGTATGGGTAGGAACGATAAGGAGGGGTGTCTGTGAGGAGTTGGGGGGGGGGGGATAAGTGCTCTCACTCTCTAATGATAGATTTTGTGGGGTGCCCATGTGTGCTCGTTATCGTGCCCCTTTCGGTTCCCTCCCTTTGCACTTCTATATTCCCTTCCCCCTCCCTTAGTCTGAAGTGGCCTTTGTTTTGGTCCACAAGGACCGTACCTTGGTGAGCCATGACCCTCCTGGGTCGTGGCTGGCGTTGTGGCGTTCCTCTGCTGTGGTCTCTTCTCCTGCCGTCTTTTGTTTGGTCTCCCTCTCCTGGGCTCTCCTCTCCTGCTCCTCCGGTCTCCTCTCCTGGGCTCTCCTCTCCTGCGCCTCCGGTCTCCTCTCCTGGGCTCTCCTTTCCTGCTCCTGCTCCTCTGCCTCCTGTCTCTCCTCCTCGGCTCTCCTCTCCTGCTCCTCTGTCTCCTGTCTCTCCTCCTCGGCTCTCCTCTCCTGCTCCTCTGTCTCCTGTCTCTCCTCCTCGGCTCTCCTCTCCTGCTCCTCTGTCCCTTTTCCGGTGCCATCCTCCCTTTTGTTTCTGCCGCGCCGGGAAACCCATCCGGTTTCCCGGGCAACGGCCTGCCCCCTGCCTCGGTCGGATCGCGTTGCCCCGGCAACGGGGAGACGCGGACATGACGCATCGGCCTGCTCCGATGCGTCATGCCGAGCCGCGGCTGCCGGGGACGCCCGGCTACACACCCCTTCCAAAGAACGGTCCTGATCGAGGACCGAGGTAGAGTCTGGGTATCTGGAGAGATAATCAGCCGGGGCCTGTTGGGGACCAGGGATGTGACGGACCTGAAACGAAAAGGGTTGGAGTTCAAGGAACCACCTCAAGATCCGTGAATTCGTATCTTTATGAGCCGACAACCAAGTGAGGGGAGCATGATCTGTATAGAGAATAAAAGGGCGACCCAAAAGGTAATACTGCAAGGTGTCTACAGCCCATTTGATGGCCAAACATTCCTTTTCAATCGTGGGGTAATGGCGTTCCCGAGGAAACAGTTTCCTGCTAATATACACTATCGGGTGATCCCTACCGTCCCCATCGGGCTGGGTCAGTACCCCTCCTAGCCCGACATCAGAGGCGTCTGTATAGAGGTGGAACGGTTTTGAGAAATCGGGGCACCGTAGGATGGGCTCTCTAGTCAGAAAGGCTTTTAACTGTTCAAAACTAGTCTCCTGTTGATCCGAAAAAGGGGCTAATTGATTAGGACGAGATTTAGCCAGAAGATCTGTAAGGGGGGCGGCTAGGGTGGAATAATTGGGAATGAATCTTCGATAGTAGCCGACCAACCCTAGGAAGGAACGCAAATCTTTCTTCGTTGCAGGGTTAGGTGCATTGAGAATAGCTTCTACCTTTTTAGATTGTGGCTGGAGGTTCCCTTGACTGATTTTGTATCCCAAGTACAATATGTCAGGCTGACCGATAACGCATTTATTTGGATTGACAGTTAACCCTGCCTGTCTCAGAGTATGGAATATCTGCTGCAAATGTAGTAGATGATCATTCCATGTTTCACTGAAAATAACTACATCGTCTAAGTAAGCAGCTGAAAAATGTCGAAAGGGGTTTAGGAGGCTGTCCATTAACCGTTGAAATGTTGCTGGGGCTCCATGCAGTCCGAACGGCAACACTGTGAAGTGGTACAGGCCTGACTGCGTGGCAAAGGCCGTTTTCTCTTTATCTTCTGCGGCTAGTGGAATCTGCCAATATCCTTTAGTTAAATCTAGGGTGGACATGTATTTTGCTTTTCCTAGTTTTTCTAATACATCATCCACCCTGGGAATCGGATAAGTATCGAACATGGAATGTTCGTTGAGTTTCCTGAAGTCGATGCAGAACCTAATAGTACCATCAGGTTTTGGTACCAGGACAACTGGGGAGCACCAGGGACTAGTAGAAGGCTCTATTACTCCTAACTCTAGCATCTTTTGGACCTCGTCCTCCATAATCTGTTTCCTGGCCTCTGGTATACGATATGGTCGTAACCGGACAATTGTACCTGGTGCAGTCCGTATTTTATGGGCGATCAAAGAGGTTTTGCCTGGCACTATGGAAAAAAACGATCTGAAATGTTCCAGTAGACTGAATACCTGTTCCCTCTCTAATTTTGTTAACGAGGAGTTCACTGTGGGTAGATTCTCCCCAATAGTGGTCTCGGTCGGGCAAAATTCAATTTGAACCCTCCCATTGGGACATAGGAACCGGCCCACGGCTTCGGTCGAGTTAGAGCCCTCGGGTTCTTCCCATTTTTTTAATAGATTTATGTGATAAATCTGGGTTTTCTGCGGCGTGGTCGAGATTTCAATTAGGTAAGTGACCGGGGAAACGGCTCGTAGTACTTTATGTGGACCCTGCCATTTTGCTACCAATTTGTGTTCAGACGTGGGGCGCATTATAAGTACCTGATCTCCTGGTAGTAGAACTCTTAATTTACTCCCTCGATCGTAATATTGTTTTTGGTTCTGTTGGGCATGTTCCATATTTACTCGGACTGTATCCCATAACCCTTGTAACTGAGACCGTAAGTCGTGGGCATATTCTAACAAGGGTTTCCCCCCTTCCTCCGCCTCCTCTTCCCAAGCTTCTATGGCCATGTCCAGCAGGGATCGGGGCTGTCTTCCGAACACGAGTTCAAAAGGACTGTGTCCGGTAGATGCCTGTTCATGGGTACGTATAGCATACAATACCAAGGGCAACTTTTGATCCCAGTTTTTACCTGACTCCTCTACTACTTTTCTTAGCAGGGTTTTTATGGTACGGTTGTACCGTTCTACCAGTCCATCGGTCTGTGGATGGTACACCGAGGTGCGAATTTGGGAAATGCCTAACGTTTTGCACACCTGCTTCATGAGGGTAGACATGAAAGGAGTTCCCTGATCAGTGAGTATTTCATGTGGAAATCCTACTCGAGAAAATACATTAATCATTGCTTGGGCTACTGTTTTGGTTGTCATACTTTTTAATGGAATGGCCTCTGGGTATCGGGTGGCATAATCTACCATGACTAGGATATATGTGTGCCCTTTCGTGGAGGGAACTATGGGACCTATCAAGTCCATTCCCATCCTACTAAACGGAACGTCTATGATGGGTAATGGCATGAGAGGCGCTTTTCTAGGTCTACCGGGTTCGGTAAGTTGGCACCTGGAACATTGGGAGCAAAATTTTCGTATGTGGGCAAAAACCCCCGGCCAATAAAACCGCCGGAGGAGATACTCTTCTGTTTTTTCCCTTCCGAAATGACCTCCTCCGGGTTGACAGTGGGCTAGGGTTAAAACATGTTCTCTATAGTGCTCGGGCACTAACAACTGTTGCTTACGGTCCCCGGAGCGATTAGTGGTTATGCGATATAAGAGGTTTTTTCTAATTAAGAAGTAGGGACCCACCTCTTCGGTTTCTTCTGCTTTGGCCGACTTCCAAGCTTGAGCAAGAGAAGGATCTTCTCTTTGTCTTTGGGGAAACCCGACAGGCACTTCATGTGTCTCGGCAATCAGACCTGAGGGTGTGCTATGTGCCTCTTTCTCTCGGTGGGTTGCTTTTTCAACACGTTTCTCCCTACGTGACAGTTTCCTACGGGTAGAGGGGGGCTCTAGGTCGCCGTCCGAAAAAGGGGCACCCTTCCACCAGTCCTGGGTCAGGGTTGGTTGTCGAACGTGATCCAGGATCTCCTGAAAATGTTCGTAATCCGTCCCAATAATACATTCCTCTATCAGATCTGAGATTATACCCATAGAAAGGCTGTCCCTGTAGTTCCTCCACTCTACTGTCAGGGCCTGTAAGGGGTATCTCTCCTTATCCCCATGAATGCAGCAAATAGTCACCCAATGTTCGACTTCCTGGTCTGCTAGGGCTAGGAGATCCTTCCTTATCACGGATTGACTGCATCCGGAATCTATAAGGGCGTAAACCATTCGACCATTGACATTTAAGGACTGTTTAAATTTGGGGTTGCCCTGGCCTGTACACAGCACCCGTCGTCGGGTAACTCCAACCTCCATGGGTTCACTAGTGTCTTGTTTCCTGGGACACATACGGGCAATGTGTCCCCATTCCCCACAGTTATAACACTGGGGACCCGGTACTGGTGGATGCTCGTAGGTTCTGCAAGGTACGGGTTCTTAGGGAAGGACTCTGGGAGTGCTTTTTGGGTTGGGGAGCCCCGGTTTTATGATGGGGCGGGTTGGCATATTTCGTACATCCACCGAACGATGGTATGCACATGCTAAGTCAATTGCCGTCTCCGTATTCACCTTGGGATGTTGACGGATCCAGTGTTTTGTGGCCGTAGGCAAGGCATCTAAATATTGTTCGAGGACAATGGTTTGGATTACGTCTTCCCGGCTATTCCCTGACGGACCCAACCATTTTAAAGCCAAATCGTTTACCCGATAGTAGAAGGTTCGGGGATCCTCGTTCGGTCCCCACTTGATTTTCCTGAATTTGATTCTATAATATTCCGTGTCATGCCCCACCCGCTCTAATATACTGGTCTTTATTTCGGAATATGGGGTTGTTCCCCCGGGATTCGCAGCTTGGTATGGGGCTTGTAGGATTCCTGTAAGCAGAGGGGCGACATACTGGCCCCATCTATCTTCCGGCCATTGTGCGGTTGAGGCCACCCTTTCAAAATTAGTGAAAAAGGAGTCGGGATCATCCCCTTCTTGATATTTTTGCAGGACGGAACTTGGGACATTGGGATGTACCTTAGTGGTAGCGATTGTCTCCGTTAGCTTCTTCATGGCCGTCTCGTGGACCAGTTGATTATTGGCCAGTATGGTTGCCTGACTTTTCAAAGCCGACTGTAAGGCTTCACGGTCCTCCTTAGCCTCCCTCTGGTGGGCCTCCCACACCAGTTGTAGGTGTCGTTGGCCTTCGGCCAACTGTTTTATCATGTCTTCCAGCGAGGGGGTGTCACTCATTGTGTATACTGTTCGATTGTCGAGGAGGATCTAGAGTCTGATCCCACTTCTGACACCACTGTGACAGATCAAACAATATACAAATGACGACGAGATATGCGTTTTAGTTTGTGGTGGAATTTATTCTAAGATTAAGGTGGAATAAAGACAAAAACTAGAAGTATGTAATCAAGTGGGCGGGGTTTCCTTAGGGGTTTCGGTGTTGCGGTTCAGTTCCTGTAGTGTTGATTTAGTTTCAATGTTTCTTTTCCTGGGAGACGTCTGGCGGATCCCCTCAGGTGGATTCCCGGGTACCGGAAAACAAAAGGAAAACAACACCCGGGTAAGTATGGGGTTTTACCAAAAGGATTATTTCACTCTTTCACTGTAGTCTTGTCTGGGTATGGGTAGGAACGATAAGGAGGGGTGTCTGTGAGGAGTTGGGGGGGGGATAAGTGCTCTCACTCTCTAATGATAGATTTTGTGGGGTGCCCATATGTGCTCGTTATCGTGCCCCTTTCGGTTCCCTCCCTTGGCACTTCTATATTCCCTTCCCCCTCCCTTAGTCTGAAGTGGCCTTTGTTTTGGTCCACAAGGACCGTACCTTGGTGAGCCACGACCCTCCTGGGTCGTGGCTGGCGTTGTGGCGTTCCTCTGCTGTGGTCTCTTCTCCTGCCGTCTTTTGTTTGGTCTCCCTCTCCTGGGCTCTCCTCTCCTGCTCCTGCGGTCTCCTCTCCTGGGCTCTCCTCTCCTGCGCCTCCGGTCTCCTCTCCTGGGCTCTCCTTTCCTGCTCCTTCTCCTTCTCCTGGGCTCTCCTCTCCTGCTCCTCTGCCTCCTGTCTCTCCTCCTCGGCTCTCCTCTCCTGCTCCTCTGTCTCCTGTCTCTCCTCCTCGGCTCTCCTCTCCTGCTCCTCTGTCTCCTGTCTCTCCTCCTCGGCTCTCCTCTCCTGCTCCTCTGTCCCTTTTCTGGTGGCGTCCTCCCTTTTGTTTCTGCCGCGCCGGGAAACCCATCTGGTTTCCCGGGCAACGGCCTGCCCCCTGCCTCGGTCGGATCGCGTTGCCCCGGCAACGGGGAGACGCGGACATGACGCATCGGCCTGCTCCGATGCGTCATGCCGAGCCGCGGCTGCCGGGGACGCCCGGCTACAGAGACTTTAAGAATTCTCACCCTAGAGACATTAACTTTGATTTGCCCCGTCTTGCCCATGTAGTAACTTTGCCCCATTCCCCTTGCCGCTGCAAGGAAGCTTGCCCTTAACTTTGCCCCTTTGAAACTTGCCCCATGCTGATCGAACCGGTACCTGAAGGACGAAGACTTTTCTTGAATGCTGATTGTATTTGGTAAATATGAAAGGATTAATGTATTATGCATTGTGTTTTTCCTTTTAGGTACCAACTGCTATTTTGATAGGGTCCTAGCTAGAAGTTTTTCCAAATTTGCGTTGACTAAATTCGTTTTGCATGAAGTCCCACATGCCGATGCTAATTAGAGGTTAGTCGAGGTATTCATTCAATGTACTATGCTAAATTGAAATCTTGTTATGCTGACCAATGTATGCAATTAGTCAAATACAGTTAGTCATATTGGTGATATGCATTGCGATAACAGAGTGTATCATTATTCAGATTTTACGTAGATTGCGTTTCTTCCGCAGTTATGTTCATATACATATATCAATTTGTTTTGAGACATATCTATATCGTGCAAGCTTTGTTAATATAGGGAAATAAATTCACTAACTTTTAATAAACTGGTGTTGTTATTCATGACTGAAAGGTCATGGTGCGCCGAAGTACCAACTGTTATTGATTTCTGATGAGCTATATTGATCTATTAATTGAGTATTGATTACCGATTACAATAGTTATTGATTATTGATCTGAGTGACTCGACTATTTTAGGATGAGGAGAGTCCGACTCGGTTAAAAGATTCACCGACCTCCAACGTGTCCAGGTACAGGTAAATTTATAAGGGCTGGACGCGTTATCAGTAGATGGTAGCAGAGATTGATGGTTTAGCCCTTTGGGACCCCATCCGAACAATAGACAGAGTCAAGTTAGAATTTTCTTTGATAAAACAAGTTGGAGAGATGATGATGCCCTAAGTCCCCAATGACTTTCCCGGAATCTCGGAGCTTGCGAATGAGGAACATGGAGGTATGAGAATGGTCTCAGCGTTTCTAGTGACGGTATGAGTGAAGTTAGGGTTTTGCGCTTGCACAGCTTATCGCCGCAGATTAATTGAGAAGTTTGTGAGGATTTTAAGGGGGGTTAAAAGATATTAGAGGATTGTTACTCCAAAGGTGTGAGAGTAGGGAAGTCGTCGAACTTCACGTGTGTGTAGCGCTTTGAGCAGAAAAATTGTCCACGTGGTTGTTGATGTTGAGACGGGCCCTGCGAGGTCAAGAGACTCTGGAGTATGTTGAAAAGTGTATGTGACACTTGTTTGATGTTGTGATCTGGTCAGGTTTAATAGGTTGATCGGGCGTGGTCAACAAGTCGGTATGAATGTTGCAGAGTGAAAGAAAACTTCGACTTTGAGATTTGACGAATTCTAAAGTGCACTAGAATAGTTCATTGATCAGTTGAGAGTAAAGTTTGCGGGTCAAATTTTGCTTGCGAAAGTGGGAAACCGAGAAAGATGGAATAACTGCTGAGGCTAGTGAAAAATCCCTAAGGTTTCTGAAGCTATTGTATTACCTTTCCTGTAGTAAACCGACAGATCTGTTTTATTCTTTTGGTTAAGTGCTCGCGTTATATTGCAGAAATTAGTTTATGAGTGAAGCCGAATGAAAAGAGGACAAGCCGCAGGACTTTGTCAGCCGCAATGTGTGAGTGTGACGTCACTAGGAGCCGCGCTGGGATAGGTCGGTTGGTGAGAAGGGTCGCGCACGGATAGGACGCAGTCCGTGAAGTGCAATTGGAAGGGGAAAGGCAAGCGAAGAGTATTCCGGGAATTAAAGTCGCTTATTGATTACATATTTTAGAAAAACAAAAGACGGAAAGATGAAATTTTTCAAAGCATTTAAGAGTGCCATGAGGGGAGATGTTTATATTAAAGCAAATGTAGGAGAAGAAACACCGCCTGAGGGTACACCAGCTTACATTGTCATTGAAGAAAAGGGTGTAGCGCCATGTCTTTGGTTAAAACAATGGTGCAAATTAACAGAGAAACATAGAAGTGTAGCGTTCCCTATCCACGGGTCGTTTAATCTAAGAGTTTTAGAAAACCTGAGATTTGCGCCATACGACATGAAAGTACCTCCAAGACCAGCACAGTTTGAGGCACTAGCAATTTGGGAGCTAATAGCTAGAAACCAACAACAAAAGAAGTTCGAGACCAGAATAAGAAAAGTAGAAAAGACACTAGCGGACACTAGATGGGACAGCACACAAAAGGTTTGGAGATCAGATGTATTGCAGGGGATTAAATTGTTTCCAGCGATTACTGATGAAGTGGAGACGTAAGGAAGGAAAGCCACCTATAAGACAAACAGGAGTCAGTCCAGAGAGAGAGCAATAGAAACTCGAAAAGGGGAGACGAATCAGATGATGAAGAGTTCATTATACAATTGCTGAATGATCGCCCACCACCATACGTGGAAAGCGAAAAAGGCTCAAGCATTAGTACTGCCCCTCCAGAACCAATACAGGGTAATGTAACACCAAATTTGAGAATATCTCAGAGGCCGAGCAGCTCCGACATGCCTTTCCCACCACAAATACCACAGATTCAGAGAATATACCCAGACGTGCCTACATTGAAACCTGCTGATAACTATCAGCCACAGGTTCAAAGGCACTGTTGTGATGAGCATAACATGAGAATGACTTCTGATCCAATGGCGCAGGGAGGACAAAACTATCAGAGACCGACATTGATTCAAGCTGAATCAACACAGTTCTCGATGCCCCAAAAGCAGACACAAGAAGTGCGAGTAATAGAAAGCCAGTTAGGTATGCCAGCAATGATGAACCACAATGTGGGGATTAACATGCCACAGAATTTGGGGAACAGACAGAATCCAGACGCAATATCTCTACCTATCACTGTAGGTCCACCAGTACCACTGTACATACAGGCAAATTCAAGCACAAGAGACCAAGGGTTAATGATACAGAATGGGACAGGGAGAAGATGCATAGAAACCACTCCAGAGACAACTCTGATAGCGGCACTGCCAAATGGATCTGGGTCCTTGTCAGAATTTAGTCCAATTCCAATTTGTGCTCCATCAACCGTGGTAAGGTCACATCCACCACTATTAGTACCGTTAACCTCACAGACTGAAACATTACAGAAACCGTCAGTGGCAGTTGATGTAACTGCTACACTGATGGGACTGAACGCGCAACAGTTAACACAATGGTTCAACAGCCTGAACTCCCCACAGAGTACATCTAGCGGGAAGGGAGAAGAATACCTGAATAAAATAAGGTTGGGTATGGAGGCAGATGAACTGGTAGAGGGAACAATGGGTTTGAACAGATTAGAATCATACACAGAGGAAGAACTAAGATACATGTGCCCTAGGATTACAAGAGAAGTGAGCAACATACATAAGAAGTTACAAGAAATTGCAGACAGAAACGAGATCGATATAGGTAAGACTAAACACCTGAGCAGAAGTTACAGGTTAGACTTTGAGACAAAAGATTTTGAACACATGAGATCCGCAGGGATGAAAACACACCTTAAGGAGATACTGCAGAGTGCACAGGTCTGGAGATGTTTAGACAAGTGGGAAAGTAGATGGGTTAAGAAAAAGGACAGAAAGGAAGAAAATACTCTAGAGTGGAATGAGGCAAAACAACAGAATGACGATCTGATAACTATGTTACCAATGAGAGAGACAGCAGGGGGAAAACTTGTACATGTACCGTGGCACAGGTGCGATATTCAATCCTTTACGGATGACTTTCCCAAATTGAGAGAGAAGCCGATTGAGTGGTATCAACAAACAGATAGATTTGTGAAACTCGCGAAGTGTCTCTGGGAAGACCTGAATACTTTGTTTGAAATTGTGGTTCCGGCGGATTTGTGGGAAGATTGTAAAAGGGCTGTAGGTTGGCCGACGAGTGAACCAGAGAGAGACAGGGACACAGGTGCGCCATCACCTACGGTAATGAGTTTGTACCACAAGGTGATCGAGCACTTGAAAACCAAGGTTGCGTCGAAAAATGTGGATTGGCAAAGGATTGACAGGACCGCCCAAGAGGTTAAAGAATCTATACACGCGTATTATGAGAGGTTGTTGAAAGCGTTTAAAAATTACAGTGGCACGGAAACGATTGAGTCAAAGGGCATGCTCCATTTTGTGTTCAGGTTTGTGGAAGGGCTGAGACCCGAAATTAGCCAGATGATTAAGTCACACTTGATTTGTTGGCAGTCAAAGTCGATCGATGAAGTGTTGAATTATGCGAAATACTGCAGTGATGAGATTGAGACCAAACAGAAAAGATTGAAAGAAAAGGTGATGGTGATGCAGCTCAGAGCAGCTCAGACAGGTTTACAAGGTTTGCAAGGTTTTCAACAACAGATGCCGCAGCAGCAGGGAAATGCTATGTTTCAGCCGCAGATGAGAGGCAGAGGCCGAGGAGGTTTTGTGAATAATGGTCCTGATTTGAATACCGTTATGATTCCAAATGGTATACAGGCAATGAAGAAGGTGATGCCATGTCACACGTGCGGAATCGTCGGGCATTGGAAACGGGAGTGCCCAATGATGGTGCAGGAAGGTGTAGGTCAGCAAAACAATGATGTCAATGCATTCCAGACTATGAGAGGACCGAAACTGAGAGGTCCAAACCCAAATTTCCAAAACAATATGAACCAGCTGCAGGGTTTACAACCCATGCAACCGCAACAGGTGCAAATGCCCCGTGTGCAAATGACACAATTGCAGCCAATGCAACAGCAGTTTCCTATGGTACCTAATCAGCAAATGCAAATACCCTTAGCACCAATGAATCAGCAGCAAGCAATGCTTCCTCAACAGGTCGCGGGTCAGGGAATGAGTCAAAATGACACAGTACACCAATTCCCACTACACAGCGAGAATGGAATAAACGATGTATGGGAGAATGGAAGTTCAGATGAGGAGGGAAATTGTGTGCTTGCAGCATCCTTGGAAGTTGATCAAAAGGGTCCGTATGTGGAGGGAAGAGTTATGGGTCATCGCGTGTCGTTCTTGGTTGACACAGGAGCTACACGTTCCACTGTCAGGAGCATTGAAGTACCGAATTTGCCACTTTCAGGGAGAACAGTTCAAGTAGTGGGAGTAGCAAACAGGTACCTGACGAACCCAATCACAGATCCAGTACAAGTCAGAATTGGTAACTATCAAGGCACACATAATTTTGTGATATGTGACTCAAGCCCGATATCACTGTTAGGGAGAGACCTATTGTGCAAATTGGGATGTTCGATTATGTGTTCGAACAACGGAATTAGAATTCAGACGAGCAGTGATGGGGAAGAAGAGGACAGTGTAGAAGGGGATGAGATGGAGACTGTCGATGAAGATTATCCCCTGATTACCCTTTATCCGATGATCACTGAAGCAGATATTCCTGCTGAGTTACAGGAAACAGTCGGAAAAGAAGTGTGGGATATGACAGGAAAAGAGGTGGGATTGGTGAAAGGAGTGGAACCAGTGAAAGTGACCGTAAAACCCAATGTAACCTTTCCCCAGACCCCACAGTACCATATGGCACAAGACACCCTCATGAAAGTCGCCCAACTCATTGATGAGTTTGTAAAACAGGGAGTACTGAAAGAAGTGTTAAGCAGTCCATGTAATTCGCCAATCATGGGACTAATAAAGCCAAGTGGAAAGGTCCAAATTGTGCAGGACTTGAGGAAAATAAATGACATAATAATAAAATGTTGCCCTGTAGTACCAAATCCAGCTGTGATAATGTTTCAGGTCCCTTGTGATGCCGAGTGGTTCTCAGTCATCGACTTGTCACAAGCATTCTTTTCGGTGCCTCTTCATGAGGACAGGCAATTTCTCTTTTGTTTCAAATTTTTAGACAGAGTTTACAGTTGGTGTCGAATTCCGCAAGGGTTTTCGGAGTCACCGTCAATTTTCAATCAGATTCTAAAGAAGGATTTGGAAGCATTGGAATTGCCATTCGAGTCAACCCTAGTACAGTACATTGATGACTTACTGATTGCATCCAAGACAGAAAGTGACTGCACAGCCGACACCATTGCCCTATTGAACCATTTGAGAAGGAATGGACACAAGGTGTCTCCTTCGAAATTACAATTCTGCCAGAAGAAAGTGAAATATTTGGGTCACCAAATAGAAAAAGGGTCACGAAGAATTATGAAGGAAAGGATAACGAGTGTACTTCAAATGAGTCCCCCAAAGACGAGGAGGGAGGTGAGGAAGTTTTTGGGAATGGTGAGCTACTGTCGCCAATGGATTCCCAACTTCTCAACCCTAGCTAAACCTTTACTGAAATTGACCCAGAAGGATGCATTGGATGAAATTGAGCTGAAAGGAGATGAGATGGATGCTTTTATT
The DNA here is from genome assembly GCF_031143425.1 of Pleurodeles waltl. Classification (NCBI taxonomy): domain Eukaryota; kingdom Metazoa; phylum Chordata; class Amphibia; order Caudata; family Salamandridae; genus Pleurodeles; species Pleurodeles waltl. The sequence goes on from NC_090438.1 coordinate 53,505,031, forward strand.
GAATTGAAAGAATGCATGTGCAGGGCTCCAGCTTTAGGTATGCCTGATTACACAAAGCCTTTCACATTGTTTTGTCATGAACGTGATGCATGTTCCTTGTCTGTCTTGACCCAAGCCCATGGCGGCGTAAACAGACCAGTAGCATATTTTTCAGCTACTTTGGATCGGGTCGCAGCAGCACTGCCAGGGTGCTTGCGTGCCGTAGCAGCAGTTGGTATCAGCCTCACTCAGAGTGAAGGAATAGTGATGGGACACCCTTTGACAGTCATGGTCCCTCACTCAGTCGAGATACTTTTGACACGTTCCCGAACACAGCACATGACTGGTGCTAGACTCACAAGGTATGAAACAATAATTCTGGGATCACCTAACGTGCAGCTGAAAAGGTGCACTACGTTGAATCCAGCAACCTTGTTTCCCAGTGAAAATGCAGAAATTGAGAACGCCGAAGACATCGAGCACGACTGTCTTCAAGTGACTGAATTTTGCACCAAACCAAGACCTGATATCAAAGATACCCGATTGGAAGAAAATGATCAAATTATTTTTGTTGATGGTTCATGTTTAAGAGATGCATTGGGAATATTGAAAGCAGGGTATGCTGTATGTACTGTAACAGGTGTTCTGGAAGCCTCTTGGCTTCAAGGGGTTTACTCTGCACAAGTAGCAGAATTGGTAGCCATTACTAGAGCTTGCCAATTTTCTGCATTGATGAAAGTTACCATTTACACTGACAGCCAGTACGGGTTTGGAATAGTGCATGATTTCGGACAATTGTGGTCACAGAGAGGCTTCATGACCTCTTCAGGATCACCAGTGAAAAATGGCGAAAGAATAAAAGAATTGTTACATGCCATCCAACTACCAGGGGAAGTAGCAGTGGTAAAATACAGTGCACACTCGAAGGGACAAGACTATGTTTCTCTGGGAAATGGATATGCGGATCAAGTCGCAAGGTTTTGCGCATTGAACTGTATATTGCTTAGGGATGAATGGAATTTGATAAGTGAACCAGAACTCGAACCAAGCGAAATATTTGCTCTAAAGGTGGTAGATACGATGGACGAATTGAAATCCTTACAGAATGATGTCAGCGAGGATGAGAAACTCTCGTGGACCAAATCACAATGTGTAAAGAGACTAGATGAATTATGGGTTTCAAGTGAAGGGAAATTCGTTCTTCCAAACAGCCTTTTGACACAGATAGCCAGATTTTACCATGGACAAGCTCATCTTGGGAGGGATGCCATGATTAGGTTGTTTAAAACTGATTGGTTTAACCCCAAATTCCGTCAAGTTGCTGAAGCAGTTTGCCACCGTTGCGTCATTTGCCAACAGATGAACGCAGGGAAGGGAACGTAGTAAATTTGAGCCACATTGGAAGAGCAGGGGGTCCATTCAGCAGGATGCAAATGGACTTCATTGAGATGCCTGTGCATGGAGGCTTGAAGTATGTGTTGGTGGTTGTGTGCATTTTTAGTCACTGGATTGAAGCATACCCTACACGCAGAAATGACAGTCTCACAGTTGCATAACTACTCTTGAGAGAGTTAATACCACGTTTTGGATTCCCGATCTCTTTAGAATCAGATAGGGGAAGTCACTTCAATAATGAAGTAATAAAATTGCTTTGTGCAGCACTGAACATTGAGCAAAAGCTGCATTGTAGCTCCCGCCCTGAAGCATCAGGTCTAGTGGAGCAAATGAATGGCACATTGAAATCAAGAATGGCGAAAATATGCGCATCAACAAACTTGAAATGGCCTGACGCATTGCCTTTGGTACTAATGTCAATGAGAAACACCCCTGACAGAAAGACTGGACTGTCCCCACACGAGATTCTCGTGGGCAGAGCTATGAGACTTCCAGCAGTTCCTGCAAATGCGCTTTTGAATATTACAGATGATATGGTGTTAGACTACTGCAAAGGTCTAGCTGATGTGGTTCACTCTTTCTCTCACCAGGTGGAGGCAACCACCCTGCCACCGATCCAAGGTCCAGGACACGCCCTGAAAGCAGGTGACTGGGTCGTGATAAAGAAGCACGTGAGGAAGTCGTGTTTGGAACCCCGTTGGAAAGGACCTTTTCAAGTGATTTTGACGACTACCACCGCTGTGAAGTGTGCGGGAGTTCCCAACTGGATTCACGCCAGTCACACAAAAAGGGTATTGTGTCCCACAGACGAGGAAGTTGAAGCGCTGAAGTTACCAGTACCTGATAACAAAGTGCCAAGCGCTGAGACAGAGCGAAAAAGAACTAGAAGCGAACAGGCAGAAATAGAGGAGGGAGAAATATTCTCTGAGGACGAAGCAACTGATTCACTTGGGGAAGACCAAGGAAGAGCCTCAGAAAGCGACGAAGCAGCTGAAGGTAACAAAGAGCCTGAAGCAGCTGAAAGTGACAAAGAGCCTGAAGAAAGTAACGGTGACAAAGGGCTCGAAACAGGTGAAGAAGCAGGAGAGCCTGATCAGAGAAGGGCTTTCCCAGAAGCAGACGATACAGAAAAAGAAAAGGAAAATCTGATTGACTCCCCAGAAGGAGGGGACAAGGCAGGACAGAACGAAACTGCTCAAACTCCTTCAGAAGAGACTGCAGGTCCATCAAGTGGACACAGTGCAAAAAGAAGACCAAGCATATCACCAGTAAAATTAAGAACTAGAGCAACGTTGAATGACAGTGAAGGGCCAAGAGTGAAAGAGAAAAGAAAGGAAGTGTCTGTCGTAGTACCTACACCAAGTGAAGAAAAGGACTTGGCCAAAGAGGAAAGTACCAGTGAGAAAGAATCAAAGAGAGACGCAAAATTGAAAAGAAAAAGGATACCGAACAGGAGGTATTTCGGTCCGGAGTGGGCATACGTAGCCAATAACGATTGGTCAGACGAATTCGTATCCCTCAGTCTTGAGAACGAAGAGGCGGAACTTCATTTTGGAAATAAAAACTTTATGGACTCTGTTGATTGAAAACATTGATCACCTGATTGACTTTTCAACCGGCTAAGACATTGCTAACTTGATTGACTTTGAAACCGATTTTGAGACAACGCTGCTAACCGATAAGAGACTAAGCTGCTAAAGAAAACTGTGTGAACATTGAACTCGTTCAGCTTTGTAAATACCTGCAAATACGCTTTGATAAAGTGTCTTCAACTTTCTGATTCTATACAGATCATGACTAGCTTCACTACACAGGGGTGTAAGATGAAGTGTTGTAAATACATGTGTATTGGTCTAATAACCGCATGCGTACTAATCATTGTAGCAATAGTTCTTGGAATGCATGGTAAAAATGAGAGTGAGACGAATGATGCTTCTACTTCTAAACCTATTATTGTTACTGAACTAACAGCTCTGAAGAGACTCGAGCAAGACGAGAGATACTTGCATGATAAGAAGGAACTTTCATCTAACGTTTTCTATCGCTTACTGAGTGAGTATGTTGAGACCATGGATGCGAAAGATTGTTATGTGTGTACACAAATACCTACCTCAGTAGTGGAAGGGGTAACGTATCACAGCATGCCTCTTACGTATGGAATTACATGTAGTATAATAGCTTCCAGATGTTATGGTCAAAAGGACATTCATTATTTCTACACTAATTACGATGTTACTTTTGCATATGTCCCCATAATAGGGCACCTAAGTAAAATAGCTAGAGATTGGTATGCCAAATTAATGAGGGAATTCTTTGAACCGATGTCACCTTTTCACACAGCTCACGCACATAGAGAGAACCTTACATGCTTGCTTTCACCAGTAGAAATATAATTTTTAGACCGCACTGATGATAGGAAGAATGAAATGAAGGAGAAATTAGAGAGGGAATTACACGAAAGAACATCTGTAGATAATTATGCTTTTGCTGCAATAAAGACACAAGGGAAAATAGCTTTAGATACATTGCACATAGGGAGATTTTGTATATATAGAGCTGAATCATATTATGACACATTTTTTGTGGGAACGAGTGAATGCAAACATACGTATGCATTTAAACCTAAGTGGACGTTCATGCTGAATGGACAAGACCCAGTTATTCCTGGAATATATTATATTTGTGGACTCAACACCTATTATCGTCTTCCTAAAGGATGGTATGGGAGATGCTATTTGGGAATAGTGTTCCCAAAGGTTTACCAACTAGACGACTTAAAGAAATTTCCAAGGCTGTCTGAATCACATCATGTTCAGAAAAGGGAGACAGCTTCTGGTGTGGTAGGAGATATATTTGGAGCATTGATTCCTTCAGTAGGAGTCATATTGAATTCAATCAAAATGCAAAAGTTGTCTACTATTGTGGATAACATGCTGACAAAGTTTTCAGGAGCTATAATCCTGATGGATGCTGAACTTGCTGCAGAAAGAGCTATGACTCTTCAAAATCGGCTTGCCTTAGACATTCTTTTAGCAAAGGATGGCGGCGTTTGCAAAATGCTTGGTACACGTCACTGTTGTACATATATACCAGACAGCAGTGGGAAAATTAGAACAATGCTTACAAATTTAACTAAAGAAAGTGTAGATTTAAAGGAATTGAAAGAACCCGGAGTTTGGGAGAAAGTTGGAAAGGGATTTGCTTCTGTGGGAAATTGGCTCAGCAACGTTTGGAACGGATTGTTATTAAAAATAGTAAAGGGAATATTAATAATATTAATTTGTCTATTAGGTTCTTGGGGAACATGGAAAGCTTTCAAAATGTTAAAAGCAAGGAACAAAAGAAAAAGAGAAGAGAAAATAGAGAACAAAATGGTGGAAATATATAGAGAAAAATCAAAAGGGACTAAAAGAAAAAGGGAATTGACTGAAGTGCCAAATTACTATACAGAATTTTATTGGAATAAAATTTGTGGGTAGATTTGATGTGATGACATAATTAGTCATCAGAGGAGGGATTGATGACGCAGAAAAAGAAGGTCCGACATATATTCATACATATCGTATAGTCAAAACATGTAATGTAGTGTGATTTTAGTAAAGAAAATAATGTACGAGGGAAATTGTGCCCTCGGGGTAGTTCGCCATCATTGTAAACGAGCTTTATTAATCATGAAGTATTGAAAATGTAGTAATCTGTCATAATTGCAAATGTATGCCATGATTTCTTGTTTGAAAACTGTTTTGCTTAGCTTAAATTTAGTACAGGCTTTGGCCTAGTTGCTTGTTTCAAATTCTAACTGCGTGGTTTTTCCTTGAACTAATGAAACATAGTTTCTTGCTTGAAGTTGTATTTTTCCAGTAGAGCTGACTGGTACACTTATCTCCAAGGTTTCGTACTAGGCCGGTTTCATCCCCTTTGATACAAGGTCAGTCTCTGCAGGTGCGGACAATGAAGGTACAGATAGTAAAATAATTGGCAAACCATGTTACAATTTGTGTTCCAAGGCTCCAAGGACAGTGTATGCATAAATGAGCGCTAGTAAAAGACAATTTTGATTGGACAATTTGAAGCCAACCTATGAACCCTCCAATGGAAGACCCTGCAGAATTTGGAATGTTTCTTACTTAAACCCACCGGACAAAGAGAAGTCAGCCATTTTCCTCGATGCCAGTTTGAAGCCTGATGCCAGACTCCATTTTGGACGACACCCTGATGCCCTTTTCTCTATCTGAGAGAAAGAGACTTTAAGAATTCTCACCCTAGAGACATTAACTTTGATTTGCCCCGTCTTGCCCATGTAGTAACTTTGCCCCATTCTCCTTGCCGCTGCAAGGAAGCTTGCCCTTAACTTTGCCCCTTTGAAACTTGCCCCATGCTGATCGAACCGGTACCTGAAGGACGAAGACTTTTCTTGAATGCTGATTGTATTTGGTAAATATGAAAGGATAAATGTATTATGCATTGTGTTTTTCCTTTTAGGTACCAACTGCTATTTTGATAGGGTCCTAGCTAGAAGTTTTTCCAAATTTGGGTTGACTAAATTCGTTTTGCATGAAGTCCCCCATGCCGATGCTAATTAGAGGTTAGTCGAGGTATTCATTCAATGTATTATGCTAAATTGAAATCTTGTTATGCTGACCAATGTATGCAATTAGTCAAATACAGTTAGTCATATTGGTGATTTGCATTGCGATAACAGAGTGTATCATTATTCAGATTTTACGTAGATTGCGTTTCTTCCGCCGTTATGGACAGTTAGTAATGTTCATATACATATATCAATTGGTTTTGAGACATATATATATCGTGCTAGCTTTGTTAATATAGGGAAATAAATTCTCTAACTTTTAATAAACTGGTGTGGTTATTCATGACTGAAAGGTCATGGTGCGCCAAAGTACCAACTGTTATTGATTTCTGATGTGCTATATTGATCTATTAATTGAGTATTGATTACCGATTACAATAGTTATTGATTATTGATCTGAGTGACTCGACTATTTTAGGATGAGGAGAGCCCGACTTGGTTAAAAGATTCACCGACCTCCAACGTGTCCAGGTACAGGTAAATTTATAAGGGCTGGACCCGTTATCACTGACTACACAGCCCATTCTATAGCAGAAAAATGAACAGAACCTTAAGTGTATTCTTTAGTAGTTGCAGAGTTACACCATTAAAGGCACCAACATTGTTCTGAGGAGGTTGCATCCGTCCAATATTCTACCAGCACCGTATCCCTCTCAATGTATTTTTATCTCCACAAAGAGAGTTCCTTCTGGTCCCCAGGCAGGCTCAGCAACCACATTTGCATTTAATGTATCACCAGTTCCCTCCTGAGAACTTGTGAACAAAGAAACCCACAACTAAAGAACCTACCCAGGAAGAGGGCACAGTGATGCAAGCCGGTGTGTCATGGGTCCTGGTGCAAGGAAGGGGATGGGCTCTCTGCCCACTGTTTGAACTGTGAAATTAAGGAATAACCAGGGCCCAGTGGGACCCTAGGCCTCTGGGCCCCAGTGCCACTGCACCTGCTGCATCAATGGAAGCTATGGCCCTGAGAGGATGGGCACTGAGTGGATCCAGCGTCCGCATATAATCCTGCCTGAGTAACCCACTCATGTCTCACGGCTCTGATTGAGCAAGTCAAGGGCGGTTAACCCTGCTTTGGACATCTTAATCTGTTTTGTGCCACCCAAACAAGTATTACCCCTGAGGGGCAACTCATCTGTGCACAATGAGTTTGTTGCAACTGAGGAGCTGACGTTGCACTTACAAACAGGTGTGTGTTCCAGGGAGTACTACAACACTACAACCACAATGAACACACACAAACAATTAAAAGTATATCGCAGTGTTCTGTATGATCTTCTGTATGGTAGCGCCTAGACGGCTTCGGGCATTAGCGTGCCTTTTAAATGTAATTTTCATTTCATTTCATACCACAAGATGCAGGAATTCTTAAGGAGTACTGATCTATGTGTAACTATTTGTTTACTACTTAAGACTATACTTTGGGAAACTCTATTTGTAAAGATGCAACAACAATTTGACGCACTTCTGAAGTTTTTGGAGTGCGAGGGAGTACCACAAACACTGTGGAAAAGATGTTGAGAAGAAGTTCACACGTATTCTTTGTCACTAATGCAGATAAATCTTCAAAGGCCTGCCTATCTCACTAATCATTCACCCGAAACCATTAAGCCCCCACTAATGCCCACACCTACCTAGTATTAGTATAATCTATCACAAAGTAACTGGAGTACATGCATGCAGTGATTTTTTTCTTGCAAGCATGACTTATCACAATACCTACCATTTAACCACTGGATTGACCACTAAACTTGGGTTCCGGAGTAGCGTGGTACTCCCCATAATGCGCTTCAATGCCTCATCAGGATTAGTAAGCGCTATATAAATACAAGCACAATAACATTTCTGTGGCACTTATACAAGGGATTTTACTACACTGACGAGGCGCAGTGTCAAGAAATATTAAGAACTCTTCATACAGCTGACCAGTGCTTAATTTGTAAAACATTAAGTGCCAGGACCCTCATCAGAAGGCCACTTCGGCTTGCACCACCCATTGCCCCTGCTAGAACCACCAATGACAGTGCCAACACAACTACTAACTATCACACCCTACAAGGGTGACACTTCTGACTATTCCAGTCCCCCAAAACTAGGAGAGGTATTAGTAATTTTTTATGTATATTGAATTAATAAAAAATTGTTGGTGTGTTCTTCTATAATTTAGACAACCAGTGCCACCGTGTGGCAGACAGTTATAAGTGGTGGTGTTGACAATTAAGTGCTGGTGCCGAGCACTGGAAACCACCGGCTCAAATTAAGCACTGGAGGTCTGGAACTGGAATTACTTTGAAGAACCTAAGGCTAATTTAGAAAGATATTTACACCACATATTTGCATATTTTTTTGGAAGATACTGTTTATACCCCCATGCACAAAAAGAAAATGAAACTTTTAAAGATTTTAACAACTTATGGCAGTTAGCCACAACTTGTAATTTTGGTGCACTGGAGATTAATGCCTATGGGTAATGAGAGATCCTATTCAGGAGCAGGTGATCACTACCTCCAAGGCAAAGGTGCAATCTGTCTCATGGGTGAAAGAGTTTAAATCCGGATAAAAACAAGAGAAGAGGATGTGAAGTGTGTATTGTTGCCAGCAAAAACCAAAGGTGGCAACCAAGTGAGAGAAAGCAAAGAGGGTCACACTACAAAGCACAAAGAGCTTAACATGTTCCAGGAGTGGTAGTGCATTTCATATGACATCATTTGAGAATTGCCCTCTCACAAACAGACAAAGCAAACTATGTGGCAGAGATGGGAATTTCGCCAGAGCTTGCAGTATTAATAAAAAGAACACCCAAGCCTACAATTTTCAAACTAAGTGATAGTTTACGTAATGGTGTTAATGATGAGAGCTGCAAGATCGCATGCATGGTTTGGATGGTAAATGGTGTAAACAGTATAAAGGAAGAAGATGGGTCAGGTGTTCTCCTATGTGTTCTGTTAAGGTTTTAGGCACTGGAGTGAGAGTGATGACAGACTATGGTTTACCCTATGCAAATATTAACAAAGATGTATTTGACACGGTGTTAAGTTGTATAGTCAAGATCATGTAAAAACCTGATCTGATGGCTGTGTCAATTGAGGGTGACACATTTGACTTCTTCTGGTATTTTGTAAGTGAGATGATGTTCATATATTTATCCAGGTATATCATAGGGTTTGGTGTTCTGGTTTGGAGGGTTCCAAAGTGACTCAATAACATTTTGCACCTCTGTACCACAGAACGGCATGTTGTAAAGGATCCAGAATTGAGTGTGAGAATAGTTAAACACTTTCCTGTAGTGTTCAGCAAAGAAGTAGGTAAATTACATTGACATGGACACAAGTGGGGCAAAATCAGTTAAAAAAGAAAATGAGATGGTATATCCATTATTGCTAGGATTGATTTATAGCCCATGCTTGAGGATCTGGTTACACAGGTGAAGTTTAAATGTCCAAGTAGATATCTCCCATAGTTCTAGCAAATAAATGTGACTGCAAATCATGTCTACTATGCCTACTTGTAGAGGTTTGAGAGCACTGAACACCAGTGTAGTTGTTGACAATGACCTGCTTCCCATAGTAAATCAGATGATCTCTGTGCTGGAAGGAGCAAATGTGTTCTCAACAACCACTCTGAGAACAACATACCATCAAATAAGGTTGATACCTGACTCAAGCTCACTGACAGCCTTATTATTCCTTTAAGATGATACCACTACAGAAGGATGCTCTATGGGCTTGGTTCTACTGCATCACTATTCCTCAGGCCATGTTCCATTTATTCAAAGACTTGGTTGTTAGACGGAATGTTTATCTTGTTCACAATGTTATTTCAATCATGGAATCAGGAAATTCTATTTTAGAGCAAGGAATTGAGCGAAAAGTATTACTGGTAGATGTTTTTTTGAAAAACGTCCCGTTTCCAGATCCTAAACACAGACTGTTAACCTTCAAAGGTCTTTGCCAATATTATTGCAAACTCATTAAGAACTTTGCTGAGGTCCTGAATCCTTTAGGAAAACCTTTATGGAAAGGAGAAGAGTTAATCTGGGGTTGTAAAAAATAAAATTAAAAATTGAAAATATAAAAACGTCCATTATTCCAGCACCGACCTTAAAAAAACAAACTTTTGCTGAACCTGATTGTAAATTAGCAGATCTGTCAAGGACATTGAATGGAGCAAAACATAATATGCAGGAATAGAGAAAGAGCTCCTGGCCCATATAAGAGCTTTAGTTCATTTGAGACATTATGAGCTCCAAATTGAAAGAGAATTGTTTTGACATAGGGCCTGGTTTAGATTTCGGTGATGGATATCCCGTCCGCTGAAATATAAATCCCATAGAAAATAATTGGATTTATATTTCGGCAGACGGGATATCCGTTACCGTTGTGACGGAGTCACCCGTCCACTGAAATCTAAATCAGGCTCATAGGGGGTCATTCTAACCCTGGCGGTCGGTGATAAAGCGGCAGCCAACCCGCCAACAGGCAGGCGGTCCAAAAAATGCAATTCTGACCCTGGCGGGAACCGCCAACACAGCCTGCCACTTTAACACTCCGACCGCCACGGCGGAACCGACAAACAGCGCGGTGGTCACCGCCAACAGGCAGGCGGCAGACAATGTACCGCCCACCCTATCACAACTCACCAATCCGCCACCTTTTCCGGGGCGGGAGCCCCGCCGATAAAAACACGGCGGAAACAGACTACGAACCGGAAAATGCTCACCTATACACACTCCACGAGTAAGGAGGACAGCATGGAACCCGAATTACACATCCTACCAGCTATTGTCTACCTGCTCATCTACCAGGAGTACGAACGCCGGCGCAGACGACAACGGTGAATACTGCACCTACGACACAGGCGAGGGGGGAGGAGGAAAGCTTACGGGCACACACATACGCGATACACCCATCCCCCCAACCCACCCCCCAATACCTACACACCAATGCAGAGCAACAAGTCAGAGTGATACCCCCCAAACCCCCCGGAAGAATGCAAAGACATAATTAAAATGAAGTTTCAAATTTATGTATAACATAGGTTCATTGAAGTCATGGTAAATATGCCATATGAAATATACAAAAGAAATAATGAACATAGTGCAAAGTATAAACATAGTCAATAAGTCCTGCACAGTCCGTTAAATATCCATAGTCCGCGGGCCAATGTGTACAAACACATGGGCAAAGCCCACACAGGAGACCGGATACCATTGGAGAGAACACTGCAGGGGCATCAGATGATAAAACAACAGGCACCTCAGGGGGAAGGGAAAGGGGGGCACCTCAGCCACATGAGTCCACGACGCCAGATCCACGAGGGGCCTCCATGCCCACTGTACCATCCTGGGGAGTGCAAAGCCACAGTCCATCAGATGGATAACCGACTTCACTGGTATTGGAGGAGGCATGGTGCCCAGAGTGCTTCGTGAACACCTGCTCGACACAGAACCGGCACTGTCAATGGACCAGCGTTGCTTGAGACGGCGGTGCCCGGCGGTGCCCAGCGGAGCGGTGCCTGAGAGGAAGGCCCCAGCGGAGCGGTGCTTGACAGGAAGGGCCCAGCGGGGCGGTGCTTGAGATGAAGGGCCCAGCGGAGCGGTGCTTGAGAGGAAGGGCCCAGCGGAGCGGTGCTTGAGACGGCGGTGCCCAGCGGTGCGGTGCTTGAGAGGAAGGCCCCAGCGGAGCGGTGCTTGACAGGAAGGGCCCAGCGGAGCGGTGCTTGAGATGAAGGGCCCAGCGGAGCGGTGCTTGAGAGGAAGGGCCAAGCGGAGCGGTGCTTGAGATGAAGGGCCCAGCGGAGCGGTGCTTGAGAGGAAGGCCCCAGCGGAGCGGTGCTTGACAGGAAGGGCCCAGCGGTGCTTGAGATGAAGGGCCCAGCGGAGCGGTGCTTGAGAGGAAGGCCCCAGCGGAGCGGTGCTTGAGATGAAGGGCCCAGCGGAGCGGTGCTTGACAGGAAGGGCCCAGCGGAGCGGTGCTCTTCACGGCGGGGCCCTGTTCAGCGGTGCCTGTCTTGGCGGGGCCCTGTTCAGCGGTGCTCTTCATGGCGGGGCCCTGTTCAGCGGTGCCTGTCTTGGCAGGGCCCTATTCAGCGGTGCCTGTCTTGGCGGGGCCCTGTTCAGCGGTGCCTGTCTTGGCGGGGCCCTGTTCAGCGGTGCCTGTCTTGGCGGGGCCCTGTTCAGCGGTGCCTGTCTTGGCTGGGCCCTGTTCAGCGGTGCTCTTCACAGCGGGGCCCTGTTCAGCGGTGCCTGTCTTGGCGGGGCCCTGTTCAGCGGTGCTCTTCACGGCGGGGCCCTGTTCAGCGGTGCCTGTCTTGGCGGGGCCCTGTTCAGCGGTGCTTGTCCTGTCTTTCAAGGGAGCCAGACCTGGCCAAGACTCCCCGCTTAGTCGCCCTCCGACCTTGCGGTAGCGGGGCCCTCCTGTGATGGAGTCTTGGGCCCGTGGGTGTTGTCCGTCACACCCGGTATGGGGCTGGTGGGGCCCTCCTGGTGCGCTCGCCTGCTGCATGTCTTCTCCGCCCTGCTGCCCTTGCACTCCTTCGCTGCAGCTCTCTGGCCCTTGCCTCCCTTAGATGATGTGGCAGGTGACGGGGCAAGGCCACTCTCCTTGGTGGCAGCCGTCTCAGGCTTTTCGCGCTGGCCCTTAATTTTTCTTGTCTTCCCAGTGGGTGGGCTGGCTGTCCCCTTGCTGCTGGCCGATGTTCCTTCCCTAGGAGCTGGTGGACTCCAATAGCCCTGCACTATGGTGATACTAGATGCAGGGCTGGTGGTGGCTGAGGTGCTCTTTGGACTCTTACCAGATGGAGGGGGTGGGTCAGGTGATGCAAAGAGGTTAATTTTGGAGAGGAAAAGTTTTTTGGGAGCAAAGGGAAGGGTAGGTGCAGTGGGTATGGGAGTGGAGGAAGAGGATGTGGTGTAGGAGAGTCAAGTGTGCTGTCTTTGGGTGCAGGTGCTTGGGCTGGAGGCTGTCGTGAGGTGGATGGCTGTTGGGTGGGTGGCTGCCTGCGTTTGTGTGGTTTGGAAGAGGGGGTGACAGGCACAGTGGGAGAGGACACAGGGGACGTGTAAATGGCAGTGGGGGTGGTGACTGCATGTGTGCTGACTGTAATGGAGGGTGTGCTGGTGATGGAAGTACTGGCTGATGGTGGTGTGCATGCAGGTGTGAGTGGAGACGTCACAGGGAGGGAGGAGGGAGACAAGGAGGAGGGGGACACAGAGGTGGAAGTGACTGTTGGCATGTCTGCATCTGGATGTTGTTTGTGTGAATGCTTGTGGGATCTGTGGTGCTTATGTCTGGATGAGCTGACCTTGGGTGTTGAGGTGTGTGCAGGCTGGTCTGATGGTGTGGATGGGATAGGCTGAGGAACAGGAGACTGGGACTGGGTGGAGGGAGTTAGAAGAGGGAGGCTGGAGACAGGGACAATGGCTGCCGTCAGTGCTGAGGCCAGTGCGTTGAACGATCGCTGATGGGCAGCCTGACCCAAATGAATGCCCTCCAGGTATGCATTGCTCCGATGCACCTCCCTTTCTACACCCTGGGCATTCAAAAGGGTAGACTGCCCCACAATGATGGTCTGGAGGAGGTCAATGACCTCCTCACTGAGGGCAGCAGGGGTAACTGGGGCAGGGCCTGAGGTGCCTGGGGCGAAGGAGATGCCCACCTTCCTGGGTGAGCGGGCACGGAGCGAAGGCTGAGGGGCTGCTGGGAGGGCGGGGCTGGTGCGCTGGGTGGCTGCTGTACCTGTTGTGGCGGTGGGCACGGATGTTGCCGCCACCGCAAGGGAGCTCCCTTCCGAGGACGTGTCGGTGTCTCTGACGTCTCCACGGGTCCCCGTTGTGGAGCTCCCCTCGCCCTCCGTCTCACTGGTGAACTCGGAGTCGGTTGCATGGCCCTCCGGGGCCATGTGAGATGCAGCTCCCTCGTGCGCCGATGCCACTTCTCCTCCGCCTGATGATGCTAATGCCCACATGAACAGGAAGACAAAGAAAATGGGTGGGGGGGAGAAATGAAGACAGGTTGAGTGCATGCATTGGCAACACCGTTGGCGGAGAGGACAGACACAGAAGCCCCCTGCACTACGCTGCGCAATCGGGGTACACTACTCAGTTCTTGTGACTAGGCCTACAGGTCTATGGACGACAAATGCACACATGGGTGATGCAGGACCATGGATAGCTGTACTTGGCACCCTACAGAGGTGGGGGGCGGGGGCACAGGGCCATGCCTAACGGAGGGGACTAGCCTACAGAAAGCGCCCTGGCCTTGAGTTACCCACAGCCCTCCTCCCCAACCCAGACACCACCACTGCGCGCAAAGATAGCAGAATGTGCTGATACTCACCCCCTTGTGTCTGCTGTGATGTCCTCACGTGCCCATCCAAATCGGGGTAGGCCACCGCCAGGATCCGGGAGATCAGGGGGGTCAATTGGCGGCTGGCACCCCTCCTACGTTGGGAGGCCATCCCCAGCAGAGACTCGGCGGTCTTTCTGGTCCCGCGGCGGATGTCCTCCCACCTCTTTCGGCAGTGGGTGCCCCGTCTGTTGTGGACCCCCAGGGCCCGGACATCCTTGGCGATGGCACGCCAAATGTCGATCTTCTGATGGGCGCTGACCTATTTGACATGTACAGGGTGGGAAAGGAAACATCATCACTTTTCTGCATGGTCGATGTGAGTGGCCCCCCCTCCCCAACCTTGCCATGTGGCACATGTTCCCATCTGTCGTGCGTTGCACTCCTCATTCGCTCCCCTCCCCACCATCTTACATACACCCCACTCAACACAGGCATAGCCCATTCAGCGTGCACCCTGTGTACTAACCTGTTGGTCTGGAGGACCGTAGAGTAGCGCATACTGGGGGAGGACCACATCAACAAGTTTCTCCAATTCCTCAGATGTGAAGGCAGGGGCCCTTTCCCCAGTCGCAGCAGCCATAGTATCTCCCAGACCGAGGTCACAGCAGCACTTGCAGTATAGGTCCTCTCCTGTGGATGATCAGGTCTCGAGTGATTAATCAGATAGAAAATGGCGGTCACGCCCGCGACGGTGCGTACCGCGGCGGTGCGTAGCGCGACCGCCGGCGCACATCGTCATTGGCTCATGAAACCCATAGGGTGCAATGTTAACCAATGCGGATTCGCACCGCGGTCTTCGACCGCCTACCGCCACGGTGTGCCACGCCAGCGCAGTGACCTCACATCCCACTGTCACACTTCACAGGTCAGGCAGCCGCCATTTCCAGGGCCCACATGGCATAATTTCAACTGCGTCACACAGGCCTAGGCCGTGCATTGCCACTCATACAAGCCTTTCAATGCATTGCGATTCTTTTAATGTGCAAGCTGTGTGAACGAACCTGTGGTTTGCTTGACTTTCTGCTCCATGTTGTCCTTCCTAGGCACCGTCAACTGGGACTTGCGAGGAGAAGGATGAATCCTCCCGTGTACCGACCGCTGGTGGACCTGTCGACAATGGAAGAACGACATATCATACTTACATACCGGCTTGACAGAGCAACTATACATGAACTATGTGCCCAGCTGGAGCCAGACCTGATGTCCCCCATCCGCCAACCCACAGGGATTCCCCCTCTGGTGCAGGTTCTGTCAGTACTCCATTTTTTGGCAAGTGGGTCGTTTCAGACAACAGTGGCCATATCATCTGGGATGTCTCAGCCTATGTTTTCTAAGGTTTTATCCAGAGTGTTGTCTGCCCTGATGAAATACATGCGGAGCTACATTATTTTCCCTGAGGTGGGCGACTTGGCTACAGTGAAGGGTGATTTCTATGCCCTTGGACATATCCCCAACATCATTGGGGCCATTGATAGGACCCATGTGGCTTTGGTTCCCCCCAAAGACAGTGAGCAGGTGTACCGAAACAGAAAAAGTTATCATTCGATGAATGTCCAGGTGGTCTGTTTGGCTGACCAGTACATCTCCCATGTAAATGCCAAGTTCCCTGGGTCAGTGCATGACGCGTATGTCATGCGAAATAGCAGCATCCCTTATGTGATGGAACAGCTACAGAGACACCGTGTGTGGCTAATTGGTGACTCTGGTTACCCCAACCTGTTGTGGCTACTGACCCCAGTGAGGAATCCCCGGACCAGGGCAGAGGAACGGTACAATGAGGCCCATGGGCGATCTAGGAGGATCATAGAAAGGACCTTCGGGGTCCTGAAGGCCAGGTTTAGGTGCCTGCATATGACAGGGGGATCCCTCATGTACTCACCAAAGAAGGTGTGCAAGATCATCGTGGCCTGCTGTATGCTTCACAATCTTGCATTGCGACGCCAGGTGCCTTTTCTGCAGGAGGATGGTCCAAATGGTGGTGTTGTTGCAGCTGTGGAGCCTGTGGAGAGTGAAGAGGAGGAAGACGACGGGGACGACACGGACAACAGGGATACAGTCATACAACAATACTTTCAGTAGCACACAGGTAAGAAACAGCCACCCCAATTTACATTTACTTAAGGCCTCATGCGTCTCCACTGTCTGTGTTTCCCCCCAGTTCCTGTTAACTGATTTGTGACTTTCCCTTCCCTTTTCAGAGCTGTATGACCCACTGCCTGACTTCAGCTTTGTTTTTCCCATGGACTAAAGCTTATTGAAATTGGTATGTTGTCATCACAAAGTAACTGGACATTATTGAACCGTTATGTGTAATACATTTGTTAAGAATACAAGCAGACTCCTGTTTATTTAAGTGAAATAAGTGATTTATTTTAAGTGCTAGATATAGGTAAATGATTGGGAAGCGGGGATGGGTGGGGGTGGAGTAATGTCCATGGCAGAGTCCAGTTCTCAGTGGCACAGGTGCATTGTCCATATGCCTGTGGAAGGATGGAGCAGGGGCAGTTCAAGGTTGGACAGGGTGACAATGTGGGACAGTGGGATGACATCAGGGGGTATCTTAGGCTGGCAGGGGGCTTGCAATCCTACTCTGTCTTCTTGTGAGATCTCAGGTTCCGCTTGCGGGGTGGTTCTTCTTCTGCAGGAGGTGGGGTTCTGGTGGCCTGTCGTTGTGTGGGGGCCTCCTGTCCACTGGCGCCGGCGGAGGTGGTAGGCTGTTCCTGGCCTGGGCTAGTGACAGGGGCCCTTTGGGGTGCCACATGGTCCCGCAATGTGGTGACGATCTGGGTAAGGGCCAGGAAGATGGTCCCCATTGCGGAACCGATGTTCCTCAGTTCCTCCCTGAACCCCATGTACCGTTCCTCCTGCAGTTCCTGGATCTCCTGGAACCGGGCCAGTACCGTTGCCATCGTCTCCTGGGAGCGGTGGTATGCTCCCATGATGGAGGAGAGGGCCTCTTGGAGAGTCGGTTCCCCGGGCCTGTCCCCCCCCTGTCGCACAGCAGCCCTCCCAGTTCCCCTGTGTTCCTGGGCCTCTGTCCCCTGGCCGGTGTGCCCACTACCACTGCCCCCAGGTCCCTGTTGTTGTTGGGGTGGTGGGTCAACCTGTGTGCCCTGTAGTGGTGGACACACCGCTGATTTACGTGCCCTGGAGACAGAGGCATGGGCCCGCTGGGTGGGAGCTGTGCTGGTGTTCCCAGAGGGGGTTGGGTCTGGTGTAGCCTGTGGCTGTCTGTGGGGAACCGACTGTCCAGAGGTCCCCGATGGGCCGGGCTGGTCGTCTGGCTCCAGGGAGACAGAGCTGCTGTCATCGCTGGGGGACTCTTCTGGGGGTGGGATGGACATCTCTGGACCCTCCGTGGCGGTGTGGTGGCGTTCGGGTCCTGCAGAGGTATAAAGGTATGGTTATTGCTTCTGTGTGTGGCATTTCGTGTGATGGGTGGGTGTTCGTGTACCCATGTGCAGGCATTTCCTTGTGGGGGCTTTTGTGAGGGTGGCTTGTGGGGGTGATGTGTGTGTGCAGTGGGCATGCTTTGGTGATGGGTGTCCATGCTTTGGGGTCGCATGCAGGGCTTGGTGTTGGGATGGGTGGGTTGTGATGGTGAGGCTTTTGCTAGGGGTTGGGGTAATGGGGGAGGGGGTGAGGGTGGGGGTATGATTTGGCATTCAGGTGGGGTGGGGGTGGGAAGCAGTAGTGAAGATTTGCCTTAGCAGAGTCCATTCCTCCGCCTACTCCAGCGAGGCCCTCAGGATGCAGGATGTGCATGACTTCCTCCTCCCACGCGGTAAATTCTGGGGGAGTAGGTGGGGGTCCGCCGCCAGTCTTCTGCACCGCGATGTTGTGCCTTGATACCATGGAACGCACCTTCCCCCGTAGGTCATTCCACCTCTTCCTGATGTCCTCCCTATTTCTTGGGTGCTGTCCCACCGCGTTGACCCTGTCCACTATCCTTTGCCATAGCTCCATCTTCCTGGCAATTGTGGTGTGCTGCACCTGTGCCCCGAAGAGCTGGGGCTCTACACAGACTATTTTCTCCACCATGACCCTGAGTTCGGCGTCACTGAACCTGGGGTGTCTTTGGGGTGCCATGGGGTGGTGTGGTTGAGGTGTGGGGTGGCGTTTGTGGTGATGAGTGTGGTGCGTGTGGTGGTGTGTGGTGTTTGGTGCGTGGATTCTGTGTGGGTGATGGTGTTGTGTGCCTCTGTGTTGTGGGATTCTGGATTCTGTGCTCTGTCTCTAGCCTTCGTCAATGATTTCGGGTCGTAGGGGCTTGTGGGTGATGTGGGTGTGTGTTTTATATTGTGTTGGGTGTGTGGGAGTGGTGTTAGTATGTGTATCAGGTGTGTGTATTTCGAACTGACCAATGTGGCTGAGTTTTCTATGGGTGTGTGTATTTTGACCGCGGCGGTGTGTACCGCCAATGGAATACCGCGTTTGAAAGACCGCCGCGTGGATTTGTGGGTCGGAATGGTATGGGCGTATTTCTGTTGGCGTGACGGTGGAGGTTTGGTCAGCGCCATTTTTTCGCTGACCTTTGGTGGGGCAGATTATTGAGGATGTCGGGTTTTCGGTGGTTTGGCAGTTGCGGGTCAGAATGACCGTGGCGGTTTACCGCGGCCGCGGCGGTGTTATGGCGGCCTTCTGGCCGGCGGTAAGCGCCATTTACCGCCGAGGTCAGAATGACCCCCATAATGTTTGTAGCAGGGAAGAAAAACTTTTCATCACATTGTTCATCTTGCCCATTACATACTGATCTTGATCACAAGTGTGAAGAAAATAATGTGGTAGAGCTAATCTGGGGTTGTAAAAAATAAAAAAAAATGAAATTATAAAAGCGTCCATTATTCCAGCACCGACCTTAAAAAAAAACAAAAAACTTTTTTTGTGCTGGGAGTTATGCGCCATCAATTAAATTGTGAGCCAATCTTTTGGAGGAACTTTAGAAGAAGATTGGATTCATGCAGGGCCGGTCTGGGAATTTAAAACAGCCCTAGCAAAATTATAAATTCAGCGCCCATGTGCAGACATGCTAATGCATGCTAGAACCACAGCAACTCTTTCAAGTTGCCGCCGTGGTCGCATAACGTGCACCACTACTCCTGGAGGCCGAAAAGGGCCTCCATGTGTCAAAACTGTCCCTCTGGGGCTCGAGCCTCTCTGGGGATTGCCCGCTTGCCCACCTGGCGAGACTGGCCATGGATACATGCAGATAGTAAAAAGGAAACAAACTCTAAACAATTAAATACTTCTTAAGAGAAGGTAGGCCTTCAGCAAAGAGCTTTGAAGAACAGTTGCCCTCCTTTTTTCAGGCTGCATGTAAGTATGGAGAATATTTTACTGATGAGAAACAACAAATGGATTCCTGTGAAGGAATAAGGTAGAGGACTTTAGATAATGTTTCTCTTGATATTACAGGTATGTAGGTTCTGAAAGGTTTGTTGAGAAACTATTTTTGGTGACCAGCCATAGATTGGGAGAGGGACAGATGGGTTAAAAGTGAGCCCAGGAAAATATTCCATATTGCAGGCATAATTTAGAGTAATGTTGGGGATTTCATATGAAGTTTGTAATATGAAAATTATGCTTGGGTAAAAAAAACTTACCCCGGGAACAAGGAAATAAAGGTAGAAGGCTTTGATAGAAAGCTTTGCTAAACACAACTATCTGTTTTTTTTACCATTTGGCACTGATTACGTAGCAAAATTAATTTTAAGTTGATTTTTTTACGTGAGAGAACAGTTTGGGCACCTTTGTTTGGCATCCAATACTTTTTTTTACAACAGACGTTTCATAATTTGGCCAATGTCTTTAGCATCAAATCTTTTTTTTTTACAGGACAAGGGCCCTAGGGAGTCATGCTACAGAACATACATTAGCAACCTTCTCTTCCTGTTTGGAAGACTCCTTCCTGTTCTTCGTTAATTCTTTGGTAATTTTGGATTTGGATTCTAAAGGGAAAGCATCACCTGTCCTTTATCTGCGATCTCTCATGCATCATCCAACTTTGGATTCTTTCGTATTTTTGGGAAAATCAAGTAAGTTCAGTTCAGTTCTTTGTAAAATATATGATGTCTGAGGGAGGGAAGGCACCACCAGTAGCTCTCCTCTTTTTGATTGTTTTTATTTTGTTTGCTGCCGGCTGGCCTGGAGTTTGAATCAGAGGATGTAGGGTAGGTCCATGTGAGGACTGAAAGACAAGAGCTTAGGTGCAATTGGAATTTGGGGCGATGAAGACCTGGGGATATATTCACTCGTGTTTGTGTATCTTGTTCAGATCTGTAGTATTACTGTGGGCCAAGACTGCGGTAGGCCATGGATGTTTTTTTCAGGTATTCTACTGGGATTTCACAATCCCACTGCTGCAGTGCTAGAAATATTTTTGAGGCCTGCAGGCAGCCTTGAATTCATGAGTCTAGGCTAAGTTTTTGGCTCCATGTGCCTGCTGGTGATAAAGTGAGGGGGCGGTGAGTGGGCCCAGTAGTCTAGACTCAGACAGCCATTTTTCTTTGATCTCAGCTGTCATCTTAACTATGTGCTTGTCCACTGTTTTGTGTCTTGGTAAAATGGTTGGTTAATGTATATTTCCTGCAACTTTTAAAAGTGTTTGTATGGGGTAGTTGTTGCCTAAGGTTGCTAATGTAATTTTTTAATTTTATTTTAGTATTTTTGTCAGTTTCCATGTTGCCGTCATCACTTTTTACCTTAATATACTATCTTAATCTTTTATCTTAATATTTTTTTTACACTATCGCTGCTGCTTTGCTGGTGGTGCATATGTCTTTGACTGGGCCTTTCAATAGGCCTATACACCTTGTGGGTATGCACTTCTGCAGTGCTTGTCCTGCAATGCTGCTTGTGTTTGTTGGTGGTGGAGGAAGGAAGGGGCTCCGGGGCAAGCAGCGTGTATCAGTATGAGTCTGATAGACGGCCATTTAATCTTTTTCTACATGCCTTCTTCTTTAAGAAGCAATGTGCTCGTCCACCATTTTGTGAAACAAGCATCTGTCTGATAGGCGGCCATTTTGTCTTTGTTCTCATACATTTTTCCTTGCTCCTGAATCGATTAAGGAAGCAAATCACTCAGTCAACTCTAATAGAGGGTAATACGTTCATCATGCATTGGCAAACCGAAAACAGATTCAATAATTCTAATGATTATAACAAAGTTTATGAGGCGACTTCTGTTAAATTTGATGATATAGAACAGCCGGTAAAAACCTTTTGACGTCTGCAGACCTTCACTGAATCAATACTGAAGGAGAGGAACGCCAGCCTAAACAGTTTCTAAAACCTCAAAATAATGCACAAAAATGCAGACATAAGTTTACATAAAAAAATACAGAAATTGTGAATTTAGTTCACAAAAAAAAATACAAGAATCAAAATTGTAATTTTAATGGGAAAGTTGGAGCTTTTCAAACTTTGTTTTTATTCTTGAAAGATGAAGCGATATGCAAGATTCTAGCATATCAATGTGTCTTTTTTGTACCTAATTCATGCTCTGCTTGTGTCGATACCACAGTGCTTTAACTGAGGCCTTCAATCGTCCAAGCCAGTTTCCGTTTGGTGCGTTTTCTTTGCTCCTAACCATCAGGTCAAGGGGCACCAGTAACTAGATAACAGCTGGATGACTTTAGGCCCAGATCTAGGCACCAAGACTGCCTCTGTGGCCGCACTGAACAACATCCGACAAGATTACAAAGGTGGCATTTCCACCAGCCTCATCCTGCTGTTTCAGTTGTGTAATTCTGTTACCATGCAGATCTTGGAGAAAAACGTTCTTTTTATTCCATACCACTTGACAGATTCTGCTGCTAATGCTGCCATCATTTCTAGATTGAACTAGATATGCCAATGCTTGCTACGTTGCTCTTTCTGAGTCAGCTATTTACAAGTTGCAATGTGTCCAGAATATGACAGCCTGACTTTTCTTGAATTTCAGGAACTTTAATTGGCTCTTGGAGGCTCACTGTAAGTATCACTCGTTGTCAGTTTCTGGAAGGACCCTTTATAAGGCACACTGCTTTGTCCACAGAGACTATTATGAAATAGACTCCACGCTACTTATGTGTTTGCTTCCAAGCGCTAAGTGATTCCTTGATGTCCCTCCTGCTGCTGGTCCACCAATTTAGAAAGGCCTGGTCTGTGAGGGGTAAAGGGGTTTCTACCTCTGGTTTAAATGCACTCAGTCTTGGTCTGTGCAAAATAGAGAACTAGTTTATGTTTAGTAGGGCTCCTAAAATTCAGCTTTTTGATTGAATATCATCATATTTTTTCAGACATTGTTAGTCAGTTCGGCCTTAGGGCACTCATTGCTCTTTATAAGCAGGGCCAATGGAATTATGTGGTTATGCAGGAGCAGCGTTTGACACATGATTGTGGAATTGCCATGTTTGCCACACAATCCGCCAACTGCTACACAATTTGCAGATTAAAAAAATGTTTCTAGCTCAAACGGATCAGAAGTTACTAACAGTGTGGTGACACGTGTCACTGTGTAGTGGAAACCCTGTTTCAGATGTTGACTGGTCATCTTTAAACTGTTCCTTACTGTATTTGAATGTTAAAGTGGCATTAACCAGGGCCACGCCTTTTCCAAGACAGCGTTATTATGTGTAAACATGACAAAATAGTAATGCTATTACAAAATCTGCTGCAGTATGTCGCATAACTTGCCTTTTCTTGTTGCATAATTTAGACAAACCTGCTTCAAAATTTGGTCCTCCCCTGCCACATAATTCCAGTGGTCCTGTTTATAAGTAACAACTCACCTCTTATCTTGCATGTATAGGTTTTCAATATATTTAGTGGTTGCATCAAGCACTAAACACAAGGCTGTGGCAATTTTAGAAGAAATCAAGTCGAAATGGTGGCGATTGAGCCTTGTCACTGGAGTGATGTTGGCTTATTGGTAATCTGAGAGGTAGCTCAGCTGTGCGAAGCCAAAGCTTATAGTTATGTCTAACCAGAGGCATCCCTCTGCTGCCTAAAGCATACATCTCCATGGTCAATTTCTGAGAGTACATTGTAAGACAGTTGTAGAATTTGCTTTAACATGCCTCGTATGGTTTTTTGGGGAGGTGGTGTCTATGAGAAGGCAGTGATCTAACACTCCTCTTGTGCAGGTGTTGCATTGCTGTGCCCTGCCTCTTCAAACAGGTATAGTTTGGCAAGAAAATGCTTGTGAAACCTTATTCTGCTGTCATATTAAGCACAGGTCTGTCAATAGCAGCATAGCACTGACATTGTGTATAATAGGTAACCAAGGCAAAAGCACTGCACAACGAACGAAAACACTAGTCTGTTTATTACTTTTCTTGTCTTACAATAACAAACTGGTACCCATGTTGTCTGCCTTGTTTCTCTCCCAGTGGGTGAGAGTCCTTTTGAACTGAAGGAAGTCAGGCTAATAGCTATAATTCGTATAGACATTTATGAAAACATGGCCAAATGTTCTTAAAAGATTTTTTTGATAAATTCATTTCGAAATAATTAAATATAAACATGGGGGTAAGGTAACTCCAAGGTGACCCCAGCAATCTTAAACCTAATAAGGTTTTTTAGGGGTTCTCACCCACAAGGGACTTGTGATGTGCTTCACCATAGGATGCTTCACAGAGAATGATGGTACTTCAGGTTGTTCTCAACCAAGGTGCTGGGAGCTCCTGGAGTTTTAGGGATGAGCGAAATAACTGTATCTAGAGTGTAACCCTACAGGATAAATTTAATGAAGGTCACCCTGATAAGAATGAAAACTAAGTACTTTAGCAGTACAGAAAAGTAGAGCGCTGAACTTGCAACAAGCAGACAAACTTTAGCCCTTCGTTTGCAGGCCTGGATGATTTTAAATAACTGTGACAAACTGGGGCCACAACCAATTTTAAGTGTTTGCATGTCAAAACAAGTTAAACAAAAAACTCATCGGGGACAAGGAAAAGCACCAACACACTTTGTCCGCTGTGTCAGTCATATAGCGAAACAATTCTTCACATACTCTGCTTTTGCCCAGTGATGTTGCCAACATGGCGTGCATTACTAAAACCACATTTTGGGCCCCTGGGTAGGCAAGCAGTGATGGCCTGCTTCAAAGCAGACCACCCTACACTGGCAGCGAGATTTGTGAAATATATGAAGTCAGTTAAGACAATTCTAAGCACCGTAGCTCCTCGGGAATGAGTGCAAGCTGTAGAGGCCTGGCCCAAATGACTCACAAACCAATAAGATGGCACTATGCACTTTGTGTTATCTTAACATCACAACCAACAAACTGGACCACTCGATTTGATAATCAGCACACGGAGGTAACGAGGCGTTCTCAATTAATGAACTGTCAGTGTGAAGTTTTATATCATTTACTGAAGAATTGGAGAATCATCCTTACCCCGTGTTGAAGTTTTCAGATAATTGGGTTTTTTACACCCCTTTTTACCAAATCAAGATTTGAATATGCTGAATGCTTCGTCTCTGTATGGGCATAGCTACACTTTCCTTGTGCTGAATTCGCTTCATGTTTTTATGCTAATTCCGGGCAAACTTAACTCCATATTTATATTTTGATGCTAGACCCGTCTAGAATCAACATATTGGAGTTAAAATCATTTTTTGGATGCGTGAAACCACCTTGCATCAATGAGATGCAAGGTAGGTGTGCCCGTCCTAAAAATGACTCAAAGTCTCATGCTCCTTATTTATCCTCCTGTGCAAAAATGGTGCACGGGAGGAAGGCGGGCCTAAATATTGGTGCTAATCCTGCTTAGCGCTATTATTTAACGCCTGAGTCAGGGCAGGTGTTAGGGGACCTGAAGATCCATTTCCATGCTCAAACACCATGGAAAGAGCCCACAGGTGCCAACCCCAAGCCCCAGGAACACCCCCAGCCACACCAGAGGGACACCAGAGGATAGGGGGGCATCCCAGGTAAGTAGGGTAAGCAGAGGTAAGTATTTTTTCAAAAAATGTAAAGTGCCATTGGGAGCCCGGAAATGGGGCCCCCTGCATTGCACTGGGCGGAGTGGCCATGCCCAGGGGACCCTGTCCCCTGACCCCTGTGCTGGCTATTTGGGTGGGGGGCATGACTCCTGTCATTTCTAAGGCAGGAGTCATGTGATATGGATGGTTTTGCATCAGGAAATGATGCTAGGCTGGGTAAAGGCAATTTTTGCCTGTAACCAGCCTAGTGTAATTTTGTGGTGCAAAACCCCCTTCCCCTGTACCACCACCCCCACCCCCACCCGGCTAACATAATTTTCCCAGACATTAGCCCACCCTTTGCGCTGGCTTGAGGGATTCCATAAATTTGGTGCCTGACTGGCGCTCTGGAATGACACAATCCGGCGCTATACTTTTTGACACAAGACTGCGTTTGCACAGTTTTGTGTCAAAAAGTATAAATATGGGCCTAAGGGCTTGATTTAGAGTTTGGCAGAGGGGATACTCTGTCACAAACGTGACGGGAATCCCAGCCAACGTATTACAAGTTCCATAGTCCAAAGTGGAATTGTAATGCGGCGGACGAGATATCCGTCATGTTTGTGATGGAGTAGCCCCTCTACCAAACTCTAAGAGGGTCATTTTGAGTTTGGCGGATGGAAAAGGCCGTCCGCCAAACTCCTCTGGTCAGGTTGCCGCCAATGTGGCCACCTTCCTGCAAGCCGCATAACGAGTTCTCCGCTGAGTCAGGGGGAAAGAAATTATGTTTCTGCCCGCTGACCCAGCGGGGAACAGAATACAACATTGACGCCGGCTCATAATTGAGCCGGCGGAAATGTTGCGGTGCGTAGGGTGCACCAGCACCCATCACGCTATTTACTGTCTGCAATGCAGACAGTGAATTACACGACAGAGCTGGCCATGGGGGCCCCTGCACTGCCCATGCCAAGTTCTGGTGGAAAGGTGAGTCCCGTAGAGTACGTGGTGTAGCCCAGCATGGTAGTGACCCTTCCCTCTGGAGTCCCTGTCCTCCGGTTCACCTACATTGTTACACTGCCACCCCTGAATTTTATAGTGCATGTTGCCCGTGCAGGAATTAAAAACAACATTGATTCTTTAGTGGATTTGACACTTTAAGTGCTGCAGGCCCCAGAAAAGATCTGAAAGCACGACTGTTGTCCTTATAATATATGCTATTAAAATGCACTCTCTCTGATTCTGTTGCAATGACCTGTCTGAAGGACATTGCCCATCAGCCACACATCCTGTATGTTCTGGGCCATGAAGGAATACTTGCATCATTTTCATGCTGGAGCAGCATTAGTTGCAATGTTATTTCAAAACTATTACCACTTTTGCCAGTTCTTTTAGCCTAGTGGATGGCACTCCATCACGTTATAAGAGAACTACTCAATGTGGGGTGCAAACAACACCTATTTTATTTTGATTTAGAATAGCACAGATCCCTGGCAGAGTAATTAGCTGGCGGTTTATATTGCCACCTACTTGGCACTCGCTTATTCAATCCCAGGAGGAATGGAAGATGCTTTATGGATGAAAGTCAAGACCTGTCTGTCACACATCCCAAATTCAGGGTGCTAACCCACTAAGCTGAATATTCTGAGACCTGAAGATGCATCTTTGGCACGTCCATGAGCCGACTGAAATGATTTCTAACGCATTTGTATCTTTGGGCAGCAGTCAGGCGGGAGTGTCTTTCTGAAGATGGAATTAAAAATATTTCGTGAGCTCATTTTCATTTCACTGAGGACATTTTCAGAGAGTTGGCAAAAATGACAACTGCCTTGTAACAGCTTGGCAACTTAGTTCTAAAGTGCTTTGTATTAAAATCTGTAAAAGCTGCTTTTAGCAGTCAAAACGCTTATCGCTCTTTTTAAAGGTCTCTGTCAGTAGCCCACAAGCATTGTCAAATCCACTAAAACATTTTTGTTGTAATCCTGTCAGGTTTGACCAATATATTTAAAATTCACTCAGTATCACTGTTTTCTTGTATTGGTTCTATGGGTAACCCCGCCTACTTGTTTGAAGTGTTAGCCATACGAGACCCAAAGGATGGCAGAGTCCTAATAATTACTGCTACAACATCACCCTGCGCTTTTAACTTGCCACCATAATAAACTGTTAGATTTCCAGTGGTTTGCTTGTATACCTGTAAGCAATTCTGTTCTTTGTTCCCACTCCGTGAAAAATCAAAAGAGCTCCCTTGAGATGCAGCCTCAAGCCCAGCCAGATGCATCCAGTACCTTGGTGAGGAGTCAATGATGAAGCAGGCCATGAGGAATCCTGGTGGGTGAGAGTCCTTTTAAACAAAAGGAAAGCCATGCTGTGGTTAGAACTAGCAACTATTACAGCAGAACATATCTAGGGATATCAGCCTCAGGTCTGCTGTTAATAAACCCATCACTTTCCTTCAAGTGTTTCGAAAATAACCCTTATTTTTATTGTTTTCTGACAGTCTTGCCTCAATACACTGACCTCATCTGGGCAACAAAGTTGCAATAACTGGCACTTTGGTGTTTAGGCGCTATCTTCCCGTCATCCTACCAGTCGTTACCAGCTTCTCTGGAAAGCACAAAAAATCCCACCACTTAGTTCCTGCATGTGACAATTAAGACTCCCTGTTTTCTCCTTTTACTCATGAGTACAGACAGGCCCCATAGTCTCTCTCCGGTTAGCTACTTTGCCATAAAAACTTAGAAGCAGCATGTAAAGCAACCTTGAAAATAGGACCGGTCTCCTCTGGCAATTATCAAACAAAATGAGATGCCCAGCACAGGCTGTGCTCGAGTTTGATGGTGCGGAGGTGTGAGGGATGGGGCTTTTGTGAACTGCTTACAGCACCATGAAAATATGACTTCCTGGTAATCATGGTCCGCCTCTTCTCGTCCTGACCATGCTGAGAAGCCTTGGCTCTCTCACTGATCTTATTATGAATAATGATGAAGACTGTTAGCCCTCTTCTCCTCCTGCTAGTACCACCTCACAGCAGATTAATACCCCTTCTCCCCCCTTCCTCCTGTTTACAACAAGTTGGGTACAAAGTTCTACGAGGAGCAAATACAGGGATGGGTGGCAGGGAATTGGGTCTCGGGCGAGAAGACTATGATTATGGGCAATGACCTACAGACAAGACAGACAAAACAACTTTATGCGGTTGAAGTATACCATAAGAGTATACAAGTAAATACAAAGATAACACTAATCCATCAATCGGTCCATCATAAAATGTAAATCCTATATGTTAAATTTCATATAAGCCCCCAATCGTCAAAGACAAATATCTAAAACCAACGTATATAAAATTAATCCAAATTACAGCTACTACAAAAATGCACCGCTGCAGGAATAAGCAACCAGGTGACATTAGTTATTCAGATTGCATTGCGTTTCTGGAGCCTACTGCTGGCAAGAACAGAGCCACACGGTGACAAGTGTCCTCGTCCACTAATCCTTGCAGGAAGCAATGGGCCTGGACACAATACCGAAGATTTCTAAGCCTCATAAGAAGAACTAAAAAAGTTTTTGTATAAAATGTGTAATAACCACAAAAAGGAGGAAATGAATCATGGATTGGTTAGACTGGTCATTACATGGGCAAACTTTGGAATCAAGCTTATGCTGCAATCCGAGCGGGAAGTATGACGAATATTGCATGTACCAGCTCTAAAACAAGACAACAAAGCTCGGTCCCAACTCCTGGTGGTGTTCCACAGGTAACCTGTGAAGGGGGTCTCAGGAGTGAGGTGCACATAGCTCAAAACGGTTGATTTCCGACCCTCTACCCGCAGCCTCTCTGCTTGTACATGTTCTAGTAGTAGGTCTGGGACTTGCTTTCTACCAGGAGAGGTGCATGGTGCCATGGCATCAAAAATATCAGTAAAACCGATTCCTTCCAGTGATTATTTTACATAAGCCACCCAGGGAATAGAAGGACCCTTGTCACACGACAAGGAATCGGAGATTCTGTTGCTTGTTAGAGATGCCTCTTAAGTCTGCCAGATAGAGAGCCACGAAAGGGGAGGGAGAGTACGAATGTAACCAATCTGGTAAGATAGGCCTAGCTCTTTGTGACAGATATAATGGGAGGTTGATATGGGGGCAGATAATATTCTTTTGCAAAAGCGATTTTCTTCCCTCTGAAGATTTAAAGGGCCACTTATTCCCCAGATTTCTGCCCCATAAGTTGCAATCTTACATACTGAGCATTATATATTTGCAACAAGGGTAAAAGTGCCTTTCCTCCCTTTTGGGGATGGTTAACTGTGGAGAGAGCCTACCGCCCTTGAAAACTTGACCCTATTCTGTGCCATTTGTGAGGGGGGGCATGAGTCAGTAGAGCTAACCTTAACCCCCAAGTAGGGAGAGATGCTAGTGCTGAATAGAGACATGGGGCTCAATTAAATGGATGACAGCCTCACACACTTCAGCTCACCGGTTGTAGGAGGCTGGACTGGCTTGTAGTGAGTACCAAGGGGTACTTGCACCTTGCACCAGGCCCAGTTATCCCTTATTAGTGTATAGGGTGTCTAGCAGCTTAGGCTGATAGATAATGGTAGCTTAGCAGAGCAGCTTAGGCTGAACTAGGAGACGTGTGAAGCTACTACAGTACCACTTAGTGTCATATGCACAATATCATAAGAAAACACAATACACAGTTATACTAAAAATAAAGGTACTTTATTTTTATGACAATATGCCAAAGTATCTTAGAGTGTACCCTCAGTGAGAGGATAGGAAATATACACAAGATATATATACACAATAGCAAAAATATGCAGTATAGTCTTAGAAAACAGTGCAAACAATGTATAGTTACAATAGGATGCAATGGGGAAACATAGGGATAGGGGCAACACAAACCATATTCTCCAAAAGTGGAATGCGAACCACGAATGGACCCCAAACCTATGTGACCTTGTAGAGGGTCACTGGGACTATTAGAAAATAGTGAAAGTTAGAAAAATAACTCTCCCCAAGACCTTGAAAAGTGAGTGCAAAGTGCACTAAAGTTCCCCTAAGGACAAAGAAGTCGTGTTAGAGGAATAATGCAGGAAAGACACAAACCAACAATACAACAACTGTGGATTTCCAATCTAGGGTACCTGTGGAACAAGGGGACCAAGTCCAAAAGTCACAAGCAAGTCGGAGATGGGCAGATGCCCAGGAAATGCCAGCTGCGGGTGCAAAGAAGCTTCGACTGGACAGAAGAAGCTGAGGTTTCTGCAGGAACGAAAAGGGCTAGAGACTTCCCCTTTGGTGGACGGATCCCACTTGCCGTGGAGAGTCGTGCAGAAGTGTTTTCTCGCCAATAGAACACCAACAAGCCTTGCTAGCTGCAAATCGTGCGGTTAGCGTTTTTGGACGCTGCTGAGGCCCAGGAGGGACCAGGAGGTCGCAAATTGGACCAGCAGAGAGAGGGGACGTCGAGCAAGACAAGGAGCCCTCTCTGAAGCAGGTAGCACCCAGAGAAGTGCCAGAAACAGGCACTACGAGGATGCGAGAAACGGTGCTCGCCGATGTTGCACAAAGGAGTCCCACGTCGCCGGAGACCAACTTAGAAAGTCGTGCAATGCAGGTTAGAGTGCCGTGGACCCAGGCTTGGCTGTGCACAAAGGATTTCCGCCGGAAGTGCACAGGGGCCGCAGTAGCTGCAAAAGTCGCAGTTCCCAGCAATGCAGCCCAGCGAGGTGAGGCAAGGACTTACCTCCACCAAACTTGGACTGAAGAGTCACTGGACTGTGGGGGTCACTTGGACAGAGTCGCTGGATTCGAGGGACCTCGCTCGTCGTGCTGAGAGGAGACCCAAGGGACCGGTAATGCAGCTTTTTTGTGCCTGCGGTTGCAGGGGGAAGATTCCGTCGACCCACGGGAGATTTCTTCGGAGCTTCTGGTGCAGAGAGGAGGCAGACTACCCCCACAGCATGCACAAGCAGGAAAACAGTCGAGAAGGCGGCAGGATCAGCGTTACAGAGTTGCAGTAGTCGTCTTTGCTACTATGTTGCAGGTTTGCAGGCTTCCAGCGCGGTCAGCAGTCGATTCCTTATCAGAAGGTGAAGAGAGAGATGCAGAGGAACTCGGATGAGCTCTTGCATTCGTTATCTGAAGTTTCCCCAGAGACAGAGACCCTAAATAGCCAGAAAAGAGGGTTTGGCTACTTAGGAGAGAGGATAGGCTACTAACACCTGAAGGAGCCTATCAGAAGGAGTCTCTGACGTCACCTGGTGGCACTGGCCACTCAGAGCAGTCCAGTGTGCCAGCAGCACCTCTGTTTCCAAGATGGCAGAGGTCTGGAGCACACTGGAGGAGCTCTGGACACCTCCCAGGGGAGGTGCAGGTCAGGGGAGTGGTCACTCCCCTTTCCTTTGTCCAGTTTCGCGCCAGAGCAGGGCTAAGGGGTCCCTGAACCGGTGTAGACTGGCTTATGCAGAATTGGGCACATCTGTGCCCAACAAAGCATTTCCAGAGGCTGGGGGAGGCTACTCCTCCCCTGCCTTCACACCATTTTCCAAAGGGAGAGGGTGTAACACCCTCTCTCAGAGGAAGTTCTTTGTTCTGCCATCCTGGGCCAGGCCTGGCTGGACCCCAGGAGGGCAGATGCCTGTCTGAGGGGTTGGCAGCAGCAGCAGCTGCAGTGAAACCCCAGGAAGGGCAGTTTGGCAGTACCAGGGTCTGTGCTACAGACCACTGGGATCATGGAATTGTACCAACAATGCCAGGATGGCATAGAGGGGGCAATTCCATGATCTTAGACATGTTACATGGCCATATTCGGAGTTACCATTGTGAAGCTACATATAGGTAGTGACCTATATGTAGTGCACGCGTGTAATGGTGTCCCCGCACTCACAAAGTTCAGGGAATTGGCTCTGAACAATGTGGGGGCACCTTGGCTAGTGCCAGGGTGCCCTCATACTAAGTAACTTTGCACCTAACCTTTACCAGGTAAAGGTTAGACATATAGGTGACTTATAAGTTACTTAAGTGCAGTGTAAAATGGCTGTGAAATAACGTGGACGTTATTTCACTCAGGCTGCAGTGGCAGGCCTGTGTAAGAATTGTCAGAGCTCCCTATGGGTGGCAAAAGAATTGCTGCAGCCCATAGGGATCTCCTGGAACCCCAATACCCTGGGTACCTTAGTACCATAAACTAGGGAATTATAAGGGTGTTCCAGTAAGCCAATGCAAATTGGTAAAAATGGTCACTAGCCTGTTAGTGACAATTTGAAAGAAATGAGAGAGCATAACCACTAAGGTTCTGGTTAGCAGAGCCTCAGTGAGACAGTTAGGCACCACACAGGGAACACATACATATAGGCCACAAACTTATGAGCACTGGGGTCCTGACTAGCAGGGTCCCAGTGACACATAACAAACATACTGAAAACATAGGGTTTTCACTATGAGCACTGGGCCCTGGCTAGCAGGATCCCAGTGAGACAGTGAAAACACCCTGACATACACTCACAAACAGGCCAAAAGTGGGGGTAACAAGGCTAGAAAGAGGCTACTTTCTCACACAACCCCCCCCCAAACGAAGGACAATAAGGCTAACCTTGGCCAGTTGAGACTTTATTGTCTAAGTGGTGATAAGTAGAGAGTAGCTCTGCAATAGACTGGTTACTCCCTTTATCATCCACTCTATGGTTACTTCCCTGTGGGGATGTAAACCACCCTGTTTGAAGTTTTTTAGCTAAGCAACAATGTGAAGATGTATTTTCAGAGTTTCTATCAGTAAGTTTTAGTTTAGAGCAGTGGGAATTGTCCACTGAACCTATTTGTAATGATGGAAATGCCAGACAGGGATGCTGTCTCAGAAAAGCCATAGCTGGGCAAAAACTTTGTCCATATGGCTGGAAGAGAGAACAGGGATGCTGTTTCTCTTGAGTTGGAGCAGGGCAGGGATGCTGTCCTATGAGCTCCACACTAGGGCAGGGATGCTGTCCTAAGTGTTGTGAGGCAGTGCAGGGTTTCTGCACTAAAGTTTCTCTGGGAGGGTTGGAGGGATGCTCCATGTTAACTAAAATGGTGCTCTTTTTCTCACCAATGTTAGTTATCCCACAGAGAGGTACTTCTATCTCAGGGAGTACAGTTTTGCCAACTGATGATTCCCTTGGAACAGGTGCCACCCCAGGAGAGGTTTCTCCAACCACAGGAATGGTATCCTGAATGGTAGGGTGGCTAGGGGATACTGTGATACCCTTTTTACCTGTTGATGGAGAGGGATTCTGAGTTTTCAGGCCTTCTCTCCTTTGCTTTTTCATTTCAGTAGAAATGAAAGGGAACAATTCCTCAGGGATGCCCAGCATGGCTGCATGGGCATAAAACTCTACCTCAGCCCAACCTGAGGCCTCTAGGTCATTACCTAAGAGACAGTCTACAGGTAAGCTAGGTGATACCACCACCTGCTTAGGGCCAGTAACTCCACCCCAACTAAACTGAATTATATCTAAGGGAAGAAACTTAGTGGAGTTATGGACATCAATAATTTTATACTGTTGTCCAATGATGTGTTGTTCAGGAGCCACTAGGTTTTCAGTCACCAAAGTGATACTGACACCTGTGTCCCTGTAGGCCAAGGCCTCAACACCATTTATTGAAACTGTCTGCCTGTACTTATCCATTGTAAGGGGACAAGCAGCCAGTGTGGCAAGGCCAATGCCACTAGGTGTGACAGAAACTGTCTTGGGACTGACTACCCCAGTTTCTATGATGGACCCATAAGTGAACCCAACTACACCCTTAACTTGACTGTTGCCAGCAGTCCCACCACTAGTACCACTACTGCTACGGGCACTAGAGCTTGATGTATTAGTGGTGGTAGGCTCAGGGGGTTTACCTGGACAGGACTTATCCCCTGGCCTATGGCCTCTGTTTTTACACACAAAGCACCAAGGCTTTTTAATGTGTGCAGGTTGGGAAGAAGAGGAAGAATTTGTTTTATCCCCACCCTCTGAAAAGTGTTTAAGATTTGAAGTGGGATCTTTGGTTTTACCCTTATCCCCATGCTTATCTTGAGATTTTTCACCATCTTTCTTCTTATTGCCATCTTTGTCACCCCCTGTATGAACTTTTCGGTTCACTCTTGTTCTGACCCATTTGTCTGCCTTCTTTCCCAATTCTTGGGGAGAGGTCAGATCAGAGTCTACCAGGTACTGGTGCAACAAATCAGACACACAATTATTAAGTATATGCTCTCTCAGGATTGTGTTATACAGGCTTTCATAATCAGTAACTTTACTGCCATGTAACCACCCCTCCAAGGCCTTCACTGAATGGTCAATGAAATCAACCCAGTCTTGTGAAGACTCCT
This sequence comes from Pleurodeles waltl, assembly GCF_031143425.1. NCBI lineage: Eukaryota > Metazoa > Chordata > Amphibia > Caudata > Salamandridae > Pleurodeles > Pleurodeles waltl. Next base: position 53,539,607 of record NC_090438.1, read on the forward strand.
TTTTGGTCTCTCTGAACTTTATCCTGTACTGTTCAGTGGTTAAGCCATAACCATCCCGGAGTGCATTCTTAAGAACTTGGAAATGATTAGCATCATTTTCTTTCACAGTAAGGAGCCTATCCCTACCTTTTCCACTAAATGATAGCCATAGGATAGCAGCCCACTGCCTTTGAGGGACATCCTGTACAACACAGGCCCTCTCAAGTGCAGCAAACCACTTGTTAATGTCATCCCCCTCCTTATAAGGGGGAACTATCTTATGCAGATTCCTGGAATCATGCTCTTTTGCAGGATGACTATGGGGAATACTGCTGCTGCCACCATAGGTTTCTAAACCCAGTTTCTGTCTCTCCTTCTCTACTTCTAAAGTCTGTCTATCCAAATCCAGCTGTTGCTTCTTGAGCTTCAGTCTGGTTTGTTCCACTCTCAATCTATTGAGTTCCCTTTCTAACAATCTGTCATCAGGGTGGGTGGGAGGGACATGCCTTGAAACAGAAGTATGGTGAGAATGGACAGAAGGAGACCTGTCCCTTACAGAAGCCACCCTAACAGCTTGGCTAACAGAAACATCACTACCAGTATGGTGAGAATAAATGCTTTTGCTATGATGTGAGACAACACTATTTATATGGTGTGGCTCATCATCATTACCAACTATGCTAGACTGTCTAGTAATGGGCAGGCTAGGAAGTTTCTTTCCTGAATCTTTTCCTGGGGGAGTCCCTGGATCAGATTGAGAACCATTAGCTACTTTTTCTACAGATGGGGCACTTATGGCCTTATCCTGTACTCTAAGCATGTTAATTAACAGTTCTAAGGAAGGATTTTTCCCTACACTCAAACCTCTCTCTATGCAGAGATTCCTTGCTCCTTTCCAGCTAAGGTGATCATATGCAAGTTTGGACAGATCAACATTTTGGCCTGTGCCAGACATTTTTAGAGAGAGTTAAAGTGATAGTAAAAGATAAAAAGTTTGTCAGAGCTTTTAGAAAGACAGAGAAAAAAAACTTTTTAAACTTTTTAGAACTTTTTAGAAAGTTAGAAGTACTTTTCAGCACTTAGAAAAGAGTGAAAAGAGGAAATGCAAAACTTTTTGGCTATGTGTATATACACTGACCTTGTTTTGTATATTTTTCTCTTATGAAAAGTACAATGACAAGAGTGGTAAGTAGTCTCAAAGCACTTATCCCACCGCTGCACAACCAATGTAGGAGGCTGGACTGGCTTGTAGTGAGTACCAAGGGGTACTTGCACCTTGCACCAGGCCCAGTTATCCCTTATTAGTGTATAGGGTGTCTAGCAGCTTAGGCTGATAGATAATGGTAGCTTAGCAGAGCAGCTTAGGCTGAACTAGGAGACGTGTGAAGCTACTACAGTACCACTTAGTGTCATATGCACAATATCATAAGAAAACACAATACACAGTTATACTAAAAATAAAGGTACTTTATTTTTATGACAATATGCCAAAGTATCTTAGAGTGTACCCTCAGTGAGAGGATAGGAAATATACACAAGATATATATACACAATAGCAAAAATATGCAGTATAGTCTTAGAAAACAGTGCAAACAATGTATAGTTACAATAGGATGCAATGGGGAAACATAGGGATAGGGGCAACACAAACCATATACTCCAAAAGTGGAATGCGAACCACGAATGGACCCCAAACCTATGTGACCTTGTAGAGGGTCGCTGGGACTATTAGAAAATAGTGAGAGTTAGAAAAATAACCCTCCCCAAGACCTTGAAAAGTGAGTGCAAAGTGCACTCAAGTTCCCCTAAGGACAAAGAAGTCGTGTTAGAGGAATAATGCAGGAAAGACACAAACCAACAATGCAACAACTGTGGATTTCCAATCTAGGGTACCTGTGGAACAAGGGGACCAAGTCCAAAAGTCACAAGCAAGTCGGAGATGGGCAGATGCCCAGGAAATGCCAGCTGCGGGTGCAAAGAAGCTTCGACTGGACAGAAGAAGCTGAGGTTTCTGCAAGAACGAAAAGGGCTAGAGACTTCCCCTTTGGTGGACGGATCCCTCTCGCCGTGGAGAGTCGTGCAGAAGTGTTTTCCCGCCGAAAGAACGCCAACAAGCCTTGCTAGCTGCAAATCGTGCAGTTAGCGTTTTTGGATGCTGCTTAGGCCCAGGAGGGACCAGGAGGTCGCAAATTGGACCAGCAGAGAGAGGGGACGTCGAGCAACACAAGGAGCCCTCTCTGAAGCAGGTGGCCCCCGGAGAAGTGCCAGAAACAGGCACTACGAGGATGCGTGAAACGGTGCTCGCCGAAGTTGCACAAAGGAGTCCCACGTCGCCGGAGACCAACTTAGAAAGTCGTGCAATGCAGGTTAGAGTGCCGTGGACCCAGGCTTGGCTGTGCACAAAGGATTTCCGCCGGAAGTGCACAGGGGCCGGAGTAGCTGCAAAAGTTGCGGTTCCCAGCAATGCAGCCCAGCAAGGTGAGGCAAGGACTTACCTCCACCAAACTTGGACTGAAGAGTCACTGGACTGTGGGGGTCACTTGGATAGAGTCGCTGGATTCGAGGGACCTCGCTCGTCGTGCTGAGAGGAGACCCAAGGGACCGGTAATGCAGCTTTTTGGTGCCTGCGGTTGCAGGGGGAAGATTCCGTCGACCCACGGGAGATTTCTTCGGAGCTTCTGGTGCAGAGAGGAGGCAGACTACCCCCACAGCATGCACAAGCAGGTAAACAGTCGAGAAGGCGGCAGGATCAGCGTTACAGAGTTGCAGTAGTCGTCTTTGCTACTATGTTGCAGGTTTGCAGGCTTCCAGCGCGGTCAGCAGTCGATTCCTTATCAGAAGGTGAAGAGAGAGATGCAGAGGAACTCGGATGAGCTCTTGCATTCGTTATCTGAAGTTTCCCCAGAGACAGAGACCCTAAATAGCCAGAAAAGAGGGTTTGGCTACTTAGGAGAGAGGATAGGCTACTAACACCTGAAGGAGCCTATCAGAAGGAGTCTCTGACGTCACCTGGTGGCACTGGCCACTCAGAGCAGTCCAGTGTGCCAGCAGCACCTCTGTTTCCAAGATGGCAGAGGTCTGGAGCACACTGGAGGAGCTCTGGACACCTCCCAGGGGAGGTGCAGGTCAGGGGAGTGGTCACTCCCCTTTCCTTTGTCCAGTTTCGCGCCAGAGCAGGGCTAAGGGGTCCCTGAACCGGTGTAGACTGGCTTATGCAGAATTGGGCACATCTGTGCCCAACAAAGCATTTCCAGAGGCTGGGGGAGGCTACTCCTCCCCTGCCTTCACACCATTTTCCAAAGGGAGAGGGTGTAACACCCTCTCTCAGAGGAAGTTCTTTGTTCTGCCATCCTGGGCCAGGCCTGGCTGGACCCCAGGAGGGCAGATGCCTGTCTGAGGGGTTGGCAGCAGCAGCAGCTGCAGTGAAACCCCAGGAAGGGCAGTTTGGCAGTACCAGGGTCTGTGCTACAGACCACTGGGATCATGGAATTGTACCAACAATGCCAGGATGGCATAGAGGGGGCAATTCCATGATCTTAGACATGTTACATGGCCATATTCGGAGTTACCATTGTGAAGCTACATATAGGTAGTGAACTATATGTAGTGCACGCGTGTAATGGTGTCCCCGCACTCACAAAGTTCAGGGAATTGGCTCTGAACAATGTGGGGGCACCTTGGCTAGTGCCAGGGTGCCCTCACACTAAGTAACTTTGCACCTAACCTTTACCAGGTAAAGGTTAGACATATAGGTGACTTATAAGTTACTTAAGTGCAGTGTAAAATGGCTGTGAAATAACGTGGACGTTATTTCACTCAGGCTGCAGTGGCAGGCCTGTGTAAGAATTGTCAGAGCTCCCTATGGGTGGCAAAAGAATTGCTGCAGCCCATAGGGATCTCCTGGAACCCCAATACCCTGGGTACCTTAGTACCATATACTAGGGAATTATAAGGGTGTTCCAGTAAGCCAATGTAAATTGGTAAAAATGGTCACTAGCCTGTTAGTGACAATTTGAAAGAAATGAGAGAGCATAACCACTAAGGTTCTGGTTAGCAGAGCCTCAGTGAGACAGTTAGGCACCACACAGGGAACACATACATATAGGCCACAAACTTATGAGCACTGGGGTCCTGACTAGCAGGGTCCCAGTGACACATAACAAACATACTGAAAACATAGGGTTTTCACTATGAGCACTGGGCCCTGGCTAGCAGGATCCCAGTGAGACAGTGAAAACACCCTGACATACACTCACAAACAGGCCAAAAGTGGGGGTAACAAGGCTAGAAATAGGCTACTTTCTCACACCGGTCATTGTAAAAGATTTGGCAAAGTTAGTCGACAGATCAAGATTTGCCATAAACTGTATAAAAGAGTGGACTAAGGTGTGAAAGGCTTTGGGGTTATGAGCGATTAACACTGCATCATCTGAGTAAAGTAGGGCGGGGAAGGGGGTGCCACTACTCATTGGTACATCGGAGGTGCATGTGGTAAGCTCTGTGCTAAGATCATTTATGTGCAAAATGAATAGTAGTGGGGCAAGCACGCACCCTTGACAAACTCCTTGTTGGATGCTGAAAGCATCTGACGCTTCCCCCCTTATTACCAAACCTAAGACGAGCTTTTGTACCTGTGTGCAAACAGAGCAAACAGACTTACAAGTGCCTGGCCCATTCCTAGCTTATTAAGGACTTGCCACAGCTTCAACCGGTTGACACGATTGAAAGCCATCGACAAGTCCATAAAAGCAAGATATAATCCGCACCGCTTTGCCACAGTCTAATTCCCAATAATCAGATGAAGTTTGAGGCACTGTTCGACCGATCCTACACCACAGTGAAAACCAAAATTGATACGTATTTAGGATATTTATCATAGCTGGTCCATTTCAATATTCTATTATAGAGCACTCTACCAAGTATTTTAGCCGGAATGTCGATCAGGGATACAGGATGTTAAGATATGGGTTCAGCATGGTTCCCTTTCTTGAAAATTGGGACAATAACCGAGGTCGCCCAAGAGTTTGGAATTGAAGGACGACACAAGCTGTTATAAACATTTGTCAAGAAGGGTGCCCAAAGATTCATATTACACTTAGTGCTTTCCCCCCAGTGCTTCCCTGGATGCCCCCCAGACTTCCTGCAGAGAAACAGGAGGAAAAGATAAAGAGTCCCATGAAGGGAGCTGCACACGGGTGGGGCCCCTAGCTGCATAGATTTTCTCAAAATATGCCAGACATTCCGCCCATTTATGTAACAACTGATGGTCAAACCTCCATGATTTAAAGAGCGCATAAAAGGTATAGCCCTCCAGTGGGCAATGAAGATGATTCAGTGTAATGAAGTTTACGGGTAAGCAATTTTTTCATTATCCATCAGCTGTCCTTATCCTAGTCATTACTATGTTGAGGATTTGCCAAACAGAATGTATTTGCACAGTCTGCATATTGTGCCTTGCCCAAAAGCAGATTTATTAAGTTACACAATTACAATTACTTTGATGCTGAACTCAGAATTACAGAACCGAGGGCCGGATGTATCATTATTTCCAATAGCGAATACCAAATTGCGATTTTTTTGTGAATCGCAATTAAGTAATCGCTATTGGAATGTATGAAACTCCAGGAGTTTCATATAGCGATTCGCAAGGGCTCGCAAATGGACCTACCTCATTAATATTCATGAGGTTGGTTGCAATTTGCGACTCATTGCGAATGGCTACAATCACAGGGATGGTGGCCTGCTGGGCTCAGCAGACCACCATGTCTGTGATTGCTTTTAAACAATGCAATCTTATTTTTTGTTGTAAATGTAGCCCATTTTCCTTAAAAGAAAACGGTATGTGTTTAAAAAAGAAAATTTTTAAGTTTTCTCTTTATTTTTTAAGAGTAGGCAGTGCTCCGTGGGACCGTGGTCCTGCCTGCTCTTAAAAAATATTTTTGCATGCATTCACAAAGGGGAAGGGGTCGCTTGGGGGGGCCCTTCTCCTTTGCGAATGGGTTACCATCTACTTTCAATGGGCTGTAAAATGCTAATGTTTTGCGACCGCATTTGGGTCACAAAACATTCATACATACCTCTGCGATTCGGTATTAGGAAGGTACGCCCTTGGCACGCCCCTTCCTAATACCGAATCAGTATGTTGTTGCAATTCCAATTTGGAATTCGGTAATTGGACTTGATACATACCAAAATGCATTCTTGCAATTGCAAAAACGTTTGATACATCTGGCCCCAAAATACTTCTTTGATGAATAAGCTAAATCTAACCTGTAATGGTTAAAAAAAGGTTTGTTTGAATGACCATGTGGCAGCCCTGCATATTTCTATTAGGGAGGCTCCCCCCGCTTCCGCCCAGGATGCAGAAATGGACAATGTAGACCTCCCTTGAGCACCATCTGGCAGATCCATCTGGGTTGACTGATTTGCTTGAACTGTTGTCAACTTAACCCTTCTGCTGAGCGTAAATCTTTTGGAATGGCCCTTATTGGCCATACAAAAAGAAACAAGGAGTTGGCAACCCTTAGTGGTGTATTGATTCTAAGTAAATAGAGAGAGGTCTGCGAACATCTAAAGTAGAATATTTTTCACATTGTAGCTGTGAATAGAAAAGCAGGAGAATGATTTCCTGTGATAAGTGACATTTTGAATTAGTTTTTGGTATAAATGTGGAGTCTGGTTTCAGTATCTCTCGATCAGGAAAAAAACTTAGATAGGAATAAGAAACAACCAAGGAATTTAATTCCCTCAATTTCCTTGCCAAAGTTATGACTATTAGGACAGCAGCTTTAGAAGAGAGCCATGTAAGCTTGGCCAACTTCAAGGGCTCATAAGAAGCCTCCAGGACAACCCTAAGGAAAACTAAGAGATCCCATATTGGGACTGGGCAAGGAATCACTGGCTTTCTGAGCCTAAAGAGTTTAAGCAGCCTACGGACCAAAGAAGAGACTTTTATCATGGTTCTGGAAAGTGTTCTAAAAGCACATAAAACCAGGATCCCTAAACATGATCGTTTGAATCTAGTTGGGTACTAAAACAGGGGGAAGTGCTAATGAGACCTATTCTGAAAACCAGCAAAGATGTCACAAGCTTCCACAAGTCTCCGGGCATCAAACATACCTAGGTATGACCACGTGGCCTGAAGGAAAAAGGAACATTTGGAATAGTGGTGTATCAGTCTTCCGGTTAGGGGAAGGGATGCTCGGTACTCATTAGGGGACACTGAGGGCCTGATTACAACGGATATCCCACCCGCCTTAGTACAAGTTCCAATATTGAACTTGTAATACAGCGGGCAGGATATCCATCACATTTGGGACGGAGTAATGCCCTCCGCCAAGGTCGTAATCAGGCCCTGAGTGTTTAATACTAGCAGGAAAAGCTTTCCTGCAAAATGATTTATAACTCTTTTGGATGAAAGCTTTGCTTGTTTCCCGTTCAGAATTCTGCATCAGGACCAATGGATGTGTCAATACATGAAATCAGAAGAAAATGTTTTCAATAAATTGCAAATGGGATCAGTCGGCTTATTTATAGAAATTTGAGTAATATTTCAATCACTGTGGGTATTTGAAGAAGAAAGTGGTAAAAATATAAAGGAAATGGCCCTAATTAGAAGTTGGTAAGAATTTCCAACCTCTACGTAAACCCCTGTTTGAGCAGGGATAAAAATTCCGAGATGGGTGGTAATTTCTGCATCCGGTAATTTACAAGATGTGTTAAAAATCTCACCCTTCATTCAATTTCGGCACAAAACCCTACTGGAATTCAAGAAGGGAAAAGAGTACAGTTTTTAACATACCATGTGGATTTTGGTGCGGTAACCATCACAATCTGCAAGTTATTCCCCATAAACCTGTAACAGGTGTTATTTACCGCATACGATAAGAACTCCACAGTATCATTATTTATCAGGTGCAATAAATAGCACCTTCATTCAGAAATACTTGGAATCAAGACACTAGTGTTTAAGAAACAGACAGTGTGAGTTGTAAAAGTGAAGGTTGTGCATAAAAGTTGTTGAGATATTACACACTAGTGGGCACTTCAACCAGTTACCTAGGGCGCCTGCTGGCTCCACGGATTTTCGACTGTAGCTTATAAATGTGCAAGCTGGAAAAACTAGAGAACTTTTACAGTAGTTGGTAGTGTCAGAAGTGTGGTGTGAGGCCTTATATAAAAACAAATTATTATTAAATGTATTATTTTAAACCCGATGCCACAGACATTAACACCAGTTAGCTGGAGCAAGTGGCATTTTCCCTATAGAAACTTGTTAGAGATCCAAAAAACAGACTCAACAGGAGACATGTGAAACTGATCAATTGGAGTTTTAGTCTGGAAAACAAGGCACGTGCCAAGCACCATCTAGGAATCTCAGGTCTAGCAACAGCTTCTCAGTGCATGCACCTTTAGTGATTTTGTTTCACAGCACATGATGCTCACCATGACCCGTGGCCTATATGTGGTCTTCTTAAACTACCGCAAAGTTGACACTTTAGTCAAAGACCAGTCCGAGCAATTACTGGGAGCTTTCTGAGCTTAGGTTCCTGGGTGCTCCACTCAGAGTGCAAATTGTAAATTTACAGGGGGACAAGGCCAAGAATTCGAAGAAAAAAAAAAAAACTTGGCCTGGAATCGCATGCCATGGACCTGGAAACTTGGCGGCTAAGTACTTAACCATACATGCCAATATACCCGATTCAGGCGGGAGACTCCCGATTTTTTAAAGCCAACAATGGCTGTCTTAATTTTGTCTGTCTCCCACCTGAAATTGATTCTGTGTCAATAGAAGTCAATGGGGGAATTACATGTTCCCGAATATTTTTTTAAAACCTCACACTTACCTTTTCTAAAATGTTGGCATGTATGCTTAACAAATAATTGTTAAAAAAAATCAACAAAAAAAAAAACACAGGCAGTTATGTAGTGCGGTGTACAAGAATAAATCGAATTTAACTAAGAGTACAAAGGATTCTAGAAAAAAATAAATTGGGAGCGTGGAGAAGGTCAGAGCCCCGGGTAAGCCCCCTGCCACTCTCGGACACCTCTGGTTTGCAGAGGCCTTGCGTCCTGGGGGCGCACTCTCCTGTTTTTCTAAGTGTTTTGGCCCCAGGCTGTGCCTTCAAAGGCCATCGTAAGCCTGTTTGTCTTTGGCATTAGGCCGAGAGCCCCGGGGATTCCCAGTGTGTTTATCAAGGGCTTGGCTAATTGCGCCGCCATCTTGGTATTGACAAGGTGTCCATTAAGGAAGTGAATCTGAAGGTCCCACGGGCCCTGGCTCCAAATCCCATCCCTCATCGTTAGACCTGTTCCTCTCTAAGCCTCTGTCACGCTGCGGGCCTGAGGAGGGGATTCACCAATCCGGGGAGGGAGGGGGCTGCCTCGGAGGGGCACGCGCAATGATGCTTGAGCTCTGTGGCTTCTGCATTCCAGGTGTTGCTCTTATTGACTATCATGGGGTGGTTGTTTATATTCATAAGGCCACCAAGAGATATCCCAGCATCTGTGACGCGAGAGGCCAATGGGGCTGGAAGGAGTCAGTGACATTCAAGCCTGGACTGGCTTACCTGGAAAGAGGGAGAAGCCGGGGGGGGGGGGGGGGGGGCACACCAAAAGGACAGTGATAGTTTTTGGTTTTTGTTCAATATAGGCTGGTTTTGTGTCAATTGCTCGTTGTCTTCGTGCATTGAAATACACCATTACAAAGCAATTTACTCCATGATTCCTTCAGTCGATAAACCTACTTGTAAAATATCAAGTTTTGCAAAATCTCTCTGGCCCAATATCAATTAAAAGTGCACCATGCCCAACCAATTCTACTTCAAGCGAGCCATACATATTATACTACTTGAAGGATGAGTTGTAAAAAGTTTTGAATCACGATTTGTGAACGTGTCCAACTTTTCTTTACGCTTCACAGCACAGCCATCGCCAGAACTTAAGTGATCAACCTAACAATGCTTTAAGAAGCCCTAGTGATACGGATGTTGGCTCTGGCTACAGTTGGATTACCTCGAGCGCAGGTTTTGATTGGGCAGAAGTTGTGTGTTTCCGCTGAGAGAGAGTGCAGGTCCTGGAGCTGCCGCATTTAAGGCACAGAAGTACCACAAAGAGGCGCTGGTGCTGCCACGTTAAAGGCACTGAAGTACCACAGCGAGGTGCTGCCACGTTAAAGGCACTGAAGTACCACAGCGAGGCGCTGGTGCTGCCACATTACAGGCACTGAAGTACCACAGAGAGGCGCTGGAGCTGCCACATTAAAGGCACTGAAGTACCACAGAGAGGCGCTAGTGCTGCCACATTACAGGCACTGAAGTACCACAGAGAGGCGCTACTGCTGCCACATTAAGGCACTGAAATACCACAGAGAGGCGCTGGTGCTGCCACATTAAGGCACTGAAGTACCACAGAGAGGCGATGCTGCTGCCACATTACAGGCGCTGAGTTACCACAGAGAGTCGCTGGAGCTGCCACATTAAAGGCACTGAAGTACAACAGAGAAGCGCTGCTGCCGCACTACAGGCACTGAGCTATGCAGAGAGGCGCTGGTGCTGCCACATTACAGGCACTGAAGTACCACAGAGAGGCGCTGGTGCTGCCACATTGAAGGCACTGAAGTACCACAGAGAGGCGCTGGTGCTGCCACATTACAGGCACTGAAGTACCACAGAGAGGCGCTGGTGCTGCCACATTGAAGGCACTGAAGTACCACAGAGAGGCGCTGGTGCTGCCACATTACAGGCACTGAAGTACCACAGAGAGGCGCTGGTGCTGCCACATTACAGGCACTGAAGTACCACAGAGAGGCGCTGGTGCTGCCACATTAAAGGCACTGAAGTACCCGAGTCAGGCACTGATTCTGCTGCATTAAAGGCACTGAGGTGCCACAGAGCGGTGACAACGCTGCCACATTAAAGGCACTGAGGAGCCACAGAGCGGTGACAACGCTGCCACATTAAAGGCACTGAGGTGCCACAGAGTGGTGACAGCGCTGCCACATTAAAGGCACTGAGATGCCACAGAGCGGTGACAACGCTGCCGCATTAAAGGCACTGAGGTGCCACAGAGCGGTGACAACACTGCCACATTAAAGGCACTGAGGTGCCACAGAGCGGCGCTGGTGCTGCCACATTAAGGCACTGAAGTACCACAGAGAGGCGCTGGTGCTGCCACATTACAGGCACTGAAGTACCACAGAGAGGCGCTGGTGCTGCCACATTAAAGGCACTGAAGTACCCGAGTCAGGCACTGATTCTGCTGCATTAAAGGCACTGAGGTGCCACAGAGCGGTGACAACGCTGCCACATTAAAGGCACTGAGGAGCCACAGAGCGGTGACAACGCTGCCACATTAAAGGCACTGAGGTGCCACAGAGTGGTGACAGCGCTGCCACATTAAAGGCACTGAGATGCCACAGAGCGGTGACAACGCTGCCGCATTAAAGGCACTGAGGTGCCACAGAGCGGTGACAACACTGCCACATTAAAGGCACTGAGGTGCCACAGAGCGGCGCTGGTGCTGCCACATTAAGGCACTGAAGTACCACAGAGAGGCGCTGTGCTGCCACATTAAGGCACTGAAGTACCACAGAGAGGCGCTAGTGCTGCCACATTAAGGCACTGAAGTACCACAGAGAGGCGCTGGTGTTGCCACATTAAGGCACTGAAGTACCACAGAGAGGCGCTGGTGCTGCCACATTAAAGGCACTGAAGTACCCGAGTCAGGCACTGATTCTGTCGCATTAAAGGCACTGAGGTGCCACAGAGCGGTGTCAACGCTGCCACATTAAAGGCACTGAAGTACCCGAGTCAGGCACTGATTCTGCCGCATTAAAGGCACTGAGGTGCCACAGAGCGGTGACAATGCTGCCACATTAAAGGCACTAAAGTACCCGAGTCAGGCGCTGATTCTGTCGCATTAAAGGCACTGAGGTGCCACAGAGCGGTGACAACGCTGCTACATTAAAGGCACTGAGATGCCACAGAGCGGTGACAACGCTGCTACATTAAAGGCACTGAGATGCCACAGAGCGGTGGCAACGCTGCCACATTACAGGCACTGAGATGCCACAGAGCGGTGACAACGCTGCCACATTAAAGGCACTGAGATGCCACAGAGCGGTGACAACGCTGCCACATTAAAGGCACTGAGATGCCACAGAGCGGTGACAACGCTGCCACATTAAAGGCACTGAGATGCCACAGAGCGGTGGCATCGCTGCCACATTACAGGCACTGAGATGCCACAGAGCGGTGACAACGCTGCCACATTAAAGGCACTGAGATGCCACAGAGCGGTGACAACGCTGCCACATTAAAGGCACTGAGATGCCACAGAGCGGTGACAACGCTGCTACAGTAAAGGCACTGAGATGCCACAGAGCGGTGGCAACGCTGCCACATTACAGGCACTGAGATGCCTCGGAGAGATGCTGTCGATGATTCTTCCATGTTAAAAACATTGCATTGCAGATGGTTGATGATGCTCTTCAAATTGCAGACACACACGAGTGCTATGTAGAGAGAGTTTACGCATTCCTGCCGCCCTCTGTTTGCACTTTATATAGTAATGAGTTTAAATCACACAGCACTTAAAAGGGACTTGATGTTCACAATACTTTTAATGGTTTTATGTAAATTGTCAAGAATATGTGCTGAAATTCAGGGATTGACCTTAAGTATGCATTTTGAAGCAACTATGTATTTTGGTTGCTTTCCTCTTCTCCCCTCCCTCTTTTGCTAAGAGTTTAATTAATCATGCAAATAAAGATTACTTACTTAGACACACACAGCCCCTGCCTCCTGGTTCCTCTCGACCTGTCATCAGCCTTCATCATGGCCAACCATTGCACGCTCCTAGACACACTCAAAAATCAAACGGGCAGTGATGGAATGGTCCTGAAACGGTTTGCTTCATTCCTCCTGGGCAGGCTGCAGAGAGTTAAATGGCCATCTCTCTTCACTGATTTTGGTGGGTCAAGGTGTCCTTGCCACAACCCTATTCAACCTATACCTCAAGCCACTCGGGGTCCTTAAAAAGTCAGGCATCTTCTATCACCAATACTTAGATGACACAGAACAGTATCTAAATATCTCCTCACCAAATGATGTCTGGGTGCTCGCCACCACCCTTAACTCTGTTGACGACCGGATGACCTCTCATAAACTACAGCTAAAGCCTTCTAAAACTGGGTTTGTCCTTATCTCCCCCTCAAAATCAACATCTTTGCTGAAATCCTGGGTGGACACACACAACTTCCTCAGCAGTAAATTCACCATTGTTGACAGTGCAAGTCTCTGTGAGTCATCCTACACAAAAGAGTCAACTTATATTTGCAAATCAACACTATGTCCAAAAACACTCCCTTCCAATGTCTTCTGTGGGGAATCAGCCGTTACATCCAAGCACAAGATCTTTCTTCTACACTGGTGCTCTCCAGAATAGACTGTTGTAACTCTCTCCTGCCTGGTCTCCCAAAACCCATCTCACCCTCTTGAATCAATTCTACACTCAGCAGCATGGTTCATCTGTGGGGCTCAAAGAAATGACCAATGCACCCCCATGCTGACCACTCTGTATTTGTTGTCAGTTGAAGCAAGGCTTCAAGACTGCCTGCATCACCCATAAAGCTCTGCACGTATCCACTACCTATTACCTGACGGACAAACTCAAGATTTCAGGTGGATCCAGAGAATTGTGAAACATCGAAGAAATTCTCCTTGAATTCCTCTTTCATAAAAAATAAAGACTGATGACACAATCCTTCTCGGAAAGTGCAACCAGAATCTGGAATTCACTACCTCCTAATCTGTGCACAACTACCACACTGAAGACTTTCAAAACGGTCCTGAAAGCCCTTCTCTTCCAATGGCATTTCAGCTAAAACACTGTAATCCACTCTTGGCACAGACCTCACTACTACCTCAACGGCCTTTACGGCTGTCTACCAACTCAACTTTTTTTGTGGCCATATACAGTTTTTGTGCACTATGTACACTACCTTCTCAACCTTTTATATGGCTGGTACATTCTGTATTATAAAATGATCTACCTTGTAGTATTGTCAACCTTTGTAATTACTTATGGCTGTATTATCTATCTTAAATTATCTGTAACTTCCATGTAACAAATTAATGCTTCTATAAAGTGCACTAGCACCTTAGGGTAATATCCGTGCTATATACATTTGCATAAAAAATAAAATAAAGAATAAATAAATTCATTGAGGTACTCCAAAGGAGACCTGTCCTCTTACTCCTGGCATTCAGAAAATAACTTAGAACCCTCTTTATCTCCGGACACCTTTCCTCGTACCCATATCCCCCTGCTCCCTACATCTACTGTCCGACCCCCGTCATTGGCTTTGGTGTGGAAATGTTGTCATCTCTCAATAACTGTGGTGCTGTACCTCCGGATGACCTTCAGTGAACCTGTGATCCTTGCGTCTAAATACTATGCCCTGCACATGGCGGATGCCCTCTGTCCTGTGCAGTACCACAGATGGCCAGGAGATGTCAGGTGCTGGCCCCTGCACTTCTCTAAAAGGGAGAGTTCCTCCGCTTCTCAGCAGGGTACTGCACTTTAAATGGTAGAGTACTAGCACTTCTCAGGGGCCAGCAGGTACTCTGGGATAGTGAGTATCCACACCTCTATAAATGCATTTCAAGTGCTGGTCTTATGTCAGGTGGCTCGCGGCCTCAAGACTCGGCCCACCCAGTCACACAGACACATCATAAGCGGAAGACAGCAAACTCCAAGTACCAGAGAGGGAGGAACTTCTTGCTACTGACAGGAAGGTCCACGAATGATAGAGTGGCATGCCCAGTTAAGGCCGGAGAGCCCTATGAACGCATGAGCCCAGTTGATAATGCACATTAGAACACTGGAATGTTGAGAGCTCCATTGAAGACAATGGAGTGGCTTCGGGTTTATATTGGTTCTAATGTTCTAATGTTTGTCAATCTGTTTCTCTCTTTTTAATTTAGAACATTCTTCCCTTATTAAGTGAAATGTTCTAATAGCTTTATAGCCTTTCTGCCTTGGGCTACACCTGTTTTTAATGGCCCTCATCCTCGTTGTAGGCCCTCTTCTATGGCTCTGGCCTATAACTCGAGTTCAGGGCCTTTAACAACCAGTATAGCCCTCGGCACGGAGCTATAAGGCTACAATGCACCCCAATCTGGGTCCATTGTAAGGATGTGGCAACTCACCTCAGAATTTGTGCCCCCTCAGACCATGGCATGGGGCCTATATCTTATGGTGGGAGGATCCTCGGTGACTAGTAATATCCTTATGGTGTACAGCTGGGGTACATTACCCCTAATATGCACACTCAACAGTCCTGCGGGGTGTACAGGTAGAGTGAGGCCAGTGAAGTGAGTCATGTACTATATGGGGATCACCCTGTTATTACAATGAGCTACTGCCCAGCTACTGTGCTGAAATGAGAGAAAAGCCAGTACTGAACCATTGAAATTCCTCCACTTTCACAGAAAAATGTAAGCACTGCTGCAGTAAAAGATCACCACTTCTACAGAAAAGTGCCTGTGCTGCCCTTTAAAAGCGCATTAATCTTACATAGAAGTGCTGGGACTGCCCCTTTAAAAGTGCATGAATCCTACAGAGAAGTGCCTGTAGTGCCTCATTAAAAGCTCATGAAACATAGAGATGTGCCAGTACCCCCCCCTTAAAAGTTTACCGCTCTTACAGACAAGTGCCAGTAATGTCCCGTTAATTAAAAGCTCATGAGTCACGCAGAAAAGGGCCAGTACTGTCCTACTAAAAACTCACCACTCTTAAGGACAAGTACCAGTACTACCCCATTAAAAGCTCACGAGTCGGACAGAGAAGTGCCAGTACTACCCCATTAAAAGCTCACGAGTCGGCCAGAGAAGTGCCAGTACTACCCCATTAAAAGCTCACAAGTCGGACAGAGAAGTGCCAGTACTACCCCATTAAAAGCTCACGAGTCGGCCAGAGAAGTGCCAGTACTACCCCATTAAAAGCTCACGAGTCGGACAGAGAAGTGCCAGTACCACCCCATTAAAAGCTCACGAGTTGGACAGAGAAGTTCCAGTACCACCCCATTAAAAGTTCACGAGTCGGACAGAGAAGTGCCAGTACTACCCCATTAAAAGCTCACAAGTCGCACTGAGAAGCACCAGTACAGTCTCATTAAAAGCTCACGAGTCCGACAGAGAAGTGCCAGTACAGTCCCATTAAAAGCTCATGAGTCGGACTGAGAAGCGCCAGTACAGTCCCATTACAAGCTCACAACCCATGCTGAGAAGTGCCAGTACAGTCCCATTAAAAACTCATGAGTCCGACAGAGAAGTGCCAGTATTACCCCATTAAAAGCTCACGAGTCGGACTGAGAAGCGCCAGTACTACCCCATTAAAGCTCACATGTTGGACTGAGAACCACCAGTACTACCCCATTAAAAGCTTATGAGTCGGACAGAGAAGTGTCAGTACTACCCAAATAAAAGCTCACGAGTCAGACGAGAAGGAGTGCCAGTACTACACCATTAAAAGCTCACGAGTCAGACAGAGAAGTGCCAGTACCACCCCGTTAAAAGGTCACAAGTCGGACTGAGAAGCGCCAGTACAGTCCCATTAAAAGCTCATGAGTCGGACGAGGAGGAGTGTCAGTACTACCCCATTAAAAGTTCACGAGTCGGACAGAGAAGTGCCAGTATTGTCCCATTAAAAGCTCACAAGTCGCACTGAGAAGCGCCAGTACTGTCCCATTAAAAGCTCACAAGTCGCACTGAGAAGTGCCAGTACAGTCCCATTAAAAGCTCACTAGTTGGACAGAGAAGTGCCAGTACAGTCCCATTAAAAGCATGTGAGTCGGATGAGGAAGAGTGCCAGTACAGTCCCATTAAAAGCTCACGAGTTGGACTGAAAAGTGCCAGTACAGTCCCATTAAAAGCTCACAACTCATGCTGAGAAGTGCCACTACTGTCCTATTAAAGCTCATCACTCTTTTAGGAAAGTGCCAGTAATTCTAATTTATAACAAGCATTTGCAATGCAACGGGTCTCGCGTTTGCTCGTGTTAGAGCTGATAGCGTTGTAAACTCCTAACCCGACTTTTCACTGGTAATGAAACCTATCGGCAAAAGTGCATTTAATGTACTAACCGGCAAAAGTGCAATTAACTGTGTAACAGGGTCGATATTATGTAAAGCGCTCTACTTCTGCCAAGCGAGGTCGCGCTGGGTAAATAGAGAAAAAGTAGTCCACGAGCCGACGGAAAACAGCGAGCCTCGCATGTTTTCTGTACTTGGTCGATGCGCTCGAGGAGGGCTAGCCACCGGAAAAGGCAATGACGTATGCATGCCTTCCACTAATGAAATCAAGCAGATTCTAACAGGCAAGCCCACGAACCAATGACAGACACTGACGTGATGTGGACGGGGCTCCGAGCCCTTTTTAGGGTCGAGCCTGCGTTGCATGCGCTCGCGCATGCGTATCGCAACGAGACGCTTTAGTATTTAGAAAAGAGCTCGGAGCCCTGTCAACTTCACGTCAGTGTTTTTTATTGGTTCGTGGGCTTGCCTATTAAAATCTGCTTGCTCTCATTAGTCGAAGGCACGCATACGTCATGCCTTTTCCGGTAGCTATCCCTCCTCGAGCGCAGCGACCAAGTACAGAAAACATGCGAGGCTCGCTGTTTTCCATCGGGCTCGTGGACTTCTTTTTCTCTAATTTACGAGCGCGATCTCGCTTGGCAGAAGTCGAGCGCTTTACATAGTTAATTTCACTTTCTCAGGTTATGTACATAAATGCACTTTTGCCCGATAGGTGAAAAGTTGGGTTAGGAGTTTACAAAGCGATCAGCTCTAACATGAGCAAACGCGAGACCCGTTGCATTGTAAATGCTTGTTAACCCCTTCCCCGCCACGGACGTAATGGTTACGTCCATGGCAGCGCCCGTGTGGCGCCATGGACGTAACCATTACGTCCTGAATGCTGCCCTCGGGAGAAGCGCTAGCACTCCCCCGAGGGCCGCCCCCCCACCCCCCTAGGTCAGGGCTGACAGGGGAATCCCTTCCCCTTCAACCCCCGACCCCCTCACCCCCCCTGTGACGTCAGCGCGCAAGTGCGCGCTGACAATCACACAACCTCCCCCATCGCGCTGGAAGCAGAGCTTCCAGCGCGATCGAAAGAGAAATGCTCAGCATTTCTCTTTCGATCACGTGGGGGAGGCCCGGAGGGGCTTCAAAGGGAAGGAAATGTATTTCCTTCCCTTTGAAGTCTCTCCGAGGGTTTCAAAAGCCGGATTGCTTGCAATCCGGCTTTTGAAACCCCACTAGACACCAGGGATGTTTTTTTTTTTATATGAAATTGACAGAAGGGAGCGACCCCTTGGGCAAGGGTCGCTCCCAGGGGGGTCATTTTTTTTTAAGGCCTTTTCTGCCCCCCCTGGGGGCAGATCGGCCTATTATTAGGCCGATCTGCCCCCAGTGGGGGCAGAAACCTCTAGACACCAGGGATACTTTTGTTTTTTTAGTTTTTTTATTTGTTTTCTTTTGTGTTTTAGGTGTGGGGAGCGACCCCTTAGGCAAGGGTCGCTCCCATAGGGGGGAAATTATGTTTAGGCCATTTCTGCCCCCTTTGGGGGCAGATTGGCTTATTTTTATGAGGCCAATCTGCCCCCAAGGGGGGCAGAAACCACTAGACACCAGGGAGTTTTTTTTGTTTGTTTGTTTTTCACGTAAGGGGAGCGACCCCTTAGGCAAGGGTCGTTCCCTTGGGGGGCAAATTTATTTTAGGCCATTTCTGCCCCCCATGGGGGCAGATCAGCCTATTTTTATTAGGCCGATCTGCCCCCACGGGGGGCAGAAACCACTAGGCACCAGGGATTTTTTTTGTTGTTGTGTTTTACAGATGGGGAGCGTCCCCTTAGGCAAGGGTCGCTCCCCTGGAGGGGCAAATTGTATTTAGGCCATTTCTGCCCGCTTTGGGGGCAGATCGGCCGATTTTAGGTCAATCTGCCCCCAAGGGGGGCAGAAACCACTAGGCACCAGGGATCTTTTTTTTGCGCCGTCACGCAAGGGGAGCGACCTTGCAGGCTAGGGTCGCTCCCCAGGGGGGGTGGGGGGGGCAAATTTATTTTAGGCCATTTCTGCCCCCCCTGGGGGCAGATCGGCCTATTGGTATTAGGCAGATCTGCCCCCGGGGGGGCAGAAACCTTTAGGCGCCAGGGCAATTTTTTTTTTGTGGGGTTTTTTTTTTTGTTTCTTTGTTTTTTTAGAGATTGGGAGCGACCCATTAGGCAAGGTTTGCTCCCCTGAGGGGCAAATTGTATTTAGCCCATTTCGGCCGATTGTAGGTCAATCTGCCCCCAAGGGGGCAGAAACCACTACGCACCAGGGATCTTTTTTTTTGCGCCGTCACGCAAGGGGAGCGACCTTGTAGGCAAGGGTCGCTCCCCGGGTGGGGGTGGGGGGGCAAATTTATTTTAGGCCATTTCTGCCCCCCCTGGGGACAGATCAGCCTATTTTTCTTAGGCCGATCTGCCCCCACGGGGGGCAGAAACCACTAGGCACCAGGGATTTTTGTTGTTGTTGTGTTTTACAGATGGGGAGCGCCCCCTTAGGCAAGGGTCGCTCCCCTTGAGGGGCAAATTGTATTTAGGCCATTTCTGCCCGCTTTGGGGCAGATTGGCCGATTTTAGGTCAATCTGCCCACAAGGGGGGCAGAAACCACTAGGCACCAGGGATCTTTTTTTTGCGCCGTCACGCACGGGGAGCGACCTTGTAGGCATGGGTCGCTCCCCGGGGGGGGGGGGGTGAGGGGGGCAAATTTATTTTAGGCCATTTCTGCCCCCCCTGGGGGCAGATCGGCCTATTGGTATTAGGCCGATCTGCCCCCAGGGGGGGCAGAAACCTTTAGGCGCCAGGGCAAATTTTTTTTTGTGTGTTTTTTTTTTTTGTTTGTTTGTTTTTTTAGAGATTGGGAGCGACCCATTAGGCAAGGGTCGCTCCCCTGAGGGGCAAATTGTATTTAGCCCATTTCTGCCCCCCTTGGGGGCAGATTGGCCGATTGTAGGTCAATCTGCCCCCAAGGGGGCAGAAACCACTAGGCACCAGGGATCTTTTTTTTTGCGCCGTCACGCAAGGGGAGCGACCTTGTAGGCAAGGGTCGCTACCCGGGGGGGGGGGGGGGTGGGGGGGGCACATTTATTTTAGGCCATTTCTGCCCCCCCTGAGGGCAGATCAGCCTATTGGTATTAGGCCGATCTGCCCCCGTGGGGGCAGAAACCTCTAGGCACCAGGGCAAATTGTTTTTTTTGTGGGTTTTTTTTTGTTTCTTTGTTTTTTTAGAGATTGGGAGCGACCCATTAGGCAAGGGTCGCTCCCCTGAGGGGCTAATTGTATTTAGCCCATTTCTGCCCCCCTTGGGGGCAGATTGGCTGATTGTAGGTCAATCTGCCCCCAAGGGGGCAGAAACCACTAGGCACCAGGGATCTTTTTTTTTGCGCCATCACGCAAGGGGAGCGACCTTGTAGGCAAAGGTCGCTCCCCGGGGGGGTGGGGAGGCAAATTTATTTTAGGCCATTTCTGCCCCCCCTGGGGGCAGATCGGCCTATTGGTATTAGGCCGATCTGCCCCCGGGGGGGCAGAAACCTCTAGGCGCCAGGGCAAATTGTTTTTTTTGTGGTTTTTTTTTTGTTTGTTTGTTTTTTTAGAGATTGGGAGCGACCCATTAGGCAAGGGTCGCTCCCCTGAGGGGCAAATTGTATTTAGCCCATTTCTGCCCCCCTTGGGGGCAGATTGGCCGATTGTAGGTCAATCTGCCCCCAAGGGGGCAGAAACCACTAGGCACCAGGGATCTTTTTTTTTGCGCCGTCACGCAAGGGGAGCGACCATGTAGGCAAGGGTCGCTCCCCGGGGGGGGGGGTGGGGGGGTAAATTTATTTTAGGCCATTTCTGCCCCCCCTGAGGGCAGATCGGCCTATTGGTATTAGGCCGATCTGCCCCCGGGGGGGCAGAAACCTCTAAGGGCCAGGGCAAATTGTTTTTTGTGGGTTTTTTTTTGTTTCTTTGTTTTTTTAGAGATTGGGAGCGACCCATTAGGCAAGGGTCGCTCCCCTGGGGGGCAAATTGTATTTAGACCATTTCTGCCTCCGTTGTAGAAACCACTAGAAACCACTAGGCACTGGGGATTTTTTTTTTGGCACCAATGTCACGCAGGGGGAGCGACCCCATAGGCAAGGGTCGCTCCCAGGGGGGCAGGGGGGCTGGGGGACAAATTTATTTTAGGCCATTTCTGCCCCCCCTGGGGCCGGCTGAGCTAGAGGCCAAAATCCACAGGTAGGCACTGTTTTCTATGAAAAAATGTGATGTGTCCACGTTGTGTTTTGGGCCATTTCCTGTCGCTGGCGCTAGGCCTACCCACACCAGTGAGGTATCATTTTTATCGGGAGACTTGGGGGAACGCTAGGTGGAAGGAAATTTGTGGCTCCTCTCAGATTCCAGAACTTTCTGTCACTGAAATGTGAGGAAAACATGTTTTTTTAGCCAAATTTTGAGGTTTGCAAAGGATTCTGGGTAACAGAACCTGGTCAGAGCCCCACAATTCACCCCATCTTGGATTCCCCTGGGTTTCTAGTTTTCAAAAATGCGCTGGTTTGCTAGGTTTCCCCAGGTGCCGGCTGAGCTAGAGGCCAAAATCCACAGGTAGGCCCTGTTTTCTATGAAAAAATGTGATGTGTCCAGGTTGTGTTTTGGGCCATTTCCTGTCGCGGGCGCTAGGCCTACCCACACAAGTGAGGTATCATTTTTATCGGGAGACTTGGGGGAACGCTGGGTGGAAGGAAATTTGTGGCTCCTCTCAGATTCCAGAACTTTCTGCCACAGAAATGTGAGGAACATGTGTTTTTTTAGCCAAATTTTGAGGTTTGCAAAGGATTCTGGGTAACAGAACCTGGTCCGAGCCCCGCAAGTCACCCCTCCTTGGATTCCCCTAGGTCTCTAGTTTTCAGAAATGCACAGGTTTGGTAGGTTTCCCTAGGTGCTGGCTGAGCTAGAGGCCAAAATCTACAGGTAGGCACTTCGCAAAAAACACCTCTGTTGTCTTCCAAAAATTTGGATGTGTCCACGTTGCGCTTTGGGGCGTTTCCTGTCGCTGGCGCTAGGCCTACCCACACAAGTGAGGTATCATTTTTATCGGGAGACTTGGGGGAACGCTGGGTGAAAGGAAATATTTGGCTCCTCTCAGATTCCAGAACTTTATGCCACAGAAATGTGAGGAACATGTGTTTTTTTAGCCAAATTTTGAGGTTTGCAAAGGATTCTGGGTAACAGAACCTGGTCCGAGCCCCGCAAGTCACCCCTCCTTGGATTTCCCTAGGTCTCTAGTTTTCAGAAATGCACAGGTTTGGTAGGTTTCCCTAGGTGCCGGCTGAGCTAGAGGCCAAAATCTACAGGTAGGCACTTCGCAAAAAACACCTCTGTTTTCTTCCAAAAATTTGGATGTGTCCACGTTGAACTTTGGGGCGTTTCCTGTCGCGGGCGCTAGGCCTACCCACACAAGTGAGGTATCATTTTTATCGGGAGACTTGGGGGAACATAGATTAGCAAAACAAGTTTTATTGCCCCTTGTCTTTCTCTACATTTTTTCCTTCCAAATATAGGAGAGTGTGTAAAAAAGACATCTATTTGAGAAATGCCCTGTAATTCACATGCTAGTATGGTCACCCCGGAATTCAGAGATGTGCAAATAACCACTGCTCCTCAACACCTTATCTTGTGCCCTTTTTGGAAATACAAAGGTTTTCTTGATAGCAATTTTTTACTCTTTATATTTCAGCAAATGAATTGCTGTATACCCGGTATAGAATGAAAATGCACGTCAGGGTGCAGCTCATTTATTGGCTCTGGGTTCCTCGGGTTCTTGATGAACCTACAAGCTCTATATATCCCCGCAACCAGAGGAGTCCAGCAGACGTAACGGTATATTGCTTTTGATAATCTGACATTGCAGGGAAAAGTTACAGAGTAAAACGTAGAGAAACATTTATGTTTTTTTCACCTCAATTTCAATATTTTTCTTTTTCAGTTGTTATTTTCTGTAGGAAACCCTTGTAGGATCTACACAAATGACCCCTTGCTGAATTTAGAATTTTGTCTACGTTTCAGAAATGTTTAGGTTTCTGGGATCCAGCATTGGTTTCATGCCCATTTCTGTCACTGACTGGAAGGAGGCTGAAAGCACAAAAAATTGCAAAAATGGGGTATGTCCCAGAAAAATGCCAAAATTGTGTTGAAAAATTGGGTTTTCTGATTCAAGTCTGCCTGTTCCAGAAAGCTGGGAAGCTGCTGAGTTTAGCACCGCAAACCCTTTGTTGATGCCATTTTCAGGGGAAAAACCACAAGCCTTCTTCTGCAGCCACTTTTTCCAATTTTTTTGAAAAAAACGAAATTTTCCCTGTATTTTGGACAATTTCTTGGCCTCTTTCAGGGGAACCCACAAAGTCTGGGTACCTCCAGAATCCGTAGGATGTTGGAAAAAAAGGACGTAAATTTGGCTTGGTTAGCTTATGTGGACAAAAAGTTATGCGGGCCTAAGCGCGAACTGCCCCAAATAGGCAAAAAAAGGCCTGGCACAGGAGAGGGAAAAGGCCTGGCAGCGAAGGGGTTAATAACTAAAGCGTCTCGCTTAGCGAAACGCATGCGCAAGTGCATTCGACGCAGGCTCGACCCTAAAAAGGGAAGTTGTCCTACAGAGAAATGTAGGCGCTATTGAAGTAAAGCACTACATATCGCGTTGAAGTGCTGGTGTTGTGTTATTGAACGCTCATCAGTTTTTCAGAGCAGCGCTATTTGTTCCCCAATAAAACCTCACACGTTTTAAGAGAAGAAAGGCACCATCTGAGCCCTGGAGACCTCACCAGCGGCACAGGGACGTGCGTGCCCTGAGATGGAGACCTGCAGAGCACGGAATCTGCCCGTGAGCCTCGTGTGCAGGAGATAGGAGATGTGACCTTAAGGCCAGGGCCGCTCACTGTGGAACGGGGCAGCCAAGTCAGAGTCCGGCGCCTGCTCAGCATCCTGTGATCCTGGGCGAATCACTTAACCTGCCTGAGCCTAAAAAACAACAAAAAGGAATCCGACCTTGTGTAATATATTCTGGCGCTAATGTAAAGCGCTCCAATGCCCCGCATGTTAACACCGGTACTTCAGCTGTGTGCAGTGCCTGGGCGAATTTCTTTCTCTGTGGCACAGGCTGGAAGTGGACGGTATCCTCTCTCTTGAAGTGGGTGGGCGCCGTCACTTTGTGCCACAGATTGGAATAGGTGGGTGCCCTCACTTTGTGGCACAGATTGGAAGTGTGGGTGCCCTCACTTTGTGGCACAGATTGGTAGTGGGTGGTGACCTATCTCTGTGCCACAGATTGGAGTGGGTGGTGTTCTCTCTCTGTGGCACACATTGGAGTATGGGTGCCCGTGCTCTCTGGTACTCCGAATGACACTTCTAGAGTTCTGCATTATCCGCTAGACGTACCCTATTCCACGGTTCGGGCTTCTCGGCGCTAGGGGATTGTGCCAGATTCAAGGCGCCTAAATCTTGGGGTCGGCGAGATGCAGTACAATAGAGATGGCACGGAGCAGTGCTTGAGGCAAGATGTACATACATTAGTATTTAAAAAAATGTAAACTGCTGAAATAGCTCGGTGGGTTGAGAACCCACTGTCGAGGCCCGTGTGTGGACTGTACACCAGTTTCTTATCAAGGGAAGGAGAAGGACTAGGGCTAGAACACCAGGTCCGTATCCGGACCTCGGCTGAACATCCTTTGATTCTGGGCACATCATTTAATCTTCCAGGGCCTATGGAAAGTGACATACGTGATCGTCTAAGAGTCTGAATCTCCTGCAAAGCGCTCTAGTGCCCAAGGGCCATGTTCGCGCTATATACAACTGCAGTAAAAAGGCTCAGCCGTTTATCCTTTCAAAGTCGATCGGTAGCCACTGCAGCTAAGGCCGAGAAAACCGCACAGCACAAGGTGGGCGCTTTACAAATTGTCTTTCTTTGGCCTTCCTACGGTGAAACCTGCAGGGCACAATTAGAACCTCATTAGTCAAATTATCCCCATAATCCCTCGCTTCCTGCCCGGGCTACCTCCCACTCACGTGGTATCACCTTTCAGAATCCTCTGCATTCCCTCCCTGCCCACCCGAGGCGAGGCACCCGGTGTCACCAAACCCCGTCCCTCTCACACACCCTTCTCATGTCAGGATTTGGTAAACACCTCACTAGTCCATTTCGGAATCTCCCCGGTGAGGATAATCCGGATTATCTGGGCCAGTGTCAGTATAATCCCCAGTGATGGCGGTACCTCGAGAGTCCAGGAGGTGTCGGGTCTCCTCCTCTGCCTCCGGGGTAAACAGAAATGAACTCTGAGGTATCTCCGGGGGGCGGCTGCAAGTGAAGCGACACGAGACCCCCGCCACCTCCCATCATGAGATTAAAACATTTATGGGTCGCGAGGGCGACTGGAAGGGAGGGAGGGAGATGATACCTTCGGTCTGTGGGAGACATTTTGTGTGTTTATGGGTGGCGGTATTAGCATTGACGTCCACTCATCAAAATGCCAGAGGTAGTGACAACACACGCCCCTTGACCTCCTATTTCACTCATACACCCATGAAATTCACACTTACACATATACATACTCCCACATAAACACACACTCACTCACAAGCACGCACACAACAGACATTTAAAAGCGTTTTCAATTACTTCAGCTGCCATGGAAGGGGAAATTCCCAGTCAATTATTATACCCCATTTTTATTACTCTGCTAGTGAGTAATATTCTATTATTCACTATTAGTGTAATAGAAATTGACAGGAAATTTAAGAGAGTACAGTCCATCTGACGTCCAAAAGAGCAGCTTTCACTGTGTTCTTGGCACTGAATTTACCACCTCTGAGGCTGGGGGTCGCAAAGGCAGTGCCAGGGGTCGCACAGGCCAAGCCACGGGTCGACGCACTTGCGACCCCAAAATGACGCCCCTGGAGGTAAGTGCCAGGGGGCAACACCTTCGGGTTGGGTGGTACCCTGTTCCAGAGAGGGGGGTGATCACCCTCAGAGCTAAGGACTGCGGACACCTTCTGTAAAAGGGGGAAACCCCCACCCCCGACATACCTTTGACCTCGGCTGTCCCATCTGGAAAAGCTGTTTCATGTGAGTTTTAGTGTTCTCCATCTTGAAAGTCCTTTGTTTCACGGCTTTTGTATTTCAAACTTTGTTAGAAATGTAAAATATATCACAGAACATGTCAACTGGAATTCCCTAAAAGCAATATCACAAAATATTAGTAATCCAATTTCCCTCGCAAGAATATAACAGTCCCCCTCCAACAATCCAGGGACTTGGCCAAAATGATAAAATAAACCTCAGACAACAGTGGAAGTGTCACGCTGTTTCACAAGTACAAAGTACCACAATTGAACCAGTCCTCTGCAACTGGAAAGGCTAATGTCCACTCTCTCCTCCCACAACAATGAGTGCCACTTTGTAATACAGAAGTGCCCTCACACCCCTCCAATAAGTAGTGCAAGACCATTAGAGTACAGAATCTTTAAAAACATGTCCCCAGATTCTTACAAAAACCTCTGGCTGACCAACGAGTGCATGCATGGCCACCGTGTATTCAGCCGTCTGAGCCAGTGGCAGGTACTAGTCATAGAACTCAGAGACCACCAGAAAGCCCTCACCCCAACACCTGCTACACGCAGACCGACAAACTCATTTGTTGGAAGAAGTTTATTTATGTGGGTGCCACTGGTGACTTCCACAGACGTAGTATACGTAGCGTGAACACTGACCGTGCAGGGGTGGGCTTTGGTTCATATGAAGGTCATACTAGAGATCCCTCAGGTATTGTGCAGAAGGGCCAGTGATGCTGTAGGCTCACGTGTGGGATGGCCTGAACCTTTTAAAGTGTCCCACACCAGCTCCCAGTATCGACTGAGGTTTGGGCGCATCCACAGAATGTGAAGGATGTCACTGACCATCTGATGACATCTCCAACAGTTTGAAAATGGACAAAAATGTGGATCATGCAGCCAGACATTCGTATAAAAACTTGCAGTAGCTAAATGTTTAACCTTGCTTCCCACACACCATTGTCGTGTTCCTCCAGCAATTCGACACACTCTTCATTCTCAAACTGCATGTTTAACTTGTTGTTATGTTATGTGTATTTGTAAAGCATACTGCCACCTACAAGAGTATCCTGGCACTAAAAAGGTGTGTGTGCCTAACCCTGTCTATGGTAGGTCAGTTAATAAAAAATCCAGGTCTTCAGCTTCTTGTGGAATTCAACAGAGGAGGAGGCTCTCATGTGGTGTGCGAGGCCGTGCCACACTTTTGGAGCAATTTAAGAGTGGACCCATCCTCCTGATCTGGCTCTGTGTATGTGTCGGCTGAGTGCAAGTAGGAGTACTGCGGAGTGGAGGTGTCTGTGTGGTTGGTGGATGGAGATGCAACTGTTCTGTTTGGTGGGGGCTTAAGTTGTGTAGTGCCCTGAATGTGTGTGTGAGGCGTTTAAAATGAGCGGATTTGTGTATCAGGAGCCAGTGGACCTTGCTGAGGTGTGGTGTGAGTTCTGTAAAGAATATTGAGGATGAGTCTGGCTGCCGCGTTCTGAATGGTCTTTTGTCCTCAAGTGAGTTTCTTGGTGATACCACTATAGAGGGTGTTCCAGTGGTCCAACCTGCTGGTAACTAGGCTGTGAGTGATAGTTTTCATTGTGTTTCTTGCGAGTCATTTGAAGATCTTCCTCAACATTTTCAGGGTGTGGAAGCATGATGCATGAAGGCGCGGACTTGTTCGGTCATATATCGTTTGCTCTCGATGATTATTTAGAGATTCGTGGCATGGGTGGTGGATGTAGGTGTGGATCCGACCACAGTCCCATGATGAGGTGTTCTTGCTGAAGATCACTACCAATGTCATGCTGGTGTTGAGCTTGAGACAGTTGGCTTTTATCCAGTTAGCGACTTTGGTCATGCACATGGTGAATGTGTTTCTTGTGTTGGGGGATCTTATCCAAGAGGGAGAGTATGAGTTGCGTGTCACCAGCATAGGGGAGGTAGATGACGTTGGCCGTAGGGATCATGCATGCGTTGAAGAGGGTGGAGCTAAGTAATGAACCTTTAGGCACCCTGCAGATAAGTTTGTGGGCTTCTCAGGAGTAAGATGCCAGACTGACAGCTTGTGCTCTATCTGTTAAGAAATAGCAGATCCAGCGGAGAGCAGGTCCTTGGTTTTTAGTCTTGTGCAGGCACCTGATGAGGATGCGGTGTGAGATCGTGCCACCTTATGCCACTCTGTGCTACTCCACGCTACTCTACTCCACTCTCCTCTATGCCACAAACGTTTAGCCAGGCGAATCAACAGCCACGCTGGTGTACAACATGGCTACAGCACATTGGCAAAGAAAATAGATCTTGCATAGGTGAGACCTATTGGCTTTGCAAATCCTTGTTGAGCGTAGTAGCTTTAGAAGTACAGTTTGTGAATAGAAATGGGCTTATGCTTTTTTGGGTGAATGCATGTCCCTCTGTAAACCTATGTCTAACCCTCTGCAAACCCCTCTCATTTAGTAGTAGGTATCCCTTTTTTCCAGATATTGACCCTGGTCCCTCCACATTTACTACTTAGTAGAGTAACATGGGTGAATATCTTTCATAAAGAATATAAGGAGAGGTGACATTTACACTCGTATGCTTGTGAATATCTTTTTGTAGTAGTTTAGTAGTATAATCCTAGCACCACTCATGCACTACAACATGCAGATTTTGCATAAGCCCCATTGCCTGTAATGCACAGGCCTTAACATTGTTCACTAGGTCCCCTGATGGATGTCATGGTTTGTGGCTGTTAATTTTCTCAGCCTGGTAATGAGGTGTGAGCCATGGGTAGAATGTCCTCGAGCTTGAAGGCCTTTGCAACTTGTATCAGAAAGCAGAGAAGTCACAGCCTCTGATGGTTTGTGAGAAAAATGCTTCTTCGCAGCTGTAGTTCTCAAAATTACAATCGTGAGCACACTCTTAAGCACGTGACAAAAGAGCCTATTGTTTTCCAGGTACTTGAATGGTAGAGCGATAGATGTGTCTTTCTTAGACCATACTCTTTTTGGCCAGGGAGTCCACCATCAATCTTTCCTTAAGCGCGGCAACAGAATCTCTTTCGCTTTCCTGGAATTAGAAGATTTCTAGCCCTGGACTGGATATTTCTAGTGTTGAGGCTATCACAGTGCAATAAGAAGAGTAACCATGTCTTGTTGATGTCAAGAGCTCCACGTAGTATAATACTCCATCACCCGCCTCGTGCCAAGATTGCAGGTGTCATTGAATAAGCACATAGACAATGAATTGACAGAGGCGTGCACCAGCTGGACTACAGGATGGACATCAGACATCTTCAATATGGTAGGTTCAGCCTTCAGCTCAAGACTTTGACCATAATAAGACAACGCAATCTCTTCGACTTCCGCTGCAAGGGGCGCAGGCAGCTCTGGATGCTGGGAGAGGGTATGCAGGTAAACCAAAGACTGCCTTTTCAGCAGCAACATGATCACAGCTTATGGAGATTTGCAGGTGGACTTTAGGTACTGTTTCTGGAGTTCTATGAATAAACCCCCTTCTGTGCGCGTCTTTGCCCATCACATCTTCCTCCAGCATGAACGCACGTCCCCACGTGCACAGGAAGTTCTTCTGCATGCCAGAAAGTGAGGCTCGAGCCTGGCAGAAGTCAGGACACTACACCTGCTACTTTATGCCTTACCAGGACCTGCTTATAAAGGACTTAGCTCAAGCTACGCTCTGCTTAATACAACCCACTCATTCACCATGCAGGCACCTCGCACCTTCTCCCCTGTGCAGTCCCACAGCGCCTTCAGATCTCTTCCTTGAAACCAAGCACTTGAATAGACCAGATTTCTGTCTAATAGGAGGTATAGGGAGTCATTATGTCCATGGTGGTCACCAGACTGCCAGGATCACAGTGGTGGTCAGAACGCCGCGGTCCTGGTGGTCAGAACGCCGCGGTCCTGGCGGTCTGACCGCCACATTATGACAGTAGCGGAGCCGCCATGGTCCAACTGCAGACACTGCCAGGCTGCCGCCAGCCTGGTGGTCCCGGCGGTTGTAATCCGACAGTACAGCGATGCAAGCAGCACTGCCCTGGGGATTACGAGTCCCCATCCCCCATGGAAAGGCTGGCAGAATGGTGGGCCTCTCGGGCCCCTGCACTGTCCATGCACTTTGCATGGGCAGTGAAGGGGCCCCCATGCACAGCCCCATCGCGCATTCCACTGCCTGAATTATGGGCAGTGGAATGCACAACGGGTGCTACTGCACCCGCTGCACTGCCACATTACAGCCGGCTCCATTAGGAGCCGGCTGCAATGTTAAGGCCCTGTTCCCCGATGGGCCGGATAGGGCCGGCAGGGTTCAGGCCACCCGTGTGGCCGGAAGGAGAAAAGACATTGTCGGGCGGCCTCCGCCACCAGTCACTGTCATAATGAGGGCCATAATCTGGATGAGAAGAAAAGGGCTTAATGCATGGAGAAAGTATGTGTAGGGCCAACACCCTGCCCTACATAATATTTGGTTTGCATATGCCTGAAAAAAGAGCAACAGATGTCATCTCAGCCCTGATAAAGGGCTCACAAATTCTCTCTGGGGAGAAAAACTCATAGCATCTGTGATGTAGGCAACTACCACCCTTGTGCTAATCATCTTGGGTCATGAGGTACCCACTGAACTAGTGCAGAGGCAGCAGGAAGATCTGAAGGAGCCAGTCTGTCTAAGTCAAAGCAAAGACCACAGCACATTCATACATCTCACTAGGGTAAAGCTGAGAATGAGATAAACCACAAGTTATAGGGTTAGTTTATTAAAATGGATGTTTGACACATTAGATAGAAAGCATGGCAGACTTGCCAGAAATCCCTGAGGGAGTTCGCAAGGCCTGTAATTCCCTGATCCCCAAGAAAGAGGCAAACACCAGTGGAAATGATAACTTCAAATAAAGTCGACTGGCATCACAAGACACCATTGGTCCACGGGTTTTTGATTTCGATGCAACAGGACCAGTTGAGGAGCATGGTTCCTCAATTGTGGGAATTTCCTAAGTAAGTTTTAAAGGTGATCATGATAACGTCTCAGGGTAGGTATCCATCACCAAGTCTACTTCCCAGGCTGCAATCTGTTGCAAATGTTTCCAACTGAATCTTCTCTTTCATCCAGATATATGATGAAAGAAGTAGTGTTGATAGGGTGGATGGATAAATACCTTTATCTGTATTCCAATAACAAATTGTTTGCTCGCCTAATATGGTTGGGCGAAAGTTTCTTCTGGGGGCAGTATGCACCTCAATATTTTATTGTGAATTGTTCAAACAGGTGAAGGGCACCTCCTCAGAAAGTAGCAATCCAACTCACAGATGCAAGAGTCAAGTCGAGGATGTTGTCTCACTTCATGTGAGAAGGTTGTGGTAAAGTCAGAATATTGCTTTGAACCGAGAGATAACAGGTGTTGCTAAAGTAATATTCGTGTCACTGCATCACAGAGCATCTTGTGCAGTTTTTGAGCATTAGGGGTACTTTTAGAATGAGAGCTAAGGGTACAAGATAGTCATGAATAGTTCTGACCAAGCTAACATGAAGATATTCGCCATGCAGCCCTCTCTTTGGGTGACTAGGCAGTGGCATTTTGTGCTCCGAATGGTTTCAGATCAGTTTTCAAAGGAGGAAGATCTAATTTAAAATGTAGATGTAAAAACCATTTAGGTAAGCTACCACGGGTTCAGTCTGTAGCACAACCACGGGTTCAGTGTGTAGCGCTACCTTGGTTTCAGTCTGTAGCGCCACCACAGGTTCAGTGTGTAGCGCTACCACGGGTTCAGTGTGGAGGTCTCCCTACCATGGGTTCAGTGTGGAGGTCTCCCTACCATAGGTTTAGTGTGTAGCGCTACCATGGGTTCAGTGTGTAGCGCCACCATGGGTTCGGTGTGTAGCGCCACCATGGGTTCGGTGTGTAGCGTTACCATGGGTTCGGTGTGTAGCGCCACCATGGGTTCGGTGTGTAGCGTTACCATGAGTTCGGTGTGAAGCGCCACCATGGGTTCGGTGTGTAGCGTTACCATGGGTTCGGTGTGAAGCGCCACCATGGGTTCGGTGTGCAGAGCAACCATGGGTTTGGTGTGAAGCGCTACCATGGGTTCGGTGTGAAGCGCTACCATGGGTTCGGTGTGAAGCACTACCATGGGTTCAGTGTGAAGCGCTACCATGGGTTCAGTGTGTAGAGCCACCATTCAGTGTGCAGCGCTACCATGGGTTCAGTGTGCAGCGCCACCATGGGTTCAGTGTGTAGCGCCACCATGGGTTCAGTGTGTAGCGCCACCATGGGTTCAGTGCGTAGCGCTACCATGGGTTCAGTGTGCAGTGCTCCCATGGGTTCAGTGTGTAGCGCTACCATGGGTTCATTGTGTAGCGCTACCATGGGTTCAGTGTGTAGCGCTTCCATGAGTTCAGTGTGTAGTGCTACCATGGGTTCAGTGTGTAGCAAAATCATCAGATCTTGACTCTTTAAAGTTTCTGAATCCTGCTTTTTGACTTGTGATCACCAAGGTCCCAGTCTGTAACCAGACTCACAGGATACTGTGGAATTGATTCAAATATGTTACAGCATAAAAAGGAAAGTTTACAGCGCACCACTGTATTTATTGTGGCATTTTCAGTGATTTTGATGTATAGTTTTTCATCATTTTGAGATAACTCAAAGCACCCAAAGGTTCTGCTCTGTGTGCAACTCAGGCGGAAGGCCATGTGCAGTAGAGGTTGGCCAACCCCCACAGTGGTAGGGGCGAGTTCTGGCCGAAAACCCAAACAGCCTGCATCCAACCTTAGCTGTGCAGCAGGGGGTTGACCGAACCTTGAGTTTCTGGGCACAACACATGGCTGAAGACCATGTGCAGTAAAGGTTGCCCAACCCCCAGAGTGGTAGGGGTAAGTCCTGCCCGAGCACCCAAACACCCTACATCCAACCTCTGCTGCGCAGCAGGGGGTTGGACAACCCTTGATGTTCTGGCTTGGATAGAGCACTTGGCTGAAGGCCATGGTTTCTAAGAATTCTGTAATGAAAGCCATAAAGTTATTCAATACAGATGATCTGCATAAACTTATGTAAGTTGATAAAACTTATTAAAAAAAACAGAGAGAGAACTAGTTTTTTTTTTAGTGAAGTTGGCCCTACCCACAGATATTTGCTTTTATCCTTGTGTTATTTTCACAGGGAATCAACGGAAGAAGTGGGAGTAAAAAACCTGGAGGCGAACCAGAAGAAAAAAGCAGTGAGACTTGCACTTACTGTGGTCATTGAGTTTGTGGGAGCACAAGTAGTTGTGGTCCTCGCCCAGAGAATTCAGACCTTTACAAAGCCTGCGTTACATGGCCGTGTCCTGGGAACATTTGTCCGTGTTTTGTTCTTCCTCAAAAATACATTACCAGGCATCTTCCGTCATCTCCTACATGGTCTAGATGTGGATGGTGCCACCTCTTCATGATGCCTTCTCATCTCCTTGGCACGTACAGCAGCTTCGTGCTTACCCTTGAGGTTCTGGCTGAGTGTGGACACTCCTCAACCATACTGGCCGTGTGTGCCTCTCCTGGGACAGCGGATACTTAGCCAGGTCTATTCCCTTTCCCCGGTCTTCTGCATAAATATCCTTAGCATGGCTGTCATTGGGTTCAGGGAGGTGTGGATATTAGCATCGCTCCTGTTGGATTCGGATTACCAGGTTAATGTAAACATGAAGGTTGGTCCTTATATTTGAGGACTAACAGGCCTGATTTAGAAGTCGGCAGACGGATTATTCTGTCACAACGGTGACGGATATCCTGTACGCTGGAATCGAAATCACAATTTATGCTATGGATTTAGATCCCGGCAGACGGGATATCGGTGACGGATTAACCCATCCGCAGAGTTCTAAATCAGGCCCTTAGTGGTGCCATTGTGACATTGGGTATTACCGGGTACTGCTATAAAGTACTCCAAGGTTTTGGACCACAAGCTCTTGCAGGCCAGTGAGAGAAAGTCTGTGTCTTACAGATGGGTAGTTCCACCTTAAAACTTTGCTTGTAGGGGCAGAAATTCCTGTTCCGATCTGAGGGACTTCCTGTACTGAACTTAACCTGTATTAAAACATGCCTCATTATGCACTGCATTTAGGCTGAACTAGACTTTTTGATAATGCACAGGGTTCCATGGTCTGGAATCGGAAGTATGCACTACAAAGAAGCCTTGCACTAAAATGTGATTGGTGTAGGAGAAACTTCCTGGTTGAGGTTTGCGTCTTCCAGTTCCAGGTCATGGGACTGCGAGTAAAGTTCAAAACAATAATGAGCTGTGCAGTGGCAGCTCGGCTGGCAGTAATCGGCACAGCTGTAGCATGGTGCTCTCCTCACTACGCGTCCCACCTCTCCAGTCTGTGAGAGAAGCTTGGGCCAGCACCACTGCACCAGGAAAGTTTGCATTGCTGTCCCTTTACTGTACCCGTGCTTTTTGTGAGGGAAATCTGCACTGCTGTTTATTTTATTCTTGTAGTCTTATTTATGAGTAAAATGTGCACTTCTGCCAGCTGTGCGCTACCTGCTCAGTGTGTGTGAGAGAAGCTTGCATGGCGGTGTGTGGAGGGAAACCTGGCCCTCCTGTTGATCATGCAAAGAGAGAAGCTTGCACTGCTGCAGGTCCTGCGCACATGCGGTGAGTGGAGCGAAGCCTGGCTCTCCTCCTGCTGTTCATGCAAAGAGGGAGAAGCTTGCACTGCTGCAGGCCACATGCACACACGTGGTGTGTGGAGAGACACCTGGTCCTCCTGCTGTTAATGCAAAGAGAGAGGAGCTTGCACTGCTGCAGGTCCTGCGCACACGTGGTGCGTGGAGGGAAGCGTGGCCTTTCTGCCCGTCATGCAAAGAGAGAAGCTGGCACTGCTGGAGGCCATGCCGCACACAGGGTATGTGGAGGGAAGTCTGGCCCTTCTGTTGGTCATGCAAAGAGAGAGAAGCTTGCACTGCTGCAGGTCCTGCGCACAAGTGGTGCGTGGAGGGAAGCGTGGCCTTTCTGCCCGTCATGCAAAGAGAGAAGCTGGCACTGCTGGAGGCCATGCCACACACGGGGTATGTGGAGGGAAGTCTGGCCCTTCTGTTGGTTATGCAAAGAGAGAGAAGCTTGCACTGCTGCAGGTCATGCGCACATGCAGTGAGTGGAGGGAAACCTGACCCTCCTGTTGGTCATGCAAAGAGAGAGAAGCTTGCACTGCTGCAGGTCCTGTGCACACGGGATATGTGGAGGGAAGTCTGGCCCTTCTGTTGGTCATGCAAAGAGAGAGAAGCTTGCACTGCTGCAGGTCATGCACACATGCAGTGAGTGGAGGGAAACCTGACCCTCCTGTTGGTCATGCAAAGAGAGAGAAGCTTGCACTGCTGCAGGTCCTGCCGCACACGGGGTATGTGGAGGGAAGTCTGGCCCTTCTGTTGGTCATGCAAAGAGAGAGCAGCTTGCACTGCTGTAGGCCATGCTGCACATGAGATGTTTGGAGGGAAGCCGGGCCCTCCCGCTGTTCATGCAAAGAGGGAGAAGCTTGCACTGCTGCAGGTCCTGCCGCACACGCAGTATGTGGAGGGAAGCCTGGCCATTCCGCTGGTCATGCAAAGAGGGAGAAGCTTGCACTGCTGTAGGCCATGCTGCACATGAGATGTTTGGAGGGAAGCCTGGCCCTCCCGCTGTTCATGCAAAGAGAGAGAAGCTTGCACTGCTGCAGTTCATGCCGCACAAGCGGTGAGTGGAGGGAAGCCTGGCCATTCCGCTGGTCATGCAAAGAGAGAAGCTTGCACTGCTGCAGTTCATGCCGCACAAGCAGTGAGTGGAGGGAAGCCTGGCCATCCCGCTGTTCATGCAAAGAGAGAGAAGCTTGCACTGCTGCAGGTCCTGCGCACACGTGGTGTGTGGAGAGACACCTGGCCCTGCTGCTGTTCATGCAAAGAGAGAGAAGCTTGCACTGCTGCAGGTCCTGCGCACACGAAGCCTGGCCCTCCCGCTGTTCATGCAAAGAGAGGGAAGCTTGCACTTCTGCAGACCATGCTGCACACACGGTGTGTGGAGGGAAGCCTGGCCCTCCCACTGTTCATGCAAAGAGAGGGAAGCTTGCACTGCTGCAGGTCCTGCGCACACGAAGCCTGGCCATCCCGCTGTTCATGCAAAGAGAGAGAAGCTTGCACTGCTGCAGACCATGCTGCACACACGGTGTGTGGAGGGAAGCCTGGCCCTCCCGCTGTTCATGCAAAGAGAGGGAAGCTTGCACTGCTGCAGGTCATGCGCACATGCAGTGAGTGGAGGGAAGCCTGGCCCTCCTGCTGTTCATGCAAAGAGAGGGAAGCTTGCACTGCTGCAGGTCCTGCGCACACGAAGCCTGGCCATCCCGCTGTTCATGCAAAGAGGGAGAAGCTTGCACAGCTGCAGACCATACCGCAAATGCGGTGTGTGGAGGGAAGCCTAGCCCTCCTGCTGTTCATGCAAAGAGGGAGAAGCTTGCACTGCTGCAGGTCCTGCGCACACTTGGTGTGTGGAGAGACACCTGGCCCTCCTGCTGTTCATGCAAAGAGGGAGAAGCTTGCACTGCTGCAGACCATGCCGCACATGCGGTGTGTGGAGGGAAGCCTGGCCCTCCCGCTATTCATGCAAAGAGGGAGAAGCTTGCACTGCTGCAGGTCCTGCCGCACACGCAGTATGTGGAGGGAAGCCTGGCCCTCCTGCTGTTCATGCAAAGAGGGAGAAGCTTGCACTGCTGCAGGTCCTGCGCACATGTGGTGTGTGGAGAGACACCTGGCCCTCCTGCTGTTCATGCAAAGAGGGAGAAGCTTGCACTGCTGCAGACCATACCGCACATGCGGTGTGTGGAGGGAAGCCTGGCCCTCCCGCTGTTCATGCAAAGAGGGAGAAGCTTGCACTGCTGTAGACCATGCCGCACATGCGGTGTGTGGAGGGAAGCCTGGCCCTCCTGCTGTTCATGCAAAGAGGGAGAAGCTTGCACTGCTGCAGGTCCTGCGCACACGTGGTGTGTGGAGAGACACCTGGCCCTCCTGCTGTTCATGCAAAGAGGGAGAAGCTTGCACTGCTGCAGACCATGCCGCACATGCGGTGTGTGGAGGGAAGCCTGGCCCTCCCGCTGTTCATGCAAAGAGGGAGAAGCTTGCACTGCTGCAGGTCTTGCCTCACACGTGGGGTGTGGCGGGAATCCTGGCTCCCTGGTGTTAATGCAAAGAGAGAGAAGCTTGCACTGTTGCAGGTCCGGCGCACATGTGATGAGTGGAGGGAAACCTGGCCCTTCTGCTGGTCATGTAAAGAGAGAGAAGCTTGCACTGCTGCAGGTCATGCCGCACACGTGTGTGGTGGGAAGCCTGGCCCTTCTGCTGTTAATGCAAAAACCGTGAGAGAGAGAGTGAGAACGAGAGAGGAAGGGGGGAGAGCAAGAGAGACACAGAGAGAAGCTTGCAGGTCAAGCTGCACCTGAGATGAGTGGAGGGAAACCTGGTCTGCTAAAAGAGTGGGTGAGAGAGAGTGAGCGAGAGAGAGAGAGACGCTTGCACTCTGACACTGCTACTGACCACGTTGTGCGTGAAAGTGACGCTTGCACCGCTGATGCACTGTGTGTGATGAAAGAGTGACCCACAGCTGTCCTGGCCTGCGGATCTCATCTACTCTCCGTTATACAAAGACCTGCGCTATTGGCATTGTCACAGATTCCTTTATTGTTTTCACCAGAGTTTTCTGACAGATGATCTGTAAACCCAGCCTGTAGCTGTGATAAAAAACAAATCAGAAGAAAAATGCACGTGGACAATGGTGCCATTTTGCATCCCCAGCCCGGATGGCCAAAATAAACAGTTTCTCTTCTGTACACACCCACACAAAGGCACACACAGCCTATCTGGAAGCACACACCATGCAGGGAGGTGATAAGCCGTGCAAACAGCCAGCTCCACTTCTCATTACCTGGTCTGCATCGTGGGCATGGCCGGGCCAGGCTGTGAAATGACTCATGTCAGAAGGGATCTGCATCAATGTCCAGAGGCTCGCGAGGCCACAGGGCTCGAGCTGCCCTCTGCCGCAGAGATGGGCCCTGGCATCACAGGACGAACAGCAAACCTGGTGCCATCCATCATACACTGCGTCCTGTCAGGCTTCAGTGGGGCATCATGGGAAATCACCCTCCATTGGCTGAGGGAGCGCAGATAACTGTACGCGTATTAGTGTTTACAGTCACTTAGGTTCAGGATCACTGGTATTATGCTGCATGAGATAACCAAATTATGCGGCATGGTCGAGTAAATTATGTATCAAAAAAGTCAAATTGTGTGGCTTATTGCGGCTCATTTTTGTATTAGAATTAGTTCATTATTTCGTCATTCTTTAAGTTGGTAACACCATCTGGGCATTGGTTACACCTCAGTAGTATCAGTTTAACACCCACACTAGGCAACAAACACCAGAAAGGTGACTAGTCCAGCTTTGCAAAGAGCCTTCCACCACGAGGAAACACGTGTTGTTGCATTTTTAGTAACTTTTGAACCGTTTGAGGTAGAATTTAATTTTTTGTTAAAATCTTCAGATTATGCCACAGATGATGGATTATGTGGCAAATGCAGTAAATCTATTATGTTGCAAAAATCGCCACAGCCGCACAAGCACATAAAATCCAGTGACACTGCTTATGTTGCATGGAACACCTACACTGTGCACTGTACACAGTGTCTAACCCACAGGGTGGGGGCATTCAGAAGTGACATCAAATAACCTCCCTTTGCCTAATGACATCACAGGAAGTGACACCCTATGGTCTTTGACACTGAAGTGATGCCGCATGACCTTAAACCCAATGACATCACAATAATTGACAAAGCCAAAGGTAAGAGACTTTCAAGCTCAAAATTACAGAATAACACAAGTTACTAAAACCGATGAAAGTCCATTTTATATACCACCTAGACCTTAAATAGGTGCTGACATTATAGGAACATTAGACAAATCTATGTCTTATTGCATGAAAACGTATGTGCTAGTTGGAAGAGGAAAATATAGTGCCACTAAAACACAAAAGAATACTGGGATATCTATCTATCTGTCTATCTGTCTATCTATCTATCTATCTATCTATCTATCTATCTATCTATCTATCTATCTATCTATCTATCTATCTATCTATCTATCTATCTATCTATCTATCTGTCTATCTGTCTATCTAGCTATCTATCCTACTGCCGGTCACCAGTACGTAGTTATAGTTAGGACCATCTTTTCATAGGAAAAACTTTCTTGACTTGCCTAGCTTTGGTGTTGTTTAATGAATCTTCACAAATGTTCCAAAACAAGTGTGCCAGTGAATCTTGTTGCACGTGGAAAGTTTCAGGGTGATCTGTCAAGCGGCGGCTGAGAAAAAGGGGGGGTCATAAAAAATGCATTTCCTATGTTAATTTCTGTAGGAATTTTGAACAAGACAACAGCCCGAACCGTTGGACGGAATTATACCAAATTTGGTAGAAATCTAGATTTTATTCCACAGATTGTGCTTTTCATGGGCGAGCGCAAAGCGCTCCGTCCCATGCTGTAATCTCTCCTTGGGCTTCCAACCACACCCATGTCACGTCAGTCACTTTCATTGGTTCGTGGGCTTGCCTTTTAAAATCCGCTTGCTTTCATTTGTGAAAGGCATGCATACGTCATGCCTTTTCCGGTGATTAGCCCACCTACACAGCACCGGTAAACTACTAAAAACATATGAGGCTCGATGTTTTCAGCATGATTTCTGGACTACTGTAGGAAGTTGGCTCTGTATGTACTATTTCAAAGTAAGAAATAGCATGCACAGAGTCCAAGGGTTCCCCTTAGAGGTAAGATAGTGGCAAAAAGAGATAATTCTAATGCTCTATTTTGTGGTAGTGTGGTCGAGCAGTAGGCTTATCAGAGGGTAGTGTTAAGCATTTGTTGTACACACACAGGCAATAAATGGGGAACACACACTCAAAGACAATTCCAGGCCAATAGGTTTTTATATAGAAAAATATATTTTCTTAGTTTATTTTAAGAACCACAGGTTCAAGATTTACAAACAATACTTTAAATGAAAGGTATTTCACTTAGGAACTTTAGGAACTTTGAATTAGCAAAATAGCATGTACAGTTTTCACACAAATGGCAATAATCTATTTTAAAACTGGACACAGTGCAATTTTCAACAGTTCCTGCGGGAGGTAAGTGTTTGTTAGTTTTGCAGGTAAGTAAACCACCTACAGGGTTCAAAGTTGGGTCCAAGGTAGCCCACCGTTGGGGGTTCAGAGCAACCCCAAAGTTACCACACCAGTAGCTCAGGGCCGGTCAGGTGCAGAGGTCAAAGAGGTGCCCAAAACACATAGGCCCTCATTCTGACCCTGGCGGTCTTTGACCGCCAGGGCGGAGGACCGCGGGAGCACCGCCGACAAGCCGGCGGTGCTCCAATGGGGATTCCGACCGCGGCGGTAAAGCCGCGGTCGGACCGGCACCACTGGCGGGGTCCCGCCAGTGTACCGCGGCCCCATTGAATCCTCCGCGGCGGCGCAGCTTGCTGCACCGCCGCGGGGATTCCGACCCCCCCTACCGCCATCCAGATCCCGGCGGTCGGACCGCCGAGATCCGGATGGCGGTAGGGGGGGTCGCGGGGCCCCTGGGGGCCCCTGCAGTGCCCATGCCACTGGCATGGGCATTGCAGGGGCCCCCGTAAGAGGGCCCCTACAAGTATTTCACTGTCTGCTGCGCAGACAGTGAAATACGCGACGGGTGCAACTGCACCCGTCGCACAGCTTCCACTCCGCCGGCTCGATTCCGAGCCGGCTTCATCGTGGAAGCCTCTTTCCCGCTGGGCTGGCTGGCGGTCTGAAGGAGACCGCCAGCCAGCCCAGCGGGAAAGTCAGAATTACCGCCGCGGTCTTTCGACCGCGGAACGGTAACTTGACGGCGGGACTTTGGCGGTCGGCCTCCGCCGCCCGCCAAGGTCAGAATGAGGGCCATAGTCTTCAATACTGAAGGGGGTGCCCCGGTTCCAGTCTGCCAGCAGGTAAGTACCCGCGTCTTCGGAGGGCAGACCAGGGGGGTTTTGTAGGGCACCGGGGGGGACACAAGTCAGCACAGAAAGTACACCCTCAGCGGCACGGGGGAGGCCGGGTGCAGTGTGCAAACAGGCGTCGGGTTCGCAATAGGTTGCAATGGGAGACCAAGGGGTCTCTTCAGCGATGCAGGCAGGCAAGGGGGGGGGGGGCTCCTCGGGGTAGCCACCACCTGGGCAAGGGAGAGGGCCACCTGGGGGTCGCTCCTGCACTGGAAGTCGGATCCTTCAGGTCCTGGGGGCTGCGGGTGCAGCGTCTTTACCAGGTGTCGGGTCTTTGAAGTAGGCAGTTGCGGTCAGGGGGAGCCTCTGGATTCCCTCTGCAGGCGTCGCTGTGGGGGATCAGGGGGATCAACTCTGGCTACTCACGGGCTCTCAGTCGCCGGGGAGTCCTCCCTCTAGTGTTGTTTTTCCACAAGTCGAGCCGGGGGCGTCAGGTGCAGAGTGCAAAGTCTCACGCTTCCGGCGGGAAACGTGTGTTCTTTCAAAGTTGCTTCTTTGTTGCAAAGATGCTTCTTCCTTGGAGCAGAGCC
The DNA here is from genome assembly GCF_031143425.1 of Pleurodeles waltl. Classification (NCBI taxonomy): domain Eukaryota; kingdom Metazoa; phylum Chordata; class Amphibia; order Caudata; family Salamandridae; genus Pleurodeles; species Pleurodeles waltl. The sequence goes on from NC_090438.1 coordinate 53,581,345, forward strand.
GCTGTCCTCAGGAGTTCTTGGTCCTTTTAGATGTAGGGTAGTCCTCTGAGGCTTCAGAGGTCGCTGGACCCTGTGGAACGCATCGCTGTTGCAGTTTTTCTTGAAGTGGGGAGACAGGCCGGTAGAGCTGGGGCCAAAGCAGTTGGTGTCTCCGTCTTCTCTGCAGGGCTTTCAGGTCAGCAGTCCTTCTTCATCTTAGGTTGCAGGAATCTAGTTACCTAGGTTCTGGGAGCCCCTAAATACTCGATTTAGGGGTGTGTTTAGGTCTGGGGGGTTAGTAGCCAATGGCTACTAGCCCTGAGGGTGGCTACACCCTCTTTGTGCCTCCTCCCTGAGGGGAGGGGGGCACATCCCTAATCCTATTGGGGGAATCCTCCATCTGCAAGATGGAGGATTTCTAAAAGTCAGAGTCACCTCAGCTCAGGACACCTTAGGGGCTGTCCTGACTGGCCAGTGACTCCTTGTTTTTCTCATTATCTCCTCCAGCCTTGCTGGGGCCGTGGCCGGAGGGGGCGGGCAACTCCACTAGCTGGAGTGCCCTGGGGTGCTGTAACAAAGGGGGTGAGCCTTTGAGGCTCACCGCCAGGTGTTACAGTTCCTGCAGAGGGAGGTGAGAGGCACCTCCACCCAGTACAGGCTTTGTTACTAGCCACAGAGTGGCAAAGGCACTCTCCCCATGTGGCCAGCAACATGGCTGGTGTGTGGCAGGCTGCTAAAACTAGTCAGCCCACACTGGAAGTCGAGTATGGTTTCAGGGGGCATCTCTAAGATGCCCTCTGGGGTGTATTTCACAATAAAATGTACACTGGCATCTGTGTGCATTTATTGTGCTGAGAAGTTTGATACCAAACTTCCCAGTTTTCAGTGTAGCCATTATGGTGCTGTGGAGTTCGTGCATGACAGACTCCCAGACCATATACTCTTATGGCTACCCTGCACTTACAATGTCTGAGGTTTTGCTTAGACACTGTAGGGGCATAGTGCTCATGCACCTATGCCCTCACCTATGGTATAGTGCACCCTGCCTTAGGGCTGTAAGGCCTGCTAGAGGGGTGACTTATCTATGCCTATAGGCAGTGTGAGGTTGGCATGGCACCCTGAGGGGAGTGCCATGTTGACTTAGTCATTTTCTCCCCACCAGCACACACAAGCTGGCAAGCAGTGTGTCTGTGCTGAGTGAGGGGTCTCCAGGGTGGCATAAGACATACTGCAGCCCTTAGAGACCTTCCCTGGTATCAGGGCCCTTGGTACCAGGGGTACCAGTTACAAGGGACTTACCTGGATGCCAGGTTGTGCCAATTGTGGAAACAAATGTACAGGTTAGGGAAAGAACACTGGTGCTGGGGCCTGGTTAGCAGGCCCCAGCACACTTTCAAATCATAACTTGGCACATGCAAAGGTAAAAAGTCAGGGGGTAACCATGCCAAGGAGGCATTTCCTTACAACTACTTTATCTGTTTATTTTTCACGCAACGCGATTGCGCTGCTTTTTTAAATTTTTTAATTTGTGTGCCTAGAAAAGTCCGGTTAGGAGTTTACAATGGTAATAGCTCTAACTCGAGCAAATGTGAGACCCGTTGCATTGAAAATGCTTGTTCTATTTTGGTGTAAATTTGATCAGTAGTTTTTGAGATATTAAAGGGAAAATACATTTGAATAACTAGGGCCGCGGATCCTTCGTGACAATATTGCTGTTATCACAACAAATTTGCGAATGCATGTGCCAACAGGAATGTTGTGATTGGCTGGCCGCAACCTGAGCAGAAAGTTGGGACTTCCATTTTAGGAAACGGGACACAGTCCCCAGGGCTGAAAATTCAAATCAAATCAAAAGTGCTAAGTAGAGGTACCTTGCCCCGATGGGTGGAATATAGGGGTCTTTGAGGGACCCCTGATGTGAATAATATGTGAAAAACATGTTTTTTTCCCCACACATGAGATATTTGCGAATTCATCATGACCGGCAGCACAGCCCCTCCATTTAACATTGTGACAAATACACAGATATTGGCATAAATAAATAAATACATTCACAGACTCATTCAGACACGAATGCATTCACTGATAGACGCACTCAGAGACTCATGTAACCTCTTACACATGCCATGCGCAACGCGGGCTGGGTGATTATAGGGGGTTAGCTGCAAGGACTGGCCACTGGCCAGCCCATGTGTCTAACTCCAACCTTTGGCCATGTGTGGGGCCGCTATGGCCAATTCCAACCGCACATGGCCTTTGTCTGTGCACGGTGCGGAGTTGGGTGGTTATAGGGGGTTGGCCGCAGGAATTGGCCATAGGTCATGCCCTGCAGCCAACTCCCACTGTGCACAGCCTTTCGGCCATGCGCAGGGCAGGGTTGGGTGGTTATACGGTCTTGGCCGCAGGTCCTGGCTTTAGGCCAGGCCCCGGCCATGCACAGTGTTGGTTGGATTAATGTATAGTAATTCAAATTACTTTACATTAAAAAAATTGTTTATATTTAATGAAAACAAACAAAGGTTACAGGGGCGTTATAGTTAGGAAATAGAAATTAGAAAAAATTGAAATACACTTAAAAAAACAAGGGTTACAGGGAGGTTATATGTAGGTTCTGAATTTACTTGTACAAAAGTATAGAAAATCACAGTTTTAGTTAGAGTTATTTCAAGTAACCATAACTAGTGCCAAAAGGAAACTATTCACCTGTATTTCTTTGTGTAGAAAAAATGGGACTAATGTAGTTGGCATAAACTGGTCGTTAGAGTTGGTATTACATTTTCATTAGCACCACCTACACAGTTGTTTCTCTCACTAGAACACATAGGTGAGGTTTTCATTCAAACACATAATTTTTACAATATTACAAATCGGCAAATGTTTGCATTTTATTCAGCGGAAGATACACTGCACTGCTGAATGCTTATTTATTTTATGGAGTAAAGAGCTGAGTGCCTCAGGAGCTGTACAAAGTACACAATGCACATCTCACCATTGTTCTGTGCCTGTCCTTGGCTTTGTCTGTGCCAGCTCATAGGTCAGGGGTCACACGGCAGTGTCAGCGGTCACAAGGAAAAGCCCTGGTGACCCCTAAATGATGTCCATGACACTACATGCCCCTGAGGGGTGCAGACACTGCATTGGGTGCTGGTGTTGGAAATGGCTTGCATATTTCTTTATTAATTTATGTATGCATTTTTACAGAGATGCTAGAACACTTTAAAGTAGATATATGTTGTTACATGGATAGTTAAAGAGGGTTCAAATTCACCAAATATTACCAAATATAGTTACACTAGGCCAGGAATTACAAAGTGGAAAATCTTCACTGAAAACAGAAGTTGTACAAGAAGTATATACAGTAGTGAAAAGGTTGTAAGCGCCTGATAAAATGGCGGTAGTGTAGCACCGTCGTAAGAGATGAATGAACGTGTTCTCACTGTACAGGATTCGCGGCAATGTCTTGGCTAAAACATAGTTGATGAATGAATACTTCCAGTTCCGTTTTGAAGGACTTCAGCAGGGTGGTAGTGTGCAGGTTTGGGGGTAGTGAGTCTCCAATTCTGCTTGTGCTACCCGAAAAGAATTGTGGGGGTTCTAGCAGCAATGCTTCTGCAGTTCTGGTTTGGAACCTCCTGGAAGTGTGTCCGCCAGGTAACGGGGAGAGCAAGTGTGTAGGGCCTTATGGGGGATGCAAGCATGGTGGTATATAGCCCAGAGTTCAATGGACAACCTTCGGGGAGGGGTCAGTATATGTGTCCTGTGGTCATTCCTTTTGGCCCTGTAGACAAAGTGTGCTGGCAAGTGTTGGATCAATATCAGGGGGTTAGATGGGTTTGTGAGAGATCACTCATGAGGGAGTTACAATAGTACATTTTGGATAGGATCAGTGTGCTAGCAATACATCTGGGATCTTGCTCTGTAGCAGCAAGAACTTCCTAAGAGCTGCACATGCAATGTGCGGCATGAGCTGCGGGGCAGTTGATTGGTGTTGAGAGACAGTCATCAATTTTTACAGGCGAGCGCCAAGCGCTCCGTTCCGTGCTGTTATCTCTCTTTGGGCTTTAAACCACGCCCATGTCATGTCAGGGTCTTTCATTGGTTTGTGGGCTTGCCTTTTAAAATCTGCTCGCTTTCATTAGTGGAAGGCATGGATACGTCATGCCTTTTCCGGTGTTTAGCCCTCCTCGAGCGCAGCGACCAAGTACTGAAAACATATGAGGCTCAATGTTTTCCATCCGGTTTGTGGACTACTTTTTGTCTTTTTTTGCAGCACAATCTTGCTTGGCAGAAGTCGAGCGATGACCCTCTTGCATAGTTTATTGCACTTTTGCTGGTTACGTAGATAATTGCACTTTTGCCAATAGGTTTCACTACAAGTGCACTGTTATTTCCGTTTGTGTGTCTGCTTTGCACTGATGACGGCCATCAGCTCGCTTATGTGAAACATTTACTTTTCAGTTTACATGGCAAAAAAAGCCCAGTTAGTTATGTGAAACTGTTTTATTTTCATTTTCAATTTATGTGGCAAGAAAAGTCCTGTTAGGAGTTTACAACGCTAATTGCTCCAGCTCAAGCAAATGCAAGACCGTTTGCATTGCAAATGCTTGTTATCCTTTGCAACCTGTCCGTGAGGAGTGATTCAAATCATTTAAGGACCTTGCCATCAATGCATATTTGATTTTGAGTCTGTCTTGGAGAGTGAGGTGCTTCACCATGTAGAAGGCTGATGAAAAGTTGAAAAGAACCCGGAGGCACGGCAAGATTGGGCAAAGTCTAGGGCTCAAAGTGTGTCATCGACCACCTGTAGTAATGTGTCGCTGTGCTGTAGCCCTGTTTGAAATCGTATCGGTATTCACGTAGGAAGTCCTTGTCTTTGATGTGTTGGGTGAGTTTCTCTGCTGCAAACCTCTCAATGGGTTTTGCAAAAAGACAGACTGGCGATCGAGGCAATAGTTGTTGAGGTCATTAGTATCTGCTGAGGGTTTTTTGAGGAGAGGGCGGACTTGTCCGGTTTGAGGCAGTCAGGAACTATTTAATACGCTGAGAGAGAGAGTCCAGTAGGCGAACACGTGAGAAATGGAATAACGTTTTTGGCAATGTTACGAGGGATTCGGTGTACAAAGTGGTTTGAGGGCTTGGCATTCATGATAATTTTGGGAGTGTCCTGCCAGATAACACAAGGCTAAACTGCAGCGGGAAAGTAAAATCATTCCTGCACACTCCCAAGAGGAATAAAAGAAAGGATGTTCATCTCCTGCCCACCACCCACGAGAGCCTCACTAGAGGACAGCAAAATGCTTGTTACCCTTCTCTGATGTGTGTGCCCTGAACCGTGCTGAGGAGTGGAGGTCTGACCCTATGATCATGTTATCAATGGGACAGGCTAGCTGCTGTGGTAGTATAATCCCCATTTTTCCAACTAGTCGAGCACTAGGGAACAAAGGGCCTAATTTCAATCTTGGCAGAGCAAATACTCTGTCAGTAATGTGACGGATATCCCATCTGCTATTTTATGATCTCCATCATGGGATCATAATACGGAGGTCGCGATCTGCCACATTTGTGATGGAGTATTCCTCTCTGCCAAGATCTAAATCAGGATAAAAGTTCAAGAAGGGTAAAAGAGCATAGGAGCTCCTGAGCTCCGAAGGGGACCAGGAGCAACCAGGGGGAGAAGTGCAGGTTTATCCAACTGGCCAGGATGACAACGAGCTCCTTCTCACAAGGTGATGTGAAGGACATCTCATAATGAGCATAGCCTAACATAAGCCAACCCAAGCAAAGGTAGAAAAACAAGTACCAATAGCCCTCGCCTGTAGCCAGAGGAAATGTCAAGTTCACTCGGCACAAGGATGGCAAAAAAATTAATTGCATCTGGTTCCTTCTGAAAGTAGATTAGATAGCCTGGTATTTTCACAGCTTTTCTTCCTGTGGCCCTAGTGGGGTACACCTGGTGGCCTTATGCATGTTCTAGGTGTGGTACCCTCAGATATGCTGCAGAGATATCTGGGTGATGTAATCTTTAGCATCTCTTGGTCTTATGGGGACTCAGAGTGGTGTCCCTGCTTGCTTTATTGCCAGTAGTCCTTCTACGCTCCATCTCTGTAGTGCTTGTGGCCAGAAAGACTTGGCAATGCCTCTTCAGTGCCTACGAGCCTCCGCTGTGAGCTCAGTCACCTCACAGCTTTCCTTTGTGCTGTCCTTTTTCCAGCTCCTGTGCACAAGATGCAGGTACGCAGGTGAGCCAATGGCTACCTTGCCACGGAGTCGCCGACGACACGCTCCAAGCAGGACACCTTCAACTGATGGGCAGTTGTGCACTGAATGCGGTCTATAGCCTAAGAGCTCTTTTTATTCGTGTCCCAGTTTTATTTCATTTCTACAATCCTGTCCTCGTCTTTTCTCCTGCCAATTTTGGTTTAAAACAAAGGTCTCCAAATATCATGTTTTTTTCTGGTTGAACCTTTACTTTAGTGGCTTCGGCCACTGCGTTGCACTTCTTCAAAAGTTGATCTTGTCACATGCGCCAGATCTTTTGGCCGCTCCTCTGCTACTTAATAAAGGGTTAACACACAAATAACTCAAGTCCTCAAGTCTGTCTATGGTTCTTCTAATCATCTTTAAGGGCCTCTTACAGTAATCTCTAATCCCGGCTCTAGTGGTTAATTTGCCAGGGCTCTCGTTAGAATGACTCACCAGCTTACACCATCCATTGCTCCAGCCAGTGCTGCTAATGACAGCACCAACGCAACCACTAACCATCACACAGCTACAATTGTGACAATTCATACTATTCACGTCCCCCAAAGCCATAAGAATGGATTGGGCGGCAGGTATTAGTGATTGTTAATGTATATTAAATTAATAAACACTTGTTGTTTTGTTCAAACCCAAATTTAGCAGACAGCGCCACCATGTGGCAGACTGTCACTAGCGCTGGTGCTGAGCTCTGGAAACCACTTGCTCAAATTAAGCATCGCCTTGCTCAGTCCTTGGACCACCATCATTGGGCAATGGCCACACTCGGAGATCTATTTCTAGATCTGTATATCACTTTCATCTATAACAGAGAGACTGGGGATGAAGTACTGAAGAGATACAATGGTACGCAAGAGAAGAGGAATGAAAAGAAACAGTGGGAGAGAACAGCCACAATAAACAGAAACAATGAGGTAATATTGAGAGGGGAAGAGACAGTGGGTTAACAAAGGAGAAAGAAAAAGAGCAGAGACAGCAAGGAAACAAGGGGAGAATGAAAAGAGACAGTCGGGGCACAGAGAAGGTGCTATGGGCACAGAGATGGCAAGGAAAAGTTGAGGAGAATTGAAAGGGAGGTGGTTACCATGGAAGGGGAGGACCATTATCAGCATGTTACTGTGACCAGATGGACACAGAAACAGGCATTAATATGAACAACAATGAAGGCAAGATCTTCAGCCTGAATCACAACACAGAGGTAATGAGGCAAAAATGGAGAGGGCAAGAAGCAGGAGTGGGTGGCAATAAAAAAGCCTGTGGCATTAAGAAAGAAAAAGAGAGCAGAGGGTATGGGGTGGAAAGGACAATATTCCATGTTAGGGGGGCATAAATCAGCCACAGGCTGCAACCAGGAAGCAGACATCATTTGCACTGCTTTTAGATCTGTACCTAGTACCATGGGTTAGTTGTCTTCCTGCATCCTGAACCCCTGTGGAGGGGTTAGTCTTGGAAGAGTCTAACTACCGACGGTGAGAGCCACCACTACCTCAGAACCTGTTAATGCCCCTACCTCTGAGTAGCTGCCGCTAGAGTTGGCTTCTCCAACGAGAAACTTGTGAGCTACTGGTAGCTCTCCAGCTACCTGTGAGTAGATCTCGGTCTTCAGCTCATCCTACTAAATCAGAAACCTTTGCTTGGCTGAAGTAATATGTTTACACCAAACTTGAACATTGTGTATTCCAGACGAAAACATATATTTTCAGATATTCACAGAAAACAGGTTGAATTTCCAAAATAATTGTTAAGCTGATATTTGAGTGGTAAATCATGTGTAATTGAGGAGATGTATAAATCATATTGTTACCTTGGTGCATAGGGGCTGGAAGTAGGGGTGCTGGGGGTGCTGCAGCACCTCCAGAATAACTGTGCAGGATTTCAGAAGCTGAATAAAGATGCTGTTACATTTTGTTATTATCTGCTCACATTTGCTATGTGTTCAAAGATAAAGGTCAAATTTCAGGCTGTCTTCTGGCAAATTGCTGCTTATTCTTTCAATGTAGAGACTGGTGTTTACTTTTCTTTCTCTGGTTGCAGTGAGAGAATATTGTAAAGTGAATAATGTGGCAGTGTTGCTGTTGTGAAGGGATAGGATGACTTTTTTCTAACGCACAGCAACATTTAAATACCTATAAATGATGGTACAAATATTTCAAAATATGTGAGCACTTAGGAAAGTACAAATGGAGCACTTTTCTGCTTATTCTTTCAATGTAGAGACTGGTGTTTACTTTTCTTTCTCTGGTTGCAGTGAGAGAATATTGTAAAGTGAATAATGTGGCAGTGTTGCTGTTGTGAAGGGATAGGATGACTTTTTTCTAACGCACAGCAACATTTAAATACCTATAAATGATGGTACAAATATTTCAAAATATGTGAGCACTTAGGAAAGTACAAATGGAGCACTTTTCTGGTAATTCTAAAGTGTGATGGAAACAAAGGTTTTAATAGGATCAAAGCAATTTAGGACACATTACTTCATGATGCTCAAATGGCAAATGTTTGCAGAAATTGGATTTCCACACATTGTTTGTGGCTTTCTAGTTTTATCAGTAACGGTATGTCTGTGCAAAATAAAGGGCCATTCCAATGGAAAATGTGCTGTTGTCAATGTCAATCACCTATCACATCATGCTTTAGTAAAATATTTGAGGCAGTGTCACTCAGAATTCACCACCTGCTACATACTGCCCCCTAAGTGCTCTCCTGCTGAACGGGTGTGGCTTGTTCTGCTTGCAAAACCTGTACTTTTTGCAGTCCCTATGAGTTCAGTGATGTAATATTGATGGCAGAAATCCCAAAATTGTGCTAGCACAACTGCTTGATGCCAGAAGCATTGCAGGCATGGCAGTGGTGTAACAAAACTTAAGGGGGCCCCTATGCAAAGGACATGTAGGCCCCCCCGGACACAGTCAGAGGCCTGCTGCCCGTGCACAGTGTACTGTTCTGAGGGGGCCCCCTGGAGCTCGGGGGCCACCCCCCAGCAACGCAGGGTTTGCAGGGGCCGTGGGGGCTGCGGGGGCCTTTGTTACATCACTTAGCCATGGCTCTTACCTATTGTCTATGTAAAGGCATTCCATTTTACATTACTGCTGGTGATCCTGCCTGCTGCAGTGAGCTGGTCATGGCTCACAATCGTGCATAGGGCGACAACTAACGGAACCCTGCCTGATGTGGTCGCTACTACAGCATTAATACTATTCTACTACAGTCACCTCTAAAATAACCCTCTCTAGACTCTTCCCTCCATCCCTCCTTGGATCACCCCAAACTCATTTTACGACTGTGATCTCCCAAACAACCCTTTCTAAAACCTTCCCTCATCTATCCCCCCATTGATTCACCCCAAGCCTCATTTTCCTACTAAGATCTCCCTAATCCCTTTCTTCAGGCTCTTTCCTCCCCGTCCCTCCTTTTACTCATGCCAAACCTCATCTTACTACTATGATCTCCCAAATAACATGTTCTAGTCTCTTCCATCTTATATCCCTCCATTATCCTATTCAATCCAACTAACAGACTCACATGTCCACTGCTCAAATTAACTCATGTTTCGCTATACTAATCCACTACTAATCCTTTTCGGGTTCTTCTAGAGTAGCATGCTGCTCACCAGAAACCGATTCGATGCCTCGTCGGCAGTAGTAAGCGCTATGTATATACAATTACAAATACAAATATTAGTAGCTAGGGATAATTTTCATTGAACATGGCCCCTTCTCTGTGGGGTTCTGAAGCTTGGTGGGATAACATTAAGGCTATATTTTCTCTTCTACGTTTGCCCTGACAGTGAACCTTCTACTCCCTTGCTAGGATGAGCAACTTCTTTCCCACCTAGTAAAAATATTCAACACAGAGTAAGAGCCAATATTACATAACTGCAGCTTCCTACTAGGAGGTTTCAGGAGACAGCACTGGCACGCTGCATGACCCAGGAGTGGCCTTGCGGACGTGGTGAGTAGCGTGTTCTCAGGGCTTTAATTGGGCCAGGTCCTGCTGGTGCTCAGCATCTGCAGTTCTAAAAAGCAAGTGCTCAAACGGGTCTCTATCGGGCTCTTTATTTTTGCTCTCACAGTGAAAAAAAATCTTAACTCGGCAGCAGGTCCACCCTTCACTGCCTTTCATGTAACTTCAAAGAGACTCGTTAGAGTTCTTTCACAGTCTCATCATTTCAGAACTGAAGCATTTTCAATATTTTATACGACGATGCCATTGTTGCTGCTTATTTATCTCTTGCAACTAACAACCACTGACAAAGCCAATAGTCCTGGCTTGTTGTAGGTGTGATGTTACGCGTTGTATTATATTTCTGGGTGCAATGAGAGATAAAAGCAGCAAAAAAACAGTTGGAGGCACACTATGCTAAGCACAAATTTTTAGCTTAGGTTGTTTTTAAGCCACACCCTTAATTACATCGGCCATGCCCCTTTCAGAGACCATCTGGATTTTTCATCCTACTTAAAGGCCTGAGTGTTCTTGTCATGTGTGACGTGCCGTGTCGCCATGTCTAGTAGGTACATTTACTGGACTATATCCATCTTCTGTCTGACGTCAATGATGCCTGAATCCCGCTCCTGTTGGACCTTTCCCGCTGCTTTCGATGATGTACATAATGCTGTGCCGCCCGCACAGTGTAACACGGAGCGGCTGCCGCAAAGCTATACTGTTTTTCACTTTACGGCACTTACCCCAGGGCAAAGCAAGTTTGCGGCTTCCCTGGGGGCGGCGCATTCATGTGCATTTTCTCTGTTGCACCCGTTGCACATGTGGCACAAACAGACACGGTGCGCCCTATGTGTAATACGGCCCCAGGAGTCCAGAGTTAGGGAGGAGCAAGGAAGGTAATATATGGAGAGGTGCTGCACGTGCAAGAAACTAATACTTCACTGGGGAGTGTGGAGTACCCCATGCAGAAGGGGTAGACTTCTGCCAACCGTGGCAATGATTGATGTTTCGGAACCCTCTGCCGTGCTGCGTGGTGGTCTCCGGCACACCCTACACTTGTGAATAATCCCTCCTGGTGGCATACGTAGAACTTGTTACTCAAGTGAATGGAAGAGTGGAGTTGTTAAAGGAACTGTTTGTTCAGATGTCTTCCATCCTAGTTGGTAAGTGGTAACAGTGTGAGAACAGGATTAAAGGGCTGGATAAGTATCTGGTGAAGCATGGCAGAAAGCATACAGTATTTGTCTTTAAAATCCTTCAGGAAATAGATTTGTGGAAATGCAGAAGATGGTGCGGAAGAGGGTGTTAGCTGACTTTGTGTGAGGGATGAGGCTGTTGCGAAATCAGTCTGGACATCTCTGTAAAGTGTTGGCAAATCTTGTTAAAAAGAGAACACATCACCTTGGAAAGCATAAAGTCCCACTAGCTTTAAACATAAAATAGAGAGCAGCACAGCAAAGGAATTAAAGACAAATGTAATTTCGACTGATGAGGACTCTCGCTAGAAAAAGGCCAGTTGGAGCATAACACTAAAATACATAGAATTTTAGACAACTATATATGTGCTTTCTTTCAATGCAAGTCTATGGAACCTGACCATGTGACAAAAACTTTTTTACTTTCAGCAAAAATGATCAGGTGGCAGGATCCTCTCCTCGAGGAAGCGCAGGAAGTCAAATAGGAAAATACATCATTCATAAATACCATACTGCCCTCATTATTCCTCTAAAATCCCTCATCCATTTGCCAGGTTTGAAAGTGGAGCTGCACTTCTTGGAAATGTGCAAATTTAGAGTCTAGAATACCATGGCTTCTGGGCCTACTTGAACCAAGAGAATTAGCAACAGCACGCAAAGCTCCCGGAAGCTTCAAACTACAGCGAATGACATCCACATTCAAGTGTAAAATATTGGTACCTTATTGGTCATGTATGTAAAAAAACAATAACACAGCAATGCACAGGACTATATAAGCGTGAGATAACTAGGAATGAATGATTAGGTTGTCACAAACTCCCGAGAAGCAGTTGAGACAGGGGTGCATGCTGGCTGAAGGAAAGTGAGGAATGACCGCTGAAGCCCTGGAGTGAGTGAGTCGCAGAAGACTGTCGCAAAAGTTAAGACCTAGCCGTTCCAGGTAGGAGTTGGGTCAAGTCTGGTGGGGAGAGACATTTTGTGAGAGTGGGGAAGGGCGTGGTTGAGATGAATGATGGGAATCTGAGAAATGTGCCCAAGTGTTGCTTGTGGCACAAGGTGTTTTGGAACGTGTTGAAATGGGCGTAACTACCTGGTGTGATCTTAGAAGAGAAAACCCTCGATCTGTTACACGTCTGCCAAGTTTCTTAGGTCCATACGTGATGTGCTGCTCTACTCCAGGTTTTTTCTTTGAATTCTGGGACTTGTAATCTTGTTTATTCCATTACAAATAAGGTTCCCAGTTTTATGGTATTTTTTTTTAACATTTCCATCTATATTTATCCATATCTAGTTTTTTTGGTCAATCTACTGATAATGATCTATATTTATTTTGTGTTTTGAGAATAAATGAAGTTGTAAAATGGTACATTTCCACATTTATTTAACTGATGACCTTCACTCACATTTTGATGCCTCTCGCATTTTAAGAAAATAAGCAACCAAATATAACAAAACATTATATTCACAGGTAAATATTATCAATTTAATTCATACATACGTTAACATATGCTTATGTTTAAGGAATTCTCATCCTGTTTGTAACTCCCTATGGTAGTGGTTCCCAACCTGTGGTCCCGTGACGCCTGGGGGTCCACAAAGCCTCCTCAGGGGGCCAGCGACTGCTTAGAAAATGAAATCACATTAACAGATTAGGTCCCGATTTTTCAGTAATGACTCATTGGGGGGTCTCCGGAATCCAATAATGAGTCAGTGGGGGTCCCCAGATTCCAGTAATGATAAAGTGAGGATCCACAAAAGTCAAAGGGTTGGGAATCACTGCTCTATGCTTGCTATCTGTGCACATGTTGGCCTGGAATTCACGAAACACAGAAATGCGAGTCACTCACAAAAAGCAAAATGTTTAATATTTTTCCATGTTTAAAAATAAATACAAAGAGGAAACACATTGTTTTCTGTCTGTATTTATCTATGAAAATTTGTAAAAACGGAAAACAGGGAGCCTTAATTATAAAACAGGACAAGTCCCAGAATTCAAAGGAACACAATCTGGGCTGGAGCAACACATCGCCCATGGGCCAGGGAAACTTGGCAGGTATGCTACCAAGGAGCGAATGATGGTAAAACAATCCCACTGCCTCACACATCTTTTCAGCAGCACCAGCTGCCTCAGAAGGGCTGAGCACCTCCCTGCCTGACTCACACCACCCTTAGCGGCTTGAAGACAGGTTTCCCCCAGCAATATTGATGACAGGTCAGGCTTGGAAATATGCCTCCTCGGGTATAACTTTTACCATCCATCTCGCCAAAACGATGACAACTCCCACACTTGACAAGCAGCCTGACTCCTAGCACAGGTTGCTAGGCAGCCATGAGAAGGAGTACGGGTGCCTGCACGGGTCACGGGAAGCCACTGGAGCGTGGACATCAGTTTCAGGTGAGACAAAGGCTCCTGCAGGTTCTCAGCTGAAGGACACGCCCAGCTTGTTTCAAACTTGTTTTCTGTGCTCATTTGGGCTGAAGCACATTTTCTGCTTGGGTGGCGCAGGCCTGGCGGGAGGGTCGAAGGTAAGTATTTGTATACTGTTGCCATGGCGTCTCATCCAGAGAACACACTTCCACGGTGTCCTGCAATGTTGTAATGCAACCTTTAGCACTGATGTACTGCACAATAACAACGTGCCCTGCCACTTGGTTTAAAAAGGAACAACAAGGGCTATTGTTTTCACAGTTTTCCATTCGTTTTAATGACCTCAGAAGGATGAAGGGCTGAGTTAATCCCGTTGACGTTTCTCACTGCCTGTACATTACGCACAGGGTTTGCAGCAGGCGCGTAACCCTTTGAGTTATGTCACTGGTTTAGGGTGTCTGTATATTATAGGAATGAATGCAGCCAGCGAAGTGCATTTACAAAGTACGGGAACTATGAGGATGCGTGCAATGGGGCGGGCTGAATGAGCATGGGGGCGGGGTCAAAGGCATGACCAGGGCCACTGGAATTATGCAGTTATGCGGCTGCAGCGATTTTCACAGTTATAGATTTGCAGCATTTGCTACATAATCCATTTGCCAAACAATCTACAGAATTGAACAAAAAACTGTAGTTTCTTTCTAGCTCAAATGGTTCAAAAGTTACCAAAATGCTCAGTGGAAGGCCCTTTGCAAAGGTTGACTGGTCACCTTTCTGTTGCCTATTGCTATATTTGGGAGTTAAACTGGTACTAATTAGGTTGAACCAATGCCCAGACAGTGTTACCAAGTTTAATAAAGTAATGCCATTACAAAATGTGCCACATTATGCTGCATAATTCACGTTTTCTTACTGCGGAATGTATTCAACTCTGCCACATAATTCCAGTGGCCCTGGGCATGAAAAAAAACTATATATTCTGTAATTTTTTTCAGTGTTTCACCTTCAGGTAACTATATATAAAACAAACAAGGCAGAGATTCAATGAAAAAAAATGCAAGTTAAGTTAATCAGTGGGAAATGCACTGTGGTACATCATGAAACCTCTGTTAGTTAATGCTCTTCAGCAGGGAGCCACAGAATTGAATCCTGGTTGGTGCAGTGTAGACTAGTGACTTTTCTATGTTTAGTGCTACGAGGCCCCAGCCTGTGACTGAAAGCACATGACTATATAAGCTGTTATTTTAAACTTGCATTACACGCAGTATAAGATAGGCTGCTAGAAAATGTACAAAAAGGTTTAAGATAAAAAAGTGTGTCCCAAATATGGATGTTAGCAATACCCAGACTGTATGTAGAGAAAACATGTTTTATAGCTATTCTTTAAAATCACACACTTCCCAGCCCAGCTGCTATCTCCCTTGCAATGCTACATAAAAAGAATAAATGTGTCATCAGGAAGCTTCGAGTGATTCCATCAATAGAGCCAGTACCGGCCTCAAGCATCCTTTACATTTGCACGTTGACCTGTTGGGCACATTTACATTTCTTTCAAGCAACAGGAACCCCGACAACAAGACTTGTTCAGCTCCCTCGGTTTCATAGCACAGGAGACTCCCTGCATTACATTTCAGCTGGAGCATTTTAACTCTCAGAATTTACTGTCCTGGAAGGATTGTCGTTTCACAAAAAAGTAGGCAAACTTTTTATTTATTTTTTTAATTAAAAGAGCATGGTCTCGTTGTGGCCCTCAGATCTCGCCCACTTCGGCGACTGATTGAAAGGAAGGGAATGGGGCAGACTCTCAGTCGTTGCACTGTGCCTGTGCTTCTGAAGAGCGAGCCACTGAGATGGGAGGCCGTGCTTAAGTGTGTTAGCTTAGGGCCCACTCTGAAATGATATTTTCTGGGTACATCAGTATATTTAGTTAGGACACAAGGTTCCTTGATCAAGCATTTCTAATTAAAAGCTGACATGATGTTCCATGTCAGGAGCTGGGCTTTTTAGAGTTTTTCGTTTAACAAACCAGCAGTTACGTATGTCAAGGGGGTGCTGGGAGCGACAACAGGGGAAGCACCATGCACTGCCCGTCTTGCGCCGCATCTACTGCCACCTCGTTCCTCTTGTGGCGTCCCAGCTTTTGCTGGGACACCAGCACAGGTTCCCCAGCAATCCTGGTGCTGCTTACATGCTAAACGAAGCATGTACGCAGCGTCAGGATTGGTCTGAAGGGCAGTCATTGGCACTCAGCCATGAGTCTGTGCTGTTTCTCAAGCCTAGCTGTGTATACAGCCGGGCTGGAGAAACTTAAGCGTGCATGTGTGTTTGGCCGACTGTCTGAGGTCGGCCAAAGGACTAGCTGCGACCTCTAGAATTTCGCATGCTAGAGTGGGGGGCATATCTCTTGCTGTTAGCAACGCTGCAATGTTTGAACAAGCGTTCGCAAAGCAACGGGTCACGCACTTGCTCCAGTTAGAGCTATTAGGGTTGTAAACTCCTAACTGGACATTTCTTGCCAATTAAATAGAAAATGAAAAGTAAAACGGTTGACATAAGCGAGCGATTCAAAGCAACATGGCTGGCATGAGCGTAAAGGAGAGACACAAAAAGAAAAAGAAGTTTGCTTGCAGGCAAACGTATCAACAATTATCCATGTAGCAGGGTCAGTCTGCAAGGCAGTAACAAAACAGCCCCACGGAGGGACCAACGTAAACCATTTACCAATGACAACAAAGGCGTTGGGGTGTGACACTCCCAAATAAATGCATTCTTGGCTTGATAGTTGGGCCTTGCCTTTGCAGTTGGGTCTGGGGCTCCACGTCAGGTCTGCTACGCCTGTGTTAGTTTTTCCTCAATGTCCTGATTTCTCCAAGAGATTTTAACTTACTTTTTTTTGGACCAGGAGCTTAAATATATGTACTCACTGGTGTACCTAAAAAGTAGGAAATATGCATCCACAGAAGTACTCCTTGAATGGGTGCAAATTTACCACTTTCGGAAATTCACAAACATTGGCAGTAGTAGGCTTGTTAAGCTGCGCCAGTCTCAGGAGTCCAAGCATACTAATGGCAATCATACACCGAAAAGGTGATGGGACGGATGCTTGCAAGTAGTCTAACTACTGGCAAGAACTTTTGGACCACAGTGCTGAATCTGGTTGCCAAAGGACAGGCAGAAGGGGTGGAAGAGGACTTTGTGTTCAACGTCCAGCCTTTACTCCGCCCACCAAAGTTAGAGGTGTCCACCGACATTGCGGACGTCTCAATACATCGACAAAAACCGCAGTCATGGTGCTTCATATCAATGTAGGAAAAGTTTGACGGACAGCTCCGTCAAACTTGCGGAATGGCCGTCAAATGCTTCAATAAACTATTAAAATAACATTTTTGAAAAATAAAATATATATGTGGGGTTGACGGGTAGTAACAAAAAAAATGAAATATAGCCATCCAACCATCTACTCTAAATAGTGCAGATGGCCAGATGACTGATCTCCGATGGCCGTACTCCGCCAGGCTGTCAGAGGAAGTTTTACACTGGTACTTTACTCTGTTGCGATAAACCTTACTGTATGCCCAACTTAAAATCGGGGAGGCAGACCTTGAATTTGTCAGACTGGGTACTCCAGAGCACGCTGTCCGGCAAACTACATCAGCCCCAGAGGCCACCTAATGCAACTCAGTCCTGGCTGTGCTGCTCATGGGAACAGCATACCCCGAACTTTGGTCATCTCACCCATTCACTCTCTAGCCCACTGTGGGAAATCTGAGACTGATAACCATCTCCCAAATCCCCCACACATTTCTGAATATCACCGACTAAGGTACAGCATTTTTGTCAAGCATAAATTTAAGAATATAAACATGTAGAGTGAAAAAAAAAAATTACTGATTGGTCCTAATCAAGTATGTTCAACCTCTTTCCCATCACTGGTTTCACCTGGGCCACAAGTGCCACACTATTTTATGTTGAGCACATGTGGCCTGGTTCACAAAGCCAGTTACTTAGTTGGCCTAGGTGCGCCAGTAGCTCAGCTTAAGAGTGTAGTGTCATTGTTTGAATTTACAAAAGGTGAACTTCACTCACAAGTGTATTTATTATCATGTACATTACTTCATATTTGTGAATCACCAACATCCTACATAACAAAGGCATAAGCACGTGGCTGAAGATTTCTACAGTTTTGTGACACAGTCAGACTAGTGATTGGCCCCTGGAAAAAGCTGTCCTTGTTTGCATGCACCTCAGTCCAGGAAACCCCCACCCATCCTGCCTGCCAGACGTGAGGCTCAGCTAGCTGGATGCTTCTGGCTCAAATATACAGCGATCTCTAGCTCACGTGTCCGAATCCGCATACGGCCAGCTCAGACTTTCATCCTTTCAAGGCAGGGCCAGTTTACGAAGTGGGTAACGGGGGCAATTGCTGAGGGTTCGCACTTTCCAAAGCAACCCCTGGTAGTTATATCTCTAGTCCTCTCTCTCCATCTATCCACAGACCATCTATATATATATATATATATATATATGTGTGTGTGTTACTCAGCACTCTCTCCTTACTCCAAAGGGAGACCCAGAACCCCTCTGTATGTGCTTCAGAGTTTATTCACAGCAAAACAAAAGCCAACGCGTTTCGGCAATCAGCCTTGCTCACAGATAGGGCAGCATTTCTTCATCTCATTTAAATATCCTAATACATTAACATGAAAAGAGGACTAGTTCTATCAGTATTAAATGGCGGCCATCTTGACATGCCTATGTTTACCTGCAATACAGCTTCATTGGTGCAATATATCTATCATGGTATTGAACATTTTCAAAATTACATCAAATTTATGGTTATTACAGAAAAACTCATGTAGACATACCCTTAAAGATATGATACTACCCAAGAGGTATCTCTCTCTCTCTCTCCCTCCCTCTCCCCTACTCTGTCTTACTTCCTCCATCTTAGCCTGCACATCACCTTCCCTGGTCTATCGTGCCTCCCTTACTCTCTCCCTTCATTTTCTACCTCGCTGTTTTCTACTTCACGCCTCTCTCCACCTGTCTAGTTTTAGCTCCTTTTATCTACCTCACCAATCACAAAATCCCCAACTTTCCCTTTACCTCATTTCTTTATCCACCCCACTTTCTTACCAAGGGCCTGATTTAGTATTTGGTGGACATGTTACTCCGTCACAATGGTCACGGCTATCCCGACCGCCGAAATCAAAATGCCGTAGGACATAATGGGGTTTAGATTTCGGGGAGCTGGCTATCCGTCACGGGTTAACCTGTCCGCGGAGTTCTAACTCGGGCCCTCGCGCTGAGACATCTTTCTTCCACCATCTATCTCTCGCTGCCTCACATAACTAACGCGTCTCTGTCCTCCTTCCGCGCCAGCCCACTCTCTTTCCCCTTTCACGTTGTCAGCATCTCGATGCACCTGGCCCTACAGAGCTCAGCTGTCTCTGGTTCACCTCTGTCTACCTCACCTGTCTCTCTGAAGCGCACCTCTCTCTTCCCACCTGTCTACCTCGCCTGTCTCTCTGAAGCGCACCTCTCTCTTCCCACCTGTCTACCTCGCCTGTCTCTCTGAAGTGCACCTCTCTCTTCCCACCTGTCTACCTCGCCTGTCTCTCTGAAGCGCACCTCTCTCTTCCCACCTGTCTACCTCGCCTGTCTCTCTGAAGCGCACCTCTCTCTTCCCACCTGTCTTCCTCGCCCATTTATCTGCCCCTCACTTTGTCAACTTCACCTTTTCTGGCCTCATCTATTTTGACCTCACTTGTCTATCCCTTTGGCTAACTATTTCTACCTTTGTCCCATCGCTTTCTTTACCTCAGCACTCTTTCTCACCTCTCAATCTCATTTATTTCTAACTCACATCTCAGTCACTCATCGATGGACGTCAGTTCACCAAAATATCAGGGGTAGCGGAAGAGACATCACACGCCCTTTCATCTTTACTTTCACTCACACACCTACTTACACAAACACACACTGACGCACACACGCACTCTCCTTTACATGAGCGCTCTCGCACCCGCAAGCACGCACACAACCTACTCTTTAAAGTGTTTACTTACCTCAGCCATCAAGGAGGATCATATTCCAGCTAACTGTGCTCCATTTTTTATTACAATAATAGTGAATAATATATTATAATAGTGAATAATACATTATTCACTATTAGTGTAATAAGAAGACTGATTGAAAACAAGGAAGTGGAGCCCCAAGCAAAATCCATAAGGAGAGCTGCTCCTGTGCTCCTGGCACTGATTTTGCCAACTCTGAGGCCAGGGGTCGCACAGGCCATGCCAGGGGTTGCAAGAGGCAAGCTGGTGGTCGCAGCTGCGACCCCTGGCGACCCTTAAATGACGTCCATGCACTCATCTCTCTCACCCATTACTCACTGACTCTCTACCGGAGCCCTCAGTATCCCTCACCATTAATTCACTACCTCACCTGTCACAGACCCTCTCTTTCTGCCTCCATCACTATCTTACTCCTTTTCATGGCCGTCATTTAGGGGTGGCCAGGAGTCACAGCTGCGACCCCTTGCTTGTCTCTTGTGACCCCTGGCTCTGCCTTTGTGACCCCTGGTTTCAGATATGGCAAATTCAGTGCCAGAAACACAGTGGCAGCTCATCCTTATGGATGTGGGTTGGGACTCCACTCTCTGTTTTCTCGTGTTTTTTAATATACACTAATAGTGAATAATGTTTCACTATTCACTATTAGTGTTCTAAAAACTGTAGTACAATTGGCTGGAATATATCCTTCCCTGGCAGCTGAGGTAGATACGTTTAAATGTATCAATCAAACAATCAGTATTTATAGAGCGCGGGTACTCACCCGTGAGGGCCTCAAGGCGCTGTATGTTGTGTGTGTGCTTGTGGGTGAGTATGTTTACGTGGAACAGAGAATGAAAGTGAGAATGTGTGTGTGTGTAGAAGCATGTGTGGTGTGTGTGAGTGAAGGTCAAAGGGCACGTGATGTCACTTTGTTGTTGCAACTCTTTCTCTGCCTCTAACGTGTTTTACAGGTGAGCTGCAATACATGTATGTCTGATGAGAATGTTAGAAAGTTCCTCCTGATTTGTTGTAAACAACAGGTACCTGATGGCACAGCTGATGGAGCAGTATTGTGCCGAGTGGGCAGTGACCAGAGAGGGCAGCACAGCAGGTCCATTGTACATATAGTGCAGCCGGGCGCAGACCGCAGCATAGAAGGTGGCTTGTAAACCAAGGGTACATGGGCCCTGCATGGCACGTGTATTGTAGGTATTGGGCACATAGTCGGGGTGTAAATACAGAAGATGACTGATAAAGTGGACACACAGCATAGCACATGTACTATAGACTCCCGGGGGTGCAGCACAGCACATGTTTGTAAATGAGGACACCAGGGCACCGATTGCAGTATAGATGATGACTTGCAAACAATGGGTACGTTGGCACAGAGGACAGAGTGCATCATAGTACAGGTGCAGTAACAAGTAGAAAGTAAAGTCAAGCAAGTGTTTTATAAATAAAGATAATGAATGCCTGGACATGTCACACAGATTGCAGTATAGCACGCATTTTAAGGAGTTGGTTTTGGGCACACTGCACATACTGGATCAGAGGCCTTGCGCAGGCTCACGGGCACAGGAGACATGTGTGGGCCAGATTGTACTGGTCGAGGGTGGTGGGCCAACTGTGGCCACATCTTACAAATATTTCCGGGCTTTCCTGTAAACGCTAACCATTGATTCCCTGGGAACAGTGCTTAATTTGAGCCGGTGGTTTCTGGGGCTCAGCACCAGCACTTTAGTTGTCAACATTGGTACTTATTATAGTCCGCCACATGGTGGTGCTGTTTATCCAATTTTGAGATGAGCACAACAGTTGTTTAGTAATTCAATATACATTAAAAATGACTAATATCTGCCACTCAACCATTGTTATAGCTTTGGGGCCCTGGAATAGTCTTAATGTTCACACTTGTAGGAGTGGGCTAGCTGTATCAGTATGGCCAATGGCAGCGGGGCCAGGGGCAGTAGGTGGTGTAAGATGCAGTGGCCTCCTGACAAGGGCTCTGTCACTTATATTTTTTCTAATTAAGCACTGCCTGGGAGGCTGGGAAGTTGTCTGGGTGGCCAGCAGGGGCAGCAAGCCCGGTCAAATAAGGGGCTTTCTCACCTGATCGTCACCTTTCGGCCTGGCTGTCCCTGACAATCTCCGACCCTCTGAGTCTCCCTACCTCTGGCCCAGGACATCTGCAATAGGAGCACGCCTCAATCCCAAAAGGGTCAAGAGAATTGGCAGGTAGAAGTCAGATTGTTACAAGCGCTATGTGCATCGAAACATGCTGTACAAATGAATGTCTCTCCTTGAACTTTTTAAAGTAATGGCATATATTTTTCTCCTGTCAGTTGTTGCACTCAGGCACATGGCTACAGTCAGTGTGTGGATCATCGGCCATTCACCTATATGTTGGGCGAGGGCCACATTTACCCAGAGACAGTGCCGCAGGCAAGCGGTTTAGGCAGGTCTTCATTTCTACTAGGCTGCTTGCAGAGACTGTGGCAGCTAGGTGAGTAAGTTACACGCAGGGTGATGCCTGCTGCCAGCACTCATCATCATCCTCCTCATCGGTGGCAACAACTTGGCAGCCATGGGCAGAAGGACCCTATTTGAGAACTTGGTGGTTGAAATATCTTGATTGGCTAGGCTGTGTCCAGGCGCGGTCATTGCATGCTCACACTTCATCCTGAGGATGGTTTGGAAGTCAGGCCAGTCCTCCAACGAATTGGTCAGGCATTTAAATAGCAAGAAGAGAAGATTGCTTAACACGGCGTGGCTTAAGTCCAATTTGCTACGGGTGCCTCCATGGAAGTCATTCTTACACAAAGATGGTGCTCATCTTTCACCCTGGCACAACAAGCTGTTTGTAGAGTACCTGGTGACTTTCACAAAATATTTCTCACAACATTAGGCAAAGCAGCCAGGGGAGGAGTCCTGGCTGATTGGAACTACTCAGACCTGTGGCAGTCACGTCTGGCCAGAAAACAGGTGTACAACGTTGACATCACTCAAGCTGGAATTGATTTTAAGCTGTTGATTTTACCTAGCTCAGGGGTACTTCGGTCTTTAGTGAAGCGCTGTTATTGTTAGATACAGCGATTGTCCCTAGCCTGACATAGTACACCGTTACACACACTTGGGAATGCTGAGGGGATGGTGGCTGCATCAGGCGGCCAAGGTATGGCACAGTTACCTAGGCCCATCACCCATTTGGGTGCTAGGGGGAATCACACTATTGAGTTGCTCTAGCATGGTTGTTTTTGGGGGATCAGCTTCCATGCTGGTCCAAGTTCCCTCTGTCTTGAAAAGCAGGTTAGATCATCTTGTAGAGGACAACTTAGGGGGGATCCGTAGGGGGCATCTTTCTCCCCGGCCAAAGTCAATTGAGTTAGATGATGCCAGGGGGGACCTGAGAGATGTTCTAACATGACTGGCAGTTTTTAAGAAACGTGAGAATGTAGTCAGAGATTGTCATGTATTAGTTTTATCAAGTCATTAACCACAATACTGTACTTATATGAAGATGGTTTTCTTTGGTATGTCGTGTTTATCATGTCTAATAAATAAGATTGGCAGGGAGAATTGCATCATTTTTGGAGGACTGGTGTTATGGTTGGCAAGGGGGATATCTAATGTCTGGGTGGACTGGGCAATGCCTGGTCTGGATGCAGTCCCCACCTGTGCAATAAAGCAAATTTTTTATAACAAAGTACTTGGGCATACACTGCAGCATTGAGTGTAGCCTGTAAAGAATGAATACCTGAGCACAGCATTGAGAATAGCCCGTAAAGGATGAATACCTGAGCACAGAATTGAGTATAGTTGGTAAAGCTTAAATACTTGGGCACAAAGTGCAGGTTCAATCATCACCTGTAATGAATGAATACCTGGGCACTCAGCAAAGAGCACAGCATTGAATGCAGCCTGTAAAGGATGAATACCTGAGCAGAGAGTTGAGGATAGATAAAGATTAAATACTTGGCACAGAGCGCTGCTTCAAGCATAGCCTGTAATGAATGAATACCTGGGCACACGAAGAAGAGCACAGGATTGAATGTAGTCTGTAAAGGATGAAAACCTGGGCACAAAGCACAGGACTGAGGATAGACGGTGAAGAATAAGTACTTGGGCCCAGAGTGCAGCTTTGAGCTTAGGGTCCAAAGATGGAATACCTGGGCACACAGTGCAGACTGCAACTTTGAGTGTAGCCTTTAAAGAATGAATACCTGGGCACAGAATGTAGCATTGAATGTAGCCCAAAAGAATGACTACCTGGGCACAAAGTGTAGCATTGGATGTAGCCTGTAGAGAATGATTACCTGGGCACAGAGTGTAGATTGGATGTTGTAGCGTATAGAGAATGAATATCTGGGCACATAGTGTAGCCTTGGATGTAGCCTGTAAAGAAAGAATACATGGGCACAGAGTATAGCACTGGCTGTAGCCTTTAAAGAATGAATATATGGGCACAGAGTATAGCATTGTATGTATCCTGCAAAAAAATGAATAGCTGAGCACAGAGTATAGCAATGGATGGATGTATCCTGTAAAAAATGAATAGCTGGGCACAGAGTGTAGCATTGACTGAAGCCTATAATAAAGCATTTATCTGTTACAAACTATGCTTACTCTCTGCTGTGTGCCCAGGTCTTCATTCTTTACAGGCTATGCTCAGTGCTGCACTCTGCACTGTGCTCCCAGGTTTTCATTCATTACAGGCTGTGCTCAGTACTGCACTCTGCCCTGCATGCCCAGGTATTCATTCTTTACACGCTACACTCAGGGCAGCACTGTGCCTTGTGCGCGCTCAGGTATTCATTCTTTACAGGCTGGGCTCAGTGCTGCACTCCGCATTCCCTGGTATTTATTCTTTACAGGCTATGCTCAGTGGTGCACTCTGCCCTACATTCACAGGTATTTTTTCTCTACAGGTTATGCTCAGTGCTTCACTCTGCCCTGTGAGCCCGACGTCACTCAGTGCTGCACTCTGCACTGTGCTCCCAGGTATTCATTCATGACAGGCTATGCTCAGTGATGCAGTGCATGCCCAGGTATTCATTCATTACAGGCTGCGCTCAGTGATGCACTCTGTCCTCTTCAGCAAAGTATTCATTCATGACAGCCTTTGCTCAGTCCTGCACTCTGCCCTGTACGCCCAGGTATTCATTCTTTGCAGGCTGCGTTTAGTGCTGCACTCTGCCCTGCATGCCCAGGTATTCATTCTTTACGGACTACACTCAGGGCTGCACTCTGCCCTGCGTGCCCAGGTATTTATTCTTTACAGGCTGTGCTCAGTGCTGCACACTTCCCTACATTCACAGGTATTTTGTCTTTACAGGCTGCGCTCTGTGCTTCACTCTGCCATGTGCTCCCAGGGATTCATTCTTTACAGGCTGCGTTTAGTGCTGCACTCTGCCCTGCATGCCCAGGTATTCATTCTTTATGGGCTACACTCAGGGCTGAACTCTGCCCTGCGTGCCCAGGTATTTATTCTTTACAGGCTGTGCTCAGTGCTGCACTCTGCCCTACATTCACAGGTATTTTTTCTTTACAGGCTGCGCACAGTGCTTCACTCTTCCCTGTGCTCCCAGGTATTCATTCATTGCAGGCTGTGCTCAGTTATGCACTCTGCCGTGTGCTCCAGTGTATTCATTCAGTACAGGCTGTACTCAGTGCTTCACTCTGCCCTGTGCACCCAGGTGTTCATTCATTACAGGTTGTGCTCAGTGATCCACTCTGCCCTGTGCACCCAGGTATTCATTCATTACAGGCTGTGCTCAGTGACGCACAATGCTTTGTGCGCCAAGGTATTCATTCATTACAGGCTGTGCTCATTGATGCACTCTGTCCTGTGCGCCCAGGTATTCATTCATTATAGGCTGTGCTCAGTGATGCACTCTGCCCTCTTCGCCCAGGTATTCATTCATTACAAGCTGGGCTCAGTGATGCACTCTGCCCTCTTCGCCCAGGCATTCATTCATTACAGGCTGGGCTCAGTGATGCACTCTTACCTGTGCACCCAGGTATTCATTCATTACAGGCTGTGCTCTTTGATGCACCCTTCCCTGTGCTCCCAGGTATTTATTCATTTACAGGCTGTGCTCACTGATGCACTCTGCCCTGTGTGCCCAGATATTCATTCATTACAGACTGTGTTCAGCGATGCACTCTGCCCTGTGCTCCCAGGTATTCATTCAGTACAGGCTGTGCTGAGTGATGCACTCTGCCCTGTGCGCCCAGGTATTCATTCATTACAGACTGTGCTCATTGATGCACTATGCTCTGTGCGCCCAGGTATTCATTCATTACAGGCTGTGCTCAGTGTTTCACTCCGAACTGTGCGCCCAGGCATTCATTCATTACAGGCCGTGCTCAGTGATGCACTCTACCCTGTGCGCCAGGTATTCATTCATTACAGGCCGTGCTCATTGATGCACTCTGCCCTGTGCGCCCAGGTATTCATTCATTACAGGCTGTGCTTATTGATGCACTCTGCCCTGTGCGCCCAGATATTCATTCATTACAAGCTGTGCTCAGTGCTTCACTCTGAACTGTGCGCCCAGGCATTTATTCATTACAGGCCGTGCTCAGTGATGCACTCTACCCTGTGCGCCAGGTATTCATTCATTACAGGCCGTGCTCATTGATGCACTCTGCCCTGTGCGCCCAGGTATTAATTCATTACAGGCTGTGCATAGTGGTGCACTCTGCCCTTCGTGTCCAGGTATTTATTCATTACATGCTGTGCTCAGTGATGCACTCTGCCCTGTGCACCCAGGTATTCATTCATTATAGGCCGTGCCCATTGATGCACTCTGCCCTGTGCGCCCAGGTATTCATTCATTACAGGCTGTGCTTATTGATGCACTCTGCCCTGTGCGCCCAGGTATTCGTCCATTACATACTGCGCTCAGTGATGCACTCTGCCCTGTGCGCCCAAGTATTCATTCATTACAGGCTGTGCTCATTTATGCACTCTGCCCCGTGCGCCCAGGTATTCATTCATTACAGGCTGTGCTCAGTGATGCACTCTGCCCTCTGTGCCCAGGTATTCATTCATTACAGGCTGTGCTCAGTTATGCACTCTGCTGTGTGCACCCAGGTATTCATTCATTACAGGCTGTGTACAGTGATGCACTGTGCTCAGTGCGCCCAGGTATTCATTCATTACATGCTGCGCTCAGTGATGCACTCTTCCCTGTGTGCCCAGGTATTCATTCATCACAGGCTGTGCTCAGTGATGCACTCTGCACTGCGTTCCCGGGTATTTATTCATTACAGGCTGTGCTCAGTGATGCACTCTGCCCTCTGCGCCCAGGTATTCATTCATTACAGGCTTTGCTCAGTGATGCACTCTGCCCTGTGTGCCCAGGTATTCATTCATCACAGGCTCTGCTCAGTGATGCACTCTGCACTGCGTTCCCGGGTATTTATTCCTTACAGGCTGTGCTCAGTTATGCACTCTGCCCGGTGCGCCTATGTATTCATTCATTACAGGCTGTGCTCAGTGATGCACTCTGCCCTGTGCGCCCAGGTATTCATTCTTCACAGGCCATGCTCAGTGATGCACTCTATACTGCGTTCCCGGGTTTTTATTCATTACAGGCTGTGCTCAGTGATGCATTCTGCCCTGTGCACCCAGGGATTCATTCATTACAGGCTGTGCTCAGTGATGCACTCTGCACTGTGCTCCCAGGTATTCATTCATCACAGGCTGTGCTCAATGATGCACTCTGCCCTGTGCGCCCAGGTATTCATTCATCACAGGCCGTGCTCAGTGATGCACTCTGCCCTGTGCGCCCAGGTATTCATTCATTACAGGCTGTGCTCAGTGATGCACTCTGCCCTACGTTCCCGGGTATGTATTCATTACAGGCTGTGCTCAGTGATACACTCTGCCCTGTGCTCCCAGGTATTCATTCATTAAAGGCTGTGCTCAGTGCTTCACTCTGCCCTGTGCGGCCAAGTAGTCATTCATTACAGGCTGTGCTCAGTGACTGACTGCCCTGTGCCCCCAGGTATTCATTCATTGCAAGCTGTGCTCAGTGATGCACTCTGCCCTGTGCGCCCAGGTATTCATTCATTTCATTACAGGTTGTGCTCAGTGCTGCACTCTGCCGGGTGCACCCAGGTATTCATTCTTGACAGGCTGTCCTGAGTGCTGCACTCTGCCCTGTGCGCCCAGGTATTCATTCATGACAGGCTTTGCTCAGTGATGCACTCTGCACTGCGTTCCCGGGTATTTATTCATTACAGGCTGTGCTCAGTGATGCACTCTGCCCTGTGCGCCCAGGTATTCATTCATTACAGGCTGTGCTCAGTGATGCACTCTGCAGTGTGCTCCCAGGTATTCATTCATCACAGGCCGTGCTCACTGATGCACTCTGCCCTGTGCGCTCAGGTATTCATTCATCTCAGGCCGTGCTCAGTGATGCACTCTGCATTGTGCTCCCAGGTATTCATTCATTACAGGCGGTGCTCAGTGCTTCACTCTGCCCTGTGCACCCAAGTATTCATTCATTACAGGCTGTGCTCAGTGACTGACTGCCCTGTGCGCCCAGGTATTCATTCATTACAGGCTGTGCTCAGTGATGCACTCTGCCCTGTGCGCCCAGGTATTCATTCATTTTATTACAGGCTGTGCTCAGTGCTGCACTCTGCCCGGTGCACCCAGGTATTCATTCATGACAGGCTGTGCTCAGTGCTGCACTCTGCCCTGTGCACCCAGGTATTCATTCATGACGGGCTGTGCTCATTGATGCACTCTGCCCTCTGGGCCCAGGTATTCATTCATTACAGGCTGTGCTCAGTGTTGTACTCTGCTCTGTGCACACAGGCATTCATTTATTACAGGCTGTGTTCAATGATGCACTCTGCCCTGTGCTTTCAGGTATTCATTCATTACAGACTGGGCTCAGTGATGCACTCTGTCCTGTGCACTCAGGTATTCATTCATTACAGGCTGTGTTCAGTGATGCACTCTGCCCTGTGCTCCCAGGTATTTATTCATTACAGGCTGTGCTCAGTGCTACACTCTGCCCTGTGTGCCCAGGTATTCATTCATTACAAGCTGTGCTCAGTGATGCACTCTGCCCTGTGCGCCCAGGTATGCATTCATTACAGGCTGTGCTCAGTGTTGCACTCTGCTCTGTGCACCCAGGTATTTGTTCTTTACAGGCTGTGCTCAGTGATGCACTCTGCACTGTGCTCCAGGTATTCATTCATTACAGGCGGTGCTCAGTGATGCACTCTGCACTGTGCTCCAGGTATTCATTAATTACAGGCTGTGCTCAGTGATGCACTCTGCCCTGTGCGCCCAGGTATTCATTCATTTCATTACAAGCTGTGCTCAGTGCTGCACTCTACCCGGTGCACCCAGGTATTCATTCATGACAGGCTGTGCTCAATGCTGCACTCTGCCCTGTGCACCCAGGTATTCATTCATGACAGGCTGTGCTCAGTGCTGCACTCTGCCCTGTGCACCCAGGTATTTATTCATGACAGGCTGTGCTCAGTGATGCACTCTGCACTGTGCGCCCAGGTATTCATTCATTACAGGCTGTGCTGAGTGATGCACTCTGCCCTCTTCTCCCAGGTATTCATTTATTATAGGCTGGCTCAGTTATGCACTCTGCTCCCAGCCAGGTATTCATTCATTCATTACAGGCTGGGCTCAGTGATGTACTCTGCCCTGTGCGGCCAGGTATTCATTCATTACAGGCTGTGTTCAGTGATGCACTCTGCCCTGTGCTCCCAGGTATTCATTCATTACAGGCTGGGCTTAGTGATGCACTCTGCCCTGTGTGCCCAGGTATTCATTCATTACAGGCAGTGTTCAGTGATGCACTCTGCCCTCTTCGCCCATGTATTTATTCATTACTGGCTGTGGTCAGTGATGCACTCTGCCCTTCGTGTCCAGGTATTCATTCATTACATGCTGCGCTCAGTGATGCACTCTGCCCTGTGCACCCAGGTATTCATTCATTACAGGCTGGGCTCAGTGATGCACTCTGCCCTCTGTGCCCAGGTATTCATTCATTACAGGCTGTGCTCAGTTATGCACTCTGCTGTGTGCACCTAGGTATTCATTCATTACAGGCTGTGCTCAGTGATGCACTCTGCCCTGTGCGCCCAGGTATTCATTCATTACATGCTGCGTTCAGTGATGCACTCTGCCCTGTGCGCCCAGGTATTCATTCATACAGTCTGTGCTCAGTGTTGCAATCTGCTCTGTGCACCCAGGTATTTATTCTTTACAGGCTACGCTCTATGTTGTGCTCTGCCCTGGGCGTCCAGGTATTCATTCATTGCAGGCTGTGCTCAGTGATGCACTCTGCCCTCTTCGCCCAGGTATTCATTCATTACAGGCTGTGCTCAATATTGCACTCTGCTCTGTGCACACAGGTATTTATTCTTTACAGGCTACGCTCTATGTTGTGCTCTGCCCTGGGCGCCTGGTTATTCATTCCAACACAGCGCAGTTTGCACTACAGACCATCGGCCTAAAACGCTTCGTATAGCGGTCCCGTTGGTTGTCCTTGGTCCCAAGGCGAGCGCCACCTCCTCCATCCACCTTTCCCCACTCGAACCCTTGGGCATATTTACAAGCCCCTTGCGCCACCTTAGTGCCGCCATAGTGCCATTTCTTTTGCACTAAGGCGGCACTAAGGTGGCTTTTCTGCTGCGCCATATTTACAAAGTGGTGCAATGCTTGCATTGTGTAACTTTTTAACCCCTTGCGCCACATTATGTCTGCATCAGGCATAATGTATGCAAGGGGGGGGGGGGCGTTCTGACGCAGGGAGGCCCCAAAAAATTGCACAGTGAGACTTAGAACATTTCACTGAGCCATTTTTTCTGTCATTTTAACGCCAGCTCAGAGCAGGCGTTAAAATGACACACCCATTTTATTCGATGGGCCTCCCTGTACTTTGCTGCACTCGCGTGAACATTTTTGGCACTAGTGTAAAAAATGTTGACGTGTAGCAAAGCGCTGCAAAATGTCAAAAAATATGAAACCATTGTGCTAATGACCGCCATGGTGCGCCCTATTTTAAATACGGCGCAACCAGGTGTTGTTAGGTGCTGGTGGGGGCGTCATCGTCCATGATGCGCCACTTTCTTGTAAATATGCCCCCCCTGAATCTCCATCCCTCTCCTCCTGCCGCGCGCCACGTGTGCTCTCAGACCATCTTCTGCCCATGGAGGGCCCGTGTCCCCTCCGGCCATCTGGGCCACGCTAATAGGCCGTGATTAATGGCAGAAGGACAGGGGGCTCCGGGGGGGCCACGGGTGACACTGACGGATGGAGCCACTGGAGGAAGGTGGACGCAGACTGGACTCCAGGAGGAGAAAGGAGGAAATGGACAAAAGACCCCCGGGCTCAGGCATCAGGAGCGGGGGTCTGTGGCCTACTAGCGCCTTCACGGAGCAGACTTTCTATTCAAAGCGCCACACTCTGGAATGCGCAAAACACTTTCTCTGTGCAAAGAGTGAGCATGTACCAGCAACCATCTGACCCCCAGCCCCTCGGCCCCCAGCCTTCCAATCTGTGCTGGAAGGCAAAGTCTTGCTGCTGACAAATTAGTACATGCCTTTTAAAAACATGCACGGGCACAGGCAATGCGTCTGACGTACGAGTAGCAAACCTATTTAGTTTTATTTAGCAAGCATTAAAAATGTTTTAAAAAAGTAATACAGAATTTTAAAGAGTTGGCGTCTAAAGGTGATGTACGTGTTAGAAAGAATAAATAAAAAATAACAACTCAGAAAAACAAAAAATACATGAAAGCAGAAATTTAACAAGAGTTTGGCCTATCAGCCCTGGCACTGAAATAGACACCATTTTTTTGCTTATGTGCAGACGCATAGTGCAAGTACTCTGTGAGGGGGGCAAATGTTTGAATGCTGCCCTCCCCTCCCTCAACAGTGGTAATAAATAGAATATTATAGTCTGCACATGCGCGTATGTGGTTTATGCACTGGTGGTATTTTTTTCATGTGTACTTGTTTGAACAAAAGGTATTCAACCAAACCCAGACCCAAGGGGTTAAATTTACACATTATTTTAAAAACACATTGAAGACATTACATAACTAATAGGAGACTTGTTTCGATGTTTAAACTATTTATTACAATCAATATGTAGGGCAGCAAAAAGTGTTTCTGATGTCAATTTTGCTGTGCTAATAAACTATAATTTGCCCTTTCCCCTCTAGTAATAAATGTGTGCACGTGCATTGTTTAATACATTTGCTCTAGGCGTGTTATTGGGCACGTGAATGTCATTGTTGGGCTATGGCACAGAAATATACATTCTTCTCTAGATCATCCGAATAATCATGATTTGTGGCATTCATGCTTTACCTACATCTATGCGCTTGTGTAGCTTTTCCATGCAGACTGGCAATTGTAATTGTATTTGTATAGCGCTTACTACCCCTGACGAGGCATCGAAGCACTTTTCGGTGAGTAGCACGCTACTCATGAACACAAAAGGATTAGTGGTGGATTAGTTTAGGGAAATATGAGTACAGTATTAGTGTTAGTATAGGGAGGTATGAGTTAATTTGAGCAGAGGACATGTGAGTCTGTTAGTTGGATTGAACAGAATATTGGAGGGATAGAGCAGGGAAGAATCCAGAAGTGTTAATTGGGAGATCATAGAAGTAAAATGATGGTTTGGGATGAGTAAAGGAGAGGTGTAGGATGGAAGAGTCTGTAGAAAGGATTTAGGGGGATCATAGTAGTTAAGTGGGGTTTGGGATGAGTCAAAGGAGAGATAAATGAAGGGGAATTTAGTAGGGTTGTTTAGGAGTTCATAATAGTAAACTGAGATTTGGGGTGAGCTCAATGCGGTAGAGGAGGGAAGAGTCTGGGAAGGGTTATTTTGGAGATCATAGTAGTAGAATATTTCGTTACAACTGCAAACTGACACTGAAAACAGGAGGGGCATTTTCTCTTGACCCCAAAAATTAGATGGACCGCAGGAATCTTGTTTCTCATGCAAACATTTAAAATAGACAAAGGTCTTGATCATCACATGAAAACCTAGAGGTGGAGTAATGCGAGGTGTGTAATAAGCGGGTGTGGTCTTTAGAGATTTATGGAAGTGTGGAAGAGAAAGGTTTATCATACCCTGATATGTACATTGCAACTGCGGTCACAGCTCACATAAAATGACAAAAATATTCTATAATTATCAATCTGTTCAGTCATGGCATTGTTATGTAGCAAACATGGAACATAAGTAAAGCAAATGTTTACGGGATCACTGTTCCACCAAGGAGATATTGGCTGTAGGAAAGTACCATCTTGCCTGGCATGTTACCCCCATTTTTCACTGTATATATGTTGTTTTAGTTGTATGTGTCACTGGGACCCTGTCATCCAGGGCCCCAGTGCTCCTAAGTGTGCCTGAATGTGTTACCTGTGTAGTGACTAACTGTCTCACTGAGGCTCTGCTAATCAGAACCTCAGTGGTTATGCTCTCTCATTTCTTTCAAATTGTCACGAACAGGCTAGTGACCAATTTTACCAATTTACATTGGCTTACTGGAACACCCTTATAATTCCCTAGTATATGGTACTGAGGTACCCAGGGTATTGGGGTTCCAGGAGATCCCTATGGGCTGCAGCATTTCTTTTGCCACCCATAGGGAGCTCTGACAATTCTTACACAGGCCTGCCAGTGCAGCCTGAGTGAAATAACGTCCACGTTATTTCACAGCCATTTTACACTGCACTTAAGTAACTTATAAGTCACCTATATGTCTAACCTTTACCTGGTAAAGGTTAGGTGCAAAGTTACTTAGTGTGAGGGCACCCTGGCACTAGCCAAGGTGCCCCCACATTGTTCAGGGCCAATTCCCCGGACTTTGTGAGTGCGGGGACACCATTACACGCGTGCACTACATATAGGTCACTACCTATATGTAGCTTCACAATGGTAACTCCGAATATGGCCATGTAACATGTCTATGATCATGGAATTGCCCCCTCTATACCATCCTGGCATAGTTGGCACAATCCCATGATCCCAGTGGTCTGTAGCACAGACCCTGGTACTGCCAAACTGCCTTTCCTGGGGTTTCACTGCAGCTGCTGCTGCTGCCAACCCCTCAGACAGGCTTCTGCCCTCCTGGGGTCCAGCCAGGCCTGGCCCAGGATGGCAGAACAAAGGACTTCCTCTGAGAGAGGGTGTTACACCCTCTCCCTTTGGAAAATGGTGTGAAGGCAGGGGAGGAGTAGCCTCCCCCAGCCTCTGGAAATGCTTTCATGGGCACATTTGGTGCCCATTTCTGCATAAGCCAGTCTACACCGGTTCAGGGACCCCTTAGCCCTGCTCTGGCGCGAAACTGGACAAAGGAAAGGGGAGTGACCACTCCCCTGACCTGTACCTCCCCTGGGAGGTGCCCAGAGCTCCTCCAGCGTGCTCCAGACCTCTGCCATCTTGGAAACAGAGGTGCTGCTGGCACACTGGACTGCTCTGAGTGGCCAGTGCCACCAGGTGACGTCAGAGACTCCTTCTGATAGGCTCCTTCAGGTGTTGCTAGCCTATCCTCTCTCCTAGGTAGCCAAACCCTCTTTTCTGGCTATTTAGGGTCTCTGTCTCTGGGGAAACTTTAGATAACGAATGCAAGAGCTCATCCGAGTTCCTCTGCATCTCTCTCTCTTCACCTTCTGCCAAGGAATCGACTGCTGACCGCGCTGGAAGCCTGCAAAACTGCAACATAGTAGCAAAGACGACTACTGCAACTCTGTAACGCTGATCCTGCCGCCTTCTCGACTGTTTTCCTGGTGGTGCATGCTGTGGGGGTAGTCTGCCTCCTCTCTGCACTAGAAGCTCCGAAGAAATCTCCCGTGGGTCGACGGAATCGTCCCCCTGCAACCGCAGGCACCAAAGAACTGCATCACCGGTCCCCTGGGTCTCCTCTCAGCACGACGAGCGAGGTCCCTTGAATCCAGCAACTCTGTCCAAGTGACTCCAGTCCAGCCTGGGTCCACGGCACTCTAACCTGCATTGCACAACCTCCTAAGTTGTTCTCCGGCGACGTGGGAGTCCTTTGTGCGACTTCGGGTGAGCACCGTTTCACGCATCCTCGTAGTGCCTGTTTCTGGCACTTCTCCGGGTGCTACCTGCTGCTGAGAGGGCTCCTTGTCTTGCTCGATGTCCCCTCTGTCTCCTGACGCAATTCGCGACATCCTGGTCCCTCCTGGACCACAGCAGCGTCCAAAAACCCTTACCATACGATTTGCAGCTAGCAAGGCTTGTTGGCGGTCTTTCGGCGGGAAAACACTTCTGCACGACTCTCCACGGCGTGAGGGATCAGTCCTCCAAAGGGGAAGTCTCTAGCTCTTGTTGTTCCTGCAGAAACCTAAGCTTCTACAGTCCAGTACCAGCTTCTTTGCACCCGCAGCTGGCATTTCCTGGGCATCTGCCCATCTCCGACTTGCTTGTGACTTTTGGACTTGGTCCCCTTGTTCCACAGGTACCCTCGACTGGAAATCCATTGTTGTTGCATTGCTGGTTTGTGTCTTTCCTGCAGAATTCCCCTATCACGACTTCTATGTCCTTTGGGGAACTTTAGTGCACTTTGCACTCACTTTTCAGGGTCTTGGGGTGGGCTATTTTTCTAACCCTTACTATTTTCTAATAGTCCCAGCGACCCTCTACAAGGTCACATAGGTTTGGGGTCCATTCGTGGTTCGCATTCCACTTTTGGAGTATATGGTTTGTGTTGCCCCTATTCCTATGTGTCTCCATTGCATCCTATTGTAACTATACATTGTTTGCACTGTTTTCTAAGACTATACTGCATATTTTTGGTATTGTGTATATATATCTTGTGTATATTTGCTATCCTCATACTGAGGGTACACTCTGAGATACTTTGGCATATTGTCATAAAAATAAAGTACCTTTATTTTTAGTATAACTGTGTATTGTGTTTTCTTATGATATTGTGCATATGACACTAAGTGGTACTGTAGGAGCTTCACTCGTCTCCTAGTTCAGCCTAAGCTGCTCTGCTAAGCTACCATTATCTATCAGCCTAAGCAGCTAGACACCCTATACACTAATAAGGGATAACTGGGCCTGGTGCAAGTACCCCTAGGTACTCACTACAAGCCAGTCCAGCCTCCTACATTGGCCCATTTGTACAAAAGCTTTTTGCATTTCTTAAAGGACCGAATCACAATTTCCGCCCGTTAAGAAATGCAAAACAGCCTTTTCCAATGTACAAAGGGATCTTTGGTGTCGCAAATTGCTATTTCTACCCCGCAGAAATCAAATTTTGTGATTACAAAATTGCAATGTTCTATTTGCAGTTTCCAATTCCCATGTACATAGCATTACCTAAATGCGAAATGGACATTTAAGAAATGTGAAAGTTCCAAAAAGGCAGCCAAAATGCACTTTTTGCAGTGCCTTGAAGCGTGCACTTACGCTGAGGGCATATAAGCCGTTTACAAGAGCATTGCTTTTTCTTCCCTTATGTTTAAGGGGTGGGCGTAAGTCCCATGGTAGGAATGGTTTTGCATTTCAAAATTGAGATTTCCTAATAGCGATTGCGACTCCATAGGAATCACTATTAGGAGATTGCAATTTGAGTATATTCCAATGTGCATTTCCTAATAGCGATTGCGACTCCATAGGAATCACTATTAGGAGATTGCAATTTGAGTATATTCCAATGTGCATTTCCTAAATAGCGATTTCTCGGGATTCGCTATTTAGGAAATGTGAATTGAAAGTATCATATGTATGAGCCATTGGATCCTACAGAATTTGAAGTGTAGGAATATAGAGTATTGCACTTGAGTGCGATCTTTGTTACCTCGACCGTAAGACCATGGACTGTCAATCACACAAGACTCCATATACCAAAAGGATTCAACTCTACAGAAATGTATTCCAATTGACATTTTGAAAAGTAACTATGGGTCAGATGTATGAAATTATTTTGCACTCGCACACGGCAAAATCGGCCGTTTGCAAGTGCAAAACCGCGGTCTGCGATGCATGAAATGGATTCGCAGACCACAACTAAGAAATCGCTAAAATAGCGATTTCTTGCGTTGCGACCTGGAAATTGCGAGTCGCAATTTGCGATTCGCAATTTCCAGGTCGCAAGGCTATTCTGGAAAAAATCGCAAATTGCGATTTTTCCAAAAATGGCATTTTGCACTTGCAAAATACCATGCTTTGCAACCAGGTGGTAACCTGGTGCAAAATTAAAAAATGCAGGTAAACTGCATTTTTAACTTCAACATGTAAAGCACACATGCCCTTTTGGCATGTGTGTACCTTACATGTTGATAAAAACGTTTTTGGGGTGCAGCAGAGGGGGCCTTAGGCCCCCAGCACCCTGGCCTTTTGCATTTCCAAAATTGCGATTTCTGGTTCAGAAATCGCAATTTTGGAAATGCAAAATATTCGCAGCTATGGGCCAACAGGCCCATAGCTGCGAATGGGGCCGGTATCGCAATTTGCGATTCGGTAATAGCATTTGCGATTTTTAAGAAATCGCTATTACCGATTTGCAAATGTGATACATGGCCCTTTGCGAGTCGGTAATAGTCATTTCTTAAAAATCGCTATTACCGAATCGCAATGGGCCGTGATGGTACATCTGGCCCTATATCTATATAATCCAGAAGTTGATTATTTTGGGGTTGAAAGATTTTTCATTCACTTTCCCACACACCAGAAGGAACCTTTTAACGTTCTCATTGGACATAAATCAGGGTGGGGAGACATCAGTTGGCCCTGGGCAGTTCCACTTTAGGGTGGCATCAGTCACTTGCTAAGAATATAGCTCAAGTGTTTCTGAAATAGCTACTTAGGATCTAATCTGTACATTCGCTTTTTGTAGGATGTTAATCTGGCTATTTCTGACTGGGTTTCCTCAGGCGTAGCGTTCATTGGTTTGGTAAAATAAAAGCTGATATTCAACTTTGCAAACTTTCTGGAAAAGGGTCATACAGAGAGGGTATTGTAGGGTTTCAAATTGCACATATTTTGATCCTGCTTTTGGTATTTTTTCATTTTTGCTTCTTTTTATTTTATGGTGTTTCTTTCTTGGTGTGATGTTTTGGTTGTCGTAGCTCATTCCTGCAGTCTAATCTAATGACCTTCACGCTGATCATAGTATGGATTTGCGAGACCAGCATCACATTCAGCAGCTGAATAACACCAGACTAGAGTCATTACATAGCATTCCCAAGCACTGCTTGGGTCTCTCCTGGTTCAGACCCTTTCAGCATGTTCCATTATTTGTCCATCCATTCATTATGTTAACCTGGAAAAGTTTTCATTTAATTTTGCTGCTATTCATGACATTTTGTAGTTCCCCAGCTCACCAGATCAGAAGTTGTTATCACCCTTGCTAGAAACAACTTACGTTGGAGCATATTGCAATGAGTGAATAGCTAAATAGTGTTGTAATGCAAGTATACAGATGATCTGTTGCTGTTCCATATCTTATTACACACCTCAGCCATCAGGAGGGTGTCCAGAAAGTGACAATTTCTGGCTCAAACCTCGACCAGGGTCTTCCCAAGTCTCGTCCATAGAGCATGGCCAAGCAAAACCTTAATGACACTGGGTGGAAACCATTGACCAACCCTATAAAACAACTCCAAAAGGTGCCCTGGAATGAAGCAGGTTCAATCTGCCAGGAACGCACCACTTTTAGAGGTTGTCCTTCAGTGTCCGATCAGTGGCCTCCTGTGAATTAGGTAGGGGTGGGCAGAATATTCTGTTCTACTCACAGAATTTTGGCGACTGCATATACTCTTGTTACTCTGAGTTGTGGCCAAATCCTATCAATTGCCACAAAACAGATTTTTTTTTCTCTCATGCGGCCCCAGAACGGTAAATTCATAAGCAAGATTTTGCACCCCCTAGTGTGATTTCCGGTCTCGGAGAGGGCATCCGGTGAGATTTTTCTACCACTGGTCGTCGCAGTGAGAAGGCAGCTGCTTGAGTAGAAAATCTACTTGTGTGACCGCAAAATCATCTCAAGGAGCTGCGCCCTCTAACACATTGTGTGGTGCAGTTTGGGTTGACTTTTCAGCGTAGAGCACGCTACCAGCACTAAATCAAAGCTCGAGGAGTGCAACATGCCCGTTTCCGCCCATTGGTGGAACTCTGCGGAATCTCGCTGAGTTTTTACGTAACTTTGCAGAATTCGGTGGAGTCAAATTCCGCAAGTTCCGCCCATGCCTAGAATCATGCAGGTAGTTCCAGACTACTGCTTAACAATGGAAGCAACTGCCCGATGTTGGAATCAAGCCTTACAGCCTCACTCAACCAGTCCTTGTTTGTATCCCAAA
Source organism: Pleurodeles waltl (assembly GCF_031143425.1). NCBI lineage: Eukaryota > Metazoa > Chordata > Amphibia > Caudata > Salamandridae > Pleurodeles > Pleurodeles waltl. Next base: position 53,620,479 of record NC_090438.1, read on the forward strand.
CTCAATTCCAACTCCACTGCTAAAGTAGGAACCCACATTCCATTTGCTAATATCCAGCGTCATACCTCTGAGCCCTATCCCTTTCTAGATTGACAACTCTAATCTCTGAAATGGAACACATGGAATTTAAACAATTTCACAAAACATCTGGTCGCACTCCTAGAAGTCCTTCATCCACAGGCCCTGATAAGGTGAATCAGTGCATAATTTGAGCTGTGTGTGCTCTTGGGGACCACTTCCACTTGTTTTTGCAGATCCAGAGTGATTTTTCATCATCAGTCTTTAACGCAGATTAAGAGAGCTAAATGCAGAAAAGGAGGATATGTGGAGGAAGAGAAGAAAAGCAGCGACAATGGGAGGAAGCAGGGCTGACAAAGAACACAAATAAGAGAGGTAGAGAGGGATGGAGTGCCTGTGGTGTATCAAAGAGGCATGAAGTGGAATCCAGACTACACAGCCTTGGTATCCGTCAAACCCAACATTCGGCTTCCCTGCCGTAGGCTTCTGAGAAAATGTTTGGGCCCCTGCACTTATTATTTTACAACTTAAGAGCCTTATACAATCTCCATGAAAGAAACAAGATAGTAAAACAAATAATCCAAAGTCAAAGGACCCACTCCTGAAATAACCACCAAAACAAATGGCTATGGGTTGCAAACTTTCCACAACATTTTCAAAGGGAGTCTCTTTCCCCTTGACCAATACCCTTCAAATGTTTCAGAATCTACTGTTCCCACCAATGCTTCAGAATTTTAGAAATCAGAAAATCCTCAAATGCGTCTCGCCCCACTATGATTTTCACACTTTGTGCAAAAATTCAAATATTCCCACTGCGTAACTTTCCTTAAGAAGACATTGACTTATCAACACCAGCAACATTTCAGATCCCACCAGGTTAGGAGGATGGACTATATGTAGACCTCTGACCCAGTGGGGCCACCTAATCTTTCTAGAACATTTACTGGACTATATCCATCTTCTGTCTTACGTCAATGACGTCTGAATCCCGGTCCTGTTGGACCTTTCCGCTGCTTTCAATGATGCTCATAATGCTGTTCCATTGCAGTGGATAAGCCTTTAACCCACCTCTGGACACAGCTGTCAAATGTATGTCCTCCTTCACATTAATGGGTGTTCAAGACATCTTTCGCCAACCAGCCCTGTATCCCAATAGGCTTCCACTTATGTAGTCATGAAATGCTCTAGGTTAAGGCCCATGAAGTGCTATCCCCTTGCTTTACACTTAGCCAGACACCAGGGCCGCCATCTTACATCTGGATTACTTTCTTGTTTTATGCCAAGACGCACCCTTAACTCAGTGTGCTTGGTGCAGACCTGGGCAGTGTGCCTGATTACACAAAAAAATGTGCTATCCTTCACCTCCCACGGAGTGCTGTCAGGGAATGCACTGTCTGTGCACCACCTTCTATGTGGCACACAATCTGTGCCCAGTGCTTAATTTGTAAATAAAAACATGCCAGTGCCCAGAGCTCTCCTCTTAAACAAGCGGCTGCTGCATTTAAATGTGCCAGTACGAAATACTGAAGCAGCGTAATCCGGAAGCCATCTCGCGGCCCTTTAATTATTTAAAGCCACTCCCTGCCCCTTCAGCTCACTCTTGCAGCTTCCTGCTTTCTCCCATTGTGACGCTTTTTCGTTTTTGTCTTCCTCCGTCTTTCCCATATGTGTCTTTTGCTCGCAGTAAATGATTGAGGCAGAAGAATAAGCGCCGGCCCTGAAAAATAATTGCCGGTGCTGAGCATCGGAAACAACAAGCACAAATTAAGCCCATACTGACAGCTGCTTCTCTGCCATCACACTGCTGTCTGTGATGCAGCTCGACTGCAATGCAAAAGGTTACATTGTTTCCATGGTGCTGCGTCACTTTGCAAATGAGGGAACACCCCCTTGTGATCACACTGATGCATTCCTTATGCTGGACCAATCTGTATTACAGAAGAGACTAGGCAAGTGTCTGTGGCACCTTCTATAATACCAAAGTGCCCCGGGAGCACAAAGAGGAACACACACCTGTTGCTCTTCTGGAGGCCTCTGTGTTATTATAGGAGCAATCGGTACTACCATCTTTATCACTTTTTTCACTACGGCGCTGAAACCTCAATTATATTGATGCTGATAGGGAGTGGGGGCTGGCGAAACCTGCTCTTCACATTGGCTCCCTGGTGAAATATTGCTTCTGACACAAATATTTTACAAGGACTCTAGCCTACACTAAATTGGATTAAAGAAACACAAGACTAAATAAAATTAGAAGAGAAAGGACATCCCAGGATTGAATGGAGATTACACAGCATCCTGTTTAAAGTAAACACTAGGGCCTGATCCACAAAGGTACATTGCAACTCGAATCTTTACATCCCCACTCGGGGCAGAATTTCCTCACTTTGGGTGGATCTCTGCCCTGAGTGTGGAGATTCCACCCCAAATGCAGAGGACCTGCAGACGTAAAGATACTACTGGTGACTTACCTTTGTGAATACTGAAAAGTAGTAAAGTTAGAATTTTGGTCTAAGTTCACTTTTATGAATTGGGCAGTCGGACTACAAGGATTTCCGTTAACAGTACATGAGACTGGTGTCGGCAATCTTTGCACCAACTCAGTCAGATACTGCACCAGACGGAGTGTAGTAAGAAAACAACAGACTGTAGTTCAGGCAGATAGTAGAGTACACAGGTGCAGGCAAACAAGGCAATACACTGGATCCTTCGCCAAACGAAAGGCCCAGGAAATGTAAGTTGTGACACTAACAAGTTTTTGTATTCAAAAGAATTATTATTAAGTGAAAGTGTTGCATTAAAATGAGCCTTGTGGTTGTGTTCCGAGTTCTTTGCTTTGTCTCTTAGTTTTTTCACATTTAATTCTTTTGAGAGCACAGCTCTAGATGCCAGGGATACTTTCTGACTTTGTGCTGGAGCTATTTTTGCACCAACAATGTTTTTTTTTTTCTTTTTCAAATTTAGCAATGTTCGCTTTATTTGTTAGAAATCAAACTGGAATTTAACCCAGTCAATTTCCTTCCCTGCAGTATGCTGACGTTCTTTGGAGGTTGTAGAAGTGGGGCATCTTCTGCTTTAGCAGCGCCCGGCTGTTCTTGCACCTTGTTGCCAGCTGGAGGACCACTGAGTGTCTGGTACTGGAGCATAGATCAGGGCACCCTTCACAAAGGACCAGCCTGTGGCCTGTCTGCACAGGGCGATTGGTCTGTGACTTCCACAATGACTGCTTACCTAGGACGGGGCCTCAGTCCCAGCATGGATTGTAGGGGGAGGTGGGATACCTGGTGCCTGCACATGTAGTGACGTTTTCCTATAGTGATATTGAAAGTAGGATATAGAGGAGGATAGGTGGTAGTTACAAATTGCATCTCTAGTTGGCAGAGGTATGCACCCTGTACAAGTAGGGACCACAATCCCAGTCAGGGCAAGTCAATTACACAACATAAATTAGCCTGTGCTCAGCCTCTGGCAGCTTGGCTCAGGGCAGGCAGGCCTAACGTAGAAGGTAATATGTAAAGTATGTGTGCAACACACACACAACAATCACAGGAGGTGCACCACAAAAAGACTCCACGCTGATGTAGAAAAATAAAGTTCTTTCATCTGGTTAATTCATGACCAGACTGATACAGATCCAATTTGTAAATGGTTGAATATTTGCTGTGCAGACTCAAAAATAAATCAAGTTTGATACTTAATGATGTGATCGAAGAGGTGGTGCTGGGAACTTCTCGGCATGTGTGCATGTTGATTCCACAGATTGTGATAATGTCTGGGCTGTGCTCCTCTCAGGGAGCGGTTGAGTGATTCCCGGGCACGGTCACCAGAGAAGCCGGTGGAGACCGTTGGGGAACTTTGAGGCGCCTGGGTTTAGCAAGGTCACTCCAGTTGCTTGAAGAAAGTGGGTGACGAAGGTTACCAGGGCTGCTCCGGGTGATCGAAGATGCATGCAGCAGTTTCACAAAGCTGCTTGGGGTGATTGAGGCACGAGCAGCAAAGTTTAGTGGGACCCCTCCAGGTGGTCAAAGATGCATAGTTTGGCAAAGTCGCTCGGGGCAATTGAAGTAGCGAGCGGCAAAAGGCTTAGCAGGGCTACTCTGGGTGATCGAAGATGCAAGTGGCAAAGTTTGGAAAAGATGCTCAGGGTGATTGAAGTAGTGAGCAACAATTGTTTAGCAAGGCCGCTCCGGGGGATCGAAGATGCAAGCGAACGGCAAAGGAAAGTAATAGCTGCTCGGAGTCACTCTGCCTTTGAAGGACGAGTCTTGGGCTACTTGGCAAAAATCAGCAGTGAGCAGGGGGACACATCAAAGCAGGGCAGCAGTTCCTGGGAGCAGTCAATCCTGCAAGAGTGGCAATTCTGGCACACAGGAGTCCTTACTCCAGCAGCATTTCCTTGAGTCCAGAAGTGTATTGATTTGAGTGGGTCATGGACCCAGGACTTATACTAGAAAGTGCCTTTGATGTGGGGGTGACTACAAAGAGTTCTTGTGAAATGCACAGGTCCCCCTTTCAAGAGTCCCTCGGCTCCAGACTATAAGTGGAAGATAATCAACCCCTTGGTGTGGGCTCAGGTCACTACCCTTCGAGATGTAAGTGTGGGCCCCTCTCATCCTCCTCCCCAGGAATGCAGATGCATGCAGATGCAGCTGAGTATCCTGTCTTGTGGGTGTCTGAAGGGAATGCACAAGTGTAGCTGTCACCTAGCCCAAGCCAGGCGTGTATTGGAGATAGGCTGTGGCAGTGAATGCAGAAAAATGCCCACCTTCTAAAAGGGGCATTTCTAAATTAGTAATAATAAATCCGACTTTGCCAGTAAAGAGTATTTATTACTACCATTCCAACGGTACTAAACATGATGCAGCTACTCCTCTCAGATCGGGAATTACAGCTTAAAAATATTATAAGGAATTCCCCATGCTGGCCTATGAGAGGGGCAGGCCTCACTGTAGTGAAAAATTAATTTAGGAGTTTTTCGTGACTAGGACATTAAAAACTTAAAAGTATATGTCCTGCCTTTTACGTTCATGGCATCCTGCCCTAAAGGTTCCCTAGGGCCTACTTTACGGGTGACTTCTATGGGGAGTTCTGGGCTTGGCAAGAGGTTTTAGATGGCAAGTCGGGGTGGCAGAGGGACTGCACACATAGGCTGTGTGTGGCAGGCCTAAGACCGGTATAAGGAGCTACTTAAGTGGGTGGCACAATCAGTGCTGCAGGTCCACTTGTAGCATTTAATTTACAGGCCCTGGGTATATGGTATACCACTTTACATGGGACTTAGAGGTAAATTAAATATGCCAATTGTGGATACATCGATGTTACCATGCCTAGGGAAGAAGTCTGGAGTAAGACCACCCTAAGGATGCCAGGTCTAACAGATCTTTATTGTAAGTCTAAGATGTGTAGCTGTGTGGGAGATGGGGCACAGAGAAGGAAGGTGGGGTCGTGTGTAGGTTGTGTAGTAGTGTCAGAGATAGGGCACAGAGAAGGAGGGTGGGGTGGTGTGTAGTGGTGTCAGAGGGAGGACACAGAAGAAAGGCAGGATGGTGTCTATGTTGTGTAGTAGTGTCAGAGATAAGGCACAGAGAAGGAAGGTGGGGTCGTGTGTAGGTTGTGTAGTAGCATCAGAGATGGGACACAGAGAAGGAAGGTGGGGTCGTGTGTAGGTTGTGTAGTAGTGTCAGAGATAAGGCACAGAGAAGGAAGGTGGGGTTGTGTGTAAGTTGTGTAGTAGCATCAGAGATGGGACACTGAGAAGGAAGGTGGGGTTGTGTGTAGGTTGTGGAGTAATGTCAGAGATAAGGCACAGAGAAGGAAGGTAGGGTTGTGTGTAAGTTGTGTAGAAGCATCAGAGATGGGACACAGAGAAGGAAGGCGGGTTGTGTCTATGATGTATAGTAGTGTCAGAGATGGGGCACAGAGAAGGAGGGTGAGGCGATGTGTAGTGGTGTCAAAGATAGGACACAGAAGAAAGGCAGGATGGTGACTATGTTGTGTAGTAGTGTCAGAGATAAGGCACAGAGAAGGGTGGTGTCTAGGATGTATAGCAGTGTCAGAGATGGGCACTGAAGGTAGGCAGAGCGATATGTAGGATTTGTAGTAGTGTCAGACTTAGGATGCAGAAGGAAGATGGGGTGGTGTCTAGTATGTGTAGAGGTGTCAAAGATAGGGCACAGAAGGAATACGGGTAGTGTGTAGGTTATGTAGTAGTGTCAGAGAGAGGACAGAGAGAAGGAAGGTGGGGTGTCTAAGACATGTAGTAGCATCAGAAATATGTCACGGAGAAGGAAAGCGGGGTGGGGTGTAGGGTGTGTGGTATTGTCAGACAGGGCACAGAGGAGGAAGGCGGTGGTGTGTAGGATGTGTAGTAGTGTCAGACAGTGCACAGAGAAGCAAGGCGGGTGGTGTGTAGGATGTGTAGTAGTGTCAGAGATGGGGGACACAGAAGGAAGGCGGGTGGTGTGTAGGCTATGTAGCTGTATGGGAGAAAGGGCACAGAGAAAGAAGGTGGGTCGTGTGTGTAGTAGTGTCAGAGATATGTCACGGGGAAGGAAAGGGTGGTGTGTAGGGTGTGTGGTATTGTCAGACAGGGCACAGAGGAGGAAGGCGGGGTGGTGTGAGGTTGTGTAGTAGAGTCAGATAGGGCACAGAGAAGGAAGGTGGGGTGGTGTGTAGGATGTATAGTAGTGTCAGAGAAAGGACACAGAGAAGGAAGCCGGGTTGTGTCTAGGATGTATAGTAGTGTCAGAGATGGGGCACAGAGAAGGAAGGGTGGTGTCTAGGGTGTGTAATCGTGTCAGAGATAGGACATAGAAAAGGAAGGCGGGTTGTGTCTAGGATGTATAGTAGTGTCAGAGATGGGACACAGAGAAGGAAGGCGGTGGCGTGTAGGATGTGTAGTAGTGTTCAAGATAGGGCACAGAAATGGAAGGGGTGGTATCTACGATATGTAGTAGTGTCAGATATGTACACAGAGAAGGAAGGCGGGGTGTTCTGTAGGATGTGTAGTAGTGTCAGGGAGAGGACACAGAACAAAGGCAGAGTGGTGTCTACGCTGTGTAGTAGTGTCAGAGATAGGACACAGAGGAGGAAGGTGTGTTGGTGTTTAGATAGTGTAGGAGTGTCAGAGATAAGCATAGAGAAGGAAGTTGTGGTGTCTAGTATGTGTAGTAGTGTTAGACATAGGACATAGAGAAGGAAGTTGTGGTGTCTAGGATGTGTAGTAGTGTCAGACATAGGGCATAGAGAAGGAAGTTGTGGTGTCTAGGATGTGTAGTAGCATCAGAAAATAGGGCAAAGAGAAGGAAGGCGGGGTGGTATGTAGGATGTGTAGTAGTGTCAGAGATAGGACATGAAGAAGGAAGACAGGTGGTGTGTAGGATGTAGTAGTGTCAGGGATAGGACACTGAGAAGGAAGGGGCGGTGCCTAGGATGAGTAGTAGTGTCAGAGAGAGGACACAGAAGAAAGGCAGGGTGGTGCCTATGTTGTGTAGTAGTATCAGAGAAAGGGCACACAGAAGGAAGGTGGGTCGTGCCTACATTGTGTGTAGTGTCAGAGAGAGGGCACACAGAAGGAAGGCGGGTCGTGCCTACATTGTGTAGTAGTGTCAGAGAGAGGGCACACAGAAGGAAGGCGGGTGGTGCCTACATTGTGTATTAGTGTCAGAGAGAGGGCACACAGAAGGAAGGCGGGTTGTGTCTACATTGTGTAGTAGTGTCAGAGATAGGGCACACAGAAGGAAGGCGGGTGGTGTATAGGATGTGTAGTATTGTCAGAGAGAGGGCACAGACAAGGAAGGCGGGTGGTGTCTACTTTCTGTAGTAGTGTCAGAGAGAGGGAACACAGAAGGAAGGCGGTGGTGCCTACATTGTGTAGTAGTGTCAGAGAGAGGGCGCACAGAAGGAAGGCGGGTTGTGTCTACATTTTGTAGTAGTGTCAGAGATAGGGCAGACAGAAGGAAGGCGGGTGGTGTATAGGATGTGTAGTACTGTCAGAGAGAGGGCACAGACAAGGAAGGCGGGTGGTGTCTACTTTCTGTAGTAGTGTCAGAGAGAGGGCACACAGAAGGAAGGCGGGTGGTGTCTACATTCTGTAGTAGTGTCAGAGATAGGACACAGAGAAGGAAGGCATGTGGTGTCTAGGATATGAAGAAGTGTCAGAGGGCATAGAGAAGGAAGGCAGGCGGTACCTACATTGTGTAGTAGTGTCAGGGATGGGCACACAGAAGAAAGGCAGGGTTGTGTCTACGTTGTGTAGTAGTGTCAGGGATGGGCACACAGAAGGAAGGCGGGGTGGTGTCTACGTTGTGTAGTAGTGTCAGGGATGGGTACACAGAAGGAAGGCGGGGTGGTGTCTGCGTTGTGTAGTAGTGTCAGAGATGTACACAGATGGAAGGCAGGGTGGTGTCTGCGTTGTGTAGTAGTGTCAGAGATGTACACAGAAGGAAGGCAGGGTGGTGTCTACGTTGTGTAGTAGTGTCAGAGAGAGGGCACACAGAAGGAAGGCGGGTGGTGCCTATATTGTGTAGTAGTGTCAGGTAGGACTCATAGAAGAAAGGCAGGGCGGTGTCGGCGTTGTGTAGTAGTGTTGGATGTGCACTGAGTAGGAAGGCAGGTGGTGTCTAGGATGTGTAGGGGTCTTGAGTAGGGCACAGAGAAGGCGGTGTGTAGGTTGTATAGTAGTGTCAGGGATGGGCACAGAGAAGGCGGTGTGTAGGTTGTATAGTAGTGTCAGGGATGGGCACAAAGAAGGCGGCGTGTAGTTTGTGTAGTAGTGCCAGGGATGGGCACAGAGAAGGTGGTGTGTATGTTGTATAGTAGTGTCAGGGATGGGCACACAGAAGAAAGGCAGGGTGGTGTCTGCGTTGTGTAGTAGTGTTGGATGTGCACAGAGTAGGAAGGCAGGTGGTGTCTAGGATGCGTAGGGGTTCCGAGTAGGGCACAGAGAAGGCGGTGTGTATGTTGTATAGTAGTGTCAGGGATGGGCACACAGAAGGCGGGGTGTAGGTTGTATAGTAGTGTCAGGGATGGGCACAGAGAAGGCGGTGTTTAGGTTGTATAGTAGTGTCAGGGATGGGCACAGAGAAGGTGGTGTGTAGGTTGTATAGTAGTGTCAGGGATGGGCACAGAGAAGGCGGTATGTAGGTTGTATAGTAGTGTCAGGGATGGGCACAGAGAAGGCGGTGTGTAGGTTGTATAGTAGTGTCAGGGATGGGCACAGAGAAGGCGGTGTGTAGTTTGTGTAGTAGTCCCAGGGATGGGCACAGAGAAGGTGGTGTGTAGGTTGTATAGTAGTGTCAGGGATGGGCACACAGAAGGCGGCGTGTAGGTTGTTTAGTAGTGTCAGGGAGGGGCACAGAGAAGGCGGTGTGTAGGTTGTGTAGTAGTGTCAGGGATGGGCACAGAGAAGGCGGTGTGTAGGTTGTATAGTAGTGTCAGGGATGGGCACACAGAAGAAAGGCAGGGCGGTGTCTGCGTTGTGTAGTAGTGTTGGATGTGCACAGAGTAGGAAGGCAGGTGGTGTCTAGGATATGTAGGGGTGCCGAGTAGGGCACAGAGAAGGCAGTGTGTATGTTGTATAGTAGTATGTAGTAGTGTTGGATGTGCACAGAGTAGGAAGGCAGGTGGTGTCTAGGATGTGTAGGGGTGCCGAGTAGGGCACAGAGAAGGCGGTGTGTATGTTGTATAGTAGTGTCAGGGATGGGCACGCAGAAGGCGGGGTTTAGGTTGTATAGTAGTGTCAGGGAGGGGCACAGAGAAGGCGGGGTGTAGGTTGTATAGTAGTGTCAGGGATGGGCACAGAGAAGGCGGCGTGTAGGTTGTATAGTAGTGTCAGGGATGGGCACAGAGAAGGCGGCGTGTAGGTTGTATAGTAGTGTCAGGGATGGGCACAGAGAAGGCGGCGTGTAGTTTGTGTAGTAGTGCCAGGGATGGGCACAGAGAAGGCGGCGTGTAGGTTGTATAGTAGTGTCAGGGATGGGCACAGAGAAGGCGGCGTGTAGTTTGTGTAGTAGCGGCGTGTAGTTTGTATAGTAGTGTCAGGGATGGGCACAGAGAAGGCGGCGTGTAGTTTGTATAGTAGTGTCAGGGATGGGCACAGAGAAGGCGGTATGTAGGTTGTGTAGTAGTGTCAGGGATGGGCACAGAGAAGGCGGCGTGTAGTTTGTGTAGTAGTGCCAGGGATGGGCACAGAGAAGGCGGCGTGTAGTTTGTATAGTAGTGTCAGGGATGGGCAGAGAGAAGGCGGCATGTAGTTTGTGTAGTAGTGCCAGGGATGGGCACAGAGAAGGCGGCGTGTAGTTTGTATAGTAGTGCCAGGGATGGGCACAGAGAAGGCGGCGTGTAGGTTGTATAGTAGTGTCAGGGATGGGCACAGAGAAGGCGGCGTGTAGTTTGTGTAGTAGCGGCGTGTAGTTTGTATAGTAGTGTCAGGGATGGGCACAGAGAAGGCAGCGTGTAGTTTGTATAGTAGTGTCAGGGATGGGCACAGAGAAGGCGGTATGTAGGTTGTGTAGTAGTGTCAGGGATGGGCACAGAGAAGGCGGCGTGTAGTTTGTGTAGTAGTGCCAGGGATGGGCACAGAGAAGGCGGCGTGTAGGTTGTATAGTAGTGTCAGGGATGGGCACACAGAAGGCGGCGTGTAGTTTGTATAGTAGTGTCAGGGATGGGCACACAGAAGGCGGCGTGTAGGTTGTGTAGTAGTGTCAGGGACGGGCACAGAGAAGGCGGCGTGTAGGTTGTATAGTAGTGTCAGGGATGGGCACACAGAAGGCGGCGTGTAGTTTGTATAGTAGTGTCAGGGATGGACACACACAAGTGCACCTGCTGTCTAGGCTGTGAAATGGCGCCAGATATCCAGCAGAACGTGACCGAGCACGAGTCGGGTGGATGGTACCCCCAGAGCAGGTATCACCCTTCCCAAATCTGAGACCCTTAAATGTAAAGCGCCTAGAGTGATCAGGTCAGGTGAAACTGGCCGAACTGATGCCCTCAGAAGGGACCGGTAATCGGGTAGGAGACGCGGAAAGCTGCCCGGTAAGTCAGTGCCAGGGTTTTGTCATTATTACCGGGTAATTGACGCAGAATGACGCTGCTATGGCAGGAAGAGCAGATGCCCAGAACACCGGTGCCTCAGGATGCAGAATTATCCGCCACCCCTCACCGAGGCACGCGGACTCGGCCGGAGGAGGGTGGGGTACCTGCTGCCGGGAGGCACTTGAGAGCTCCTATCAGTTAATGCCATTAGGCCTGTGATGGGTGTCCTCGCGCTCAGGCCTCATTGTTAAAGAGAGTGATGGATAGGACACGCTAAATCAGATCATTCCGCCTCTGGCAAGTGCCAGGGTGGTCACATCTGGAGAGGAGGCCTGGGTGCGCTGCTGAGCTGTGAACAAAGGCTTGAGAAGGAAAGTGAGGAGTGCTTAATTTGTAAAAAAAAAAAAAAAAAAAATAGTGCAGAAACCCAAGTGTTTCTGAGCCTGCCACTGTCGCTGCCAAGTGTCAGGATTAACAGATACCAGGCTGCCTGGCCCTGATGCCACCCCTGCCCGTTTCTTCCACCGCCTACACTTCCTGTCTCTTTCCCTTACTCTTGCAGGTTCATTTTCATCTCGCATCCCCCCTTTGGGTCTGCTTTCCCATATATATTTTCTTAGTTTTCTTCCTTTGTCCCTCTTGCTCTTGGTAAAAGTCCGATGAAGAAAATGAGTCCCGCTCATCAAAAGGGAGTGTGTCTGCCCCCCGCCCACAACCACCTTCACAACGTGAACACTGAGTGAAGGGGGCTCCATCTCAGTCCCCGCCTCAGGGCTGTCAGTGGTGACCACAGGTCTGTGTGTTGAAATGTCCAGATTCTGGTGCATGGAACACCTTCTGCCATTTGAAAGGATGGACTCTAAGGGCCTGATTTATACTTTTCTAGCGCCTCATTTGGGTCATTTTTTGACGCAAAAGCGGCGCAAGCTTACAAAATTCAATTATATTTTGTGTTTGTGCTGCTTTTGCGTAAAAAAATGCCGCAAATGCGGCGCTAAAAAAGTATAAATCAGGCCCCAAATCCTCACACTGAGTGCCAAGGGAGGGGGAGTGATGGCCAGGGCAAAGCGCAAAGCGCTAGGGGTGGTTGTTATCTTTCAGGGGGCTGTGGTATAAATACCCGCCCTACAATACAGTGATCAAATCTGGCGTGTTCGGGTCTGTTCCCATTGGGGAAAATCTTGGAAAACGCAAAGACAAATATTGCATTTTTTTTTTTTTTTTGCCATAAGCTTTCCATAAATGTGCTACAAACACTATAGGTTCTGAAGGGCATTAGTTACGTGTTTCATTTCTTCCACAGTTTTTAGGAGTAGATGGCACCGGGTGCAGTGACAGGAGCAGGCCAAGTGCTGTGAACCAGCCAGAAAGCAAAGACACCTTCACACCCAGCTGTGCTCGGGCTCCCCCGCAGCAGACAACTAAGGGCCTGATTTAGAGTTTGGTGGATGGTTTACTCCTTCACAACCATGACGGATATCCCGTCCGCCGTGTTACGATTTCCATAGGATGGGTTACTCTATACAAACATGACGGATATCCCATCGGCCTTATTACGATTTCCAGAGGATGGGTTACTCTATGCAAACATGACGGATATCCCATCGGCCTTATTACGATTTCCATAGGATGGGTTACTCTATGCAAACATGACGGATATCCCGTCCACTGTGTTACGATTTGCGTAGGATGGGGTACTCTATACAAACATGAAGGATATCCCATCGGCCTTATTACGATTTCCATAGGATGGGTTACTCTATGCAAACATGAGGATATCCCGTCCGCCGTGTTACGATTTCCGTAGGATGGGTTACTCTATACAAACATGACGGATATCCCATCGGCCTTATTACGATTTCCATAGGATGGGTTACTCTATGCAAACATGACGGATATCCCATCGGCCTTATTACGATTTCCATAGGATGGGTTACTCTATGCAAACATGACGGATATCCCGTCCACTGTGTTATGATTTGCGTAAAATGGGGTACTCTATACAAACATGAAGGATATCCCGTCCACTGTATTACGATGTCCATAGGATGGGTTACTCTATACAAACATGACAGATATCCCGTCCGCCGTGTTACGATTTGCGTAGGATGGGTTACTCTATACAAACATGACGGATATCCCGTCCTCCGTATTATGATTTCCATAGGATGGGTTACTCTGTACAAACATGACAGATATCGCGTCCGCCATGTAACGATTTATGTAGAATGGGTTACTCTATACAAACATGACGGATATCCCGTCCGCCGTATTACAATTTCCATAGGATGGGTTACTCTATACAAACATGACGGATATCCTGTCCGCCGTGCAACGATTTCTGTAGGATGGGTTACTCTATACAAACATGACGGATATCCCATCTGCCGTATTACGATTTCCATAGGATGGGTTACTCTATACAAACATGACAGATATCCCGTCCGTCGTGTAACGATTTCCATAGGATGGGTTACTCTGTCACAAACCTGATGGATATCCCGTCTGCCATGTAATGATTTCCATAGGATGGGTTACTCTATACAAACATGAAGGATATCCTGTTCACCGTATTACGATTTCGATAGAATGGGTTACTCCATCACAAACGTGAGAGATATCCCGTCCACCATATTATGATTTCCATAGGATATTATGGAACTCTACACAGGCCCTAAATGAGTACGCGTCTGCGTCTTCAGAAGGACCCACATTCTGTGCAGCGTGTTTCAACCTTCAGTATCTAAAACCTGGGGTTTGCAAATCTGGTGCTTCGAGGTGAAGTGTAGATTCTAAGCATTGTTTCTCACGTAAATCATTTACTCATCAAAAAAACAGTAACAGCAAAGAACCTTCTCGAGCCCATGCTCAGGATAAAGCCCAGTATGATCAGACATCTGTGAAACATCAACTGTACAGAGGGATCTCTTCAACTAAGTGATCAGACGTCTGTGCAACATCAAATGTACAGAGGGGTCTCCTCTACTAAGTGTGATCAGACGTCTGTGGAACATCAGCTGTCAAGAGGGGTCTCCTCAATTAAATGTGATCAGACATCTGTGAAACATCAATTGTACAAAGGGGTCTCCTCAACTAAGTGATCAGATGTCTGTGCAACATCAAATGTACAGAGGGGCCTCCTCAACTAAGTGTGACCAGGCGTCTGTGGAACATCAACTGTCAAGAGGGATCTCCTCAACTAAGTGTGATCAGACATCTGTGAAACGTCAACTGTACAGAGGGGTCTCCTCAACTAAGTGATCAGATGTCTGTGCAACATCAAATGTACAGAGGGGGTCTCCTCAACTAAGTGTGAGCAGACGTCTGTGGAACATCAGCTGTACAGAGGGGTCTCCTCAACTAAGTGTGATCAGACATCTGTGAAACGTCAACTGTACAGAGGAGTCACTTCAACTAAGTGATCTGATGTCTGTGCAACATCAACTGTACAGTGGGGTCCCCTCAACTAAATGTGATCAGATGTCTGTGGAAAGGAACATCAGCTGTACAGAGGGGTCTCCTCAACTAAGTGTGATCAGATGTTTGTGCAACATCAACAGTGCAGAGGGGTCCCCTCAATTAAATGTGATCAGATATCCATGGTACATCAATTGTACAGAGTGGTCTCCTCAACTAAGTGTGATCAGACATCAGTGCAGCATCAACAGTGCAGAGGGGTCCCTTCAGCTAAGTGTGATCAGACATCTGTGCAACATGAACTGTACAGAGGGGTCCTCTTAACTAACTGTGAACAGATGTCTGTGGAATATCAACTGTACAGAGGGGTCTCCTCAACTAAGTGTGATCAGACATCTGTGAAACGTCAACTGCACGGAGGGGTCCCCTCAACTAAGTGACATTTCAGCACCAACAAACTCTGCTGATGAGCTTGTGATCAACACCTGCAGTGTTTTTGTTGGACATTGTAAAATGCATTCAAGAAGAAAAAATTTTTTCCTGGATCCCAACTGCAGTGATGAGTGAATGATACCGGGAAGAACCTGAGATTACGAAGTTATCCACAAGAAAATAGTGATGCTTTTGGAACTGCAATGGAGTTCCATCTGTGACATGCTCATCTTGTCACTGCTCTGAAGGCTGAGTACTCCATCTGCGCCACTCCAAACACGCTGCAACTGGGATGGGAGGATAGTACCCGGATTCTGAGACTCGCCAATGGAAGGAATCATGGAAACCAGGGACAAGCCAGGATACTCTTCAGAAGCGAAGAAGGATTAGAGTACCCCAACTGAGAGGGGCAAAGCACCCACAAAAACCTCAGGAAGGACACACCCAAACTAAACAGATGTTTCAGGTGCATTCAGCAGTGCTATCGCTCATACCACTGAGTCCATGCTGGCCGTACAGAAGACAATTTACATCACTCTCTCAGACTAGGACCTCAGACCGCAGTAGAGATGATCACCTTTAAATAAATAAGTGATTACCGAATTATGGCGGTCATTCTGACCGCCGCCCGCCATGCGGTCACTGCCATTTGCCCGCTCCGCGGTCAAAAGACCGCGGAGGCCATTCTGGCTTTCCCGTTGGGCTGGCGGGCGCCCGCCAAAGGAGCGCCCGCCGGCCCAGCAGGAAAGGCCCTGCAACATAGAAGCCGGCTCCGAATGGAGCCGGTGGTGTTGCAGGGGTGCGACGGGTGCAGTTGCACCCGTCGCGATTTTACATGCTGGGGCCCTGTTAGGGGGCCCCACGACACCCGTTCCCGCCATCCTGTTCCTGGCGGTAAAAAACGCCAGAAACAGGGTGGCGGGAAGGGGGTCGGAATCTCCATGGCGGCGCTGCTTGCAGCGCCGCCATGGAGATTCAGCCCAGACAAGGGAAATCCAGCGTGAAACCGCCGGATCCCCTTTTCTGACCGCGGCTTTACCGCCGCGGTCAGAATGGGCAGTGAAGCACCACCAGCCTGTTGGCGGTGCTTCTGTGGTCATCCACCCTGGCGGTCGATGACCGCCAGGGTTGGAGTGACCCCCTATGTCTCCAGTTCATTCATTTTGCATCCAACATAAGGCTTACAAACTAGAAAAAATATCAAATTCTGGCAAACATTTTGTTCATGGAATGAAATGGATTTTCCTGAAGTATTTGTTTTTCACTTTTAAAAAATACACCCTTGGTACCCACACACCAGATTGTCACTTCATGAAGTACTCACATGTATTCCCATCAGATATAGATAGATTCTGCCATGCATGCCCATGTAATACCATCTCCTGCCATGAATGCCCAGAACATGCCATGAATGCCCAGAACATGCCATGAATTACCACTGTTATGTTTGGGCAACCATAGTACCAAGAGGGGACATTATCATGGTGTGAATGTACCCAATATAGAGCAAGAATTAGCACCATTATGCTAGTCAGTATTACTTCAAAGGTGTGCATCAGGATGCGATCGGTGCCCACAATTGTCCAAAAATGACCACATCTAGACTAGGACCAGCACTATACCAGGAGTAGGCAGGGCCCCATCATGTCATGGATGCACACAGTATGCCAAAAACAGCCACCAATATTTCACTGCTACCATCTTCCAAAGCAAAGGGATCGAAACGTCATCGACAATAGTACTTTGACTCGCTACAAAAATGTATAATTGACAGGAGCAGCAGTACTGTGTACTGGGTACTGTCAGTACCTTTACTCTGTGTATACTCCTTGGTCACATGTGAAATGCCTGAGCAATTGTTATTGGATTTTTGCTTAACTGAAACCATTCGTTTTTGCCCACTACATTGCTTTGCATCATTTTGTTTGTAATAAAAAATTATTCATAAATATATATATATATATATATATATGAGAAAACAAACTGGTCCTGCTTCTGGCGCGCTCTTTCATGCTGGTGCAGGTGTGAGGAATGGACCATTTCCTCTCATAAATCCAAGAACAAACAGTTGCAAGCAACTTCACCACCGCACTCCAGGAGGAAGTTATTGCTCTTTATTGCAGTCAAAATTAAATCACCATCCATCACCACCGTGGTGAAGGATGGTGATTTAATCCTGACTGCAATAAAAAGAAATAACTTCCTCCTGGAGTGTGGTGGTGAAGTTGCTTGCAACTGTTTGTTCTTTACTATATATATATAGGGGTGTGTGTATATATATATATATATATATATATATTTATATATATATATATATATATATATATATATATATATATATATATATATATCCATACACATTATACCAATCACAGATTTCATTGTAACTCTTTGTGGAATCAAATCTTATAAGTCTTTTTTTAAGGGACCTCTGTTCCTCTGAAAAATACCTTAGTACCTGTGGTTTGTCCCCTGTGTGTTTTGTAGCATTTTCCAAAGGGCCATTGTGGTTATCACAGAATGATACATACGCACACTTGGGGCCTAATTTAGATATTGGCGGACAAGTTGCTCCGTCGCAACGGTGATGGATATCCCGTCTGCCGAAATCTAAATCGCATTATATCCTATGGGATTTAGATTTCAGCAGACGGAATATCCATCACAGTGGTGGTGATGGAGTAACTCTTCTTCCAATATCTAAATAAGGCTCTATGGGGGTCATTCTGACCTCGGCGGTAAAAGGCGCTTACCGCCAGTCAGAAGACCGCCATAACACCGCCGCGGCAAACCGCCACGTCATTCTGACCCGCAGCTGGCAAACCGCCAAAAACCCGACATCCACAAAAGTCCGCCACACCAAAGGTCAGCGCAAAAATGGCGATGAACAAACCTCCACCGTCACGCCAACAGAAATACGCCCATACCATTCCGACCCACAAATCCACACGGCGGTCTTTCAAACGCGGTATTCCATTGGCGGTACACACCGCCGCGGTCAAAATACACACACACACAGAAAACTCAGCCACATTGGTCAGTTTGAAACACGCACACCTGATACACATACTAACACCACTCCCACACACCCAACACAATATAAAACACACATCGACATCACCCACAAGCCCCTACGACCCGAAATTATTGACGAAGGCTAGAGAGCGAGCACAGAATAGACAATCCCACAACACAGAGGCACACAACACCATCACCCACACAGAATCCACGCACCAAACACCACACACCACCACACGCACCACACTCATCACCACAAACGCCACCCCACACCTCATCCACACCACCCCATGGCACCCCAAAGACACCCCAGGTTCAGTGACGCCGAACTCAGGGTCATGGTGGAGGAAATAGTCCGTGTAGAGCCCCAGCTCTTCGGGGCACAGGTGCAGCACACCACAATTGCCAGGAAGATGGAGCTATGGCAAAGGATAGTGGACAGGGTCAACGCGGTGGGACAGCATCCACGCAATCGGGAGGACATAACGAAGAGATGGAACGACCTACCGGGGAATGTGCGTTCCATGGTATCAAGGCACAACATTGCGGTACAGAAGACTGGCGGCGGACCCCCACCTACTCCCCCCGAATTTACCGCATGGGAGGAGGAAGTCTTGCACATCCTGCATCCTGAGGGCCTCGCAGGAGTAGGCGGAGGAATGGACTCTGGTAAGTCAAATCTTCACTACTGCTTCCCACCCCCACCCCACCTGCATGCCAAATCATACCCCCACCCTCACCCCACCCCCATCACACCAACACCTAGCAAAAGGCTCACCATCACAACCCACCCATCCCAACACCAAGCCCTGCATGCGACCACAAAGCATGGACACCCATCACCAAAGCATGCCCACTGCACACACACATCACCCCTGCAAGCCACCCTCACAAAAGCCCCCACAAGGAAATGCCTGCACTTGGGTACACGGACACCCACCCATCACACGAAATGCCACACACAGAAGCAATAACCATACCTTTATACCCCTGCAGGACCCGAACGCCACCACACCGCCACGGAGGGTCCAGAGATGTCCATCCCACCCCCAGAAGAGGCCCCCAGCGATGACAGCAGCTCTGTCTCCCTGGAGCCAGATGACCAGCCCGGCCCATCGGGGACCTCTGGACAGTCGGTTCCCCACAGACAGCCACAGGCTACACCAGACCCAACCCCCTCTGGGAACACCAGCACAGCTCCCACCCAGCGGGCCCATGCCTCTGTCTCCAGGACACGTAAATCAGCGGTGTGTCCACCACTACAGGGCACCCAGGTTGACCCACCACCCCAACAACAACAGGGACCTGGGGGCAGTGGTAGTGGGCACACCGTCCAGGGGACAGAGGCCCAGGAACACGGGGAACTGGGAGGGCTGCTGTGCGACAGGGTGGGGGACAGGCCCGGGGAACCGACTCTCCAAGAGGCCCTCTCCTCCATCATGGGAGCATACCACCGCTCCCAGGAGACGATGGCGACGGTACTGGCCCGGTTCCAGGAGATCCAGGAACTGCAGGAGGAACGGTACATGGGGTTCAGGGAGGAACTGAGGAACATCGGTTCCGCAATGGGGACCATCGTCGTGGCCCTTACCCAGATCGTCACCACATTGCGGGACCATGTGGCACCCCAAAGGGCCCCTGTCACTAGCCCAGGCCAGGAACAGCCTACCACCTCCGCCGGCGCTAGTGGACAGGAGGCCCCCACACAACGACAGGCCACCAGAACCCCACCTCCTGCAGAAGAAGAACCACCCCGCAAGCGGAACCTGAGATCTCACAAGAAGACAGAGTAGGATTGCAAGACCCCCGCCAGCCCAAGATACCCCCTGATGTCATCCCACTGTCCCACATTGTCACCCTGTCCAACCTTGAACTGCCCCTGCTCCATCCTTCCCCAGGCATATGGACAATGCACCTGTGCGACTGAGAACTGGACTCTGCCATGGACATTACTCCACCCCCACCCATCACCGTTTCCCAATCATGTACCTATATGTAGCACTTAAAATAAATCACTTATTGCACTTAAAATAACAGGAGTCTGCTTGTATTCTTAACAAATGTATTACACATAACGGTGCAATAATGTCCAGTTGCTTTGTGATGACAACATACCAATTTCAATAAGCTTTAGTCCATGGGCAAACAAAGCTGAAGTCAGGCAGTGGGTCATACAGCTCTGAAAAGGGAAGGGAAAGTCACAAATCAGTTAACAGGAACTGGGGGGAAACACAGACAGTGGAGACGCATGAGGCCTTAAGTAAATGGAAAATGGCGCGGGTGATTCTTACCTGTGTGCTACTGAAAATATTGTTGTATGACTGTATCCCTGTTGTCCGTGTCGTCCCCGTCGTCTTCCTCCTCTTCACTCACCACAGGCTCCACAGCTGCTACAACACCACCATCTGGACCATCCTCCTGCAGAAAAGGCACCTGGCGTCGCAAAGCAAGATTGTGAAGCATACAGCAGGCCACAATGATCTGGCACACCTTCTTTGGTGAGTACATTAGGGATCCCCCTGTCATATGCAGGCACCTAAACCTGGCCTTCAGGACCCCGAAGGTCCTTTCTATGATCCTCCTAGTTCGCCCATGGGCCTCATTGTACCGTTCCTCTGCCCTGGTCCGGGGATTCCTCACTGGGGTCAGTAGTCACGACAGGTTGGGGTAACCAGAGTCACCAATTAGCCACACACGGTGTCTCTGTAGCTGTTCCATCACATAAGGGATGCTGCTATTTCGCATGACATACGCGTCATGCACTGACCCAGGGAACTTGGCATTTACATGGGAGATGTACTGGTCAGCCAAACAGACCACCTGGACATTCATCGAATGATAACTTTTTCTGTTTCTGTACACCTGCTCACTTTCTTTGGGGGTACCCAAAGCCACATGGGTCCCATCAATGGCACCAATGATGTTGGGGATATGCCCAAGGGCATAGAAATCACCCTTCACTGTAGCCAATTCGCCCACCTCAGGGAAAATTATGTAGCTCCGCATGTATTTCATCAGGGCAGACAACACTCTGGACAAAACCTTAGAAAACATAGGCTGAGACATCCCAGATGATATGGCCACTGTTGTCTGAAAAGACCCACTTGCCAAAAAATGGAGTACTGACAGAACCTGCACCAGAGGGGGAATCCCTGTGGGTTGGCGGATGGGGGACATCAGGTCTGGCTCCAGCTGGGCACATAGTTCATGTATAGTTGCTCTGTCAAGCCTGTATGTAAGTATGATATGTCGTTCTTCCGTTGTCGACAGGTCCACCAGCGGTCGGTACACGGGAGGAGTCATCCTTCTCCTCGCAAGTCCCAGCGACGGTGCCTAGGAAGGACAACATGGAGCACAGAGTCAAGCAACCCACAGGTTCGTTCACACAGCTTGCACAGTACACGACTCGCTATGCATTGAAAGGCTTGTATGAGTGGCAATGCAAGGCCTAGGCCTGTGTGACGCAGTAGAAATCATGCCATGTGGGCCCTTGAAATGGCGGCTGCCTGACCTGTGAAGTGTGACAGTGGGATGTGAGGTCACTGCGCTGGCGTGGCACACTGTGGCGGTAGGCGGTCGAAGACCGCGGCGCAAAGCAGCATTGGTTAACATTGAACCCTATGGGTCTCAGGAGCCAATGACGATGTGCGCCGGCGGTCGCGGTACGCACCGCCGCGGTACGCACCGCCGTGGGCGTGACCGCCATTTTCTATCTGATTAATCACTCGAGACCTGATCATCCACAGGAGAGGACCTATACTGCAAGTGCTGCTGTGACCTCGGTCTGGGAGATACAATGGCTGCTGCGACTGGGGAAAGGGCCCCTGCCTTCACTTCCGAAGAATTGGAGAGACTTGTTGATGGGGTCCTCCCCCAGTATGCGCTACTCTACGGTCCTCCAGACCAACAGGTTAGTACACAGGGTGCACGTTGAATGGGCTATGCCTGTGTTGAGTGGGGTGTATGTAAGATGGTGGGGAGGGGAGCGAATGAGGAGTGCAACGCACGAAAGATGAGAGCATGTGCCACATGGCAAGGTTGGGGAGGGGGGGGCCACTCACATTGACCAGGCAGAAAACTGATGTGATTTCCTTTACCACCCTGTACATGTCACATAGGTCAGCGCCCATCAGAAGATCGAGATTTGGCATGCCATCGCCAAGGACGTCCGTGCCCTGGGGGTCCACAACAGACAGGGCACCCACTGCCAAAAGAGGTGGGAGGACATCCGCCGCGGGACCAGAAAGACCGCCGAGTCTCTGCTGGGGATGGCCTCCCAACGTAGGAGGGGTGCCAGCCGCCAATTGACCCCCCTGATGTCCCGGATCCTGGCGGTGGCCTACCCCGATTTGGATGGGCGCGTGAGGACATCACAGCAGACACAAGGGGGTGAGTATCAGCACATTCTGCTATCTTTGCGCGCAGTGAAGGTGTCTGGGTGGGGGAGGAGGGCTGTGGCTATCTCCAGGCCAGGGCGCATTCTGTAGGCTAGGCCCCTCCGTTAGACACGGCCCTGTGCCCCCGCCCCCCACCTCTGTAGGGGGCCAAGTACAGCTATCCATGGTCTGGCCTCACCCATGTGTGCATTTGTCGTCCATAGACCTATAGGCCTAGTCACAATAACTGAGTAGTGTACCCCGATTGCGCGGCCTAGTTCAGGGGGCTTCTGTGTCTGTCCTCTCCGACAACGGTGTTGCCAATGCATGCACTCAACCTGTCTTCATTACCCCCCCCCCCATTTTCTTTGTCTTCCTGTTCATGTGTGCATTAGCATCATCAGGCAGAGGAGAAGTGGCATCGGCGCACGAGGGAGCTGCATCTCACATGGCCCCGGAGGGCCATACAACAGACTCCGAGTACACCAGTGAGACGGAGGGCGAGTGGAGCTCCACAACGGGGACCCGTGGAGACGTCAGCGACACCGACACGTCCTCTGAAGGGAGCTCCCTAGTGGTGGCGGCAACATCCGTGCCCACTGCCACAACAGGTACAGCCGCCACCCAGCGCACCAGCCCCGCCCTCCCAGCAGCCCCTCAGCCTTCGCTCCGTGCCCGCTCGCCCAGGAAGGCGGGCATCTCCTTCGCCCCAGGCACCTCAGGCCCTGCCCCAGTTACCCCTGCTGCCCTTAGTGAGGAGGTCATTGACCTCCTCAGGACACTCATTGTTGGGCAGTCTACCCTTTTGAATGCCATACAGGGTGTAGAAAGGGAGGTGCATCGGAGCAATGCATACCTGGAGGGCATTCATTCGGGTCAGGCTGCCCATCAGCGATCGTTCAACGCTCTGGCCTCTGCACTGACGGCAGCCATTGTCCCTGTCTCCAGCCTCCCTCTTCTGACTCCCTCCACCCAGTCCCAGTCTCCTGTTCCTCTGCCTATCCCATCCACACCATCAGACCAGCCTGCACACACCTCTACACCCAAGGGCAGCTCATCCAGACATAAGCACCACAGATCCCACAAGCATTCACCCAAGCAACATCCAGATGCAGACATGCCAACAGTCACTACCACCTCTGTGTCCCCCACCTCCTCATCTCCCTCCTCCCTCCCTGTGACGTCTCCACTCACACCTGCATGCACACCACCATCAGCCAGTACTTCCATCACCAGCACACCCTCCATTACAGTCCGCACATGTGCAGTCACCACCCCCACTGCCATTTACACGTCCCCCGTGTCCTCTCCCAGTGTGTCTGTCACCCCCTCTTCCAAAGCACACAAACGCAGGCAGCCACCCACCCAACAGCCATCCACCTCACGACAGCCTCCGTCACAAGCACCTGCACCCAAAGACAGCACACTTGACTCTCCTACAACCACATCCTCTTCCTCCACTCCCATACCCACTACACCTACCCGTCCCTGTCCTTCCAAAGTCGTTTTCCTTTCCAACCTTGAGCTCGTTCCAATCACTGACCCACCCCCTCCATCTGGTAAGAGTAAAAAAAGCACCTCAGCCACCACCAGCCCTGCATCTACTGTGACCATAGTGCAGGGCTATTGGAGTCCACCAGCTCCTAGGGCAGGAACATCGGCCAGCAGCAAGGGGACAGCCAGCCCACCCCCTGGGAAGAGGACAAAAAAAAAAAAAGGCCTGACCCGACAAGACTGAGACGGCTGCCACCAAGGACAGTAGCCTTGCCCCGTCACCTGCCACATCATCCAAGGGAGGCAAGGGCCACAGAGCTTCAGCAAAGGAGAGCAAGGGCAGCAGGGCGGAGAAGTCAGGCAGCAGGCGAGCTGCCCAGGAGGGCCCCACCAGCCCCATTCCGGTTGAGACGGACGACACCCACGGGCCCAGGACTCCATCACAGGAGGGCCCCGCGACCACAAGGTCGGATGCCGACTGAGCGGGAAGTCTTGCCCAGGTCTGGCTCCCTAGACACACAGGACAAGCACCGCTGAACAGGGCCCCGCCGGGAGGAGCACCGCTGAACAGGGGCCCGCCGGGAGGAGCACCGCTGAACAGGGCCCCGCCGGGAGGAGCACTGCTGAACAGGGCCCCGCCGGGAGGAGCACTGCTGAACAGGGCCCCGCCGGGAGGAGCACCGCTGAACAGGGGCCCGCCGGGAGGAGCACCGCTGAACAGGGGCCCGCCGGGACAAGAACCGCCGAACAGGGGCCCGCCGGGACAAGAACCGCCGAACAGGGGCCCGCCGGGACAAGAACCGCTGAACAGGGGCCCTTCATCTCAAGCACCGCTCCGCTGGGCCCTTCATCTCAAGCACCGCTCCGCTGGGCCCTTCCTGTCAAGCACCGCTCCGCTGGGCCCTTCCTGTCAAGCACCGCTCCGCTGGGCCCTTCCTGTCAAGCACTGCTCTGCTGGGCCCCGCCGTCTCAAGCACCGCTCCGCTGGGCCCTTCCTGTCAAGCATCGCTCCGCTGGGCCCCGCCGTCTCAAGCGCCGCTCCGCTGGGCCCTTCCTGTCAAGCACTGCTCCGCTGGGCCCCGCCGTCTCAAGCACCGCTCCGCTGGGCCCTTCCTGTCAAGCACCGCTCCGCTGGGCCCCGCCGTCTCAAGCACCGCTCCGCTGGGCCCTTCCTGTCAGGCTCCGCTCCGCTGGGCCCTTCCTGTCAAGCACCGCTCCGCTGGGCCCCGCCGTCTCAAGCACCGCTCCGCTGGGCCCTTCCTGTCAAGCACCGCTCCGCTGGGCCCTTCCTGTCAAGCACCGCTCCGCTGGGCCCCGCCGTCTCTGCACCGCTCCGCTGGGGCCTTCCTGTCAAGCACTGCTCCGCTGGGCCCCGCCGTCTCAAGCACCGCTCCGCTGGGCCCTTCCTGTCAAGCACCGCTCCGCTGGGCCCCGCCGTCTCAAGCACCGCTCCGCTGGGCCCTTCCTGTCAAGCACCGCTCCGCTGGGCCCCGCCGTCTCAAGCACCGCTCCGCTGGGCCCTTCCTGTCAAGCACCGCTCCGCCGGGCCCCGCCGTCTCAAGCACCGCTCCGCTGGGCCCTTCCTGTCAAGCACCGCTCCGCTGGGCCCCGCCGTCTCTGCACCGCTCCACTGGGCCCTTCATCTCAAGCACCGCTCCGCTGGGGCCTTCATCTCAAGCACCGCTGGCCCATTGACAGTGCCGGTTCTGTGTCGAGCAGGGCTTCACGAAGCACTCTGGGCACCATGCCTCCTCCATTAACAGTGGAGTCGTTAATCCATCTGATGGACTGTGGCTTGGCACTTCCCAGGATGGAACAGTGGGCAAGCCACCCACTGTAGAGACTTGAGAGACTGTGGCTTTGCACTCCCCAGGATGGCACAGTGGGCAAGCCACCCACTGTAGAGACTTGAGAGACTGTGGCTTTGCACTCCCCAGGATGGCACAGTGGGCAAGCCACCCACTGTAGAGACTTGTGAGACTGTGGCTTTGCACTCCCCAGGATGTAACAGTGGGCAAGCCACCCACTGTAGAGACTTGTGAGACTGTGGCTTTGCACTCCCCAGGATGGGACAGTGGGCATGGAGGCCCCTCGTGGATCTGGCGTCAAGGACTCATGTGGCTGAGGTGCCCCCCCTTCCCTTCCCCCTGAGGTGCCTGTAGTTTTATCGTCTGATGCCCCAGCAGTGTTCTCTCCAATGGTATCTGGTCTCCTGTGTGGGCTTTGCCCATGTGTTTATGCACATTGGCCCACGGACTATGGAACTTTGACGGAATGTGCAGGACTTATTGCCTATGTATATATTGTTGACTATGTTCATTCCTTATTTTTGTATCTTTCATATAGCATATTTCCCATACCTTTAATGGAGCTATTTATACATATATTTTATAGATTATTTTAATTGTGTCTTTGCATTATTCCGGTGGGTTTGGGGGGTGTCACTCTGACTTGTCGCTCGGCATTTGGGTGTAGGTATTTGTGGTGGGGGGGTGGGTGTATGGCGCATGTGTGTGCCCGTAAGCTTTCCTCCTCCCCCCTCCCCTGTGTCGTAGGTGCAGTACTCACCGTTGTCGTCTGCGCTGGCGTTCGTACTCCTGGTAGATGAGCAGGTAGACAATAGCTGGTAGGATGTTTAATTCGGGTTCCATGCTGTCCTCCTTCCTTGTGGAGTGTGTATAGGTGAGCGTTTTCCCGTTCGTAGTCTGTTTCCGCCGTGTTTTTATCGGCGGGGCTCCCGCCCCGGAAAAGGTGGCGGATTGGTGAGTTGTGATAGGGTGGGCGGTACATTGTCTGCCGCCTGCCTGAAGGCGGTGACCGCCGCGCTGTTTGTCTGTCCCGCCGTGGCGGTCGGAGTGTTAAAGTAGCGGGCTGAGTTGGCTGTTCCCGCCAGGGTCAGAATTCCTTTTTTTGGACCGCCTGCCTGTTGGCGGGTTGGCCGCCGCTTTATCACCGCCCGCCAGGGTTGGAATGACCCCCTATGTCTCCTCCCTGTCCCTACCCCATCACCTCCAGCCATGTGCTTCGAGTTTGTAAGTTAAAAATATTGGGTATAACCTTACGCTGTGCACATGTGCCCCAGCTTTTGTTTTTACCCAAAGCTGGAAGCACACAGAAACCATTGTGCACCCTGCTCTGCTCCCACACCTTTCAAATCATTTGCACTTTACTAAAGTCCATGTACAGCTGGTTTGGGAAGCAAAATTGCTGGGCAGTTGCACATGGGGCAAGAAGTTTATTTTTTTCACTAAACCCCAAAATTGCTAGAACATGGAGTGCATTCTGCTCAGCCTTTAGCCTTACCCAGAGAAGACTGGATGCAGAGAGTGGTGTTTGGTTAGACTCTGTGCCCTGCCAGTAACGTCTCTGCCAGCTGCGTCCAGCCATTGGCCATGTGAAGCACCCTCTGAATGACTGTTCCCCTGTCCAGAGTACTCCTGCTCCTAGGTATGGTCCACGCTCGGTGGGGTCTGGGAGGATGGCATGGCTTTTGGATGCACCTTACACTCTGTATCCCTGAATACTGCACCACATGCACACAGCCAAAGGCCTTACGCAGCTGGTTATCTGTAAAAGGGAGCCTCCACCCATTATCACTATGGGGCCTTCACAAGCTGTGACGTCACAATCATGCTGATCGTGCTAATTGTCTGCCAGTCACCATGCAGATTGGTCAAGCAATGCCAAAGGTATTATTGAATCAAAGCCTTTTGCCCCATGATTCTTGGTGGATCTGCATGAAACTTGGCATACTAAAACCAGGAATTTGTATAGAAGCATCAACCGGTGCCGAAGTTAGCAGCAAATAAAAGCTTCTATGAGCCCCCCTTTTTAATTTGCTTCCCTTTGATGGATCTGCAGGAAAGATGAAACCTTGCATACCTCGGGCCAGCTAAGCATGATTATTAGAAATGGAGTTTCTGGTTGGCTAGGGTATGCACCTCCGCGAGGTAGAACCCACCACTCTAGTCAGGGCGTGTAAGTTACACACCAAAGATAACCTCACCCCCCGGTAGCTTGTCATAGAGCAGTCAGACTTATCCTCAGAGGTCAGAGGTGAGTGGGCAACACACTCACACTAGTGACACAATAAATACACCACAAAAGAGACTCCACATGAATATATACAAATATTGGGTATATTGGTTATATGGTAGACACATAATAAGATCAAAAAGACATAAAACCCAAGTACTGTGCGTAAACTCAGGCCAAAGCAAAGGGACATCTATTGGGACATGAAATGGCCTAGTAGTACATCTGCATCTCCAAATATCACCATCATCACAAGAGGCCAGATAAGCGTGCACACTACGTGGGTATGTGGATAGTACCCGCTATTAAGAATCAAAACAACGTACATCAGTAGGTACTGGGCATGTAATGCAGATTAATGAGCTACTCTAGATACAAAGGATAACTATTGTGGAAATTACTGGCCATGCATGTAACACATAGGTGCTTCTCAAAGTAACTCTGTATCTCTAATGAATAGCCTCCTACGTGACATAAAATCTCCCATTGCATGCATGTGCCCCGCTAAAATAGTCCTTGGTATCCCGGGGTCAGGAGCATTAATTTCCCGTCGTGGTGAGTAAGGGGGAATACTTCTTGATTCTGTGGGCCCCTGGACAGTATTAAAGTGATCGGGAATGCTCACGGGAACCCTCACGCCTTGGGGTCTCTGTGCAGCTAATCTTGTTGTGGAACATAGTAAGCAAACCTCCCAACAATGTTGCTTCCTGAGGGAAAAAAATAAGAACGAAGAAATGGGAGTTGGAGGCGGGCCCCTCCGGCACAGGTGCAACAATCTTGAGTATTTCCCTGGTAACGCAGGACGGCCAAAAGTCTTTCCCGAGTGTTCTCACCATGTGGGGAAATGAGTGGGAGGCGGTGTCTATATTCCCCTTGCTGGGGCCGCACAGAAGGATCTCACAGTGGCTTACTGTGACGCTGCACTGGTGTGCTGGAGACTAGGCGGGACCACAAACCCAGGGCTTCCCTCAGTGCTGTCACGATCAGTAGAGCGCGGTTCGGGGGGTGGGGCAGGGAAGCACAGGTCAGTCCTCAGCAATCACTGACGCCAGGAGACTAACATGAACACGCTCTTCACATGCTGGGCAATTTGTGAGGAAAAAGAAAAGCGCTCTCCATGTGCTAGTTATATAAAACATAAGTTGCTCCTCACACGCTACACTTGTAGGACCCCAAGAGCATGAAACAGCACTCTGGAGGGGTCTTTTGTTGTAGCTGAGATTCCCTAATCAATGGGTGGGGCACACCAACAAGTCCTCTGAGAGCACAGGCCATAAAATTGGTAGCAGGCAGGCCAGCACATCAGGGTCCCTGTAACAAGTGGCAGTCGCAACCCCCAAGCAGGTAGTTCCAATGGCGGTCCCTTCTGGCAGTAGCCCAGGGCCTTGGAAGAACAGAGTCTGGAAACAGCTGGCAGCAGGGCATCAAACAGAAAAGTAGTGCAGGTGAGCCCTTTATGCCACCCAGCAACAGGCAGCAGGGCAACAACAGAGGAGCTGTCCAGATGAGTCCTTTGGGCAGTCCAGCAGTCCTTCTGACACAGGCTCAATCCCAGCACCAAACGTGCTCTAAAAATCATGGGGCGAGAGCCCCTGTACTTATACTCCAGGTGCCTAGCTTCTAGAAGGTGGGAGAAATTTCCAGCCAGATCTGATGAGTTCCAAGAATTTCCCTTGTCCCCCAGTCTGGCTCCAGACATCAGTAGGGACTAAACAAGCCCTTTCTGTGAGGGCAGGACACACCCCATTCAAGTGTAAAGGGTGAACAACCCTCTCTCGCTCCCCGCCCAGGAAGACAATCAGTATGTAGATAAATGCAGATGTAACCCTGTCACACCTAACCCTTCCTGATGGATGGCTGTCTGGAGAGTATGCACAAAGTGGAGCTGTCACTCTGCCCTAGATGTGGATTGGAGTCAGGTTGCAAAGCACCAGAGTTATAAGCACAGAGAAATTTCCCCTTTCTAAAAGTGGCATTTCTAAAATAGTAATGTATAATCCACCTATGCCAGTAAGCAGGATTTCTCACTACCATTCCAAACATACCAAACATGCCCACACTACTCCTCACAGATCAGAAGTTACTGCTTAGCCAAATATAAGGGAATTCACAGTGCAAACCTATGAGAGGACCAGCACTCACAGCAGTGAAAAATTAAATAGGCTGTTTGTCACTACTAGAACATGTAACACATACAAATATATGTCCTACCTTTTACATATACAAAACCCTGCCATAGGGATATCAAGGGGCAAGCTTACGGGTGAATTAGGTGTAGCAAAAAGGGAGTTCAGGCCTTGGCAAGTAGCTTTACTTACCAAGTCAGTGTGGCAGTAATCTGTGCACACAGGCAGTGCAGTGGCAGTCCTGAGACAAGTTTGAAAGGCTACTTCTGTGGGTGGCGCAATCTGCGCTACAGACCAACTAATAGCATTTAAGTTATAGGCCCTAGGTATATGGTATACCACTTTACAAGGGATTTACAGGTAAATTAAATAAGCCAAAAAGGTGTAAGTTAATTACACCAAGTTTTAGGGGAGAGAGCACTTGCGCTTTAGCACTGATTAGCAGTGGTAAAGTGCCCAGAGTCCTAAAGCCAACAATAAGAGGGTCAGAAAAATAGGAGGAGAAAGGCAAAAAGTTGGAGGATAACCCTGCAGAAAGGGCCATTTCCAATAATTATTCATAGATCAGCACCCGGTTCATAGCTCACCACTGAATTTAGAGACCATCACAGCACTACCAGATACGGAGGCCAGCATCACCTTATACGGAGGCCAGCACCACCAGATGCGGAGGCCAGCACCACCAGATGCGGAGGCCAGCACCAGATATGGAGGCCAGCACCAGATATGGAGGCCAGCACCAGAGACAGAGAAAGCACCAAATGTGGAGGCCAGGACCAGATTCGGAGGCCAGCTCCACGAGATATGGAAGATACGGAGGCCAGCAGCACCAGATACGGAGGCCAGCAGCAGGTATGGGGGCCAGCAGCAGATATGGCAGCCAACAGCAGGTACAGAGAAAGCTCCAGATACAGAGAAAGCACCAAATGCGGAATCCAGCACCAGGTTCCTAGAAC
Source organism: Pleurodeles waltl (assembly GCF_031143425.1). Lineage (NCBI taxonomy): Eukaryota > Metazoa > Chordata > Amphibia > Caudata > Salamandridae > Pleurodeles > Pleurodeles waltl. Next base: position 53,651,385 of record NC_090438.1, read on the forward strand.
AGTGACTCAGGGAAGATCACCAAATTTATAGACCAGGGCGGTACCAGATTCATAGAACAGCATCACACTTCCAGGCAAATCAAAAAGTGCATCTGTAAGGGGGAGGTTAAGGGAAGGTAAGACACAAATTTCTTTGCAACTGAATTCCCGGTGTCTATACTACAGGCAAACCTACCAAATGGAATTAAACCAAAAATGACATGAAACTAGAACTGTACTGAGACTGAGGCTTTTGTGTTATGCTATGGATCCATTCAGAAGCTGCTGAGATACTTGTGTTACAATGTGTCTAAAAGGCTTCAAAGGATTACTTAATGGTATATCTTGGCTATTAGTTCGGACACCCAGAGGCTTTTCGAAAGCGGACGCTCTGATCTACAGGCATTACTGAATGCCAGGGACCAAAGCCTGTGCCTTAAAAAGGTGTGAAAGGTGGTATGAAGGGGAGGCGAAGAATCGTCTGACCCAAGGGGTGATGTGCAGGAGTCTGAGAAGGGTATATACTGCCTTCAAAATAAATTAAATGTCCCATTTTCTGCAAATCCTTGGACAATGGAAAGAACGAAAATTCAGAATGACAAACACCATGGGGTGTGAATACTGTGGGCACAGGGTCTGGAGCAGAGCTTTAGCTTGGGCCTGTGGCCAAAGCCCAGTTTGCACAAATGAAGGCCCTGGGGGGCTTATTCAGTCAGATGATGGCTGGTACAGGGCTTGGCAGCAGGCAGAGCACTGCAGCCAAAATCCACAACACATGACCATAGTCTGTGTACTTCAGGTCCCTGCATTGAGGCTGTTGAAGTGCCAGGCCCTGCAGCCAGAGTTGCTCTGTAGGTCTAAAGGTGGTGCACAACAGGATCAATGGCACCAGGCGGGAGAAGGCCCTGCACCAAGTGCCAGCAGAGCACAGCCTCTGCAGATGTTCATCAACCTTGGTGGCACTAGGACTGACTCAGGACCTAACAACAAGCCAGGCCGTGCACCCAGAGTTCCTCTGTAAGTCTGAAGGCGGTACACAACATGAGGAAGAAGGCTCTGCACCAAGTGCATCAACCTTGGTGGCACCAGGACTGACTCAGGACCTAACAACAAGCCAGGCTGTGCACCCAGAGTTCCTCTGTAAGTCTGAAGGCGGTACACAACATGAGGAAGAAGGCTCTGCACCAAGTGCATCAACCTTGGTGGCACTAGGACTGACACAGGACCTAACAACAAGCCAGGCCCTGCACCAGAAGCCTAAGTGCAGGCCATAGGTTGTGCACTGCTGGTTCTGTAGGACCACACTAGTGCAGGGTCTTGTTGCAGACTGTATGCAGTAGGGTGAAAGTACCAGAATCTGGTGCAGGGCCTGGCTGTAAACTCCGCCCAGAGCCCAAATCACATAGCCGCAATCCATGCACAGTTAGCACAAATCACAAGAAAAAGTGCAGAACCTGCGTCCAGAACCCACTATAAGTGGCTGAAGATTGTGCGCAGCCTGATCGGTGACAAGGGAGCTGACACCCAGAGACTGCTACTCAAGGCTGAGGTGCATGCACCTCTCGTTATATCCATATGGATGATGGATGCAGGACATTCTTTAAAAACTAACTTTGTTGAAGGTAAGGTACGGTTAATGTCGCTCAGTGCTTTATTTGTAAATACAACAGTGCCGGTGCCCAAAGCCCTCCTCTTAAACATGCGGCTGCTGCAATTAAATGTGCTAGCACGGAATACTAAGGCAGTGTAATCCTGAAGCCATCTCGGGCCTCTTCAATCTATATAAAGCTACTCCCTGCCCCTTCAGCTCACTCTTGCAGCTTTCTGCTTTCTCCCTTTGTGACGCTTTTTCGTTTTCCCCTTCCTCCGTCTTTCCAATATGTGTCTTTTGCTCGCAGCAAATGCTTGAGGCAGAAGAATAAGCTCCGCCCTCAAAAATAAGTGCAGGTGCTCAGCACCGGAAACAACAAGCACAAATTAAGCACCGATGCCGCTCATAAGATATCTTTATTCGTAAAAAAACCACACACAAATTCTCTGGAAACCACACTGTTTGTGACATTATGCTGATACTCTCCAGTCAAGCAACCAGTGAAATTTGCTACATATGGTTAAACATAACCTGACACCCCATGCGCTGCTCACCATGACATCACATACTATCACAGAAAATATCACAAATGAGAACACTGATGACATCACATATTACCTCAGCAATGAAATCATCAATTACATCACAAGTAAGTAATTGAACAGCTGTTCAAGATTGATCAGGCTGTACATTGAGAGTGAGGTGTTGTGAAACTGATTTTCTGAATGCTTTATGGCTAAAATGCTCATCGTACTGCTGAACTAGGGAGATGGTGATGCAGGTGCAGGAGCTAATGGCGGTCACTGAGCCAGGGTCCAGAGGGTACCCATGTCTTCTCAAACCATGCTATGCATGGCCAAAAGCCTTTGTCATGGGGTTTGTCCATACTGAGGTTGCGCCCTGAGACCTACCCTTTGGGGAAAGTCCTCCTCCAGTCCCCACAGTTTCTAAAGTGCACAGCTAAAGGCTGCGTGCAGCATGCTCAGAGCGGGACTGGTGCAGGACCTGGCCACAGGTCAGGCACAGTGTCCACCCTCCACTGCCCATGGGAATGGGGCACATCCAGTGGGTTATGTCCAGACTGTGTCAGCTGGCCCAGTGCTTGGCTGAAACTGAGGTGATGTTTCAATCAATCAATCAATCAGTGATTTGTTAAGCGCGCTACTCACCCAAAAGCGTCTCAAGGCGCTGGGGGGGGGGGGGGAGGAGTTGCTACTGCTCGAAGAGCCAGGTCTTGAGGTGCTTCTTGAAGGTCAGGAGGTCCTTGGTCAGACATAGCATGAGGATGTAATGGCATTGACTTGCTGGGTCATGGAGAGAGAAGAGTCCAGTATGAAGCCGAGGTTGCATGCATGGGTGGTGGGCTTTGGAGCCGACCCCAAGGTGGCAGGCCACCAGGAGTCATCCCATGCTGATCTGTTGGGGCCAAAGATGATGATCTCAGTTTTCTCCAAGTTTAGCTTGAGGCGGCTTTCTTGCATCCAGTTGGCGATGGCGTGGAGTCCTGTGTGGAGGTTGTTCTTAGCGGTTGCGGGGTCCTTCATGAGAGAGAGGATGAGCTGAGTGTCGTCTGCGTAGGAGACGATGTTGAGGCCGTGGGATCGGACGAAGTAGGCGAGCGGGCCATGTAGACATTGAAGAGGGTGGGGCTGAGTGAGGATCCCTGGGGAACTCCACAGATGGTCTTGGTGGCCTTGGACAGGAACGGGGGAAGGCGGACTCTCTGGGTTCTTCCAGAGAGGAAGGAGGTGAGCCAGTCCATGACTCTGTGGCGAATTCCGGTGTTCGAGAGGCGTGTGCGAAGGGTGTGGTGGCAGACGGTGTAGAAGGCTGCAGAAAGACCAAGGAGGATGAGGGCGAAGGTTTCTTCTTTGTTGAGTCTGCTCCTGATGTCGTCAGTGGAGGTGATAAGGGCGGTCTCTAGTGCTGTGGTTCTTTCGGATGGGAGACGTCGAGTAGGCTGTTGTCCTCCAGGAAGCGGGATAGCTGGTTGTTGACTATCTTCTCGATGACCTTCGCAGGGAATGGAGGGAGATGGGTCGGTAGTTTTTTAGGTCTTCTGGGTCAGCTTTGGACTTCTTGAGCAGGGAGCTGACTTCGGCATGTTTCCAGCTCTCTGGGAAGACGGCGGTCTGGAAGGAGATGTTGATGATGGTCTGGAGCTGGGAAGCGATGATTTGACTGGCTTTATTGAAGATGTGGTGAGGGCAGGGGTCAGCGGGAGAGCCGGAGTGGATGGTGTTCATGGTCTTGGTGGTTTCTTCATCGTTGGTGGGGGTCCAGGCGTTCAGGATGTTTGTGTGGCAGGGTGCGTTGGGGTCAACCTTGGCCGTGGTGGAGGTGGGGACGGCGGTGCAAAACTTCCATGGATGTCGGTGATCTTGCTGTGAAAGAAGGTGGCGAGGGAGTCACAGAGGTCTTGTGAGTGGGCTGGGTCTGCGGGGCAGGCCTTGGGGTTGGTGAGTTCCGTGATGATGCTAAAGAGCTCCTTGCTTTTGTGTGCGTTGTTGTCAATTTGCTCTTTGTAGAAAGATCTTTTGGTAGCTCGGATGAGCGGTGATGTTTGAGCATGGCTGATTTGGGGGCGGTGTGGTTGTTTTCTGAATGTTCTTGGTGCCAGATTTTCTCGGCTTTCCGGCATTCATATTTGGATGCCTGAAGGTCTGATGTGAACAAGGGAGCTTTCTTGTTGGCGTGGTTGTTGGTGGTTTTCTTGAGTGGGGCGAGGGTGTTGGCACAGTCATCGAGCCATTGTTTGAGGGTGAGGGCGGCGGTGTTGGGGTCATTGGTTTTGGGTGGTAGGGCGTGAGCGATGTTGGAGATCAATTGGTCCTTGGAAGTCTTGTTCCACTTGCGGTGAGGGATCCGATGCTGTTGGTGGTGGCTGGTGAGCTTCTGGAAGAAAAAATTAACACAACGGTGGTCGGTCCAATGGAGTTCAGTGGTGTGAGTGAAGTTGACGTGGCTGCTGGAGGAGAAGATGGCGTTGAGTGTGTGACTGGCTGAATGGGTTGGTGAGGTGACCAGTTGCTTGAGTCCGAGATTGACCAGGTTGTCCAGTAGGGCTGAGGAGTTGCAGTTGTCGGTGTCTCCAGGTGGAAGTTCAGGACGCCAAGGAGCATGTAGTCTGTGGAGGTGAGTGCGTGGGTGCTGATAGTGTCGGCGATGGCGTCGCAGAATTGCGGGCAGGGGCCCGGGGGCCTGTAGATGAGGGTTCCTCTCAGGGTGGTGTTTGCATTAACGTATATCCGGAAGTGCAGGTGTTCTGCGGCACCTAGGGCGTCGTGGGTGTCGGTTGCGATCCTGATGGAGCTTCTGTGGACAATGGCGATTCCTCATCCTGGTTTGTTGGTACGGTCTCTTCGGGTGATCTTGTAGCCCTCAGGGATAGCTATGGCGATGTCCGGTTCCGATGACGGATTCATCCAGGTTTCAGTGACGAAGGCGATGTCTGGGGAGCTTGATGTGAGCAGGTCCCAGAGTTCGATGGCGTGCTTGTGGATGGAGCGGGTGTTGAGGAGGATGCAGCTGAGGTGGTTGGGCTGGGCAGCGTTTAAGTGAGCGCTACTCCTCTTGAGGGATTGCATTAAAAATTCCATTCTATATATCTAAGTGGTAATTTCTGATCTAAAAGGAGTTGCGTGGGCATGTTTGGTATGGTTGGAATGGTAGTGAAAAATGCTGCTTACTGGTGTAGGTGGATTTTACATTGCTATTTTAGAACTGCCACTTTTAAAAAGTGGGCATTTCTCTGTGCTTATAACTGGTGGCGGGCGAAGAATTCCGCTCCGCCGGCAGAGTTTGCGGAGTTTTCCCCACTCCGCGCGAAGTGCGGAGTTCCGAAAAACTCAGCGAAATGGGGCAGAGTGGAGTTTTTCCCTCTCGCCAACGTTAAATTGGTGAGCGCGAGCGAGAGAAATCGATATGTTGGTGAGCGCGAGCAAGATTTCTGAACACGAGCAGTCGCAGTTGGCCACGACTGCTCGCGATGAGAAAGCTTCCACTCGCGTTGAGGAAGCTGCAGCTTGAGTAAAAAATCTACTCAAGTGGCAAAAAGAAGTTAGTGCCATCTGGTGCGCTGCATGATGCCGTTGGCACTGATTTTACAGCGCAGGAGACACTCCTGTGCTGAAAATCAGTGCGAACAGCACACCTTACCCAAACTCTGCCACTCGCTGAACTCCGCGTAGCACTGCTGGCACTTCGTGGAGTTCCGCGTAGCAGAACTCTGCGAACTCCACCCAGGCCTACTTATAACTCTAGTGCTTTGCAGCCTGACCCCATCCACGTCTGAGGCAGAGTGACAGCTCCACTTGGTGCATACTTTCCGGGCAGCCATAACACAGGAGAGACTGAGTGTGACAGAAGAGGCATCTGCATACTGATAGTCTTCCTGGGCTGGGTAGAGGGAGGGTGCTTCACACCTTATATGTGAATAGGCTGTGTCCTGCCCTCACACAACGGGCTGATTACCTCATACTGATGTATGGAGACAGGACTGTCTTGAAAGGGTGTTGTGCTTCACTTGAAAGGGCTCTTCTGCAGTTACTCCCTGAACAAAGGCATTTCTGAGTATAAGTAAAGGGGCTGTAGCCCCTGATTTTGAGAGCACTCTTGGAACGGGGACTGAACCTCTGCCAGAGGGACTGCTGGAGTGCACAAAGGACTCATCTGGACTGCTCTTCTTTTGTTGTCATGCTACCAGGTGCCTGACGGGTGGACCTAAGGACTCATCTGGATTGCTTTTCTATATGTTGCCCTGCTGCTAGCTGCCCTACTGACTTAGGGTGCACTAACCACACCAAGGACAGCCAGGAAGAACCACCACTTCAATCCCTTGATTATGTATGTTGGTCACCCTGCTCCTGTTGTGGATCCTTTTTGTGCCCCTGTGAGTGCCTCCCAAGGAGCCAAGCGCAGGTAGGGTGCCCCTGATTTAACCTGCCTGCGCAGGAAGAACCTTGTTTTCCTGCTCCCCTTGCCTGCTCCTGTCTTGCGCGTCGAGGGGTGTTATTGCTGGCAGTTGGTGGTGACCGGGCCAGGAGAGATATCAAGTACTGGGCCTGATCCCATTTCAGTGCTTCTCTCTTGTATTTGCCAGCACCGCCCCCACCCCCAAATCCAAGCTGTTTGATGGATGGAAGATTGCCGCCACATACCCACTCAGCGTCACAACCCTCCCGCATTGATTGGCAGCCAGGAGCACTCAGGAGACCAATGACACGGATGCCCAGCCCGTCTCCTGGAATCCAGTCCAGGGAGGAGGAGACACTGTGGGCTCTGGGAGAGTGCCATTGCCGACCGTGCTCCCAGAGGAGAACCGCCCTGGTGCCATTAGCCACCCCACTCACTTGCGGATAAAGGTCTTTTCTTCTTTCTTTTCTCCCTGGGGATTCTACGTGAGGAGGAGACCCGAGGAGGATTCCCCACAATTACCATAAATCCCTTAATAGACAAGCAGGTACACCGGCAGCCGGCTGTCCCGCCCACAGCCGTGGTGGTGATTTGGTCATTAGTGATTTGGACCCGACCGGTCCAAGCGGGATTGCATAGCACTCCTCGCCGCTAAGAGCCCAACCGTAATTACTAGGGGGAAACGCAGGCGTCCCGGTGCCTTCTTATCAAGTTACTGTTTTTCAATGTTATATGCACAATCCATGTTTGTGGGGACACTGGCTATTTTAGGTATGATTATGGTATTTAAATGTCCGCCACAGTTGGGATTCTTGAAGGGATGCACTGTATTGGTGATATATATTGTTGAATTCTTACATTTCATATCCTGATGACCCAGTGCAAGTCATGTACATGCCCTGCTTTTGTGGGGTCTGACAGTTCTATTCTGGCCACACCAAGCTGATGAGTATTGTTTCAGGAATTACATAATGTGCACAATGCATGTGAATACTTGTGTCGTGTTGGTCTATGACATATGTACGTGAGTGGAACCTTATGCCCAGTGCTCATGATCTATGTTGTTGTTGGTCTTTGGGTTATATTTATTTATATTATAAGGAACTTGCTTTTTATAACCCTGTGTAGAGTCTCTTTTGTGGTGTATTTATTGTGTCTCTGATGTGAATGTGTTGTGCAAATGCTTCACACATGACCTCTGAGGGTAAGCCCGACTGCTCTGTGCCAAGCAACCGGGGTGAGCACAGGTTATCTTTGATGTGTAACTTACTCACCCTGATTAGAGTGGTGGTTTCTGCTTGGCTGAGGGGCATACTCTGCCAACCAGTAACCTCATTTCTAACAGTTTCCAAGTGATATCTAGTCAATAAAAAGTGCAAAGCTCAAGTTTTATATAATATCACTTGGTAGAAAATTGCCCAGTTATTGGCATTCGCCCATCTCTAATTTTGTTATGCATCATCCCAAATCTTCGTCCCCAGCACTGTTGGAGTGGAAGTCGTCTGGAGGAACCATGTACAACATGGGCTCATCTTCAGCCCCTTCGCTTTAACAGTACTCAACCTATTTTGGTCCCTCCCGCTGTGACAAGACAAAAAAAAATCCCACACACTGGTCCTTTCAAGCTGGCCCATCTGGCAGTGCCAGACTGCCAGTAAGTCCAGTCCCACACTGCCCTGGGGTTCTTAAATTGCTAATACCCTCCCCCAGACACAGTGAATATACCTGTTCCCTTGCCAAGGTCTTGTACCACCTTAATTGGTGGTAATAACTTATCCTAAGTATACAAACTATACCTGCCTTTCTGCCACTTTACCACGCCAACCTGAAAACGCACTACACCACCAAGGCTCCCTGTGGAATATGGGTTTTATACCATTATATTTTGAGTAGTCAAAGCACAAACACCTGCACTATATATAGATGCACATACTATGAGAGGCACGCTGGGCCTGATTCACAAAGATAAACTTACACTTTTGTGTAAAATTACTATTTTTTCCTATTCACAAAGGTATTTTACAAGTAGTAAGTTTACCACTGCAGAGACTTCGCACTGTGGCGGAGACTTTGCACATAAAGAGATAGGCAGGGGCGCAGCTTCAGGGGGGTATTTGGGGTGTTACACCCCCCTAATAAATATATTTTCTGATAGTTGGGTACAGACGTTTCAGTCTGGTATTGTGAGATGTCTGACGGATTTCAGCAGGAACATTTATATACACACAAATTAAAACACACACATTCTCTAACTCTCTGTTTTGAAGGTCCCCAAAAATATTGGTTGTTTTACAAAACATTGGGGGTTATTCTAACTTTGGAGGAGTGTTAATCCGTCCCAAAAGTGACGGTAAAGTGACGGATATACCACCAGCCGTATTACGAGTTCCATAGGATATAATGGACTCGTAATACGGCTGGTGGTAAATCCGTCACTTTTCCGTCACTTTTGGGACGGATTAACACCTCCTCCAAAGTTAGAATAACCCCCATTGTGTTGTCTATGTCAGTCCTCCAACCAACCCGCATTCCTCTCCCTTTCCTACTACCCTTTAGGCCCCTCTCATGTGCCCTGCTGGTCCTATGATGTATATAAACGTTATATGCCATCCTGATTGTGGAAGCAGTTCGTACCCCCAATCTTACTGCTACGCCCCCTGAAGATAGCACTGTCAGAAGTGTAACTTTACCTTGTGAATCGGGTCCACTGTTTTCAAGATATCTCTCCCTGCTCAGTGTTGTGGTGTGCAAAGGGCATTAAGGCCGAGTTAAGGCCCCCTGAGGGCGAGAGCAAGAATCTCCCCCAGAGATTTATGGCAGAAGCTTTTGCCAGGCAGGACTCTGCGGGTGGCTGGAGTGTTAGCAGAGCTGGTCGCCCCCTCTTGCCCTGTGCACCGGTTTATTCTACAAGGGCCACGTGTGCGCTGAACGCACCATGTGAACGAAGGGTCTCCGAGCCTTGGCTGCTTGGGCCCCCGTAACTCCAGGCAGAGGTTACAGATGGCTGGCATTCCATCCGGGTACCCTGTGTAGGCCGCCTCGACCTCCTGAGGGGGGCGCGCGCTGATTTACAGTTCTGTGAGTCGGTAGGCTTGGAGTCCCCTTAAGGTGGGAATTCCATTAGTGGGATGCTCTTCTACGGCTTAAAATCTGATTTTAAAGGTTTTCTCTGTTTTAATCACTGTCTGGACTCTGTATGAACGGTAGTCTGCGACAATCAACCTAACTGGCTCAGAGAATGCATGTTCTCCCTGCAGTGGTGTTTGGGAGGGTGTTGTGGGGAGGGCAGATCTGGCGACCCTCCTAGCCTCCCCTAGTGAGTACACGATATGATAAATAAACCACAACGCGTGCCTGGCCTTCCCAGGCTGGTTCATGTACAACGATACATCGAATTACAGGTTAATGAAGGGACATCTCCTTGTACTACGTGACCTCAGGAGAGGTGTCATCTCATGACCTTCGACCACCATGACATCACAGGAACCACAATCTCATGATATTAGAATCTCATAACATGCCTAGCGCGTGTCATGGTTGCAGAAAAGCCGCAGCCACCGTTGCACAGGTGTGGTGGTCTCAGGTCCACAGTGCAGGTGTAGGGACGAAAGTCCTCATATCAGGGGCACAACTAGCTTCGAACTTTGCAAAGGGGCGGGACTAACCGGTCAACCATTGGAGGCGGGCTAGCACTCCAGACAATGGGGTGGAGCTGTCCTCGGAGCCAATACAAGAAAATAGAGTGATAAACTGGGCATTTTAAGCATATTGATGACACCTGATAGGATTACAATAAACCAGGGGCGGCTCCTCCGTTAGGGCGGAGGAGCGTCGCCCCACCCACCAGCAGCAGAAGCTGCAAACCTTCCAGAATAAAAGGATAATAAACTGGGGTGACGAGTAGTGAGAAGGAGTGCACAGAGCACTCTCCCTCAGAGCGCATGTGTGTTTGGCCGGCCGTTTCAGGCCGGCCAAACACACATGCGCTGTAGGCTCTCTACAGCCCAGCAACACAGTTTCCGGGCAGGAGAGAGCCTGCACAGGCTCCCAGTGTGCCTGGGACCGCCCAGCTAGGGTGCTCCCAGCCAATCCTGTTGCTGCTCTGAGCAGTGTCAGGATTGGCCGCAGGGCAGGCTGGGAGCCTGTTCCTCCAGCGACAATGGAAAGCGCAGCAGCGTGGCGCGGGTCGGCGGATCAGGTACATTTTTAAAAATGTATTTATTAAATTTACACCCCGCGCGAGTGCGCCACACCCACCCTGCCCCACCCCTTGTGTGCGCAGCAAGCCGCGACTGCAATAAACATGTTTTAATGGATTTAAAAATGTTTATAGTCTACTGAGAAAGATCTTTAAAAGGGCAATGAGTGATTTCACAACCAAAGAGCAACCTGTACAGATTTTAATACAAAGCACAATAAAACCAGTTTTTGCCGAACTATTTTCCCAGTTCTCTGAAAACTCCTGTGCCATGAGGTTATGAAATATTTTCAGTTCAACTGTTAGTAAGTCCCTTCTGTCTGACTGTTGACTAAAGGTGCTCTGTTCAGTCTGTTCATCAGCACCTTGCACCATATGCTTATTTGAGCAGGGACACATTGCAGATCTCAGAATATTGAGCTTAGGGCATTAGCTTCGTTGGGGAGGGGTGACTGCCAAGTCTTGGGTTTGATTCTAACTCCTCTTCCATGAAACAATCAGAGGTAATATTAACACCTGTTAATTACTGGAAGATGCCCTATTCTAAATGAAAGTAAAATAGGTGGTGGTAGTGCCCCACATTGAGCAACTCTCATGTGAAGTGAGGGAGCTACACTGCCTAAAGAAAAGGCATAAAAGTTAGTTGCTTTAAAATAACTTTGCAACAAATAGTGTTTTAGGGAGCAAGGAGTATAATTATTCCTTCAAGCTCCAGAGCAAAAGAATGTGTGTCTGATGTGCAATGTCCAGCAAAGAGGTCACCCCCACAGCAACCATGCCTCTTACTAGCATACACTATGATAAAAACAATCATGCTTTTAATTCTGTTCCAAAGCCTGCAGCACATAAAGTGTTAAATTGACTAAAATATCAATGTTGTTTTTAAATCTTATAGGGCCAGTGTGCATCCCAAAACACAGCATTTGTTATGAACTTCTCCAACAATTCTTTGAGAAAAATGACCATATTCTCCTAAATGCCTATATTAATTATAGCATAAAGCCTGGCCTAGGTACAGCCTTGAATGTAATTTAAACATAATGCAAGGTAGATTTGTAGAGCACTGCTTGTCACCCGTGAGGGTATCCGGGCACTTAATGGGGCACAAGAGAGACACTAGACAGACAACATCGTTACTAGTTTGAAATTTCAATGCTGGAATCAGTAGGGCACACAGTAGTGTTTTCATAGTGCAATGCTTGGGCAACCTGTTGTATACAATATCGAACTTATGCTACTTTTCACAGACCCAGACTTAGGGCAGATTTAATAGAAAATGAAGGTGCACGTCGCTGCGCCAAATTTGTCCGCGTTGTGCACCGTCATTTTCACAATGCACGGATGGGCTGCATTTAATTGAATACGGCGCACCCCTGTGTTTCCCCCTGCGCCGGTGCTAACTTTGCTGCTGTGCGCCAACGCAGCCACCCTTGTACCGTAGTGCAAGGAAGGCTGCGTTGAGGGGGAGATTGTTTTTGTGCAGGAAGGAGCACCTTCTTGCACAAAAACAATCTTAAATTGCGATTTGCTCTTTCTATGTGTGCTGCAAGATGCAGCGCGCATAGAAACAGCAACAAATGAGGAGAAATGAAAGCATTTCTCCTCGTTGCGCCACCCCTGGGGTGGCGTTAGATTTTGGCGCTGCCTCAGGTCTACGAAAACTCGTAAATCTGGGGCAGCAATGGTTGGTACTGTGGCACGCCCGCAGCAACACCCATTGCACGCCCCTACCACACAAAGTGCGTCGTGTGGAGGGGCTGTATTTACAAGGTGGCGTTAACCCACAAAAAGTGGCTGAACGCCACCTTGTAAATACGGTGCAAGGTATAGCAAAAAGTGACGCTCCGATGGTGCTAGGGGCTCTTAAATATGCCCCTTAGTTTTACAGCATAATAAGATTTCACAAGCATTTTGCTGCCAAACTACACTGTTTTTTTTTTTAGAAAGAACATAGTGATGCAACGCTTACATGAGAGAACTGCTGGGGTACCACCTCTTCATAGACACCACCGGACAGGAAACCCATACAAGACATTTGTAAAAGCAATTTCTACACATGTGTTACTAAGCACTCTTAGAAGCTGACCATAGAAGCATTTGCTTTACGCAGCAGAGGTATGTCTTCTGTTCAAGCGTCACATAGCTGAGCTATCTCTCAATCTACCGATAGGGCATGTGTCAAACACTTGAGCTTTCCCACGGGTGACAGTGCTCCATCATAATCATTTCGGCTCGATTTCTTCTCAAATTGATACTGGCCCCGCGTTTCGTGCTTGAGGGCATCCACTAAATATATTGAAAACCTATCCATGCGAGATGTGAGCTGAGTTGTTACTTACAAAGTGCAGCGAACACCCTAAGGCTAAACTGACGAACATCTGAAAAGATATGAAGGCAATCAATAAAATAGATGAATTTCAAGAGCTTTCCCGAACACAGATGGTTCGCTATGTATTTTGTGCAGGCCAAAAAAGTGTGTTCCTAAAGACAAAGCAACAAAATAGAAGGAACATCTCTTTCTACATCCCCCCCTACCTAACAAGCCTTTCAAAAGCGCGGGGGGATAGCAGGCGAGAAGAGACAAAATGAAGGGATGGCTTGTATTTGGAAGCAATCACATACGCAGCATGGGTTCTGCTTCATCACAGGCTCTCTGGGCAAAGGGGGGTGCCTAGAAACTGACAACCAGTGCAGCTTATGGCGAGCCTCACAGAACCTATATGATTTCCTGAGATCCATCACAAGCCATATTGCCATATTCTGAACATCTTGTAGCTTGTAAATAGCTGTCTCTGGAAGACCAATGTAGCAAGCATTGGCATAGTTCAGTCTAGAAATGATGGTAGTGGTAACAAGCTTTCAAGGGGCACAGACTACAACAGGTTTTGTAGGTGCGATGGGAAGTGGTAACTGTGCCCTTCAGCCCTGTACCTGGGCACATTAAGTTGTTCACCGTAGCCCCGATTACAAGCTGCACAGTACTGGCGGGATGCAAACTCCACAACTGTAACAATCAATGCTGTGTGGTAACAACTCACCGATACAAGGACTTACATGTTGATAGTGCTTTGAATCACAGGCTTGGACCTGTGGCACTATGACTACATATGACACTATTCCCCGGTGCGTCTAGATTCAGTTTTGTGACTTTCTGGTTACACACACGGACATCTGCTGTGACTGCATTAACCAATTGAGCGTTTGTAACAAAAAGAATGTATTTCTTGACAATTGCTTTAACTTGCAATCATGTTTTATTTAAACTCTGTGTTGTATTTTATAGGTATTTACCTGAATTTGAAAGGCCAACACAATGGTTGTACAATATTGCATTCTCTTTCAGCCATTTCTCACCTCGCCCACTTCAGCACTCAGGAACACTATTCCCATATGTTTTTATGCACTTACATTTTTTGGATGGCCTACAAAACACTTGTTCAAGGCTGCAATCGGGGACCTATCTCCAGGGCAGCTCCACACAGTGTTTAATTTGTGCCTGTGTTTTCCAGTGCTCAGCACCGGCACTTATTTCTAAACTCTGGCACTTATCCTGGGTTTACACCACACGGTGGTGCTGTGTGTCTATTCTTCTGCTAAATTAATCAGGGTTTGTTTAAAATTGATAGATGTAGCACATAGTAATGCTGGTACTGGCATTCAGCAACCGTGGCAGGACTTTTGGTGGTACCAGCTGGAATGGACTCTCATGAAGTGTGTTGGACCCTGGAACTTAATGCTTCACAAATTAAGCACTGGCACCATACACATCAGCTAAAGAAGGTGTGGGTCCTGGAAACAGCAGCAGCCCAGGCTAGGGCAAAGGGGTGCGGAGGTGGGGGGTTAAAGGCTTTTTAGCCCAATTGGCATTGCGCACCTGCTTCACACTGTGCTTACCTCTGTGACATTGCCCATTGCCATGGTTACAGAACTCTAAGGGGCTTTGTGGCATGCTGCAGACTTTTAAGGGGGCAGGATCAGAATGTATTTGTGGAGGGAGGGGCTACCAGGGGAGCTACTTCCTTGTATGTGGCAGGTGCAGTGGCACCGTGGCCCAGAGGCCTCAGGGGCACACTGAATGACAGAATACAACAATGATCAGGCTTCAGACAGCAGAAGAGGGGGTCCTTGCCCGTCCTTGCACTAGGGCACATGACACACGGGCACCTCTACCCCCTCCAAACAGCTGCCAAGTATCCTAGGTCCATGTGTGACGTGCTACTCCAGACCTGTTTTTTCCCCTTTAAATTCTGGTATTTGTAGCCCTGTTTTATAATAGAATAAATAAAACTACAGGTCCCAGAATTCAAAGGGAAAACGTGAACCGGAGCAGCACATCACACATGGACCTGGAAATCTTGGCACATGGTGTTCCCGATGCCCGGAAGTCACCCGATAACCTTAGTGTCAGGGCAGATGAAATGCCAGCATGATCACAAAAGGCCATCCTTTTCTGACCTTTGCTCCTGCGGAAAACTGCTCTGGTTGGACGCTGACAACTAGACTGTGAAATTAAGATGTCTCTCGCCATCCCTTCCTTGTCAGTCACATGTCGCTCTCCCACACCTTCTCGACAAAGTGTGAAATTATTCCTATTACCGTATTTAATAGATCACATTACGTAACGACCTTGAAGGGCCGCTTGTTTTTAAACTCATTTTTTTCCTGGTAAAATCCGCATTCCTCGCAGTCCTCAACTGTCCCCCGTGAAATAGTGCGACCTTGAGCCAGGTGTGCATTTTCAGCTAAGAGTTGAGGCATTCTGTGATTCGTAGTTCCATTGTCCAATCATAGGTCTGGACTACAAATCCCAGAATGCTTAGCTTTACGAGGAGCACCAGCTGACAGTCGTCCTTGGTACACGGGGGTCGCTTGACAGGTATGACTATCCTTTTCTTTGACAAGTAAGCTAAAGTTGATGGCTTCAACAATGAGCACATACATATCTGTATGCACAGGCGGGTTTCCCACAAAATAAGAATGTACTTGAAAGCAGGTCCGTCTTTTGGGGAAAAGGGAGCGAAATCCTATGGAGTTTACGTGATTAGGAACCGTGCAGTGAGAAACAGCTGTGCGTGGACTGGGCCTGAGATCGGGAAAGTGAGGTAAATTCTCCTTTAATCGTAGGTGAAGCGAGGGGTCAAGTTAACTTAAAAGGGCCTGGTGTGAGCAGAGCCCCCTTTGATCGTGGGGTACCGGGGGTGGGGGCCTCTGCTGAAGGACCCGCCATGAGTGGCGTAAAATGGAAAATGCTTTTAAACTGTGCCCAAAAATACGTCTGCGTGGAAAAAATCCAGGTTTAAGCCAAGCTGTGAATATTTTCACAAGGAAACCTGCACAGGAGAAACATTTACAGCATTCCGGAATTAGCTACAAATCCGAGAAGGAAAGTTAGACCGTGAGCAGGATCTTACTCGGATTTTACTACCTTGTAGTAGGCTTACAGAGCTCGCGGGCTTCCCAGGTTCATGCGTGAGTTCAGTGGTGTAAGAAACTTGAGGGGGTCCCCCTACAAATTACCTGGAGGGGGGCCCCTCCCTACTTGACCCAGCCCGTGTCCAGTGTACTGTGCTGAGGTGGCCCCCTGGAGCTTGGACCCCCCACCCCACCGGGACCTTTGTTACATCACCGCGTGAGTATCTTATCCAGCTCAGGTTTGGTGTTTGCATTCTGGGACCTGTTGTCCTGTTTATGTACCAAGCTTTGATGGACCCTTTACCTGTTATGCTCTAAACGAGGTCTACAGCCCTTTGGGTCCCGCACAGGGGTGAACTAGGAATAGAGAAAAGACCATTCCGCATCTTTGGTTACACACTGAAAACCCAAGTCGGAAATCAAGTCAAAGAGTTTTATTACAAGTTAATACTCCTGTTAACAGTTCTCAAAAATATACTGTAAAGATACAGAATAACAATAGGACAATCATAATGCTGATAGAACTGTAGGCGAGCTTACAAGGGCAAACAAGGAACTCTGAGACTGCTACACAGAACATCAGCAGTAAAATCTGACGCTCAGAAAACAAACACTGATGAAAACTATCACACATTAGTGCAATTTAAAGTCCCCTAACTAAATGAGCTCCGGCTCATCAGAAATCTTCAAAGGAACTTAAGAATGGCTATGTCCCAACCTAAAGGACCTAAATGCAAAGAGTAAAAAGCAAGTAAAGGACAAAAATAATTTGGAAAAATGTAATTGGGGCAAAAAGTAAGTGACCAATGAAGGAAAAAAGTAGGCAGAAAGTGAATGCATCATCATATTGGAAGCTCGATCAAGAGTCTTCTTAGAGGATCGAGTGTTAGCAAGCATTTGAGAATGGGAAAGATAGTTGTCTGTACCTCTTATTACTCTGCCGGGATCTGACCTGGAATCAGTAAGTTTAAGTCCCGGTTAAACTACAAATTTTGGTTAGGTAATGCCTCCTCCGATTGGTCCATACTGGTGTCATCTGCTCTCGCCTCACGGTGTAACTTTGCAACCTCAGGATAAAATCCCAAGACGACCCTGAGAAGACGGTTGTCCCCGATCTCCTGTACATCAGTTGCAACATAGATGAATAAAATTTTCTCAAAGTCTCTGTGTACCTTTCCAAGGTTGCGTTCTCAGGCTCTTCGTGAATAAGACCTTAGTATCTCTATTTCCAAACTAACAATGTAGGAAGCTGGCTCTCTATTGTGCACTAAAATGAAGTACACCGTGCAGAGAGTTCAGTCGATTCCCAAAGGTTTGCAGAGGTAAAAATAGATGGGTCTAATGCGCAAGTTGTGGTAGTGTGGGCGAGCAGTTAGGCTTATCAAGGAGTCGTGTTAAGCATGTGTTGTAGTCACAGAGGCAATAAATGAGACACAGACTCAGAGTAAATCTGAGATCAAACTAGAAAAATAACATGTGCTTTTATATATGTTTTGAACCAAAGTTCTTCACTATAAGGTAAGAAGTTTTTTAAATTAAAAATACTTTTCAGTTTCCAAAATTGACAGTGCAATTTTCAGAGTCTTTAATGTCAACCTTTGGAAGGAAAACAGGAATGCAGTTACAAATCCAGTCTTCAGGGTTTCAGGTCAACAACAGGCAAGGTTCAAATTGGTACCAAGAATGTACCCCCAGCGGCACTGGGGCGACCAGGTTCAGAGGTTGAATTTGCAGTTGGGTGCCCAATGTTAAGCAATGGAGACTGGGGGTGAATGACGATGCACTTCTTACAGGTAAGTTAAAGCGGTGTCAGAGGTTGGTCTCCTGGGGTTGAGGTAAGCACCAGAGGGGCCACAAGGCAGCACCAAACTGACACCCTCGGCAGCACCGGTGCGACAGGGTGCAGAGTGGCAACACAGCATCGGACGCCCAATGTTAACCAAAGGAGACAGGTGGTAACCAATGAAGCTCTGCTCACAGGTGAGTAAAGCAGGGTCAGCGGTCGATCTCATGGAGTTGAGGTAAGTACGGGGGGTGCACAAGTCAGAACCAAACTTACACCCTCAGCAGCACAGGGGCGGCCTGGTGCAGAGTGCCAATACAGGGTTGGTGCCCAGTGTTATCCAATGGGGGGATCAGTTTCAGAACCAGGCTGCAGGCTCTGGCTAGGAGGCTGGGCGAGGACAACCCACAGCTGCCCAGGTAAGTAGAGATGCCAGGGGTTGTAGGGACACCAATGATCCAGCTCCCCAAGGCCCAGGGGCTCCCATTGCAGGCGTGTCTTTTGGCATTGGAAACAGCTTACCGGGCAGGTCGCGGCCAGGGCGAGTCCTGGGATTCAGGCTTCAGGCATCGCTGTGGAGTCCGGCAGTGGTCAGCCCCCGGTGGACTCTTGTTCAGAAGTGCTGTGGAACCTTACAGGACTGGTGGGCTACTTTGACTCGGGCCATGGGCGTCGGGTGCAGAGGTGGATCAGCGGATCCTCAGATATACTACGTCTTCTTTGGAGTTGGTTTCTTTTGGACAGGTCTGCGGTCCACAGGAGTTCTTGGTCTTTATCGAAGGCCAGCAGTCCTTCCAAGGCTTTGGAGGTCGCTGGGCTGAAGGAGAAGTCGTCTTTTGGGTGCAGGTTCTTCGAGGACTGTAGTTAGGCCAGTAGGGCTGTGGCCAAGTTAGTTGGTGTCTTCAGTCTTCTTTGCTGGGACGACTTCTGTGGTGTTCAGCTCTTCTTAGGTCAACAGGAATCTGATTTCTAGGGTTCAGGGGTGCCACCTATATACTGAATTTAAGGATGTTGCAGGGAGTACCAGGTGGTAGGCAATGGAATACTCACCTTTAGGGTGACTACAGTCCTGCTGCCAAAAGTGTAGTCAGGAATTGGGAGTCAGCCTCATCCACCATTTTGAGGTGCCTGGTTTGTATTACAAAACCGGCAAGGCATTTGAAGCTCCCTGCCTTGGAATGTCCATCCTGCCTGGGAGAGGAGGATCTGCCCAGTGCAGACTTTCGTCTCTGGGCCTCGAGAGTACTGGCTCTCACCGTGGGGGTCCAGAAATGCATCTCAGGTTGCTGAACTGGTCTGCACCAGTCAGTAAACACACTAGTAGCTGGTAGGTTTTCAGGGAGCACCTTTAAGATGCCCTCTGTGTGCATTTCTTAATAAACCCATCAATGGAATCAATGAGGGTTTATTATTCTGAGATGTTTGATACCAAACATGCCAGGATTCAGAGAAGCCATCGGGTAGCTGGGGAACTCGTAATGACCAATGTCCAGCTCATGCATTTAAAATGGCTTCCCTGGTCGCTTACTATGTCTGAGAATTGACAAAGACATA
Organism: Pleurodeles waltl; assembly: GCF_031143425.1. Classification (NCBI taxonomy): domain Eukaryota; kingdom Metazoa; phylum Chordata; class Amphibia; order Caudata; family Salamandridae; genus Pleurodeles; species Pleurodeles waltl. The sequence goes on from NC_090438.1 coordinate 53,670,816, forward strand.
GCAGGGGAATATCTGCTCATGCATGCATGCAGATATGCCCTCACAGGTAATATACTGCACCCTGCCTTAGGGCTGTAAGGCCTGCTAGAGGGGTGACAGACATATATTGCATGCAGTGTTTAGGGGACATGGCACACGGCCTGTGTGCTACGTCATGTTTTACTTTTGGTTTGGCACCAAGCTACGCAGTCTGCAATGGCAGCACTGTGTACACTTGGTGTGAGTCCCTGAGGGTCGCACAAGGTGTGTTGCAGCCCTCAGGGGCCTTCCTTGAGTACCCCATGCCCTGGGTACCAGTGTACCATTTACTAGGGACTTAAAATGGTATCCCAAGGTTTTCCTTGCAAAATGACTGTGCAGTTGTGGGGGGAGAGATTTGGGCCTGGGGACCGGGTTAGCAGGAACCCAGTGAACTAGCAGTCAAAATCACACCAGAAATCAGGCAAAAAGTGAGGGAGTGACCATGTTAAAAGAGGCATTTTCCTACAAACATTTTCTCTCTGCACGAAATACCTGAAATTAAAACGCAACGTTAGCAGAAAATGGAAGAGAGTGTCTCATGTTTAAGAAATCGAAGGCCTAGTCATGCTATGAAATAAACAAATTCAATTGCACATTTAATTCATATTAGCTTTTACAATCCATTGAATCATGAAATGCCAATTATATCTTGTCAGTTTAAACTTCACGTTACAGTTAAATGCAAACAAAATAAATTAACACATGTAAATGAATATGATGGAGAGCTACATTTCTCAACATTAAAAGATACTTTTAGCACGCATGTAATGAAATCTGTTATTGTTTCAATGGTAAACATTCCCAAGCAACATAATGATGGCTTCAGAACAACCATAAATGATTACATTTCAACTTAGAAAGTTATACCACACAGTTTTCTTATTCCGTCACTATGGTGAACGCCCTCCATTATAGGATTTGAATGCACTGTTTTACATTCATTCATTATTAATGAGCACACTTAACTCAGTAATGTGGTCACATACAGATGAACATTGTGATGTCAGGGAGGATAGCAATCTACACTATTCCAATTTAAACAAGCACTACAAATCCCAGAATGCAAAGAAAAGGCTGGGTTTACTGAGCTACTCATGGATGTACATAGGAAATTCGACTGCTCTGTATTTGAGTAGGTAGAAGCTACTCCTGATTAATGATTGAGTTCAAAGAGACTTGTGCACACATTTGTCAGGCCTGCCAAACTTCCCTGTTCCATGTGTGATATGCTGTCCCTGTCCAGGTTTTTTCCCTTGAATTCTGGGATTTGTAGTCTTGTTTATTGTAGGGGTAGGCGGACTTTTTTATTCCGCTGGCAGAACTGGAGTAATTTAGTAATTCTGTGTTGCTCATGTAACGCAGAATTACTAATTAATTCCACCGTTCTGCTGGTGGAATTAAATCAGCACTGCTGAATACAAAGGGGGTGGCTCTCGGTTGCCGATCATGCCGGCTAAGCTGCCACGATGGGGAGGCGTGCGTAAGTGGAGCCAAGGTAAGTCGTCATTGGATGAACCTCTACTCACGAGCTTTGAGCCACCTTCCATGGATCTTATGGAAATTCCGGGTGCCTTGGGCCGGCTACTGACACCACAGGAGTGAAAGGCAATTAACAAGTAAGGAGACAGCATGGACTCAGCCTAACGTAGGAGGGATGGACGTGCAGCAGCTAGATTCTGTGTCAGAGGCACGTGCATTTCCCCAGGCACTGTGGCCAATAAACAAACAATATTGATTTCCCCGGCCTATCCTTTCACCTCAATGCTATCTCTCCAGTTCTTTAGTCAATGAAAAATCTGACCAGAGGTCCAGCAGCCAATCCTATAGCAACCGCCCCTCAGCCTATCCAAGCTCAGCACTCTTGCCTGCCGCTAATAGGATATGTTTTCCACCTGCCTGATATTAGACATGAGCACCTGGGTGCCTCAAGCTGTGAGGTACTGTTCTGGGTATCGCGCTGTAGGCCTATTTTAATTTGAGGATCTGGTTTACCGCTCTGTCCGTCAAGTGACTCAGCAGCTTGCGCCGGTTACCCTTCAAGCGGTGGTGGTCTCCGCTCCCCTGTGACCCACACCCTCTCTACCACAGTCATGGGGAAGGTGTAGCATTTCGATATCAGCCTGCAGGAGAGTAGTGTCATCTACGGGCCCAGTGGGCCACCCAGTGGCACCCTTACCCTGAGGCTGGGAGTGCCACTCCAGTTCAGCGGTGAGTGGAATGAGGGCAACAAGGCTTTGGAGGCAGGGAAAGGTCAGCACTGGAGCGAGGGAAGTGGGGCAATCAAGGTGGGGTGCCGCACTGTGGAGAAGTGGGTGACTCTAGACAGGAACAGAGCCTCGTGTGTCTGCAGCAACAGTACTGATTCTTCCCGTATTTTGCCCTATACTTTCCCTACTGGGTCCTCTCGTGGAAACTCCAGAGTTTTATATAACTCTGCGGAATTCCACGGAGTGAAACTCTGCAAATTCCACCAATCCCTAGTTTATTCCATTATAAATCAGGACTACAAGTCCCAGAATTCAAGAAAAAAAATTGGACTGGAGCAGCACATCCAGCAAGGACCTGGGAAATTTGGCAGCTACGATTTGTCGGCAAAAAAGGACTTACCTCTGTCTTGTGTGCACTGGTAATTACTTTGGGCTACATTCCATCATTTACTTTTTTTGCCCAGTGTAGCACCACAAACATTCACTACCCGTATGCATGTAACTCCTGGCTGTCCTCCAGGATGTACAGCCCTGCCCAAGTAGCTAAACCATCGACTCCATTTGCAGAACTCACTAGACGCCCACTTAGATGCATGAGTACCTCGTCCAGTCCATACATTTTCTTTGAATTCTGGGACTTGTAATCCTGGGTTTACAACGCTTAAAGATGATTACAGATCTTGGCAGGTAATGAAGGAACTGGACAGGGTGAGCTAATCTGGGTTGAAGTAATATACAAGATTGGTCCTACGCCGCACAATTTCCTGCAAGCTCTTGGCAGCACCTGATTCGGCCACACTGGTTTAACTAAGAGTTGTTGGGAGTTATTGCAATAGCTACGTTCAACACTTCTCTTTATGCCCTGTGGCAGCTTTCTTTCTGCCCATGTTGTTCCAGCTTTGAAATTCACAGCTACGGAGGACCTGATTTTAAAAAAAAGTCTTTATTGTTTCTATTTCTTCGTTATTGGGTTTGTGCCCGGGTCTCAACAGAAGGGTCCCATACTGATTACCGTTGTCTTAAAGAGTCCTCCCAAGTGCATCATGGTAGATGCAGGGCAGACAAGTCTATTTACTCATGTTTGCCATATTATATATGTGTGCAGTACAGCCAATGCTCAGCCTCTCTTTATACGTCCTTGTTTAGTATTTTTGGCACCTGTCAGAAGGGAACTACTGAGTGCTTAATTTGAGCCGGTGGTTGCTGGTGGGGCCTACAGACTCTGATTTTTGTAAACCGGCACTTATTTTTCCTCAACAGACTTTGGGCCTCATTACAAGTTTGGCGGAGGGGATTACTCTGTCCCAAACGTGATGGATATCGCGTCCGCTGTATTACAAGTTCCATAGGATATAATGAGGCCCTTTGATCCAGAACAAGTGAGAGAACAACACAAAACGGGGAAAGAAAGGGAGAGAGAGAGAAACGCAGTGACGGAAGGGGACAGTAGAGACGTAAACAGAAGCTGCAGGAGTGCGATAAAGGGGCAGGGACTGTCTGGTGGCGATGAAAGAGGGACGAGGTAGAATAAAGACTGATTTTTTATACTCGGTGCCTCTGGCATCCCACAGTGCCGATGCAGGCTGGTGGGCAAAACGTTTGGCATCTGCACTAAATTACGAACCAAAATAGCTTCCACGCAACCCTTTGATCTGAGGCTCACCATTTTCTGTGGCTATTTCAGACAGATTTGCTCTGTTTTCCAACTTTTGAGCTGAAGACTTTGCTTTTAATCCCCATTTGAACATTCTCTCGCCTTAGTGCAAAAACTGCCGGTGCTTAGAAACCGGGGGAGCATCAGTACTAGGCACTTTATCAATCAGCAGTACTAGACCCTTTATCAATCAGAAGCGCATTTCTATTGGAATTGCAAGCGCCTAGAGGCAGTTCTGTTTGCGGTGCAGCTCTGTGCCAGTCTCCTCACTCGCGGAGTACCCTCTGACCTCGTCCAATCTAAGATCCACAGCACAGTAAACCGTGAGGCTAATCTTTAACCCTTTATTGATTAGGTGGTCACGTGGTACTGTGCCCCTGTTTGCAGTAGTCGGTAGATGTTGTCTCCCGAAGCTGCTCGCCGCCTCATCCTTAGAATTTCTGAATAAAGGACATATGATTAAGGTTGACACGATATTTCCACGAATCAATTTTAACACAGGCGGTGCTCCCAGGCGCTCCCATTTCATTTCCTACATTAATATTTACATTTTTTTTGCTGGTGCACCAATATAATTTCCTGCAGAATTGTATCCACGTGTAATATCAACTTGTTTATTCAAATGTTTAATATCGAATATGAATTGGTACCATGTGCTGCGACGCCCATGCTCAAAGCACATATTTGCTGAGAACGTGCCATTCCAGCTGTTTATGCTCTTTTTAAGAGAAATGGACGTAATGTTCTAAAATTTTACCCTGGTTGAAAACAGATTTAAGATTATTTTACCCTTAAATTCTACCCTGATATTATTATGCTGGGACCGGTCTTCAGAGTCATTTGCTCTGCAGTAGAGCAATGTGAATTGAATGGGGGAAATTTTGAAATCTGATGTGCTTGACAAGGTTACTCTGGAGGACCATGCCGCTGTTGATGTTCTTGCAGCTCACGAGCCTGAGGGAGACCCTATGCTACCACTGATACATAGTACTATTTCTGTTCTGTTTTATACTATCCCATGCCACATGTAGCTGCTGCAAGACGTAGGTAATTTTGTTAGATTTTAGGCATGTGGTGTGTGATATCCTCATGTGTGGATGTTGTTTCTGGTTGGTTAGCTGTAGGGCGTCTCTGTATTGTATATTTTGTCTTTCACTGTCCATGCCTAATTTCTTTGTCTGTTTTAGAGAGATGTTTTGTGATGTGTTATCTTGCATCACCTGTGCACTTTCTTTTATGGTGTCACTAAATGTGGAGTTGCATTCTAGTGACTGAGTTGTACTTTGTTTGAATTAGCTGTCAGTGGAGGTTGTATGAGTGGACAGCAGGCCACTTGCTTCATCCAGTCCTGTTTATGCCCATTACATCTTCAGTTTTTCCTGGATGTGTCTGGCTCTTTACTTCCCACACGCCTCCTCTTTGTACATTACCTCGGGCTACAGATGATATTCTCATGCAACAATAGTAAAGTGCTTTGTAGATTGCTCTGTGGCTTCTAGGATCTAGGTTTGTGAGACAACAAATGCCTATGAAAATCAGAGTGACAGACGTGCAAACGGTCAGCCATAAACTATCCATTGAAGCTTCTATGACTTTAAGCTCAGAATACGGCTATAACACCCACTCTGTGTGATGCGACTCCAGTGTCCCAGACAATCTTCTGGTCTAGCACCCACATTCTAGGTTAGTTCCAAAGGATGGAACCCAGATTTTCACAGCCCTATGAGGACTAAGTTGTAATTAATCCACTGGGAGATCACGTAAGAGGCAGGATGGCTGGTTGAAGCACTTGCAGGAGACTGGTAGCTTTTGGTGCGTAGTCGTACGAAAGGCATAAAAAGAAATGTCAGTTCTCATCTTATGTGTGAGCGGAAGAAGCACTGAGAAACTAAAAGAGTCTCAAACAGTTTTGCTTTGGGTCAACTTTTGAAGAGTAGGACAAACGAAAGCACTTAATGATGGGGCCCTGGTCATAGATAACCTCTTGGCCAATTGTACAAAAGTACTTTTTTATCATTAAGTGGATCCAGTAGACATAAAACTATTGTTGGGTCATGTCCCAGCAGTCGGGTAGCTGTTGTGCGTTACCTCCTCTTGATCTTCACGGACGTTATCTTTGTGCCGAATGACAGTGACGCGACTGGCCTTCACCATGACGTAGGAATACAACTCAAGCCAGCAGAGATCTCTTTGAATCATTTATTGAGATATTTGAAACTCTTCATGTGCTGATCTTGGTCAAAGGCTTAGATCTCATTAATCTTGTTCCCTGCCATATTTGTTCCATTTAATAATATGGAGAAAGATTCGGGTGGTCGATGGTGTCAAAGGTTACTGACAATTCCACCTTTCTTATTGTGCACAGGTCTAGAATTGGCTATCCGCTGAGCTGAGAGGCACTGATGAACAATACCCGGGTGGGTATATATGTGGTATTTCTTTAACGCAAACCTAGCCAAAAGGAAGCGGAGTGCTGCACAGTCCACAGGCAAGCAGTAATTCAACAGGTGATAGAAGAGGCAGCTGTTTTGTCTATTGTCCATATTCTTTAATGAGGTACGTCTTCAACTCTTACCTAAAAGTGGAATCTTGTGCCCAGGATATCCACAGAGATCTTAGCTCTGTAAGGTATGTAGGTCAGATGAGGTGTTGTGGAACACAACACACATTGGTATGTTTTGTTGGGACAGTCCAAGAAATGGCAGGTCATACTCTGGTCTGAAATCTTTAACGTGAGAGGGCTCGAGGAGGAAATTAGCTTAACGATGGAATTGTTAGGGGTTTTAACATAATTTGGCATGATGCAAGTGAAGAGGGAGTTAACAAGAATTATGTGTGTATGGAAGGTTGGGTTGGAAGTTTGGGATTTGCTAAGTGGACTGGGAAATGCTCACAGGTGTCTGAGTAAACATTCCTCAACAAGACAAATTCAGATGTTTGGTTTGAGATGTACTGCAGAAGGATGGGAAAAGATGGGTTGTGAGTGGGCGTCTTAAAATTTTTAAAGGTTTTTTGCCAGGGATTTGTTTATAAAAACAAAACTCTAGTGAGGAAGTATCAGTCAGAATGCAGATAGACTCCACACAGTTTTTTTTTTAATATCCCTTGCAGATATTTCCATAGCAGGGATATCCCAGCAGAAGAAGTGCAATGGCTTCCGCAGTCTGACAGGTCTGTCCAAACTGCTTTTATCTTCCTTGTACGTCAGCCTTCCTATGTTGTCCTGTACAAGCTCCTCTTTCTATTTCCATGACCGAGTGTGAGTGTAAAGAGGACTCTTGAAAAGGACTGTTAAATGTTTCTGTAGGCCAAGGGGGACCACATGTCCCAGATTTGCTGGGACAGCCACAGTTTTTCAGCAGCTGTCCAGGCAGATTTCAGCAAATTTGGCATATGCCTCAGTTTTTAGAGGGGGTCGACTGAAAACAGCGAGAGTCACTTTTTAATGTGTTCCAGAGACAGCTAGTTAGTAGCTGTTATAAGCAAGCAATCTAACAGGTATGATGTTGGTTTTTAAAAATATTACATTTTATTTATTTTCTTAGTGCCTTTTCTGCAATCTGGTGTTGATTTAGAGATGTCATTCTGCGTCGCTTTGCTGATGTAAAAATGTAGTCCTTCTATTTTTAGGTTGAGCATGCAAGCGCTTTGACCTGTTGTGTTGTCAGCTTTTAACCACGCCTACTTCACGCCCATCATGTTCACTCGTTCGTGGGCTTGCCTTTCAAAAATCAGTTGATGTCATTGGTAAATGCTTTGTTTGTCCCACCTTGGGATGGTTTTGTTACCGCCATGCAGACTGCGTCCGTTACATGGATTATTGCATGATTGCCCATATACTTCTGTGTGGGTGAACTACTTTTTCTTTTATCTCTCCCCTTCGTGCTGCATGGCAGCCATGGTGCTTACAGCGCAAACAGGCACAACAGTGGGAACTCGATCGGTGGTATTGAAGCGCTCATCACATTATTCACAGTTACCTGATCAGAGTCATTTCTTGTGGCTCTCCCCTTAAAACACTTGAAATGGGTAAATGCTTTACATAAAACAGAAATCCTCAAAGAGAAAGCGACTCTCTCAGCACAGCGGCAGAGCCAGTACTACAATATCCACTACACTCGGGGAAACTCAACCCATAATGCTTTGCAGGGCATTATTTTACAAAATAGTTTTACCCATAACTCAGCCTATGGTGATCCCAGGACAATGGGACCACCACCAAAACGTTCAGCATGACACACACTTTCTATCTACGTTATATCTGGGTTACCACACTACTTTAGTGGGGACCCCAAAATAATAACCCCTCCCACCATTCAGTGTCTTTTAAGCGCTCTCTTTACGGGATCTTTTGTTTTACAGCTGAGAGTAGTTTGTTTGTAATATAATTGGTATAGGCCTAATATTAATAATAAAAACAATAGTTTTCTTAGACAGAGAAGATACCCTCTTCCCTGGATATATTTTCAAGGGCACAAAAACAGATTCTCAAGGAGATGGTTTCTAGGTGCTGCAGGTTGTGCCTCGGAGTACACTAGGGGAAGCCGTGATGGTGTTCCTCTCAACAATTGATGTACAGACTAACAGTAACGTTTGTAAATTTTCCTTTTATTTCTGTAGCTTGTAATTTGTAGTTTGAATGTAACCTTGAGCATAGCAATTAGACTACTACCAATTACCATTATTATTATGATTATTAGTAGTAGTGTAGTTGTACCGTTATTACTGGTGTATTATCAATGATAATATAATAATGACAATATTGCTGTTACTACAACAACATTAGCACTATAGCAGAATCTCCCTGGGGCACGTGTGCCCTCATTTCGAGAGTTTAAATTAGCGACTTTGATGCTAGGATGATTGTGTTTTAGTTTGATCACCCTATCTGCCCACATGGTGCGATCCTGTTTACATTACTACCTTTCCCTGTGCCTGTGTTACAAGAATTTGCCAAAATAGGAAGCGCTTGGAAACCGACAGAAGACACGTTTAGTCCGTGACACCAGCATCTCTCTACTCAACTAATAGCAACATGGACTCAGAGTTGTGACCTAGTGCACAGGGAGTGACAGCAACACAGGACAGGAGACCCAGGCCTTGAGGGGCACTCTTTTTTTGGGCACTTTGCCTTACCTTTTCATTATCAAACTTTTTATGTTGGATCAAAAGGGAGAAGGAGAACAGGGGAATAGGTGAAAGCAAAACTGTGAGAGAGGGTAAAAGCGGATTAAAAAAACAACCTGCAACATTTATGGAAACAGACGGGAGGTGAGGGTGGTGGAAGAAAGGGGGGTTGAAATCTGGACTAAGAAGCCTTGGGGTTCGTTGTTCCCGCAATCAGGACTTAAGTCGACGACTCCTGCACTTTTGTGTTCTACAAATGAAGGACTGACCCCCGCCCCCCTTATCCCACCACCAGCACTGCAGCTTTCACATCTCTTATAGTGGTAACATTTGATTTTCCGAAATACATTAACTTTTTGCGCCCTTTAAGAACTGATGCAAGCAAGGGGCACTGCTACTTAATTACTTTACTATTTAATGAACCAATCAATCATTCCTGATTAATAAATCTTTGTAAAGAACACACTTGAGCACAGGTTTTGGATTGGAGGCAGGTTCACAGTAAATCTAAGAAGATGTCCCTTTCTTCTCACACGGGGCAAGTTAATCAACCGCAGCAAGAGTTCGCAGAGATTGTGACCGTCCCTAGCTCGCTGCCATAATTATGCAACATCAACTCTTCTCACAAGCCTAGTGCGGATCCTACACTTTTGGGAGGGGGGAGTGCTTACATGACCAGTCTGATCTTTTATAGGAAAGATGTGCAGAATTCCTCAAAGTGAAAGCAGCTCTCCAGGCACAGCCAGAGAGCCGATACTACAATGTTCACCGCACTCAGGAAAACTCAACCCATAATGCTTTGCAGGGTATTATTTGACAAAACATTTTTGCCCCTAACTCAGCCTGTGGTGGTCCTAGAACAATGGGACCACCACCAAAAACGTTCAGCACAACATGCTGTTTCTGTCTACATCATCTCTGGATTCTCACACTACATTAGTGGGGACCCCAAAATAGTAACCCTTCCCACCAGTCAATATAAGTGCTCATGGCTGGAAGGTTAGTTTTACAGCTGAGGGTAGTTTGTTTTAAAGGCCTTGTTTGTAATGTCATTGCTATAGGCCCGTTACCCCTGAAAATGTGTAATGCGCTATGTTCTCTAGGGGCTCAGTGTATGGTTACACTACATTATTTCATATCATTTTCTTTTTGTGTGGTTATGCCCTCTAGAGGCCAACTGTATAGTTACATGACTATGTTTCTTCCAACTGCTATTTTCATTGTGGTGTCCTCTAGGGGCTGTTCTAAGCATTGCAGTCATATCAACATACTAAAACATTCATTATCGTTTTTAAGTTCTCTCATGGCTAGAACTTTTGTTTTACAGCTGAGAGAAGTTATGTTTTAGGGGCCTTGTTTGTAATATCATTGCAATAGACCTGCTAGCCTTGAAATTGTGTAATGCATTACGTCCTCTAGGCGCTAAATATATGGTTATATTGGATGACTTTCACCTGTTTTTTCATGGGGTTATGCCTTTTTGGGCTAACAATATGGCTACATGACAGTGTTTCTTACAAATTATATTTTTCTTATGGTGTTTTGAGCGTTACAGTCTAATGCTAAAAGTTTATTTCTGATAAAGGTTTATATGATAATTGTATATGTTTTAATAATCTGTCCTTATTACAATTATGACCATGATTCAGGCCCACTTAACATCCTTATTACACTATGGCTGTTTGAACATTCTTGATATGTTTGGGTAACCTTGTATATTTCTCCTCTGTGGCTGTCTCGTGTCTTTTTTGGGGGGATTTGTGTTAGCCAGCCAGCAACTCTGGTGGTGGGGTGGTGAAAGTGGTATTCTGTTGGAGTTAGCATGGCAGATTTAAATTAGGATGCTAAATAGCAACATTTTCATTTTTTGCTGCAGATAGAGGAAGAAGATAAATGGAAGTGCTTTAGTTATATGCAGGGCCACTGGAATTATATGGCAGGAAAAGACGAAATTATGTGGCAGGGTTAACCAATTTATGTAGCAAGAAAAGTCCTGGTTTGAATTTACAATGCCAGTAGCTCTAACTCAAGAAAATGCGAGACCTATTGCATTGCAAATACTTGTTGAAAAATGGCCCAGTTTTCGTGCTGATGATCTGGTCACCCAATGTAGGCCCTACATCTGCTCTGAGAAAAGCCTGCAAAAGGAATCCCCTGAACTCCATAGAGTGCATTCTGATAACTCGACACTTTGCGTGTCATAGCGCTCCGCTGCATTGTATACTCCACATGGTTGGCGAGGACTGCAGCTCAAAAAGAATAGGATTTTTGTAGATCCCAGGCAGTGCCTACTTTGGGAACTTAAAACCTGGTAGGATCACGGCTCAGATCTTCCTGGCCTGCCTAAGCCATCGAGAGCCTGCGGCCTGGGGTAAAATGGCCGCCGTGGACAGGTGGGCCCACGCGGCAAACACTTCATAGGCCGAGCCCGGGAAAATGGAAGCACTCAACAGAGGTCAGCGTGCACTTGAGACCCAGATGGCAAAACAAGCTGCTCTTTAAATATGTCTACCTCAGCCCTCTTTGAACTACCTGCCAGTAGAGGGGTCAGGTTTATGAAACCCATACAAATTAAAATGCCCAGACTTGTCCGCCATTCTGTGGAGCATGTAGTACGTGGTATTACACTGTTTTTAAGCACTTCCAAGATAAGAAAGTGGGAGAAGTGTGATTTTCGGTTTTAAAGTGACTTGACCAAGATCACAGTGTTGTCATGCGCAAAGCCAAGCTACCCACTGTAGCTGAGACAATGACCTGCACAGGCATATCTCTACGACAGCGCCTCGACACCTGTTTAGCTCACTGTGCTTGCCACTCGGGGTGGAAACGGTTAGTGGCACACAGTGCATAGTTGTGCATTCATCTGCACAAGGAACTTTGATCACACTGTACTTGTGCGATTGCTTTGTAAGGCTGTTCCAAAACGCCTTCTCGCGTAGGTTTCACTCTCGTGCCCTTTGAGAGAGGGCGTATAAAAGTCCGTTTTAACCGGGTGTACTTGTCGCTGAGCTATTCACTGGGAAAGTGCCCCTTTCAGAGGAAACAGATGAACAGGTTTCAGTTGCCAGACGTTTAGTGTCGGTACCAGTGTAAGGTTAGAGTTAGACCAACTCTGTCCACCCAAGGGTGGCCTTTTAAACCTGGCTTAACACGTCAGTCTGTTCTCTACGCAGAAACGGAGAGCTGGTGACAGGCAGGTTTTACACACTGAAACCGCGCCACAGGTGTCGGAGGCAAGGCGCACTTCACCGAAACAAGGCGCCCCCCACAGGTAACACAATAGACATACCTCATGCTCAGTAGCTGTGAACAAGCTCACACCGTGAGCTCGCACCATTTGTTAGTCTGTGTTGATTCTTCTGCCAGTTCTGCCCGAGTAGGTTAAGTGCTGCGTGTTTGCATTTCCAAACCGTGGATTTCAGCTGTGTGAGCATTGGACAAGGACGAAAGGGGGCGTCGGCTTTGTGTAAAACTGTTTTATGCATATTTAAGTGTCTGAGATTTCTTCCTTTCAACTCCCTTCACCTTCCCACTGCACAAAGTCTAAATATGGGATGCGGGCTTTAAGGCTGAACCCCGGGACGGCCCCACCAAACATGTTATTAAGGGGCGCAGTAGAGGTCACGACCCATATCACGATATCAGGCACCCATGTACTTCAGATGAGCACATCCACGCTTTTTACAGATAAATCAGACAGAAAACAATGTGTTTCTTGTCTCTTCTTATTTTTAAAAGCAGAAAAATATGGACAATTGACCTCCTTAAGGGTGTCTTTTGTGATTTCCCGGACAGCAGCTGAGCAGACAGCATGGGGAGTTAAAAAAATAAATAAAAAAAAAACAGGTTGAGATCTCCTAGTACAGGGATATGTTCACATATATTTGTGTTATAATGCTGATATTTACCTGTCGGTGTAATGTTTTGCTATACTCGGTGGCTTAATTTGCTAAAATGCCACAGGAAGCAAAGTAGGAGTGCATGTTTATCAGTTAAATAAATGTGGAAATACACCATTTTATGACTCCGTTTATCCTCAAAACACAAAATAAATGTGGATAAATATCAATAAGGGGGGGGGGGGGGAGAAATAAATATGGATGAATACAGATAGAAATGTTTAAAAAAAAAAAAAAATACTATAAAACCGGGAGCCCTAATTACAATTATGTCACTGTCAGTTACTGGTCGCCTGAGCTTTCTATAATGCACCTAGTATAACAAAAAATCAACAACCAAATAAAAATAACTTTTTGGTCATCTCAATGTGCAGAACTGATAGGCTCTCCAGATGCTTCCACTCTACCCATCGAAAATGTTGCTTGCACTACAGTGAACAGACGTGTTCTTTCTATAACTCAAGCATCAATGAAGAAATCACCACCGAAAAAGTATTCAATCTGGAATAAAACCTGTTACCACATCACCGCGAGGCTTAAAATGGAGGAATGTGACAATGGGTTGAGTTCACAGTAGTGCCTGGCACCTATGATTCACGGATAAAAATGTCAAATTGTTTTGAATTTACATATATAGACCTGGGGCCTGATTTATATTTTGGCAGATGGGGTTACTCTGTCACAAAGGTGACGGATATCCCATCCGCCGTGTTACGATTCCATTATATCCTATGGAACCTTACGGCCTATTGTAGGACTGTTGAACAAACTGAAGATACAAGGTAACATGCACTGATGGTGGCGGCTTGGAGTGGGTGCACGTGGTCTCCAGATTCCAGGCTGTCGGGGATTGAGGGAAGTTCTTGTCTTCTTCTGGCATCAGAGTGAAGGTAGGCCTCAGCCCTACGAGACATTAAGTAACTTGCAGCAGCCTCATTTTCCAGGAATCCAATCGAAAATGTTGAAATAGACCTGTGTAGGGGCCCCTTAATCTCCTCCTCTACCCGGAATGACGCTATGATAGTCACAGCCAATCACTGACCAAGAGTGGCAGATGGGGCCTTAGGGTACCAATTCACTCCTGGGAGCCTTTCCCATGAGGATTATCGAGATGTTGGGAGCATAAAAGAAACCAGTCTGTGTCAAACAGTCACATTTTGCTTGCCACACATGAAAGGTTATGGCCCACCTGTCTATTGTCTGACCTAAGATCAGCTCACAAAGCCACATTAGCCAATATCTGCATCAATAACAACATTGCAACCACCATCTTCGAACCGTGCATTGAATACATTGCGTTTCTTGGTCTTGCAACGAGTAGGTACAGTGCATGACAATGATCCACCCTGACAATGTGCCACCAGGATTGGGAAATCCCGTTGTTGTCCAACCACCAATGGGCGGACTGTGTAGTCAATACCTGGGTATTGTTGACCCACCACGGCATCACCTTGTTTCACGCCAGCAAATCCCATGAGGATATTAGACTCTCCTGACCACTAAATGTACAGGGATGCATCTCTGTAGAAGACAGATAGGTAGTGGTTCATGGCACCACCCTTTTTGGGTCATCATTCATGAACTCGTAGAACAGATATGTGGCACTGAAACAGGAGGGGTGCAAATAATATTCATGTAACAATACCAGTAATAACTTACTAGGTGTTAAAAGTCTGGGCCAGAAGAGTAAATCTTCAATTGGCCCAAAATATCTTCAGTTCAATTAAAATAATCTGTGAAAAGGAGGAAGAACATGTGGTTTATCACAGCAGTAACAGTAGCAACCATTTGTTAAAGTGCAGAAAACAAATTGTCTCCTGGAGCTTGTATCCTAGTGAGCACCATCACCCAATCTAATGCCAGTCACTTCATCACCATCCAGAGCATTGGAAGAGTTGCCTGGTCTGCAGTTTTTAGAACGTAAGGCTTGCAGGTTACTAACCGGTCATGAGACATAAGGCAAGAAACCGGCCAAGCTATGTGTGAGAAGGTGTCATCGCTTACCCATTAGTATTGGTACTGGTATGCTTTATTGTTAAGTTAATAAAAACCATAGCAACATAAATATAAAAGGGTACAAGACGATTAGATATACAAAGTGCAGTATGTCCATTAGTAGTGCGGGACCGGGTCCTTCTTCAGCCAGGAGCTCGCGGGTGTTTTCGATCGCAGAGCCCCCACTAAAGAGGGTAGGATGCGACTGTAGGACAGTTATCTGATTATGTTGTCCGTTATGAATGCCAACCTGTAACGCTGGCAGGCCGGGCAGCGCCACCACTCTATGCAAAGTTTGAGGCTTCGACTCTATGCAAAGTATGGGCAGCAGCCAGGGCCGAGCAGCTGGCATTAACCTGGCACGGTGTCCTGGCCAGCTGCAGGTGTTTCACATAATCCAATGTGCAAACAGGAGGCACAGGGCTGTCTGGGCATCCTCCCACCCCCCAGAGGTATCTGCCAATCCTACTCTCCAGGGACGAAGTCTGGGCTTCGGTTCTTTCTTCATTGGTCCCCTACAGAGAGGCATTACCAGAGAACGCAGGTGATTGGTCGATATGAGCAATGTCTTATACCATGAAGCGGAGGACACTGTCTGTGCTTCAGGATCTGGAACAACATCCCTGTATCCATCAGGAGCTCCCCAGTGCTGCTCCAGTGTAGGAAAGAGCTGAAGACGCACCTCTTTAAAGAACACTACATGACGATGCAGTAACGATCCACTAACCAACCACCTCTCCGATCACTCGTTGACTTTGTCTTTGATCTTTTACAGTGCTCCGCTGCCTCTGTGTGAGGTTCACGTTATATATATATATATATATATATATATATATATATATATATATATATATATATATATATATATTAGTATTTTTATATCTGCAGCAACCATGTTCCAATGTAGTAGAGTTCTAGGCGCACTTCCTTATAGAACACTGCATCATGTCCACAACACATCTACCTCTCTGATCACTCGTTGACTTTGTCTTTGATCTTCTACAGTGCCCTGCTGTCTCTGTGTTAGGTCCACGCTATAAAACTACCATATACATACATACAGGACCACTGCAACGCTGTTCAAATTTAGTAAAGAGTCCAAGGCGCACTTCTTTAAAGACCACTCCATCACGCTGTCCATAGCCCAGATACCTCTCCTGTCAGTCGCTGACTTTCTGCTTGTCTTTGACCTTTTACAGTACTTTGCTGCCTCTGTGTGAGGTTCACGCTATAGAAATGCCATATACAAAAATACATAACCACAACAACTCCGTTCCAATGTAGTGAAGAGCTCAATGTGCACTTTTTTAAAGACCACAATGCATCAACCATCCAGGGCCCAGATACCTCTCCTATCAGTTGTTGACTTAATGCTTGTCTGTTTGTCATCCCAAACAGTGTTCTGCTGCTTTTGGGCTAGGTTTGTGCTATACAAATGCATACATACATACAGTACCGTCTGCTTTTTGGGGCCTTAACAGGTGCCAGGATAGCGCTAAGAAATGCTACAATACAAAACAGTGCCTCTCTTTCCTTCCTGAACTTAGGATTTTTTTCTTTTTGCAGTCTTAGCAAAGGTCTGTTCAAAACTATCCAAGTTTGAGAAGGCTGCACAGTTTAAAAATCATCACTTTTGAACAATTCCTGTTGCAAAATGTAAACTTCAAAAGTCTGCATTCATTTTAGAGTGAAATTCATCTCGCAATAGGGGAGAATGATCTCACTGGGTACAGAAAATTCTTGCACGAGCAATGGCAATCTAGTACTGGCAAAGCTAATAGGACTCGTCTTTGTGAACTATTGGCGTTGCCAATTTTTTTTTAACAATGTTGTGCAGCATGGCTAAAGAGGAAACAAAAGACAGCGGATGCTATGACGCAGCCGCAGTAGCCTTGTCATTTTGCAGCTGCGTGCACCATGCATGCAGGCACCAACAAAATGCGCCTGAGGTGGTTCTTTTTATTTACTGATCCAAGTTGGATTGGAAAAAAAAAAAAAAGAAGGTAGTGCTAAAACACTTTTTGAAAAAAAAAATAAGTAGATACAGAAAGCAACATGCAGAACTAGAGTGGGGGCAACACGGGTGGCATGGTTGGGGGATAATGATGGAGGATGTGATTGGAATAAACACAGAGGATGGCAGAAGAATACACCACATTGGTGAGAGAGAGCAATGTAGAGTGCGGGGGAACAGAAGTACACCGGTGAGACAGAGCACAACGTGGAACGAGGGAAAAGCACACTGGTGAGAAGGACAATCACAACATGGAGGAGTATGGAGGAGAAGCACAGTGCAAGCAACATGGCGCTTGGGAGAGGATCAAAGAGAAGTACATGAGGGAGACAGCTGGAAAACACATGCAGTCTCATGGAGTGCTTAGCCTAAAAAGAAAAAAGGACCTTGAGCAGTAAGCAGTGGAAGGATACAAGTAATGAGGGCCTGCTCCAGGTGAGGGACAAACAGAAGAAGAGACCGGAAAGGCCACACAACCAGTCTTCGAAACGGGACTGAATGTGTTTGTAGGTTGCCTTCATAAAAGCATGACACATAATGTGATGAACGCCATGTTTATTTATGCCCACTGAACAGCAATTAAAGTGTACAAGGAATCAAAAATGAAGTGTATGCGAATGTGAATCAGCCCAGTGAGCACTCGCCCTAGAGTTGACAGCAACATCCTACCATAGAGGACCTTCTCAATGTCCACATGTTGATTGCCACGGAAAGGTCAACAGGTCAATAGATAGCTATAGACAACGTGTAAATGTGTCTTCATCTTTTGATATTAATTAGCTTTAATAGAGGAATAGTTTTAGGGAAGAGCAAGTTATTTGAGAGTAAACAAATGCAAATGTAGTCTACAACTAATGAGTTGAAAAGGCTAAAACATAAAGAGCTTGTACAGGAATTGAGAGCTATGTTGAGTAAAAGGTGAAGATGATTAGGGTAGGTAGGTGAGGTGATAGTGGTGAGACTAGTGAGAGTGATGGTGATAAGGCTGGTGGTGGCTATGGGAGTGATGAGGGCAGTGCTGTGAGAGTCCTGGAAAGGGTGGTTAGGGTGGTGGTGTCAAGGGTGGTGTTGGTGGTGGTAAAGTGGTGTTGATAGTGTGGTTGTGGTGAGAGTGGTGGTGGTAGAGTGGTGTTGATAGTGTGGTTGTGGTGAGGGTGGTGATGGTAGTAGAGTGGTGGTGAGAGAGTGGTGTTGATAGTGTGGTGGTTGATAGTGTGGTTGTGGTGAGGGCGGTGGTGGTAGAGTGGTGTTGATAGTATGGTTGTGGTGAGGGTGGTGGTGGTGGTAGAGTGGTGTTGATAGTGTGGTGGTTGATAGTGTGGTTGTGGTGAGGGCGGTGGTGGTAGAGTGGTGTTTATAGTGTGGTTGTGGTGAGGGCGGTGGTGGTAGAGTGGTGTTGATAGTGTGGTTGTGGTGAGGGCGGTGGTGGTGGTAGAGTGGTGTTGATAGTGTGGTGGTTGATAGTGTGGTTGTGGTGAGGGCGGTGGTGGTGGTAGAGTGGTGTTGATAGTGTGGTTGATAGTGTGGTTGTGGTGAGGGTGGTGGTGGTGGTAGAGTGGTGTTGATAGTGTGGTTGTGGTGAGGGTGGTGGTGGTAGAGTGGTGTTGATAGTGTGGTTGTGGTGAGGGTGGTGGTGGTGGTAGAGTGGTGTTGATAGTGTGGTTGTGGTGAGGGCGGTGGTGGTGGTAGAGTGGTGTTGATAGTGTGGTTGATAGTGTGGTTGTGGTGAGGGTGGTGGTGGTAGAGTGGTGGTTGATAGTGTGGTTGTGGTGAGGGTGGTGGTGGTAGAGTGGTGTTGATAGTGTGGTTGTGGTGAGGGCGGTGGTGATGGTAGAGTGGTGTTGATAGTGTGGTGGTTGATAGTGTGGTTGTGGTGAGGGTGGTGGTGGTAGAGTGGTGTTGATAGTGTGGTTGTGGTGAGGGTGGTGGTGGTGGTAGAGTGGTGTTGATAGTGTGGTTGTGGTGAGGGTGGTGGTGGTAGAGTGGTGTTGATAGTGTGGTTGTGGTGAGGGTGGTGGTGGTGGTAGAGTGGTGTTGATAGTGTGGTTGTGGTGAGGGCGGTGGTGGTGGTAGAGTGGTGTTGATAGTGTGGTTGATAGTGTGGTTGTGGTGAGGGTGGTGGTGGTAGAGTGGTGGTTGATAGTGTGGTTGTGGTGAGGGTGGTGGTGGTAGAGTGGTGTTGATAGTGTGGTTGTGGTGAGGGCGGTGGTGATGGTAGAGTGGTGTTGATAGTGTGGTGGTTGATAGTGTGGTTGTGGTGAGGGTGGTGGTGGTAGAGTGGTGTTGATAGCGTGGTTGTGGTGAGGGTGGTGGTGGTGGTAGAGTGGTGTTGATAGTGTGGTTGTGGTGAGGGTGGTGGTGGTAGAGTGGTGTTGATAGTGTGGTTGTGGTGAGGGTGGTGGTGGTAGAGTGGTGTTGATAGTGTGGTTGTGGTGAGGGCGGTGGTGGTGGTAGAGTGGTGTTGATAGTGTGGTGGTTGATAGTGTGGTTGTGGTGAGGGTGGTGGTGGTGGTAGAGTGGTGTTGATAGTGTGGTTGTGGTGAGGGCGGTGGTGGTGGTAGAGTGGTGTTGATAGTGTGGTTGCGGTGAGCGTGGTGGTGATTAGGGTAGAGCAGTGGTGGTTGTGGTACTGGTCAGGATAGGGTGGTGGCAGGGGTACAGTGGTTTTAGAGTGGTGAGCACCTTATGCAGTGTTGTGCTCAGTTGTGTTGTTACTTTGTATCCTGATCCGTGCAACAAAGTGATTTCAGTCTGCGCCGCATCACTCTATGCTTGGAGAACCCCAGCGAGGCCTTCGCTGATTGAAAACAGGGGTTTCCGCTTGCCCTCAAGGGGATCGGACCCAGTGAGTGGAAGGTGACATGAAAAGGGTCTTTTGTAGGTATCTCCAAGGGGGATTCCACAGGGTTCCCATTGCTGAGGCGTGGATGAAAGATGTCAGTGAACATGGTTGACCTGTGGAGGTAATTTGCTGGTGGTGATTGAAGGCAAGGCTCTGTGACTTTGGTACCGTCTGCAAGTAGCAGGAAGACGGTGAACTGGCTGGTTGAAGGTGTGTGGAAGAGCAGAGCAGCTCCTGCCCAACCAAGTGGACGCGGTGAAAAGTTTGTGGGCTAAATACGGAGGATTTAGCAAGATGGAACTAGTACTCTTCTGAAGTAATAGGCCACATGAAGGGTTCCAGGTAGGGCTCGAGGCCCAGACCAAAAGATGTGGAAAGCAGCCACAGCAAACGGAGACTCTGGATCACTCCAAAGTTTGATGCGTCAGGCAGTAGTTTTGCAAGGTCTCTTGCTCTGCGAGTACCCCTCACTGCTCAACCCTCTCTAAGTGAGAGCGGTGTAGCCTCCCCTGGACGAGGCAGCCTGGCCTCTCCTACCAGAATATTTGTCCTCGATGGGAATTTTCCTAACAGAGAAATAAACTGGAACAATCTTTCAGTATATTGTAAGACTGTTAAACTAGCTGAAGGTAAGAGTTAACATGCACTGATGGTGGTGGCTTGCGGTGGGTGCACGTGGCCTCCAGCTTCCAGGGTGCGGGAGATTGAGGAAAGTTCTTGTCTTTCCCGGGGGAGCCGTCAGGCATCTTGCATCATAGTGAAAGTAGGCCTTGGCCCCAAGTGATATTAGATCACTTGTAGCAGCCTCATCTTCTAGGAAGCCAATGGAAAATGTGCAAATCGACCTGTGTAGAGGCTCCTTAATGTCCTCCTGTCTCTGGTCTGAATCTATGAGAGTCGCAGCCAATCACTGACCAAGAGTGGCAGCTGGGACCTTCAGGTACCTGAGCTCATGCCAGAGGTAGCTTTTCCCATGAGGATTATCGGGATGATGTTGGGAGCATAAAAGAAACCAGTCTGTGTCAAACAGAGTCACATTTTGCTCACCACACACGAAAGGTTGTTGCTGAAGACCATCTCGGGAAGCCACATTTTCCTGATGTCTTCATCAATGACAACTTTCTAACCGCCATGTTGGACCCGTGCATTGTATACATGGAGTTTGCTGGTCTTGCAAAGAGTGGGTACAGTGTATTGTGAGGGTGTGACACATTGTGACGGTGTGATCCATCCTCACAATGTGTCACCAGGATTGGGGGAATCCCGTTGTTGTCCAACCACCGATGGGCTGACTATCTAGTCAACACTGTTGCACAACAACCACACATACCTGGGTATTGTTGACCCACCACAACATCACCTTGTTTCACGCCAGCGAGTCCCATGGGGATATTAGACTCTCCTGGCCACAGAGTTTGACTAAAAGTACAGGGTTGCTTCTCTGTAGAAGACCGATAGGTAGTGGTTGATGGCGCCACTTTTTTGGGGGGTCATCATTCATGAACTCGTAGAATGTATCTGTTGCACTGAAACAGGAGGGTGCAAAAATATCACTGGAACAGTAGCAGTAATAACTTAGCAGGTGTTAGAAGTCTGGACCAAAAGAGTAAATGTTCAATTGGTCAAGAATACATTCAGTTCAATGACAATAGTCTGTGAAATGCAGGGAGAACATGTGGTTTATCACAGCAGTAACAACAGCAGCCATTTATACAAGTGCACAAAACAAATTGTCTCCTGGAGCCTGTATCCTCGTTAGCACCATCACCCAATCTAATGTCGGTCACTTAATCACCATCCAGAGCATTGGAAGAGTTGCCTGGTCTCCTGTATTTAGAACATAAGGCTTGCAGGTTCCTTACAGGTCTTAGTTGCAGGCACGGAACCTGCCAAGCTGTGTGTGAGAAGGTGTCATCGCTTGCCCATTAGTATTGGTACTGGTATGCTTTATTGTTTAGTTAATAAAAACCATAACAACACAAATACAAAAAGGTAAAAGACGATTAGATAGACAAAGTGCAGTATGTTCATTAGTAGTGCGGGACCGGGTCCTTCTTCAGCCAGGAGCTGGCGGGTGTTTTCGATCGCAGAGCCCCCACTAAAGAGGGTAGGATGCGACTGTAGGACAGTTGTCTCATGATGTTATCGATTATGAACGCCAGCCTGCCCTGCTGGCAGGCCGGGCAGCGCTACCACTCTATGCATAGTTTGAGGCTTCGACTGTATGCAAAGTATGGGCAGCAGCCAGGGCCGAGCAGCTGGCATTAACCTGGCACGGTGTCCTGGCCAGCTGCAGGTGTTTCACATAATCCAATGTGCAAACTGGAGGCACAGGGCTCTCTCTGCACCCCACCTCCCACTCCCCCAGATGTGTGTGCTGATAATGCTCTCATGGGACTTAGGGCCTGATTTAGAGTTTGGTTGGGGGGGGTTACTCATCACAAACGTGACCGATCTCCCATCCTCCATATTAGAAGTTCTTTAGGCTATAATGGAATTGTAATACAGTGGACGGGATAGCCATCATGTTTGTGATGGAGCAAACCCTTCACCAAACTCTAAATCAGGCCATTAGTCCGAGCTTCAGTGCTTCCTTCATTGATCCCCTATAGCCAGGCATTAACAGAGAACACAAGTGATTGGTTGATATGAGCAGTGTCCCTTACCATGAAGTGCAGGACTCTGCATATGCTTCAGGATCTGGAAGAATATCCCTGTATCCAGCAGGACATCCTCATTGCTGCTGAATGTAAGAAAGAGCTGAAGATACACCTCTTTAAAGAACACTACAGGACGATGCAGTAACAACCAACTAACCAGCCATCTCTCCGATCACTCGTTGACTTTCTTTGGCCTTTTACAGCGCTCCGCTGCCCCTGTGCTATATTCACACTATAGAAATACAATATATAAATAAGTACAGGGTTTGTAGTACTTTACAAATCTTTGTGGGTCTCAAGGCTATACAAATGCTAAATATATACATACACTGTCTTCTGCATTTTGGGGCCTTGGCCATGGGCGTCAATTCACCAAAATGCCAGGGGTAGGAGAAGTGACATCACACAACCTTTGACCTCCACACACACACACACAAACTCTCACACTCTCCCTCTCTCTCACACACACACACACTCTGGGCCTCATTATGACTTTGGCGGTCTTTTTGAAGACCGCCGAGGTGGCAGCCGCCAAAAGACTGCCATTTTGGCGGTAATCCAACCGCCGTATTAAGACTCTCACTGTGAAGACCACCAAATAACTGCCAACATTCTGACTCCGCTAGGACACTGGTGGGGGGGGGGTGAGAAAGAGGCAGACCAGCACCGCCAGCCCAACAAAATTCCTCCCACTAAATTACGAGCCACAAATCACCACAGTGGTTCTTTCACGGCGGAAAATCATTGGCGGTACAAACTGCTGCAGTTAAAACTCACTACTGTCAGAACACAACACCACATTGGATAGTTTGAATACCCCACACCTGACATACATCCGACACATCTACTCACTGCACTATGTAACACCCCCCAATAAAACCCACAATCCTTTGCAACAAAGATGCCATTCACGTATACCAAAGCAGGAAAAATTTGAGAAAGCACCTTTACACAATAGGCACACATACACATCTCGCTCATCACACACCACACAACTGCACAACCAACACAATACACACATCACTAGCACACACATCCTGCGGCAACCATCTCGCCCTCACAGCGCAACACCCACACCTCACCAAGTACACAACACTGCCCCCTAACACTCACAACACCCCCACACACTGTCTACACAACCACTACCATGTCCCCACAAAAACACCCACAATTCCCTGAGTTAAGGGTCATGGTGGATGAAATTGTCAGGTTAGAGCCACAACTGTTTGGACCACAGGGCCAACAAACATCCATTGCCAGGAAAATGGAGTTGTGGCAAAGGATA
The DNA here is from genome assembly GCF_031143425.1 of Pleurodeles waltl. NCBI lineage: Eukaryota > Metazoa > Chordata > Amphibia > Caudata > Salamandridae > Pleurodeles > Pleurodeles waltl. The sequence goes on from NC_090438.1 coordinate 53,694,520, forward strand.
GTCGACGGGGTCAATTCAGTGGGAAGCCATCCACGAACAAGGGAAAACATCAGGAAGAGGTGGAACGACCTACGGGTGAAGGTGCATTCCATGGCATCATGTCACCAAATCACTGTGCAGAAGACTGGCAGTCGGCCCCCACCTTCTCCCTCATAGGTCACATCTTGAGAGGAGAAGATCTTGGACATACTGCATCTGGAGGGTCTGACTAGAATACCTGGGGGACTGGAGTCTGATAAGTACACACTACAGTCATGTTACACATTTGTCCTGTCCTGCATGCCTCTTCGAGACCCAAATACTCCTCATAAAACTAAATGTCCTACTATCCCTCCCACCTATTCACCGAATGCCCCTCTCCTGCACGCCACACCTCCACTCACCCCAACTGAACTCACAGCCCTTGCCAATGGCATGTAAACTACTGGCCAATCATATCACAAAAACACCCAGAATGCACTAAACTATCATTGTGAAAACCTGGAATACGCACAACATATCGCATCTAATGCATGCACAACTAAAGTACTAGCAACACAATCTAGATAGTACCAGTGAGTATCAGTACATGGCAATTACAGCAATGCAATGGCACACTCACAATAGTGTCCAAAGCAACATACAACTACAGCTCAGTGACCATTCCAAATGGCCACAGATCCAATATCCAAACTGAGAAATAGATTTACCTGGGTAGGAAAGTAACATGGCAGAGTCGAAGAACATGCACAACATCCAGATACTGGACTATCACCTTTGCATACTCACATACTGTGTTCCCACTAGGACACCATTGTGCATTGTGCAGCTAACATGTGTGACATCTAGCAAGTCTGACCATTCACAAGGGAACAGAGCTGAACAGTCATGTCAAATATCAGACTAAACCAGAACCTATCTGCAGTGCAGAGTGTACCAAACGTATCTGACAGCTCCCAACATGGACAACGGAAACCAAGTCACTGAGTAGTATGTACAACAAAGGTATGCTGTGCAGCAGCTGTCAATGCCATTGCAGGGAATCAAGTTAAGCCACTGTCTGCATCTCACAAAGTTGTATCAAACACACAATCTAACCTGGACTCTGTGTCTCACTTCCTCCACAGATAACCCTGCCATGGCCACCATGGAGAGGATACCAGAGACTGCCAGTCCCCCTCAAGATGATGGCCTCAGTGCGGACAACACACCAGTATGTCTGTACAGTAACGACCAACCTGGCCCATCTGGGGCACCTTGTCAGTTAACGAGTCCCAGCCTTACCCTGCCCACATCAACCCCTCCCACCCCTGGGGCATCCACATCACAGCCAAGCAATCGCCCCCAAACCTGTGCCCCAAGGACTGCTCAATCAATTGTGTGCCCCACAGTACAGCAATCTGAGTCGAACCTTGACACCTCATAATCTGAAGTAAAATAGAAAAGAATGGCGAAGGCTCCCCCAAGAGTCACACACATGGCAGTTTTTGCCGGGCTCACAGCTCGGGGTTGGCAGCGCAATACACCACTGCCCGGCAGAAAGGTGGGCGATGATTGGGTCCTGGCGAGGTCACAGCAGTGGAATCATTTATATTGCTTCTGGGTCTCATGCCCCTGAAGCACCCCAGGCCCGCCCATTAAAGGAGCTGCTAGGCCATGAATTGGTCCCTAATTTCCAGCTCACTGCCTCGTGAAAACGCCGCCTACTCCTCTCCATCACAGACAAGGGATTTTGTTTTGTTTCTTTTCCCTCCTTTTGTCTTTGCTGCAGGTCCAGGTCCTCGACAAGGGCGCTCCACTCTGCAGTCTGCAGAAGGCCTTGAGAAGCGCAGCGGTCTCCTGCCTGGGAGCTGCACGGGCTAGGGCGTGGCTTGTCTAACCTGGGTACCTGAGTACTTGACAGCGGCTTCGACACAGGGCCGCTGTTGCTGCAGGTGGGGGGGGGGGCATTTTGGATGCAAGTATTTAGCATTTTTGTGGTTTCTTGGTGGCAGAGCATTCCCCAGCATTGGTATGGTTGGAATCCTTGGTGGCAGTCTCTGATTATTGTCCCCCTGTAAAGGCAGCTGGAAGCTATAGGGCAGAGGCAAGGTCCTGTGCACTGGGTGCCACAGGCTCCCCTACTACAAGGGTTCAAGTCCTCCCACTGGGCCAAAAGTGTTGTATGGTCTTTACCTGTTCTTGGTTCACTGTGTTGTTGTGGGTGGGCAGTTAGCTTGGTGTAGTAGCATTGTTTGGGGGAACTTTGTCTGGCATTTTTGAGGTGGGTGTTCTGTTGGACAGTGAGAGGGGTGACTTTTAGTTTTGCTGCATTAGGTGTGTTAGTTTGTAGGCAGCAGGTGTACTTTTGTGTGATCAATTTTACCGACACTATCTCATGTTTGATTTGGTCTCCTGGCATGCATAACAACAATGTCTGGTGGTGCATGAAAAGGTGCTAAGCGCTCGCAGTCTGAGGAGGTGCTGGAGGCGTTAATGCCTAGAGTGGATGCTATGTATGAGGCGTAGGCCTTGATAAAATTGCAGTCTCTGGTGGGCCAGGGCAGTGTGCCCGCTGAGCCAGCGGAGAGGCCTAGAAGGCCAGGAGTGGTTCCTTAGGTGGCATTTGTCCCGGTCCCGAAGAGGGCCCGGGAGCAGGGTACACAGAAGGGGGACTTGCGGCTACAGGCGACAAATAACACTAGTATGTTGGGGGTTCAGGGCTGTATCCAGGCAAAAGCTTCACTGGTGGGTCCGACCCCGGTGGTAGGTAACTCGGGCCCAGTACCACCTCAGCGTGATGTCACAGTAGTAATGGGACCTGAGGCTGGTGGTGGTATTGTCCAGAATGGCAACAGTTGTATGGCTATTGGGGTTATGCCTGCGGTAGGCTCCGGCCAGCAGGACTTGGTGACTAATTTAGCAAGTGTGTTGCCTTGGCTCTCCAAGGTGGGGATGCTGTCTACCCCCCTTTTGAGGGGGGCCATTACCAGTGTTCGTGATGGCGATGATCTGCAGAGGGCCCAGCAACTGGTAGTACACATTGATGGTATGGTTGTTGGTCAGGGTACACAGGTGAGTGCTACTTCTGTGGGGGGGGTGTTGTTGGGGCCAGTGGGGTACCACCAGGTAATTCTACAGCCCCTTGAGAGAGTCAGGTGGGATCGGTGGGGGTTGCCCCTGCAGGGGGTTGGTGGGGCCATTCAGCCAGCGGTGAAGGTACCTTTAGTGCCAGGCACTGCGTTTGTGGGAGTACGCCCGGGGGCTCTGCAGCGATGGCTCCTCCAATGCAAGAACCCACAAATTCAGGTAGGTGAGCTTCATTACCGGCCATTGTTTTGGGTGATGTATGGTCTGAGCATGAACAGTTGGGCAGGCAAGTCTCAATGGAGGTAAAAGAAAAAATCTGGAAGGGGCGTACAAAGACATTTTTGAGTTGTTTGGGGATAAGCCTCAAAAAAGTGCTGCAGGGAATGTTCCGACTCTAGGGTCTGTGGTTATTGGCCATACAGAAAGAAGGTCGAGGAAACGCTTGTGAAGTGGGTGAGAGGTTTCTCAATTTACCAGGATATTCTGGGTGAGCATTTTACTAATTTTGGCACCCAACTCGTGTGCTATCAGCATAGAATTGCATGTGCTCATGAGGTGTATGGTGGTTCGACCTGGAAGGGATATGATAAGGAGTTCAGAAGGATTAAGACCACTAGGCCCACATTAGCCTGAGATCAAATGGATGTCATCACGGGGCTGGGCTATATGAAACCTCACTGTGCTGGTGCTACTGCTAGTCATCCTTTTCACGTGGGCTCTGGGTCTGAGGTGGGGGACAGCTCAGACATAGACTGAAGGTCTCAAGATCCCAGCGGAGGGGTATGTGGGGGTCCCTTATTGTAGGAGCCAACAGTCACTCAGTTCAATCGTGTAGTGGCCAGGGTGAAGAACCTTAAGGAGATGGGTCTGGGAAGGGTGGCAGGCCCCTTCGACACGATCCCGCTTGAGGGTTTCATCTGCTCTCCCCTGGGGGTGGTCCCTAGAAAGGAGCCTGCAGAGTTAAAACTAATACACAACCGATCAGCTCCCAGGGGTCAGTCAGTGAACGAGGCTATGATGGTGCTTTATGTTCTGTCAAATATGCTTCCCTTGACCAAGCGATTCAGATACTACAGGAACTGGGACCTTGTTGGCAAATCTGACATTGAGTCGGCTTCCGCTTGCTTCCTGTACATCCGCAGGATTTCCATCATTTTATTTTGATAAGTTCATGCCTATGGGCTGCTTGGTCTCTTGATCCTACTTTGAGCCGATCAGCACATTCCTTGACTGGGCCTTCAGGCAGTGGTCCGGCTACCGGTGGCTGCTGCACTACCTTGACGACTCTCTTTTTAGGGCCACTTGGAACTGAGGGTTGCATTGAGACCATGCAGTCCTTCCGGGCGTTGATGGGAGAATTTTGGGCTCCACTGGCTTGGTGCAAGACACTGGGGCCTGCGAATACAATTAAACTTCTTGGAATACAGTTGGATTCTGTTGCAGGGGTCTCAAGGCTCCCCCTGGAGAAGGTTAATGCCTTTGTCCAAGCCTTGCGGCTGGGTCTCAGGGCTAGGAAGGTCACATTGCATCAGTTACAAGTCTTGGTTGGGCAGATCAGTGTCACCTTGCGGATCATCCCCATGGGCGGCCCCTTTTTCCAGTCCATTGCTTAAGCCAGGTCCGGCTTAAAGACAAAGCACTATCACATTGGGTTGTCTAGTGAGGTGAGGGAGGATCTGAGGTTCTGGGAGGCATTCCTGTGGGATTGTAATGGGTCTGTGGTGTGGCCCAGCCAGTCCAGAACCAAAGAGGAGATGGGTCTCTTCACTGATGGAGAAAGCAGTGAAGGTTTTGGCGCTATCCTAGGCACAGCATGGCGCGTGCAGCAGTGGCCCAGTGACTGGGTCCAGTCTGGGTTGGTTACTAATACTGGCATTGGTTTCCTTGAGCTGCTTCCAATTCTAATGGCAATGTCCATTCGGCCAGAACAGTTTCACAACCAGTCAGTCACGATCTGGTCTGGCAATATGACAGTCGTAGAATGCATCAACCAACAGGCAGTAAAATGCAAAATGATTCTGAGGTTATTGAAGGAGATTGTATTGCACTGTTTGAAGCTGAATGTGCTATTTGAAGCCAAACGTGTACCTGGCGTGTTAAACAATGCTGCTGATGCGTTATCTCATGTTAAGATGCAGGTTCCATCACCCAGAAGGAGCGGAGTCCCCTATGTTTTTCCTGGACCATCTGTTGCAGCTTGGGGCCCAAGCTTACCGGACCTCGTAGCAGTCAGCTTGGTGTCCAGGACCAGACATGCCTATGAAGAGGCATTTAATATATTTATTGCAAGTTCTTGGGGCACGTGGGGGCAGCGGAATCATTTACTTCCACTTCAGTCCCAGCATTCCTGAGCACGCTATGGGCAGTCAGTGGCCTGCACCAGGCACCATACTGTGGCAATATCCTTTTTTGCAAAAATGCTGGGCACGCAGACTGGGCCAAATCTTTCTTGGTGCAGAGGGCCTTGACGGGTTGGCAGCACCTTTAGGGAGCCAGGCTGGACTCTAGGCACCCCATTGACAGGGGCAAGGTAACTGTAATTCTGAGATCCCTGGGGGCCAGCTGCAGGTCACAGGACGAGGTCCGCCTCTTTAGGGCAACATTTGCCCTTGCTTTCTATGGGGCCCTTAGGGTGAGTTGGTGGCAAAAAACAAGGGGGATTTGGGAGGGGGTTTGCAGCTGGTAGAGAGTCAGTGGTTTGAGGAGTAACCTTGAGTCATTTCTAGCTCATCGGCCCCAGGTATTGGTGGGCTCCCTCATGGTCCATGCTGATGGGACTCCTTTGACCAAGTTTCAATTCTACTGAATACTTAATGGGGCCTGCGAGCAGCATGGTATGACCCTGCTGAGTTTGGGTCTCACTCCTTTAAGATAGGCCACTGTGGCGGCAGCGAGGCATGGCCATCGCTGCAGTGGCAATGGGGCTCACAGGCGCAACAGTGCAAACAATTGGCAGGTGGTCCTTGGATTGCTACAAGCGCTACATTAGATTGCACATGTAGTAACTACACCTAAACCCAGTCTTTCCACCCCTTTTTCTCTCCTGTGGATGCAGTTGGTGGGTGCGGAGATTTGTGCCAGTTCCTGGATTTCTTGGCGACCCCTGTCAATGTGGATGCGATGGAAATTACAGAAGTTCTGCTTTTAGGTCATTCATATGTGCGGCACACTAAAAAGGTTTCTTTTTAAGTTAATTTCACAGCCAGGGTTCAGTGGGCAGGTTACTGCTGTCCTTTTCTGGTTGAGGAGGATTGTGTCTGGCCTAATTAAGAGCTTTGCTGGACACAATGTTACCCGGGATACATGCCCACTGGGGTCATCATGGTGCACCTCGGTGGCAATGAGTTAGAGCACGTTGGCGGGATAGATCTGTTTGTACTCGTGATCTCTCAGATTGGTTGGCTAGCAAAGATGCTTCCTCAGGCTGTGCTGGCATGGTCTAACATCATCCCAAGGCTACAGTGGAGGGGTGGTAACTTGGTCAGAGCTCTAAATGATTCAGTGAAGTGAATAAATAACAAAGTTGGTAAGTTGTTCAGGTCACCCATGCTGTTGTTCATACCTCGTGGCTGCATAAAAGGTGAATGCTTTTTCCCTACAGTATGGAGTTCATTTGTCAAAGATCAGTAACAAAATATTCTTATAGAACCTACTGGCCTGGTTGATTCACCACCCGTTGTAGTGTGACTGATCGAGGGGAGGCCAGATAGTAGGGGAACTATGCTTGTATGTGGCCTGTGTCGGGTGAGGTCATGATTGGTGCGACAGTTTGGATCCATATAAGGCATTTATTTTCCTTAGATAAACCTAACAGCGGTGTCATGCGGCCCTCCAAGGGGTACTGGCAGGTAGTCGAATGCAGCGGAGTGGGGGGTTGGGAGTGATCGCTGGCATCTGGTCCTTCTGGCGAACCACCCCTGCAGGCACAATGAGCGTAAGGCTTGCACTGGCCCTTTGGAGTATAATGATGGGTGTAGCAGGTGCCCGAGGTAGGTATCCTGGCAGGCAGGCTGGTCCCCTGCACAGACATACCCCAGGAGGGGATGTGGGTGGGTGGGGTCCACCCCTAAGGAGGGACCCACCCCAGGCACACTTGATGGGAAAGGGAGGTTCTGGAGCAGCGGACACCACTGGGACCAGTCATGATCCCCCTCATAAGCCTAAAAATGTGGATGCACAGGAACAATCTAGATATGGTTAGGAAATCTGATGTGTTAGCGTCTCTGTCAAGGCTACTCATCAACTCGTGTAAATAAAGCTGTAAATATGCAGGGTTACTGTGTCTAATAATGGGAAATATTGTGTGGTTTTTAACTGCATTTTTTGTGTGTTTTTCAATAAAATACAGTCAGGTAATCACGAACCCCTAACCGAAAAGATGAGTGAAATTTTTGTGCCTATCCAAGGTGGGACTGGGTATGTTGTGTCAGTTGGGGAGGCCTCGGCGATACCAGGCCATGCAAAAATGGTTATGCAATAGATAATTCAAAAGCAATTCCTGGGCTTACATAGGTCCCCATGCTTCCTCTAGAATATCTAGGTTTGTCATGCAAAAGACTTAGGCCTCGTGCTATCAACTTTCTAAACGTCGAGAAGAATTCTAGTCACCTACGAAGATTCATGGGAGGGAGAGATGGAGACCCCCTACTACCACCAAGGCTGTGCAGTCTTCGAGTCTTCAATCCACCTCAGGCCTCCCTCTTGAACCATCAGACACCCACGCCCCTTTTTCTCACTCATGCAGGTTCCTGCTTTCTCCTTTTGAGATGTTTTTCCCGACTTTCTCTTCCACCTTCTTTCCCCTTTGTGTATTATTCCCTCTCTTGCTCTCTGGACATTTTTGATGCATAAAATAAGTGCTGGTCCCAACTACCGACTCCAATTAAACAATGGTATTGCAACATTTAGATGCACTTACAATGTATTTTTTTTTATCGCAGCATCTGCCTGTGTTGCATACTGGGAAGTCCAACTACCCAACAGGAAGAGAGAAGGGAGTTGCAAACTAAAGACCCTTCGACCATATGCAAAGTTAAACCATCAAGCTCTGCCAGCACCAGGTGGTGATTGGCATGCAAATAGCAGGGTGTTGTAGCCTGGCACAGGTATTGTTATAGTACATATCATCCAATAAAGGGAAGGGGTAGTAACATCTTGTGAGCACAGGGGAAGGCCTGGGCACAGATCTATACTGGGTAGGCACACATCGGCACATCAAGTTGTAAGGAGGGCAGCTGTGAGGGTTCCCAGCTTGAGTGGCAGAAGCCCTGGAGGCATTTTCACCCGTCTGATTTATAGGCGCGTGACTGATACATCCCTGCCTGCTGAGGGTGCTCTGCTCGGGTCCTGCTGCCTTCATTAGCGCCCTTCTCCTGTGCCTCAATTACATGCCCTTTAAGACAGCCCACATCAAAGACCAAGCCCACCCCTGCATGGCAAGCATGATTGCTTGGTTGCGACCATTCACCTACTTTAGCGACAGACACAATAAGTCTTCGGAATCCAATGTACTGCAGGCCAGTCATTACATCGATACCTACACTGCTCTTTTACGGCCATAAAATTCCAATATTCTTCTAGGTTTTTTCTGCTAAACCATCTATAGATCAGTGATCCATATCTGTGCCTTCCTGGCGCATGAGCTCCGACATCACCCACCAGACAGTGCCATGGCACTCACACCCCGGCCCTTGCTAGGGTGTACTGGAAGCAGCTTGTTCAACCTGCTTTCAGTGTACTCTCCATCCCATGAGCACCTGCTCCCTACTCCGTTGGATTCCTACACCACTGCAATCCCATCTGCTAGCAGAAACCGAGTCTTCGCACCCGGCTGATTATTTGTCCCACCCGCTCCCTCATTGTAGTTTGTCTTGGCCTAATTCCGTCTATTTGTCTGATCACCTCTTTGGAGTTCCCGACCACATCAGAGCTGCCGGCTCCATCTTAGAATTCCTCAAGAAACCAAAACCTTGGTTCTTCCAATAGGCCCCAGACAGGACTGTACAGCTCCTTCTATAGGTGCCAGGACACCCTCCAGGTTGCTATGCACACCATAAAAATAAGCATAACATAACAACTTGAAAGTTTAGCGAGTACTACTATCATCTGCCCCAGACTCTCCCATCCAGCATGCGGTCCAGTGGGTAAACTTCTACTTATACGCTATATCCATCCCAGCTGCTTCCTTCCCTACCCAACATCTGGAATTCTTTATCCCAGCTATTGTCTCCCCCACTTTCCCTTTACCTTCCCCATCATCTCCGCTGCTATTTCTTTCCTCACCCGCTCCAACACACTTTACTGCTTCCATAACTTTCTCCAATATACCAGCCATCCTTCTTGGACCCTTGACTCACGGGTGATACCTAGACCCAGCCTCCTAGTGGGAAGTGGAGCTAGTGTGCCCTGGATTCTATTGTGAACCACCTAGTGGTCCACATGGGACATTGGCTCCCTACCACACATACTCCTACAAGGAGACTGACTTTCACCATCTGTGTGAGGTGTGGAAGGTCAGTGGTGGTCTTGCTAGACATCGCTATGGGAGGCTAGGTTGACAAGGGTTGAATACATGGTGGTTTGCTTCTGGGCCCATGGAAGCAATTGCTTCATTTGTTTATTGTGAGCAGGTACCGTGTACTATGATGCTTTCGGGTCTAGGACAGGAGGCCTGCGATGGTTACATGGTGATGTGGACCTTGGCAGGGATACTCCATCTGCCCCATTTTTGTACTCTACAGCAGCAGACTTTACACATAAAATTGCATAGTGCTGAATTCTACATGTTCATAAATTTCATGTTGTGCACCCTTCGTTCTTATAGATTTGGTCTGACTTTGTTGCTGTAGCGTCAATGGCGTTTCGACCCAGACATCGATTAACAGTTTATATATCTAAAGTCCGACGCTACTTTCCTTCTTTGTGATCACTAATTGGGCTTTGTGTTTGTTTGTTGTGTTATTTGTATAGCATGCTTATCACCTGTGAGGATATCCAGGCTCTTCGCAGGATGTTTAGGCAACAGTTTCCTCGAAGAGGTCATTCAAAGAGCCTGGTCTTCAGCTTCTGCGGAATTACAGAAGCGAGGAGGAGGCTGTGATGTGGTGTGGAAGGCTGTTCCAAGTTCGGGGGAGATATAGGAAAAGGCCAGACCTCCGGATGTGGCTTTGTGGATGAGGGGTGCATGTGCCAGTGAGAGTGCGGCTGTTGAGGTAGGCTGAGCTGGTGTTGTGTAGTGCTTTCTGTGTGTGTGAGAAGTTTGAACTGGGAGCGTTGGTGTATGGGGAGCCAGTGAAGTTCTCGGAGCTGAGGGGTGATATTGGAGCGACGAGATAGGTTGCGGATTAGCTTTGTTACTGCATTTGGAGTGATTTGGAGCCTGTTCAGCACCTCCTTGGTGATTCCGGCATAGAGTGCATTGCTGTAGTCAAGCGTGCTGGTAATGCGGGCCTGAGTGACCGTTTTCCTGGTGGTGCTTATATTACTAGCACTGTGTGTTCACTTTTCACGGTGAGTCTGTCTTTGTGCCTGGGCATGTTATTTGTTTATAGATTGTGGTTCAATAACATATGAAAAAGTTTTCTTATTTATATGTATAGGCTCTTTTCTTTCTACATGAATTGTTCTGTGATATATTGAATTTATCGGTCAATGTGTTTGACTGTTGCAAAGCAATACTTCTTGTGGACATTGTTGTAGCCACAATAGTGCCCTGAGGTGAAATGAAGGTCCCCGTGCTGAAGGGGGCCCTCATTTTAGCCCAGGGACAATGACTGACTATATGTGTGACCCTCGTCAAGGGTCTTCATCATTTTGAATTACTCCACTGCTAATGCTCAGGTTGCACTGGGGTCTGCGGGCTGCTCTTGTAGTTTATACTTGTGCCTGGTTGTCGCTGGGACTGTGGGTTGACTTTCTCTAGGCAGGTAAGCTAAGAAGCTCGGGATTGATCCCTGTCGAGCAGTCGGGTTCCCAGATGTCTACTTTGAAATGAATGATTGTTCCTGGTTTCTCTCTACCTATGGAGCGTGTGCGTTTTCCTGCATCCATTATCTTGCAGCAGAGATGTGAGCTTGTCCATGAAGTTGCTGGTCATGATGGCTTTGTAAATGATGCCGCTGGTTTTTAAGATGGTGTCAGCTGGCAAGGGGAGCTGGTTGTCTTACATCAGGATAGGGTGGGGATGTGGTGGTAGTTTTTCTGGTCCTTCATGGCTGTGTAGTAGCCTATGCTGTGCATCTTGAAATGGACTTACCCTCTCCTCTTCCCTAATATCCTTAATGTGTATTTGAGATTATCGCTGGTGCACCTGAGCTCGCCTTCCTCATCATTAAAACATTTGTTTGTAGAACTTTTTCCGGATTTAGGTTTCGGGGAAGAAACACTAGGGGGAAGTTGCCTTCAGACTTCTCAGTGCTTATGTTTATGCGCCTGGCTCTGATTGGCTGCGAGGTCTGATTGGTACAGGGTTTTGATCAGGTTGAGTGAGTCAAAAGAATAGTTTGACCATGACGGCGGGTCTATTGACACTTGGTTGAAATTTGTTATGTGGGAAGACTTAGTTCATATGTCTAAGAGCAAAATCGTATATAGAGATGTCATCAAATATTGCAAAGTATTTTGTTCTTTAAAATTACAATCTTCAATAATCAGTAATCAATTTGATGATCAGTTAGATAATATCCCAATCTTAAACCTATTCCAAGGTACTGCACCTGATTAAACTCGACTACTAGTATAATGCATTAGTGCATTACGGTTGATGAAGGGCTTTTTGCTTTTCACACTGGGTAAAAATAAAGATCAGCATTTTAGATATAAGAAGTCTTCTTTTATCTGCAAAATATGTCACTCAGTTAGAACACGCGGCGGAGCCAGAGAGGAGGGAAGACAAACCTTGAACCTCTGCAGAGAGGCCGCCACGAGGCTGCTGCAACATCAAAACATTCATTCTGGCAGCTGCAAAGAGATGCACTTTGCATTTTTCTGTATGTCTGAGGACCTCCTGTTCTCTCCACATATAAACACTGTTGTACCGAAGGCACACTTTAATCTTTATCTACCATTTATCTTCAGTCAGTCAAAATTCTTTATTTCCAAGAAATAAATTCTTACAGAAATAATGCACATTTCCCGATTCATTAACATACATAATTACAGATACATCAGATCAGTAATATATAGCTGTTAATTGAACAATTCCACCAGCACATGTCATTGACTTAAGGAATACATAAACAGTTACACATTTAGAATTTCTTCTCACTAAAACTCAGTGAAAGGTCCGCAGCCGCTATCACATACCTATTAGAACAGTTGAAAAAAGTGACAAAGTGACCAGGCCGTGCAGCTCATTTTGCTGACTAAAACATTATAAAGTGCAATATGCAAGGCCAATCTATGGCAATCCCAAGGGTCCCGTTTGGCCAACCTCCATAGGAGTGCCAGATTTCCAGTCTATCCATTTGTCCCTCAGGAAGTCTTTGACTGGTCTTTTAGTCTGAGATATGCAGTGGGGAATCCGTCCAACCAGACTTGACTGAATTCCAGAAAGACCCATGAGGGATCCCAGAATAGATCACCACTCTGCCCCCACATAGCGCTGCTCTGCCTGGCACGTGTGGGGCGGGTGATGGGTAGCCAAGGCTTCTCATCAGATCCCACTTATGACCCAGTTATCTTAGTGGGAGGATACCAGAGATCTTTGGCCGGTGACATCTGATAGCCGTGTGATGCAGGTGGTAAGCACCCCTCGCCCTCTCCCATCTGAGTCTAGTCCACAGCAAGTCAGTTCTTGGACTTGGTGACTTGTTTTGGACACATCTTGCAGCCTTCCTGTTTTTTTTCTTTTTTGTCTCTTGTGTGCACAGGTTAGTACTTTTCTGGTGAATTCCTCTAAAGTGACAGACTCCTCTATCTAGAAGTCTACACTAGTGGCCTCTGTTTGGCATCACTAACATTGCTGCCAGGTGTGGTCTCATTTGCTTTCTTGGTTTTCTCTGACCATCCCCGGGTGAAGTCCTGCTGTTTTAAGACAGATGTAGTTTCTTTCTCTTGTCTGCACTTCTCCTCTGTCTCTGCCCATCTCGTTACCCTAATCATTAAATCCTGACCCATTGGTGCATTTCACTTGTCCATTGTCTGCACTAGTCCTGGGTTGTCTGCCCTTGCCTGTCTGCAGCTGGGGGCTTGGAACAGAATAAATTATTTTACCAGCCCTCTTAGCTTTCATCTCTGGTTAGAAAGTTTTTGCTTGAAAGGTATAAATACAGGAAAAATAAATTACTGCAATACGAGCAAAGAAGCTTGAAACAGTGACAGAAAACAAGGGACATTTTTAAAATGGAAAAGAAAAAATGAATTGGAGGCAAATGCAATGAGAGCGTGAAGGAAGGAAAGAATAATGCAAATAAATATACAAAAAAGTACAATTAAAAGGAAGCAGTGGTGAACTTGGATGGAAAACAAAACCAGAAAGAAGGACGAAAGGGAAAAGGAGAGGGGCTGAAAGAAAAAAAAATTGGAAAGAGCAAGAAGAAGGAACAAACAAAGAAAAAAGAAAGAAAGGAGAAACAATGATAGAATGAAGAAATGAGAAATGGAATGAAGGGTGATAGGAGAGAAAAAATAATTAAATGGAAAGAATACGAAAGATGGATGTAAAGAAGGGGCAAAGGAAGGGCAGGAGGATAAGACGAAAGGTAGGAACAAGAAAAGAATAGTAGAATGGGAAGAAGAAAAGATGGAAAGCAGTAAATAAAATTAAAGAAATATAAAGATCAAAAAGCTAGAAAGAAGACCCATGAAATCAAAGTTTAAAGGGCGGAATGGAAGAAAGATGAAACAAATGAATGAGAGGATGGAAAAGGAGGAAAGAAATAAAAAGTAGTGAAGAAAACTGAGAGAAAAAAAGGAAAGAGTGAAAAAAGTCAGTACTAGTCAATGTGCAATTCTGGCCAATTTTTAAAAAAAAAATAAGATGATGCTTGAAATGCATCATTTTTAGGCATTTTCCTTTGGGGAACAATTCCTGCCAGCTCCTTAATATAAAGTGTCTGATAGCTCCCTGTGGCAGGATATTTCGTTTTTTGAGGCTCAAAGTGGGGGGTATTTTATTTTTCGGGTACCCTCTTGTCCTGTCTGAACAATGTCCTGTGTCGCTTAGCACTGACAACATCATCCCTGTCGCTCTGGCGTCACCCACATACTTTGCATTATTAAACATGATGGAGGGCATTGCTACTTTTGTCTTACTGCTGGTACCCACACACAAGTTAGCGCTTTATTTTCCTTTGTTGCTTCTATCTGCTTGGCACAGTCTCACCTGCGACCAGAAACTTCTTTGGAAATGTTACCTCGATCATACTTTTCACAGAGGGAAGTACTACACAACAGGTCCCACTTTCCAGGATTGAGTGAAATGCATGTAATTTCCAATTACATAAATTTCAGAAACATTTTGTATAATTTCCTCCTGCATAGACCACGAAAAATGATGCAAGTGATGAAATCCAGCATTTTGTGCCACATTTTAGCATTAAGTGAGTTCTTGCATCCACTTTAGATGCAAACATGCATTTTGCAGTAAAGGGTGTAAATAGGAAACAGCTGCCTGGGTTCTGTTTGTTTGCTTTGTTCCACTGCTCCTGCATTGGGATTTTTTTTCCACAAAAGGGCAGTCTAATTACCCAACCTTGTATATTGGGGTAATTTGGGGCATTTGTCGTAATAAGCCTAACATGAAATGCGTAAAATGATGCTAGATCACGCCGGTGTAATGAAAATCTCGTGCCTACTTCTTTCCTAAGGTAACATTTTCACTCTAAATCTCTTTTCATTTTGTGTGATAAACTGTTTCCTTCAGCTGTGTCAGTGCTCCTCCTTGGTGAAAGTCCAACCTCTGCTGTGCCTTCCATGTTGCTTCGGTAAAATTGTGCAAATTTGTCATTCCCTGTCATTACAAAAATGCAAAGTTTTTCAGCTTGGCAAAACTTTGCTGGCAGAAACTTAAGAAATCACACACTCCCAATACTCATCAGTTTTGTTAGTGGGGTGTGTTGGGGCCCAAATGGCTGGCCCCACTGGTTGCCCTGGTGGCACAGTGCTCTGTAATAATGCTGGTATTGTATTGAGTGCTGAGTTTCTAATCTGGGAGGAGATTCCAGAATGGAGCACCGCCAATGGCAGACTGTCCACTTCTTGTTTCACCTTCGAGGCGCCTCGGCCCAGGATTTGTGGGTGCACTCCGGAAGAGTCATGGTAGGGGTTGTGTGTGTTCCCCTGTGCACTACCGCTGTCTATTAGTGCAATCACTCGGTAATAGTGTAAATTAATACTCGCATAAGGACTGGAGATCGACTATTGCATGATGATACCAGCTAAGCCCAAGCCATCTGGGGGACCAAGTTTGGTCCAAGGCTTTATCTGACATAACCCAAAGCAGTCTGGGACTTGTAGTCCTGGTTCGTCTCAAATGATCTAACGGGGTTACTTTTCTAGATTGTAGTGATTTATAGAAATGAAAACCTGGATTTAGACTGGGTCTCCACAGTGACAGGGTGTCCCCTGGTAACCTAGAGAAGATGGACACGGTTTGTGGCGCCTTCCTTTCTGTCCATAGGTATTTTAGGAGGTCGCTGGACAGAAAGGGGGACCAAGGCAGCCTGCCACCCCCACAAATGAGTGATAATGAGTTGGTCAGCCTGCTGGATGGCAGGCCTTGGGGCTCTACTGGGGGGCATTTCGTGTTCCTCGAGGTTTTAGGCTCTGCATGAATGGGGCCTTGGGGGAAGGGGACTGGCCCTCCAGCATCAGACATCATTGTTCGAGGGTCAGCTTTGGATGAGTGGTCACTTTCAAACCCGGAAGTCCGTTTTACAATTAGTGGCAACGTTTGAAATGGAGCCTGATGGCTGGTTTCTGATACGTAGCAGCGCAACAAACAAACGGAGGGCAATTAATCCATCCTTTCCTCCCGTGAACTGTGATGAAAGGAAGCTCGAATGAAAGAAAACGAAACAAAAAGTCCACATTTTCTTTCAAGTTTAAGCTCAGTTTTCTTGTTGTGACCTCGATGCTTGTAACACCCCGCAGGTTGATTCTAACCCGAGGGCTCAGGTTTCAGAGACCGAACCACTGAGGACATATCCCTCCCTCGAAGCTGACGTGAGGTCACCATTATACGGCGTGGTCCTGTCCCCCTCCCCCACCGGTGCCTGTCTATTGACCCTTCGCAGCGCTACAAAGCATGCGAGCGGCAGTGAGTATTTGTAATGCGAGTCCATCCTGCTAATCCTGTTCTTAAGTTACTTACATGTAACGATGAGTATCGATCACTCGGTCACCAGGGCCCAGCAGAGGGGACCGGCTCTGGGTTGGGGGGCGGGGGGGGGGGGCAGCATCTATTCCTGCAGGGTCTGAGCGCCAGATGATGCACGCCGAGCAGGCGAGGACAAGGCTCCGTGTCTGACCACCAGCTTCCTGCCTCCCTCCTCCGTCCCAGCCTTCTTTCCCTCTATCCCCTCTCCATTGTGTCCCTTCTGTCTAACAATGTGTCCCTTCTGTCCAGCTCAGTGGGCAGGTCACCTGCAGAATGGGTGTAGAACATGTACGTTACAGTTACAAACAGGGAGGGGCTGACTGGCGCTCTCATCCCTCCGAGGTCGATAATTCGCGATCCACCGAGCTGTGAAATAGTAGCATTTGTTATTAAAGCGCTTGGAAATCGATAGTTTGAGCACTAAACGCGAAGTGCTCATTGTTAATTTCGGTGGCTTCGCAGTGGGCCCCCGCATGCCTCAGTTCTTCATATTTGTGTGAAATTAGCAGATTGTTTTTTTCGCTGAAGTGCTCTCATGCACCTTGTAGGCGCAGAGAAACCTTACTTCTAGCGTCCTCATTTCTTCGAGTATTAGACGAGGAGGATGCAGCGTAACAGGGCAGAGTTGCCGACTTTAGAGCTGGGGAATCAGGTTCGAGTGTCGGCGCCACATCCTGTGGACCTGGGCAAATCACTCATCTACACCGTGCCTACAAAAAAATAATGCGCCATTGTGTAACTGGTGTAAATCGCTCCAATACCTTCGGTTCGAGTAAAATCCGCAAAAAAAATGAAAAGGGAGAAGCTGAACCCTTCCAGTCCTCCCCTCCCCCCCTCCCCCCCCCCCCCCCCCCCCCCCTCCCGTCCATCCTTGGACTGTGCAGGGCTCCAAGCGCAGAGATGTCCCAGCAGGCCACCGTCCTCTTCACACCAAGTACATTATAGCGTGTAAGTGGTATTTGGTCACAAGGGCCAGAGAGCCCTGCTCCCAACACGCCCTCTCAAGTACCATCTGCTTAATCATTCAGCTAAGTAGGCTGCAGACAGGGCCCTTTGGGGGCTCCCCGGCCCCCCTGAACAAGGACCAAGTGTCCCCTTTCTCACATTATGCGTGTAGCAGGCAGATGTCAGAAATGAGACACTTTGGGGTAGGCTCCTCTTCCAGGGGCAGGTCTCAGAGAGGGACCTGAGAGCTCCTGGGGGCCAGATCACAGAGAGAGCCTTTCAAGCTGTGGCCATGTGTTTATTCATTCACGCATTTATGTGTTCGAGTGCCACGCGAGGGCAGAAGCTACTCCAGAGAGCTTGCAAGCATAGCCTGACATGGCAGCAAACACCCCCAACCCCCCCCCCCCCAAATACCTCCCTGCTGAAATCACAACCTCGGTGGCAAGTTATTTTATGTTATCCCAACATTTGTATAGCGCTCAGCTGCCACTAGCCTGGCATCGTAGCACTAGAACTGTCTGAACGTATATTAAAGTATGCAAGGGAGCTTTTTTTATACTTGAAATGAGTGTTGTTAATAATTGATTTACATGTAAATTCACATGTGTATACTAACATGGATCCATTGCAAATGAGACAAACTCGTTATGATGCGTTGAAGTGAGTTTTCCTGGCTTAGACCTCGCCAGGCCTCAATTAGGCCTCGAGGCCATCTTGTTCAAAATGGACGCCGAATCATGATGCTCCTTCTGTGTTTATATTTCTCGCCAGAAAACATCCTGCAGCAAGATGTTGTATGTTTATTTCTATATGACATATTGTTCTCCATGAACTCGCTAGAGGAAGCATTTTGTAACATTTCCAGTTTCCTGCACACACTGTACTATGTCCATTCTCAACAATCCTCTGTTGAATGAATATGGGACCAGTTTGTGTTAACAGTTCTGGACGACATTAGGGCAGAAGGGGAAATCAGTATTCATGTAGTGGATTAATGCTAAGGGGATAGAATAATGGGACCTTTAAAATTTGAAAATATGATTTGATGGAACAATAATCATACATTGGTGACTTTGTAATTTCTGATGTAGTCTATGCAAGAAAATTATATATAACCCTCTGAATTTGGGGATGGCCCAGCTAAGATTTTAGGGATCTTTCCTGAGCCTCTAGAGATGCTTACTGATTTTTCCTGCAAATTTGAGATTGTTTATTTCTGATTTTGCCTGTTCTTTTGTTCTATTCCTGTTACTGGCGATTATTGTATAAGTATTTTAAAGAAATTACTAATGCATTTGCTTTTTTTCAAATTTCTGTAATGCACCTTCACCTTAAGAAGCCTACATGGTTTTCTAAATTTCTAATCTCAAACTCACTTTCTGAGTCAGTACTTCCTTTTTTATTTGATTTTGAAATGCCATTTTGAATCTCATCTCTGGGGCACATTGCCTCATAGACTTTGGGGTTAACACCGTCCTCGATCTACCCAAAATGAAGAGTGCCAATATCATGCAGATATTCTAGAGGAGCGCTCACCCCAGCCACATTAGGGGTGATGCATCACGTCCGGACACGTGGCCTAGGTTTGCCACGGTAAACTTGTCTATGGCAGTGTGAATGCTGTGTCATACAGGTATGTGAGATGGGACAGAGAGCCTTCTGGCAGGATTTATTCTATGCACCTCACTGAATGGATGAACCGTCTCATGGGGGTGTGCCACTCAGTGGTATCCTTGAAATGTCTCGGCGTGGAACGCTGCGGTAGCTTGGGAGTTTTAAGAGGGAATATATGCTGCATGTGTGCCCACCAGTAGTGGCCACCAGATTCTGAACAGGTGCAGCACTGAGGCTGGGATTGCACAGCGCCTGGTGCATGCACATTCAAAATCCTTTCAAAGAGACTGGCACACTAGTTCCTGTCTAGAGATGAGTTCCTTAGGCTCTGGCAAATTGCAGTGACCTACTTGGCAACAACTTCTTATCAATATGTGGAAAACAAAAATCAACACAAGCAGCAGGTCTGTGAGTGACAACAGGATGCTGAGATGTAAATCACCTAAGTGAGAATGGCATCAGAACTTGCAAATGCCCTCACTCATCACCCATCCATTACTCTGAGTGAATTAAGCATCCTCTCAGGAGATCCAGTTGTAACCCAGTGTCACTCCTGTCTTGACCCTACATTCTCCTTCAACAATGAAAGTTTGTCTAGTCTGCCCTGCTGAATATCTTCTCTGAGGAACAGAGGATTGCGCTTGTTGCCTTTTGTAAGACAAGGAAGCTTGCGGTGCTACTGATCTACCGTACCTGTTCTGTGAGGAGGCGAAGCTTGCACTGCTGCTTCAGGATTTGTGTGTCTTGTGAAGTGGAAGGTTGTGCTGCTGCTGTGGCTGCAACTGTCCTCTGAAGGAGCGAAGCTTGCACTGTCTCCATCCAAGATGTACCTTTTCCATGGACATGTGGTGTTTACACTGCTCTTGGCCCAACTTGTGAAAAAATCAATGGTTATATTGAATGTACTTGCATAACATGCCCTATGAACCAGGCTCTGTTGTCACAATATTTGTTGTTTGATGCCAAGACTTATAGTTCCTAGGAATGCTCCTTACCCTGGGAGGGCAGTATTTGGGTGCAGAAACCAGTTGCGGCTCGTGCTGACTAAAAGGGGCGGGGCGCCGCACGCAGGTGTGGCGGGGGAGAAGAATTAAATAAAAAATTAAAATAACAATAAAAAAACCACTTACCTGTGCTCCCGCGCCGCTCCTCTGTCTCCTCCCATCTCGTTGCACGCAGGCACAGGCTCCCAGCCTGCCCTGCGCCCAGTCCTGGCGCTGCTGCTGGGAGCGCCCAGTCAGGGCACACCCCCAGGCAGACTGGGCCTGTGCAGGCTCTCTCCAGCCCAGCAACTGTGTTGCTAGGCTGGAGAGAGCCTTGTGCGCATGTGTGTTTGGCCGGCCCTAGACGGCTGGCCAAACACACATGCGCTCAGAGGGGGGAGGGCTGTGCACTCCCCCTCTATGTTCGTCAACCCTGTGACCCCCACCCCTTTTCCAGGGCTGCCGATGCTGGCCGGGGGGCAGTGACGCTCATCCGCACATATGGAGGAACTGCCCCTGGCAGAAACATGTTGAAGGAAAGGAGAAGCAGGGTTGATTGATCAACTCGCTTGCCTTTAACAGTCTGGTAGGGAAACACAAGTAAAAACATTTTTAGCTCACCCAGTGAGTGGCAGTGTATCAAAGGCAGAACACGACTGTTTACACAATGGATACAGTGGCGATAATAATGATAACATTAAAAAAAAAAAAAAACTCCTGGTTCGTCGGGAGATGGCTTTGTCTCCATCCTCATCCTGAGCAGCCTCATCTTTTTCCACACTCCCCTCAGCCAATCACAACCCTGCTGTCACCAGCATGACAGCAGTGTCTTGATTGGTGTGAGCGGCCTCATTCGTTGGGCCCCAGCGCTCACACAGGGAGTGGGGCACTGTGCACTTTCTCCTCCCTGATGTGCAATACAGCCGGGTGGAAAAATGCTAAATGTGCATGACCATTTGGCTGGCTCAAAACGGCCAACCAAACAGACATGCGCACTTATGGTGCACATACCACTCCTCCTCCCCCTCCAGCCCCACCGCCCTCAACCTGGCCTCAGATAAAAATAAAATGCTAATAACGTTCTGTTATTATCCGTGCCTTAGCGGAGGAGCCACGGCTGAATGAAAATGACCTCATCCCAAATAGGGAACCTGTAAGTAGGAAGCTCTACAACCAGTGAACAGGAGTACGCTCTGATGCTTCCGAGTTAGAGAGACCAAATGTCCCAGATTTGGCCGGACTGTGGTTTTTCGAGGACTGTCCCGGCGTCCCAACACTTGCAACAAAAATAGATAGATGTTTTGGTTTTGAGAGCGTGTGGGTTGTTGCGTTCCCGATATACTCTGAATCAGGAATCACCGCGCGGCATAATTGTTACGGGCGCAACTCGCGTTGTAATAAAATCACACTGACACTGATGTCTGCTTCCATGCCTCGCGCCGTCTGCCTTCGCGCGCAGCCCTCGGCTCTTTTATTAAACTTTGCTTAACTCCCGGTCAAAACCAACTGCCCCTCCTATAACAGGGGTGATGGCCCGCACGTGTTACACCACACGCTTTGAGCCCACCCCTCGCATACCTGGTATGCACCAATGACGTAGACATAACATTCCTCCTCAACTTGGATTTAAAACAAAATCGTAAAACTGACAACAAAAACACACAATAGATAAAGTCATGGCATATGACCTCCCGACCCACATTACACACCAGTGCATTCAGTCCACACTTCCCGGACGAGCACTGAGGGACCCCGTACCTCCTCACGAGTCCAACTAATACCTCACATAGTCTTTCAGTTTTTCAGGAGCCGACGTACGGGGTCGTAGGCTATACCTGTCCATGCCTCATCTCTGGCCAAACGCTGATGTCACCTCAGCTGATGGCACCTCAGCTCCAATTCTCTCCTCTCTCCTGTCAGGTGCTGTCAATGATGTGTTGTACCTTTCTTCCGAGCCTCACCGGCTTGGACGGGACCAGTTATCACAGACTCCTCATCGCCCAAACACGGTTCGTTGCTGACTTCAAGCCTTTCGGACTCCCTGGGTTTTCCATGATATAGCTTGAACCACGAGATGTTTCTCGTTACTGTTTCATTTTTTCTCATGGCTGTTATCAATGTTCCTTTTACTCGTGTGACGGTCCATACTTTTGGTTCAAACAGTGTTTGGAATTTTCCACCCGAATGTCTGTTTTTTAGCAGGACCACATCGCCAACCTGCAAATACCTCATCCGAGCTCTCCTTCTTTTTGACATTCGCTCATTCTGAATGTGTCTTCGTTTCAAATTCGCTTCCACTTGTTTCTGTTTTACTGTTCTGCTTCCCACATGAGGGATGACATCTCTTACTTCCCGTTGGATACATATTGAACTCAGGGACACTCCCGTCGTGCTGTGTGGCGTCAGACGGTACTCTCTGAGGAATTCAAAAATGGCACAGTCCAGGTTCCTTTCTTTTGCCACCGCTATTCTCAAAACTTTGTTTAAAGTCCTCATAAATCGCTCCGCCTCTCTATTGGCTTGGGGCCATCGCGGCGTGATTTTTATGTGTTGGATTGCATGTGATGCCAGATATGATGCAAAATCATGACTTGAAAACGGGGGACCATTGTCAGTTCTCAGCTCTTGTATTATCCCATGGGTAGCCATTATTTTCTCCAAACAGGGTATGATCCTCTCAGTGATAGTGGATTCCAGCAACTCCACCTCTGGGTATTTTGAGAAATCATCAATTACTACTAGCATGTGTCGTCCATCTGGTAGACTTCCTAGGTCTGCACTGGCTCTCTGCCAGGGATTGATCGGGATGGGCTCAGTGATGATGGGGGGTGGCGGCTCCGTCGGCCCCACCAGTTGGCAAACATGGCACCTTTGTATAGTTTGCTCCACCTGTGTATCCATGTACGGAAACCACACTTTGCTCCTCAGTCTCGCTTTGGTTTTCACGATGCCCTGATGAGCAACATGGGCCAAGTCAACGGTCCTTTGTCTCAGCCGTTCAGGGATGACCAGACGGTGACCTCGCAAAAGGCACTGTTCTGACGACACTGCCAGTTCATGTCTGACTCGAAACAGTGCTTTCAATGTGTTGGTGGCCTCTGTGGTTCTCAGCGATAGGTTTTGTTTCAGCAGGTGCCACCTTCCATCACTAACACATGAAATGGCCATTTGTAATACTTCATCCTCCTTTGTGGCCTCTTGTATTTCGTTGAGGGACATGGGCAAAGGCCGCGATCTCTCCACTATCAGTCTTACATACTCCTCGGTATGCTCCATTTCCTCTTCTTCGCCTGCTGTAACTGGCCGGGCATGTCGCGATAGATAGTCAGCAGGATTATGAGTACCTGGGCGATATATGACTGAAAACTGATATCCCTGTAGTTGAAGAACCCATTTCTCGATTCTCGGGGAGGCTGCGACCCCGTCTTGTTGAACAGTGGAATGAGTGGCTTGTGATCTGTGTATATTTCAAAAGGGTGACCGTAGATGTACAGATGGTAGTGTTGACATGCCCAGTTTACCGCCAGTGCCTCTTTCTCTATGTGAGAATATCGTTGTTCCGTGGGTGTCAAAGCTCTGCTGGCATATGCCACGGGTGCCCACTCGCCTTCTTTTCCTCTTCGTGATAGCACGGCTCCGAGCCCTACGGGGCTGGCATCTACTGACAGTTCCGTAGCCTTGGTAGGGTCAAAAAACACTAAGGTTGTCTCTGCAGACAGTGCCTTTTTCGTGTCATGAAATGCCTTTTCGTGTGTCCGATTCCATTCCCATGGGGTGTGGGCTTTTGTCAATTCACGCAGTGGGGCGGTGAGGGAAGTCAGATTTTGAATGAACCTGCCACAGTAAGTTACCATTCCCAGGAAACTACCAACACCTGTGACCGATGTGGGGGCCGTCGCGGACTTAATGTCCGCCACCTTCTCTGGATCAGGTTGGACACCTTTCTCTGAAAAATGGTACCCAAAGAAAGCGATATCCTGCCTCAGGAATTCACATTTTTCCTGGTGTAATGTCAGTCCATTTGTGTGTAATCTTTGGAACACGGCTCTCGGCCTTTGTAGGTGGACCTCCACCGTGGGCGCATGCACTAAGATATCATCACTCACATTGATGACTCCATCTAATCCGGCCAGCACTCCTCTTATGGTGTCCTGGAAGACCTCTGCTGCACTGGCAATGCCAAAACTTAGGCGTTTGTATCTCCTCAGTCCCACATGGGTGGAGAACGTGGTGATTGCTCTAGACTCGGGGGCTAGCATGAGCTGATGATATCCTGCTCTCAGGTCCATTTTTGAAAACCATTTGGATCCGCTGACTTCAGTCACGATGTCATCCACCGTGGGAGTTAGGTGCCGTTCCCTCCGAATGGCCACATTGGGAAGGCGCATATCTACACATATGCGTACCTCGCCTGGTTGTTTTGGTTTTCGTGTGACGACAATGGGCGACACCCATGGAGTTGGCCCTTCCACCTTTTCAATGATGTCCGCCTCTTCCAGTTTCTTCAGCTCAGCCTCCACCTGCGGCCTGAGGTGAAAAGCTATACGCCTGTGTTTTAGTGCTACCGGTTCTATGGAGTGGTCTATGTGCAGCTTTATTTGACGGTCCTTGAGACAGCCTATCCCTTGGAACAACTCGGCGTACTCTCCTTGCAGATTCTCCAACTCTTCCGCGTGTATGCTGAATGCAAACGCTACCAACTTCAGTTCTTCAGCCGTTCGACAGCTGAGTAACATTCCTGTCCCGATCTTGGTGACGTACACTTTGGCTTGCACAGTTGTCTCGTCATGAGTGATACTTGTCCTGAACATTCCTGCCATTGGGAGCGGTTGGGTGGATCCGAACGCGAACACCTGTACTGCCGTGTGGCGGAGAGTCTGGGGATTTGGCATGTGTTTCAATGCTGATTGCGCTATTATGTTGATTGAGGCCCCGGTGTCAATTAGGGCTGTTACTTGGTGTCCAGCCACCTGCACTTTGCATTTTGGAATTTTCTTCCGGATTTGACTGCCTGGTTCCGCAGCGTGAATAATGTACACTATCCCTTCTGGCTCATCGTCATCATCCATGTCTGGACTAAGATCTGGGGGTTGGATTGTTTTTACTCCTTGACTTGTCCTTTGCGTGTCTCCCCTTGCTCTGTGATTTGAACGACAGACCTTTGCGAAGTGATTTAATTTTTGACAATTTGTGCATTGTTTCCCCATAGCTGGGCATTTGCCTTGATGTGGGAACGGTCCTCCGCACATGTAACAGGATCGGTGACTTCCGGTTGATTTTGTCTTGTCTTTTCTTCTTGTTGCGACTCCTGCGGCCACGACATTCACCGGTTCTGTTTTAATGTGTTGTGCAAGCACCGACTCCATGTGTGCCGCTCTTACTCTGGATAGTTCTTTCGACCTGCCCATGGTCAGCATATCCTCCATTGTCATGCCTGGGATTTGTAAAATGTGCTCTCTGAGTTTTGTGGAATGACATCCTTGAATAAATTGCGCCCTTAGTTCATCATTGGTATCTGGTAATGTGCATGTGCTGGCCAGTTCCCTTAATCTGGCGTAGTAGGTGTCCACCGACTCCTCTGGTTGTTGTCTGGCTTGTCTCAGAATAAAACGCTCATAGTCAGGATTCGCCATTGGTTCAAAGTATGCCGTTATTGCTCTTTTTAAAGTTTGGTAATTGAATGGGGGTCCTTCTTCCGTCACTGTTTTGCTAATTTTGTGCAGCATCACTCCTCCCATGTGAAGAAGCATCGGCCTTTGTCTCTCTGGGTGTAACGCGGTGGCTGCAAAATAGTTTTCTAGGCGTTCCACCCATAGTTTCCACTTGGCAGCTTGTGCTGACGGAGGCCCCTCCGTGACAAAAGGTTCTAATGTTGGGAATGTGGCCATCTTATTGATTCTTCCACTTAGGTGAGTCTTCCTTTGAAAAAATTAGAAAGTAAATCTTTTCTTCTCTTTTTTTTTTTGACTAAAGTTCGTGTTTTATGACCAAGCCTCTTTTTTTTTTTTGTTGGGGGGGGGGGGGGGGGCGGGGCCACTGCTTTGGATAAGAAAATCACCACCCCAAAGGATCCACTCCGTTTGATGTCCCCGTATGTCTTGCCTCTGAATCAGAGTCAGCTGTTGGCTTGGCGTGTCGACGTGTGAGCCCGCTCACCTTCTGTGCTCCGGCCGTGAGCCCTTTTTCTCCCCAGGTGCGTGTCAAACGTTTTCTCCGAGCAGTCACTTTTTCCTATTCAGCGCGCTCAACCGACCGCGTTGTTCTTTCCCGCTCGTCGCCAATTTGTTGCGTTCCCGATATACTCTGAATCAGGAATCACCGCGCGGCATAATTGTTACGGGCGCAACTCGCGTTGTAATAAAATCACACTGACACTGATGTCTGCTTCCATGCCTCGCGCCGTCTGCCTTCGCGCGCAGCCCTCGGCTCTTTTATTAAACTTTGCTTAACTCCCGGTCAAAACCAACTGCCCCTCCTATAACAGGGGTGATGGCCCGCACGTGTTACACCACACGCTTTGAGCCCACCCCTCGCATACCTGGTATGCACCAATGACGTAGACATAACATTGGTGAGCACGCACATTCATCCCTGTGCTCTTGAGGCTCACGTTCACACCAACCCTCTCATGACACCAGGGACAGGGTTTTGTTTAGAAGACCCTCCTGCTGTGCTGCCTGACTTAATTCAGGCAGCACAGCAGGATTTAAAGGTTGGTGAATCAACCCCTGCAGAGCCCATTACCCAAGACCAGAATCACTTGCAATAAAATGCAGAATGGCCAGGGAAGTCTTTGATTTTCATGCTACAGAGGTGCGTGTTTCTGTAGCATGAAAATTAAAGACTTCCTTGGCCATGCCTTGATGTGTTCCATATAGCTGTCCTGAGAGATATATATATATATATATATATATATATATATATAATATATATATATATATATATATATACATACACACATACATACATACAAAAATTAATTGACATACAAATAGGGATTCATGCTGGTCAGTGCAGTGTCAACATTTGGTCCTATTTCTATGTCAATGGCTGTCCCGTTTTTTTGTTCTGAAAATCTGGTCACCCTAGTCCCAGTGCTAGAGGTGGAATCCGGTGATGGAGCATTCCTCACTAGGTAGATGATGGTTCCTCATCGTAAATGAGTACACAAATGTTTGGTAATTCCATAAGTGGTTTGGATGTTTTTCCCATGAGTTTTTTTTTACTTCCAGTATTTTTATGTCTGTTTAGAGAGTGTACAACCGTCCTTTAGTCCCCCCTTATAAGCTCTTCAGAGTGATAGCTACCTGTGTTTCACCTGCTCTTTGTGTCTGAGAGGACTGTGTGACGTTCCTCTAGCTGATGCAGTCTGTCCTTAACTTTATTCTTTGAGTTAGTGAAAGTTGTGCTTCTGCCCATGTTGTACCTTTGTTGTGTTGTCAAGCTCAGTATTAAACTTTCAACCGTGACAAAGCTAAACAATTAGCTTTTGCAATGCCTGTTTAATGCACAATGCAAATAAGAGTGAACGATCACAAAATGTGTGACCTGAGTTTCCTTTTCGTTTAATTATGAAAGAAGCAGTTTTTGAAATGCATGAGGCCACTTGGTAATTTTTTAAATCACAGCAAACAAGTGACTCCTTATCAAGCACAACAACTTTGGATAATTCTGAAAATTTAGCCAACAGTATTTCCATACTGGAGTTTTGAGTTTCATCCCGAATGTATTAAAAACAAAACTACAAGCCCCACAATGCAACATGCTTTTGACTGAAAAGCCAAGAATGGCTGCTTACATCATATGTCATAGTGCGATTTGGCAGATTTCAAATACAAAATAAAATGTTCTTTCTGCCTTTTTTCTTGTAGGCAATCAAGGGTTAAGCAGCTCAGTGGAAGGTCAGGTATAGCTTTTCTAAGGCAGATGGAACCATCATACTGCTAAAGGGCCAACATTAGCTCCTTGGAAGAGAAACCAGCATGAAACAAGCATTTGCAATGTAACAGGTCTTGCATTTCGTCGAGTAATAGCTATTAGCGTTGTAAACTCCTAACCAGACTTTTCTTGCACATTAAATGGAAAAAAAACGAGTGCGAGCTGTGAAACAAAGAGAAAAAGTAGTCCAGAAGCCATACGGAAAACATGGAGCCTCGTATGTTTCCAGTAGTTGGTCGGTGCGCTTGAGGAGGGCTAAACACCGGAAAAGTCATGACATATGCATGCCTTCCACTAATGAAAGCAAGCGGACTTTAAAAGGCAAGCCCACGAACCAATGAAAGTGACTGACGTAACATGGGCGTGGTTAGAAGCCCAAAGAGAGATTACATCCGGGGACGTAGCGCTTTGCGCTCGCCCCTAAAAATGCATTTACCAGAACAATTTACCCACAGCTGAGGTAGTTAATGTAGAATAGTGTAGTAGTGTATTGTGGTAGTGTAGTTTGGTGGTACATAGTCAAGCCAAGTAGGAGTTAGTATAGAACGTGGAACACAATTGCTTTTATTAGTTATGTATATGATGTTAGTATAGTTCCAAATGTATTTTGTATGTTTTATTTTTGAGGTGCGTGGTACATGAGGGTGGGTATGTCTTTTACAATTTTTGTTTTTTTTGGTCGGAGTGAAAGACTTTCTTAATTTGTGATGTGCTTTATGTTTAAGAAAATTACTAAGGTTACATTTTAACTAAGGCTCACGGTTTTCTGTTTTGATTGTTTTTTTAAACCAACAAAATACAGACAGAAAAACCATCTATTTTCCTGTCTCTCTCTGTTTTAAAAGATGAATGAATACATATGAAAAATAGGTTTTCTTTTAGATGATTCTAGTTACTGTCAATCATGAGTACTACATCAATAGCTGTGCAGATTGACTGGTAAGAAAGTAAAAATATATATTTCATAATAAAGCTTAAATAATTGCAGCAGTACAGTGCTTTAAGCAGTTTACAATGCAAATCGTTTTAAATGACTATTGCAGTGTAAATGTCTAAAACAGAGTGAGCATTCAAACACGAATCTTTGTTGGTTAGACAAATGTGCAAACATACCTATTACAGCTTAATTTTTTACACTAAGCACATAATAAATATGGATAAACTGAGCAAAATATAAATATTGAAAAATACAGATGGAAATGTAAAAAAAAACCTTAATACCAGTAGCCCTAAATTTAACCAATATTACGTTTTAATTCACTTTTGTTTTTTCAGCAGTGGTTTTTAAAACCTGTTTTTCATCTTTTTTAACGATTTTCTTGGACTGTGGAATTATGTTGTCGATTTACTTTTTGGTTATTTCATATTTACCTTTTTTGGGAGTTTTTTGCTATTTCTATGGATTTGCTTTTTGATGGATTGGAGATGTATCATGGACATCAACTACGGAATCGTAAGTTCATTTTAATTTTTTATTTTCGGTAGGGAATGTTTGCTATGTTTATATGTTTAGATTATATTATTTTAAATTAAATGTTATATGTTGTATATATTTTTATTTTTATTGTTTTGAATTGTTAACATGTGCTATTGTGTTTTTATTTTATCTATGTATTATGTAAAAAAAAATGTATCACTCTTATTAGATATTGTTTAAATTTAGGTTTTACTGAGACTGATTAATGAAAATAAATTACATGATATTTATAAATATATTCAGCTAAGATGTTTTAGTTGGATGTTTGTTTAGATTGGATTGTAAGGTGGTTTATAGTATTTGTCTGGCTATGCTTTGTAGCTAGTGAGTTTTTCTTTGTATTGTAGCATCTCATACATTTCTTTGGTCTGTTTGGATATTTGGATAATTAGGTTTAACAATAGTTCTAGTCTCCGTTCTTTGTAGCTTTGTTTTGTTTAGGATTTCTAGGGATTGGTACAAGGTAGGATGACTTCACCCTAGTGTGCCTTAGAAAGTGTTGTGCCTTTCTTGCATTAGGTTGTTGGTTTTGGCTCACTGGGCATGCATTGGTGCTTTCATAGACGTTCCACCATGGTATTTGAATCTTGGGTTGGTGTCTGTGGCCTGAACGGTACAGTCATCCAACCCAAGTGTCTTCAAATTAATCCATTAGGAGACTTTGTTTTTACTCGTTGGTATGGTAGTAGGGGGGAATTATGTGAGAAGGTTGTAGTGGGTAGCTACTTCTGTGAATGGTACATATGTTAGGGCTATTAATTATTTTTTATTCCAAAAGCGGATTGGCTGTTTTTTGCATATTCTACATTTAGTGCAGATTTTTGGAGTTATCGCTAAATGTTTTGGTTGAAATAGTAATAGGAGCCTTGTATGGATGTGTGAGGGTAGACATTTTAGCCTACTATGACTTTTAGGGTAGTTAGTTTTTATTTTAATTTGGCTTAGCAGTTCATAGAAAGTAGTACTGTGTTGGAAAACCAAATGTAAGTTATGATGTTGCTGTTATGATATTCACTGTATATGGTTACTATCTGTGTGAGTGATGGAGGGAATGATTTAAAAATGCCACCCAGCATCCACGTTTGGGTTTGGCTTAGTCTCAGGAGGTAATTTTCTGTTTCAGATAGTATTATTCTTGTGTCATTATTTTTATTGATGTACAGTATTGATGTGTAGTGGTTAGATTTCAAGGTTCTATGTCTTTGTGGTTTCTGGGGGAGCAGGGGTCCCTGTTGTGGCCTTTTTGGTGCATGCTTTTTTTTCATTTGGGGTTGCTGGTATTTGCCCTGTGGTGTGCTCTGGAACTTTTGGAAGTACTGTATATCTAGGATTACTACTGTGAGTTCCTGAAAGCTATTGCTTGCTTCTCTTAGATCTTTCAAAACATGTCTTACTTCTATGTATGTTATATTTGGGGGATGGTTGTGCTCTGTTGGACCTGGCCATTTTTGCAGGGTTATCCCCAAGCATTTTTCCTTCTTCCTCCTATTTTTTTTACCTGCTTTTGTTGGCTTTAGGACTCTGGGCACTTTACCACTGCTAACCAGTGCTAAAGTGCATATGCTCTCTGTCTAAAATGTATTGGTGATTGATTTATCCATGTTTGGTATATTTGATTTACTACAAAGTCCCTAGTAAAGGGCACTATGTGTGACCACGGCCTATACATCAAATGCTACTAGTGGGCCTGCAGCACGGATTGTGCCACCCACAGAAGTAGCCCTGTGAACATGTCTCAGACCTGCCACTGCAGTGTCTGTGTGTGCAATTTTAAACTGCCAATTCGACCTGGTAAGTGCACCCACTTGCCAGGCTCAAACCTTCCCTTTTATTACCTGTAAGTAAACCCTCAGGTAGGCCGAAGGCAGCCCCATGGGCAATGTGCAGTGTATTTAAAAGGTAGGACATGTGCTGGTGTGTTTTACATGTCCTGATAGTGAAATACTGCCAAATTTGGTTTTAACTATTGCAAGGCCTATCTCTTCCATAGGGTAACACAGGGATTTCCTTGAAATATATTTTCACTGTAATTTCCCTTTGGGAACAGAGATATGGAGGTTGGGGGTCTAAGAACTCATAATTTAAAAATACATCTTTCAGTATCATTAGTTTTTGAAGTGTTAGTTTGGAAATGACACTTTTAGAAATAGGGCATTTTCTTGTTTAACCATTTTGTGCCTCTGCTGAATACACATCTGGGCCAGGACATTTGGCCTGTTTGTGCGTTCACTCTAGACAGTGACACAAAGGGAGCTAAGGTGTGTCCTGCATATCCTGATGGGCATTCCTGAGCTAATGTGGTGGGAGGAGCTGACACTTGCACCTGAACAGGGCTGTGCCTTTCCTCACACAATGCAGTCTCCAACCCCCTGGAGTGTGTCTGGGGCCAAGGCATGGAAAGCAGGGTCTTGTGCACTACAAAGACTTCACTTTGAAGTTTGCCTACTTCAAAGACAGAAATGGGTATAGGTACTGGACCTCTGACACCACATAGAACACTTCTGGACTAAGGACATTCTGCCAAGAAGAAGAGCTGGATGCTGTTGTGGAGATTGCCTCTCTGCCTGTTGCTTTGCTGTGCTGGCCTGGGTGTGAAAGGACTGGGCTTTGCTTTCTACATCCTGCTTACAAGGTTTTCCAAGGGCTTGAACTGAGCTTGCCTCCTGTTAAGAATTCTCATGGACATCAAAGACTTCATTTGCGAGTGCTTGGGCTCTTCTGCTGAGAGCCCTGACTTGCCAAGTGGTGGCAACTCCAGTCCCCGGGCCCTTGGAACTGGAAGCTGGTGACCTGAAGGAGAAAATCCATGCACCGACGTGACACGGCTAAAAAAATCACCTGTTTCACCACAGCTCCATCAACATAGCGCGCCTGGATTTTCCATGCATCGTCCCTGGGCTTCAATAGGTTATCGACCCTGAACTACAGTAAGGAACCGAGGTTGAGTTTCTGGAAATCAGCGCATCGCCTTTCCTGCAAAGAAAGAATCGATGTATTCACCTCCCCATGCAGTAAGGAACCAATGCATCACTTTGCTTTTTTCGGTGCCTCACCTCCCCTGCGAACCGCATCATCCATTTTTGACGCACCCCAGGTACTTTGTGCTAAAAAGATACAACCATTAATTCCTATGGACTAAGACACATTTAAACCTTTAAAAAGTGATTTCTTTACTTAGGTATGTTGGATTTTTGGGTCGTTTTGGTCTTGTGTTACTCAGATAAATATTGGCTATTTTTTTCTAAACCGGTGTGGAGTACTTTTGTGGTATTTTCACTGTGTTACTGTGTGTTTGTGTGTGTGTACAAATACTTTACACATTGCCTCTGAGATAAGCCTGACTGCTCATGTCAAGCTACCAAGGGGATTAGCAGGGGTTATCTTAGCTGTGTGACTCCGTTTCACTGACTAGAGTGAGGACGGAGTACAAACCACTGCCAACTACGGACCCCATTTCTAACATGCTTTTTAGCATTAATTACAAGATTTCTTGTTTGTCATTTCATAACTAGCATTAAAGTAATAGTTTGTACATTACCAATGCATTCTTTTGTTGCTTGCTCTCTTGTGATTGTATGACTATCCATGTGCTATAATATTTTTTCCTTTCTGGGAGGTGATATACTTGGCTGTTTCTGACATATATCAAAATGTTAGTACTATTTATCTATTAATTATTGCTTAAAATATATTTAATTTATAGTTAACATTCCTATGTGCATTTTCACTGTTCACATGTCATACATAGTTGCTGTTCTTTTAACATGCAGTTTTTTAATGTTCATTTTAGTCGAGACGTGGGTCAGGCTTCTTTCTCTGCTGTGTTTAAAACAAGAGTTGCCAGTGGGGGCACCAGGGTACAGCCCTCCACCCCCTGAGAGGCCCTACATACAGCACTTTGCTTCTCCAAAGTCCAGCTCTGCTTATTATTTAATTTAGCCGTGTTTGTGACAACACAACTTTTGTGCTTTAATGGACACTGGCATTGTATTGGCCTTGTCTCCAGGCTTCTGATAGGAGGAGGAGGAGGGTGGACCTGAGAGTGCTGAGGCAGACCCCTCCCACAGAGTGCTGTTAAATGCAACACTCTGTAGGTGGAGGCCTGCATTGTGCATGTCAGGGAAGCGTCATTTGATGATGGGCCCCCTCAAACAGGCACAGTCCATTTTATTTAGCAGACATACTGCCCATGCCTGTAGCTGCTTGAATGTGCATGTCTGTGCATCCCTGAGGCCAATAAGAAGCCAACTAGAGCAGCGTGGGCAGGATCCCCAGTTCTGTACCAGCTTCTTGTAGGGATGTGGCTGTAGTTCTAGTCCTATCAAGAAGGAGGGAGTGAAATTGAGATGGGTCTTTCCCTTTTCAAACCTGCCCTTCGTGTTCTGGTTAGCTCTTCATTGGAAATCATGGCCTGCTGGTTCCAATGTCCACCTCGAGATTCATGTTCTGCTGCAAAGGAAGCAAGGCAAATAGAAAAGAAAATGTTGTTTCTCCGTTCATGTATGTATGTGTTTGTAACTGATTGAAAAAGAATGGGACTGAGAGAAAGTGTGCGTGAGTGTCAATGAGAGTGAAAGTGGTGAGAATCTGAATATGAGTGTATATGATTAAGTGAAAGTGAGTATGAAGGAGTGAGTGCATTAAGAGTGAGTGATTGTCTGTGAGAGAAAGAGAGTGGTAGTGCATTAGGGGTATCGTTATTAATGGTGCAGCGGGTGCAGTTGTGCCAGAGTCCAGAGTCAGTGAGTGTGTAAAGAGTAACAAGGTGTTTTCAAGTGAGAATGAGCACCAGTGAGTAAAAGCACTTCTGTGCGAGTAACATGGGGTAGGAGTGAGTATGAGTGAGAATGGGTAAGTGAGGTAATGTGAGTTAGAGTGAGTGAGGGAGAAGAGTAAATGTGAGAAAAAATGAGTTTGAATGAGGCAAATTTTGAAACAAATGGGGTGAACTCCTGTGAGGTATTACGCTCCACCATTTTCAATTATCACCAGCCACCACTGATAGTTGAGTTAGTTTTTTTGGGGTGATTGATTATTAATTTCATTTTTAACTTTAAGGGGTTGGAGTAATTCATATTTAATTATGTTTACTTACTTTTTCCATGTGTTAGTCGGGTTTGTCATTTTAGAAGTTGGTATTTTTGTTGCGCAGGACAGCTTTCTCCTTTGTATGGCTGAAATGGCAGCTACAGTTTGTAGATATAAAGAGAAAGATTTATTTTAGTGTTTTTTTACAAGAATTAGGTGATTTGTTAAGGTATATTTTTAGTTAATGGGTTTATGTTGCTTACTTTTGGTTGTAGATGGTTGGTTTTGTGCAGAGCTACTCCTTGGATTCCAAGCTATAATCTGCAGTATAGCTTTTGTCTAGCTGTAGCTTTTTTGCTGCAACGTTTAGGTGAACTTTTAGTTCTTTTTTTTAGTATTAATTTAATTCATTTGAGTTCTTTTGGTTACTTTGGGGCTGATTAAGAGTTTGGTGGATGGAAACACCTGTCTGCCAAACTCCTGACGGGGCGGTCGCTGCCATGCGGTCGACCTCCCCGCCGGCCCCATGACGACTTCCCCGCTGGGCTGATCGGCAGAAACCAAACTGCAATAGGGATTTTTGGCGGATGTGTTCTGCTCCTGATGAGTCATCTGCCTGCTTCTCATAAAAAGAGCTCACACTGCATTAGGAGATGTGAATAAGTGTGCAAAGCACAATGGATAAACCAGTTATAATTAAATAAGTTATTTTTTTTTACACAAAACTATTTTATAATCAGTGCCTCGCAAACTGTTTGTAACTTCTTCCAGATCATGTATGATTTGTGTGCTCAAGAGAAAGGTTTTGCTGTAGTTAATTAGCGGCCAACGTGGATTGAACATTCGTTTTTTAGGGAAATTGGCACAAATAACGCAATTCTCACAGTTAAGGACATTTCTTCCAGGGAATGTTTGTAGCCTGAGGTTGTGTTCCTGTCGGTGAAGTTGAGAGTGGTCGTGCACAGCTGTGGTGTTCGCCATACTTGAGTTTTGTGGTTTTTCAGCACGGTAATGGTCAGGAGACATGGTCAGTTGGTTGATTCATGAGGCTGGTGAATCAGTCAGATGTGACTTTACACAGAAGTGAGGGACCTCACATCCTCTTCATGAGGAGGCATCAAGCTAAAAGAAGGTGTGATCTCTGGTGAACATCTCAAGGTCCATATTTAAGAGTGGTAACAACCACTTGTGTAATTGTCACAAAAAGTATGTGTGGTGCGGCCATGGGAAATCTAAAAAATTAAAAGATATATTTCTTTTAACTTGTATTTATTTTCTGATGTTTAGAAAGGCCAGCTTCGCTCTCAAGGAGTCTCTTGGTGCTCAAGACCATGCAAAAGGGAAGGAGACAAAACATGAGGTCAGCTAGGCAAAGGAGAGAAATTTTTTTAGTGTCATGAATTTGAGGTGCTGGGATTGAGAGCAATGATTGGGGAGGGGGGCTCTTACAGGTAAGTCACTAATGAGGACAAGATAAACAAGTTGTGCACTTGCACACAAACATCTCACACGTTGGCATCGTTTCTGAGTACTCGTGAGAAAAAAAAACTAACCAAAGAATGAACATGCTTGAAAAATGCTAGTTAGGAACTGAAGCAAGGTAGTGTTAGAGCACTTGGAAGCAGGGGCTACACAAGGAGAGCACGACCTACAAAATGTTCACAAGTAACTGTACCGCCTAGCACTTGTGCGAGAAAAGCTCACTAGTGAGTAGGCAGATGAAAAGCAGGAAACTCCACAAACTACAGGTAAGTCAAACATTGGGTAGTCCATGAGACTACACTTGTGTGATACAAACATCAGACATCCCTAGTTGATAGATTTAGGTTTTGAGGACACAAACCAAAAGTGAAAGGTGCTCTGATGACAGGAAACATGTTATGGTTGATATTAAGGGCCTGATCCACAAACCCATGTACAGATAACCCTATGTTTATAAACGAAAATGGCTGGATTCAAGCCAGATCACTATCCACGGTGGGATGTCAGGTGAAAAAAATGTTAAAGGCAGAGATGTGGGACAGGGGTTTCTCCATGGGGAAAAATAAATTTCCCATTTAAGAAGGGGAAAAAAAGAAAGAACTGTCTTTACAAATTGTGTTACTGTACAGGACATACAATCACGTACATGTGTCACTGCACCTTTTATCAGGCGTAGATACGTGCGATTGACACAGCTCCCCAGTAGTCTTGATGCCACCTCACGCCTCTTTCTTCCACCACCAGACACTCCCTGCCCCCTGCTTTCTCTTTACAACTGTTTCTTCTTCTTCCCCTCTCTTGTGTTCTTCTCCTTCTTGGGTCAAAGTCTGGTGAGGGAAAATAAGTGCTGGTCCCAAGCCTGTGAGCCAGTGGCCCCGCCTGCAACCGGTGGCTGTAAGAAGCACAGACGAAAGGGCCTCAGGAGCGCTGGAGTTCGCGCATGTGGGATGTGGCTGAAACAACCGCGCATGTGCATGGTTTCATTTTCAGTTCACAAGAAGAAAGGATCAACTTCCTTCTCAACACCGCTGAGATCAGGGCCAGACTGGAACCCAAAGCAGCCCTGGCGACTTTTGTCAGACCATTCCCCATAGGGTGCATAGCGAGAGAACCTGATCACTACAGTGGGGGCTTGGGAGGTTCTCCCCCCCCAAAGAAAATTTGGAAAAAAATGCCCAAAAAGCGGTGCATTCTACAACACGCTTTTCATTATCATTATGTATTCAATTGTATTTTTTTAAAGTATAGTAAGTGATGACCTTACAGTGCACTAGGTTACGGCAATATTTTATTGGGGTTCTTCAGTAATCCCTTCTCCATCACCCTCTAGCAGTGCCTCCCATCTCTCCGTAGCCCCTCCCTCACATGTATTTCATTTGTTTTATAGCGCCTCTCTTACAAGTGTAGGGTGTTGGAGCACTTTTCATCGCACACACAGACAGAGACAATGAATCATACATGTCTAAATCTGTGTATAAAAGTTTTTACATTTTTACATAAAACAAAGGGTATTACAAGGTGTAGGATTCACGTCATCCATACTGTATCCATATTGTAAATGCACTTGGACTGGGGAAGTATAAACTGAGATTCAGACCGTAACACAGTGGTTAGGGTTGAGTTTACTAATACCAATTGTCGTCTACCCAAATAAGTCTTTTTTTTTTAGAAATGTTAGGATTATCAAAACCGGGGGATAAACATAACTTTCTAACCTGTACCATGCAGTTTGCAAGCAGCTCTTTGATGGCAGTTCATAGCTCACCGTGCCAGATTAGGATTGTAATTTATGAACCTCACAGTAACAAAAGGGTCTCTGTGACCAAAGCAGTATCCCACTGAGCTATCCACATAAAATAATGTTCTGTAATCTGGCATGGTACAAGTTCTGTGAAACAGGCATATTAACCTTTTGGGCTACCTTAGATGAGTCAAAACTGCTACTAGTCTAAACTCCAATCTCTCTCCAACAGGTACATTAATCACCAGGGTTATTTTAGCACTTTTATTGTTGCCTAAAACTGTTGGATATACAAGGAGCTCTGCAGTGCTTTTAAACATGCTGCACTGCTACAAGACTGGCCCCCAGTAACAAAAGCAGCCCACCGCCCTTCCAGCCTCCCGGGAAAACACTCAATGTTCGGTACAGCCAGTCCGGCCTAGACTGACAAGAAGGCAAGTGGGATCATTTGGTGAAACGTTTTTTGTTTGAAATAATTGGCCATTTCTGTAATGCGAAAGCATGAATGCAAGAGGGAGTGCGTCACCTCAATCAATCAACATTTATAAAGCGCGACTTATCATCCTGAGGGTCTCAAGGCGTTAGCTGGGGGACGCGGGTCAGTCGAAGAGCCAGGTCTTGAAGTCCTTCCTGAACTGCGCCAGCGATGGGGACGGCCTGAGGTGGAGCGGCATTGTATTTCAGGTCTTCACTGCGAGGTATGAGAATGATCCTCCTCCAACCATGTTCTTCCAGATCCTGGGGATGGTGGTGAGGGCCAGGTGAGCAGAGTGGAGTTGCCTGGAGTGTGTGTAGAAGGAGAGGCGGTGGTTGAGGTAGGCAGGTCCGATGTTATGAAGGGCCTTGTACGCATGTGTCAGGAGTTTGAAAGTGATGTGTTTGTTGACGGTTTCTCAGGTGGGCAGAGTTGTGGCTGTGGCAGAGGATGCCCAGGATCAGTCTGACCACGGCGTTCTGTATTCTCTGGAGTCTTGTTAGGAGTTTCTTGTTGATTCCGGCATAGAGTGCGCTGCCATAGTCGAGTTCACTGCTGACGAGTGCCTGGGTGACTGTTCTTCTTGGGTCAGTGGGGATCCACTTGAAGATCTTCCGGAGCTGGCGGAGAGTGTGGTAGCATGAGGATGAGATGGCATTGACTTGGCGGGCCGTGGACAGTGACAAGTTGAGAATGATGCCGAGGTTACATGCTTGGTTGGAAGGAGATGGGGCAGTTCTGAGGGCACTGGGCCACCAGGAGTCGTCCCAGGAGGTAGTGGTGGGGCCCAGGATGGTGATCTCTATCTTGTCCGAGCTAAGCCTGAGGAAGCAGTCTCTCATCCAGTCTGTGACAGCCTTCATTCATTAGTGAAAGTTATTTTTGGCTGTTGATGGTTTTTCAGTGAAGGGGAGAATGAGCTGTGTATTGTCGGCGGATGAGACGATGTTGAGCCTGTGGTGTCTGACGATCTCTGTGAGCAGGGTCATGTAGACATTGAAGAGGGTAGAGCTCAGGGTCGAAGGTGGCGGAGAGGTCAAAGAGAATGAGGGCAGCTGTTTCACTGTGGTCCAGTAGGGTGCGGATGTCATCAGTGGCTGCTAGGAATGCAGTTTCGGTGCCGTGGTTGCTCTTGAATCCGGTTTGGGAAGGGTCGAGCATGTGGTTGTTCTTGATGAACTCGGTGGGCTGTGCTTTAACCCGTTGAATGCGGGCGTCGGCCACTGGCCGACGCCCACACACCCTCCCTGGTGCGGGTCACGACCAGTGGCCGACACCAGGAAGGGTATCAATAAATCCTCTGGTGCGTCGCACCGGAGGATTTATTATTTTTTTTAAACCCCCCCCGGGAGACACGGAAGCTTCCGTGTCTCCCCCCGTCCCCCCACCCGCCCCTTTGTGATGTCAGCGCGCCTCGCGGCGCGCTGACGTTGCAAAGGTGTTTTCCCCATCAAAGCAGGAAGCAGCCTTGCGGCCGCTTCCTGCTTTGATGGGGAAAACGGCCTTTCCCACGTTCGGGAAGGCCTCGTAAGAAAGGGGAGTGTCTCCCCTTTCTTACGAGGCCTTCCAGAAAGTGTTTCCTGGCCCCCGGTCGCGGCTGTGCTGCGATCGGGGGCCAGGAAACACTTTCAGGTTTCCTGGCCCCCCGATCGCAGCACAGCTGCGATCGGGGGGCCAGGAAACACTTTGAAAAGGCCTCGTAAGAAAGGGGAGACTCTCCCATACAACAACTAAAAAAAATAGATCTATATTTATATATCTATGTAGATAGATATATCTATGTACATGGATATATCTATAGATATATCTATGTACATAGATATATATATATATATATATATATATATATATATATATATATATAGAGGTAGATCTATATATACCAAAGAGATTTATAAAGTGTGCTACTCACCTGTGAGGGTCTCAAGGCGCTTGGGGGGGGGGGCGGGGGGAGGGAAAGGGGCTGGGAGGTTCACTGTTCGAAAAGCCAGGTTTTGAGGCCCTTCCTGAAAAGAAGTAGGTTTTGGGTCTTGCGAAGGTGGGTTGTGAGGGCGTTCCAGGTTTTGGGTGCAAGGTAGGAGAAGGATCTGCCCCCGGTGGTGGTGTGTTTGATGCGGGGGACAGAGGCGAGAGAGAGGTCAGCTGAGCGGACGTTTCGTGTGGGGGTGTGGAAGGTGACTCTCGTTGAGGTAGGCAGGGCCTGTGTTGTGGAGTGATTTGTGTGCGAGGATGAGGATCTTGAAGGTGATCCTTTTGTCAATGGGGAGCCAGTGGAGGGATTTGAGGTGTGGAGAGATGTGTTCGTGTCGGCGGAGGTCGAGGATGAGTCGTGCTGCTGAGTTCTAGATGCGTGTAGTTTGCGCTTGAGTTTTAGAGTGGTGCCGGCGTAGAGGGCGTTTCCGTAATCAAGCCTGCTGCTGATGTGTGCGTGAGTGACGGTTTTTCTGGTCTCTGTAGGGATCCATTTGAATGTTTTTCAGTATACGGAGTGTGTTGAAGCATGAGGAGGTGAGAGCGTTGATTTGTTGGGTCATCGAGAGGGAGGAGTCTAGGATGATGCTGAGGTTGCGTGCGTGGTTGGCGGGGGTGGGTGCAGGGCCTAGCGTGGTGGGCCACCATGAGGGGTCCCAGGTGTTTTTGTGTGGGCCAAAGAGGATTATTTCGGTTTTGCTTGAGTTGAGTTTCAGGTGATTGGCTGTCATATATATATCACTTTTGTCAATATGTGTGTGGTTTCCCTGGGGGGAAAAGGGTCCGACTTGTCTTGTGACAGTTTTAGTGCCATAAAGAAGCGCAGAAGGTTTATATGCCTACTGCAAAGAGCAAATCTGTATTTTATGTAAATAGCTGAGTACATTAGCAAAGTCTATGGAGAGATGAAGGGCACTTTTGCTGGGTGGTAATGAGGGAATCCGAGGAGGAGGGAGTGGGAGCACCAATAATGATTGTTGGACTGGGCGCAGGAGGTGCTAAAGACTGTGACGAATGGTATGTGACAAGGTGTTTTTTGCGTGTCTTGAAAGTACGTGCTGATTGAGGGAAGAAGCGCAGGTAAGGTGGCCTCTACTGTTGCACGTATCTCACACACCATCGATTTTGTGACTGTCTACGTAGGCTAGTGTTTTAGAGCAACAGTTTAGCCAATAGCAGAGATGGCATCTTGATGGATGACTGCTGCCTGCACTCGGGTTATAGAGGACAGCTCTGACATAGGATCAGAGACTGAGACATCAGATACTGAGACAGCATCTGAGGGATAGGACAATGGCGCAGACTCTGGGAGTGATTTTTCAGTCAGAGGAGTCCCATTCGATAACTCCTCTTCCAGTACATTATGAGGGAGGTGATGAGGACAGTCCTGCTGTCCCTTCGCAAGCTGTTTGTGCAACTGGGTAATAGTGGGTTAGGCCAACCCAGAGAGCAGGTGAATGCGGCGGCAAGCAGAGAGAGAGTGCTCTCTTGGGAGCTCCCCAATTTAGTTCAGCCCCAAATTCCACCACCCAAATCATATTGTGGAGACATCAAAATTATCCATGGCAAAACAAACTGGTTTTGTAAGGCAGGCACCTGTGTTTTTGGTCCTGGATTCGGCGGCCATATAGAGAAACACACTAAACCCAAACATTTCTGGAAACTAGACATTCGGGGGAGTCCACAGAGGTGTGACTTGTGTGGCTTCCCCAAAGTTTTCTTACCCAGAATACCCTGCAAAGCTGAAATGTTGAAAAAAAACTCAATTTTTCTCGCATTTCTGTCACACAAACTACAGGAATATGCTGGGATCCACAATATTCCTACCACCCAGTGACTCCTCACCTGTCCTGATAAAAACACTACCCCACTTGAGTGCCTACACCTAGTGTCTGTGTCAGGAATGGATCACCCCAGGGTCAACAGCTGCCTCACGTAAGGACCAACATTGACCGTTGTGTGATCTATTCCTGTCGCAGGCACCAGGCCTAACCACACAAGTGAGGTATCATTTTTATCGGGAGACTTGGGGGGACGCTGGGTGGAAGGAAATTTGAGGCTCCTCTCAGATTCCAGAACTTTCTGTCACCGAAATGTGAGGAAAACTTGTTTTTTTAGCCACTTTTTGAGGTTTGCAAAGGATTCTGGGTAACAGAACCTGGTCAGAGCCCCGCGAGTCACCCCATCTTGGATTCCCCTAGGTCTCTAGTTTTCAAAAATGTACAGGTTTGGTAGGTTTCCCTAGGTGCCGGCTGAGCTAGAGGCCAAAATCTACAGGTAGGCACTTTGCAAAAAACAGCTCTGTTTTCTGTGATGTGTCCACGTTGTGTTTTGGGGCATTTCCTGTCGCGGGCGCTAGGCCTACCCACACAAGTGAGGTATCATTTTTATCGGGAGACTTGGGGGGACGCTGGGTGGAAGGAAATTTGAGGCTCCTCTCCGATTCCAGAACTTTCTGTCACCGAAATGTGAGGAAAACTTGTTTTTTTAGCCACTTTTTGAGGTTTGCAAAGGATTCTGGGTAACAGAACCTGGTCAGAGCCCCGCGAGTCACCCCATCTTGGATTCCCCTAGGTCTCTAGTTTTCAAAAATATACAGGTTTGGTAGGTTTCCCTAGGTGCCGGCTGAGCTAGAGGCCAAAATCTACAGGTAGGCAC
This sequence comes from Pleurodeles waltl, assembly GCF_031143425.1. NCBI lineage: Eukaryota > Metazoa > Chordata > Amphibia > Caudata > Salamandridae > Pleurodeles > Pleurodeles waltl. The sequence goes on from NC_090438.1 coordinate 53,737,201, forward strand.
TTTGCAAAAAACAGCTCTGTTTTCTGTGATGTGTCCACGTTGTGTTTTGGGGCATTTCCTGTCGCGGGCGCTAGGCCTACCCACACAAGTGAGGTATCATTTTTATCGGGAGACTTGGGGGGATGCTGGGTGGAAGGAAATTTGAGGCTCCTCTCAGATTCCAGAACTTTTTGTCACCGAAATGTGAGGAAAACTTGTTTTTTTAGCCACTTTTTGAGGTTTGCAAAGGATTCTGGGTAACAGAACCTGGTCAGAGCCCCGCGAGTCACCCCATCTTGGATTCCCCTAGGTCTCTAGTTTTCAAAAATGTACAGGTTTGGTAAGTTTCCCTAGGTGCCGGCTGAGCTAGAGGCCAAAATCTACAGGTAGGCACTTTGCAAAAAACAGCTCTGTTTTCTGTGATGTGTCCACGTTGTGTTTTGGGGCATTTCCTGTCGCGGGCGCTAGGCCTACCCACACAAGTGAGGTATCATTTTTATCGGGAGACTTGGGGGGACGCTGGGTGGAAGGAAATTTGAGGCTCCTCTCCGATTCCAGAACTTTCTGTCACCGAAATGTGAGGAAAACTTGTTTTTTAGCCACTTTTTGAGGTTTGCAAAGGATTCTGGGTAACAGAACCTGGTCAGAGCCCCGCGAGTCACCCCATCTTGGATTCCCCTAGGTCTCTAGTTTTCAAAAATGTACAGGTTTGGTAGGTTTCCCTAGGTGCCGGCTGAGCTAGAGGCCAAAATCTACAGGTAGGCACTTTGCAAAAAACAGCTCTGTTTTCTGTGATGTGTCCACGTTGTGTTTTGGGGCATTTCCTGTCGCGGGCGCTAGGCCTACCCACACAAGTGAGGTATCATTTTTATCGGGAGACTTGGGGGGACGCTGGGTGGAAGGAAATTTGAGGCTCCTCTCCGATTCCAGAACTTTCTGTCACCGAAATGTGAGGAAAACTTGTTTTTTAGCCACTTTTTGAGGTTTGCAAAGGATTCTGGGTAACAGAACCTGGTCAGAGCCCCGCGAGTCACCCCATCTTGGATTCCCCTAGGTCTCTAGTTTTCAAAAATGTACAGGTTTGGTAGGTTTCCCTAGGTGCCGGCTGAGCTAGAGGCCATAATCTACAGGTAGGCACTTTGCAAAAAAACAGCTCTGTATTTTGTGAAAAAATGGGATGTGTCCACGTTGTGTTTTGGGGCATTTCCTGTCGCGGCGCTAGGCCTACCCACACAAGTGAGGTATCATTTTTATCGGGAGACTTGGGGGAACATAGAATAGCAAAACAAGTGTTATTGCCCCTTATCTTTCTCTACATTTTTTCCTTCCAAATATAAGAGCGTGTGTAAAAAAGACGTCTATTTGAGAAATGCCCTGCAATTCACATGCTAGTATGGGCACCTCGGAATTCAAAGATGTGCAAATAACCACTGCTCCTCAAAACCTTATCTTGATCCCATTTTGGAAATGCAAAGGTTTTCTTGATACCTCTTTTTCACTCCTCATATTTCAGCAAATGAATTGCTGTATACCCAGTATAGAATGAAAACCAACTGCAGGGTGCACCTCATTTATTGGCTCTGGGTACCTAGGGTTCTTGATGAACCTATAAGCCCTTTATATCCCCGCAACCAGAAGAGTCCAGCAGACAAAACTGTATATTGCTTTCAGAAATCTGACATCGCAGGAAAAAGTTACAGAGTAAAACATAAAGAAAAATGGCTGTTGTTTTCAGCTCAATTTCAATATTTTTTTATTTCAGCTGTTATTTTCTGTAGGAAAACCTTGTAGGATCTACACAAATGACCCCTTGCTGAATTCAGAATTTTGTCTAGTTTTCAGAAATGTTTAGCTTTCCGGATCCAGCATTGGTTTCACACCCATTCCTGTCACTAACTGGAAGGAGGTTGAAAGCACCAAAAATAGTAAAAATGGGGTATGTCCCAGTAAAATGCCAAATTTGTGTTGGAAAATGTGGTTTTCCGATTCAAGTCTGCCCGTTCCTGAAAGGTGGGAAGATAGTGATTTCAGCACCAGAAACCCTTTGTTGATGGCATTTTCAGGGAAAAAACCACAAGCCTTCTTCGGCGGCCCTTTTTTCCCATTTTTTTGGAAAAAACTAAATTTTCACTGTATTTTGGCTATTTTCTTGGTCTCCTCCAGGGGAAACCACAAACTCTGGGTACCATTAGAATCCCTAGGATGTTGGAAAAAAAGGACGCAAATTTTGCGTGGTTAGCTTATGTGGACAAAAAGTTATGAAGCCCTAAGCGCGAACTACCCCAAATAGCCAAAAAAGGGCTCAGCACTGGGGGGGAAAAGGCCCAGCAGCTAAGAGGTTAATTGTTTTTCGATTACCTTGGCTGGAAAAGGGAGAAGTGAGATTAGTTTGTAGTTTTTCAGCTCCGTTGGGTCACCTTTTCCTACAGGTTTGCTGGTCCCCCTCGCCTCCTGCCGACAAGGGTAGCCCATCTCTCACGGACTCGGAGGTGTCCGGGATTTAAAGATTGACTAAGGAAACTGTGGTGAGTGCTCTGGTCGAAAAGCACAGGAGCCAAGGGAAGATGAAGTCCTGATTCTGAAGTGGTCCCATAGAGGATGTGCTGTGCCTGGTTGGAAACCTTAAACACAACCCATAAACCAACAGAGTAGAATATGGAACATTGTGGTGCAATCTTTGTTTAAAAAAACAAACAAACAAAAAAAGCCAAGTAACACAAAACATGCAAAGAATGAGCACGTGGCACTGACAGGTGATGCCAACCTAAACAACTAAACATCTTAGAAACAGAGTACACATTACAACACAGCCTCCTTCAGATAAAACTGGAAATCCAAGGAAACAACAGTAAAATCTTATCAGTTTTTAGGGAATTTGACAATGTGGGTTTATCTTCTAACAACATTATCAGTTTCTTTAACAACAGCTGGAATTTTCTGTGACTTAAGTTTGTCAATATTGGTACCACAAGAATCATCAGTGTCAAGAAGGATGTCCTTACCTACTTCGTCTGATGAAATAATGACTTGATCTGCAACATTTTTTGTAATAGTTGTAAGATCTTTACCAGTTGTGGAAGACCAAAAAATTATGAAAATAGTGTCTTGAAATCTCTAACTCAGAATGCTAAGACAATCATTACTATAGATCGCTTTAGCTGATCTGTGAAGACTCCCCCAAGCTGAGCTTAGCTGAGGTTTTTTCTATTCTAACAATCTAGTGTGGCCAAGAAAATGTGGCCAATCCCTTCTTAACATGGATTGGCATTAGGGACTAGATGTTCAAAGTCGTTTACTGGTTGCAAATGGCCCATCGGGCTTTTATGACCGTAAAAATACATTTTGGTATGTATCATCCTCATTTTGCAAGTCGGTAACCTATTACTGACTCGCATAATATGTTTGCAACTCTCTACTAGGAAGGGGCATGCCAAGGGTGTCCCTTCTCTAATTGCGCCTCGCAGGGAGATGTAAGAATATTTTGCAACCGGGAATGTGGTTGCAAAACATTTGCAGTTACCACCAACTCGAAGTTGGTGGTAACCCATTCACAAACTGGAAGGGGTCCCCAAGGGATGTGAATGGTAACAAAAATGTTTTTTCAGAGCATGGACCACTGCCTACTCTGAAAAAAACACTGTTGTACATTTTGTTTTGCGCAAACGAATTGCAAATTGTGAGTCGCAAAATAAAATTTTGTACATCTGGCCATTAGATTTTAATAAAGTCTCCTACACTGAGCTTGCCGCATGTTTTTGTTTAATCGATTCTCCCGTTTTTGGCATGAAAATAACTTGAATCATTCTAGACTGCCTTATACACCTTCAGGTTCAACATAGATACATCTTTATTATCCATACCGGATTTAACTGGATTGAACATAGTCCATGACATTCTTCCAGTCAGCAACTGGAAAGGTCTGAGTCCAGTTACAGATGTTGGGTACAATGATATTCACATGCTTTGTTTTGTACAAACTTAATGACTTCCAACTTGAATACCACAGCCGAATGAACTCCTCCACCACGACTCTATTAAACATCTCAACAAGCCCATTAATTTGGGACAAATATAAGGCAGTTTCAATGTGTCTAATACCACATTTTAACATATAAGTAAAAGCAAATTTCACTCCATTATTACACACAATTCGTTTAGGTATCCCTTCTCTTCTGAAACATCCATCTAAAAATTAATTTAAGGTATCCGTATAATGGACGATTTAAAGTATCGTCCATTTATTTTTTACCCCATTTAAAAAAATTAATCTATAATTTCTACAACGTAAACTTTTCTGATGTACCATAAAACATATGCACCTAGTTCTGTGGCTAATTTTTTCCATGGTCCCTCTGATAATTCATAATGCACGGTGGTCGGCACAGTAGTTTTGAGTGATTTATCAGTATTAGCACAGAAAGTTACAATTCTTTACTAACCGTGCAATCTGAGAATTTGTATATGGCCACCAGAAATTATCCCTCAACCTTCTTTTTTTTTTTTTTTTTTTTTTGTCGCTCCTAAGTGACCTTCATGACCTAATTCCATAGTAACCCCTTCCATTTTTCTCAGGGAGGCAATGCACCCTTCATTATGTAATACATCTCCATTGTCTGATAATAAATCTCTAATTTTCCAGAATATTTGTACTTCACTCGATAACCTTTTCTCTCTCAGCCAGCCTTCTATTCAAAATTTTCCAACATCCTTAAATAACTTTATTATTCTGCATTTCCTTTTCCCCCTTCTTTTTTTTAATAGAACATATGGAACCCCACATGTTGACTAGATAGTTAACTGAGGCAGCAACATAATCTTCTAGGAGATATAAGCCACAAGTGTCTTTATTTTCAGATGTTAATCTCAACAAACAATCAGCAAAAATGCTACAATTACATGGATTATAGTTAACATAGGTTATATTCCTATAATGATGACAAAATTCAGATCAATCTGGATGAACCCTCCCCTGTAATTACATTATTTAATAATGATAACAAGGGTTTATGATATGTTCTGCTGGTGAATTTCCTACCCAATGTATCTTAAAGTGCTTGAGTGACCAGGCAGATGCAAGCCCTTTTCTTTCAGTGGTGTAATAGTGTCTCTCTGCCACGGACAACCACCTAAAAGGAATAGAAACGGTATTCTCCTCAGAACAAGTGCATTGTGACAGATGGCTCCAATTCCTTGTCCACTGGCATCCACAGACAAACTAGAAAGGGCACATTGTGAATATAGAGTCAAGGGGGTGAATTAATATTAGACTCCTTTTACCTTGGATGATTGTTGATGTGCACTCTTCCACACAAATCTGATTCCTTTCTTTAATAGATTCCTTAGCGGGTATTTAACAAATCAGTATTTAACAAATCAGGAATTTAATTCACACAATTCTAAATACGACTTAATTTGGACATTATTTACTGGTACTCTGGTGCTCTCGATAGCCTAGAGAAGACTTTCCTTCATGTGAATACTGTTTTGATCAATAACATGTCCTAAATATTCATAGTATTGGGACAAGACTTTGCACTTCTTCAATTGCAGGGTCATCCCACTTTCTTATTAAATATTGAAATTTGAAAGCTGTTTCTAATCTGATATTGTGGGTTTAAATGTCCCCAGCAAAACTTAAGATATCATCCTGAAATGCTATCACTCCTTCCATATCTTTGAATGATATGAATATAGGTTTTTGAAAAACCAAAGCTGTTGATGTCCAACCAAATGCCATGGATATATATTGAAACGCACCATCAGGAGTGGTAAAGATAATCAAGTGCTGACAAGATTATTCCAGTTCAAGTTGATGATATGTCAATTTGAGACCTAAAGAGGTTAAGAATGCAGCCCTATTAATAACTTGCAACAGTTCATGAACTTTGGGTAAGGGATGGCAATATATTTTAATCTGTTTATTAGGTGATCTCAAATCAACACTTATTCTCAAAGAACCTGATTTTTTCACACAAGAACAACAGGTGAAACCCATATACTCAAATCCACTGGTTCAGCCACTTTTTGCCATTTTGAATCTTTCAGTGATGCACTTAGCTCCTTCCTCACACTCAATTTGTACCTAATATGAATACTATAATTTATGAATTCTAATGTGTGAGAGAAACGCAAAACCTGGCCCAACTTTTTCTAAAATGCTGAGTTATATTTAGAAATAAACCCTTCAATAACTAGTGGATTTCATACAAGAAATAGCAAATTCGGAAGGAGGGTCAAGATCCATCCCCGAAATTTCCTTGGTGTCTCCAGCTAAGTATGGGGTGACCATCTTGTGCAACACATTTTTTCCTAAAATAGGATGAGAGTTAAAGGAAATAGTGGCTACAAAGAATCTGAGGACAGGGATCGGTTTCTTTCTATAACCAAAGGATGGCATGTTAACGTTTTCTAGAGGTCTATTTCCTCATTTATTCCTGTAACAGACATTTAACACAAAAGAGAATCGTGACTCAGAGTCTACAAGCATAGGGGTAGGTATTTTGACAGCTTAGATCTTAGGAACAGGAGAATTACAAGGAGATATTTATATATCTCAATATATTTGTCATTATGAACTGACTCTTGAAAATCAGTCTTATTAACAACACGTTCTCCTCTTGAACATCCTTATCAGTAAGTCTTTCCTATTGGCCTCTTTGATCTCATATCCAGCCTGCTGAATAACCAATACACAATTATCTTTGACTCCATGCAATTTATTTCCTCAATGGGAACTTCATTTATGATATTACTGGTGCGTTGAGTTTTGCAAAATGAGGAGCGATTACTCCCTTTTCCACCCTTGAAGCACTCCTTTTTAACAGCTGGACAGATGTTTTTGTTATTTGACTGCTGCCCAACATACCTATGGAACCTTCTTTGCCATCCTTTGTTTGACAAATTATTTTTATTGTACCAATTTCTTTTGTTTTAAAGTTCAGGACAGCAGTTTCAGCAAAGCGTTCCTTGCCCTCATTCAATTCTTTGAATGACTCTATGGAATGTTTAATACCACTATCTGTATCCACATCTTCAGCTGATATAGGTTTTTATACTAAAGAAGCTGCTCTTGAATTGTTTTATTAGCACAAGGATCTCTGATCTGTTTGTCAGAAATTGAGCGAAAATCACAATTTGCGGCTGACACATGTAACACTGCCACATATCCTTCTATAGGTTCATTGGACATTTGATGTCCTGAGCAAAACTGTAAATGCCCCATAATAACATGTGGTTCTTCTGTGAAAAGTAGTTTTAACTCTTCTAAAGCCTCTGTGTATCCATCAAACTGTTGAGTAGAACTTCACCACAGGTGTAATGCTCAAAAAATTCCTATGCCTCTGCATTAATGAACAACCCTTTCTTTCTAGTCACAGAAAATGAGTCACCGTCTATAGCACTCATGTAGTTGATGCATGATCCAAACAGTCTATTTCACCACAAGCCTTGTTCCCTGAATTGTCTAATAATGGTGGTGGGGAAATAATGGAGGCTTGGGAGATTCGTTGGCGGAGGACAGAAGGGACACCAGACTGTGGGGAGGTAGGGAGGATAACAGAGGAGGGCTGAGGGGGTGGGAGACAGGGAGGGTGGGGGGTGAGAAGGAAGGAGAGCATGGAGGAAGAACCTGGGTACTACCCCCCCCCCCCGAGGTTGCAACCAATCCATGGAAGGGGGTGAGGGATGCCGTGGTGTATAGATAATAAAGATGGCCATGGTAGAGGGATGGTGGGCCCTCCAGATGTAATGGGATAGACTCTACACATGACAAAGAGGAGGGAAGATGCCGGAGGTGGCTCCATCGCCACAGTGAATCCGATACAATAGATGGACCTGACCCCAGTGTGCCATAAGATACAATAACCTGCGCATAGTTGGTTGCATTTGTTGTTTTCTTTGACAGTTTATTACTGCTCTTATCCTTTATCTTCAATAACTGCCTTATTTCTCATTACTCGGACGCTCGTAAAGAAGAACGTACAACTGTAACTATGGCTATTAACACTTTATGAAAAAACAGTAAACAAAGTTTTTTTTTTTAAATAACGGTGGTGGGGGATTTCCACCTAGTTGCATGGTGACTGGTTATGATAGGATTTTTGTGCAATGGGAAATGGTACTGTTAGACCTAGCAGCTTTTTGGCGTGTCTCCCCTGTCGTTTTGCCTTCAGACCTCCTGTTTTATGGTGTACTGGACTCTGTTTTTGCTGGTTTATTGTCTCTGCGCACTTTGCCACTGCTGATCAGTGTTAAAGTGCAAGTGCTCCCTATGCAAATTGTATTGTGATTGGTTTATCCATGATTGGCATATCTGATTTACTGGTAAGTCCCTAATAAAGTGCACTAGAGGTAAATCAAATGCTACTAGTGGGCCTGCAGCACTGTTTGTGCCACCCATATAAGTAGCCCTGTAAACATGGTTCAGACCTGCCACTGTAGTGTCTGTGTGTGCAGTTTTAAACTGCCAATTTGACTTGGCAAGTTTACCCAATTGCCAGGCCTAAACCTTCCCTTTTAGTACATGTCAAGCACCCCTAAGGTAGGTCCTAGATAGACCCATGGGCTGGGTGCAGTGTATTTAAAAGGTAGGACATGTACTGATGTGTTTTACATCTCCTAACAGTGAAATACTGCCAAATTCGTTTTTCACTGTTGCAAGGCCAATCTCCCTCATAGGTTAACATGGGGGCTGCCTTTAAATACCTTTAAGGCGCAGATTCCCTTTGTGGGCAGACAGAAATATGGAGTTTAGGGTCTCTGAACTCACAATTTGAAAATACATATTTTAGTGAAGTTGGTTTTTGGATTGTGAGGTTGAAAATGCCACTTTTAGAAAGTAGGCATTTTCTTGCTTAGACCATTCTGTGACTCTGCCTGTTTGTGGTTTCCCAGACTGGGTCAGTTTGACAGTTGGGCTGTTTACACCTCACACTAGACAGTGACACAAAGGGAGCTGGGGTGTAGCCTGCATATCCTGATGAGCCATCTGTGCTGAGAGGGAGAGGGAGGGGAGGAGTGGTCACTCACAACTGAAAGGGCTGTGCCTGCCCTCACACAATGCAGTCTCCAACCCCCTGGTGCGTGTCTGGGGTCTGCCCTGGACAAGGAAGGATCTTGCAAACACTTGAGACTTTGCTTTAAAGTTTGCTAACTTCAAACGCAGAAAGGGGTATAAGTAATAGACCTAAAACCCCAGACTGTTAAAATCTTTCTGGAAACAAGAGGAACCTCTGCCCAGGAGAAGAGCTGAAGGAGGAGTACTGTCCCATTGCTGTGTTGCTTTGCTGGACTGGCCTGCAGTTGCTGCTTCTGCCTGACTAGAGCGCAAAGGGTGAAGTTTGCTGTGTGTCCTGCTTGAGAGAGTTCTCCAAGGGCTTGGAGTAGAGCTTGCCTCCTGTTGGAAGTATCAGGGACACCGACAAATTCAGTTTCCTCCACCTGCAGCCCTGGGAACTGTGTGTTTTGTGCTGTTCCAGAGGAGAAACCACTGCGCCGCCGCCAACAAAGCAGCTGGCCTGCACCGTGACCTACCGACGCCGCACTGTCCCGCTTCGCACCGCAGCCCTGGTCTCACTGACGCCGCCATCGGACGACTTCACCGAGCCGCTGCTCGCACCGCGACCTGTGGGCCCCGCACCCCGTCATCGCCTGTTCACACCGCAGCCTGGGTATCCCAGACGACATCGCTCCTGCTGACACCGGCACCGCTGCCTGCACCGTGGCCTGCGGACACCGCTTGTGAGGTGCACGAAGCACCGTCCCGTTCTGCACCACAGTCCCATTCCAATGCCAGCACCATCGACTCCAGTGTCGTCAACAGGCATCCCTGCCTGCACCGTGGCCTGTGAACACCACTCGTGAGGGTCACGAAGCACTGTCTCCTCCCGCACTGCCGGCTTGGGCCCACTGATGATAGCACTTCAGTAAGGATGATGCTGTTGCCTGCACCGCAGCCCTGGTCTCACTGACGCCGATGGACGCCATCACTGAGCCGATGCCTGCACTGTGACCTGTGGGCACCGCACGTCGCATCGTCCCTCTTCGCACCGCAGCTCCGACGCCATCCACGCCAGTGCTCCTAACTTCATCAGCCCGGAGTTCCATCTGCAACGCGTGTGACTTCAAGGGCCCGACGACCCCCGCACAGACTCCGGAACTGACACTGCAACGCCACTTTCCGGAGCTCACCGCGAGGATTACAACACCCTGCAATTCCAAAGGTACTGTTTGCGGGCCTCCCCAACACCGTAGCTGGCCCGCAATGCAGTGGCCAGTCTGAACTGTTGGTTTTGCTGATCATGACGCCGTGATAGCCCCAGGTGGAGCTATTGATTTCAAGGAACTGTATTTTTTAGTAAATCTTGCAAAATTCATGTCTTTAGCACTGTATGTTGGATTTTTATTGTTTTGGTCTTGCTTTATATAGATAAATATTGGCTATTTTTCTAAAACCGGTGTGGTGTCCTTTTGTAGTGTTTTCACTTATTACTGTGTGTTATGTGCAAATGCTTTACACATTGCTTCTGAGATAAGCCTGACTGCTCGTGCCAAGCTACCAAGGGGGTGGACAGGGAATATCTGAGGGTCCCTACTTGGACAGGGTGCAAACCGACTGCCAACTAGAGACACCAATTCTAACAGGTACTATATAAATACTGCCAATAAAATGGTGTTTACTTAGATAACATATAGAGTGGTAGATACACTATTGTGTCACAAATGATGATGCTGTGATAAACAGCGCTGTTAATTACAATTGTTGTGATCAGTAAAAACAGAGCAGCTCTGTAGTTCCAAGTGGAAAGCCAAAGTCTCCTCAACCAATATGGCGGCATGCACGCACATGAGCGCCGTGTGGTTCCCGTCAATGAAGAACGTTCAGGCTTCCATACAGAGGACCAAGCTAGTGGGGGGATGTTGGAGACAACGAGGGCGTCTCCTCGGTAGCTCCCTCAGTGTCGGAGTCAAGCGATGGTCAGAAGCTTCAGCCATCATGGAAAGTAAGCGGAGACCACCCGCTCTCCAGCCACACAACTCCCATGAAAGCCGCTAGGCTTTAAAATGGTAGGCGCCAAGCGAAAGTGGAGTATTTATTCTGAAACAGCCCCAGCAGTGGATGCGTTGTGCCTGGTTGGAAACCTTAAACAAAACTGATAAAGGAAAAAAAAAAAAACAGAAAAGAATATGGAACATTTTGATGCTGGAGTGCTTATTTGGTAAGATGCAATCTTTGAAATAAAACTAAGTAATATGAAACATGTGAAGGGAAGCGAGAGAGCGTGCATGGGCACGTGGCACTGACAGGTGATGCAGACATAAGCAACCATAATATAAACAGCTTATAGTTTACACAGTACCACAGAGACTCCGGCTGAAGCGGGGAAGAAGTAAGATCCTGGCCTGGGCCAGGGTAGCCGGGCACCCTTGTCCTCCCATTCTAAAGCTTCTGATGACTTGGAAGTGGGTTTTACTGCAGAAGAAGAGTGGGTACGTATGTTGGGGAGGAGTGGTGACCTTTTAATTCTTGCTCATGTAAGGGAGAGTATGGTTTTCCCAGCTCATAAGGTACCCAGTTCTTCTACAGAGGCTGTTCTCATGCAATCTGTGCTCCCTCCTCGGTTGGGCCAGCCCATCCGTCCCCAGGTCATGGACGTGGGGCTAACCGAGCTGCTTATGAAATGGAATCTAAACTTCCTGGCACTGGGCAGTGGATTCTCTGGGTGGAAGATTGGTAGCGAGAACCACAGTGATGGAGTACTCGAGCTTGAAAGATGCAGTGGTTAAAAAGATGCTTTTTTCCCTTGAGAAGGCCTACTCTGGTTTGCTTTTGCTGTTAGGAGCTGGGTTTTATGCAGCCTACACTTCTCAATCTCTGATGTTGACTTCTAAAGGATGTGGAGGAAGCTGTGAAATGCCCCCCTCACCTGGAAGGACAGAGACGCTGTTTGAGTATCTCTCCGACATTGTTAGAGCATCTGCTCACGATGACGGAGCGTCTGTGGTGGCTAGACGCAAACTACACCTTGGCGACTGCTACACGGACTCTTCAACAAGGTGATCTGCTTTACCTACGCCCCTTGGAGACTATTTGGTCAAGAACTTGAAAGCGAGATGAGGAAGTTGTTTGAGGAAAAGAAACATCCATCTTCTCTGACCACCATCCGGCAGACCTCTCCCTCAGCTTCACGCAGAGGTAAATACTTTTGTCCGCCTTTAAGTCAACAGCAAATCGATTTCAGATCAAAAGGGAGCGAATTTCAAAAGAAGAAGCAAAGAGGTGACGAGGCTCCGAAATCACCTCCTGAAATGGCCTGGAGTGGCCCTTGGAGAATGGATACGATTCTTCAAGGAAGCCCGGAAGAAATCCACCTCCGACTTTTCGGTCCTTTAGATAATCAACGAGGGATACTGAATAGATTCTGTGACACTTCCCCCGGATTCAGGAGTCAAGGAGACTTCACAGACACAACATCCAGAGAACAGAGTTTAGTTTTGTTCAGGGAACCCAGAAATCTCAGGTGAACAAGGTTATAACTCCTGCCCCTTCTCAAAGGTGGAGAAAGGAACTTACCCAAGGGTCCTTCTAGTTTGCATAACATCAGGTGGTTACATATTGGTGATCAACCTCAAGCAGGTGAATCAATGAGTAGAAGTGATTCACATTGAGTAGCCATAATTCCATGTGACGGTGGGTTAGCACTACCTGAAAAGTGTCCCCAAAATGAATCCCGTTTACGAGAGAAAATCCCTGGGTATGAAATACCCCCTGTCTGATATATACAAAGGGACCTCCCATGATGGGTTAAAAACAGTTGTAACAGGCCTCGTGCTAGCAACAGACTGAAAACCAACAGTCTTATGCAGGCTTGGAGACCCACAGACTTGGAGAAGGACGGGCGAGAAAAAAGGCTATCCAAGGAGCAGGAGAAAAGGGGAAGCAAAAATCAAAGAGTGGAGTAATCCACCAGAAAAACACTACTCGCGGATGCATTTGCAGCGCTTCTTGCCAAGAGGCGACGTGGCTTTTATAGTGAGGAAAAAGCGAGGTTGTGAAACAGAACTATACCTGCCAAGTTAGTGAGGAAGAAATTCTCAACAAAAACTATGGGTTAAAATACCCATCCAAGATCTCTGCCGTGCAATTGTGCCCCCTATTCCCTCTCAAGAGGCGGGGCTTGCAGGTCACTCACGGGCACCTGCACGCGTTGCCCTGAGTGATCGGCAAGCAGACTATGCCAACAAGCAGCGCCACAAGCGAGGAGGAATGCCTGCATCTACTATGCGGGTATGCGTATGCGGTGCAACTGCTCCATGGTCTGGGTTCTTGCGAGCTGGAACCATTGTGTGTAACACAAGGGTCATCATGTAAAATAAAATCCAACAGCATGGTGACGGCCCCCTACATCAGTCACCAGGGGGCATGAGATCCACATCTCTAGGGGTAGTTGGGAACCTTCTGGGGTATTGGGCAGAGACTCACTGGTTGTTGTTGAAGGCTGTCCATGTCAGGGTAATACTCCGGTATATTGCCTAAGCAAAATATTTCTGTCCTCCGAGGAACTAGCCCTGACTCAGCAAACTTTTCAGGAGATTTGTAAAGAGTCTATGAACCAAGGAATAGGTCAGTGCACAAGTTCTGGTCCTTTTCTCCAGGCATCAGGAGGACACATCTTGCAGAGTGGATGCTATGTGTGTAGCTTGGCCTGCAGCTCTCCTTTATTCCTTCCCACCATTTTCCCTGAATCTGAGAGTATTAACCAGGCTGCAGGGAGAGAATTAGATGATTGTTTTGATACTTCCTGTCTAGCCCAGAAACTCTTGGTTCTCTCTACTGAAATCCCTGACGATTCTGGAACCATGAGGGGTTTCTACCTTCCCTTCTCCAAGGCATGGGGGTGCTCTTCTAGCCGGGATAGCCTTGTCGGTCTGGAAGCTGAAAGGAGTGGATTACAGCAGAAACATTTGCCTCCCCATCTAGTAGAGGGGATTCAGAACTCTACGAAACCATCCACTCCTAAACCCTATGCCAGACCCTTGACATTGTTTTTTGTCGTGGTGTAATTCTCAACACAAATTTCCTCTTCAGTGTCCAATTCTTCAGAATTTGCATTTCCTGTGAGATGCCTTTAATCGTAAATTGGCTCTTTGAACTCTCAAACCCCAGTGGGCTGCGATTTTAGAGAACAGTTGAGTTCTTCACAGAAGGGAGAAGGTTTGCTCTCTAGACTCGTTAAGTGCTTTCCTCTGCCATGGTATGTCCCTGGGACCGTCCATTGACTTTAAAGGCTCTGCAGAATCCACTCTTTGGATAATACATTCCTGACTATGGATAATATCTTCCCAACCATATTCCTGACTAAGAATGTTGGGACCGGTCTTCTGTAATGTCACGATTTAGTGGGATTCAAAAGATAACTGGCTGTGCATTGAAACTTCTAATGATGACTTTTGTTATTGACAATGCCTATTTAGGCTTTGGTATTCCTCATTAGTAGTGACTGGGATGAGGAATGGAGTAGTGGCCGGATTACTTACGGATTCTTTTCATTACTCCTTCTAGTGCTTCTCACAGTCGTTACTAGGCCTGGACAAAATTTAATTTCGCTGCATAATTTGTGTGATTTCTGGATTTTTTTTCATTACACTTGTTAAGCAAAATTCCTGAAATTACACTATTATGCAACTTTGTGTAACTATACAATATTTGCTGTAAAGAATTACCAAGAGTGGTGCAATTCGCTGTAGCAATTTACTGCGAATCACAGAAATGACTGAACATTATCAACTGTTGTTCGATTGGATTTTTTTATTTTTAATAAAAATGCATCTTTTTGCCAAAGATTGACTTCAGTGATACGTTGTGTGCTAAAATATAGTGCAAAATGATGGATTTACATTTTGTATAATATTATGTAATTTTGTGTAATTACCCGAAGCAAATTCCATGAATTTCATACACCCACTCTCCTCGACACTATGGACTGCGCCTGGGCTCAGTATCTCAGGGAGATGCTAGGACTGGAAGCTTCATTACACCTCCCAGGAGGGTGGGCGGGCTCCCACTTTCCGCATTACCTGTTGTTTCCGGTCTCATAGAGGTTGCATCCTCTCCTAATTAATAACTGGGACAAGTGCAGTTAGAACTAGGAGTAATGTAGATTACTGATAAGTAATCCGGTCATTTATTGAACCAGTAAATTAATAGAATTATGTTTCTTAGGTAAAAGTCCCAGCTCTTCACATACTGTTTGTGTTATCTTGGACAACTCACTTAAAGTTCCTTTGACTGAATATATTACAGTTCCTTAATTGACTAGTTAAATAAAGTTAACATTACAAGCCTGCTGGTGTTTTAATTAATATCACACACAGGGGACAGTTAGGAATTGACGCTGCGGTGTGTAATGGTTTATGAATATCTGTGGCAGACAGGCAGGGCGGGTGCATAAGCCAGATATTTGATGCTGTCCTGGGGCCGAGTTTAAACTCTGGCGGCTCGTGTTCTTCCCAGCGCAGTTCCTGCAGCGACACAGAACAGGGCTGGGCAGCTCACTGCACATTCTTTGGCTTTCTGGCCTTAGGGAGGGGGCGGGTGGGGGCTCTCCCGACGGCTCAGTAATTGCACATCACAAGATGCACTCGGCCAGGTGAGTCATACATTTTTCCAGGCGTTCAGAAGTTTGTGTGGCTGTGAAGCTGTTCTGCCGGTGGCCACCAGGAGGAGCTGTGGCTCCACCGCAGGAGCCGCCGCCTTCACGCATGGCTTAGTAACTACACTGCTAGGAAAACTGAGCCGGGAAAATGAGAAGCCTGTGTGTGGCTGGGACACAGCGGAGGATCGTGTATGGAGTGACTCAGAGGAGAGGGCAAGAAACGGAGTCTCAACCAGACACGGAGAAAAGGAAAAGAAACGCGCTCTGTCTGTTTAAAAAAAAAAAAAAATCGGCGCCTTGAGATAATATAGTGCCACGTTTGGCAATTTATAATGCGCTTTACACGACATAACGCAATACAATGCAACACAAGACAACATTATACAAAGCAAGGCAACATCAGACGGTGCACCGCAGGGCAGCACGACTTGCCACAATCAGAAACAGTACAACGCAATGGAGACACAGCACTGCGTGACGTCATACACCTTAACATAACTAAAAAAACAACAGAACAGGGAAAAGTTTATGAGGATTGGGAAGCCGACTTCCCACCTTGCCATAATTACTTGACAGACACGGTTTTATTTGTTTAATAAGTTGTATATTGCGATGTAATAACTTGTGGTATATAGCGCTGTTCTGCGCCTTTGCTACTCCAGAGCGCTATAGATGTGCACAATTGTGACGTTAGAGTGCATTCGCTGTGGGGTGGGCCTCAGTCCGATGTTCTTCAGTCGGGGCCCCTCCCCTCCGTAGAGGTCATTTGGAGGTGACCCCGAACACTCCGGTTTCCCGCCCCTTTCTGACACAAATGTAATTTGTCAGTCATTGCGCTTGTGTGTAGAAGAGAAAATACAGGTTCAAGTCCACCACACATGACACAAAACGCGTCCGCCATTTCAGTGGCCCTGGCCGCGCCGTTCACCGCCCCCTCCGAAACCTGACCCCCTCTGGCATAAAGGCAACATGTATGAAACATACCTTTGACATCCTGAAAAGTAATACATGGAAACTCGAGTTTAGACCCAAGCGGCGGCCTTTCATCCGGGAGCCGAGCGAGAAAATGTCAAACGTTTCCCAAACTGAATAGAAGGAAACATCTTTCCAATATTTTCAGAGCCTAGAGCAGTGGTCTTCAAACTTTCTAATGCCGTGCCCCCCCCCAGTTGAAAAATAAAAATCATTGGGCCCCCATCAGAATTTTTCACAATTATTTTAGAAAGATGATAATGTTTAAATAGGTCTAAACCTATTTAAACATTACAGTTACGTACTGTTACCTTTTTAAAACTGCAATAACATGCTTCTGCTTAAAACAAAGGCATGTTATCTGTATAATATTTCTTTTGGCCAGAGTTTGGCGCCCCCCCTGGGATCACTTGAGGCCCCCCAAGGGTGGCCCGCCCCCCAGTTTGAAGACCTCTGGCCTAGAGGGACAGCAGAAAAAACATATGTGTTGCTTTGTGTCATAAGTGTAAAGGCAAACTGTCAATCTTGTCTGCCCTGTGACTGTGTGTGTGTGTAATAATAGCGAAACACATGTTGGGGGTTGCTTTTGCTGATTCCGGGTTGGCTTGGATGGTATTTCACCAGTCCAAAGCTTTAAAACTGTGCCTGGACTGGTGGAAGGCTTCTGTCATGTTACGGTTTAACATGTATGACAATAGCTAATCCTTTGCTTAAAGATTTTGCTGTACAAATGGTAGAAGACTTTGTCTCTTTCTAGCTTAGCCTGGATGGCACAGTGCTGATCGTATGCTTAAAAACTTTTCTAGAAAAATAGACATTCTGTGAGGAAACCTAGAGTGTCGCTGGTGTTGCAGGGTGCCCTTTACTGGAGCTGCTCTCCACCTAAACTTGGGACCTACCCAGAGATCTCTCTTTTTTTGCATAATTTATGCATCACTCTAATCCTGCAAGGGTTTTTGTTTTGATATATATATATATATAGAGAGAGATAGATAGATACATACAGATAGAGGGAGAGAGAGCCTTTATATCAGTGAACCTCAGCAATGTACAAATGCAGAAATGTCTAATAAAAACGCAAATGTCATCTCACACCTTAGACACACTTGTAGAACTTGTCAAGCGACACAGTTCATTCGAATGCGAGTTTGCAGATATTTTCCCTGAAAGCAATCTTATAATGGTACGCTGATGTATCGTGGATTACGGTTAATCCGAGCACCAGAGCTATCAAAGTCTGCCTGAGGCTTGAAGAAACACTCCCGAGCCCCTGTGTTTTCACAAGCAGCTACAGACAGCTCGTTCAGGTGCTGCTATGACAAACCACTGCAACCAACAATTACTCTGACATCTGTTTTGCACTCTGACAGCTCAATTATACATAGATATTTTTGAAATAGGTATTTTCCAGTCTCGTTTTTCGCCATGGCCGTGCAGAAGGCTCCCTTGTTTCTGGGTTGCAGAGTGCACTCTATTTCATTTTGAGGCCCTGTGTCCTGTCCACGTACCTCCATTCTAGCTGGTGTATAAGATAATATTATTTCCCCCAAATCACACATTTTGGGGTGTGAACATGATGCTAACACCAACCCCCTCCTTGTCCACTTAATTGTCACTTACAATTTAAGATGAGACCTCAGTCTCTGCGTCAACCCATTCTACCAACCCGCTGCCCTCAGTCTACGTATACTATTTACCCCCCAAAAGTGACCAAAGTCAGGCCCTCAACTCCAAGGCTTTCACAACTTAGCACTGACTTTTTGTACATTTTGTGTAGGTCCTACAGGGCCTCACAGCCCTGATTCAGTACCCCCCCCCCCCCGTCCCCTGCTTTCAGTGTGATGCCCTCAGCCTCCGTTCTCCCAGCTGTATTTCACCTCTGTGTATGATGTTATAAAAACCCCTCTTCTCTTCTTGGGCCTGGTGCACATTATATATATATAAAAAAAACTTTCAATAAATTGTTAAAAGTGGCACTGCCAGGCAGGGCTTATTTGAGCCATCTGCATACAAACACCTCCCACAAGTATGCAGCCTTCTCCACTCAGGGTTTAAGGAATGACCATTTACCAGTCCACATGTGACATCAACCTGGAGTACGATTATTTTTCTCTTAAATTAGGACTCCATTTTGCACCGTGTAAATCAGGAAAAACATCAAACCAACCCCTTCCCCACTCAAAACCAACTTTGGAACTTTCAAAGAAGTGCTGCTGACTTCCCCCACCCAAGAGGGGTTCATAGAATAATTTTACAGTACAATTTTTCAAATATGTGGCTAAAAGCACATTGATTTTACAGGCACTTCTGAAGATAAACTTGTGAAAAATTGAAATAGTTCAGCCTGGCACAGTTCCCAGAAGCGCTATATCTCTGTAGAACAGTGGTCTTCAAACTTTCTAATGCCGCGCCCCCCCAGTTGAAAAATAAAAATCATTGGGCCCCCCTCAGTATTTTTTGCAATTATTTTAGAAAGATGGCAATGTTTAAATAGGTCTAAAGCTATTTAAACATTGCAGTTAAGTACTGTTACCTTTTTAAAACCGCAATAACATGCTTCTGCTTAAAACAAAGGCATGTTATCTGTATAATATTTCTTTTGGACAGAGTTTGGCGCCCCCCGGGGATCACTTGAGGCCCCCCAAGGGGGGCCCGCCCCCCAGTTTGAAGACCTCTGCTGTAGAAGCAGAGCAGTTATGTGCCTGGAAGAATATTTTGTACCGCACCAGAAGGCTACTTTCCTGCTTGCATGTTTCAAGGACCTCACTGTCCATCCAGCCCTGCCACCCCCCAGCCTTCTGGGGTTCACACCGGCGCCCCAGATCTCCAGTCCAGTTTATCTACTTGCAAGAACAATCAGTCGAACTACACACTCAATCTTTTCTCAACCTCCCTTCTCGTGGACCTCTCCAATGCAATGAAAAGCTATTTAAAAAAAAGTAAAAATGAGGGTGGGGAAAACTGTAATTCTGCTAGCGAAGTTATGTAGACAAAGTATTTTTCAATCATCCATAAAGTTTCTGCTGCAGGAGAAAAAAATAACGTTTCTATGAGAGCTTTTCATTTCGCCTGCTGGAAAGTTTTCGTCATGTTTTCTCCAACGTCAAACTGTTTTTCAGTTTTAATTAAACATTTTTTAAAAACTTAGCCAATTTCCTGCAGTTCGTGCAGTTGAATAAATACCACTTAAACTTAGCAAAAGCCAGCTTTGTAAATTCTACACAAATACAAATAAATACATACATGGTATTAAGTAAATTAAGACTTCTGGCAGTAAAGACCTTAGAAAGAAATATGCATCCTCACCAAATGTGCCAATGCACAGTACACAGGAAAGAGTCTCTTGAATAAACATTAGGTGATATCTAACACCACATTTCTAATTTATGAAAGGCCAAGTCAGCCCCACTGGGATCCAGACATGTCAAATGTAGGAAGAACAAACAGGTCAGCAGTTGGTGCTGAACCCACTATTCTATCTCACTGGAAGTAGAACACACTTGTCATTATTTTGGGGTTTGAATACAGATTTATAAAGCCAATGCTTTGATTTTATGAATTGCCCTAAATCTTTCCACACTTGGGACTGGATTGCCTTCTTCTCACTGGGAGTTGTTTCAAACACCATTTTTTGATTGCACATCATTAGTGCTACAGACTTGCGGCTTCCAGGCACTGTAGTTTGCGTGTTGTATTAGGACTGAGACTCAACCGTACTCGTTTTGCCGGCCTCAGAAGGATGAGGGCTGTTGCAGATATAACCAGCTGGGTACATACTGGTGTCCACAGATGTGCATTTGCCAGCTTGAGGGTAAAGCATTAAAATATTTAATTTCCCAGTGTGACAGAGTAAGAAATGTGACGCCTCTCTCCAGCCTTGTGGCCCTGGAATCACCAGATCCCTGGATGGCAATATTGGACCATATTACACAGTTACCCATTATATGCCCGTGAAGGGCGGCTCTGGGCTGGGGCAGTCGGTCCCACTCACAAGTACCATGACCCGGCCTCCTGTGGCCAGGGAAAACAAACGCTGCCACAGAACTGGAGAAAGTGGCCATTAAAACCAGTTCCTTGTTTCATTGGTATTTAAAAGCCACCTGAAGCTGTCTTGGTGCGGACTTTAACACAAAAAAGCCTCAAAAGTACTAACGCTCATCAAATAATGTTTTTTTTATTTTTTATTTAAGAAAATTACTGCATAGCACCACATAAAAGGTGTACTTTACTGATTCAGGCAATCTGTGGTGTGGTGTGTTATTGTGTACTGGTGATTTTTATCAAAGAGCGGTTGTGATTTTATTTTTGTCAAAATCTCTTTAAATTGAGTATTTCAAAACCTTTGAAGCTGTATCTTTCTAAAGTGTTTTACTCTTCGCTCTTTATAGGCCCGATTACTTAGCTTTTCCCCAGGAACTGTCAAAAGTATTCACTGTGAAATGTTGCTTTTGTAGGGACTGTTTTTGTACTAAAAACGTAGCCATACATGTACAATATGTGTGTCTTGTGTGGGTCGTCCTGCCTCTTTCCTCCCTTAACAATTGCAAAAAAAAAAAAAAGGTTTTGTCCTTTATGCATCAATATTTATTTAGATGCTGAGAGTAAGGGGTTGAATCTTCTTGCTGAAATAAAGTGCCATTAAATGAGTCTTTCTGAACCTGGGCCCAGTTTTGTCTGAAGGAGTCTGCAGCATAAATCACAAGGAGTGTGTGAGACAGTGTGGTTTCTTAAGTGAGCTCTGCTTCAGTAATAACATGCACTCTGACCTTTGAACTGTAATAATACATGCGTGGACGCTGGTTTATTGCTAGACTTTCTCCAAATGACCTGTTTTATTGGGCGACAAATACTGTACAAACGTTCACCGCTGCCTTTTCTTTTCACGTGCCCTCCCATGGGCTCTCCCACCTTTCACTGGTGAGAGAAGTGATATTACAGCGCCCACTGGAGTGTGAGGCGCTTGCTATTGTGTTGATAAGTTCTAATTAAAGGGAGAAGTGTTTGCTTCCCCTCGGCATTCCTCGGTCACACACCCAGGGCACTTTTGGTGGCCATGTGATAAAAGTGACAGCACTTTGAAGGAGCACTTTAGCAGGCCGGTGAGACTTCTTCCTAATTCACCCCCAGCCCCCCCTTAATTGCAGATGATCCTCTCGAGCCCCTCCGCTTCCTTACTGGGGGGTGTTTGGTAAAGTGGAGCACACAGGCCCCAGCTGGGAACCCAATCTCTGTTTGTGGAAGGAAGCGCTGCCTGCCCTTATCTGATGCTTCAAGGCACTGCGTCTGTCGAGGCCGCTGATAGGGATCTCCCGGGCCCCCTCGGAGGTGTTGCTGGCAACATTGGGGTTTTAAGAAGCAAACGAAAGACACGCAATCCTTCCCTAAACACCGACACCCCCCCCCCCCCCCCACACACCTCACCTCTCCCCTCACTCTGTTTCACCGTTCGCCACGTTTTCTCTCTCACTATTCTCCAGAAATTCTTGACTTTCGAATGCAGGGAGATGTCCCTTCCCAGACTAGCTGCAGATGTACTGAGTATAGGAACCTCGCTAACAGTTCAGAAACTGGAAAGGCAAGACGTGCGAGACAAAAACGACGTTCTGTTGCAGGAGAGTGGAGGGGAAGAAAAGTTTAAAAAGAAAATGCGCAGTGCGGGACCCAACCCGGCATGCAAAGATAAGGTTGGTACAAAGTCACGATATAGTTCGAACACGTATGCATGTGGGTTTACAGTGGTGTGAAAAGTTGGGCAACGCCACTTCCACACACTTTCAGAAATTACAAAAAAATGGATGAAAACACCCCACAAAAGAGGGCATTCTGCGCAAAACTGTCCCTTTAAAGCCAACTGTAAGTCGACGCATTTTTCTGCTAAAATACTTTTTGTAGGAAAATTCAACTATGTCATACAAAATTCATGAGCTCCCCCTCAACACTGTGGTGAAAACAAAAAACAACTTGGAGTCGAAACATGTAATTGTAATTTGATGGAAAGTTTTGCTGACTAATTCCTTAAGTATGTGACACAGCTATCGACAAGATATTATAGAGAGATCAATGTATATTCTTAGTTAATGTTATCAGGCAAATCCCAGGCCTTTCACTAAGGGACCCCCTTTACCGGTTCTGTGGGGAAAAAAAACTTTCTTAGCTCTAAACCTTTTGTAACTATTTGAAGAAGATGGGTTGGAAAGTAGAACGCTTTAGTAAAGTTTATTATGTGGTATGTTTGGGCTTATAGGTGTATCATATATGTTGCATGGGCCAAAGATAAACATATTAATATGTATACAAGGATGTGAAAGGGGTGTAATGTTGCAAGTTGGGGTCGTCTTTGAAATTTAATAAGGTAAGAAAGCTTCAAATGGCGAAACTGATATGATGTCAATTTCTACGGCAGTAAAAGTTCGGGTTCCGCGGACACTCCTGTTATAAATGGCGCTTTCCAGTTGTTCAGAGCTGGGTAAGAAATATCAACTATACCTGCACTAGTGAGATCAGAAACAGAAGCCCAGAGCTCCAAGTCCACTGAAGGCAAATCATATGGTTTTACTTTGGAAATTCACAAAATGGAGCGCGGAGGAATCCTTTCAGCACAGGCCTCGCCTGTGTGGAAACTGCTTATCGGGGAAAAAAACAGTTTGCACAAATGTTATCCTTGATGATTCCGGGTATGGCGGGATATCCTCTCCTCGGGATCAGTAAAGGAAGCGTCTCTTTATCCGTCTTCTCTTAAATAGCATTATTTGGAGGCGTTTCCGAAGTGGTGCGGAGTTGTGAAACTTTCTCTGAAAGTCGTCCAAGAGACGTGTCTATTTTTGGCCTCCCTGCCCACATGTTTTAATTGCAATTAGCTAAGAGCTCTTGGCTGGGGAGATCTAAGCTCGTGAAGTGTGCGGTGTTTCCCTTACTCCGGGGCCCATTGTGTTGTGTGTCTTTCATGTCCACAAACAACTGCAGTGCGCTCTGTTTTGTTTAAGGGTGGGACCAGATTGTCAAATTCACAAAGTTTCACCTGCAGAAAATTTTCAAAGGATATTTCCCTCAAGAATATTGTCCTGGTAAAAAAAGTTGGTATTTTTTCCTTACACAAACCTCTCAAAATCAGCTTTAAAAAGTAAAATACCCCCCTCATAGGCCGTGGTAATTAAGTCTTGTACAGTTTTAGGCTTATGTATCCTAAAAGCTGCTTTCGTCGAAGGCCTGGGGTCTGAAACCAGAGGGGTTTCCTAGCTGTAATCTAAAGGTTTACATTTACTCCGCGCGCTCAGTGGTTCAAGTTGTCAGGAGGCACATTATACTTTTGTGATACATTTTAAAAACGTAATGCTAAAGTTCCATAGTGCCTTGAGACCCTATGGGTGATTACCGCGCTCTACAAATCCTTGATTGATGGATGATGTCCTTCAGCCAACAACTGGTTTGCTCTTACAATGCGCTTTTTCAAGTCTATCAGTCATTTCATCCAGGTGGGCCAAATCTTCTTTAGTTAATAGGCAAGATGGTATTTTTTTCTTTAGCATGGCAGCCCCAATAAACTAAACATTCTGGAGGGGTTACAGCGCCTTGAAAGTGAATGCCCTACTGACAGAACATCTCAAAAAACCTACTTTGACTCCGGTCTGTGACTGAAACTTAGCGCTGTTTGGAAAATCATCCCCTGACTACTGAAGGAGCAGCTATGTCATAGGAATGGCTGACTTCTAACATAAAAGACCGCAGAACTGTAATAAAAGGCGTAGAGACAAAAAGTCAATGTTAAGGTATATTACGTAGTATTTGTAAAGAGGTAAAGCTCTCCTGGTGTAACTAATGACTGCCGTAGAGCTCACAAAAGTTTGCAGAAAAGGACGTCTCCTGTTTCTTAAATGCAAGACTTTTCTAAACAATTTTGTGTCCATTGTTTTTAAATCTGTATAGCCCATTTTTAAAACGTCTTTTTTTTCTCAAAATATAGTTTATACATGTGACATCATGCTGCTCATATTTTGTCTAATATGCTTTTGATGTCACAATTGGTCTGGGACAATTTTTTTAGGGCTCAGAAGAACTTAGATAAATAGTTATTTGAATATATGTCATGATAAAACCAGGAATTTTATAAATGTGCACTTGTTTTTATGAACGATGGTCCTAATAAACCTATTTTATTACCTTAACTAATTTTTGTCTCACAAACTTCAAAGAAAAAGTTAGATGTGTGTAGAATTCTGTGATGCCTGGCGCTACGCATCACGCCCTTGCATGTCGAGCTGAATGAAGAGGTATGATACAGGCATGTAAGAGGAGTGATATTTTTTTATGGAACTTGTGTGGCGTACGAAGATGTGGGCTGGGTACGGGTCAGCACAAGGCTCGCGTTTCCAGTGATGGGCCTAGTATTTAAAAAAAACACAACTTTTTCTAGCTTTTAAGAGCACTTACCTTGCTTTTTGACTGTACACACATTTCATGTGGGGAAAAAGATGAAAAAACTTCTAAAAGCAAAGATTAAATGTGCAATTTCATCTTAAGGAAGTGCGCGTGGTGTGTGTGCCCTGCATTAAAATCCAATGCGCATCAGTAATCCTAGGTTTGAATATATCCATAAAAAGACATTGAAACTTACAAATGTTGTCTTAGCAATACAATCAATTTGTTTTTAAAAATAGGCTACCAGTTATGATTGTGTCTGCATTGCTCCTAGAGCTCTTGGCACTGTGAGATTTGCTATGGGAGACCGAGTCGTTGAGAAGGCCTAACTGAGAATACGCTGATGGACGCCCAAACAAAATGATAAAGTTTGTGTTGTTCTACCACCAACTGAATTGTCTATTAGCCACCAAGTGCTGGTGTTATAGTTAGATAACTCAATGCTACTCACTTCATCAACACCAGAATGATGAAAGTCTGAGTCCACCTTTTTGGTATTCAAACCTATGAGCAGCAGCCGAGGCATAGATGTGTACAGCATGCGATCAACATGGGAGGTGGATTGCACAATTTGGATGCATGAAAAAGTAAGACGGTGCATGCACTATGGAAACTCTGCCTGTTACAGGATGTGCATTATGGTAATAAAATTAATATATTCACGTATTCAGAAGCTCATGGTGGTTTTTTTTCCGTTCAATCCTCTATCATGTCTGAGTTCTACTTATCCTAAATCTGTTCCAACCACTGAACTTTGCCATGTGCGCAGTTTCGTTTTCTGTTGGAGAGAGAATCTGAAAAGAAGATTGCTTACCGGCCCACACACAAACATCAAATGGCACAGGGTAAGCACATTATTAAATAACCGTTTTTAGAGGTTGTAGAAGGGGGCTCCAAATATTAAGTTTCATTGGAAATAGAAAGCAGAAGAACAGTCTCTAAGTGATCCTAAAAATAGAGAGAATTGTCGAATTCTCCATGTAGATCACACCAAGGAGAACTATTTTGTATTTGATTTTTTTGAGGATGCCCTAGTTGTTGCAGGTGCAATTTGCTTGCCGATACCTCTGGTTATCGAGGAGTAATATATATATATATATATATATATATATATATATATACATATATATATATATATACATACATATATATATATATATATATATATATATATACACATACATACATACATACACACACATATATATTTATAGATAGTGCTTGTTTAAAAATTGGTTATTTTCGACTAGAAACCATTGTGTAGCGCTAGGGAATTGGATTGAAAAATAAACTGTAGCAGAACTGGGTGAAGCCTGTGAGATGCTGTGGAGGAGGCACGTAGAGGTGATATTGGGGAGACCTGACCAGGAGAGGGGGTGATGGCTTCCCTGGGCCTGGAGTGTGAGCTACAGTTTAAACAATGGATGAGGGCTACTGGGATACACTTGGGAAATGGTTATCCTGATGCTGGGGTATGGTGGGTGAGACTACCACGCACGGTGGAGGAAGCGTGTTTAGCGGAGTTGAGTGATGCCTCCCGGGGTGCCGTGAGTGAAGGTACCTGTGGTGAAGTGGGTGATCTCTGCAGTGGTTTCACGGTTCACAAGTGAGGCATAGCTTGTGCAGCTGAGTCTTCCCATAATTCCACCTTGCAATGGGTGAGGACTAACTCGGCACCAAGGTGCAGTGGGCACAACTTCCACGTCTGTGATGGTAAGACCGAGCGATTGCCAGTGGTTAGACAAATTGCAAACATTCCTCCCATCATCTTTTGTGTGTTCTGACAGTAAGAAATATTCAAAAGCTCTGGATGCAGCATGTGATTGTGACAGAAGAGTTGTCACTCCTGCCATTTTGCAGTAGCTCCAAGGTGCAGTAACGTGCCACAGCTCCAGTGTGGTGTCCTTGCTGTGGTGCTGGCCTGCGGACAGAGTGCAGTGGCTAGTCTCCCATAGTATCTTTGTGCGGTGTATTGGAAATGCCGAAGTGCAGTGGGAAATGCCTTCTGTGGTGTGGGGGGGGGGGAAAAGCAGTGCCACAGGGCAGTGAGTGAGTGTTCCAAGGTGCAATGATTGCATGCCCTGATGCCACTGCTGAGCTCCCTGCACTCCCCACCTCCCGCTCTTCACGGAGCCCATTCACTCTCTCCGGCCTCTTCTCCCAGGCCTCTGCTTTTACACAAGGACGCCGGCCCTTTAAGAAGTGGGCGGGGTTCCAGGGGAGCCGAGCCTGTCCCAGGCAGTGGTGGGTGTGGCCGAGCAGCAGGCGCGTCGCTGATTGGTCAGACCGGTGAGGCGTGGCCTGCGGAGGGCGGTAGTGTGCGCGCGGCCGTGGGAGGCGCATCAGTCTGAGCCGGGCGCCCGAAGGAAGCGCATCCACCGCCGCAGAGAGCCAGGGCGCGCCGCAGGAAGGAGGGCACCGGGAGCCGACGCGGCCGCTGAGCGCACCGAAGGAGACAGGCACGGGCGGGGGAAGAGGAGCCCGAGCCGGGGAGGAAGGAAGCAGCCTCTGGGGGAGTGCCCTGGGTGTTTGCGGGGTTGTCCCGGTTCATCCGCCTGGAGATCTCCAGAAGGCGCCGCGTACCAGGGAAAGCGAGACCTAAAGGAAAGTTCACCTCCAGAAACAATATTGGGAATTTCTGGCACCACATTGCCCACCCTCAAACGCATTCTCCCAAAGTGGGGTGCAGTAGGAGCCGGGGTGACCCATGGCGCCCACCCCTCGGATCCGCCCTGGGCGGGGGCACACGAGCGCAGCGGTGCAATAAGGATCTGGATCTGTGTAACCGCGTGGGGCAGGCGGAACGCTCCCGGCACCCTCTGGGGGTCCCCTGTAGTGGATTTACATGGAAAACTCCCCCCACCCCCATACCGTGGATTCATCCGGCCTCACTCCACAGATTCATTGTCTCCATCTCCCGCACCCCTCTCCATCCCAGAACATTGCTCATCCCTCCCATCTAGCGCCCAGACGCAGGGGACTGTGAAGGTGGGCGCTACCCTCATCCATTCATTTTGAGACTTCTCGCCTTGGCTGCCGGATGCAGGTGTGAAGTTTTTCGAGCGGTGGAGACGCCGCGCCGCCGGAGGGACCCTTGGATTTGTGGTGGTCTTTGCGCGCTTGTGTTTTGGGGGTACCTGGACCATGCCCGGGAGGAGGATGCCCTGCTGCCTCTGGGGGTATCTCTTTGGGATCTTGCTGGTGCTGTGCAGGATGGCCCTGCCCTTGGCTAAGAACCTGGAGGCGGTGTCTTGGAGTTCACGCAACCAGAAGTAAGATTTCACATTGTCTCTAGCCCCGATGGGGCCCTGCTCTGCTACAGCCCCCCCTTTTGCAGTCCATAGTGATATACACGGTACTACAGTTGTCATGGCTTGTGGTCTGTCCGTGCACCCCTCCCTTCAGGTTTGCAACACTCCTCTTTGTTGTAAAGCGCCTATTTTGCCACTTAGTGGAAAAGCGCCTACTGGTCGAGTGCAACGTAATTAAGCAGTACCGTGCTTGTGAAGCGGGAGGGTGTGCTGTATCCAGCTCCAGTGGTGGGGGGTCAGCCTTTTGAAGGGTGTGCGGGGAGGGTGGTTTGAGGCCTGGCGCGCAGGAGCTGCATGGATAGTTGAAGAAATGTGGCGTCTCTCACGCAGTAGTTTAGCGCACACATTTAGGTATTCGTGGGGGGCGGAGAGGTGGCCCTAGAAGTACAGACATGGAGATGGGTCACTGTGAATGTGTCCTTTGTAAACAGCCCTATTTGCCTCGATTACCCTCAAGTAACGTAAACCAGGAAGTGCTTCGAAGCCCTTCGTGTGAACTAGTCACGCAGCGCCGACTCTCCTTCGTTATTGAATGTAACTACGAAGTGACGCGCCTTGGAAGGCGAATAACCGGAGCGCTTTAAGCCCGGGCTTACGCCTGTCTATTTTAGCTTATGCACCCTCGGTCGGGGTGTCAACCCGCTGTGTTGTCGCTGTTGCTTCATTCTGTCGGTCCTATTCTAGCGCCTGGAGTGCCTGGCCACCTTCTGTCTGGAGAGCGGCGCGCTCTGCATATCTCCCTTGGTGTCCCACCCTGCTCACACCGAGCCGAGGTGCGCCTATTAGTCACGAGGCGCTAGTGAATGGAACGCGAGCCTTGCATTGATTCCTGCAGCCCGCGATGCACACGCGCCTTTCTAGTTCATATTCAAGAAATCAGAACTTAATTTGTCAAAAAAGGGATTCTAGTGAACATTATTTATTTTGGTATAAAGACCCCGTTCTTCTGCGCCCAGAAGCAGAGAGAACACTGTTTTCCATGGCTTTGAAAGTCCATCGTATCCTTCTCTGAACTCAGCCGCCTGTTTCCGAGGGCGCATCTTTGACCAGGTTTGTAGGCCCCATTTCTAAAAGTGTCCCTTCTCCCCCGTGTCCCGTCGACCCCTCTCCAGAGTGACACAAGCCCGGGGGGGGGGTGAGCCCTGATCGCGCAGAGCTCAGATCAGTTTTACAATCGCTGGTTTGCGCATGTCACCTGAAAGACTGGGGAGACCTTTGAAGGAATGAGGTACTGACCTGGAAAACATGTTAGATCAGGTTCGATACCACGTGGGGGAGGCTCGGCCTTAATACGACGATTCCCCTGTAGGTGTACCCCACCATCTTATCTGGTGCTGTAGCTCGGAGGGTTGGTGTGCCCATTGCACAGTCATCGCCTTGGAGCAAATTCTCCGGTCATCTATGAAAACTGGTTCAAATGAGCACTGTTGCTTTGCTGATCTCAGCTGAGGGGGCGCCTCTGCATGGCGGAGAATTACCCCCACCCCCTTCCGCTGTGCCTTGGTCCGACGGGTGCCAACAGCCCCTGTCTTAAAGTATAAACCCTGATCTTCCGTGTGTGTTTACGGGAGGGTGTAATAGCTCGGTGATAGCGCTTAGAGGCGAAACACGTCCCCCAGTCCTCGTGTTTTCTTTATCGGTCTCTTACAGTAATACCCCCGTAGCAACTAGGGGTGTCTCTCTGCATCCGTTCTTAAACGTGCCTTGCCGTGCCCTCCTCCCAACCGTAGCTCCTGCTAAGATGCGTCCAGGCGCTGATGCCAGGTGCGCTCTTGGGGCAGCTTTACGCACAGGCGGATTCGGTGGGCAGGGAAATCAAACGCGGGAAATCGGCCTTTGTTGAAAGAAGTTTTGTGGGCCCCAGGCAGGCTGTGCCACTCAGTTCCTGAGGTGGTATCGTGCCCCTTGCCAGGCTTGGTTGACGTGACTATGGCCCTGCTCTTGAGATGGGTCAGTGACACACGGGCCAGACATGCCCTGACTCGCAGTTCAGTTTAATGCATTTTATGTAACCCTTCGGGTCTCTAGGCGCTCTAATTCACGTTATTACCCCGTTTTGTTTTGTAAGACACTTGGGTGGGTTGGCACTGGTGCGTTTTTCATAGCGGGCATGCACGGTTTGCCCCCCTATACTAGACTCATGTCAGACAGCAACGTCCGCAGTGAGGGGCAGGCCACGGCCTCGGACGCTCCTCGAAGCCTCACACAGACCCTCGAGGCTGGGCCGTACGGTGGCTGGGCGCTCGGCTCTGCGCCCTGGTCCGAGGAATAAATCGATTCAAGGGAGAACTGAAGACCGACAGACTCCTTCTTGGAACAACCGGGCCGCCCTATCCTGAAGGGGCAGCGCCCCACCAAAGATCGGAAGAGAAACCTTCGCGCGAGACCCCACTGTCTGTCTGGGGAGAGGGTGGTTTCACAGACCCACCTGTGCCGGGGGTCTGTCACTTGTTCACTAGTTTGTCCCCGGGCCTGGTTGTAAAACCCCGGCTTTGTAGACAGTATATTTGAAGCGTTGTAGTTTGTCACTCTCCTCTGACGGTCGAGGGGCTCGGGTGGTCGCTCCGTGTAATACTGGGCCCGTGACCCTCACTCCGAGGGTCCCTCTCGACTTCCTCAGCCTTTTCACGATCTGTGGCACATTGAACGTCATTCGCCAGTAAGTCTGTGTCCAGCGCGATCTGATGTCTATTTCTGATGGCGCCTTGCACCACCCTTCAGCTATTTCTAAGCGCTGTAGATGTTATCCATCGGTGCTGCCCTGCGCGGCATCGGACGCCGTGTTTAAGTTTCCCCCGCGCACGATGAACTCTTCTCCGGGCCTGATGTGTCCGTAGCCGGGCTCTGCGTGCCCGAGTAGGCCCTGGCATACCTCGGTGACCACCAATAACCTCGATGGTGGCACAAAAAGCTTCATATTTATTTTGATGTTAAGTCTCAGTCGTGTTGGGGAGCTGTGGAACGGTTTTTTGTTTTGGGGGGTGTACACTTTCGGAGGGTGCCTGGATTGCCGACTGGAGGTCCCTCATGCCGCTAGGTCTTCTCAGCCCTAGTAGTTAAGGACAGCCAAAATAACTGTAGAAGTAGAGTATATGACGCACTTAGTTTCTGAGCGCTATGTGGACGCTGAGCGCTAGTATTCAGCAGAACGCCTGCAATACTTTACTTGTATACTGGTGCGTCCCTGGCAGTCTGTATTTTTCCCTCGTAATTGTGTTCCTCGCACATGGTTACATGTCACCGTGGGATGTATTTTTAGTGGGTTAAACATCGGGTTCCAAACACAATCCTGACGGCCATCCGTGGGTTATCTGTGAGTGGCGGCCGTTCATAGCGCCTCGCGCTTTCACTATCCGTGATGGTGCGTAAAATAACTTTGTACGGAGTAATGGCAGAACTTTGCGAGCAAGTGATATGAAAATACAGGGTGTTTTAATACCTAGGAAGCATATTCCCATTTTTAAAGGCCAAGATTTCCTTTCTGGTCTCTCAAATATACTCTTAACCTGCGAGGTCGCTTCTGCTTTCATAAGGGAAGTTCGTGGTTGGGTTTCAGCGGAGTCTAGCGTGAAGGCCGTCGGAATCCTGCAGCCGAGCCCCGGCTTTAATTCGTATTAAGAGTTTGGTTAAGTGCTGTCTGGGGCAACCTGCGACGGAGGTGGTATTGAGTAGTTTTCTAAACTTTGGGGCATTGCTTTCTGCAAGGCCGGGTGGCGGATGGCGGTCCCCACGGCGCAGGCCCCGTCCCATCCGTACGGCCTTCCCCGGCCCCTTAGGAAAGGTTTCACCGTCTTTACCTGTGAAGCCTGTGTGTCTTTTTTTGTTATTTATCTTGAATTATTTTTTACTGTTTCTTAATATTAAATTACTTTTTACGCCGACGTTTCCCTTTGTCTGGAGCTCAAGTTTGGCTTTTGACAAATGTCCACGGGCAACCAGCTCGGCGCCGTAGCCCCGGTCCGAGTCCGGGCTACACCACGGCTGCGCGTGAAAAGGGGTTTCCCCAAATATTCATCGCCTCACTGGCATGCATGGGGGTTGGGATTTGTTAACCTGTGAACTTTTAAGGGGTGCGTGTCGTAAATGCTAGTCTTAACAACACAAGGAAACTTGTACCAGTGAGTGGGACACAGATGGGGGGGGGGGGGGGCTCTATACACCTTCGAGGTGAGACTTCTTATGGGGTCTGTAAGAAGTAACGCGGAGCTTGCTGGACAGGGCACACCAAAGTCACCCGCCCCCTGACAGCAGAGGGACTTCTCATCAAACTTTTTAGGCAAATACAATGCAGGGTGCAGCAGTTTGGGGGTGCATCCTGAGAGGGCGATTACCGCCTGGAGACCACAAGCGCCCCTCAATATGCCAGAGAGGGCGGTTGCTTGAGACTCTGTCAGATCATGAACCCACAGAGGGTTCAAGTGTGCCAATCTGTAGCCCACCTCTCTCCCACCCTGTGCCCATCAATCTTCTTTTTTTTTTTTTTTAATCCATCGTTTTCCAACCTGATTGTGCGGTGCTCCGAGAAACATCTACATGGGGTCAGTGAATACGTCTCTGCTCTTCCGCTGTGCTCCGATGGTTTCTAAACTCCACTCAACACTCCCTGAAAGGGCTTGTATCCCCCAAGAAGAAACGCACATTTTTATGGGACAAACTTCTCACCTCGCCTTTAGATGTCTCCCTCGCACCTTTTTCTTATTTTCAAACCATGATCAGGGTAATAGTAGCTTTGTCGAGCCACTGTGAAGGATGAAGCCTCGCATGAGCCCGGCACGTTTCCAGACAAACGCGAGATATGGAGACCAGGGGGTGTGATACTGTCTCCCCTGGGGTGTCTAGCTTCTTTTACCATCGTGAAGTCTTGGGGGTCAATTTGCAAGCAGTGGGCCCACATCCGCCTATGGCTACTAGGCCGAGGGATTACCCTGCTCACCGGCGCCTGGGAAATAATTTGTCAGTGAAGCATTAGAATAGTTAAATTGGAAAACATTTTAATTTTCCCTTTTTGCCTCCCTTCCCACGACGGCGTTTTTTCAGCGATCTAGGTGAGCCTTGAGTCTGCGATCTGCCCGAAGTCAGCCTCTCTAAAACAGGTCTTTGAGTAACCGAAATGCACCCTTGAGTCGAACGCTCAACCCCCTATCATGTATGTAATGTACAATATATTCTTTCTAGGCTGGTCTGTAAATAACCACAGTCCTGTCCACTCCGAAGGCGGCACCTGTGCGCCCTGTTAATGTCCGGAAGGACTGTAGGGTCTCTCAAAGCAGGCCGGTCACATCCAGAGAGACGTCTGTGACCCTCTAATGTCTGTGAATGTAGGCCTCGGACCCACTCGGACGGGTCTCGTGTGCGGATGGACACACGGGCATATTTATCAGAAATTACAATTTAATGTATTTACAGAAACCAACAGTTAAGGTGAAAGCTTGGAATTGACATATTGGGGGGCAATGCATAGTCTTAAAGATGCCAGAGGGAACTCGGTGGTCGCAGTCAAGGCAACACCTGCTTCCCGACCTTTGCTCTCCGAATCAATGATTGTGGGCAACCCTCATAGATGCACTAACCCTCCCACCCCCCACCCAGAAAAGGTTGAGGTGAAAGGGTTTTGAATGAGGGATGTCTGACCTGCAAGGCGACGCTAACTCCATGGCCAACCCTTAAGGGACATATAACATTTATGGCTCTTCAAATTCCTGAAAATTGCTCAGGGCATGGAGTGACTGGAGCCAATACCCTGTCCTCCGCAGTTCACCCCTTAACACATGCCATGCGGTGCCCACAAGCGCAGAGTCTCTCAGTGGCCTGCGCCCCGAGTGCTGCTGGGTTGTGCCCCTAGAACGCGCAGGCCCCTTAAGGCAGGGCTGTAAATAGGCCCCCCCTCCCACCATTGTCACGGCGGCGTCGTGATTCCTGCCATCGAGCATTGGATATGTGCTTCTAAGCACCTACGAGGCCAGGGTCCGGGCAGGTGACTGACTGCCCCATGGTAACTTCAGTGAGTTTATTTAGAACTGTCCATCCCAGTGTGTCTACCCTCTGTAATTACTTGAACTATGACGTATGACCCTTGGGTACGTCTGTAGATTGCTAAACCTTTCACCACTTTGAACCTTTCTTAGATAATATACTTCTACTTATAGGCGGCAGGTCAGATATTTTCTCCGGATGTCTTCGTGTCTTAAAGAAATGTTGCCTTATCTGAGGGCAAATATGGCAACTGAAATCAAAACCTAAGGGTCTGCCTCGGACTTTGAGTTCTGATAAAAGAGGAAAAAACACTGCAGTGAATCCAAAAAAAAGACTGTTTTCTGTATAAAACGCACCTGCGAGATAAATAATTTAATGTATGGTGACTAAATTGTACTTTCGAGGTGTATAATAGCTTCTCGCGCATTTCAATGGAGGCACCCCATAAGAAGTGGAGAGACAGACTTAAGAGTCAATAGGGTTTGGAGCGAGAGAGTACTCCCCGCCCCGGCGCCCATCCCATATACAA
The DNA here is from genome assembly GCF_031143425.1 of Pleurodeles waltl. NCBI lineage: Eukaryota > Metazoa > Chordata > Amphibia > Caudata > Salamandridae > Pleurodeles > Pleurodeles waltl. The sequence continues at coordinate 53,772,033 of NC_090438.1, forward strand.
ATTAATTATTTGATAACTATATGTACCGCAGACAACTGCTCTCTCAAGCCAGACCTAAAAACTGAGGGTGCGCGAGCCTTCGGGGCTGCATTAAGACATGGACGTGTTCACTGACAAGATGCCTTTATCTCAGCCGTGCTACGGGCAATGATGTCTTGACTGTAATTTCCCAATAAATGGTGGGTGCCCCCCAACCCCCAAGGAAGCCAGTTTGTAATATTTTTCTTGTAGGGAAGGCGAGCTCTGGAACCAGACGGCCCCTTGCAAAACAGGCTGATTATCTTGTCATGGGTAAATGAAATGCCTCCTCTGATTTCCTCTTTCTGGACTGTGGGGTGGGGGGCGTCATACAACGCCCCCGATCCCCCCCAGGACTCTCTGATCCGGCCCTCTATCCATTTAGTGGTTGACTTTCTGAACTGTATAAACAGTTCCTTTTATATTCAAAATGTGCCTTTTCCGGCGCCGGCTCACATAAGTGGCCTACTTATCGGGGGAGGAATGGAGTGTTTTATTTTTGTATTCCTGTCTAGTGAAGGGGGTGGGAGACCTGGGGGGGGCTTCCTTACAGTTCAGGATCATGGGTGGGATGGCAGGTGTCCCACCCATGTCCAATTTACCGCTCCAACGATGTTTGCTGCAAAAGGTTTACTTGAATCATAATTTTGGATTGAAAGATACCCCCAGGTAGGAGTAAGTCACCGTGGACTGCGCTGCGCGCGCGCGTAAACGCATCAGCACTTTACCCACCCCAGCGCTGCGACGCCCAGAAATGCACAACACTTCCCAACAGCTAAAAGTGGTCCTGACCCGTGCGGAGACGGCACTTCTCATTGGTTGATGTCTCGGGGTGGGGGGGCACACCCACACTTCATATTGGTTAATGTCTCGGGGTGTGGGGGGGCACCCACACATCACATCAGTTGATATCTTGGGGTGAGCACACACACTTCACATCGGTTAATGTCTCGGGGTGCGCGCGCGCTCACCCCCCCCCCCCCCCCCCCCCCCCAATTATTACAGTTCAGCTCTTTTGAACAATAAAATGTTCCTTGGGCAAAGCAGTGACGTTCTACAAAATTCAGAACATTTTCTAAATAATTCCCTTGCATTAAAGTCCGTGCTAGCTGGTCGCAGCGTTGCGGCTCCAGGACACGTAGGTGGCATCAATAACTCTTTTCTATACGTTTTCCAAAGTCTCCCTAGTTTAACTTGGGTGGCTGTTGGCAGTCGAGGGCAGACGCACCGGGGCTGCGTGCTGCAAACTTATGAAACTGCTGCTACGTCAGAGTGGTGGGTTGGCACTACCAGCTGCTAGGGCCAATAGCCCAGGGGGCGACTGTACTGCCCGGTCACGTCCTCCAGTGGATGAGAGGCGGGCTTCCTTGTTAAAGGGGTGCCCAGATTACAGTCCCCACAAGTAGTACCGCTCCTTGTTAAGGGGTTAATATTAAAATAACCTTCCAACTGGACGCTGTTGGAGCTGTGCACAGAAATGTGCATTACTCTTCTTAAATGTCAAATTTCTGAGGTTCTAATACTATTAACAGTTATTAGGGCCCTGCTGAAAAGCTCGGATTAAATAGCCTTCTCGCTGAGAACTATCGATTATACGTCACTTGTGAAAGTGCTCCGGCCTGGCAGAGGAGTCCCTGCAGGGCACTGTCCACAACACGTCTCATCGGCCTGCTCCGGAAGTGGCGAGGATCACACACTGAGCGTGTCACAACGTCGGCAGGGCCTGTGGACGTTAAGATGGCCACAAGTCCCAGTGATGTCCCATCCGAGCAGAGTGCGGGGCCTGCTCGGCTCTCACAGCCCTTGCACTTTCTTTAATACCACTGGAGTGGGCGATGGTCGTGGCACCCTCCTGTGCCCTCATCGGACCTACATCCATTAGCCTCACCATCTCCTAGAAGTGATCCCGACCTGTTTTTAATGTTTAATATAATGCCTGAGCAGCAAAGCGGTTTACTGCTCGTGGGAGAGAAATTCATAATATATATCAGTCATGGATAAAAATCTAGAAGCGCTTGTGCAAAGAGCTCCTAGTCCAACGCCTAAACTGGTGAAGAAAGAGGCGCTGGAAAGCAAGGCGCTCTTGGAAAGTGAATATTTTCATTTTAAAGATTTCTACATTCCCCTAGAAAAGTGCACCTGGCCTGGCGCCAATTCAACCAAGTTTAGTAATCAACATAGCGCTTAAAAGAATTGAGTTCACTTTAGGTGCTCCAATGTTGACTTCTAAGCTGTGGCCCATGAGAGAAGTTAATTTGTTTAGAATCTTGTGGCTTCGTCGGTTAAGTTAGTCAGTCTATCTGTTAGTCCTCCCCTGCACTCAGTCCTTCTGGGGGCCAAAACCTACTCACCCTTGATTGAATAACGACCCCCTGTGTTGTGCTGCTTTCACCCCCTAGTGATGGGTAGCTGATCTGTTAAACATGTTTCATTAATATTTGTAGCGCCTGCAAATGTGGGATAGTATCATTTCTCTAGTCGGATCTGTGGAATGCACCTCTTTTAGCTACTGAATATTTATTTTTAGAAAGGTGGGCGAGTGCAATCACTTCTTTTACTGAAACCAGGAGTCCCTGTGGCTAGTACCCTATAAATATCACACGCCGCCATGGAACTTTTATTATCCGCGGGTTAGAAAATCACTGCTGTGCTTTCCAGACAAGCGGGCAGCGGGCAGCAAGGGGCTGGTTATGTGTGGTACTTGCAAATGGTGGCACACTCCTGTGCCAGCTGGCTCGAGCATCAGGCCTGTGACACACCTGTGTGCCTGCTGACCCTAGATGCTAGCTTACAGCTGTAGGTCTGTGGCAAGAAATCTACCACTCTTATCTTGTGGCTGTTCACTTGCCTTTTGGCAGATGTAGCTTGTGACCGCCAGTGGGCACTCTAGCACTCGACTATGCTGTGTGCTTGTCTGCTGTCACTCTGACTTGTGACTGTCTGCCTGGCTGTTGGCTGCTGTGGCATATGGCCATAGACCTGTGTGCGTGCCTGTTGACCACTGTAGCTTGTGAGGTGACTTCTGGGCCTGTTTGTGGCTATCTTGGGAGTGTAGACCTGTTTTGTGTTTGTGTTAGGTACTCCAAATGGGGTTGGCAAGTGTGCCTGTCAGCCACCCCAGCTGGTGGTGGTGGTAGGTTTGTGTGCACCAGTTGTCCACTCCAGTTCGTGGTGTAGGTTTGTGTGTGTCCGATGGCCACTCCAGCTGGTGGTGGTAGGTTTGTGTGCACCAGTTGTCCACTCCAGCTCGTGGTGTAGGTTTGTGTGTCCGATGGCCACTCCAGCTGGTGGTGGTAGGTTTGTGTGTGTCCGATGGCCACTCCAGCTGGTGGTGGTAGGTTTGTGTGCACCAGTTGTCCACTCCAGCTGGTGGTGGTAGGTTTGTGTGCACCCGATGGCCACTCCAGCTGGTGGTGGTAGGTTTGTGTGCACCAGTTGTCCACTCCAGCTCGTGGTGTAGGTTTGTGTGCGCCCGTTGGCCACTCCAGCTGGTGGTGGTAGGTTTGTGTGCGCCCGTTGGCCACTCCAGCTGGTGGTGGTAGGTTTGTGTGCGCCCGTTGGCCACTCCAGCCTGGTGGTGGTAGGTTTGTGTGCGGCCGTTGGCCACTCCAGCTGGTGGTGGTAGGTTTGTGCCTCTTGGACACTCCACTGGTGGTGGTAGGTTTGTGTGCGCGCCTCATGGACTCCGATGGTGGTAGGTTTGTTGCCACTCCACTGGTGACTAGACGTGCGATCGGTTTTGACTTGTGGGTGCCGGAGTCTTTTTTTTGTGATTCTGTTTGCCAATCTGGCTTGCTTACGTTTACCCAGTGTTATTGGAAGTCAAGTTGACTTGAGTAAAATGTAGCCGTATAACTCTTAAAACTGTAAAAACAATGAATGGTTTACACGAAAGTATGTCATAGTGACAGCTTGACTCCATTACAAAGGGCTCGGAAGTGTACAGTTGTGCGCACATTAGTCTAACGGAGCCTTGTGAACACACGTGTGAAATTAGCCGAATCTATGCACAGTTCTGATGGGTAAAGATGTCGGAGGCCGCTCATCTTCTCTTGCCGCGCACCGCAGGCGCATTAACCTTTCGAGCCTCGTGCCCACCACGATGCCCCTTTGCCAGCCTGCTCCTGGAGGCTGCCAAGGACCCTTTTCAGAGCTGGCAGGTGCCTGGGCACTCCAAGGAGTTACAGACGTTTAGTTTTCCGCACGTTGTGTCCTTTTTAACGTATGCAAAATAAAAATCACCGGTGCACGTGAGTAGAGAAAAAAACAAGCAACAAACTCTAGGATGTGACGAGGGAACCGCGCAGCAAAACGATCTTAGGGCCTAGAAAGATCCACTCTCGTACCCAGCGCTTAAGGCACCCCGCCGACTTCTGGCGCTACACGGCATAAAGTTCACACCAATCTGCTTTCTTTTCCGCTTTGCAATCAGGACCCAGGTGTTTCACATCACATGACACTCTAGCCCTGACCCTAAGAAGAAAAAAGGGGTAAAACTAACGTGTACGCACAAACCTGGCGTGATAACTCTGTCTGTGAAACACAGGGATGGTGCGCAGGTGTATTGCGACCTACAGGGTTCCGACCCAACCTTTCATCCTCTCGAGGTCGATACAAACTGCAGGCAGGCATACATTTACGTACATTTCTGCATGCGCCAGCCGTGGAAAAGCCCCTACCCCCCCGTTCCTGTGTAAGGCAATTAGAGAGCTCAGTTGGTTGCTACATGCTTGTGTCACCAGGCGTGCACTGGTCCGGATCCTTCTTGGGCCCTAATCGCACTTTCATGCTTCAAGTGTCGATAAGAACAGAAACACGCAGGACCTGTACCACCGGTTAAACCGCCAAGTTGCAATTTCATCTGTGGTATCTGTTGTATGAATGGCCTCGGCATTCTTTCCCCGCTGAAGACCCTCGAGCTGTGAATAAAATGCTGCATTTGATCGTGTCATTCCCACTTAGAGGCCACTGATATACATTACCATGTTAATCAATTTGCATAACCCAAAATTAACCACCATTAGTCGAGCACGAGAGCAGCAGAGCACGAAAGCCCGCAGGCAAAACCGAGACCCACACATTTATTAAAGTCAAGATGGATTCCGAAGCCCATCTGTTAATCTAAAGAAGAAAACGGAAATACTGCCTTCTGCGAGCCGCGGCCTTCGAGACAACCTTTAAAAATACCCCGTGTCTTAGAACCCTGTTAAATATCTCCAAGGTGCCTTTCCAAGTTATGCTCCTTTCTAGACAGACTACATTTTGACATGCTGGCCTGTTTTTGGAATAACATTTTCTCATTTTGATTATAATCCCACAATTTATATGTGCATAATTGGGGTGTTTTTCTATTGCCCCCACACCTCTTCTGTACAAACTGTACCGAAACTCATAAGTAGGTTCCTCTGGAGCCCTTCCACAGTATGTAGGTCAAGGTTAGTATGTGTGTGTGTGGTTTCTGATTTCGGGCGTAAGAGTTGATTGCTATATTTCATGGTTGTGTGATTGTGGGGTACATCGTGATTAAATGGACCTTACTCAGTTGCAGAATCCAGGGGACCTTCGGGCGCAGATGGGCAGATTTATTTATACTAAACATATACATTTTTTTCCCCTTTTTTGTTTTTTCACTTAGTTGAGAAACGCTATAGCCTTAGCCCGCTGTCGTGGGCCAATACCGGCCATTAAAGGTCAACTTTTCGCGGGTGGGGAGAGCGAAGGACCTTTGGGGCCCTGGTCGCCCTCGTGGCAGAAATTGAGGTATTAAAGTGACCAGAAATAACATAGGGGTCCCCGAGGTTAGGGCCCCGGGAGGGCACCAGGGATAGGATCTTGAAGTTCTGAGCCAACCTGCGGATGTACACACCAGATTAAGGGGTAAGGGAGCACAGATCGCTGGGGGGGCCATGGGGCTCCAGCTCTTGGCCGCCCTGTTACACCCTGAGACTGATTGGTGTTTGGAGGGGGGGCGGAACCCTGAGCGTGAGGACAAGGAACGGTGTAGTCAGGGTAACCGCCTCTCATAGGGATACAGGTGAGGTACGGTTCACTTGTGTGGTCCAATGGTGGTTCAGGACAGGAAGGGATCCTGTCAGAAAAAGATTTATGGTCACTGGTTTGTAGCTCATGATTTGTAAATATTTGTGTTTGTTTTATAAAAGTGATTTATGACTTTGCTAGGAGAATACTAAAGTTGTGTTAATAAAAACGTATTCCAACAAGTAAGATTGTCGTTCTGCGTATAGCTGGTGGGGGGAGTGGGGGCTGTGTGGCGGTCTCTGGATCCTAAAAAGGCCCGAGCCCAAGGCGAGGTCCTTTGACAAGGGAGCGGGTCTTTAATGGCCGATATAGACCAGCTATAGGACATTCTGTCACTAGACTGGCCTCCTTGGAGGTGTAATTAACCTTAGTACAGCCATGTCATTGATCTGGTTAAATAGGACTATGCCCACACAAAAACCTAAAAAAGGTGGGGGTCAAACATATTCTAGAAACCAAGATGAATGGATTAATCGGGTGCAAATGGAGCTGCAAATTTAGACTGGGGCGCCAGTCACCCTTCTCTTTAAATTCCTACAGCCGGCTCGGGTGCAAGTATTTTTGGAGCCCTGGGGCAAAATACTATTTTGGTGCTCCCCTTCCCCTAGCAACAAGGCTAGTTTAGAGCCAGTGTTGCAATATGGCGCCCTCTTGTGGTCACTTCTCTTGGTGGCATAAGGCAGCAGTCAATGTTCTACATGAGAACCAGAGCCCTGATGGGCATTTCTCAGTTTACCATCCACCAGGTTTCTTTTCAGTTCAGCTTAAGCTACTGTCCATCTGCAGTGAAAGGTCATTTGTGATGGAGAGCCCAGGAAGTAACTTTTGAAACCCCACCGTACACTCCTTGCCATGTCTGTGAGGTCACAGCCGGAGGCTTCAGAGGTGCCATGTGCTAGCAAACTCCTGTCACTTGTGAGCTGGTCCTGGGGAGACCAAGGCGGTAAAAAGCACCAAGCTAAAATACATCCTTGAAAAATGTACAGACCCCCAAAAATAAGAATCCGTGGGATTTCAATTGTGCCATGTGGTGGCATACAAGCTGCCAAGGAAGGTCAGTGGACACCAATACACATTTGGTGCATTTCCCTTGTATTCATACAATGCCAACGCCACCCTGACTTGAAAATGGCTACTTTTTAAATCATTCAATTGAGTCCAACTTAACGCAGTTTATTCTTTTACCGAAGAATGTTGCGCCCTAATGCCCAATTGGTCCCCATTTTTGTGAAACGTGTCTGACTACCTCCTCCTGGCTTCTTCCCGCGTGATGCTGATTTGCCAGAATGGCTCGTGGAACTAGGGTTTTTAAAAGAATTCCTACAGATTTAGCGGCCTGGCCTTCCGGCCAGATCCAGCCCCATAGTCGGCGGTTCTTGCTAAAGGACCGGGGCTCGGAGCGTCTCCCCCTCATGTCCGCACATGGTGCTCAATGATAGGGCGAATTAGGGGCTCCCACAAACCAGAGTGTCCCCAAGGCAGCACCTATAGCGTTTGTGACCACCCAGGTATTTAAAAAAACACCTCGACTGTTCTTACTTCAATGAAAGCAAAGGCTTCAAAATATTCCTTGGAAAGTAACCCCGGCCCCCACCCTGCGTAATTACTGAAAAGTATTCAGTAATCCCTCCTGGCATTTTTAATCAGCCCATTTTGCTCTCGTTTCAGTATTTGGCTATTAAAAAATAAAAAAGAAAGAAAGCCCTCGGATGACACTTGACCTCAGCCCCCCCCCCCCCCCCCCCCCCCCACACACACACACACACACACACACACTTTGCATCGAGTTTGGGATGTATGGCCGCCAAATGCTGGCAGAGAAGTTAAGATTTCGTGTGTATCCGGCCCAGAAGATACCGACTGCGGGTTGGGGGGGTCTCACCAGACATAAAGATAGACGTTTCCTTTTCAGGGTCACCGGGAGGATCCAGTCGAGGACATTAGACCTTGTGCATGCCCCTTGCGCATGCGCGGCTCTGATCCTTACAGACCTGTAGAAACTGTTCCTAATCCCACCATGCAAACCAGGCCTAACCCACAGCGCGTCCTCGAATTACACTGATCTGCGCAAATCTCTTCAATTCCCGCTCTGCCACCCACAAAATGGCCGATGATAGCTCCGCCCCTAATCCAAGATCTGGATCTGCCCTAATCCCAGCAGTGCGCTCCCCACAACACTGCTCCCCCACACTGACCAGTCATAGCCCCTTTGCTCCTCATTCAATTGTGTGAGCCCCCCCCCCCCCCAAATCTTTCTAATCCCTGGTAGACTCAACCCTAACCCAGCTCTGCATCCCTCACACCATGACCTATGATACCCCAATCCTAGCTCTCCCTCTCACAAACAGACCAATGACAGGACGTCCGTAATCCCAGCTGTCCGCCTCCCCACAACACTGTTCTCACAAACTGACCAATGATAGGGGCCTCCCCACAACACTGCTCTCACAAACTGACCAATGATAGGGGCCTCCCCACAACACTGCTCTCACAACCTGACCAATGATAGGGGCCTCCCCACAACACTGCTCTCACAAACTGACCAATGATAGGCCTTCCCTAATACCTGGTTTTGGGGTGGGGGATGGGGGGTTTGTGTGTGTGCGCGCAAACCATTGTCTACATCTTTTGCCGGGGTTCACCTGTAAACTTATTTTGGAATCCAACTTTCCTCATCCTCCACAGCCCTGCCCCCTTCACCACAAGAAAGGAACAAGACCTTCCCTTTAGACTTGTAGTTGTCAACCGTTTTGACGTCTGTGGACCCCCCACATCATCATTAATTGAACCAGGGGAATACCCCACTGAATCTGGGACACCACACCCCCACCAAATCATTGCTAGGGGTCTTACTGGAAGCTGGGGACCCCAGCCTAAACATTGCCCATTATTTAACTGCATAACAATACACAAAAAATACATAAAACGAGCATTTATCAAGGACATACACAAATGATAACACATTTAATTTGCAAACAAATATAAATAAATAAAAGTAAGGTTGGAGCTTTTCTCCATTTAATTGCAGTCACCCCTCGTTTGATGCACCTGTACTGCGCCCGCAAGTAAATCTGAGGATACTCATTTAAAAGTATGTTTTTAAATTTTAAATTGTACATTTGACCACTTTATATACACTTTTAATCTGTTAATATTTCATTTTCCAAGCAGTGGCGAACCTCCTGAGGCGACTTTGCGGACCCTCAGAGGTCCCTGGACGCAGGTTGGGAACCATTGCTTTAGACCAACCCTCTCACACTTAACAGCATAATCATTTTAAACATCCTTTAATGACTTTGTTTTGCCACCTGAGCTCTGCTTTCTACTTTTTCAGTTTCTGTTCACAAAAAGAGAAATACTTCCGACCCTCCTTGGATTCCACGGAAGTTATTTTTTACTCCTGCTGCAGTATTAAGTGTACTCCCTGGATGGACAGACATTTTTTATCTGACTTCGGTTCTTGCTATACATTTATATTTTTTATTTTTTTTTATTTTTAGATGACCTAGATAAATATTGTGCCTGAGCAACCTGTAAATTAGAGCGTGGCTTCTAAACGGGGCCACCTCTGCTCTTCATCGTTCTGTAGTTAAGGAAACGTACCTCTCTTTTAATCTGGCTGTAGCGCTGCAAAATTCTACCAAGCTCTATAAAATCACTTAAAGATCTGTGCATTCCCTCTGCCCCCAAACCAGAAAGTGGAAAATAACTGTGCACCTTCCAGCTAAATATCCGATTTCCAGACTCTGCTTTTCACACGTGTCTGTCTATTAGGCTGTTTGTTTTGTTTGAGGGCTCTCTGTAGCTCTGGGACTGGGGTAGCCCCTGACCCCGTGTGACTGCCTTGGTGCAGGGCTCTGGAAGGAATGAAAAAGTTGCATGCACAGATTCCTGCCAGGGAGGGAGTTACAGGGGTGACTGTCCCGAAAGCAGGGATATCTTGAGTATTTTGGGGCCCCTGTTCTGAACAGTTTTGAATGTGAGTCAGTTTCACGTCTTTCATGCCAGTCTTTGGCGGGACAGCACACAGACGCAATGGTCCAAATTATAAATGTTTCCATCTAGTATTCAGGGATAGTGATGTGTTTCTAATATTGTAACACAGCAGCAGCTCAGTAATATCACTGCAAATAACCTGTGACCCCTCTCCTTTCTGGTAAGTGCTGCCCCTTTTTTTTTTTTTAACGGATGTTGCATAAAACAAACATAATGTGTCTACAAAATGCCGGTAATAGACACTTAAACATATCTCAGATTAAAAATGAGCTAAAGGAGAACAGTATTTAAACCAATCTGTTTAAGAGTTATCAGGGCAAGACTGTAGAACAGGGCTGGTGCTATTGTGGGGGTTCCCTGGGCCCCGGGGCTAGAGCCCACTCCTTAAAGCGTCTCTGCCCGAAAGGTGCCTAACCTCCCCCAGTTCTGATGAAAGCGGGATCTCCTCGGCTTGTAAGGTGCGCGGCCCCTTTAAGGCCCAGCGCCTCGGTGCGGGCTGATGCAGGCCTCGGGGGGCCCTCCCGCCGCGCTGCCCTAGATTTCCGCCGCCATTAACAATCAGGCTGACATTCAGGCGACGGTGCAAGGAGTCCGGGTCCGTTTCCTCTTCCATATTGGAGCATGAAAGGACCCCCCCCCCCCCTTGCTGGTTAAGCCCCTTGCTTGTTGAGCACTTCTGACCCCTGAACTCTGAGTTTTTCCTTCTGAGTGGAGCTGTCTAAGAGCATGTTGTGTTTGCAGAGGGCCATTTCCCATCTGGGTTTTCACATGTTTGATTTTGCCAACAGGATTGTGCAAATCCTATTTTATGTGGGGAAATGCAGTGTTTACTCACAGATCACAGCTGCGTTCCCAGCCTTTAGGCAATTAGTCACCCAGAGTTGGGACGCCAGGGCACACTGGAATATTATTAACACTGTACACAAACTTAAAACGTCGGGAGGTCACGGGGACTAAACTTTCTCACCAAGAATACGAAAACATATGTTTCAGTCTGACCTGTGGGGACTGATAGAAAAGTCTGGGGGCCCAAAGTGTTCCCCTGCTAAGAGCCCCCCACTGCAACGTGTGGGTGGCCTGATTTCAAGGCTGCACAGGCTTGAAGGCGCCTCGAATCTCTCCCTCCAGCACTGCACGGTACTTCCTTATAATAGGCTTTTGTATCCCCCTTTCCCCCATGCGTCACTGTTTTCCTACCTTTCTGTACCCCCTTTTCTCTTTCAGTCTTTATTTTTTTTCCTCTGGCAAAGGCAGATGACGAAAAATAATTCCCAGCCCACCACCTCCAAACACCGGCACAAATTAGGTAAATTACGCACTGCTATAGCATTGCGTGCCATTAAATAGGCACGGGTAGGACACTTGGCCACGTGGGCACTAGTCCCCTCTCGCTGAGGTCGGATGGGGGCCGCAGAAAGCCATGTTTTAATGTTCTCTTGGGCAGCAGGGTTCTTAGCGGAAGCGGTGGCTACTTCCGGTTCCCATGCTGTTCCTGCAAACAGTTGCGCTCCGGCCTGAAGGGGGCGCTGTGGGTGCACTTTCCTCCCTGAGGCTGCAGAACATGGCGGCCCGTGACCCACATTTCGTGCTGGTTGGCTTGATTTTTGGGGTGCCCGTCGGTTGAACGCTCTCCCACCTCATAGGGCGGGATATAGTTTGGCCCCCTGTGGCCATGGGGTAGAGCTCGGTGCCAGTATGTGACACCTGCCAGAGCAGGGCAGCCAGGCTGCTGGGAAAGAGCATGGCCTCACTGCCACCCTTGTTGCACCCTCGCCCAGCAGCACCCGGACCTGAACCAGCAGGTGAGTGGCTGGGGTGTGTCTACGAAGACTGGCGAGGCTGGTGCCAAGGGCCACATGCCCGCTGACGCGCTCTCAGCAGCCACTCCCGACTCTCTGAACTGCTGAGAAGTCTAGGGCCCTGTGATGTCTGTCTCTCCTGCAGACCTTCCGGCAGAAAACTATTTCAGTTTTTATTTGTATTTTATTTTAAGTTTTTATTCTTTATATATTTTACGTTTCATCTGGACTGACTTGGTCTGGATTTCTAGCCCTACCCCATGGCCGTGGAGTCCGAAAGGAGTGCCCGGGCCAGAGACGGGCGCGGCCACAGCAGCCGCAGATACGGACCTGGTCTGTAATGGGCCAAGTCATTCACTGATTGTCGTGGCACCTGAGATGCCCTGATTGCAGGCTGGGCGGGGCGGTCGGCCCTGCACGATGAGTGTGCCAGCCCAAGTCGCCCAGCAGCCACACCCCAACGCAGTTTGCAGCGAGATGTCTACATATGCCAAGAGGGTGTAAGAAAGGTGTGTGAGGGAGAACATGGCACCAGGACACGTATGTAGCATGCGTGTACAACACAATCTTAGCTGCCAAGCAGGGGGGTGCCCTAAAAGTGATGGGAGCGGGTCTTAATATCCAGACCCACGAGAGGGGCAGTACACCTGCAGATTTCAATAACTTGCCCTTGTAAACAGTTAGTAATGTCCAGACTCCGGGCGGCAGTGCTGATGTCATGAGAGGGGGGTCGGTGGCTGCACTCTGAGCTCTGGGATATGCTAGACAGGAAATATCAAACGCTCCTCTCAGTTCTATGACTATGGGAGTGGCCTATTTAATTCAAGGGGCTGCATTAATCTCCCCCACCCCCGCTGCTTCAAACCCCTGCAGGTGACAGCCAGCAAGGCCTGCCCAAGGTCACAGTGTGGGCTAAGTAACAGCAAGTAACCAACCAAGCAAACTTGTTTAACAAGCATTGGAAGGATGAGAGGCTGAGTCGTCCTCCCCAGATGCAAGCTTAAGATCTACCATTGCTGCTTTTCTCTTTTTTTCTGGTTTCCACGACCCTCTTCGTTTGTTCGGTGGCTGTTAAGAATTAATTATAAAATTTCGTTTTAAGCCCACCTGTAGGAAACCTGTTGCAAAACATCCAGTGCTCGTCTTAATCTCTGTTGCTAGCAGTTTGGTTCTACACACGTCGTTGTCCCTAAAATCTGTATTTCACTTTGGCTGTGTTGCAGATATTTTTGTTTTCTTTGCAAGCGGAGATGCTGTTTACCTCTCCTGTTCTACCTCGGAGTGAACTTCTTTTGCAATCTCAACAACTGTCCTCTGAAATGAATGTTTCCCTGGAAACCTGCAAATCTCATTTCCGACCCCTCCATAGCATTGTTTGTGAGGAAAGTTTAATCTAGAGATTTGTGTCTCAAACAGATCCTGAGTAAATTGAAGACATTGTTGCATTTATTTATGCAAAAACGAATGTATAATGCCCACTGTTGGGCAGGAAAAAATACTTCTAAATAAACCGTATTATTCAGTAGGTTGAAAGTCATCTTTAATTATGGCGCAGGGCCGCTATTGGACTCGTAATGTGGGCATAAGCCATGTAAAGCATAAATGTAATTAAGACCTTTCCACCACACATTTGTTCAGCGGTGACCGTTACAAATGTGTAAATTTTTGGACTAGCAGTAAACCTTAACCTAAAAGAACAGCTGTGTGAGCCAATAAAATCTGACCTGTGTTTTGGCTTACCTGCTAAAATCTGCATAAGCCTTCTTCAGGGAGGACGTCATTCAAGGCAGCGTCATTTAATTGTAAGAATTACTCATGTGTGGGAAACTGTGGCAGTAGTTTTAATTAAATATACTTAAAGGGGTCACTCTAAATTCAGTGAGGGTGATGGACTTCACAATGTAACCATCACTGGATCTCTGTAGATTCCCTCCTCGGTCCAGACTGGGACAAGTTCATTGATGATAGAGCTCTGTGGTCGAGAATATATTCTTCATTCTTACCATGGTTTTGGCATACTGCGCTCACTCGAAGATGTGCTTAGGAAGTTTAAAGTTTCCTTTAGCCTGTTGTTAACTCCATCTTTTCCAAATGTTTTGATTGGATGAATGTCACTTTACCGATAGGAGCTTGGACTGGCCTCTTAGCATTCTCCCCCTGCATTTACTGCTCTTTCCGAAGCGTTTTGCCACCAATGACGTAGTTTCCGGATTTCCCGGATGAGGTGTTCTGACCAGGCTTGAGATGCATGATGGCAGTCTTGGCATACATGATGGCGGCAGTCTTGGCATACATGATGGCGGCAGTCTTGGCATACACGGTGTGCAGGGCACGAGCTCTGGCCCGTGGGATGTTCTTCAGGCACTGTGTGGGCCACAGCCCGGGACACAAGGGTCGCCCCTGGAGGGGATGTTGAGCGCCTGGCAAAGCCATGATTGGGCCTAGTATAGGCCATTCTGGGAGCCTTGTGTGGTGGGGGGACCTGTGGCCCTGTGAGCGCGCACACTGCATGTCAGTGGGATGCATGCACGTGTGCGCGCCTATGTCACGTACTAGGCGTGTGCACGGGCCCAGTCCTCCTCGGCCACGTGTGCACGCGCATTTAAGGCAGCCTTTGCAGCACCCTTATGGCCACGCCGTGACGTGCCGAAAAGGAGCCTTCTGATTGGTTCGAAGCGGGAACAGCATGTTGTTCACAGTTTCTGGGACAGCCATGAAGCACTCACCATTCTACCAAATGTTCCTCGGGGCTTGTTCCCAAGGCCTGCTAAAGTCGTTGTCTCCCCACTCAACACTTGCTAAAGTCATTGTCCCCACAGCTTGCCGGCGGTGTGGTGGGGTGGGAGGCCTCCCCCGGTTGAGGGAGGTGTGAGATGATCCGCACAGGGATACTTCCCGAGCTGGTGGATTTTCGGAGGGTTTCTTCTCTCGCTTAACTAGTTTAACAGTTTTTGTGGGGTCTCCCTTTCTACATAGTGTGTCCTGGAAAGGCAAGAGTTTATTTGCTCTATTGAATGTTCATTGGGGCCCCTTGTTATGATCTCCAGTACACTCGGCCGTCCCATCAGCCTTGCCTGGCTGTGGTGTACAGCATCTCCTGTCTGGTTGTCGTATACTCTAACGGTGCACACTCTGACTGGTTGTGCAGTCCACCGAGCTGTTCCAAGCTCTTGCCTGGTTCTGCACAACCCCCAGGTGAGGTGGGCACACAATGTTTTTCCTGGTGGTGCTGCACACTCGCTGTACATTACTCGCCTGCCTAGTTACCCAGTACAGTGTTCTGGTGTACACCCGGTGCATTACCCGACTGCCTCATTCTCCAGTGCGCCATCTGCTGCCTGCCTGCCTCTCCCGCGTGCCATGCATGGTTCTGGGGTGCCCTTTCTGGCTCTATCACGTGCCAATGATCGCCGGGCTCTGCGGTACCCTCTCTGGCTCTCCTATACGCCAGGTGCTGGGGTGTCCTCTCCTGGTTCTGGTATTCCCTCTCCGGCTCTCCCGTACCTCTGGTAGTGCCTGGATCCGGGGCACCGACTTTGGTTTACCCGTACACCAGGGGTACACCCCTTGCCTCTCCTGCACATCAGGTCTCCCCTGGTTCTGGGGTACCCTCGCTGGCTCTCCTACACAACAGGTCTCCCCTGGTTCTGGGGTACCCTCGCTGGCTCTCCTACACAACAGGTCTCCCCTGGTTCTGGGGTACCCTCGCTGGCTCTCCTACACAACAGGTCTCCCCTGCTTCTGGGGTACCCTCGCTGGCCCTCCTACACATCAGGTCTCCCCTGCTTCTGGGGTACCCTCGCTGGCTCTCCTACACATCAGGTCTCCCCTGCTTCTGGGGTACCCTCGCTGGCTCTCCTACACAACAGGTCTCCCCTGGTTCTGGGGTACCCTCGCTGGCTCTCCTACACAACAGGTCTCCCCTGCTTCTGGGGTACCCTCGCTGGCTCTCCTACACAACAGGTCTCCCCTGCTTCTGGGGTACCCTCGCTGGCCCTCCTACACATCAGGTCTCCCCTGCTTCTGGGGTACCCTCGCTGGCTCTCCTACACAACAGGTCTCCCCTGCTTCTGGGGTACCCTCGCTGGCCCTCCTACACATCAGGTCTCCCCTGCTTCTGGGGTACCCTCGCTGGCCCTCCTACACATCAGGTCTCCCCTGCTTCTGGGGTACCCTCGCTGGCCCTCCTACACATCAGGTCTCCCCTGCTTCTGGGGTACCCTCGCTGGCCCTCCTACACATCAGGTCTCCCCTGGTTCTGGGGTACCCTCGCTGGCCCTCCTACACAGCATGTCTCCCCTGGTTCTGGGGTACCCTCGCTGGCCCTCCTACACATCAGGTCTCCCCTGCTTCTGGGGTACCCTCGCTGGCTCTCCTACACATCAGGTCTCCCCTGCTTCTGGGGTACCCTCGCTGGCTCTCCTACACAACAGGTCTCCCCTGCTTCTGGGGTACCCTCGCTGGCTCTCCTACACAACAGGTCTCCCCTGCTTCTGGGGTACCCTCGCTGGCCCTCCTACACATCAGGTCTCCCCTGCTTCTGGGGTACCCTCGCTGGCCCTCCTACACAACAGGTCTCCCCTGGTTCTGGGGTACCCTCGCTGGCTCTCCTACACAACAGGTCTCCCCTGGTTCTGGGGTACCCTCGCTGGCTCTCCTACACAACAGGTCTCCCCTGGTTCTGGGGTACCCTCGCTGGCTCTCCTACACAACAGGTCTCCCCTGCTTCTGGGGTACCCTCGCTGGCTCTCCTACACAACAGGTCTCCCCTGCTTCTGGGGTACCCTCGCTGGCTCTCCTACACAACAGGTCTCCCCTGGTTCTGGGGTACCCTCGCTGGCTCTCCTACACAACAGGTCTCCCCTGCTTCTGGGGTACCCTCGCTGGCTCTCCTACACAACAGGTCTCCCCTGCTTCTGGGGTACCCTCGCTGGCCCTCCTACACATCAGGTCTCCCCTGCTTCTGGGGTACCCTCGCTGGCCCTCCTACACATCAGGTCTCCCCTGCTTCTGGGGTACCCTCGCTGGCCCTCCTACACATCAGGTCTCCCCTGCTTCTGGGGTACCCTCGCTGGCCCTCCTACACATCAGGTCTCCCCTGGTTCTGGGGTACCCTCGCTGGCCCTCCTACACAGCATGTCTCCCCTGGTTCTGGGGTACCCTCGCTGGCCCTCCTACACATCAGGTCTCCCCTGGTTCTGGGGTACCCTCGCTGGCTCTCCTACACATCAGGTCTCCCCTGCTTCTGGGGTACCCTCGCTGGCCCTCCTACACAGCAGGTCTCCCCTGGTTCTGGGGTACCCTCGTCGGCTCTCCCATACGCCCAGGCTGTAAGTACCCACCCCTTCCCCCGGCCAGTGTTTCTGGGGCTTCAGAAGCCCCCAGCCCCCATCCCCGGCTGGTGCATTGTGAAAGCTCCCCGCGTTCCCACTCACTTCAGCACGTCCGTATTGTGTGCGCGCCAGTGCCTCTGTGTGCCAAATGTGTGAAGCCCCCCCCCCCCGCTCCTCCTTAGCCAGAACTAATTGCTGAAATAATTGGTGCAGCTACAACCTGTCAGCATCATTTTACCAGGTCAGAGGTTGGTGAAAGCAGCTCCCACCACATCAGCCCCTCCCCAAATCACAGCTGGGATCCTTGAGCTGCGCACCGCGACTCTCCCGACCCTTTCATGACGTCTGGGGAACAGTTGCGGCATCTCTGGCTGAAAAGAACCCTGCCACCCTTTGATCTCTGCGAGGACGGGGCTTAGAAAGTCAAAATAACTCCCCCTGCCCACCACTCCTCGAGCTGTGGGCACAGAGTGGTCCTCGAGGGCGCGCGCATCTGGGCGCACAGTGGGGCCCGAGAGCAGAGGTTCTATGCGACATATAGGCCCTGATTCTAAGCTTGGCGGGCGGCGGTAGCCGCCCGCCAAGCGGGAACCGCCAGAAGACCGTACCGCGGTCAAAAGACCGCGGCGGTCATTCTGGGTTTCCCACTGGGCTGGCGGGCGACCGCCGAAAGTCCGCCCGCCAGCCCAGCGGGAAACACCCTTCCCACGAGGAAGCCGGCTCAGAATGGAGCCGGCGGAGTGGGAAGGTGCGACGGGTGCAGTTGCACCCGTCGCGAATTTCAGTGTCTGCAAAGCAGACACTGAAATTCTTTGTGGGGCCCTCTTACGGGGGCCCCACGACACCCCATACCGCCATCCTGTTCCTGGCGGGCGAACCGCCAGGAACAGGATGGCGGTATGGGGTGTCAGAATCCACATGCCGGCTTTCCGCTTCTGGCCGCGGCTGTACCGCCGTGGTCAGAATGCCCGGCGGAGCACCGCCAGCCTGTTGGCGGTGCTACCGCCAGCCTCCGCCCTGGCGGTATTTACCCCCATAGTGGGGTGCTGTTTACCCATGAGCCTGTGCAAGATTGAGGAGGCGGTGGGGCGAAGGGTCACTACTTGGAACCCCACCCCAGGACCAAATTATTTGACACAGTTGTCTACATTTTTCGGGAGGACAAAGCAAATTACGCAGCATAATAAGGCCCATTTTGAAGAAGTATTACGTCACTATTTTGTCATCGTTCAGACGTAAACACCGTGAGGGAAAATGTTCGCCTCTTAAATAATACTTTAACACCTAGATACAGCAGTGGTCACCTGAAGTGACCTGCCTCTGTGCCGAAGTAGGCCTGACTGTACTACCACAGATGATGTAGCGTTTTAATAACTTTTGATCCGCTTGAGGTAGAAACTATTTTTTTAAAATAAAATCTGCAAGTTATATATAAGAATATAGATTCTTGGCGTGTGCGTCAGTCCGCTATAATGCAGTATCTTATCATTCCAGTGGCCCTGTTCAGCGCACTTCCAGACTGTGCGCCATTCCCTCTGATCTATGGTCACTCGTGCAGTGACCCTTTGACCTCTCCACTAACACTCTGGCAGCGAGTGGACGGTGGCACAGACTGTCTGGGTCAGGGCCGCCTGCGCCCCCCCCTGACCCGTGCCAGACACGCTGGCAGCTGCGCCCTTGCGCGCAACCGACCTGGACTGGTGGCCCCTCACACGGTGCCTGACCCGGGCCCCGGCCTGCCAGCCGCTGACAGCTGACGCAGGTGGGCGCTGTCGAGTGATGGCCGCAGCTATTTCACGCCCCCGACACCCGCTTTTATCGAGTGGAAACATTCCGCCGGCCTGGGACGGGGTAACATGACCGCCTCTGCCTGGTATGCGTTAATGAGCTCTCTGGGAGCGCGGTGGCAACACAGGCGCCCCCAATCCCTCCGCCACCTTCTCGCCTCCCCTGGCCACGGCCGGTGGCCATCGTGCAGGGCTAGCGACCCTCCAGCCACCCCCTACAAGATGGCGTCCATTTGGAAACTTAACAAAACTTCTCTTTAGGCCAGATGGGTCATTGAGTCCTGGAAAGCCTGGTTCTTGCAGGTTTTAAGGTCGCCTCCAAAACTGACCGTGATTCGCAATTGGAGTCCCTGAGCGAGAAAACACTGCTATTATGCAGATCTCCTGTTAATTTGAGAGAGAATCCGGCCTTGTGGACAAATGCTGGACACCACCATGGTAAACTGTACGTTAGCTGTTTTCCCTGGACTGGGGAAGGGTTCTGGATCCCCCTAACCCTCCTGCAGGGCAGGGAGGTCTCGCTGAACACGCACATCGCGCCTTCTACGTTACAACAGTTAATTTGTAAATTCCTTTGGTCATTTCTACATTGCAGACTAGGCCCTTTTGCCGCCCCCGAAGGATGAAGGCTTGGTGGGCCCTGTCTGACACGGGTCTGCTGCATCTGTCATCAGAAGATGCATTCTGATGACAAGGGCAGGCGCTCAACCCGCTGAGCTGTCTCGCCTGCTTCTGGTAGCCTTCAAAGGCTCTCCTCGCCTTCGGAGAGGGAGGTTCTGTGTAGCCATGCCTCTGTAAGAGCTGTGAATAGACCTGGTAGGGGCGTTTTCAATAAGCCGGTGGCAAGTCCACAGAATAACAACATGTAAACGTACTTGCGTTCCCGAATTTTCCAGTAGTTCATACGTTTTCTTCCTCATAACACGAATGTCCCTCCTAGTTATTTCCAAGAAGTACAAACAGTATTTTTTCCTTTTAACCCTGCAGACATGCGTTGTCTGTATCAGTCCTTGGTTTCTTGGCAGATCAACACCTTCTGCAGTCTTAATTAAAGTTGTACGTAGTTACCACAAGTTCTTAAATCGTCGTATAAAAGTCCGGGTCCGTGTCTCTCGTATCGTCCTCGGTAGGCTGAAAGGTCCGATTGTCCACAGCTGTAACTGTAAAAAACCTGGTAGCAAGATCTGGAGGGGGAATGGGGGGAATCAGGCAGAATTTTATTACGTCTGGTCCCATCGCTGCTTGTAAACTCAGTGGCAAGGAAACTTGAGGAGCCCCCGAAAAGTACCTGGAGGGGGGGAGGAAGCACCCCCTCCCTCCCGGGCCTAGTCAGGGACCTGCCACCCGTGCACAGTGTACTAAGCTGAGTGGGGCTCCTGTCGCTTCCCCCGACACCACGGGAGCCTTTGTTATGCCACTGTGTAAACTGGCCTATTATCCCAGTAGACTATCTCAGGCAGTCCGCGTTCCTCTAGAACTAAAGTGAAACCCCCTTTAACTGTTTGCCTCATAACAGTTCATATTTCCTTGAGCTTTGAGCAAAATACCCCCCCCCCCCCCAAAAAAAAAAAAAAAAATACTGCAGTAGTTCCTTATACATAATACGTCTCTGGACCTCCCCCCTTATTAAACATAACAACCCCCCCCCCAAAAAAAAAGAGGCGGGAATCCGCGATCAGCGGGACCTTCACAGGTGCACAGAGCCACTTAAATGCCACTTGGGCCAACGGAGCTTCACCTGCCCCAGATCAGCGCCCTCTGATGATAGGGGCACCATCTCACTTCTCAGCCGGCGCTTTACTGAACACATGCCTGCATTCAATGTAGCATTTCTGTGTCTCACAGCACAGGTGGGTGTCTGCGTGGAGTGCAAAACCTGTGTGTGTAATTTTTTGGCCTGGCATGGCCCAAGACCTTTTTTAATTTCTAAAATTATATATTTAATGTGCTTATAGCGGCTTTCAGTCATCCCTTATTCATCCATTGGTCCTCTGGTATTGTCATCCACATGTTTCTTCCACCCACTACAGCATGGGGTAATGGTTCAGCCCACTTCAACCATTGGGTAATTTAACTGCCAGTGAAGACGTTCGCCCTTTGACAAGAAGCGCATCCATACACAAAGTAGTTCCTTCAGTGCTGTGGGTTATGCGGCCGATGCATGCTTTGACACCCCAAAAAAATACTTCCTGCTTTTAGTCACTCTTCTTAAGATTTAGGAGACTTCCCTCTGCGGTCCCAGACTACCCCCCTCCACACACACACAGCTGTACTAAGACTAGGTGTCTCTACACAAAGCCTTCATTCATGCAACACTTGGTCCATGTGTCTCCCACCAGCATCAGACATATTCAGGACCACGCCCCAATGCTCTCAGGCGCGTGGAGACCGAAGGAGGGGTGAGGAGGAGAGGGGCACGCGGGGGCCAGCCCCTGCTGTGCCTGCCCCGAGTCTAGGGGTGCTCTTTACAGACACTGCATTTTGACAGAAAATGTTAACTTTATTTCACTGCAACAACAATCCATGTTCATCCCTCGGGGCATCTTGGCACTTAGTAAGCGGTTTATTGTTACCCAGTTCATTGATGGTTATCGACCTTGGAAGAATGAAAGGCTGGGTAAAGCAACCAGGTTCGAACCCCTGGACATGATGTTAAACACAAATTCATGTAGGGCATTTTATCACTGAGTGACCTGACCTTCTAATCTTGAAGTGCTTGTCCTTCACCATGGGCTTTTAAGTGTCCCCCTGAACCGTAAAATACAAAAACCTTTAAAATTCCCCCAACACCCCCAAAAAGTGTCCAAAAAGAAGCATTTTTTTACCTGTTTATCAGTCTTGGGAGCTGCTCCCATTCTGTTATGTTCCTCGTGGGAGACACCTGAGGGAAGATGAAACTCTAGGTATGTCCAGCCCAGGATGCCACAAAGCTGAAGTTGTGCCCTTTAGAAGTTGGCACCATACTGCAGAGGTGACTTCCAGTCTAGTACACAGTACTTCACGGGATGGACAAGTCACACGAAGCTTCGAACACTGCACACAAATTGTACACGATGTCACTTTCGGAACTGGTCACAAATTTTCAGATGTGGGGTTCAGGAACTTCACCCACTATCGTAGATGAGGCTCCATTGGTTGCTAGCTATCTCTCTGAGTGTGCGAAATAGTGAGTTTTTCATAAAATTTCGCAAATTTCCACAAACATTGTGTGAAAATGTGCTTTTAGAATAAATTGGGATTGCCGGTATCTCACGTGACTCACATGAGTGGGCTGCTTGCGGAAAGTCTTGTGAGTCAGGAGACTGGTTCCACCAGAAAATACCTCCTGACGACAGATTTTCTGCCCGAACAAGCATGAAAATGGAAAATTCTGAAATTGTGGACATTTTCTCTGGCGCTATTAAAATCTCACCCAGGCCTTGTTAAACATTTTTTTTCTGCTACAAAAAAATCCACCTCCTCTGTCCCACCGTGGACTTTAGCTAGCATTTTTTGTACTTTTGGGACCAGGGTGGGAGGGGTGAGTAGGCCACCTGTTCCTCTTTAGATTCAAGAGCCCTTGTCCCGTAGCACCACCGCCCCTTATGTCCACCCCCCTCGCTGTCTCCCCAGAATAGGGGACAAAGATATTGAAATTGGATTTGATATGGTCTCTCCCACTGTCCGGCTTTAGAACGTCCCGTGCCCCCGTTATAGGGACCCCCTTCTCGGACAATGGGGGACAGTAATGGGATTGGTCCCGCTAAGGCTCTTTCAGAAATGGCGCCCCCTTTTGTTCAGTCATTACCCCCTCTCTTCTCATCCAACCAGGCAGTGGATGCTGTTTTCACTAAATTGGCCTGGCCAGCTTCTGGGGACGCGGAGCTCCGATCGGCCCTCCCGGGACGCCCTCGTCCATCTGCCGTCATCCGCCGTGTGCTGAGAGGGGACATCACACACACCGGACTCGCTATGCTGGGGTCCGTGCCTGGTCTTATCTGTGCAGCCCCTCAGTGTTGACAAATAGGCAAGCAGCCGCCTTCCAGCTCGGACTGAACCGCTAAGAAGGGTCTCGATAAAAGCTGACCTCACCTATGAGAGAGTAAATGGCACAGGAGGTAATGTGTAATTCTGTTCTGTCTGAACTCTGTTAAGGTTTACGTGCTGTCCCGCTCCCTGATGATGAATAGGCAAGCAGCACCCTCGGTGCTGTTCTCACTGGAGTGGAGAAGGGTTTACGTTCTGTCCCGCTCCCTGATGATGAATAGGCAAGCAGCACCCTCGGTGCTGTTCTTACTGGAGTGGAGAAGGGTTTACGTGCTGTCCCGCTCACAGATGACCAACAGGCAAGCAGCACCCTCGGTGCTGTTCTCACTGGAGTGGAGAAGGGTTTACGTTCTGTCCCGCTCCCTGATGACGAACAGGCAAGCAGCACCCTCGGTGCTGTTCTCACTGGAGTGGAGAAGGGTTTACGTGCTGTCCCGCTCACAGATGACCAACAGGCAAGCAGCACCCTCGGTGCTGTTCTTACTGGAGTGGAGAAGGGTTTACGTGCTGTCCCGCTCACAGATGACCAACAGGCAAGCAGCACCCTCGGTGCTGTTCTCACTGGAGTGGAGAAGGGTTTACGTGCTGTCCTGCTCCCTGATGATGAATAGGCAAGCAGCACCCTCGGTGCTGTTCTTACTGGAGTGGAGAAGGGTTTACGTGCTGTCCCGCTCACAGATGACGAACAGGCAAGCAGCACCCTCGGTGCTGTTCTCACTGGAGTGGAGAAGGGTTTACGTGCTGTCCCGCTCCCTGATGACGAACAGGCAAGCAGCACCCTCGGTGCTGTTCTCACTGGAGTGGAGAAGGGTTTACGTGCTGTGCCGCTCCCTGATGACGAACAGGCAAGCAGCACCCTCGGTGCTGTTCTCACTGGAGTGGAGAAGGGTTTACGTGCTGTCCCGCTCACAGATGACGAACAGGCAAGCAGCACCCTCGGTGCTGTTCTCACTGGAGTGGAGAAGGGTTTACGTGCTGTCCCGCTCCCTGATGATGAATAGGCAAGCAGCACCCTCGGTGCTGTTCTCACTGGAGTGGAGAAGGGTTTACGTGCTGTCCCGCTCACAGATGACGAACAGGCAAGCAGCACCCTCGGTGCTGTTCTCACTGGAGTGGAGAAGGGTTTACGTGCTGTCCCGCTCCCTGATGATGAACAGGCAAGCAGCACCCTCGGTGCTGTTCGCCTGATGATGAACAGGCAAGCAGCACCCTCGGTGCTGTTCGCACTGGAGTGGAGAAGGGTTTACGTGCTGTCCCGCTCCCTGATGATGAACAGGCAAGCAGCACCCTCGGTGCTGTTCGCCTGATGATGAACAGGCAAGCAGCACCCTCGGTGCTGTTCGCACTGGAGTGGAGAAGGGTTTACGTGCTGTCCCGCTCACAGTTCTCACTGGAGTGGAGAAGGGTTTACGTGCTGTCCCGCTCCCTGATGATGAATAGGCAAGCAGCACCCTCGGTGCTGTTCTCACTGGAGTGGAGAAGGGTTTACGTGCTGTCCCGCTCCCTGATGACGAACAGGCAAGCAGCACCCTCGGTGCTGTTCTCACTGGAGTGGAGAAGGATTTACGTGCTGTCCCGCTCCCTGATGACGAACAGGCAAGCAGCACCCTCGGTGCTGTTCTCACTGGAGTGGAGAAGGGTTTACGTGCTGTCCCGCTCCCTGATGACGAACAGGCAAGCAGCACCCTCGGTGCTGTTCTCACTGGAGTGGAGAAGGGTTTACGTGCTGTCCCGCTCCCTGATGACGAACAGGCAAGCAGCACCCTCGGTGCTGTTCTCACTGGAGTGGAGAAGGGTTTACGTGCTGTCCCGCTCCCTGATGACGAACAGGCAAGCAGCACCCTCGGTCCTGTTCTCACTGGAGTGGAGAAGGGTTTACGTGCTGTCCCGCTCCCTGATGACGAACAGGCAAGCAGCACCCTCGGTGCTGTTCTCACTGGAGTGGAGAAGGGTTTACCTGCTGTCCCGCTCACTATTATGACTGAACTGGGTTAAGGTTTTTATAGTGGCTCACTCACTGACGATGAATAGGCAGGCAGCATCCTTGATGATGATACAACTGAAAAGGAGAGGAGTTTGCGGACAGTATCTCACAGGTGGACGTGTCATACTTGTAAAGCCATCGCCTGAACCCCAGGTGTGCAGAAGCGTTGCAGTGTGGCCCACTCACCGTGGGCCTCTGACCCCCAGTGTGACCCTCTGCACCTTGCAGTTTAGGATTGAGCGTTCTGTCGGACTGTCCTTTGGGTGAAGTGTTCTAGGCTTGAAGTACGAGCGAGGTTGGTGAAAGAATATCTTTCAGTCGGTTACACCAGCCCTTGACAAAGTAAGATTTGTGTAAAATAAACCAGTTTGAGGCCGAATTGCCGCTTTCTCCAAACACCCCGTACTTTCGTTTTCTCATTTTTGCGAGTTCTCACCTTTTTAATCTCTTCCCCCATCTCCCTCGCCCACTCTTCTCTTTTCCCTTTTTTTGTGTTTTTTTGTTTTTTTTGCTTCGGCTAAGTGTAATGATGAACCACAAGTTGCGGTCCCCAAAAAGGAGTTCGGTCCCATCCACCTACAGTCCACCGTTATCAATCAAGCGCCGAGAAGCAGTTCCCTCTGCGCTGCGTGCTGCTCTCCGCATCTGCCCCTCGCCCTTTTGGGCCTAGTTTGTCAGAGGAGTAAATCTTATGCATTAATGTGCACAAAGGCCCCAGTGTAAAATCTTCAATACATTTCGAGATTTCCTGTTCAGTTCACGAAACAAATGATGTCAAAATTCTCTCCCTGCCGGGGTGAAAGGACAGGGGCCATTGGGGGCGGCTAGGTTGGGGTCGTCTGGTGGCGTCCCGCCCCCTAGCCGTCCGGCATACAATTGGGGTGCTGGCATGGGCGCCCCTCATTACCATCTCTATGCGGGGGGCGTGGGGAGCCTGCCCCTTTACATGCTAGGGGAAGGAGAGGGCAAGTTATGGGGGTTGAGGAGGTGGGCGCAGACTCCTGGACTCGTTAGGGATTTTTTTTTTTGGGGGGGGGAGGGTGCACTTAGTCCATGAGAGTCTTATTTTCCTGTCAGGCCTCTTCTAGTGGTCCCTGAGAGCTCCACCTTAAAGATGATACAAAGGGTTGGATCCACGCTGAGTCAGTTACTGTGTGTGTAAGTAATCCACCTGGAGAGATCCTTGGAGGGCCGGGGTGGGGTCAGGAATAAAGGTTGTCCACTAACACATCACTGGACCAGGACGGCGTGGGTGGAGGGGGCCTTCAGCATCCTGAGACTAGCAGGACAAGGCTTGCTGTCCGGTCTCCCCCTCGTGAACTTGTTTTCATCCTTGTGATGTTGGCACCGGAAGCTGTAGGTGCCGCTGGGCATGGGGAGGGCCCGAAGGCCCACTGCATCCTTTAGAGCGCACCCTGCATCAAGGTGACCCACCCCGTGAGATGGGAGGGCGCAGGCTCTACCTAGAGCACCCCACTGCCCCCCCCCCCCCCCCCCCCCCACTTCAGGCTGCTTTGCATGTGCTCTCGTCTCATCAGAACCACGATATGGCATCATGTCTACTAACCTTTTCACATAGTGTTTCTTAGTGCACTATAAGCAACAGATATTACTCTGCCCCAGTCCTATGATACCCCTTTAACTGTCCTCGGAGGGGTGGCTGGCTGAGTTGGTCACACTGGAGTTCACACTGATGACTTGGAGGTCACAGCTGATGTCAGCAGCGAGGGTTACTCTCTGGCTTGTCTCGCCCGCACGTTTATTTGATGCAGTGTACTTGTTGTAGAACTCTGGATCAAAGGACGCACTGTCCTGTGATCTCGGGGTGTCTCCTCCGTGCTGTCGACGTGTTTTTGTAGAAGTCCTGCATTGCAGTCTGCTCGCATTGGCCATATGACGCCAGGCAGCGTGACAGCGGGGTGCCCATGGCTCGGTGACCCCAGCTCTGGCCGAGCCATCCTAAGCATGGCCGGGTTCTTGTGTGGGGGGGGCGAGGGAGGGGTAAAGGGACGCTGCAGAGCAGGACCGCGTCTGCCTGCGGTTTAAGAAAGGCTGTGGGGCGAGAAGGCGCTGAGGCAAAGAAACTCAAAGACTGTGTTCACTGACTGCATCGAAAGGTCTCCCGGCGGCTCCTCGCATTCCTTGTGTCACCCTGGGCAACTTTGCACATCTCTCAGGACCTATAGTGGGTGTGCCCTGCTCTTATTGTAGGAATCCTTTAAATAAATGGTGAAAGGTATTTGCTTCAGTGCGAGAGTTGGTGACGCCTGCCCCTTGCACAGCAGGCGCACGGCCGCTGTGTCAGAGGGAAAGCTCATTGAGGCTGGAGAGGCGCCAGGGGTGCGCTAGTCTGTGCCCTCTCGAGAGCGCTGTTTGCTCAGCTGCCCTGAAGCGGGTCTGTGAGATTTATGGTCAGTCCAGGGGCGGTGAGAGCGTTTCAGCCGGCCATGCGCCCCTGCACGCTGCCTTCTGCCGAAAGGATGCTTCCGAGGCCTGGGAAAAGCAAACTGTCCCTGGCTCAGCAAACACCGCCGCCCGGGCCTCTGCTAGGGGCTGCCTCGGCCCCCCTGAAAAGGCAGCGCCCTGCCCTGGCATGCGTTTGTAGGGCGAGAGTAGGTAAAGTGGGGTCTGTTGAGCGGTCCTCTCAGTGGAAAATCTGTCCTCCCAGGCTCCTGCAGGACACGGGTAAGGACGTCGTCTCCTGTTGTATGTGGGGGAAGCTTGCCCCCCACTCTTACCCGTGCTGCACCTGTCCCGTGTGGATGAAGCTTGCTCTGTGGTCCACACAGCGCCTGTCCTGGCTGGATTAAACGTGCCCAGTCTCTACCCACCATGAATCTGCCCAGGCTGAAGGAAGCTTGCCCTCTTATTGCTATGCTGTGTGCAGTTGAAGCTTGTCTCACTGTGACCCACCCAGTGCGTGCCAGTTTTGTGGAACTGTTGCTCCTGGTGCCCAGTCTCAGTTCTCGCTGCTTTGCTGTCACTTTCCACCAGCACTGAATTAATTTTACACACAAGGCCACCCCCTGGCAGATGTCTCTTTGTTCCCCAGGCAGTTTGTAACTTTTATCGGCTTGTAAAGTCCTGGGGACGGCTGCTCGCGTCTGTGTGGCGCTGCTTGGTTACTGTCTAGGGACGAGTGACACTCCGAAGTTGGCAGTTTTTGGATCGATGCATCCGGGGGCACGGTGCCAGCCACTCTGGCAAATGGCATCCCTCCGCTCTGTGTTGAGTATGGCATGGCACCAGGGCATGGCTCCAGCTTGAGGCACTCCAACACTCTCCCTTGATGTTCACTGTGCCAGTCCCTTTACTGAGCGGATAAAATAAATGAGCATTGGCAAATCCAGTAGGCTTGGCCTTGTGTGTCGACGGTTTGACTTTGACAATGCTTGTTTTGCTCTGTCATGGCGTTAGCAAACCATTATTGGGGAAGCTGCAGGGGCCTTACTCTAAAACACGGATGCTCCCAAACATTTTCGCGGGGACCAAATAGTACAGTCTGGGGTGTGCTGAAGGCCACATTTATGGTGTGGCATCCCCAAGGAGACTTGGCAGAAAAGGAAAAACACATTTTCAAAAGATTGACAGAATAAAAAATATATATATTTTGCGCTTTTTGCTGTCGCCTCTTATAATTTGTTTAGTTTAAAATGTATTATAAACGCCTACACAATTCATCAAAAATCTATAAACGAATGCCTTGCATAGTCAGTGGTTACTGTCACAGGATGGGACCACGTACCACTATAAATACACATCTTTTCCCAGTGCACCAACCAGGGTGTAACTCGAAGACCCTCCATTTACGCACAGACAACTGAATTCTTTAGTTATCTATTCACCAAAGTGAACATTTTTTCCAAAACAATGGATTTCCGTGTACTTCTCACGCCTTCATCTTTCGATAAAGGTGTCACTACTACATTTTATAGTCAATTACAGGTTGATTAAAGAGCAACAACATAGTTCTAGAATATTTTATTCTTTTCAGCTGCCTTTCTGACCTCTTCTCCACACTTACTTACCTGTCCCGTTGTTTTCACTACCCCGTTCTTATACTTGTCCATTTCTGCAGTTCCGCAGTCCCCTCGGGTAAGCTCTTACCTGTGAACAGCGCTTCCTTGCTGATATTGGCTGTAGAAACCGAGCCCAGAACAGAACAAAACCTCTGCACTTGCAATCCTGTTCTGGGCTCTGTTTCTACATTCATTTCAGCTTGTTGTATGAGCAGGGCAGCCCTGCTCGTAAACCATGCTGAACTGGCTATAGAAACAAAGCCCAGAATCATAAAACGATGTTGCTTGGCTAACATATTGAAAACAAAAAAATCAGCTTTTTCGGTTGCAACTCTGTTTATCCGGGGTAGGAAGAGCTCCAGACCACAAGGTAGGGTCTGGTGGGCCACACTTTGAGTACACCTGTTCCAAAAGCCTCCATTGTCCAAGTAGTCCCTGGCACTGAAGGGACACATGAATCAGAAAGCGCTGTATTACTGAGACCAGTATAAAGTGGGATAGGTTCACAAGTTACACCCTACGTCTTAGACCTCGAGGACATCCTGGTGGTCCCACCTCCACTCACACGCCTGATCCACAGTAGTGGTACTGTGGCCATTTTACGTATGTTTTCCAAATGTTATATACACCCAAAGAAAGACCCCTGGGTTGTCTGTACCTCGTCTATCCAGGCTATAATACATTAAATAATGCAATGTATAAAAAAAAAAACAGTATTGTATATTGTTACAGAGATAAAATATATGGGTTGCAGTGTTGGTGTTGGCTGTGAGAAATGCCTAGACAATTTCCCAAGAATATACAAAGGGTTTCCTTTTAAAGAAAAAAGAAATCCTAGTGATAATTGAGAACAAAACAAGGATACCTGAAGATGGGGAATATCCAGGTATTTCTGGAGCTGGTCGGATTTCAGGGGACATTTACGCGAGTTGAAGGGCTTGCGCAGTCTCACAGGCGCTATATCTTAGGCGGATGAACAGAGAAGAAGCGGGCAGTGCAGGATCTTCCGCCAGTCGCAGCCTGGGTAGTCAATAGTTCGATGGGCCTAACCATGGGGGCGCTGGTCAGTCTGCGTGAAAGAAAGCTATTTAGGGGGATGTTGGCGTAAAGCCATGTAGGATGTAGGCGGAGTTTTATAAAGGCACCTTTCCTCGCTCGGGAGCTGTGTATGGTGGAGACCCAAGGGATAGGGTTGTACTTGCTGGACTTTGGAAGCAGCCTGGTTGCAGGATGCTGGGCCACCTTTGGGGGAGTAAGACTTGTGTTTGTAAGGCCAGTGAGAAGGGAATTCCATTGTCAAAGTTTATCTGTACGAGTAGTGATGCAGTGAGGCCTCTCCTGTGTGCAGAACGGCCCCTTGGCCCTGTGCATAAGTCGAGGCTGCTGGAATTATGTGGCACGGTGGACTAAATTATTTAGCAAAGAAAGACCAATTATACAGCGTAATATGGCACATTTTTTGATAGCATTACTTCAATATTTTGAAATGTCCACATGTGGTAATACTGCCTGAGCAAATATTTCACCTCATTAGTACCAGTCTAACCACCAAAAATATAAATAATCAACTGAAAGTTCACCAGTTAACCTTTGCCAAGGGTCTTGCAACAGACGGGAACACATATTGCCACGTTTTTAGTAACTTTTAATTGGTTTCAGTTAGAAACCACTTTTTTGGGTTAAACTCTGCAGATAGGGTAGCAGATGATGGATTATATGGCAAGTGCGCAAGGAAGCTGCAGCCGCAGAAGGGCATAAGCACCACTGGAATTATAATAGTGCATCAGTGAGGTATCGCCTGCGCGGAGAACCTGCTTCCATGCGCAGGACTGTGCAGCACTGGCCTCTCTCCTGCCTCCATGCGCAGGACTGTGCAGCACTGGCCTCTCTCCTGCCTCCATGCGCAGGACTGTGCAGCACTGGCCTCTCTCCTGCTTCCATGCGCAGTACTGGCGCCTCTCTCTCCTGCTTCCATGCGCAGTACTGGCCTCTCTCCTGCTTCCATGCGCAGTACTGGCCTCTCTCCTGCTTCCATGCGCAGTACTGGCGCCTCTCTCTCCTGCTTCCATGCGCAGTACTGGCGCCTCTCTCTCCTGCTTCCATGCGCAGTACTGGCACCTCTCTCTCCTGCTTCCATGCGCAGGACTGGCGCCTCTCTCTCCTGCTTCCATGCGCAGGACTGGCCTCTCTCTCTCTCTCTCTCTCTCTCTCTCCTGCTTCCATGCGCAGGACTGGCCTCTCTCTCTCTCTCTCTCTCTCTCTCCTGCTTCCATGCGCAGGACTGGCCTCTCTCTCTCTCTCTCTCTCTCTCTCTCTCTCTCTCTCTCCTGCTTCCATGCGCAGGACTGGCCTCTCTCTCTCCTGCTTCCATGCGCAGTACTGTGCAGGACTGGCCTCCCTCTCTCCTGCTTCCATGCGCAGTACTGTGCAGCACTGGCCTCTCTCTCTCCTGCTTCCATGCGCAGTACTGTGCAGCACTGGCCTCTCTCTCTCCTTCCATGCGCAGTACTGTGCAGCACTGGCCTCTCTCTCTCCTGCTTCCATTCGCAAGACTGGCCTCTCTCTCTCCTGCTTCCATGCGCAGGACTGGCGCCTCTCTCTCCTGCTTCCATGCGCAGGACTGGCGCCTCTCTCTCCTGCTTCCATGCGCAGGACTGGCGCCTCTCTCTCCTGCTTCCATGCGCAGGACTGTGCAGCACTGGCCTCTCTCTCCTGCTTCCATGCGCAGGACTGGCCTCTCTCCTGCTTCCATGCGCAGTACTGTGCAGCACTGGCCTCTCTCTCTCCTGCTTCCATGCGCAGTACTGTGCAGCACTGGCCTCTCTCTCTCCTGCTTCCATGCGCAGGACTGGCGCCTCTCTCTCTCCTGCTTCCATGCGCAGGACTGGCGCCTCTCTCTCTCCTGCTTCCATGCGCAGGACTGGCGCCTCTCTCTCTCCTGCTTCCATGCGCAGGACTGTGCAGCACTGGCCTCTCTCTCTCCTGCTTCCATGCGCAGGACTGGCCTCTCTCTCATGCTTCCATGCGCAGTACTGTGCAGCACTGGCCTCTCTCTCTCCTGCTTCCATGCGCAGTACTGTGCAGCACTGGCCTCTCTCTCTCCTGCTTCCATGCGCAGGACTGGCGCCTCTCTCTCCTGCTTCCATGCGCAGGACTGGCGCCTCTCTCTCTCCTGCTTCCATGCGCAGGACTGTGCAGCACTGGCCTCTCTCTCTCCTGCTTCCATGCGCAGGACTGGCCTCTCTCTCATGCTTCCATGCGCAGTACTGTGCAGCACTGGCCTCTCTCTCATGCTTCCATGCGCAGTACTGTGCAGCACTGGCCTCTCTCTCCTGCTTCCATGCGCAGCACTGGCGCCTCTCTCCTGCTTCCATGCGCAGGACTGGCGCCTCTCTCTCCTGCTTCCATGCGCAGTACTGTGCAGCACTGGCCTCTCTCTCTCCTGCTTCCATGCGCAGTACTGTGCAGCACTGGCCTCTCTCTCTCCTGCTTCCATGCGCAGTACTGTGCAGCACTGGCGCCTCTCTCTCCTGCTTCCATGCGCAGGACTGGCGCCTCTCTCTCCTGCTTCCATGCGCAGGACTGGCGCCTCTCTCTCCTGCTTCCATGCGCAGGACTGGCGCCTCTCTCTCTCCTGCTTCCATGCGCAGGACTGTGCAGCACTGGCCTCTCTCTCTCCTGCTTCCATGCGCAGGACTGGCCTCTCTCTCATGCTTCCATGCGCAGTACTGTGCAGCACTGGCCTCTCTCTCATGCTTCCATGCGCAGTACTGTGCAGCACTGGCCTCTCTCTCATGCTTCCATGCGCAGTACTGTGCAGCACTGGCCTCTCTCTCATGCTTCCATGCGCAGTACTGTGCAGCACTGGCCTCTCTCTCTCATGCTTCCATGCGCA
Organism: Pleurodeles waltl; assembly: GCF_031143425.1. Taxonomy (NCBI): domain Eukaryota; kingdom Metazoa; phylum Chordata; class Amphibia; order Caudata; family Salamandridae; genus Pleurodeles; species Pleurodeles waltl. The sequence continues at coordinate 53,804,929 of NC_090438.1, forward strand.
GTACTGTGCAGCACTGGCCTCTCTCTCTCTCATGCTTCCATGCGCAGTACTGTGCAGCACTGGCCTCTCTCTCTCCTGCTTCCATGCGCAGTACTGTGCAGCACTGGCCTCTCTCTCTCCTGCTTCCATGCACAGTACTGTGCAGCACTGGCCTCTCTCTCCTGCTTCCATGCGCAGGACTAGCCTCTCTCTCCTGCTTCCATGTGCAGTACTGTGCAGCACTGGCCTCTCTTCTGGCTCTACATTACTGTACACCTGATGTCCTCTGCACGGAGACCCCCCTGCATCTTTCCTGGTTTATATTACAGGGAGGTCTCCTGCACGCGCAGTATAGCTCAGTATTTTGTGCAGCAGCGAGGTGGTCTCACACTCGCAGACCCCTGGGCCCCCCACCATCACTGTACACCAGATGTCCCTTCGCGCAGACCCCTGCGCTCTCGTGCGTTAGTGCGCAGCAGTGAGATCTCAGCCCCCACCCCAGCAGCATCCCGAGCTGCTATGCATGCACGTTGACCCTCCTCGCTTCATTATTCCTCGACAGGCCTCATTTGCATGGATTACTTGAAAGGGGAGGGGTGGGAGGAGGGCCTTACTCTCCGCTTCAGGCCGTAATGAAGCCATCAGGCGCCGTCTGTGCGCAGCCCGTTAGTAAATACACAGGATTACATCCGGGTACCGCGGTCTCTTGGCCGGATGCGTCCGTCCCCGCAGGTGTGCAGAGGCTCAGGTGACCCCCCGGCCATGGGCGTCATTTCACCAAGATGCCAGAGGTAGCGGAAGTGACATCACACGCCATTTGACCTTTTTACTGTGAGTCACACACACTTGCTTAGACATACACATACATTCAGACACTGACGTAGTCTCACCTGTAGGCATGCACACAGTGTACATTCTAAAACAATGTCTTCTTACCCTGGCTGCTAGATAAATTCATATTCCAGCGGATTATACTCCATTTTATTACACAAATAGTGAATAATCATATTCATTTGTGTAATAAAAATTGACAGAAAACCAAGAGAGTGGATCGCCAACCCTCAGGACTAGCTACTCTTTTGTTCCAGGCACTGGTTTTACCAACTGAGGCCATGGGTCGCAAAGGCAGTGGTGGGTGTCACCAGGGGGGAAGCCAGGGGTCGCAGCTGGGACCCCTAAATGACATCCATGCCCCCTGGAGTTCTTGGCAGGACCCCTGCCTTGCACTTAACTTCAGTGAGTTTCCCCATGAGGATTATCCTGGAACAGTGGAGGGGAAAGGCGGGTCCTGCTGATAAAGTAACTGTTTTTAGGGCTGTCTCATACTGGAGAAACAGCTCAAAGTTCAACCAATGAAGAGCAGTTCTGGATGGCCCATCCATCACAGTTTGATTGGCAGTGGAAGCTCCCTGTTGGATATTAAGGCGTATGATGCTTTTAAATCCCAACTGGCCAGAGGGGGCCCCACCGGAGCTTATTCACAAGCATGTCTCTGACTCATATGGATGAGCTGGAGGGCTCGGACACTCCCGCTGCTCTGTTTTGGTATAACCAGGGCCAATGGAATTATGCGGCAGGAGAGGGCCAAATTATGCAGCAGAGTTGAGTATATAATGCAGCAAGAAAACAAATTACGTGGCATAATGTGACACATTTTGTAATATTAGTTCATCATTTACTAACTTGGCAACATTGCCTGGGCATTGGTTGCACCTCATTAGCAACAGATTAACACCCAAATATAGCAATAAGCAACAGAAAGGTGACCAGTGCAGTTTTGTAAAGGGCCTTCCAGTCCACTGTAACACGTGCAGTTGCATTTTCAGTAACTTTTGAGCTGTTTGAGGTATAAACCATTTTTTAGGTTAAAATCAGCAGATTATACAGCAGATGAGGGATTATGTGGCAAATATGGCAAATCTATAATTATGCGAAAATCGCTGCGGTCACACAGTCTCCTAATTCCAATGGCCCTGGGTATAGCACGTGCTATTTCCAGGGCCCTAGCCTGGCTGCCTGGTTTGTGATGGTGCTTTCCTCTCAGAGATTTTTGGGAGGAGGAGAGACTTTGGGAGGGCACGTTCCTCCCAAAGTTTATGCGTGTTAATGTTGGCTATAGTTTTAGATGACTGCTCCATGGCCTTGTTTGTGTCTGTCGTTGCGTCTTCGAGTTCCCGTCTTGTTTCACATGGGGTAAAAGTTTCATCTTCCGGTGCCTGTTGTCTGCTGGTAAGTGGTTTCTCCCAATGCCTGGTTGAGGTGGTTGGTCTTGCGACTTGTGCCAACCTCTGTGGGTGAGTTGTAGGTCATCTGTGTTTCTTGTTGGGGAGAGGGTGCAGATGTTTAAGTTGTGGTCATTGGGACTACGCAAGAGTTTTTTTTTTTTTTCTTTTTTCTTGAGCAAAACAAAAATGGATGATGCTAGGTGGTGTGCTTAGAATGCCAACTGGCGCCATTGGATGCTACAACAACCGTGCGTAGGGCAGGTGGTGTTTGGAATCTGCTTATTGAAGAGGCCATATGCTACGGTCGAGGTAACTTGCCCCTTGTTTACAACCAAAATAGTAAGTTTTATAAGTAGATGAAGTAAAATGTATATGAAGATTGTTTTGACGTTCACTCTTAGTCAGTCCTGCATATATTGATGGCCACATAGAATTTCCTTATCTACAAAAATAGATTATATTCCTGTAATTTACCAAACGGCTATGTTGTCTCTTAAATGTCAGCTATGTTATTTTTGGGTACCACTAGGTGTGTTTACTTGAGTTATTGCCGGTTATGCAGATCTGCATGTAGGGCAGTAACAAAGGACCCCCACTTCTGTGTCTCGGGCAGACTTCTGTGCGATGGCCCAGATGCGGTTCACGGTGTCCTCTGGTGTTCATTGGCTTCTTCTCTTCCCCTTAACCTCTGGGGCCCAGTGGAGAGCTGTTCTTGTGATGGGGCTCTCTTGCTTGCATCTGGGGAGCAGGTCCTGGTTAGAGATGGCTCAGGGTCAGGCTGCTGCTGTGGCCGGATGAGGGTTTGGGGATATCGCTTTTTGTCATTCACCAGCATCCTCATCCAGAAGTCAGTGTGGAGAGAATGCAGCTCTGGTGAAGCCTCGCGTGACCTTCACACATTATTCAGCACTGTTTGGTGCTGAATAGACGACTTGACAGTGGGAATAAAGAACGTGCATTAAGACCTAATGTGGAATGCATTTTACAGTATGAATGAAGTAGTTTTTCGTATTTAGGAATCACAAATGTTTTCTTTGCAGTTTTGCAATGCACGCATTTCTCTGCTTTCGTTTCATAAATATCCCTTTCTTGAGACCAAAGCTTTAAAATGTGGGAGTTGATGCATCTTCCACAATGGTGAGACATCTTGTGCTATTCCTAGCTTGGCATCCAGTGCCAAGAAAGTGTGTCCAGTTTTTTTTGTTTCATTTTTATTAAATGAAGAAAACACTGTCCTATTTCAGGAAGTGTACAACACATCTAGACCGTAAATCTAGACATACAGCCTTTTGTTTTTTTGCATGAAATGAAACCGTCAAAAAACACTGCAAATTGACCTACTTAAGGTATGAATTCATCACTTTCTTTGGGTAATGGAAGAAGCAGCCTTAAGTCAAATCAAAGTAGCAGACAAAGGACTTCTAGGCCATGGTGACTAAAAACAATTGCATTTTAAAAGCAATTGCAAAAATACTGAAGGGTAATTAAATTGGAAATTACTATTAATCAAAAACTACTTTAAAAAAAAAAAAAAAAAAAAAAGCACAAACGTTTGTGACTCAATGCTGACTCTGATCCTGGTACTAACCATGCGTACAAGTTTTAGGACCACCTTTAAGCTGAAGACCAGTCCTTAATTACTGGTGTGAAAAAAGTGCCAGGGGCCTGATCAGGAGCCCACTGCAGCCAACACCAGCCATTGCCCCTCCCAACGCTGCCAGTGACGGAACCAACACAACTACTAGCCGTCACACCGATACAATTGTGACAATTCAGACCATTCCAGACCCCAAAGGTATAAGAATGGCTTGGGCGGCAGGTATCCGTTGGTTTGAGCATATATTGAATTAATAAACAGCTTTTCTGCTCATTTCTACTTTACACCGTGTGGCAGCTGTCATAGGTACCGGAAACCACCGGCACAAATTAAGCACTATCGAAGTCCTAGACAAAGGCCATCTCTGTGCAGACCCCAGACACAGCTCAAAGCTTAATGCAAGCCTTAAGCTGAGCCTAACGATATGACTTGAACCCGAGATCAGAACTAGCCTTAGATCAAACTGTGGAGCTGACCCCGAGCCCACTTTTAAAGTGCACCCTGTGCCGAACCCGACCGTACGCCCTGCCCTCTGCCTCGCAGCTGTGAAACTCGACCAATTGTCAATCTTTATTTTACATTTTAGAAATTTCACTGGGAAAGGTGTGCCATGTAAAATATTTCAAAATATCAAAGTTGAGCTTCTATTATTTTTTTATATTTGTGTTAAAGGTTCCTTGTTTTGCCCACCATAGCTCCTCCTGGTACCTGATGGCAGAGTTGCATGCACGGACAGGAGTGGTGTGCTGGCACCCCGCGTATGCTAGGTGCTTCTAGGCGCCCAGGGCCTGCTGGTCCCCTCTGCTCCTAGCCCGTGTTACCAATGCTTTTCCGCTTGGTTGCCATGCGCCTCGGTTCTGCATTCAGCCCAGCTCCATTCAAGGCCTCGGCTGCTGTTGTGTTTTTTATTTTTTCCCCCTCCCTTTCTCTTACACTCCTTTTTGTTTTTTCGCCCTTTTTTAATGATCACTTTATGCACCGTCCCGGCGTCTGTAATTTGCCCTCGCGGTCTCACGGACAGCTTAATCGGCGTTACAATGGCGGGGGCGGGCCCTGTGCTGCCCCTCTGGCGGGGAGGGGGCGCAGCCTTCCCCGGGGTCCCAGGATTGTAACGATGGGGATTTTTTTTTTTGATTGAAATTAAACCTCTAAGCTCGTTAAAACGGTCCCTTTGGGAGCTGCGAACTCCGGAATTCCACCAGGGTCCCCCAGTGCATACCAATAATATGATGCAGTGAAATGTTTCTAGCGCCCAGAAGGCTCTTTTAGTGGAACAGAACACTCAAACCCTCCTGGAGTTCAAATACAGTTCGGTGTATTCACCCAAGTCCTCAGTCGGGCAACCATGCCCCACTGCCAAGGCTCCCTTTTTGGGGGGACAAGAGCGCACTTGCCGCCTCAGACTGAGACCGGAAGTGAGGGGAGGAAGCGGCGGAGTGAAGAAAAGGAAAACTGTTACAAAGGAAGGAATCCAAGATAAAATAAGAAGCTGGAAGAGTGATGTGAAAGAGGGTGAGAGTTGTGGAATAAAGATTGGGGGCTGGAATGACAGCTATCCTGGTGCTTGGGGACCCTGGTGACTTGTTCCTCAGAAAAACTTTTTTTTTTCTTTTTTTTTTTCTTCTTTTTTTTTTTTTCCTCTCTCTCTCAATGCATTAAGCTCTGCCTTGTCCTGATGCTGTGCTAGTCCTGTGACCTGTACTGTCTCTTTTTAGGGCCTGTCCAGCTGTTCTTTACACAGTCACTGAGCTGGCCTGGCTACTGGGCGCAGGGCTGCCCCACCTGGCATTACATGGACTCTGAGCCCGCAGGTGATGGGGCACGGCTGGTCCGTGGGTGCAGTACACATGAACTGAGCTGCCCTAGTAAGTAGGCGAAGGGCGGGGCGAATTCTGCATTACTCATGGGCTAAAGTGGGCTTGTGGCTGGCAAGAGCCCGGTACAACTCTGTACTACGCATGGCCTAGGTGAGTGAAGGCAACTGAGAGTAGGGCTGGCCACCGGTGTAGTACACCTGGACTGGGGCCTGTACACCGGCACTACGTGTATACTGGGTGGACTGGCGACTGGCACAGGGCCTGGCACACGTTATGCCCAACTCTGTGTTACACCTGGACTGAGGTGGGCTGGTGACTGTACACCTCTGCGTTACACTTGTACTGGGGGGTGCTGGTGTCTGGCACAGGGCCTGTACACCACCGCACCACACCTTTAGTGGGGGGGGGGGGATTGGGGGGAGAGGTGGTGTCTGGCACGTGGGCTGGCCACCTTTGCATTACACCTGGGGGCAGGCTGGTGACTGGCACAGGGCCTGTACACCTTTGCATTACACCTGGGGGTAGGCTGGTGACTGGCACAGGGCCTGTACATCTCTGCATTACACCTGTACTGGGGGGTCGGGTGGGGCTGGTGTCTGACACAGGGCATGTACACCTCTGCATCAAACCTGTAGTGGGGTGGGCTGGTGTCTGGCACAGGGCCTGTACACCGCTGCATTACACCTGGGGTGGGGGGGTGCTGGTTACTAGCACTGGGCCTGGGCCTGGGCACCTCAGATTACACCTGGGGGAGACTTGTGACTGGCACAGGGCCTGTCCACCTCTGTATTAAACCTGGGGGTAGGCTGATGACTTGCACAGGGCCTGTCCACCTCTGTATTAAACCTGGGGGTAGGCTGGTGACTGGCACAGGGCCTGTCCACCTCTGCATTAAACCTGGGGGTAGGCTGATGACTTGCACAGAGCCTGTCCACCTCTGTATTAAACCTGGGGATAGGCTGGTGCCTGGCACAGGGCCTGTACACCTCTGCATTACATCTGTACTGGGCGTCCTGGTGCCTGGCACAGGGCCTGCCCACCTCTGCCGTACACCTGGGCTGAGCTGGCGCAGGTGACTAGGCGCAGGGCGTGGCCGGCTCTATACTTCAACCGGAAGCTCCTTTCCAGCTGCCGGTGTGCAGCAGCATCCGGGTGCCTCTTGTAGCTAGGTGTGTGTCCTGGGAGACACGACTACCAAGTGCCGCGTGCACAGACTGAGAGCCAGCTGTGCTGTCCAAGGCGCCCGTGAACTGAGAGATGAACCCGCTGTGTGTGTATTACATGTGAAGGTCCCGAATCCGCGCCCGGGGTCTGCCCCTCTGAGCCAGGGCCCACCCTAAAGGGATGCTCCGACCTTTACTTTTGTGCGCGTGCTGTCCAGACCAACCCTCTCACGCCTCCAGAGCTCAGAGAAGCCTCTACCCATCAGAAGAGCCCCCCCCCCCACCAAAAGTGCTGGCACCCTTCATACCTGTAAGATGGCTGGAACAACACGGCCCCTGGCTGCCCCGGTGAAGGCTTGTAGGGCCCGCACATGGCCTGGGCCCCGGGGGCCTCGAAGGTGCCCAGCCGCCTTAATGTGGGCTCAGGGCAGACGCAGCAGGGTGCCTAGTTTTATGCATGAGCTCTATTTATTACAGCGCTGAGACGCGCGTAGTAAACGTCCTTTCACAACCATCTTCCTTTCCTTCCCATAGGCTAATTTTCGGCCTCTGACAGGTTCCACCCTCCCCTTAAAGCACCTGCCTCCCCATTGTTTAACCATCCGTGTGCCTTTGCACCCGAATCCCAGATCTCCACCTCCCCTGTGGACCAGTGCCACGGCCCCACGGGTCTGTAGCGCCCCCGCCGCCCTGTGCCACTGCCCCCCTTTGGGTTTATGTTGGTGAACATGGCGCTGGGCTCGGGGCCCCGAAGAGCCCTCGGTCTGCAGTGGCCTGGGGCATGGCAATATTGTCGCCCCCGGCTCCCAGGCTCGCTGAGGAGGGTTTAAATCCGGGTTGTGGTGTGAGCAGAGAGGGGTGCGCGGGGGTTTCTATGGAGACCCCCTTTTCCGCCTGGCTGGCGCATCTTGTAAGTCTATTTAAGCCACAGAAAGGGCTCTTGTCTCCGGAGCAGGCCTCAATAGGGCCGCAATGTGAAAAAATGGGCTTAGAGTGTGTCTGGGGGGCCGGCTAGCGGGTCCGGCCGGCGAGAGGGGGCGGGGGGGCTCAATGAGCCCCGCCAGCCCGCACAAAGGCCCCTCGAGCCGCCCCTCATCTGGGGCAGTTTATTAAACGAGGCCTTTAACCCTGCACAATTCAGGGGTGCTTGTTCCCCAGGCCCAAGCCAGCTCCTTGGCCCGCCTCTTCCTGGACAGCCTGCCCCCCCTTCCCCCCTCCCTCACAGTGCCCCCACCCGCAACTGGTGAGATTTTGCATAATTTAATTATCCCATTCGTGCGTTTGAGGGGGCTTGGAGTCGGCGTTTGATTAGATTAGAGCGCCATGTGAAGATCTCATGGTCTTCAAGGGGATTTTCTAGTTTTCTTTGTATTGTTTTTCACTGCATTCCAGGTTTTCCCCGGGAAAGGCTTTGCCCCTCCCCCTCCTCCTATAGAAACCCCCTCCACGGTGACGCTGGTGAACGTGGCACCTTTACTCCGCCGGAATTCTGCAACATTTGGAAAGCTCCAGATTTCTAGAAAGGTTTGACGGTGAAATCCACCCGGTGGTTTGAAATGTACTCCTGACTGAGAACGGTAACCTCACTGTCAGCCTGAATGGGCGGGGTAGGTTTGGCCCAAGTAGGCCACGTTTTTTTCATAAATGATTTTAGTTATTGCACAGTCAAGCACTTAGGCAGTTGGCTGTGCCCCACCTCTAGGTTCTGGGTTTGAAACCGGGTCACCCCGACTCCACCTTCCAGCCTTCTGTGCACAGAGGTACAGCGTGTTCTGTTTGCCATACCCAAGAAAAGTACTCATTTGGAGGAGAGCAGGTTCCCGGTTTTTAACCTCCTCTTAGGATTTTAGGATTTGCTGCCTGCAATGGGGGTCTGCAGCGTAGCCCCTGGAAGGGCCGATCCATGCCAGAGTTTCAGGACAGCCACATGCCAGTACATTTGATTAATAGATGTTAGTAACACTGTCAGTGATTATTTAAGATTTTGCACGGTCTCCTGACAGACGTCTCTTACATAACAGTGGTTCCCAGCCTTTTGACTTCGGTGGACCCCCACTTTATCAGTCCTGGAACCCTGGGACCCCCCACTGAATCATTATTGGAATTCGGGGACCCCCAATAAGTCATTACTGAACGCTGGGGATCTCATCTGTTAGGATTAGTACATTTTCTAAGCAGTCACGGACCCCCTGAGGAGGCTTTGCGGACCCCCGGGGGTCCCGGACCACAGGTTGGGAACCACTATAATTATGTGTCCACAGAACAGCTTGTTTTTAACAAGTGTTGGGCTGAGTGGCTTGCGCCCATTTCTGGACAGTGCAAAGGTCAGATCCCATGTTATTACCACATTACAGTCTAGCCAGCTTGTAAAAACCGTGCTGATTGTCTCTGATTCCACCCTGGAGCCAGCTGAGGGAGGGAACTAACTGGGGCCAGAGGACAGACAGCTCAGTTATTGTAACTGCACAGATTTAACCCGTTGTGCTCTGGCTACGAATGTGCATCTTTATTATAAACAATTTCACATGAAAAAGCAGCCTGGTGTGACCCCCCCCCCTGGCATTGTCAAGGGGTGTCCTTACCTACTGCAGGCTTCATATGTCGTGAATTATGCCCCCACCCCAGAAAAACACTGGTAACCAATGACATGTTAAACTCTGTACATGTTAGCTATGTGTTACGCTAATGTTGTACCGTAATGTGTAATCTATACGTTAGAACATTGGAATGTTGAGCACTCCGTTGAAGACCATGGAGCAGCTCCAGGCATCTAATGGTTAGTAAAAAGCCCGGATTTTCAACATTTTGATGTTTGTCGGTCACAGCAACAGTGGTGAACAAAGGCCTCACAGAGTCAGAGTGGATTTCAACCCTTCGGCTCGGGCCTTTAATGCTGGAGCAGGCCCTTAATGGCTGATATAGCCCACTACGGAAGGCTATAAAGCTATGGTATTGTCCTGAAATTCACGGCACGTTTATAATGCAATAAAGCAAACTGGGCAGTGTGGCCTGGCAGAGGAAATGTGGCACTTGTGTATACAGATGGATGCCAGAGCTTCAGGCGACTTTTGATTCTGTTTGAAAGAAGTGTTGCACCTAGAAGTCACTACAACAGGATGGTGGCCCCATGAGTTACTGATGCCCAGCCGTGTGTCTCTTGTGGGAAGGCACCACAAGATGGCAAACTCATTTACTAAAATAACGGATGATTGACAGTGTTCAGCATCCACCTCTTAGTCACAGATCTGGGCCTAAATCCATTGTGTTTTTGCTTGCCATGCCATTCCAGTTTGGACCCAGCCTTATCAGTCTTGACCCTGCAACCCATGGGGACGGTCCAGCCCATCCTATTTACGGCACTGGACATGTTGGCTACATAGCTACCTACGGGGTAGGGCTGACTCTGAAGGGGGCCTCACATATGTGCCCCAACTTTAAATGGAGGGCGGTTCTGATGGCAAGCTGCACGCAACTGACACATACACGACCACGCAACTGACGCATAATCTGCAGATTTTAAGAAAAACAAGCACCGAGGAGGGCAGGAGGTGTAAAGCGACACCTCCCATTGTGCGCCTCACGGGTGTACCGAGGCGTCCTGTGCCTGCCGTGTAATTATCCTGTTGTACTAATGAGGCCCTGTACTGGCGCTCTGCTCATAGGCCTGGCTCTGGTGTGCTCTCAGGTGGCCGCCCCGCCCCCAAGGAAACGGGAGGGAGGAGCCCTCCGTTCTAGAGCAGGTACCTCGTCCTCAGACACATCCCCAAGTCCTCTAGGAGCTAGGGCCTCCTCAGTTCACCCACCGTGCTGTTCTGAGTGTTTTCAGTCTGGTGACTAGTGATTTTTATTTATTTATTTTAAGAGTTTCAATATGACATACTTACACATAATCAGCTGTTAACAGCCGTAGAGATGGTATATTATAGTAAGCGGTTGACTGACCTCTGAAGGATGAAGCGCTCAGTCGGTTTCACCCGGATCCGAACTAGTGACCTGCAGAATACTGCATACTTCAGCAGTGAGCGTTCAACACACTGGGCCATCCTTTGGGCTGCAATTGTTTATAAACTGCAAGTCGCAGAACACGGCGAATAGCAGCGTAGATGGGTGGGCAGTGGGAATGTGCATGAACCCACTAAGCTATCCTACTATCTGTAATGGTTTAGCAACATAAACGCGAAAATAGCAGAAAAGGGTACACTAGGACACGCGTTTCTGATGCAATCTCTCGTCACTTGAAGACTGTGCTAAAGCCACCCTGCTGTGTGGGGCTATCTGGACTTCTCTAAAGGCCAGGACCCCCGCAGCGGCCCGTATGCTAATGTATGCAGATGAGATGCATAAGCCTGTTGGACACGGTTCTCTGTTATGGAAATCCGCAGGGTTTGCGTGACTGGGCAGCGGGTTTGTGGGGCCTCTGAGGCACGGGTGACCAGTGTTGAGCTGAGAGCTTCGCTCGTGTGCAGTAAGGGGTCCTGGGAGCAGGGATCTCTGCCGGCAATGGCTGAAGTGTACAGGTCGTGTGAAGGGGGAAAAAACTCATGCACATTTCAAGACAATAGAAGTGACGTGCTTAGACTACATGTTTCTATTTAGAGAGAAGCACGTCAAAGTCACGTTTTAATCAGTAGGTTTGTGAATTTGTACATGGACATACATTAAGCTAAGGAGCACCGTGCGTGCCTCGGGTCACCTGACACGTGTCCTGAGAAAGCCACAAGGACCCCTAGATTTTTGCACTAAAACCTTTAGGCTCACATTAAAATAAACAATCCCTCGTTCGTCCGTGAGCTCATTCTTCTAAAGCAGAAAGCGCCTTGAAGCGAGTCTTCCCTCGTCCCATCTGCATGGGGGCGGAGGCCTGGCGTCTTGGTTGCCGACAGTAACACCTTCATGCTTGAAGAACAGTGTACCTCCTCTGGCCTGCCATCTCGCCCCATGCAATTGTGCTCCATCTGCTAGTCAGTGGTGCCTTCCACACTGCAGACAGGATCCGCCTAGAAGCGGACCTTGCCGCCGTGTTGAGTGTTTTCACGCCTACGTTGAATGAACTGAGGTTTGCACGCAATTCGCCCCCTCGTTTCCGACATTTGTTTGAAGAGGGATGTTGGGGGTGGGAGCAGGCAGCCTGTGAGATGGCGTGTCTCCTTCAGGGCCCTGCTGTCTGGGTCGTGTCTGTGTGTTGGGTTTGAGTGGGTGGTTGGTATCTAGGGACAGTGAGGTGGCTTCTCAGACCCGTGCGGTACTGGGGATAATTGAACTGACTTGGGAACGACGAACCTTTCATCCTCCCAGGGACGATTTTTAAAAGTGCCATTGACCCGTTGTGATACCAGCAGCTATTTCCAGGCCAGTACTACAGACTCGACAGTTCTACTTTCAGTTTAAATATTGTGCGTTTCTGGAGAGCCAGCCTCGATCGAGAAAGATTGCAAGCCGTCTGGTAGCGCCTAGAATGGTATTATTCAATGCACTGCGGTTGGCATAGTTAATTGAAGAGCGGGGGCTTTAAAAAGGAACTATAAACACCTTCCTGGGCGTTTCCCAAGACGTCTACCCGCGTCAAATAATTCAGCGACTTTTCCCTCGCAAAAACTTTAAGAAGCGGAGTCCTTGAATTAGATTTTTTTTTTTTTTTTAATCCAATTTAAGACGTTGATGTTAAATTAAAATATTTACTGCTAGACAAGCTCCTATATAGTGCCTTGAAGTGATTCTATGTTTGCTTTGTAGTGACCTCCGCCCCTTCCACACATCCACCCTTTGGACTGCCCCCCCTACCCCCCCCCCAAGACTCTCGGCTTTCTCATTACCTTGTGGGGCAGTGACCCCCACCTGTGGGTAAACAGTCTCTCTGGCGGCCTTGCTCAGCAGTCCGAGAACAACGAGAGAATTAAATACTTCTATGTATTATCCCTCTAAGCAAATAGATAAACCTCTGTTTATATGTAATCTGTTAACTGAGTGCACTCGGGGGGGGGGGGGCACGGCACGGGCTGGAGCAGGTGGCACCTGCAGAGGGGGCGTGGCCCGAGCAGGAGGGAGGCGGGGTGACCAATGTATTGGTCAGGACTGACCCTTGACAGTCTTGTTCGAGGGGCAGGTGGGTGTCCTCTGACAGGAAGGGGCGGGACAGAAGCCGGAAGTGCTCTGGGCAGACAAGGATGTACAATGAAGGGGGTGGTCTGGATCGGTTTTTTTTTTGTTAGGTTTTTGAGGGGTAGGGGTTGGTGACAGAGGACTTGCCACTGGTGAAGCCAGGGGTAAAGGAGACCGGAAGGACACAATTGGAGGGGGTTACTGTATCCGGTGCCCCCAACAGGAATGCAAGGCTCCTAGCCGGGCACACCTACCGCCCGACCTCTGCTGTTCCTGGATGGCCCTTGTGCTCCTGCATGGTAGATTGGTAGGAACTCCCTGCCTCGGGAAATCGGGGCTACTTCCAACTGGGGAAAATTCAGAGAGATGCTCAACACCTGGCCCTCTCTACAAGCAAGCCCATAATCCATACTCTGACCTGCCTTGTCTTAGTTACCTTAGCGGCCAGCGCCAAGAAACTGTCTGGCGTACGTGCGCTCTACAAATAATAGCAACAACACAGGACAAGGCTGTGTCAGGAGCTGGTCTCTGTCAGGGGGCGCAGTGCCATGGGCTGCCAACACCCTCTCCCTACCATCTGGTTCACTTAGGTAGCGCTCATTGGCTCTTCACGGTGCAGTGAGTGTAGGCGCTTACTGGCCGCAGGCTTCCAGTGTACCCAGCCTGGCCTCACCCTCTTGCCCAGGCTCTGCCAGCTGCTCACGAGTAACCTCTTGGCTGGCGGCACTGGGTGTCCCGGCGCAGCAAGACGTGTTCACATTACACAGTCATATCCGGTGTATTAGTAAAGCTGCGTGGCTTCCGGTGAAGGGGTGCTGCGGGGCAGAATTGGGGTGCACATACGCTTGCTGTGTCTCAGCTCTGTACCCCAAGGGCGTCGCAGGACTGAGTTGAGGTTCTTCGGGTGGAATGGCGTTGCATATCCGGCTCGAGGCGCTTTGACTGAGCGGTGTGGGGTGCCGTACAAGGAGACACACTAGTAGGTCAGGGATTTTAGACTCCTGCTGACCGGGTTTCACTGTAGATTAGGGTTGAGGTGCATTGACTGCGCCTGTGCTGAATAACAAGGCGCGCTGTCGGCCACGACTGGGATGACTACTGCCTCTGTTCTCGTTACAGGCTCTTTGCAGAAATGCCAGAAAGAGGACGAGGGTAAAGATTGAGGAACATTGATGGAGTTGAGTGAATCTCTCGTTTGAGCCATTAACCAACGACCCAAAACAGCTCCCAAATGTGTGCGCCCTTCACCACAGCCTGGCTGTGAAACTACGGGTTTGGGGTCCTGGTGCTTTGGCAGAGCTGACGTTTAATACTAAAGGGGCATCTATCCTGAAAAAAAAAGTGCTTCCAGCTAGTACCCTGCCGTGAACCTGGGCAGTAGTCCACTTGGAGTGGCACACTGCTGTTTTTTGAGAGCGAACACTGAAAACTAGCCTGTGGCTGATGCACACTTGGGAGTTTACTAGAAAAAAACTGTGCTGTTCCGAGCGCAACCACTAGATGGCAGTAGTACGCATAGCATGTGAAACTAGAACACTGAGCCGGCCAGAGGCTTGCCATAGAGGCACCGCTCCCTCCCCCGTTCAGGCACTAAACAGACCACATTAGAGAGAACCCAGCACTGGTAATAAGAGTGGGTCGTCTCCCGGCGTGTATAAATCATTCATGCCCCTTGTTGCTGTGCCTTAAGGTGCAAGGCATGTGCCCTTCCTTTGGATATGCCCCCTCAGTGCCATCCTCCCCATAGCTTGCTACATTGGCACCCAACTCTTCACTTCTGTCCCATGCAGTCTGTCCAACTCTTAGGTTCGGGTGCCATTGTTAAATAGAAACATCCTGCTTTCACTTAACTGGCTATTTATAACCTATTTAGTTTAATTTATTGTCTCTCTTGAATGGGGCTTATTTTATTCCTTGGTAAATTACTGTTCTCTATGTCTGCGGTCTTTATGTAGCGCACACCTACCCAGAAGTCGTCAGAGCGCTGTGAAGGGTCCGCGTGACACATAAAGGCAACAGGTGGATAGATGGATTGTGGACGTTTAATGCACCGTTTCGTCTTCTGTGTTTTTTTTAATTTATTTTTTATTTATTCTATTAATTTTTTTAGCAAGAACTTTCTTATCATGCAATTTTTAAATGTTCTCTGGTCTGGCTCCATTTTGTAAAGCTTTGTTCGTGTTTTGGATGCACGCACCGCCCCCGGGATGGGGCACTAGGCTGGGAGGGAGTTGGTTGCGATTTCCTGCCTGTGAATTACTTGTATGGCTGGAAAGTTTCCATTCGTGAACTTGCATCTGATTCTCTCGCTTGTTGCTGTGTTTCGTGGCTGTGGTGATTGTCTCGGCACACTTTTCTGCCACCGCCCTTTAACGTGTTATTTTCGCCCTACGATTGAAATGTTTGCTGTGGTGCAGTATGTGTCCCCCCTCCCACTCGTTTGGTGTGGTGTTCATGTAGAATGAAGTGTTTGCTTTGGTGTCCTTCCTGCATCTCCTACTGTAGTGATTTTGTGTTTAAAATTGCTTCGATGCGCTTTCCCGTTGCACCTTTGGTTGTAATAGAGGGACAACCCCTTCCTGTTCCTCCCTTGGTATAGTGTTTGCAATTTCACTGTTTGCTCTGTTGGTTCCTGTTCTTCTCCTGGTCTTTTTGTGTTTGAAATGTTTGCTTTATTGCACGTTGGGCGCCTCCACCATCTCCCTTTGGTTGGGAGTTTGTTGTTTTGAAGATTTGCCCTGGTGCACTTTCCTGCAGCCCCCTGTGGGGTAGTTTTTGTGCTTTGATACACTTCCGTATTGCACTCTTGTGTGTGATGGCTGTAGTATAGGGGTGTGTCCCTACCTGCTCCTGACTATGCTCTGGTGTTTGCTTTGTTTTTATGTTGCTTTCCTGGTGCGTTTTGGGGGTTTGCTTTCAGTGCCCTTGATGTGGAGTTTTTGAGGTTGAAAGGTTTGCTCTGGTGCCATTTCCTGCTCCTAACGTGCTGTGGTGTTTGCAGTTGCAGGGGTTGCTTTGTTTTTGTTTTTTTGTTTTTTCTGTTGCTCTCCTGGTGTGGTTGAGGTTTACTTCTGTGTCCTTGCTGTATTATCTGGGGGGAGGAAGGTTTGCTTTTATTTTGGCTCTCCTTGTTTGGTTCGCAGGTGTGCTTCAGTGTCCTTTCTGAAGTATTTTGGGGTTGAACGATTTTCTCTGGTGCCATTTCCTGCTCCTAACTTGTAATGATGTTTGCACTTGCAGGGATTGCTTTGTTTTTCTGTTCCTCCCCAGGTCTGACTCGGAGGTTTACTGCAGTGCCCTTACTGCAGTATTTAGGAAGGTTTGCTTTGCCTGTTTTTCTGTTCCTCTCCTGGCGTGGTTCACAGGCTTGCTTCAGTGCCCTTGCTGGGGTGTTTTGGTGTTGAAAGTTTTTTGCTTTTTTTCTGCTCCTCTCCTGGTGTGGTTCACGTGTTTTTGCTTTAGTGTCGTTGCCGTGGTGTTTTGAGGTTGGCAGGTTTGCTTTGCCTCCGTCACTTTGCTTTCTTCAGTGTCCTTGCTGGAGTGTTGTAGGGTTGAAAGGTGTGCTTTGTCTTTTCTGTTCCTCTGCTGGTGTAGTTCGCAGGTTTGCTTCAGTGCCTTTGCTGGGGTGTTTTGGGGTTGGAAGGTTTCCTGTGCTGCAGTCACTTTGCTCGCTTCAGTGTCCTTGCTGGAGTGGTATTTTTGGGTGGTTGGCAGGTTTGTTTTGCTGTTTTTCTGTTCCTCTCCTGGTGTGGTTCTCTGGTTTGCTCCAGTGCCTTTGCTGGAGTGTTTTGGGGTTGGAAGGTTTCCTCTGCTGCAGTCACTTTGCTCTCTTCAGTGTCCTTGCTGGAGTGGTATTTTTGGGTGGTTGGTAGGATTGTTTTGCTGTTTCTGTTCCTCTCCCGGTGCAGTTCGGAGGTTTGCTTCAGTGCCTTTGGTGGGGTGTTTTGTGGTTGGAAGGTTTCATCTGCTGCAGTCACTTTGCTCGCTTCAGTGTCCTTGCTGGAGTGTTGTGGGGTTGGAAGGTTTCCTTTGCTGCAGTCACTTTGCGCTCACTCCCTCGATGACTGAGTGCTTGCGTAGCTGCAGAGCTCGCTTTGCTGCAGTCCTCAGATCACCGATTTGTCTGGAATTCCTTTTAGCGCCGGGTCACTGAGCTGTCCCTGCCTGACTAGCAGAGGCAGGAGCTGCGCTGCCCCCTGGCTCTTCATTGTCTGAGGCTGCAAAGAATCCCATGTCAGACAGCAAGGGGGGGTGGGGGGGGGGAGGGGGGGGCTGGGCTGGGATGTCAGACGAGTCATCGCCACGAGACAGACAAGAGTCTGCAGACAAGTATGCAGCTCTCTAAGACAGCCGTTGCGCATTATATGGACCCTCTCTGGACCTAGACAGGCGCTACATTCCAGAGACCGCTTCCTATAAAGCTGTCTCTGGACCTAGACAGGCGCTGCACTCCAGAGACAGCTCCCTATAAAGCCGTCTCTGGACCTAGACAGGCGCTGCACTCCAGAGAGCGCTCCCCATAAAGCCGTCTCTGGACCTAGACAGGCGCTGCACTCCAGAGACCGCTCCCTATAAAGCCGTCTCTGGACCTAGACAGGCGCTGCACTCCAGAGACAGCTCCCTATAAAGCCGTCTCTGGACCTAGACAGGCGCTGCACTCCAGAGACCGCTCCCTATAAAGCCGTCTCTGGACCTAGACAGGCGCTGCACTCCAGAGACAGCTCCCTATAAAGCCGTCTCTGGACCTAGACAGGCGCTGCACTCCAGAGAGCGCTCCCCATAAAGCCGTCTCTGGACCTAGACAGGCGCTGCACTCCAGAGACAGCTCCCTATAAAGCCGTCTCTGGACCTAGACAGGCGCTGCACTCCAGAGACAGTTCCCTATAAAGCCGTCTCTGGACCTAGACAGGCGCTGCACTCCAGAGACAGCTCCATATAAAGCTGTCTCGTGGTACCGCAGCAGTGTGGGGTGCTGTGGCAGACTGTCTACGACTACCTAACAGGTGTGTGGGTGTCTATGCAGGGTACCCGTCTGTCTGCAGGGGTGCGCCGGTTGTCTCTGCTCTGTGTTCTTCCGGTGTCCCTCCATCTGCGTTGTATTTCCGGGTTGTCAGCATGCGTGTCTGCTGTGAGACCTCCACCTACCTTTGCTCAGGAAGTGAACTCCAAGCCATGGCTGAGGGCCCTGGTGGAGCGGTCTCGTGGTCTTTAATTCTGACTGCACTGATGTCAGCAACAGCAGGCTGGATGTCCCCCACACTGCCCTGCTGTCTGAGGGTTGAGGGCGGGACATGTGGGGTGTAGGTGGAGGTTTATGTGGAGACTGGGACAAGGACTGAGGTGGGAGGTGGCTTGAGGCGGGAGGTGGCTTGAGGCAGGAGGGGGGTGAGGACTGAGATGGGTGGGAGGGTTGAGGCAACAGTTCTGTGAGGGCTGATGCAGGTGTGGGGGAATGGGACAAGGGTTGAGGCGGGAATGAGACATAGGTTGGGGCGGGAGAGTGGCATGGGTTGACCACTACTTAATTTGCAGAAACATAAGTGCCAGGGCCCCCGTCGGGAGGCTACCTCAGCTTGTGCCACCCATTGCCTCTGCCAGCGTTGCCAATGTCAGTCCAACACAACCACTAACCATCACACTCACACAGGTGTGACAATGCAGACATTTCCAGCCCCCAAAGCTATAAGAATGGCTTAGACAATAGGTATTAGTTGTTTTAATACAGATTAAATACATAAGCAACTGTTACTCTGCTTCTCTCTAAATTACACAAACAGTGCCACCATGTGGCAGCTGTTATAAGTGCCAGGGTTGACAAGTGCCGGTGCCGGGCCCTGGAAAAAACTGGCACAAATTAAGCACTGGTTGAGGCAGGTGTGGGGAACGGGACAAGCGTTAAGGAGAGAGTGGGATGAGGGTAGGGGCAAATGTGGGGATTGGAGCGACGGCTGAGGCGCCAGTGGGACGAGCGCTGAGGCGGGTTTGTAGCAGCATGTAGCAGTTCTCTCTCGACTACTTGGGGTTCAGGACTTGGCTGCACTGACAGATGAACCTGGGTGGAGGGTCGCCCAGGGCTGGTCCTTATTCTGTCAGGACAAAGTTTGAGGTCGAACTAGGATTCAGGTTAAGGTGCCACCTAGAGCTGTGCAAGTGTTATCACTGGACTGACACTGATTCACAATCGAGGTAGGAAATCGATGGCTGTGCAAAGGCGGAATTAATCAATCAATCAGAACCACCTGGGAGGGAGGCTAGGGTAGGGGGGGGGGGTGATGGGTACGGGATGCTGTATTACTATTGAGTTACTATGTCCTTGTGTTGCTCTCACCTGCGGGAGACAAGAGATATTTATTAAGCCTAGTGGGCAGTGCTGATGCAGGGCAGGATCGAGATTAGGACAGTTTCTAACAGCTTCCTACACTCTGCTGCTTGCATCTCTGTCCTTAACTCTGGTCCTCTGCTCTCTTCTAGGTTCATCCCCGGCAAGGGCCTGGTCTTGTATCCAGAGATCGGCGACAAGCTGGACATCATCTGCCCGAAGGGAGACTCCTCGCGGCCGTATGAGTACTACAAGCTGTACCTGGTGCGGCGGGAGCAGGCCGACTCCTGCAGCACCATCATGGACCCCAACGTTCTGGTCACCTGCAACCGCCCCGAGCAGGAGATCCGCTTCACCATCAAGTTCCAGGAGTTCAGCCCCAACTACATGGGCCTGGAGTTCAGACGCCTCCAAGACTACTTTATTACATGTAAGTCACAGCCAGCGGGCTCTTGGTTTAAACAGATGTTTTAAGGTATGGGCAAAGCGGGCTCTGGCCCAGGGATCCGGCCTTCCAGGGGCCCCCTGATTGAGCCAGCTCTGATCTGCAGTGTCTTGCCCTGATGACCCTGAAAAATTCTCAGATTGTTTTAAATCCTGTTTTCCTCTGATTTATTTGTAATGTGTGATTTTATTAAAGACATTTTGGCGAGAAAGGTTTATTGCATGCACCATCCATTTAGAAAAAAAAAAAGTTTCTTTTAGATTAAGACAGGACCTCATATGAGAAATGGTCTGGTATCACAGAGATTTGCAGTAATATGACTTAGCTGCTGCTATGTTTCATTATTGAAAACACACGTCACTATCCCTAAAAAGTGGATGTAAAAATTTGGACCAATGTGCTTATGCGCCATTAGGGACCTGGGCAAAGGGGGCATGAAAGAGCTGAAATTAAATCATAAATTCAAAGCTGTTGCGAACAGGAGCCCCCAAAATACCTTTGGCCCAGGGACCCCAAAATCCTTAACATGTTGAGTTTAGTACTCTACAAAAGGTTTTGGCCTTTTTAGCCCTCTGTGAACCCTTCTAGCTCCAACTTTGCACGCTATGTCCAGATCTTCAAGAGCGGGTGAGATGCACATGTTCATGGGTGATGGGAGGGTGGAGGGAGTTGTACCTAAGATCAGTAGCCATTTTTAAGGACATCTAAAACTGGGACAGTGTATATTAGGTTTGTTTGGCATGTCAGAGTCATTCAAATGAGTGTCACTCGATTAGATGAAAGTGCCAAAAGGCATTAGCCGCCCTACAAAGTTGAAAGTTTCAACAAGTACTATACTGAAAAAAACATACTTTTACATCCGTCTAGTTTGTAAGGCATAATAAGTAGTCTTGCGTACTCTTTAGAGAAACGAAATCACCTCTTTCTAAGTAAAATAAAATCACAGTTTAGTGTGTTCGCCAAGCACTTCTTCTGCATCTTTGGGAAGTTCAGTCAGTTTACTTCATTCATATACTCGCTCACTGCTGCTGACTGTTTGGTAGAGAGGTGTGTATTGTTTTATTAGAGTGAATCCTGAATATTGGGTCAGTAAGTTTCTACAATTGGACTTATGAAGTCATTTTCTGAACTGGTGCTTAGTTTGTTCACCTTTCGTAAGTGTCCACTCTTGTCAGCACAAGCTGAAAATGTATTCTTGGCACCTAAGTAGATGTTCATCGTTGCACCGTATTTTCTCATCCTTGGGGGAGCGGAGTCCAGGGTGTTGGAGATTCAGTTCTCCACTGTGGTTGCTACAGGTGTCTTGGCGCTTGTAAGTCCACTTCCGGTGTGGAGTGAGCATACGGTTTATTTTTCTCTCCTTGTGTTTTATTTGTTCAGGTTTGTGTGAGGTGGCACACCTTTGTATGAAGGTCGTATTCTCAAGAAGTGAGCTCATGTGTTTACCGTGGTTTGACTGTGGGTTCGGTTTGGCATACAACAAGGTGACGTGGGTACAAACGTGATCATTAATCAGGATTTTTTTTATTTTTTATTTTCCAAAGTAAGACGCAAGAATAATGCGCTCCTGCTTTAAGGTACCATATAGTAGCGCGCTTCGCCTACAGGTGACTGAGAGAGTGTCAGGGTCTTGAACCCCTGCAGGACCGCTCCACTCCAGTGCTGTGCCCCAGATCCTGTTGGTACCAAGGAGGCTGAGACACCCTTTGTACTGTGCCAGGATTGTAAGGGCTTGGCCTGCAGTGAGTACCCAGGACTTGAATCACCTTTGTCTCAACAGTGGTGTCGGTGGTGCGAGTACTCAAGGCCGCACTCGTGGGAGCTGGTGCGAGTACTCAAGGCCGCACTCGTGGGAGCTGGTGCGAGTACTCAAGGCCGCACTCGTGGCAGGTGGTGCGAGTATTCAAGGTCTCACTTGTGAGATGTGCTGTGTAGGAGAATAGATACCATGTAACACTGGTCATCAATGCCAAGAAAGGCCACTGTGGAGCCACATTGGGCTACTTTTTAAAACCATGTACCTTTATTTTATTTTTCACAGAAATACCACAGTTAAATCCATTCCCTTAAAACCAGAAGTCTCCAGCTGGCTTGCTTCAGGGTATTACCCACATAAGTATCACACAGAGGAGCCCTCCTGCCTATTAAGATGTGTGGGCAGAGATGGCCAAAGGGTAGAGTTTTTAATACTGTGAGCCAAGAATATTCTTTGCAAACCCTGAGCTTCGCCTTCCGTAAAACAGTGGCTTCTACCAGAGCCATCCACATTGTTGTAAATGTATGATACAAACTTACAATAACAAGTAGCATGAAGCAATGTGGTTCCAAAAGTAACAGGAGTTCCAAAGTAACATGCTGCACTGGTGGAAGCCAAGTAGCCTGGCATGCAGCGCTGGTGGTGGAAACCAAGTAGCCTGGCATGCAGCGCTGGTGGTGGAAAGCATGCAGCACTGGTGGTGGAAAGCATGCAGCACTGGTGGTGGAAACCAAGTAGCCTGGCATGCAGCACTGGTGGTGGAAAGCATGCAGCACTGTTGGTGGAAACCAAGTAGCCTGGCATGCTGCACTGGTGGTGGAAACCAAGTAGCCTGGCATGCAGCGCTGGTGGTGGAAAGCATGCAGCACTGGTGGTGGAAAGCATGCAGCACTGGTGGTGGAAACCAAGTAGCCTGGCATGCAGCACTGGTGGTGGAAAGCATGCAGCACTGGTGGTGGAAACCAAGTAGCCTGGCATGCTGCACTGGTGGTGGAAAGCATGCAGCACTGGTGGTGGAAACCAAGTAGCCTGGCATGCAGCACTGGTGGTGGAAACCAAGTAGCCTGGCATGCAGCACTGGTGGTGGAAAGCATGCAGCACTGTTGGTGGAAACCAAGTTGCCTGGCATGCTGCACTGGTGGTGGAAAGCATGCAGCACTGTTGGTGGAAACCAAGTAGCCTGGGGTGCTGCATTGGTGGAAGCCATGTGGCCTGGAGCGCAGCACTGGTGGAAACAGTTTCTGTGAAGGTTTTGTGGATCTCTCCGATAGAGGGTGGGGTTCCTTCATGTAATTGTGGCATGCAGATACCTGGGGAGGGGGGTTAGTATGGTGCTGGCCTTCTAACATGCTCCCAGGCATCAGTAAACCAAAACAACGTCAAATGTTGTGTCCTAGTGGCCAGAGTACAGTTTTCTGCTGTTTCCTCACAGTTGTAGCTTAATACACTTGACCCAGTATGTGGCCTAGGTGGGCTTGTCTTCAGCCCGCGCACCATCCCTGGAGCCTCCCCCCGGCTAGGGGGCAGCAGGGAGGGGTAGGTAACCACCCATCCTTACTACAGCACCATAAGTACTCATGATTACCTGACAGGGTACCAGGAGCTTACTCTCCCGACAGCCTGGCAGAGGGCTATAGGTTGGGCCTGCACCCCCGTCTCTGATGGGGAGCACGGATATTCTGGGAAGCATGACCACCAGGACAAAAGACGAGTACAACTTTGGACTTGCACCCTTTGTGTGCACAGATGAGCACTCCTCTATGCTCTTGGAGTACTGCCCGCCTCGTGTGCAATTCATGCTGAGTTCACAACGTGGGTGCAAAGGCCAAGCTGGAGACTAAGCCCCATATATAGCAAGATGCATTGTTAAAGGGCAGTTGTGAACCGGAAGCAAATCTGCTATCTGAATCAGACATGGCCATCTCATTTACCACATGCTATACGCTGATGGTAGGACAGAGTACACGAATAGGAAATCACAAGTGTGAAAGATGGCTTTCCTGTTCTGCCCATTTTTAATTATACGTGTGTATGTGTGTGTGTTAATTCCACAGGGTTTTTACGCTCTACTTGTCCCAAATCCCTGAATCAGGCCCTCTGGATATGTACCCTTGAAGGTGGGAGATGCTGACTAGAGTCCCAAGCTTTTGATTCACTCCAGCTAAGCATTTAATTTGTCAGAAAATAAAGACTAGTCCTTAAAACTTTTTTGTCGGGGCTTCAACTGTGTCTCTGTCCTCCCGGCGCTACAATTGATCTGCCTGGAGTTTGCATGACACAGAATCAGTCCTTTTTTTATGTTCATCATGGTTATGGAAATAGAAGAAGTGTTCCAATACAACGGCAGGCAAAGAAACTGTTGCTGTCTGCCTGTTTCCATTGACCCAATGGAATAACGAAAAGGACTCCTGTCTCCTGCTCAGTGAATTAAGGCAATAGCTGACCTGGTCCTCGACCGTGTGAAACATGAGTCCTAGTCCCCCAAAATAGGTGCCAGCGGTGCCCACTTGCAACCTCCTGCACAAATAAGTACTGCTTCGCTCTACCAAGAGCACATTGGGCTCCTTGCTTGTAGCCCCTGGGAGGTCCCCGGGGAGGAGGCCCTCTTCAGGTAAAACATTGACTTGCAGGGTGCATTGAACCTAGACGGGGCTTGTTAAAGTTCTTCACTAATTAATTTCCTGGTGGTTCAGTTCTGATTGGGTGAACCGAAGGGCAGCTTGGCCCTGAGGGTGCTTGAGGCCTGAATTCTTAAGAAGCACAGTATGCTGGTTCCTGCGAGATTACGCCTTGTGCAGGGAACTGGTTTCAGAAGAGCGCTCCATGCTCCACTTACCACCCGCCAACTGAACCACCCCGGGCATTTCTTGATGTTAACCAAATGCATAATGTAATCTGTGTGGGTATGGTTTCGTGACTGGGATATTTTAAGTGTGTTCTCTATCATGCCTTGCAATATTTTCAGGGATCCATTTTAGATATCCGACCTTTCCCTTGATTACACATGTTTCAAAGGCTCAGACTTAAGATGGCAGAGCTATCCCTCAGGTTCTTCGAATGCTTAAAGCTTGGGCATTAGACAGCGTAGCCAATCCTTTTTGTCACTTATTAAGCGCAGACTTTAAGTAGTTGTTGGCCCATGCCACAAGTGTTGGGTAGCAGGGGTATCTCTCGGGAGGCACCAATTACATATGGTTGGGCATGGATGGAAAAGTGATCCTTGCTGGCCTGCAGGCTCTGTGGACGGCTTCAATGGGCCCTACCTTCCTGGAGTCTGTCGCCCAAGACCATTGAGATCCATTAAATTGCTCGGGGCAAAGAGCTGGAACACCCGCCCCTGCACCTCCGGCAGTCACCATTGCTACTCCAACTCAGGAAGGACCTTAAAACCTGGTTCTTCGACTGAAGCTCAGAGGACAAACCCCCTTAGCGCCTTGAGACCCTTATGGGTGAGTAGTTGCACTTGATAAACCCTGACTTAATTTGATATACGTCCGCGGGGTAGGGTATGACTTTAATCAGCTGCCTCACTCACTCTGAGTAGGTACATTTGCACTTCTCAGCCGGTACACACATTGCTCAGAAGTCACAAACACCCCTGATATACACTCTCTGGTAAGCCGTTAAAGTCACTCCTCAGCAGCCACAGTCACTCCTGAGCCTGTGTGCGCACTAGCTGCTCAACAACCCATCACTCCTCAGCAGGCATGTCACTCCTGAACCTGTACTCTCTGCTCAACCGCCACAGTCACTCCTTAGCCGGTACACTCCCTCCTCAGCAGCTACACTACGCCAGTGAAGTTGCTTCCGCTCCACAGCAGCTGTGCAGTTCCCAAGGGGGGGTCAGCTCTCACTCATCCTCTTCAGCCCCCCCACGCCAGCTCGCTCGTCATTTGCTGAGACCTCGGCCCCGCCCACCTCTGCCTGCGGGGCCCGGAGCGGTCTTGGGATCCATGAAGGCCTCAGTGTCCCAGGCCAGATCAAGCATCCAAAGCCGGAGCTCGTTCAATGGGTCCTTCTCCGGGCCCCCCACTTATCCCTTCCAGACCAGTGGTTCCCAACCTTTTGATTTCTATGGACCCCCACTTTAACATTAATGGAACCCAGGGACCCCCACTGAATCATAATTGGAATCCGGGGACCCCCGCCTGAGTCATTACTGGAAGCTGGGGACCCAATGTGTCAATATTAATATTTTTTAATTTTCTAGACTCTCGCGGACCCCCTGAGAAGGCATCGCGGACCCCCAGGGGTCCCCGGACCACAGGTTGGGAACCACTGTTCCAGACAATGCGCACCCCATTCGAGGTCTTCGAGCCTCATTGACTGAGATGTTTTAAAGAGGTGGGGGGGTCACAGTGGCTCCTGGCCCAGGGCCCCAGCCTTTCAGGGGCCCCTGATAGAAGCGGCTCTGTTCTGCAGAGTCCTGTCGGTGACCGGGAATGATTCTTAAATGGATGTTCACACATTAGAATTTGGACCGATGCGCGTGTGCAGGATGTTCACACATTAGAATTTGGACTGATGTGCGCTGTCAGCGACCTGGCCACAGAGGGCTGGAAGAGCTCTAATTGAATCATTAATTCAGAGCTGCTCTGAACAGGGGCCCCGATGATACGTTTGTCCCATGGCCCCCACAATCGGTAATATGCCCCTGCTCATTGGATCTTGTATACCAAGAGCCATGGCTGCTGCGGAGGCACATCCCATCCCTCAAGGCCTCTGAGGGGGTCCTGTAGCCTGAGGGGTCCCCTGAGCCAGTTCCTCCGTACGGTTTCCTGCACTCAGTCTTGTTCGAGTCCTGTTTTCACATCAGTGCGCTGGTCTTCCCTCCTTGGTCTCCTTTCCTCCGCGCCCCCTCGCCCCATCCCTCCCTGCTATCCGAGCTCTTATTTCCGCCTCACTTGGGATGATACACGTACAATAACAGGCCGGGCCCGTCAGACCCATCCCCGGCGCGCATGACTGCGTCCTCCCGTTCCCACATCCACGTCCCCTCCCGCTCTGCGCATGCTCACACGGGGCCTGCGGGGCTGCGCCCTCCGCCCCCTCGCACCTGGTGCCCCTGTACCAAGCCCCTCTGACGTAACAGCGGGGGTTTAGTTCACCCCCCCATGCCTGTTACAGGCATTGTATCCTCCTGCCCCCCCCCTCCCCCCCCAAACTCTCCCTTGTTCCCGCAATTCGTCACTACCCTGGAGCTCCTCCTGGGTGATGTCTCGTGCGGGCAGGGACTTGGCTTCAGGGGCGTTTTGGGGTGTTGCCCCCCCCCCCCCCCCCACCCCCCCCCCAAAGTATTTTCTTATAAATAGCTGGGTACAGGTGCTTTAATCTGGGTCTTGTGACGTCTCCGTCTGATTTCAGCAGGAATTTTTACAAAATTCTAAAAGTCCTCAAAATATTGGTTATTTTACAGAATATTGTTTTCTCTTAATACTCCTACCGATCCACATTCCTCTTTGTTTCTACTGTCCCTTAGGCCCCTCCCATACACCCTGCTTGTCTATAATGTATTTAAACATTATATGCCAGCCTGATTGACCTGGGATATGTCCTCTTTCCACCCGCTTACCTTTGACATCAAAGCTCACTCCAGGTTTTTACCGTGGACTTGGTCTCCAGCTTTTCACCTACAAATTATTGATTTCATGTATGACTGTAATTAGTTCAATGGAAGGAAAACAAGACTACAACATCTAGAATGCATTACACTATCACATTCAAGTCCAGTACTGGAAGCAGTGCTTGTAATGACCTGAATTAAGGTGGTTGCCATACACATTTCCCCCTTCTTAAACCGTCCTGCTTCCTAGCTTCCAACTAACTTTCTCTCTGACAGCCTTGAAACTGAGAACAAACTCTGGCTGAGTGAATGGTTTGTTTGTAGTCTCTTCTTCCTCTCTCTCCTACCGCCAAGCATTGCCCTGCCCCTTCACCAATGAGCCGTCCATCAAGTTTGGCCCGTCGCCCCTTCTCCATCACGTGGCTTCCAATCAGGACTGACCCTGTGAGCCTTGCCCTGTGCTCCCTTCTTACAAGCATGCCCTGGGGCATGCTCCAAAGAGGAGGGGCGGTCTGTGCCACAGCCACACATGGCTTAAATAGTCCAAACATCTGTACGTTTAACAGGAGCCCAGACTGTCGAACAAGAACTGCCACCATCTCGGGACAGTACGACAGCTATATGCCCATTATATGCAGGGTTTTCACTTCCGACTGGACTGAGCGGGGAACAACCCTGTGAAGCTGCCCTTCACCTAAACTTTACCTACTACAGAGCGCAAGCTGTCTTGTTGCGAAAGACCAATAGTGAACCAAGTGTAGCTTGCTGTCCGCCCATTGGTTGGCTTCATTCAGTTGATGTCGTCTTATTCGATGGCTCAGCTTCCAGTTCTGGTGTTTGTTTATCCCCTGGTTTATAGCAGCTTTGCAAACCTTTTAAATGGCTGGCTTGTATCCTTCCCCTGCTCACATTTAGTTAAGTACTTTTTTTCTTGTTCCTCCTGCACTTCATGAGAATGCATGTGTTTTCCAGCTCTCTCCCTTGTGTGCTCCAGATAGCCACCCCTGGCGCTGTGTTGCCCCCCCCCCCCCCCCCCACCTCTCAGCTTGCCTGTGCATCACAGCAACAGATTTGTGCTGTGTTAAGGGTTCTTTTTGTCTCCTGCATTCCACATATTGCATGAAAGCTTAAGCTTTGGTAAACAAAGAACTTGTGGTGGTGAATAAAAGGTTATCTGCTGCACTCACTCAGCTTGTGTCTGAGGCAGGAGGTGTACTTGGCAGAACACTTCTCCTGGAGAGCCATTAATTAGCCTCTTGGGTAACTTCAGAGGAGTAAATGGCCGAATCGTGTGGAAAGTTAATTTGGTCGTGGAAAGCATTCCCCTTTATGTTCTGGCACTTCTTATTCTTTTTAAATTTTGTTCAAAGAATGTGAAAAACAAACCATGTCATTTTACAAAGAAAAATATTGATTTCAATGTGTATTCTGGAGGTGTATGTTTTGTTTTCCTCCTGTTATGAAATTCTTTTGTTTTTTTCCTCTTTTTAAACCATACTTAACTGAGAAACAGTGGCAAAGCGAACACCTCAGGACTCGTTTATAAAGGTGAGACCTTTTGCCTTTGCCAGTGCTTGCTGTTCTAGTTGTCGCAGGGATGTAGTGCTCCAAAGCCATGCATCGACGCTACAAGCAGCTATAGGAAACAGCAGGTGTGGAAAGGTAAAGGGCCTTGGCTTTGTTTATGAACCCACTCTAATATCCCTGCTTGATTGTGGGAGTTTAGGGGGGGGGGGAAACTGGGCAGGGTAGTCCCGGACACTTACCTGCCTGATGGGTCGCTCCAGATAGATGCATTTGTGTAAAGTTATGATTCGAGACGTATCTCTGGTCGACACCCACAGTTGAAGCTGTACTGGAACAATATGCTGTTCAGAGCTCAATCAATAGAATTTATAAATGATTCAAGTGATAAAACTATGGTATTGGGTAAGAAGCTTTTTGTTACAAGCAGTAAATGTGTTGTAACATGCACACTAACACACACAGTTGTTTCTTGGCTTGAGACATTTGTGTTGGGTGGGCCGGTGCTTGCGCGGACAGAATTTGGGCGCGTTGCTCTGTCCGTGCTGAACGGCAGCACGCGGAGTGCTAGAGCCCGCTGCGTCTCGCTGCCGCTCCAGTAGATTTTCAACTCGAGCGGAAGCTTTCTCAGCTCGGTCACGAACTGCCATGGGTGCCAATGTTAAGAAATCTCGCAGGGAGGCATTCTAGCACCCAAAAAATCACGCTAGGGGGTTGCAAATCCTTCTTCGCAAACAAACTGCGGGTCGCACATGAGAAAAAAAACTCCACCACGTGGCGGTTGACCGAGTTTTGCCAGAACTCCACACTCCAAGTGGAACGCAGCGTGGGCAAAACTCTCCGCACTCTTCTCAAGGAGAGGAATTATTTTGCCTACTCGCCACTCAGGCACCAGACGGGGTGATTAAAGGCAACTGAGCACCAAAAATGGCCTGTACTCCCAATACCAGTTAACGATGGATTTCCATATGTACACCTCTCTTCAGTGACCAAGGCTTCTTGCAGCCAGGGTTAGAAGACTAGGCCCTATCTTAATTTGAGTCCCTCACAGCTAGGCAAAATGGCGGTAGAGGGGCGCAGGGTACCTGGGTATGGTAATACATGGTGCCCGCTGTTCGTTAACATCAGGATCTCATTGCTGGGCATAGGTAGATTTGGATAGGTGTTTCGTAACGCTTTTGCGGCCCACGTGAGGAGCATTTATCAGTTTGATGCCACCTGGGTAGAGGGGTGATTGGTGGCAGACTGGCACAGGGTAAGTGGGACGGGTTAATCATGCCTGCCGCACAGGGTCACCATGCAGAAGTGACTACCTGCAGTTCAAGGCCCCTTGGTCGGTTCTCCATCATGCCAGGCTGTGCCCGGTGGTACTTCTCATAGACACTGGCAGCAGCTGCTGTAAGGGTCGAGGAGAACTTCCTGCCAGCGTGGGCCCAGCTGGAGGGGGTCTGGGCACCTCCATGTGCAAGAAACATTGTGCAGGGCCGCAGAAGTGGTCCGAGTGGGCCTCCGCTGCGTGGGTTCAAGTGCAGTGGACTCTCCCAGCCCTCCCTTCCAAGGGCAGCTTGGGGTGGGGGGAGCTGAAGGGGCTCGACTGTAACCCTGAACACGAGGTCTAAGCTAAGCTCAACTTTGACCCCGGGGTCAACGAGGTGAGGGATCCTGTCCTCAGTCTCCTGAAGAATCTAGGGTGACTAGATTTTGAGGAGCAAAAACCGGGACAGGTCAGACATAAAAGAAGGACTAAAGAATTTACTCTCACTTTTATATATGGCATCTCCCCCTTTTTTTTTTTTTTTTTTTTGCGTAGCTTTGTGAATGTGTGCCTATACATGTGTGTTTATACATACACATTTACAAGACAACACATATAAAATTATCAATGGCTTCACCTCCAACCCTGCACCCCCAACCCGTCCCCACTCCCTTTCTCTGCTGAGAGCAGACAGGGGACTGTGTTGCCTGACAGTTACCGATAAATTACTTTAGTTATTGCATACATTGTAGGCTCTGTTAAAGGAGAGCATACCTTGAATTTATGCTTCCCTAGATAATGTGACCTTTGTCCCAGAAACGGTACATTTATGTAATATCTGACCTTTGTCCCAAAAACCGGGACATTTCTTTAAAACTAAGAGAAGCGTGGGGACATCGGGACAGTCCCCTAAAAACCGGGACTGTCCGGTGAAATCCGGGACGCTGGTCCCCCTAGTAGTCGGTCCCCGGACCCCATGCACTAGGGCAAGGTGACCTTTACCCCCGCGAGGCTGCGGACTGGGGTACGACTCGAGTCAATGGGCTCGGAGAGGTCGCGGGGGGGGCCTAGTGCTGGCCGGACACCGGCCTCTGATGGAGGGGGGCAGTGCTGGGCTGTGGCCTGCGGTAATCCGGGGTCCCCTGGAGGGGGTTCAAGGCCTGGAGCCCGAACTGGGCTGGTCCGAGACGGACACGAAGGTGGTGACGTAAGGTGGGCACGTGGAGGGTCTCCGCTTTTGACTCCGCCTCCTCTTTTGAACTTTCTTTTTATTTTTATTTTATGCTCGATTCCTTCTTTTATTTCACTCTTTTCCCTTCTCTTGCTTTTTATGTCCCTCATGTTTTGTTTTCTTGTCTAGCGCTTAATGCCAACCGGCATTAAATCAATTTTCATATATTTTTCTTTAGTCTATCGCCCTCCTCCTCTCGTTATTGCTTAATATCTTTCCGAATTTTTTTTCCCTAGTCTGTTCCTGTGTACTCTTTTCTTGCTCTGATATTTTTTTCATGCCCTTGATTGTCGCCCTCTTCTCGTCTAGTTCCCCCCCCCCCCCCCTCCCCACACACACCTTTCAGGTGCCCCACCATGTGCCCACGGATGCTGTTCGCTTTGTGCATCGCTCTTGGTATCCATTAAACACGAAGGCTGTGGATGGCATGGACGAGGGAGATTAGTGCGGGGTGGGGGCGGGATTATTGCGGGGCGGGGGCGGGATTAGTGCGGGGCAGGGGCGGAGTTGGCCAGGAGGCTGGGGTTCAGTTGCCAGAAACATCTGTTTTTCCTGCACCGCTCCTTGTCCCCGACGCACAACCAAATGAAAGCCTTTCTCTTCCAGTGTTTGAGGGGAGGGCACCGTGCCCAGCTCACCAGGCGGAGGGCCCTCTGTGCTGCCCGCAGGCTCAGAAGCAAGCAAAGGGGCTTTGCCTAAGAGGTTTGGCGTCGAGTCTAAGAGCTGCGACCGCGTCGCCCCCACACCTCGCTTCCTCTCCTAGGATCGCCAGTTTACCAGTCCTGTGCTCTTTCTCCAGAACCTATTGCCACCTGGCACACTGAAGCTTCTTGGCGCTTTAGTTAAACGCACCTCCACGTTTGTCAGATTCTGGCACGCCCACCCGGTGCACACGCCTCAACTATTCAGTTTTGATGGCAACATCTCAGTGCTATGAAAACATACGGAGCAGATTCCCAGACATTTTACGGAACTACAACGTCGTCAAACATCACATTTACTGAATTACAAACAAGGCCGTCGCAAAGGTCACCTCAGCTTCATGAAAACATTACAAATTCGTCAGGATAAATCCGACTCTTTTCGAAACCATTGGGTGTGTTTGTCTGGTTGTGTGTTCGCGTTGCCATCCTGTGGAGGTCCAGGGCACCCCATGAAGGCCTGGCTCCCCCAGCATGCTCCAGTGAGCCCTGCAGCCCTCAGGCATCCATCGGCCGACCCTGGCACAGTCCTGCAGCTGCGGGGAGGCGGCGAGCGCCCCCTGCTCGGTGCCCACCGTCCTGCTGCACCTGCTGGGAGGCACCGAGCGCCCCCTGCTCGGTGCCCACCGGTGGGTAGGCCACGCAGGTATTGCGTTCCCGGGCGGGGGCGAAGGTCGCGGTTTGTGTTCACAACAGGCATCTTTGTTGGTCGCAACCGGATCCTCTTGAGAAGCACAGGAAACACACACACTTTGTGCAGAATTAAAAAAAGAACTCAAAGGCGAGGAGTTTGCAAAATCCTACTCTTGGATGGGGCACGGGGTGCCCCGCTGTACCTCAACCCTTCTCTGTAGGGGCAACAGGGCGTGGCCCAGCAGCCTCACCTCGGTGCAGACAGACAAAGGAGCTTTTAGGCCACACGTGTGCCGACCTGAACTCCCACGCCGCTGTGCTCCGTCTCTCGGCAACAAAAGCGTTGCGCCCCTTTCAGATGGTTCTGAGCGCTGGTTTCGGTTTTCTGGGTAGCTGAGCTGGCCAGCGCCCCTGCTGCAGGCCATTTTAACATGCTTCCTGCGCAGTCAGGTCCACATGCTTCCGATCTCCCCCCCCCCCCCCCCCCCACACACACACACACACTTTGAGTGAAGAGTAGGCTGGGAGCGGTGACTTTCTTATAGTGTGAAGCGCCTAGAAGACGCGCTGGGAGTTCGAGTACGTTCTCTTCAAGTAGTTTCCTGTGCAGTTGTTACCTGTCTGTGACTGATTTCAAATGTTTTTTAATTTATAACAGGGTGCCCTGCTGGTCTCCAGTCCATGAGGAAAGACCCCCCCCCCCCCCCGCTCCTCGGTTAGGGCGGTGTAAGGGGAGCTGTGTAAGGACAGTTATTATTCTGGTGTTAACTGGTCTTTGCTCGCTCTCCTGACCCACGGAAGCATCGATGGCCCGTCCTGCTGTCTGCCCTCACCCAGTCCTGGCGGTGGTGGGAAGAGGCTGGGCCTTGCTGATGGAGGAGGGGGCTTGGGGGTGCCCGGGGCACCGGCAGCTGCCATGTGCACAAGATAAACCAGGCCACATGCTGGCTGCCTTCGCCTTAGCGCCTTCACCCCGTCCAGGGGCCTGCCTGGTGCCCCCTCCCTGGCCCAGAGTGACCCCTACCAAAGGACGTGCTCCCTGGCCAATGCCAGACATTCCTGGGTATACCCTGTGTTTGGGGGGAGGGGGAGAGAAAGTGGCATTCCTTGGCTGCGGCCCCCAGCCTGGCACTTGTGCCAGGTGAAGCCGTAAACACCACCATCGGGTCTTGCCAGCTGCTAGAGCAGGTGTCCAGCAGCAAATGCCAGTGAGGGGCTGCTCACTGAAGCCGGAAGCGCTACAAACACCGCAGGGCATGCTGGGACTGCAAACCCTGTTTGAGCGCCGGAAATGACATCCTGTAGGGCAGGCAAGACCGGACTGCAGGGATCCCAGGAAGAGAACAAGGGGGTGCGTGATACCCCGGTGTGTTAATAATTCGTATTGAATCTGTCAATAAACACGGGGGCAGAAGAGAAGTCACTTAAATTTTACAACAATTTCATATTTCAAAATCACAATGAACCCAGTTAATAACATACAGATTTTCATGACAGATTTTCCACATGAACGCAAAAATAAGCCACAATTGTCTAAAAATGCTGTGTTCCCCCACATCCCTCAGGAATTCGTACACATTCTCACTTATCATTTCCTGGGGAAAAGGACGTGTGCACATCAATGAGACATTATTTATTTTGGTCATTACACTTCTTGCAGCGTAATCCTCCTCTCTGTAGTCACATTTTGTTCTTTTATCGGCTTTCATATATATATTTTTTTTAAATTAAAGTCTTCATCGAGCGGTAAATCTTCATTCTCTGTCTGGTAATCTTATTTAATCCTTTTTGTCTCGCCAATACGTTGTCGGTAAATACACCAGTTTCATATTCTTTAAGATACAAGTGATTCTCTTTTAATTACAAACATTAACTTGATTAACTAGATTCCACACAATTCAAATGAGCGCCCAATTTCTGTGCGAGGCAGAGATTCATAAGGTATGGTCCTGCATAACCAATCCATATGTTGTACATTC
The DNA here is from genome assembly GCF_031143425.1 of Pleurodeles waltl. NCBI lineage: Eukaryota > Metazoa > Chordata > Amphibia > Caudata > Salamandridae > Pleurodeles > Pleurodeles waltl. The sequence continues at coordinate 53,839,215 of NC_090438.1, forward strand.
TGAAGTTATATCAGGCCTACCTTATAGATAAGAGCCTGTCCATGTCATGCCAGTAAGTTCTGTAGGCATGCCAGTCCCGGAAGTGTAGCTGGCAGCATGGGCGGGGATGGGCATTTCCCCGGTGGGTGGTTCTGGGAGTCTGGCCAGTGCTTCTGTGAGCATAGCGCAGAAGTGGGCGCGTGCTGCCTGGCAGGAAGTTGCTGGAGCTGTGACCCCCCCTTACATTCCACAGGGATGCTTCCATTGCAGGGCATGGGCGGTGAAGCCGCCATTGCAGGCGTTGGTGCTTTGACGTCTTGTCCCTTGGGACAAGAACTGGTGATCTGGTTTCCATGGCCTTTCTTCTGGTCTTTGAGGGACTGTGGAAGGAAGTGATGTTCAGGGTGGCTCACTGCAGGGAATGGGTGTGGTGGGGTGGGGCGGATGCTATGCGCAAAGAAGTCTTAAGGCCTAATATTTCGTCAGCGAAGGATCTGGTCCAAGCGCCTGGTGGGTGCCCATGCTCAACAGTTTTGTTGCCTGAACTTACCAAGGCTCGGGCTGTGCCTGGTTTGGCTGTGACGTGCCTTGTCTTTACCCAGGAAGAGTGGGTGGGCTTTTTTGAAGTCCACACCCACATTCTGACTGCCTTTCCTAGCCCTCTGGTAGGATGTAAACCCACGGATGGTGAAAGTGTCAACAACAGATGCTAGTGAGTGGGCACTTTCCAAAGATGGCTGTTGTTTCACTGGACTAATCCGCAACATCTGTGGTGCGATTCACCGCCAAAAACCATCCTGGCTATAAACAGAGCAACCACCTACTGTAGCCCAGCCTCCTCCCATTTTATTTTTTTCCAAACATCTCCACCTCTTGATCAGGTCCTGACCTCACCGTATCTCCATCAAAGATGTGACCCCTTGGCAGTCCTTGTTGGCGTTCTTGCTACACATTATATATGCATTTTGTTACTTTTTCAGTAACTGGTGCCGTCTCTAGGTGAAGTCTTCATGCTTTTGCATTATAGAAGTCTAGACTCTAGCAATTCTATGCAGCTTTTGCAGGGATACCACCTTGGGTTTGCAGTACGTCCTGGGACCTCCCGCCACGAGGTGCCCTGGGCAATATACAGCCACTGCCTTTCCAGTCTTTGTCAGAGACCTGCTGTGTTTCCAGGCATGCATTGCTGCTGCCTGTGCCCTGGGTCTGTTTGCATTGGAGGTTTGCACTGCTGCTGCATGCACAGTGCCATTTCTGTTTCCATTGGAAGTTTGCATTGCGGCTGTCTGCTCTGTACTGCACAGTTTGTGCACTGGAAGCTTGCATTGCTGCTGTCTGCTCTGTACCGTACAGTATGTGCTTTGGAAGCTTGCATTGCTGCTGTCTGCTCTGTACCGTACAGTATGTGCTTTGGACGCTTGCATTGCTGCTGTCTGCTCTGTACCGCACAGTATGTGCACTGGAAGCTTGCATTGCTGCTGTCTGCTCTGTACCGTACAGTATGTGCTTTGGAAGCTTGCACTGCGGCTGTCTGCTCTGTACCGCACAGTATGTGCACTGGAAGCTTGCATTGCTGCTGTCTGCTCTGTACCGTACAGTATGTGCTTTGGAAGCTTGCATTGCTGCTGTCTGCTCTGTACCGTACAGTATGTGCTTTGGAAGCTTGCATTGCTGCTGTCTGCTCTGTACCGTACAGTATGTGCTTTGGAAGCTTGCACTGCGGCTGTCTGCTCTGTACCGCACAGTATGTGCTTTGGAAGCTTGCATTGCTGCTGTCTGCTCTGTACCGTACAGTATGTGCTTTGGAAGCTTGCATTGCTGCTGTCTGCTCTGTACCGTACAGTATGTGCTTTGGAAGCTTGCACTGCGGCTGTCTGCTCTGTACCGCACAGTATGTGCATTGGAAGCTTCCATTGCAGCTGCCTGCTCTGTACTGCACAGTATGTGCTTTGGAAGCTTGCATTGCGGCTGCCTGCTCTGTACTGCACAGTATGTGCTTTGGAAGCTTGCATTGCGGCTGCCTGCTCTGTACCGTACATACAGTATGTGCTTTGGAAGCTTGCATTGCGGCTGCCTGCTCTGTACTGCACAGTATGTGCATTGGAAGCTTACATAGGGGCTGTTCCCTTCTGTGTTTGCTGGGGAAGCTTGCATTGCTTTTGCACTGCACAACAGGGACCAGAATGCCTCAACAGACGACTCTCCTTCTATACCCCGACCCGGCATCTCCGCTCCGCCGACCTCGCTTTCGCGACAGTCCCACGCGTTCGCAGAACTACAACGGGCGGTAGATCATTATTGCACCTCGCTGCCAAAACGTGGAACACTCTTCCCATCCACCCGGTCCAGACCAAAGACGACCTTACCATTCGGAAACTTCTCAAGACCTGGCTGTTCAAGCAGTAGCAGCACCCCCCCCCCCCACCCCCCCCTTCCTCAGCGCCTTGAGACCCTCACAGGTAAGTAGTGCGCTTCACAAATCACTGATTGATTGCTGATGGCCATGTGATATCCTTTCTTTAGATTATTAAGGCTTGTGAAAACATTTTCACAACACATAAACCTAAGGATTGTGGTTGCCAGGGCTTGTATTCTCGCACATACGTGTCCTATGGGCAGCGCGCAGCTCCTCTAAGTGTAAGGTCTCAAACTGTCGAAGGTGACTGCATGCCCCTTGTGCCGAATTACTGTACCATGTCACTCACTCCCTGTACACTCTGTGTACTGTAGGTGACGGGCACCATAGATCAGTACCAGGGCCTTCCTGTACACTGTGTACTGTAGGGTACGGGCACCATAGAGCCGTACCAGGGCCTTCCTGCACACTGTGTACTGTAGGTGACGGGCACTATAGATCAGTACCAGGGCCTTCCTGTACACTGTGTACTGTAGGGGACGGGCACCATAGAGCCGTACCAGGGCCTTCCTGTACACTGTGTACTGTAGGGGACGGGCACCATAGATCAGTACCAGGGCCTTCCTGTACACTGTGTACTGTAGGTGACGGGCACCATAGATCAGTACCAGGGCCTTCCTGTACATTGTGTACTGTAGGGGACGGGCACCATAGAGCCGTACCAGGGCCTTTCCTGTACATTGTGTACTGTAGGGGACGGGCACCATAGATCAGTACCAGGGCCTTCCTGTACACTGTGTACTGTAGGTGACGGGCACCATAGATCAGTACCAGGGCCTTCCTGTACACTGTGTACTGTAGGGGACGGGCACCATAGAGCCGTACCAGGGCCTTCCTGTACACTGTGTACTGTAGGGGACGGGCACCATAGATCAGTACCAGGGCCTTCCTGTACATTGTGTACTGTAGGGGACGGGCACCATAGAGCCGTACCAGGGCCTTTCCTGTACATTGTGTACTGTAGGGGACGGGCACCATAGATCAGTACCAGGGCCTTCCTGTACACTGTGTACTGTAGGTGACGGGCACCATAGATCAGTACCAGGGCCTTCCTGTACACTGTGTACTGTAGGGGACGGGCACCATAGAGCCGTACCAGGGCCTTCCTGTACACTGTGTACTGTAGGTGACCGGGACCATAGATCAGTACCAGGGCCTTCCTGTACACTGTGTACTGTAGGGGACGGGCACCATAGAGCCGTACCAGGGCCTTCCTGTACACTGTGTACTGTAGGGGACGGGCACCATAGATCAGTACCAGGGCCTTCCTGTACACTGTGTACTGTAGGTGACGGGCACCATAGATCAGTACCAGGGCCTTCCTGTACATTGTGTACTGTAGGGGACGGGCACCATAGAGCCGTACCAGGGCCTTTCCTGTACATTGTGTACTGTAGGGGACGGGCACCATAGATCAGTACCAGGGCCTTCCTGTACACTGTGTACTGTAGGTGACGGGCACCATAGATCAGTACCAGGGCCTTCCTGTACACTGTGTACTGTAGGGGACGGGCACCATAGAGCCGTACCAGGGCCTTCCTGTACACTGTGTACTGTAGGGGACGGGCACCATAGATCAGTACCAGGGCCTTCCTGTACACTGTGTACTGTAGGGGACGGGCACCATAGATCAGTACCAGGGCCTTCCTGTACATTGTGTACTGTAGGGGACGGGCACCATAGAGCCGTACCAGGGCCTTTCCTGTACATTGTGTACTGTAGGGGACGGGCACCATAGATCAGTACCAGGGCCTTCCTGTACACTGTGTACTGTAGGTGACGGGCACCATAGATCAGTACCAGGGCCTTCCTGTACACTGTGTACTGTAGGTGACGGGGACCATAGAGCCGTACCAGGGCCTTCCTGTACACTGTGTACTGTAGGTGACGGGGACCATAGAGCCGTACCAGGGCCTTCCTGTACACTGTGTACTGTAGGTGTCGGGGACCATAGATCAGTACCAGGGCCTTCCTGTACACTGTGTACTGTAGGGGACGGGCACCATAGAGCCGTACCAGGGCCTTCCTGTACACTGTGTACTGTAGGTGACGGGGACCATAGATCAGTACCAGGGCCTTCCTGTACACTGTGTACTGTAGGTGACGGGGACCATAGAGCCGTACCAGGGCCTTCCTGTACACTGTGTACTGTAGGTGACGGGGACCATAGATCAGTACCAGGGCCTTCCTGTACACTCTGTGTACTGTAGGTGACGGGCACCATAGATCAGTACCAGGGCCTTCCTGTCCTCTGAAGGTCTGCCCCGGGGTCCTTGCGCAGTACATGTACCGCCACGGAGCAGTGTCCTGTACTTCCTGTGAGGCAGCCAGTACCTTCCTGTACTGTGCAGTAAGGGGCCTTAGACTGCCTAGTACAGACACTAGGGCCTTGCTTCAGTGGGTATGGAATAAGGGCATTAAACGCGTGCCTCTGGCCCGGGCTTCTCGGCGCATTGCCTGTAGCTCAGACCTGACCGTCTTCCACGGAGTAAGCACCGAGCATCCTCAGCGTGCGTTCCCTCCCCAGCCCCCGCCCTCGCCCTCAGTCGGGCCCCCGAGGCTCCCTCTCCGGGATGTTTGCTTTGCAGCTCAGATGCAAGGGTCACAGAGGTCGTGTTGCCACTCGCCCGGGATGGCGCAGTTGGGACCCGTGAACAAGTGTTAATCTGGAGTTGGACACAGTTCCTTTTTGTCCTTCAACTGTCCGTTTTTGGATTTTTTTTCTTTGTTGCATCTCGCGCGGGCCTTTCCACCTGTTCCTCTGTTAGGCAGCCTCCTCGGGGTGTTGGATGGTATTTCGCCCTCTTAGCCCCCCGCCTCCCTTTCTATTGCCCCCTCTTTGCCCCTCCCTGCAACCCCCCCCCCCCCCCCCCCCCCCCCCCCCACCCCCAGTTACTGTGCCCGCTTCTTACCCGCCCTCTTGCTCGGATCAGACACCCTGGCAGACACTTGATGGGCATGTTATGTGTTTCTAAAGCGCACCATCACAGGAGTGACCATGTGCCCTCGAGTTACCTGGAACTGTCCTGTTTTCAGTGGAAAGTCCCGGTGTCCCTATACCTTTGTTAATTTTAAATAAATGTCAGGTCAACCCTGCAAAGGAGAATTTAGGTGTCTGTTTTTGCCAGGCAGCACGGGGTGGGGTGTCGATAATTGGAAGTCCTGCCATTGCGAAAACTCTCTCTCAGGCGGTGGGGGTACATTTAATAAATGAAGCAAAAAACTGATTTCCACCCCCCCCCCCCCCCCCCCCCCCCCCCCCCCACGCTCCTCTTTCCATCGTCTCTACAGGCTCCCAGCCGCCCTGCGCCCAATCCTGACGCTGCTCTGAGCAGCGTCCGGATTGGCTGGGAGCCTGGATGGCGCTCTCCAGCCCGCCAATACAGTGCCGTGCTGGAGAGCGTACACTGGGCATGTGTGTTTGGCCGGCCCGAGACGGCTGGCGCAAACACATGCGCACAGTGCGCTCCACTCATCCGGGTCACCCCACGAGGCCCCACCCCTTTCTCAACTAAAGGATAATAAACTGTCTGTTACTCTTTCCTTCTGAAAGTTTTGCTGCTTCTGCTGCTGGCGGGGGCGACGCTCCTCGTAGCTAATGGTGGAGTGTGTGTGTGTGTGTATAATACATATATACACACACTTTCAAAGGGCTATAGCATTGATATTCAAAGTACGCCCGAGGGCCGCACGCGGCCCTCCTGACCTTTACATGTTGCCCCCGGGTCAGCAGTAGCATTGTACTGTTGTTTTCTGAACTCAGCACAAATATTAAAAAGATGTTAAATAAACAGGCGCCAACTTTTATTTAAAGACGAATTCTGCAGTTCACCCACTAGATGTATATGCTTCACTTCCCCTACATCCACCTTACGGGCAAATGCCATCAATGCGGCCCTCGGTCACATCAGACCAACATTTTTGGCCCCAGGGAAAAATGTTCTGCATACCCATGGGCTATAGTCTTACTTCTATGTCTGTGGTGAATGTGTGTTTTTTTTAGTAAATGATGGAAGGTGCAGGCCCCTTTTGATTACCCGGGCAGGTGTGTGTTGACGTCATTGCGCCGACACACGAGACGGACGGAGTGTCCGCTCCCTGGGAATGCATTGCATCACGGATGTGGGTCTGCCAGGCTCATGCCAAAACTGCCCGACTTTAGGGGCCTCCTAAAACGGACCCCACTCAGTTTTATTAATGTTCTGTTGACCGTCACCTGCTTTCTCATCATTGCCCCCCTCTCCCATCACAGCCACCCCATGCCAGCATGCACATGGCATTTCAGTGCCCCGCCTCTTGTGGAAACACCCCCGAGCGGCCTGTCTGCTGCATAGAAAGTTCCCCTCTTCGGGGGGCTACCTCGGCTCCCCTCCCTGCTGGGCCAGGCAAACACTTGAAGTCAAAGGCGAGCTTTGTGCCCCAAACTAACTCCATACGGCCTCGCTGGCGTGACTAAAGGTATTTCAAGCCTTTTGTTGCTGGGCCGTGAGTGGGGGGTGCAGTGACACATGCCAGATGGGGGGCGCTTTACAGATGCTGCGGTGTCCTCGCTGGTTGGGAGAGGGGGGCAGCCAATTTCCCTTTTAAGTTTATTCTGCAATTCCTTCTGTTTTTGCAATTAGAAGTGTTGCACGGAATGAGAAATCGCTACATCCACACACATGCAATAGCAAGGGTTACCTTAGGGAGGGGGGGCAGGGGCGCAGGCAGGGAAGAGAGAACAGACGGGTTTCTGCCACATTCCCAGCGCAAGGGTACAAAGTTCGGGCCAGAAGTGCTTGTCAAGTTTCCAAGGTCCGTGCGTGATGGGCTGCACCATTCCAGTGTTTTTGCTTTTAATTCTGGGACTTGGTGTCTTGTTTTTCCTATTAGAAAACAGGACTACAACTCCCAGAATTCAAAGGAAAAAGTCTAGCCTGGAGCAGCACATCACACATAGACCTTCAAGCAGTTGTGTTGGCTTCGTCTGGGGTGACGAAAAAATGGGTTATTCCACAGGCTGGGAAGATCCCCAGTGTTCAATCGACTGAGCCACAGAATGACGGATGTGACATCACTCGCCAATATAGAAAACTAGAAAACGCAGACCGCGAAGGCAAGAAAGATGATTCAATTTATAGTAACTACATTACTTACTAAAGTGGAAGTTATTCTGCCCAGGAACACAAGAAAAAGTGCCTCACCTTATTTAAAAACAAAAAAAAAACTGGTCATTTGCTGGATTTACTGACATTTGTCAGAACATCTGGCGAAAATCTGGGAGGGTCTCGACAAAGCTCTAGGAATAGCTTCAGATAAATCAGGGGCAATTCCAGTGTCAGTGTGCTTTGCAGCATTGTTAGAGCAGTGGATTTTTGTTGGGTCAAGAAAGTCGAAATTCATAAAGATGACTTTAAATTGTCTTTTTTTTCTTGCCGCACGTGCGGTGTTTCAAAGACTGGTCAAATGTCAGGCTGTGCCTTCTGACACATTGCTGCCTGCTTTTTCAGCAAGGGGATTGGTGTTTCCAGTCTCCTTTCACTTTGCAGTCTAAAAGAAACATTAAAGTGAATTTATATGATAATCTTGCTGGGTATGGGCAGTGTGAAAGAAATGGCTAAAGGATTTAAAAATGTCAACGCCTGAAAATGAACTGTACTCATTCAGCAGTTAGGAAAGTACAAATAAAGCACATTTTTTTTTGTAATTATGAAGCGTGATAGAAACAAAAGTTTTAATAGGATCAAAGGAAATCAAGACACTTTACTTGGTATTCACTGGAACCAGATTCCCACACATTATCATTTGTGTGCAATATAGTTTTATCTGTAAAACTGTCTGCAAATTTCGTGGCTGTTTCAATTGCAAATGTGCTGGTTTTTAATTAGGGTGGATCCACCACACAATTCTTTAGTTAAATTAAAAATTGCCCACATCATGTCTATTAAAGCTAAGTGGATTGGGAGTTAGGTCGAAAAATGGGGTCATGGGCAGGGTCACTGGAATTATGGGGCAGAAGAGGGCCAAATTATGCAGCAGGATTAAATTATGTGGCAAGAAATGCCAAATTATGTGGCATAATGCGCCACATTTTGCAGTATTACTTCATTATTTAATCATTTTTAAACTTGGTAACACTTTCTGGGCATTGGTTGCACTTTTTTAGCACCAGTTTAACACCCAAATATAGCTATAAGGAACAGAAAGATGACCAGTCTAGCTCTGCAAACAGTTTTTCACTGCAAGGCAACCCTTTTTGCTGCCTTTTTAGTAACTTTTAGTAACCATTTGAGCTAGAAACATATATATATATATTTTTTGTTTAAAATTGCAGATTATGCAGCGGATGATGGATTATGTGGCAAAAGTAACAAATCTATAATTATGCGATAATCACCGCGGTCGCACAATCTCATAATTCCAGTGGGCCCTGGTCATGGGTCTAAAGTTTGAGAAGTAGTGTTTTGGATAGACTCCTACAAGCTCAGATATTTGAGACCCCGTCCTTTACTTCAGAGTGCACATTTGCATCGGAACACTACATTTCCCCTCGCCAGGGTGGCTCACAGATTGGTACCACCCGGATTCCGTCACTTTTTCTCACTCTGCCCTGCCTGCAGTTAACTTCTCCACACACTGCGGCATCAGATTGGTTACTGGGGTGCCTCCATAGGCCCACCCCTAAAGAGGTCTGACAGCCAAAATCCCTTACCAAAGGCATGTGGAACTCCTTAGATGAAAGGGGTGCAAGTTCCAGTCTAGACAAACGCCACAGCTGTTCACACTGTTTAAAGCCTCCTTTCTATTAAAATGAGGCATTGACAGAGACAGCCAATTTTAAACAAACTCCTGTTCCGGATAATATGTTCCGGACAATATCTAATATCTGCACATGCAGTAGCTTCCTCGCCCTTTTAGTTCAGCTACTCTAGCCTCAATGCTTAATTTGAAGGCACCGGGACTTATTTCTCCACATCAAACATTTCCCGAGACCAGGGTAGGAAAAACAAAACAAAAATCAGAAAAAAAGATACAGAAAATGTTGCCAAGGGAGAAAGCAGACACCTGTAAGAGTGAGATAACCGAGCAGGGAGTGCCTGCAGTGAACTGAAGTGGATTCGGCACTGCGCCCCCTTCCTATTCACTCAGACATTTCATAGCACCAGCCCTCAGTGTCTGAGCAGCGCTTTGAGCTCCGGCACTTCTAATTTCACAAATAAAGCACTGTCTACCCTGCTTCACCCCCAACATCACTTGAGTCCAGTGAGGTTTGGACTTTCATCTCACATCTATTGTTTATCAACAGCTTGGAGTAGCTTTTAGTTTCCACTTGCTGAAGTCAGGAAAGTCTAGGCTTTGGCAGGGGCGTAGCTTGGCCAAAAGACTGGAGGGATGTGAGCTCAGGATTTTCCAACAATCACGCTGGCATGCAATGTTAAAATACTTTATAGGCAAACAGGCGCTTGAGAGGGGCTGAAGTGAGTGGAAAGGGAGATCAATGCAGATTGGTAGGGGTAATAAGTGAGAGAAAACACAAGACATTCTACAATAATCAACATTTGTGAAGTTTTTCAAAACCGAGAGGGAGTGCGCGTGTTTTTGTCAGTATGTGTATGCAAAAATCCCTTGTGGAATCCGACCAACACCTTATTGTACCCGACAAAGCGCATGCACCCAAATATTAACCAACAAATGCATTTATTTAGGGGGTATAACACCCCAAATGCCCTGCCTCCCCCAGCCTAGCTCCAGAGCTTTGGTCTAACTTGTAACAATACTGGAGAGGGCACAGCTAGGCTTTCACCTGCCTCCTCACATTACTGGAGCTGGCTAACCTAGTATTTGGGTTTGTCTCGTGACAATACTGGAGTGAACAATCTGGGTTTTGGGCCTACTCGAACACACTACTGCAGTGGAAAAACTAGGCTGTAGGCCTTCTGTGTACAAGAGTAAATGAGTTAAATCTAGGCTATGGTACAGTTTCTGTACCGCTGAAGCGGTTTATTATACCCCACCTCTGGTGCTGAAGTCTTGGTTTGGAACTTACTAAAGCTGGGTCCTGTTAGTCAAAAATATGAAACTTAGGTCTAGTTTAAACTAGAGCCAATGAGAAAATTATAAAAATGTGCCAACCTTCCGTGTGATCCTCGTCAGACTTGGCGAAAATCTAGTCTTTTGGCCTGCTGCTCCACAGTGCTGGAGTATGGGAAATTACTTCTTCGGCCTTTTCTACCTCACTGCTAATCGGGAAAAGTTAGCTTTCTTGCCCTCCATCTTGAGGCCCTAGCAGGAGTGGTACTTCGAGGCCTACATTGTGTGGGAGACCTGATGGACTGAGCCCTACATGCTGCGGTGCCCTTGTTGGAGAGAGGCTCTGGCCTACATTCTGTGACTCTTGCTGGACTTCTTGTGCCTTGAGGCCTGAATTCTGTGGCGAACTTCCTGGACTGAGGCCGCCATTCTGTGGCGCCCCTGGTGGACTGAGCCCTACATTCTGTGGCGCCCCTGGTGGACTGAGGCTGCCATTCTGTGGTACCCCTGGTGGACTGAGGTTTAGATTCTGTGATACTCCTGACCCCCACATTCTGTGACATCCTTGGCGGACTAAGGCCTTAAGACCTATATTTTGTCCCACCCTTGTTAAAGTGGGGTCTACATTCACTGACTCCCTTGCTGGACTGAGGCCTACGTTCACTGACGCCCTTGCTGGACTGAGGCCCACGATCACTGACACCCTTGCTGGACTGAGGCCTACATTCACTGACGCCCTCGCTGGACTGAGGCCCACGATCACTGACGCCCTCGCTGGACTGAGGCCTACGTGGACTGAGGCCCACGATCACTGACGCCCTTGCTGGACTGAGGCCCACGATCACTGACGCCCTTGCTGGACTGAGGCCCACGATCACTGACGCCCTTGCTGGACTGAGGCCCACGATCACTGACGCCCTTGCTGGACTGAGGCCCACGATCACTGACGCCCTTGCTGGACTGAGGCCCACGATCACTGACGCCCTTGCTGGACTGAGGCCCACGATCACTGACGCCCTTGCTGGACTGAGGCCCACGATCACTGACGCCCTTGCTGGACTGAGGCCCACGATCACTGACGCCCTTGCTGGACTGAGGCCCACGATCACTGACGCCCTTGCTGGACTGAGGCCCACGATCACTGACGCCCTTGCTGGACTGAGGCCCACGATCACTGACGCCCTTGCTGGACTGAGGCCCACGATCACTGACGCCCTTGCTGGACTGAGGCCCACGATCACTGACGCCCTTGCTGGACTGAGGCCCACGATCACTGACGCCCTTGCTGGACTGAGGCCCACGATCACTGACGCCCTTGCTGGACTGAGGCCCACGATCACTGACGCCCTCGCTGGCCTGAGGCCCACGATCACTGACGCCCTCGCTGGCCTGAGGCCCACGATCACTGACGCCCTCGCTGGCCTGAGGCCCACGATCACTGACGCCCTCGCTGGCCTGAGGCCCACGATCACTGACGCCCTCGCTGGCCTGAGGCCCACGATCACTGACGCCCTCGCTGGCCTGAGGCCCACGATCACTGACGCCCTCGCTGGACTGAGGCCCACGATCACTGACGCCCTCGCTGGCCTGAGGCCCACGATCACTGACGCCCTCGCTTGAGTGATACCTAAAGTCCACGGTACGAGGCTCTGTTCTTTACATTCCACACCCGGTTTTATCCCGGCCTTCCAAGGCCCTGACCTGCACCTCTGTTTTCAGTCTACCTCGCCCGTCTCTCTCCTGCCTTCCCCTCTCCTCTGACGTCGCACCTTTGCCCCACCTCACCCCCTTCTCCGCCCCCTCCCCAAGACTCTCCGAGCAAGCGAGATCTAATTAGCAGCTCAGCAAACGGTTGAAGTCGGGGGATAATGGACTGAGGAGTGATGAGTGAATGGCCCGGGAGGTGGGGGCTGCGCCGAGGGATTAGGGGGGCCGAGGAATGTGCGCACTGGTGCTGTGAGTGATCACTTCTGAAGGCCGGGCCTCTTGTCGCTTTAAACCCGTGCCCGGCGCGCCATGATCTAAGCGCACCAGAGGCCAGTTGGCGCGGGTCTTCAGGGGAGCTGTCGGGATCCGCCAGGCCGCGGGGGCGGGGGGGCTTGCGCCCTCGTGGTGCCACCTCAGCGAGCAGTCACCAAACTCGTGGCTTATTTATTTATAATACAAGAGAAACACTACAGTCCATGTTACAGGCGAATTGTGACATCTGTGGTCCCTGTAATAACGTAGTGGCCAGCTGCTCAACTGTAAAACGTTTATTACAGTTGAGTTGTGATGTCTTAACGCCTGCTGCCAGAGTAAAAGGCATGCCAGGGAGCAACATTGCACCCTCCGTTTAAGCAACAAATAATAACTTTTTTTTTTTTTCTTTCTTTTGACAACTTTATTTTTCGAAAAATATATCGGCAGAGATGAAAGTTTTTTGGGACGAGGTTAATTAAAACCATCACAGTTCAAGTATACATCCAGTATAAATACTTACCATGCCCACTAGATAAATTAGGAGCTCATAAAAACGTAATTTGCTTATTTGGAACTGAATCATATCAAAATGTTAAATTGTGCATGACTAAAACCTGCTCTGCCAATTTCAACCTTGTTCTTAATCGGGATTTTCTTAAAGCTGCGTTGTTAGATGCTAAAAGTAAAATTCTTGAAATATCCTTAAATAATTAACACTAAGTCATACCTATGACTGATTTCTGGCTACTGTTGACCGTTTAAAAACTCTTCTAACACCAGTTGATAAACCCTGCACTCTTGGCTTGCTAGAGTTTGTCTAATTCTTTTTGGGCCTGTACCATAAATTTGGTCCCTCAACAAGAAAATGGGATTGAGTCCACTAAGCCAACTGATAACGGCCGGCCTACATGAGCGTATATTTAATGACCTGAAGAGGTTTTTCAAATACAATATCCTGAGGCCTAGCAAAGCCGGGCACATGCAAAAGATGTGTTCTAGTGACTCGTCTGTACCCACACAGTCGTCAGTACTTGCTGTCTCCATAAATGGACCATGTCTTTCGTTTCCATCAACCTGAATCGAAAAAGCATGAACTGATGTTTCAGTGACTGGTTGAAGGATGCTGCTAGATATTCCTGAGCCCGTAAAGTTTTATATAATGTTAAAACAGTCCATGCATGCTGTCTTCTTGCCAATTTTTGTTTATCAGAAATTAGAGACTTCATCTTAGTGACAGCATTTGCCTTCCAATAAAACTCCCCTTTGCCCAGGTTCCACTTTTAGGCATCGAGCAAGCCTAGCACTTTAATGCAGTTGTTTAAGTGATGACCCCAAGTGCCTTTATCGTTGTAACGCTGTTGCTCCTCGATTTCAATCCAACGTAGGTTATTAATGGTACCAATCTCTGCTGCACGCATTCTCCAGCATAATTTAATGAAGGCACATTTACTCTGATGTTCGTAGTTTTTTAAACCCAATTCTTAGCAGACCTGAGCTGGAGATGCTGGTTGTGGAATCCGAAAAACCGATCAGCAGAATAGATATAAATGGCACATTTTTCCCCACCCATATAAATCATTACAGGAAATATAGACACTTTGTTTCCACACATTTAGTACATTTTAAAAAAAATCTAAATTGCCATAAACTAATTCTGATATATTTTTTCCCAAATTTTTTTTTTTTTACTGTTTATTTTTCATGCTATAGATTTTTGTTTTTGTTGGCTGCTTTCTAGCTCGAGGAGTAAGACAAAAACTATTTCTTTTGTGCGCGGGTTGACGTGTGCTCATGTATTATAAGGAATAAAATACCCTCTGCTGTACATTTCAAGGATATTGCAAGTCATTGAGGAGTTCCATGAACATATATGGCCATGGAACTCCATATATCTATATCGCTCTCTCTATATATAAAGAATAGTGTAGTATGACCCATAGGCAGCTTAAATGAGGTATAAAAGTGAATAAACTGTTGGGCCAGTCAGGCAAAGGGCAGTTGTGACATCAAGAAAGAGTTTAGTCTTTTATTTGGAATAGTTGATGCTCTGATGATTTCCTGAACTTTAGGAAGAGCATACAGGGAGTGCAGAATTATTAGGCAAGTTGTATTTTTGAGGATTAATTTTATTATTGAACAACAACCATGTTCTCAATGAACCCAAAAAACTCATTAATATCAAAGCTGAATATTTTTGGAAGTAGTTTTTAGTTCGTTTTTAGTTTTAGCTATGTTAGGGGGATATCTGTGTGTGCAGGTGACTATTACTGTGCATAATTATTAGGCAACTTAATAAATAATTGAAATGGGTATATATTTTTTTTTTTGTTATTACCAGTGAAACCAATATAACATCTCAACATTCACAAATATACATTTCTGACATTCAAAAACAAAACAAAAACAAATCAGTGACCAATATAGCCACCTTTCTTTGCAAGGACACTCAAAAGCCTGCCATCCATGGATTCTGTCAGTGTTTTGATCTGTTCACCATCAACATTGCGTGCAGCAGCAACCACAGCCTCCCAGACACTGTTCAGAGAGGTGTACTGTTTTCCCTCCTTGTAAATCTCACATTTGATGATGGACCACAGGTTCTCAATGGGGTTCAGATCAGGTGAACAAGGAGGCCATGTCATTAGATTTCCTTCTTTTATACCCTTTCTTGCCAGCCACGCTGTGGAGTACTTGGACGCGTGTGATGGAGCATTGTCCTGCATGAAAATCATGTTTTTCTTGAAGGATGCAGACTTCTTCCTGTACCACTGCTTGAAGAAGGTGTCTTCCAGGAACTGGCAGTAGGACTGGGAGTTGAGCTTGACTCCATCCTCAACCCGAAAAGGCCCCACAAGCTCATCTTTGATGATACCAGCCCAAACCAGTACTCCACCTCCACCTTGCTGGCGTCTGAGTCGGACTGGAGCTCTCTGCCCTTTACCAATCCAGCCACGGGCCCATCCATCTGGCCCATCAAGACTCACTCTCATTTCATCAGTCCATAAAACCTTAGAAAAATCAGTCTTGAGATATTTCTTGGCCCAGTCTTGACGTTTCAGCTTGTGTGTCTTGTTCAGTGGTGGTCGTCTTTCAGCCTTTCTTACCTTGGCCATGTCTCCGAGTATTGCACACCTTGTGCTTTTGGGCACTCCAGCGATGTTGCAGCTCTGAAATATGGCCAAACTGGTGGCAAGTGGCATCGTGGCAGCTGCACGCTTGACTTTTCTCAGTTCATGGGCAGTTATTTTGCGCCTTGGTTTTTCCACACGCTTCTTGCGACCCTGTTGACTATTTTGAATGAAACGCTTGATTGTTCGATGATCACGCTTCAGAAGCTTTGCAATTTTAAGAGTGCTGCATCCCTCTGCAAGATATCTCACTATTTTTGACTTTTCTGAGCCTGTCAAGTCCTTCTTTTGACCCATTTTGCCAAAGGAAAGGAAGTTGCCTAATAATTATGCACACCTGATATAGGGTGTTGATGTCATTAGACCACACCCCTTCTCATTACAGAGATGCACATCACCTAATATGCTTAATTGGTAGTAGGCTTTCGAGCCTATACAGCTTGGAGTAAGACAACATGCATAAAGAGGATGATGTGGTCAAAATACTCATTTGCCTAATAATTCTGCACTCCCTGTAGAGGAAAGGAGGGTGCATGTTCTGGGGAGGCGGGGGGTATGAATGGATTCGGCCACTTAAGCATTTTTACTTTCTACAGTGAAATATGCAGTGGTTTGGGGCGGCAGGCCTTTGTTCTCTGGACAAAAACTGTCGATTTTTAAATTGCCCCTATTGCAACATATGGGGCCACTCCAGCCCCTGGTGAAAAGGGGCCGCCAACTGGGTTGTGTGCTCAGTAGAAAATAATCTTTTTTTGCTACAGCTCTCAGGCTTTTGGAAAAACTACCCAGTCTACCAACTGTGCCAACTGTTCTTTAAAAAATAATAATAATAATAATTATTATTATTTTATTTTATCTATTTATTTTGGGATTGTCTCCTGGTTTGTATCTAGCTCAACAAGTTAAACGCTAACATCTGTGCGCAAGCTGCTGTAAAAGTTCAGAGTTCTTTCATAGAAGGCCTTGCATTTTAGATGTATTTGTACAAGGCACGTTAAGTGAGGCAGTTACTTGGTGCCATGAGAGAAATGACCGATCTTGATTATGGAACAAGGCCACCTCGTGTCGACCTCTGAAAGATGAGAGGCTGAGTAGGCGTGTTAGGGGTTCAAATGCAGATCGTTGCACGGGATGTATTAGTCCGTTGAAAGTCTTGTATCCTCGAAATTAGTTTACAGTGGTGTGATATTTAAATTAAAATACCCCGTCTCCCCCTTCCAACATCTTCTATCTAAACAAGCTGGCCTTGAGGGAATCATTAGGTCGAGCTTGGAAGTTCTTATATTGTGCAAAACGAGTTCCAGCCAGACCTTAGACACTGGTTCACAAGCCATGCTGACTCTGCCTGTTGGAAACGCCCAAAAGTGTTTTTAATTCAGAATATTTCTGAACCCAACCTCTAGATATCACAGCACACTATAAAACAAGCATTGGCAAATCCAATAGTGTTGGCTTTAATTTGACAAGTCATGTAAACAAATGCTATTTATAAGCATTAAAGCAGACCAATTTGGCTTTGCCAATGTTGGACGAAACTAGCAAAAAAAGATTGCCTTCCGTACAGAAAGTATTCAGAAAATAAGGAATTAAATGCAAGAGAAAAATCATGGTAACGGACTGTACTGTTCACATCTACAAACGTCCTTATGTGTTGCAATCAAAGCACTTCCTGGGAGGAGGAATCATGCTCCAAACAGCCGGATGCAGGAGGTGAGATGCTAAAACTTCTAGGCGGACACAACACCCTCTCTACGGATGTCTTAAAGAACTGGTAACAATACGTCTAGCAGGCAGCTGTATTCTTAAGCCAGACCCAACTATTGTTGCAGGTAAATAAGTATGTTGCCATCTGCCGCTCTCCTCTGGGTGGTAGTGTTGGTGGGTGTCTCTTGGACAAGTTTAAAAGACTGATTTATATTTCCCCATAACTGCTTTGCTTGATGTACTTGTAAACAAAATTATTCTAACCCTTATCACTAAACTGAGATTCAGACTTCAGTTTCAGCATCTTCTCATCCTGCAGTTCCATAACCCGAGTTAGGTGGGAATCCTGGCATGCCAAAGTGGCAAGCATTCACCAGGGTTAGGGTGCTTTGGAGGGCAACACATGTGCCGTTCTCTTCACACCTTGATACCTTATCGCAAATGGAAAGTTATATATTTTTTAGGTATGTGCAATAAAATAAAATGTATTTATTAGTAAGTTTCATAAAACAACTGTCTGGTCACTTAAGAGCCCCTGATAAGTAAACTAAATACATTTGAACTTTTTTTTTCTCCATTTTTACTGAAATGAAAAACGCAGGTTGACATTCGGCTGCAGACAGACCTGGGATGGTGATGGTTAGTTTTTAAGATTAGCGCTAGACTTGGCTTAGTGGCTAGAGTCGTAGAGCGGCGTGGGCTCAGCCTTAACGTAAGTCTTGCATTTTAAGTTTAGGGTCAGGACTTGCCTTCAGCCCAGGGCACGGTGTTAGCCAAACTGAGTTTGCTAATAGGCTGAACCCCGAAGATTAGAGTGAGTGACAGGCTTACTTTAAAGTTGGTTCTTATTTTTCTGTTGTATGTGTATTTTGTTTGTGTAAACTTTATCGACAAATAAAATAATTCAGTAACAATTAAGCTAAACCTCTAAGTTGCAGTGTAGCGTGCTGTTATGAACCAACCGCCTAAACGATGAAACGTAAAGCAAATAACTGTTGAAACCATAAACCAATAAGACCTATTCTGATTAGAAAAGCTAAATTGCATTATTAAATTAAGACAGTTGAATAAAAATTAGTACACGCCAGATTGGCTTCTTGTAATATAGATTTAAAATTGGAATCCTTGAGCGGGACAATAATTTATTAATTGTTGATTTCTAGCTAATCGCTCCAGACTGCTGTACCATAGCTGGGTTTCTGTTTTGGAAGGGACATCCCTTTCTAGTATGTAAAGCGATGAAAACCCCATTATGGAGCTGTCTACCGCCATATTTTCTGTTTATGCAGCGATTGCTTTTGGAGGCCTAGTTGCATCAAAACGTTTTTTTTTTTGTTTTTTTTTTTGTTTTTTTTTTTAATGTAGTTTTTGTTTTTAATAGCTTTTTTTCGATCACTGGTATGCCCTAAATCCTGATATTTTATTTGCCTTGCAACTAAAAAAGGAAGTGACCTTTTTAAACAATGTGTACAATGGTGTGAAATCGCGTGCTGTACTAGGGCACGTGCTCTGGGCAGGAGTCGTCTTTGCCACTGTAGCCATCTGTGCTGGCTTTCGCACACCGGGTAACCATCTGATGCATTTATGGACCCACGCCCCTCCCCGCATTTTATAGCAGTCAGAGGCATGCAGAGTACAGGATTTCACGAGCACGGGGGTCAAAGGCCAAGCGTCTCTGCCTCCTGGGCACGCTTGCCCGAATGTTCCCCAGAGGAGACTTCCGGAATGTGTTGGGTTGTGTGTTACCAAGTTCAGAGTTGTGCGTTTAAAGGTACAGACATCTGAGGGGCGGTGCATGCTGGGAGATGGGACATGAACGGCCCCGTATCACGCGAGGACACGTGATGGGCCGCCCGGGGTGTTCGGTATCTGAGCCCCAGTTGATGGTTCAGGGTGACGCAGTAAACTAGGTGCACAGCTGGAGGAGACCTGGTGAGGGACTTCCACTGTACACAACTCTGGCTTGTCCGCCCCTGGAATCTGGTCCAGTTTCGAAGCTGACACACCGAATGACCCAGAATAGACTATACCTGGTGTGGTGTTCCTTGCTCTCGACGTCATATCCGGTGTATTTGTTTCAGCCCTGAAAACCCACTCTGCATTAATGTCTTCTTCAGGGGGCTGTATGTGGTGTATTCTGTCCACTGTGGAGCTTTCATGGAGAATATTGTTTGCACTGCTGTCTGGTTGCGTTCCAGTTCTGAAGGATGGAGTCCAGCTCCGGTGGCCACACTAGGATTATTAAGTTGTGCAGTGGAGGTCGCATCAGGACCACAGTACCCAGTTGTTGGTGTAATATCTGGGCCAGGAGGCCGCATCTGATTCACTTCTGGGAGCATCATCTGGGGTACAGGGAGTGCCATACGTCTGTTGTGCAGCTCTGTCTGGTTCTGAACATCACATCTTAAGAAGGTTAGAGATTGGTTATTGCAGAGCAGCCTGGGAATGTTGGTGGGCGAGATAACTACTCCCGGGTTGGCGCAGGTCGGTTGGAGGCCTCTCAGGCTAGTGCAGGTCGGTTGGAGGCCTCTCAGGCTAGTGCAGGTCGGTTGGAGGCCTCTCAGGCTGGTGCAGGTCGGCGGCAGCCCACCGCCCTGGTGCAGATATTGTGGTGCAACTTGGCTTGTGTATGTTTTCTTATTTTATCCAATTTTATTTACTTATTTTTTTTAACATAGTCCCAAGAGGGGGAGGGTCACAACTGCGAACAGGTGCACTCTGCAAGGAGTGGGCGGGATTTAATAGCTTTTCTGTTTTGAATCCATGACAGTCAGTTAAAGGGCGACTTTCCAGTAAAGACCTAGGTGGGCCGAGCTTTGAAGGCAGAAACACTTGGGGTCAGATCCACAAAGGTAAACTTGGACCAAAAGTCTAAGTTTACAACCTTTTGTATTCACAAAGGTAAGTTACAAGTAGTATCTTTACGTCCGCGTTCCAGGACTGCAGAGATTCCACTCGGCTCCTGGAGTGTAATCTCGCACTCGACGCATATATCTGCTCAGATTGTGGAGATTCTGTTCCTCCGTGTGGAGATTCTGCACTCTCCTCCGTGTGGAGATTCCGCCAGAGTGCAGACGTCAAGATACTACTCGTAACTTAACTTTGTGAATACCGAAAAGTAGTCAAATTTAGATGAAAAGTCTTAACTTAAACCAAAATTCTAAGGTTACCTTTTGTGAGACGGGTATAAATGTATTTAAAATGGCCGGAGCAGGCTGGTGGGACAATAGTGCTGAGTCAGCAGCGGTAAAGCTGGCGACCACTTGGGGCCACCGTGTGGCTGCTGACGGGTCCAGGGCTGGCTTGCGCTAAGGAGAACCCAGTCAACTGCTGAACTTGTCTCTAGTAGGCTCAAAAGTCACACCCAGGGCGGCTGGGAGGATGAAAAGAGCCACAAGTTTTTGTGGGTGATGAGTTCTGAGTTTTATGGCGACTCTAAACCTGGTTTAGGACCTGTCCTGGTATTTTTAGCCTTGGACACGCGTTGGGTTAATAGACAACTGTTAACTAAACACACTGGCGCGTTCCAGGGCCTCTGGTGGTTTAGGCGGCCATTTTCAGGAAGATAAAGCGCTCTCTGCTGGTCCTTCTCTCATAGGCAGGTGGGCGCTTCAAGCCTCTCGGAGGGGTGTGTAGTAGTTTGGTGCAGCTCAGCCAGTTATACCCTCGCTCCAAGCGTGTACCCTAAACTGACTTTGCCTTCACATCCTGCCAGGGCTGATTCTGCCTTTTATCCTTCGCATACCGAAGAAATCTGAGCACCCTGCAGGAGTGTGGAGGAATTGTTGGCTTTTACAACTTTAGGGAATAACTCTTTCTTCATCAGTGTTAATCAGAGGTGTTTAGGGTTTTCTTTTTATACTGTTTCTGTGCTTTTTATGACGTGGTGGTCGGCATGTGTTTAGTCTGGGACTTGCACCCTGTGGGCGGAGGCAGACACGCCCTCGGTCATAACTGATCACCAAGCTGTAAACAAAACATTTTACGCGCGGAGATTGGCTGACAACGCTGATGACGTGTAGGGGCGTGGTTGGGTTTATGCTAGGCACATCTTGTCTACCTGTATTATCCAGTGCCAGCCATGCTCTCCTTCTATACAATAACCTGTGCTCTGTCTTTTCTTCTCTTGCAGCCACATCAAATGGCACCTTTGAAGGCCTCGAGAACCGGGAAGGGGGTGTCTGCCAGTCCAGGTCTATGAAGATCGTAATGAAAGTTGGCCAAGGTAAGCCCCCCTCAACTGGGCACAGTTTGCTAATCCCAGAAAAGGCTTTAGTCTTGTGTGACTGACTTGGAGAGGTTCCCCGAGCTTGAGTTTATTAGTCAACCCCTTCCCCCCCCCCCCCCCCCCACCCCCTCCAGTTCATGTGTCGAAGTCACCATTTTGTGCTGCTGTTACTCCTGACACTCGAAGTATGAAGGCCGCCTGCAGCCCTCCCGACCTTCTCATCTGCCCCCTTGTGAGCAGCAGCACTGGGCTGATGTTTACCTGAGAGCAGCTGGGTATCAAACCAGCAAGTATTTATTTACTTGTTGAGTGAACTATAGCAAAAGAAGCAAATATGGTGTCCTGCACAACTCAACCGCAGGAACATCTTCATTGTTAAAGACCACCTGCAACAAACGTGGAAATGTGGTCTCTTCAAAGAGCAGAAAACGATTAATTTAACATACAGGAGTGGTTCACATTAGTACATCAGATTATATCAGTGCATTGAAGTATTTTTTTAATGATTTTTTTTTTCGTACAGCGCACATCTTGAAGTTGTGTACTTCAAGGTGCTGTTGTGTGATAATGGAGGAAAAGGAGGCAAAGTAAAATAAAACAATTGCCTTGGATCACACAGTGGCGTCAAGTGGGGAAGCCAGGATTGATACCAGGTTTTCTGATTTCCCATTCTGCAGTTCGATTTTATTCAAATTAAATGACTAAGTTAGTACTGAAGTACCCTTGACTCTCACCAGGTAGCGATAGCAAGCAGAGAAGGCTTACCCCAAGGTGCGGGAGGGTTTCAGTATAGCGCAGTATTGTCACGTCTGTCTTTCCTAGATACTAGCGGCTTAATTTAGGACACTGTGCAATGATCCCCTCAACTCCTCACTGTCCACTCCATGTAGATGCTTACTTCCCCTACGCCCACCTTATAACAACCTGCCCACCCTGCTGGTATCCGTGCCGCCCTTGGTCCTACTGCACACCATACTTTTTGGTCCCTGGGAAAATGCGAGTACCCATGTCGTACAGCGACACAACCTACCCCTTCCAACCTCCTCAGCCCATGACTGCAGCCTCCAGCGAGTGGCCACCGGCTTCAGCGAGGAGGCATGGATCTCTGGTGCATGCCAAGGACGCATTCACCAGGACGGGGGGCTGGCGTCCCTTCCAGTAGGGGAGCTTGGGCAGACCACGAGGTGCCAACTGTATGCGTTGTTAGTGGTATGGTCGCTTAGGCAGAACACGAGGTGCCCACAGGAGGCGTTACTTCCTGTTGGACCGCTTGTCAGTTCACTTGGTGCCCACTGGAAGCATTCTTTTCAGTATGGCATCTTGGGGAGACCACTGGGTGCCCTTTGGAGGTGTTGCTATCAGTATAGCCGCTTGAGCTGACTTGCGGGTGCTTGGAGGCATTACTTCCGGTATGGCCTCTTGGTGTTGTCCACCAGGTGCCTGCAGGAGGCGTTACTTCCGGTATGGCCTCTTGGTGTCCACCAGGTGCATGCAGGAGGCGTTACTTCCGGAATGGCCCCTTGTGCATGGTACGAGGTGCCCCTGGGTGTGGTGATGGAATAAGGGTCTGTTTAATGATCTCCCAGGCTTTGATTTATCTCAGAACCTGTGAAGTGGTTGCCTGGTTTCCCATCGACCCAGGCATGGCAACCAATTGATTTCTGTTTAACCCCCATTAATGATTAGAGGCCTCTTCAGCCTGTGATGGACGGGGGCTCCCCGCACCCGCCACGTGAGCGGGTTAAGGCTCGTGGCTGCCCCCTACGGCGGCGCTGCTGATAATCCTGGAGGCAGGAATCCTGTATAGCGCTCTCTGTATAGCGCTCTCTGTTTGAAGCATCCCACCGAAGCGCTTACACTACAGAACGACGTCTGGTCCGGTTTGTGGAGGCCCATAGCGAGTGGGGTGAAGGAGAATGGATCTGGGTGAGGATATTTAGGGGGTGAGAGTGCCCCGGGACTCCCACCTTTCACCTGCACAATAGATGCTCCTGAGCTGCACTGGAAACCGCTGCTTTACAGGTCTCAGAGGCCAGATGTGCGACCTCCACAGATCTCGCTGGAAGTGGGATATGTGGGCATTTTGTTTCCAAAGGCTTAGAACGGAAGCAGCCAGGCGCAGCCCCAACACTCGTGTCTCTGTTGGGGTTTCACTTGCTGCGTCTTTGTGAACCCCAGTTCTGTGGATTGTGATTGGGGTCACTGGCGGTAAACTTTGCCCCAGTGGTTTCTCATGATGCTGCGACTACAGCTCTTGCCACATAAGCCACCGTCCGTGCCATTTCCAAAAATATTGTTTGTAGCTCAGACCTTAGTTTAAATAATAAAATGCTTCCCATGCGGTGTCGCAGGGCCGCAGACCTTTTGCAAAGATGAGCACGTCCCCTTCATTGGGAGATTTCCGTGTTCGGGTGATAACCTGATGCCAGTTTAATGAAACTTTTGCCAAAGGCCGTATTTGTGTTCAAATGGAGAGATCATATTGGCACAGAACCTGCCGCATTATGTCACTTCAGCAGGATTTCGGCCTCCATTGCAGCATAATTCCAGTGGCTTTAGTTAGTGTTCAGGACAGTGTTACAGCAAGAACAGTGACTGAGGCCCGGTCTCAAGGGGCAGTATTGTAAGAGGGGGTACATCCCCTGTGGTTATCGTCTCCACTGACGCCGGTTCTGTGGTTCTGGACCAGTTATGTGGTCACTGGCCGCCACCGCCTCCTGTCTGCCGGAGTAGCACTCGCTGAACTCCAGAATGTGAGCTCCAAGCCCGACGCCGGACTTAAGCGCATACTCAAGATAAGTGTTCTCGCTGGTATATCCGTGAGCTGTGCAAGCTTCCCTCGCTCACAAGTACAGCGGAGCAGATGCGCCCGCTTCCTCCCTCCCTCCCTCACTCAGAAGTATAGCAGAGCAAGCGTCCCTCACTCACAAGTGCAGTAGAGCAAGGTTCCCTCACTCACAAGTACAGCAGAGCAGCTGTGCAGGCGTCCCTCACTCCCAAGTGCAGCAGAGCAGCAGTGCAAGCTTCCCTCCCTCACAAGTACAGCCGAGCAGCTGTGCAAGCGTCCCTCCCTCACAAGTACAGCCGAGCAGCTGTGCAAGCGTCCCTCCCTCACAAGTACAGCCGAGCAGCTGTGCAAGCTTCCCTCCCTCACAAGTACAGCCGAGCAGCTGTGCAAGCTTCCCTCACAAGTACAGCCGAGCAGCTGTGCAAGCTTCCCTCACAAGTATAGCCGAGCAGCTGTGCAAGCTTCCCTCACTCACAAGTATAGCCGAGCAGCTGTGCAAGCTTCCCTCACACAACAGGTTCAGAAAAGCAGTAGAACATGCGTGTAGCAGGGAGCAGCAGTGCAGGCTTAGCTTGTATACGTGTGCAGCAGGCAAAGCAGAGTAGCAGCAGTGCAGGCTTAGCTTGTATGCGCACGTAGCAGGTACAGCAGAGTAGCAGCAGTGCAGGCTTAGCTTGTATGCGCACATAGCAGGTACAGCAGAGTAGCAGCAGTGCAGGCTTAGCTTGTATGCGCACGTAGCAGGTACAGCAGAGTAGCAGCAGTGCAGGCTTAGCTTGTATGCGCACGTAGCAGATACAGCAGAGTAGCAGCAGTGCAGGCTTAGCTTGTGTGTGCACATAGCAGGAACGGCAGGGGAACGGCAGTGCAGGCTTATCTTGTGTGTGCACATAGCAGGAACAGCAGGGGAGCAGCAGAGCAGGTTTAGCTTGTGTGCGCGCGTAGCAGATACAGCAGAGTAGCAGCAGTGCAGGCTTAGCTTGTATACGCACGTAGCAGGTACAGCAGAGTAGCAGCAGTGCAGGCTTAGCTTGTATGCGCACGTAGCAGGTACAGCAGAGTAGCAGCTGTGCAGGCTTAGCTTGTATGCGCACGTAGCAGATACAGCAGAGTAGCAGCAGTGCAGGCTTAGCTTGTGTGTGCACATAGCAGGAACGGCAGGGGAACGGCAGTGCAGGCTTATCTTGTGTGTGCACATAGCAGGAACAGCAGGGGAGCAGCAGTGCAGGCTTAGCTTGTGTGCACGCGTAGCAGGCAAAGTAGCAGCAGTGCAGGCTTAGCTTGTATACGTGTGTAGCAGGTACAGCAGAGTAGCAGCAGTGCAGGCTTAGCTTGTATACGTGTGTAGCAGGTACAGAAGAGTAGCAGCAGTGCAGGCTTAGCTTGTATACGTGTGTAGCAGGTACAGCAGAGTAGCAGCAGTGCAGGCTAAGCTTGTATGCGCGCGTAGTAGGCACAGTAGCAGCAGTGCAGGCTAAGCTTGTATGCGCGCGTAGTAGGCACAGTAGCAGCAGTGCAGGCTTAGCTTGTATACGTGTGTAGCAGGTACAGCAGAGTAGCAGCAGTGCAGGCTTAGCTTGCATGTGCACATAGCAGGAACAGCAGGGGAGCAGCAGTGCAGGCTTAGCTTGCATGTGCACATAGCAGGAACAGCAGGGGAGCAGCAGTGCAGGCTTAACTTGTATACGTGCGTAGCATAAGTGCAGGCTTAGCTTGTATGCGCGCATAGCAGGCAAAGTAGCAGAAGTGCAGGCTTAGCTTGTATGAGCACGTAGCAGGAACTGTAGGGGAGCAGCAGTGCCGGAATAGCTTGTTTGCACCTAGCAGGTACTGCGGGGTATCAGCAGTGCAAGCTTAGCTTGTGCATGCACATAGCAGGTACCACAGGGTAGCAGCAGTGCAAGCTTAGCTTCTATATGTGCATAGCCTGTACCTCGGGGTAGCAGCAGTGCAAGCTTAGCTTGTGCATGCACATAGCAGGTACCGCAGGGTAGCAGCAGTGCAAGCTTAGCTTCTATAGGTGCATAGCCGGTACCTCGGGGTAGCAGCAGTGCAAGCTTACCTTGTGCATGCACATAGCAGGTACCGCAGGGTAGTAGCAGTGCAAGCTTAGCTTGTGCATGCACATAGCAGGTACCGTGGGGTAGCAGCTGTGCAAGCTTAGCTTGTGCTTATGCATAGAAAGGAACAGCAGGGTAGCAGCAGTGCAAGCTCAGCTTCTATATGTGCATAGCCCGTACCGCGGGGTAGCAGCAGTGCAAGCTTACCTTGTGCATGCACATAGCAGGTACCGCAGGGTAGCAGCAGTGCAAGCTTAGCTTGTATATGGGTACCTCTGGGTAGCAGCAGTGCAAGCTTACCTTGTGCATGCACATAGCAGGTACCGCGGGGTAGCAGCAGTGCAAGCTTAGCTTGTATATGAGTACCGCGGGGTAGCAGCAGTGCAAGCGTAGTCATTGGTAAATGCTTTACGTTTGTCCCTCCTTGGGGCCGTTTTGTTACCGCCTTGCAGACTGCCCCTGTTAGATGGATAATTGCACGATTTGCCAGTACCTGTGACTGAGAGCGAACTTCTTTTTCCTTTCGTGTCTCTCCTTCGTGCTCATGCTCCTGGCGGCCGTGGCGCTCTGAATCCGCTCGCTTATGTCGACTGTGTTCAGTTTCATTTTCAATTTAAGTGGCAAGAAAAGTCCAGTTAGGAATTTACAACGCTAATAGCTCGAACTCGAGCAAATGTGAGACCCGTTGCGTTGCAAATGCTTGTTTGCAGTTAATGTCCTAAATCCAGACGTGGGTGTTGTGCTGACTGCCATAGGACTCAGAGTATGTCTTACAGGTGAAGCCCAGGAAGGCCTGGATTTGCCTGAGGTTTTGTTCCCATCTGGAGTGCGCCGGGCAGTTTGCTCGAACTGTTCCGTTAGAGCAGAACCATGACTGATTTGCCAATGGCTGGTCTTTATCTAGTACTGCAGAGTGGGTTCAAAATGATGGAGTGGAATGCGCCCTAAGCAGTCACCAGTAGTTGATATGAATTCAAGCATTCCCTCATCATATTCCTGTTTGCATGGAAACCCAACAGAAGGCACGGGGCGCACCCCAGCCACGCCCCTGAGCCTTCTTTCTGTGTCTCCTGGTTCTCTGTGACCTTTGCTGCCACCCCGGGGTGAAAAATAGGGGTTACTGCCCAGTGCCTGGCTTACCAGGTGACGTCTGTACCTTCTCTCCTCCGGCGGTGACTGGTTCATGGTGGGTGTGCCCTGCCCCGAGTTCAGGCAAGGCACAGACCGGAACTAGATCCCTCCCACGTCACCATGCAAAAGCATGCTTCCTTTCAGTGCACTGATAGTCTGTAATCACTCTCTCGTTTCTGTCCTCCGCAGATCCAAGCACGTACGTCCCAGAGCAGACGACGACCATTCGGCTGCTCAAGGAGGTGGACACCCCAGGGAAGGTCGCTACAGTGGGGCCCAGGATTCGGGGCCCAGTAGAGGACTCTGGAAAATCAGGTACGTCGAAGAGCCCTGGTTCGGCTGTTGTGCTGTGTGCATCAGTGGCTGCCTGAAGAGGGGGGCGTGTCCTTCCAACCCGGAAGTGGCAATGTACATCCTTGCACATACTCACCACAGGGGCAAAATGGGCACCTTTGCGCGCCTGGAGTGTGGCCTGGGCACCTTTGCGCGCCTGGAGTGTGGCCTGGGCACCTTTGCGCGCCTGGAGTGTGGCCTGGGCACCTTTGCGCGCCTGGAGGGCACCATGTGCATCTTTGCACATGCAGGCCTATAGGGGGGGCATGGGCATTCTTGCAGACCTCGATGGGGTGCATGGGCACCTTTGTACATGCAGGCCATGGGGGGGGGGCGGGGAGGGGTCAGCATGAGCCTTCTTGTGCGCACTGCATGCAGTATGTGGGGAGCTGAGAATGCAGACTGAGGTACCTCGCCAGAGCTGTGCATTGGTATAGTTTTTGTAGTGGATAAGTTGAGGCATCAACAAACCGAAATTGGGGTGCACTAGCAGAGCTGCGCTGGTTCCGTTTTGTGTTGGGGCCTACACTTGTCGTTGGAACTGAGGACCACGGCTGAGGTGCACTGACCATATTCTTCAAATGATGCATGTCAGGACTGAGGTTGCTACTCCTGTGTCCCCCCCGCCCCCCCCCACACACACACACACACCTTGCACGCCCTCTAGGCTGCCCCAGAAGCTTTTGCCTATCTTTAGCTGCAGGTACGTTATAATTACACTTCTTAGCTGCTAATCCGGGAGCTTTATGGGGGAAGCCGGGTCCCTGGAAAGTTACATTCTGAGCCTTTAAAGACCCGAGGAATGCCACTCTGCCCTGTGTGTTAGGGAGGGGGAGCATTAGCGCCTGGAAGGTCTCTCACCCCGTGCCCTGCTAAAGGTTGAGGAGCCTTAAGGCGGGAAGACTTCCTGGGGCGGAGCTCACTGACCAAGGAGGGATCATTGCGCCCTACAGCCTCCCCCCCTCCCCCCCCCCCCCCCCCCCCCCCCACACACACACCTACCTCATTGCACCTTGAACCCATCTCCATGCGCAAATGTTGCACTTTAGAGCACAGTAACTCAAACTGCCCCACGCTCCCTCAGCCTAAGGGCTGTTTTGCAGAGGGAATCTCTTCTGGATTCACATGTTGTGCATTATTCCGTCATCTAGTCCAAAGTAGTAGTCCTTTATCGTTTTCTATTTTTGTTTGCGTGTTGCTGTTTCTATGTCCCACGTACAGCATGGCACATTGCTGCCCCCTGCTGGAGGCGCAGTAAGGTGACTGCATTCTGTTGCAAGGACCCCCCTGATCCTTCAAGAAATCTAGGAATTTTGCGAAAGCCAGCAGGAGGAGCTACCCTAGTAAGCAGGATCCATTGGATTACTCTGCCGCACTTCACTAATTTTTTGTATTAAAACAATCTGTCGGACAATGTACTGCGAAATCGATCTGTTTCAGGTTTAAATATGGTTCCTAAATAACTTGTCTTCTAGGCGCTACCAGGGGCAGGTAAAGATTGAGGCTATAGATGAGACTCTGTAAGGAGGTCACTTCATTTTCTTTTGGGTGGGGAGAAGAAAATCGGCCCCTTCATCTCCCCCCCCCCCCTTTCTCAAAAAGGGTGCCCTGTTTCCCCAGTATTAGAACATAGAAATGTAGAGGGGGTCTTGGCATACTAAAACTACTAACCTGAAACCATTCTTGCTTGATGTTTGCTTGTGGCACAGTTTCCCCTTGTCCGGTAGCATTAATACTTCTACGCCCAGTAGTAATTCCTACTAGTCACAGCCAGAGTCTTTCCTACTAATACTTCTGTAGTGTTAGTACTACAAGCAGCACCCCTACAAGGGCTCCTACTAGTGTTACAGCCAGGGCTGTGGCCCCCATTAATACTTGTGTAGTGTTAGTACTGCAAGCAGCGCCCCTACAAGCGCTCCTACTACAGCCAGGGCTCCTCACCCTACTAATACTTCTGTAGTCTTATTACTGCAAGCATCACCCTCTACAGGGGCTACTACCAGTATTACAGCCAAGTTTCCTCAGCCTACTAATACTTCTGTAGTGTAAGTACTGCGAGCAGCGCCCCTACAAGTGCTCCTACCAGTGTTACAGCCAGGGCTCCTCACCCTACTAATACTTGTGTATTGTAAGTACTGTGAGCAGCGCACCTACAAGCGCTCCTGCTGGTGTTACAGCCAGGGCTTCTCACCCTACTAATACTTCTGTAGTCTTAATACTGCAAGCAGCACCCTCTACAGGGGCTACTACCAGTATTACAGCCAGGGCTCCTCACCCTACTCATACTTGTGTATTGTAAGTACTGTGAGCAGCGCACCTACAAGCGCTCCTGCTAGTGTTACAGCCAGGGCTCCTCACCCTACTAATACTTCTGTAGTCTTAATACTGCAAGCAGCACCCCCTACAAGGGCTCCTACCAGTGTTACAGCCAGGGCTCCTTACCCTACTCATACTTGTGTATTGTAAGTACTGTGAGCAGCGCACCTACAAGCGCTCCTGCTAGTGTTACAGCCAGGGCTCCTCACCCTACTAATACGTCTTTAATCTTACTACTGCCAGCAGCGCTAGTAACAATATCACCAAAGTAAGAACATTTTTTCCTAAAACATTTCAAGTTCGGAGAGAATTTTAAAAAGTCGAAATTAAATCTCTGATGGCCATTAACAATATATCTAACTTTGGGAAAACTTTGCCTCCGACCCCACCCTTTTTAAAAAAAAAAAAAAAAAAAAAAAATTCTAATTAATCCCTTTCCGTTTCAGTAATTTTGTGGTGATTCTATCACTGTTTGCTTTTCACCCTTAAACACTAGATCTTCAGGGTTTTTTCTCAAGAGGTGTGGCTCCCGGGTGGCACGCCCCACTATACAAGAGATAAGCCAGTAGTGTAGAGGTGCTTTGTGGACCATACCAGAAGTTTGCGGTTGCCACTTACTACCCCGCGCCCTCATCCACAGGCAGTAACCTAGTAAGGAGGCCAGGACAGAGGTCCATGTACCAGGTCGCATTGCTGGAGCATGAAAACCTGGGTTTGAATGCATGCTAGGTGCAATGTCTGGGATTCCGCTTGCGATGGTTGGGGACGCCTGGCGCGACGCCCCATTGTGCATAACTTTGTCTGTCTGGCCCACCAGGATGCGTGATGCGAGTTTCTTTTGTAGAATGAATGCCATTGACAGTATATATTTTTTTCCCTCCAGAAACTGTCAACCAAGAAGAAAAGAACACACCATCGGCCGGTGATGGCTTCTTCAGCTCCAAAGTGGCAGTTTTTGCAGCCATTGGTGCCGGCTGCATCATCTTCCTCCTCATCATCATCTTCCTCATCGTCCTTCTGCTGAAGATCCGCAAGCGGCACCGGAAGCACACCCAGCAGCGGGCGACTGCTCTCTCGCTCAGCACGCTAGCCAGCCCGAAGTGCAGCGGCGGCAACGCCGGCTCCGAACCGAGCGACATCATCATCCCGCTACGGACTAGTGAGAACAACTACTGCCCACACTACGAGAAAGTGAGCGGTGACTACGGGCATCCAGTCTACATCGTGCAAGAAATGCCACCACAGAGCCCGGCCAACATCTACTACAAGGTCTGAGGGCGCCTCCCCCTTTCTGCCCAATTTCTGCACTCCTGCCCTCCTTGTGGTGGTAGGGAGGGTCATGTGCAACCCACAAGCGGCTGGGACATTGGTGGGCCGTGGAAAGGAGAGCCGCTGGCCCCTACTTTAACCTTCCTCTGCAGCACGCCCTAAGGGGAGGCAGGGGAACAAGGAGGCTATGAGGGTAATTGATGGCTGCGGACTGCATTGAGGCAAACACTCCAGCTTTCTTTACTCCTTTTTATATGTAGGTTTTTAGTTCTGGAGGTGTAGCTTCACTAGTCTAGCACTGGTGGCCACCCATGCCTCACCACTTCTCCAGCCATTGGCCTACTACTGCTGGGACTAGAGCGTTGGCGGTTCCAGGCCCAAGAAGCCGATGACCTGGGGAAAAAACACCTGCCTGAGGCTCGCCGTCAGTGGTCGAAACCAGGGATTCGAGAAGGGGGAAGAGACTTCCTAGATAAACGAGCACCGCCAACCCTCTGCGGTCAGCAGGTACATCCTGTGGAACGCTGTAAAGGACTGGACAAACGAGGGGCAGAGTCTCCAGTACTAGGCAGCACCTCCCGCCCAGGTCAATGAGCCAATCACAGACCGACCCACCTTAATTTCTCTGTTCGATTTAACTTCCTTTTGCGTTCTTCTGAGCTTTGCCATTCGGCTAAATAGTAACCACCCCAATCATGGATTGACTCCTCCTGTAAGACTTGAGGGATCCACCTGGTTGCTCGCCTCTCATATTTGGGGCATCTGCTCGATTGGTGGCATAATGGTACTGTTGGGCACCAGGAATGGCCTTGCTCTGTCAGCAGCATTGGCGCCTAGCTTTCAAGGGCATCCGGTTTACCATCTGCAGACGGTTGGATGGTGGTCCCCTTCTCCAGAGCATACCAGGGTCTGGTGCCCAACGGCTTGGAACTAACATGGAACGTTGTCTGTGAAGCGTAGAGATCTGAGTATTTCAAGCACTAAAGATGAAAAATGTCTCTGGCTATCAATGTTTGAAAGTTGTGGGGCTGCTTTTTAAACCTTTAACCCTCTCCCTCCACAAACCTGTTTTTATTCTGGGTATATTAGCAGTGAGCTTCTGTTCTTCCACTTTCAGATGCAAGCAGGGCACACGCCTTGAAGGGAACCTTTTTACACTACGTTTGGGCTGTGCTGTTCTCTGCCCAGGGTATAGTTCCCCCTTACTCCTATAGTCTGTCAAAGGGGGATTTGTTCCACTCCTTTAGGGTGGGCCACAGGCACTCCCCTCTTGTGCACAGGTAATGTTCTACTGTGCGCTTTTTTGCACAACAAGCCTTCTCCTCTCACCCCAGGCTTCACAGCCAGCACCTCACCACCTCTGCTGCTCCTTCACACCCACCTTCGATCATGGTTCTTTCTTAGGGTTACATCAAAGTTTTTGGAAGCTAACATTATCAAATATTCTCCAGGGTGGAGAAAAGTCAGTGTGCATGTGTGTTTCTTCTCCTGCAAACATCTCAACGTGGAGTTCTTCTCCTGCAAGAACCCCCAGAGACCTTCCCTCGAAACCCAGTACTCATGTCCACTGTACAAGAAGGGCCTTGAACACCCAGAAAGTCCAAAAAAAGAATTGGAGCAGGTCAGGGGTATCACAATGGGTACATAAGTTTCCACACAGGTGCAGTTCTCAGATGGAGGAACCAACCCATGGTCCAAAACACTGATCGAACAAGAATCTCCTGAAGGTGGACAGATGGTCAGACAATCTGGTTTTCAGGTAGCAATGTCCCAGTGGCCTTCAGTCTATAACTATTAAAAGTGTTACCTTTCTAATCGAGCAACACAGAAACCCAAAAGTTAAGAACTGTTTTCCAGGCTTGAGGTGCTATGGAACTCCAACATGGTGGGCGCCCCATTTTTGAGGGCGGGCACTGGCGGGTATTTTAGAGGGCCTTGCATTAGCCGAAAGAAGCATTGATGTCTCTTGGGGCTTTTTGTTATGGCCTCCTACCCCACGACAGCTGATCACACCGGTCTTGTATGTTGTGTAGGGGAGACAAAACTGACAATCCGTGTCAGCTTCTGATAGACCAGTAGTGGCACATCCCAAGTTCACCCTGGTTGTGTAACCTTTCTTCATCCTGGTTACACTTAGTCACATAGTCATGGCACTTAAGGGACTCCTTCTCTTGCATTCTCCCGGCCTTCTCCATCACTTATTTCCACAGGTGCTACAAATGCATTGGGCATGTTTGGCACTTTTTTGGTTCACTAACTGCACTGAGTTGTACTTTCCCTGAAAGAAGGGAAATATCTGTGCTTCTCTGTGTATTATCTGTAGATTTTACATCTTCTCACACCCAGTAGACATGGCCATGCCAGTAGGCGGGACCCCATAAGTGTTGCATTAAGGCGCACAGTGTGGTGAGCCCTCCATTTTAATGCGACGATGATGGCTGGCTGTTTATACTGGGTTAAAAATTCATCATCTCTTTAGCCCCAGTCTTGTCTTTACTCCACATGCGCACTTCAAAAATAACCTAACTTGCAGCAAGATTGGCTGTACCCACAGTGTTTGCAAATGGTCTCTTGGTTTTCACAGCAGGGAAACAGATGGGAAAATGAGTGAATGTATGCACAACTGACAGCCCTCAAAAATCAGATGTTGATCTTCCCATCCCTGGTCTCCAAATCTAAAGACATTTGGTCACTCAGTGAGCCAATTTAGGCGGGATCTACAGTTCATAAAGAAATATATCTACCTTTTTGATCAAATGCTCACCTATTTCTAAGGAAGGCTGTTCCCCAAGTTACATTTCCCTGACTAGGCCACAACGAATAAATTAGAAACACATTTGTTTTGCATTTCCCATTATGGGTGCATAGGTAATGTAAGCTTCTGTAAATATAGATAAGTGAAATCTAACTTAATATACCTTCTATTCTCATTCTAAAATATTAAAGCAAAGCAAACAACTTTGCACTCCCTGCCCTCCTTTTAATTTTACATTTGTGTGCTTTGTAAATATCTAGAATTTTTTAAAATATTGTATAAAGCTATTTTGTATGGACGCCAAATTATTTTCTGGTGCATTTTTCTTAGAAAAAGACTCTAAAAAGAGAAAAATCTGTACATCATCGATCTGTATACACCTGCATGAGAATGTGTCATTCCGCTTGTTTTATTCTCCACTGGCCTGTCGGTTTTAGTTCTGTCATTGGCCCTTGCGTAGCCCCGCCCAAGTGCCTTCTGCTCATTGGCAATCGTGGTGTTTGATGCTGCCTTAAAGGGGAAGGGCACATTTATTCTGCCTCTCCCTTTGCAATTCAGTAATTGTAATGAGACAAAGCTCACCAGGTTAAGACAAAACACTAATAAATTTGCCTCATCGGACACTGGACAATTCCATGCCCCAAATTTGCCCAGATTTGTAAAAATAGTTTGGTAACTTCTGTACCGTTTTATTAAAAGAGCAAAACCCCACACATTAAATCTTGATCTGGTCTCCCATTTCATGTAAGTGATGTTAATACCATGTCGTGGTCTGCGCTTAAAATTGTCATTTCCATGAAATATTGCACATTTAAAAAAAGTGTGATGCTTAAGTAAAGTTGATCTCCGGACACTGCTGCAGTAAGAAGACACTAAGGGTGCGTCCGTCCCCTCCTTTGAGGCAGCATAAGGCCTGCATTGCATGATAGGTGGGCTTTCTTCAGCTCCTTGCCATTTTGCAATTGTCTTGGCGGCTAATCATCATACAAGTTAGGTGTGGGCTCAGTCACCTCTTTGGAAAAGTTATTACCATCTTTGCTAATTTCCTACAGTAATAGTTTCACCTCCTTTTCACCTCCCATCAAGATGTATCAAAAACATAACACTAACCCTACCAGAGAAGTAATGCAGGCAGTGGTGTTGCACGGAAATACTCCTGGGGCAAACTTGTGCTATGTAGTTCATGTTTTCATCCATAGTACTCCCACGTCCCCTCGTTATCTAGTAATTGATATGCTCTGCTAATCACCTCCTGGTTGCAACGATGCCTGCAGTTCGCTTGGTTTGCAAAGCCTGTGCTCTGAGGAACGGCGTTGACCCCTATTGCGTCCTTGGAAAACAGTTGGACCATCCTCATACATTTTGACTTAAATAGCAATAATCACCGGCGGGCTATGCCTTAACCGTAGTTTATGCCCTGGCTGGGTCACCCTCACACATGACCTTTTCCATGCTGTATAAACGCATCATGTTTAACTTCCAAAGTCCTTTTTGAATGACCAGAGAGATTTTGGGCCACCAAAGATGCCCTTCACTCTTGGGGCACTGGACTCTTCTGATCTCTCCATCAGTCCAACAAACATCTTTAAGAGTGTCAGTGGAGAGACCGGGATAGTTTCCGGTCACGGAGACGAGGCTAAACACTCCATTCAAGTTTCCAGTATTTGTTATTGTTGGTGTGCAAAAGGAAGAAGCAAAATGTGAGAGAATATTTTATGGTCTCTTTTAAAGGCAAGGTTATCTAAACTGCATAGGAAAGAGGCTGTGCTCCATAGGAGCCAACAAGTGTGTAGTGAAACATACTTATGATGCCACAGCCGCCTTTCCTGGAAAGAAGCGTATGCTTTCCACTGTTCCCAGTTTGTCACAGGCTAGTTCGGTGGTGGGTTCTATTCACAGCACTGTGGCAAGCAAGTCTGCTGAATGGGAGTACAAGAGGCAAAAAAAAGCCCTGCCCCCGCTTCACCATCCCACCTCTCATAACCCCTCCCAACACATACACACAACCTATCACTGCTAGGGCTGCTGGTTTTCAAACTACCTTCTAACACCTCTGTGACACCCACAAAACTGCACTTGACCCAGCATGCCTGATCCTCCATTGCCTCCAAAATAGGTTTTCTTTCCCCCACGCAGTTCCCCACACTGTATTTGTTCCAGGATATCAATGGGCATTTAAAAATGTTATTTTGTAGTGTACATTTCAGATAATTAGACACTGCACCCTCTTATCTCTGCACATTTGCAGCCCATGTGGCTTGCCTAGACTTGCACAAATCCGGCATGGTGCACTTGACTCACTAAAACATTCACACTTCCTTGCTACCCCTAACCGGCTGTTTCTCTCGTTTAGAGTCCCCTACACTTGTAGAACCCTCACTGGGTCTGTTCATCTGTCACCTCGGTCCAAAGTTCTCAGTATTTTGTAGCACATAATCACATTTCAAGAACGCAGAGGCGAAGGTCACTTGTTTTATTTTGCATTGTTTTACATAGTATTTCAATGTCCAACCTGTTTTATTTGTACTGTTAAGCTGCAACTTGTCCCCCAACATCATATCACCAGTACTCGAGCCAGTGGAGTTGGATTGTAATTCCACTGGGCCATGTTGGAAACCTGTTATATTGTTAAATAAAGAGTTTTTTCCTATGGAAATCGGAGACTGTCTTCCTTTCAAAGGGCTTCACCTTATGCCACCCTTTCCCTAGTTTCATCCTCACTAAACCTAGTGTAGACAATGCTAAAGTTGTGTTCTTTCACAGGCGCAGGATGCAGTTTATTTAATTTAATGTAATTTTGCCAAGTGCTACACATATTGAAGAAGTAGTACCAAAACCGCGTGAACTGTACAGCTCATACTGTGGCCACTTCTATGAAGCATCAGAGAATTGAAGGAAAGGACCAGAAGGTGAATGTTTAAAAGGATACACTGAAAAATTAACAATGGAAATCCGGACTACCAAAAAAGATGGGGAACTCAATGACTTTTGAAGAATTGAGAGGAACGTAACAGTGTGGGGGGCGAATAGTGTGATGCGGGGGGATAGAAACTGAGAGAACAAGATGGGGCAGCGCGACAGAGAAAGAACGATAACGTTAGAATAATGGCTTGCATTGTATGTGGGCCCCCATCCTTTCCCTTGGAATGTTCCCATGTTCGCACATGTTCCTGCCTCAAAATACGTACCTCATTGTTTAGGTGTTTAAGATTTGTTGAAAGTGGTTTCACTCCTGCACAGCTCTGTCCAAAGCAGTGGGTTCAAATGTGTCTAGTGTTTGTTCCAATCCTAAGAGTCATGGGGGGGTGGCTGCATGATGAATTTACGCATCCACCGGAAAGCAAGGGTGAGCTGGTACTGTAACATAATATATTTTTCTTGTACTATTTAACGGAGATGTTGACATCAAAAATAAGTTAAATGAGGCACAGGAACAGTGATAGATCTGCCACAGGTCACACATTTGAAAAATTACGGAAGCAGAAGGTAAAATAGAGCGAATGCACACACGTCCGAATCTGATGGCAGAGAGAACAATCTAACAATGGAGTAAATGCTCATGTGCATTATCACCAAGGGAGGAGTCACTCTACCTCGTGACTCAAGACTTCTTCAAAGAAAAACAACTTGCACAACTCCAAATCCAACACTAGATAGCAGGAGTAGGCAGAGCATCTGAATCTACATCACTACATGCCACGAACAGATGCGTGCACGTTGAGTAACACATTCCTTTCCACACATCCTCCCTGAGGTGAGATAAACAGACGTCAGCTGACCAACAGCTGAAGCTCTAACTCACTTGATCGAGTCTTAGCCGGCAGATCCTGAGTCCTTTTTGGCCAAGACCACAGTTGCTACTGGCCTTAGCGGAAGGTGTCCAGAACAGCATAGCCCACCTGGTGTATGGTTTTTGTTATCAAATAAAGCATCCTGCTATCGGAAGAGAATTTTGAGCGGGTTTATTCTCCCCATCACAGGGCTTGTCCCAGCCAATCAAAACAATGGCCGGTGCAGTTGATCCCTGGAATGTTCCAAGGTAAAAGGAAATGGAGGTTGGAAGAAGGACGTAACCATTGAGAAATTATTCACATGGGTAAGGATGCTTCAATTCCTCTGTGCCTAACAAACTAGGTGCATTAAACAAAAAAGCAAAGCAGCCAAAGATAAACACATACCATTGGTGAAGAAGGTTCATGGAGATTAGGTTGTAAGATAAGCATTATGCTACTTGGGTGCAGCATGGCCATCCTGGAGTGTTTGTCTCCCTTCCCTTGAAAAGACAGATGTATGGTTTGTACATCTGAGGGTAACCGCATACCTAGTTGTATTTTGACACTCTGTCCGTACTCCAGGTGGTTGGGTTTGGAAATTGTTTTAGCAGTAGTAGTCTTTTTTTTTTTTTCTTTCAGAGGGGGGGGGGGGGTTGGTGAAGCATTTGGTGCTTGGTCCATCCTCTGTGACACCCTCCCTGGAACCTTTTCTCCCACCTGCCATCTTTAAGGTTATTTTTTTTCTGCTGTTGGGTCTGGAAGCATTGGGAAGATCTCCAAATCTGAAGAGGATTAGGAGAAGCAGACAGGGTTTTATTTTTCTTTGCGTGAAGGATAACCGAGAAAAAAATCAGAACTCCGAACTTGTCATATCGATGACACAAAGTAGGTGGATTTTATTTATTTTAGATGTTAAAAAAGAGAGAATGCCGAGACTATAGTGGGCTCCCTGTTTGATCTAAGATGGAGAACACACCATCACATTTCTACCCAAAATGCTGCCACAAGTTTGCACAGAGGGACAGCCATAAGGTTTGTAACCTTTGTCTGCCTATAGACTATGACTCTGGTTCCTGGGAGGCCTGCGCTGAATTTAAGTCGAAGATGCTAGAGTCAACACAAGCAGAGGCGTGCACGCCACACTACGCAGGGCGCGAAAGACACTACTTCACTCTGAGAATTGGGGCGGTTGAGTCAGGAGGAAGGTAACACCACTGTGGAAGTAGAAGGTGAAGACTATCTAAAAAGACATCGACATCGAAAAAGAACACAAAACCAAAGGAGAAACAAAAACTCAGACGGGTAACCCGGAAAAGATGCTGATAGTAGAGTGACAAACAGACTCACGAAAGATGAAATCAGCCTTGTTGCCGAAGAACTCAGGCCAAAGGCAAGACAAAGCACAAAGAACCCCTCGGGTCTCATCTAAGGATACCGCAGGTGCTAGAAGTGCTGAAAAGACTTCAACATTGAAGGACTAAGGAAGTT
This sequence comes from Pleurodeles waltl, assembly GCF_031143425.1. NCBI lineage: Eukaryota > Metazoa > Chordata > Amphibia > Caudata > Salamandridae > Pleurodeles > Pleurodeles waltl. Next base: position 53,878,555 of record NC_090438.1, read on the forward strand.
GAGAAAAAGAAAAGACCGCAGCTACGACAATAGCAGCTGAAGCATTGATGTATAAGTGATGGAAGTTGAGCGAGAGAACAAATGCGGAGAAACTCGAACCAACCCTTACACCTGAGCCTCAGGAGGAGAAAGAAACAAGAGATCCTCTGCGAGGATAAGGAGACAGAAGGACAGACCATATATGAAGACTATGAATTAATCTAAGATCAGTGGCAGGACCTCGAGGCAGGTTCTCCCGAACCTGTTGAGACGATCACCCCTAGATTATTTGACCATGTATAATCAACTGCTCAAGAAAGCAGCTGAAAGTTACTGGGTCCAGATGGTGAAAGGAAAGGCAAAAACTTATTTTGCTTGAAACTCTTGTACACTCACAAAACAAGGTACTGCATCTCCCTACACTACCAAACATCATGGATCAAGGGAAAGAGGGGTTTTAAAAAAAGAGAGCAAAAAAAAAAACAGCACCCTTTAGAACAGCAACTCCAAGAATAGAAAGGAAATACAAACACTCCTCCAAAGATCCAGCATAGATACAGGGCAAGGTAGTGGTGGGTTTAATAAGCCACAGCCAGAAAGTGGGACAATGTCTGCTACATCTAGCCTTCCACCAAACAGGGAGACTAAAATATTTGACTTGTTGGGGAGAAAATTTGTAGGAGGAGCTGTTACTCAATGTAGGATTAAAAAAAAAAAAAAAAATCAAATGCTTTCCTTAACAGGTATGCCCATCAGAACTGAAAAGGGATGGCTCCCGGTTTATGCATTCCCAAGGATGACAACATTGCGACCCTCGTGACTGAGATTTGGGATGAGAGAATATTCTACCATCACACTTCTGGAAAGTAGGCAACTTTTGCATTTTCAGTCACCCACACAAAACAGACTTCTTTACACAACTTATACGGTCACATCTTTCTTTATAGTCTGATTGGTGGGACTTCATGTTCGATGGCATGTGTGGCTGTAGATACACATTCTTTGTATAAGTCCACCATCTAGTGTTGGGCTCAGAGTGTCATAAGTTGATTTTCTTCTAAGAATCCTTTTGAGTCATGAGATCAAGTAACACTTCTCCTCTCCGAGATACTGCGCATGAACATCGAGTCCTTTGTTAGATTGTTTTCTCTCTGCCATCTAGTTCGGACAGGTTTCCTCTCGCTTCGGTGGATCTCAGATCTGTATCTTTCAAACTTTATTTTCCATCTTTCTATCAGCGTCGCATAGTTTTTGATAGAGAATTCCACACTTTTACGATTTGATCCGATCTTTATCGTCTGGGTCAGTTTAAAGCCCTTAGGGGTGTCCACGCCGTTCTTGGGCCTACTTCGACAACTGTTGTTGGAGAATGATAGGCTAATAGAATGTACTCCGTTTAGATTCTGCCCTCGATGTCACTCCAAGTTTCCGTACAAGGATCAACACTTGGTGTGTAATTTGTGTCTGTTCCTGGAACACAAAGAGTAGACCTTCGATGCCTGTAGGTCTTTTCGACCTCTGGGATCCAAGAGTGCATCAATTAGAAATGGCGTAGAAGACAACCGATGATACCCCCAACATCTTCAGAGAAGACCACGCACAGGAAGAAGTTGGACACCAGGCAGCCCTTTCGATACGACACTCTGAGTTGGACCAATATTCGGACCTTGAGAGTCCATCCATTCCAGCGGCGCCGTATGCGAGTACACCAGCACCATCTCGCCAAGTAAAGACATTCAAAAAGACTTGTCATTGGTACTCCACTGCCCTTCGGTCATGGTAGGATCAGAAAAATACATTTTGGAGACACCACTCTCCGGTTCGACACCAAAGTTTATAAAGACCAAAATCCCTTCAGCACCCATTAAAGAGACAACCACATCCCAATATGTTTCAGGATCGAGTCGAATCGACCACTTCGCTGCTGAAGAAACAGACATTGCCATCTATTTTGGAGCCAACACTTTCGGCTCAAAAAAAGCTTTCAGGACTGAAAATTTCAGAACCGAAAAGTATAGTGGGCACAGATACTACAGTTTCCCCAGAGGAGACTTCTTCTGTAGAGCCTATTTTGGAAGTGATGGGTGCTAGACAGTGGAAAATTCACATACATAAGGGAACAGAAAGAATCTTGGCTTCTCCTATTCAATCAAAAGGAGACTTACATTCCAAGAAACATTGGGCACTGCACCCCCCCTTAAGAAGTCTCCAAAGAAAGACAAGGCTCCTGAACAACCTCCGCCACTTCACTGTCCAGTACTTCCCTCTACTTGACAACCACAACAATCACCTACATCCTTTATTCACCCACAAGTTTCTCCACAAGCATCATCACCTCATAAAGATGATTTAGGTGATGTTCCACAAGATGTGGATCCATGGGATCTGTACAATTCAGATCCCATTCTTCTTATGGACCCTTATCCAGCAAGGCCTTCCTGAGGATACAACTGCATACAACCAAGTTATTGCAAGGGCAGCAGCGTATCATAATGTGCAGATGAATACAGACCCCAGAGGATTTCCTCTCTGACACACTATCCAGAACACACAGTCTCCGTTTCCACCCATGCTTCCAGGCATGCTCAGACATGCCACTGACATATCTAAAGAACCTGTTGGGGCAAGAATTATTACACTAAAGGTAGACAAATATAAAGATGCACCCCCAGATCCAACTTTCATAAAAAACACAACTACCACCAGCTTCTATAGTAGTAAGTGCGGCACAATAGCGTGCCAATAGCCAGTCTACAAGGGATGCTCCTCTTGCAGATAAGAGCAAAAAACTGGACATAGCGGGTAATTTTCGCAGGCCACAATTTAGGGGTGGTTTCAGCCACTGAGCCTTCCACCTCTCAAAATGAGCAAGGAGCACACTTTTACAACAGGGGTTCCTTCAGAGGATCTTATAGAGATGCAAATAATAGAGGGAGAGGCAAAACGTCCACCTTTAGCGGATCTCCCTCTAATACAAAACAGTGACTTTTTACAAATCCCCACCCCACATGCATCTCCTGTGGGAGGAAGACTGGCAATTTTTTTTATTCCCAATGGTCCAACATCACTATAGACCAATGAGTTCCATCAATTATCCAACATAGTTATTGTCTATAACTCATTTCCACTCCACCAAACATGCCTCCTCAATTCACAAACTCTTACACGATCATCTTGTTCTCCTAGAAGAAGAGGCAGCCCCTTCTTCTCAAAGGAGCTACAGAACCAGTTCCCCTATCCCAACAGGGGTTAGGAGTATATTCACTATGCTTCCTTATACTAAAGAAAGATTGTTCCTTAAGACCAGTTCTTGATCTCAGGCCTCTCAACCTATACATACTTTCAGAGCATTTCCACATGGACACTCTGCAAGATGTTATACCTCTATTTCAGCAAGGAGGTGACATGACAGCATTAGACAGCATTAGATCTCAAAGAAGCTTATTTCCACATTCCCATACATCCGGAACACCCCAAATATCTATGATTTCTCACTGTGGGTAAACACTATCAAGTACTACCATTCGGGGTAACAACTGACCCAAGGGTATTCACAAAATGCTTAGCTGCAGTAGCTGCATTTCTCAGAAGGCAACACATCCACGTTTTCCCATGCTTGGACGACTGGCTCATAAAAGCCAATACCATCCAGAAATGCAAGCAGCATACGGAGTACACAGTAAATCTTCTACACACTTTGGGATTTACAATAAACTATCACAAAACCCATCTTCAACTTTCACAGATACAGCCTTATCTGGGAGCAATTCTAAATACTCATTCAGCATTGGCATATCCAAGCCCAGTAAGGATTCAGGCTTTTCAAAATCTCCTGGCTCAATAACGGAAAAAAACATACTTACACAGTAAAACTAGTGATGCAACTATTAGGGATGATGGTCTTGTGCATTGCCTTCGTTCCCCATGCAAACCTACACATGCGTCCACTACAGCAGTGCCTCTCTCGTCAATGGTCTCAGTCACAAGGTCATCTTCAGACTCCCTGCTCTCTCCAATGGTGGAATCCCACCAACCTTTCCAAAGGGCGGCCCTTTCAGGACCCTGTGCCTCAGATCACTCTCAAAGCAGATGCATCACAAGTGGGTTGGGAAGTTCACCTCAACAACCTTACAATACAAGGGAAATGGGATCCCATTCAACAGACTTATCACATCAACTATTTGGAGTTGATAGCAGTCTTCTGAGCGCTCAAAGCATTCCTAGCACAGATCTCTCACAAAGAGGTATTAGTCCGTGCAGACAACTTCACAACCAGGGATTATCTACAGAAACACGGGGACACACTCATCTCAATCGTCCCTTCTAGCTCAGACAATTTGGAAGTGGGTGATTCACAATCTCATTCAATTACTGGCAGAATATCTCCCAGGCATGGACAATCAGATAGCGGACCTATTAAGCAGGACACAGCAACAAGTCCACGATGAGGAAATTCACCCACAAGTACTTCACCAATGCTTTTGCCTCTGGGGAACATCCTAAATAGATCTTTTCTCAACTGTACAAAACTCAAAATGCCAAAACTGCGCGCCCAGATACTCAAACCCTCAGTCCAAGGGCAATGCTCTATGGATGAATTGGTGAGGGATATTAGCTTAAGCTTTTCTGCCTCTTCCACTCATTCCATTTCTGGTACACAAATTGAAACAAATGTCACTAACCGTGATCCTTGTAGCTCCCACACGGGCATGTCAACCTTCGTACACAACACTACTGGATCTGTCTGTGGTTCCCCATCACAAACTTCCCAACAGACCAGACCTTTTGACTCAAAAGAGAGGTCAAATCAGACATCCAGGCTCCAAAACACTCAATCTTGCGATATGGCTCCTGAAGTCATAGAGTTTGGATATTTCCAACTTCCTTCTGAATGTATGGACATTCCTAAAGAGGCACGCAGACCTACAACTATGCTGCAAATGCAAACGTTTTGTACATTACTGTCAAACGCATTGATCCACTCAAAGTGTCAGTGCAAGACCTTGTTTGTTATTTGCAACATTTACAAAATGTACATTTAGCATACATCTCTATTAGACTTTATTTAGCAGCTGCATACCTCCGAAACAGACAACATATTTCTTTGTTCAGAATTCCTGTTATTGAGACCTTTATGGGAGGACTTAGAGTTATTTCACCCAGGGTTCCTCCAGCTGCAGTATGGATCCTTAACATGGTCATTACTAGACTGATGGCTCCACCATTTGAACCCATGCATTCCTGTTCCTTGCAGTTTCTTTCATGGAAAGTTGCCTTTTTAGTAGCTATAACTTCACTGAGACGTGTAAGTGAAATAGAAACATTCGCTTTAGAGGAACCTTTTTTCCAAGTACATAAAGATAGTCGTTCTTAGGACAAACCCTAAATTTCTACCTAAAGTAGTTTCACCATTTCACATTAATCAGTTGAGTTACTTGTATTTTTTCCCACAGCCAGACTCAGTCGCAGAAAGAGCTCTGCATAAACTAGATGTTAAACGAGCTCTTATGTATTACATTAACGGGACAAAAAGTTTTAGAAAATCAAAACAACTTTTTGTAGGTTTTTCTATATCTCACAGAGGTAACCAGATTTCAAAGAATAGATTAGATGGATAGTCAAGTGTATTCAAACTTGTTATCGCAAAGCTAAAAGACAATTACCAACAACTCCTAAAGCACACTCTACCAGGCAAAAAAAGGTGTTTTTATGGCCTTTTTAGGAAACATTCCAATAGAAGATATCTGCAAAGCTGCTACTTGGTCTACACCACACACATTTACTAAACACTATTGTGTAGATGTTTTAGCTCACCAACAGGCAAATGTTGGTCAAGCAGTCCTCAGGACACTTTTTCAAGCTACTCTAACTCCTACAGGCTAGCCACCGCTTATTGGGAGGGGGACTGCTTTACAGTCTATGTAAAGCATGTCTATCTACTGCCACACATGTCATTGAACGGAAAATGTTACTTACCCAGCAGACGTCTGTTTGTGGCATGGAGTGCTGTATATTCACATGTGCCCTCCCTCCTCCCCGGAAGCCTGTAGTTGTAGTACAAGATATGGTAATCATGTATATACATTGCATGGACATCTTTTTTTCATTCCTATATATATATATATATATATATGTTCGATGGCATGTGTAGCTGCAGATACACATGCTTTGCACATCCTGCCATCTAGTGTTGGGCTCGGAGTGTTACAAGTTGTTTTTCTTCGAAGAAGTCTTTTCGAGTCACAGGATCGAGGGACTCCTCCCCTTTCGGCTCCATTGCGCATGGGCGTCAACTCCATCTTAGATTGTTTTTTTCCGCCATCGGGTTCGGACGTGTTCCTTTTCGCTTCGTGTTTCGGGTTGGAAAGTTAGTTAGAATCTCGGAAAAATTGTCGGTATTGTTTGCGTTCGGTATCGGGTTAGTTAAAACAGATCGACACCGACTTTGGAAGAGCTCCGGTGACCCTTCGGGGTTTTTTCGATCCCCCGTAGGGGCCTGGTCGGCCCGGCCACGTGTCTCTTCAAGGCTAATGGGACGGACCCCATTCCGCTTCTGCCCAAAATGTCACAACAAGTATCCATATACAGATCAGCATCTGGTCTGTAACTTGTGTTTGTCTCCAGAGCACAAGGAAGATACTTGTGAAGCCTGTCGAGCGTTTCGGTCGAGGAAGACATTAAGAGACCGAAGAGCGAGAAGACTGTAGATGGCGTTGGCGCCGACAGGACAAGGGCGTTTCGAGGAGGAAGAACAAACCTTCTCCATTCAGGAGTCGGACTCAGATGAGCTTGATCCCGAAGAAACGCCGAAAATCGTGAGTAAGACATCGAAACATAAAACTCACGAGAAGACCACAAAAGCCCAGGGGACGCCACCGCCAACAGGCCATGGCTTAACCTGAAAAATAGGTGACCGATCATCGGCACCGAAAAAGGGCACGCTTCTGTCGAAGTCATCCGACTCCGGTCGAGATACCGGCACACAGCAATCTCGGGCCCGAGACAGCGGCTCCGAGCAAGTTCGGCACCGAGACAGTGGCACCGAAATGGGTCAGCACCGAGACACCACGACGCCGAAAATAAAAAAGGTTTTGTCGGAGCCCAAAAAGGCAACCGAAAAGGTTTCCATTCCGAAACACCCAGCCTCGGAACCGAAAACAGGTTCCTACACAGAGGAACAGGGGTTGTCCTCCCAAATGCAAGGACATAAGTTCGGACAAGAACTTGATTCAATGGAGCCAGACTACACTCAAAGGAGGCTCCACATTCAAAAGGACACAGGGAAGATAAGCACTCTTCCCCTAATTAAAATGAAAAGAAGACTTGCCTTTCAAGGAAAGGACAAGCAGCCACAAGCAAAGGTGGCAAGACAAACAACTCTGCAACCATCTCCACCATCATCAATGCACACATCACCGGTAGCCACTCCACCACTGATGCAATCCCCGACTCATACTGTAATGAGTCAAGATGATCCCGACGCATGGGACCTTTATGATGCTCCGGTATCAGATAACAGCCCAGACTGTTACCCAGCGAGACCGTCGCCACCTGAAGACAGTACATCCTACACGCAGGTGGTCTCAAGGGCAGCTGCTTTTCATAACGTCTCCTTACATGCAGAACCGATTGAGGATGACTTTTTGTTTAATACACTATCCTCCACTCATAGCCAATACCAAAGCTTACCTATGCTCCCTGGAATGCTAAAACACTCCAAACAAGTATTTCAAGATCCTGTGAAAGGCAGGGCAATAACTCCAAGGGTGGAAAAAAAGTACAAGCCCCCGCCAACAGACCCTGTTTATATTACGCAGCAATTAACACCAGACTCTGTGGTTGTTGGGGCAGCTCGCAAGAGAGCAAACTCTAACACCTCGGGAGACGCTCCACCTCCAGACAAGGAGAGTCGCAAATTCGACGCTGCGGGGAAAAGGGTTGCAGCACAAGCAGCAAGCCAATGGCGCATTGCCAACTCACAAGCACTTCTGGCAAGATATGATAGAGCTCATTGGGACGAAATGCAGCATTTCATAGAACACTTACCCAAAGAGTTCCAGAAAAGGGCACAACAAGTGGTGGAGGAAGGACAAAGTATCTCAAATAATCCGCAATGGATGCAGCAGATACATCTGCAAGGACAGTAAATACTGCAGTAACAATAAGGAGACACGCATGGTTGCGTACGTCAGGATTCAAGCCGGAAATACAACAAGCCGTGCTGAATATGCCTTTTAATGAACAGCAGTTGTTTGGGCCGGAAGTGGACACTGCTATTGAGAAACTTAAAAAAGACACTGATACGGCAAAAGCCATGGGCGCACTCTACTCCCCACAGAGCAGAGGCACATTTCGCAAGACACAATTTAGGGGGGGGGGGGTTCGAGGTCAACCCACAGAAGCCACAACCTCACAAGCAAGGCCCACTTATCTAAGCCAATATCAGCTGGGAAGTTTTCGGGGGCAATATAGAGGGGGACAATTCCAAAAGAATATAAGGAAGTTCCAAAGTCCCAAAACTCCTCAAAACAAGCAGTGACTTCCACGTCACAAATCCCCAACATATAACACCTGTGGGGGGGAGACTAACCAAGTTTTACAAACATTGGGAGGATATAACAACAGACACTTGGGTCCTAGCAATTATCCAGCATGGTTACTGCATAGAATTTCTCAAATTCCCTCCAAACGTCCCACCGAAAACACACAATATGTCAAAAGAACACATGGATCTTCTAGGACTAGAGATCCAAGCGTTGCTACAGAAAGGAGCAATAGAATTAGTACTAATTCAACAGAAAGGAACAGGAGTTTACTCTCTGTACTTTCTCATACCCAAAAAGGACAAGACTCTAAGACCTATATTAGATCTCAGAACATTAAATACCTACATCAAATCAGATCACTTTCACATGGTGACATTACAGGACGTAATCCCACTGCTCAAACAACAAGACTACATGACAACACTAGACCTAAAGGATGCATGTTTCCATATACCGATACATCCTTCACACAAAAAGTACTTAAGGTTTGTATTCCAAGGGGTACATTACCAATTCAAGGTGTTGCCATTCGGAATAACAACTGCGCCAAGAGTTTTTACAAAATGCCTGGCAGTGGTAGCTGCACATATCAGAAGGAAGCAAATACATGTGTTCCCATACCTAGACGATTGGTTAATCAAAACCAACACGCTAGAACGGTGTGCACAACACGCAAAGTATGTCATAGAAACCCTCCACAAACTAGGTTTCTCAATCAACTACACAAAGTCACACCTTCAGCCGTGTCAAACACAGCAATACTTAGGGGTGACAATCAACACAGCAAAAGGGATTGCCACTCCAAGCCCACAAAGGGTACAGGCATTTCACAATGTAATACAGGCCATGTATCCAAAACAAAGAATACAAGTCAAAATGGTGATGAAACTCCTAGGCATGATGTCCTCATGCATAGCCATTGTCCCAAACGCAAGGTTACACATGAGGCCCTTACAACAGTGCCTAGCATCACAATGGTCACAGGCACAGGGTCAACTTCTAGATCTAGTGTTGATAGACCGCCAAACATACACCTCGCTTCAATGGTGGAACAATATAAATTTAAACCAAGGGCGGCCTTTCCAAGACCCAGTGCCACAATATGTAATAACGACAGATGCCTCCATGATAGGGTGGGGAGCACACCTCAATCAACACAACATTCAGGGACAATGGGACACTCAGCAAAAACAGTTTCACATAAATCACTTAGAACTACTGGCAGTATTTCTAGCGTTAAAGGCATTTCAACCCATAATAAGCCACAAACACATTCTTGTCAAAACATACAACATGACAACAATGTATTACCTAAATAAACAGGGAGGGACACACTCAACACAGTTGTGTCTCCTGGCACAGAGAATATGGCATTGGGCGATTCACAACCACATTCGCCTAATAGCACAGTTTATTCCAGGGATTCAGAATCAGTTAGCAGACAATCTCTCTCGGGATCACCAACAGATCCACGAATGGGAGATTCACCCCCAAATACTGAACACTTACTTCCAAAGTTGGGGAACACCACAAATAGATCTATTTGCAACAAAGGAAAACGCAAAATGCCGAAACTTCGCATCCAGGTACCCACAAGATCAGTCTCAGGGCAATGCGTTATGGATGAGTTGGTCAGGGATATTTGCATACGCTTTTCCCCCTCTCCCACTCCTTCCATATCTGGTAAACAAGTTGAGTCAAAACAAACTCAGACTCATACTAATAGCACCAACTTGGGCAAGACAACCTTGGTACACAACACTACTAGACCTCTCAGTAGTGCCTCATGTCAAACTACCAAACAGACCAGATCTGTTAACTCAACACAAACAACAGATCAGACACCCAGATCCAGCATCGCTGAATCTAGCAATTTGGCTCCTGAAGTCCTAGAATTCGGACACTTAGACCTTACACAGGAATGTATGGAAGTCATAAAACAAGCTAGGAAACCTACCACTAGACATTGTTATGCAAATAAGTGGAAAAGATTTGTTTATTACTGTCATAATAATCAAATTCAACCCTTACACGCATCTGCCAAAGACATCGTAAAATACTTACTACATTTGCAGAAGTCAAAGCTAGCTTTTTCTTCCATTAAGATACATCTTACCGCAATTTCAGCTTACCTGCAAATTACGCACTCAACTTCACTATTGATGATACCAGTCATAAAAGCGTTTATGGAAGGCCTAAAGAGAATTATACCACCAAGAACACCACCAGTTTCTTCATGGAACCTCCACATTGTCTTAACACGACTCATGGGTCCACCTTTTGAGCCCATGCACTCTTGTGAAATGCAATACTTAACATGGAAAGTTGCATTTCTAATTGCCATCACATCTCTAAGAAGAGTAAGTGAGATTCAAGCATTTACCATACAAGAACCATTTATTCAAATACACAAGCATAAAGTAGTTCTACGGACAAATCCTAAATTTTTACCAAAAGTCATATCACCGTTCCACTTGAATCAAACAGTACAATTACCAGTGTTCTTTCCACAGCCAGATTCTGTAGCTGAAAGAGCACTACATACATTAGACATCAAAAGAGCGTTAATGTACTACATTGACAGAACAAAACAAATTCGGAAAACAAAACAATTATTTGTTGCTTTCCAAAAACCTCATGCAGTAAATCCGATTTCCAAACAAGGCATTGCTAGATGGATAGTTAAATGCATTCAAACCTGCTATCTTAAAGCTAAAAGAGAACTGCCTATTACACCAAAGGCACACTCAACCAGGAAAAAAGGGGCTACCATGGCCTTTCTAGGAAATATTCCAATGAACGAAATATGTAAGGCAGCCACATGGTCTACGCCTCATACGTTTACCAAACACTACTGCATGGATGTGTTAACAGCACAACAAGCCACAGTAGGCCAAGCAGTATTACGAACTTTGTTTCAAACAACTTCAACTCCTACAGGCTGAACCACCGCTTTTGGGGAGATAACTGCTTACTAGTCTATGCACAGCATGTGTATCTGCAGCTACACATGCCACCGAACGGAAAATGGCACTTACCCAGTGTACATCTGTTCGTGGCATGAGACGCTGCAGATTCACATGCACCCACCCGCCTCCCCGGGAGCCTGTAGCCGTTTCGAAGTTGATCTTAAACATTTGCAAATTTGAAAATATATCACTTTAAACGACATTATGTACATATATATTCACTCCATTGCATGGGCACTATTACTAGCATACACAACTCCTACCTCACCCTCTGCGGGGAAAACAATCTAAGATGGAGTCGACGCCCATGCGCAATGGAGCCGAAAGGGGAGGAGTCCCTCGATCTCGTGACTCGAAAAGACTTCTTCGAAGAAAAACAACTTGTAACACTCCGAGCCCAACACTACATGGCGGGATGTGCAAAGCATGTGAATCTGCAGTGACTCATGCCACGAACAGATGTACACTGGGTAAGTGACATTTTCCATATACACATACATACAATACATACTCCTTACCTGCCTGCGGGAAAATAATCTAACAAAGGACTCAATGTCCATGTGCACTATCACTGGGAGGAGGAGTCACTCGATCTCGTGACTCAGATTCTTCGAAGTAAAAACTTGTAACACTCCAAGCCTAACAACTAGACTTATGTAAAGCATGTGAATCTACAACACTACATGCCAGGAACAGATGTCTACTGAGTAAGACATTTTCCTTTCTCCATAACTTCATTCATGTTCACATTGATGGAATCCACTTCTCATCTAGAAATGTTAGCTTAGTTCTAGGACATATCCCATTATGGTTTACAAAAGGTGATTCTCCTGTAACACTATTAATCGTGCCGTACTCACAGTTCCCTGCCAAGGTTTACCTATAAACACTATTTCACCTTATGATGGATCCTTTCCACTAACGCATTAGGATTGGGGGGGCAGGGGAGATACAGTGCAGTTTTATGGTGGAGGACCGACATCTTGTTAAACTCTTTCATAAGATCAAAAGTAAAGTGCAGACCAGTGTCTATTAGGAGTATTCCTAGAATACTTTCATTGTGGGAAACCTTCTGCAAGAAGTCATTGAACACTTCTGTGGCGGCACGTTGTGCATATTTTGTCTCCATCTATCGGGTGCAATAGTCCACAGTTACTGAGATGAAACAGCTGTATATTGTTTTCTGTGTCGAATGACAACTGGACCTATGTCCTATCAAGAATTTTAGTGGGCAAAAGGCGAAAATACATGCCATGTCTCTTTTGAAACCACTATGAGAACACTTAATTTTGTGATCAATTAGTGTATAAACGCCTCAACACCAACATTAAGACCAAGCCTCACTTTAAGTTGAGCTTCGGTCTATTCAGTCCACATGGAGGACAATCTTACCACAACTTCGTACCACACCGTCTACTGGGCATAGCTCATACCTAACATCCCATTATTGAGACAAAGGACCAGAGTTATCCTGCCTTGTTTTGGGCTAACCTCTGGGATGCTGGTTGCCAACATTTCCATTTCTTTATCTTCTCCCATGCACTCTGCCCAGTCATCTTTTCACAGAGTGAGCTTGAAAGCAAGGAATATCTCATTGGCTGTTTCCTCCTCAAAAACCAAGTTAGTTTCCATTGCCATATGGAACAGTCTGAAAGGACATTTTTCGGACCAGGTAGACATTGTAGCCTAAAGTCACACCCCTCTGGGCCCACAAACTAACACCAAATCCTCTGTGTGTTATGTTGAGACCCTTCAGTAGTGAAGGCAAACACCAGAGGCTTGTGATCAGTCCTAATCGTGAATGACATTCAACAAAGGAAAAACCTGAAATGCCTGATTGCCCACTAACATCCCAGGGCCTCCTTCACTACTGTTGATTTTCTGGTCTTTTCAAGGCACCAGAAGCGAAAGCAGTCATGTTTTCACTTTCTTCTACTAGCTGTGTAAACGTGGTACCCAGTCCTTTGTTACTGGTGTCTGTGGTCAGCATGGGTGGTCTGCTAAGGTCCAGTTTTCCCAGAGATGAGGGTTTCCCCACTAGCCAATTTTACTTGTTCGGATGCAGTGTGGCCAGTTTAAGTTCCATAAAAATGTATTTTTTTTTTTTTTTTTTTTTTTGAATAGGGGAAAGCTAACATGCCAACAAAAATGGTGTCCATTTATGCCTTTATTTTTCCTGCATTCACCCTTTAAAAGCTTTGCAGAGATGTTTAGTTTCCCTTTGAAAGGCATACTTTCAAAATCACTCTAGGAGGATGTTGCTGGTTTTCAGTAACCTGTTGAAGAGACTTCATGGTTTTCAGTCATGAACCCCTGAAACAGCCCTGAAACTCTTTTTTAGAGGCGTGTACTAAATCCTTTGGTATCATACAGAACCACCCATCAAGTGGCAACTCTTCCAAATGAACCGCATACTTTGAGTTCTAACATGGTAAGGAGTGACCATTTCCTTAAAAACAAAACAGGAGCGGTCCAGTTTTGCCCACCTGACCCACAGAGTAGCCCCAATTGCTTTATTTTTAAAGTCTCACCCCAGCTTTCTGTCCTTAATATTCTCCCTGCAATATTTGTGTGTCAGACATTAGCAATGCCCTATCCATGGCCAAGCCCCTCACAGGGTTCACGGAGTCCCTTCCTCTGACCCTGATCTCTGAAACCAAACTGCATGTGCTTGCTGGTTTGGATCTCACACAGATTATGAAACACAATCTCAGGTCAAATAATTGCCTTTTGGTTTGCAACTGATCCTACAGGGAGCGACAACCCCTGTCAGAGTTTTGCAAACCAACCCGTAAGGTGCCAGAGGGGCAGATGCCAGGAAGATGGAGCGGCAAGGCCAGGTAGATGGCTAGGCCAGGAAGCTGGAGCGGCAAGGCTAGACTCTGTGCCAGCCATGCCATTCTAGTCTGAGGAAACCTTAGCAAAAGCAGACACTTCCTGACATTGATAAGTAGCATGTGAATCTAGAAGGGATTCATGCTGCAAACCCATTGTTACAGGTAAGTAACTTGTTTCTTTGTGGACTCTTCCTGCCACTCCCTGCTCACCCAGTGGTTACAACAAAGACCACTTGGACCGCTGTCCTAAAGTGACCAGATTTTCTAGACCAAAAACCGGGACAGACCTTGGACATCTGTCGTGGACAATACCTGCACTGCCTGAGACAGATGAAGAACATGCATCAGGGCCTTAAGGCGTTTTTATGGAACGGATGCTCTGGAACGAGCGCGCACCACTGTCAGTTTAATTTAATGTATCCGTTATCCTAGACTGTTGGGAGGGTCAGCCAGTCCACTGAGCGAGTGGTGCCGTCAGCAGGTACGCAGCCTTGACTAATGTCCGCTAACACAGAATCACCTTTACTAGCAGGGCAGTGCTGCCAAACCGTACCCCACAGGTACTGCTGATCATGCTTCCTCTTGCTACCCGGCCCAGGTGGCATCCGGGTATATGCAATGACAAGGATGGAATTAATGAGGATGGCTATTAGGTTGAGCTGGGCATCCCTGGAGTTTGCACTGGATGGTAAATCTATGATCGTCTTGCGTGTTCCATACATGTATGGGGCCTGAGCCCTTATGCGCATTAAAGATACGGTAGGCCAGCTTGGTGTTTTAATGCCACCTGCAGCAGAAATATGTTCGAACATGGCTAAACCCAATGGTGGCAAAAAGAAAATCTGATGTGCATTCTGTGCCCCAGTGCATTGTGGATTTCAGGAGGGGTGACACAAGCCACATCAAATCTTCTTCAACAAGCAACTTGCAACGTAAGAGACAACACTAGATGTTAGAACTGTGCACAGCATGTGAATCTGTGAAATGTGGAGTAGAGGGCATTCTGTGAATTGGCCCATTTGCAGCTGGTAAAAAAGGTTTCCACATTGGTCCCAAAGACTCTCTTGACTTGCATTGTCCCCTTTGTACAATGCGAGTTACATTTTTGAGGTTGCAAAGCCTGTCATTTTGTGAATTGTAGGCTATTCAACTGCAAATAAGTATAACACATCAGGTCCCAGCGTCTTTCAGTATCAAGGCAACAGAAGTCAAACCAGCTTCTAACATATGTGCTATTTCTGTTACACTGCAAGTGAAAATATGTATATTTCCCTTAAATTTGGGTGAGTTCCCCCTTCCACAGTCTAGCAACTGTTCTGGTCGGAGTAGCTTTGTGTCACTCTGGGTGGACGGGTTAGGAGGCTACTTTTGAAGCTGGATAACCAGCAATGACCCAACCACGCACCCGCTGACCAGTCGTACTCGTGGCCTCCTGAGTATGGGGCTAGTACTTTGGTTTCCAGTCCAACCTTGACTACAATATATTATCTTCTCTCCTGTAACCACTTAAAGAGGCATCCCTTTATCCTGCACATCTCACTCCAAGAAAATTGTCACCATTTGGTTTTATGCTTTACCCCCCACCCCTACCCCCCCCCCCTCTTCTCTGCATTCACAAAACCTGAGATTAAGTCCTGGTTGCTCTGCTTACCCAAAGTTCTGTGGATCTAGGTAGCTTTCTTTTCATCTTGTGCCCTATTGCTCCTTTCTGCCAATATTCAAGGCTTACCAACATATTAATTGATTAATAAAAAAAAAATCATGAAAAAAATGAGTCTTGGAAAAAGTTATGAAAATTTAAGGTTCCACTCCAGAAATTCTGCTTATTTGAAGTTTAACCCTCCTTTCACTAAATTAAGCACTATTGTCGACGGTAGACATATGCCCAAATCCAAGACTTGTTCCATTACTTGCAAATGAATGGATTTTCCTCATACCTCAGCCCACGTGCAAAATTCTTAGGTTCAAAATTACCTTGGACCTATCTTTTAGTGTTTGCATCCACAGGTGATGAGCAAAGGTCTCATAGACTAGATTCAAGCTCCAGTGAAGGGCATCCTGTACGGCCTTGAGGAAATCAACCAGACATCACACGCCCTGGAGGACCAACCCTTGCTGCATCTTCTAGCCGGTGTCCTTCAAGACCTGCTGCACTGCAGACAAAGTGGGGGCGGACAGCACTCCTTCCTCCCCAGGAGCAGGAAAAATGGGACCTCTCCATGGAGTGAACACAAGAAGCTAGGACATCACCAGACTGAAGAAGAAATGCAAGAGAGAGAAGGTCTTGGATACCAGGCTTGTCCTTTTTCGGATCTACAGTAAAACAGCTGGCCTGCCCTCTTGCCCCTGCAGTTAGGAAGGATCCGAAGCCTCACCTCTACAGGGAGCGTATCCTCATCCGCTGGTGGTTTATGGACTCCCAACCCGACGACTAGGTTCATAACCGTGAATAAAGACCCTTGTCCTTCCCCTAGCACTTGCTTCAAATACTTCAATTTCCAGCAGAAGGCTCACCCCAGGTAAATAACTACTCATGCATCCTTGCGCAAGAAGGATGGGCTAAGTCACCTACATGAGCAGAGGTATGCAGGAGACCCCTCCACCAATCAAAGACTTCTATTCAGAAGATGCCTTGGAGGAGGGGATGAGAGTTCTTACCTCTGTTCCGAATCCAGACCTCGACACTGCGTGCTTCTGCATTTCCACATTTGAGTTTATTCACTGATTGTAAGTTATGCATCTGGTCGCGAGCCAATACCTAGCATGCTAAGCGGATCCGCGGCCTAGTATTGGCGCACCCGCGTACCCCCAGTGCTGCGGAAGCACAGTTTGGAATGTTTTACAAGGGTCAATGCTCCAAGCCTTCCAGGCACTCCATGCCTAGGGTAATGACATACGTCAAAATCTACGTTAGCATAAGTCAGGACTGCAGAGCTCTGGGTCCCACCAATAGATCAGGGTTGTGAGAACGTTCACATGAATAACCAAGCCCTACTGTTGGGAAGCAATGTGGCCACATGAGCTTGGGCAGATGACGGAATGGAACATAATTCTTCTGTTCGAGTTAAGGTGGAGCCTTCCAAATGTGAGGCATTGTGTATGGAGTCTCGGTTAATCTCAGCTTCCTTCCTTGACAAACCGAGTGGCCCTTGGCAAAAAACACATTAGTGTCCTAGGTGCTTGAAATATAGAACAGGAGAAATCTTAGGACTGGGGTAAGTTTGGGGTTAATATGTATAAAATCTGGGCAGTTACACAGATTTAAGGATTAAAACTGAAACCCCAATAATGTTTGAGAAAGTCCCACAGGGTTTTGCAACCACCGTTGCCTCTGTTCAGCCACCTCGCACCTTTGTGCAATTCAACTCTCCCAGGAGGCAGAATGGGCTTTAATAACTTCCATTTATAGTCCACACAATGTACATCACATTTTCTCAGGTATTTTAAAATGACCAATTTTCTTAATCGGTGACTTGATGCTACTCAATTTTTTCAACCATGCAAGGATGAAAGCCTGAATCGCAATTCTAGGCCTCACGCCTGTGTTTTGCGAGCTGCACACCGATCTCTGGTCTGCACTCATCCCACTGAGATGTCTTCTTGTCTACAAGAATGTGGGCGTTTGCGGACCCCTGGGACAGATTGCATCCCTATCACCGACCAGTGCTGTTTCCTTCTCTGGCACTAGTCACTGAGTGAGTGACTGGCCTGTTCCTAGTCCTACCAGACGACTAAGAGGGACAGGACTGTGGAGGAATCGTTATTGGCCTTTAGGTCTCTTTGCCCCCGTCCCCTCAACGAAGGCATTTGTGTTTTTGGCAGGTATCGTTCTAGACCTTCAAATTCTGGGTCTATCTCACCTGCACATCTGGCCCCTCCTGTCCCCTGCAGATGTGTTCCTCGTTGTGTCACTGTCAGACCAGCACTGCGCATGCGGCCACATTCAGTCGGAAATGGGAACTATAATCGGGGCTACTGGAATTGTGCGGCAGGCAAGGGCCAAATTATGTGGCAGGCTTGAGTAAATTACGTGGCAAGGAAAGGCAAATTATGCGGCACATTTTGTAGTAGCATTACTTCATTTTTCACCATTTTTAAACTTGGTAACACTGTCTGGGCTTTGTTTGCGCCTCATTAGTACCAGTTTAACACCAGAATACAGCAAAAAGCATCAGAAAGGTGAATAGAAATGGGCCTTCCTTCCAAGGCTCAGCAGCACGTCACTGCATTTTAGTAACTTTTGAACCGTTAGAGCTAGAAACATTTTTGTTGTTAAAATCTGCAGATTATGTAGCATATAGCGAATTATGTGGGAAATGCAGCAAATCTATAATTATGCAAAAATCGCCACAGCTGCACAATCGTATAATTCCAGTGGCCCTGGCTATAATCAGTCAACATAATCACTCATGCCAAAATGGGAGGTCTTGCAGCAGGTGTGGATGGAAAAGCCAGAGCCTGGGCATGGCGTCTGGCCATGGTAGGTGGCGTAAGGCTCAGCTAGGGGGGGTCTGCGTAAATATGAAGAACATGCCAAGAGCCGTCATATAATCAGAGTTTCATCTTGCACTTGGTGGGTCCCACAAAGGACCCATAGCAACAAAAAAAAAACATAATGTCAATAATAAGAAAAACAAAATGCTACTCCAGAGACCCACCAGATGCAAATCAATCTTGGCCGTTCCCTTAAAATAAAGGTCTAGGCCAAGCTGCCAGGCCAGGGACCTTCCAGAGGGGATCACAAGATGCCCCAGGCCAGTTTCATCCCTTTGGCCCCTCCCCAGCAAGGTGAAGTCTGTTGGGCCAGTGAACCTGCGTCTTGTGCACCTGTTGGATTCCGGTATCTGACATAGAAATAAAACAGGTGAGGAATGACTGATTTAATCGCAGCCACTGGTAATCACTCTGAAGGCGTCCCTGTCCATCACAGAGACCAGCCAATGGAAATCAGTCTTGGCCCTGCTTCAGTCGTAAGAGTCCAGCCCAAAATGCCAGTCTGGCGTTCCTCCAAATGGGAAGTCCTTCAACAGACTGGTTTTGGCCTATGTGGGCGTTACTGCGTGGGAAGCCTGAGTGGTGCAATCAGCCCAGGAGCCAGGTTTTTGATACCCATTGCACTACTGGTGTCTGGCTTGTGAGTCAGGGGCGTAGCTTGGTTAGTAAAATTGGTGGGGTAGAGCCTCAGATTTTCAACAATCAGGCTGGCATATAATGTTTAAATACATTATAGGACAAGCAGGGTGCACGAGAGGGGCCTATGGGGCAGTGAAGGGGGAAGGAATGCGGTTTGGTAGGAGCGCTAAGAAAGAAAACCCAATGGGCCAGATTCACAAGTCCCTAGTGCCACCTTGTGCCACATTAGTGTCATTTTTTTTACGCTAATGTGGCTCAAGGTCGCAATTTGCATTGCGCCACTTAGCGACCCCTTGTGCCACATTATTCCGGCATCAGGCATAATGTATGCAAGGGGGGGCATTCTGGCATTAGGAGACCCATAAAAAATGGCGCAGTGAAATGTACAAGATTTCACTGCTCCATTTATGGCATCATTTTTAACGCGTGCTTAGAGCAGGCGTTAAAATGACGCACCCATTGAAATCAGTGGGCCTCCTTGCACTTTGCTACACTAGTGTCAAATTGTTTGACGCTAGTGTAGCAAAGCGCTACAATAGCGTAAAAGTTTGACGCTATTGTTCTAATGACAGCCATGGTGCGCCATATTATAAATACGGCACACTCATGGTGTTGTTAGATGGGGCAAGGGCGTCTCAAGAAAAATTGTAAATCTGGCCCAATAATTTGTAAAATAACCAATATTTTTGAGGACTTTAAAAACCAAGTTGGAGTGTGTGTGCGTTTTTGACTGTATGTAAAAATTAATGGTGAAATACGACTGACATCTCATAATACCCGACTGAAAGCATCTGTACCCTACAATTTATCAAAAAATAAATTTATTAGGGAGGTGTAATACCCCAAACACCCTCCCAGAATCTACGCCCTTGTTGGAAGAACAAAAAAAGTGATGTGTAAAATGTTTGAACTAATTTCGATCTCCAATTATTTATGGGTGCAAATAAAATGGCAAAAGTCCACCCCTTGTCCACACTTGAAGGGACTGAACAAATTGTGGGGGAGTTCGGCCCTTAAGTGAAGGTAATGGACTTACTACGAGTCCCTGGGGACAATCCTGTTTCCTCGAGGCCTACGTTGCAATGTTTCTTTCCCTCCTGTCTGTGACGGTTCCCTCCCTTCACAGCCAGGGTGGTTACAGGCACCTGCCTTAGAAGCGTGCAAGGAAATAGCGTTTTTGCACAGAGAGCGCTAACGCGTTAAATTACGCATAAAACTGTAAATGTGTCCCCGCCCTCTCCGCACGGAAAGCGCAGATAAACTGAACATTTTTCAACAAAATAATTGCAGTTTTGCATGTGCTGTGGTTCAGGTTCTCGCAGAGTGTTCCGCCCCCTTTAATGTGTGTTCTAAAGGGGGGTATAGTTTATCTGGATTGCGTGGGGATCTTAATTGTATGTGGGGTTTTTTCTGACGGTTCGTGTGCTGTTCTCGCTGAATGTGAGAGGATCGAAATTCATCTTTTTGCTTCAATTTTTTTTAACAAACTGATCGTAAAGTTTAACTGGCGGAAGATGGATTATTAAAGTCACACTGCTGTTTGCACTGATTGATCTAAATAGATGTCTGTGTGTGGTGGGGGTTTCAAACATTCGGAAGTTCTACCAAGAGATGTTAGCTCCAGTAGTAGGCTCGGGGCCACTAGAATTACGTGGCAGTGGAGGACGAAATTATGTGGCAGGGTCAACTAAATGATGCATTATTAGTTGGCGAATTATGCGGCTTTAATGTAACACTTTTTATGATCGTATTACTTCATTATTTTGAGAAAAACTAATTTGGCAACACTAAGCAACCGTATCAATGCACGTTTCCTAATTTACCCAAGTATAAATGCTGTTAGGTAGTGCTCATACACTTATGCACATCGTTGCCCTGATGTGCTTTCCGGTTTTTCATAGAAAAGACCGTAACAATAGAACCAAACAAAATGTACCAGCGGAGCACAACAATTTTTTTCTTTCTTTCTTTCTTTTTTCTAAAGTATTGATAATCAAAAAGTCAAATATGACTATATAATTAGTAAATTGTGATAGACTGTCCACAATCCATATAAATTCAAATATTATTAACCTCAAGCAATGTAGGTTCTCATAATTTTATATAATGAAAATATTTATTTCAAAGATTGGTGACAATGATAAATAACATATAACACTAAACCCCTACAGTAGACAACCAATCAACATAAAAGACATAATGTAAATAGTTACAATAAAAGTCCATAATCTAACACAGAAATAAACTATGAGTCAAAGGACCGGATGATATTTTGTCGAATCTACATGTAACATCAGCCGACACGTGTTTCGTCCACACATTGGACTTCTTCAAGGCTGATAAATCATAATTCAAAAATATTACATTAATAATTTAAAAATACAAAATCTGAAAAACAACTCCAAAGACTAAAGAAAGGATCACAGTTAGTCAACCTGCACCAAAAGCGTGTTGGAAATAGAAAAAGTGCCATGGAGAACCTACATCCCAAATTAGCCTTTGAGATTAATAAAATGATATAGTAAGTATGAGTGATAGGGATGAAATTTGATATGAATGTGAAGGTGAGTCACTATTTTTAAGTATGAAAGAGAGACCTATGTAACCCCCAAAAAGAGTTTTGAAGGGAAAGTACCTTAATCTCTCCATTTACCACTTGTATCTCCAAATGATATTCAAATCTCTAAATGACAGAGAAACTGGGGAAGAGATCCAATCATCAACTGTCAAAATGTAGACCATATGTGTTACCTATATTCAAAATCTGGTACCCCACTAACCTTGGTATTGTCCGCACTAAGCTTGTTCAATGTACAAAAACACCGCAACTGATTTTCATTTTTTTGATAATATAATTTTAGTTCATCAGCTTATAGTTGGTCCTACAAATAAATGAAAAGAACATGTATGCACATTTTAGTAGCTGATACAGGCCATGTTATGGCCTTTATTTATCATATCCTTCTTAACAAAGGAACCGTAATCCAATCTAAGGAAAATATCTAAACCGTCACGATAACATAAAACCTGGTTCCCTACAAAGTGCAATTTAACTCCATATAGATACATCACATCACAAATGAAACTAACCTCTATATGTAGTTCAGAGTGCCTGGCCATAACAATGTCAGGCCACAAATAGAAAGTCACATAAGAAAAAGTATTGCCGATATTAAATAAAGTCATGATATGAGAGAGAATATTCAAACCTGAATCAATATCAAAGGTATAATAAAGTCAGACAACCATATCCAAAAGAATATGTCTTGTCCATGATAGTACAAAACAGGAATGTCCCACATAACTCTGTGGCCAATGAGTAATAAAAATCAATGGGGCACCCCCAAGACAAGCTAGTCATAACGCCTTCAAAACTAACCTGTATCCTCGTAACGTCCGCATAATAGCAATCCACGTCCTGTGTTGCTTCGTTGCAATACCAACGAAGGTGTGTGCATTGAAGAGAGCACGGATGTCTTCTTAAATCTGGTTGGTGTCGGCAATTTAGCCAATGCCAACCCTGAGTTTCAAACCCACAATTAGAATATTCTTATAGTAGAAAGAGAAAAGGGCCCACTACAAACATCGCGAACATGGCAGCCATCTTAGTATAGTTCGTTTTCATATTAATCAGACCTTTTGTCCTATTGTCAGAGAACCTAATTGATATATACTAATCATCAGGCGGAATATATATAAGTATATTGGGCCAACGAGTGAAGCTCTTATCAAATACTCTGATCTTTAGATTTAAATAAACCTAAATTGAAAAATCTTCTGTGTAGGTAATAAACCATCCTTAATGTATGGACAGAATAAGGTAACCAACGAGACTCCGAATGATAGGAAGGAGGAACTGGAAGAAAGATCCTATACGTATTAGTCCAATATGTGCACATTATCATAGACAATTATATATGATAAAAAGTGATTGGACAGACAGGAGATATCCAGTCTCGTTCAAAGAGAGGCATCCATCACCATGGTATGTGAGTATAAACATATAGGCACAACAAACCACTGATCCCAATGTATTATCTGCCTGTAAAGAGATGTATTGGTAATAAAAAGAAGACATATCTTATAATCCACAATCATGTATATATTATTGTAAAAAATGATATAGTTCATCATCAATATTCATCCCCATTTCTATAGTTCTTAACCTGATAATCCACTTCGCCTCATTTTTCTTAGCTCCAATGTTCTATTACCTCCTCTAGGGTTAACAGGCGTATGATAAATTCCAATGTATTTAATCAAAGGAATTCCTCTCCCTGGATGTTTGATGTTCATGTGTCGGACTACTGGTGAGATTGTGTCATTGTTTCGCAGGGCACGGATGTGTTCCTGAATGCGTTCTTTCAAGGGCCTGATAGTACTTCCCACGTATATCTGGCCACATTCGCATTCCAAAATATACACAGTGAATTTGGTGTTACAATTTATAAAGGTGGTAATTTTATGTGGTCCGCTTCCATTGTACTCAAATTCCAGGGTTTTATGCATTGTGAAACCACACATATTACAATGACCACATTTGTAAAAACCATTGATTTTGCCTGGTAACCATGTCGGTGTTTCTTCCCTTAAAGGTGGCAAATAACTTTTACATATTACATTTCTAATTGTTTTGCCCCTTTTTGTGGATCATTCTCTGTCTTTTAGGTAATATTTTTGCTAGTGTATTTTCCATTGGTAATATGTTCCAATGTTTTTGTAGAATACGATGTATATTACGGCTATTCTGACTATACTCCGTACAGAAACTCACCATTGTGCCCTGGGACCTTTTCGGAGATGTGCTATGCCTATTCTGCAAGTTTGTCCTACATGTCCTATTGATTTTGTTTCTTGCTACATCAATAGTTTGTTTGGAATATCCCCTTTGTAGGAATCTTTTTTCCAAAATGTCTAATTCCATATTGCATGTATTTGGCTCACTACAGTTCCTCTTGAGTCTAGTCATTTCCTTTTATTTTGTCATTTTTACACATTAACACTGCTGGGCCAAAGGTTTCAACTGGCCAATCCCACGTTAACACCCAAATACAGCAAAAAGCAACACAAAGGCCACCAGGCAACCTTTGTGAGGGGCATTCCACTGCTCAGCAACACATGTTGCTGCATTTTAAGTCACATTTGATCTGCTTGAGCTAAATACAGCCTTTTTTGTTAAAATGTACAGGTTATGCATGAGATGATGGATTATGTGGCAAATGAATAATTATGCAGAATTTGCTGCGGCTGCAAACTCTGATAATTCCAGAGCCCTGAACATACTGTGGGGGCCCCAATACCCATGCTGCGTCTTGATTGGATTGCTTTCTAGCTTACATAGTTTCCCTGCTACCAGTTCCATAGCTTCCCTCCCTGTTCTTTGTCCTACCACTGGAGCATTTGATTTGATGTTTTCTGTCCTTCCACTGCTTGCTTTCAGGGAACTAAGGGCCAGATTTACAAGGCCCTAGCACCACCACAGTGGCGCTTATGACTGCTTCATATTTACAAGGTGGTGCTAAGCCACTTTTTGTGGTTTTATGCCTCCTTGTAAATATGGGCCCCTCCAACGCATTTTTTTTCGTCAGAGGGGCGTGTAATGGGTGTTGCTGTGGGCACTCCATTGCAACACCTATTGCTTTTGACGCTGCCCCAGACTGACGAGAAATCGTAAATCTGTGGCAGCGCCGAAAACTAACACCACCCCAGGGGTGGCGTTAGCTTGGCAAATCGGGGAGGAATGCTTTTATTCCACCTCATTTTTTGCTTTTTCTATGTGTCCTGCATAGCATTCTGCAGCACACATAGAAGAAGCAAAATGGCGTCAATGATTGTTTATGTGCAGTAAGGTTTCCCTTCCTGCACTAAAAAAAATACGCTTTGGTACTTCTATGTGGGCTGAATTCTGCAGCACACACAGGAGTGCCAAATCACCATTGTAGATTATGTGAAGGAAGGGACACCTTCCTGCACATAAACAATCACTCCCCTCAACGCAGACACCCTTGCACTATGGTGCAAGGATGCCGCGTTGGCGGAGGCTGCGTCATCTAGCACTGGTGCAAGATGTAACGCAGGGCTGCGCCGTACTCTTGTGAATAGAGTGCGGCCCTGCGTTTCAAAACTGGCACGGCACTGTTGATTTTGGAGCAGCACCACGCTGTGCCAGTTTCTTTTAAATCTCATTTTTCTTTTTCTTTTTGCATTACTTGTATTTTCTTGCTGTGTTCAGATTCCCCTCTTAACCCCTTAGCTGCTGGGCCTTTCTCCCCCAGTGCGTCCTCCCCCTCTTCTCCCCCCTCCCCTACCAAGTGCTGAGCCCTATTTTGGCTATTTGGGGTAGTTTGCTCTTAGGCCCCCATAACTGTTTGTCCCCATAATCTATCCACATCAAATTTGGGTCCTTTTTTTAAACATCCTGGGTATTCTAAAGTTTGTGGGTTCTGCTGGAGGAGGACAAGAAATTTGCCAAAATACAGCTAAAATTTGTTTTTGGGGGGGGGAAATGGAAAAAAAAAGTGTGGCAGAAGAAAGCATCTGTTTTTTTCCCCTGCAAATGGGATCTACGAAGGGTTTGCAGTGATAAAATCACCATCTTCCAGGAACAGACAGACTTGTATCAGAAAAACAAATTATTCAATGCAGTTTTGGCATTTTTACTGGGACAAACCTCATTTTTACTATTTTTTGTGCTTTCAGCCTCCTTCCAGTTGGTGACACACACGGGTGTGAAACCAATTATGGATTCCGGACACCTAAACATTTCTGAAAGGTAGACAACATTCTGAATTCAGCAAGGGATCATTTGTGTACATCCTTCAAGATTTTCCTACAGAAAGTAACAGTTCAAATAAAAAAATATTGACATTGAATTGAAAAAAACAGCCCTTTCTGACTGTTTTCTTCCGTAACCTTTTCCAACTATGATAGATTTTTGAAAGCAATATACCAGTATATTTGCTGGACCCTCCTGGCTGCGGGGATATATAGTTTTGTAGGTTCATTAAGAACCCAAGCTACTCAGAGCCAATAAAGGAGCTGCACGTTACAATGGGCTTTCATTATATACCTGGTATACAGCAATTAATTTGGTAAAATATAAAGAGTGAAAAATAGGTATCAAGGAAACCGATGTATTTCCGAAAGGGGCACAAGATAAGGAGTTTAGAAAAAGTGGTTAATTGCACATCTCTGAATTCGGGGATCCCCAAATTAGCATGTGGATGACAGGGCATTTGTCAAAATGACGTCTTTCTTACACAAACCCTTACATTTGGAAGGCAAAAATGTAGAGAAAGACATTTGGCAATAACACTTGTTCTTCTATTCTGTGTTTCCCCCAAGTCTCCAGATAAAATTGACACCTCACTTGTGTGGGTAGGCCTGGTGCCTGCAGCAGGAAACTCCCTAAAACACAACATGGACACATCACATTTTTCCATTGAAGTGTTTTTGCAAAGTGCCTAGCTGTGGATTTCGGGGTGTAGCTCAGCTGGCAACTAGGGAAACCTACCAAACCTGCACATTTATGAAAAGCAGACACCTCAGGGGAATCCAGAATGGGGTGACTTGTGGGGCTCTCACCAGGTTCTGTCACCCAGAATCCTTTGCAAACCTCAAAATTTGGCTAAAAAACAAGTTTGCTACACATTTTGGCGATAGAAAGTTCTGGAATCTAAGGGGAGCCACAAACTTCCTTCCACCCAGCAATTCCCCAGGTCTTCTGATAAAAGTGGTATCTCACTTGTGTGTGTAGACCTAGAGCCCATGACAGGAATGGATCACACAATGGTCAATGTTACATGAGGGCAACTGTTGACCCGGGGGTGATCCATTCCTGACGCAGGCACTAGGTACAGGCACTCAAGTGGGGAGCGTTTTTATAAGGACAGTTGGGGAAACACTGGGTGGTAGGAATTTTGTGGATCCCAACATATTCCTGTAGTTTGTGTGACAGAAATGCAAGAAAAATAGAGTTTTTAGTCAACGTTTCAGCTTTGCAGGGTATTCTGGGTAAGAAAACTTTGGGGAATCCACTCAAGCCCCACCGTTGTGGACTTCCCCGGGTGTCTAGTTTCCAGAAATGTCTGGGTTTGGTAGGTTTCCCTATATGGCCGCCGAGCCTAGGACCAAAAACACAGGTGCCTGCCTTACAAAACCAGGTTGTTTTGTGATAGATAATTTTGATGTCTTCACAATACGATTTGGGCGGTGAAATTTGGGGCTGAACTAAATTGGGGAGCTCCCAAGAGAGCACTCTCTCTCTGTGCTTGCCGCCGCATTCACCTGCTCTCTGGGTTGGGCCAACCCACTATTACCCAGTTGCACAGACTGTGCTTGCGAAGGGAGAGCAGGACTGTCCTCATCACCTCCCTCATAATTTACTGGAAGAGGAGTTATCGAATGGGACTCCTCCGACTGAAAAATCACTCCCAGAGTCTGCGCCATTGTCCTGTCCCTCAGATGCTGTCTCAGTATCTGATGTCTCAGTCTCTGATCCTATGTCAGAGCGGTCCTCTATAACCCGAGTGACGACAGCAGTCATCCATCAAGATGCCATCTCTGCTATTGGCGAAACTGTTGCTCTAAAACAATAGGGTGATGCGTACAACAGTAAAGGTCAGCCACCTTGCCTTCACTTTTTTCCCTCAATCAGCTTGTTCTCTCAAGACACTCAAAAAACAAAAAAGACACACTATTACTTCACCTTGTCACATACCCATCGTCACAGTCTTTGGCGGATGTGGTGCCGAGTCCGACTATCATTATTGGTGCTTCCACTCCCATGACCACCTCCTCGGATTCCCTCATTACCACCCAGCAAAAGTGCCCTTCATCTCTCCATAGTCCCCCTCGCACATACATTTCATTTGTATTATAGCGCAGGTATTGGCTGGCTGTACTAATCCACTCAGCTATTCACATAGAATACAGATTTGATATTTGCAGCAGGCAAAAGAGATCACTTTTATATGTGGGTGTGGTTTCCCTGGGGGCTGATCGCAGCCCCCAGGGAAACCACACACAAATTGACAAAAGTGATCTATATAGATAGATATGTCTGTCTCTCTCTCTATATATATATATATATATATATATATATATATACATATATATATATGTGTATTTATAGATCGATATATTTAGTTATAGATTATATATATATATATATATATATATATATATATATATATATATATTTTTTTTTTTAAAGCTGTATGGTTTCTCCGGAGGGGGTGGGGGGGCGATCATGGCCACAGGGAAACCATACACCTATTTTAAAAAAACAATTGCCCCCACAGGGGGTCAGCCCTGCTCACGGGCGACCGACCCCCTGTCAGTTTTTTTTTATTTTTTATTTATTTCTTTTTTTAACCTGGGGGGGCGATCACCTCACTTATGGGGTTAAATCCCCACCCGCACTCTTCATTGTGTTCCCCTCTCAGCACTTCTGTTGCTTCACTTGCTTCTCCCCATCTTTTCCTGGACACCTCAGCAGCTGCTTTCTGCAAGTACCAGGTCACTCCTTACTTTTCATGCGCTGTTATGTCTAGTTTATGGGTACTAACAAACATTATCTCCTATCTCGGGGGCCAAAAAGTACAGTTTGGGTTGTATCAGAGGCTGCACCTATGCAGTGGCCCTGCCCAACCCTAAGTCACTCTCCTGTTTGCTTTTTATATATATTTTCTTTAAAAACAAAAAAGAGGCGCATTAGCCCTGTTTCTAATAAAGTGCTTTCATGCAATACCAAGAAAGTGCATTTCATGCAACTTTTATTTACTAATCAGCCTGCGATTGGAAAATAAGAAAAAAATGCTCACTTCATTTTGTAGGCGCAAGCATCGATGTTAGCGTGTGCCTACAAAATGACACTACTGCCTTGTCAAGGTACCTTTTTTACCATTATTTTAAGTCAATTTACATATACACCATGGCTTCAAATCACTTCCAATGCCAATAGATCCCATAAATTAGACCTATTGGATTTGCCACTGCTTGTTCAGTTAAAGTATCTGTATTACATTTTATGTAAAGTTAAATGTAAGTTAAAGACCCCATTTTAACTACAGATTATTTTGTTCTTTTTAGTTACCCGGCTGACCCTGGCCTGTTGTGTTCACAATCACAGTCCCATACTCTCTTAGGTACCTTTCAGGTATGAGCAGTGCTGCCTTGCAGAACGTACAAGCTAGACTGGCTGTAGAAACTGAGCCTATTAGCAAAATAGCACAACACATACCCTTACATCTGCCCCTGGCCATTCTGATCTCCTCTTAGAGCTGCACCTTACCCATGTGACCCCAGCTTAGAGCTCCACATTGCTCTTACTGACCTCATCTTAGAGCTGCACACAACTCATACTGACCTCAGTGTAGAGCTGCGTACAACTCATGCTGACCTCATAACTGTACCCATTCTAACCTCGGTTTACACCTGCGGCTGACTCATGCTGACCTTGGCTTAGAGCTGCACTCTACTCATGTGATTTCCACCTAGTCGTGTGCATTATTCACTCTGCCCTCAGTTTAGAGCTGTGCCCTACTCATACTGACCTTGACTTAGAGCTGCGCTGTACTCACTCTGACCTCAGCTTAGAGCTGTGCTCTGCTCATACTGACATCTGAGAGCTACTCCATACTCACTCCGATCTCAGCTTAGAGCTGCGCCATACTCATTCTTATCTCGGCTTAGATCTGCATGCTACTCATTCTGACCGCTGCTTGTGACTGCACCCTTCTCGTACTGATGTTGGCTTGAAACTGCGCCCTTCTCATACTGATGTTGGCTTTGGAACTGCGTCCTACTCGTACTGATGTCGGCTTGGAACTGCACCCTACTCATACTGATGTCGGCTTTGGAACTGCGCCCTATTCATACTGATGTCGGCTTTGGAACTGCGTCCTACTCCTACTGATGCCTGCTTTGGAACTGCGTCCTACTCATACTGATGTCGGCTTGGAACTGCACCCTACTCATACTGATGTTGGCTTTGGAACTGTGCCCTTCTCGTACTGATGTTGGCTTTGGTACTGTGCCCTACTCATACTGATGTCGGCTTGAAACTGGGCCCTACTCATACTGATGTCGTCTTGGAACTGGGTCCTACTCATACTGATGTCGGCTTGGAACTGTGCCCTTCTCGTACTGATGTTGGCTTTGGTACTGCGCCCTACTCATACTGATGTCGGCTTGAAACTGGGCCCTACTCATACTGATGTCGTCTTGGAACTGGGTCCTACTCATACTGATGTCGGCTTGGAACTATGCCCTTCTCGTACTGATGTTGGCTTTGGAACTGCACCCTACTCGTACTGATGTCGGCTTGGAACTGCGCCCTACTCATACTGATCTTGGCTTTGGAACTGTGCCCTACTTACACTGATATTGAATTGGAACTGTGTCCTACTCACTGATCTTGGCTTTGGAACTGCGCCCTACTCATACTGATGATGCCTTGTAACTACTCATACTAAGCTAGGCTCAGAGCTGCACCCTACACTTTGTGATCTCCAGCATAGAAGACCACCTACTTAGACTTACCTTAGCTTAGAGCCAGAGTGAGTATACACCAATACTCACTCTGGCCTCTTTTTGGAGTAGTGCTCTCTTCTCTCTGGACTCGCTTTGGAGTAACGGCCTACTTGGGCCCTATTTTGGAGTGGAGCCTTCGCCACTCCGACCTTGTTTTAGAGCAGTGGCCTAATCACTCTGGCCTAGTTTTGTAGGCACAGCCTACGCACACTCTGTAGAGCAGTAGCCTACTCACTCGCCTTCATTCTGGAGCATCGTCCTACTCCTTCTAACCTCTGCTTCTAGGGATGGCGTGTTATTCTGGACATGATTTAGAGCAGCGGCCTCCGCACTCCTGCCGCACTTTAGAGCGCTGGCCTAATAAATCAATCTGTAGGCCTCTACTCATCCTGATCTCCACTGACAGAGGTGGCCTGGTGATTCTGGACACAGTTTATAGCCAAGGACTGCTCACTTTGGGCTCATTTTGGAGCTGACATGTATTCTGCCCTTGCTTTAGAGCAGTGACCTATTCATTCTGACCTTAGTTAATAGGCGTGGGTAGTTACTGATGCCAGTTTAGAGGAGTAACCTACTCAATCTGGCCTCAGCTCACAGCTGTGGGCTACTCACTCTGGCCTCCACTTAGAGTGGTGGTCTACACACCCTGACCTCAGCTCAGAGTGGTGGTCTACTCACTGGCCAGGTTTAGGAGCCATGGCATGTACAGTCAGATGTCATTTGGGACTAGTGGCTTACTCACCGTGGCCAACTTAGGGAGCAGAGGCCTACTAATTACGGCCTTGTTTGAGAGTGGTGGCCTACTCACTTTAGCCTTGTTTGTGAACAGTATTCTATTCATTCTGGCCTCGTTTGGGTGTCATTTGGGAACTCGTTTGGGAATAATGGCCTACTCACTCTAGGGTCGTTTGGGAGTAATGGCCTACTCACTCTAGGCTCGTTTGGGAGTAATGGCCTACTTACTGTGGCCTAGGGGACCAGCGACTGGCTCACTCTGGCCTCATTTGGGAGAAGCGGCCTTCTCATGCTGGCCTAGTTAGGGAGCAGTGACCTACTTACCATGTCTTTGCTTGGGAGTAGTGGCCGACTCACGTTGGCTTAGTTAAGGAGCAGCGGCGTACTCACTCTTGCCTTGTTTGGGAGTAGCGGCCTACTCATACTGATTTAGTTAGGGAGCAGTGCCCTACTCACCCTGGCCTCGTTTGCGAGTAACAGCCTACTCTGGCCTCGTTTGGGAGCAGCGGCCTACTCACCCTGGCCTCGTTTGCGAGTAACAGCCTACTCTGGCCTCGTTTGGGAGCAGCGGCCTTCTCACTCTGGCCTCGTTTGAGAGCAGCGGACTACTCGCTGCAGCTTAGGGGACAGCCTCTGACTCACTCTGGCCTAGTTAGGAAGCAGCAGCTACCCATGCTGGCTTAGTTAGGGAGTAGCGTCTTACTTACTCACCTTGGCATAGTTAGGGGGGAGCGGTGTGCTTACTACGGCCTCATTTGAGAGTACGACCCTATCCCGCTCTGGCCTTGTTTGGGAGTAGCGGCCTACTCACAATGGTCTAGTTAGGGAGAAGTGGCCTACTCACTCTGGCCTTGCTTGGGAGCAATGGTCTACTAACCCTGGCCTCATTTGAGAGTAGCGGCCTACTCACTCTGGCCTCGTTTGGGAGCAACGGGCCACATTTTGGGGCTGATTTAAGAAAAGTGGAGCTGCACCCAGTGCAGCGTAATTTTCCTTGCGCCCCCCTACCGCCGCTGTGTGTGCGCCCTAGTTAAAATACAGTGCACCATCGCACCGGGTAGGGAGCATTAGCATCATTTTATTTTTATGCTCTTGATTTACTCTGCAGGAGTATCACCAACATTTTGGAGCTGCTCCTGAAGAGTACGTAGGGGCCCATTGTATTCAATGGCATGCCCCCTTTTAATGCCTGCTCTGAGCAGGCGTTAAAAGTGCAGAGAAAAATGGCGCAAGGAAATCTCTTAAAATTCCTTGCACCATTTTTTAGTCCTCCCTAATGGGGGAATGCCCCCTTTGCATACATTATGTCTGGCGCACGCATACTGTAGCGCAAAGGGTTACAAAGTGGCATTACACCACTTTGTAAATATGGCACTGCGTTTTTGGCCATCTAACGCCACATTAGAGTCAAAAAAATTATGCTAATGTGCCATTAGGAGGATGCTAGGGGCTCTTAAATCACCCCTTTTTGTTTTCTTGTGGCCTCTGCCTGCTTATGTGACAGTGCTTCGGGGCACCTGCCTGCTCATTGGTGCCTCAGTTAACACCAGTGCCCTGAGGGTTTGATCCCATGCCTACCTGTGTCACGCCTGCGACAGCCTAAGCTCTCAGGCCCCACTTTGGGGCAGCCGTCTGCCCCTTCCCCCCTCAGTACCTGGCGATACAGCATCAGAAGTTCACCTCGGCCCCACAGCCTTTCCTGGCATCCTCCCCCCCTCCCCCCACCACCACCACCACCACCACCACATGCCTCCCAACCTGCAGGACCCCATCTTGTGTTTCCTGCTCCCTCAGCTTGAGACCCCTCTGCAGGGCCATCTTAAGAATGTTGGCGCCTGGGCAAAAGGTATTAAGGGCCCCTGTTTGGAGCAGCTTTGAACTTATGGTCCAGTTTCAGCTCTTTCATGCCCTCTTTAGCCAGGTCACTGACAGTGCACAGGTCACTGTTCCAAATTCTAAATGTGTTAACTTCTAATATTCAGGGATAATGACTTGTGTTTTCAATATTGTAACACAGCAGCAGCTCAGTAATATTACTCCCAATAGTCTATGTGACGCCCTCCTATTTCCCATAGGTGAAATCCTGTTTTGATCTAAAAGAAACTTTTTTATGGATGCTGCATGAAACATAAATACATTTTTTCTGCTTATTGTGCTATCGCCTCTCACCCGAAAAATAAATTAAAGGTAAACACTATTTAAAACCATCTGTTTAAGAATTATTTAAGGTCATCAGGGCACGACTCACTGCAGAAGGGAGCTGGCTCTATCAGGGGGGCCCTGAAAGGCTGGGGCCCTGGGCCAGAGCCCACTTTCCCCGAGTCTCTGCCCCTCTGAAGAAGCGAGCGGAGGCTGCCTGCGCTCAGCCCGGGAGGGACTCCTGAAAAGGGGCCATTGTCCCCCTCCCTCCACGCGGCCCCCGCACCGGACACGCACAATGACACGCTAACATGGACGGGCACGCACACCGTCCACTCCAATTAGCCCGAAATAAATGGCGCGCCAATTATCCGGGCAGGGCCCAGGCGCGCTGATAAATACTTCCTCGTGTTACCACCGAGCCCCCTCCCCTGGGAAACATGCTTTTCCAATAGGATGGATTTTATTAAGCGGTGTATTCATGCATAAAAACGGCACTGTCTGGGGCAGCTAGGAAACTGTACCTGCCTTTGTACGGTTGAACCTCTTTTGGGAAATCTGGCGCGGTCCTGCTTAGCGCACAGTAGCGCCCAAAACTCCAAACATTTATAGAAGCGCCAACTCCACCCAGGCGTCTTGTGAGACCAGGCGAGCCCGCGGTATAAAGAGTAGAAACATGGCCAATATGCTCATTTTCCTTTAAAAAGGTGATTTACAAATCTGTATTACGTCTGATCCTTCACTGAGCTGGAAGCTTGGTCGGGCAGTCAAAACCGGTCCACAGAACTGGGCACAGGTGTCACACTCATGTATAGTGCCAAACACACACACACACACATTGGCAAAGTTAATCTGTATAGCCCTGGCAAGCCTGTTTTTTTTTTGTTGTTTTTTTTTGCAACCATCTGCAATAAAAATTAGACGTGTCACAGTACAAAAATGTAAAAAATGCGACTGTCAGAATTTATGTGCTTGCAAAAATAAAAATATTCAGAACCCCTCGGAAAAATAACCCCAAAAAATACACTAAATGAAACTAGAAATGAAGCCAGAGATTGGGCCATCAGCCCTGACACCTGGAGTAGACTACTTTTTTAGGCGGATGAGCACATGTGCAAGAAACAGTGAAAAAAACCAGGAGTGGGCGGAACTCGCTGAGTTTCACTCCACAGAATTGCACGAAGTTACATAAAAACTCAGCGAGATTCCGTGGAGTATGGTGAGCGGGAGGAGATCGGTACATCACGCTGCCTGCACTGATTTTAAGCACCAAGAGCTTGTTTCACGCTGAGAAATCAGCACGAACTGCACCATGTCGCGCACCTGAGGGCATTGCTGCTGGAGTTGGTTTTGCTGCAGCTTGAGTAGATTTCCTACTCGAACTGCAGCTTTTCCAACTTGCATGGTTGCGAAGGCCTACGCTGAGGAAAATCTCACTGGGTACCCTACTACCGCCCGAAAATCCAGGTACGGATGTCAATTCTCGCTTGCCAACTTATCTTTGGAGAGACATGTGCGAGAAAATTACCCACTACGCAGCGGGGTGCGGAATTTGGCTGGAACTCCGTATTACACATGTAATTGTATTTATATAGCACTTACTACCCCTGCCGAGGAGTTGAAGTGCTTTTTGGCAAGCAGCACGCTACTCCGGAACCCAAGAGGAACTAGCCTTGGATTAGTATAGTGAATTTTGAGTACAGTATTAGTATGAGTTTATTTGAGCGGAGTATATGTGAGTTTGTTCGTTGGATTGACTGGTGTAATGGAGGGGTAGAGGAGGGAAGAATCCAGAAGTGTTAATTTGGAGTTTATGGTAGTAGGATGAGGCTTGGGATGAGGAAAGAGTCTGTGGAAAGGGGTTAGTATGATCCTAGTAGAAGAAGGGGTTTTGGATGAGTCATAGGTGAGATAAATGAGGGAGCATTTAGTAGGGTTGTTTGGGAGATCATGGTAGTAAACTGAGGTTTGGGGTGAGCTAGATGTGGTAGAGGAGGGAAGAGTTTAGGTAGGGTTATTTTGGAGATGAAATTAGTAGAATGGGTTTGGGATGAGTCAGGGTGGGGATAGAGGATAGATTGATAGAGACATAGGGTGATGGAGAGACAGAGTAAATCTTACGAGAGAGTACATTTTATTGTATTTATTTATTTTTTAAATTGTATTTATTTTTATTTACTTTTATTTATTTTGTCTCTAGTACAGTAGGACTAGAGTAATAAATAGATATGTAAAATACATAGTGAGGGAATATATGTGCAAGGAATATAACAATGGGTAAAATAATATGAGAAGTAAAGTTGTATTGTAGAAACGGACTTTCAAGATTTGTAATATTTGAAGTTAATTAATAAGTGTACATTTCTAACATTCATTTATCTTTCCTCAATTTTTCAATAGTGAAATGCTTGCTGTTAAATAGTTAAGATAACATTTGCTCACTGTGATATAAAAAAGAAAGCAGGGATTCATAAGTATCTAATAAAGCAACTTATCTAGGAGCTATGCAATGACCTATGAACATGTTAAGCATAGAATAATATACACATATATACATATGTACACACAAATAAACATTTAACCATGAATAAATAAACATTTGTTAAACAGGCTTAGAGTATGTGTATACTTTATTATTATGAAATAGTAACTATACATATTTCTTAAAGAACTATAGATATCTAGAATATACACTTAATCAGATTATAAATATTTTTCAACACAGGCATATGCAGCCCATTGGTGTTTGGATATGGTGGTTATGAAGGAAAGAGCCAACTGTTGAGTAGTCTTCTGAAGACAAGATAGTTATCCGTGGATCTTATATTTGGGGGTAATTTATTTCATAGTTTAGCTGCTTGAACAGAGAAGGATGTACCACCTATTGTCTTTTTCTTGTATGGTGGTGTTCTAAGGCGGGGTGCCAATCTTGAGCAGAGGCTTCTTTGTTGGATGTATTTGGTTATTTTGTTTCTGATGAAAAGTGGTCCTGTTCCATGAATAGCTTTGTGGGTGATACAAAGCAGCTTAAAGGTGAATCTTCTAACAACGGGTAACCAGTGTAGTGCTCTCAAGGCAGGGGAGATGTGGGATTGTGGCTTTACGTGTAATAGTAGCCTGGCAGCTGGGTTCTGTATACATGTAGTTTTGTCATAATAGATAGAGATGATCCATTTTAGAGGCCATTGGCATAATCCAGTTTAGATAGTACAAGGATGATAGTTGCCTGCATCTTGTGTGGAAATCCGAGGTGCGGAAAGTTGAGTTGCATAGTCTTCAAGGTGATGAAGCGTGATCGTGCTAATTTGTCCACTGGGGCATTCATTGTTAACTTGAAGTCCATGGTAATTCCAAGGTTTTAAACTTCTTTGGATACTTGGGCAGGTGGTCCCAGATCGTCAGGCCAGGTGCACACTGGGTAATCATTTTTCCAGTCGCACACATGTGAGTATTTCCATTTTGGAAGCATTTAGTGAGAGATGGCTCCAAGTCATCCACTGATCAACGGTTCTAAGGCAACTGAAGATTGATGAGTTTTCAATGTCTTTGGGGCATTCCAATTTAAGGAGTATTTGTGTGTCATCTGCATAGTTGTAGCATGTGAGCTGAAAATCATTGATCAATTCTGGTAACAACATCATGTAGATGTTGAAAAGCAAAGGTGAGATGACTGATCCATGGAGGACCCCTGCTGTTGTGGGTAGGGTTTGGACGAGAAGGGTAGGATCGATTATATTAGTTCTGTTTTGAAGGTAGGATGTAATCTAGTAAAGAGCAGTCCCTTCTATGCCGGCTTCGTGGAGTCTTTGAATTAGGGTGTCACGGTAACAGTATCAAAGGCAGCCGAGAGGTCCAAGAGAAGTAGTGTTGCAACTCCATTGTATTCAACTGTGTTTTTAAGATCATCCGAGATTGATATGAGTGCAGCTCAAGTGCCTCTTCCTGGGCGGAATCCAGTTTGGTAGTCTGAAAGTATGGAATTGTCTTCAATGAATTGTGACATCTGGATGAATGCTGCTCTTTCTATCAGTTTGTCCAGGAAAGGTCCATTTGTATTTGGTCTATAGTTGTTGGAGTAATGCGGGTCCAGGTTTGCTTTCTTTAGTAACGGACATATGTATGCCTTTTTCAGGTATTCAGGAAACGTTCCATAGTTAAAGAGTTATTGATGATTCTTTTTACAGGAGTGGCAGCAGAAGTAGATAAAATAATTTTCTTGAAGATGTATGGTGGACAAATGTCAGAAGGGCGGGATCGATTATATTAGTTCTGTTTTGAAGGTAGGATGTAATCTAGTAAAGAGCAGTCCCTTCTATGCCGGCTTCGTGGAGTCTTTGAATTAGGGTGTCACGGTAACAGTATCAAAGGCAGCCGAGAGGTCCAAGAGAAGTAGTGTTGCAACTCCATTGTATTCAACTGTGTTTTTAAGATCATCCGAGATTGATATGAGTGCAGCTCAAGTGCCTCTTCCTGGGCGGAATCCAGTTTGGTAGTCTGAAAGTATGGAATTGTCTTCAATGAATTGTGACATCTGGATGAATGCTGCTCTTTCTATCAGTTTGTCCAGGAAAGGTCCATTTGTATTTGGTCTATAGTTGTTGGAGTAATGCGGGTCCAGGTTTGCTTTCTTTAGTAACGGACATATGTATGCCTTTTTCAGGTATTCAGGAAACGTTCCATAGTTAAAGAGTTATTGATGATTCTTTTTACAGGAGTGGCAGCAGAAGTAGATAAAATAATGTTCTTGAAGATGTATGGTGGACAAATGTCAGAAGGGCAGCCGGAAGGCCTGCTTGCTTTGACCAAATGTGGATTGGCCAAATCTCCGCAAACCCTGCCAGCGGAGCATAATTTTTCTCCCACCCCTAGAAAAAACTCAGTTACTGGAGTAGGCTGACCCTCTGCCTCATGCTGTAAGCTTTGGTGGGTTGATTGAAAATATGAATTAAACTTGAATGGTTGAAGAGAGCAGCACGAAAGCCTTTGTGCATATACATCTTAGAATGTATGAATTTTTACTTTTTTTGGGGGGGGGGGTTAAGCTTGAGAGAGCAAAAGGTGTCTTTAGGTCAGGCCTAAAAACATCAATGTCCAATCACTTTTAAAATTTGAAAACAAATAAAATAATAGAAAATAGTGTACATTTTCAAAGTCCGTACCCAAGATTTGCAGAGATATTTAAGACAGTAGTTAAGACTGTGGAGCAGCTCAGAGAAGTAAACTCAATGTTTTTAACATGGAAGCTTATGGAGATGCCGTGGGAGGGGTATTTCGGAGCAGACTGGACTGTGACTGTTACAGTCTACAAATTTTGGCTTCCTGGAGATTTGGGCCACCAAGACTGTTTTTCAGGAATACTGACCGGTCAACATAATTCTGAGTTCAACTCTAAGTTGCTGCTTTTAAACTAACAGTATTAATATACTCACATTTCTGAGGAGCAGGTCAGCACTCCAGCTAAAGCCTGGTGTTGTGCAGTCTACATTTTGGGGCCCAGTCAACCAAGCGGAGGGGTGAGTATGGAAGACCTTTCTGTACTTGAGCTGTTTGTATACTCCAGTGCTGGGGCTAGACTAGAGACTTAAGAAAAGTGGTGCTTCACGTCATGAAACGCTACTTTTCTTTCAGCCCGTTGCAGCCCGTTGCCCCTCCTAACGACACCATGTGTGTGAGGTATTGCACCATGGCGCAGGTTAGGGACAATAGCATCATACTTTTTGACGCTGTTGTTGGACTTTGCAGGATTAGCTCCAAAAATGTTGGCGCTAATCCTGCAAAGTACATGGAGGCCCATTGTAAATAATGGTGTGCCTACTTTTAATGCCTGCTTTGTGCAGGCGTTAAAAATGTCACAAAAAATGGTTCAGCTGGAACATTATGGCGCAGGCAAAATGTGGCGCAAGGGTTTACAAAGTGGCACAATGTAACCATTGTGCCACTTTGTAAATATGGCCCGGTGTTTTTGCCACACTATCACCACATTATCGTAAAAAAAATGACCCTACTGTGGAGATAGTAAGCGCTTGGCCCTTCCTAAATTTGGGCCTGTCTGGAGTTCCTTCCTGCCATGAGTAAAGTTTTCTTTGCAGCCTTCTTCCTGAACTTTTTGGAGTAACTGCCTTACTGGGGGATGGTGTCCTTCCTCAAGGTTAGGGGGAAGAAAAGCGATGAGCTGCAGTGATGGGAAATGTTTTCCCAATGACACACACATTTCCTTTACTCCCTCCTTCTTTAGGGGTAGGAGAAGTTTGGAGGTGACCTCCAGGTGCTTTGTGCAGTGCAGATTCAGGGCTACGTTTATCAAACTTTCACGCAGCACAGCAATCTACGTTGCAGAGATGCACTGCGTGAAAGGGAAAGGCCAGGAATGCACCGTATTTAACATTATACAGTGCATTCCTGTCCTTTCCTTGCACTGACTCCTTTTTCGCTGCCTAGTGCCAACGGAGGCACCCTTGCGCTACGGTGCTTGTGTTACAGACCGGATTGTTTTTGTGCAGGAAGGGACACCTTCCTGCACAAAAAGAATCCTCAGACACATTTCCTGTTTCTATGCGTGCTGCAGAATGCAGCACACATAGAATTCTTGAAATAAAGATATTTCTCTTCATTAGTCCTCCCCTAGGAAGGCGTAGGGTTTTGACACATTCCCAGGCCTGCCACTAAAGGTAAATTTGGGAATGCACCAAAATCCATGGGTGTTGCATGGGAACACCCACGCCCTACCCATGAAATGCCTCCTTGGAGCAGAGTAACTCAAGATTTATCAAGCCGGGCAGGGCCACGCAAGGTGGCCTTGTGAGGCTTGATAAATCTGACTTAGTAGTTGCCGCTCCCTTGTGCCCTCTTGCATGGTGCAAAGCCGACGCAACACGTTGATAAATCTGCCCCTCAGTTGGGGAGCTAGGTCACTTCAAGAATAATGTATTCATTCATATTCCTCAGATCTCTTATCCAAAGCACTTCACATGAGAGAGCTGCCCCAATTCATATCACTAACAGCAGTGGAGCTTCAACCAAAACACAGCACAGTTCGAGGGAAGCTGATAAGCCTGCAGTACTGAGTGTTGTTTCAAGGGCTTCTTATTAATAGCAGAGGAGGCAGATAGTGGCACAGAAATAGGAAGCCTGTGTCAGAGTTCTATGTGCCTCCCAACAGCAAGGGGGTTGGGGGGTGGAGGGGGAAGGAGTTCACACAGAGAACAGCAAAATGAGTTGAAGCCCCTTCCTACAAAGAGATGAGAAGACCAGGTCACAGGAGCAAAATAATAAATGCATTCTAAAGTAAATAAGTATTGACAAAGCTAAAACATTTTAAGTTTTTTAAAGTTCATGCAGATATAGGTTCAGACCTTAGGGTACAAATGGACCATGCATTGATACACACAAACAGGCACCCAATCACACAGTTCAACCAACATACAGTCTTCATGGCACTCTGACCAACAGTCATAGGTTCCCCTGTGAGGTAAGGGGTGCAGGATCACGTATGCCACTAGCTCTGCACATCAGAGGAGTGCTGGGTGATGTGTATCAGGAGAGCAGAGGGTGGTCCTTACTAGAGCACCAAGTGATTAGCCTCAGAGGAGCAGTGGCTATTGTGTTTCAGGAGAGCAGAAAACTGGTCCTCTATGGATTACTGAGTGGTTAGCCTCACAGGAACAGTGGGTGATGTGTTTGAGGAGAGCAGAGGGTGGCCCTCAATGGAGTGCTGAGTAATGAGCCTCCGAGGAACACCGGGTGGTGTGTTTCAGGAAAGAAGATGGTGGTCCTCAATGGAGCACAGAGTGATGAGCATCAAAGAAGCTCCGGGTAATGTGCTTCAGAACAACAGAGGGCGGTCCTCAATGGAGCACAGAGTGATGAGCCTCAAAGGAGCACCGGGTGATGTGCTTCAGAACAACAGAGGGTGGTCCTCAATGGAGCACAGAGTGATGAGCCTCAGAGGAGCACCGGGTGGTGTGTTTCAGGAAAGAAGATGGTGGTCCTCAATGGAGCGCTGAGTAATGAGCCTCAGAGGAACACTGAGTGATCTGTTTCAGGAAAGAAGATGGTGGTCCTCAATGGAGCACAGAGTGATGAGCCTCAGAGGAGCACTGGGTGATGTGTTTCAGAACAACAGAGGGCGGTGCTCAATGGAGCACAGAGTGATGAGCCTCAGAGGAGCACCGGGTGATGTGTTTCAGGAGAGACGAAAGATGGTCACTGACCAACATTCATAGGTTCCCCTGTGAGGTAAGGCTTGCAGGATCACGTAGGTCACTAGCTCTGCACATCAGAGGAGCACTGGGTGATGTACATCAGGAGAATAGAGGGTGGTCCTTAATAGAGCACTGATTGATGAAGCTTATAAGAGCACTGACTGATGTGTTTCAGGAGAGCTGAAAGCTGCTCCTCAATGGATTACAGAGTGATTAGCTTCAGGGGAACAATGGGTGATGTGTTTGAGTAGAGGGAGGTCCTCAATGGAGCACTGAGTAATGCACCTCAGAGGAAGACTGACTGATGTGTTTCAGGAGAGCTGAAAGCTGGTCCTCAATGGATTATTGAGTGATTAGCCTCAGAGGAACACTGGGTGATGTGTTTCAGGAGAGCAGAGTGTGACCCTCAATTGAGCACCGAGTGTTGAGCCTCAGAGGAACATTGGGTGATGTGTTTCAGGAGAGGAGAGAGTGGTCCTCAATGGAGCACCAAGTGATGAGGCTCAGATGAGCACTGACGTGTTTCAGGAGCGCAGAGGGCGGTCCTTAAGGGAACACGGATGCGACACTCCTCTGTGACACTCCTCTTTTCCTTATTTTCTTAATGTTTACTGTAAAAAGAACTACTACAAACTGAAAATAGCATAAACACGCTCCAGGAAGGAAATCAAACTATTGCACATTGTAGTGTATATGCAAACTAGCTCAATTTGGCACACCAAAGCTAGCTCAATTTGTAAAAGCTGTATCAACTCCAAACATAATAATTCAACCACCCAGTAGATCCTTTTACTCTTTAATGGACTGAACGTATGTGCGGTTAGGACTCAGTCAGACTCACCAAGCTTCTTCCAGATCCCTGCTATTCAGTCTCTATTAATTTCCCATTTTCTGAGTCTCTCTTCTTTCATGTTTACCTAACTGAAGCCCTGGGACGTCACTTGTAGTCATCAACAAGAATCTACTACAGCCTGTTTCTTTTTTTACCACCTGCATCCTCTCCCCATTTCTGATATACAGTCACTTTCCTTTCACTCAGCTGCTGCCCATCCTTCAACCCCACTCACCTTCCTCCTACCACGTTTTTGTTAAACAGTCTTCTGAAGTTTGCAAATCCTACACACACTCTACCTGGTCTCACCATAACCCAATCTCCTTGATACCCCCACTTGAAAACACTTTCACTTTTTTATATTCTCACATTGATCCTTTGTTACCACTGTCTTTATCCAAGCTTGGGTCATTTTGGTGCCAGCCTCTCTGGCCCTCCTCTAAAAATGTTGATTCATTCATAGTAGTGCCAAGTACCCATATCATATCCACTGCAGACTTTTCAACACTCAGCCTGCTTTTTACAGCCATCTCTTTTGTGCCTTTGATCAGCCAGTTGGCCCATTCTACTACTCCATTGGCTTGTGGACTGTATAAGGTAGCCCAGATGTGTTTTACTGCACACCCCTAAAACAAATATATCTCTTGCCTCCAGTGATGTGAATTGATTCCATTACCAGTCACGATACATGTATGTAAGCCCTCTCTGCTAAATATATTCCTCAACAACTTAATTGTGTTGTAATTGGTTATCTCTTTCATGAATACCATTTGGTATGAACATCTATCACACTGCTGCATAACACAGCCTCTGGGAGGCACATAAACTGCCAGATGAAACTTAAGCATACCTTTGTTCGTGCAGGTTCAGAGTCACTAATATGATAAACAGTATCTCCTCCTACCTTCAGCCTTTTCCCCCTTCCCTGTACACACTACAATCAACTTCTCAGTTAAAAATCTGTTCATCAATGCCATGCCATCAGAATTTTTCCCTCATCTATCTTTTTTGGTATAATTTGGTCTAGATTACCCTCATGGGCTAGCCCAATCAGTTTGCCATGCACTTTCTCAGGAGGTACAAATCTGTCTCGCCACCTTTCCACTCAATCTCCGTACGCTGTCATTTCATGCAAAATCTTGTATAATGGCCTCACTTGT
Organism: Pleurodeles waltl; assembly: GCF_031143425.1. NCBI lineage: Eukaryota > Metazoa > Chordata > Amphibia > Caudata > Salamandridae > Pleurodeles > Pleurodeles waltl. The sequence continues at coordinate 53,922,621 of NC_090438.1, forward strand.
TGACAAACCACTTTCTCTCTTACACCTTTTCCTTAGCCCTTCCGTCACTTCCTGTAACACAACACCATCTTCAACAGCTTTATTCCACTGCCACACCGATCACCATCATCAGCTGCACTAGCTTCCACCTCATCTGTCTCCAATTCACCCTTATCACACACTCTATTCTCAGGTAGTCTGGAGAGACAATCGGACATATTATTTTGCCATCATTGAATATGTTCCACCTCATAGTTGATGCCTTTAGGCTTATGCTAGTCTTGGTATTCTTGTAGGACTATTGCACGGACCACCTGGAAGCAAAAACTTCACTAATGTATCAGAAGTGTTCTCAAGACAATTCTAATGCCCCATAAGTATGCCTGTAAATATCTAGGGGCTCATGGAGCACCAATGACTCTCTCTCATTTACAGAGTAGTTCCCCACTCAGACTATGACAAACAGGGAAGAGTGATGGCAACCATCTTTCTATCCATGTGATTGTGATAGGACTGCCTCAATGGCTATAGCACTTACATCTAAACTATCATAGGTTTTTCCCCTTACATTAAAGGATGTTAGGATTTCTACCACATGAAGGGACTTTTTTATTTTCTTGAACGCTTTTTGCTGTGCAACTCAGGATGCACAAGATCTTCCCTTTTTTAGTAATATGCACATATCGTCTATCTTGTTGACAAAACTTCAGTCTGAGCCAAATGTTAGATTAGGACCAAGAAGGATCTCAACTAATCCTTTTCTACCTGTGTGGCTGCCTCTTTTATCGACCCTCACCAGGTCTTTCTTCATTTTCACACCTGAAGATGAAATCATGTATTACCCAAACAGGGCTTCCCAGCACTATGCTAGCTGACAGGAACGGTGGCCTAACTGAGATGATGATATTACAAAATGTTTAAGATAACCAATTTTTTAGCCTCTTCCGGAATGTCAAATAGGAACCACAGGTCCTTAAGTGAGCGGGGGGAGGAAGAGGGAGGTGGATGTTAGGCAGTGGGGGGAATCCAAAGCTTTGGACCTAGAAAGGAGAATGACCCCCCCTCCCAGCCGGGCTTTCTTGATTTTGGGAACTAAAGCAATCTCCGGATTGCATGAACGCAATGGCCGATTAGGAACAGAAGGTAGCAATAATGGCCTGAGGTAGTTCAGACTGGAATTGGATAGGCATTTGTGGACATAACACAGTGCTTTGAGCTGAATGCAGTGTTTGATTGGGAGCCAATGAAGTTTTTGAAGCAAACAGACAGTGGGATAGAACTTTGTAGGATGAAGTAGCAATCTAGCTGCCACATTTTGAACAATCTGTAAGTGCCCGATTAAGCTTTTCCTGACACCTAAATAGAGAATATTTCCATACTCTAACCTTGAGAAAACTAAAGCAGAGCTAGGAAGAAAGCACAAGATTTTTTTTTAGCCTTCTTCGGATGCCAAAGCAGGTGGCAGCAACCTTTGCAATTTGGTGGCCCATGGATAACTCTTTGTCTAGCCAGACTCCTATGTTCTTGACAACTGGAACTGGGTTCTGGGTTTGGCCATAGATGAGGACCCCAAAGATGGGGATTGTTGCCCACCAACAAAACCTCAGACTTACACCCATTAAATTTATGGGAGTTGGTGTTCATCCATGCAGATACTTGTGTAAGACACCTATTCAAGGCTGCTGTATTGTTGGTTTCCTGGGATAACAGAGACCACAATCTGAGTGTCACCCACATATGATAGCAAAGTAAGAAAGTAAGACCACAATTCTCCACTATGTCTGCAAGAAGTCTTACGTAGAGACTAAACAGTGTGGGACGTAATGTGGAGCCTTGAGGTACTCCAAAAGGGTGGGGATGAGGCTTAGAGCAGAGTGAACATGAAAGACACAGTCCTGCAAAAAAGAGCTCAGCCAGGATAAGGCAGCACCATGTACACCCAAACACTCTAATATTTCACGGGGTAGATTATGGCTAACTCTATCAAAAGTGCCACTGAGGTCAAGGAGAACGTAACCCAGGTATTCTACCTCTTCCTCCAAATATTTACTTTCTTTCCTTCCACAATGTCATTCATTCCCATTTTTTCCAGTTTATTTAATACTTGTTTCAACACTATGTTAAGTTTCTGGATGTTTCTTCCAAACGCCTGGATGGCATTTTAAAAGAAAGTCCCCTTGTCCTGCCCCCATAAAGCCTCTGTCACCATAGTTTGGAACACACTTGCAGCTGATGTGAGCCCAAAAGGCAGACAAATGAATTGGAACACTCTTTTGTTGTAACAAAGACAGCTAGAGCTTTGATTTCTCAATGCAATCTGACTTGATGATGAGCACTTCTCAAGTCTTACCACCATTCAACAACTCTATGGCCCTCATCAGGAGGCCACTCTAGCTTGTACTACCAGTTGACCCTGCCTGTATTGCTAACAACAGCACCTACACAATTACCCACCATCACACTCCTGCAAGTGTGATAGTTCAGACTGTTCCAGGCCCCTAAAGCTATAACAATGGCTTGAGTGGCAGGTATTAGTCATTATTAATGTAGATTGACTTAATAAATAACTGTTGTTCTACTCACATTTAAATTACACCAATGGTGACACCATGTGGCAGACTGTCATAACAGTTGGTGTTAACAATTAAGGGGCTCATTATGAACACAGCAGGAAACCCTGCCATGTTCATGCTGGTGGTCTTTTCATAGACTGCCAGCCCCCTTGAGACCCTGACGGACAAATTACAAACATTCTGCTGGGCCGGCGGGTGGAAACAGTGTTTCCGCCCACCGGCCCAGCAGAATGCAGGGCCGGGACATTGCCGACGGCTCCACATGGAGCCGTCGTCAATGCCTCAGTGTGGCGGGTGCAGCAGCACCCGTCGCGCAGATCACTGCCCGTAAATCGGCCAGTGACCTGCATAATGGGGCAGTACAGAGGCCCCCAGGGGGGCCTCGGAGCACCCCTACCGCCAGGGAAAGGCTGGAGGAAACAGGGTTCATTATCCAGAGGGCAGCGCTGCTTGCTGCGCTGCCCTGTCGGATAATGATATCCGCCATCGTCAGGCTGCCTGTCCGCGGCAGCCTGGTGGTGGCAGAGGGCTGCCACAGGTGGCCCTCCCTGTGTTCATATTATGGCAGTTCAGACCGCCATGCCATTACCACCGCCGCCGTTATGGTGGTCTGAACCTCTGTGATCATAATGAGGGCCTAAGTGCCAGTGCTCAGCACCGGAAACCACCGGCTCAAATTAAGCACTGGCCTTATGTGCAGTGCAATACCTTTAGTCCATAAATTTTTGGGCAACAGCATTTTGTATTCTGCAATTGTGATGGTTGCAGTGTTGACAGCAAAATGACATGTTTTAGAAGACAAGGTTCTGGTGCTTCCGAGAGTGTCGCACATGACATGAGGGACTTTGTGGCGATGAACATAAAGTGATTGAGAACAAAAAGTCCCTTTCCTACATATGTTGACAATTTGACTTGTGTTTGGTGTGCTTGTTTTGTGATCTCTATTTTTCAGCACTCATGACAAAAAGACCCTCAAGTATGAGTAACACTTATTTTTGTTTATTGTACTCTCAAACTTTTTAATAGCCAAAGTTTGCATTTTAAAGCAGCCACAAAGCATTTGTTTCAATGGGAAACGTAAAAGATAAGACCCTCACTAAACCTTGTTACAGGTAGGTCTGGGCGGAGTTGTGAATTGACCAAAAAGCTATGCTACAATTCGTGGAGTTCCGCAAGCGGCAGAGTGAGTTAGGTCACGCCGTTCATGCTGATTTTTAGTGCTGAGTGTTTGTCCCTTGCTGAAAAATCAGCGCAAACCTCACCACGTGCAGCCCAAGAGGGCGCTGCTTTTTTTCTGCCTCTCAAGTAGATTTTCTACTTGAGCGGCGTGACCCAACGTGAGCGGTAGCATCGATCCGCGACCGCCCGCATTGAGAAATCTCACTGTGAGGTGGTCTGAGTAAGATTTCCCGCTCGCCCCAACTTCACGCTGGCGAGCGCGAAAGAGGGAAAAAACTTTGGTCCGCTACTGAGAGTTTTTCGGAACTTGGGAAAAACTCTGCAAACTACGCAAGTGGAGTGGAGTTCACCGTCCACCATTAGTTACTGGTTGGAAATGCACTGACAAGACCCCCAAAGAACATGCGGTGTGAGGTGAAACAGCTAACCCTCTGTTCCTGAATCCTGAAGAATCACATTTGCATCTCTCATTTGTTTAAAGAATCACAATGCCGGACGTTTCACACAGGGAATGCAGTCCCTTCTACCTATCTATAAACATACCTGGTGAAGGGATGACTCGAGTCATATTCCTGAAGCCAGATCTAACCAAAAAGAAAAAGTGAAACTGAAAACGCAAATACTTCAACAATAAAGAACATTGGATTTGGAGGTATGAAAAGCAGAACGACGCTAATTCTTTTTTTTTTTTTCTTGGCAACTTTGCATACTTCACGATTTGGGTGATGTTTTAAAAAACACTTCCAAAAAATTCTGCAAAATGCAGGATTTGCAGGAGAAAAAACCCTCTAAATATTTTCCTAATGGAAATCTTCTAAGCACCTGTGCTATCGCAGAGGTACTTTTGCAGAGCCCTCCTCTGCCATACATGCAGCAACAGTTACAAGTGTACGTAGGAAGGGGGGGACCAGCAACCCAGAGGAATCTGAGTAAAGTCTTAATGCGCAGAGCCATAGCTGCGGACATCAGCATGAAGTGAGGACAGAAACTGAGGCAAGAAAGATCTCAGTTGAGAAAAACAAATTTCAACAAGAAAGAAGCGTGTTCAAGACCTAAACTTGCAAATGTTATGTAAATAGACCAACAGGACTTGATGACAGCTGAGATTTGTTCTGTAAAGTTCACTGGAGAGTGAAAGATGAAAGCTCTGGGCTCTGAAGGGAAGGAGCCAACAGTCGCAGACATAGACAGCGGAGAAAGAGATTTGGAGAAGCAGGAAAGACAACAGCATATGTTTTAGAGGGGCTAGGACGTAAAATACTGTTCAGCATCTTCTACAGCAGACAGAATCAGAGGCAGACGTGCTTAAAGAAAACCAAAAAGGAAAAGAAAGTGCATAGATAATAAATATCTGCCTCCAAGTCAACGGAGGAGGTTGAAATGGAGAAAATGTCTGGCTACAGGGCCCCGGAGTCTTCGATGAAACTGGTGAAGAACAAACCGAGAGGTGGCACTGAAACTAGCTCCAAGCTGTTCCTGCAATTCCTAAGGAGGCAAGAACATTGGGACCACTTCCGAAAGCCGATAGCTAGTAATAGTTTAGTTATATTTTACCGGTGCTTAATTTGAGCCGGTGGTTTCCGGTGCTCGGCACCAGCACTAAATTGTCAGCACCTGATCTAGTGACAGTCCACCACGTGGTGGCGCTGTCTGCATGATTTTGAGACAAGCACAACAACAGTTTTTAATAAGTCAATATACATTAAAAAGGATAATACCTAAAGCTCACACCGTTATTATAGCTTTGTGTGGCCTCGAATAGTCAGAGTTGTCACACTTCAGAGCGCGCCGGTTAGTAGTCGTGTTGGTACTTCATTGGCAGAGCTTGGCAGGGGAAATGGCAGGTGCAAGGCTGCAGTGGAACGCGGAGAAGGGCCTTGGCACTTAGGCCCTGATTTATACTTTTTGGTGCAAAAACTGCACTAACGCACCGGCTTGCACCATTTCTGTGCACCAGCCGGGCACCATATTTATGGAATGGTGCAAGCCGGTGCAAAAGGTAGGTGAGCGTAAAAAAAAATTACGTTAGTCGGGTGGGGCTGGAGGTATGGAAGAAGGGGGTTTTGCACCAAAAAATGGCGTTAGGCAGGTTAGACTCAAAAAAATGACTAAGCAGCCTAGCGTCATTTTCTGACACAAAACCATCCATACCACATGACTTAGAAAAGACAGGAGTCATGCCCACTACACCAATGGCCATCACAGGGGACCAGGATCTCCTGGGCATGGCCATTGCACCCAGTGCCATGCAGGGGGGCCCATTTCAGGCCCCCCAATAGCACTTTAAAAAGAAAAAAAATACTTACCTTTACTTACTTATACATACCTGGGGTGATGTCCTCCATCCTCCGCTGTCCCTCTGGTGTGGGTGGGGGTGTCCCCGGGCCTTGGGAAGGCACCTGTGGGCTTATTGCATGGTGTTCCACCATGGAAATAGGCCCACAGGTCCCCTAATACCTGCCCTGACCCAGGCGTTAAAAAATGGTGCAAAGCAAGCTTTGTGCCATTTTTTGACCCGTCCTCCCTTGCGGGATTTTTGCACGGGAGGATAAATAAGGCGCTAGGGTCTTAGAGTCATTTTTTGCCTGGGAACACCAACCTTGCATCTCATTGAAGCAATGTAGTTTTCCGCATGCATAAAATGACTTTAACTCCAATATTTTGGCGCTACACATGTCTAACGCCAACATATAAATATGGAGTTAAGTTTGCGCCGGATTTGCGTAAACAAAACGACGCAAACCTGGCGCAAACAGTGTATAAATATGCCCCTTACTGTTTTACAAATTTTGCACTATTATACACGTCCTCCCGCTCACAAAAACACAAAATAGGGGAGGTTTAAGGTGGCACGTTTGATGCTTCTGGACAAATGTAATAATCCTTTGTAGGAGAATAAACAAGAAATGCAGAAGCCTTCTCTCTTCACGGTCCAGGGCATAAGGAAACATCAGCATTGAACGGTACGACCACAAAACCTGTCCCTCCCATTATCACCTCCTCAACATCTAAAACCAACACCTTCCCTTGATTCATCCTCCACATTTACCTGCCTCAGGTAACCTACCTATGACAGATGTGGCCTAGCTGTGCTGGGTGAGCGCTCCACATCTGTGATGCTCCATGCAAGAGCATCTCTTTATCTTATTTTCATGGACATGTGGACGAGGAACGCAATATTCTAGATGGAACGTGGGACTGAACCAAACCATTAATATATCTGAGGACCACAGATGGCTTTGTGGGAAATCATAACAATTATCAATGTAATTCTTTTTTTCACTTGGTAGTTAGTGCAGTTGGTCAAGATACCCGGGATCAATATCCTACTAGGTAGGTTCATAGAATTTCTTGCAGCCATGTTTTGGACAATCTGCATTTTGTGCATAGCATATTTTGGAAGTGTAGGCACAGTGGTCCAGCTGCCAGCCCATGGTAGCCTGGATGACTACAAATCTATATTCAGGCGGTAGTAGACCAATTACGTTTCTCATTTTACTTAAATAAAGGAAGCACATAGAGAATCATTTGGAAAGTGTGTTCAACAGTTCATCAAAATATGAGTAGTTTACTAGATTACTTTTACTAGGTTCAGAAATCCTGATTTACTCTACAAGAATTTCACCTGTATTCCATACTCCATCGCTCTCCAGCTAGGTTGACGCTTTACGTATTCTCATGCATACATTAGTACATATACAAAGCTCAGCCATAGCACTGGAACTGAACAATGGATTCCATACCAGACCCTGTGCTTGTGCAATATCAAAACTCTTGGACTCTGAAGTTTATGGCTTTGTCCTTACACTGTGTGTCAAAGTACAAAAAGCTCACATAGGATGGAGAGACTTTTTCACTGCCGGTGATATATAATCAAACCCCTTGAGCCCCTGGTGACCAGTGTGCACCACAAGTCATTTTTCTATTCTGTTGAATAGGCCATAGTGTATAAAATTATCATTGTTCTTGGCATCTCCCATTTCAGAATTTTTTTTTTGTCAGTATGAAGTCATAGTAAATAAAACAAAAAACACTAAAAATACAAATTCGAAAATTTAAATAAAAAAGTTTAATTTTTAAATATTTTGTAATGAAAACACATTTTTTTTTATTACCAAACTTGTTGAAATTGAAAACCAAGGTTAACATTGTGCTCAAATTCAGGGCTCAGGGTGTCTGTCAGTTACAGGGTTAGGCAACCGGCATAGAGTTAGTTTATAGTTGGATTAGGCTTTAGATCGCGGCAAGAGTTATCTTTAGGCTTAAGTTGGTGTAATTGGAGATCTCCAGCTGCCATGTCAGAGATCTTCCTATTCATTTTTGTCCTAGGTTTAAATGATTATTTAAATTATTTTACATAAAACAGTTTTATTGTTGTTTCTAATTTATTTATTTTTCTGTATAATTTTAAATGTGAGATCTCTGCCACAGTAGCGGAGATGTCCAGCTGCATGTAAAAAGCTACTGTTAGTGACTTTATACTTGTGAATCTAGTCTTAGATGCCTCCATCCCCTGTACTGAGGGGAAGCAGACAAGTAAGTGAAATAGTGAAATATTTACACCTAGGTGCAGGAGTAGATTTACACAAACTCACATTTGTAAATATGCCCCTACTTGTTTTATTTCCATGCTCAAATGCCTTTTTCAATTTACTGTTTTGGAACAGTATTCTCCACTCCTAACACTTATATGTGTGTTTGTTTAACCTTGCCCAGCATACACATTTAATGAACCTTATTTGTACATACATATACATGCCAAGTTCTACATGCATTAGGAATCTCACTCCATTGTGCACTCAATGTTAGATTCAGTGCTCAGTATTGTTTCTTATGCAGTTGCACAGCTACTCATTTTCTCCTTCATTTCAGGGTTTCGTCTGTGATGCAGGAGAAAGTTACGCAGCTCAGCATCTTGGTTAGGGCCCTTTTCTCCTGTCTGGATGAGAAGGCTGGAGATACCGCACAAGCAGTGCTTAATTTGAGCCGGTGGTTTCCTGTGCTTGGCACCTAATTGTCAACACTGGCACTTATGACAGTGTGCCACATGGTGGCACTGTCTTTCTAATTTAGAGATAATTTAGAGATAAGCAGAACAACAGTTGTTTATTAATTCTATATGCAGTAAAATGACTTATACCTGCCACCCAACCCATTCTTATAGCTTTGGGAGGCTGGAGTAGACTGAATTGTCACATGTATATCAGTGTGATGGTTGGTGGTTGTCATTTGCAGTGCCGGTAGCAGCAATGACTGATGCAAGCTGTAGTGATTTCCTGATGAGGGCCCTAGCGCTCTTTTTTTTTTTTCTTTTTTTTTTACAAATTAAGCACTTGCATGCCTTCTCCAAAGCCATTCAGAACCAATATCTGAGGAGACATTGAGAGACTTCTCTGTTTGAAGTTGTGTACTCTGAATGTCAGTACTGTAATAGTGTGTAAATATGTCCAGTTTCATATTAATATGCGATCCTGGCTATATCCCCTGAAGAAGGAGCGGTCTGTTCGGGCAACACACCTGAACCAGGTCAAAGTGTGAGCAGCAGTGCACAATGATGCTACAAAAACTACGGATTTGCTCCGTTGGCATCAAAAGGATGTGCCTGTTTTGCTCTCAACACAAGACAAATCCTGTCTGTCATCGAGAGGAGCAAGCGAGTCCTGCAGGAAATATATAAGGATACACACAAAAGATACAAAACAGTTTGCAAAGGGTGAGCCAATGCAAATATTGATTTAGGGAAAGGCAAGACTAAACTCCATTGGAAAAGGCTTCTGGAGAAGGCCTGACTATACAGAGTCCTGGGTTAGCTGGAGGGGTCCAGTGTGCAGCTGCAGTGCTTGGGTTCTGGAAGCTAAAGCGCCAGAGTTTGGGTCCTGCAGTGGCTGGATTGCAGCAGATCTGGTTTATTCCAGCAGCTGCAGTGACGAAGATATGACAACTACGTTAGCTGAATTATGGCAGCTGCAGCGCTGTGACTGCAGTGACTGGGCTGTTGTACCTACAGAGCACGGGGCATGGCAACTGCAGTGCTGTGACTGGGCTGTTGTACCTACAGAGCACGGGGCATGGCAACTGCAGTGCTGTGACTGCAGTGACTGGGCTGTTGTAGCTACAGAGCATGGGCTGTGGCAGCTGCAGTGCTGTCATTACAGTGATTGGGCTGTTGCAGCTGCAGAGCATGGGCTGTTGCAGCTGCAGTGCTGTGATTGAAGTGACTGAGCTGTTGTAGCTACAGAGCATGGGGTGTGGCAGCTGCAGTGCTGTGGTTGCAGAGTCTGGGCTGTTGCAGCTACATAGCATGGGGTGTGGCAGCTGCAGTGCTGTGGTTGCAGAGTCTGGGCTGTTGCAGCTACAGAACGTGGGGTGTGGCAGCTGCAGTGTTGTGATTGCAATGTTTTGGCTGTTGCAGCTGCAGAACGTGGGGTATGGCAGCTGCAGGGCATACCACATTTGTATGGTGTTAGCAGCGGCTGTGTTATGGCATCTGTGCTGGGTGGGTTATGGATGCCAAGTGGCGTTATTTTTATGGTGGTAGCAGTGGCTGTATTATGGCAGCTGTGCCGCTGGGTTATGGTTACTAAGTGGCAGTATTTGAATGGTGGTGGCAGCAGCTGTGTTATGGCAGCTCTGCCGGCTGTGTTATGGCAGCTGTGCCGGCTGGGTTATGGTACCTAAGTGGCAGTATTTGTATGGTGGTGGCAGCAGCTGTGTTATGGCAGCTCTGCCAGCTGGCCTGTGGTAGCTAACTGGCAGTATTTGTATGGTGGCAGCAGCGGCTCTATTATGGCAGCTGTGCCGGCTGGCCTATAGGAGCTAAGTGGCAGTATTTGTTTGGTGGCAGCAGCTGTGTTATGGCACCTGTGCCGGCTGGGTTATGGCATCTGTGCTGGCTGGGGTATGGTAGCTAAGTGGCAGTATTTGTATGGTGGCAACAGCTGTGTTATGGCAGCTGTGCCGGCTGGGGTATGGTAGCTAAGTGGCAGTATTTGTATGGTGGCAGCAGCTGTGTTATGGCAGCTGTGCCGGCTGGGTTATGGCAGCTGTGCCGGCTGGGGTATAGTAGCTAAGTGGCAGTATTTGTATGGTGGCAGCAGCTGTGTTATGGCAGCTGTGCCGGCTGGGCTTTGGTAGCTAACTGGCAGTATTTGTATGGTGGCAGCAGCGGCTCTATTATGGCAGCTGTGCCGGCTGGCCTATAGGAGCTAAGTGGCAGTATTTGTTTGGTGGCAGCAGCTGTGTTATGGCACCTGTGCCGGCTGGGTTATGGCATCTGTGCTGGCTGGGGTATGGTAGCTAAGTGGCAGTATTTGTATGGTGGCAACAGCTGTGTTATGGCAGCTGTGCCGGCTGGGGTATGGTAGCTAAGTGGCAGTATTTGTATGGTGGCAGCAGCTGTGTTATGGCAGCTGTGCCGGCTGGGTTACGGCAGCTGTGCCGGCTGGGGTATGGTAGCTAAGTGGCAGTATTTGTATGGTGGCAGCAGCTGTGTTATGGCAGCTGTGCCGGCTGGGCTGTGGTAGCTAAATGGCAGTATTTGTATGGTGGCAGCAGCTGTGTTATGGCAGCTGTGCCGGCTGGGTTATGGCAGCTGTGCCGGCTGGGGTATGGTAGCTAAGTGGCAGTATTTGTATGGTGGCAGCAGCTGTGTTATGGCAGCTGTGCCGGCTGGGCTGTGGTAGCTAAGTGGCAGTATTTGTATGGTGGCAGCAGCTGTGTTATGGCAGCTGTGCCGGCTGGGCTGTGGTAGCTAAGTGGCAGTATTTGTATGGTGGCAGCAGCTGTGTTATGGCAGCTGTGTCGGCTGGGTTATGGCAGCTGTGCCGGCTGGGCTATGGTAGCTAAGTGGAAGTATTTGTATGGTGGCAGCAGCTGTGTTATGACAGCTGTGTCGGCTGGGTTATGGCAGCTGTGCCGGCTGGGCTATGGTAGCTAAGTGGAAGTATTTGTATGGTGGCAGCAGCTGTGTTATGGCAGCTGTGCCAGCTGGGTTATGGCGGCTGTGCCAGCTGGGCTGTGGTAGCTAAGTGGAAGTATTTGTATGGTGGCAGCAGCTGTGTTATGGCAGCTGTGCCGGCTGGGTTATGGCAGCTTTGCCGGCTGGGCTGTGGTAGCTAAGTGGCAGTATTTGTATGGTGGCAGCAGCTGTGTTATGGCAGCTGTGCCGGCTGGGTTATGGCAGCTGTGCCGGCTGGGTTATGGTTGCTAAGTGGCTGTATTTGTATGGTGGCAGCAGCTGTGTTATGGCAGCTGTGCCGGCTGGGTTATGGCAGCTGTGCCGGCTGGGCTATGGTAGCTAAGTGGAAGTATTTGTATGGTGGCAGCAGCTGTGTTATGGCAGCTGTGCCAGCTGGGTTATGGCAGCTGTGCCAGCTGGGCTGTGGTAGCTAAGTGTCAGTATTTGCATGATAGTGGCAGTGATTACATTATGGAAGCCTCAGTAGGTAGGTAATGCCAATGCAGTGGCTGTTGTGGCACCTTCAGCGTCTGGGTTAAGGGTGCTAAAGTGACTAGGTTATACCAGCTGTGATATCTTTAGGCAGCTGCAGTGACTGCAGTATGATTGCACTGATTGCTGCAATATGGCAGCTGTGGTGTCTGGAATGGTGCAGATGCAATGGCTGGAATAAGGTGGTGTCAGTAAGTGGGTTATGGCTGCTTTATTGACAGGGCTAGGTAAGTTGCTGTGCATGGGCATGGTTGCTGCAGTAAAGTGATTGGCTGACACAGCGGGTGGGGTATGCCAGCTCCAGTGATTGTTATACCAGGCCCAAGACTCAGTTAAGGCGGCTGCACTCACTCACTGGATTATGCCCTGTGCTCCCCATCACGCCCAATGTACACAGGAGTCAACTGTGGCATCCTGAGACCCTCTTATACGGAATTTGTAACTATACTCACGCTTGCACTATGTTTAGTCAGTTTCGTCGGTGACTGACTGTATTCAGCTGAGATCTGACATCTGCAATGTTCCAAATGTGAGTCTGCAGCGCTTAAATGTGCAAAAACACAGACGCCTCCTCCGGGTGATGCCCCGATGGTGTTCAAATCCAATTTCCAAGATACTATGGCCCTGGTTATGAGTACAGGTGCTATTTATCGCACATGATAAATAATGATACCCTGGGGTTCGTTACTTACAGGGTGCAATTAATAGCACCTATTATGAATTGGTGGGGAACACTATGCGGATTTTGGTGGTTCACGCACCAAATCCACGTGATGAAGTAAATGCCGTATGCTTTCCCCCAGATACATTTTAGCAGGTTGATTTCAGCAGGTTGGAAGTTGTTGGAATTTAACCAGGGATGAGGTACTTAACACATCCAATAATTATGCAGAGATTTATACACGGTTAGAACATACCAGCCAACTCATGGTCAGGGCCTGTGTGACACTTATGATTCCCTATAAAACAGCATGGGAAAGGAGGCCATTGGACTGTTCTTTGCCATTCAATACTCAAGAAAAGAACACATTCCCCTCTAGTTCTTTTACTCTACACATTAAAAAACTTAATGGACTGAACAAGAATAAATCTCTGACTATTAGAAGGGTTGGGATGGGTCAATAAACATTTGTCAACACCAAGAAAGTCATAAGATATCCAGAGCATTGCTGGTTTAGATCATTTACTGGCTGCCAAGAGAGCAGATGTGCTCCCACGTAATATTACAGCACAGCGGTGTGATATTACATGTAAGTAAATTGATTCATGAGTGCAAATTAATGTTTTGTGGATATCAAAATTGGATTTGGATTATAAAATGAAGCCATTTACACACCAACCTTGAATTCTGGTGCACAAATGATTTCTCAGAGGTGAAAAGCTCCTGACTCTCAGCTCGATGCCCTACTCCACCCGAAGGCTTGTCCCTGCGCCTCATCCCCAGTGGTCTAGTGGCCTTCACAAGTATTTCCTTTTATTTTCTTCTCTCTGTTGCTCTTTCACTCTTGTGTTTTCTGACTTTTTTTCTATTATTCCTTGTTTTTCTCTATTTCTTTTTCCTTTCTCCCCTCTTTCCTCTGCCCCCCCTCAACCCCTCACAAAGCACCTTTCCCACCCTCCTGCCTCCCAGCTGACTGCTCCCCCACCCCTTCCCCCTCCCCTTCTTAATGGCGGCCGCGCCACTGGCGCGCCAAAGGTGCACCTAAGACAAGCCCGTCTGCACATGTCCATGCCTGGACCGCACACAGCACCAGGAACCCTGGATCTCCATTAAACCACCCCCTGGGCTATCTCCGTTACGATACCGAGACCCTCCTCCACCTCAACACCGGACGTCTCAACAACTGCTGACCCAACTCCCCCAAGCAACCCACGGACCTTTCACCTGCAGGAACTGCAACTTCAGCGCCAACCTCAACAAACCGAAGGTACTCTCCCCACACAAAGATACTAACAAACTCCACAACCCCGTCAACTGCCTGCTCCTGAACATCCGCTCCCTCCACAAACACATCACAGAACTCTGGGACCTCATCGACACCGCCCGACCGGACATCGCCTTCCTCACCGAGACCTGGACCAACCCCACCTCGGGTCCAGACATCGCCATTCCCAATGGTTACATCATCCTAAGGAGGGACCGGCCCTCATGCCCAGGTGGAGGACTCGCCATTGTACACAAGTCCTCCTTACGTGTCAAGGCCGTCCAAGAAGAACACTGCACCACCATGGAACACCTTCACTTCCTGGTCCACTCCAACTACAAGTCCTCCATCCTCGGCACCCTGGCGTACGGGCCACCCAGCCCCCACCCAGCTTTCATAGACGCAGTCGTAGACATGCGCTACCCCCCAGGCCCTGGCGTCAGTCGACTACCTCCTCCTCAGCGACCTGAAGTTCCACCTCGAGGATTGACCCAAACACAACTGCTCTACTCGACAACCTCTCCAACCTCGGCCTCAGACAGCTCGCCACCTCAGACTGGACCGACCACCGATTCATACACTTCACAATCACCACACCCAGCAGCTGCACCCGCACCTCCAGGACCCACCACAGGAAATGGAATGAAATCACAAACGAGCAACCCACCTCATCGCTCGCAAAATCCCTCCCTCCCCCCTCTAACGACGCCAACACAGCAGCGCGCAATCTCAATGCATGGATCACCGAATGCGACAACACTCTAGCCCCTCTCCAGCTGACATCGGCCAAATGCTTACCTAAGAAAGCCAGCTGGTCCACCACCTAACTCCAAGAATCAAAGCGTACCCCTGGACGTTTAGACACAAAATTGAGGAACAGCCAATCCAGCGAAGGGTTTGCTTCATTCAGGGGCACAGCTGCTGCCCACCAACGAAAAATCAAGAACGCAAGGAAGGACATACTCCGGGAGCACATCAACTCCTCCTCACACAACTCTAAGGAACTCTTCTCAGTCATCAACATGTTCACAGATCCCCCCTCCGAAGCTACCAGAATCCCCCCATCACAGGATCTCTGCAACAAACTTGTCTCCTTTTTCCACCACAAGATCCAGGACAGCTTCCTCCCGGACAGTCCTGGCACCGGAACCTGTGACTGACCCACCCCCCCCCAGAAGCCATCCACACCATCACAGCAGGTCCACACTCACCACAGAGGAAACAGTCAACATCATGAACAGCACCCACTCCGGAGCCCCCTTGAACACCTGCCTGCACCACATATAGAACAGAGCCAGACCATCCATTGCACCCGAGCTCCTTAACACAAACAACTGTTCCATCAGCACAGGCACTTTCCCCGAAGACTGGAAACATGCCGAAATACGCCCTCTCCTCAAGAAACCTTCGCCAACCCATCAGAACTTAAGAATTTCTGGCCCATCTCGCTGCTACCTTACCCAGCCAAGTACTAGAGAAAGCAATCAATGCACAAATACAGAATTTCATCAAGGCCAACAACTCCCTGGACAGCTCCCAGTCCGGCTTCCGCAGCAACCACAGCATGGCGACAGCACTCCTGGCAGCAGCCGACGACATCCGATTGCTCCTTGACTGCAGCCACACCGCAGCACTCGTACTCCTCGACCTCTCAGCAGCATTTGACATGGTCTCCCACAGCACTCTGCGCACCAGACTCCACAACTTAGGAATCAGTGGAAGAGACCTGGAATGAATTAATTCCTTCCTCTCCGGGAGGACGCAGAGGGTCAAACTCCTGCCCTACACTTCCAGACCCACAGGAGTCAAATGCTGAGTCCACCAAGGATCCTCACTGAGTCCCACACTGTTCAACGTATACATGGCCCCTCTTGCTGCCATTGTTAGAAGCCACGGTATGAACATCGTGTCATATGCTGGTGACACACAACTCATCATTTCCCTCACCGAACACCCGGACATGACCATAAGGAATTTTCACTCAGGAATGGAAGCCGTTGCCACCTGGATGGGAGAAAGCTGCCTCAAGCTGAACTCCGACAAGACGGAGCTCATCATCTTCGGAAACACCACATCAGCTTGGGACGACTACTGGTGGCCCACATCCCTCAGTGCCCCCCCTGCACCGACCGAGCACGCCCACAACTTAGGAATCATCCTTGACTCCTCCCTATCCATGACCCGTCAGGTAAACTCTGTCACCTCCTCCTTCTGGCAGACAC
Organism: Pleurodeles waltl; assembly: GCF_031143425.1. Classification (NCBI taxonomy): domain Eukaryota; kingdom Metazoa; phylum Chordata; class Amphibia; order Caudata; family Salamandridae; genus Pleurodeles; species Pleurodeles waltl. The sequence continues at coordinate 53,938,948 of NC_090438.1, forward strand.
TCCGCAAACTTCGGAACACACCCCCGCCAGACCCCTCCGCTCTGCCCAGATGGCCCTGGCCTCCGTCCCTCGCATCTGCAAAAACCACCGCCGGAGGATGATCTTTCCCCTACACTGCAGCAAAGAGTTGGAACAACCTCCTCTGCACCTCAGACAAAGCCCGTCGCTCACCATTTTCAGGAAGAACCTCAAGACATGGCTCTTCAGATTAGGCCCCTCCCTGTACCCCAGCACCTTGAGACCCTCACGGGTGAGTAGCTGTGCTTTACAAATACTGACTGACTGATTGATTGAAAAGCATTGGGAAATAATGTTGAACATAAATAGTGTGTCCTATCATTTACAAAAATATTTCTCATTTTGAGTTAATAATGGGAAATCAACACACAAAGGGATGATATTTTTCTAAGTGATATTTAGGGTGCGATATGTAAGTCAAATTATGTTGGTGTGTATGATATTTTGACATACAACCCTTTTCATTTTTCTCTCGGAGGTCAGTTGGCCTATGGAGAAATTTGGATATTTTTCCAAAAGGAGAGGTATTCTGGTCTGTTGGGGTTTTGTAAGATTTGCTGACGGACCTATGCTTGAGTGAGGCCAGAAGATCGTGACCATGGAAGCTGCTGGAGAGACAAATTACAGTGAAAGAACAGTTGCATGAGCCAAGGAGAACTTTGGTAACATGAAAGAAGTACAAATGACCGACCCGTGGTGACCTTTCTCAAGCTTCCTCCATTGGCCTGCATCAATGTAAAGAACCTTGTTTGCCTTCCTTGAGGGGACACCCATGCCCATGCCAAAACCACCCTATGTGCTGACAGATTGCCAGAAACATCTGTTTTGAGCACGTGTTGAGCAATCGGCTCAGGTGAGAACCTTGCCTGATGTTCTTCAGTTGTGAGTCCTTGTAGTTTATTTCAGCTCTTAAGTTTGGGTTTAGGGCATTATAAAGCATGGGGAGCTGGACTCCCAAGGACATGTTTCAGTCACTTGAAGGTTAGTCAGTGGATCTAGTGCTCAGTACCTCAGCATATGTCTCTGGTTGGTGAACGGTGGAGCGGGGAGTGACCATGTTGGCAAGAGTCATCAGAAACCTAGGCTAGGCATTTCTGTTTCTCAACACAGTGGGCCTGATTACAACTTTGGAGGACGGTGTTAAACCGTCCCAAAAGTGGCGGATATACCACCTACCGTATTACGAGTCCATTATATCCTATGGAACTCGTAATACGGTAGGTGGTATATCCGTCACTTTTGGGACGGTTTAACACCGTCCTCCAAAGTTGTAATCAGGCCCAGTGTCCTTTGTGGTCTGCTCAGCACTTCTAACACAAAAATAAAATGTGTTTGAGTTTCAACTCTCGTAGGCTCTCAAGGTAACTGGTATGTTTACTTTTGAGAAGTTTGATATAAGTTTGTCTGTTTCCATCAAAAGGCACTAATGATATAATTAATGAGAAGAAACCATAGCCCATATTTATGGAAAATGGCGCAAAACTGCACTAACGCAGTTGTGCATAATTTTTTTTAACGCCATTCCCTAACGCCATCCGTACATGTGGTGTCCCTGTGATGTGGGTGGTGGTGTCGCTGGGGCTAGGGATGTGTATCTTTGTGCCCCTTTCCATGGTGTTCTACCATGGAAATGGGCTTATATGCACTTTAACGCCTGTTCTGACCAGGCGTTAAATAATGGCGCCAAACGGGCTTAGTACCATTATTTAGGCCCGCCTCCCAGTTACACGTTGTTTCTGTGTCAGGAGTTAAATATGGCACTGGGGGGCTAGCGTAATTTTTAGGAAGGGAACGCCTACCTTGCATCTCATTGACGCAAGGTGGGTTGGTGCTTCCTAGAAATGGCGCTAACTCCAAAACTTTGACACTAGATGGGTGTGGCATCAAAGTATAAATATGAAGTTAGGTTAGTGCAGCTTTAGCACCTAAATAAATGGCGCTAAGGTGACACAAACCTTCCATAAATATGGGCCCATGTGTTCTGTAACTCTCTCTCAATATATCTATATCATCAAGTGAGGATGTCTCTACATACCAGGGCTGGTCTGGGACCAAACCCTTTGCAAGGACTGAACATCTCTGTTGACTAGCTATTGGTCCCACAGAAGAACTTCCAGTCAAACCCCACGGGGTCTGCGGCTGACATCTTGAAATCTCCCTATGAGACATCCATTCATAAATCTGCAGTGCAGGTCAGTGGTAACAGTCGAGACCCACAATACATAAATATATAAATAAAATACTCTGGATCACTGCAAACTGTCATGAGTATCTTCTGTTCTCTATTCAGTGTGCACTTGACCACTTTATTGATGTAGATTCAGACACAGTGTAAACACAATCTCCACATATAATAACGCCGAGCATCCTCAAAGTTGCAGACTTGATGCACAAGTTATTCAATTACTCAAGAGCCAGAATGCAAGAGATTGTAGACAAAGAACCACATGTACATGGGTTTTTAGAAGTTGCAAACATCCGGATCCGCAGAATCGGACTGTTCGCCACCGCTAAGAAACATTTAGGAATGTACAATTCCTATTTTGTGATTCAGTAACCAGTTACCCAATCGCAAAATAGGTTTGCAATTCAGTATTAGGAAGGGGCGTGTTAAGGGCGTCCCTTCCAAATAGCGCCTCGCAGGGGGATGTAGGAATGTTTTGCAACCGCAATGTGGTCACAAAACATTTGCAGTTTACCACCAACATCAAGTTGGTGGTAATCCATTTGTGAATGGAAAGGGGGCCCCAAGGGACCCCTTCCCCCATGTGAATGTGGGAGCAAACATTTTTTAAGAGCAGCCAGTGGTCCCACGGTCCCACGGACCACTGGCTGCTCTTAAAAAATGAAAGGAAAAATGTCACTTTTCTTTTTGAAATGCATCCCATTTTACTTTAAGGAAAACGGGGTGCATTTTTGAAACATGGTGGTCTGCTCCCAGCAGGCCACTATCCCTGCGATTTTAGGCCACTCCCAGTGGCTCTCATATTGTGACTTACCTCATGAATATTGAAGAGGCTGGTCCATTTGCGACCCACTGGGAATCGCTAAATGTGTCTGAGACACATAAGTACATCACTGATCACAATTTCCTAATTGCAAAGGTTCCCAATTAGGAAGTTGTAAACAGAAATCTTTGTACATGTGGCTCAAAGTGATTAGTGGAGCTCTTGGTCATTAGGGAAGCTTAGTGGGGGAAATGAAGTGCAGGTTTGTGAGGGTCTTTCTACTAGGTCACTTGATGTCCTGCACCCCAAAAACTAAGGGGCATGTCCTTGGCTCCCCGCCTACTTCACTAATAGGAAGCGACTTTGCCAAGTAATTGTTTCTTCTCCACGGCCCGTCAGATTCGCCTTTAATATAATAATAGTCAGTTTATTTTTCACTATTCTCAGTCAGTCAGAACTTCATCGAATGAGCACCAACGGGAGTAAAATGTAAGATTGCATCTACACTAAGCGGAACAGAGAGAATGTGCACAAACAAATTATTATCTATCAATTTTGTGTGCAAACCATTCTCCAGAGGTGCCCACTGTAAGTGATCTGGCTCCTGCTGGGATCTGAAGGTGACGCGCTTGCTTGGTGACGAGATGGTGTCTTCATGAGCAAATGTCCAAAAGGTGTCATTGAACCTGAGTACAATGTGATGGCTTTAGAGGCAGAGATTAAAAGGGAGAGGCTGGAGGAGAGACTTGGGGCCAGATGTAGCAAAGGATTTGCGCCTCGCAAACGGCGAAAATCGCTGTTTGCGAGGCGCAAATGCCTCTTTGCTATGCAGAAATGCATATTGCGAGTCGGGACCGACTCGCAATATGCATTTCAGAATCGCAAATAGGAAGGGGTGTTCCCTTCCTATTTGCGATTCCGAGTGGTATGCAATACCATTTGCGACCGCATATGTGGTCGCAAATGGTGTCGCAGTTACCATCCACTTCAAGTGGATGGTAACCCACTCGCAAATTGGAAGGGGTCACCATGGGACCCCTTCCACTTTGTGAATGGACCCACAAATATTTTTTTAGGGTAGGTAGTGGTCCAAGGGACCACTCCCTGCCCTGAAAAAAATCCGAAACTAAAGGTTTCTGTTTTTTTTTTAAGTGCAGCTCGTTTTCCTTTAAGGAAAACGGGCTACACTTAAAAAAAAAAAAACTGCTTTGTTGAAAGCAGTCACGGACATGGAGGTCTGCTGACGACAGCAGGCCTCCATGTTTGCGAGTGCCTATAGTCGGTATGGGGCCGCAATTTGCGACCCACCTCATTAATATTAATGAGGTGGGTCTTTGCGACCCCATAGCGACTCGCAGAAGGTGTCTGAGACACCGTACTGCATAACATTTTGCGAGTTGCAAATTGCGAGTCGCAGGGACTCGCAATTTGCAAGTCGCAAAATGTTATTTTGCTACATCTGGCCCGAGATTCCTAAGGAGCCACCTATCGCACCGGGTGTTGTCCTATCAGGTGGTCTGCAAGTGGGGGGCAACATCCCTCTAGGGGGCATATTTACAAGAAAGTGGTGCATCAAAGATGATGCGTCACTTTTCTTGCCCCTCCCCCTACCGGCACCTAACGACACCATGGTTGTGTCGTATTTACAACACAACGCACCATGGCGGTCGTTAGCGCAATATCGTCAATATTTTTTATGCTATTGTGGTGCTTTGCTGCGCTAGCCTCAAAAATGTTGATGCTAGTGCAGCAAAGCACGTAGAGGCCCATTGATTTTAACGCAAGCTCTGAGCAGGCATTAAAAATGAAGGAAAACATGGCACAATCAAATGTTGTAAATTTCACTGTGCCATTTTTTCGAGCCTCCCTGTGTCGGAACTCCCCCCTTGCATACATTATGCCTGACACAGGTATAATGTGGTGCAAGGGGTCGCAAAGTGGCGCTGCAGAAAAGCCACTTTAGTGCCGCCTTAGCATAAAAAAAAAATGCTATTGCGGCACTAAGGTGGTGCAAGGGGCTTGTATATATTCCCCTAAATATGCAACAGTTCTCAGGAGTGTCAGCTTTCTTCTTGAACCGACCACTGGTGCTGCCGTTTTATGTTCAAGCTTCATCTCTCTACTCTGACAGAAAGAACTAAAGACAACACCAGCCAAATACAAAGCTTGCACTTGGAAGCTCTGCTGCCATTGGGTACCCCAAGCACAATTCTGCTCCAGAGATCCCCAAATGTCATGCTTCTCGTCTGCATCCCTTGAAGACGTGCAGTCACCTGCTTGGAGCCTGCAGCTTGGACCCGGTCCAGGATTCCCTGTTCCATTCCCTCAGACACTGCAAAGTTCATTAGGAGCTTGAGAGTTGATGCTTGTTTTGGAAATGAGTCAGAAAATGAGCACATCCAGAAATAGAGCCAGCTTTTTTAATTATTAAAAGTGAAATAGCTAGCCACGAGCCTCGAAGCAGCCCTGGCGCACGCCTCCAGCCACTATATCGAGACGCCTATGGTTGAAGTTGGATGAACGTCAACTGTCTGCCCCAGGACATTATCTTATAGCACAAACAGCAAGAGTTAGTGCTGAGGTCTTCTAGGAGCTAGAGGCAGGCTGTGGCAATGGTAAATAAATGCTGTGGTGTAACAAAACGTGAGGGAGCCTCCCTGCAAAATGTGCTGAAGGCCCCCAACACCATCACATCAGTAGTGGGGTGACGGGGCCCCTCCAGAATGGGTAAGCCTTGAGGCCCGACGCACCGCAGGGCTGCAGGGTCCTCTGTTACACCCCTGAATAAATGCAACAGATGTGCATGAAAAGGAGAGGCAGATTTATCAACACTTTGTGCCACAGGAAAGTCACACAACCAGATGCAAAGCAGCAAAAAGTGTTATTTGCTTTCAAGTGCAAAGCTTTATTTGATCCAGAATATATCCCTTAGAGTAACAGAAATAGCACTTTGCGATACTTTGCACTCCTTTGCGTAATGAGCGCGGTCCAAGGGGTCAAGGTTTTTGTCACAAAGCGCTATCTACCAGCAACAGTAGAATGGGCTTTGTGGTGAACAATAGCACCTTCTTGAGGAAGGTAGTAGTAACACAGGTTTATTTTTCACACATTTTCACACATTGTGTTATGCTGCACTGTACGGCACACATTCAATGTAGGAAAAGTTTTAAAGGATATCATAGCGGGCCAGATTTATCAACAATCTGCACTGACGCTAAGTCACCCAAGGGTGAGACAAACTGGTGAAAATGTTGATTTGGAATTCACTTTCTAGTGTAAAATTTGTTTTGCGCTGAAGAGCTGCTGAAACTTACTTTGCATCAAGAAGGCGTCCCAAGGGCGGTGCAAACACTTGTAGACAAGGCTTTGCTCCACAAAACATGAAGACACTTGGTAAAACCTTGAGTTCGTAGGGCACCACTGGAGAGGAGAGGGAGTTGGTGAAATGGTTGGTTAGTAAGATGCCACCAGTGGAGAGAAGTGGTAAGATGCTGGGTGTGTAAAGCGCCACCGGTGGAGGGAGTTGGTAAATCGTTAGGTTAGTGTGACACCATCAGTAGAGAGAGTTGGTGAAATGCTGGTTTTGTACAACATCATCGGTTGAATTAGTTAGTGAAATACTGAGTTTGTATGGCACCAGTGGTAAAGAAAATTGGTGGCATGCTTGATTTCTATGCCACCTTTGGTGGAGAGAGTTGGTGAAATGCTGGGTTTGTGTGTCATCACTGGTAGACAGAGAGAGAAATTCTGGGTGTGTATACCACCTTTCGTGGACAGAGTTGATGACATGCTGGGTTTGCGTGTCATCACTGGTGGACAGAGTTGGTGGAATGCTGGGTTTGCGTGTCATCACTGGTGGACAGAGTTGGTGGAATGCTGGGTTTGTGTGTCATCACTGGTGGACACAGTTGGTGGAATGCTGGGTTTGCGTGTCATCACTGGTGGACACAGTTGGTGGAATGCTGGGTTTGTACGGCATCAGTGGAGGAAGTTTGTAGAATGCTGGTTTTCAAAACTATACCACAATGAAACAGCAGTATCCTCATGATTTTAAAACCCAGCTGTCCCACCAATTACTCACTGACTGTGTCCTCGTCTTCGGCCCCATTCACTGCTCCACTGCCTTCTGGATAGGATTGCACATACAAATATCACATACGTGCACGCATGCACAGAGGCAAATGTACATATTCACACAAGCATGTGCACAGAAATATATGTTCACAGATAAATTCACATACAAAAGATGCATGCAAACCGATTCTTACAGAGGCATGTAAACAGATTCACAAGCGTGCCCCCCCACACATGAACGAATAGTACACGTATGTATGAAGACATTTTCACTCATATTCTCACATATGTTAACAAATAAACACATTCAGATATGGACAGATTACCACCCAAATACAAAAGACATGAACCGATATTACCGCACGTACAGATAATACATTGTTCATATACATTAAATCCGACATATTACAAAAGCATATATAGACATGTACAGATAGACACATGTATATAGACTTGTGCACAAATATTCGCACAGACAAATGAAGATATCCATACACTAGCCACACAGAATTACACACACAGCACTGCACACGAGTAGAAAGACGTATAAGAATGCAGAGACTCTCAAAGTGTGTGCTGATGTACACACGTACACACAGGCACCGACAGCAGCGCACAAACTAGGGCTCATGCACACAGATTCCCGCAGACATACGAGCAGATCTACAAATCCAGACACACAGGGCCATATTTATACTTTTTGACGCAAAACTGCGCTAACGCAGTTTTGCGCCAAAAAAATTAGCGCCGGTTAACGCCATTCTGAAGCGCCATGCGGGCGCCGTATTTATTCAATGACGTTAGCTGGCGTTAGCCGCCGGCGCTGTCTGGTGTGCGTTAAAAAAAACAACGTACACCAGGCAGTGCCGGCGTAGGGTGAAAAAGCGTATGGGCGTCCACAAATGGTGCAAGTCAGGCTGAGGCAAAAAAATCGCCTCAACCCGATTTGCGCCATTTTTTTACTACGCCCAACCCCCATTGAAATGACTCCTGTCTTAGCAAAGACAGGAGTCATGCCCCCTTGGCCAATGGCCATGCCCAGGGGACTTCTGTCCCCTGGGCATGGTCATTGGGCATAGTGGCATGTAGGGGGGCACAAATCAGGCCCCCCTATGCCACAAAAAAAAAAAAAAAATATACTTACCTGAACTTACCTTAATGTCCCTGGGGTGGGTCCCTCCATCCTTGGGTGTCCTCCTGGGGTGGGCAAGGGTGGCAGGGGGTGTCCCTGGGGGCAGGGGAGGGCACCTCTGGGCTCATTCTGAGCCCACAGGTCCCTTAACGCCTGCCCTGACCCAGGCGCTAAAATCCGGCGCTAATGCGGGTTTTTTAGACCCGCCCACTCCCGGGTGTCATTTTTGCCCGGGAGTATAAATACGACGCATATGCATCGGAGTCATTTTTTTAAAACGGGAACGCCTACCTTGCATATCATTAACGCAAGGAAGGTGTTCACGCAAAAAAATGACGCTAACTCCATGAACTTTGGCGCTAGACGCGTCTAACGCCAAAGTATAAATATGGAGTTAGTTTTGCGTCGAATTTGCGTAAAAAAAAACGACGCAAATTCGGCGCAAACGGAGTATAAATATGCCCCACAGAATCAAAAATAGAGTAATACCCACTCCACGCATCCGTTGACATGTTTACAGATGCCTCACAAACACATGAGTACTAATGCGCACGTGCCAGCGAGCACACGCACATGCACGCACACAACCACCTAACCACAGAAACACACACACAAGCGGATTAGTGGTTGATGAATAGTGGCACAGAGGCCTCTCCTGCGGGTTCTTTGCACCCCACAGCGCCAACAACTACAGATGTAACCATTCCTAGTGTAAGTGGATTTCTTGAAACACTTCTCTCCAGAGCAGGCCTGTCAGCATTAAGGACGTGTCACATTCCCACAAAAAACTCCACTAAGGGCAGGGAGATGCGCTTGGCCCTCTGTTCAAACAAAACCCAGAACCCCAGAGACCCATTGTGCCTTTAACAGGGGCGGCTTCTCCATCAGGGCTGAGGGGCGTCGCTCTCGCCAGCAGCTAAAGCTGCAAACCTTTCACAAGGAAAGGATAAAAAACTATGGCCCATATTTATACTGTTTTAGCGCCGCATTTGCGCCGCTTTTTAACGCAAAAGAGGTGCAAACTTACAAAATACAGTTGGATTTTGTAAGTTTGCGACGCTTTTACGTTAAGAAGCGGCGCAACTGTGGCGCTAAAAAACTATAAATATGGGCCTATGTTTATAATTCTTTCGTTGTGAAAGGGGTGGGGCCACAGGTTGTGACGAGCACTGAGGGGGAGTGCAGAGCACTCCCCTAAGTGGACATCTATGTTTGGCCGGCTGTCTCAGGCCAGCCAAACACACATGCGCAGTCTGCTCTCTCCAGCCTGGCACTGTGTTGCCGGGCTGGAGAGAGCATGCACAGGCTCCTAATCTGCCTGGGAGCTCCCAGCCAATCCTGATGCTGATCTGAGCAGCATCAGAGTTGGACGCAGGGCAGGCTGGGAGACTGTTTCTGCAGCGACGATGGAAAGGGGAGCGGCACGGCGCGGGTCGGCGGATCAGGTAAGTTTTTTAATTTAATTTTTATTTATGAAATGTGCCCCTCTTTCCACATCTCCCAACCCCTCTTGCGCTGCACCCACCCCACAATTTGTTAGCGCAGTGAGCTGCGACTTGTGCCTCGTAGACAGTGTTTCATTTGTAAAAGAACGAGTGCTGGGGTCCAAAGTTTTGCTAGGGAGCCCACGGCCAGTGCAATAAAATGTCCATGAGACTAATACCAATGCTGCGTAGTCTTGAATCCACCTCAGGCCTCTTTAATCCATTACCGGACACTCCTTTGCCCTTTAACTCACTCTTGCAGGATCCTGCTTTCTCCCTTTATGGTGTTTTTTCTGTTTTTCTCTTCCTCTGTCTTTCCAATTTGTTTGTTTTTCCCTCTCTTGCGCTTGGTAAATGTCTGATGCACAAAAATATGTGCAAATCCCCAAAATGAGTGTTGATAGCCCCCATCGGCAACCACTGGCTCATATTAGGCACTTCCTAGAGATTGAACCAGCAGACCCAACCGGCAGAAACATCATATTATGACGTTTCTGCCAGTCAGCCCGGTGGAAGCAGTGCGACAGCATTGGCCTTGGCTCCCTTACGAAGCCTTGGCCAATGTCATCGCACATCCAGCACTCTCAGAATGTGCATTGTCTGTCCAGCAGACAGTGTGCAGTCTGAGGGTGCTGACAGGTGGGCCCCCTGTGGCCCCCAGCTCTGGCTTTCCACCCGCCTTTCCATGGCAAATGGAAAAGCTGGCAGAAAGCAAAGTCATGATCGGCACGGCGGTGCTGTCATTGGCACCGGCGTGGCTGGCCACCACTTTGACTGCCGCCACCCCGTCAGGATCAATGATCTTGGCAGAGGCAGGGGTCTCCTGTTGGTCCGACCGCCAAGATCATAATCTAGCAGTCGGACCGCCAGGAGTGCGGTGGTCTGACCACCACCGCGAGTTTGGCAGTCTGAAGACCGCCAAACTCATAACGAGGCTCTTAGTCAGGTCCTTCAGTGGTGGACTATGTCACAATCCTGCGATGACTATCATTGCATAGCAGTCAGATGTTGTCAGTCATTCCACGTCTGTCCAGTTGGTGATAAGCGGTTAGTTGCAGTGGACACGTAAATGGCTGGGTGATAGGCATGGCCTGCAAAAGTGCTGTTTGATGTATATAGGAGGGCCTTGTGCTATAAGCATATTATTGTATTTTGGTTACAGGCAAGGGAAACACCCTAAACAACGCATTGGGAACAATGCGGATGTTTCCCACGCAAGCGTAACCACACTTACTGGAACAACGACTGCCTTTTTCTGTGCCTTAGCCATGCATGTGCTGAATTACGCATATGCGTGGTTAAGGCACAGAAAAAGGCAGAGTCGGGCTGGAGCAGGGTTGGATGGTAGGGTGGGTGGGGTGGAATAAGTGCTTGGGGTGGGTGTGGGCTATTTGTTTTTAGGGCCGGGGTGGGGGGATTTGAGTATTTTAGGGTTGGGCGGGTTGTGCTATTTTTATTTTTAGGTTTTAGGGGTGGGGTGGGATAAGGGTTTGAGGTGGGCAGGGTTTGGGCTAATTTATTTTTTAGGGGCGGGGTTGGGTATTTGAGGGTAGGGGGTCGTGTTTTTTTTTTAAGTTTTATGGGTTGGGTGGATGAAGGGCTTGGGCTTTTTAGGGTAGGGAGTTGCGCTATTTTTTCGGTTTTAGGGGTGGGGTAGATTAAGTGCTTGTAGTGGGTGGGGCTCTGGGCATTTTAGGGTAGGGGGTTGCACTATTTTTTTTTTTAGGTTTTAGGGGTGGGGTGGATAAAGGGCTTGGGGTGGGTGGGGGTTTGGGCTCATTTTTTTTTAAGGTCAGGGGTGGGGTGATTGAGTATTTTAGGCTGGGGGGTCACACTATTTTTTTTGTTTTTAGGTTTCATGGGTGGGGCCTAAGAGCGGGTGGGGGGTGGTATGATAGAACCACGCATACTGTTCCCACACATCCCTTTACGAGGCATGCTTTTACAACGTAAAATCGTTGTAAAGGCATGCATGGTAAAGGCATGCATGGTAACAGCACAGTAGTTGTTCCAACAGCATTGTTAAGGCATGCGTGGTTCCATCATACATTGACAGGCAAGCAACATCAGAGTTGAAAACTATGCAATTTAATCCAAGCAAATAATTACTGTGTCACTGAGTGTTAATGGAAAACGGAATGTTTACTTTCATACTTGGAATGTGCATTAGGTACACTATAGCTCTGCAAGTTGAGCACTCGCTGCTGACATCTCGGGTGATATAAACTCCACCAAGGCCAGCTCAGACCTTCACCCACCCACGGATGAGAAAGTGAGCATCATCACCCCCTAGCGCCCACAACATCCTGGTGCTGACAAGGAGTCCTGGTGCACAGCGAGCTCAGGGTGGCGCCCATCATAAGGTTGAAGGGAGGGACCAGCTAGAGCAGAGGTCTTCAAACTGGGGGGCGGGCCCCCCTTGGGGGGCCTCAAGTGATCCCAGGGGGGGGCACCAAACTCTGGCCAAAAGAAATATTATACAGATAACATGCCTTTGTTTTAAGCAGAAGCATGTTATTGCAGTTTTAAAAAGGTAACAGTACTTAACTGTAATGTTTAAATAGGTTTATACCTATTTAAACATTGCCATCTTTCTAAAATAATTGTTAAAAATTCTGAGGGGGGCCCAATGATTTTTATTTTTCAACTGGGGGGGCGCTGCATTAAAAAGCTTGAAGACCACTGAGCTAGAGGGACCCGACTCAATGGAGAGCAGACATGACGTAGAGGTCCAATGCCAAGTGATGGCAAAGTCAACAGCAGGTCTGCCTTGCATTTTCAGTCCCACGTCAGAACCATTGGCTTTGCCAGTGTGTGGCTGGTGCTTTTAAAAAGTGGTCGGCAGAAAGTTAAATATAAGATTCAACCGAACTTGAACCAAACATGGGGGTGGGAGGCATTTCTGCTCTCCCTTGAAACTGCCACTGTGTGGTGGATGGATGCTGACCCATGTGTCCCACTGGCCAAAGGAGTGATGGCCTGGCCGGGCCTCCAAGAGTTCTTTTAGTACCCGAAGGCTGAAAGCCAGGTGGCTACTTTCACGGCAGGCAGGAGTGGACTGCCATGACCCAGCCAAAAAATCTCTAAGCAAATATATTTCAGTAACGATGCTGGATTTTGCACCCGTAATACCCATTTTTCCTAACAGTTTGTTTCAGGGGCGGCCCCTTTTCTCCCCCACTACATCAGTGGCGTAACAAAGGCCCCCGCAGCGCGGGGAGGGAGGGGCCCGAGCTCCAGGGGGCCCTCAAAGCACAGTACACTGTGCACGGGCGGCAGGGCTCTGACTGGGCCCAGGGGAGGGGGGCCCCTACAGATACTTTGTTGGGGAGCCCCCTCAAGTTTCGTTACGCCACTGCACCACATCCAAGCCCAGCAGAAGGGGTCAGGCTCCCACACTGTGCACTATGGGGCTCATTTGAACCCTCTAGCCCAGGATGGTTAGTTTCCGTCGGTCCGGCCCTCAGTGCTGGGGCGTCGTCTCGCGCACTTCCGGTTCTGGCCTGAACCACGCCTCGGCCACGTGCCTCATTTATCCCAGACTGGGCTTCCGACCGCCTGTGGGCTTATGAGGGTACAGGATGAGCCCTATTAAAAGGCAATGCTCTATTGATCCGCCTTTTATGACCCGGGCTACAGATAATGGCTCCAACAGAAAACATATGCCTACTTAAGTTGCTCTGAGCTTTCTGGCCAATTCCCAAACAGATGGAGATTCTTAGCGACACCACGGTCCAGGCTCCTGGCTAATGCCCCTTTATTGCTTCTCGGCTGTGGTTCCCCCAGTCGGCTCCTTCTGCTGGCCCTTGGGAGTCGGCAGGAGCCAGCTCTTCAGCGCAGGTGGCCACGGAGGGCTTCTTGGCACAGTCCACACGCTCCCAGGTATGGAAACGGTTGAGTTGATGGTCTGTGAGTTTGGAGGAAAAGTCTACAAGTCCCGATTCAAAGCAAGATGTGATGACCTGAGATGTGCGTAAGAGCCTGCTGCTGGAGTACCCGACGCGCCGTGTATAAACCTATTCCCACAACACCGAACCAGGCCCAGTATGAGGTAAGTGTGCAAGAACTCAAGAATACCCTACAATACACAGCTCCACTAGCAAATAAAAAGACCCGGAAAGGTCCTATCACCTGCTGCAGTAGCATCCTACATGACCCAGTAGAATCTATCAGCATTAGTACCCAGCGATACCCAGTTCGACCATCCATGCTGCATGAGTATCTAAGAAGAGCTAGTGTACACAATAAACACAAATACTATATCCTACAGCATTAGTACCTGTCAATACTTATTTAAATCCTGCTACTATAATATCAAAAATTACTGTCTTCTGCCCTTGTAGTACTGAACAGGGCCCAGTAACATCTTGCTGCCAAAGTACCCACATTACCAAATCCTGCTGTGTTAATACTCAACAGGACCAGTAATATCCTGCAGCCATAGTACCAAAGATACCAGACCCTGATGCATAATACTCACCAGGTCCCAGTAACATCCCACTGCCACAGTAACAACAATAGATCCTCCTTGTTAATACTTAACATGGCCCAGTAACATCTCGCTGCCACAGTACCCAGCAAAACCAGATCCTGCTGCGTTAATAGTCAACAGGACCCAGTACCATCCAACTTCCACCATACTCAGCAATATCATATCCTGCCGCAGTAGTACTCAACAGGACTCAGTAAGATGCCACTGCCACAGTACCAATGATATCAAATCCTGCTGCATTGCTACTCAGCAAGGCCAAGTAACATCCCGCTGCCACAGTGTCAACAATTCCATATCATCTTGGTGCTAGTACTCAACAAGCCCACTAACATCCCGCTGTCACAGTGCCCAACAATACTATATCCTGTCTAGTACCCAACAGGGTCCACTAACATCCCGCTGTCACAGTACCCAACAATACCATATCCTGTTGTGCTAGTAACCAACAGGGCTCAATAATCTCCCGCTGCCACAGTACAAACAATACCATATCCTGTCTAGTACCCAACAGGGTCCAGTAACATCCCGCTGCCACAGTACCCAACAATACTATATCCTGTTGTGCTAGTACCCAACAGGGCAAAGTAACATCCCGCTGTCACAGTATCCAGCAATACCACATCCTGTCTAGTACCCCATAGGGTTCAGTAACATCCCGCTGCCACAGTACCCAACAATACTATATCCTGTTGTGCTAGCACCCGACAGGGCAAAGTAACATCCCACTGCAGGCGTTTGGACAAAATATTGATTTAAAAATATCGTAAGGCGGAAATAACGGAAAACAAATATCGTGATGCACAAACATCGTGACGCACAAGCGTCATTGACAAGAATATCATTTTTTGAGTTAAGTAATATGGCTTTAAAATATATTGATGTTTTTAATATTGTTTTCAATAACATAGTGTTTAATTTTAATTTTTATTTTAATATGTTTCAGTTGCTATATTAATTGTATATGTTACTATTTATATAAAGGTCATTTTTTTAAACGTAGCTCGGGATTTTAAGTGATTTAGATATTTAAATTTATTTTTATAGTAATCTATAGTGTCGTACCAAGTTGTTGGGTATATGGAGGGATACGGTGTGAAGTTAATAAGTAATAATACTTATGAATTATTTAATACATTTAATTTAATTATGTGATTCATATTTATTATGTAAATTTATGTCAAATTGATTTATTTTCATTATATGTTATTTGCCGTCTGTTAGTTTTGTAGGGGTATGGATCGGGTAGTTAATTAAATAATAATTAACTAAAAATGAATTATTAATTGTTAATTAAATATTTAATTGATTTTAATTATGTAATTTATGGAATACACATTATTTTAACTATATTTTAGGTGTGGGCTGATAGTTTTGTAGGTTGTATAGGGTGGTAACTTGATGCATTATTAAGTAATTCATTATTAATTAATATATGTAAATTATTTAATTGAATTTAAAATATTGAAAATATGGAATACTTATTTATTTAATTATATTTTAGTTGCAGGCTGTTTGGTTTGTAGGGGCCAAGGCTGGGAAGTTAATTTAGTAATAATTAATTAACTATTAATTGTTAATTAATTAAATAATTGTTTGGAAATATGTAACTGATGGAATTTGTTTTTTCAAGTTATATTTTAGGTGAGGGCTTTGTAGGAGTATAGGACGGGAAGTGAATTAATTTATAATTGAATAACAATTATTTATTAATTTATAATTAATTACTTTAATGAATATTACATATTTAAATTGATTACTGTTTTTTTTGTTTTTTTTTGTTACACACACACACACATGTGTATATATACATTTATATAAGTTCACTTAAAAAATCAAAGGTTACAGGGACATTATAGTTAGGTTCACATTTTAAATATACAAAACTATAGTAATTCACCTGTTACAGTTAAAGTTATCTCAAGTAACTATAACCTGTGCCCTAAAGTAACTATAAGTCGCCCCCCTGCCATACAGAGTTTTTTCATCAAAACGTTTACTACAAATAATACATTAATATTATCAATGATGTTATCAAAGATGTCATGAGTGCCATAATTTGTGGGGTAATTAGCAGTGCATGGCGAGTGCACAAGTTATAATTGCCTTAGGGCACAAGTAGTATTTATTTGAGATAACTCTAACCATAACAGGTGAATTTTTGCGGATTTGTATGTTTGAAAGGTGAGCCGAACTATAACTTCCCTGTAACCTTTGTTTCTTTAAGTGAATTTCCATGTTTTTTTTTAAATTCTATTTCCTAACGATAACATTCCTGTAACCTTTGTTTTTTCAGTTAAATTCAGTTTTTTTAAAATGTAAAGTAACTTTAATTACTATTCTTTAATTCAACCACCGCCGCACACAGCCTTTGGCCGTGCGTGGCTTTGGTTGGCCGCAGAGCCTGGCCTGCAGCAAGGCCCTGCATCCAACCCCTTCTAACCACTCAACCTTGCGCCGCGCACGGCCGTTGGCCACGTGCCCCACTCTCCTGGCTGATTTCAGCCCTGGGGACCCCATCCCCCAGGATCTGGGGTTAATATATGTTCTTTTTGGTGGAGGGGGGCTATGCAGCCCTCCTCACCAAGACCAGTCTTGGCCCCGGGGACCCCATCTCCAGGGGCCTGGCCATGTCACCTAGGTGCCGCCAGGGCACCCAGTCAGAATGGTTGGGGACCACAGGGGGGAGCCTGAAGGCTCCCGTGGTCCCAGCTGGCTCCCTGCTTCCTGCGGGAAGCAGCATTGCTGTCACAGAGAGGGAGCTGCTAAAGATGCAGCTCCCTCTCTATGAGAGCGATAGGTTCCTCTGTTTCCCTTCCTAAAACAGAGGAAACCTCCGCTTCCAGCAAGTGAGAGCTGTTTGTCAGTAGGAATGATGGAAGATGGTTAAGAAGTATGGATGAGAAGCAGGGATGAGGGATGAGAAGTAGGGATAATGGAAGAGAAGCAGGGATGATGGATGAGAAGTAGAGATGATGTAAGATGGAAGAGAAGTAGGGATGATGGATGAGAAGTAGGGATGATGTATGATGGATGAGAAGTAGGGATGATGGATGAAAAGTAGGGATGATGGAAGACAAGCAGGGATGATGGATGAGAAGTAGGGATGATGTATGAGAAGTAGGAATGATGTATGATGATGAGAAATAGGGATGATGGAAGAGAAGCAGGGGTGATGGATGAGAAGTTGGGATGATGGAGGAGAAATAGGGATGATGGATGAGAAGTAGGGATGATGGAAGAGAATGAGGGATGAAGAGTGAGGAATAGGGATGTCCTAAAATGGATGCTGTAATGGAGCTAAGAACAACAGCGTGCTCCTTATCTCGACTCTGTAGAGGCCCAAGAGAAGGAAGGAACCGACTGCAGACAATAATTGCACTAGTTGACTAAGAGGTATGTATGCAGTTAAGCTTCGGCCTGCATCAGGGGCATCATCAACCCCCTTGCCTCCACCTACTTTAGCAGCTACAGGGGGTTGGGGTTCTTGAAGGGTCTCTTGTGTCTGCAGCTTGGCAGGAAAAGGATCATAATTAACTTGGGAGGGTGACTGAATGAAAGGAAGGATGGATGGATGGATGAAGTGATGGATGAATAGATGCATGGATGAATGAGTGAAAGAATAAAAGAGTGAAAAGAAGAGCGGGTGTATGAGTGAAAGGGAGGGTGGACGGATGGATGAGGGAAAGAATGGATGGATGGTAAAATGAGTTAAAGCATGGATGGATGGATGAGTGGAAGGTAAAATGGATGGATGAGTGGATAGATGGAGTGAAAGTATGGATGGAATGAGCGAAAGGATGGATTAGTGAAAGGAGTTATGTAAAGATCGATGTGTAAAACAAAGGATGAATGAGTGAGTGCGGGGTAGATGGATGTCTGGATGAAAGGGTGGATGGATGAATGAGTGAAAGGGTGAATTGATGGATGGATGAATAGATGGATGGATGAATTGGTGGATAGATGGATGAGTGAGTGGAAAGACTGATGGCTGAGCGAAAGGGAAAATGAAGTGATGTCTGAATGGATGGATGGATGGGAAAAAGTGTGGATGGATGGCTGAGTGAAAGGGTGGACAGATGGATGAGCCAAAGTGAGAATAATGGATTGATGTGGTGAAAGGATGGCTAGATGCACCAAAAGGGAGAATGGATGGATGATTGAAAGGATGAATGAAGGAATGGATAAAAGAGGTGATGGATAAGTGAAACCATGGATGATTGAGTGGATGGATTGGTTTGATGGAAAGGTGTCCCTGCACCAGCGGAGGCTCTCCTTTATGAGAGAATGAAAGTGAGAGTAACTGAGTTTGAGTGTGAGACTGAGTTACAGTAAGACTGAGTAATTCAGAATGAGTGAGAATGAGTGGGACTGAGTGAGACAGAGTGGGTCAGAGTAGAATGAGTGAGGCCGCATGAATTAGTGAGTCCGATTGAGACTGAGTGAAACAGAGTGAGACAGTAAACTTAGTGCAAGTAATTGTGAGAGAAACCTTCAACAAAATGCTCTTTGGAATGCAAGCCAAGGATTATGCTCCACTACTCTTAAAGGTCCCCAGCCGCCACTGTGTTTGGACTGCAGTTGTAATAGGAAAATTAACCTCTTTGCATCAACATTTTCCCTACTGTTGCATAGACTGGAGTGGGAATAGTACATTTTATCCCACCGAAGTCCAACACTTCCCATACCATAGAATAAACTAGAGTGAGAATAGTGGGGCAGATTTATGAAAAGTGTTGCTGCACTTAGTTCAGCGCCACTTTTCTTGCACCCATTAGCGCCGCCCCTAACACCACCATATTTAAAATACGTCGCACCATGGCAGTAGTCAGGGGTACTAGCGTCATCATTTTTTATGCTAGTCTGGCGCTTTGCAGGATTAGCGTACAAAAGTTTGATGCTAATCCTGCAAAGCATCTAGAGGCCCATTGTAATCAATGGGAGCCTCCCTTTAACGCCTGCTCTTAGCAGGTGTTAAAAATGCCTAAACAAATGACACAAAGAAATCTCCCTGATTTCTTTGCACCATTTTTCCGCACCCCCCTAGGGCCAGAACGCCCCCCTTTCACACATTATGCCTGGCGCAGGCATAATGTGGCGCAAGGGTTTACAAAGTGGCGCAATGCATGCATTGCGCCCCTTTGTAAATATGGCGCAGCGTTTTTTACCTTCCAACGCCACATTAGCGTAAAACAAAGACACTAATGTGGCGATGGAATGGCGCTCGGTTCTTTTAAATCTGGGCCAGTATATTTAATATTCTTAGACTTCGGTAGTTTTCATGATGTTGGTTAAATGGGATGTGTAGCATTAATTGCTTTATTGTTTCTATTTTATATTATTTGTTTATATTTTTTAATGTATTATGTTTATAGTATTTTTTGTAAATGTGTTGGTTTAGTTTTTTCCCATTTTTAATATTTTATTCATTGTCTACATTAATTAACATATTGTTTCTCATTCAATTTTTTATATGTGGTTATATACATATATGGTTTTATTGTGTATGTAACAATTTATAACAATGTTTATTATATATTATATTAATTTTAATGGATACATGTATTATTATGACTGTACATAGATATATATTCTCATATTTAAAATGTAAAAGATATAGTGTAAAATACATATTGTTATTAATTATATGTATATTTTTTTCATAGTAATACTTTAATAATATAAAAAAATTATAATGAGTAAAATAAATGTTGTTATTAATTATTTTACACAACATGTATATATATGTGTGTGTGTGTGTGTATATATATATATATATATATAAAAACTTTTAAACACATATGTTTTTTGGGTCTATATAAGTACATATTTATATAGTATTAAATATTAGGAGGATATATCTAATTTACATTATATAAAAATTCTATATGAAAATACTTAACATTTACTGCGTTAATCTCTATATTAAAAATCAATAATTGTCAATTTTTGGACGATCTCAGTGTCTACGATATTTTTTTCTGATATTTCAGTATTTACCATTATAAGTATAGGATCAAGACATTGTGGTAAACGATATTTCTGACACAATATTTTTGTTAACAACATTGTTCACCAGGATAATCTGTCAATGATCTCTCACTGCCACAGTACCCAACAATACCATATCCTGTTGTGCTAGTACCCAACATGGCCCAGTAACATCCCGCTTCCACAGTACCCAACTATACCATATCCTGTCTAGTACCCAACAGGGCCCAGTAACATCCCGCTTCCACAGTACCCAACTATACCATATCCTGTCTAGTACCCAACAGGGCCCAGTTGCCATAGTACCCAATAATTGCATATTCTGCTGTGCTCGTATTTAACAGGGCCCAGTAACATCCCGCTTCCACAGTACCCAACTATACCATATACTGTCTAGTACCCAACAGGGCCCAGGTGCCATAGTACCCAATAATTGCATATTCTGCTGTGCTCGTATTTAACAGGGCCCAGTAACATCCCGCTGCCACAGTACCCAACAATACCATATCCTGTCTAGTACCCAACAGGGCCCAGTAACATCCCGCCGCCACAGTACCCAACAATACCATATCCTGTTGGGCTAGTACTCAACAGGGTCCAGTATCATCCCGCTGCCACAGTACAAACAATACAATATCCTGTCTAGTACCCAACAGGGCCCAGTTACATACTGCTGCCACAGTACCCAATAATTGCATATTGTGCTGTGCTATTACCCAACGGGGCTCAGCACCATCTTGCTGAACAGTACCCAACAATACCATATCCTGTCTAGTACCCAACAGGGCCCAGTAACATCCCACTGCCACAGTACAAACAATACCATATCCTGTCTAGTACTCAACAGGGCCCAGTAACATCTCGTTGCCACAGTACCCAACAATATCATATCCTGTCTAGTACCCAACAGGGCCCAGTAACATCCCGCTTCCACAGTACCCAACAATACCATATCCTGTCTAGTACCCAACAGGGCCCAGTAACATCCCGCTGCCACAGTACAAACAATACCATATCCTGTCTAGTACCCACAGGTCCCAGCAACATCTCGTTGCCACAGTACCCAACAATACCATATCCTGTTGTGCTAGCACCCAACAGGGCCCAGTTACATAGCGCTGCCACAGTACCTAATAATTGCTTATTATGCTGTGCTAGTACCCAACGGGGCACAGTACCATCCTGCTGCCACAGTACCCAACAATACCATATCCCGTCTAGTACCCAACAGGCCCCCGTAACATCTCGCTGCCACCGTACCCAACAGTACCATATCCTGCCTAGTACCCTACAGGGCCCAGTAACATCCCGCCGCCACAGTACCCAATAATTGCATATTATGCTGTGCTAGTACCCAACGGGGCTCAGTAACATTCCGCTGCCACAATACCCAATAATTTCATATTATGCTGTGCTAGTACCCAACGGGGCTCAGTACCACCCTGCTGCCACAGTACCCAACAATACCATATCCTGTTGTGCTAGTACCCAACAGGGCCCAGTAACATCCCGCCGCCACAGTACCCAATAATTTCATATTATGCTGTGCTAGTACCCAACGGGGCTCAGTACCACCCTGCTGCCACAGTACCCAACAATACCATATCCTGTCTAGTACCCAGGAGGGCCCAGTAACATCCCGCTGCCACAGTACAAACAATACCATATCCTGTCTAGTACCCAACAGGGCCCAGTAACATCCCGCCGCCACGGTACCCAACAATACCATATCCTGTCTAGTAACCAACGGGGCCCAGTAACATCTCGCTGCCACGGTACCCAACAATACCATATCCTGTCTAGTACCCAACAGGGCCCAGTAACATCCCGCTGCCACAGTACAAACAATACCATATCCTGTCTAGTACCCAACAGGGCCCAGTAACATCCTGTTTCCCTAGTACCCAATGGTTTTCCTGAAGAGTTTGGAAGTTTCACGATCTCTTTAAGTTGGTGTAGATAATCAAGAAGTGAAGGTTTGCAGACAGTGTGGACACTAATTGCAAGAACACTAAAGACCTGATGCTAATGAGTTATTTGTGATGATTGGGGGAGTGGGAAATCTGCGTTATTTGCTTTGGCATGCTTATGCAGAAATTCAGCAAAATTACAAATAATTATACGAATCAGAATATTTTAGCACAAAATGCATCCTTGTCTCAGTTTTTGATGCGAGGAAGTATTTCTCAGTAAAAAAGTAGTGCAAAATATCCGAAAGCAAGGTGAACAACAGCTGCACACTTTCTGTTGTCCCTTTGTTTCTGAGGTAAATTATCAATAATGGCATAATCGCAGTAAATCCTACATTAAACGGCACATAATTATGTGATGTGGCATGATGGCATAAGTATGGGTAACAAGTGTAAGGTGAAAGATACAAAATGACACAAATTATTCCAGTGTATTTCAAATTTTACCCAGGCCTAGTGGTGATCCTCATTTACCATTTAGCACCTTGTGGTATCCACACAATTGGTAGGGCACTTAAATTGACCCATGCACCTATTTTGTGAGTTTTGAATTGTATATGATCTCTATGCTAAGGTGGTAATGTGGTAAAAGGCCCTCATAGTTGGATATATGGCCAGAGAACCTGCTCAGAACTACGTGTGTGAGTTAAACCTACATTATTTGCTCTTTTGTTATTAATCTTGTATCTGTAGTACTGCTTCCCACCCCACCATAGGTAGGATGCAAGGCCGTAGTGTGGGGAAGGCGTTCGTCTGTCCTAGCGAAGGTCACTGTGATTACTCATTAAATGTCTGTGTGTCCTCTTTTGACTCTAGTTCTCGCCCTACAATTGGCGAGTCTTCCAATGGGCTTCTGTTGACATCCTAATGTAGGAACATTGCGGATGTCATCACGTAAGGAGTCTGCCAGCACCATTATACTCTAAATGTCTCACCTCCACTACACCAGCAGATCCTGATAACAATATCGATTCTCTTTGGGGGGAAGCAGCGAGTGGAATCCAAGAGGTTCATCCATCACTGTCGCACAGGCTTACTTCGCCCCCAAGCTGGATGGTGCCAATGAGAGCCAATACAGACTTTGCTTCCTGAAGGCTTCAGTAAGTCTGAATCGATGATGTAGCTCCAGGGTCAGGCGCATAGATGTGGAAGGGCCTACCACCCAAGGCTGGCCGAACTGTTGAAAGAACAAACCTTTGACCTGGACCTTCTGCCTACTCAAAGTTAGAACAAGAAGGGCATTGAGAGGGTCTGAAGGGAGAGTAGCAGTAGAAATTATGGACCAGAGCGAGGACTAGTGAGAGTTAGATAATGATGCGTGGTCAAGGAACCTTGACTCTCTTGAGTAGTAGATGAGGAAGTGTCACTGGAGACTAGGAAACAAGGCAAAACAAAGGATAGCTTTGTGATCTAGGGCAGATAATCCAAGGAAGTGCTGATTGCAACAACTGTGCATCTTTTATGTCTATCATTAAAGAAGTATTAATATCTGTGGTTGCATTCTGCATTAATCATGTGCCCGGTGATGTATAGAGAGAGAGAAGAAAGAGAGCGAGCGAGAGAGTACTTGATGAATAAATGTGTAATATGAACCCATATTACTATCAAGGTGTTCTTGTGTCATTTACAAACCACGAGGTTGAAGATTAGAGGTGAATTATACTGGTTGCAGCTCTGCGGATGGATTGCTCAGTGAGCTGAAAACTCGCTGCAGACAAAATGTGGTGGCCTGGAGGTCATGATTTCAGTCTGAGCAAGACAGACTGAGCCTTCCATCCTTTCACAGGTCGAAAATTTTAGTACCATAAAAATGGGTAAAAGCAACGCCTGATACTTACACCATGTTGAAATGCATTATGATGATCTAAAAATTATGTATTTATTGTTACATGAAGATGTAAAATGACAAGGGTACCTTTACCATTTTTGATTATAGCATTTCCTTCAATAAGGCATATTGCACATAAAATTCTGATTTTTACACATAAATACTTGAGAAAAAAAACCTCTTTATTGCATATATTTATTTTAAACAGGGACCAGTTTCTCTTTCCATGGTGCCAGTTCCCTGTTATGTTATGCAATATTCATAGTCTGTGTTTTCAGGAGTCTCACACATTGGAGTCTGAATATGCTTGTGAGGTGGAATTTATAAGTCACTTTTGTTTGTGAGTTGGGATTTGTAAGTCACCCTGAAGACACTTGTTGTCTGTTGTTCATAATTAGATGTGTTGTAACTTTAGTTGGGTGTGTCTGGAGGGTTAGCATAGTTGCTTAAAGCTTGCTGGTGCTATAGTTTTTTATATGACCTTGTGGACTCTGAGGAGAGTCATTGGTAGCCAACATTTAGTAGTTACTTTTACTTGGGGCTTGATGCTCAGAGGTTGTGCAGGGGAGCAATCAATGCTCATTTAGGGAAATGGTGGGAACTTGTGTCTCAAAGACGAATAACACTAAAATAAACAAACATGTTCTAGTCAACCCTGTCTGCTGGCTAATTACTGTTCTTATTGACTGCTTAGAGATTTTAAAAGGGACGAGATATCCAAATTAAGCCAAAATACCTGCAGATGCTCAAATCTGCAATAATGCATTTGTTTTCAGGTGAGTATATTGTTTTGTCTATACATGTACAAAGCGCCAAAGATCCCACAGGCATTAAAGTGTTATGTGTACATTTATGAGTTTAATTTCGAAATATTGTAGTGGCCACTTCGCTTTGCCAGAGACCAACTACATGATCATGGTGAACTAACAGTATGATGAAAAAAAAAAAATATGGATAAATACAGACGAAATGTCAAACACAAAACGTGAAAACCAAAAGATGCCCTTGTGAATAAGTCTGAAGAAGCATAGTGTAGCCAGTCGTTATCCCACCTTCATGGTACGAAATGTGCATTATACCGGCCCATTATTCGTTATTGTATTATGTAAATATTCTGTGACGTGAATGTCCAGGTAAGTTTTTAACAGTGAGTGGTTTACTTTTTATCATAGCCTTGAAGAAGTGCCACCCTGACTCGAAACACAGCCATCTTTGGTTCTAACAAGACAACATGGAACGACTCTTGATGGCCCACCACCCTTGGACCACCCCCAACACCCACCACCCACACACACATGCAGTCTCGGCATCATACAGGACTCATCTCTCTCCATAACTCAGCAAATCAACGCCATATCATCCTCCTGCTTCAACACCCTCCGCATGCTACGCAAGACTTTGAAATGGATTGCTTTAAAAACAAGAAGAACGGTCACCCCCACCCTCATAAGCAGCAGACTGGACTACGACAACGCCCTCTACGTAGGGACCACAGCCAAGCTTCAGAGAAAGCTCCAGCACATCCAGAACGCAGCCGCACATCTCATCCTCAACCTCCCTCGCCACGAACACATCTCTGCCCACCTCAGATCCCTACACTGGCTGCCCATCAGCAAAAGGATCATTTGCAAAATCCTTGTCCATGCTCACAAAGCCCTCCACGACACCGAACCGGCCTACCTCAATGAACCAACTCGACAGCTCCGCCCCGCCGCCCTTGCCACAGTCCCCCGCATCCAACGCACCACCTCCGGTGGCAGATCCTTCTCCCACCTCGCTGCGAAACCTGGAACTTCCTCCCCACCAACCTACGCAAGACCCAGGACCTCCTAACCTTCAAAAAGCACCTCAAAACATGGCTTTCCGAGCAGTAACCCCCTCTGCCCCTCCCCCAGTGCCTTGAGACCCTACCGGGTGAGTAGTGCGCTTAAGAAATTTGTTTGATTGATAGCGACAGCAGCTTTGGGGCAAGTTTGTCAATGATGCCAAGAGATTCATGCCAAGGATTAATATAAAAGGCCTTTTTCATAGTGATGGTAAAGAAATTCAAACACTTCAATTCAATCTTTTTTGTATTTGATTAATTAAAATCTTACAAAGAAAGGACAATTTAAAAAATAATGAAATTCATAAAAAAGAAGAAATTGCTCTAAGGCACCGCAGTCCTTTGTAAGGATTAGTCGGAGCGGTGGCTCACCTGGGGGCTTTGCCGGGACCTGGTTGAAAGTGGTGGCAGGCATCTTGGTGCCCTGAGATTTAAAGAGGACGTGTAAGTGTCTTTGTGTCATACGGGGCCCATGTCTTAAAAGATATTGGGCCTGGTTCACAAAGGTAAACTTAGACTAAAAGTCTAAGTTTAGAACAAAAGTCGAAGTTTAGACCTAAAATCTGACTTTACTCATAGTGGCTTTAGACTTTAGGTTTAAGTTTACACTTTTGCTCCAAGTTTAGACCAAAAGTCTAAACTTAGACCAAAGTCTAACTTTAGTCCTAGTAGCATTAGACTTTTGGTCTAAGTTTAGACTTTTGGTCTAAGTTTATCTTTGTGAATCAGGCCCATTAATTTTTAAAAGCTATTCCCCAGCTGACACCCTGCCCCTGGCCCCTGCCCCGCTCGCAGCCACTTGATCAGGAATATCTGTGGGAACCAGGTTGACTTAAAGTGCAGCAGCTAATTAAAGTGTGGGTGTGCTACCTAGGAGTTGCCAGGCACTTGAGTTGACTAGAGGCCCCCCAGGACCTGTTTTGACAAGTGCAAGGCCAAGGAGGATAGATACTAGTGCCCCGGCCTGCACCGTGAGCCACTTAAGCTATTTACTCAGGAGTATCTATGAAGGCAATACTGGATTAAGGTGCAAGTATGCGGCTGCTGTTTAGACATATGTAGGTGCTGCCCAGTGGTTGCCAAGCATATGACTTCACTAGCAACCCACCAGGGATCTAGATTAAAGAGTGAGTGAACAAAGAATTAAAAGTAAACATATAAAGAAAGGTAATCACAGACAGTTTCAAATAAGTTAAGACATCACGCACTATTGATGAAAACCAGCGGGCAGTTTTGCCATAAAGTCCAAGGTGCTGGGGCCAGGATAGCACAGGGTATGAAGGAAAAACTGATACCCGGCTAGCAGACTGGGCCAAAAACTTTTGTGCTTTTATTTATGGCTTTCCCAGAGGGCCCTGAACGACCTGAGGATTTGGGTTTGAAGCTAAATTTCACCAGAGAGGAAAATGGGGCTTCCAGGGATCCAAGATTTGGAAAAATGTAAGGATGTGGCCACCCCCGTTGATGGACAATTTCTCTGGGCCACGATACACTCATTTGCTTGTTTGCTCACTGCAAAAGTGGCATCCTTTGTTTCCAGAATATATCCATGCTGGTTTTTCTGCTAGAGATGGGGGACAACCCAGGCGACACTGCAGCAGTTTAGGTTTCAGGTGTAGTGGGTAAGTGCAGGCTAGATACGGTGCTTGTGTTAGTTTAGAGTAGATACTGACGAGCATCCAGGTGTGACTTCTCTTAACAAACTCCTCTCTACCCTTTACAAATGAGATTTTAGCCATTATGTCATGCATACATTTTTTGAAGACAGTGTGTCAGCGCCCAGAGGTTTTCATGATGTAAATTCTTAAACAACTGATCAAAGAGTTCTTTCATACGGTTGCTACTGCCCTTCTTGTTCATTGCAAACCACAAATTGTTGTTTAGGGCAGTGGTTCCCAACCTTTTGACTTCTGTGGACCCCCACTGTATTATTACTGGCACCCGAGGACCCCCACTGAATCATTAATTATATTCCGGGGACCCCCCTCTGTATCATTATTGGAATCCGGGGACCTCCCACCGAGTCATTACTGAAAGCTGGGGATGTAATCTGTTAATATTATTTAATTTTCTAAGCAGTTGCGGACCCCCTGAGGAGTTTTCGCGGACCCCCAGGGGTCCCCGGACCACAGGTTGGGAACCACTGGTTTGGAACCACTGGTTTAGGGTGTTGGTTTCAGCTTGTCTTAGCTTGAAGCATGTCTTGACTCTAGCTCCCTGATGCCCAATAGATTGCCTTTTGAGGCCGAACTTCTCCCCAATTTGGCTAGGGGAGGTGTTCCTTGTTACATTAAATACATAACGGTAGATTTTCTTTATTGGAGTTTGTCAAAAACAAATTGTCTTTAAAATTATGAGGCAGGGATGACATAAAAGTCATTTGAAATCATATAATTACGAAAACTGTTCCATCTGATGAACTGTTCCTGCATCCTGACTCTTGATTATGGAACATGAAAAACAATAAAACAGGGGAAGTTTGTTGCACATAATTGTGGCATTGGGAATTCCGAAACAATTCCGAAAAAATATTTTCTTCCTGGGAAGCCATCAAAATAGCCTACAATTCTCTAGATGCAGACTCCAGAATTGCACAGGAACATGTTAGATGTGGCCTGCATTACTACACACACTGTCGAAGAATGGGTCTCCAGAACAGCACAAAATCTTGAAGGTGTGGCCATCAAAACTTCACTCAATACTCCGAGTGAGCCTTCCACAAATGGACGTAAGATCTGGACACCCTGTCTTTGACCGGGCATTCTCGTCTGGACACAATACTAGTAATGAATGAAATATGGAGAATTGGTTCATGCTAACTTTGTGAAAGTTTCTCAAAAGTTTGCTAACATCATGAACTTAGCGGTATTTTAATTAGAAAAATACATAAATAACAAATGTGTCTGTACAAAGTTTTTGTGGAATAAATATCGATAAATCATACATTGACAGAAGTAATTTGCCACTAAAAATGTCCCATAGGGCTTTCCTTTTGCAAGAAATGCGTATGCGGTTGAAGATTTGAAAAGGTGTCAAAATGCAACTTTGGAAGGTTCCAAAAGTCACCAGCTTCGCTGACAAGATGTAATTTCACACATATCTACACAGTCCTGCCAATATGGCCGTAAGAAGGCACACCACACTCCAGATGGTGCTGCACTGATAACCAACCTAGTCACTTTCTGTACATTCCCACTGCTCGTTCAGCTGCCCCTTCATTTTGTCACTTCATGAAGCTATTTAACTTACCTCGAAATTAAAGAGTTAAATTATTTTGAAGGGAGAGACAGCGACTACCATGTGAGATGAGGATCCCCTTGTGATACTACAACAGTACAACAGATAGGGCGGCTAATGATCTGAACAGAGCCAGACAAGGGGGAGGGATTAGAGGTGATGATAGGCTGAGCGCCTTAAAGTGGCTCCTGATCCTCCAATCCCCACCTGCCCTGTAAACACAACCTTCTCTCCCCACTTCCTGGTTCCAGAGCTGGCAATTTTCCAACAAAGACATGTTTCAACCATCTGGGGAGTGGTTGAAATATTCTATTTGTTTGTATGGTAAGCCTATTTCTAAGAGCTTTTATGTCTTGCCAGAGTGGTTAATCGAGGCACTCCGAGATTCCTTCAAGCTGGTGAATGTTTAACGTGAATTGACCTAGGATTTTTTAGTTTCTCTACAATGTAAAATAACATACTGCATTTTATAAATGATAGTGTCTGTAGCATCTGTGAATGGGGAGGTTGCTTTTACTGCTTTTAAACTGGAATAAAACCGTAATATTAAGAAATACAAAAAGAGAAATCAAGTAATATGTCCAGGATAACACAATGTGTTGAAGGAGGGAGCAGAATTTAAAGTCTAGGTGTGCTTGAGGCAAATTCGAAAATTCAGCCAGTTGGGTGCATCTCCTCCCAGAGATAACTGTGCGCACCTCACCCTCCTATAAACCTACAGTATAGTCTTACAACTCAGTAGAAATGCCCTTAAGGGTTTTGTTAGACAGCACTTTAAGAGACACATTATTCACCAATTTATTGAAGTATATCGTGATATGGAGTCAAGCGGTCTGCCCAATTGGGTCCATATTTATACTTTTTTAGCGACGCATTTGGGTCGTTTTTTGACGCAAAATCGGTATTTTGTTAGTTTGTGCCGATTTTGCTTCAAAAAACGACGGAAATGCGGCGCTAAAAAAGTATAAATATGGGTCTTAGGCTCATATTTATACTTTTTTTAGCGCCGCATTTGCGTCATTTTTTGACGCAAAAGTGGCTCAAACTTGCAAAATACAACTGTATTTTGTAAGTTTGCACTGTTTTTGCGTCACAACGTGGTGCAAATGCAGCGCTAAAAAAGTATAAATATGGACCTTAGTTCCTAGTCTATGGGCCTGATTCATGAAGGTAAACTTAGACCTGAAGTCTAAGTAAGACCTAAAGTCTAACTTTAGACCTGAAGTCTAAGTTATACCTTAAGTCTAGCTTTGGATCTGACGTCTAAGTTTGACCTGAAGTCAAAGTTTAGACCTGAAGTCTTAAGTTTAGACCTAAAGTCTAAGTATAGATCTAAAGTCTAAATTAGACCTGAAGTCTAAGTTTAGACCTAAAGTCTAAACTTTGACTTCAGGTTTAACTTACAATTCAGGCCTAAAGTTAGACTCCAGGTCTAAGTCACACTTCAGATCTAACTTAGACTTCGGGTCAAACTTAGAATTGAGGTCTAAGAAGTTTTGTTTTACTTTGTTTCTAGCCCAGCAGACACACATTTGCATTCGGTTAGATCATCGTCTAACAGTCTTACTTTAATGCGCCTCTCTTGGTTAAAGTGAGAAAACACCCATACAGGTCCATGCGATCTGTGTAGACGCCCCCCCTCATCTTTAATCCCACACTTAGGTCATCTTCCATTATGTTTTGGGCCAAAGCCTGCAGTCTTGGATCGAAGCATGTATGGAAGAATGAGAAACCTATGTTATTGACATTTGGTTTTGGATGTTATTCAGCATGCTCCTGGTTATGTGTTTAAGAGTATTATTTCATGTAGTGTCACCTCTGGGTTACTATAGGGTGCTGAGGGTTTTGACAATAATGATAGCATCAGTTAGGGGGTGGGCGGTTGGTACCCAAACAGAAGAGGTAAAGAAAGAACTTGCCTGATATGAGACAATCTCAACTCTTTTTGTGGGTAGAATTCAGTTGAAAGCACATCCCTTAGCGACCTATCTCCCATATTTAGGGGTTCCCCTGGGACTACTGCTGAAGGATTTCTGCTGACACAGGTCAGTGCCTCAAGACCTGCCATGCAAGTATTGTAGACAAAAAACCCAAAAAACCCAAGACCGGTGGTTCTCTGGACGTGGTTCTGATGCAGACGTCTCGTCAGTGGCAGAGCTGGTTGGGGCTGCCCAGCTGCCCCCTCACCTCTAAATCAGGTTGGGGTCCTGGGAGGTGGACGCAATTTTGATGAAATAATAGCAATACTCATTTATGTCCAAAAGTGTCTACACTCTTGCAGCGCAACAGTGTTCAAGATGTGTGATCGTGGGTAAATGACATGCCTTGGGGATGCCCCGATTTCCCTTATGCACCAATATTAGGTATGCAGATAAGGACCTGTGCAAAGAATGTCAACATTTATGGGCGTCCCTGGCTTCCCGTTGATGCTGCATCAAGTGTCTCAGCGCTACTCTGACTCACAAATATCCTTGTGCAAACCCTAATTGCTAGCGCCTTGCTCGTGTTCTGCTGTGGACGCCATGTCTATGCTGTAGTCATCGGTCACGTGATCCCTTTCCGCTCCCCCAGTCTCCCAAGAGGCTCCACTTAACTTGTTTGACATCAGAAGGCCCTAGTTTCAGGAAATCTACCCCAATCAAAACAATTCCTGCTCTTACAAGAGAAACCTTTTATCCAGCTAGCTCCTGTCAATCAAACAGAAGAGGCGCGGGGGCGGAGGGGGGTCTGGATCTGTGGTCGATAGGCGGCGCTATCACCCACTGTGTGTGGGGGAAGATGGGGCCCCCTGTCCAGCGGATAAAGTATCCTGTGATTGAACCGGACGTTTCACCCACAGGCCCAGGACAGGGCATCTCTGCTCATGGGATGCAAACCTCCATTCACAGAATCAGGGTCTTACAAGCAGCAGGGCACTTTTTCAAGCGCACGAGTGGATCTGCTTGGTTTGCAGGCCGGACTGGCCCTTGCGGGCATCGGGCGTTTTCCCGGGGGCTGGAAGGGTGGAGGCCAGTTTTTGAGCGGTGTGGGCCGCTTTTGCAGCACTTGTACATCCCCTATGAGGTCTTAAAACTCTGGGTGGTATCTTTGCACGCACAGTTTTGAGACCTCACTGTGCGTGTAAAGGTACCCAAATCCCCCCGAAGCACCCCACCATGGGCTGGTCAGAAAAAGTTGCCAGGGCTGCTTTGGGATCCCAGTCCAGCCGTGTTGGGTGGAGTAAGTACAGGAAAGGTGGGCAGCTGGAGGAAAATGTGGAGTACACAAAGTTTTTTCTCTTGTAGTTGGCATGTAATTCACTCACTGCCAGTAGGTCACAGAGTTACCCGCGTGGAGATGTTCATTTGAAAATGACACTTTCTTGCCACTTTTCCATAAAAAGTAAAAAAATAGACAATATCCATATAGTTTCAGTTGAGTAACAAGGATAGTTTTACGGTTCTATCACAAAAATGCACTGGATGGTATACCCTGGTGCCCTCACGTACTTATGTAAGGGCACCAAGGAGTGTGCACTGCACTCTAGTTAGGGCA
The DNA here is from genome assembly GCF_031143425.1 of Pleurodeles waltl. Lineage (NCBI taxonomy): Eukaryota > Metazoa > Chordata > Amphibia > Caudata > Salamandridae > Pleurodeles > Pleurodeles waltl. Next base: position 53,971,478 of record NC_090438.1, read on the forward strand.
GTGGTCTTCAAACTTGTTAATGCGCCCCCCCCAGTTGAAAAATAAAAATCATTGCCCCCCTCAGAATTTTTCACAATTATTTTATAAAGATGACAATGTTTAAATATGTCTAGACTTATTTAATCATCACAGTTAAGTACTGTTGCCTATTCAAAAATGCAGAAACATGTTTCTGCTTAAAACAAAGCTCTCTTATCTCTTATCTGTTTAGCGCTTTTTTTGGCCAGAGCCTGGTGCCCCCCCTTTGATCACTTGAGGCCCCCCTAGGGGGCTCCACCCCCCAGTTTGAAGACCCCTGAGTTAAGGTGACCAGAATTTTAAAGCCAATAAACCGGGACATTTCACAAAAATAGAAGAAGGACTAAACCTTTATTTCCATCTAGTGCACAGAATGACACGGAATTTCAGGAGAGGCACTAAGAACATAAAATGTGATTTTCAAAGCCAGTGTGTAATGACTGTTAATTAAATTGCTTTCTGATAACACTTGATAAGTATTGTTTTCATGCAGCTCTTTTAAAAAAACGGGACATGAGCTAAATTTCCAGAAAACAACCAGGACAACTGGTGAAAAACTGGGACTGACCCGGCAAATCCGTGACGCCTTGTCACCCTACCGCTAGTGCAGTGCATACCCCTCAGTTCTCATACATAAACAAGGGACATCTTTAGGATTTTGGGGGCCCTGGGCCAAATGTATTTTGGGGGCCCCTGTTCAGAACATCTTTCAATTTATGATTAATTTTCATCTCTTTCATGAAATGTTCTTTCAATGTTGTACCTCAGCAGCAGTTCACTAATATCACTGCAAATAATCTCTGTGACACCCTCTAATTTCTCATTTGTGAGGTCCTGTTTTGAACTAAAAGAAGCCTTTTTATGGATGTTGCACAAAACATAAACACAATATTTCTCACCAAAATGTCTGTTATAGACTCTCACACATTACCCACATTAAAAATTAAATTCAAGAAAAACTATTTTTAGCAGAGCTGTTTAAGAATTATTCAAGTTCATTAGGGCAAGACTCTCTGTAGAACAGAGCTGGATCCATCTGGGGCCCCCTGAAAGGCTGGGGCTCCTGTGCCAGGGCCCACTTTGCCCCTGCCTTAAACCATCTCTGACACAAGCATGTGAGGGCACAGAGGGGCATGCACTTGAGTGGATACCCCTCTGTAGCCTCATATACTTATGTGAGGGCATCAAGTGGTATGCACTCTGCATCTAGGTACAGATGGTAGAAATTGGAATAGAAAATCTAAAATACTTTTTGTCAATATTTTTGTTCTCAATATTTGGGCTATGATATTAAGAGAGCATGATATTCCGTATAGGATATTCCCGAACAACGCCCAATCTTTGCCCACCTGTTTTGCACCAAGTATTCTGCTGATCCTCCAGCCCAATACCTTGAAAGGGTGAGCCATCCCAGCACTTAGCGATAATAACTAAAGTCCATACCTACCTATTATTGGTATTGCTTATATCCGAATCATATAATTTCATTAGCTGATTTCAATACTTCAAAATCCCTTCAAAACATTTAGAAAAATCAAATCATGTTTTGAAAGAAGAGCAACCCACGTTTTGCAATTTTTCTAGTGCTTTCTGAAAGCTGAAAGTAAGTACACACAAAACAGTAGAGACCACAATTATATCTTAGGAAGATGTAAACATTTTCTAATAAATATTAGGATTCAGAGTAATGCCTCAGTTTGTACTGTTTCAATTGAAATCCAAAATGACCTCTATGAAGATCATACTACTTTGCAACCCAGGGCAGGACTGGATAGACAAATGTCAAACCAACCCACTCTGCCAAGGACAGCAACTGGAATGGATACAACAAAGGGATTGATGGAATGCTTGGCTTAATCTCAGCCACTGGTAATTTCTTAGGGTTGCATCCCGGTCCTTTGTTACACACAATGCAACCTCAGTTAGGACCCAGTCATAAGCAAGTCAGGTGACACGCGTAACTCCGCCCCAAGACGGCACCCAGGAGTCTGGAAAAGCAGAGGTGCTCGCTGCCTCCAGCACAAGAGAGGTCGGCTTTAGGTACCGCAAGCGGGCTGTTGACCTTGATAAAGCGAGTACTCATTTTGGGTCAGCTTCTGGGCAAAGATAATCGGAATCTCCGCTCGGGGATTTCCTTAGACCAGGACCTACTCAACTGGACACTTCATTTTTGGGCAATAAAGACTTCCTTTGTCCCCCATGATACATTGAAAGGTGTCTCCAAGACCATTGCCTACGAGGATTCTCATGCCTCAGGAGCTCTATTACGGCTCGCAACCACTCATGACACTTTTTTCTAGATACTTTCAATGATGAATCTTGATACATATCCCTTCTAGTAAAATCTATTAACATATGGTTTAATATATGTCCTAATTAATTATTTGGAATATCTTCATACATGAAGTGTGTGACTACAGGAACAGCCCACCCCCACGAGACGTGAAGTAATCTTCAGCCTAAAGAGGGTAAGAAAGAGTCCTACTAGCATGTCTGAAATCTGCCATGATCTTTCACCTCACTGTGCATGTTGTGTTTGTGTTTTGTAGTGCCACCCTGTGTATCACGTGTGCTGTATTTAAGCAACTACCATTCCAGCATGTTTGATGGTAGCATATAGCCTAATCATGTTTTTGGACCCTAGGTTGTTGAACTGATACAAGGAAATGTAGGAAATGCTGCTTTTTCTTACAAAAAACCCAAATAATAACATAAGATTCAGGAGATACTAACACTTTTCCTCGTGGGATCCACTGATAGCCCTGATGAATGCCACTGGCAAATTTTCTAGCACTGTGAGAGGACAGAAACATGTTGGCACCCTTGAAGCAAGTCAGAGGCACAGGACCCCAATACATCCACTAAGTAATCATACCTGAGATACCACCAAATAAAGGATATCCTTGTGGTAAACCTCAATGTATTTTTAACCTGATGGCTTGATCCTGTTTTTATTCAGACAACCATTATATCTTAAGAACGCCCTCATTATGGAGGTTGAATTCACCCTGGTAGTATCATCTTACCAGAGTGGGATGAGGTGTCCAAGGATGAAGCATGCCGCATTTCATGCGTGAGACCACCTCATCCAAATCTTTTTCTGACTCATGAGGGATCTGAGTTCAGGCCCTGAAGTTTAGGATCTAGGAACAGTAGTCTCTCATTCTGCTGAAGTAAGATTCACCGTGCCTGTTTTGCTGTTTGTTGTGCTGTGGGAGTAGTCACAGTGTTAAAAGCTCCCTTTTCTCTCGAGGTGATTTGATGATGTTACCCTGCTTCTCTCTGATGAACCTCGGCCACCTCCTCCCCGTGTCAGATGCTACTGCTTGGACTTTTTGTTGTTCCACCCACCCATCCATGACACGTGGGCGAGGTTGAGGTGTTCTCTCCTCTCTAGGTACAGTAATGGAGTAACATGATTGTTGTGTTTATCTGGTGGGCTGGGGTGGATTTGTGATTGGTAACAAGACAGTTAGACCCCCTCGGCATTGCGCCTCCAACTCAGGCACATAACCAGGTACATGGTTCTCTTATACCCTAGTGAGGGCTTTGGAGTATTAATGAAGACAGGGGAATGGGTGGGGCACTTATGCGACTCTTCCTAGCCCTTCGCAGGTTCGCCACAAAGTGCCCCGTAGAAGGGGGAGATGGCGCTGCACTAGGGGACCAAGTTTAGCTCGATTGCCCGCATACCGCTAGCAGTGGAGGTCAGAAGGCCCCCTACGGGATGCTTCTGGCGCGGTTTAGGTCAGCACCTGAGCTGTCATCATTCCCTATTTTGGGAACATTGAGTAGAATCAACAGGAGGCCCCAGGTATAGGTGTGGATGATGGCCCTTGTAATAGAAAATCTATACCAGACAGGTGGCAGTCAATCGTGAGTCTACTTTGACAGTGGGAGGGGTAGTGTTACGATTCCCTTTGTCTGTCGACCAAGTATGTACACAATTTAAATACTGTTGCTGAGTATTGTGTGTTCTGCCAATCCACTCCTGTTATGTTTATGAATAAATACGACCTGAGAATGTATTCTGAAATCCAAGCTGTCATGGTCTTGGGTGGGTTATTGTGTGGTACTTTGTATTTGGGACACCTAGCGGGCTTGGCACGTCCCCTCCTATGGCCCTGTTGCATCCTCCAGAGCCACTAAGAGGCTCTCACGTCCACATAGGTTTGCTATGTTGTATGGTTTATCTTCTGTAGCCAAGATGATAATGCTCACTCTGCAAAAGCTGACATGTTTTTGGATAATATGTAAAATAATTGTATAAACTACACACTGGTGATGCCAATTAGTTTCATTCAGCAATATATGAAATGTTGCAAGAGGGCATGCAATTAGAAACAAGCATTAACAAAGAAAATAGGTATCATGTTTGAGACCTATTGGATTTGCCAAAGGTTTTTAACAATTAATCCCCAGCGCTATGAGGTACGACTCAGGATAACAAACAAAAAAGGGCGCTATAATGTGGTGACTGTATCATTTTGTCGGTGTGAGCACCACACATACATGTGCCTACAAAATGACCACATTAAAAAAAGAAATCCTGAGTCAGGTTGATAAAATAAAACAACAGTAGCGCAAAACATTTTTTGTTCTGAAGCCCGGGTGGGGAAAGCAGCACAAAGGATGTGGGAGGGGAACGCATCACAAAGGATGTGTGTGTGGGAAACAGCAAGGAGGGTCTGGGTGGCAGCAAGCAACAAGGGAGGTGTGGGGAATGGAAGCGTCAGGGAGGATGAGAGGGAGGCAATGGGCAAGAGAGAGTGTGGCTGGGGAGAGAAGTATATGATAAAGCAAGCTGGAGACAATTAAAATACACATTCAATCTCATAAAATACACATGCCTTCCCATGGAGTGCTTACTCCAAAAGAAAAAGGTAGTGCTTCATAAGCAAGTGGGGGAGGGACAAGCACAAGAACAGGAAGTAGAGCCCACACAAGCTAGCAAATAAAAATTAAACAAATAAGAGTGACAGTAAAGCCAACCAATGGTAAGCAATTGTCAGGCCCTAGCTCACCGTAAGCTAACAATAGCTATTTCGATAACAGGCATCTTGCTTGGTCTGGTCAGTAAGACTTAAAAATACTCTTATAGAAGCGAAATAGCATTTTAATTCCATCCTGAGCTATAAGTTTGAGCTAGAAAAGGGATTTGTACCTAAAGGACTTATAAATAACAGTATGTATTACACTGATCTTATAAGAAGGGCTTAACAACGGGCTTTGCTCCGCAGAAATAGCAAAGGATCTGTGGTTGAGCCCACCATGGTTCCTAACAAATTTACTTCCAGCCTCCAGAAAGCACTAGAATTCACAACAGGGATGTCAGCTAATGTTTGGAATGTGTTTTTTAAGTAGTTCTTGGGAGAACTTTGTCAAATTAGCCAATGAATGTATATGATGTCGCTTTTACTAACGAAAAAAATAAATCGTGGACATTACCTTATTCAAATGTTGTCTCCTTAGCCCAGTGGTCTCCAAACATTTTAAGGCAGAGCCCCCCCAGTTGAAAAATAAAAATCATTGGGCCCCTCCTCAGAATTTTTCACAATTATTTTATAAAGATGGCAGTGTTTAAATATGTCTAGACCTATTTAAATATTGCAGTTAAATACTGTTACCTTTATAAAAATACAATAACATGCTTCTGCTTAATACAAAGGCCTGTTATCTGTATAATGCTTCTTTTGGCCAGAGTCTGCCCCCCCCCCCTGGGCTCACTTGAGGTCCCCCTAGGGGGGCCCGCCACCCAGTTTAAAGACCTCTGCCTCAGCCTGTTATCTTATAGCTTGTTTATATACTGAGCATTGTCAACCCTGCCCAGAAGCTCTCATTTCCAGGTAAGCGGAAAGAATGAGGTATTTTATTGCACGTGGCCCATACCATTACCCCAGGGTAAAATATTTACCACATATTGTAAATACCTCTGATGTCAGGTTTTTTACTTGAAAATGAGGTACAACTTGCAAAATTGACAGTTAGCCCACTGAATTCCAAATCAAAGGCACCCACGTGGTCATGCCCCAGAATATTCCACAGTCTCAGGTATGCTTAGCAGGTGTAGAAAACTGTGGCCCACATTCATGAGAAATTGGCGTAGGGCAGCACCACAAGTCTTCTTCCTGCGCTGCCTACACCAATGTACAAGGACGGGAATGCCCCATATTTATGTAATACTTTGCATTCCTGTCCTTTCCCCCAACACTGGCGAACAATGGGGTGCCACACGTCAATGCAGGCACCCTCACACCATGATGCAAGGGGGCTTGTGTTGCATGCAGGAATGTTTTTGTGCAGGAAGGGGCACTTTCCTGCACAAAAACAATCATTAGAAAGGGCCACCTTCCTGCACAAAACAATCCTGGGAGGTTTTTCTCTTTCTTTGTGTGTTGCAGGATGCAGCACAAATGGAAAGAGAAAAAATAGAGGTGAAATAAAGGCATTTCTCATTGTTACTACTCTCTGGGGTAGGCGTATCTTTTTGGCATATTCTCAGGTTTAGAAGTTCTTGTAAATCTGAAAATGCGTCAAAATCCATGGGTGTTGCATGGGAACACCTACGCAACACCCATGGAAATGCTTTCCTTGCGCATAGTAATGCAACGCAGTGATTTGCGCTGCGTTACATTACTCGAGACGTATGAAGCCACGCAGGACAACGCAAGGTGGCCTTACATGGCTTCATAAAGCCCACTTTTCATTTGCGTCGCTCCTGCAACACGTTGCGTGGTACAAGAGCAACGGAAAGGGGCCAATAAATATGCCCCAGAGAGATGAGTTCATGGAGGTACCGTGGATCGCCAGTGTCCTCCAGACCCCTCACTAAGGAACTCTTGTTAACCATCTCTTACTTCAGTCATCTGCCTCTTGTGGTTCTCTATTAACATTCCCTTCTCCCTCACACTCCTTTATTCACTCCCTTCCTCCATCCCGCTCTCTCTTTCGCGTATTCAAACCATTTCTCCCATCCCTGTAGCTTTATTTTTATCTTGTCACCCTCCCTCCTCTCTTCACAGCTCTCATCCCCTCTCTCCTCTCTCTTCTGCTGCTCTCTCTCCTTGTTCTCTCTCTCGCCCTCTCTCTCTCTCTAGCCCTCTCTCCCCCCCTCTCTCTGTTTCTATCTCTGTGTCTCTCGTTCTCTCTCTCTAGCACCCCCTCGCTCTCTCGCCCACTCTCTCTGTTTCTATCGCTCTCTCTCGTTCTCTCTCTCGCTCTCTCTTTAGCTCTCTCTCTATAGCCCCCCTCTCTGTTTCTATCTCTCTCTTTCTTTCTCTTTTTCTCTCTTGCTCTCTCTGTAGCTCTCTCTCTCTCTTCAGCTCTCTCTGTAGCTCTCTCTGTCTAGCTCTCTCTCTTTAGCTCTCTCACTCTCTTACTCTCTCTCTCTCTCCATCTCTCCATCTCTCTCTTTCTCTCTCTCGCTTTCTCTTTAGCTCTCTCACTCTCTTTCTCTCTCTCGCTCTAACCCTCTCTCTCCATCTCTCTCTCTTTCTCTCTCTCGCTTTCTCTTTAGCTCTCTCTCTCTCTCTCGCTCTCTCTGTTTCTCTCTGTCTCTCGCTCTCTTTAGCTCTCTCTCTCTCTAGCTCCCTCTCTCTGTTTTTTCTCTCTCTCACACACACTTTCTCTCTTTAGATCTCTTTCTCTAGCTCTTTCTCTCTCTCTTTCTCTCTCTCTTGCTCTCTTTTTCTCTCTCTCACTCTATTTCTGTTGATCTCTCTCTCCTCTCTCTCTCTCTCTCTTTCTTTCTCTGTCCTCTCTAGCTCTCTCTGTCTTTATCTCTCTCTCTGTACCTCCCCATCTCTCTATCTCTGTCTATCTTTCTCTCTCTTCTCTAGCTCCCTCTTGCCCGCGCTCTCTATCTTTAGCTCTCTCTAGCTCTCCATCTCTCTATCTCTATCTAGCTCTCTCTCTCTCTCTTTCTCTCTAGCTCTCTCTCTTCTCTAGCTCCCTCTCGCCCACTCTCTCTCTCTTTCTCTCTGACTCCCTCTCTCTCTCTAGTTCTCCATCTCTCTCTTTCAATCTGACTCTATCTTTATCTCTCGCTCTTTATCTATTTCTCTCTCTCTCTGTCTCTAGCTCTCTCTGTAGCCCCCTCTCTTGCTCTCTTTCTCTCTCTTTCCATCTCTCTCTCTTCTCTAGCGCTCTCTCGTCCCCCTCTCTCTCTTTCTCTCTGACTCTCTCTCTCTATCTCTCACTCTTTTTCTGTTTGTCTCTCTCTCTTGCTTTCTTTCTCTTTCTTTCTCTCTCTGTCTCTCGCTCTCTCTCTAGCTCTCTCTCTCTATCTCTGTCTCTGTCTCTAGCTCTCTCTAGCCCCCTCTCTCTCTACTGCTTTCTCTCTCTCTCTCTCTCTCTGTCTCTCGCTCTCTCTCTCTAGTTCACTCTCTCTAGCTCTCTCTCTCTAGCTCTCCCTAGCCCCCTCTCTCTCTCTCTCTCTCTCTCTCTCTCTCTCTCTCTAGCTCTCTCTCTGTCTCTAGCTCTCTCTTTAGCTCTCTGTGTGTCTTTAGCTCTCTCTCTTCTCTCTACCCCTGCATCTTATGGCTGACACCCCCCTCCCTTGCCCTTCGCGTTTTCTCAGCTCCATCGCCTACTTTAAAATGATTTTCTCCCCTTTGGCAAATGCAATTTCTGTTCCATCTTGGAAAAAGGTTCTCTCGCTGACTAAATCTGGCCTTTACAAACCACAAAATGTAGCTCTGAGCTAACAGAAAGTGACAGCTCCAGCTCTGGCGGAGGACAGGAGGATTGTGGGAGATGTGAAGGGAGTAAGTGACCTAAAGTAATAAGTACAGCGATGCCATGGCCCATCAGGCACTGGGCACGGGGGCATGGCGCACCGGGACCAGGGGTTTAAAGGGATCTCAACAGTGTTAGGGACGAATCTACGAACACCCAGTTGCAAACCAGGACTGGTTTGCTAACGCCACTTGCGATGTGATCTCTATTCTAACAGTTCCATTGTAGATTGTAATTTCTCTGGAGTGGCAAAACAACCTGCCTCATGAATATTAATTAGGGAAGTTGACATTTATGGCTCCCTGTAATTGGTGGCAAATGCAGGGATGGAGGCCCGGGAGAACAACAGACCGCCCTCTCTGCATTTGCAAACAGGAAATATATATATATTTTAAAAACAGCCTGTGCCTACTAACAGGGATAAAAACCTTCAGATGATATTGGGGGGAGAAGGCAGAGGTGTTCTGGACCACCGCATGCTCCCACGTAGGCTGTCCGACACAATTCCCAGAAAGGGAAGTTGTCTCCTTTTATGAGTTGGAAAAACTTTTTTACATCGTAAAGGGGAATTTATATGGTGAAAAAAACCCTGTTGCATGTACAACCCTTTTTAGGAGCCTTTTGTCTGCGAATCACATTGTTTGATGCCACAAAATGGATTTTGTACATCAAGGCCACTGTTCCCTAAACTAGTGAGCACAGTTTAGGAAGAAGTGCGCATGGGGGAGCGCTGAGTGCCTGCGCCAGAGATACTGTAATTATAGGGTTGTCAACAAAGTTAGGCCCAAATTTAAGAAACGTGGCGCTGCATTATATGCAGCACCACTTTTCTTGCGCCCTTTAATGCCACCATGTGTGCCCCATATTAAACATACTACGCACCGTGGCGCAGCTTAGGGAAAATAGCGTCATAGTTTTTTAGGCTATTGTAGTACATTGCATGATTAGCGCCAACAATTTTGGCGCTAATCCTGTAATGTACATAGGGGCCCATTAACAATAATGGTGTGCCCCCTTTTAATGCCTGCTCTGTGCAGGCGTAAATAATAGCCACTAAAAATTGCACAGTGGAATCTCATGGATTCCACTGTGCCATTTTTGCCGTCCCACTAACGTGGTAACGCCCCCCTTGCATAAATGATGCCTGGAGCAGGCATAATATGGAGCAAGGAGTTATAACGGGTGTAGTGAATGTATTGCACCACTTTGTAAATCTGGTGTGGTGAATTTGGCCTCGTTGAATCACATTAGCGTCTAAAAAAATGACGCTAAGTGGCACAAGGAGGCGCTAAGCCCTCTTAAATCTGGGCCTTAGTGAGCTAATCTGGTGAATACGGCGATGCGGTAGCACCTAAGGTAGCACCTAAGGCAGCACTGGAGAGAAAGCACTAGGTCACGAGTACTCACAATCTTCCCAAGGGCCATAACTTGTGGTCTGCGATGTGACCGAGGGCCAATTTGATGCCAGCAGGGTGGCGTTTGGGGGCAGGGTTGACATTAAGGCTGGTGTAGGGGAAGCATATCCATCTAGTGGCTGAATTGCACAATGTGAAACCAGAAAACCTGGGACTAATCCCGTTTTCCCCTGCTTAATCAAATTGTGTGATCCTAGGCAGTTGTACTGACCTTGTATACATGACTTAAAGATGTGCGCCGTACAAAACCTTCTCCTGTGTTTGATTTAATAAACTAGAATATTGTTTATGTATTTTAGGACTTCAGTCCACCCAAAGAGTGCCCATAACAAACCACATGACTCTTAGGTCGCTATTGACATTGTTGTTAGGATGCGCACAGTGCTTAATTTGTGCTTGATGTTTCTGGTGCTGAGCACCGGCAGTTATTTGTGAGGGCCGGCACTTATTTGTGAGGGCCGGCCTTCAAATTCTTCGGCCTCAAGCATTTGCTGCGAGCAAAAGACACACGTGGGAAAGACGGGAGAAGGGAAAAACGAAAAAGCGTCACAAAAAGAAAAGGCAGAAAGCTGCAAGAGTGAGGTGAAGGGGCAGGGAGTGGCTTTAGATGTATTGAAGAGGCCCGAGGTGGCTTCAGGATTACGTCGCCTCCGTATTCCGTGTTCCCACATGTAATTGCAGCAGCCGCGTGTTTAAGAAGAGAGCTTTGGGCACCGGCACCTTTATATTTACAAATGAAGCACTGGGTGCGGACTGCCCCTCAGTGCTCGTCACAGCCCGTGGCCCTGCCACGCCATAGCAGAGGAGCCGCCACTGCAGTCACTCTCACTAGGAACTCATTGAAAAAACAAAACTAACACAGTACTTAAACCAGAAGACATGGCAAGCAACCCAACAATTGAAATACTCAACCCATAAAGCAGCATTTAAGGAAAATGGTACTTCTAGGGGGTGTGCCAAGTGCTTTTTTACCAGCAGAAGTGTTGTCAAGTTCTTGTTTTTGCCCTTCGCTTAGTGTGAGTTCTCTTTACATTTAACTATGCACAGATCTTTCCCTGCACACTGAGATAACTTCACAGCAGCAGAAACAGGACAAAAGCCCCCCTCGGAGTGAGAGTGCTGCTGTGGGCTTCTGTGAGCCATAATTTCAGGCTGAAAAGGAAAGCAGAATCGTTCTCTGCAAATGTAAAGGCTGTTCGGCTTCTCTGCCAGCAGTGGCAATGTGGAGGAGGACACCTGCTATTTCTAGCCAAGTTCATCTTCTGCAGAGCCATTTTTGTGCCAATTAAGGATAAAAGTGACACAAATGATCCAGAAAAAAATCACACTTTTCATGCAGATGCCCCAAAGTGAAAAACATAAACCATGTAAAATTGCAAAGATTTCTAGGCACCAATGCTGCCCCACTCTGCTCACCCAAGAACCGCCAAATACATTTTTCCACAATTATTTGTCGATACAATATATTGTTTCCAGTGCTCAATTTGTAAATAAAAACGTGCCGGTGCCCAAAGCCCGCCTCTTAAATGTGGGAACATGGAATACTGAGGTGGCGTACTGCTGAAGCCGTCTCGGGCCCCTTCAATCCATATACAGCCACTCCCTGCCCCCTCAGCTCACTATTGCAGCTTTCTACTTTCTCCCTCTGTGACATTTTTTCATTTTTCTCTTCCTCCGTCTTTCCCATATGTGTCTTTTGCTCGCAGCAAATCCTTGAGGCAGAAGCATAAGCACCGGCCTCAAATGTAACTCAGCACCGGAAACAACAAGCACAAATTAAGCACTGATTGTTTCTCTGAACTCTCTCCACATTGTCACGTTCCAGTCTACGTCCGCATTTTTTAGCATACTCTCTGTGTACAATATTCCCTGTTGAAATATTTGATTAAAAAGTGATAAAAATGCAATTTCAATAACAGTTCGCACCACCACTCAAGTAATTTCACTATGATGGTGCAGGAGAAGAGGGGCGCTACAGTGCACAGCAACAGCGCCTCGACCCCCCCTCGGCCCCCCATCACTGGCCTCGGTGGTGTGAGCTCAAAGGTGGCCTGCCCCACAGGGAAAGATCCTCGTGTATATGGCCAGATTTCCTACAAAGTGGCGCAGCTCGGTGTTGTGCCAAAATGTGCGGTGCTGCGTCACTTTAGAAATGCTGGGATGCACCATATTTACAAAAATACGACACACCCCTGTGTAGCCCCCAGAACCGGCGCTAAATATAGCTGCCAACGCAGGTGTCCTTGCACCATAGTGCAAGGGTGCCTGCGTTGAAGAAAATGATTATGTATGTGCAGGAAGGTGTCCCTTCCTGCACATAAACAATCTATGATGGCGATTTTGGGTCTTCTATGTGTGCTGCAAAATGCAGCACACTTAGAAGAGGCAAGTCGTCATTTTTCAATGATTATTTATGTGCAAGAAGGGCCACCTTTCTGCACATAAACAATCATTCATGGCTTTTTGCTCTTTCTATGTACACATTGAAAAAGCAAAAACGTGGAGGAATAAAAGTATTACTCGTCATTGTTCCATGCTAATGCCACCTCTGGGGTGGCGTAAGTTTTTGGCGCTGCCACAGGTTTGCAACTTGTAAATATGGGGCAGCGTCAAAAGCAATGGGTGTTGTTATGGAACGCCCACAGCAACACCCATTGCACGCCGCTCTGCCGCAGAAAACTGAATCGGAGGGGCCCATATTTACCAGGCGGCGTTAAGCCGCAAAAAGTGGCTTAGCGCCGCCTTGTAAATGGCGCACTGCACAGCGCCACCAGAGCCTCACTAAAAGTGAGGCTGCATTGGCACAAGAGCCTTGTAAATCTGGCACATAGTTATTTAACACATATTGTTTTTGAGTTTGTGTAAAGCGCTATGTGTCTCCTTTAACTTCCGTCGCAGCACTAGAATAAGAGTGGGAGAGTTAGAGTCCTAGCAGTAAGGTCACTATTGTAAGGAGGCCCTCTGCGCAGTGGGGTTATTGCTCACAAGCGCCGTACACAGATAAATCACACAATACTCCACGATACGCGTGTCAACTGCCGGGGTCAGCAGCACGACTCTATTTATAACCTTGCATAAGGGCCTGGCCCACATGCCCCTATAATCGCAACAATGTATGGGAGAGCCCGGGTGGCTCTCTACATCCCTCCCTTGTTTTAATCAAAGAAAACGTACATACAGTCACACGGCCATGAAGCAGAACATCTATCACCATAAAATAAAATAACAAAGATAGAAGAAGAAAGAAGAAACACAGGCAGTGAACAATGAAACGAACAAAAGAAAGAACACTCCAACATCACTTAATCAGTCCTCTTTCTAGCTCACCAAATCTCACAGTCTCTGGCTTGGTGTTGGGTTGGGTTGCAGATGGGATCTCCCACTTCGACCCTCATAGTGGCTCACACCGTCCGTCGACTGCACAGGTGCAGGGCTAGATCCTCCTGGAGCACCCTGCACCTCGTCTGCCAGGGCTTCTCCACCGCCTACTTCCTCCTCGGTCTCGTCCTCACCTCCAGTGTCATCACCTGACATCTCCACTTGCTTGAACCACAAAACGTTCCGGGCGACCTCTTGATCTCCTCTTTGAACAGTCACCATTGTCCCGCTCACCGTGACCACCTTCCACACCTCAGGCTCATACGGGGTCCGTAACTTCCACCGGGATGTCTGTCCTTCACAAACCCTGTGTCGCCCACCTTGAGATCGGGGTGCCTCTTCTCCGGTCACCAGCCTTCTGGTTGGTATTTTTCCTCTTTTCTTGATCGGCCTCTCATTTAGTTCATTCGACTGCCACAGTGAGTCGGCTGGGATGCAATCCTGTGGAGGCTGCCGGAGCACAGCCTATTGTGCTATGAGGCGCCTGTCTGTAGGCTCTCACGAAATTGTGCATGCACCACTCAGCGTCCTCACCTTGGTCGACACCAATCCTCAGGGCTCTTTTGAGGGTCCACATGAACCTCTCGATGTCCCCGTTAGCCTGAAGCCAATGCAGAGTGATTTGTTGGCGGTGTACGGCCAGTGTTTAATTTGTGATTGTTGTTTCCAGTGCGGAGCACCAGCACTTATTTTTGAGGGCCGGTGCTTCTTCTTATGCCTCAAGCATTTTCTACAAGCAAAAGACAGATCTGGAAAGACAAATGAAGAGTAAAACGAAAAAGGATCACAATGGGAGAAAACAGAAAGCTTCAAGAGTGAGCTGAAGGGGCAGGAAGTGGCTTTAAATGGATTAAAAAGGCCTGAGATGGCTTCAGGATTACGCCGCCTCAGTATTCCGTGTGCCCACATTTCATTGCAGCAGCCGTGTGTTTAAGAGAAGGGCTTTGAGCACCAGTACATTTTTATTTACAAATTAAGCACAGTGTATGGCCAGCTGACCCAGATGGTCTCGAAACTCTTGCCCCTGAAACGGTGGACCATTTTCTGTCCTCACTTCATCTGTAAGGCATAGCATGGTGAAAGTCTTTTCCTGCAGAGGCCTCACATGCTCAAACGCAGTTGATGCGACCAGCTCAACCACGGGGAACCGAGTGTACGAGTCAATCATAACCAAGGTCAAATGCCCATCCGGAAAACTCTCAAAGTTCATGCTGATCTTTGTCCATGGCCTGGTGCACAGTGATTCCATGATGACTGGAGCAGTCGGCTGATCAATGGCCGTGATGGTGCACAAGTGACACCTCCTCATGCCTGGAAACCACACATTACTATGGAGACAAGCTTTTGTCTTGGCATCCCTTGGTGTCCTTGATGAGCTAGTTTGACTACCCTGTTCCATACACAGAAGGGAACCACCATCCTTTGGGCACACAGGAATACACCCTTGCTTCCCACAGACAGTTCAACTTTCACCCTTCAGGTTATTTGCATGGCCAGACGCTCCTCGAGATCAAGGGACCTGGTGCCATCTATGAAACGCTTCCACTCTCGTCAGGCCAAGGTATCCTTCACTTGACATATGACAGGGCCTCGGCTTCGGCTATCTCGGGTAATGTCATAGCCACTGGGCACGCTGCTTGCACCACCATCCTCCCAAAACTTTTTATCCATTCCACCTCCTCATCCTGGGGTTCACAGTGCTGTGGTTCGGGGGTGGGGGGGGGGTGTCGTCACAAGTAATCGGCCGGGTTGTTCACTCCTGGTCGATAGATAACTTTGAACCGGTATGGTTAGAGCAAAACAGCCCAGACCTCAGTCCTCAGAGGAGCCAGACATGCTGATCCAGCAACAAAGAAACAAGAGGCTTGTGGTTGGTGACACCCAGAAGTTCCTGCCCGTACAGGTACAGATGGAAGTGTTGACAGGCCCAGCGGATGGCCAATGCCTCTCTCTCAATTTGTGCATAGCGAGCCTCCGTTGCTGACAGAGCCTGGCTCGCATATGCCAAGGGTGCACACTCCTGATCCCGTTGCTCCTGCAACAGGGCAGCGCCTAGGCCAGCGGGGCTGGCATCAACCACCACCTCTGTCCTCTTTCGGTGGTGGAAGTACGCCATAGTCACTTTGTCCAGCAGCGCCTCCTTGATGGCTTGAAAAGCTTTGCTAGCCTCCTGGCTCCAAGTCTACTTGTTGTCAGCCTTTGTGAATTGCCCCAGAGGCTCGGCCATGGTGGCCAACTGAGGGATAAACCTCCCACATTATGTTACCATGCCAAGAAAACTCGTACTTCCGTTGCATTGCGCAGTACTGGTGCACTTCGGATGGCATCCACCTTCTTTGTGTCTACTTGCAACCCCTCGCGTGAAAAGGTGTAGCCAAACAAAATCAACAGAGTTCTTGTAGAATGCGCACTTCTTTCCGTGAAGGTTGAGGCCTGCATCAGAGAGCCGCTGGAGCGTGACTCTTAGACGGCGATGGTTATTCTCCAAAGTCTCTGAGAAGATGAGAATGTCATCACTGAGAATGAACACTCCGTAAAGGCCGGACAGTGTCTCTCGAACGGCGTTCTGAAATACCTTAGCGGCTTAGGAGATCCCAAAACTGAGCCTCTTGTATCACCGCAGCCCAACATACGTGGAAAACGTGGTGATATTTCTGCTCTCAGGGGCTAGTTCCAGTTGATGGTATCCAGAATTCAGATCCAGCTTGGAGAACCACTGGGCTCCATTCAGGTCAGTGATGATGTCATCCATCGAAGGCGTGATGTGTCTCTCTTTCTTGATGGCGCCGTTAGGCAAATGCATTTCCACACATAGGCGGATAGCGCCAGGCTGTTTCGGTTTGGGGGCAATCACCAGTGGCGACACCCAATAGGGAGGCCCGGTGACTATCTCAATCGCTCCTTGGTCCTCAAGGGCCTGCCGCTCTTTCTACACCGTTTTTGCCTTACGGCACCCGAGAAGGGTCCCTCGGTTTCCCTCTACGACATGAAATCTTGCCTTCACCAAACGACCTCTGCTGAAGACTGTCACTTCGATGGTCCCTTGGAGAGGTAGGGGGTCGCGCCCACCATGAGTGTAGATTTTGGTGTTGCAGGGTATCAGCTCTGGTCTGGGCAACAGCTGTTGGTACAGGCCAATGTCCATTCCATTGACTGATGCGCTGGTGCCAATCAAAACAGCTGCTGGAGCACCGTTGATGTCCACAGTGCACATGGTGGGGAGAGGCTGCTTTTGTTCCCGCCATCCTGCGAACGAGATGACGAAGATGTCTTCCTCCTCATAACGCATGCTTCCTGTGCTCACCTCACCAGCATTGACACCTGCACAGTCGCAGGCATCAACTGCCGCACGGCTGCCATATTATGCTTGTGCCACCCCCCCCCCACACACCTTGGCAAAGTGGTTCACTTTCCCGCATTTGGCATAGGTTTTCCCTTTAACTGGACAGTTTCCGGATACCCTGTGTTCAAGGCCACAGTTGCCTCATTTCTTCTCCATCTGTCTCTGGGGGCATGGCAGGCGCTGGGGACATTGGTGTGTTTGCACTGTGCACCTCCGAAGACTGCCCTCTTGCAGTGGCCATGGCATCCTCCCGGCTGGCTGAGAGCTTGTGCGAGCGAGCCAGGATCAGGATCTTGTTGAGTGTGATGCCAGGCTGTCGCAGAATGTGCTTGTGCAGCATGTTCGAACGGCACGCCTGGATGACCTGTGCACAGATCTTTTCGTGCTGGTTAAGGCCAATGCAGGTACTTACTAGTTTTCGCAACCTGGAATAGAACATGTCTACTGTACGTTTGCTTGGCGTAGCTTAAACCGTTCATAGTCCAGGTTTAGCTGAGGATCGAAGTGCTGGTTTAATGCTGCCACCTCGGCATTGAAATTGTCAACCCCCCCTGTTTTAGGGAGTGCTTCAAAGAGCTGGTACAGTTTGTTGCCTCCCATGTGCAGCATGAGGGACCTTCGCACGGTGCCATCAGTCTCCCTGGTGGCGCGGAAGTAGTTGTACAGTCGGCCAAGCCAATGACCCCATCGCAGTGCAGCCGTGGTGGGATCCACCAACTGGCTGAAGGGGAGCAATGCTGCCACTGATGGGTGGGCTCTTGCATTGGGCGCCGGCTGCTGCTGGTCACGGTGCTGCTGTGATGAGCTCATTGCGCTGTGGATTCATCACACACCGCCCGTGCAGTGCAATTATATGCAGCTGTCTCAGTCCCTTGTGTCTGTATTGTATAATCCGCTTGTCTTGTACAGACACCACTTGTGCATTTATCACTTTGTTCTTATATGTTATTATTTTTTTTCCTTCTTGCACCCTTTTCCTGGGTTAAAGCAGTCTTTTCCTCTTGCTTGCAGGTCACCAGAGAGGGATCAAACCCTCCCACTTGAGATTCTGGCCCTCCTGGGCCCAATCCCCAGCAGGCATGCCTCAGACAGCCTCAGGGCGCGGCCTTGCAGCAGGGTGAATTGGCTCATGGAGCGCCCTGACCGGCATGCCGAACGGCACACAAGGGAGCTCCCGCTCGCCGATGGATGCACTGCGAGCTAGAGCAGTCCTGGTGGGCGGGCCCATCTTCATCAGCGGGAGCCAGCAGGCGGTTCGGGCCACACACTGCAGGAGGCACGACGGCCTGCACTGACTAGTGTGACCAGGCGCTGATAGGCCGCCGCGTGTCGATCCACCTGACCGACAGAGCACGGAGAGGTAGGGCTGCTAGCAGCGCGGCTTCAGGCTTGCCGAGCGGGCCACTTTGGGTGCGCACACCAGGCACTCGATGGGGCTGGGGCGTGGTGTGATCATCTCACCCTCATCGCCAGTGTAAGGAGGCCCTATGCGCAGTGGGGTTGTTGCTCGCAAGCGCCGTACACAGATAAATCACACAATACTCCAGAGTGCACGTGTTGACTGCCGGGGTCAGCAGCACGACTATTTATAACCTTGCATGAGGGCCTGGCCCACATGCCCCCATATTGCAACAATATATGGGAGAGCCCGGGTGGCTCTTTACAACTATATCCCTGGACGTGTAAGGATAACTTAGTCTCTCCATCTCTTCTGTGTTCTGAGAAAAGGCTACTTGGTTGGACTGGAGCAAAGTCAGTCATCTGTGTTAGCTGTATGTCCACCTATGAAGCGTACAGGTCTATGTTGTGTGTGATAAACCATGCGCCGTGTTACTGATTTGAAGGTAAATTGTACAGGGGCAGAGGCATGGGTGTAGCAAAGGCCCCCGCAGCCCCTGCGGTGCAGGGAGGCCCCCGAGCTCCAGGGGACCCCCACAGCACCGTACCCGGGCCTGAGAGCTCCTGAATAATTCCAGCACTCCATGTACTTTGCGGGCCCACCCCCCTCAAGTTTCTTTATACCACTGTGCAGAGAAGCTCTTTCGTAAACAAACACCATAAGGTTTGTTCAGCTTTCTCTCTCTCCTAGGCTCTTGGAGTGCTCCCTCCTGTATGCTGACAGACACCTGTCCAGTATCATGCTGTACACACAAACACATAATTACACCAGCGCCATACTCTACGCGCAGATACGTTACACTCTCAGGGCCATATTTATGACAATGTCACCTTGCTGCGCTGCGTCACAGGGAAAGGGCAGGAACATGCCGGATTTAAAAGAATACAGCACATTCCCGCTTTGTCCCTGCGCTGGTGCCATTTTGGCTGCCTTGCACCAACTAGGCACTCTTGCACCAGGGTGCAAGGGTGTCTGCATAATAAGGATTGTTTTTGTACAGGAAGGGACACCTTCCTGCACAAAAACAATCCCCTGAGAGGCATTTTCCCAATTCTATGTGTGCTGCAGAATGCAGCACACATAGAAAGAGAAAGTAACATGAAGAAATAAAGATATTTCTCCTTGATGCGCCTCACCTGGGAAGGCATAGCATTTTGGTGCATTCCTAGGTCTACCACTTTTGGTAAATCTGGGAATGGTTAAAATCCATGGATGCTCTGTGGGAACCCCCGTGCAACACCCATGGAACGACTCCTTGGGGCAGAGTAATGTAATACAGTGATTTGACTGCGTTGCATAACTCTGGATTTATCAAGCCACTCAGGGCCACGCAAAGTCATCTAGTGTATCTTGGTAAATCACATTTGGGACTTACATTGCGCATGCACCACATTGCGTCTTGCAAGAGCGGCACAACCCCACTCATAAATATGCCCCTCAATGTGGCTCCAGTACATACTATACTCATAGATATGTTACACACTGACACTCATTCCTGTTCCATACTGTACACACAAACATGTTAAACACTTGCATTTATTCTAGCACCATACCGTACACACAGATACATTACACATCACCTGGCCCAAGTACCCACTGTACTCATGATGCACACTCACACTCATTCCTGTACTTTACTTTGCACATAGACATGTTATATGTAAGGTCCGTATCAAAATCTTGTTAAGCTGACCAAATCTACCTATGTTGTTGTTATGTATAATGTGCGCTATCACCTGCGACGGTATCTTGGCGCTGAGCAGGTGTGTGTGCCTAGCCCTGCCTTTAGAAGCTTGGTTAATAGAAAAGCCAGGTCTTTAGCTTCCAGTGGAATTCAAGAACAGAGGAGGATACGCTGAGGTGAAGTGGGAGGCCGATGCAAGCTTCAGAATTATTGTAACAGAACGCCCGTCGTCCTGATCTAGCTCTGTGTTTGTGTGGAGTATATGTGAGAATAGGAGTCCTTCAGAGCAAGGTGTCTGGGTGGTTGGTGGAAGAAGATGCGAATGTTCAGGTAGGTGGGGCCTAAGTTGTGTAGTGCCTTGGATGTGTGTGAGGAGTTTGAAAAGAGTGCGTTTGAGTAACGGGAGCCAGTGGAGCTCCCTGAGGTGTGGTGTGATGTTAATTGTGTGTGGGAGGTTGAGAATGAATCTGACTGCCAAGTTCTGGATGGTTTGTAGTCTTGAATGAGTTGCTTGGTGATCCTGGTATAGAGGGTGCCTGTAGTCCAACTTGCTGGTGAATAGGGCGTGAGTGATAGTTTTTTCTAGCGTTTCTTGGGATCCGTTTGTCCATTTGATGATCTTCCTCAGCAACATCAGGGTGTTAAAGCAGGATGCATTGATGGCGATGACTTATGCGGTTATGACCAGTTTGCTGTCAATGACTATTCAAAGGTTCCTGGCATGGGTGATGGGTGTGTATTTGAGATCGACCAATCACAAATTAGAGTCCCATTGTGAGGTCTTCTTGCCAAAGATAACTGTTTCTGTCCTGTCGGTGTTGAGCTTGAGACAGTGACTTCCATCTAGTCTAAAGAAGGGTACTTGCCACCAACCACTTTGACAGCAACTCACAATAGGGTTGATTGTCGAGGGAAACTTGAGAGCTATCAAGCAACAATCACAACCCTGCAGCCCTTTTCATGGAACATACATCATTCTCACACACAGTGCTGCATAATCAAGGCAGGCAGGATGGGTTTATTCTGTAACAGTTTACTTCGGCATCACATGTCTATATAAGTCTGAAACACTCTTTGATCTGCTACTCACATTGAAAATTGCCTTCTTCAGCCAGCTCATCCATTTTTCAAGGGCTCTGGTGTGTTCAACATCTTTCCTACCCCATCTTCCTTGGTGACTTCAGCTTTGACACTAATGCTAAGGCAATTGGCTTAAATTTGCCATCATGCTCTCTACTCATAACATCAGGGTGTTAAAGCAGGAAGCAGGCGATGACTTATGCGTTATTACCAGTTTGCTGTCAATGACTATTCAAAGGTTCCTGGCGTGGATGCTGAGTGTGGATTTGAGATCGACCAGCCACAAATTGGAGTCCCATTGTGAGGTCTTCTTGCCAAGGGTAACTGCTTCTGTCCTATCGGTGTTGAGCTTGAGATAGTGACTTCCATCCAGTTAGAGATTTCCATCATTCAGTGGGGTGAACTTGTTTCTTGTGTTGGGGGTCTTGTCTGAGAGGGAGAGTATAAATTATGTCATCGGCATAGGAGAGGATGTTGATGCTGTGTGGAGGAACGATGTTGGCCAGATGGATCATATATACGTTGAAAAGGGTGAGACTGAGTGCTGAACCTTGAAGCACTCCTCTGATGAGTATGAGGGCTTCCAATGAGAAAGGCGCCAGGCTGATAAGTTGTGTTCTATCTGTTAAAAACACCTGTTAAAAAGAAGCAGATTCAGCAGAGAGCTGGTCCTTGGATGCCAATATTGTGCAGGAGCCTAATGAGGGTGGGGGTGTGAGACCGTGTCAAATGCTGCCCAGAGGTTCAGGACAACAAGGGCTGCTATGTCTCCCCTGTTCGGGATCATGCAGATGTGGTCTGAGACCATCATGTCTTCTCTACAACATCTCGTTCAGTCTGAGGAGTGCATTCGCTACTTAAAAGAAGGGTACTTGCCACCAACCACTTTGGCAGCAACTCACAATAGGGTTGATTGTCGAGGGAAACTTGAGAGCTATCAAGCAACAATCACAACTCTGCAGCCCTTTGCATGGACCATACATCATTCTCACACACAGTGCTGCATAATCAAGGCAGGCAGGATGAGTTTATTCTGTCCCCATCCTTTTACTTCAGCATCACTTGTCTATATAGGTTTGATACTCCTTGATCTGCTACTCACGTTGAAAATTGCCCTCCTCAGCCAGCTCATCCATTATTCAAGAGCTCTGGTGTGTTCAACATATTTCCTACCCCTTCTTCCTTGGTGACTTCAGCTTTGACACTAATGCTAAGGCAAATGGCTTAAATTTGTCATCATGCTCCCTACTCATAACTTCAAAATATACAGTCTCTGCCCAAAAAATATTCATGCTTCCCAAAATTCCAACTGATCAATAATTTTCATGTTGAATAATGTGTCTAATGAACAGAACTGCTCTGCAAATTCAGGATGTAAGTTCATCAAAACACATCCATTACCTGTATCAATTTCCACAAATGTCATGTGAGCCTGAGAACAAATGCATTATTCAATCAAAATCCCTTTAACACGCTTGGCAATTTTACACTCTACTTAGTCAATCCCTACTCCTCAACCTGGACCAGCCATTCAGAGACTGAAGAGCAACATGCACACCTCTGGAAATGGTGATAACGCATGCTGGACAATATCTATGCCTTCTGCATGGCAAATCAACCTACATCCAGATAAGTAACCAGGTAACCTCCTCTCAAAGTCCACCAAAGACAGTAAGCACTATGCATGAGGAAACCAACTCCCACAGCTTATGGACGTGATACCTTCTTCCAAGGAAAGACATAACTAGTCAAGATGTCCCAATTACTCTATCCCCAACCCATGTTCAAAGGAGGCCTAGAATGGTACTGTACAGTGTAACTATGCTTCCACTCTAGGGTTATCTTATGTAAACCCTAATGTACATATATGTATTATGACATGAATAGCCAAGAAAATTCCTCTACCATCCCCTTTCGTCTTGAACCCGGCTGCCTTTTGACAGGTGATGTCAACACACTCGTAACTGATGTATTAAGTCTGGTATCACAGCGCTTGCATGCTCTTCTAATAACTAGCCAATTGTCCTCATTAACAATCCTGTGCTACCCAAGTCTCTGCACCTCACTTCAAATGAAGACCTTCAACTAGCATTCCGTCCTCGACATCCTCTAACGTCTCTATATAGTACTCTCAAACATTATCTCCTCCTGTTTGTCCGATTGCATCAGTGACGATGAGACTCAGATTATAACTCCAAATATAAATATTTTAGACTCACGCATCACCCTTGTCAGTGACTCCCTCAACATCATCGTATGAATAAGAAGTGAAAGACCACACGGCCTAATGATGAACCTTCATCCATTTGAGGTCATCCATGGCTCTCAAAACCATTCCAATGCTAATCCCTCCATCACGACTATTCTCTTAATCCCGAACCCACAGTAACTGGGCGTAGTTCATCAGATTCCACTGGAATCACCACAAATTCCACCTCTGTCTGATACCACTTTCAGCACATCTATTTCCAAAATCCTGTCTACTCTGAGGCCCTCATTACGAGTCTATGACCGCCAGACACTGAATAAGGCTCAAACTATGAAGCCCTCTGGATCAATCCACTGATGAAGGTTCCATCTGTAAAAGCCACCCAGATCTACGTCAATACTTCACAAGCAGATTATGCTACTCCTTTTCCAGGTGCATGCTAATTGCAGGTTTGCTATCCAATTAGTCTGCTTCCCTTGAGCTATTGCTAATTGTCTCATTGGGACCACAATATTGGAACCCTGCAAGCCGCCACAATTGAGAACAAACTTCTGAAGATGTACCTCCTGCATCCTTCAACATGCAGCCTGTGTTGCCCTCATCACTGCTGCTTCCTTCAAGGCTTCCATCCCTACTACTTTTAAAAGTATCACATTTAAAAACCTTTTCAACCTTCACAGATCAACCAGCCAGATCCCCCTCCTACAAATACCAGACACACTAAGTGGTGTCCTCATAAGATTCTTTTGAGTCAGATCAGTAGATTATTCCTGTGTTTTGCTGTCAACTTTCTTCATTACCACCCCCAGAAACTGCAAACTCAAACCCATCTCAGCACTGCAGACACCCCTATAATGTTCAAGCGACTATCTCTCTGGGCACCCCTTCATTTGAACACTTTTTTCAGTGACCCAAGATTTGACACCTCCTCTCAGCAACTTCATATAGACCACTAAACCTCTGCTCCAATGTCAGGGACATGCACCAAATCCACGCAAAAACGTGCGCCAGGGTTCATTTCTGAACCATTGCTCATGTATTCAACCATCTCATTCTTCACCCTCTTTTCCACATTTATTATTTTATAAAACCCTCAAGCTGTCATCATGCAAAGAGCATTCAAAGTTGACCAATAAATCCTTAAGTAGATTTACAACAAAAGTTGTATGCACCTTCAACTTGCGAAGACTCTTCCATGTTCTCTATCACCCATAGGTACAGGCTCAGACTGATGCAATGCTCATGCCAGTTGACCTCGAGAAGGCATCTGATTTGATACAATCAAACTTCCTAACGGAAGTCACGTGCAATATGGTCTGGGAGAAAATTGGATAAGATGGGTCACGATGCTCTAAACTGAGCCAACGCATAATCACAAACAATAGCAGGCAGGGACAAATCAAATCATTAATTATACTAACCAAAGCACTTACTTTTGGTTAATCGGGTAAATTACTTACCCATATTTATTTCATTGTTTTTCTGAGCCAACAGCCAGGGTCAGGACGGGATGAACGCTATCTACCCGCTACTATATGTTTAGAGGGACCAGACAGGGCTGCCCGTTATCACCCTTACTTTCTTCCCTGGCCAGAGAACCATTGGCAAAACTGTTTCGAAAGGAAAGAGAAATGGCAGCAGTATAGTGGTGGATGGCAACAACATATTTTCTCGCTCTATTTGGACAATCTCCTCTTGTATTTGGTAAGGGTGGGTGGTGAGCTCTGCTCCCTGGCGGAGTTAACCGAGTTTTTTGTGCTCTGCCAGAGCACGGAGTTTGGCAAAAAACTCTGCTAGCCCTGTCAGTGGAGCACAGCTCACTGGCGTGTAGGTCAAAAGGACTGGAGACCCCTACCTGAGGCTTTACTCTCTGCTGGTCAGCGTGGCGCTACTGTAAGCTGCTGCTGAGGGGGGCCACCTGCTCCGGTTCCAGCCCCTCCGTCCTTTCGCTGTCCTCAGCAGCTGGGGAGAAGGGGGCAGACATGGGCAGACCCATGGCAATGGGGACCCTGGACCCAGCAGCATTCAGCCCCTCGTCTCGGTGTCTCTCTTCTAAGTACACACATCACGTGGGGGCTCTGGGCCAGGACATTATTTACATATGACGGGAGTGTGTGCTTGGAAAAAAGGAAACTTGCAGCCAGCTCCTCAGAAAATAACCTGTCTCCCTAGACTCCCTGACTTTCACAGAGAGTCTGAGGAGACAGGTTATTTTCCGTAGAGCTCTGACTGAAAGATTATTTTTTTTCCAAGCACTGACCCCTACGCCACAAATGCAATAAATGTGCATTATTTGCATATGTGATGGGGCGGGGAGATGGGGGTCTGTTCTAGGAAAATAGGAAATTTGAAGGCAGAGCTCCACTTGAAAATAACATGTCTCCCCAGAGTACCGGAGAAAGGGAGTGGTGTTATGGGGTATGGTGCCCGAGGCCAGCAAGGTGAGCTGGAGCCCAGGTAAGTGACAATGCAAGTGTGCTTGGCCCTCCGTAGCAAGTTTGTGAAGGAGGGCAGTTGGTGAAGGGAAGTGAGCGGGTGTGGAGAGCAGCAGGCTCCAGACCGGTGGGCTGTGTCACAGGCCGGCAGCTTTCGCTGCCTAGGGCGCTGACCTGAATGCGCTCGATCTCGGAAGCGCTAAGCTTCCGAGATCGGGTGCATTCTGGCCAGGGTGCCAGTAGGGCAGGTGGCACTCCGCAGAATGCAGAATGTAGGAGGCTGGACTGGTTTGTAGTGAGTACCAAGGGGTACTTGCACCTTGCACCAGGCCCAGTTATCCCTTATTAGTGTATAGGGTGTCTAGCAGCTTAGGCTGATAGATAATGGTAGCTTAGCAGAGCAGCTTAGGCTGAACTAGGAGACGCGTGAAGCTACCACAGTACCACTTAGTGTCATATGCACAATATCATAAGAAAACACAATACACAGTTATACTAAAAATAAAGGTACTTTATTTTTATGACAATATGCCAAAGTATCTTAGAGTGTACCCTCAGTGAGAGGATAGGAAATATACACAAGATATATATACACAATAGCAAAAATATGCAGTATAGTCTTAGAAAACAGTGCAAACAATGTATAGTTACAATAGGATGCAATGGGGAAACATAGGGATAGGGGCAACACAAACCATATACTCCAAAAGTGGAATGCGAACCACGAATGGACCCCCAACCTATGTGACCTTGTAGAGGGTCGCTGGGACTATTAGAAAATAGTGAGAGTTAGAAAAATAACCCTCCCCAAGACCCTGAAAAGTGAGTGCAAATTGCACTAAAGTTCCCCTAAGGACAAAGAAGTCGTGTTAGAGGAATAATGCAGGAAAGACACAAACCAGCAATGCAACAACTGTGGATTTCCAATCTAGGGTACCTGTGGAACAAGGGGACCAAGTCCAAAAGTCACAAGCAAGTCGGAGATGGGCAAATGCCAGCTGCGGGTGCAAAGAAGCTTATACTGGACAGAAGAAGCTGAGGTTTCTGCAGGAACGAAAAGGGCTAGATACTTCCCCTTTGGTGGACGGATCCCTCTCGCCGTGGAGAGTTGTGCAGAAGTGTTTTCCCGCCGAAAGAACGCCAACAAGCCTTGCTAGCTGCAAATCGTGCGGTTAGCGTTTTTGGACGCTGCTGAGGCCCAGGAGGGACCAGAAGGTTGCAAATTGGACCAGCAGAGAGAGGGGACGTCGAGCAAGACAAGAAGCCCTCTCTGAAGCAGGTAGCACCCGGAGAAGTGCCAGAAACAGGCACTACGAGGATGCGTGAAACGGTGCTCGCCGAAGTTGCACAAAGGAGTCCCACGTCGCCGGAGACCAACTTAGAAAGTCGTGCAATGCAGGTTAGAGTGCCGTGGACCCAGGCTTGGCTGTGCACAAAGGATTTCTGCCGGAAGTGCACAGGGGCCGGAGTAGCTGCAAAAGTCGTGGTTCCCAGCAATGCAGCCCAGCGAGGTGAGGCAAGGACTTACCTCCACCAAACTTGGACTGAAGAGTCACTGGACTGTGGGGGTCACTTGGACAGAGTCGCTGGATTCGAGGGACCTCGCTCGTCGTGCTGAGAGGAGACCCAAGGGACCGGCAATGCAGTTTTTTGGTGCCTGCGGTTGCAGGGGGAAGATTCCGTCGACCCACGGGAGATTTCTTCGGAGCTTTTGGTGCAGAGAGGAGGCAGACTACCCCCACAGCATGCACAAGCAGGAAAACAGTCGAGAAGGCGGCAGGATCAGCGTTACAGAGTTGCAGTAGTCGTCTTTGCTACTATGTTGCAGGTTTGCAGGCTTCCAGCGCGGTCAGCAGTCGATTCCTTATCAGAAGGTGAAGAGAGAGATGCAGAGGAACTCGGCTGAGCTCATGCATTCGTTATCTAAAGTTTCCCCAGAGACAGAGACCCTAAATAGCCAGAAAAGAGGGTTTGGCTACCTAGGAGAGAGGATAGGCTAGCAACACCTGAAGGAGCCTATCACAAGGAGTCTCTGACGTCACCTGGTGGCACTGGCCACTCAGAGCAGTCCAGTGTGCCAGCAGCACCTCTGTTTCCAAGATGGCAGAGGTCTGGAGCACACTGGAGGAGCTCTGGACACCTCCCAGGGGAGGTGCAGGTCAGGGGAGTGGTCACTCCCCTTTCCTTTGTCCAGTTTCGCGCCAGAGCAGGGCTAAGGGGTCCCCTGAACCGGTGTAGACTGGCTTATGCAGAATTGGGCACCTCTGTGCCCAACAAAGCATTTCCAGAGGCTGGGGGAGGCTACTCCTCCCCTGCCTTCACACCATTTTCCAAAGGGAGAGGGTGTAACACCCTCTCTCAGAGGAAGTTCTTTGTTCTGCCATCCTGGGCCAGCCCTGGCTGGACCCCAGGAGGGCAGATGCCTGTCTGAGGGGTTGGCAGCAGCAGCAGCTGCAGTGAAACCCCAGGAAGGGCAGTTTGGCAGTACCAGGGTCTGTGCTACAGACCACTGGGATCATGGGATTGTGCCAACTATGCCAGGATGGCATAGAGGGGGCAATTCCATGATCATAGACATGTTACATGGCCATATTCGGAGTTACCATTTTGAAGCTACATATAGGTAGTGACCTATATGTAGTGCAGGCGTGTAATGGTGTCCCCGCACTCACAAAGTTCAGGGAATTGGCTCTGAACAATGTGGGGGCACCTTGGCTAGTGCCAGGGTGCCCTCACACTAAGTAACTTTGCACCTAACCTTTACCAGGTAAAGGTTAGACATATAGGTGACTTATAAGTTACTTAAGTGCAGTGTAAAATGGCTGTGAAATAACGTGGACGTTATTTCACTCAGGCTGCAGTGGCAGGCCTGTGTAAGAATTGTCAGAGCTCCCTATGGGTGGCAAAAGAAATGCTGCAGCCCATAGGGATCTCCTGGAACCCCAATACCCTGGGTACCTCAGTACCATATACTAGGGAATTATAAGGGTGTTCCAGTAAGCCAATGTAAATTGGTAAAAATGGTCACTAGCCTGTTAGTGACAATTTGGAAAGAAATGAGAGAGCATAACCACTGAGGTTCTGATTAGCAGAGCCTCAGTGAGACAGTTAGTCACTACACAGGTAACACATTCAGGCACACTTATGAGCACTGGGGCCCTGGGTTACCAGGGTCCCAGTGACACATACAACTAAAACAACATATATACAGTGAAAAATGGGGGTAACATGCCAGGCAAGATGGTACTTTCCTACACAACCCCCCCCCAAACGAAGGACAATAAGACTAGCCATGACCTGATGAGTCTTCATTGTCTAAGTGGAAATATCTGGAGAGTCCATCTGCATTGGAGTGGCTACTCCCAGGTCTATGTTCCACTGTATAGTCCATTCCCTGTAGGGATATGGACCACCTCAACAATTTAGGATTTTCACCTTTCATTTGTTTTAGCCAAAGTAGAGGTTTGTGGTCTGTCTGAACAATGAAGTGAGTGCCAAACAGGTATGGCCTCAACTTCTTCAGTGCCCAGACCACAGCAAAGGCCTCCCTCTCAATGGCAGACCAACGCTTTTCTCTAGGGGTCAACCTCCTACTAATAAAAGCAACAGGTTGATCCTGGCCCTCAGAAATAAGTTGTGATAGGACTGCCCCTACTCCTAATTCAGATGCATCAGTTTGGACATAGAATTTTTTAGAGTAACAAGGGCTTTTCGGGACAGGTGCAGAGCACATGGCCTGCTTCAGCTCCTCAAAAGCTTTCTGACAGTTTGCTGTCCATAATACCTTTTTAGGCATTTTCTTGGATGTGAGGTCATTAAGAGGGGCTGCAATGGAGCCATAGTTCTTAATGAACCTCCTGTAATACCCAGTGAGGCCTAGGAAGGCTCTCACCTGAGTCTGAGTGGTAGGGGGAACCCAATCAATAATTGTTTGGATTTTCCCCTGAAGTGGTGCAATCTGTTCCCCACCAACAAGGTGTCCCAGATAAACCACCTTACCCTGCCCTATCTGGCACTTTGAAGCCTTGATAGTGAGGCCTGCCTTTTGCAGGGCCTCCAAAACTTTCCATAGGTGGACCAGGTGATCATCCTAGCTGGAGCTAAAGACAGCTATATCGTCCAAATATGCTGCACTGAAAGCTTCCAGCCCTTGCAGGACTGTGTTCACCAACCTCTGAAAAGTGGCAGGTGCATTTTTCAAACCAAAAGGCATTACAGTAAACTGGTAATGTCCTCCAATGGTAGAAAATGCAGTCTTAGGTTTAGCATCTTCTGACAATTTGATCTGCCAATACCCTGCAGTCAAATCAAAAGTGCTTAGATACTTGGCAGATGCCAGTGTATCTATGAGCTCATCTGCCCTGGGTATAGGGTGAGCATCAGTTTTGGTTACCAAGTTGAGACCTCTATAGTCTACACAAAACCGCATTTCCTTCTTTCCATCTTTGGAATGGGGTTTTGGTACAAGTACCACAGGAGAAGCCCATGGACTTTCAGAGTGCTCAACCACTCCTAGTTCTAACATTTTCTGCACCTCTTGCTTTATGCAGTCCCTGACATGGTCAGGCTGCCTATAGATCTTACTTTTGACAGGTAAACTGTCTCCAGTATCTATAGTGTGCTCACACCAAGAAGTGGTACCTGGCACAGTAGAGAAGAGTTCAGAGAATTGATCTAGGAGATTTATGCAATGGTCTTTCTGCTCAGCAGTAAGACAATCAGCCAAAACTACACCTTCCACAAGAGCATCTTGTTCTGTGGAAGAGAAGAGATCAGGTAGAGGATCACTGTCTTCTTCCTGTCCCTCATCAGTTGCCATGAGCAGGGTGAGATCAGCCCTGTCATAGTAGGGTTTCAGGCGGTTGACATGGAGCACCCTAAGGGGACTCCTGGCAGTGCCTAAGTCAACTAAATAGGTGACTTCTCCCTTCTTTTCAACAATTGTGTGGGGACCACTCCATTTATCTTGGAGTGCTCTTGGGGCCACAGGCTCCAAGACCCACACTTTCTGCCCTGGTTGGTACTGAACCAAAACAGCCTTCTGATCATGCCATTGCTTCTGGAGCTCTTGGCTGGCCTGAAGGTTTTTACTGGCCTTTTTCATGTACTCAGCCATCCTTGATCTGAGGCCAAGTACATAATCCACAATATCCTGCTTAGGAGCTTTTAAAGGTTGTTCCCAACCCTCCTTTACAAGTGTGAGTGGACCCCTAACAGGGTGTCCAAAAAGAAGTTCAAAGGGGCTGAAGCCCACTCCTTTCTGGGGTACCTCCCTGTAGGCAAAAAGGAGGCATGGTAGAAGGATATCCCATCTCCTGCGGAGTTTTTCAGGGAGACCCATAATCATGCCTTTGAGAGTTTTATTAAATCTCTCCACCAGTCCATTTGTTTGTGGATGATAGGGTGTTGTGAACTTGTAAGTTACACCACACTCCTTCCACATGGCCTTTAAGTATGCAGACATGAAATTGCTTCCCCTGTCTGATACTACTTCCTTTGGGAAGCCCACCCTGGAAAATATTCCCAGGAGGGCCTTTGCCACTGCAGATGCTGTAGTGGTCCTTAAAGGAATAGCTTCAGGATATCTTGTGGCATGGTCCACTACCACCAAGATAAATCTATTGCCTGAAGCAGTAGGAGGGTCAAGGGGGCCAACTATGTCAACCCCTACCCTTTCAAAGGGAACCCCAACCACAGGCAGTGGAATAAGGGGTGCCTTTGGGGTGCCACCTGTCTTGCCACTGGCTTGACAGGTTTCACAGGACTTACAAAATTCCTTTGTGTCCTCAGACATCCTAGGCCAATGAAACAATGGAACCAATCTGTCCCAAGTTTTCATTTGACCCAGGTGTCCAGCTAGGGGAATGTCATGTGCCAGGGTTAGGAGGAACTTTCTGTACTCCTGAGGAATCACTAATCTCCTGGCAGCTCCAGGTTTAGGATCCCTATGCTCAGTGTACAAGAGGTTGTCCTCCCAGTAAACTCTGTGAGAGTCACTGACATCCCCATTAGCCTGTTTGACAGCTTGCTGTCTGATACCCTCTAATGTGGGACAGGTTTGCTGTGCCACACTCAGCTCCTCTCTGGCAGGCCCCCCTTCACCCAAAAGCTCAGCAGTGTCTGCTTCCAGCTCCTCTGGTGTAGGTTCTGCACAGGGAGGGAATTCTTCTTCCTCAGAAGTAGAATCCACTGTAGAGGGAGGGATAGTAGGAAGTGGTTTGCTTCTACTAGCCCTAGCTTTAGGGAGCACTTGGTCCATTGTTCCAGGATCCAAGCTTCCCTGTCCTTTTTGCTTTTTGGCCTGAGCCCTTGTTAAAGCAAAAATATGCCCTGGGATGCCCAGCATTGCTGCATGGGCCTCCAACTCCACATCTGACCAAGCTGATGTCTCCAAATCATTCCCTAATAGACAGTCTACAGGTAAATCTGAAGCTACCACAACTTTCTTTGGACCAGTAACCCCCCCCCCAGTTGAGATTAACAACAGCCATGGGGTGGCTAAGTGTGTTGTTGTGAGCATCGGTTACTTGGTACTGGTGACCAAGTAGGTGTTGTTCAGGGTGGACCAGTTTCTCTATGACCATAGTCACACTGGCACCAGTGTCCTTGTAGGCCTGAACCTCAACACCATTTATTAGGGGTAGCTGCTTGTACTTATCCATATTAAGGGGACAAGCAACTAAGGTGGCTAAATCAATAGCCCCCTCAGAGACTAACACAGCCTCTGTGGCCTCCCTAACAAGGCCAACCCCAACTAATTTACCAATAGTGAGCCCAGCTACTCCCTTGGATTGGCTATTAGTAGGTTTGCTCCCACCACCACTGCTATTAGTAGGGGCACTAGGTGTAGCAGGAGGGGTTGTAGTGGTAGGAGGCTTGGTGCCTTTCTTTGGACAACTGGGATCTGTTGTCCAATGGCCTTTTATTTTACATAAATAGCACCATGGTTTCTTTTCCTTGTTCTGATTAAAAGAGGATTTGGGCCCACCACCCCCACCAGAGTGTTTTTGTGGGCCTGATGAAGACTCATTTTTAGATTTGTCCCCACCCTTGTCAGAAGACTTACCATCCTTCTTTTTGTTGCCATCTTTGTCACCCCCTGTATGAACTTTTCTGTTCACCCTTGTTCTGACCCATTTGTCTGCCTTCTTTCCCAATTCTTGGGGATAGGTCAGATCAGAGTCCACCAAGTACTGGTGCAACAAATCAGACACACAATTATTAAGAATATGCTCTCTCAGGATCAAGTTATACAGGCTGTCATAATCAGTAACTTTACTGCCATGTAACCACCCCTCCAAGGCCTTCACTGAATGGTCAATGAAATCAACCCAGTCTTGTGAAGACTCCTTTTTGGTCTCTCTGAACTTTATCCTGTACTGTTCAGTGGTTAAGCCATAACCATCCAGGAGTGCATTCTTAAGAACTTGGAAATTATTAGCATCATTTTCTTTCACAGTAAGGAGCCTATCCCTACCTTTTCCACTAAATGATAGCCATAGGATAGCAGCCCACTGCCTTTGAGGGACATCCTGTACAACACAGGCCCTCTCAAGTGCAGCAAACCACTTGTTAATGTCATCCCCCTCCTTATAAGGGGGAACTATCTTGTGCAGATTCCTGGAATCATGCTCTTTTACAGGATGACTATGGGGAATACTGCTGCTGCCACCATGGGTTTCTAAACCCAGTTTCTGTCTCTCCTTCTCTACTTCTAAAGTCTGTCTATCCAAATCCAGCTGTTGCTTCTTGAGCTTCAGTCTGGTTTGTTCCACTCTCAATCTATTGAGCTCCCTTTCTAACAATCTGTCATCAGGGTGGGTGGGAGGGACATGCCTTGAAACAGAAGTATGGTGAGAATGGACAGAAGGAGACCTGTCCCTTACAGAAGCCACCCTAACAGCTTGGCTAACCGAAACATCACTACCAGTATGATGAGAATAAATACTTTTGCTATGATGTGAGACAACACTATTTATATGGTGTGGCTCATCATCATTACCAACTATGCTAGACTGTCTAGTAATGGGCAGGCTAGGAAGTTTCTTTCCTGAATCTTTTCCTGGGGGAGTCCCTGGATCTGATTGAGAACCATTAGCTACTTTTTCTACAGATTGGGCACTTATGGCCTTATCCTGTACTCTAAGCATGTTAATTAACAGTTCTAAGGACGGATTCTTCCCTACCCTCAAACCTCTCTCTATGCAGAGACTCCTTGCTCCTTTCCAGCTAAGGTGATCATATGCAAGTTTGGACAGATCAACATTTTGGCCTGTGCCAGACATTTTTAGAGAGAGTTAAAGTGATAGTAAAAGATAAAAAGTTTGTCAGAGCTTTTAGAAAGACAGAGAAAAAAACTTTTTAAACTTTTTAGAACTTTTTAGAAAGTTAGAAGTACTTTTCAGCACTTAGAAAAGAGTGAAAAGAGGAAATGCAAAACTTTTTGGCTATGTGTATATACACTGACCTTGTTTTGTATATTTTTCTCTTATGAAAAGTACAATGACAAGAGTGGTAAGTAGTCTGAAAGCACTTATCCCACCGCTGCACAACCAATGTAGGAGGCTGGACTGGTTTGTAGTGAGTACCAAGGGGTACTTGCACCTTGCACCAGGCCCAGTTATCCCTTATTAGTGTATAGGGTGTCTAGCAGCTTAGGCTGATAGATAATGGTAGCTTAGCAGAGCAGCTTAGGCTGAACTAGGAGACGTGTGAAGCTACCACAGTACCACTTAGTGTCATATGCACAATATCATAAGAAAACACAATACACAGTTATACTAAAAATAAAGGTACTTTATTTTTATGACAATATGCCAAAGTATCTTAGAGTGTACCCTCAGTGAGAGGATAGGAAATATACACAAGATATATATACACAATAGCAAAAATATGCAGTATAGTCTTAGAAAACAGTGCAAACAATGTATAGTTACAATAGGATGCAATGGGGAAACATAGGGATAGGGGCAACACAAACCATATACTCCAAAAGTGGAATGCGAACCACGAATGGACCCCAAACCTATGTGACCTTGTAGAGGGTCGCTGGGACTATTAGAAAATAGTGAGAGTTAGAAAAATAACCCTCCCCAAGACCCTGAAAAGTGAGTGCAAATTGCACTAAAGTTCCCCTAAGGACAAAGAAGTCGTGTTAGAGGAATAATGCAGGAAAGACACAAACCAGCAATGCAACAACTGTGGATTTCCAATCTAGGGTACCTGTGGAACAAGGGGACCAAGTCCAAAAGTCACAAGCAAGTCGGAGATGGGCAAATGCCAGCTGCGGGTGCAAAGAAGCTTCTACTGGACAGAAGAAGCTGAGGTTTCTGCAGGAACGAAAAGGGCTAGAGACTTCCCCTTTGGTGGACGGATCCCTCTCGCCGTGGAGAGTCGTGCAGAAGTGTTTTCCCGCCGAAAGAACGCCAACAAGCCTTGCTAGCTGCAAATCGTGCGGTTAGCGTTTTTGGACGCTGCTGAGGCCCAGGAGGGACCAGAAGGTCGCAAATTGGACCAGCAGAGAGAGGGGACGTCGCGCAAGACAAGAAGCCCTCTCTGAAGCAGGTAGCACCCGGAGAAGTGCCAGAAACAGGCACTACGAGAATGCGTGAAACGGTGCTCGCCGAAGTTGCACAAAGGAGTCCCACGTCGCCGGAGACCAACTTAGAAAGTCGTGCAATGCAGGTTAGAGTGCCGTGGACCCAGGCTTGGCTGTGCACAAAGGATTTCTGCCGGAAGTGCACAGGGGCCGGAGTAGCTGCAAAAGTCGCGGTTCCCAGCAATGCAGCCCAGCGAGGTGAGGCAAGGACTTACCTCCACCAAACTTGGACTGAAGAGTCACTGGACTGTGGGGGTCACTTGGACAGAGTCGCTGGATTCGAGGGACCTCGCTCGTCGTGCTGAGAGGAGACCCAAGGGACTGGCAATGCAGTTTTTTGGTGCCTGCGGTTGCAGGGGGAAGATTCCGTCGACCCACGGGAGATTTCTTCGGAGCTTTTGGTGCAGAGAGGAGGCAGACTACCCCCACAGCATGCACAAGCAGGAAAACAGTCGAGAAGGCGGCAGGATCAGCGTTACAGAGTTGCAGTAGTCATCTTTGCTACTATGTTGCAGGTTTGCAGGCTTCCAGCGCGGTCAGCAGTCGATTCCTTATCAGAAGGTGAAGAGAGAGATGCAGAGGAACTCGGCTGAGCTCATGCATTCGTTATCTAAAGTTTCCCCAGAGACAGAGACCCTAAATAGCCAGAAAAGAGGGTTTGGCTACCTAGGAGAGAGGATAGGCTAGCAACACCTGAAGGAGCCTATCACAAGGAGTCTCTGACGTCACCTGGTGGCACTGGCCACTCAGAGCAGTCCAGTGTGCCAGCAGCACCTCTGTTTCCAAGATGGCAGAGGTCTGGAGCACACTGGAGGAGCTCTGGACACCTCCCAGGGGAGGTGCAGGTCAGGGGAGTGGTCACTCCCCTTTCCTTTGTCCAGTTTCGCGCCAGAGCAGGGCTAAGGGGTCCCCTGAACCGGTGTAGACTGGCTTATGCAGAATTGGGCACCTCTGTGCCCAACAAAGCATTTCCAGAGGCTGGGGGAGGCTACTCCTCCCCTGCCTTCACACCATTTTCCAAAGGGAGAGGGTATAACACCCTCTCTCAGAGGAAGTTCTTTGTTCTGCCATCCTGGGCCAGCCCTGGCTGGACCCCAGGAGGGCAGATGCCTGTCTGAGGGGTTGGCAGCAGCAGCAGCTGCAGTGAAACCCCAGGAAGGGCAGTTTGGCAGTACCAGGGTCTGTGCTACAGACCACTGGGATCATGGGATTGTGCCAACTATGCCAGGATGGCATAGAGGGGGCAATTCCATGATCATAGACATGTTACATGGCCATATTCGGAGTTACCATTGTGAAGCTACATATAGGTAGTGACCTATATGTAGTGCACGTGTGTAATGGTGTCCCCGCACTCACAAAGTTCAGGGAATTGGCTCTGAACAATGTGGGGGCACCTTGGCTAGTGCCAGGGTGCCCTCACACTAAGTAACTTTGCACCTAACCTTTACCAGGTAAAGGTTAGACATATAGGTGACTTATAAGTTACTTAAGTGCAGTGTAAAATGGCTGTGAAATAACGTGGACGTTATTTCACTCAGGCTGCAGTGGCAGGCCTGTGTAAGAATTGTCAGAGCTCCCTATGGGTGGCAAAAGAAATGCTGCAGCCCATAGGGATCTCCTGGAACCCAATACCCTGGGTACCTCAGTACCATATACTAGGGAATTATAAGGGTGTTCCAGTAAGCCAATGTAAATTGGTAAAAATGGTCACTAGCCTGTTAGTGACAATTTGGAAAGAAATGAGAGAGCATAACCACTGAGGTTCTGATTAGCAGAGCCTCAGTGAGACAGTTAGTCACTACACAGGTAACACATTCAGGCACACTTATGAGCACTGGGGCCCTGGGTTACCAGGGTCCCAGTGACACATACAACTAAAACAACATATATACAGTGAAAAATGGGGGTAACATGCCAGGCAAGATGGTACTTTCCTACACAGAACAGCAGAATTCCACTGAGTTTTTAGTTAACTCTGCAGAATTCCACAGAATTGAACTTTGCAAGATCCTCCCACCCCTAGTATTTGGCAGATGGACCCAGAGGAGCACAGGGTGTGATCATTCACCTTGAGGAGTTTGGGAGGGTGTATGACCTACACCTGAACTGTGCCAAACATATCTGTTACCCTGTTTGGAGGACACCCCGTGCACTCAGGGTATGCCCTCAGGGCTTTGATGGTCACCTGCCTCCTTTAAATATCTAGGCATCCAGGTATACCATAACACTGAGAACCTATGCGCGGGAATCTGGGGGGAACATATCTCTCTCTTGAATGTTATGTCTCCTTCTGGAAATACTTACATTTGTCATTGATGGCATGCATCGCCATCTCTACGATGGTGATGTTCCCTTGCTTGTTGTAATTTGTTACAAACCTCCCGGTCCAAATTCCTGTGGCGTGGTTTAAGCAGGTAGGTGCTCTGCTACCTGACCTGATATGGGATGGAGCCTAACATAGGGTGTCTCTTGAGATATTACGGCGCCCACCAGAGGAGGGTAGTCTTGGGCACTGGACTTTGAACTTCATTATTTAGCAGCCCAGCTGCAATGGACAGCTAGATGGCTTAATAAATCCCAGCAGGGTGTGTTGGATCGGCTGGATCTGACTCCTCACCAGGGTCTTCTCCTGCCCAGGTTGCTGCATTGTGATGTTGCTATTCCTCTCCCGAATACTGTGTTACGGGCGACCTTATATGCTTGCCGACGGCACTTGTTGCGAACCCGTACAGCCCTACCATATGTATCTGCTCTGCCACTGGTGGGTCTCCAACATGGCAACCCGGTCACCTGCTTTACTGCCACTCGGCTTTGGAGGAACTAATGGAGCAGTTTGCATTGCCCAGGGATCAATTCCTGAATTGTGAGGCTTTGGTATAGTCCATCTCAGAGCTATGGGAATGTGGAAAGAATTAACCCCCTATGCATGCCAAATTGCAGCTTTTGCTTTCTATGGGTTCAGCCACATGGTTGATTACATGACTCTACCAGTCCTGAGTGATATGGGGGGAAGCCTTTGACAGACCTGAGGGATCGATGGGATGTTATACTGGATAAGGTGATTACAGATAAAGAATGGAGCAAGATAGTGGCCCACCACTGAAAGGTGTCCCTTAACACAAGACTTGAATATGTGGAATTTAATTTCTTACATATGATTACAGGTCATATATACGGTGGGAGCCGCGGAGCTGCCCATGTTGTAGACATCCAGATGCAGATTTCTCTCATATGACATGGAGCTGCCCTGCCCTCCAGATATTCTGGCAGGTGGTTCTCCAACGCCTTCGCTCTCGCTTGAACGCACCATCCCATGCTCGATAGAGGCCTGTTTACCTGGGAATTGCCCCGGACCTAAGGAACGCAAAGTGGGTTCTAAATTTCTGGACCTGGCACTGGTGCTGGCCAAACGTAGAAAAACAATGACCTGGAAATCCGAGGGAGGCCCCATGCGAGACCTGCGGATGCAGGATGCTATGTTGTGGGCGATAACTGGGAAAAGGGCCCTTAGGCGGGAGGACAGCAGGGGCATCCGGAGACACCCCTCGGCTGAGCTCTGGAGGGAGATTCTGGGGAACGAGGAACACCTGGGAAGCGACACAGATTCGGAACAGGATGACCAGGCAGATGCAGAAGGAGAAGAACCGCAGGGTACTGGAACAGACAGAGAAATGGGGGAGAAATGACAACAGATTAATTGGGGAGCGACCAGGATGGAGCGTTCTGGCCATGTTACGACCCGTGGTACCAATACTGTCACCCATCTCCCTCCCTGGGACACACGAATTACTCCCTCCCATACTGGAAGATATGTACCAAAGTCCGACCTTCAGTGGTGGATGAACTCTCGTGACCTCCCCATTCCCGGACATAGCCTATACTACCCCAGGGGCATTAGTTAGACCCATGTTCCTTTTCTATTTTAATCTTTTTGAACTGGCTGTTGAAATGGTGTTACAGTCGCCTTTCATTACAAGATGCTCCTTAACTAGGGTCAATCCCAGCTACTCTCCTGCTCCTGCCGAGGAGTCACACAGGCTATACACGATCACACTACTTAAGATCCTTACCTGTGTTCTAGTTCAAGCGTGTCTGACCAATGGGGGAAGAGATCATGCGAGCCAATAGGAGCTGGCCTCCACATGTACCAATCCTACGCCCAACCACCCAAGGGATTGCTGTTGCTGCCATGACACAGCGAGTGCAGGATTTCAGCCATAATGTTTCTGTTTAACATATAATAGCTTGTGTTGCTAGCCGGATAATGGGGATGTTTTGGACTATGTAATTAACTGTAATAGTTATTTCAAAATGCCAAGAAAGATGTTTTAAAAAGTTGTATGCACCAAATGAAGCAATCAATGAAAAGCAAATCGGTTTATGACAGCAAATTACAAAATAAAAATCAATGAAAGAGAAAGATGACTGCAATGCAATTAGTAAGACAAACATTAAAAAGCGAAGTAGGAGTGGTAACGTTTTGATATTTTCAGCTACAAATGCTAGCCTCCTGGGAGCGTTATGCTGATAAATGTACACAATAGAATACATGTAAACTTAAACAACAGCCACACATTTGTAAAGCGTGTGCTGAGTATGATTAACTAATTAATAAAAGCTTAAACAGTAACATTTTGGCAAAACAATCACCTTGCATCAGTGCAGCACAAGATCACCTACGTAGACATACTTTCTTGGGGCTCGGAGGGTAGAAGGATGATTTCTGTGCATCATCAGCTGACTACTTCTGTAGGTATATTTAAAATTTGACTTTACAGCGCAGCTGTCACCAGACAATTATGTGAGAATCACCAGAAGAGGGGCTTTGGCTCCCTCCACATATCAGGAGCAAGAAATACTTGTTTTGATTGGGTAGATGTTGTGTGCTTTCACAAAAAAGTGCTTGCCCTCCACACACCTGTGATCATTTTATTTATTTATCCAGTTGACTGAGCTTAAACTTTCAGAGGCACACGCATGCCACTGTAATGCTATTGAAATGTCTTAGATAGCTAGATACCTTATGACCTTTTTCTCTGAGAGCAGCACAAATGGGAGGAGGGCAGTCATTGACAAATATTAATTTTTAGATATGGCTTGACTGTGCATTCATGAGCCAGACCTATTGGCATTGCCAATGCTTGTCTTGCCAAGTCTGTGCCTGCAGGTGTGATCTGCTGTGTACTGTAGCTGATATGTAAGTGAGTAACAAACTTGACAATATGTGTGGGTCTTTGCCATCGCACTGTACGTGTTTTCATGAACTGTTGGGATCCATGTTAAAGATGTAGGCATCATAAGGGGGCAGAGCAATGGAAAAGTTTTGCTCTTGCATCTGTAGTGCATGAAGTCATCTCTATACTAGAAAATCAATGCATTAAAGAGAAAACAGAGACTCTTCTCATATGATTAGACACAGCTAAGAGGGTGTACATTTATTTTGTGAGGTAGTAAACTATGGGCCAAATTTAGAACAAACTGGCACAACGCGGAGCTGTGCCAAAATCAGCCGCGCCACTCTTTGAAATGCAGGGAATCATCGTATTTAATAGTATATGGTGCATCCCTGTGCTTCTCCCTGTGCCAGTGCTAAATTAGCTGCTGAGCGCCAACGCAGCCACCCTTGCGTTATGGTGCAAGGACGGCTGCATTGCGGGGGGATTGTTTTTGTGCAGGAAAGGATACTTTCCAGCACAAAAACACTCTTCCATGGTGATTTGCTCTTTCTATGTGTGCTGCCACGCTGGGGTGGCGTTAGATTGTGGCGCTGCTTCAGGTATACAAATCTCATAAATCTGGGGCAGCGTCAAAATCCAATGGGTGTTGCTGTGGAACGCCCACAGCAACACCCATTGCATGCCCTTCCACGCAAAGTGTTGCGTGGGAAAGGGCCGTATTTACAAGATGGCACTAAGCTGCAAAAAGTGTCTGATGCCGCCTTGTAAGTATGGCGCAGTGCACAGTGCCACCAGAGCGTCACAAAAAGTGACGCTCAGTTGGCGCTATGGGCTTGTAATTATGCCCCTATATTCTTTAGTTAGGTCAGAACAGCTCTCACAGAAGTCGCACTGTGGGTCCCTGTGTTCCAGGAGCATGTGGCCACCTAATGGGATTCTTTGGCGCCCGGGCAACATGGAAACAGCATTGGCTTCTAACAAGGTAGCGTACACTTAGTCATAACTTGATCCTCGTCTTACAAGGGATGGACATCACCATTGCTAGTAATAGTGTCCTAATTCATGTACTTTCGCTTTACACAAACAGAACCATTGACAGCCTTTCACAGAACCATTGAGAACAAACGTTTGTACACTTTCTACAGTGGAGCCTGGTTCATTCATAAACTGTGATGTAAGAGACATTTTTTCCTTCACTTGCTGGTACCTAGAGTGACTTTTGAACTTAAGGTATACCCTTGAGTTCAACTTTTACTAAAGATGCCCCAAAGTGAATTTCCCAAAGTGTACTTATAATTGTGTTTAATTTTCCTTATGTTTCTGGTAATTAAAAAAAAAAGTGATTTTCTACATCCCTACACACTTACCTCACACTAGTACCATACTATCCCCATGTATATGTTTATCACACACTTACACTCACCCCAGTACCATACTCTGTGCACAGACACAAACGTATAAAGATGCTACTGGAGGATCCTTGTGATAGTTCCACATTTAAGTACAGTATTAATGACTGTTTGATTAAGGACGTGGGTGCAAGGAAAAACAACTCAAAATAAGCATAGGATACTCTTAGGATATCCTG
The DNA here is from genome assembly GCF_031143425.1 of Pleurodeles waltl. NCBI lineage: Eukaryota > Metazoa > Chordata > Amphibia > Caudata > Salamandridae > Pleurodeles > Pleurodeles waltl. The sequence continues at coordinate 54,013,541 of NC_090438.1, forward strand.
GTTTAGGTTCAAACCTATAATAACTGATAAAACCCCATTGAAAGGGAAACAACTCTTATCAGTGTAAACATATAAACAGTGATAAACATCTGCACATCCACTAACTAAAATGCCATTCAAAGAGAGGAATGTGAAAGAAAATGATTCATTTTTATTTCTTCCCTAAGGGGCCAACTCATTGCAACTTCGTTACACAAGGTAGCAGCAAGAAAGAGTGGTCTAAGAATATTCTTCTTGAGTCTTGAGGGATGTCATTAAAATATTTTTCTTCTTCCTTTTATTTCTTCAAGTTGTGTGTGCTTGAATTTAAGGTGCAGGGTTCGGAGGCATGTTTTAGGTGTGATCTAATTAGTTATACTCTGGAGAGAATTTAGGAATAATAAAATCATATTTGATCTTTTGGCAGTGTTGAATAATTTCACTGATTTGTGAAACGACTGGCTCATAAGAATCTTGGCAAATATGTACTATCACCTTTATCCACAGACAGAGAAAGGGTAAAACCCTTTGATACATCACCCCTTTTTCTGCCAAACACCCCAGGCTTTAAGCACTCAATGCAAGATGTAGTGACAAGGACATGTGGAAAGTGCTGACAGCATGCACTTGGGATGGTGGTGAAAACATGACACAAAACGTTCCACATACCAACAGGTTCATAGCTTCGAGGTGTCCCATTGCTATGCCCGATACCTTTTTATGCTACGCTAAGATTTTTTGTAGAGCACTACTAATACTCAAAAGTGTCTAGGCGCTACCTGAAAAACTCTGAAGTACTATCTAGCAGGGAGCCAAAGGGCGGGATATCACCTATCCCTGGCTTTTACCCAGCTGCAATTTACTGCTTGAGTCTTTGAGCCCACAGTAACAAATTCAACAGCAGATTTCCAAGTTCCACAATACAATGTGATGTCTGTTAAAAGGTCAGGCCTGATTTAGAGTGAAACATTTGTTATGGGGACACTTGATAGCTATGAATTTCCACACCAAAGCAGCACCCCCCTATTTTAAATAGGCAGCGGAGGGATGCTTAAAACATCAGATTTCCGGTCCCTTAAAATGTAGGGCTACAAATTAATCTGGTGGGATTCAGAATGTAAAGGTTTCACAAGGTATGGTGCTGTTGGTAGGGTTGAGAACACTTACAGTATGATAATATTCAGTAGGGAGTAGGCGAATGACCCCCAACTGTGTCCAGGTATTTTTATTAAAACATTTGAATACAGAACTCTTACTTTTCTAAATCATAAATAGTCATGTAAACCAGACAGAGTACTGACAGAGTGGCTGTGAGAGCTAATACGATGTGAGAGGGTAATAAAATGTGAGTGTGAACATGAAATACACAGGCTCAGATTTATGGTGACCTAGCGCCATTCCAACGCCACATTAGCGTAATTTATTTTACGCAATAGTGGCACTGGAAGGCCAAAAACGCTGCACTATATTTACAAAGTGACGCAATGCTTGCATTGCACCACTTTTTTCTAACCCCTTGCGCCACATTATGCCTGCACCAGGCATTATGTATGCAAGGGGGGCGTTCCGGCGCCAGGGGGGCGAAAAAATGGTGCAAAGAAATGTAAGAGATTTCTTTGCATCATTTTTATCTGCATTTGTTAATGACTGCTAAGAGCAGGCGTAAAAAAAGAGCCTCCCATCGTGTTCAATAGGCCTCTGGGTGCTTTGCAGAATTAGCGTCATAATTTTTTACGCTAATCCTGCAAATCGCAGACTAGCATCAAAAGTTATGATGCTACTCCCCCTGACTACCACCATGGTATTTTAAACACGGCACACACATGGTGGCATTAGGGTGGCCACTAAGGGGAGCAACAAAAGTGGCGCTGCACTAGGTGCAGCGCCACTTTTCATAAATCTGCCCCTCAGACTTTCTATGCTTAACATAGTACTTCCATTGGACATGCTGCCAATAAAAAGACATTACATACCCTGTATTACACTTAAATTACGAATGTGCTGTATTACAATCACTGCAAAACACAACATGATTTGTAAATACTGGAAAACACACCTTTTGTTGATTTGGGAGGGCTAGCCAGCTGACTAAACACTGATAAACACTGTTTCAAAAGGTTTGGAAAACACTAAGAGAGCACCACTGAAATCCACAAAGATAAACAATGTACACAGGACAGCCTAGATAGTGTCCAAGGGAAGGAAAGAATGGAGGAACAATGCAAGACAGTAAACTAGAAAGGCCACACAAAAGTGTATGGTTCTTTCATTTTACCATGGCATGAGAGCTGAAATAAAGTCAAAACACCACCAAAAAGAGGCACATTTTAAAAAGCGTATTTTGTTGGTGAGTGAAATAGACCAAAGAAAAAAGAACTGTGAGAACAGATGAAAAGGAATGCACTTCAGTACAGCACAGTCAAAAATGAAAATAATACTGAAACAAACATCATCTTGCACAGAGATGCTGAAAACAGTACGCAAAAGCGTAATCTAAGGTTCTTAGGAATAACAGAGTGGGTAGAAGGTGCTAAGGATCTCGAGGAATATATGGCTGATTCGAAATCTAAGACAATTCTGCTGAGAAACAACATTATAGGTGCAGGGAAATATGTTTAGGCTAAAGAAAAATAATTGAGTTCTAAGGAAATGAATGAAATACCTCAAACATTTTCTCAACTATGTGCTCAGTTTAAATGCATTCTCATAAGTGCATCAAACAGAACAGAAAAACATGGCAGATTCGGGTATGCTGTTCAGCATGTTCTACCACAAAAACAAGGCAGGCATCATTAGGAGATGTGCTAAGGAAACATGAGGGTGAGGTGCAGCGTGAAATATCCCTGGACATGGAGGCAATAATTGATATTATGATTCAAATCTTCTTCCCCGGCCAGGAGGTGCAAAAACGCTTCTGGCTAAAGATTTCAAGCACAGGTGAGGGGCAGCCTCCTCCTTCCAGGCGCTCTCTCATGATCTTGAGGGGCACATTTACAAGCCCCTAGCGCTACCGGAAGGTCATTTTTTGTGATGTCTCGGTGTACACTGCGTCTTATTTACATTGTGGCGTTAAGCCACTTTTTCTGGCTTAACGCCACCTTGTAAATACGGCCCCTTCAAACACAGCACTTTGCTTGGAAGGGGCGGGCAGTGGGTGTTGTTGTGGGTATTCCACAGCCACACCCATTGCATTTTGACGCTGCCCCAGATTTACGAGATTTCATAAATGTGAGGCAGCGCCGAAAACTAACGCCACCGTTAGCATGGCGCAACAAGGAGAAATTATGTAATTTCTCCTCGTTTTTTGCTCTTTCTATGTGTGCTGCGTTCTGCAGCACACATAGAAGGAGCAAATCGCCATTAAAGATTGTTTTTGTGCAAGAAGGTGTCCCTTCCTGCACAAAACCAATCTCCCCGCAACGCAGCCATCCTTGCACCATGGCACATGGGTGGCTACGTTGGCACCAGGCAGCAAATTTAGCACCAGCGCAGGGGGAAACACAGGGCTGCGCCGTATTCTTGTTAATACATTGCATCCCTGCGTTTACAAAGAGACACAGTGTGGCTCTGCCAATTTTGGCGCAGCACCGCGCTGTGCCACTTTATTGTAAATATGCCCCATAGTATCTGTTGGACAGTCCACTGTGGTTTCTAAATCTGGGTCCCTCACAGTGTCACCGGCACCTGGTCTCCACCTCTCTCTCTCTCCCTAACCTGCCCCCCTCCTTCTGCACCACCTGACCAGGCACAAGAGATCTCCACATACAATGCAGTGTTATCCCATCTGGTGAGATGCAGCACTGGGGTGCAGTCCGACTCCCTCTACACCGTCTGCCCGCCCCTAACTCCTTGTAACCTTGTTTCCTCGATCCTGGGGCCTAGTTTCACCTCTTTGGTCTTTCCAAAGTTTAAGGAAACCATAGATAGGTGAAAAACAGTGCTTAATTTGTGCTTGTAGTTTCCTGTGCTGAGCACCGGCACTTATTTTTGATGGCTGGTGCTTATTCTTCTGCCTCAAGGGTTTGCTGCGAGCAAAAGACACATATGGGAAAGACGGAGGAAGGGAAAAAGGAAAAGGCATCACAAAGGGAGAAAGCAGAAAGCTGCAAGAGTGAACTGAAGGGGCAGGGAGTAGCTGTAAATGGATAAAAGAGGCCCGAGATGGCTTCAGGATTACGCTGCCTCAGTCTTCCGTGTTCACACATTTAAATGCAGCAGCCGCATGTTTAAAAGGAGGGCTTTGGGCACCGGCACGTTTTTATTTACAAATTAAGCACTGGGGAAAACAGGTACGCAAGGTCCCACCTAACTCATTCTGACACTTTGTATCGCGATAGATACCATCGGCGCTAGCACGTGCTGTTTAAAAGATGCATTACACTCACTCTTTGCTGTGTAATTCTCTTACAGAGCGATATTACACTGAGCTACTACTGTACGCCCACAGACGTGTTACATTTTCATACATCCTTACACATTCATCACAGCACCATGCTGTATACACACATTCATTAAACACACACAGATGTCATTTTACTGAATACTATGTTTTATATATAAGATTTACCCCGTACCATTCTGTAGACAGGTATGTATCAGACTCACACACATGCTCACCCGAGTCCATTATTTACATACATGTATGCTCTGAAGACAAACTGAACATGTCTACATAAAGACATGCACAGGCTCTTGTCTGGCACATCGGCACGTTACACACACACCTGCCTCCGTACTGCATGCTGGGATAGGTTTCCCACCCAGATGACATCACCAGGCTGCGTGCACATATGACACACACACAAAGACGAGGAGGCTGTCCTCGTGCCACCGCGCAGTGTGTAAAACTGTGTACCACACCCCGACGCGCTCACGTTTCGTCTGTCGGCCTGCAGCCTGCATCTCCTAAACAAGAAATGCGCCTAGACATAAATCCGATAATTAGAGGGGGGAAGCGCCCTAAACCCGCGAGAGACCCGATAAAAGGATCTATTGAGAAGTGGAGTGCACATAATCCGAGCTGCTTCTCAGCAGACAGCTCCTCTCAGGTCAGGCTGACAAGTTAAGTGTCTGTGCAGTATTGTAAAACTACTTCACGCGGCCTTGGACGGGGGCCTGTGACAGCCGAGAGGCCTTGTCTCAGGATGGGCAGATGAGATGTGTGCCCAAGAGAGAGGAGGCGCTGCACACCTCTGGTGAGCCAGGGTGAGACAGGGTGCCATGCTGCACTAGTGTAAAACTACTTCACGCGGCCTTGGACGGGGGTCTGTGGCAGCCCAGAGGCCTTGTCTCAGGAAGGGCAGATGAGATGTGTGCCCAGGAGAGAGGAGGCGCTGCACACCTCTGGTGAGCTAGGGTGAGCAGGGTGCCATGCTGCACTAGTGTAAAACTACTTCACGCGGCCTTGGACGGGGGCCTGTGACAGCCGAGAGGCCTTGTCTCAGGATGGGCAGATGAGACGTGTGCCCAGGAGAGAGGAGGCGCTGCACACCTCTGGTGAGCTAGGGTGAGCAGGGTGCCATGCTGCACTAGTGTAAAACTGCTGCACACGGCCTTGGACGGGGGTCTGTGACAGCCCAGAGGCCTTGTCTCAGGAAGGGCAGATGAGATGTGTGCCCAGGAGAGAGGAGGCGCTGCACACCTCTGGTGAGCTAGGGTGAGCAGGGTGCCATGCTGCACTAGTGTAAAACTACTGCATGCGGCCTTGGACGGGGGTCTGTGACAGCCCAGAGGCCTTGTCTCAGGATGGGCAGATGAGATGTGTGCCCAGGAGAGAGGAGGCGCTGCACACCTCTGGTGAGCTAGGGTGAGCAGGGTGCCATGCTGCACTAGTGTAAAACTACTGCATGCGGCCTTGGACGGGGGTCTGTGACAGCCCAGAGGCCTTGTCTCAGGATGGGCAGATGAGATGTGTGCCCAGGAGAGAGGAGGCGCTGCACACCTCTGGTGAGCTAGGGTGAGCAGGGTGCCATGCTGCACTAGTGTAAAACTGCTGCACGCGGCCTTGGACCGGGGTCTGTGACAGCCCAGAGGCCTTGTCTCAGGATGGGCAGATGAGATGTGTGCCCAGGAGAGAGGAGGCGCTGCACACCCCAGGTGAGCTAGGGTGAGACAGGGTGCCACCCTGCACTAGTGTAAAACAACTGCACGCGGCCTCGGACGGGGTCTGTGGCACCGAGAGGCCTGGTTTCAGGAAGGGCAGATGAGATGTGTGCCCAAGAAAGAGGAGGCGCTGCACACCTCTGGTGAGCCAGGGTGAGACAGGGTGCCATGCTGCACTAGTGTAAATCTACTGCACATGGCCTTGGACCGGGGTCTGTGGCAACGAGAGGCCTGGTTTCAGGAAGGGCAGATGAGATGTGTGCCCAAGAGAGAGGAGGCGCTGCACATCTCTGGTGAGCTAGGGTGAGCAGGGTGCCATTCTGCACTAGTGTAAAACTACTTCACGCGGCCTTGGACGGGGGCCTGTGACAGCCGAGAGGCCTTGTCTCAGGATGGGCAGATGAGACGTGTGCCCAGGAGAGAGGAGGCGCTGCACACCTCTGGTGAGCTAGGGTGAGCAGGGTGCCATGCTGCACTAGTGTAAAACTGCTGCACGCGGCCTTGGACCGGGGTCTGTGACAGCCCAGAGGCCTTGTCTCAGGAAGGGCAGATGAGATGTGTGCCCAGGAAAGAGGAGGCGCTGCACACCTCTGGTGAGCCAGGGTGAGACAGGGTGCCATGCTGCACTAGTGTAAATCTACTGCACATGGCCTTGGACCGGGGTCTGTGGCACCGAGGGGCCTTGTCTCAGGATGGGCAGATGAGATGTGTGCCCAAGAGAGAGGAGGCGCTGCACACCTCTGGTGAGCCAGGGTGAGACAGGGTGCCATGCTGCACTAGTGTAAATCTACTGCACATGGCCTTGGACCGGGGTCTGTGGCAACGAGAGGCCTGGTTTCAGGAAGGGCAGATGAGATGTGTGCCCAGGAGAGAGGAGGCGCTGCACACCTCTGGTGAGCTAGGGTGAGACAGGGTGCCATGCTGCACTAGTGTAAAACTACTTCACGCGGCCTTGGACGGGGGCCTGTGACAGCCGAGAGGCCTTGTCTCAGGATGGGCAGATGAGACGTGTGCCCAGGAGAGAGGAGGCGCTGCACACCTCTGGTGAGCTAGGGTGAGCAGGGTGCCATGCTGCACTAGTGTAAAACTGCTGCACGCGGCCTTGGACCGGGGTCTGTGACAGTCCAGAGGCCTTGTCTCAGGATGGGCAGATGAGATGTGTGCCCAGGAGAGAGGAGGCGCTGCACACCCCAGGTGAGCTAGGGTGAGCAGGGTGCCATGCTGCACTAGTGTAAAACTGCTGCACGCGGCCTTGGACCGGGGTCTGTGACAGCCCAGAGGCCTTGTCTCAGGATGGGCAGATGAGATGTGTGCCCAGGAGAGAGGAGGCGCTGCACACCCCAGGTGAGCTAGGGTGAGACAGGGTGCCACCCTGCACTAGTGTAAAACAACTGCACGCGGCCTCGGACTGGGTCTGTGGCACCGAGAGGCCTGGTTTCAGGAAGGGCAGATGAGATGTGTGCCCAAGAGAGAGAAGGCGCTGCACACCTCTGTGAGCTAGGGTGAGACAGGGTGCCATGCTGCACTAGTGTAAAACAACTGCACGCGGCCTCGGACCGGGGTCTGTGGCACCGAGAGGCCTGGTTTCAGGAAGGGCAGATGAGATGTGTGCCCAAGAGAGAGAAGGAGCTGCACACCTCTGTGAGCTAGGGTGAGACAGGGTGCCATGCTGCACTAGTGTAAATCTACTGCACATGGCCTTGGACCGGGGTCTGTGGCACCGAGGGGCCTTGTCTCAGGATGGGCAGATGAGATGTGTGCCCAAGAGAGAGGAGGCGCTGCACACCTCTGGTGAGCCAGGGTGAGACAGGGTGCCATGCTGCACTAGTGTAAATCTACTGCACATGGCCTTGGACCGGGGTCTGTGACAGCCCAGAGGCCTTGTCTCAGGAAGGGCAGATGAGATGTGTGCCCAGGAGAGAGGAGGCGCTGCACACCTCTGGTGAGCTAGGGTGAGCAGGGTGCCATGCTGCACTAGTGTAAAACTGCTGCACACGGCCTTGGACGGGGGTCTGTGACAGCCCAGAGGCCTTGTCTCAGGAAGGGCAGATGAGATGTGTGCCCAGGAGAGAGGAGGCGCTGCACACCTCTGGTGAGCTAGGGTGAGCAGGGTGCCATGCTGCACTAGTGTAAAACTGCTGCACGCTGCCTTGGACCGGGGTCTGTGACAGCCCAGAGGCCTTGTCTCAGGATGGGCAGATGAGATGTGTGCCCAGGAGAGAGGAGGCGCTGCACACCCCAGGTGAGCTAGGGTGAGACAGGGTGCCACCCTGCACTAGTGTAAAACAACTGCACGCGGCCTCGGACTGGGTCTGTGGCACCGAGAGGCCTGGTTTCAGGAAGGGCAGATGAGATGTGTGCCCAAGAGAGAGAAGGCGCTGCACACCTCTGTGAGCTAGGGTGAGACAGGGTGCCATGCTGCACTAGTGTAAAACAACTGCACGCGGCCTCGGACCGGGGTCTGTGGCACCGAGAGGCCTGGTTTCAGGAAGGGCAGATGAGATGTGTGCCCAAGAGAGAGAAGGCGCTGCACACCTCTGTGAGCTAGGGTGAGACAGGGTGCCATGCTGCACTAGTGTAAATCTACTGCACATGGCCTTGGACCGGGGTCTGTGGCAACGAGAGGCCTGGTTTCAGGAAGGGCAGATGAGATGTGTGCCCAAGAGAGAGGAGGCGCTGCACATCTCTGGTGAGCTAGGGTGAGACAGGGTGCCATGCTGCACTAGTGTAAAACTACTGCACGCGGCCTTGGACGGGGGTCTGTGGCAGTCCAGAGGCCTTGTCTCAGGATGGGCAGATGAGATGTGTGCCCAGGAGAGAGGAGGCCCTGCACAACCCAGGTGAGCTAGGGTGAGACAGGGTGCCATTCTGCACTAGTGTAAAACTACTGCACGCGGCCTTGGACGGGGGTCTGTGGCAGCTGAGAGGCCTTGTCTCAGGATGGGCAGATGAGATGTGTGCCCAGGAGAGAGGAGGCGCTGCACACCCCAGGTGAGCTAGGGTGAGACAGGGTGCCATGCTGCACTAGTGTAAAACAACTGCACGTGGCCTTGGACCGGGGTCTGTGGCACCGAGAGGCCTGGTTTCAGGAAGGGCAGATGAGATGTGTGCCCAAGAGAGAGGAGGCGCTGCACACCTCTGGTGAGCTAGGGTGAGACAGGGTGCCATGCTGCACTAGTGTAAAACTACTGCATGCGGCCTTGGACGGGGGTCTGTGACAGCCCAGAGGCCTTGTCTCAGGATGGGCAGATGAGATGTGTGCCCAGGAGAGAGGAGGCGCTGCACACCCCAGGTGAGCTAGGGTGAGACAGGGTGCCATGCTGCACTAGAGTAAATCTACTGCACATGGCCTTGGACCGGGGTCTGTGGCAACGAGAGGCCTGGTTTCAGGAAGGGCAGATGAGATGTGTGCCCAAGAGAGAGGAGGCGCTGCACACCTCTGGTGAGCTAGGGTGAGACAGGGTGCCATGCTGCACTAGTGTAAAACTACTGCACGCGGCCTTGGACGGGGGTCTGTGGCAGCCCAGAGGCCTTGTCTCAGGATGGGCAGATGAGATGTGTGCCCAGGAGAGAGGAGGCGCTGCTTCCCCAGGTGAGCTAGGGTGAGACAGGGTGCCACTCTGCACTAGTGTAAATCTACTGCACATGGCCTTGGACTGGTTTCAGGAAGGGCAGATGAGATGTGTGCCCAAGAGAGAGGAGGCGCTGCACACCTCTGGTGAGCCAGGGTGAGACAGGGTGCCATGCTGCACTAGTGTAAATCTACTGCACATGGCCTTGGACCGGGGTCTGTGGCACCGAGAGGCCTGGTTTCAGGAAGGGCAGATGAGATGTGTGCCCAAGAGAGAGGAGGCGCTGCACACCTCTGGTGAGCCAGGGTGAGACAGGGTGCCATGCTGCACTAGTGTAAATCTACTGCACATGGCCTTGGACCGGGGTCTGTGGCACCGAGGGGCCTGGTTTCAGGAAGGGCAGATGAGATGTGTGCCCAAGAGAGAGGAGGCGCTGCACACCTCTGGTGAGCTAGGGTGAGACAGGGTGCCATGCTGCACTAGTGTAAAACTACTGCACGTGGCCTTGGACGGGGGTCTGTGGCAGCCCAGAGGCCTTGTCTCAGGATGGGCAGATGAGATGTGTGCCCAGGAGAGAGGAGGCGCTGCACACCCCAGGTGAGCTAGGGTGAGACAGGGTGCCACTCTGCACTAGTGTAAATCTACTGCACATGGCCTTGGACTGGTTTCAGGAAGGGCAGATGAGATGTGTGCCCAGGAGGGAGGAGGCGCTGCACACCTCTGGTGAGCCAGGGTGAGACAGGGTGACATGCTGCACTAGTGTAAAACTAGTGCACGCGGCCTTGGATGGGGTCCACCTGTGGGAGCTGAGAGGTCATGTCTCTGGAAAGACACAGCGATGTGTGCCGAAGAGAGAGGAGGCGCTGCACACCTCTGGTGAGCCAGTGTCAGCCAGGTGAGCCAGGCTGCAGTGCTATAAAACTAGTGCACATAGTCTTTCACATCTCTGGTGAGCCAATATGAGCCAGGTGAGCCACGCTGCAGTGTACTGATGTAAAACTAGTGCACAAAGACGTGCACGCCTCGGGTGAGGTAGTATAAGCCAGAAGAGCCAGGTTGGAGTGCAGTGCTATAAAGCTAGTGCACTTAGTTTTTCACATCTCTGGTGAGCCAGGCCTCAGTGCAGTGATGTACAACTAGTGCACATAGATTTGAACACCTCGTGAGCCAGGATGAGCCAAGTGAGCCAGGCTGAAGTGCAATGATGTGACTTATATGAAGGCTAGTGATGATGATTAAATGTCGCAAGAGAGGAAGAAAAATATTTTACTACATTGTTTAGGCTCGAAAGGACAAATGGTTTTGAGAACTATACCTCAAGTAGTGTTACAAGGACAATCTGATGGAGAAATAGATGTTTTCAAGGGAGCATTAATTTGACTAGAGAATAGGTTCAAAACTACAGCCAGCATTGCATTGAATAGGTTCAAGTTCTATACTAGAGCACAACAATCGGAAGAGACGCTTGATGAGTTTCTTACAGCGTTACGGGGATTATCTATGCATTGCAATTTTGGAACTATGGGATGAAATGATCCGGGATCAGATTATAGTGCACTTTAAAAGCAGGAAAATTCAAGAACAATTGTGGGTAATGGGAGACCCCAAATTACAAGACGTAATTACCACAGCAAAAGCATTAGAACAGTCAGAGAAATGGATAAAGTCAATACAAGGTTCAGATAAAATGAAAAATGTGGAACGTGAAGTAGTGGGTGCAACGGGGAGTGGTAATTCAAGTAGTAATGTTAATACCAGAAGTAATACGTTCAATAGGAAATGGGATAGGCATGATAGGATGGAAAGATTATCATGCTATTGCTGTGGTAATATGAATCATCTTGCAACTTCACCTCAATGTCCTGTGATTAGGAAGGAGTGTAAGAAATGTGGTAGGATTGGGCATTTTGCTCGTGTGCAAAGATTTTAAGAAAAGTAGTAATACTGTGAAAGGAAAAGTGGCTTATTTGAATAGTGGGAGATTTGAGGAAGGATGGAAAAGGTGTGACGTACATGCGGAAGAACATAGAGGTATGGTCTTGTCATTTAACAATTGTGATGAGGAGGTGGATGGTTGGGCTAGGCAATCCAAGTGCGATGTGCGGATATTGGGAAAAAGTTTAGAACTAATGGCAGACTCAGGGTCACCTTGGACAATTGTTACACGGGAATACTTTAATCGGAAATTTGAAGGAGTTTGGAAAATAACTGATTTGAAGGCACCTGACATAATAGCTGAGAGTTTTGATGGTACAACTATTGATGTTATTGGTTTTGTTGGGACTAAAATAGTTTTTAAGGGAAGATGTGCTGCTATTAAGTTGAATGTTGCAGTTAAAGGAGTTAATGTCCTGGATGGAGAGACCAACGGAAATTGGGAATTATATTGAATCCTAGGAGTAGTGAACCTGTTCTAGTGAGAGAGAGTTGTGAGATAAGGGAGTCGATTATATCTAGGTTTCCGCAGGTTTTTACTAATAAGTTGGGAGAGTTGAAAATTACAGTCACAAAATTAGGGTTAAGGCAAATGCCAAACCTGTAGTGCAGAAACTCAGGAATGTTCCCATTAGTGTTAGAGAAGAATTGAAACAGATTTTGTTAGAAATGGTTAATGAGAATGTAATTGAAGAAACTGAATCCTCTGAATGGGTGTCTCCGATTGTGTTGGCCCAGAAATCAGACAAATCTTTGAGATTGTGTGTGGACCTGAGAGCTGTGAATGCGAATATTATTGTGAATTGCCATCCTTTGCCCAATATAAATGAGGTAAGCAGTATGTTGGAAGGTGCAAGCATTTTTTTCCACCTTGGATTTAAGGTCAACACACCATCAAATTGAACTGACGGAAGACTCTAGACATCTCACAGCATTTATCACACCACAGGGGTTGTTCCAATTTAAAAGAATGCCTTTCGGGTTAGCCTGTGCGGCGTCAGTGTTTCAAAGAGCGATGTTTCAATTATTCAAAGACATGGATAAATATGTGAAGTATTTCCAAGATGATGTTTTGATATTTTCAAAAGATGAAAGGGAACACAGAGAGCATGTTAAAAATGTATGTGAGGTGTTGAGGAAGAGTGGGTTGACCTTAAAAGAAAAGAAATGCCAATTTTTTTCTAAGTCTGTGGAATACTTGGGTCATACTATATCGGGAGAAGGAGTGATACCAAAACGATCATTAGTGGAGGCTGTTGTTTATGCTCCTGCTCCTGATAATCGGGAAAAATTGTTGTCGTTTACAAGTCTCTGTGAATATTATAGTGAATTAATTGAAAACTTTGTGACTAAAGCCACTGAGAGAACGTACACAGAAGGGGGTCCAGTATGTGTGGACAGAAAAACAGAAGAGTGCATTTGAAAGGATCAAAAGAGAAATTGTAGAAGCTCCTATTCTGAGGCCTTTTAGCGTGGGAGCGCAATGTATTGTGGCAGTGGATGCTCACAGTTATGGCAAGGATAAGTGGAATGTTTCTTTTGTTTCTCGTACATTAACAGATGCTGAGAGGAGGTATGCTGTGATAGAGAAGGAATTGTTGTCATGTATTTGTGCTGATGAACATTTTTGGAATTACATTTGGGGATCACGTTTTCTTCTGCAGACTGATCACAAACCATTGGTGGGAATTCTTTCTCCATGTGGAGGATGGAATGCTACTTCTCCCATTGTGAGACTAGTTTCTGGACTGCAGGAGTATTGTTTTAAATTCGAGTACGTGCCCAGGACGAGACAAAAGAAGTCGATGTACATCGGGATGAGTTGGAAATTGATGTGGTATCTGTTGTGTCTGGATACATGACTAGTGAGTTTAGTGGTATAGAAGAGGAAAAGTGGGTTAAATGCGATGAGGAGGATTTGGTTTTGCAAGAAGTAAAAAAGTATTTGAGGTGGGGTTGGCCAGATAGGAAGAGAGTATCGGCAGAGATTGCGCCGTTTCAGAAAGTAATGGATGAATTGGAGGTAGAGAATTAACTTTTGTTTAAGAAAGGGAAATGTATTCCCCCTAAAGGTATGCAGGAAACTATTTTGAAACTTGCACACAAAGGTCATTCAGGAATGTCTTCTATGAAAAGGTTGATACGTATGTGTTTTTGGAGGCCGGGGCTAGATAAGATGTCAGACAGAGTGGTGAGGGAGTGTAGTGTGTGTGTTAATGCGGAGAAGAAGTTAAGGACAGTGCCAGCTCCCCTTTTGCCAATGGCCTGGCCGCATTCGCCCTGGCAGAAGTTAGGATTTGATATTTCTAGTCCGTACTACTCTCTTCTTGCTGAGGCTCGTTATGCATTAGTTTTGATTGATTATTATTCTAAGTGGCCAGAGGTGAAATTGGTTTCCCAAGTTATATCAGGTACTATCATTGAGTTCTTCAAAGAGATGAGAGAAAAGGATATCCTGAGGTATTGATATCTGACAATGGTGTTCAGTTAGTGGAGAAGGAAATGCAAAATTTTATAAGTATAGCAATATCAGACAAGTTACCACTCCACTTTCTGAACCGCAAGATAATGGTCAAGTTGAAAGGTTCAACGGGGTCCTTAAAGAAAGTATTTGCTGGGCACATGGGTTTGGTGGACAGTGGAAGGAAAAATTAAGGGAAAAATGATGGTATTACCGTATAACTCCGCAGAGCACAACAGAAGTGAGTCCTTTCAACTATTAAAAGGAAGACATCCTGTGTCTAAATTGTGTCCATTGTGATTTAAGAAGAAACAAGGAAAGGATTGTGAGAATGTGTGTGTTGAAGAGGTGAAAGAAAGAGTGAGGAGAAAACAAGAAAAGTTCATGGAAGCGTATGACAACAGATGGAAAGTGAAGGAATCCGTAATTGCAGTTGGAGATGGCTCAGAATCCGTAAGCCAGGGTTTGTAAGAAAAGGTACATCCAAGTTTGGGAGAGCTTTGAAGGTGATCAAAGTATATAACAAGAGTGTTGTTAAACAGGATGGCAAAGTGTGGAATGTGAGGAGATTGGCAAAGTGCAGTAGTGGTGGTGAGTACTTTGGTGATGGAAGATATGGTAGTTCTGTGGGAAAAGTAGGAACTGATGTTGATGTGAGAGTGTTGCCGTCGGTTGAGTGTAACGGGGAAAATGTGAATCAAGAACAGACAATGTTGGAGAACGAATGTGGAAGTAAAGGGGAAATCGCAAAGACTATCAGCAATGATTGTGATACTACAATAAATAATAGTTCGATAGCGTCACGGGTGAAATCCAATGCTAGAACAAGATGTTGGTCAGCCAAATTTGAAGGCTTTGTTTAGGACAATTCAACCTTAGGTTTGTGAAACATTTAATGTATTGCATAGTTTATGTTTTCTTGTGTTTTGTTTTTATTGTTTTGTTTTGTTGAAGGAAGGGAAATATGTTAGATGTTAATATTGCAGAGTTTAGAGTGTGTAACATTGTAGAATCTAGAGTGTGGAATGGGATAAGATTCTGGAAGTGGAAACAAAGGCATTCAAGACATGGGGGGCTTGGGGAAAGAAGTCTACTGTGCTGTCTGGAAATAAACACACTTTCACCTGTACACTGTTGTGTGTTTGGATCATTACATAGTGCACATAGACTTTACATCTCACGTGTGAGCCAGGCCTCAGTGCAGTGATGTGAAACTAGTGCGCATAGCTTTGCACACCTGGGTAAGCCAGGATGGGCCAGGTAAGCCGGGCTGCAGAGCAGTGATGTGAAACTAGTGCGCATAGCTTTGCACACCTGAGTAAGCCAGGATGGGCCAGGTAAGCTGGGCTGCAGAGCAGTGATGTGAAACTAGTGCGCATAGATTTGCACTCCTGGGTAAGCCAGGATGGGCCAGGTAAGCCGGGCTGCAGAGTAGTGCTGTGAAACTAGTGCGCATAGCTTTGCACACCTGGGTAAGCCAGGATGGGCCAGGTAAGCCGGGCTGCAGAGCAGTGATGTGAAACTAGTGCGCATAGACATTCATTCCTCGGGTGAGCCAGGATAAGCGAGGTGAGTCAAGCTGCAGTCCAGTGATGTAAAACTAGTGCACGTAGACTTTCACACCTTGGTGAGCCAGGATGAGCCAGTTGACCCAGTGTCTTGGTACAGGGATGTAAAACTAGTGCACGTAGACTTTCACACCTTGGTGAGCCAGGATGAGCCAGTTGACCCAGTGTCTTGGTACAGGGATGTAAAACTAGTGCACATAGACTTTCACACGTCTGGTGAGCCAGGTTGCAGCGTAGTGAAGTAAAACTAGTGGACATAGACTAGTGCACCTCTAGTGAGCCAGGATGGACCAGGTGAGCTAGGATATAGTGCAGTAATGTAAAACTAATGGATGTACATGTTCATACATCCAGTGAGTCAGGGGAGTCAAGCTGTAGTCCAGTGATGTAAAACTAGTGCACATAGATTTTCACACCTGGATGGGCCAGGATGAGCCAGGTAAGCCAGGCTGCAGTGCAGTGATGTAAAACTAGTGCATATAGACGTGTACGCCTCAGGTGAGCTAGTATGAGCCAGGTGAGCCAGGCTGCAGTGCTATAAAACTAGTGCACATAGTTTTTCACATCTTTGGTGAGCCAAGATGAGCCAGGTGAGCCTGTGTTCTGGTACAGGGATATAAAACTAGTGCACATACACTTTCACACTTCTGGTGAGCCAGGTTCCAGTGCAATGATGTACAATTAGTGCACCTAGACTTTCACACCTCAGGTATACCAGGATCCTGGTACAGGGGTGTAAAACTAGTGCACGTAGATTTTCATACCTCAGGTGAGCCAAGATGGGCCTGGTAGGCCAAGCTACAGTGCAGTGATGTAAAACTAGTGCACACGGATGTGTACGCCTCGGGGAAGCTAGTATGAGCCAGGTGAGCCAGGCTGCAGTGTAGTGATGAAAAACTAGTGCACAAAGTTTTTCACATCTCTGGTGAGCCAGGCTGTAGTGTTGTGATGTAAAAATAGTGCACAAAGTCTTTACATCTCAGGTGAGGTAGTACGAACCAGGTGAGCCAGGCTGCAGTGCAGTGCTGTAAAACTAGTGCACACAGACTTTCACATCTCTGGTGAGTCAGGATGAGCCAGGTGAGCCGGCTATAGTGCTGTGATGCAAAATTAATGCACACAGACTTTCACATTTCTGGTGAGCCATCATGGGCCATATGAACCAGACTGCTTTGCAGTGCTAAAAAACTAGTGCATATAGATTAGTATACCTCAGGTGAACCAGGCTGCCGTGCAGGGATGTAAAACTAGTGAAAATAGACGTGTGCATCTCTGGTGAGCAAGGATGGGCCAGGTGAGCCAGGCTGCAGTGCAGGGATGTAAAACTAGTGGACATAGACTTGTGCATCTCTGGTGAGCAAGGATGGGCCAGGTGAGCCAGGCTGCAGTGCAGGGATGTTAAACTAGTGGACATAGACTTGTGCATCTCTGGTGAGCAAGGATGGGCCAGGTGAGCCAGGCTGCAGTGCAGGGATGTTAAACTAGTGGACATAGACTTGTGCATCTCTGGTGAGCAAGGATGGGCCAGGTGAGCCAGGCTGCAGTGCAGGGATGTAAAACTAGTGGACATAGACTTGTGCATCTCTGGTGAGCAAGGATGGGCCAGGTGAGCCAGGCTGCAGTGCAGGGATGTAAAACTAGTGGACATAGACTTGTGCATCTCTGGTGAGCAAGGATGGGCCAGGTGAGCCAGGCTGCAGTGCAGGGATGTAAAACTAGTGGACATAGACTTGTGCATCTCTGGTGAGCAAGGATGGGCCAGGTGAGCCAGGCTGCAGTGCAGGGATGTAAAACTAGTGAAAATAGACGTGTGCATCTCTGGTGAGCAAGGATGGGCCAGGTGAGCCAGGCTGCAGTGCAGGGATGTTAAACTAGTGGACATAGACTTGTGCATCTCTGGTGAGCAAGGATGGGCCAGGTGAGCCAGGCTGCAGTGCAGGGATGTAAAACTAGTGGACATAGACTTGTGCATCTCTGGTGAGCAAGGATGGGCCAGGTGAGCCAGGCTGCAGTGCAGGGATGTAAAACTAGTGGACATAGACTTGTGCATCTCTGGTGAGCAAGGATGGGCCAGGTGAGCCAGGCTGCAGTGCAGGGATGTAAAACTAGTGGACATAGACTTGTGCATCTCTGGTGAGCAAGGATGGGCCAGGTGAGCCAGGCTGCAGTGCAGGGATGTTAAACTAGTGGACATAGACTTGTGCATCTCTGGTGAGCAAGGATGGGCCAGGTGAGCCAGGCTGCAGTGCAGGGATGTTAAACTAGTGGACATAGACTTGTGCATCTCTGGTGAGCAAGGATGGGCCAGGTGAGCCAGGCTGCAGTGCAGGGATGTTAAACTAGTGGACATAGACTTGTGCATCTCTGGTGAGCAAGGATGGGCCAGGTGAGCCAGGCTGCAGTGCAGGGATGTTAAACTAGTGGACATAGACTTGTGCATCTCTGGTGAGCAAGGATGGGCCAGGTGAGCCAGGCTGCAGTGCAGGGATGTAAAACTAGTGGACATAGACTTGTGCATCTCTGGTGAGCAAGGATGGGCCAGGTGAGCCAGGCTGCAGTGCAGGGATGTAAAACTAGTGGACATAGACTTGTGCATCTCTGGTGAGCAAGGATGGGCCAGGTGAGCCAGGCTGCAGTGCAGGGATGTAAAACTAGTGGACATAGACGTGTGCATCTCTGGTGAGCAAGGATGGGCCAGGTGAGCCAGGCTGCAGTGCAGGGATGTTAAACTAGTGGACATAGACTTGTGCATCTCTGGTGAGCAAGGATGGGCCAGGTGAGCCAGGCTGCAGTGCAGGGATGTTAAACTAGTGGACATAGACTTGTGCATCTCTGGTGAGCAAGGATGGGCCAGGTGAGCCAGGCTGCAGTGCAGGGATGTAAAACTAGTGGACATAGACTTGTGCATCTCTGGTGAGCAAGGATGGGCCAGGTGAGCCAGGCTGCAGTGCAGGGATGTAAAACTAGTGGACATAGACTTGTGCATCTCGGGTGAGCAAGGATGGGCCAGGTGAGCCAGGCTGCAGTGCAGGGATGTTAAACTAGTGGACATAGACTTGTGCATCTCTGGTGAGCAAGGATGGGCCAGGTGAGCCAGGCTGCAGTGCAGGGATGTTAAACTAGTGGAAATAGACTTGTGCATCTCTGGTGAGCAAGGATGGGCCAGGTGAGCCAGGCTGCAGTGCAGGGATGTAAAACTAGTGGACATAGACTTGTGCATCTCTGGTGAGCAAGGATGGGCCAGGTGAGCCAGGCTGCAGTGCAGGGATGTTAAACTAGTGGAAATAGACTTGTGCATCTCTGGTGAGCAAGGATGGGCCAGGTGAGCCAGGCTGCAGTGCAGGGATGTTAAACTAGTGGAAATAGACTTGTGCATCTCTGGTGAGCAAGGATGGGCCAGGTGAGCCAGGCTGCAGTGCAGGGATGTAAAACTAGTGGACATAGACTTGTGCATCTCTGGTGAGCAAGGATGGGCCAGGTGAGCCAGGCTGCAGTGCAGGGATGTTAAACTAGTGGACATAGACTTGTGCATCTCTGGTGAGCAAGGATGGGCCAGGTGAGCCAGGCTGCAGTGCAGGGATGTAAAACTAGTGGACATAGACTTGTGCATCTCTGGTGAGCAAGGATGGGCCAGGTGAGCCAGGCTGCAGTGCAGGGATGTAAAACTAGTGGACATAGACTTGTGCATCTCTGGTGAGCAAGGATGGGCCAGGTGAGCCAGGCTGCAGTGCAGGGATGTAAAACTAGTGGACATAGACTTGTGCATCTCTGGTGAGCAAGGATGGGCCAGGTGAGCCAGGCTGCAGTGCAGGGATGTAAAACTAGTGGACATAGACTTGTGCATCTCTGGTGAGCAAGGATGGGCCAGGTGAGCCAGGCTGCAGTGCAGGGATGTAAAACTAGTGGACATAGACTTGTGCATCTCTGGTGAGCAAGGATGGGCCAGGTGAGCCAGGCTGCAGTGCAGGGATGTTAAACTAGTGGAAATAGACTTGTGCATCTCTGGTGAGCAAGGATGGGCCAGGTGAGCCAGGCTGCAGTGCAGGGATGTTAAACTAGTGGAAATAGACTTGTGCATCTCTGGTGAGCAAGGATGGGCAGGTGAGCCAGGCTGCAGTGCAGGGATGTAAAACTAGTGGACATAGACTTGTGCATCTCTGGTGAGAAAGGATGGGCCAGGTGAGCCAGGCTGCAGTGCAGGGATGTAAAACTAGTGGACATAGACTTGTGCATCTCTGGTGAGCAAGGATGGGCCAGGTGAGCCAGGCTGCAGTGCAGGGATGTTAAACTAGTGGACATAGACTTGTGCATCTCTGGTGAGCAAGGATGGGCCAGGTGAGCCAGGCTGCAGTGCAGGGATGTTAAACTAGTGGACATAGACTTGTGCATCTCTGGTGAGCAAGGATGGGCCAGGTGAGCCAGGCTGCAGTGCAGGGATGTTAAACTAGTGGAAATAGACTTGTGCATCTCTGGTGAGCAAGGATGGGCCAGGTGAGCCAGGCTGCAGTGCAGGGATGTTAAACTAGTGGACATAGACTTGTGCATCTCTGGTGAGCAAGGATGGGCCAGGTGAGCCAGGCTGCAGTGCAGGGATGTAAAACTAGTGGACATAGACTTGTGCATCTCTGGTGAGCAAGGATGGGCCAGGTGAGCCAGGCTGCAGTGCAGGGATGTAAAACTAGTGGACATAGACTTGTGCATCTCTGGTGAGCAAGGATGGGCCAGGTGAGCCAGGCTGCAGTGCAGGGATGTAAAACTAGTGGAAATAGACTTGTGCATCTCTGGTAAGCAAGGATGGGCCAGGTGAGCCAGGCTGCAGTGCAGGGATGTAAAACTAGTGGACATAGACTTGTGCATCTCTGGTGAGCAAGGATGGGCAGGTGAGCCAGGCTTCAGTGCAGTGATGTAAAACTAGTGTACATAGACTTTACCTCTCAGGTGAGCCAGGATGAGCCAAGTGAGCCAGGCTGCGGTGCAGGGATGTAAAACTAGTGCAAATAGACTTTCATATCTCTGATGAACCAAGATGAGCCAGGTGAGCCAGGCTTCAGTGAACTGATGTTAAACTAGTGCACATAGACGTATACACCTCTGGTGAGCCAGTATGAGCCCGGTGATCCAGGCTGCAATGCAGTGGTGTAATAGTGCACATCGTCTTTCACATCTCTGGTGAGCCAGGATAAGGAAGGTGAGCCAGCCTGCAGTGCAGTGATTTAAATCGAATGCACAAACATTATGATCTCTGGTGAGCCAGGCTGCATTGCTGAAAAACTAGTGCACACAGGGACAGATTTAGGAAAAGTGGCACTGCACCAAATGTCACTTTCCTTGCGCCCCTTAGCGCCCCCCTACTGCCACCATGTGTGCGGCATATTTAAAGTACGGCGCACCATGGCACAGGGTAGGGGGCAAAAGCATCAGAATTTTTGACGCTCTTGATGTACTGTTCTGGGTGAGCGCCAACATTTTGGCACTATCCCTGAACAGTACATTGGGGCCCATTGTAACTAATGGTGTGTCCCCTTTTAATGACTGCTCTGAGCAGGCGTTAAAAATGCTGAAAATAAAATGGTGCAAAGAAATCTTTTAGATTTCTTTGAGCCATTTTTTCAGCCCCCCTGGCATACATTATACCCTGGCGCAGGCATAATGTGGCGCAAGGGGTTACAAAGTGGCGCAATGCATGCATTACGCCACTTTGTAAATCTGGCACAGTGATTTTCGCCTCATTGGACCACGTTAGCATATAAAAAAATGACTCTAATCTGGCGCAAAGTGGCATTAGGCCCTCTTAAATCTCAGCCATAGACTTTCACATCTCTGGTGAACCAGGATGAACCAGGTGAGCCGGGCTGCAGTGCAGAGATGTAAAACTAGTGCACATAGACTGTGCGCCTCTGGTGAGCCAGGATGAACCAGGTGAGCCGGGCTGCAGTGCAGAGATGTAAAACTAGTGCACATAGACTGTGCGCCTCTGGTGAGCCAGGATAAGCCAGGTGAGCTAGGCTGCAGTGCAGGGATGTAAAACTAGTGCACATAGACTTGTGCGCCTCTGGTGAGCCAGGATAAGCCAGGTGAGCCGGGCTGCAGTGCAGGGATGTAAAGCTAGTGCACATAGACTTGTGCGCCTCTGGTGAGCCAGGATAAGCCAGGTGAGCCAGGCTGCAGTGCAGGGATGTAAAACTAGTGCACATAGACTTGTGCGCCTCTGGTGAGCCAGTATGAGCCAGGTGAGCTAGGCTGCAGTGCAGGGATGTAAAACTAGTGCACATAGACTTGTGCGCCTCTGGTGAGCCAGGATAAGCCAGGTGAGCCGGGCTGCAGTGCAGGGATGTAAAGCTAGTGCACATAGACTTGTGCGCCTCTGGTGAGCCAGTATGAGCCAGGTGAGCTAGGCTGCAGTGCAGGGATGTAAAGCTAGTGCACATAGACTTGTGCGCCTCTGGTGAGCCAGTATGAGCCAGGTGAGCCGGGCTGCAGTGCAGGGATGTAAAGCTAGTGCACATAGACTTGTGCGCCTCTGGTGAGCCAGTATGAGCCAGGTGAGCTAGGCTGCAGTGCAGGGATGTAAAGCTAGTGCACATAGACTTGTGCGCCTCTGGTGAGCCAGTATGAGCCAGGTGAGCCGGGCTGCAGTGCAGGGATGTAAAACTAGTGCACATAGACTTGTGCGCCTCTGGTAAGCCAGGATAAGCCAGGTGAGCCGGGCTGCAGTGCAGGGATGTAAAACTAGTGCACATAGACTTGTGCGCCTCTGGTGAGCCAGTATGAGCCAGGTGAGCTAGGCTGCAGTGCAGGGATGTAAAGCTAGTGCACATAGACTTGTGCGCCTCAGGTGAGCAAGGATGGGCCAGGTGAGCTAGGCTGCAGTGCAGGGATGTAAAACTAATACACATAGACTTGTGCACCTTGGATGAGCCAAGATGAGCCAGAATACAGCGCATTAATGTAAAACTACTGCACGGCCTTGTCTGCCACTGGCCTCCCCTAAGAGTCTTTGCTGGAGAGGTACAGGAAGGGCACATGAGATGTGTGCTCGAGGGATAGGAGGTCAGCTGCCCACCTTGTGTGAGCTAGGGTGAGCCAGGCTGCAGAGCAGTGTCATTCATGGCCATCCTGCTGATTACGTAACAGGACTATCCCTTCTTCAGATGGTAAGAAGCCTATCTCAAACAAGCATTGACAAACCAAAAAGCCTTGCTTTTGGGACCTATTGACTTTGCCATTTTCTTTTGGCAATGCTGTACAGTGTTATGGTGCTGTGCAGCATTGTCTAAAAAAAAAAGTGTGATGACGTGAGTCTCAGTAGCAGTTCCGTCATTCCAGTGATGCGGGCATGTGTGATGATGTATGCGTATGCATTTTTTAGAAAGTATGTGAGCCAGTACAACGGCACAGGCACCATCTGTTTTTTTTTACCAATCCAATGTGGCAATTGGAACTTGGAATATAAAATAAAAAAAAATAGATTTTGTTTAGTCATTAGTGCCAATTTAAAAAGAAAAAAGGAATACGAGGGCAGTGGGAGAAGCTTATAAAGGAGAGAGCAGCACCGAACATTGGGGCAGGGCAGAAGTACACAAAAGCGAGCAGCACATGAATAAAAAAGCAACAGTGAGCGCAGAAGCAGGAATTTTGGGGTGGTGAGCATTTTTGGGCAGGGGAACCATAACACACATCCACTTTTATCAAGACCTAACCAAAAAGAAAAAAGTAGTTCCCTAAAAGTGTGCAGTGGAAGGACACAAGTAAAGAGGCTTTGCTCCATGGGAAGGACAGACACAAAAAGGACAAGGACAGCCAACAAATAAGAAGCAAGGAAATGATAGTGATAATAAAGCCAGCCAATGGCATGCAATGGGTGGGCTGTAAAAGGCCCCGTAAATTCTTGCTAAGTCCACATAGGTTTTTTGCAACTGCCAGCTTGTGCTGAGTTGTAGGCTCAACTTAAAACGCACCTCCAAATCGCCATACAGTAATATAAGCCACAAGTGGATGCTCCACATTCTCTATCAAGAAAGCTAAACTTTGGAACTCACCCCCATTTCAAGAAAATTAAGTCTGAAGTCTCCTGGTCTTTCACATGTCCCTGGAAACAAGGCTGTGCCCATACACCCGAGCCATACGATGAGTCGATTGGCTAGCACGGACATCCCAGAGGTACACATCCCTTCAACTTACTTGCACCTACCCCTCCCTGTGCCACAATTAGACACATGCCTGATCCTCATTGATGCCCTTTATGCCAACATATAGCGCCTTTCTCAATCATGCACACATTCATCACGAAGCACATGCTCACTCCCATAACACTAGCCAATGACTTCTCCTTTCAGCCTCTGCCAACGCCACCCACCACACACAATCACTGTTTTGTACTTCTACACACCACAAAAATGAACAACAGGGTCCAAGAGTGCAGCGCTAGACAAGGATCGATAGTAAACTCCTGGACTATCCAGTTACTGGCCACTCTCATATGTCTGGTAGCCCCAACGATCAAGGGAAGTGCCGGCAGACGGTATGAACCGTTGAATGGAACAAGCCCGAAAGGCCTTCTCAGACGTACTGCAGACATTCGGCCCCAGGCACAGCTTGTCCTGCTGAGATACCCAGATCCATTAAAGGCCACTGTTCTATATCAGGCTGAAACCCAAAGATGGCAGTCAGTGCTTATGTACAGATGGACGGATGGCCCACTAGCAAAGAGAAGACCATCTCTGAGGTCAAGGAGCGAGGAACCTCCTGTGTAGCCGGCCCAGTGCGCTCAAACATCTGTGCATGTGCTCTGCGTTAGCTGAATCCCACGTCTGTGTCCTTTTCTAACCGCTTTAGAAGGTTGTGATATAACATGTTAGGAGGCCTCATTTTGCAAAGTGTATGGAGGCACTGGTCAACATTTTTTACATCTTAGTGCTTAGATGCTTGTTGCAGCGCTTAAGTATCACCAACCCATTGTAAAACAATTCAGAGCATCCAATTGTGCGTAAAACACACACAGGTAGACACCACTCTGAATATAATCTAGTTGTTTACCCCTTGAAAATAACCCGCTTGGGGATGTACCTGATACTGGCGACAGGAAAAGGAATCTCAAGTCGGTGTAAGTGCATATTTAGGGGCAGATATATCAAGGAGTTGCATTGCCCTTGCACCCCCTTTTCGAGGCAACTACTAAGTCCACGGCACAAGGGTGCAATGGCGCCAGCATTGGTGCTATGCAGCACATTGTGCCCCAGCGCAAGGAAAGGACAGGAGGACGGGAATGTGCCTTATAATGTTAAATACAGAGCATTCCTGCGCTTTCCCTTCCACGCAACGCAAGCTGGCTTGCTGCGCTGTTCTGCGTGAAAGTTTGATAAATATGCCCTTTAGTGATGGCACCAGTTTTTCTTCAATGAGTGTTAAAAAACTCTAAGCTGAAACAGGGTAGACCTGGAGGCCATGTACTGAATAGAAATCAGGATTTGACATAAAGTTCACTCCATAGGCCATGTGTTCATGATTCACTCTCATGTAAGATTCCATAACTTGAAGCAAAACAATAAGCTTCGAACAAGAGGCGACCATCAGCTTTCAAATAGTCTTGCAATGCAGATAATGTATTTAGAATCAAGAATCAGAAAGTTCTACTGCAGCGTAATACTGCATTGTGATTGGCTCCGTGCTTCTCATTAGCTAATAGGAAGAGTCTAGGCAATAGCTGAGACCAGCGTCACCACGGACATGACGTGTACATAGCACGTGCCCGTGAAGAATTAACACCGAGCTCATCTGACGGACCGCGAGAAAACATGGCGGCGCCCTCATCACCACAACGCGGAGGAATCATCTTCTTGAATTCTTCCACTTAAAATAGTGCCTCGATGAACGTATCACACGAAACAAATTATGAATTGCTTTCAGAATTCAGAATGCCATGGCTCTAATTTACAGGAGCACATTATTCCAAAAGTATCTGAGGGAAATCCATGACCGAGGTGAGCTGACACAATTTTTAGCCCTGAGCTGACCTTTTGAGCAGCAGTTCCTGGCAATTCAAAATTCAATGCTTTTGACCCTTGTTTAAAATGCTTCAGGATTTGTTTTTTACTTTTTCATGTGTATTCGAAAGTTAGAATAGCAAATACATTTTCTGGAATCTGGACTATTTCGGTGATCTAGCTCTTGAGTTACAATGCTTAATTTGGCTCTCCAACACCTACAAAACCCTCTGCTGCCCTGAGGGTGTGGCTGAAGCCAAGTTAGACACCCCCCTTTAGCTTTTGCTCCTCTTATGTCCAATAACCAGCTTGAAGGGTCCCCTTCATCCCCTCCCACTCGCATTGCATTGTCGAAGCATCTACTTCAACTGTGTCAGCTTAGGTTCAGGACAGCCCGATCCATGCCAGGTTTCCAAGGTATCCCTGTAAAATACATGCACTAACCATGAAGCTCCATAGAACTAATTTATGCAGGGTAATCCTGAAACACGGGCATGGATGCGTTCCTCTCGGACTCTCTGCTCTATTTTATATTAACCAAGGAGTGCCTTTTGCTCAAGACCCACACGAGCTCGTTTTAATTGCTTTGCAAATTGAATTTTGACTGTAACAGCTTCAACCCTTTTTGTGCTCAAGGATAACTGATGCTATTTTTAACGTGTCTCTGACATGTAAAGCCTCACTCTCATGCTTGGCGCCATAGTTGAGAATTTCTTGTACTAGTGTTAAAAGTTAACATTTTTTATCAATATGAATGTTATTTGAACTTTGTTACAGACACCGCAGCACTCAATGGAATTCGTAGATAAAACAGTCCTTCAGTTAAGTTCAGCTATGGTAGGTTCTTTTATTAGGAGACATCGACATAAGTTCATTGAATGATCATCAATCCATAACCAAGCCAACACATGTTTCGTGACACACGTCTCTTCGCCAGCACTATCCTCGGCTCACTTTTCCAAGGCGTGAGACTTACCGTGGTCTCATACAACTTCGACCTTCTCTTTACACTACTATGAACAAGTTACTTAACATATTTCTTAGTCATACTGCGCCCACCCTGGTCACTTATCTGGTACTCCTCAGACCATGCTTACTCCTAGAGCCTTGAAGAAGTCACCTGTTGTGACAAAACACGTGTTGGCTTGCCTGTGCAACGATGTTCATCCAATTAATATGATGGCTGTGGTAATGGGACGGTGATCAATTGATGGACATATGTTGATGTCTTCTAATAAAATAACCTACCGTATCTGAACTTAACTGAAGGACTTATTTATCTACGAACTCCTTTGAGTGCTGCAGTGTCTATAACAAATTTTGTGTGGTGTTTCTTTGGAACACCACAATTACGCTCTAGGGTAGTAGAGATCACTCCATCGCATTGCACCACAGTTCTTTGCTAAATATGTAATATAATTTCTATACTTATACAACATCTGGGAAGTGCATCCCGTTCACCACCACTACCCATCGTCCTACGTGTTGTTTGAACTTTATTCAAATTCTGCACCTGAGTATTTTTTTGTTTAAGTTTCACCACGCGATCTCCGTTGGGACCATGTGCATGAAATGTATATATTTCTACTTGTCTCCTGACTGTGATTCACTGACTATTTTTTTGTATTTTTTGTTAATGAACACTTGCAGACCCTGAATTGGCATGTGCCCTGCTTCCAGGGTGACATTTTGTTCTGGACCTGGTTTATTGATGACCCTCTGTGTGCAGGGGCGTAGCATCAGGTGGGGTGTTACACCCCACTTATAAATCTATTTTGTGATAAACATTTGGGTAGAGGTGCTTTCAGTCAGGTATAGTGAGATGTGTGTCGGATTTCACCAGGAATTTTTACATAAACAGACAAAAATAGACACACACACTCTATCCCTTTCTCCTTATGGAAAGACTTGAAAAATGTTAACATTTCACAAAATAATGTGCTTTCTCTCACTTAGGCCCATATTTATACTTTTTCAGCGCCGCATTTGCGGCATTTTTTGACACAAAAGCGGCGCAAACTTACAAAATACAATTGTATTTTGTAAGTTTGCGCCGCTTTTGCGTTATAAAGGGGTGCAAATGCGGCGCAAAAAAAAGTATACATATGGGCCTTAGTACTCCCACCAACCCACCCTCCTCTGTCTTTCCGCTTCCCTTAAACCCTCTCATGCACCTTGCTTGTTGTATATTGTATTTTAATATTATGGCCCTCATTACAGCTCTCGCAGTCGGTGATAAAGCGGAAGTAATACCGCCAACAGGCCGGCGGTAAGAAACATTTAATTATGACCACGACGGAAACCGCCAACACATACAGCCACTTTAACACTCCGACCGCCACAGCAGTAGCAACATACACCACGGCGGTAACCGCCAACAGCCAGGCGGAAGACAATGTTACCGCCCACAGCATTACACAAGCCAATCCGCCAGCTTTTCCAGGACGGTACCAACATCATCAAAAGCACGGCGAAAACAGTACACAGAAGGGAAACAACTTACCTCTCGACTATCAAGGAAGAACCACAACGCCTTGGAGCCGGAATTGCAGATCTTCCCCATGCTGGTATACCTCCTCCTACACCAGGAACACGAACGCCGGCGAAGATGACCATGGTGAGTACCGCACCTAGCACACAAGGGATGGGGGGATGAAAAAGAGAGTGACACACACACGCAACACCCCCACCCCCAACACATACACACAAACAGATGCAACAACATTTCATAAACACCCGTACCCCTCAGGAATAACACAAGGACAAAAGGAATTGATTAAATTGAGTGTAATATTACAAATTTAGATAAATACGTCCTTAAAGCAATAAACAGTATGTACAATATATACAAATGGAGGGACAATGCCCACTCCAAAATGTCCGTGGCCCATGGGGCCATAACACATAGGCCAAGGCCACACTTGACTCCTGCCTCAATACGGAGAGAACACTGCAGGGGCATCAGGTCGAAAACACATAGGCACCTCAGGGGGACGGGGAATGGGGGGCACCTCAGCCAGAAAATGGTACAATGCCACTGTTCCTGGAGGGGGCTACATGCCCTCTGAGATGTCCTGGGGAGTGCAAGGCCACAGTCTCTCAAGTGGGTGGTTTGCCCACTGCTTGGTTCTGGGGAGTGCAAAGCCACAGTCTCTCTAGTGGGTGGTTTGCCCACTGGTTCTGGAGGGGGCCTTCTGCCCAGTGTGCTTCATCCTGGCAGGGAGTGGGTGAATGGATGCCTTCTTCCACTGGTTCTGGAGGGGGCCTTGTGCTCAGTGTGCTTCATCCTGGCAAGGAGGGGGTGAGTGGATGCCTTCTTCCACTGGTTCTGGAGGGGGCCTTGTGCCCAGTGTGCTTCATCTGGATGGTGCAAGGTCACAGTCTCTCACCTTGGTGTCACACCTACAGGTGTTGCAGGGGACAGGACGCACTACAGCCCATGTAGTCACGACTACACACTACTCGCCGGCGGTGACGGCTGCTCAGTGGATGGCAGTTGCGGGGCTGGCGGCGGTGTTGTCAGTGGTGGGGGGAGGCTCCAGCCCTTCTCCTGCAGCCTCGGACGGCTGCCCACTGGGGCTGCTGCTGCTGGCAGTGGTGTTGGTGGCGGTGCAGGTGGCGGTGCAGGTGGTAGTGCTGGCGGTGGTGTAGGCAGTGGTGGGGGGAGGCTCCAGCCCTTCCCCTGCAGCCTCGGACAGCTGGAGTGCCATGGCTGGTGTTGTTTGCCCAGATGCCGCCCCAGACCCCAGGCACCAGATCCATCCTGCCTGCGGCGTCAGTTCCTTTCACATTGGCCTTGGCAGCTGTTGTCCCCTTCCTGCCCTTGGCAGATGGTGGTGCCTCCTTGCTTCTGCCAGCTGGTGTTCCCTTCCTCCCCTTGCTGGCTGGTGGTGCCTCCTTCCCCTTGCTGGCTGGTGTCCCCTACTTGCTCTTGCTAGCTGGCTGCCCCTTCTTGCCCTTGGCTGGTGGTGCAGGTACACTGGCTGTGCTGACGGGTACCTCCTTGGCGCCTCTCACACCTGGAGTAGCTGCAGAAACTACAGTGGCCGTGGACTGGGTGGCTGAGGTGCTGGGCTGGGTTCTGGCCACCCTGGCCTGACGTGAAGAATGGGGAGGGGCAGGGAATAGGTCAAGGGTGGCGAGGAAAAGCTTCTTAGGGACACTGAGGCGGGAAGAGGGTGAAGGTTTGGGAGTGAAGGAAGAGGGAGTGGTTGTAGGAGGTGTCTGTCTGCTGTGTTTGGGTGCAGGTGCATGGGCTGGATGCTATTGTGAGGTGGATGGCTGTTGGGTGCCTGAGTGCTTGCGTTTGTGTACTTTGGGAGGAGGGGGCACAGACACAGTGGGAGAGGACACAGGGGACATGTGCATCAGTGGCGGCTCGTCCTTTAGGGCAGAGGGGCCACGCCCCCCCACCTTTTGCCCCTCATGAAGAGTGTCTGTCAGGCTGAACAAAGGTCAGCCTGACAGACACTCTTCATGTTCTGGTCAGGCAGCCAGGAGCAGACATGCGCGATTTGCGCAGACTCCTGGCTGCCTGAGGTGAACTTTGCTGGGCTGAGGAGGTCACAGCTCCTATGGGCGTGACCTCCTAGGCTCAGCAAAGGTGCCTTGAGGCCCTCCCCTGGGTGACGAGGAAAGCGTCACCAATTGACACTCTCCCTGGGCGCTTCAGGTTTAAGCCCTGAAATGCCCAGGGCGAGTGTCAATCAGTGACACTTCGTCACAGAGTGGGGTGGGGTCAGCAGTCTCACTGACCCCATCCCACTCTGTGACGAAGCTGGGACTGCTGCCTTCCCTCATTGGCTGACCAAAGGTTAGCCAGTGAGGGAAGGCAGCAGTCCCAGCCCTCCTGGGACCTGGAAGCTGAAGGTAAGTGTGTGTGTGTGTATGTGTGTGATGTTTTAAATGTAATGTTTGGTGCGTGCGTGCATGTTTGAGTGTTATGAGTGTTGTTAATGGATGTACGTTTGTGTGTGTGTGAAAGAATGAGTGTGTGCGATCTTTTTAAATGAATGTTTGGTGCGTGTGTGCATGTTTGAATGGTATGAGTGTGGTTAATGGATGTGCGTGCGTGTGTGCATGTCTGTGTGTGAAAGAATGAGTGTGTGTGTGTGTGCTTCCCGCCCGCCCCCCTCCCCCCTAAAGCTGCCGGCCACCACTGATGTGCATGGATGTGGGGGTGGTGACTGCCAGTGAGGGTCGTGTTGTGGTAGCTGTGCTGGTGATGGAGGTAGTGGATGAGGATGTAGTGCATGCAGGCGTGAGTGGAGGCGCTACTGGTAGGGAGGTGGACAACGAGGAGGAGGGGGACACAGTGGAGGCAGTGGCTGTTGGTGTGTCTGCAACTGGATGGTGCTTGTGTGAGTGCCTGTGGGATGAAGTGTGGTGCTTGTGTTTGCCTGAGCCACTTATGTGTGTTTATTTGGGTGCTGTTGGAAATGGCCCTTTTTGCAGGGTTATCCCCAAACTTTTTGCCTTCTTCCTCCTATTTTTTCAGGCCTCTTTTTGTTGGTTTATTGTCCCTGCGCACTTTACCACTGCTAATCAGTGCTAAAGTTCAACTGCTCCTATAGAAATTGTACTGTTGATTGATTTATCCATGATTGGCATATCTGATTTACTGGTAAGTCCCTAGTAAAGTGTACTAGAGGTGCCCAATCAATCAATCAATCAATCAACATTTTTTTAGAGCATGCTACTCACCCGTGAGGGTCTCAAGGCGCTGGGGAGGATAATCAAGGGGGGGGAGATGGAGGGTCACTGATCGAACAACCATTTCTTGAGGTTCTTTCTGAAGAGCAGGAGGTCTTTGGTTTTGCGAAGGTTGGTGGGGAGGGAGTTCCAGGTTTTGGGGGCGAGGTAGGAGAAGGACCTGCCTCCTGTGGTGGTGCGTTGGATGCGGGGGACTGTGGCTAGGGCGTGGTCGGCTGATCGGAGGTTGCGTGTGGGAGTGTGGAAGTTCACTCTTTCGTTGAGGTAGGTTGGGCTGGTGCTATGGAGAGATTTGTGTGCATGGATGAGGATCTTGAATGTGATTCTCTTGTCTATGGGGAGCCAGTGAAGGGATTTGAGGTGAGGTGAGATTCGTTTGTGGCGGGGGAGGCCAAGGACGAGGCGTGGCTGTGTTCTGGATTCTCTGGAGTTTGCGTTTGAGTGTGGTGCCGGTGTAGAGGGCGTTACCGTAGTCCAGTCTGCTGCTGATGAGTGTGTGGGTGACTGTCTTCATGGTCTCTGGGGGAATCTATTTGAAGGATTTTTTTAGAGTGCGGAGTGTGTGGAAGCAAGAGGAGGTTAGAGCATTGATTTGCTGTGTCATGGAGAGGGAAGGGTCCAGGATGATGCTGAGGTTGCGTGCGTGGTTTGCGGGGGTGGGTGCGGGGCCTAGGGCTGTGGGCCACCAGGAGTCGTCCCATGTGGTTTTGTTGGGGCCGAAGATGAT
This sequence comes from Pleurodeles waltl, assembly GCF_031143425.1. Taxonomy (NCBI): domain Eukaryota; kingdom Metazoa; phylum Chordata; class Amphibia; order Caudata; family Salamandridae; genus Pleurodeles; species Pleurodeles waltl. The sequence continues at coordinate 54,045,580 of NC_090438.1, forward strand.
GATCTCGGTTTTGTTGGAGTTAAGCTTGAGGTGGTTAGTGGTCATCCAGTTGGCTGTGTCGAGGAGAGCAGCGTGTAAGTTGGTTTTGGCGGTGGTGGGGTTGCGGGTGAGGGAGAGGATGAGCTGGGTGTCATATGCATAGGAGAGGATAGTGATTCCGTGAACTCGGAGGATGTTGGCTAGGGGGATCATGTAGATGTTGAAGAGTGTGGGGCTGAGGGAGGACCCCTGGGGGACTCCGCAGGTGATCTTGGTAGTGTTGGAATGGAAGGGTGGAAGGCGGACACTCTGGGTCCGGTCGGTGAGGAAGGAGGTGAGCCAGTCTAAGGCTTTGTGGCGAATTCCTATGTTGTGGAGGCGTGTGCGGAGTGTGTGGTGGCAGACGGTGTCAAAGGCTGCTGAGAGGTCTAGGAGGATGAGTGCGACGGTCACACCTTTGTCGACTTTGATCCTGATGTCATCAGTGCATGCGATGAGGGCGGTTTCCATGCTGTGGTTCTTGCGGAACCCAGATTGTGAGGGGTCCAAAGTGTTGTTTGCTTCGAGGAAGTGGGATAGGCGGGAATTGACTAGTTTCTCGGCAACCTTGGCGGGGAAAGGGAGGAGGGAGATGGGGCGGTAGGATCTCGGGGTCGGCTTGGGGTCTTTTGAGGAGAGCGGTGATTTCCGCGTGCTTCCAGGGGCCTGGGTAGGTGGCGGAGTCGAAGGAGGAGTTGATTATTGCAGAGTATGGGGGCGACGGTTGGGATGGCTTTGTTGTAGATGCGATGTGGGCAGGGGTCGGAGGGGGATCCGGAGTGGATGGAGTTCATAGTTTTTTCGGTTTCTTCGTGTGGGGTGTGGTGGGGGGGTCAAGAGTGGGGGTTGGGTGAGTGAGGGGTGTGTGTGGTATGAAGCTGTTGTGGATGTCCAGGATTTTGTGGAGGAAGTGGCTGGAAAGGGCGTCACATAGGGGCTGTGTGTGTGAGGGGTCTATGTTGCTGGCTTTGGGTTTGGAAAGTTCATTAATGATGGTGAAGAGCTCTTTGCTGTTTTGAGAATTGTTGTCAAGGCGTGTCTTGTAGTGATCTCTTGGTGCGTATGAGTTGGTGATGGGTGCCAATGGTGGTTTTGAGGGTGGAGAAGTTGGTTGTAGAGGGTCCTAGTCGCCATATTTTCTCAGCTTGGCAGCATTTGCGTTTGGAGTCTTGGAGTTCAGGGGTGAACCAGGTGATGTTGCGGGTGGCGATGTGTTTTCTGAGGGGGGCTAGTGTGTCTGCGCAGGTGGTGATCCATTTGGAGAGGTTGTGTGCTCCTGTGTTGGGGTTGTTGGCTTGGGGGGGTTGTGGGCCAGTTGGGAGTTTAGTAGTTCTGTGGGGATCTTGTCCTACATGTGGTAGGGTGTGGTGTGTTGATGGTAGAGTTGTGGGGGGTTTGGTGAAGGAGAAGTGGACGCAGTGGTGGTCAGTCCAGAGGAGTTCGGTGGTGTGGGTGTAGGGTATGTGTTGGCTTGCGGTAAAAACTGCGTCAAGCGTGTGTCCTGGGCCTGTAAATCAAATGCTATTAGTGGGCCTGCAGCACTGGTTGTGCCACCCACCCTCTGTAATCATGTCTCAGACCTACCACTGCAGTGTCTGTGTGTGCAGTTTTGACTGTAACTTCGACTTGGCAAGTGTACCCACTTGCCAGGCCTAAACCTTCCCTTTTCTTACATGTAAGGCACCCCTAAGGTAGGCCCTAGGTAGCCCCAAGGGCAGGGTGCAGTGTATGGTTAAGGTAGGATATATAGTTATGCGTTTTATATGTCCTGACAGTGAAATATTGCTAAATTCGTTTTTCACTGTTGCAAGGCCTGTCCCTCTCATCGGTTAACATGGGGGCTACCTTTAAATCTGATTAAAGTGTAGATTCCCTTTGGGAGCGGATGGACATGTGGAGTTTGGGGTCTCTGAGCTCACAATTTAAAAATACATCTTTTAGTAAAGTTGATTTTAAGATTGTGTGTTTGAAAATGCCACTTTTAGAAAGTAGGAATGTTCTTGCTTAATCCATTCTGTGACTCTGCCTGTTTGTGGATTCCCTGTGTGGGCCAGTTTGACAGTTGGGCTGTTCACATCTCTCCTCTAGACAGTTACACAAAGGGGGCTGGGGTGTAGCCTCCATATCTTGATGAGCCATCTGTGCTGAAGGGGAGGGGAGGAGTGGTCACTCACACCTGAAATGACTGTGCCTGCCCTCACACAATGCCGTCTCCGACCCCCTGGTGAGTGTCTGGGGCCTGGCCTAGACAAGGAAGGATCTTGCAAACACTTGAGACTTTGCTTTGAAGTTTGCAAACTTCAAAGGCAGAACTGGGTATAAGAAGCAGACCCAAAACCCCAGACTTTTAGAATCTTTCTGGAATCAAGAGGAACCTCTGCCCAGGAGAAGAGCTGAAGAGCTGAAGGAGGAGTACTGTCCCTTTGCTGTGTTGCTTTGCTGAACTGGCCTGCAGTTGCTGCTTCTGCCTGAAAAGAGTGCAAAGGGTGAACTTTGCTATGTGTCCTGCTTGAGAAAATTCTCCAAGGGCTTGGAGTAGAGCTTGCCTCCTGTTGGAAGTCTCAACAACACTAAAGACTTCAGTTTCCTTGACCTGCAGCACTGGGAACTGTGTGTTTGTGCTGTTCAAGAGGAGAAACCACAGCGACGCCACCAACGACGCCGCTGGCCTGCACCGTGACCTGCTGACGCCACACGGAGTCGCATTGCCCCGCTTCGCACCGCGACCCTGGTCTCCCCGGCGCCATCATCAGATGACTTCACCGAGCCGCTGCTCGCACCGCGACCTGTGGGCCCTGCACTCTGGCATCGCCTGTTCACACCGCAGCCTGGGCATCCCCAACGACGATGCTCCTTCTGACACCGGTGTTGCTGCCTGCACCGTGGCCTGTGGACACCGTTTATGAGGTACACGAAGCACCGCCCCGTCCCGCACCGCAGCCCCGGTCCACCGACGCCAGCACCATCGACTCCTGTGTCGTCACCAGGCGTCCTGCCTGCACCGTGGCCTGTGGACACCGCTCGTGAGGGTCACGAAGCACCGTCCCGTCCTGCACCGCTGGCTTGGGCCTACCGACGACAGCGCTTCAGCAACGACGATGACGCTGCCTGCACCGTGACCTGTGGACACCGCACGTTGCACCGCTTCACACCGCAGCCCTGGTTTCACCGACGCCGCTGGATGCCATCACCGAGCTGCTGCCTGCACTGTGACCTGTGGGCACCGCACGTCGCATCGTCCCACTTCGCACCGCAGCCTCGACGCCATCCACCCCGGCGCACCTGACTGGCCTGGAGTTCGATCCGCAACGCGTGTGACCTCAGGGGCCCGACGACTCCTGCACCGACCCAGGATCCGGCACCGCAACGTCAGTGATGCCGCCTCCAGAACTCACCGCGAGGATCACGACGCCCTGCAAATCCAAGGTACTGTTTGCGGGTCTTCCCGACACCGTAGCTGGCCCGCAACGCTGTTGCAGGCCTAAACTGTTGGTTTTGTTGATCACGACGCCGTGATAGCCCTAGGTTGAGCTATTGACTTCAAGGACTTCAAGGAACTGTAGTTTTGAGTAAATCTTGCACAATTCATATTTTTCTTACTGTATGTTGGATTCTTATCGTATTTGGTCTTGTTTTATATAGATAAATATTGGCTATTTTTCTAAAACTGGTGTGGTGTCCTTTTGTAGTGTTTTCACTTAGTACTGTGTGTTATGTGCAAATGATTTACACATTGCTCCTGAGATAAGCCTGACTGCTCGTGCCAAGCTACCAAGGGGGTGAGCAGGGGTTATCTGAGCGGGTATCTCCCTTATCCTGACTAGAGTGAGGGTCCCTACTTGGGCAGGGTGCAAACCCACTGCCAACTAGAGACTCCATTTCTAACAGGTGCATGTAGGTCTGAAGGTGTGCTTGGGATAGGCTGGGGTTGAGGGAGGATAGGCTGAGGCTGGGGTTGAGGGGATTGGGACTGGGTAGAGGAAGTTGGAGGGGGGAGGCTGGAGACAGGGACAATGGCTGCTGTCAGAGCCTGGAATGCTCTCTGTTGGGCCGCCACACCAGAGTGAATGCCCTCCAGGTATGCATTTGTTTGTTGCAAATGCCCTGCTAGACCCTGGATGGCATTCAGTATGGTTGACTGCCAACAGAGAGGGATCTCAGGAGGTCAATAGCGTCCTCACTAAGGGCAGCAGCGCTGACTGGGGCAAGGCCTGAGGTGCCTGGGGCAAAGGAGATGCCCACCCTCCTGGGTGAGCAGGAAACTCGATGGGGGGTGGGAGGGCGGCGCTGGTACGGGGGTGGCGGCTGTACCTGTAGTTGGGGTGGGCACAGAGGTGTCCCCTCCTTTCTCCATCGTGGTGCTTCCCTCGCCCTCCTTCCCACTGATGCCCTCACTGTCGGTGGATTCGGCCTCCAGGCCCATGTGGGATGCAGCTCCCTCCGCCGCTGGTGCCTCTGCTCCTCCGCCAGATGATGCTGATGCACACAAGGACAGGGTGACAAAACAAAAAGGGGGGGAAGAGACAGAGGATACACTTGGTCAGTGGCAGCAACAACAGTACCGTTGGCGTACACAACTCACAGGGAACAGCCCTATGCACTAGGCCATGCACTACCAGTTACAATGCTAGTCACTAGGCCATGGAGTACAATGCCTAATGCCATTAGTTGCACATCTGAAACCCACAGGACCCTGCCCGGTAGTAGATGCCCACTAACATTTTTGGGGTTGGAGTGCATCTGAGTTTGCCCATCGTGGAACCTACCCTGCCATGTTCACCCTGGCCTAGGGGCACCCACAGCCCACATCCCCCACCCAGGTAACACCTTAATGCGCTCAAAGTCATGATTCTGAACCTGTACTCACCCCCTTGTCGCTGCTGGGATGCCTTCAAGCGTCCATCCAACTCCGGATAGGCCACCGCCAGGATGCAGAACATCAGGGGGGTCAGGGTACGATGGGCACCCCTTCCTCATTGGGAGGCCAGCCTCAGCTGGGCCTCCGCTGTCTTCATTGCCCAGCGGGGCAGGTCCTCCCACCGTTTGCGGCCGTGGGTGCTCTGCCTGTCAAAGACCCCCAGGGTCGGCACCTCCTTGGCGATGGCACACCAAAGACCCTTTTTCTGATGGGTTCTGACCTGCAGAAAAAGATACAGCAGAAAAGGTATTGTTCATACCGTCTGGACTGTTATACTCATGGCCCAACATATCCCTCCCATCCCCTTACGCACATACATTGACCACCATACATGCAGCACTCTGCCTAGGACCTCTCACCCCCCCACACGAGGCTTACATACAGCACTCCATACATTCATGCCACATGCATCGTGCTCACAGTGTACTCACCTGTTGGTCTGGAGGACCATAAAGTAAATGGTACTGGGGTAGGACCTCATCCACCAGTCTCTCCAACTCCTCTGAAGTGAAGGCAGGGGCCCTTTCCCCAGACACTTGAACCATGGTCGGTTCCAGACACAGGTCACAGCAGCACTTGCAGCGTAGGTCCTCTCCTGTTGAAGGTCAGGTAGCAAGTGAGTGAACAGATAGAAAATGGCAGTCACGCCCGCTGCAGTGCGTAACGTCACCGCCGGCGTACATCACCATTGGCTCCTGGAACCCGTAGGCCCCAAATGATAACTAATGCGGTGTTGCATGGTGGTCATCGACTGCCTCCCACAACGGCGCACAACACTAGCAGAATTACCTCATTTCCACTTGTCCCTCCTCACAAGTCAGGCAGCTGCCATTTCAGGGGGGCACAGGCCATGGTACCTAACTGCGTCACAGCAGACATAGGCACATCAACGGACCTACACGTTCACATACTGTTTCTGTAAAAAAAGAAAAGCATATTAATCTGAGTATATGTTTGAATATGACCATCTGCTCACCGTTTTTCACCCTAGAGTTCAACCGCTGAGGATGAATAGGAGATGGAGACATACCCCCGTGTACAGACCCCTGGTGGACCTGGCGACAATGAAGGACAGGCACATTATCCTTAGCTACAGACTTGATAGGGCCACAATCCAAGAGCTGTGTGCCCAGTTGGAGCCAGACCTGATTTCAGCTATCCGCCACCACACAGGTATCCCCCCTCTAGTGCAGGTCCTGTCAGTGCTCCATTTCTTGACAAGTGGTTCCTTCCAAGCGACAGTGGCCATGGCATCAGGGATGTCACAGCCTATGTTCTCAAACGTGCTGACCAGAGTGTTGTCTGCCCTGCTGAAACACATGCGCAGCTACATCGTATTCCCCCAGGTGGAGGATTTGGCCACAGTGAAGGCTGACTTCTATGCAATGGGACATATCCCCAACATCATTGGTGCTATTGATGGTACACATATTTCCTTTGAAACCCCCTAACTCCCCCCCCCCGGAGAAATGAACAGGCTTTCAGAAATCGAAAGAGCTTTCACTCTATGAATGCGCAGATGGTGTGTTTAGTGGACCAGTACATCTCCCATGTCAATGCAAAATATCCTGGCTCTGTGCATGAGATGCATTTATCTTGAGGAATAGCAGCATCCCATATTTGATGTCTCAAGAGGCACCGGGTGTGGCTAACAGGTGAGCCCATGGTCCCCACACAGCTGATGTAGGTATATGGGTGTGGGGTTGGCACTAAGGGTGAGTGTCTGGCTAACAGGTATCCCTCGATATTTGCAGGTGATTCTGGTTACCCCAACCTCTCATGGCTACTGACCCCAGTGAGGAATGCCAGGAAAAGGGCAGAGGAACGTTACAATGAGGCACATGGGTGAACAAGGAGGATCATTGAGCGCACCTTTGGCTTCCTGAAGGCCAGGTTCAGGTCCCTCCATCTGACAGGTGGATCCCTGTGCTACTCACCCAAGAAGGTCTGCCAGATCATCGTTGCATGTTGCATGTTGCACAACCTGGCCGTGGTACGCCAGGTGCCCTTTCTGCAGGAGGATGAGGCGGCAGATGGTCATGAGGCAGAGGTGGAGCCTGTGGACAGTGACGAAGAGGAGGCAAAGAAAGAGGATGTGGACAACAGAACAACTATAATTCAACAGTTCTTCCAGTGACACACAGGTAAGACATTGTAACTTCACCTTCCATTGCAGTTTTGTGTTGGACATTGTACATAGAAGACCCGATTTTCCGATTTCTATGGCCACTTACTGTACCCTTTGGCATCTCTATTTTCAGATATCTGTGCCCCACTCTGGCTCCTGGTGTGTTTACTGCTGCCCACTAGAGGTCATACCTATGTATATGTAACTGTACATTTGAACTGCAATGTTTACAGCTTGTTAAACTAATACATATTTCAATCAATTGACAGACTCCATACTTGTATTAGGTCCAAGGGTGTTTATTTCTGTGATAATAAGTGTAGGGTGTATTGCAATGGGCTGGGTTGATGGCGGAGGAATGTCCAGGATAGAGTACAGTCTATTTGTATCACAGGTGCATTGTCCAAGGGGGCATAGGAAGTGGAGCAATGGCAGTTCAAGGTGGACAGAGTGACAGATTGGGACACAGGGGTGACATTCAGGGGAGTCTTATTTCCTGGCGGGGGTCTTGGCAATGTTCTCTGGCTTCTGCCTGGATCGCAGGGACCTTTTGCATGGTGGTTCTCCTTCTGCAGGGGGTGGGATACTGGTGGCCTGTTGTTCCAGTGGCGGCCTCCTGTCCACTAGCGTCAGCGGAGGTGGAGGGCTGTTCTTCGGTGTGGCTAGTGTCAGGGGCCCGTTGGTGTGCCACTGCCTCCCGCATGGTGTTGGCCATGTCTGCCAGCACACCTGCAATGGTGACCAGGGTGGCGTGGATGTCTCTCAGGTCCTCCCTGATCCCCTGGTACTGTCCCTCCTGCAGCCGCTGGGTCTCCTGCAGCTTGGCCAGTATCTGGCCCATGGTCTCCTGGGAATGGTGGTATGCTCCCAGGATGTTGGTGAGTGCCTCGTGGAGAGTCGGTTCCCTGGACCTGTCCTCCCCCTGTCGCACAGCAGTCCTCCCAGCTTCACTGTTGTCCTGTGCCTCTGTCCCCTGAACCGTGTGCCCACTGCCACTGACCCCAGGTCCCTGATCATCCTGTGTTTGTGGGGTTGCCTGGGGTCCCTGTAGTGGTGGACACACTGCTGATTGATGTGTCCTGGGGACAGAGGGATGGGCCCACTAGGTGGGTGCTGTGGTGGTGGTAGGTTTGGGAATGTGGCTGGGTCACCAACTGTCCATAGGTCCCTGATGGGCCAGGTTGGTCATCCTGATCCAGGCATGCAGAGCTGCTGTCATCACTGTGGGCCTCTTCTGGGGGGGGGGGGCTGGATGTTGCTGGCACCTCCTTTCTGGTGACGTTGTGTGGGGGTCCTGTGGGGATGTAAATGCAGTGTTATTGTTTCTGTGTGTGACATCTTGTGCATGGGTATGTTTCCCTCTATGGCGTTATTACCAAGGCAGCTTTGGCTTGTGTGAGTTGTGATTTGGTTGGCTAAGTGATTGTCACTAGTGTGCATGCTGTGGTGATGGGTGTCTATGCAGGTCTGTGATGGGGGTCCATGAATTGATGTAGCATGCAGGGCCTGGTATTGGGATGGGTGGGTTGTGATGGTGGGTTATATATGAGGTGGTGGAGTGATGGGGTGAGGGTAGGGGTAGGAGTTTGTGATGGCATGCAGGTGGGGGGGGGATAAAGTAGTAAAGATTTGACTTACCAGAGTCCAGACCTCCTGCTACTCCTGCCAGGCCCTCAGGATGGATGATCGCTAAGACTTGCTCCTCCCATGTTGTTAGTTATGGGGGAGGAGGTGGGGGTCCACCGCCAGTCCTCTGTACAGCTATCTAGTGTCTTGCTACCACGGAACGCACCTTCCCCCGTAGGTCGTTCCACCTCTTCCTGATGTCATCCCATGTTCTAGGGTGCTGTCTCACAGCGTTGACCCTGTCCACGACTCTCCACCATAGCTCCATCTTCCTAGCAATGGACGTCTGCTGCACCTGTGACCCGAATAGCTGTGGCTCTACCCAGATGATTTCCTCCACCATGACCCTTAGCTCCTCCTCTGAAAACCTGGGGTGTCTTTGTGGTGCCATGGGTGTAGTGTGAGTGGTGTGTGTGAGGGAGTGGGGGGTGATGTGTTGGGGTGTGTGCTGTGAGGTGCGTGAATGGTGTATGGGTGATGGTGTTTTGTTGCTCTGATTCAGTGGGTGCTCCTGGCTTGTCTTTCTCTCAGTTGTCAATTTTTTTTTTTCGTAAAGGGTTGGGGGTAGTGTGTGTTTTATATTGGTGTGGGTGTGTGGGTGTGGTGTGTGTATGTGTGTCAGGTGTGTGTATTTTGAATTGTCCAATGTGGTGTTATTTTGTTAGTGTGTGTGTATTTTGAGCGTGGCGGTCTGTACCGCCAATGGTTTACCGCAGTTGAATGGCCCCCACGGTGATTATTGGGTCATAATGCTGTGGGGGTATTTCTGTTGGTGTAACGGTGTGGATTTTGGTGCCGCCAGTTTATCACTGACCTTTGGGCTGGCGGACTTGTGTGTGTGTCTGTATAGTGGCAGATTTCTATGTGTGGGTCATAAAAGCGTAGCAGTATACCGCCGCGGTTGCAGTATGTTGGTGGCAGTCAGCATGGCAGTAAGCGGCAATTACCGCCAAAGTCATAATGAGGGCCTATATGCCAGATTGATTGTTCGGAAATATGAAGCTCACACCCCACCCCCAAACTTACCAACCAAGCTACACCCTTCTGTGTGCAAGGAAAGAAGCCATTTAGTTAAAATATGCATTCATTTTATTTCTATACAGTGTATCTCTGAGAAAATTGAATAATTTCTGCAGGACAAGGTATGCGATGAGTCACACATGCATCATTCAGGCTGAAGCATATGTGTGGCCAACAGCTGGTATTAAGGTCCTGGTGGTCTCAGCTCTCACTGTGCGTTAATATTAGAAGACCCGCAGGCCAATTACTGAGACGGAGACAGAACTCTCCAAATGCACTGTGCGATGCAGTCAACGGTGCAATTTAGTCAACTGTGCAATTTGTCAACTGAGCAATTTGTCAACTGTGCAATTATGGGAGGTGCAATTTTCGAGCAAGATACCATTCTGTACAGTAGCGAGAAAAGACTTGAAGACGTCAACGGTAAAATCTGAGATCTCTAGGGTTCACAAAAGACCTCAGAGGCGAAGAAACAGACTCCATTTCCGAGTATCCATGCATGCAGACTAAAGAGAGAAGGCAAAACAGAAGTGTTGGTGGGAGGAAATGCAAGTAAGACAGTCCTCTGGCACACCAAACAAGCATTTCCAAACCCAATAGGTCTTGCCTATGCAAGCATTTTTGGCTTTGCCATTGTCTTTTAGTCGTGTTGTAGAGCAGTGCGGCTGCTGTGCACCATGGCTAGAGTTAAGAAAATGTGCTGGCCGCATCATGGTGCTTTTTAGGTCGAGCATAGCAGTGCACAAGTGCTGGTTTTCTGACATGTTGGCATGTATCTGGGCTTTTAACCACGCCCACTGCACGCCCATCGCTACCACTTGTTCATTGGCTTGCCTTTCAAAAATCCTTTGTTTTCGTTGGTAACTGCTTTATGTTTGTCCCTCCTTAGGGCGGTTTTGTTACAGCCTTGGCCATCAATCCTGTTACATGGATAATTGCACTATTGCCAATAACTTTAACTGCAAGCAGACTTCTTTTTCCTTTTGTCTCTCTCTTTGCTCTCATGGTGGCGCTTTGAATCGGCTCGCTTATGTCAGTTGTTTTACTTTGCAGTTTGTGTGGCAAGAAAGTTCCAGTTAGAAATTTACAATGCTAATAGCTCGAACTCGAGCAAACATGAGACCTATTGCATTGCAAATGCTTGTTTTCCTTCTGGTGGGTGGCGGTGTGCAACGGGAGAAAGGATGGGAGGGAATAGGCAACACAAACAATTGTGTGCAGGATCCCTGGCATGTGTGTGAGAGGAACCTCCGACATCAGTCTGGAGGTTTGCAATATAAATGGACGTATGGAAGCTCCAGATGGGTCTCATACAAGGGACATGTGTCTGGGTGCAATCCTCACCCATGGGCTTGGGCACAGGAAGTGGTACAAGTCACCGCTAGAGGAGAACTTGATGGCAGGTGTGTGTGGTAGAATCTTGTGCCATGTTGGTTTTGGTGGAGACAGACCAGGGCACAAAAGGATGTTTCGGGAAAAAAGGCTTGAATGCCACTGTGAGTGCCTGGGAAGTAGGGTGAACCACCGCCATGCTTCCTGAACCCCACATCGGCTTCTTACTAGTCCCTGGGGCTACAAATGCCACACATAAGGGGTGCCCTATGCGACTGGGCCTCTTGCCTTATGAACTTTGCAGTTTACTGCTACTGGAGTGTAACCCCCAAACTGTGCAATGTGTGCATGGGTTGGGGATGAGAGGTGTACATCTGGGGTTCAGACACTCTTGTAATATCTATGTGTGCCTTAGTTAGTTGAATGAAACCTTTCCTGCTGAGGCTTTGTTGCCGTCACAGAAGACCCCCGATCTCATAGAGGTCTCCTAATTTATGCAACACCGATTATCAATTTGCTTCCGATAGTGATCTAAAAAAAGGATCTGCCTTTGGGGGCGTGGCCAGACCACCTGCAAGATTGTCACAGAAGTTTAGGTCTCCGGAGCCACGGGACAAAGCCCTGGTGTCTTCTCCTCATGTCTGGCTGCAAGAATGGGCAGTGGCACCGGAACATCGAGGAGCGGAGCGTTGAGTTTCTAGACCTCTGTGCGTTCTGTTACTCTACTTTCACCATCACACCACCACTCAGTGCTTTACTTACTTTCCATATTTACGTGGCGCATACTGACAAAGCCTTGTGTTTTAAATGCATGCTTTTGCCATGTTTCATTGCTGCGAGGGACACCACATCTTAGATAACGATATGCACCACAGTATTCTGGTATTCTCCTGAGGAGCAATGCTCACTCTCTGGAATACCTGGTAACCGCTAGTACACAGATAGACTTTTTATTGCATGAGGAACTGTGCTGACCTTTTGCACACTACCGAAGTGTCAAATAGATCAACCCAGCTTACCTTGCCATGGAACATTCAGCCCCTTCAAATCTGAAATCTTTCAATTCACCCACAACAATGATAAATTCTCGCAAAGAACCAACTGGTAATATAAGCAAACTACCAAAAAAGGACTAGATGTCACTGACAAAATCTCCTCTTCCTCTAACCCTGAAAGGTTTAATGGATGAAATCAATAACCTACAAACTTGTGTTGCAGGAACAAATGCCACCCTTCAAAGGATTGAAAAATGGTTGAATCTCGACTCTACAGTTTCTGAGATGGAAGAACGAATAAGCGATGTTCAAGACGGGGTGACTAAAATAAAGTCTAAGGAAATTTCTCTTCTTAAGCAACAAACGAAAGAACGGGAGCATTTCAATTGATGCAACAACCTGAGAATTTATGAAATTCCTGAAGGGGAAGAGGGCTCAATTATGCTTTGCTACTTCAACATTAACATTCCTAAAATCAAGGCCTTAAGTATTGCTTCGATCTTAACTGACAAAGAGCTCTTCATATGGCCCCTAAGCCTTCCACAGTGCCCTCCTCAGCCAGACCTCGAGGTATTACAGTCCTCTTTCTGCAACATTCTGACCTCATGAAGGTGATGCCAACAGTCAAACAAAGGAAGCAAATGCTATGGACGGGCCGGAAAGTCTTCTTTATACGAGATGTGGCTAGAGCAACAGCTACTAGACAGAAGAAGTTTTTTGCATTACATCCAACAGTAAGATCCATGAAGGCTCGTTACAGCCTTATTCATCCCTATTTGTATAAGGTCCCATGTAAAGACAAGTCTATGTCTTTCGATTCTCCAGATTAGCTTAAAAGGTTCATCCATTGTCACAAAGGGGAGCGATGGACCTTGGGAAAACCTAAAATGGATTGTTTCATTCATATGCTGTTTATTCCATCATTGTGTTTGTTGGACTGTTGTTATTATCTTCCCTGCATTTTTTCTTGGATCCCATTCTCTCGTATTTATTTCCACAGGAGTCTTGTATGTTATCAGCTTGGCTCCCTGTCCCATATGTTGCATGTTTACCCATTTCCCCACCCCAGACCTCGCTTAGAGTAGGATCCTTCTGTGTTGGTAACTGTTCTCATTTCCCTCAGCGCATTGTTTGCTATTCTTCTCTGTATCTCTTTCTTGTCTTATTTTTCTCTTCTCATACATGGCTCCAGAGGCTTGTTCTTTAGATGATTGTTGTCTCTGTATTTTGCCACCTCACTATTAGATTGCACCTTTCCATTTTCTTTCCTTGCATCACGGTTAAAGCCGCTTTGGCTGCGTCCTATCTCCTTTTTCTTATCATAGTAAGTCTTCTCTGTTTCCTTTCCCTACCTTCTTTTTCTTGTTCTATGTCTTTGTACTTTCTGATTACTTTCTAAATGTTGCCTTAGTTTGTGATCTCTTCAAAGGCTGCATTTGGTTTATTATATGTCCCTTTCTATGATCTACATTTTATCTTTGTCACACTTCCTTTCAAATATTTGTGCATATGATGACTAATCTTCACATTGTCTCCTGGAATGTCAAAGGTTTACATAAACCTATTAGGAAACAGAGAGTTATCACACATCTTTCCAGGTTAAAATGTCACATTACCCTACTATAAGAAATTCATATAATGGCCAAAGACCTTAACTGTCTTAAAAACAGAAGAGGGTGGGAAAGTGTGCTTTTTGGATGGTCACCCCCCATTTCTTTTCTCCAGTGCTGATGGCTATGCCTTCAAAGGGGCACTGAAGCATGAGAACCAAAAGTATGATGCATATGAATTGGTATCCCCAATTGGCAAGGAATTCAACCCCCTTATAAGTCCCTGGTAAATGGTATCAGTGGCACCCAGGGCATGGGTGTTAAAGGGGTCACCAGGGCCTGCAGCACTGATCGTGCCACCCTGAGGGACCCAAGTAAAAAGACAACAGCAGTCCTGTCATTTTAGACTGCATGAGCAGGGCAAACTGCCAAAACTCGACCTTGCCCTTACCAAAAGTGGTAAGGTCACAGCACTATTTTGTAATATATGCCAGTCACCGCCGAGGTAGGTGTCTTGAGTCCAGGAAGCAGGGTGCATTAATTTAAAGGTGTGGACATATAAGTGCAAGCTTATGGTTAGCATTGGTTAGCTTCCTTTCTGCAAGATTGATCCTTTCAGGTGTTGTTAAAACCTCTTTTATCCCAGGGTTTCCCATTGAAGCAGGGGATGTCCCAGGGCTCTTCCTTGGACCCTACTTTATTCGATCTGGAAATGCACCTCCTGGCTGATATTGTCGAGCGGTACGGATATAACAATCTCATACGCAGATGATACACAATTGGTCATCACCCTGTCACAGAAGGAAACTGACACTGCTGCGCTGCTAAGGGCCTGTTTGAAGTAGGTGGCCCAGTGGATGAACCTCAATTGTCTTAAATTAAATGCTGAAAAAACTGAGGTCCTTATCTTGAGGAACCAGCCATCTGGTCCTCTCACTGTTGGTCACATGTGCTCAGCCCCCTACTTCCTCCTCAGCCGCAAGTCAAGAATCTCAGCATATGGTTTGACATCAAGCTCACTTTTGATAGCCAGATCACAGTCCTAGCAGGCAAGTGCTTCAGGATTTTAAAAGCACTCAGCAAGATTCTTGGACCCCTCCCTGAGGCAGCACCCACGGCTCCCGTGTTCAGCACCAGGGACAACAAGGACTGCACCTGTCCCCTAGGAGCCAGGTAAAATTCTACTGACTGTCAGACACTGGTCCTGGAGCTCCCCTTTTCTTACCATCCAGTAGTTTCCACTGAACTCGACCTGCAACTGCCCGAGTGTCACTTGTGTAATTTCCCACTGACTGCCATGATAACGTTTTACAAGAGTGAAATGCACTGATTTATTTTTCCATAAAAAATTCATAACTCCTGTCATACTCATCTGATTGCCTTTGTTATGGAGTCTAAATTTATGTAAAAATCTACTTTGAAATGCTTAACAGATATTCCTCGAGTATGACGCACATTTGGCGCAAACCGTGCACCATATTTAAACTTTGACGCCCAAGCCCGCGAACGTCAAAATTCCTCCGTGTCCGTCATTTTTTGGATGCGGGAAACTGCCTTGCATTAATGACATGCAAGGTAGGCGTTCCCGCCCAAAAAATGACTTTAAGGACTGTGCGCCTTATTTATACTCCTGCGTCATTTTGGCGCACAGGAGGGGGTGGGCCTTAAAAACGGTGCGCAGCCTGATGTGCGCCATTTTTTAACGCCTGGGTCAGGGCAGGCGTTAAGCCATCTGTGGGCTCACTTCCATGGTCTCTGACCATGGAAGCCGTCCATAGGTGCCCTTTCCTGCCCCCAGTGACACCCCCTGCCACCCTCGCCCACCCTTGGAGGACACCCATGGATGGGGGTACCCATCCCAGGTAAGTACAGGTAAGTTGAGGTAAGTATTTTTTTGTATTATTTTAAAGTGGCATAGGGGTGCCTAATTTGGGCCCCCCTACATGCCACTGTGCCCAATGGCCATGCCCAGGGGACAGAAGTCCCCTGGGCATGGCCATTGGGCAAGGGGTCATGACTCCTGTCTTTGCTAAGACAGGAGTCATTTCAATGGGGGTTGTGCGTCAAAAAATGGCGCAAGTCCGGTTAGAGCCATGATTTTTGCCTCAAACCTGACTTGCACCATTTTTTGACGCACAACCCCATTTTCCCCTACGCCGGCGCTGCCTGGTTTGAGTCTTTTTTTTTTACTCTGACCAGCCCGCAGCACCAGCTAACGTCATTCCTTAAATAGGGCGCCCGCATGGCGCGTAGGAATGGCATTAGCCGGTGGTAAAAATTTTGACGCAAACTAGCACCGCGCTGGTTTACGTCAAAAAAGTATAAATATGGGCCTATGTTTTACTACTTAATTATGCTGCATGCTTTTGTAATTCTTCAACAGCTCTATACAGTA
The DNA here is from genome assembly GCF_031143425.1 of Pleurodeles waltl. Classification (NCBI taxonomy): domain Eukaryota; kingdom Metazoa; phylum Chordata; class Amphibia; order Caudata; family Salamandridae; genus Pleurodeles; species Pleurodeles waltl. Next base: position 54,061,562 of record NC_090438.1, read on the forward strand.
GTATATCTTGTAATGTTTATTCTTAGGTTTATTCTTATTGTTCTCTGTGCAAACATTATTGATGATATTCTTGATATAGTGTTATTTCTGTTATTTCTATTGGCATTTTTAAACAAAGAAAGGATCTGCCTTTACTCAGGGCAGAGAAATAAAACAGGCCTTGTGTATATTGTTGGTGTTTTCCCCTAATAAAAGGTCCGATTGAACGGATCGGCCTTTGTGAGTCCCAAAGAAAGAGGTCCCTAAGCAAATAAAGGTAAATTCACACAGGAAATCCCGCACAGGAGGAGAAAGTCCAAACCATGAAGGTATATGTAAAATGTAAGCATCATTACAGGAGGCAAAAGGTAATTGGTTAGTCAATTCAAATCAGCATCAACATTATAAATCAAGAGAAAACATAGAGTGAATAGGAGGACTGACATGAGGTCTGCCTCTGGGGAGAGCAACGAAAAGTCTGGCAAATATTCTAAGTGCAAACTCAAAAAGCAGCCGGTATAGAGACAGACTCCATAGAAGTCACAGAAAAGTCTGGCACACAACCCAAAAAGCAAACATTTTATAGTTTTATAGGATTAGAGAGTCATGCCCTTTGCACGGTGTGAAGTAGCATCGTGAGCTGGACTAAGAAACCAATCAAAATTGTAGAAATGTTAATAGTTGAAACAGGCTACTCTACAAACATCTCAAAATTAGCAATCAATGAGAACCATTACTAAACAATAAACTACAAAAAAAATTATTGGAGCACAGTTTGACCAGCAAACCGTCCGAGCCTTCAACATTTGATACGTTACATACAGGCTTCCTCTATAGCAGTTTTGTTGTCATGGCGCAATTAAACAGGTCCATGGAAAGAACACATTTACGTCTATCAGGCAGAAACTTCCCATTGTACTTTAGGAAGTCACGTTTCTTCAGGTGTCAGTACAATCAGATCAGCAGGCCAAGTAAATGAGTTTATGATTTACTTCTGCTATTGAAAAGACACGGAAATGAGCATTAATCTTTACTAATAAATCTGCCCTCAAAAGATCCTCTTCTTCTTCACGTGAGGTCTTCCCGCCAATCATAACCTCATCACTCCTCGCCGCCACTCCCACCACAGTACAACTGTTTTGCACCTCTTTGCCTCTGGGTCCCCCTTTCTGCACCGTGTAGGAGCTGCCAGCATCCCATCAAGCGCCTTCCAAGCAGCCCAGAAGCACCACCCTTTCATCTGCAAGAGGACCTCTCCCCATGGAGGATCAGAGCCATTTGCTGGACTCTGATCTTTACACGGAAGATGTCTCTGATGCGGTAAAGATGAAATGACTCCCTGACAGGCCACTCTGTCAAAGTTTAGTTTCTCTTAACGTCCATCACTCATGTGCCGCTCGATGAGATACCCAGCCTAGCGAACAAGCACCAAACCACTGCCATGCCTGTCCACTCTGGCACTCACTTAGGCTTGGTATGTGCCATTTCTATTTTTTTGCAACCTGCATAAAGATCTGTGGAAAACATTTCAACCTTGTTTCGTTGGTAAAGGTTTATACATTGACACATCATTATGAAAGTCATACATTTGTGTCAATTTACGTTGTGCATGTCCCTCCTTACTGCTAACAATGGATGCTTCCTAAGTGCCAACAAAGGATCCTTCCTTAGCGCCAACAAAGGATCCTTCTTTAGTGCCAACAAACGAATCTTCCTTAGTGCTCACAAAGGGTCCATCATTATTGCTTACAATGGTTCCTTCCTCAGTGCTAACACTAGATCTTAATAGGAGTACGATTTAAAAAAACAGAGTGACCCTCATTATGAGTTCCCAGGTGGGTTTGGTGCTGTTTATATAATTTTGGTAAGAACTGATACCCCATATTTAGGAATTCAGCCAGTGCAATAAATAGCAACAATGAACAGTATAGCTCTAAAAAATGCATGTCCCCGTTTTTAGAGGGCCGTTTTTCCACCATTACATTTTGACAGGTAAAACCTGGAAGGTGCAATCTTTATCACACCAATTGTAATTGACCTGTTTGAAAGTCAATGTTTGCACACTCAGGTGGTTTTTAGGCACTCATAGTCAAGGCCTCCAAAATGTGACTGCTTGTAGAAAAGCTTAAGCAAGCCTGCATAGAAACATTTTGCCTACATGTTCAAGTTTTGAATTATCACTGTTCACATTTTCTGAAAGGAATACAACATTGAGTGCTAAATCAAAGCAAAATAGTCCATATTTCATGGAATTTTGGGCTCTAAGAGTGCTCTGAATGCCAGTGGGAAATAGGAAATTCTGCTTAATCAGTTTTACAAGTTCTGTGGTGTTGCAATTTTTCCAAGAAAAAAAAGCTCCAGAATTACGAGTATAATATATTCAGTGGCAGCAAATGTTGGGGCAGATTTAAAGGCCCCTAGTGCCTCCTTGAGCCACATTAGCGTATTTTTTTTACACTAATGTGGCCCAACGAGGCCAAAGTCGCAGCGCCAAATTTACAAAGTGGCGCAATGCATGCATTATGACACTTTGTAACCCTTTGCACTACATTATGGCTGCACCTCTTCACCCATCAGTTTGTTGTTAAATCACACACATTTTTTGTTCCATACACTACAGCATACACGGGCTGATCATGAGCTTGACGGACAGTTTCACCGTCCGCCAAACTTCTGACGGGGAGGTTGCCACCATAAAGACTACCTCCCCGCCGGCCCCATTAAGAGTTTCCCACTATGTCAGCAGACGGAAACCTGAGTTTTTGCCCACTGGCCTAGCAGGAAACAGCCTACAGCATTGTCTCCGGCTCGTAATCGAGCCGGCAGCAATGCGGTAGAGCGCAGGGTGCACCAGCCCCATCGCTATGTTCATTGCGATGGTGCTGGCCAGGGGGGGCCCTGCACTGCCTATGCCAAGTGCATGGCTGTGCATGGGCCCCCTGGGGCTCCCTCCACCTGTTCTCTGCCTGCATTTTCATAGGGGTTCTACTGCCATGAAACCGCTGGCAGAGAAGGGGGACGTAACCACCAGGGCATCGCTGATTGCAGCGGTGCCCTGGTGGATTAGGACTGCCACCGCCTCCAGACCACCTGGATCTCCGATCCTGGCGGAACTGGCTGCCCGACCGCCAGGGTTGTAATGTTGAGGTCAGACCCACCACCATCCACGAGTCTGGCGGTCTAGTGACCCCCAAACTCATAATGAGGCCCATAGTGTGTGGCAACAGATCAACCCATCTCAGCCTTTGCTAACTTCACTGTGAGTGACTGCGTTCTGCTCCTGCGCAGTGTGCACTTACATATAAAAGATAGTCATCTTTGGCGCCAGGGACTATGGGGGTCATTCTGAGCTTGGCGGGCGGCGGGAGCCGCCCGCCAAGAGGGAACCGTCAAAATACCGCTGCGCGGTCAAAAGACCGCCGCGGTTATTCTGTTTTTCCTGCTGGGCTGGCGGGAGACCGCCAGAAGGCCGCCCGCCAGCCCAACGGGAAACCCCCTTCCATGAGGATGCCGGCTCCGAATGGAGCCGGCGGAGTGGAAGGGGTGCGACGGGTGCAGTTGCACCCGTCGCGATTTTCAGACACTGAAAATCTTGGTGGGGCCCTGTTAGGGGGCCCCTGCAGTGCCCATGCCATTGGTATGGGCACTGCAGGGGCCCCCAGGGGCCCCACGACACCCATTACCGCCAGCCAGGTTCTGGCGGTCAAAACCGCCAGAACCAGGCTGGCGGTAAGGGGGTCGGAATCCCCATGGCGGCGCTGCTTGCAGCGCCGCCATGGAGGATTCCCTTGGGCAGCGGGAAACCGGCGGGACACCGCCGGTTTCCCGTTTCTGACCGCGGCTGTACCGCTGCGGTCAGAATGCCCATGGGAGCACCGGCAGCCTGTTGGCGGTGCTCCCGCGGTCGTTGGCCCCCTATGTGTGCTTTTTGAAGAAATAAAATGGACAAGACTGAAGAAACAAAAATAGCTTTTGCAATAAAGTTTTACAAAAACAATTACAAAATAAACAAGCATTGGCATTTGGGGGAACATGGCGTCTAGCTGAACGAGCTGGCTCTGAGCTCTCCTCAGGTGCCAACAGTGTGTCAAATTCAGGGGTTTAATGTAAAGTACACCAGAGTCCTTAATTTGTAAATAAAAACATGCCGGTGGTCAAAGCTCTCCTCTGAAACTCGCGGTTGCTTCAGTTATATTTGCGAGCACAGAATACAGAGGCAGCATATTCCTGAAGCCTTCTCGGACCTCTTTAATAGTTTTACAGCCACTCCCTGCCCCTTCAGCTCACTCTTGCAGCTTTCTGCTTTCTTCCTTTGTGAGGCTTTTTCGTTTTTCTCTTCCTCCGTCTTCCCCATATGTGTCTTTTGCTCGCATTAAATGCTTGAGGCAGAAAAATAAGTGCTAGCCATCAAAAATAAGTTCCAGTGCCCCAGAAACCACCGGCTCAAATTAAGCACTGGGACACCTTCCGGCAGAAGTGGTGGACTACAGCAGGGCCTCGGCAGGAGCCCTGGGGCAAGCATGAATGCTTGATGGGTGTGTTGGAAAGGGCAGGCAGAATCCCTCTGTGAATCCCACCATTGCCGTGTGGTGAGAGGCAGCATCAGGTCTCCGCCGGCCTCTGCACAGATTCCCCTCCGGGGATTCTCAGGCAGAGCCAGCACAGGCTGCAGAGACTGGTGGATGAGTGCATGCATGGATGCACTCGGGGAGGCGAGTCCAGCATTAGAGGCTAGAAGGATCACAAATTACCACAGGTCCTCAGCGTGAGAGGGAACAGCGCAGAGGGAGCATGGGAACCATCTGCACCGGTACCCTCAACAAAGCTGAAAACGCCCAGAGGCAAAGGGTTAGAACATTCTGGAGCAGTGAGTGGCAGGCCAGGAGGGGTGAGAGGGAGATACTCCCTAAGGAATAGCAAGCTAACCTCTGGGTCCCCAGTTGTACTGGAAGATGGCATAAGGCAACAGGGCATGGGCGATGTTTTGACTCAAACTGCCTCTTCGGTGTCCACCTCAAACCCAAAAGGGGGCAAATAAAGTAACCAGGGGACCTGGGTAAGGAGAAGTATGATAAAAAAGTGGTCCCTGCAGGGGAAGTGTGGCTCTTGACTTCCACTGCATTAATGTAATGAAGCCCTCCATGCATGCAAGGTTTATTATGTAATTCATAACTTTTATATAAACTAAACCAACAAAACAAATCTTTCCTTTGACATTTGCTTACTTAATATTTTAAAACAAGATTATTCATTACCAGTCATGTAGGTGTTCCTATTGAGTTACGGCGCAGTGAAGGTCTGTAAGGGCAGCTGGAAGTGCCCCAGTGTTATTTACAAATATGTACACACATGTAGCTGATCAGGATCTTATGATCTTAAGTACAACACTCAACACCCAAAATGCCAGTGTTGTAAATTTCAGTCAATTTGACAACCAGTCTACACCAAATGATGCTGACGTTTCGACCCAAAGCACAAAATTCATTAGAAATGGGTCATCACCAGGATGAGACATTTACATAGGAAGCACCTAAAACAAGAGATCGCAAATCAGTTCTTGCAATTTCTACCTGCATGGTACGAGCACACCAATGTCAACACCAGAGACCCCGGACCTACCAAAACCCAACAGGCCCGATTCCTGATAGGCTGATGTAGAATTACGATGGAGTCCAGTGACAGCAAAACTGCACCAATAGATACCTAGATACCTCCCAAATGAGCTGCATATACATCTGATGGATGAGTTAATCCCTGTTTCTGTAGATTGCTGGTAGATATATTTTCAACACAAAACACTTTACTGCACCCATGGGAGGAGGCCACAATTAGTGTGATTTTAAAGCCTAAGAAAGAAGCACAATTCTGTGACTCCCATAGATCAGTATCACTGCTGAATTGTGTTATAAGATATATACATGCATTCTAGCAAGGTGATTGGATAAGGTGATCAGGGACATAGTTAATGTGGCCCGAGAGGGCTTTACCGAAGGACGGCTGCTACATGAGCTGACACATGGTCTGGTGGGCGCGGTCGACATGGCAGTAGATGGGAAATTGACATTAGCAATCTTAACGTTTGGTGCCGCCATGGCTTTTGATAGAGTAAATTGGCCATTCCTCAACAAAGGGATTAAACATAGCGATGTGGGGGAGGAATTTTCAAGAGCTATTCAGCCAATTTACAGTCAGCCGATGGCAAGAGTCGCTGTGAACGGAAGACTGGCTAGACAGGTTTCAATGAAGAGGAGGACCCGCCAAGCGTGTCTGCGATAACTCCTGTTCAACTTGTACATACAACCACTAGCGATTAGGATGAGGGAAAATCTTGGCATCGTGCCTTTGAAATACAAGGGCTGGGAGAGAAAGGTTGCATTATACGCTGACGATCTGATGGTTTACACATCTAGCTTGGCTGACTCCTATTCCATTATTTTGCAAACATTAGTAGAGTCTGGACATGCCTCTGGTTATTTGGTGAAGAAGCAAAAAACTGTGATAATGGCCTGGAATATTATGTGTGACAGTCCCCTTCTGGAAAGAGACACTAGGTATCTGGGGTCCTCTTTGTACAAGACTTAGATAACATGGCCCAAGTCAATTTCAACAAGGTTAAGAGGGACACCTGAAGGATGCTAAGATCATGGATGTGTCTCCCACTTACCAGCTTTGGGAGAGCCAATATTATAAAGATGTTTATATTGCCAACGTTTTCTTTCATTTTCAATGCGATTCCTCTAACATTTATAAAGGAGTGGTTGAAGAAATTATTGGGTGCGGTAAGCAGTTTCATTTGGGCCTCAAGAGGAGTTAGAATAGCCTGGGAACATCTTCATAATAGACAGACTGATTGATGGTGGGATAGCTGCCCCAGATTTCCAGTTCTATTGTTAGGCCTTCCAACTGAGAAGCATCAGGGTCCTGTTAAGGGGAGAGGATCATTCACAGTAGAGCCCCACGTTTAAAGCCATGTTAGAAGATCTGCCATATGGGGGGCACGCACTCCTTGTATAAGTCTAGAAACCCCACGTGTTTAAGCAGGTCAGGGCTGAAGATTCTGAATGCTGCCTGCAGGCTCTGGGTGCAGGTTGGAGAGGTCCCAAGGATACTTTACTTTTGTGAATTTGCCCCTGTAAGGTATTCACCTGGAGCCTCGGACTGTCTGCAGGGAAGCCTAGTGATACCGTTCGAAAGAAGCAGAAATAAACACATGGGGACAGATCAGTAAGGAGAGCAGATGAGCATCTTGGGAAGATACATCTCGGATCACTGGAGACGGACCATCTAGAGTCAAGTACTATTAACCATCCAGCTGGCTACGAAAGTTGAGTCAAGAGGGTTGGGGTGAATGAGTCAGAGGAACAACTACAAGGGAGTACCCCTATAGAGAAAGAGGTGGGAGATGGTACTGGGTGATAGTACAATCCGCGGATGGAGGCTTCACCTTGCCAGAGGAGATTTGGAAGAGGGGCCTGCCAACGCTGGAGTTAACACACTTTTGGTAAGTATTTATATCTACTTTGCATGGATCACTGAAATCTGCATCTCATTAAAACCCATCTGTTTAGGTTGCATGGAGCCTGCGAATACCCTTCAAGCTTGGGAACCGAGTTGTGAAGCCCTGCCTCAAGGGTGGTGCTGAGATTGCTGATGATGTACATGTGTTTATGCACCGTCCAACGGTCCAGCTCTTCTGGCAAGAAGTGGGTGAAGCACTATCCAAGATTTTGGGTAGAGAAATAGAGCTAAGCCTGGCAAGGGTGATGTTTGGCACCTTTGAGGGTAAAGAGGCTATAATTAAAATATCCAAGAGACAAAGTTTACTTATATTTGTGCTTCTTTTGCTGGCTAGAAGAAAGATTTGCATGAAATGGGTATCCCCTGGTCTCCCTGGTTTTAATGAGTGGGCACTGTTAGCCTGGCAGGTCATGTTCAGGCTGAGGTGATTAGGAAGAGGGTATGCACCCTCTCCTTTGGAAAACTGCTGCAAATGAGGGGAGGAAAAAAAAAGCATTGGCAAAAACAAACCGTTGGCACCCAACGCTAGACGTATTGAGTTGGCGAATGCTTGTTTTTTATTTGTGTGCACCTCTGAAAGCATGGTTTCAGGAGGATTGTCAGGATAATCTCAGGGTCCTTTGGCACTGCCCTCCATAAAAGTGTGGATTTTCTATTACCACTGAACTCTAAAGTAGCCAAGGCTAAAACTTGGACTTGTGACACAAGTTCCTCAGTATTACAAAGCAATGCAATTCCGTTTGTTCCCCCGTACATATTTTTATGGGCGAGCACAAAGTGCTCCGTCCATTCTGTAATCTCTCTTTGGGCTTCTAACCACGCCCATGCCACGTCAGTCACTTACATTGGTTCGTGGGCTTGCTTTTAAAATCCGCTTGCTTTCATTTGTGAAAGACATGCATACGTCATGCCTTTTCCGGTGTTTAGCCCACCTACACAGCACCGGTAAACTACTGAAAACATATAAGGCTCGATGTTTTCAGCCTGGAGTTCGGACTACTTTATCTGTTTATTTTCCACGCAGCGCGATCGCCCTGCATTTTACATAGCGCAATCGCGCTGTTTTTTCTTTTTGCTTTACAACGCTAATAGCTCTAACTCGAACAAATGCGAGACCCGTTGCATTGAAAATGCTTGTTTTAACTGTGTTGTATAGTTACGTAAAGTGGCGTAATGCCGTAATCCCGTGAATTTCGTGTAAAAAAGATACAGTGGAATTACGCAAACTATGCCGGCGTAATTTATATTTTACCCAGGTGTACCTGGGGGCCTTAAACATGGCCATTTCGCCTTGTGCATGTAGGCGAAATGTCTTTCTGAAAATGCATTCAAATTTCAGGTATTAAATGCAAAATTGGCATGGAATTGTTTATTCGCTTAAATTATTCTCCATTACAATCTCGTAATGCCCCGGTCCGGATGCGGTAATACCACGCGGTAGGGATAACGCAGCATCCACTGGATTACCGTGCCCTGTGCACCGAGGCTCTCGCCATCGGGTCCATACTGCGCAAAGCACTGACCTTCCCACAACATGGAATTTCCTGTCCTTTCGGAACCCGGTGTGTAGGAAATGTTGACTGTGCAGCCGAGAGATGGGCGTTACATCTTCCCCGCACCCCTCCTGAGGTGAGCGCAGAAGCGGGGCTGCGGTGAGCCGTTCTGCATAAACCTGGGGCTTATGGCAAATATGTTTTCTCACTTCCAAAGCTGCCTTGGCCTGTGACTAATTTCTTTACAAGACCCCCACTTCCCTAAAGTCCTTGTCACTCTGCACTCGCCCCCTCCCTTCTTTCCTCACCTCCCTAGCCCCCCCTGAGCCCCCACATATGGAGCTCGTCACACCGTGAGCGAGGGATCCCCCCAGACCCCTGGTACCCAATTAGGGCCCGTGATGGACGGCTGCGGGCTCCGGCAGGCCGCGGCCGCTGTGAGCTTCCTGTAAAAACATTATTTATCCGGCAGCGGCGCGCAGCCCCCCCTCGCTGACAGGTACCGACACATAACAAGCGGGGGTGGGCGGGCAGGGCTCGTTTACAGTGGAAGCAGGTGGTCCCGAGGGGGGGCATGCTGGGGAGGGGTGGGTAAACCTCTCCCCCGAGGGGTCCCTGGAGGAGGATCGTGGATCTGCCTTCCTTGCTGCTGGGTATCCTTAGTGCCACCTCATCTGTCCACCCCCTCGCCCCCCTCCCCCCACTCAGCCCCCCCAACAACCTTCATTGCCAAACCCTGTCAGCTGGAGAGGTGGATTCGGCCTCCATCTATTGTGGACATAACGTTCATTTGAAAAAAAACATATCCACCCTGGAGAATATCTAGGCGCTGGAATAACAGATTGTACTCATTGTATCGACCTCAGAAGGATGGATGCCTGAGTGGGCATGCCAGGAGGGCAGACGCGCACATTGCAGGCCCAAGAGTGCCAGATAAATGCCAGATTTCAAGGAGGACCACCGACTCTATAAATCCGGTCCATTTAGAACCATTGAATGTTAGTTTATCTCCTTTCAATCCTGACCCCCTGGCATGGGTTCATCTCTGCTGGACCTACGTTCTACATACTGGGGTTATTGATTCCCTGTCCATCGCTGTCCCTTCCTGTTGTCATGATGCAATCCTAATAAAGTAAAGAGGGAGGGAACTGTCGGGGGGGGCGCCCTAGGAAGGCCTGATGAAGCTAGTGAAGGTATTTGCTGTTTTGATGTATCAATGAGTCCTTGGAAAATGCCCGAGTCAAATGTCTTAACCAGTGTGTGTTCTTCTGAGGAGCATTCCATTACATTGTTTTATATCTTATCTGCCACATGACAGAAGACGTCTACCTACATGGAGTTGGTTTTGCCAATCTGCAGCGCCTCTTACTCTCTGCAGAGTCACAAGCTGCCTGGACACATTTAGGCCTGGTTGGACCTCCTGGATGAGGTTATAATGCATTGGTTTGCCTTTGAGTGGCACCAACCAGGAGTATTCCAGTACAGTGCATTCTCTGCCTGGAGCCCTTCAGTGCAGGTGTTTGAGGGACCTCCATCCAGCATGAAGAACCAGACTCTGTTTACTCTGAGTGATGTCCTGAGAACGTGTTCAGACTTACATTTTGAAATGATTTGTGCGACTTAGTTGTAAAGTGAGTTTAGTCATAGACAATCCAGTGCTTAATGTGTGCTTGTCGTTTCCGGTGCGCTGCACCGGCACTTATTTTTGAGGGCCGGCTCTTATTTTTCTGCCTCAAGCATTTACTGCGAGCAAAAGATACATATGGGAAAGACGGAGGAAGAGAAAAACTGAAAAGTGTCACAAATGGAGAAAGCAGAAAGCTGCAAGAGTGAGCTGAAGGGCAGGGAGCGGCTGTAAATGGATTGAAGAGGCCTGAGATGGCTTCAGGATTACGCGGCCTCAGTATTCCGTGTTCGCACATTTAATTGCAGCACCCGCATGTTTAAGAGGAGTGCTTTGGGCATCGGCACATTTTTATTTACAAATTAAGCACTGGGACAATCTTTTGTTGTGTAGTGTGAGTATGGGTGGGTGTCGATTGCGCACTCCAACCCAGGTGGGTGTCTTATGGTGCAATATTGTTCGAGTGACTGTGTGCCAATTTCATCTACATGTTTCTAGAGTGTTCAGTTACATTTCCTCTGTTTTGCCATCTAGAGTTGTGTGCATGGTGGCGTAAGGGTTCTATCTAGGATGTGCTCTGAGTAGTACCATTTGTGGGTCCTATCTCTGTTATCCTTGGGTAGCGAGTGCTTCTGGATTTCCAAATAAACCCGACTATGATCCACAGTCCAGATGTTGGATGCATCTGGTAAGGACCATCTCTGATGTACTGATGGAGACGATGATGGTGGCCTAGGTTGAGTCGTACGTGCGTCCAGGAACAGCGACTCTCTGAGGCACATCTGCTATGTAGTCGTGTGGTGTTGTGAAGCACAACTTCCACGTGCAGCTGTCCTCTCTGTTTCCCTAAAGTGCTGGTTCCATCATCTTCACCAAGCACTTCATGATGAATTACTGGGGCATCTTGGGGGGGTGAACAGTGCTCTCCAGGTCTCACCGCTGGCCAGTTCGTCGTGGCCTGCATATCTCAAAGGCAGTTAGGCACTGCTTGTAGGAAGTACCACCTTGGAGACACACGGGGCAGGTACTACTGCAAACCCAGTCAACTATCAAGTACTTGCTTTCGAGCCTTGAGGGTTTAGTGGGAGTCAATCAGGTAGACAACATTTACTCTTAGGATGGGGGGGTCGGTGTGGTGTGGACCAGCTAGTTCAGCCAGAACATGTACCACCTGTCAATCAATCACTCAATCAGAGTATTTTTAAAGCGCAGTACTCACCCGTGAGGGTCTCAAGGCGCTGAGGGGAGAGGGAGGGCTGCTACTGCTCGAACAGCCATGTCTTGAGATGTTATAGTTCTAATGGCCAAGTATTGTCATTCCTTTGCAAAAAAGATGCAGATTTTAACTACTACCAAGAAGACAGGCTGTGACCATAACATTCATACCAGGGAACTTCATGAAGAAACTAAAATTGTCAACTGATAAGGGACCTCTGGCTTTGGTAGGAGACGAGGTGGAAAGTCCACAGTCCAACCCCACTCACACATAGGCTCCCATCCCACACCACTTACAACAAGGTCAATCACGTAACCGTTTAGGAACCCCCAACCAGCCACTGCCCTCTGTTATGAACCTGACCGCCTCGCTCCGTCCTAAAGCCCCTGCTGCAAGCACACCCTGAATCCCTGGTCAGAGCAAGCTTGCAACAAATTCTGCTCCCTTCGTGATCCAGTGAATCTGAGCAGCAGTCCACTTTCAGGGTGGGACAGATTGAGACCAACGCAACGTGTAAGACCCTGGTTCAGCCTGGATGCTGAGGTGCTGTTCTGAAGTCTGGAGCCCAAAGAGATGCTACGGGCGTCTCCTGGTTGAGACAGCTGTTGGCTGTCCAGGTTTTGGACTGAATAAGTAGCAATCACCTTGCAAATGAGAAGCAGGGACCTGTTTGGGAGATGTCAGGACAGCTCTCAATGACAGCAATAACTTTGAGCTCGGATATTTTGTAGTGTCTGTAAGGAAAGAAGGCAACAAGGAGACAAAAATGGTCAACTCAATAAGTCATTAGGCCAGGGCAGTCCATCGTGTTGCCATCTTTGTGGAGGCACTTGGTCAATGGCCTGTCCCTTAAAACAGAGATGTGGCCTTGGGGATAGTCTGCAGACCGATGGGAGTCTCTTTAGAGGTACAAAATGAGTGCATACATGTCCAAATCTAGGATATGCATGCAAGATGAAATTGAAGGGCTTATCTGCAATATTTTGGCGCAGGGAGTGCCACAAAGATTCTTGGTGTGCTGCCCTGCATCAAAAGAAGAGGGCAGAAATGCTTCGTATCTACGAGATACAGCGCATTCCGGTCCTCTTTCACCCCGCTGGCACACAATTGGCTGCCATGCGCCAACCCAGGCACCCTTGCGCCATGGTACAAGAGTGTCTGCGTTGTAGAAATTATTGTTTTTGTGCAAGAAGGAAGGGACACCTTACTGCACAATAACAATCAATCGAGGGGTTTTTCTTTTTGTATGTGCGCTGCAGAATTCAGCACACATAAAAAGAGGAAAACATGGGAAGAAATACAGTTATTTTTCTTTGTTGCACCTCCTCTGGGGAGGCGTAAGCTTTTCACGCATTCCCAGGGTTACAAATCCTTGTACATCTGGGAATGCTTCAAAATCCATGGGTGTGCATGGGAAAACACACCTCAACGCTCATGGAACGCCTCTTTGACGCAAAGTAAGGCAACACAGCGACTTGATCTTCGTTTCCTCACACCATATCTACAAGGCCATGAAACGCCACGCAAAGTGGCTTTGCGTGGCCTCGTAGATATGCGCACACTGCCGGTGCATCAAAAACCGTCATGCACCGGCAGCGCACGCCACTTGTACGTATGCCCCCCAATATATTTAATAACCTCCTATACAGAATGAACAATTAGACTGACAGACTGGCATTGGAAGACGTGCAGTAAGGTGACAAGGAATGTGAATCTTGTCTGAGTTCTAGGTGAACCTTCCAATCGTTTACCATTTTTTTGAGCCTGAGAAAATCAATTCCTCCTGCCTGTCAGAACTGCATTAAGTACAAAAACAGGAAACATTTGTACACAGGCTAACCTTTGTATTAAGTGCTATTGCTATGTATAAAACTGGACATGTGCCCAAGCGTCTGCACAATTGCTTTTTTCCCTTCTCCTCCCCTGAGATCACAGAAAGTTTGCATAACAATATGTGTTAGGAGTGTTGAGTTCAGGTAAACGGTTTTCAAGACAATCAGTACATTATTGTGGGATTTAAACAGATGATGCTCTGCAGTGTTTTTAATTCTATCATACCAAATAGTAAATAAATGGAGAAGGCTTCAGCTGCCAGAAAAGAGCATGTGTTAAGGCTTAATGTCATTTCATGGGATTAAAGTTTGGTTTTGGAACCTGCTAGCACTCACACAGAGCCTCGTAGGAGGAAATGACTAGACTGTCACCTCATCTGCTCTCACACCAGCAGCCCCACTGCATATACAATCCTTAGTAAGTGGCTCCTTGTTGGTGTGGAATCTGTCAGACCTGATAGTTACATGCAGCAAGTCAATGTAAATATGCCTGTGTTATATGTAATGACTCCCTGAGACTTTAAATAGCCCTTTCTGGTGCATGTCATTATATTTACAACTTTTTCACATCTTTAAAATTAAATAGCATTTTAGATAGTTCAGTGGGCTGCAGAGCAAGTCTAAAAACCTTCCAGTTTCAGCTTAAAATCCTGGCAGCACTTGCTTATTTCAAAGTCAATAAAAAGCAGTGACACTGAGTAGGTGATAACACCTAGAGCAGTGATCCCCAAACTTTTCAAAACCATGACCCAATTTTTAGAAGCACAAACTTTTTTGACTCTCCTAGCTTTAATGTGCATGAGGCAGCGATTTTTAATGTAATGAAAACATTGTGGGCAGTACACTGTTATGTCTATAAAGCACATTTTCCATTGAAATGACCACTGAGTCTGCACAAAACTACAGTTTTACTGATAAAACTACATAGCACAGAAATGATAATGCATAGAAATTGGGTTTCAGTGAATATTTATAATTTGTGCACCACCAAGTAAAGTGTCTTGATTTGCTTTGATCCTTTTAAAATGTATGTTTCCCTCACACTTCAGAAGTACAAAAATATGTTTATTTTTTGCTTTCCTAACTGCTGAATGTGTGCACTTCATTTACAGGTACTTACATTTTCTTGTGTGTCATAAAAACTGACATCCTATGGCCCTTTCTTTCCTTTCACACAGCTGTACTCCAGGAAGACTGTCACATAATTCAGTTTACTGTTTCTTTTCTCTGACTGCAAAGTGAGATGAGTTTGCGAACACCAATACCCAGTTTTAAAAAGCAGCTATTGGTCAGAAGCCATAGGGCCCGATTTAAGGTTTGGAGGAGAGTTGGGGGAGAGTTGGGGGGGGAGGGTTACTATGTCACAAACATAATGGATATCCCGTCCGCCATATTACGATCTCTATAGGATATTATAGGATCGTAATATGGCGACTGGATATCTGTCAAGTTTGTGACTGAGTATTCTCCCCGCCAAGACCTAAATCAGACCCACAGTCTGACATTTGACCTCTGTTTTGAAACGCAGCAAATATGAAAAAATACTAATACCAAAAACCAACTTATGACCCACCAGTGGGTCGTGACCCACATTTTTGGAAACATTGTCCTAGAGGTAATTCACATGTAATGTGACATATTTTTTGTACTCGGGCTCTTGATGCGTTGCTAGTGAGCTCTTCTGTGGTGTGGCTCGCCCACAGTAGACGGGTTCACCACGGGGATGTGTATACTAGGGGTGTTCAGGTAGCTCAGCTCCTCTGGCGGAGCTAATGGAGTTTTTGGAACTCCGTGCTCCACTTGGAGCGCGGAGTTAGTCCAAAACCTCTGCTAGCCCCAGTAGTGGAGCGGAGCTCACCCGGTGCGCGCTGCAACCCAGTTATGGGCTGCACAGCACAAGCGCAGACAGCCTGCACTTGCTCTGTGCAGCCCATAAATGGGCTGTTGCGTGCACCGGAACAGAGGCCAGAGGAAGGCAGCCGCTGAAGATTCATCACCTTCGGACAACGAGAAGAGGAGGACCCACCGGAAGACCCAGGTAAGTCCTTGTCTCTTTTTCTCTGTTTGTAAACACTGGTGCACAAACAAGGACGGAATGGGCAGCTTTTGCTGTCTATGGCCCAGGCCTGAATTCAGGAGAGGGCCGTAGGCAGCAAAAGCTGCAGTTTCAGGCCTCTTGTGTACTGGCCTGTCCCAGGTGCACTGCCCCTGGGGCAGGACGGTGCACAAGAGTCCTGGCTTCTTTCACTGCCTACGGCTCTGGCCTGAGATCAGGCCAGGACAGTAGGCTGGGAAAGAAAGCTGCTGTTTCAGGCCTCTTGTGTACCGGCCTGTCCCGGTTTGCACAGCACATGGGACAGGCCGATGCACAAGAGGTCTGAGATAGCAGCTTTCACTGCATGCAGCCCTCTCCTGAATGCGCCCGATCTCAGAAGCACTAAGCAAGATCGGGCCTGGTTGACCAGGCCCGACCCTGCTTAGCGCTTCCGAGATCGGGCGCATTCAGGACTCCGCGGGTCATGGAACGCCGCCTCTGCAGAATTCCACACAGTTTCCTTTCAACTCCATGGAATTTCGAAGAGTCGGACTCCGTGAACTCCACCCAGCCCTAGCCTATACCCACAAAGTAAATATGGTGTGGAATGAGTATACGGTCTTCCCATGGATGATGTTCACATGTGTTTACCTAGTAGGCTGCCGTCCAAATCCATGTGAAGCTGGTGTAGGTCTGGGTTGTGTGTGAGGTGCATTGCAGGAGGGGTCTGTCTTCTGACAATCCTACTAGCCCTGTTCCGCTGTGGAACTGGAACACATTGCACAAGGGTTATTCCCTTTCCTGTGTGCTGGTGGGAGACTCTGGTGGGAATTTATGGAGGGTGAACGCTACTAATTGCTCTTATTTTGCCATTCTTCGAGCTGTAATATTAGCAGGGTGACCTGATCTTTTCTACAATGTTAAAGAGCCACACTTTTTTATGATTTTAAAGAGACTTTATTGTACTTTTATTGGACTATGCTTGTTGCATGAATTACATGTCAAATGTTTTCATTGCTCATCTCGTGGACAGGCTCTTAGAGACCAGCCAGACTCCGGCTCAACTCTGGTTTTGCACTCCCTGCTCATCTGTTGGCCTACCTCTACTCGCAGGGGAGTAGCTTACTCAGTAAGATTGGGGGGTGTGAGCGTCAGTGATAAATTTGTAAATAAAAACATGCCTGTGCCTAAAGCCTTCCTCTGAAACATGCGGCTGCTGTATTTAAATGTGCGAGCACAGAATACTGAGGGAGCGTAATCCTGAAGCCATCTAGAGCCTCTTTAATCCATTTACAGCCGCTCCCTTCCCCTTCAGCTCACTCTTGCAGCTTTCTCCCATTGTGACGCTTTTTCGTTTTTCTCTTCCTCTGTCTTTCCAATACGTGTCTTTTGCTCGCAGTAAATGCCCGATGCAGAAAAATAAGTGCAGGCCCTCAAAAATAAGTGCTGACACCCTGCACCGGAAACCACCTGCTCAAATTAAGCACTGGTGAGCTTCACATTTTCCAAAAAGCACACTGGCATATAATGTCAAAATACATTATTTTACAAGCAGGACACATCAGAGGTGGTAAAAGGGCAGCGGAAAGGGAGAGGAGTGTGGATTGGTAAGGGTATTCAGTGAGAGAAACCCAATATTTTATAAAGTAACCAATATTTCTTAGCATTTTGAAAACAGAGGGGATGACAGTGTGTATTGAAAAAATCCTGATGCAAGCCGACAGCCACCTCACCATACCCGACTGAAAGCTCCCGTACCCAGCTATTTATCAGAAAATACATTTATTAGGGGGGGGTGACCTTCGCCAGCTCCAGACAAGGCCGCCCCCCGCATGCCAATGAACCCGGCGCGCGCGCAAGTGAGATCCGCGAATCTGCACCGCGGCTACTCCGCGCCGAATGAGATGTTTATTAAATTACAAGCACGATTCCTGATCATTAACCTCCCTGTCTCCCCCGAGAGCCGAGCGGGCCGGGCCTCGAGGCGCAGCAGGAGCCGCAATTATATCCGCGAAACTCAGGCAGCGGTGAAGGCTGCTTTGTAAGTGCGTTCCGCACAATTGGCACCGAATATATTTGTCTCATTGGCATGTGCCCCCCCCTCCCGCCGCAGCCGAGCATAATCTGCAAGTAAATTAGCCCTCGTCAGGGTTGTCTCCCTTGGGGTGCTGCGGGAGGGCTGAGGTGGGATATGTCAGTTATCGCTCAGTTCAGGAGATCGGCGGCCAGGCATGGGCAGCCGGGGAAGGTTAACATGCCCCTCAAGGGCCTGGGGCACTCGGGCACCGTGCCGCCCCTTGGAACTGATGCACCAGTTCAAACTCGCTCGAGGCGCTAGGGCCCTCACTGACAAACGGGGCCCTCCGTCTGCCTTCGAGAAGCGCCATGAAGTTAACAGCGCTGCATCCACGAGGATTTGTGATACTGGTACTTGCCAGGGCCCTCTGGTGTGCCATTCCCATGCCAGCTGTGCCACACAACCCGCTAAGGGCATGGTCTGGAGTGAATGGCGAGACGGGAAAGTCAAATTTGCTGCATTGAAAATTCTTCTTTAGGGAAGACATCGATTTAGCTGCCGCTTGGCAACAATAAAAACGTAATTTTATCTAGCGCCCCTTCCCACACTTCTGCCATTTCTAAGCACTTAAGAGCCGTTACTATTATAGGGGCTACTGGAATTATGCGATTGTGCCGATGCTTTTTTCGCGCAATAACTGTTTTCAATAACTGTTCATAGTCTGCAGATTTTAACAAAATAAATCTGGTTTGTAACTCAAACGGTTGAAAAGTTATTAAAAACAAAGTAACAGGTACTGCGCGCATTGGAAGGCAAAGGTTGACTGGTCCCCTTTCTGGTGGTTACTGCTGTGGTTGGGTGTTAAACTGGTGCAAATGAGGTGAAACCTATGCCCTGACAGTGCTAAGTGTAAAAATTACAAAATAATGAAGTCATACTATCAGAAAATGTCCTGCATTATGATGCATAATTTGCTTTTTCTTGTCACATAATTTAGTCAACCCTGCCGCATAATTTGGATTTGGCTCTCTCCTGCCGCATAATTCCTGTCGCCCTATTATCAACTTCAATGGTACTCAATCACTGAGCAAAAAGTTGTGGCAAGCGTCTAACTCACTGAGGCACCTCACCAGCAGACTGACTGGATTTGTTGTTGGATGAGCCCCTTGGAGGAGAAATCTCCGGCGGGAATTCCCTCAATGGTTGTCTCTGTCAGCAAAAATGTTACCAGCAGGTGCCAACCCTGAGAATGTGCCCTGGAAAGGGGAGCACGTTGGTAGTAGCCACACTTCTGGTCTCCATTTCACACTAGGACAGGCCATTCCCCAGCCTGTGGAGGACACAATACTTACCTTTTTTTGAACGTCCGTGCACCCTTTTTGTGGCAATGCTGAGTTGAAGTGAGTACGTAATTGTAATTATAATTGTATTTGCATAGCGCTTACTACACTTGCTGAGGCATCAACACTTATTTTCGGCGAGTAGCACAGAACTCTGGAACCCAAAAGGATTAGTGGTGGATTAGTAGAGGGAGCTATGAGCGAATATGAGCAGTGCCTCTTAGTTGGATTGACTAGGATAAGGGAGAGACAGACGAGGGAAGAGTCTAGAAAGTGTTATTTGGGAGATCACACTAGTAAAGTGAGGTTTGGGGTGAGTCAGAGAGTGAAGGCAGAGGATATATTGAGAGAGGTACAGGGTGAGAATTAGAGTACTGCATTGGATAGAGTCAAAGTTTTTTTTTTTCTCCAGTAGGAGTAAAGTAATAAATATATAGATACATAAGTACATAGAGAGGGTACTCATGTATAGAAAAGATAATATATCGAGATTTAAGACTGTACTTTATAAACTCAAATTTACAAGTGTTGCTGCACTTTAAGCTAATTTATTTATGCATTTTTATAACTATTTTGTACATTTCCCTCAATATTTCAATAGTGATACTAGTGAGGCACTTGCAGATACAATAGTTATGATAAGATTTACATATTGTGATAGAAAAATGAAACAAAGACCCAGAAACATCTAATGAAATAACTTATATGAAAACTATTCAGTGACCTAGATGCATGTTAAGCATAGAATAATATATACATCTGCTAAGCAGACCTAAAGAATATCTATATATTTTAAAAACCATAGTTATTATACATATTTGTACAAAGAAATACACATCTAGATATATACATATAATCAAATTATAAATGTTTCTATACAGATGGATATGTTGTACATTAGTACTTGAGTAGTGTGGTTATGTAGGAAAGACCAACTCTTGAGTAGTTTTCTGAAGATAAGGTAGTTATATGTGGATCTTATATTTGGGGGAAATTAAGTATGTCAAACTTGATGGAGGATCAGACACTATAGATTTGGTGGTTCATGTGCTGCCATGGGAAGCGGCGGCTGACGTAAATTATAAGTGGTGGGGTGGGTGGAGGGGGTGTGTGAGTGTGCAGGTGGAGTTACTGTGAGGTGGGACAGCGAGAGGGCAGTGTGGGGGGGAGATAATAAAAAAAAACACTTACCTGCTGCTGCCAGCCTCCTTGCGCTGCTCTGCTTCCTGGTCCTAGCAGTCCCTGGGACAGCATGAAAGACTCCCTGTGCAAACCTTGCGCTGCTCTCATGCTATTACATAGCATGAGAGCAGCACAGGGATTAGCCTGAGCGGGCTGGCTTGCCGCTCGCTCAGGCACAGGGAATCAGTGCTGTTTCTCCACCCGGCTGTCAAATACAGCTGGGTGGGAGAAACCTAGCTACACGTCTGTATGGCCGGCCTAAAACAACCGGCCAAACAGATATGCGCAGTTAAGGGCACACTCCACTCCCCACCTCCTTCTCCCGTCCCCGCCCCTCCCCGCACTTGCTGGCTCAGCCACAGCAGAAAATTCTGCTGCTGACTCTGAGCCAGCGGGTGATGCTCCTCCGCCACTGCAGAGGAACCGCTGCTGCCCACCGGTGGTATCTATGAGGATCCTCTGCGGTTTAAATCACATCCATGCACCCAAAAATTATTCTACCTTTTTACACAGCCTTTTCATAATTTGTAAAATGTAAAGGCTGCAGAAAAGTAAGCATAGAGCACTCTGGGTGCGATTGCCTCGTACGGTGAGTGATAATCTAAGAGACTAAACCGCTGAGAGTCTAGCAGGGCCAGATCAATGCCATATTTTCATGAAAGCCACATGAGATAAACATACATTGAATTCAATTTAAATTGGATTCATGGATGTAGACAGGGTCACCCTGAGAGTATGACAGTGATCTGCACCAATGATGGGCATCCCTTGTTTTGTATTTTGAACTGATCACAAAAGTCTCTGCCCAGGACCAATGACCCTATACACCCTGCATCTTTATTACCACTTCTCCGAAGCCTCTGGGACTTCTCTTCAATACCTCCTCATTTTCACATTTTTCTGGGATGTCTTGTTTGATTAATTTGCAAATCTCTGCTTTATGAGCCAGTCCTCTTACAATGTGCATGATCTTGGCATTCAAAAGATGCTAGAACTTAGCCCATGTCATTCTCCAGGGTGCCAGGCCGTGCTTGATCCAACAGCATCCTTCACCTGTGTTCACCCCGCCACTTTTGCATCCTTCATCTGTGTTCACCCCGCCACTTACGCATCCTTCATCTGTGTTCACCCCGCCACTTCCACATCCCTCGTCTGCTTTCACCCCTCCACCTCTGCCTCCCTCGTCTGCTTTCACCCCGCCACCTCTGCCTCCCTCGTCTGCTTTCACCCCGCCACTTCCACATCCCTCGTCTGCTTTCACCCCTCCACCTCTGCCTCCCTCGTCTGCTTTCACCCCGCCACCTCTGCCTCCCTCGTCTGCTTTCACCCCGCCACCTCTGCCTCCCTCGTCTGCTTTCACCCCTCCACCTCTGCCTCCCTCGTCTGCTTTCACCCCGCCACCTCTGCCTCCCTCGTCTGCTTTCACCCCGCCACCTCTGCCTCCCTCGTCTGCTTTCACCCCGCCACCTCTGCCTCCCTCGTCTGCTTTCACCCCTCCACCTCTGCCTCCCTCGTCTGCTTTCACCCCGCCACTTCCGCATCCCTCATCTGTGTTCACCCCGCCACTTCCGCATCCCTCATCTGTGTTCACCCCGCCACTTCCGCATCCTTCGTCTTCTTCACCCCACCACTTCCGCATCCTTCGTCTTCTTCACCCCACCACTTCCGCATCCTTCGTCTTCTTCACCCCGCCACTTCCGCATCCTTCGTCTTCTTCACCCCGCCACTTCCGCATCCCTCATCTGCTTTCACCCCACCACTTCTGCATCTTCGGCAACCTCTTTCTGCTTTCATCTAGTCACTTCACTACACCGGGCCCACTGTGGGGCAACTTCAAGGGTCAATGAGGCTTCCAATTAGAACTGTTCAAAAGTCTTTACTGAAAAATAAGAGGAACACATTCACCCGCCTTCCTTAATCCACTTACAGAGCCACATCCAAAGATGTCCATTAGGTTTTCTGGCATGACATCAGGGGCGTAGGAGGCACTAAATTTCTGGGGGGGACAGGGACAACCTTGAGGTGGGCCCCCTGCACAAAGTTTGCACCCAGAAGGGTTGCCGTGGGGGGGGGAGATGGGGAAGACGGTCGCTTCCAGTCGAGTCCTGTGTGGCCTGCAATTCCCTGTCTGCTGGGCCCTTTGCTGCCTGTTAGGCAGCGACAGGCTCTGTGATGCTGTTCGCCTGTGTGAACTCCTAAGAGGCCTGTACTGCCTGCTGGGCGCAGTGCTTCCTGTCGATTCCTGTGCTGCCTGCAAGGCACTGTGCTGCCTGTTGGGAGCTTTCTTACTAGTCGGGCTGTATAAGTCTCTGGGCCTCCGCCTGCCTATGAAGGCCAGTAAGGCTTATGATTGCTGCTAGGTCCTTGTCTGACTGTCAGGTGGCAGTCTCTGTGCTGCCGCCTTCCTGTGAACTGCTGTGCTGTCTGACAGGGCCGGCCTTAGTGCTGGTGGCGCCCTGTGCGACATTGTTTGTTGGTGCCCCCCACTGACCACCTCTGCCACGGATTCCCTCACTACTATCCATCACCACTCTCTCTCAGATGCATTTCATTCGTTTTATAGCACCACTCATACCGGGAAATATCCCTTACAACGCAATCAATGCAATGCATTGACCATGCTGCCATTACCACAAATATAGGTCTAGCACACATGCCTTTACCACACATATCTTTACCACACATATGCGTGGTTACAGCATAGATAGCGGTCTAGCTGTCTGGGTGGAACAGGAAGAAGCAGAGGAGAGAGTGGTAAGTAGGGCTGTGGCCGGGTTTAGAGTGGGAGGTTGGGAGGTTGGGGTCATTTTTAGGGGAGGGTAGGGTCGGGGTAGTTTTTAGGACAGGGTAGGGTAGGTTTTAGGGGTCAGGAGGAGTGCATGGAGTTCAAGTAGTTTTAGGACAGTGTGGGGTAGGTTTTAGGGTACAGGGTGGGGGTCATGTAGTATTTAGGACAGAGCGGGTAGGTTTTAGGGTTCAGGGTGGGGGCAGGGGCATTAAGGTAGTTTTTAGAGCAGTTCAGGGTAGGTTTTAGGGTTCAGAGTGGGGGTCGGGGTAGTTTTTAGGACAGGGCAGGGTTACTTTTAGGGCTCAGGGCAGGGGGGTTTAGGGCTCAGGGCAGGGGCAGTTTTAAGTGCTTGGATGGGTGGAGTATGGTATCAGGTGTAAGGGGGCAGGGTAGGGAGAATTTACCACGCATGTTCCTTTACCAAACATGCTTTTACAATGAAATTCGTTGTAAAGGCATGCGTAGTAAAGACACGGTCATTGTTGAGACCGCGATGTTAAGGGATGCACGATATGCGCATGTGTTGTTCTATCATTCATCCCTCATACCAGTCTAGGGTGTCAAAGCACTTTACATCACACAGACATTACGCAGAGACAATCATCATATATGTGTAAATCAGTGTATATGAATGTTACATAAGACAGAGGACTACAAGGTGTTGGTGTCATAGGTCAACCATACTGGTAGCAGGTATAGTTTCACAGTGCTTTATCTGGAGAAGCGCAAACTCAGAATTTAAAACATAACACCATGGTTGGGGGCTCTCTTTAATAATAAGAACTGCACTCAAATCAACTTGTTTTGCAACATTAAGTTAATCAAAAAGTGGGGGGAAATCATGACGCTCTAATCTATACCTTGATGTTTGCATGCAGCTCTTTGATGAGTTCATTGCTCACTGTTCTATATTCAGTTTTCATTTATAAATTGCAGGGGACAAAAAAGGAGCTCTCTGATGTAGGAAGCTGGCCTTGTGTGTGGTGAGTACCTATGGTATTATCACCTTATACCAGGTCCAGGGATCCCCTTATTAGTGAAGTGTAGGCAGTGTCTAGAAGCCAGGCTCTCTAGAGGTAGCTGTGGATGAGCAGCCAAGGCTTATCTAGGACACATGCAAAGATCATGCAATACCACTGTAGTCACACATCACTTACACACATGAAAGAAACATGTGTTACAAAAATAAAGGTTCCTTATTACAGTAACACAAACACTAAAACACTAGATAGGCAATACTCCAATAGGATGTAAGTAACACACTATTATATGTACAGCAGCAATCACAAATTGGCATAAAAAGCAATAGAAAACAGTGAAAAGCAATAGCAATACTGAAGGCCTAGAGGGGACCAGACCATATACTAAGAAAGTGAAATGCGAAAGCCGGGTCCCCACCCAAGGAAGTGGAATTGGTAGAGGGGAGCTGGAGGAACTAGGAAACCCCAAAGGTAAGTACCAGAGTGCCCCCCAGCGACCAGGAGAAAAGAGGTAAGTTACAGTTTTTTCCCTGACCCACCAAAAGGACTTCAGAGAAGGATATTGCAAAACGCAGACAAGACTGCAAGAAACTAGAGGTGGATCCTGGAAGAGTAAGACCTGGAAAAGAAGGGCACCAAGTCCAGTTTACATAGGATGGTCCGGTCGTGGCAGGAGCCACTACCCACCCATCTGTGGATGCAGGAGTTGGTCGACGGGGAGACGAAGATGGTCAGCAATGCAGCACTGGAGCAGATGAAGAGTTCCTAGGTGATGCAGTCGACGTCCTACGCCAGATGAAGAATTGCAGTCAGTCTGTGGTGTGGAAAACCCACCAACAAGCCTTGGCAAAAGCAAATGTCGCAGTAGGAGAAAAGTGGAGCTACCGGGGACCAGCAAGGTCCAGGGGGACTCAACCCATGGAGGGGAGTCTCAGGTGACCATCAGCAAGGCAGAGAGTCTGGAGGAGGAGAGGCAGCCCCCACAGAAGACCTACAGGCAAGGAGCCCAGGAGCTGTAGAGAGGCCCACAGCACACCTGAAGAGAGGTCCCACTTCACAGGCGAAGCACATTGAGGGCTGTGCTTCACAGAGAAGAGTGCCGGGGGTAGCTGCAAGAGATGCGGTGCATGGGGGTACTGTCCTGCATGGGAAGGCAAGGACCTACCTACTCCAAAGTTGGGCAGCTGGTAGAGAGGACCAAGGAGACCACTCCAGACTACCATCCCTGATGCAGGATCCACGCAGCTCAGGAGGAGAGGAGAAGAGATCCACGCAGCCGGTTGTTGTTGCAGTTGGTGCCTGCGGATGCAGATAAGTGACTCCTTCACTTCAAGGAATTTTCCTTCTTTCTTCTCATGCAGACTGAAGACTTGCTGCCCTCAGAGGAAGCACAGCTGGGCAAATGTTGCAGTTGCTGGAAGGAGTCAGAGAAACAATGTTGCGTGGCAAAGTCGTCGCTGGAGCTGCAGATTGTAGGTTCCTGTGAAGTCCAGTTGCGGTTCCAGTGGCCAGAAGTCAAAGTAAACGTTGCAGAGGAGTCCTGCTGGAATCTTGCACGTCAAATCTGAGGACCCACCCAAGAGGGAAACCCAAAATAGTCCAGAAAGGGGGATTGGTCACCTAGCCGGGTGACCACCTAGGAGGGGGCTGTGATGTCACCTCCCTGACCTGGCCACTCAGATTCTCACAGAGGCCTCTGCCAACCTTAGATTCAAGATGGAAGAATCAAGTGGCCACCTGGAGGAGCTCTGGGCACCACCCCTGGGGTGGTGATGGACAGGGGAGTGGTTACGCCATTTCCATTGTCCAGTTTCACGCCAGAGTAGGGGCTGAGGTCCCTGAACTGGTACAGACTGGTTTATGCAAGGAGGGCACCAAATGTGCCCTTCAGAGCATACTAGTAGCTTGGCGAGGCTACCCCTCCCAAGCCTTGTAACGGAGAGGGTGTTGCCTCCCTCTTCCAAAGGAAATCCTTTGTTCTGCCTTCCTGGGCATGAGCTGCTCAAGCAGCAGAAGGAGGGCAGAAATCTGTCTGAGGGGTGGCAGCAGCGTGAGCTGTTCGGAAGACCCCATAAAGCTGGTAGGAGCAATGCTGGGGATCCTCTAAGGAGCCCCCAAAGTGCATGGAATCATACAATCAATACTGACAATAGTATTGGGGTATGATTCTGACATGTTTGTTACCAAACATGCCCAGGTTCGGAGTTACCATTATGTAGCTGGACATAGGTAGTGACCTATGTCCAGTACAAGCGTAAAATGGCGGCCCCGCACTCACGAGGTCCAGGAAAATGGAGCTGGAGTTCGTGGGGGCACCTCTGCTCCTGCAGAGGTGCCCTCACACACAGGTACTTGCACCCTGCCCTCTGAGCTAGGAGGGCCTACCATAGGGGTGACTTACAGTGACCTGGTGCAGTGGCCTGAAGTGAAAGGGTGCAAGCACCATTTCACGCAGGCTGCAATGGCAGGCCTGCAGACACAGTTTACATGGACTCCTATGGGTGGCATAATACATAATAAATGCTGCAGCCCATGGGAACCCCTGATCCCCCAATGCCCTGGGTACCTGGGTACCATATACTAGGGACTTATAAGGGGCACCAGTATGCCAAGTGGGGGGTGTGTGTGGTCCAAGCAACCAAATTTAATGGGAGAGAGCACTGGGGTCCTGGTTAGCAGGATCCCAGTGAACACAGTCAAAACATACTGACAACAGGCAAAAAGTGGGGTAACCATGCCAAAAAGAGGATACTTTTCTGCATCTGACAAAAGCAGAAACCCACTGACCTATTCACATTATATACACTTTGTGATCTGCATGTAGACGGCCTTTGTAGCAGGCATAGTAACCCTGTACGTTATGACGAGTCAAAACTTCCACTAGACAAAACTTCAGTCTCTCTCCAGAATGACCATTAATCACCGGAATTATCTTAAGATTTTTATTGTTGCCTGAAAACTGTTGGTGGCAAGGAACATCCAGCAGGTGCTTTTAAAGTCACAATATACTTGCAAACATAGCACCCCCATCCTAAGTCAGCACCCAGTGCGGCAGCACCGGTTGCATCGCCCTAGCTGCCTTACCTTGCCCTGTCTATCTCTTAGGCCAGCTGGTTCTTCCTGGGACCCATGCTGTGTGCTGGTCTCTCCGCTGTCTATCCAGCAGTGTCAGGCTCTGTTCGACCATAGCCTGTGAAGTCCTGTAAAGCCTGTGAGCTGCCACAGTGCTGGCTTCGCATCCACAGGCCATTGACAGGAAATTAGATTTACAGACAGCCCTTGCCCTTCAGAGCGGGCTTTCACAAATACCAGGAAGGGTGAGGGAGAGACAGGGGACAGAAATGTTGCGGGGGGCAGGATGTCAACTTAGGGGACAATAATTAGCACTGGGGCAGGCAAGCTGGAGACAGAGGAGAGAAGAGAGTGAGAGAGAGGCGACAGAAAGGGGGGCCCTAACAAACACTGGCGCACAGGGTGCCACTAGCGCGCTAAAGCCTGCCCTGCTCATATCTAACAGTAACTCAACAATACTGTTTTTAGAAAGGGAGATACTCTGCAACACAGCGCTGTATTTAAAAAGAAAGGGAGTTACTTGGCAATACTTTATTTAATTACCCAAACCTCCTTACCTTCTCAAATCTTGCTGCTGTCTTCAGGGTTCGATCTTCAAGGGACAGGAAGGGTCGGGCTCAGGAGGGACTGGATGCACACAGCAATCAACAAAGGGCCTCTCCTCTCCCTTTGTTCTCAGAAGTGCAGACTGCAGGCAGCTGTGGCTGCAAGGTGAGAAGGAATCCCTTGTGTGCTGCAGCACAACAAAAGGGCAGAGAGCGAGTGTCCTGGAGCCAGGTCACAGGTCAAGTGCAGGGCCATATAGGTAGCGCTTTCATGCGCTAATGGCCCTGCGAATTACAGGAGAAGGGAAAATTCTTCTGTCCCCTCGTCCCCCCCACCATTGTCCCCTGTGTCCCCCCCACTCCAAAATCTGGTGGGGACATATCCCCCGCGTCCCCCACACTTCCTACGCCCATGCATGACATCCTCCTGGTGAGACGGTGCTGTTGCAGATCACATAATCATGCGCTTTAAGGATACTTTACAGAGGTACTGCTCATTAGTTTGTGCATAGCGCCAAGAAGGCATACAGTCAGGTTATCTGAGTCATGAAGCTGCATGGCAGGAGTTGACGTGGGCTGTAGCTGGACCCACTCTTCCTGAGTACAGCTGCTTCCATCCAAGGTGGTCAGAGGCTACTGTTAATCTACCTGCATGCCCCCTTCATTCAAAGAAGGCATGTTTAAGGGTCCCAATGGCCGTCAGATGCTGCAGTAAAGGCATTAGTCCCGGAATGCTTTTGCATCCAAAGATGAAGGTGTTTATGACACCATCTACCTTTGAGTCCCAATTTACTCTGCCCCATCAAGGAGACAAAACTATTGCACCAAATGGTCATACAAGCAATGGGAAAATAACAAACTTATAAACTGCACCTTCTCAGTATACCAGACACCTCCGCTCCCCTTTCTGTAACTCTCACCCCCACATCCGACGTAGCAGATGCAGAGGTCACCCCTTCTCTTACTTCCCAACCAAGACATGGAACGAGCTACCTTTTCATCGCCGGGCTTACCTATCTGGTCCAGAGTTCTGAAAGTCCCTGAAGACCTGGCTATTCAGCTAATCAACGGAACCCCGTCAGCGCCTGGATACCCTCACAGGTGATAAGAAGCGCTCTACAAATATACTGATTGACTTATAAATGGAAAACCAATTTGACTACTGACTTTCATTTACCTGTATTACTTATCTGCCACAGGAAAGACATTTCTAGGAGCTTACTAATTGGGGTTTTGCAAAAAAAAGAACAAAATGTGACTTTTTAAATGCAGCGGATGCTTTCACAAACATGTCTCCAAGTCCATTTTAGATTTTTGGTTACAAGCAGAACAAGTATTTTACTTTACACTGTTTATGGCAAAATGCTAGAAAGGCATGTGTAGTGGAGAATTGTTCAGCAACTACTTACTACCCATATGTCAAAATACTGGCTATTCCAGGATCCAAAAATCTAACACAATCCAAGTGAAGCAAGCCAAATAGGTACATTTCCTAGCCATTACCACTGGAGAGTTCATCCTGGAAAGATGAGAAAATAGTGGTCAATTATATTACATGGATTCGAGAGGACCAAGAGAAAAAGTTAAAGTAGGAAGTGGAATGCTGTAAGATGAGGGAATACATCTGGGATTGGAAACAGGACACAATAAAGTCCCCTATCAGAAGGAAATACACCATGAGAGGGAGAAATTATTTCCACCAAGGACTTTAAGAAAAGGTTTGTGTTTTTGATCCATAACAGTGAGGTAACAGTGGTACAAATAAACCTATGAGAGTGAACAAATGTTATTCATGGGAAGAGGAAAATGGTTATGTAGTGTATATTTAAAATGGTAATGTGCACAGAACTGGAAGGTCACCAATAATAACTGTTCTTTGGCCAGATGATCCTTTGAAAAAACATACTGCTGGGAATTATGGGGCTCATGCATAAACTGAGAGATGTCAATATCTGACCTCTTGTGAATTCTCAGGGAGAAGGTTTCCACAAAGAACCCCCTGTCAAGAAGGAGTCACCTGACCTTGAAATAATAGACTTAATTTGTGAAAGGAATGAGAAGAAGCATGTCATAGTCCAACCCAGGGTTTCGTCACTGTGGCAGCACCTACCCTCTTGACAGGACTTGACCAATATGATATATATTTGGCATGTAGCAAGTTGAATCTCAGTGCCAAAGACTGCTGAGCAGAAGCTACACCACGAGAAATAAATGAAGGCCACACCTTACAGAGGCAGCTGTGAGCATTTGACAACAGAAGAAAAGCATTACTTCCTATGACACAAGTGACAGAGAGTCAGAAGAAATGTTCTTGATAATTAAAGATTTGAAGCAATACCAACCTCGCTCTAAGAACAAAGTCAGCACACAATAGCTAGATGTGAGTTGTCTCATTCGTTAGTCATGCTGGCAGCAGACAATGGCATATGGATTGGTAAAACTTTGTCCAGGCCTTCTGAAGGGACCTTTCAAACATATTTACATAAGGGGGAGACGGACGTGACTGCAACAGTAATTGTCACCTCAACCAGCATGGGCTGAATTCATAGCTAGAGCAGTACCAAGATATTACAGATAATCCACTTAGCTTTATGTGTGCTCTGATACCATCCAGAGGGCAGTACCAAAAGCTATACTAATTTCCTCAAGGGGATTGGTTGTCCATGAAACATAATGGTGAGGCTGCACAGACATGAAATGGCGCAACTGTGCCTGCTTGTTTTAATTCAATGTTGGTCAAAAATCCAAAAGTAAGAGGAGCAGCTAAAAGTTAAAGGTCACCTCTGGTGGAATTCACTGATTGTGGTTGAAAAGAAGATCAAATAACTCGGGACATTGCAGATATGTGTGGACATTAGGCTTACCAACAAGACCATCAACTAAGAACGTCCCATAAAACATCCACCATCAAAGACATCTTGACAGAACTCTCTGCAGCTTTCTGGCTTTCCAAGCTTAACATCAATGCAGGGTACCACCACTGTCACTCCATGAGCAATTACGATCACCACCTTCTCTTCAATGCGGGCTTGAGAAGTCAGTCAAAGCTATATCTATGAAATGTATGTTACCAAAGATTTCTAGAACGCTATCAGGAAGACACTGTCAGGGTTGCGAGGGCCAACCACTGTTGATAATAATATCCTAATAAATCCCATGCCAGATAGAAGATAAAATGAATGCCTAAAAGTTGCACTACAAAGGTTCCAGGAAAATAGACTAACTTTCTCTAAGGATGGTGTCTCCGCATAATTTCAAAAAGCAGAGAACATAAAGAGGCAGCTGTATTGCAGAGTACCCTCGAAGTGCAAATTTTCCTCAGTATCAATACATATTATGGGAGCTTTATCCCCAGTCACACCGTGTATACAGAACCTTTGAAAGGGCAATTCAGACAAAGAGTCTTTTCAGGACATCAATGAGGTGGTTTTGTCCAACAACCGTTATGGCCTAATTTTACTACAATGAAGAAACACAGGGCAGATTTACAAGAAACTGGCACATCAGCACTGATGCACCAGTTTTCTGGCGTCGCCCCTGCAGCACCTAACAACACCATAGGTGTGCCGTATTTACAACATGGCGCACCATGCCGCATGTTAGGCCAATAGCTTCAAAATCTTTGACACTATTGCAGCGCTTTGCTCCACTGGCGTCAAAAATGTTTCTAGTAGTGCAAAGTGCAAAGAGGCCCATAGGTTAATATGTATGTGTGTGTCATTTTAGCACCTGCTCTGAGCAGGCGTTAAAAGTTATGCCAAACATGGCGCAGTGAAATCTTGTAGATTTCATTACACCATTTTTGTGGGCCTCCTAACGCCAGAACGCCCCCTCCTTGCAAACATTATGCCTGGCACAGGCATAATGTGGTCCAAGGGGGT
The DNA here is from genome assembly GCF_031143425.1 of Pleurodeles waltl. Lineage (NCBI taxonomy): Eukaryota > Metazoa > Chordata > Amphibia > Caudata > Salamandridae > Pleurodeles > Pleurodeles waltl. The sequence goes on from NC_090438.1 coordinate 54,093,064, forward strand.
GCAAAGTGTTGCAGTGCATGCATTGCGGCACTTTGTAAATCCGACGCAGTTACAATGCCTTCCTAATGCCACATTACCATCAAAGAAATTACGCTAATGTGGCGCAAGGAGGCACTAGGGGCTTGTAAATCTGCCCCATATTTCTTGACTGATACCAATCCATGGAGGCGTCAAACCTTGCTACCTCATGACAAGGAACAGGGGAGGGGTGCATATACAGCATATGCTAGCCATGCCCTATGCCTATGGAGAACAGAGAGAGAGAGAGGTCAGTGGAAGTGGCACACCGGTCGCTGATGAGGGGACGGGTGAGACAGAAGATTGCATCTGCAGAGATGGTCTGGTTCTCAGGGTAGACGCTCTCTTGGCAATCTGGGGGCTAGGTTAGGTAGATTGCATTAAAGATTGAGCAATTTTTCACAGGTGAATGACCAATGTTGCACTGGTATTTGAAGCAACCAACCAGTATCCAATGACATTTGTGTTTACAGGGCAGTGCAACAGCAGAATTTGTTCTGCTTTATAGAGCAACATCAACAGTTCCTCTGACTGACTAGTACAAAATGTCATTATTTGCACCGGTCAGGAGGTCCGAGTGATGTTTTGCACGGCTCATTCAGTACAGACACTCTTTCTGAACTCATCTGTCAGGACAAATGCTGTTTTCATTGGTCCATGTAAATGCTGGGGAACTGTACAATTTCACAGGTGAATATTGCTCATTTGCCAGTAAAGTCTTTCTCATCCAGCAATTGATCTCCAAGTGTCTCAGCTGCCAATCCAGGTCAGAAATTGGAACCAGCCTGCATCAAACGCAGGAGCACCGACAGACGCCTTGAGTTGAACACAGAGCTCTCTTTACCCAGCATCCCCTGATAAATGGCAACTATGAGGAATATTTAGGAGCCCCTTGCGCCATCTAATGACAAATCGTAATTTTTTATACTAATTTGGCATTAGATGGCCAAAAACACCACACCAGATTTACAAAGTGGCGCAATGCATGCATTGTGCCTCTTTGTAACCTTTTGCGCTACATCATGCATGCGCTAGGCATAGTGTATACAAAGGGGGCATGCCCCCATTGGGGGGAAAGGTGAAACAATTGCACAAAGAAATCTAAGAGATTACTTTTAATCATTTTTGTCTGCACTTTTAAGGCCTGCAGAGAGCAGGCGTTAAAAGGAGGCATGCCATTGTTTTCAATGGGCTTGGCAGGATTAGCATCAAAAGAATTTACGCTAATCCTGCAAAGCTCCAAACTAGCGTAAACATTTTTGACGCTAGTTCCCTAACTACCGCCATGGTGTGCCGTATCTTAGGGGGGCACTAAAAGGTGCAAGAAAAGTGGCACTGGGTGCAGCACAACTTTTCTTAAATCAGGCCCCATATGTCTTAATGAATGAGTTGCCCTGATCACCTGAAATCAAATAAAAAATGCTTGTTACTCATGGGTTCCAGTAAAAGGAAGTCCAAGGGTTTAAAAAAACATTATGCATTCGCCTTCCCCACATAATGTCCTTCTGGCCAAAGGCCACTGGAGAAGCTGCACAGTTTGCAGAAGAGTATATGATGAAGCTTTGCATCATGGGAACCAGCGCTGGTCGAGTGGATGTACCCCAGCAACTGCACGACTAGCTCGTCCCAAAGCAGGAACTACCTGTGTTCATGGACCTTGACCTTGTGGTTCCAGAAGCATCTGCAATTGAAAGGAGAAGGCAGAAGAGATAATCAGCAGGTGTATGTTTGCATGCATTCATGTATGTATGTGTTATTTCTATAGTGCAAACTTAGCCAAAAGGCAGCTGAGCGGGGAGGTATGTCAAGGACTCTGAATTCTGACCTAATGACCAGTTACTGGTTTAATGACCCTTTACTGGTCAAACCAGGATATCAGGGAGGAAATATGTACATGCCTTTTAAAGAACCCATCGAAACTAATATCGATATGAAGGAAAGGACGGTAAAATGAAAGAAGAAAACAAATATAAAAGAAAACAAGGAACATAAACACAGGAGTCATTGGGTGTCCTCTGTGTAAAGAAAACCAGCAAATCTATTGTCTTTGTCAATGATTTTTTACATATTTCATAGCAGTACAAGCTGCTGTGCACCATGGCTTGAAGTAAAAAATAAAAAGGACTATGGCACGGCTGGCGTTAACTGTGTCGTAGCTCTTTTTCTGTCCTTTAAGCCATGCTGCACAGCAGCGCATGCTGCTGTGCAATATGTCTAAAAACCCCGCGGGTGGGTGTCAAGCAACACAAAGAAGGGGTGACACAACTGAGAAAAGCAGGAGGGTCTGGGGAGGGGTGACACCACTGAGGGTGGGAGGAGGGCAGGAGTTGGGGTGACACCATGGCGAGCAGGAGGGCAGGGAGAGGTGAAACCACAGACAGCAAGTGGAGGGTCGGGAGGTGCCACCATAGAGAGCGGGAGGGGTGGTGACATCACAAAGAGGATTATATGTTGAAACCACGAGTGCTTCAAGCAACCATGGCTCAACAACGAGTTCGGAACAACAAACTCGTTGGTATCACTAATGCCTTTACCACGAAAGCCTTTACAACGATTTTTTGTTGTAAAGGCATTCCCGGTAAAGGCATTAGGGATCAGCATGCAGCAGCATGCTTCCCCCCTAACCCCCACCCCTAAAAATTACTGCGACCCCCCGTGACCCCCAAATTACCACCAACCCACCCCTAAAACCTAAACCCTGACTCCCCTCCCCACCCAAACCCCAATCACCCCGAGCCCCCCACCCCACCCCCAAAACACAGCCCCAGTCCCAGCCCAACTTACCTCCTCCTTCACCGCGTCGACTCCCTTCTTCTGTGCCTTAACCACGCATGTACATAGTTCACACATGCGTGGTTAAGGCATGAAAACCAGGAAGTCGTGGAAAATGAAACTGTTGTTTTGCTTTCGTTTTCCACGACTTCGTGGTTTGGGAGTTGATGTTCCCGGTGTTTCCCCACAAAGAGTGGGATGATGGTATGGTGAAACCTCAGAGAGCGGGGGAGGGTAGGTGGGAGTGACACCACAGAGAGAGGGAGCACAGCAGGGGGAGGGGTGACACCACACACAGCGAGAGGAGAGTGGGGAGGGGTGACATCACAACAACACAGAGAGCGGGAAGAATGGAGGGGGATCGTGACACCATGTAAGGAAGGTGACACAATGGACTCTGGGAGGGCTGCAGGGTTGAAGAAGGATTGCAGATGGGATTACAAACGCATCCACTCTCTTAAGAGCGCAAGCTGAAAATTAACAGTACCTGCTGGAGTCTGCGGCCAGTAAAAGGATACTGGCCTTAGACAGGAAGCTGTAATTGGTCCATGCTCCAGAGCAGGGGCGAAGAATCAACCCCCAGGAGAAAACTAAGGCAAAGAGGAGACTCTGGCAATTGAGAAGCAAGGAAACAAAAGTGTTTGGGGGAGCCAACCAATGGCAAGTAAGGGCAGGCTCAAAGCCAATTTTAAGTTTTTTTTTTGGTTTACAAGACATTTTGCAAGCACAGGGCCAGCGCTGTGCAGGCAAAACTTAAAAAAGGAGTTTTGACGATGGGCCATATTGGTTAGCGTTTCTCCCTAGGGCACCAATGCAGTACGGTTCGGCTTCCAAAGTATTTGCTGTTTTTGCACACCACTTCTGTGTGATCCACCCCTCTTTCCACCTTTACTAATTCCTCAAAGCATAAAAAGGCCATTCAGAATGATTCACAACAAACCTGCCTTATGTTTATTAGCTTTGGGAATCCCCTGAATGACATGTACAGTGTTAGCTCATGGAATAAACCTTTTCCCTCTCTACAATCTGCCTCCAGATCTTTATCTACTTACAGAAGAGTTTCACTTACATTATCACATGGCAGGCTTCCTTCTCCAGTTGCTGTGAATGCAGGGATGGATTCCTGAGAGGGACAGGAGACATCTACCCTTACCATTGCAGCCACGAAATGCTGTGATTGTAGCCCCTGTCTCTTAGAAGGACTGAGGATTCTGTTAAGACAAGCAGCTGGCTGGGTGAGGAGAGACAAAATGGAACATGAGGGAGCCCCCAGGATTGCTGTTTGCTCCTTCGAACCAGGAGCCTAAATCCACACGCAAAAGTGGTGTCTTGTGTTCAACTTTCACTTTGCAAATGGTAACTGCATAGTTGCCAAGTTTCCCAGGTGCATGCATAACTTTTTAGGCCAGACCCACTTTTTTCTAAACATTCTGGGATTTCCAGTCTTACTTAACCTGTGTAAAACCAGGACTACAAGATCCAGAATTCTAAGGAACAAAGAGGGAGTGGACTAACTACTCACACATGGACCTGGGAAACTTGGAAGATGTTGAACCACACCTTTTCGAGTATGGATAACTCTGTAGTGGTCTCAAACCGCTGATACACCCCCTTGAGAGTTGCACGGAAACTGGGGGTGCCCCTTTCATGCCCCAGTTTACTTGCAAGTCTCAGAAAAGTTGTGTCCCCAGATGCAAGTCGTAATGATCCTTCAGTACATTGTGAGCGTGTGTTTCATTCATTCATCGTTCATCCATCCCTCCACATCTGCTCTCGACCCTATCACTCTGCGTTGCCTTCTCTCCCCAGTACCTCCCTGGCCTTCACACTCAGTCTCTGCGACCCAATTAGGGAGACGGTAGAAGTGAAAAAATAGGAGAGAAAACTTTTTTCCGCTAATGGGAAATTAGCGCCGACATTTTAGGTCGGTTGCCTTCGCACCGGTTGCCATGGTGACCCACTTAACCTTTATGGATCTCCGGCGGCGGGATGCGCGCCCTGTCAGTTTTCATCTTTTGCGGGAGAGCAGCTTGCTACCCTAAGGAGCTGGGCGGCCAGAGGGGGGGCCTGAAGGATGGAGGGGCTCGTTACACGCGCCATCACGTGGGCAGGGTGTGGGGAAGGCGCTTTATTTCGTGATTGGCCTGTGTACCACGGACCCGTATATTCCTGTACCGCCTTCAAATTCACAGAAGCGGTTCTTTATCTGATTCCTAAATTTCTTCCAGATCAGCATCATTGGCTAAAGAAGTCAGATGACTCCCTGGCTTTCATTTAAGAAATCGGTGCATTCTGGGAGATGTAGTCTATGTTTGCTTCAATTAAACAAAATGGAGAACCTCACCCGATGACAATGATTTGTAAAAGGGAAGGGATGGATGGCTTTCTTACTGGCTCTTGACAGAGCTGGTGGGTTGAAGTCCAAAGATGCTGTTGAACCTGCCATGGACTCCGAAGCAGACCGGTCTTTAGTAAGCACAGAAAGTCAAATATTCCAACAGGCAACGTCACTTTCCAAATAGATTTCTCCTTATCTTCTCTAGTGCATCAGCCTGGTTGTGTGCAGTCCGGGGGGCATATTTATCAGATTGGTAGCGCTGCATGACAGGGAAAGGGCAGGAATGCGCCATATCTAAAGACGTACATCGCCTTCCTGGCTTTTCCCCTGTTGCACAATGTGCTGCCTAGTGCCAACGGAGACACCCTTGCACCATAGTGCACGGGTTTCTGCATTGCAGGCAGAATTGTTTTTGTGCAGGAAGGGTCACCTTCCTGCACAAAAACAATCCTGGCAGGCTTTTTCCTCTTTCTGTGTGTGCTGCAGAATGCAGCACACATAGAAAGAGGAAGAAACAAGGAGAAACTGAGATATTTCTCCTTGTTATGCTTCCCCTGGGGAGGCGTAAGAGTTTGGCACATCCCCAGGTTTACAAGTCCTTGTAAATCTGGGAATCCACAGAAATCCACAGGAGTTGTGTGGGAACACCCACTCAATAATGGAATGCCTTGCCTAGCACAGAGTAAGGAAATACACCGATTTACGCTGCTCTGCCTTACTCTAGAACTTTGAAGCCACTCAGAGCCACACAAAGTGGCTTTTCGTGACTTCAGGAATCAGACTTAAGGTTTGTGTCACTCTTGAACCACGCTGCATTTCGCAAGAGCGATGCAAATTGGGTCATAAATATGCCCCCTGTTTCTAAGTAGACAGTAAGGGTCCTATTTACAAGGGATTGGCATAGGGCAGCGCTCCAAGTCATTTTGCTGAGCTACCCTACGCCAATTTGAGAGGGCAGGAATGCACCGTATTTACAAAATGGTGGGAAATCTACTCTTTTACAGTATGAAACAACCATTGGTGAATGAGATCACTGCAGATTTCTGTGCGTTTAACCGGTCACAGGAATGACTCCGGTTGGAGCAGAAGGGAATAGTGAATTTTGCATTTATAGTGCTACGAGGTCCCCATCTCTGACAAAAAGCACTGTGAACATGTGAGCCATCATTTTAAAACGACATTACACACATTATAAGAAAGGCTGCATGGATTATGCCAAAACTTTAATGTCTAAGGTAAAACAATTGCTTTCAAAATATATAATTTAGTAACATGCAATCAGACTGTACCAGGTCTCGCCCGCAACAGCTTGCAAGAGATATTGTACAGAACAAAGGGCTTGTAGCCCACCCGCTCCTTAGCATTCACTGACTCCATTGTCACTCCCATTTGCTGCCTTTTAATTGGCCAGTGCTTGCTGGCTTCACTTCCTCTTCTCCTTTTGGTTGGAGCATGGGCCAAGTACTGATTGCTTCAGCTTGATTGCTGACCTTTTGCTGATTGTGCTCTGATTGTGGTACTATTTTTTTTCTTCTTCCCTTTCGTCCTTGTTGAACCTCTTGCCATTTGTAGCTTTGTTTTACTATGCCACACACACTTCAAAGAAGCCATTTTCTCCTTTGACACAGATGTTTATTGTGGCAACAGATGTTACCTGCTTTTATTGTTACAACAGAAGTTATCTGCTTCCCAATGCATTTTTATAATGACATGGCCAAAATTGCTTTCTTTATTTGATAGGATTTTTTTGCCAAACATCATATTTTTTTCTTTTTCACATGAAGGGAGATTAATTAATTTGCTCAGATTCACAGGGGTGTTGTGCTGAATCCTAACAAGCACTGGCAAAGTCAACAGGTCTCGCCTTTGAGACTATTGGCTCTGCCATGGTTTTTTGTTCATGCTGTACAGCATGGGCATTGGCGACTTTGCCAAAGATTTGCACTAATGATATATAGCAGCGTGGCTGCTGTGCAGCATGGCTAAAAGAAATAATTTAACAAGCCGTTGGGTAGGGTGCACTAGGGTCTTGCATTTGTCGGACTTACAGCTGTTGTAAACTCCCAACCGGATTTTTCCTGCATCAAAAGAAAAAAACAGCGCGATCGCGCTGTACAGTTCACACAAAGTGAAATTATGAACTTACCGGCAAAAGTGCGGCAAAAGTGCAATTAACGAAGCGCTCGACTTCTGCCCAGCGAGATCGCGCTCCAAAAACAGAGAAAAAGTAGCCCACAACCACAGCGAGCCTCGCATGTTTTCCGTACTTGGTCGCTGCGCTCGAGGAGGGCTAACCACGGAAAAGGCATGACTTATGAGTGCCTTCGACTAATCAAAAGAAGTGGATTGTAACAGGCAAGCCAACTTGCCAATGAAAGACACTGACGTGACGTCGACGGGCCTCTGAGCCCTTTTCTGATACCTAAAGCGCCTCGCTAGCGATACACATGCGCGAGCGCATGCGACGCAGGCTCAACCATAAAAAAAAATGACTATAATGCATCCAGGGCTAATGCACTTGTAAAAAATGAGCATTGGCCCTGTCTGCATCATGTTACTCTTTTTTACTTGCAAAGCATCCGCGCTTCTGAACAGCTTGGCTATAAAACATTGGCAAAGCCAGTAGCTCTCATAGGCGAGACCTATTGGTTTTACCATTGCTTGTTATGTATATGTCCATTAAAGAGATGCACTCTGGAACTCACCTGGTAACATCATTATGTTACCTCTCTAAACAAGTAAATCTTTGTCACCATGGAGCCTCAAATGACTCCCATCATGTAAAGCCCATACTGGCCCCCAAGCAGCCTTTAGGTTTGCTGATTAACCAATTATACAGATTTACATTTCCTTTAGGTAGCAGGCACTCTGTGATAAGGCTTGTTGTTTTTCTCTGTCCCTCCTTTGGCTTTGCAATGAGGAGATTCCCAGCTTGTCACTGCTAGCCTGGGCTCTTCAAGCTCAGAATCTGTATGGTTGTATGGGCACACTTTTTCTAAAAGTATAAAAAAGTATTGGCATGTCATTCCGCATAGATCCCATCCATTTTGTCCTCTGCCTGTTGAGAGAGTTCGATATCAGTAATGTGGTTTCAATTGCTCCAATGCCATGCCTGTAAGATGCTTGTGGCCAAGTGAATCAGTTATTTATTGCAACCATCACAGAAAACAAGCCCTTCATTGAATCACGTAGGGTGCCCACCTCCCTCCATAGGATTCTAGCTATGCCCTACTATTGAGAGCTGGTCTGGGGTAGCTTGTGGTCTCTTGTGGAAGGAGCCTAACCTGGCAGTTCAGGACAAACTGTTACCATGAGGAGCAGGGTTGGTAGTGATTTGGCGAAGGTCAGTCTTTGTCTAAAGTGGCATGGTAGACATGGATGGATTGAAATGTGGCCCTGAGCTTATTACCAGTGGATGAGATTAATTCAAGTATGCCAGCCATTCCTTTGTTTCTTTGTGCAGGGCCTTACCAACCCTGTTTCCAATCCTGGACTTTTGTTAGCCAATGTATTCTGGGTGCAGAAATCTTGTTTTCTTTCCAATGAAGTAATTAGACTAATACACTTGAAGTCAATGACTTGTAGGTGAAAAGTTCAAGATCAGAGACAGTGTCCATAATAACCAGTAGTGAGGCGGTCACCCTAAAGGCGCATACCAAGGGTCGCAGAACAGGGACCAACTAAATTGAACAGTGTTCATTAGTAGAGCATTTGGGACATGAATCCTGGAGCTCATGCACCCGGGATGAACGCAGGGAGCAGGGCTTCAACTGGACAAGGTCTGTCAGGTACTGAGCACATGCACTTCTTTCATTTGAAAAGGAGAGTACCTGCACTTACAGGAGGTGGGCAATATTTATAACAAGGGCATACCTGTGCTGTGACAGAGAGTACCTGAAATTCTATTTTTCAACTAAAGCACTGCCAAGGAGATGCCCATGCAAACAGAAACAAAAGATAACATGTAAAAACACAAAGAAAAAGATGACATCTAGAAAACTTAAAACCAAGTCATCTATTAATTCATATGACCGAGAGATTAGATTCAATTTACAATCCTGACTTTTGATATGCTTGAGTAAGTGTTGCCCTGTCGTAAAGCGAGTTCCGCAGTACTATTGATCGAGGAGAGCTGCAGCCTGATCCTTGTTGGACTCGCTCACTTGACCCCCTTTCAAACCTTTTATTTGGATTATCATTTGCTGTGGACTCTTGCCATCCATCCCTATGATCTCACTCTTCCCCAGCATCTGACCACCACTTCTAGTACCATTTTCACTTGTCCTGTCACGCGTCTTCTGACTGTTTCCCACCTGTCAGTCTTCCCCTGTTCCCAGACTTCCCTTTCTCCAGTTATAGGATCTATCAGGAGACCTTTGTTCTAGTTCTTGGTGCCATGTCCCACATGAAACCTTTATGCACATATTTAGGACTCACTAGCTCCATCTCCCCCACCCACAACATAAAGGTTTTTGCTCTGTGTTTTTGGTGACAACTCTCTTATATTTATCAATTGACCTCCCAGTCTTCATGCAATCCACTCCGAAAAGAGTTCACATCATCCACTGTAGTAAATTTAGGAATAGCTTCCTTAAAAATCAGGTGAAAACAAAACAAGCACTGACAAAGCCAGAATGCTGGCAGCCAACGCCAGTCATATTAGCTTTGACAATGGTTGTTTAAAATGAGACCGTATACAGCAGGTGATCGTAACTCCTGGGTCACCTGGGCTCCTATTTCATCTTGATGGCTGGCTAGTGCAAAGGTGTGGGCTAATTCCATTGATCAGCATGGAAGCATTAATTAATGCCTCTGATTCACCTGAAGGCTGGCGAAGATGATGCCACTTGAGACTTGGAGGCACAAAACGGGCAATAGCTGCAGCCCGTAAGGACCTAGCTGGGGTAGTTGCTGCATCACAGGAAGTCCTGGGTCACCTGGGCTCTTATTTCATCTTGATGGCTGGCTAGTGCAAAGGTGTGGGCTAATTCCATTGATCAGCATGGAATCATCAATTAATGCCTCTGATTCACCTGAAGGCTGGCGAAGATGATGCCACTTGAGACTTGGAGGCACAAAACGGGCAATAGCTGCAGCCCGTAAGGACCTAGCTGGGGTAGTTGCTGCATCACAGGAAGTCTGTGTACTGAGTCCAGGTGACATCTTAGAGGCAATCGACTCGTCGCCAGTGTTATATGTTGAGGTCATAGCAGAGTGGTATAGCAAGTGCTGTGACCAGAAGGCAGATGGATTCTGGGCTGGGTTTTAGAATAGAATGCCCATCAAGCAAAGAAACCACCTTTTATTATCCTGATCATATCCTCAGAATGCATGGACTACACCAGTGATTCCCAACCTTGTGACTTTTGTGAACCCCCACTTTATCATTACTGGAACTTGGGGACCCCCACTGAATCATTATTGGATTCTGGGGACCCCTCCACTGAGTCATTACTGAAAACTGGGGACCTAATCTGTTAATATTATTTCATTTTCTAAGCAGTCGCAGACCCCTGAGGAGGCTTCGCAGACCCCCAGGGGTCCCCGGACCACAGGTTTGGAACCACTGGACTAGACAACTCAAAACATATTAACCTGCGTCACTGAAATAACCCCGCGGTAACCTGCACTGCTCAAGCCATTGGTAAATAAGGCCTCACTTGCTCCTGATGACCTGTACAACTGTCGGACAATTTCACTGCTGCCCTTCATAGGGGAGGGTCTGAAAAAATGAGTGTTTGCCGAATGACATGCTTTTATTGATACTTACAATTTCCTACCATCTGCTACCCTGCACAGCCCTTCGCTGCAGCCGGAACAGCTGTCCACTGCTGCAAAGTGCTACTGAAACTGTTCTTTTTAAAGTTCTAAGTTGGGAGATGTTAGAAATGGTGTCTCTAGTTGGCAGTCAGTTTGAACCCTGTCCAAGTAGGGACCCTCACTCTAGTCAGATAGCCCCTGCTAGCCCCCATGGTAGCTTGGCACGAGCAGTCAGGCTTATCTCAGAAGCAATGTGTAAAGCATTTGCACATAACACACAGTAATAAACGGAAACACTACAAAAGGACACCACACCTGTTTTAGAAAAATAGCCAATTTTTATCTATATAAGACGAGACCAAATACGATAAAAATCCACCAATCAACTATATATAAATTCTGCAAGATTTACTCAAAAATACAGTTCATTAAAGTCGATAGCTCCACCTGGGGCTATCACGGCGTTGTGATCAACAAAACCAACATGTTAAGCTCCAGACACGTGTGATTTCGTAAGATGAGCTTTATTAATTAACCACCAACCCAAGCAGGTGCATCGGCTCTCCAGCTCTCACCAACCGTCCAGTCTCTCTCCTCAGCTCCAGTGACCTCACCTGGAACCTAGGTGATGGAGATTCCAGACTGTGCCCAACATTCCCAGGTAACCACAACACATCCCCCTTATTCACACTAAACAGATTAAAGGGAAAACAAGGAAAAGACTAAAGAATAAAAGAGGATAAATAAGCAATAACATGATATAAAATTATGTGGTGAAAACTAACAATACTCACAATGCATAGAAGCATGTGATGTCAGAAATCATAAGATCTCAAGATACATAATCCTTCAACCACAATGGTTTGGAGCGAAACCTGGAAGGAGCCTTGGTGCATGGTGATGCCTTGGACCCACTCAAAGAGTGATTTGCCCCTTGGTTTCCGAAGTTAGTGGAATCAGCCCTTGATTTATTCCATTTCACTATTCTGGACATGCTCCACACGTCTCCATTGTCAAAGACCACAACATTCTTCTTCACCTCTTTGATGTGAAAAGGACCCTTGAAACTTGACCTTCCCTTGGTTCTGAAACCAGGGTCCTTCAGCAGCACCATGTCACCAACCCTCCATTTAACATCGGAAACACCACATTTAGAATCATACCGCAGTTTATACTTGTGTTGATAACTGTTTCTACAATCAGACGCCTTAGTAAGTTTCTCTTGATCAAGAACATCTGATCCTAACTTATCCGTAAACCATGCTGGAAACATCTTGGTGCAACCCGACCTCCCCCTCATGTATTCAAAAGGGGCAATGCCAGTGATGTTATTGGGGGTATTACGATATGCCCACCACAGGTCCCTCAGGAGATTTGCTAGAGGAGCTCGAGTTTCAATTGCTTCCTGGACACAGGATTTTACCATTCTGTTCATACGCTCGGCAAGACCATTGGCCTGGGGTAAGTACAAAGCTGTTTTCAAATGCACAATGGCTAAGGAGTCTAAAAAGGACCTCATATCCAGAGATGTCAACTGTACACCATTATCAGTGATTAAATGGCTGGGTACACCCTCCCGAGAGAATTCTTCCTTTAAAACAGAGGTCTCCAAACTTTTTAATGCTGCGCCCCCCTGTTGAAAAATAAAAATCATTGGGCCCCACCTCAGAATTTTTCACAATTACTTAATAAAGATGGCAATGTTTAAATATGTCTAGACCTATTTAAACATTGCAGTTAAGTAATGTTACATTTTTAAAAATGCAATAACATGCTTCTGCTTAAAGCAAAGGCCTGTTATCTTTATAATGCTGCTTTTGGCCAGAGTCTGGCACCCCCCCCCCCCTGATCACTTGAGGTCCCCCTAGTGGGGCCCACCCCCCCAGTTTGAAGACCTCTGCTTTAAAAACTCAATCACAGTTCTGGTATCTACAGAATCCACACATTTAGTCACCACCCACTTTGAGGCATAATCTACCATGAGTATAACATACCGCTCGTTAGCAGGTAGAAGATGGAAAGGACCCAACTTCACCCAGGGTCTCAGGAATTGCAACTGGGGAACGTGGAGGTTTCACCACAACTTTGCTTTTATCATTGCGTGCACAGATCAAATAATCTTTCACAACCGCTTCAACCTCACGATCTAACCCTGGCCACCAATATACCGTTCTCAACCTTGATTTGGTCAAATTCCTTCCCAAATGACCCTCGTGAGCCAAATTGATAATTTTACTTCTCAGACTAATTGGAGGTATGGATTTGGTACCTCTGAATAATTCACCCTCACTTCAAGACAGTTCATCTCTTACATTCCAGTACCTCTTTAAGGAATCAGAAATGTCCTTGTATTCAGGCCAACCTCTCACAATGAACTCAGCAAGTTCATGTCTGTCGGAATCCTGGTCAACAGCAGACTTCCACCCATCTTCATTTATAGCCATCTCCCGCACCCAGGTAATCACACACTCATCATCAGACTCGTCATTACCATCAACTGAAGTCCTGGACAAGAAATCTGCCACCATATTCTTCGGCCCAGGTACATACTCAACAGAAAAATTATATTCCAATAATCCGTTGACCCACCTTCTTATCCTAGGTGTCAATTTTTCCCCCTTTTTAGAAGAGAAAATTTGGACGAGAGGCCTGTGGTCAGTTCTCACAATAAAAGGTAAACCCCACAAGTAGAACCTGAAGTGCTTAACTGCCCACATGCACGCAAGTGCCTCCCTTTCTATAACGGAATACTGTTGTTCAGCCTCCTTGAGAGAACGGGACGCAAAGGCAATTACCTTTTCTTCTTGGTCCACCCTTTGGATTAAAACTGCTCCCAGTCCTTTGACACTGGCATCTGTGTACAAAAAGGTTTTGGCATGTGTGTCGAAATGTCCCAATGTGGGCATCTTCCCAATACAATCCTTCACGAAAGTGAAAGCAGCTGCACACTCATCTGTCCAAACAAATTTGCACCCCTTCTTTAGGAGAGATCTCATGGGTTGAGTCACACTCGAAAAGTTGGCAATAAACTTAGAATAATACTCCGCCAGCCCTAAAAAGGATCTTACACCATCTCTGTCCTTGGGTTCAGGTGCACGAATAATGGAATCAACCAACTCTAACTTGGGTTTAATACCCTCACTCGAAATGGTATGACCCAGGTAAGTTACAGAAGTGACCTTAAACTTGCACTTTTCCTTCTTCACAGTAAGACCTGAATGGGCCAGCCTACTCAACACTTTCCTAAGAATTCTGCCATGTTCATCCACAGTGCTACCATGAACCAAGGAATCGACCTTCCTCATGATTCATTGGAAACAGGTGGCTGCAGAGGCCAGCCCAAAGGGCATCCTAAGAAATTGGTAGGCTCCCAACGGCGTCACAAATGATGTGAGATGTCTGGAATCTGGGTGCAAAACGATTTGGTGATTTGAACCACCCAAACCTGACAACTCTTCCGAGATATTGGGTAAGGGTTGATGATCAACCCATATATGCCTATTAAGATCTCTAAGGTCCACACACATACGGATCTGTCTTCCATTGTCCTTTGGCGCTAGAACAAAAGGAGCCAACCATTCGGAAGACTCTATCTCCTCAATCACGCCGTTGTTCAGCTCCGCCCTGAGGGGTTCTAACATCAACTTTGGAACTCTGCTCACCTTGTGCACAGATGGAACTGCATTTTTCCTCAGGATGATTTTGTGCTCAAAATTGGTCAGGCAACCTAACTTATCACTAAACACAGCAGGGAACTCCTTAGGAATCTCGAGGTCTTCACTACCATCATTCACCACCATAACCTGGCACTCAGAGTTGGGGTCTAACTTAATTCCCATATTCCGCTGGTGACGCCAACCTAGCAGATTATTTCCCCGTTTCGCTACATAAACTTTCCCCACAGTGGCTCTATTTTGGAAATGAATACTTATGATCTTGTACCCAATAACTTCTATCTTGGTGCCCCCATAACTGACAGGGTTGATATCAGGCTTGGTTAGGGAGTGAAGGTCCTCCCCAAAAATCGCTCGCCAATTCTTGTCACCCACCATGGTGTAAGGGGATCCTGAGTCTGCTAAAACCGTAACTGCTTTACCATCAAGCCTAATAGTACACTCAAGCATGACAACAGGCCCAACATCTGCCATTCCAACATTGTCCCCAATATGGTTAACATCAGGTTTGATACATAAAATCACTTTCTTAACATTTTCAGTGACAGAATCTATGTTACATTTGTCACTATTGCAGACCCTAGCATAGTGACCCTTTTTCCCACACTTCCTACACTGGGAATTACGTGCAAAACAATTTGAGCTGTTCGCTGTGTGTCCAGAATTGCCACAGTGGTAACAACGCTGATGTCTGGTTTCTTTCCTCTTCTCCTGAGTAGTTACTGGTGTTTTACTGTCTCTGCTGACTCTCAAAACTTCTTCCCGAAAATGTGGTGCTTGTACCATGCACAAACTGTCTTCCTCATGGTCATTCATCTCCTTAATCCAATTGTTGGTGCTCCCCATTCCTTCAACAATTGCAATGGCTTCCCTCAAGTCAGGGTTCTTCGTCAACAATTTCTCCTGAACCCTCTTGTTGTTTGCACAACGGACTAATTGGTCACGAATGAGGGAATCCGTGATATCACCAAAATCACATGTGCGCGCCAACGTGCGTAATGCAGCAACATAATTTCCCACACTTTCTGATTTCCCTTGGGATCTTGCAAAAAAATTGTGTCTTTAAATAACAACATTGAGTTTGGATTCAAAATGTGCCACTAAAATTGCTACTGACATTTCATAAATATCTCTGGGCTCCCCTTCCGCCCCTCCAATAGGTAGGGTCTCAAGACTATCGTAAATATTCCTGCCCTCAATTCCCAAATTGTGTAATAGGACAGCTTGTTTCCTGGCTGGAGAGAATTCCCTCCCCCCATTGCTATTAGGTAGGAGTCAAAAAGATTCTTCCAACGTTTCCAAGGAAGAATCGGGTCCTCTTTATCTGATAAAAAGGGAGGTGGTTGAGACATCATGGGAGTAGCCATAATGAGCTTACTATGAAGTACACAATAACTTGTTGGGGTAACAAGGATGTATTGTGTATTATCAGTAATGACTTTTAACATGTAAGCAGGTGAGAAACCTTGCAGTAGACAGCAGTTGAAATAGAGGTGAGCGTCCTGCGCTCTAAATGTACTAAATACAGTTTGGAAGAAAAAAAAACAAGCATTTACAATGCAACGGGTCTCGCGTTTGCTCATGTTAGAGCTGATCGCGTTGTAAACTCCTAACCCGACTTTTCACCTATCGGGCAAAAGTGCATTTGTACATAACCCGAAAAAGTGAAATTAACTATGTAAAGCGCTCGACTTCTGCCAAGCGAGATCACGCTGGTAAATTAGAGAAAAAGAAGTCCACGAGCCTGATGGAAAACAGCAAGCCTCGCATGTTTTCTGTACTTGGTCGCTGCGCTCGAGGAGGGCTAGCCACCGGAAAAGGCATGACGTATGCGTGCCTTCGACTAATGAAAGCAAGCAGATTTTATTAGGCAAGCCCACGAACCAATAAAAAACACTGACGTGAAGTTGACAGGGCTCCGAGCCCTTTTCTAAATACTAAAGCGTCTCTCTGCGATACGCATTCGCGAGCGCATGCAACGCAGGCTCGACCCTAAAAAGAACTTCAATGTAGAAGGAAATCTCTGTGCCCAAATTGTAAGCTCCGTGTTTACATTACACGCGGTAATGTGGCAGTGACCTGTATGCAGTTTACGGTCTAGTTGTTTGAGAGGAAACACGCACAACGTCACACCTATGCGCACGTGCCTCGCATTTTTAGAATCAGCGGGGATGCGTCGCTATGGCTGCGCGTGCAGCTTCTCACGTGTAGGAAGAAGCCGTTGAAGGGCTCGCGCCAGGAGCCAACTGGTAGCTGAAATCGGGCCAAAATCGGACAAAAATCGGAAATACCAGTCATAAAGTTCAGGGACAACTTCCAGTTGTCAGGAGTCCAGAATGCCGGGTTCGCGTCAACACTGTCCGGATTCCACCGCCTCAACCACCGCTGGGAGGCCGCTGTCGAATTACCTCTGTTCCCGTTGTCGCCGAGTTGAGATCACTCTGTCTGCAGGGTCAACATTGGACTGCACAGCTTCAATCAGCATCGGGACTTCTCAGCTGGGTGCCTCCGGTCTGACGGACTTCGACCAAAAGCAAGATAGTAGAAAAGAAGTCAAAAGGTAAGGAAATTTGTGGGTTCTGGGTTGGTGGTGACGCCTCGTCGCCAGTGTTACACTCCAGACACGTGTGATTTCGTAAGATGAGCTTTATTAATTAACCACCAACCCAAGCAGGTGCATCGGCTCTCCAGCTCTCACCAACCGTCCAGTCTCTCTCCTCAGCTCCAGTGACCTCACCTGGAACCTAGGTGATGGAGATTCCAGACTGTGCCCAACATTCCTAGGTAACCACAACACAACAGTTCAGGCTGGCCGCGTCGTCGTGGGAAAGCTATGGTGTCGGGAAGACCCGCAAACAGTACCTTGGATTTCCAGGGCGTTGTGATCCTCGCAGTGAGCTCTGGAGAGCGGCGTCACTGGCGTCACAGTGTCGGTTCTAGAGTCGGTGCGTGGGTCTTCAGGTCCTTGAAGTCACACGCATTGCGAATCGAACTCTGGGCTGATGAAGTCAGGAGCGGTGGCGTGGATGGCGTTGGGGCTGCGGTGCAAAGTGCGACGCTGCGACGTGCAGTGCCCACAGGTCACGGTGCAGGCAGCGGCTCAGTAACGATCGTCCAGTGGCGTCGGTGAGACCAGGCCTGCGGTGTGAAGCTGGGCTGTGCAACGTGAGCTGTCCACAGGTCACTGTGCAGGCAGAAGCGTCGTCGTTGCTGAAGCACGGTCGTCAGTAGGCCCAAGCCAGCAGTGCGGGAGGGGACGGTGCTTCATGACCCTCACAAGCGTTGTCCACAGGCCACAGTACAGGCAGGGATGCCTGGTGACAACACTGGAGTTGATGGTGCTGGCATCGATGGACCGGGGCTGCGGTGCGGAACGGTGCTTTGTGCTCCTCACGAGCGGTGTCCACAGGCCCCAGTGCAGGCAGCCGTGCCGGTGTCAGCAGGAGCGTCGTCATCGGGGATGCCCAGGCTGTGGTGTGAGCAGGCGATGCCGGAGTGCGGAACCACAGGCCGTGGTGCGAGCAGCGGTTCCTCTTGATTCTAGAAAGATTCTAAAGTATGGGGTTTTTGGTCTTCCTCTTATACCTCTTTCTGCCTTTGAAGTTGGCAAACTTCAAAGCAAAGTCTCAAGTGTTTGCAAGATCCGTTCTTGTCCAGGCCAGGCCCCAGACAAAAACCAGGGATTTGGGGAATGCATTGTGTGAGGACAGGCACAGTCCTTACAGGTGTGAATGACCGCCCCTCCCTCCCCTCTATCTCAGATGGCTTATCAGGAAATGCAGGCTACACCCCGCCCCCTTTGTGTCACTGTCTAGAGAGAGCAAAACAGCCCAACTGTCAAACTGACCCAGACAGGCAATCCACAAACAGGCAGAGTCACAGATTGTTTTAATCAAGAAAATGCCTACTTTCTAAAAGGGGCATTTTCAAACAGACAGAGAGATAGTCCTTGCACAGTGAAAACCGAATTTGGCAATATTTCACTGTTAGGACATATAAAACATCCTAGTATATGTCCTATCTCAAACATACACTGCACCCTGCTACCTTAAGGGTGCCTTATATGTAGTAAAAGGGAAGGTTGAGGCCTGGCAAGTGGGTACTCTTGCCAAGTTGAATTGGCAGTTTAAAACTGCACACACAGACACTTCAGTGGCAGGTCTGAGCCATGTTTACAGGGCTGCTAATGTTGGTGGCACAACCAGTGGTACAGGCCCACTAGTAACATTTTATTTACAGGCCCTGGGCACCTCTAGTGCACTCTACTAGGGACTTACCAGTAAATCAAATATGCCAATCATGGATAAACCAATCAACAGTACACTTTACACAGACAGCATATGCACTTTAGCACTGTTTAGCAGTGGTAAAGTGCCCAGAGTCCTCAAGCCAACAAATGCTGGTCAGAAAAATTAGGGGGCAGGATGCAAAAAGATTGGGGATGACCCTGCACAAAGGGCCAGGTGCAACCGGAGACTTTGCAACTTCTGATAATCTTAATAGCAACTCAGATGCTAAGCCATTCCTGGAAGGATTTCACTCCCTCCTTCCCCCCTTCCAAACTTGCCCCCCAAACTCCTTCCTACCCAACCCTCTCTCACACCTTCAGATCTGCTATTTCACTCTCTTCCCTGGCCCCCCGTAAGCCTCACCCAGCATTCTCTTCTCTGTACTGTAACCCTCTGGCCCCCTCTTGATGCTGTCTCCCGCCTTTCCCCTTCGCCTACAGCAATCTTTTGCTTTTAATTAGGTCCACACACATAAAGGTGGTTTCCTTAACTTCAGGATGACCTTTTCCTCTTTGTATGTGTGCTGTAAAATGTCACACACAGCCAAAGTTTCAAAACTTTGAATACATTTCCACAATGATTCAACTCTACACCTGCCTGGGGAGGTATATTATTTGGTGCAAATCTCTGTTTACCGCTGTTAGTAGACATGAATTTGCATCAAAACTCATCGGTAGGTGCATGGGAACGACCATGCAGCACCCATGGGACACCATCTTAACGCAGAGAGCTTCTTTGGGTTACTTCATGTTCACTTTTCAAACAAGATTTGTTCAGGAAAATAAGTCTGAAAAAAAACACATTGTGATGCTTTAGGTTAGTTTGGGTGGCAGTAGACTGGAGCAGAATTTAAGTACATCTTGGACATAACCCAGTACTGGCGACCAAGCCTTAGAACTCAGATCTGTGTTTTTAGGTCTTTGATGTAGCTTGGAACAGGTCCCAGCGGGAACACTTTTATTGCAGCAGGAGCATCTGCACATGATGTGATGTTCAGAGAGTAATATATTATGTGTAGGATGCTCGCTCTCTATATACTGTACTAAAATGAAGTGCACTGTGGAAGAATCCAGTGGATCCCCGATTGGTATCGCGGAGGCAAAAGTACACAGGACTAATGCTCTATTTTAGTGGCAGCGTGGGTGAGCAGATAGACTTATCAAGGAGTCTTGTTAAGCATTTGTTGTGCTCACCAGAGGCAATAAATGAGACACACACTCAATGAATAAATCTGAGACCAATTTAAAACAATAACATGTACTTTTATAAATGTTTTGAACCAAAGAACTTTGTTGAAAGGTGAGAAAATTGACAAGCATAAATACTTTGCAGTTTCAAAAAATCAACACTGCAATTTTTCAATTTAGCAATGTTAACATAGGGGAGGAAACCAAGAATGTAGTTTTGAAGGTAAGTACACGATTTACAAATACAGTCTTTGGGGTTTTAGGTCATCACCAGGCAAGGGTTGAATCGGTACCAAGAGTGCACCTTCAGCGGCGCAGGCGCGGCCGGGTGCGGAGGTCTAATTCGGAGTCGGTGCCCAGTGTTAACCAATGGAGACTGGGGGATAGCCACCTGGGGTTTAGGGAGACACAAGGGGGAGCCACAAGGCAGCACCAAACCTACACCCTCAGTGGCACGGGGCGGCCAGGTGCAGAGTGCCAACACGGTGACGTGAACCCAATGTTAACCAATGGAGACAGGGGGATAACCAAAGACGCGCTGCTCACTGGTGAGTAAAGTTGTGTCAGGGGACGGTCTCCTGGGGTTGAGGTAGGTACGCGTGGGGAGTGCACAAGGCACCACCAAACTTACACTCTCAGTGGCATGGGGGCAGTCGGGTGCAGAATGCCAACACAGCAACAGGTGCCCAATGCAAGTCAATAGGGGAGTTCTGTTTTGGAAAAAGGCTACAGGCTCGGGCCAGGACGCTTAACAAAGAAAATCCACAGCTGTCCAAGTTCTGATGTTAGGGGATGTAGGGACATTGACAGTCCGGCTCCCCAAGACCCAGGGGCTCCAGATGCAGGGGTGTTCTTTAGCGTCGGGAACAGCTTACTGGGCAGGTCACGGTTGGGAGGACCCTTTGGTTTGAGGCTGCAGGCTTTGAGGTCAGCCCACGGTGGACTCAGAATCACTGGGGAACCTTCACAAGATTGGTGGGCCACTTGGACTTGAGTTGTGGGCGTCAGGTGCAGAGGGGGGTCCGGACGCAGTTTTGGGGTTCCTCACGGCAGAGTTCTTTTTCTTTTAAAGTTGGTCTTTTCTTGAATAGGTCAACTGTTCTCTGGAGATCTTGATCTTTGTTGAAGGCAGGCAGTCCTCCCAAAGCTTTGGAGCTTACTGGGCTGCAGGACGGGTTGTCTTTTGGAGCAGGATCGTCGAGGTCTGCAGACAAGCCGGTAGGGCTGGGGCCAAGTCAGCTGGTGTCTGCAGTCTCTCTGCTGATGCAACTCTGTAGAGTCCGGCTCTTCTTAGGTCATCAGGAATCTGAATTCTAGGGTTAAGGGGTGTCACCTAAATTCTCAATTTAGGGGTGTTATAGGAAGTGCCAGGTGGTAGCCAATGTGCTGACCACTTTCAGGGTGACTAGACCCTTCTTCTGACACCCTAGTGGCCTAATTCCTTCCAAACAAGATGGAGGAATTTAAAAAGTAGTGTCCTCCTTCAGCTCGTCCACATTAGCAATGGGACTGGTATGAAGTGGGCACTCCTCCTAACTTAATTAATTTTCCTGCCTGTTTTGCTGCCAAAAGTGGGGTCAGGATGGGGGGGGGGGTTGGTCATCTCCACCAGCTGGAGAGACCTGGGTCACATTACAAAGGCAGCAAGACCTTTGAAGCTCCCCACCCTGGAATGTCCATCCTGCCTGGGAGAGAAGGTCACGGCTCTGCCCAGCGCAGGCTTTTGTCTCAGGCCCTCGAGAGCACTGGCTTTCACTGTGGGGGTCCAGAAATGTGTCAGTGGTGGCTGAACTGTTCAGGACCAGTAAGTCAGCACACTAGTAGCCGGTAGGTATTCAGGGGGCACCTCTAAGGTGCCCTATGTGGGCATTTCTTAATAAACCCATCACTGGAATCAGTGAGGGTTTTTTATCTTGAGATGTTTGATACCAAACATCCCAGGATTCAGAGATGCCATCAGGTAGCTGGGGAACTCGTAATGACCAGTCTCCAGCACATGCATTTCAAATGGCTTCCCTGTTCACTTACTGTGTCTGAGAATCGACAAAGACATACCCGGGCCATATCTGCTCATCCAGATATGCCCTCACTTGTAATATTGTGCACCCTGCCTTAAGGCTGTAAGGCCTGCTAGAGGGGTGACTTACATATATTGCATGCAGTGTTTAGGGGACATGGCATACAGGCTGTGTGCCATGTCGTGTTTTCATCTTTGGAAGCACCCAGTCACGCAGCCTGCAATGGCGGTGTGCACAAGGTTGGTGTTGGGTCCCTCAGAGTGGCACAAGTTGTGCTGCAGCTCTGAGGGACCTTAAAGTGCCTTGCTTTAGGGGAGGAACCCAGTGGCACTGGGGACCTGGTTGGCAGGAACCCACCGCACTTCAGTCGAAGTTGCATCTAAAAAACAGGCAAAAAGTCGGGGGTACTGCAACCAGAAGCCAGCTCCCTATGTGTGGGTGGAGAGGGGGACTGACTGAGAGCACTTTGCATTCTGGGACATGACTGGGTTGGTGGAATTTGATCCCAATACAATAGACAAATACAAATTTGGGATTATTTCAGGTTTCCAGGCCTTAAAAGCAGCAATTTGTCCACAGCTGCTCTTCACCCCACCTTCTGAAGAAAAAATCCATATGTTTAGAGCTCTGCATTGCAAACCTGAACCTGAAATTCTCAAGTTCTCTCCAAGAAGTCCTTCATTTCACACTGTTTAGTGCACATTTATTGCCCGATATCCTCTGAATAATCCCGGTCTCGCTTCAATAACGACGGTTTCTGCTCGTCGTGTGCTTTATGGCAGTCTGGGGCGGCGAGGCAGGCCTAGCAAGGATCGCTTGCCCTCGACAAATGGACCGCGGCCATCTCTCCTACATACAATCAGGACAAAAAGGGCCTGAATAATGTATGGGGCGCGAGAGGGCCTTCCCCGCCGCTGCCCAGCGGGGCTGGACGGAAAGGTCAACACATCTCATCTCTCGTGCCTCATTTCCTCCTGGTCACAGAGCGTGTCCCCTCCCTCCGTCTGCGCCTCGCCTTTGTCCAAGCTGGTGGAGGCGCTATTCATAGATCAGCCCTGTGCTCCAGCCTCCCAGGGGCTTCGAGTGGCTTAACAGTGAGCCAAGCGCTCGACCATAGCCCTGCAAATTAACGATGCACGTTGGACCTGGGCTTATTCTGTAGTCCATCCGTCTGACGTCGATGAAACGAGTGCCATCGAGTGAGTTTGCTAATAACATGGGTGTGCCAAAGTGCATTTTTTTCTGTCACCCTCACGGGGGTTTATTGTCATTGCCAGTGCCACGAGAATTGCAACTTTTGCAACTATTTATATCACGTATATCCTTGCATAAGAACTTATAAACTGTTCTGCATAACAGCTTTTACAGAAACGGTCAACGTCTCATTTTTATTGCCATTTTTGAAGTAGGTGCGTCAAACGAACATGGAATCACAGTTGTGCACGCTACCATGACACTTATTGCTGTTGATTCCGAGTTTCCCACAGAACAATGAGGAATAACTTGCAGAAACAGCCTCTGCAACAGCATTTGCCCCACAGAAACCCCATTACCGCATAGTTTTACCCGCACAAGATTCCGGAGGAGATTGCGCATCTACGCACGAGCCAGCGGCGCCCCACAAAATCACGGAGCCCCCCTGCGGAATGTTCACTGGGGTCCGGGGTCCACAGATGCGCATTGACCTTGGGCTGAACGAGGGGCCCCGTGACGGGCAGAAGGGACCGAGAAAGGCCGGGGGCCCCCGGCGCTGCAGGGGTCTACGTTACGCCTCTTGCATGAGTGCACTTTGCACTTTTGTGTTTCTAGTACTGGCGTAAGATTTTCACATTACCACAACACTCAGAAGGAGTCTGTTACTCTTTGCCTCCGACAGGATCAAGTGCCTGGAAAACCTCTGCACAAAGGCATCATGTCACAAACAATCTGGGTTCGATCTGAGTGAAAATTATGCTGCTATTTTTCGAAAACAATGCTGCAATGACGTAAAAAAAAAAAGAAACAGCTCCGGCAAAGGTGTGCAACAATTTGGAAATTCACAAAACTCCAATAGATAAAAGGAGTAATGTCCATTGTTACAAGACCCGACATTCAAGCGCCTACAGCCAATTCACATTATGGAGCGCTATTGTCGTTATTATTGTTACATAAGACCCGGATGCCCCCAGTAGCCCCCCCCCCCCCCCCCAACACCCGTCAAACGCCAACCGACAGACTCCGAGTGTCCTTTGCATTGGGAGAATTTTATTAAGATTACGCGCCTTTAGAACTCACTCTGCAGGATTATTTGAATCACATCATAACTCATAAACAAGGTCACAAAAAACGCGCACCCTGTAAATCAAAGTCATTACTCAATATTTGAACCAAGGATCCGTCCGCGTCCCGAACCACCATGGACCCCACAGGTGAACCATACTTCACCTGTATCGCTGGTGGGCGGCAGCTCTGAAACCTCACTGTACCTTGTCCTCGTGCTCCAGGTTCCGCCCCCCCCAAACACCTATCCGCCGCAGCGGGGTGCGGGAGCACCATGCCCACCCCAACGACCTGGGCACCGTAGCCCCCAAGCTGGTGTGTACATCCGTCAGTTGGTTCACGCCTGCAGGATCCTACCCTCGTTGTTATCTTCAGTACCCTGCTTGGAGTACCCCTCAGGTGTTTAGGGTGCATGTAGTATCTCCTGTCATGCAAACTACACTCAGCCTACAGCCTATATCTAAGGGATGGGTGAATGCACCAGTCCGCGCCCTACTGCCCGTGCAGCATCCGCCAGAAAGGTGGAATCTACTCAGGGAGGTCCATAAATACCCTCCAGGGAAGCGGCGCGGGCTGGAGGTGACACGCTTTGAGCGCGCCTCCCCCAGATTCTGACTGCAAACGCTTCTGCCTCACGAGATGGGCAGGGCAGAGGTCACCCCTCAGCAATGCTGGATGGGCGCATGAGGCCCGGGGCCTAAACGCCGCACCTCGCCAACTGGGGAGGCGCTCTGTCATAGGGGCGGCCTGCAGAGAGAAGGAAGACTGCCCACAGTAGAGTAGCTGAAAGCAAAAGAAATGATGGCTGCAATACTTGAAAGTTCTCATAGCCGGATAGATTAATTTGCATAGTGTGCAGTCTGCAGTTGGTGTGGCCTCCAGCGCCAACATCATGGTCCCAGTACCTTCAAACTTGGGGCCTCACTTACAAGAAGCTTTGTGCTGGCGTAGCATCATTTTGTTTTTACGCAGATGCGGTGCAATCAGTACTTCTCACTGCTCCAAATTTATAGACTGTGGGAAGTTGGCTCTGTATATACTATCTCAGTGAGAGATAGCGTGCACAGAGTCCAAGGGTTCCCCTTAGAGGTAAGATAGTGGCAAAAATAGATAATTCTAATGCTCTATTTTGTGGTAGTGTGGTCGAGCACTAGGCTTATCAGAGGGTAGTGTTAAGCATTTGTTGTACACACACAGGCAATACATGAGGAACACACACTCAAAGACTTAACTCCAGGCCAATAGTTTTTATATAGAAAAATATATTTTCTTAATTTATTTTAGAACCACGAGATTCAAGATTTGAAGTAAATACATAAAATGCAAGGTACTGCACACAGGTAAGTAGGGAACTTTGAATTAAAGCAGTAGTACACACAGTATTAATTAAAATGGCAATAAGCTATTTTAAAAGTGGACACAGTGCAAAAATCAACAGTTCCTTGGGAGGCAAGTATGGTTAAGTTTCTGAGGTAAGTAAAGCACTTACGCAGTCAGTCTCCTGGGCATAGGCAGCCCACCATTGGGGGTTCAAGGCAACCCCAAAGTCACCACACCAGCAAAACAGGGCCGGTCAGGTGCAGAGGTCAAAGGAGGGCCCAAAACACATAGGCCTATAGAGAACAGGGGTGCTCTGGTTCCAGTCTGCTGGCAGGTAAGTACCTGTGTCCTCGGGGAGCAGACCAGGGGGTTTTTGTAGAGCACTGGGGGGACACAAACAGGCACACAAAACACACCCTCAACGGCACAGGGGTGGCCGGGTGCAGTGTGCAAAGTTGGCATCAGGTTTGCTATCTGAAGCATTGGAGCGACCTGGGGAGTCACTCTGACGATGCAGGCAGGGCACAGTGGGGTTTCTCGGGCTAGCCACCGACTGGGCTAGGAAGAGGACTGCCTGCTGGTCACTCCTGCACTGGAGGTTGGTTCCTCTCGGTCCTGGGGGCTGCAGGTGCAGTGCTTGGTCCAGGCGTCGGGTTCCTTGTTACCATGCAGTCACAGTCAGGGGGAGCCTCTGGATCCTCTCTGCAGGCATCGCTGTGGGGGTGCAGGGGGGTCGACTCGGGTTACTCACGTCGTCGCAGTCGCCTGGGAGTCCTTTCTGTGGTGTTAGTTCTCTGGAGCTCAAGCCGGGGGCGTCGGGTGCAGAGTGTGAAGTCTCATGCTTCTGGCTGGAAGAGAGAGTTCTTTGAAAGTTGTTTCTTTGTTGCAAAAATGTTGCTGTTGGTGAACAGTGCCGCTGTTCTCAGGAGTTTCTTGGTCCTTCGGTTTCAGGTCAGTCCTCTGAATCCTCAGAGGTCGCTGGTCCCTGTCAGATGCGTCACTGTGCAGGTTCTTTGAGTCTGGAGACAGGCCGGTAGGGCTGGGGCCAAGTCAGGTGTTGTCTCCGTCGTCTCTGCAGAGCTTTCAGGTTAGCAGTCCTTCTTTGTGTAGGTTGCAGGAATCTGATTTCCTGGGTTCAGGGTTGCCCCTTAATACTGAATTTAGGGGTGTGTTTAGGTCTGGGGGGCAGTAGCCAATGGCTACTGTCCTGGAGGGTGTCTACTCCCTCTTTGTGCCTCCTCCCAGAGGGGAGGGGGGCACATCCCTATTCCTATTTCTAAAGGCAGGGACACCTCAGCTCAGGACACCTTAGGGGCTGTCCTGACTGGTGGGTGACTCCTCCTTTTTTTTCTCATTATCTCCTCCAGCCTTGCCGCCAAAAGAGGGGTCAGTGGCCGGAGGGGCAGGCATCTCCACTAGCTGGGATGCCCTGGGGAGCTGTAACAAAAGGCATGAGCCTTTGAGGCTCACTGCCAGGTTTTACAGTTTCTGCAGGAGGAGGTGAGAAGCACCTCCACCCAGTGCAGGCTTTGTTTCTGTCCTCAGAGAGCACAAAGACTCTCACCCCAGGGGGCAGAAACTCATCTCAGTGGCAGGATGGCACAGACTAGGCAGTCCTGCACTGAAGTATTGGGTAAAATACATCTTCTAAGACGTGCTCTGTGTGCATTTTGTAATAAACCCAACACTGGCATCAGTGTGGGTTTATTATTCTGAGAAGTTTGATACCAAACTTCCTAGTATTCAGTGTAGCCATTATGGAGCTGTGGAGTTCATTTTGACAAACTCCCAGACAATATACTTAGTATGGCCACACTGTACTTACAATGTCTAAGAATTGACTTATACAATGTAGGGGCATATTGCTCATGCAGCTATGCCCTCACCTGTGGTATAATGCACCCTGCCTTGGGGCTGTAAGGCCTGCTAGAGGGGTGACTTACCTATGCCACAGGCAGCATTTTGTGTGCATGGCATCCTGAGGGGGATGCCATGTCGACTTTGCCTTTTTCTCTCTACCAACACACATAATCTGCAATGGCAGTGTGCATGTGTTAGGTGAGGGGTCCCGTAGGGTGGCACAACACATACTGCAGCCCTTAGGGACCTTCCCTGGTCACAGGGCCCTGGGTACCACTGTTACCTTTTACAAGGGACTTATCTGTGTGCCGGGGGTGTGCCAATTGTGGAAACAATGGTACAATTTTAGTGAAAGAACACTGGTGCTGGGGCCTGGTTAGCAGGGTCCCAGCACACTCTCAGTCAAGTCAGCATCAATATCAGGCAAAAAGTGGGGGGTAACTGCAACAGGGAGCCATTTTCCTACACTGACGAACTGGGCTAAATGCATCAGTTTGTAGAGGCCTGCATTACATTATACCTGTGACAAGTATAATGTATGCAGGGTAGGCATTTCCACGGAAAAAGTCACGTAGAACTGATGCAGTGAAATTTACAACTTTTTACTGCGTCCCTCTATGACTTGACTGCGTCAAAATCCCTGCGACTCCTCAAACCAGGTGTAAAGATTGACGCAGGGCTTTTAACATGGGACTCGCCTCTGTGTTCTGACACGTTGCTGGAGTTGCATCAGTCTTACGACCAACTGCAGCAATGCGTCACTTTAGCGCCAAAATTTGCACCAGAATTTCTGACACATCCGTGAATCTTTGCACCATGGAGCCCTGTAGTGTAAATATAGTGCATCCATTGCGTTGTAAGGGCACTTGCAGCACGCACAAGAAAACTGACGCATTGATGCCGATGCATCAGTTCTCGTAAATGAGGCCCTGGGTTGTGAGGATTACATTGCCGACCAGAGGAAGAAACGGTCTCATCAATGGTGCGTTTGTGCAGTGTAGTACTGCACTGCATAGTACTGTGCTGTATTGAAGAATTTCTACAGCGCTTTCATACCTGTTATCGAGGCCACAAAGCACTTTCATGTATGGTCCAGTGCGTAATGACTACCTCTATAGTACATGGATGAGAGAAGGGTGATAGTCGTAGTCAGACACTTTCACATACTGCAGTGGTGCAGTGGTTGCCATTTTAAGGTGAAAATCATTGTTGTGTGTCCTAATGCATTGCAGAAAAATAGATCTTCCAGCAAGGCCTCAACAGTGCAAAGATGGGTCCGAGCCCAAGCCTTAGCGGAAGTTCGTGCTTGTCTTAATGATCAAGAATGGTGCACCCTCTGAAGGTGGAAGCAGTGCTGCTATTTCACCAAAGCAACATGGTTAGTGGAAGTTACATTACATGGCCTTTGACTGTGATACTACAACAGGAACTTACAATATCCAGTTTTAGGACCTGATTCACAAAGGTAAACTTCTACTTTTGCCTAAGTTTGCAGTGTTATAGTTATTCACAAACTATGAGTTAATAGTAAGCTTGCAGCTGCAGAGACTCTGCACGCGGGGTAGAGAACGCCACACAAAATATATAGACTTGTCCTATTTTTCTAAGCGTTCTCAGCCCGAACTGTGGAATCTCCACAGTTGTAAATGTAATATTAATTGTAGTTTTTGAAGAAGAAAAAAGCTAAACTAACTCAAAAAGGCTCATAGACCCAAAGCATGGTCTAGTGTAATTTTATAACAATTGTGAGGCTGCATCAAGATCTTAAAATGACTTTTAACTTGCATAAACACCCCCTAATGAAATGAGTAAATGCAAAAGGACTGGCTAACTACTGGCAATAGCCCTTTTCTGGTGGACCTCAGATAATTTGGAGGACACATAAAATGTGACTGGATATATACCATTATAGACTGCTTTGGAGGGCTCTACCTGTCATTAAATGCCCTTTGATTCCATCTATTGAGTGCAGACTATTGCAAGATAAAGGAGGGACTGTTGAAAGAGAAGACCATTAATGGCCCACTGCCACATTTTTGTCTTCCAGAGAGCACCCAACATTCCAGTGTCCCAGCATCCTTCTCTCACCAGGACCTGTGTGCAGGGTTGAATGTCAGAGTTTCACTGGCCCTGAGCCATCTTGCTCCTGATTCCAAGATTTCTGACTTAACCTGGCATGTCTTCCTGCAAAGGAGACTTATACTGTGAGACCCCCTGGCAGGATCTCTACATGTTTCAGAGCAGATTCTTTAGAGGCAGAATACCAAGAGCCTGATTTAGAGTTTGGTGCACGATGTTACACTGTCACAAATGTGACGGATATCCCGTCCAACTTATTACGATTACATTTTATCCTATAGTAATCATAATACAGCAGATGGGCTATCAGTCATGTTTGTGAAGGAGTAGCCCCTCCACCAAACTCTAAATCAGACCTTATGTCTTTGGAAGTGGGGTTCGCCCACCACCCTAACATCAGTGATCACTGTCCACCTGTCCAGGTCATAATGATACACGTTTTTGTATCTGTTAATACAG
The DNA here is from genome assembly GCF_031143425.1 of Pleurodeles waltl. Classification (NCBI taxonomy): domain Eukaryota; kingdom Metazoa; phylum Chordata; class Amphibia; order Caudata; family Salamandridae; genus Pleurodeles; species Pleurodeles waltl. The sequence continues at coordinate 54,123,097 of NC_090438.1, forward strand.
GCTTTTTTACCAGAAGCAAAACTTGAGGCATCTGCTCAGTGGTAGTTAAGTCTGTGTAGTGTATTTTGACGTGGGCACCTGACGTCTCTCAGAGTGTGAAACACGTGTGTGGAGCATGTGTTGTACATGAAGGTTTAGGGTAACCAATACTGGGGGTTTCCTAGTGTATGTTAGATCCACAAGGGTAGGTTGCAATGTTAGAAGTACAAGACTCGACTCTGCTTGTCTTCTCTGCCCGCATCCATGTTCCTGCTCACTCCTCTTCCCCTCCTTGCATTGGCCCTTGTGTCCATGTTGTTGTGCGTCAGGTTTGGGTCACCAAACTGTATTGGGAGACAGAAGTATGTTCTGGGATCACATAACCTGATCAGGCCAGTTTGAACAGGTCACCTTGTGGTCTGCAAATGAGCGTCAACTTGACAAAGACTGTGGTCTAGTGCAGTGTTTCCCAAACTGTGGGTCATGACCACTGGTGGGTCACCAGCTAATTTTTGGTGGGTTGTGAAGGTCCAAGCAATAAAGATACCTTTAAATTCTATAATTACCTTGTCACATTTGCTACGCTTCAAAGACAGAGGCCTAATGTCACAGTGTTTACAAACTCCTCTCACTTGCAGTCAGAGAATGTAAAATAAACACACAACAATGTGTAAATACTTGTAAATGGACTGTACACATTCAGCAGTTAGGGAAGAAAAAAATATCCAAATTTTTTGGTAATTCTTAAGTGTGATGGAAACAAAAATTATAATAGGATCAGAACAATTCAAGGCACTTTGCTTGGGGATGCACAATGAATAAACATTCACTGAAACACGATTTCCACACAGTGTTTGTATTCAGTATAGTCTTGTCTGCACAACTCTATGTCTGTGCAGATTTAGTGACAAATTCAATGGAAAATCTGCTGTTTGTAAACAACAATGCATTACCACACAATGATGTAGTTACATTAAAAATCACCTGCCTCATGTCCATTAAAGTGGGTCACAAAAGTACTAAAAAGTGGGTCATGGTTCGAAAAAGTTTGGAAAGCACTGGTCTAAGTTATGGCCACTAACACCCACAGAAGCTGTGATGACCACCTAGCCAGCTCGTGTGGTCATCTCTGACAGAAGGGAGCAGATGCTGAACAAACAGTACCTGTTGGCTGGAGGACTTTCTGGGTGAGCTTCAGAATTCATGATGATAGGATGTGATGTCTACCGAACCATGGAATCAGACACACTGGCAAAGTTATGGTGTGTTACTAGTTAGAGACTGAACTGTATCTTCATGACGATGTACTTAACACAGCTTGGATGGACCCAGAAAGTGCTGGACCATGTCTCATTGGCTGTTTAAACTGACCAAAGTGGCTACTTTCTTTGAATATAAGCTGACTCCGTGGGGCAGATATTCATGTTTGTCTTTGATGATGAGTGCACGTCCTGCACATCAGCCAACAAAAGGACTGAACCAAAGGCAGGGAGTGTGACTACCTCAGGTCAAAGCCTTGATGGACTAAGGAAAATACCTGCTCTGATGGGAGTAGGGTGACCACCTAACCCTATTTTTCATGGACTATCCTGTAATGTTGTGCCTTCCTCTTAAAGGCATGAGTTGTCCTCTACGGATGCCCTGTTGTCCATAATTTAAACATTACACATTTCTTGTAATTCATTATAAAGAGTGATAACTTGTGCTCGGGTTCCTGCTTGTGTGCAGACAACCCAAGAGAGAGAACCTGAAGGAGGGGGAACCCATGCCCGCTCCTCCCTCTGAGCCTGACCACCCAGAATTCAAGGCCTGGTAGATGGTTGTAATGGGTTCTTTATCCCTGAAGCAAATAAAAGGGATATTGGAATAAGATAACAGGCGCAGAAGGTAGGGTTTAGTTAGTTTATTCGTGTTTCGGTTTTAAGGATGGCTTTTTATCCCTTGTTTTGTTCACACGGATAACGCACTTGCAATCCAGAAATAATTAACAAAAGTTCCCCTTCCTTTTTTCTCTTTCAGGGTTTTGGTGGTAGTCCGTGAGTAACGCGGCCCAGCCTTGGGAAGGTCTCCGGTCCTCCTCTTCGTCAGGGGGCCAGGCTCTCCAAAGAAATAGAAAGGAGGATAACAAAAACAGGTAAGTGGGATATATATATATATAAGGTAAGTATATAGGGTTAGTAGGGCGGTGAGGGGGGGGGTAGGTATAAGTGAAGGGAAGTGAGGTTTTAACTGTCCTTTGGTTGTGGTTCCCCCCCTATGGGTTTTCTCAGACCTTCTCCTCCTTGTAGAAATCCTCTGGTGGTTGGTTTTTGTGAGGTTAGGTTTACTTTAGGGGTCTTTGTTATATGGCCTCCCCTTCCCGGCAGGACCTCCCTTCCCTTCCCTTGGCTCCCCTTTTTCCTAACAACCACCCTCTAGCAAACCCCCAGCTGCGGTACGAACGTACCTGAGGTGGCCACGCCCCTCCTGGGACGTGGCCGGCACTTCGGCAGCCTCCCGGCTTCTCTCCGACGGGGGCGGGAGAGCCCCGGGGCTCTCCTCTCTCTCTCGGGGTCTCGGTTCCTTCGGCGGGTTCCTTCCTCTCTGTCGTCGGCGTCCCGGTCTCCTTCTCCTCCGGCCGCGCACGTCGAGATCCCACTTCCGTCTCCTCTCTCTTTTTGTCCTCTTTTGGTCCGTCTTTTCTTTTGGTTGTCGTCCAGACGCCGGAGGCGTCTGACGTCACAGGCTCGCGTCCGTCCCGCACAATGTCCTGGAAACCGGCGTCCGGAGACGTCCGGTTACAATGGTCATCAGACAGATGCACATCTCTCACTCTGAAGAGATGTACACAGACACCCTATTCACACCCATAAAGAGAGCTAGCTCCATTGAAAATGGACTGCTGATCAAGGACAGAGGTGCATTCAAATATCCTGGACGAAATTACACTTTTCTAAAATGGCATGTGTTTCCGCTGAATCTCAATGTGCTTTACTTTTAGAAGTAGAAGCTAACCTTTTTCTCTTCACCCCCTTTTATGTTAACACAACCACATTTCTTTTTCATTTTCCATAAGCACACTAATTTTTACCTGATTTAGGTCAGGCTTCTGGTGTCTGGCTTTCACCTGTATTACATGATGGATTTTTTTCTAAAGCAGAGCTCATCTTTGGCATTATAATGAAACTAAATACAAACACTCATATTTCTGCATTGAGAGGCTATTTATTCATTGCTCACAATGCTCAATGTCATACAAACCTAAACTAGTCTGTGAACAGAGAACAGTCCCGTAACACTTTAGTGTGGACAAAAGCTATGTTAATGACTGAATTGGTTAATGGATGGCTGCATTACTTTGGATGAAGGATGGATAGATGATGGAAAGAGTGGGAATCAATGAAGAGGGTGTACATGGATTGATGGAGAGTGAGTGGAGGGATAAGTGTGCATGGTGTAGATGGATGGGTGATGGAGAGTGTGGGGATAAATGAAGAGGGCGTGGATGATGGAGAGTGTGGGGATGAATGAGGAGGGTGTGTATGGATGGAGAGAGTGGAGATGAATGAAGAGGGTGTAGATTGATTGATAGAGGGTGCTGGGATAGATGCTGTCTCTTCCTCCTGCTTCAACACCCTCTGCATGCTTCGGAAGATCTACAAATGGATCCCCACCGGAACCAGAACAGTCACCCAAGTCATCGTAAGCAGCAGACTGGACTACGGCAATGCCCTCTACGCAGGAACCACGGCCAAGCTCCAGAAAAGAATGCAACACATACAGAACGCCTCCGCACGCCTCATCCTGGACATCCCCCACCACTGCCACATCATGGCCCACCTGAGAGACCTGCACTGGCTCCCCGTCAACAAGGGAATCATGTTCAAACTCCACACCCATGCTCACAAGGCACTGCGCAACACCGGACCAGGATACCTCAACAGATGGCTCTCCTTCAACATGCCAACCCGACAACTTTGCTCCGCTGACCTCTCCCTCGCCACCATCCCACGCATCCACAGAACGACCGCCGGTGGCAGATTGTTCTCCCACCTAGACGCCAATCCACCTCCGACAGACACAGGACCTACTAACCTTCAGGAGACACCTCAAGACATGGCTGTTCGAGCAGTAGCAGCACCCCCCTCAGCACCTTGTGACCCACACAGGTGTGTAGTGCGCTTTACAAATGCTTTGATTGATTGATTGATGAAGAGTGTGCAGATGGATGGTTAGATGATGAAGAGTATGGCGATGAATGAAGAGGGTGTAGATTGATTGATGGAAAGTGGGAGATAAATGAAGAGGGTGTGGATGGATGGACAACGGTGAGTGTGTGTGTGAATTAAAAGTGTGGATGGATGGATGACGGTGATGTGTGGGTGAATGAAGAGGGTGTGGAAGGATGGTGAGTGTGTGGGTGAATTAAAAGTGTAGATGGATGGATGATGGTGAGGGTGTGGGTGAATGACGAGTGTGTGGATGAATGGATGAAGCGTGGGGAAGAATAAAACTAGTGTAGATGGATGCATGGAGCGTGTGCAGATAAATGACAATGGTGTAGATGGATATGTGGAGAGTGTGGGAGTGAACTAAGAGGATGTAAATGGATTGATGGAGAGTGTGGGGATGAATAAACAGGGTGTAGATAGATGAATGGTTTAAAAGAGTGTGGAAGACTGAAGAGGGTATAGATGGATGGATGGAGAGTGTAAGAATAAATGAGGAGGGTGTAGATATATGGATGGAGTATGTGTGATGAATGAAGAAGGTGTAAATGGACAGACAGTGTGGGAATGAATGAAGGGGCAGTGGGATGGATGGTAAGTGTTTGGATGAACAAAGAGGGTGCAGGTGGCTGGATCAATGGATGGATGATGGAGAATATGGGGACCAATGAAGGTGTAGCTGGATGGATGGATAAAGAGGGTGTGGATGGGTGCATGGGTGAGTGGATGGATTGGATGGATATGGATGGTTAAATTGATGGATTCTGGCAGACACACGGATGGATAAACAGATGGGTGCTTGGAAGAATGGATGGGTCTTGGTGTGTCAGTAGATGGATGGATGTGAACACTCTCTTACCCACTCTGCTGAGCACCAGTATTGCATGAGCTGCAGCTTGCTGTTCTTGCCAGGGGTGAAGAGGTTCTGGATGGGACTTTGATATAAAGAGACTGAAGCTAGCAGAGCAGAAACCAAGAAGGTCTGTGAGAATCACTGCAGATAGCTTGAAAGCCTTGGAGGCCCTCAGACACCCACTGTGCTCTCTAGGTTTCTTTGGATACAATCAGAGTGAGCATCTGACAAGCCTCAGATCCTGTTAGTGGTAGGGTAATACTATGCTACCACATTGTTAGAGGAGTTATTGCCTATTGCCACACAAGCCATACAGGCCACGTCCTCCCTTCCCTGTAGAGGGTTAACGCACTCGGCTCAGGAGCCTCTTCAGCTGCATCAAAAACAAGGTGGACTTTAGTTAAGTCCCTGTCAGCATTTTAAGGCCAGAAAACATTTTTAAAAAAATCTCCAATCTTCAAAGAGAAAGTGGAAGTGAATGAGATTCACAGACTGCATTGTCCTAAAAGTAATTGTTATTGCATTGACAGGTTTAATTCCATTCTGGCAGCTAGTGTAGCTCCCTTGAATGTCTTCTTGAAGGAGAGTGACCACTGTTCTCTTCATTACATGTGCTCTGTGTAGATGTGGCCTAATGTCCACGGTGTGTGGTAGTAGTGTGTTGGTGCACCGTGCCGCGCGCAGAGGTGGTTAGGCCGTGGTTGATGCTGCACTCTGCCCCCGGTGGTAGTGTGAGTTCTGAGGGTGGTGGTGCCTCAGGCTGTAGGCGAATATGCTGCGGGTGGTGGTGAACTGTTCCTTTAGTGGCAGTACCTTGTGCCATATGTGGTGGTAAGCTGTACTGTTGGTGGGGGTACTCTGTGCAGTGGCTAACTGTGCACTATACAGAGCATATCTGCTTGGCCCATCCCTAGCATGATGATCTAGGATTGCACATGTGTGAGCTGTGCTCCTTTTCTATCTCCCATTCATGTTTTTAGTTTGTTTTGATTGTGCAATTGTTCTTGAATCATTCTTGGCAAACTTATTGTATTCTGTGTTTACTCAAAGAGGCTTTGGTACAACCCCCTTCATCCTTTAGCTTCTTGGGCTCAAGAACCTTCAGCCAGCAGCTTGAGACTATGTACATGTAAATCAAATCTAAGGCTATGGGGCTGCACTCCTCCGAAATTCCTACCAGTTTAGCTTAATAAATATTCAACAGATCAATTTATTTGGGGATACAATCGTATTTCTAAGAAAATCAATGTATTTAACTCTTGGCTGTCTGTCCCAGGCTGCCTGTCCTGCCTCTCTTCGAAGCACGAGGCAGACGCCAGGCAGTAAATCAACTTACTACAGTGTGACACACGACGCAGGGCTTACCATTCTATAGCGCTTCATTTGTATTGTAGTCTATGGTGGGTCCCGCTGTAGGGAAGTGACGCTGTCAGAGTCACAGTTTTGGGCATGAGAGGCTGCCTTCGTCCATGAGGCCAGATGTCCATCATTCACAGTCATAGATCCCACCCTTTCGTCACACCGTAGGGCTGGATGCAAGCAGGTGCGACTTGGCTCCTTGTCCTTGGTAATAGCAAGGTTCATAATGCTTATCTTGTGTTATGCATATTGTGCTGAGACCCCTGGCCATGCTAACCTCCTCCACTCTGACACCTCAGGCCCTGGCTACAGGTTGTTCCCTTGCGAAGATGACTGAGCCAAATATTCAAGTCAAACACAAAGGGAGAAATATGTGCTTATAGTAAAGATAGCCACATGCTGTGTGGCGTTAAAAGTGGCCCTCTCTTCATGCCCTTAACATTAATGCCAAAAACGCGGATTGATTTACAAACAATGAATGTTAAAAACTTTAAGGTAATGCATTACAGTGATTTAGGGCCAGATGTAGGAAATTCCAGGCATTGCGACTCGCAATTTGCGAGTTGCAATGCCGGATACAGGATGGTGTCCCTGACACCATCTGCGAGTCGCAAGGGGGTCGCAAAGGCCCACCTCATTAATATTAATCAGGTGGGTTGCAATTTGTGACCCCCCTCGCGAGTCACAGCACTCACAGGAATGGTGGCCTGCTGGAGACAGCAGACCACCATGTCTGTGACTGCTTTTTAAATAAAGCATTTTTTTTTTTTGTAATGCTGCCCGTTTTCCTTAAAGGAAAACGAGATGCATTACAAAATGAAAAATGAAACGTTTCAGTTTCATTTTTTCAGAGCAGAGTCCTATGTACCACTGTCTGCTCTGAATAAATGTTTTCAAGGCCATTCACAAGGGGGAAGGGATCCCATATGGACCCCTTCCCTTTTTGCGAATGGGTTACCACCAGTGTGACACTGATGGTAACTGTGATTGCTTTGCGACCACGTTTGCGGTCACAAAGCAATCCTACATCGTGATGCGACTCGCAAATAGGAAGGGGACACCCCTTCCTATTTGCGACACGCAGTCCCATTTTGCAAGTCGGTAAACAGGTTACCGACTCGAAAAATGGGAATGGGCATACGATGTGGCTTTTGCGCCTCGCAAACAGCGATTTTCGCTGTTTGCGAGGCGCAAAAGGCTTGCTACATCTGGCCCTTAGTTCCTCTTTTATTTTGCTTGTTTTACTTAATCCTGCATTCCCCAACAGTGTTAGCTATTTCATCATGTTGTGTTTCTGTATTTGTTTTGTGCATCCTAATACTCTCCTGAGGTGCACACTTTGACTCGTGCCAGATGTGTATGAGGGGCTTTGATTGAGATTTACGGAGCTGAGGTTGAAGGCGAAGCAAAGTGCCTGTCATGGGTTGTCCTCTCTGCAGAGCTACAGAACAATGGTCACACATTCCAGGTGCGATTGAAATTCTGTGTAAATGTGAATGAAGTGGGTACACAGATGTCAAAATATTTACAAAGCAAAAATAAAAGAAAATATGGTGTTTAAATGTGAGTGACTGCAGTGTATGTTTGGGGGTGGTGAAGTAAGGGCGATGCGTGGAATTTAATTTGGGGGACAGTGAAAAGAGGGTGCTGAAGAGGAAAGAGAGGAAATTGAAGATGTGCAGATTGCCAAGATGTGCAAACAAAAATGGCATGCATGTCTCACATAAAAACACGTAACTGGAGGCCAATATTCCTTTCACAGGCCTCAATAATCTTTAATTCACAGTCTTGAAACATTTTCAATGTTAATTATTTATAACAAATCATTGCTGTTACTCATTTATCTAAAAAAGCTAACAACTACCGAGAAACCCAATAGTACTGGCAAGTTTTAGATGTATGTCAGATGATGTGTTATATATCTAGACGCAATAACATCTCAGATAGAAAGCCAAATACCGATTGGGTGGCACACTATGGGAATCACAGAAATCTATTTGACATGTTCCCTTTTTGAGAGCCCCCACTGTTTTCATTCAACTTAACGACCTGTCTGCACATTTTCTTTATGAGTGATTGCAGCCAGCAGCTGTGGGTGCTTCCTGAAGCCGGGTTAGAGCATTTTCTTCCAAAGTCAATGCTGCATGCAGTGCAAGACACTGGGCAAGCACACACTTTAAAGGGCCTGAAACTGGCACTCGGCAATTAGCACATTACAGTAACTGTTGAGCTTAGTAATGCAGTCAGACATAAGCCCGCTTTTAATGTGTTTAAAAATTCAAGACTTTACATTGCCACTGCTTTATAAACCTTGCTTTCATGCTAAGTTTATCTGCTTTTAAATGCACCATTTGACAATTTTTTTTCAATGTTTTCTTGGAAGGAGGACCACGCCAGAGCCCACATTTTTCCATTAAGCTTAGCTTCCTCGCTCCATAAAAGTCATACCCAACCTACCCAAACATTTACACCCCACCACTTTCAAATGTCAGTGCCACCACTGATGATCTCTCCATAGGAGTATATTATTCTCACTTGTATCCTACCACTTCTGTTGTAAAGCATGAAGGACTATTACACATTAGAAAAGTATATCCGATCATTATACAACTAATTATTTATCTCATTCATACATTGTATACACAAATCAATTCTATTTAAATTGTTTTGTGCTGCAGCTGCCATTTTTGGATTGCGTTTGTCAGCATTCAAGTATGATCAACAAATCTATTGCCTTTGCCAGTGTTTGTTTATGTTTTATCATGCTGCAACACCACATTTTCAAGTGCAAGATCTTGAAGCTACCACCTTAGACTAAGCCATTTCTGCATTGATGGAGGAAGTGGTTTAGAAATAACACAGAGGGAAGGTTGTCTGAAACAAACAATTGCACACACAACACTGACACACATGCACCACCTTCTTCAAATGTGCTGTAACCACATTTTTCTCTTTCACTGTCTTTAGTGGTGGTAGTCCTACTACCTATGAGCTGGACACCCATGCTATCAGCAGAGCACTACTTCTGGTACAGGGTAGGGGAGCAGAATCTTAGGATACTGTCCTTTATGTAGGATGTGACATTTTGCAAATATTTGAAAGTTTTTAATCTGTAAATAAGTCCAGTTGTTATGAATGTTTGCTAAATACAACTGTGTATTATACAAAGCAAAGATCAAAAATCTACTTTGACTTGTACTTGTGTTAGAAGTCTATTTACTTACTGTTATATTACTGCTTGACATTCAGAGATGTTCATGAGTTTGATCTTTTTGTCTGGAATTTTAACCATTTGTCTTGAAAGTTTACACTCCCTGCTCATATAGTTGCCTCTATTGGAGGTGTTCACCCTAGATGTGAAGAAGAAGTGGGGGGTTGCCCTGTTGATTGCCTTAAATTAACCGAAGAGTGAAGACCACCAAGGCCCAGCTGCTTTGGTGCAGCCAGAAGGGTTGTTGCCTGAGCATACGAAAAGTTCTGCATCCACTGTGCCAAAGGCAGGCATAAAGTGATGGACACTGGCCATACCTAAATAGTAGCCCATCAGGCCAATGAGCACTTTGACCCCTGAATCAAAGAAATGACCACTCCTGGCAGATCTGCAGCTCAAAAAAGAATCCCAGTTCTCTCAAGTCAATGGCTATTTTATGGCGATGCAAGAGTTGGAAAGCAGCATCTGAAGCTACGTCCTAGACTGGCACTGTGGTCTCACCAGCGTACGAAGCTGCTTTCCTACAGCAGCACCTTGGCCTCACCATCACCTGAAAATGTTTCCTTGAGCAGCATTGTCGCCTTTCCTGCATCTGAACCTGCTTTGCTAGAGCACTACTGTGGTCTCACCAGCATCTGAAGCTGCTTTCCTAGAGTGGCATCATGGCCTCACCAGCATCAGATGTTTTTTTCTAGAGTGGCACTGTGGTTTCACCAGCATCTGAAGCTGCTTCCCTAGAGTGGCACTGTGGTCTCACCAGAATCTGAAGGTGTTTCCTAGAGCAGCACCATGGCCTCACCTGCATCTGAAGCTGTTTAATACAGTGGTACCATGGTCTCAACAGCACCTGAAGCTGCTTTCCTGGAGCAGCACCGTGGTCTCACCAGCATGTGAATCAGCTTTTCTAGAGTGCACTGTGGCCTCACCGGCATCTAAAGCTGTTTCCTAGAGCAGCACCGTGGCCTCACCAGCATCTAAAGCTGCTTCCTAGAGCAGCACTGTGGCCTCACCAGCACCTAAAGCTGCTTCCTAGAGCAGCGCCATGGCCTCACCAGCGTCTAAAGCTGCTTCCTAGAGCAGCACTGTGGCCTCACCAGCATGTAAAGCTGTTTCCTAGAGTGCACCGTGGCCTCACCGGCATCTGAAGCTGTTTCCTAGAGCAGCGCCATGGCCTCACCAGCATCTAAAGCTGCTTCCTCTGAAGCTGTTTCCTAGAGCAGCACCGTGGCCCCACCAGCATCTGAAGCTGATTTCGTAGAGCGCATCATGATCCCACCTCACTCCTACAGCAGCACTGTGGCCTCACCGGCATTTGAAAGTGTTTCCTAGAGGGGCACCAGGGCTACCAGCATCTGACGCTGCTTTCCTAGTGCAGCACCGTGGTCTCACCATCACCTGAAGGCGTTTCTTAGAGGGCATTGTGGCTTCACAAGCTTCTGAATCTGCTTTCCTAAAGTGGCACCGTTGTCTCACCCGCGTCCGAAGCTGCTATCCTAGAGCAGCACCTCGGCCTCACCAGCACCTGAAGCTATTTCCTAAAGTGGCACTGTGGTCTCACCAGTATCTGAAGCTGTTTCCTAACATAGCATTGTGGCCTCACCAACATTTAAATCTGTTTCCTAAAGTGGCACTATGGCCACACCCGCATCTGAAGGTGTTTCCTAAAGTGGCACTGTGGCCTCACCAGCATCTGAAGCTGTTTCCTAAAGTGGCACTGTGGCCTCACCAGCATCTGAAGCTGTTTCCTAGAAGGGCACTGTGGTCTCACCAGCGTCTGAAGCTGTTTCCTAGAGGGGCACCGTGGGTGCACCAGAGCAGTTTAAGGGGTGCTGGCATGTGAGGAACACTTACTGCTGAGCTCAAAAGTTCACAACTAGTCCACGTGTTCCCAGATGGATCCCACAGTAACGCAAAAGTCAATCACACAATCAAAGTTTAAGAGGGCTCTAGACCCGCTAGCCCCAGTAGGGTCTGGTCTGTGTATCTCCAGTGCTATTTTTGTATTATGCTGATGTTGCATATTTCCAGAACCTCGCTGACTTGGTTGCAGTTTGATGACTTTTTAAGATACATTCTAAAAAATATATTTTATTTTGTTAATTTCTACATCCAAGAAAACGTATTTGCTGTCTTTAGTGCTTTCTGTATCTGATATATCTAATCTACATATGCTATGATGCTTTCATGTGATCTTACTATGTACTCCCCCCCATTGTATGCGCTATATATAGTACAATACAATATAAACATTTCTCTCAGTAGACCTACGTGTAGGCTTCTAGCTAATCTAGCACCTAATAAATTTGTGCCAGATCACTCTCAATTCAGGGTGTATCTGCCTCCTACAGAAACATCCTTCTCTGGCATTTGACAGGATAGAAACCAGATTCTGGGACACTTGAGATGTGATTGCTCATGGGCAGTGGAGATGACCACGTTCAGAGCAGATCCTGAGGCTTCTGGCCAAACCATGAGCTCTTTTCCACTGGATGATGGCCAAAAGGGATCATTGCTTTCCTCGCTGGTTCCAGCTTCTAAGGAGTTTGTATAATTCCACCCTTCGATGGCTAGACCAAACTCTGAGAAGATTGATGCTTTGCAGAAACATTCTTTATCCTGATAACCAGCTGGGTGGAATCAGCATATTTACACAGCAGTCATCAAGGATTGAATTAAATGCAAGGGGTGTAGGTTAACATCACAAAAGAGAAGAGAGGGCAGAACTTTGGGAAAAGCCACGCCTTAGCATTGGCGCTGTCCTTGCGCACTGAGTAATGACAGTGGCGTAACTAAATGTGAGGGGGACCCCCTGCACAGTACATGGAGCGGCCACCTCGGGACTCACGCAGAAGCTTTGAGGTACTGTGCTGAGGGGGGCCACTGGAGCTCGGGACACCCACAAGGGGGGGAGAGGTGCAGGGGCCTTTGTTATGCCACTGAGTGATGCGCAGCCCCAAGGAATGGTTTGGCGCATTATAAAATATGGTCCTCAATTCCCATCTGATGGAGACGGTGCAAGGCACTGGTGTTGTTAATGGTGTCAAAGGCAGCTGGCAGATCTGTAGGTGCCAGCCCCCCGATAATGCCCGTCCCCATCCTGTGCCGACAGGTGTGAGGACCGATGCGGTACCGCGCCTTGGTCTAGAACCTGCATGATAGGGCTATATGTTAATCCCACATATTTTGGGAGTTCATAAATGGCCCTCTCTATGGCAGTTTACCTGAATATCCAGATGTGGGATGAGGATTACTCATATCGCCAGGAATAGGGACTTTTTTTTTTTTTAAAGTGGACTATCCAGGCAAATTGGAGAGATGAAAGGGAAGTCACAAACCTCAAGGCGTCGTCCATACAATAATGAATCTGTAAAGTCACTTTTTTCACTAATTGGCATTATCTTCTTCTTGACTGAGATTATCCAATCACTGCTGCAGAGTACTCAGTCACTGCTAGAAATTACCCAATCATTGTGGGGATTACTCAGTCACTGCTGGAGATTACCCAAACACTGCCGTAGGTTACCCAATCACTGCTGAAGATTACCCAGTCACTACTGGAGATTACCCAATCATTGCTGAAGATTACCTAATTACTGCTGCTGTGTACCCAGTCACTACTGGAAATTCCCCAACCACTGCTGAAGATGATGCCCACACTCCTGGAGATTACCCAATCACTGCTGGACATCACCCAATCACACCTGGAGATTACCCAATCACTGCTGGAGATTACCCAATCACTGCACAAGAGTACGCCCACACTGTTGAAGATTACCCAATCACTGTGGGAGATTACCCAATCACTGCTGGAAATTACCCAATCACTGCCAGAGATTACGCAATCACTGCTGGAAATTACCCAAGCACTGCTGCAGTGCACCCATTCACTACTGGAGATAACCTAATCACTGTTGAAGATTACACCCACACTGCTGTAGATTACCCAAGCACAGTTGGAGATTACCGAATCACTGCTGGAGATTACGTCCACAATGCTGACGATTTTCCAATCACTGCTGGAGATTACTCAATCACTGCTGAATATTACCCAGTCACTAATGGAGGTTACCAAATCGCTGCTGGAGATTACACAATCGCTGTTTGAGATTATCCAATCGCTGCTGGAGATTACCTAATCACTGCTGGAGATTACCCAATCACTGCTGCAGTGTACCTAGTCACTACTGGAAATTACATAATCACTGCTGAAGATTACGCCCACATTGCTGTAGATTATCCAGACACTACTAAGGAATACCCAACCACAGCTGGACATTACCCAATCACTGCCGGAGATTACCCAATTACTGCTAGAGATTACACCTACACTGCTGTAGATTACCCAATCATTGCTGGAGAGTATTCAATCACATCTGGAGATTACACAATCACTGCTGGAAATTAATCAATCACTGCTGAGATCAAGCACACACTGTTGAAGTTTACCCAATCACTGCTGGAGATTACCCAATCACTCACTGCTGGAAATTACCCAGTCCTTGCTGAAATTACCCACTCGTTGCTAGAGATTACCCAATCACTACTGAAGTGTACCCAGTCACTACTGGTGATTACCCAGTTACATCGGGAGATTGCCCAATCACTGCCAGAGATTACCCAATCACTGCTGGTGATTAACCAATCATTGCTGGAGATTACTCAATCACATCTGGAGATTACCCATTACTGCTCGAGATTACCCAATCACTGCTGATATTTCGCCCACACTGCTGAAGATTACCCAATCACTGCTGGAGATTACCCAATCACTGCTGAAGATTATCCAGTCACTGCTGAAGATTACCCAGTCACTGGTGGAGATTACCCAGTCACTATTGAAGATTACCCAATCACTGGTGGAGATTACCCAGTCATTGCTGGAAATCACCCAGTCACTGCTCGAAAATACCCAATCATTGCTTGAGATTACCTAACCATGCTGAAGATAACCCACTCATTGCTGGGTATTGCTCAATCACTGCTGGAGATCACCCAATCAATGTTGAGGATTGCCCAATCACTGCTGGAGATTACCCAGTCACTGCCGGAGATTACCCAATCACTGCTGGATATTACGAAGGCACTGCTGGAGATTACCCAATCACTGCTGGATATTACCCAATCACTGCTGCGTTGTACCCAGTCACTACTGGAGATTACTCAATCACAGCTGGAGATTTCCCAATTACTGTTGGAGATTACCCAATCACTGCCGGAGATTACGCAATCACTGCTGGAAATTATCCAGTCACTGCTGGAAATTACCCAGTCCTTGCTGAAATTACACAATTGTTGCTAGAGATTACCCAATCACTACTGCAGTATACCCAGTCACTACTGGTGATTACCCATTTACATCAGGAGATTACCCAATCACTGCTGGAGATTACCCAATCATTGCTGGGGATTACTCAATCACAGATGGAGATTACCCATCACTGCTGGAGATTACCCAATCACTGCTGATATTTTGCCCACACTACTGAAGATTACCCAATCACTGCTGGAGATTACCCAATCACTGCTGAAGATTACCCAGTCACTACTGAAGATTACCCAGTCACTGGTGGAGATTACCCAGTCACTACTGAAGATTATCCATTCACTGGTGGAGATTACCCAGTCACTGCTGGAAATTACCCAATCACTGCTCAAAAATACCCAGTCACTGCTAGAGATTACCTAACCATGCTGGAGATAACCCAATCATTGCTGGGTATTACTCAATCACTGCTGGAGATTACCCAATCAATGCTGGAGATTACCCATTCACTGCTGAAGATTACCCAATCACTGCTGGAAATTACCTAGGCACTGCTGGAGATTACCCAATCACTGCTGGAGATTAACCAATCACTGTTGCAGTGTACCCAGTCACTACTGGAGATTACCTAATCACAGCTGGAGATTACCCAATCACTACCAGAGATTACCCACTCACTGCTGGAGAATACGCCAACACTACTGTCGATTACCCAGTCACTGCTGGGGATTACGCATTCACAGCTGGAAATTACCCATTAACTGCTGGATATTACCCAATCACTGCTGTGATTACACCTACACTGCTGATGATTACCCAATCACTGCTGGACATTACCCAATCACTGCTGAAGATTACCCAATCACTGCTGGAAAATACCCAGTCACTGCTGCAGATTACGCCCAAACAGCTGTAGATTACCAAATCACTGCCGGACATTCCCCAATCACAGCTGGAGATTACCCAATTACTGATGGAGATTTCCCAATCACTGCTGAAGATTATCCATTCACTGCTGGAGATTATCAAATCCCTGCTGGAGATTACCCAATCACTGGTAGAAATTACCCAATCACTGCTGGAGACTACCCAATCACTGCTGCAGTGTACCCAGTCACTACTGGAAATTACCCAATCACTGATGAAGATTACGCCTACACTGCTGTAGATTACCTAATTACTGTTGGAGATTACCCAATCACTGCTGAAGATTACCCATTCACTAGTGTAGATTACCCAATCACTGCTGGAAATTATTAAATCACAGTTTAAGAGATTACCCAACCAATGCTGGGTATTACCCAATCACAGCTGCAATGTACCCAGTCACTACTGTAAATTACCCATAATTGATGAAGATTATGCCCACACTAATGGAGATTACCCAATCACTGCTGAAGATTTCCCAATTACTGCTGTAAATTACCAAAGCACTGCTGAAGATTTCTCAATCACTGCTGGAGAATACCCAATCACTGCCGCAGTGTACTCAGTCACTACTGGAGATTACCCAATCACTGCTGGAGATTACCCAGTCAGTGCTGTAGATTACGCCAAAACTACTGTAGATTACCCAAACATTGCTGGAGATTACTCATTCACAACTGGAGAGTACCCAGTCACTGCTGGAGATTACCCAATCACTGCTGAGGTTACACCCAAACACTGCTGGAGATTACCCAATCACTGCTGGAGATTACCCAGTCACTGCTGGAAATTACCAAGGCATTGCTGGAGATTACCCAATCACTGCTGGAGATTAACCACTCACTGTTGCAGTGTACCCAGCCACTACTGGAGATTCCCCAACCACATCTGGAGATTACCCAATCACTGCCAGAGATTACCCACTCACTACTCTAGATTACCCAATCACTGCTGGGGATTACTCATTCACAGCTAGAGATAACCCATTAACTGCTGGACATTACCCAATCACTGCTGAAGATTACCCAATCACTGCTGGAAAATACCCAGTCACTGCTGCAGATTACGCCCAAACAGCTGTAGATTACCAAATCACTGCCGGACATTCCCCAATCACAGCTGGAGATTACCCAATTACTGATGGAGATTTCCCAATCACTGCTGAAGATTATCCATTCACTGCTGGAGATTATCAAATCACTGCTGGAGATTACCCAATCACTGGTAGAAATTACCCAATCACTGCTGGAGACTACCCAATCACTGCTGCAGTGTACCCAGTCACTACTGGAAATTACCCAATCACTGATGAAGATTACGCCTACACTGCTGTAGATTACCTAATTACTGTTGGAGATTACCCAATCACTGCTGAAGATTACCCATTCACTAGTGTAGATTACCCAATCACTGCTGGAAATTATTAAATCACAGTTTAAGAGATTACCCAACCAATGCTGGGTATTACCCAATCACAGCTGCAATGTACCCAGTCACTACTGTAAATTACCCATAATTGATGAAGATTATGCCCACACTAATGGAGATTACCCAATCACTGCTGGAGATTACCCAATCACTGCTGGAGATTACCCAATCACTGCTGAAGATTTCCCAATTACTGCTGTAAATTACCAAAGCACTGCTGAAGATTTCTCAATCACTGCTGGAGAATACCCAATCACTGCCGCAGTGTACTCAGTCACTACTGGAGATTACCCAATCACTGCTGGAGATTACCCAGTCAGTGCTGTAGATTACGCCAAAACTACTGTAGATTAACCAAACATTGCTGGAGATTACTCATTCACAACTGGAGATTACCCAGTCACTGCTGGAGATTACCCAATCACTGCTGAGGTTACACCCAAACACTGCTGGAGATTACCCAATCACTGCTGGAGATTACCCAGTCACTGCTGGAAATTACCAAGGCATTGCTGGAGATTACCCAATCACTGCTGGAGATTAACCAATCACTGTTGCAGTGTACCCAGCCACTACTGGAGATTCCCCAACCACATCTGGAGATTACCCAATCACTGCCAGAGATTACCCACTCACTACTCTAGATTACCCAATCACTGCTGGGGATTACTCATTCACAGCTAGAGATAACCCATTAACTGCTGGACATTACCCAATCACTGCTGAAGATTACCCAATCACTGCTGGAAAATACCCAGTCACTGCTGCAGATTACGCCCAAACAGCTGTAGATTACCAAATCACTGCCGGACATTCCCCAATCACAGCTGGAGATTACCCAATTACTGATGGAGATTTCCCAATCACTGCTGAAGATTATCCATTCACTGCTGGAGATTATCAAATCACTGCTGGAGATTACCCAATCACTGGTAGAAATTACCCAATCACTGCTGGAGACTACCCAATCACTGCTGCAGTGTACCCAGTCACTACTGGAAATTACCCAATCACTGATGAAGATTACGCCTACACTGCTGTAGATTACCTAATTACTGTTGGAGATTACCCAATCACTGCTGAAGATTACCCATTCACTAGTGTAGATTACCCAATCACTGCTGGAAATTATTAAATCACAGTTTAAGAGATTACCCAACCAATGCTGGGTATTACCCAATCACAGCTGCAATGTACCCAGTCACTACTGTAAATTACCCATAATTGATGAAGATTATGCCCACACTAATGGAGATTACCCAATCACTGCTGGAGATTACCCAATCACTGCTGAAGATTTCCCAATTACTGCTGTAAATTACCAAAGCACTGCTGAAGATTTCTCAATCACTGCTGGAGAATACCCAATCACTGCCGCAGTGTACTCAGTCACTACTGGAGATTACCCAATCACTGCTGGAGATTACCCAGTCAGTGCTGTAGATTACGCCAAAACTACTGTAGATTACCCAAACATTGCTGGAGATTACTCATTCACAACTGGAGATTACCCAGTCATTGCTGGAGATTACCCAATCACTGCTGAGGTTACACCCAAACACTGCTGGAGATTACCCAATCACTGCTGGAGATTACCCAGTCACTGCTGGAAATTACCAAGGCATTGCTGGAGATTACCCAATCACTGCTGGAGATTAACCAATCACTGTTGCAGTGTACCCAGCCACTACTGGAGATTCCCCAACCACATCTGGAGATTACCCAATCACTGCCAGAGATTACCCACTCACTACTCTAGATTACCCAATCACTGCTGGGGATTACTCATTCACAGCTAGAGATAACCCATTAACTGCTGGAGATTACACAATCACTGCTGTGATTACACACACACTGCCGACGATTACCCAATTACTGCTGGAGAGTACCCAATCACTGATGAAGATTACCCAATCACTGCTGAATATTACCCAGTCACTACTGAAGATTACCCAATCACTGCTGGAAATTACCCAATCACTCCTGGAAAATACCCAATCACTGCTGAAGATTACACCCAAACTGCTGTAGATTACCAAATCACTGCTGGACATTACCCAGTCACAGCTGGAGATTACCCAATTACTGCTGGAGATTCCCCAATCACTGCTGAAGATTATCCATTCACTAGTGGAGATTACCCAATCACTGCTGGAGATCACCAAATCACTGCTGGAGATTACCCAATCACTGGCAGAAATTACCCAATCACTGCTGGAGACTACCCAATCACTGCTGCAGTGTACCCAGTCACTACTGGAAATTACCCAATCACTGATGAAGATTACGCCTACACTGCTGTAGATTACCTAATTACTGTTGGAGATTACCCAATCACTGCTGAAGATTACCCATTCACTAGTGGAGATTACCCAATCACTGCTGGAAATTATTAAATCACAGTTTAAGAGATTACCCAACCAATGCTGGGTATTACCCAATCACAGCTGCAATGTACCCAGTCACTACTGTAAATTACCCATAATTGATGAAGATTATGCCCACACTAATGGAGATTACCCAATCACTGCTGGAGATTACCCAATCACTGCTGAAGATTTCCCAATTACTGCTGTAAATTACCAAAGCACTGCTGAAGATTTCCCAATCACTGCTGGAGAATACCCAATCACTGCCACAGTGTACCCAGTCACTACTGGAGATTACCCAATCACTGCTGGAGATTACCCAGTCAGTGCTGTAGATTACGCCAAAACTACTGTAGATTACCCAAACATTGCTGGAGATTACTCATTCACAACTGGAGATTACCCAGTCACTGCTGGAGATTACCCAATCACTGCTGAGGTTACACCCAAACACTGCTGGAGATTACCCAATCACTGCTGGAAATTACCAAGGCATTGCTGGAGATTACCCAATCACTGCCAGAGATTACCCAATCACTACTCTAGATTACCCAATCACTGCTGGGGATTACTCATTCACAGCTAGAGATAACCCATTAACTGCTGGAGATTACACAATCACTGCTGTGATTACACACACACTGCCGACGATTACCCAATTACTGCTGGAGAGTACCCAATCACTGATGAAGATTACCCAATCACTGCTGAATATTACCCAGTCACTACTGAAGATTACCCAATCACTGCTGGAAATTACCCAATCACTCCTGGAAAATACCCAATCACTGCTGAAGATTACGCCCAAACTGCTGTAGATTACCAAATCACTGCTGGACATTACCCAGTCACAGCTGGAGATTACCCAATTACTGCTGGAGATTCCCCAGTCACTGCTGAAATTATCCATTCACTAGTGGCGATTACCCAATCACTGCTGGAGATCACCAAATCACTGCTGGAGATTACCCAATCACTGCTAGAAATTACCCATTCACTGCTGGAGACTACCCAATCACTGCTGCAGTGTACCCAGTCACTACTGGAAATTACCCAATAACTGATGAAGATTACGCCCACACTGCTGTAGATTACTCAATTACCGTTGAAGATTACCCAATCACTGTTGAAGATTACCCATTCACTACTGCCGATTACCCAATCACTGCTGGAGATTACCAAATCATTGATGGAGATTACCCAATCACTGCTGGAAATGACCCAATCACAGTTTAAGATATTACCCAACCAATGCTGGATATTACCCAATCACAGCTGCAGTGTACCCAGTCACTACAATAAATTACCCAATCACTGATGATGACTATGCCCATACTGCTGTAGATTACACAATCACTGCTGGAGATGACCCAATCACTGCTGGAGAATACCCAATCGCTGAAGATGACCCAATCACTCCTGGGGATTACCAAATCACCGCTAGAGATTACCCAGTCACTGTTTCAGTGTATCCAGTCACTATTGGAGATTACACAATCACTGCTGAAGAATAGTTATGCCCACACTGTTGTAAAGTATCCAGTCACTGCTGGAGTTTACCCAATCACATCTGGAGATTACCCAATCACTGCTGGAGGTTACGCCCACACTGCTGTAGATTACCCAATCACTGCTGAGATTACGCCCACACTTTTGAAGATTACCCAATCACTGCTGAAGATTACCCAGTCACTACTGGAGATTATCCAATCACTGCTGGAGATTACCCAGTCAATGCTGGAAATTACCCAGTCACTGTTGAAGATTACTCAATCACTGCTGCAGTGTACCCACTCACTACTGGAGATTACACTATCACTGTTGAAGATTACATCCACACTGCTTTAGGTTACCCAGTCACTAGAGGAGATTACCCAATCACTGCTGGAGACTACACCCCCATTGCTGTAGATTACCCAATTACTGCTGGAGATTACACAATCACTGCTGCGGTGTACCCAGTGACTAGTGGAGATTATCCAATTACTGCTGGAGAATACGCCCACACTGCTGTAAATTACCCAATCACTGCTGTAGATTAGCCAATCACTTCTGGAAATTACCCGGTCACTGCTGTAGTATACCCAGCCACTACTGGAGATAACCCAATCACTGCTGGAAATTACCCAATCACTGCTGCAGTGTACCTCACCACTACTGGGGATTACCTAATTACTGCTGGAGATTACCCAATCACTGCTGCAGATTACACAATCACTACTGGAGATTGCCCTATCACTGCTGGAGATTACACAATCACTGCTGCAGTGTAGCCAGTCACTAGTGGAGATTACCCAATGACTCCTGGAGAATACACCCACACTGCTATAGATTACCCAATCACTGCTGGAGATTACCCAAACACTGCTGGAGATTACCCAAATACATCTAGAGATTATCCAATCACTGCTGTAGATTAGCCAATCACTCCTGGAAATTACCCAGCCACTGCTCCAGGGTACCCAGCCACTACTGGAGATTACCCAATCACTGCTGGACGTTACCCAATCACTGCTGCAGTGTACCTAGCCACTACTGGAGATTACCTAATTACTGCTGGAGATTACCCAATCACTGCTGGAGATTACCCAATCACTGCTGGAGATTACACCCACACTGCTCCAGCATACCCAGGGCCGTATTTATACTTTTTGGCGCACAACTGCGCCAACGCAGTTGTGCGTCAAAAAATTTAACGCCGGCTAACGCCATTCCAAAGCGCCATGCGGGCGCCTTATTTATGGAATGACGTTAGCCGGCGGAGTTGCCTGGTGTGCGTCAATAAAAAAAGACTCACACCAGGCAGCGCCGGCGTAGGGGAAAATGGAGCTTGGGCGTCAAAAAATGGGGCAAGTCAGGCTGAGGCAAAATTTTCGCCTCAACCCGATTTCCGCCATTTTTTTTTACTCCCAACCCCCATTTAAATGACTCCTGTCTTAGCAAAGACAGGAGTCATGCCCCCTTGCCCAATGCCCATGCCCAGGGGACTTCTGTTCCCTGGGCATGGTCATTTGGCATAGTGGCATGTAAGGGGGCACAAATCAGGCCCCCCTATGCCACCCAAAAAAAAAAAAAAAATACTTACCTGAACTTACCTTAAGTTCCCTGGGATGGGTCCCTCCATCCTTGGGCGTCCTCCTGGGGTGGGCAAAGGTGGCAGGGGGTGTCCCTGGGGGCATGGGAGGGCACCTCTGGGCTCCTTCCGAGCCCACAGGTCCCTTAACGCCTGCCCTGACCAGGCGTTAAAAAATTACGCTAAAGCGGCTGGACGTCATTTTTTTTTACCCGCCCACTCACGGGCGTCATTTTTGCCCGGGAGTGTAAATACGGCGCACATGCCTCAGAGTCATTTTTTAGAAGGGAACGCCTACCTTGCATATCATTAACGCAAGGAAGGTGTCCACGGTAAAAAATGACGCAAACTCTAAGATCTTTGGCGCTAGACGGGTCTAACGCCAAAGTATAAATATGGAGTTAGTTTTGCGTCGGATTTGCGTAAAAAAAACGACGCAAATCCGGCGCAAACAGAGTATAAATATGCCCCCCAGTCTCTTCTGACTGGGCGGCCGCGGCTGGAGAATACCTAGTCACTGCTGCAGAGTGTCTAGTCACTACTGGAGATTACCCAGTCACTGCTGGAGATTACCCAGTCACTGCTGGAGATTAGTCAGTCACTGCTGGAAATTACCTTCGCTCTGCCAGCAATTGGACTTCCATTGCTAGAAAATAAGGGACAGATTTATTAAGGATTTGCGTCAGACTTGTGTCACTTTTGTGGTGCAGCCCAGAAGTCAAATCCTTTTGGCACTTACTAAGCCATGCAAAGCCACTTTGCATGGATTGTGCGGTTTAGTAAATACGAAGTAACACAAGTTAGAGCATAGCGCTGTCCTGTGTTACTTTGCATTAGGAAGGCATGGGTGGAACGTGGGTGTTCCATACATCCACCCATGTGTTTTGTTGCATTCCCAGATTTACTAAAGGTAGTAAACCTGGTAATGTATCAAACTGCTGCTCCTTCCCTAGTGAGGCGCAACAAGGAGAAATACGTTTATTTCTTGTCAATACTTCGTCTTCGTGTGCGTGATGCATTGCGCAGAACCCATAGAAAGAGGAATACACTTCTAAGGATTGTTTCTGAGCAGGAACGTTGCCCTTCCAGCACAAAAACAATCCTGCCCTTTACCAATGCATCCTGGCACTGTGCCTCATATTTGCCAAGGCATGGATAGAGCCCAAGATTACAATATTTTAGTAGATATAGCGCTTTTCAGCTCTCGCCAATTCACACAATGCAGCGCAGCAACTCGTCTTGCTGCGTTGTAGGAATTCTAAGTACAGCTGCCTTTAACTTTCCACTGGTATAGATTACTCTCTCTCTGCTGGAGATTACTCTCTCACTGCTGGAGATTACCCTCTCACTGCTGGAGATTACTCTCTCTCTGCTGGAGATTACATTTTAATTGCAAGAAATCACCTTTTTATTGCTAAACACTACTTTTTCAATCCTGGAGATTACTCTCTCTCTGTGAGAATTACATTTTCATTGCAAGAAATTACTTTTCACTGATAAACACTACTTTCTCAATTCTGGAGATTACTCTCTCTCTCTGCTGGAGATGACCTTTCATTGCAAGAGATTACCTTTTTTTTTGCCAAACACTTCTTTCTCAGTGCTGGAGATGACCTTTTCACTGCTGTATATTTATACCACATCATTGGGGATTACCCGTTTACTGCTAGAATTTACGCTTCCACTGCTAGGGATTATCCAGTGACTGCTGGAGATTCACCGCTTTCGCTGCTGTGGCTCACCCTTTCACAGCCACTTTCTACCTGTTACCACTGTCTGGGTTTCTCAGTTTTCAGGACAGTGGGTGTCTAACCAACTACCCGTATCCAGTATGATCAGTTTTACAGGCAGTGAAGTTCTAGCCTGCTGCCAGTGTTGGTTGGCTTGGGGCACCACTGCAAGCCTTTGTGCACACCTTCCACTATGCCCCCATTCCTCCCTAACTGTGTTTAGTCTCATCCCTGGTGCCACAAAATGATGATGCATAGGAATGCTGAAGATTGTCATTCACCCGCAGCCACAGATCTGGTTTATATCCATCGTATTTTGCCCACCATGCCACCCCAGTTTAAACCCAGCCATATGCAAATCATTCTTGACCCTGTTCCCCTTGGGGACAGTCCAGCCCGACTGCCAGGTCTGGTCCTTTCTGGACCGAAAACAAGCATCCTGAGACCAGTTTTGGGGTACCACCCCTCATCTGCCAGGCTAGCTTGAATCCAGTGGCACAATGATTATGTTGTGTCGAGTTCTGGACCACACATGAGTAATTGTTCTGGAGAACACTTCTGGAGCCTCACGTTGATTTCTGGAACCCATATGCGCAGTGTTGTGCCCAGTCCTGTACAACACATCTGTGTTGTTGTATTCCAGTCAGATGGCCGCATGTAGTATGTTTCATCCAGTTCCAGAGGTCACATGAGGCATTCTACCCAGTTCTGAAGACCACGCCAGGAATGCCGTGGTAATGTCTGAATGACACATACAGAGTATTGTGCCTTGCTGTGAAGGTCCTGTCTGGCCCATGGTGTCATATTCTGGAGGTCACATCTAGTTTATTGAGGCCAGCTCTGAAGACTACATCAGAAATACTGTATTAATCTATAGTCTAGTCTAACGTAGAGTAGCATCTTAATTCAACAGCCACCCAGAAGAAGACATAAATAATAACCACTTCAAAGCAGCTTGTATAAACACAGGAAGGGAAGTACTCACAAAAGGAGAAGTAAAGCTGGAAACCCTCTATGGTCCCTTTGTAAAAACTACAGAAATGGGAAGACTGTTTGCGCCTTGCCACGTGTATCCGGTTTCCAATAAGATATTTCAATGGTTTGGGGGAGAGCAGTCCACTTATCTCCAGTTGGACCGTTCCGGTCTGACGTAATAACCCGGTCAGACTCCGGCTCAAGAACAGCCAATTACACAAGTCTAGGCTCAAAAGCAGGGTGTCTGTCAAAACTCTCAAAGGGCGTTTGGGGGTGCACTTCCCACAAACACAGTGAGAATACCAGCCCAAGCACTGCTTGTTTCCTTCAGAGTTTGCACCAGAGCCCTGGAGCAGGGTGACTGCATCAATAAATCCGCGTGGGTGCCCTACAGCAGCCCACTCGGTGATCTCACACTTTAGCGGTGCCCATGTCTGCTTCTGTGCCCACATGGAGGCCTCAGAACGAGAACGGCCAACGAGGCCCACTTCTGCCCACACAGAGGCATGGCCACACAGAGGCATGGCCACGCAGAGGCATGGCCACACAGAGGCATGAGGCATGGCCACGCAGAGGCATGGCCACACAGAGGCATGGCCACGCAGAGGCATGGCCACACAGAGGCATGGCCACGCAGAGGCATGGCCACACAGAGGCATGAGGCATGGCCACACAGAGGCATGGCCACACAGAGGCATGGCCTGCTGGGACAATTTCTCAATTTTCCTGAGCACCCACCATGTGAGTGACTGACTCAGCCAAGCACATCTTTTAAAGATGCCCTCTTGAGAGTCCATCATTCCTCTGTTCCTTCACATTTGCTGCGACTGATACCTATGAGTATTAG
This sequence comes from Pleurodeles waltl, assembly GCF_031143425.1. Classification (NCBI taxonomy): domain Eukaryota; kingdom Metazoa; phylum Chordata; class Amphibia; order Caudata; family Salamandridae; genus Pleurodeles; species Pleurodeles waltl. Next base: position 54,149,319 of record NC_090438.1, read on the forward strand.
TAATCGATTCCTCTGCTGTACCCCTCGCCGATTCTTCCACCCTCTCGGTCTTGTAATAGGATTTGCAGATGTTCCGCTATGAGTGATGGCGAAGAACAGTTATGATGCGGGAACATTGACCCAATTGAATTTCTGCCCACCCCCTCATTTCCGGCCTGACCTCTGACCTCGCAATGTCTGCTCAAATTGCTCCCAGAAGAAATAAAAGTCTCAAAAATAAGACTGAGTGTCCAAACGTGTTCTTATATCCGGCGCTCGGCCAGCAGGGCTCAGCTCTCGAGTCTGTCCCCCACGCCCCCACCATGTCGATAAATAGTGCAGAAATTACAGGCCGCGCAGGGATTTGTTTTATGATCTGCTTATTACGGCCCAGAGCAGAGAGTCACGTTCGGCCCATCTCGGGGAGGCCTGTGATGTGCATTAGGGGACCTGGCCCACATGGGGGTGTGGGGGTGGAGGGGGTGGGGGTGGCTCTTAAAGCAGCGTGCGGTGCAGGGTGGGGCGGTGGCTGGACTTGGTAGCCAATGCAGGTGAACCTAGGATCCAGGGGGACTGCCTAATTAGCGCTGTTAAAGACCTCGCTCTGGCTTGGGTTTTAATGTCCCCTGAGAATTTCCTAAACCTAGTAAAACAAGCATTGGCAACACTAATATGTCTCACCTATGCAAGACCTACTGGCTTTGCCAGTATGTTTTTGCCGTCTTGTACACCAGCGTGCCTGCTGTACAGCATGGCTAACGTTTGTGGGGTAAAGAGTGGTGTGGAGTGGGGTGTCATAAAGTGGAGTTCGTGGAGTAGACTGGAGTTTATGGAGTGGCGTGGAGAGTCGTGGAGTGGTGTGGTGTTGAGTGGTGTGGAGTGAAGTGGAGTGTTATGGAGTGGCATAGAGTGGAGTGGCCTAGAGTGTTGCAGAGGGAGTAGAGTGTCGTAGAGTGGAACTGTGTAGAATGGAGTGGGTGTCGTAGAGTTGAGTTGCATACCATGAAGTAGAGTGTCATACAGTGGAGTGGCATAGAATGTTGTGAGTGGCATAGAGCAGAGTGGAGTGGCACAGAGGGTGTTGTGTAGAGTGGGGTAGAGTGGTGTAGAGTGGAGTAGATTGTCATAGAGTGGAGTGGCGTAGTGTGGAATAGTGCAGTAGAGTGGAATGGCACAGAGTGGAGTAGAGTGCCATAGAGTAGAGTGGTGCAGAGTAGAGTGGAATGGCGCAAGGCAGATTGCAGTGCTGTAGAAAGCAGTAGCGTAGAGTGGAGTGGTGAAAGGTGGAGTGGTGCAGAGCGGCATAGAGTGCAGTAATGTAGAGTAGATTGTTTCAGAGTAGAGTGAAGTGGTGGAGAGTGGAGTGATACAGGGAAGAGTGAAGTGGTTTAGTGTAGAGTGCAGAGGTGTAGAGTAGAGTGGTGCAAAGTGCAGAGGCATAGAGTAGAATGACGTAGAGTTCAGTGGTGTGGAGTGCAGTGGTGCAGAGTAGACTAGAGTGCATAGAGTGCAGTGGCACAGGGTAGAGTGATATAGAGTGTAGTGGTGTAGAGTACATTGGAGTAGAGTGCAGTAGAGTTGAGTGGTGCAGAGTAGAGTGCAGAAGCATAAAGTGCATTCTAGCAGAGTAGAGTATTGTAGAGTGCAGTGGCACAGAGTCCATTGGTTTATAGTGCACTGGTGTAGAGTGCACTGGTGTAGATAGCAGTGTCATAGGGTATAGTGGTATAGAGTGCCGTGACAGCGTGCAATGGTGTAGAGTGGTGTAGCATGTGGTGGCGTAGAGTAGAGTGTTGCAGAATATAGTATAGGTACACACTATGGTGTAGTGTGCAGTGGTGCAGTGTAGTTGATGTAGAGTGCAGTGCCATAGGGTGCATTGGTTTTGAGTAAAGTAGTGTGAAGTCATTGGTATAGAGTGCAGTGGTTTAGAGTAAAGTAGCATAGAGAGCAGTGGCATACAGCAGAGTGCTGAAGAGTAGACTGGTGCAGTGTCGATTGCAGTGGCATAGATTGCAGTGGAGTAGAGTGGCACAATGTGGAGTAATGTGGCTTAGAGTACCGGGGTACAGAGTGCAGTGGCATAGAGAAGATTGTTTCAAGGAAGAGTGAAGAGGTATAGATTGAAGAGTTGCAGGGTAGAGTGCAGTGGTGTAGAGTAGTGGCATAGAGTGCACTGGCAAAGAATGGCATGGTGTAGAGTGATTTGGCGTAGAGTGCAATGTTGTAGAGTACAGTGGCATAGAGTGGAGTGGAGTGATACAGAGTAGAGTGGAGTGACCTAGACTGGCGTGGTGTAAAGTGCAGTGGCGACGAGTGCAGTGGTGCATAGTAGAGTAGGGCAGAGTGCATTTTCATAGAGTGGAGTGGTGCATAGTGAACTGGTGTAGAGAGCAGTGGCATTGAGTAGTGCAGAGTGGACTAGAATGGTGCAGAGTAGAGTGGCGTAGAGTATAATGGCAAGAGTGTTGCAGAATAGAGTATCGTGGCGTACACTGCAGTGATGCAGAACAGATTGCCATGGAGTGCAGTGACACAGAGTGTATTTGTTTTGAGTAAAGTGCTGTAGAGTGCAGTGGTATAGAGTGCAACAGCATAGAATAGACTGGCGCAGAGTGCAGTGGCAAAGGTTGAGTAGTGCAGAGTAGAGTGGAGTGGTGCAGGGTAGATTGCAGTGGAGTAGAGTGGAATGGCACAAAGTGGAATGGAGTGGCATAAAGTGAATAGAGTGGCATAGTGTAGATTGTTTCAGAGGAGAGTGAAGTGGCATAGAGTGCAGTGGTGCAGAGTAGATTAGCTTAGAGTACATTGCGTAGAGTGCAGTGGCGTAGAGTGGAGCTATGCAGAGTAGAGTGGCGGAGTGTAGTGGCTTACAGTGCATTGGTGTAGAGTGCAGTAGAGTGACATAGAGTATAGTGGTGTAGAATAGAGTGCAGTTGCATGAAGTGCAGTGGTGCAGAGTAGAGTTCAGGGGTAGAGAGGGCAGTGCTGTAGAGTGGTGTAGAGTGAAGTGGCACAGAATGGAGTGGGGCAGAGTATAATGGAGTGGTGCTCGGGACAGTTCAGTGGCTTAGAGTGGAGTGATGCAGAGTAGAGGAGTGTAGTGGCATAGAGTGCATTGATGTAGAGTGACGTACAGTAGTGAAGAGTAGAGTGCAGTCTTGTATAGTGAACTGGTATAGAGTGCATTGGCATAGAGTGTAGTGGGACGGAGTAGAGTAGTGCAGAGTAGAGTGGCAAGGAGAGCAGTGGCATAGAGTACAGTGGTACAGAGTAAAACAGAGTGACATAGAGTGCAGTGACATAGAGTACAATGGCATAGAGTGCAATGGCATAAAGTGTTGAGGAGTATAATGCTGTAGAGTGCAGTGTTGCTGAGTAAATTGGCATAGAGTGTAGTGGCGGTGAGTACATTGGTTAGACTAGAGTGGTGTAGAGTAGAGTGGAGTGATTCAGTGTACATTGCAGTTGCATAAAGTGCAGTAGCGTAGAGTAGAGTGCAGTGGCATAGAGTATAGCAGAGTGGCACAGATTGGAGTGGGATGGAGTGCAGTGGTAATGAGTGCAGTGGCATTGAGTGCAGTGGCATAAAGTAGATTGTTTCAGAGTAGATTAAAGTGGCATATAGTGCAGTGGTGCATGGCAGAGAGGAGTGGTGCAGGGTAGGGTTTGGTGGGATAGAGAGCAATGGCATAGAGTAGAGTAGTATAGAGTGCAGTGGTGCAGAGTATAGTGCATTGGCGTAGAGTGTTGTGGCATCCAGTGCAGTGTTTCAGAGTAGAGTGACATAGAAGAGCATGGCGTAGAGTGGAGTGGTGCAGAGTAGAGTGAGGCGGCCTAGACTGGAGTGATGTAGAGTGCACTGAGGATGAGTGCAGTGGTGCATAGTAGAGTATAGTGGGTTGAATGCACTGGCATAGAGTAAAGAGGTGCAGAGTAGAGTAGCAAGGCATAGAGAGAAGTGCCATAGAGTAGTGCAGAGTAGAGTACAGTGACAGTGTGGCGTAAAGTGAAGTGCATTGTGTGGAGAAGTGCAAAGTAGAATGCAGTGGTGTGGGGTGGTGCAGAGTATAGTGAAGTGGCGTGGATTGGTGCAAAGTAGAGCGAAGTGGGGTAAACTGGAGAATGCATGGTGGTGTAGCACACTGCTATTACAGGCAACACATCTTCAATTGAAATGACAATTACTTTTGCACAGACGTACAGGTTTACTGATAAATGTATGCAGCACACAAACGATTATGTGTGGAAATGTCATCAGCTAGTGTATTGATTTGTTTTGATCATATAAGAGTGTTTGTTTTCACCACACTTCAGAATTGACAAAAAAAATTCTTCATTTGTGCCTTCCTAATTCTGATATATTCAGAATTATGTTCCCAGTTAATTTACAGACGTTTAAATGTTGTTGTGTTCTAGGAAAAAGTCTTTCTTGTATAGCATGATTGTCACATAAATTCTTTCACCTTGGAGTCACAGAAAGTAAAGAAAACACCAAGCTCCCTCGGAAGACAGAGACTGATGTTTGACCTCTGTTTTTGAATGCACAGCAAATGTGACAAGATAATGACAACATTTACACAGGTCTGTTTATAGAAACAAGCATTTGTGGAAGAATACAAGGAGAGGTAGTGAAAAAGCTTTGCTCCTTGGGATGGCCTAACTCAAGCTGGACAGCCTAAAACAAATAAAGCCCGCAAATAGAAAGCCAGAAAATGTGAGTTACAAAGCACAAAGCCAGTGGCAAGCAACGGGTGGAATGCGTTCCCAAATAAGGTTTCTGAATGTCCCCAAAAGTATACAGCGCACAAACAATAATGTGTTGAAATGTCATCACCTAGTGTATTGATTTGTGTTGGTCATATTGAAATACTTGTTTCCACCACACTTCAGATTTACTAACAAATGTGCTTCATTTGTGCTTTCCTAATATGCTATATTATGAGATATCTGCATTATTCTTTTATGCATTTAAATTTTGTTAGTGCAAGAAAAAAATAAAGCAGTACAGCCTTTCTCCAGTACACCCACAGCAGCCAGCGTGATTGTCACATAAATCCTCCCACTTTGAAGGCAGAGAAAGAAAGGTAAACACCAAACTCCCTCAGAAGATAAATGTGACAAGATAAGATTTCAAAGCCTATTTACAGAAAGCGAGTACTGGTGGAGGAATACTATAAATAAAGTATGGGCCAAGGAAGGGACAAACTGCACACCCTAAAACAAATAGAGCCAGCAAATAGGAAGCAAGCAAATGTGAGTTACAAGCAAACCACAAAGCCAATAGTAAGCAATGGGCAGTATGCCTTCTCACCAAATGTGCAGATTTGTTAGCAGACTAGAACTCTGTGCTTTCTGGTAGGCTTCGCTCTAAAGAGACGAAGGACTCATGCTTACCTTACTCATTCAAGCGCAGAGTCATGAGTTCAGCACAGGAAACTCTTTGGAGCAGTAAAATAAGGGGATGAGTGTTGGTGTACAAAGAACAGTATAGAAACATGGCATCATCTAATGCAGCCATTAGCCACTAAAAGGAGAGAGAGTTTCTTATAGGAGGTGTGGTCTAATGGCTAGAGCCGTGGACTTTAGAACATTGGGGACCAGGGAACAGATTAGGAACCTATTTTAAAGTGCAAACACTCCAATTCAGAGTTTATGACTGCAAAATAGGCTTTTATTGATTCCTACAAAGTGATACAAAATCCCTACTGATTTGCTATGTGAAAGGAGCATGTTGTAGGCATCCCTTCTAAAAACTACCTCAGTATGAGATGTATCAATCTTTTGCAACTGAAATCTGGTTGCAAAACATTGAAAAATTACCAACTCCCGAATTGGAGTGACCTTCATTTGCAAAATGGAAGGGGTCCTTTCCTCTTTGTAATTGTCAAAAAAAGTTGGTTGGGGAGCAGGTAATAGCCTAGGGGACCACTTCCAACTCTTAAACACACTTTTCCAAAAACGAAAACATTTGGTTTTAAGCAGAGCCTGTTTTCTTTCCGGAGAATGGGTTGTAGCTAGAAGTAATAACTTGAATTTTGTTTTTAAATCGCTCACAGGCACAGTGGTCTGCTGACTTTAGCAGGCCAGCGTCCCTGTGATGGCCACCTATCGGAGTGATTCGCAACTTGTCACCTACTTCATTACTATTCATGAGGTAAGTCGGATTTTGGTCCACTCGAAACTTGGATTAGTAACAGTCCTCTTCCGCTCTCAGTACCAGCTAACCTACAATCACTGTATTTTTGCCTTTGACCCTGCACAGCTCTCCGCTGCCTTTCGGCTAGGTTCGTGCTATACAAATACCACATTATACACACATGAATTGTCTTGAGTGGCAGCAGAGCTGACCCATCCCAGACACTGGTCAAGAAGGGTGAGATGCTCGACTCTTAAGAGTCCAAGAAACAAAAGCAATCCAGAGTTGAGGCTCCTGGACTAGCACTCTATGGAGGAATGTTACAGTCTTATGGTGGACACACATGGGGGTGCTTGTACCCCAGTGAGGATCATGTAGACATGTGCAGTGACACCCTTGCCCACTACAGTGGATTCCAACACCGTATTATTTCCAGACCTGAAGAATCTCAGCGTACCTGATAAGGGTGTGCGAAGTTTTATTTCCACCAGTGAAGTTTTGCAAACTTTGCAATTTATCCTGTTCCAAGGGATGCAACATTTTCTTGTTCACCTTCACGTTTGACCCTGGAACGTTTTTCCACATTGTGAGATAATTGTAATTGTGTAGAAAGATCATTTTCACTCTAATCGATAGGAGCCAAGCTGAAAATTGTATTCATTATATTTATCTGTTAGCTCCTTCCTCAACGCTTTGACAGAAAAGAAAGGGAGGAAGGAAAAGAGAGGGGGGAAAATGGAATGTGAAGAAGGAATCAAGAAAGCGCAGGAATGAAAGAGAGAAATGAAGGAAGGAGATAGAGAGCAAAGACTAAAGGACAGAAAGAAAGGAACATGGGAATGAAAGCAAAAGGACACAAAGAAGGAGCAAAAAAAAGAATAAAGGAGAGAAGAAAATGATAGAGGAATAAAGAATAGAAGTACTAAAAAGGAGTACAATAGGGAACAAGAGGAAAGAAGGAGCAATGCAGAGAAGGGGAAAGAAAAAGGACCAGGAGTACAAGAGATAGAAGGGAACTATGGTGAGAAGGATAGAAGGAAATTAAGAAAAAGGCAAAGAAAGAAAGAGCCAGTGTGACAGCAAACAATAGTGAGAAAGAGTCAGGGAGGAAAAAAACAGGTGAAAGAAAAAGAACAAGAGGGAAACGAGGGGAAAGGAAGAGACAGAAAGAAGAACAAAAGAGAAGAACAAAGAAAGATGAAGAGAAAGAGAAAAAAGAAAAAGGAAAGATAACAAAGCATTTGCAATGCAACGGGTCTCGCATTTGCTCGAGTTAGAGCTATTGGTGTTGTAAATTCCTAACTAGACCTTTCTTGCCACTTAACTTAAAAATTTAAAGTAAAACAGTTAACATAAGCGAGCCAATTCATAGCACTATGGCCGCCATGAGCGCGAAGGAGAGACACAAAAGGAAAAAGAAGTTCACTCGCAGTTAAACGTATCAGCAAACGTGCAATTATCCATGTAACAGGGGCAGTCTGCAAGGTGGTAACATAACCGCCCCAAGGAGGGACAAACCAATGATAACAAAGGATTTTTGAAAGGCAAGCCCATGAACGAGTGAAAGTGATGGATGTGCAGTGGGTGTGGTTAAAAGCCCACAATACTTACAACAGCTCAAAGCGCTTGCACGCTCGACCTAAAAAGGAGAGAAAAACAATGAAAAGAATAAAAGAAAAGAGAATGAAGGAAAAGAAAAATAATGAACAAAACATTAGGAATAAGAAAGAGAAACCAAGAAAGAACATTTAAACACCAAATATTTTACTGATAGTGACTTTAATGAAATACCATTGAGGCTTGTCATCACGGAGGCCATCATTTTTCACTGTGACAGGTTTTAAAGAGTGTGCTCTGATGGAAGGCATGCATTAATTGCTTAAGTAAGGCTTCTTAACTTGGCATTTATTTTATTTAATGTTGTAAAGTGCACTAATTGGATGGTCACACTCCCACCTGTTGGTGTACTGAGGCCTGCTACCCAGACCTCAGTACCTATGCTCTTTCACTTATAGTGTATGCAAAATTCCATAGGCCAATCGACAAGGACTTTACCACCCCTGTAAGTCCCTAGTAATTGATACCAGTGGTACCCAGAACAAGGGTGGCAAAGGGGTCGCCACGGCTGCAGCACTGATTGTACCTGGGTGGCCCAAGTAAAAGTGAGACCACAGAGCTGCCATGTAAGCCTGCATGAGCAGCCTGCTGCCCGAGTGCGACTCTGCCCGCAGTGGGTGCAGCCGGAGTCCCTTTAGTGCCAACAGTACAGGTCAGTCAATGCTAAGGCAAGTCTCCTATATCCCAGAAGGCAGGGTGCACCATACTATGAGTAAGGACATATATGCATGAGCATATATAACCCTGTGATAGCATTTAAAATGTAATGCTACCATGAGTAACCGGCGGTCGATAGGGTAACATGGACTGGCATCTTGGCAGTTCCCAGATGTCCAGCTCTGTGATGGCCCACCCAATTCCCCCCCTGTTTTGGTATCAAACACCTTGCTTTTTAAACCTTGACGTGATGCCCATGCTCAGGAGTAACTAGCAGGTGCACAGGTGGCACCCTTAGAGGGTGCCCACCGAGTTACCAAGCTCTCTGCTATTTTGGTGGACTCTTTTGTGCCTCTGCCGCCACAGAGTCTTTCTTTCTGCTGGTTATGCTAGCACTTCCACAGGGTGGAGATAAAGGGCCTGGACAGGCAGGACTTCACACCTTTTCCCTCCCCAGCTGGCTAATGTGTAAGGTAATCAAGTCAGTGAGCCTCAAAGGCCTCAACCGCCCTTAAAGTGTAATTACTTGTACCTAAATAAAGTACAAAACCCTGCCCGCCCTGTCCAGCCCGACAGGTGGAAAAATTAGCTTTGCAGGCGGCGTTCGCCCCCAAAAGGCTAGACGCACTTTTAGGGTGGGCTATGAGGTCTGTACAGCCAAGGAAGGGTTTTGCCATCTTGACAACCCTTAGGTTTAGTGGATTCAGGGTAGGAAAGTGACCGACTCACACAGAAAGTGGTCACTACAGGGTTGGGCTGGCCTTGGGGACTGGCAGCCCATTGCCCACCATCCCCCTCACCCTGAAAGCCCCCTAAAACCAGGTTTTAAAAGGCTCCCCTGGCAACAGAATGTTAGGTCTAACTTGCAAAGAAGAAGAGACACAAAGAAGATGTTGTCACCAAAAGTAGGACCTGGACTCCAGCTGCAGCGTGAAGAGAGGACACAGAAGTGACCTTAGGAGACCCCCACTGGAACCAAGTGACCTATGTGTGCCTGAGGTGAAAGCTCATAGGTCCCAGCAAGAGGGATGACAGTGGACACTGAGAAGCCAAGAAAGACTCCCCTAACTGGTCGCAGTAGTACCCTGTAAACTGCAGGAGTAAATGCCATGCTGAAGTCAAAGAACTGCGAGCCGAGAGGATCTGTGTGAGTGAGTCTCACAAAACTCTGAGACCAACATCCACCGAGTGGGAGTGAGGCTTCTGACAAGTTTCAAGCCTTTGTCCACTGCTGGACGACCTCTAGCCTTCAAAGTACCACCTTTGAAGCAACTAAGGCTTGTTTATCATCAATCCGGAAACCGACAACCACTAGGACATCACCGACTCGAGAGCAGACCCCCAGCATGGAGACTGACATTGGCAATAACCCCTCTCCTGTGGTTCTGCATCCTGAAGAAAGTGACCTCGATAGGAGCAGCAAATCAGCTTTGGCGCAACCAGCTCCCGTGATTGACAAGTAGAAGCCACCTCTGCACTCAGAGCCACCGGATGTGGTGGTGAAGTTCCAACTGTTGATTCCTGATCCCCCAAAGACCTCTACAACCAAAGGTTAGAGCGTGTGTACACCCCCAACTATCCATTTGCCAAGTGGTACAAACACACCAGCTGCCGCAGACCCGCCAGCACCAAGGACAGCCAAAGCACCTCTGCGCCCGGACTCCCTGGGCAAGGTAATAAGAAACTGACTGTTGACTCTTGGTCTAGGGCCCCGCAGAACCTTAAGTCCAAGTGGGTTCCCCGGAGCTCACTCTACAAGGGCCTAGGTGCACACTTTGATTTTGTCCAATGACTTCAACGGGAGCCATTTAAACAGTGAAAATACCTTTTTTTCCAAAGCTTCTAAAATTTGTGACTCCAGTTGTGTGTAACTTTAAAAAGTTCATTTTGGTGTCTAAATGTATATAAAAATCTGCTTTATTTTTCTAAGTTGGTGTCAGATTTGTTTCTGATTTGTGTCATTCACTTATCGTCCATGTTGGTGTTGTGAAATGCTTTACACATGCTCCTCTAAGTAGCCTGACTGCTCTTTGCCACTCTACCAAGACTGAGCTAATGCGCCAGTATTGAATGGTAAGAGTCCCCAGTCATATCACATACTACTGCCACCATCTTACATTTAAGAAAAGTGAAGGCTGCATTTTACTCTTGCAGAGTCACTTTTCTTGGCCTCGCAGCTGCATTTCCTGAAATTCCAAGACAGACTGCGAGCTACTGGTAGTTCTCGAGCCACCTCTTGGAGATGCCCGGTACACCATGAGCCAAGGGAATGTGATGAGGAAACTCTTCTGGAAGAAAGCAACAGGGTTATCATGTGGTGCCCAAGTGGGCATGTTAGACAGGCACTGTGATGCTAAAAACTATTTGTAACATAGACAGATTAAGGCTTTGAGAAGTTCAGGCAGAGCAGGAACGCTGCTTACGTCACAAACCCACTCCTTCCTTCAGCAGCACAGGTGATGTGAGGGGTAGGGCAAACAATTCCATAGCCACATCCCCTTCTACCCCTGCGCACCCCCACAGTTGTCTCTGCCACACCAGCACCAGTAATTCTGATCTCCTACCGTATGGGCAGCAAGGGGTGAGCCAGCCACCTTGTCCCCACACAAATGCACTGCAGCAACATGGGCACTTTGATTTAGTTTCCTTTACCTCTTATGATTCCTTGATGGCAGGAAGATGCCTTGTAATTTGGAGAATTAGAGGAAGTGAACTTGGACCAGTAGGTCCTGTAGATTGTCCGAATGAGTGACTCCCTCGTTCTCCTCAGGAAGTCCCCTCTGGTCCTCCAGGAGTGAACCACCTTTGACATCAGTATGTCCTCTTGAAAATGTTAAACACCTTGCTGGAGAAACAATGATCAAGCCTCACCCACAACACTGAGTCAGGATGCTGGACAAAGCATTTCTTGTTGAAATTGAAATGAGAAGGCTTCCACTGCACCTTGGACTTGGGTTTTGCGAACATGTTTTGAACAAGGACAGAGTGAACGTGGCAACAGAATTCAAGAGCTTTCGACATTGGAACATCAGGAGTAGTTGGAACTCCTGGACCTGCAGCATTCCTACTTTCAGACCTTCTTATCCTGATACAACCCTGCCACTGAAAGTTCCTCAGATGTTTTGCAGCAAGCCAGCATTACCATCTCACTATTCTAACTTTTGGCCTGAGTATTGGAGCATGTGTTTTCATTAAGGCCATGATGCTGCTTGCAGTGCACCTCTATCCTTATCCAGACATCTGATGGTTCAAAGGGGATTCTCCTCCTTCTTCACTGGGGATGCTACATCCTACACTAGCTAGGATACGCTGAACATGACAAAGCCTCCATCAGTGCTTTCCAAGTGACTCCAGTTTATCAAAGCAATCCTAGACATCCTCAAGACTCAGTGGGGCTTATTTATGGAGAATTGGCATAGGACAGAGCCCAAGTCTTCTTGCTGCCCTGACCTACGCCAATGTGAAAGGGCAGGAATGTACCATTTTTATGCAATACAGTGCATTCCAGTCCTTCCCCCCCGTGCTAGCACACAATTCGCTGCCTAGTGGCAATGCAGGTGTCTGCTTTTCATGCAGGTTTGTTTTTGTGCAGGAAGGGGCATCTTCCTGCACCAAAACGGCCCAGAGAGCCATTTTCCTCTTTCCATGTGTGCTGCAGAATGCAGCACACATGTAAAGAAGAAAAATGAGGAGACACCTGCTCTGGTGAGGCGTAAGGTTTTATCACTGTCCTGGGTTTACATGATTAAGTAAATACGGAGCAGTGTCAAAAGCCATGGGTGTTGTGTGAGAAAACACAGCGCAACGCCATGGCACATCTCCCTGGTGCAGAGTAAGGTGACACAGCGACTTGCACTGCTTTGTCTTACTCCATATTAATGAGGCCATTCAAAGCTAGGCGGAGTGGTTTTTGCCTGGCCTCATAGATATGGTTGCGAGGCTTGTGCTACTCGAGCGTCAAAAAAATTTACGCTCCGGCGGCGCAATGGGCTCATAAATATGGCTCAGTGTTTCCATGCTGCCCTAGGTGGCAGGTACTTTGGGTTCTACCCAAAGTGGATTGTCAGCTGTGTGCTGCTTCAATCTGATAGCATCCCTGACCCATGGATGTTCATATTCACTGTGTGTTTCAATCACCCTTTTCCCCATTTGTCACCTAAAATATCACTGAAGTTTATTGAGCTCTTGTATTCCAAGGACTATGCCTTAAATCTCCGCTTACTCTTGTTTGTTACTTGCCAAGCTTCATCACTCAGTCATTCTAAAAGAATACCAACCGCAAGCCACTGGAGACATCACTTCCACTATCAATGCATCAATGCTTCAAGAAGTCACTTGTAACACGCCAACATCATACCACTGCTCAAGCAACGTCAGCCAACTCAAAGGTATGATCCATCACCAGATGATCAATATTCCTTACCCTGGCAAGACCATCGGAAACAAAGACACAGGACAACACCAAACGTACATGGGGCTGGACCACATCTGGATTCATGGCTGTGAGAGGCATCCGGACCACCCTCGCCGACATCTAAGAAGAACGTTTGCTCCTTGTGGAATGTAAACAAGAACTCAAGCCAAATTTGTTAATCTCTCAGCAGCCTGCAGCTCTGTGGACCACAAGATCTTGCTGCTTAGAATGGAGTAGAGAGCTGGTGTTTCTGCATCTGGCCAGAAATAGTTCCATTCAACCCTTCTCATTGCAGCCAAGGACCCTCTATTGGGACCCTGCAATTACCACCACACAAGGTAATTTATAGAGTGCCAAATGGATAATGCCTTTTCTATTGGATATTCAACATCCATGTTCTCCTACTGACCTCACTCCTAAAGGAGTCCTAGGTGAACCTTCAAATATATGCTGATAAAATTCATTTTCTGTTGTATCCGGTCAGCATGTCATCAAACAAGAGCTCACATCATTGCATACCTAGACCCATGGGCATAACTAAGGCCCACGCAGCCCGCTTGGTGCGGGGAGGACCAGGAGCGCCAGGGGTCCCTCTCTTCACAGCATCTGGCCTGAGTGAACCCAGAGGGCCCCCCCCCTCCATGTTCTGTGCAGGTGGGCCTCTTCCAGTTTTGTTACGCCACTTCCTGGACCTCCTAACCCATTGGATGAAGGAAAGCTTTGTTTGCCCGAATGGATTCAAGGTTGAGGTTGCGGTGCTGGGTGGAACAGAAACCATTCTGTTGAGCCACTCAGACACAGAGTGCCTCGCCCCAGCTGAACACAGATGTTACATTCAGTGCAGAGCTCTTGTTTGGGTTCCGGGCCATTGTGGTTGTCAGTGACATAAACATGTAAATTTCATCCTGGTCCTCTGAAACAACCACCATTCTTGTTGGCTGAAAATGCATCTAGATTACTAGAATGTGATCTACACTCGCTTCCCTCAGAAGCTCATCAACACCGGCGAAGACTTCAAAACCAGACTGTCTAACTGTACCAGAACGTTTAGAGGTCCAATCACATTAAGCTAGCACTGAACTCAATACACTGCAGGGGCGGCTCCTCCATAATAGCGGAGGAGCGTCACCCACCTGCTCATAGTCAGGCAGGCAGTGACAAATAAAATGAAAATAAAATCATTTTATCATTTCATTTGTCGCTGTCTCTCTGACAGCTATGGAATGTAGGGCGGAGCCGGGCCTGGCCATAGGGAGGAGGAGTGGTGGGCACTGTAAAGTGCACATGTTGGTTTGGCCGGCTGTCTTAGGCTAGCCAAACCGACATGCGCACTTACATATCTTACACAGCCGGGTTGGAGAAATGGTACAGGCTTCCTGTGCCTGAGCGAGCATCAGACCAGTCTGCTCAGGCTAATCCCCTCACTGCTCTTGTGCCTTATTAAGCATGAGAGTAGCATCTGAATTGTGAGCTAGTGCTTTTGTGCTGACTGCCGGGAGGAGAGGGAGCGGCGGGCAGCAGAACAGTGAACCAGCAGCGGCAGGTACTTAAAAAAAACAATTCTCTTTACATCCCCCTGACATTCCCTCTCTGAAATCCCCCCACGCCACCACTTCTAATTGGTGGTAGCCACTAGCCACCATTGTTACACTGGCTTCATCCACAAGGCCGTCTAGGCAAAAGTTCTCTTTACTTACAAAATCCAACACCCACTGACCCAACCTGATTCTGTCTGCATCGATGACATATTGGATCACACAACAATTGCAAAAAGAGCACATGATGGACGGAATGCTGAACAAATTAAACATTCGCCCACAGTCACAGATCTGGAATAAATCCATTGTTTTTTTGCTTGCCACGCCATTCCAGTTTGAACCCAGCCATATGCAAATCAGTCTTGACCCTGCTCCCCATGGGAAGAGTGCAGCCCGAACTGCCAGCCCAGGTCCTCCCTGGACCGGAAACAAGTATCCTGGGACCAGTTTCGGGGAATCACCCTTCATCAGCCAGGCTAGCTTGATTCCGGTGGCACAGCGAGCACGGGACCCATGTCTGGGCATACCCTTCCCACTCAGAGCGACAAATGCAAAAAGAACAGAGGATGGACGGAATGCTGAACAAATCAAACATTCACCCCCAGTCACAGATCTGGGTTTAATCCATGTTTTTTTTTTATCAGTTTCGACCCTGTGATATTGGATCACACAACAAGTCACATAACGGGTCTTTATTAATCGTATGAAACATGGAACTGGTGCTCTCATCCAGGATGAGAGCTGAGGGCAGCTACTTTCATTTCTAAAATGACTTGGTACCAGAATGGCCCTTGTATCTCCTGTAACTGGACTTTCATGCACCAAGAGTAGCGACTGAGAAATGTGAGCCTGAGCCAGTGGTCCTGGATATGCTGGTCAGCGTGGACTCTGACATAAATATTGTAACCTAATATTGCTTACAAAAATATAGCCACTTTGAAGTTAATGAAAGAAAATCTACATTGAATGGGACAATAAACGATATTTAGGTCACAATATGTATAACAAGTGATATTTCGCATCACGATATTCTGGCGTACAGCTAGGTTGCCTTCCTCTTCACAGGTGGGACTCTTAAGTTCTACACCCTGGCACATGAGATAGTGCTTAATTTGTACATAAAACGAGCCGGTGCGCAAAGCTCTCCTCCGAAACACTCAGCTGCTGCAATTAAAAGTGCGAGCACAGAATACTGAGACAGCATAATCCTGAAGCCATCTCGGGCCTCTTTAATCCATTTTCAGCCACTCCCTGCCCCTTCAGCTCACTCTTGCAGCTTTCTGCTTTCTCCCTTTGTGACGTTTTTTAGTATTTCTCTTTCGCCCGCTTTGCCATAGGTGTGTTTTGCTCGCAGTAAATGCCCGATGCAGCTCCACCGGCTCAAATTAAGCACTGACCTGAGAACGATCTGATGTAACAGAAAGGCAACATGCGCTGATATATAAAACACTGAATAAATAAATAAATTATTGGTAACAAATTTGAGAAATGTCTGACCTTGACTGTCACACTATCACTGATTTCCTTCAGAATCAGATATGTTTGTGAGCACTGAGTTTAAACCGAGCTATGAATGTGGTCGCCTCACTAAAATATGTCTGGTTGGGACTCCCCCCTTGATTGTGGGGTGTAATCTGTATTTAAGAGGTCGCTGGGCAGGAAGGGGGTGCTGTGTGGTAGCCAGGTGGCCATTTCCCACTGCATCTCACCCTCCTCTACAAAGGGTGTTTTAAAATCCCCTCTGTGGCTCCGGGAGCCTGGGGCCTGTCTGTCATTTCAGGGACCGGAACCCCGCCCCCAGATTACTGCACTGGACAAATAAATCCTTGTTGGTGGCTGAGGATACTTTCTTAACTTTCCTGCCCGACATGTGTTGACAGCTCCTGTCAGCCCAGGCTCCTCCCCCAGCACAGAGAGGTGTCATCATCTCACCTTTGCACACAGAGGAGATCAGGCGGTTTACCCCCCAGCAGTGTGCGCTCCCATCCTCCCGCGCGGCACGCTTTGTTCTGCAGAGGAAGGATCCCTGCTATTGTAAACATTTGCAAAAAGAAGAGCAACTCACCATGAAAAATGCGATTTAGAACCTGAAAAGCATTAGCCAAAGAACACAAGCAAACCGTTGACGTGAACTTAAGTAAACATGGCAACTTTTCACCGACATTTACTTTACGGACAAAAAAACAGTACCTTTGCTCATCATGTGCATAGTGATGTCAAAAACAGAAGTTAGAGCTAAAACCTGCCTGGTGTCAGCTCTGGCGTCCGACAGGGCGCAGTTCGAATGTCGGGTTCGCCGCTTGACTATTGTGTGATCTTGTACAAACCATGTTACATTTCAGCCCCTTGGTCCCTCAGGCCGAACATTACACGCTATCTAAAAAATTGGGGGGTATATTTACAAGCCCCTTGCGCCAACTTAACACCACCTTGGCGTCATTTTTTTTTACACTAAGGCGGCCGCTCTCCCGCGCCATGGTTACAAAATGGTGCAATGCATGCATTGGAACCACTTGCGCCAGATTATGCCTGCGCCAGGTATAATGTATGCAAGGGGGGCGTTCCCATGCAGGGAGGCCCAAAGAAATGGGCAGTGAAATTTACAAGATTTCTCTGCAGCCTTTTTTATGTCATTTTTAACACCTGCTCAGAGCAGGTGTTAATACGTCGCACCCATGATAATCTATGGGGCTCCCTGTGCTTTGCGGCACACTAGATAAGCAAAGTGCTACAACAGCATCAAAAATGTTGACGCTGTTGTGGTAATGAACACGGTATTGTAAATAGGGCCCAACCAGGGTGTTGTGAGGTAGGGTCAGGGGCGATGCAAGAAAAGTGGCGAATCGGAACCGATACGCCACTTTCTCGGGTATATGCCCCTGCATATTTACTTCGAAAGAGAACACAGTTGCAAGGGTTTTGAATAGCTGTTGACCCAGGTTAGTTTACTGCCACTAATAGCTCATGTGCTGAGACTTCCTGACCTCCCATCATCAGGTCCTGGGAGATGGGGTTGGAGTCATGCGTTGCACCCCCAACGGGGGCGGGGTTGACCTGGGTGACCACATCTAGGGAGTGTCTAAGCATTCTTCAGCCTGAGAGGTGCAGGGCTCTCTACACCCTCAACCAGAGGTGCAGCTTCCTACGGGGTGTTTGGAGTACATTCCCCTAATACATTTAGGGGCATATTTATACTCTGTTTGCGCCGGATTTGCGTCGTTTTTTTTTACGCAAATCCGACGCAAAACTACCTCCATATTTATACTTTGGCGTTAGACCCGTCTAGCGCCAAAGATCTTGGAGTTTGCGTCATTTTTTAGCGTGGACCCCTTCCTTGCGTTAATGATATGCAAGGTACGCGTTCCCGTCTAAAAAATGACTCCGAGGCATGTGCGCCGTATTTATACTCCCGGGCAAAAAAATGACGTCCAGCCGCTTTTGCGTCATTTTTTAGCGCCTGGTCAGGGCAGGCGTTAAGGGACCTGTGGGCTCGGAAGGAGCCCAGAGGTGCCCTCCCATGCCCCCAGGGACACCCCCTGCCACCCTTGCCCACCCCAGGAGGACGCCCAAGGATGGAGGGACCCATCCCAGGGAACTTAAGGTAAGTTCAGGTAAGTATATATATATATATATTTTTTTTTTGTGGCATAGGGGGGCCTGATTTGTGCCTCATACCGCTAGTGGCCTGCCTGTGGTGTATAAGCCTTTTCAGTCGCGTCCTGCCCAAGGGTGGACGGGTAATAAACAGTGACCACAGACACCTAACTCAGGGGATTGTTGGAATTTTAACAAGGGGTTCTGCTCCAGACATCCATGTAAATTTAAGCATGAGTGTTCAAAGTGTGGGGGAAGACACCCGGTTACGCAATGCTTTTCACTTGCCAGCCCGGCCGAGTAGTGGAGAACGGCCAAAGGTAGAAGGATGCAGGGCACTCCTGCACCAAAGGGCTCCTACGTCAATTAAGTTGGAGGGGCTGCTGCCTTGGTTGCGCATGTACCCGGATGTGGACATAGGGTGAAAATTGGAATGGGGTTTCAAAGAAGGGTTTCGGATAAGTTACCAAGGGCCGAGAGTGAAGAGATGGGCAGACAGTTTGGGGTCTGCCAAAGAAAAGCCACAGGTGGTGGCAGCAAAGTTGGTTAAAGATGTGTCAGAAGGAAGAATTGCAGGTCCATTTTATGAATGGCCCATGGAGAACCTGATGACTTTGCTTTGGGTGTGGTCCCAAGAAAGAGTAGAGGGGAGTTCTGCCTCATACACCATTTGTCATGGCCGGAAGGGGTGTTGGTGAATGACTTCATTGCGCCAGAAGACACAACCAGGTGGAGTACGCATCAGTGGACGATGCCATTCGGCTCATCCCTGGGTGTGGCAAGGGATCAGAGCTGGCCAAGTATGACATTAAAGCAGCTTTTTGGCTTCTGCCTATCCATTCTGAGGATTTTGCTCTGCTGGGGATACAACTGGACAGGGCGATATTTGTGGACAGAGTACTACCTATGGGTTATGGCATTTCATGTGTGCTGTTTGAGGCTTTTAGCACTTTCCTGCAATGGGTTTTCATAAAGGTGGGTGGACATCGGGAGGTGACACATTACTTGGATGACTTTCTGTTTGTGGTTAAGTCAAGATCCGATTCATGTAGAAAGGCTTTGGAAGGGTTTAACCAGCTGGCCTGGGAGGTAGGGGTTCCTTTGGCTCCTGAAAAAACAGAAGGCCCAAGTTGTGTGCTGACATTCCTAGGAATAGAACTGGACACAGAGGCCTTAGTGGCTAGATTGCCGGCAGGGGAAGGTGGAAGAGATTCTGGAGTTCCTGAGACACATCAGGTTGTTGCATAAGATCGAACTGGGCAGGTCCCAACAGCTCCTGGGGTTTCTCAATTTTGCATGCAGGTTAGTTCGGGGGGCAGAACCTTTTGCAGGCGCATGGGACTAGTTATGTCGAATGCATCCCTCCCGCATCACAGGATTTGCGTGTCAGTGGGCATCAGGGAGGATAGGAGGGTGTGGGAGATATTCCTAACACAATTAAATGGAGTATCAATGGTTTTTCGGGAGGAGGATACGATATGGCAAATGCAGATATTCTCTGACACAGCGGGGACCTCTGGTTTTGGACTGTTCTGTGATGGTCAGTGGTGTGCAGAGGCATGGCCGGAACAGTGGTTGACACAGGGCATGAGCATTGCTTTTCTTAAAAGAAAATTCTACTGCTGATGGCTTTGACAGTGTGGGGGGACAAACTGGCCAACAGGACAGTGGTATTTCATGTGGCTCAGATGACAGTGGTGGAACAGACAGAGGGCAAAGAATCTTAGGGTATTGAGGCTACTGAAGAGTTTTATGATTCAATTTTTAAATATCATATTTAAAGCAGCGCACATTCAAGGGGTGAACAATTCTATTGCAGATTCCCTGTCTCGTTCACAGTGGCAGCGGTTTCGCAGTTTGGCACCAGGAGCAGAGCAGCACAAGACAGCGGTCCCGGCAGAGTGGGAGTGGGGGGGCATGATGATCATTAGGATGGTTGAGATGTCATTAGCAGAATCCACTTGAAAGAGTTATCGCCTTGCATGGTTAGAGTTTCAGAATTTTGAAAGTTTTGGAGGGGAATTTTGGGTACAGGATAGTGAGTCATGTGCGTTGGGTTTTGTATTGCTCCTGATACACAGATGTTTCTCGCCAGCCACAACTGGTGGCAAGTTGGTAGATGTTTCATTTAATGGGAAATTGTTTTTTGGTTGAGATCTGGCAAAAGATGACATATTGGGGAAAATGTTGAAGGGATGGGGTAAGGCCAGAGTGGGGGCTGGCAAGGCTGTGAGGAAAGCTATTACGTTTGACGTGCTTTTGGAGCTGCTTTACGTGTTACTGGTTTGTTGTGAGGATGCTCATGAGCTGCACTGTTCAGGTTGTGCACGGTATGGATGTTTTTGGGGCATTTCGGGTGTCTGAACTGTTGGGTGTGGGAAAGTGTGGGTGTGAAAATGGGGGAAGTGTGCTTGCGAGGGAAGCTCTCGGGCATACAGCTCAGAAAGTCGAAGACTGATCAGATGGGAAGGAGCAAATGGGTGTGGTTGTGTAAAGGGGGAGATGGAACCGCATGCCTGGTTTCGGAGTGGGTTAGCTTTACGTCACAGGGGGTGCCGGTTGGGGTCAGTGTTTTTAGTCACACGAATGGTGAGAAGCTCACAGCATTTCAGTTGTTGTCAGTATTGCGGATGGCGTTGCGACGGATTGAGAGACAGGCACAGTGCTTTGGAACTCATTCTTTCAGAATAGGGGCAGCAACAGCGGCAGCTCGCTTACGTTGGGACTGGGCACAGATTAGGTGTATTGGAAGGTGGAGACCTAAATGCTGCGAGCGATACGTGAGGGCTTGATTTTGGGCCACGGACAACGGTGTAGGAGAGTTAAGGGAGGTTAAGAAATGGGGGTGGGGGATTGTAGGTCTTTGTATTAATTTGTTTTCTCTTTGCAGGTCGTGTGAGTGGCCGCAGGAGTTCGAAAATGGTCACATGGATAGCTGGGCACTCGTTTATACTCTGGGCAGCAAAGTATGCAAAGAAACAGATTTATGGACGCTCCTTAGGACTGCCGAATAGCCGTCATGAGGCTTTGTGGTGGGGGAAGAGCGGAATGAGGTGGGGTAACTTGCTTCTTTTCTTAACATCTATGATGTCCGGATCTTTTATTGTTGCACCTGGGTGAGAAGGATCTGGTGCGGCTATCTGGGCTCACCCTACTGCAACATATAAAACGGGATATGGAGTTGCTCCGACAAAAGATGCATGGAACATGCATAGTCTGGACTGAGTTTGTGCCCAGGAGAAAAGGGAGAGGGCAATGAAACATGGGGCTATGGAAAGGGCTCGAAGGAAGATCAATTGGGCAATGAGGGTTTTCTGTTGGGCTCATGACATTAAGGTGATGAAACATGAAGGGATTACAGAGGAGGCAGCAGTGCTCTTCAGGGATGACGGTGTGCACCTGTCCGAGAGGGGCAATGCATATTACCTTACGGAGCTTCGTTTAATATTGGGGGACTTGTGGGGAGAAAAGATGTGACTCAAGGAGTCTGTGTAAGGACGTGCAATGTTGCAGTGGGTTCGCTGATGGGGCAGCAAAATGCCTAAAGGATTTGTGCTGGGTGGCAGTAGATGGGGGAGGGTGGAGAGTCAGATGCGGGCCTGGCCACCCTTCCAGGGGGAAAAAGAAGCAGGTGAAGAATGAGAGCATGGGGGATGTCCGAAACAGGCTGGGGACAAAAGGAAAAAGGGGATGTGTGGGTAAATGGAAGTAGAAGCTGAGTGAACGGAGGAAAATTAGGGGAATGAGTGAAAGCGAAGACTGGGTTGAAGTTTCAAAAGGGTGTGGTTTGAACAATTGGAATAGATTTCGATCATGTTAAATGTTATGTTACAAGATGCAACCCTGTCCTAAATAAATGGCCTTTTACACTATGTAAAACTGTGTCACTGACTGTGTCCCGAAAGACGTTATATTCAAAGAAAACACCAGGTTTTTGGAAGAGGAATTCAAGCGAAGTCCATCCTCATGGTTGAGGAGGGTGTACGCATTCTGAAGATGGCTTGTTTTGAAACGTATGATCCGCGTCTTGCCGGAGCTCAAGCGTCTGCCATCATCTTGCACGGCATGGAAGCCACGCTGCAAAACTTTACTTTATAACACCATTTTCATGCTCTTGTCACTCATGTCAAGCCCACACTACCCCCTGCTACAAGCCTCTGCTCATAGACTGCTGACCCAGCAATGGTCGTTCGAGTGGATGAAATGAGCTGGATCATTGGGAAGACCAAGTCCAAGATTGTGGGATACACTTAGCCGTTCACTGAGATCCGGAGCCAATCATATCCGTTTCAGGAAACTCTTGTAAGCTGAACTATTCAAACTAGTTTTGAAATGACCATCTCTTGTGGATCATTAGCTAGAGGCTCATGCAGAACTGGATTGGAAGAGTTTTCTCCGACAACTCACTTTCCTGAGATTGGACATTGCTTCTGTCTCCCCTGTGCTCTGATTTAACTGAATAATTACACGTAATGCATTCTACAACTTCAAAATGAGTAAATAGTGCCAGGAAATGATTGTGAGGTTAGGCTTTAGAAGTAAATTGAAGGTAAGATCTAAACTAAAAGAGGGGATTGTGTTCCCCTCCTGCCACGTGACACATGGACTTTGGATAAATGGACCACCCCATGCTCTCAACTTCGAGAGATGTCAGAATCAGTGCTTAATTTGTTGAGAAAGACTGCTGGTACCCCAAGCCTTACTCAGAAACCGATGGCCAGGGCCATGAAATGTCGAAAGGTGAATAGCATGGCTGCGTAGCCCTGAATAGACCCCAGGTCTCTCCAATCTACTGCCAGGCACTGCCTCCGCCTTTATCCCACTCCTACAGGTCCCTGATTGCTTCCTTCATCCTGTTTTTCCATTTTTCTCTTCACTCTTCTTTCCTATTTGTGTTTGGGTTCCTTCCCACAACAACACACTGCTCTGAATCCATATCCTCCTTAAATTATTTTTCACCAGTCAACGAGGCCAGTCATAGTCCTGCTGTCACAAACGCTTTTCTCCATTCTACAAAATGCATCTCCCTGCATCGTTTAGCTACCCGCTAACTCCCCAATGCAAGGCAGCTTTCCAACTGGCTAGAAAACTTCCATCATGAAAGTTTTTCTCAAATAAAGCCTCCCTTACCTCACAGGATCTCAACACGTTCAGGCAACTTCTCCTTTACCTTTCCTCAGCAAACTCTTGGGAAAACAATGGTCTTTGAAAAACTCCAGAACTTTGCTGAAGAGACAGATTTTCTGGATGTTTCCCAGTCTGGATTTCTACCAAGCACTGGACCAGACTGGTGGCCCTTTAAATCCTGGATGACTTGGGTCGTTTAGCGGTGATAGTGATGTCTGGGCTCTGATGGTCTTAAATCTCTCAACGGCCTTTAACACCACAGACCATTACAGCCTGAATGAACTACTCACAAAGGCAGGGTTCAGTGGGCAAGTCATCAAATGGATCATGAATTTTCTTTCAAGCCATACGAAAATCCTATCCTACCGGATTTTCAAATTCTGCCCAAAAATTTGAGCTATGGTGTCCCGCAGGGGTCAGGTCTATCCCTTCAACCTCCACCACTCAGTGGCATGCTTGCCTTTTAGTTGGATGTGGATGACACCAACTCTTATTTGACTCCTAGAGGTGATGTTTCCTCACGACAGGGAGCAAGTATTCTCACCAACTGCCCTGGTTTAACACACTGACTGATATTTTTCTCTAGCTAAATCCAGAAGAGACCAAGATGTCACCTACTTTTAAAGCCCTCTCCAGCAAAGGACGTATGCAGGCTGGGCATTCACCTTGACACTAATCTATCACTCGATTCACAAGTGGCAAAGGTGCCCACTGGATGCTTCAATCATCTCAGGCTCCATAGAAAACTTCTACCATCTGTTGATAACTGTTGGCCCATACTGGTGGTAGATGATTTCATCCAGTCTAGGTAGGATTACCCAGTGCCATTTATATGGTTGCCACTGAGAAACTCTATCACCACCTCAAAGCTGTCCAAAATGCTGCCGCCCACTTTGATTCAAGCATTTCAAGGAATGACAGGAGTCGCAAGGTCTAAGATCTCTTCATTGGCCCCCTACCTATTCAGAAGTTTTTTTTCCACACAGCCTTTACCACTATTCACAAACTTTTATAATAGGTCAGTGCTTCTTTTGTGACATCTAAATTTACACTGCCATCAAACAGGTACCCTTCACTCAATCAAAGAGATGCCCCAATCCAAAACAGTTGCTTAGGGAGACAGGGTCTTCTCTGTTATAGAAGCAAAACTGTGGAATTCCTTCCAGTAGCCCTTGGTGCAAAATGCAACGTGGCCAATTTTTACGAAAGTGATCAAAACCAGTTTTTTTAGCAGATATGGTATCTTCTTTTTCTAAATTCCCTTGCGGGCAGCCTGCAAGGGACTTATGTGCGGCCACAGTTTGTTTTCATGGGTAATGGGATATATGGAAGATTTAGACACTTGTTTTCGTGTGAGGGTTGTGGAGGAGCAGCAAAGATGCAGACTTATGTCCACAGGTACAATAGAGTGAATTTTAGTCTTAACAGGTATATGCTACCCTACTGTACCATACCACTTTCAGAAGTAATCATATACACACACAAACAAGCACAGTCCTGCCTGCCGTTTTCCCTTCCACTTTCACTACAGGGCCATATTATACATTGTGCCCTGGGGGAGCAACGGGCATGTGCAGCAGCTTTCTGTGCCCTTGGGGCACAATGGTATTACAGAATGGGCCACAGACCCTTGTGCGTCTCAGTCCGTAATACAGATTAACCTGGCATACATGTAGTGCCAGTGCTATTATCAGAAGGCGTTCTCTCATTTGCATGAGGGCGTGGCCCTATGCAAAGAATGGAATCTCTTTGCGTTTGTGCCCGTGCCGTAGTATGGATGCGGTGCAGAGGCAAACATGCCCTTGGGAGGAGCACTGAAAGTGTGCCACAAGAAGATGGTGCCTTATGTATGCCTCCTAAAGGCAGTCCCTTGGAGGGGAGGGAGGTGGACCTATGGACCCCCCCAGACATCCCACTGCAGTCGGTGCAGTCACTCACT
Source organism: Pleurodeles waltl (assembly GCF_031143425.1). NCBI lineage: Eukaryota > Metazoa > Chordata > Amphibia > Caudata > Salamandridae > Pleurodeles > Pleurodeles waltl. The sequence goes on from NC_090438.1 coordinate 54,174,323, forward strand.
GCACCCGCCTGCAAGGGGACCTCTCTCCTCTTGAAACTGCAGGCGGTTGCCGTTTACACAGTGAAACACGGAGCAACTTTAAAGCAGCTGCTCCGTATTTGACTTGAATGTGCTATCCCCCGGCAGCGCAGGTTCACGGCTGCCCTGGGGGAGGCGCACTCTTTCTAACACAGCGCACTGTCCCCATTTGCACCCGGCGCTTCTTTTGAAAGGTTTGCCATGGCGCATACAGGGAACGTGCGCCGTCATGTAATATAGCCCCTGGTATACGTGTTATGCAGGCGCGGCCCGTCCTTTAGGGCAGAGGGGCCACGCCCCCCTCACCTTTTGCCCCTCATGAAGAGTGTCTGTCAAGCTGAACAAAGGTCAGCCTGACAGACACTCTTCATGTTCAGGTCAGGCAGCCAGGAGCAGACATGAGCGATTTGCGCAGACTCCTGGCTGCCTGAGCTGAACTTTGCTGGACTGAGGAGGTCACAGCTCCCATGGGCGTAACCTCCTCGGCTTAGCAAAGGTGCCTCGAGGCCCTCCCCTGGGTGACGAGGAAAGCGTCACCCATTGACTTCGACCTGGGCGCTTCAGGTTTAAGCCCTGAAGCCCCCAGGGCGAGTGACAATCAGTGACACTTCGTCACAGAGTGAGGTGGGGTCAGCAGTCTCACTGACCCCCATCCCACTCTGTGACGAGGCTGGGACTGCTGCCTTCCCTCATTGGCGAGGGAAGGCAGCAGACCCTGCCCTCCTGGGACCTCGAGGCTGAAGGTAAGTGTGTGTGTGTGTGTGATGTTTTAAAATGAATGTTTGGTGCTTGAGTGCATGTTTGAATGTTATGAGTGTTGCTAATGGATGTGCGTGCGTGTGCGTGTGAAAGAATAAGTGCCCCCCTCCTTCCTAAAGCTGCCGGCCCCCACTGGTGTAATATGATTGTGTGAAATATTATGGTATGCTAATTTATTAACGGTGATGATATTACATGTAGGTTTATTATGCAGTGTTTTACTACGATATGTAGTGTAGGATTTAAAATGAGTCAGCTTACTATTAAACGCCCTCATGAGGAAGAGTAGAAAGGAAGAGAACCTGGACACATGTTAGGGCATCCAGGGGGATGTCCAGTTCCATCCTTGAGCAGTGTTGTCTTACAGAAGTAACATTATGTTATCATTTTCAGCTACCTCTCAAGTCCATTTCTCATTTGCCTGCCTGTGACACCTAGTAACATGATGCCCATTGAAGGTTTGCAGCAGTTCAACGGCTCGCCAATTTCTAAGGGGTCTTTTCCTTACCTTAGGAGGGTAAGAACTCCTCTCCGTGCGACATCACCTGTTTCAATGCTCTTTAAGCAAGGGTTTGATGGTTTTGCACTAGTATTGTTCACTCACAAAGTGTGTGCATGTGGACACCTATTTTGAGTGTCATAAGATGTGTTTAGTGACTACACAAAATTGTTTTCATCACTCTATTTGTGTTTTATTCCAGGCCATCCCAAACAGGGAATCTACACGCTAGTGTAAGTCACACTTGCATGACATATTTAGACACTGAGAGTACACTTGCTCGCCTAATAGTGAGGACTAGGTGTTAATACATTGTTGGTCCTGAAGAAACGTCGCTCGATCCGAGTATACTGCAGTATCTTTATAAGGAGGTTCACTTGGAGAGGGTAGGAACATCATTTGCACTGACCCTCTCACCTTATTTTTAACCTTGACATAAGCACCTTAAGTTATGATAAAGTACCCCTTCACTGCCTATCGTCAATTTTAATCTGACACATTCCAGTCCTTCACCACACCTAACTAAAGGTTCTAGAATATCCTTGTAGGTGACACTGGCACTTTTCAAAAAAGATCTCTGGCAAAGAGCCCCCTGGCATGGCCCATCGGGCATTGCAGTGCCGGCTCGACGAGAAGCAGGCCCAGTGATGAAGCATGCCACCAACTGGTGGGTGAGGGTTCTTGCTTCTAAACAATTAAGTGCCTTGGTGACCGGGCAGTTCTCCCCTAATCGGGTGTGAGCTAAATTAAACACTTTGGAACAGTGTGCTCTGTTGCTTTGACTTGAGTGTTCCCAACCAGGAGTCTCAGGCACTTCCTCTGCTGTGCAAGTCCCTTCTACAGCACTACAGCCATGCTGTCCAGCCATGTGGAATCCCAAGGGAGTGTCTTCATGCATTGACAGATAATAGGTGTATATTGTTACTCAACTCAATGGTACTAACTCTAGCTGGGATTAGGAAGGATGAACGGCTGAGTGGGCCCACCAGCATTCACACCTGTGACTATGTTGTCAAACAGATATCCTTGGAGTACATACAATGCGCAGTCCATAGTCACCAGACTGGACGAAACACTTGCACGATCAGTCCCAGGAAGCGAGGGAGCATCAGGGCAGCCTCCTTCATGCAGCTGCATCATCTGGCATTGGGGGTCTGGAAAGAACAGCAGCCAGAATCATCAGTCCATTACCTGCTGTCTGTTATGGAGTGCTGTCTGCACCTGCAGACCTCTGCAGTCAGTCTCTATTCTCTTTTATTATATCTCACTTATTCCCTCCTGGCTTCTCCATTAAGAGCCTGCAGCCTCTTCGCTCTGCTCATTTCTGTGTTAACTTACCTGCCAATCTTCATCCGAGGCGTGAATTAAAGAGTCATTATGGAGCCAGTGCTCCGACTCCCTTCCCTGTCAGGCTATGGGCGCTCTCATCACCACATCACTGCAGACCCTACACTGCTGTTTTCTGAACATCCGTTCAACATTTATGGGAATTTGGCGTAGGGCAGTGCAGCAAGTCGCCTTGCTGCCCTGTCCTACGCCAAAGTGAAAGGGTAGGAGTTGACTATATCAATACAATACAATGCATTCCTGCCCTTTCCCCATGCGCTGATGCCGTTTCGGAAGGCTAGTGATAAAGCAGGCCATGGTGCAAGGGTGCCTCCGTTGCATGCAGGATTGTTTGAGTAGGATGGGGGACCTTCCTGCACAAAAACAATCTAGAGAGGCTTTTTCCTCTTTCTCTGTGTGCTGCAGAATGCAGCACACATGGAGGGAGGGAAAAAAGAGAAGAAATTAAAACTTTTCTCCTCATTATGCCTCACCTAGGAGGTGTAGGGTTTTAGTTTTCCCAGGTCTACGTGATTCTGTAAATCTGGGGCCGCATCAAAATCCATGGAATGTGACTGGGAAAACGCACCACCACGCCCATGGAACGCCTCCCTGGTGCAGAGTAAGGCAACACAGCAACTTGCGCTGCTTTGTCTTACTCCATATCAATGAGGCCATTCAAAGCCACGCAGAGTGGCCTTGCGTGGCCTCATAGATATGGTAGAGAGGTTTGCGCTGCCGGAGCGCCACAAAAAGTGATGCTCTGGCGCTGCAAGCCTCTCATAAATTTGCCCCTATCTTTCCATCTATGCTAGAATGATAAATAAACTGGCCAGCAGTGGAGCACGCCACAGGGAGGACCCGAGTGGGGGTGCATAAGTTGGGAGGGGATAGGGAGAGGAAAGTAGAACCAGTGGAAGGGGTGAGAAGCCTGCCTATCGGAGGTGGTGTTCCACGAAGAGGTGAGTTTTCAGTTTCTTCATGAATTGTGGGAGGGCTGCTGTTCTGAAGTCAGAGGTTATGTTGTTTCCAGAGATTGACAGCATAGGCTGACAACACATGTTTCTTGTTTGCTCCTTCCTGTCGTGTTTAGTCTCTAATCTGGCTGTCAAAGCTCCTTGTCTGGTATTGACCTCCAGATATTGTTAGCTTGTTAGCTAGGCAGACAAGGGTCGTTCATAGAGGGCCTTGTACATGATGCGGCTGATCTTGAAGATTTCTGTTTCTACTTTAAATTCAGCATGCTTTACTACATAATCACTGCCTGTGGCAGAATACATTCATGTTAAGATGTATTGATGTACATATAAATGCCTTTACCTCCTGGCTCCTGAGTTGCTTATTCCCAAGAGTTCTATCTATGCTTCTGTCAGGAGGCCTTGCAGCTCTGACCAGGCCCTCCTGAAAAATCCACGTAACAACCTTAGGACTTGTGCTGCATGACTTTTTACAAAGAAGCTCGCAGTGCTTAATTTAAGCCAGTGGTTTCCGGTGCTCAGCACCATCACTTAATTGTCATCACCGGCACTAGAGACAATCCTCCACATGGTGGCGCTGTCTGACCAATTTTGAGATGAGCACAACAGTGTATAACATGTTAATACACATTTAAATGAATAATACCTGCAGCTCATATCATTATTATAGCTGTGGTTGGCCTGGAATAGTCTGAATCGGCTTGCCTATAGAAGGGTCATGGTTAGTAGTTTTGTTGATACAGTTATTGGCAAAGCGGATAGAGGCAGTGGGCGGTGCATCCTGCAGTGCCCTCCTGAGAAGGGCCCTGGCACTTACATTATTTTTTTTTATACAAATTAATCACTGGAGGCTCATAGTCAGGACCTGATGAGCTCCACATCTCTGCTGGAATTTAGAAAGTTGCCTAAGACCATCTTCTTTGGCTGGGGATTGTCTTTTGACAAGTGTCGTGAGGCACATTGAGGGAAGTGGAACTTCACGAATGCAGTAGCGATCAGCCATTGCATCCCCTGGCTGAACTCTTGGTACCCAGACACTGCCTTTCCTAGCCCTCTCTTCTGGGATTTTTAAGACAATGGCAAAAAAAAAAAAAAAAAGATCTAGGACTCCTGTTACTTTCCACTCCTCGGGCAAATAGGAGGTTCCCAAAGGGCTGAGGGTCAATCCTGTAAATTCATGGGCTCGAGGAAAGGTGCAAGATTTCAATTCTGTGTTGCATTTTTACCTGGATCTGCACACAGGACTGAACCAAAAGCCTACCATAGACTGCCGGGCTCTGAGGAGAGAAGACGTGGTCCACGTACAATTGATCAAGGCCTCGCCCGGTGATGCGCTAGGAAGCTGATGGGTATCTTTGTCGCCTGGGTTGCATTCTCACTCCCGATGACATGGAGGTTGGAGTAGCTCAGAGCACGAATGATGCTGAGGGTACTTCAAAATGTTGCACTGTATGCAGATTGTCAAACTTGGGTTTCTTCTTCAGAGTTAAGCAAAAAACATTGATCTGAAGAAAGGGATGGATCCAAAGTCGATAAACAGCCCTTTTCAAGATTGTGGTCTGTATACGTGGATGGGTGAGTTTGAGGGGTGGGTGAAATTTGTCTAATATGCTTTCGCAAAATTATGTGAAATTCAACAGTAATTACACAAAGTAATGTGCAATGAAAAGGAGCATTTATGCTAAAAAAATTGCAAAAAATACAAGTTCCAGAAACAGCCGCCAATGTGGTCACTTACGTTGTCTCCATGCTCCCACGCCAACATGGAGTAATGCAGCAAGACTAATGCAAAATTCACAGAATTATGTGTGACTATGCCAGCATTACAGAAAAATCTCCCTGAGCTGGTGAGTTTCCCAAACCATGATGATGATGTTGCAGAGTCTTCTCCTGTGATAACAGTTCCTCTAAAGCATGCGTGAAGGAAACTTTCTAAGATGAAGCTGAGTCCCTCTACAATTTTTCCCCTCATGTTTTTGTTGCCACTTCTTTACCACTTGCTACTATTTTGCCAGAAAATAGTTATTTATTTGAAAAAAATGTTTGATCCCTTTCCTTCTGGATTCTTCTTTTGGTGTATCCTGGCTCTTTCCTTCCTTCTGGTATCAGGAGGAATTTGATGCCTTGTTGATTTCTCTATCAACATTTTCACCCTCAATCAACACTTACAAGCTGTGGGCTTTTCCTCCTGGCTGTGACATTCCACAGGAGACACTTGCCATGTTGCACATTCTGTGCAGGGTGGCACCTTGGTCACTGGAAGAAGTAGCCCTTTCCTTGGCCAATCTAGAAGGTACTCAACAGACCTTCTCAACATCCAGGCCTTGACATTCTGCTGCCTCTGGCATTTTGGTGAATCAATGGTCACTTTTTGCAGCCACTTATTGCGGCTAGATTCAGATGAGAGCAGCTGCGCAAAGAGCAGGAACACATCTCTGTGCCTTCTACGCAGTCATATATCTCCCCGTAGAGCGGAGCTAACCTATGAGATGTTGCTGACACTGCAATGGCTGCTTCGGATATAATCCATCTAAGTTTAGGTCTGGATGGAGCTGTTTGCCTTTGCTAAGAGACGGCCGCGCGGTCTTGGGAAGGGGGTGGGAGGAGGGCTTCCTGCGCGCTTGCCCTTTACGCACCGTCCTAATTCACCTGCTGCGTAATGAGCAGGGCCGGCGAGAGATGGATGGTCCTCCCGCAGCAGGCCAGGGAGGAAAGAGCAGGAACACCGCAGTGATGTACGAGCAGTCAGGCCTCCTGCCCTTCAGAGAGGTAATTGGGGACGGAGAACATTGTACACCTCCTCCGAGACATAGAGGTCACTCTGCTGCCCGAATATATATATATATATATATATATATATATATATATATATATATATATATATATATATATATGTGTGTGTGTGTGTGTGCTGCTTGCCTGTCTACGTTTGCAATTGTGTCTATGCATACATGTCTATATGTTGCTGAAGTACACGGCATACATCCAGTGTGTGGGATCCTTCTGAATTTGTCTAGGAATGGGAATTTGTGCCAGAAGGGTACACATCTATGCTAGACAGTACACACTCACCTCTGCACCATCGCGTGAGCCTGTGTGCCTGGCATGGGGACCAGCCACATGAGTTCACCAGCACAGGAGGAGAGAGCAGCAGCTGGCCAGGCCTAGAAGACCTACGTCACTACGCCGGCTTTTCCCCTTGCGCAGCAAATCTGACGCAACGCAGCCTTCTGACAAAAGGAGTACATCTGTGGCAAAATGTGTACACACTGTTGTGCTGGCTTGTTCGCTCTTGACGTGTTATTCTTGGCTTTTGGTGGACGGGTTTGCTTTTTCATGGTACACATACAAAAGTATCGCATCAAGTGTGTGGGAATATATATGTTTTTGCAATATTAGACATCCGATGGCCCTTCTTTGTAGCCATATTTTTACAATGTGCACAAACTGAATTAAATCCAAACGTTATCGATGTATAATTTGTACACATTATAGAAACATTTATCTCTGATCAATTGCTTTGGGTAATTATTTTAAACATGCTTGTAGGATGACATCGCATAGCTCAATCGGGTGCCCCCGTCTGCCATGTAATTTTAGGGACTCCTTATGGAGTGATTAATCGCATCGGCATGAGATTCCCCACGGATACTCCCTCCGTGCTCAGGACCCGGGGCGCTAGGCTGGAGGCTGAGGGAGGTGATCCAGCTCAATGAATCCTCACATGCCCAGAGCACAGGCGAACAAGAAGCCTGACATTATACATCTGAAAATGTATAAAGTTTAAGCTGGATGTACATGTAATTGGCTGATTTAATTTGCTTAATAGAACTCCACGAATCATCCGAGGGCAATTGAAAAAGTTAGTAGCGCCTATTTTCTCCAGTGGTCTTTAAAGCGCTGGAGTTCAACAGCTGTCTTGGATTTCGATTGTCCTAATGCCACAAAGAAGATTTCGATGAGAAGTGAAACTTTTCGACCTGAGATAAACCACAACCGCCACCACGGGATCCTTCTGTAGCGCCTCGACTACAGACTGAGGAGTGTTTGCGAAACTTAGCTTTCTATTCACCCACAAAGACATACTGCAACTTCCACAGTCAATTGATTTTTAGATCTGAGTTATGACAGCGCGACTGTTGTGCATGCCAGTTACTTACAATACACATAGAGTGGGCTTTGGGTCCAGCCCTTTCAACCACTGGCTTGAGACTTTGTGAACCACACCTTAGACCAGCGAGTTGTCGTCTCTTGCCTAATGTCACTGGCAGTAGTGCGTATCCTTCACCGTCCAGTCCATGTTTGCAGTGAAAACCATGGGATACTTCTTTACAACTATGGGGCTTATTTACAATATTTTGGCACAGTATAGCGCCGCACGAAGCCTTGCGGCGCTGCCCTGCATCAAAATGAAAAGGGCAGGAATTTCTATGAGATACGGTGCACTCCTGTCCTCTTACACTGGTGCACAATTGGCTGCCATAGGTGCAAGGGTGTCTGTGTTTTAGGAATGGTTATTTTTGTGCAGGAAGGTTTCCTTCCTGCACAGAAACAATCAATGGAGGCGTTTTTACTTCTTCTGTGTGTGCCACAGAATGCACAAGGTGAAATAAAGTTATTTCTCCTCGTTCCGCCTCCCCTGGGGAGGCGTAGGCTTTTGACGCATTTCCAGATCTACAAATCCTGGTAAATCTCGGAATGCGTAAAAATCCATGGTTGTTGCGCGGGAAAACCCACCTCAACACCCATGAAACGCCTCTTTGATGTAGAGTAAGGAAACGCTGCGACTTGCGCTGCATTGAAATAATTCATATCTACAAGGCCATGAAAAGCCAATCAATCAATCAATCAGTACATTTGTAGAGCTACTCACCCCGAGGGTCTCAAGGTGCTTGAGGGGGGGTGAGCTGCTACTGCTCGAACAGCCAGGTCTTGAGGCGTCTCCTGAAGGTCAGTAGGTCCTTGGTCTGGTAGGTGGATGGGGAGGGTGTTCCAGGTCTTGGCGGCGAGGTGGGAGAATGATCTGCTGCCGGTTGTTGTCCTGTGGATGCGTGGAATGGTGGCAAGGGCGAGGTCGGCGGAGCGGAGCTGTCGGTTCGGGGTGTAGAAGGTAAGTCGTTCATTGAGGTATGCTGGTCTGGTGTTGTGGAGTGCTTTCTGGGCGTGGGTGAGGAGCCATGCAAAGTTGATTTACTTGGCCGGCGCTGTTGGTGCATCAAAAAAAGTGACGCACCAGCAGCGTAAGTCACTTGTAAATATTCCCCTGTAGCCCTCTCTGTCTACTATTGCTGGCTTCCTCTTGTGTGTCCCGTGATAATGTGCAAAGACTGCATGCATTAGCACATTAAACCTTGAGTAATTGGTTTTGCCAGTGCTTGTTTTTTATTGCTGATAGCTGAAGCAACGAAAGAGGTTCCACTTTGGCAAGTTCGATGGAACTAATATTATATCAAGGAAAGCAGCACAAATCTCTACTTTGCTCTGTTTTCTGTTTTTAATTAACCAAGCCTACCTCCATAATGTCTTGAGAAGGGAACATTTCTCAAGAGTCTCTGAGCTTCTGTCAAATCCCCTGAAGTTGGTTCTGCCATGATTAGAGGAATCACTAATGACCTACTGGGGATGTGTCCAGCGCTGACCTGCCGTATGTGGTATTGATGTTGCGGCTGTATGTAGTGATAGCAACTGTACACCACATAGTAAAGATGTCTGGTCTGTGGAGTCCAGCCATCACTCCTTATGTCTGATACCCACAACCCAATTTACTGGTGGTGTCTGTGGATTTCTTTGAATTGCACTTCACAGCCTCCAGGTCGAGCCTGTAAACACAATAAGTTGTGAAGCCTGTGAACTTCTGTCAGTCGTGTCACCACCGCGTGTGGGTGGCCTCCACAGACCCTTTATTGGAGATGTCCCTGGATTTCCGTGGGTTCATCATTACCCCTTCTTGCTGGGTTGGACCTGAAGACCCATTTCCTGGTGATGTTGGTATTTTTCTTTGGGTTCGCCATTACTCCTTCTCATCACACCTAAAGGCACTTTTACTGGTGATGCTGCTGGATTTCCGTGGGTTTGCCATTACCGCGTCTTGTCGGACCAAAAGACCCCTTTATTGGTGATGCTGGTATTTTTCCTTGGGTTCGCCATCACACATTCAAACTGCGCTACACACTCTTAGTATCTTTTTACACAACCAACCAAAAAGCGCTTTGGAGCCTTTTCAAGGTTAGGAAAGTGTGGCGCAAATACTGCAGTATACTAGACCAATACGTAAGAGCCCTATGGAGTCCTTAAAAAGGAGCGAGCAAGGGATCAGCACCTGAGAGCAAGGAAAGAGCTAGAAAGCTGGGCATGATTCTTGCAACAAAAAGTATCTTTGAGCACTGACACTAGACAAGCACCATAGGTAGCCTTAAAATGTTACCTCACATTATACCAGAAATATTGAGCTGCATACTTTCCCATACAAAATCATCCTAAGGCTTCCCTACGAACACATACAAAATCTCATAAAAGCCCACTGGGATATTTATCTGCTGATCTGTACATTATACTATTTCAAATGCAGGTCAACTAGGATTTTCTAGTGATGACTACTACATTATACTGTCTAAATATTGTCCTATCGGAGCATCTAACATTCACACTGGCACCAGGCAAGGTTCCATGGGTCCTGGTGCAAACCACCCATCCACTGGCTGAACACTAAAATACAACCATCATTTTGGTGCATTGGATCCCTATCACCCTTGGGCCCTATTGCCACTGCACCTGCTGCATTATTGATAGCATTATTGATAGCTATGCCTCCAGAGGCCTCTGCAATACCCATAGCAACAGCATCACCAGACCTGAGGACAGGAGATACTGTGAAAATAAAACAGACTGCAGGCTGCCTCCTGCCATGCCTGAGTACAGAATGGCATCTCAGTTGGAGTACACCAGACGCCCATAAACAAATTAAGGGGAGTGAAGAGGTGCTGTACAGCATGGACTATCCCTTCTCTGACACAGAGCCTTACTCAAACTATAAACCCCAACTTCATCGGGTCAATCTAATAACCCTTTTGTCGACTTCAGGAGAACAGAATCATTTTGCTTTAAACAACTCTCACCTATCAAGGGTACCCCTTGGTGGCATGCTTCATCATAGAGTTCCTTCCCATTCGGTTGCAGAACGGGAGATGCTACAACCTGAGCACTTAGTTGGAAAAGGAATAGGATAGTGAGTGGGAGTACGGTTACTCTTTAAAATACCTGCAAATAGTTTGTGTGAAGTACACCAGACGCCATCTACCCTCAGTTTCAAGCAACATCCTGGTAATGAGTGATCTCTGATTGCCAATCCTCAGCATGATCCCTCCTCTAGGTTCTCCCTCAGGATGATATTTCCCTATATTGTGCCCCTAGGCTTTCCCTTAGGATGATCCCTTCATGCATCATGCCCCTAGGTTCGCCTTCGTGATAATCCCTCCCGGCATCATGCCTGTAGATTGTCCTTCAGAAAGATCCCTCCCTGTATCATGTCCTCAGGTTCTCCCTCAGGATTATCCCTCCCTGTATCATGCCTGGGGATTGCTCCTCAGGATTACCCCTCTCTGTATCATGCCTGGAGATTGCTCCTCAGAATTACCCCTCCCTGTATCATGCCTGGAGATTGTTCCTCATGATGCTCCCTCCATCCATTATGCCCCTAGATTCTCCATCAAGATGATCCCTTCCTGTATCATGCCCCTCAGATCTCCCTCAGGATGTTTGTGCCTGTATCGTGCCCATAGGTTTTCCCTCAGGATGATACCTCCCTGTATCATGACCATAGATTGTCCCTCATGATGGTCCCTCCCTCTATCATGCACCTAGGTTCTCCCTCAGGGTGGTCCTAGCCTGTATTATCCCCTATGTTCTCCCTCAGGATGATCCCTCTCTGTATCATGCCCTGGTTCTCCCTCAGGAAGGTCCCTCCCTGTAGCATGTCTTCTGGGTTTGCCTCAGGATGATCCCTCCCTGTATCATGCCCCAGATTCTCCCTCTGGATGATCCCTCACTGTATCATGCTCTGCTTCTCCCTACTTTAGGTAATCCCCATTGAGGACTCCCATCTCCTCTCGGGCCCTTGCCATTTTCCTTTTTACCTACCTTTAGTGCCCTCACTCTCTGGTGATCCTTATTCATACAGAGCCCTGCTGGTAGCTAGGCTCATGCTCAATAAATCCACATGCGAACATTCATACAGGTTAACATGCAAAAACCCTCTTACAAAACTTCACCAAAGCATCCTATGAGTATCCTAGCATATATCCTGTCGAAACTGGATATCACCAAATTCATAGATTTGCAAGGGTACTCTTGCAATGTCCAACGCACTCATGCGGATTGTATACATCTGCATGAGTAAATGTAGTGCAAAATTATATTTGACCATGTAAAGGTAGAGAAAATATTTTCCCCATGAAAAAATACCATCTTCCACTCCAGTACTAAATATGTGAGTGTTCATTCCCTCTCCCACTGACAGCACGCTTTGTCCTGATTTGCACGAGTACTTTTGTGTGAGTTTCAGTGCTGGAAAAGTCATTAAACACTTTTGTGAATATCCACAAAGTTTAGACATTGTGGGGCATAATTATACTTGTTTTGCATCAAATTTGCGTCATTTTTTTTAATGCAAATTTGGTGCAAAACTACCGCCATATTTATACTTTGGCGCTAGACCCATCTAGCACCACATTTATGGAGTTAAAGTAAATTTTTGGACGTGGAAACCTACTTTGCGTCAATGAGATGCAAAGTAGGCATTCCCGTTCAAAAAATGACTCTATGGCCTTAGCGCCATATTTATTCCCCTGTGCTAAAATCACGCATGGGGGGAGGAGGGATCAAATAATGGTGCAAAGCTTGCTTTTCACCATTATTTAACACCTGGGTCAAGGCAGGCATTAGGGGATCTGTGGGCCTATTTCCATGGTGGAACACCATGCACTAAGCCCACAGGTGCCCTCCTAAGGTCCCAGGGACACACACACCAGAGGGACAGCAGAGGATGGGGAACCCCATCCCAGGTAAGTATATGTAAGTACAGGTAAGTATTTCTTTTTAAGTGCCACTGGGGAAACTGAAATGGCCTCCCCTACATGGCACTGGGTGCAAGGGCCATGCCCACGGGACCCTGGTCCCCTGTGCTGGCCATTGGGGTGGTGGGCATGACTCCTGTCTTTTCTAAGACAGGAGTCATGTGGTATGGATGGTTCTGCGTCAGAAAATGACGCTAGGCTGGATAGAGTCATTTTCTTTTACTCTAACCTGCCTAACGTTATTTTTGGGTGCAAAGCCCCCTTCTTCCATACCTCCAGCCCCACCCGGCTAATGTCATTTTCTTTTACGCTAGCCTACCCTTTGCACCGGCTTGCACCATTCCATAAATATGGTGCCCGACTGGTGCTCAGAAATGGTGCAAGCCGGTGCTAAACTTTTTGGTTCACAACTGCATTAGTGCAGTTTTGCACCAAAAAATCAAAACTGAGTTAGTGCAGTTTTGCACCAAAAAGTGTAAATCAGGGCCTGTGTTTATGAAAACTTGCACATTGACATCCCCTTCCTCTCCTCTGCCTCCCTAATGCTAACATACTTGTGTGAAAAGTGTGTCAGAAAGGTGTGATATTTCAAATGAACCTGTTGATATGCGTAGCAAATATTCACAAATCCTGATTCTGTGAATCAAAATTTACACTTTACAAATGCAGTTCCAATATTTCACGCTGCCTTCTGACATTAAGGAGGACAGAAATCTTTTAAAGTAGCCCCAATGGCTTTCCTAGTTCTCCTGCATGAGCTCCAGAGGAATCAGAATTAGTATTTGCATCTTCTCTCTAAGGGCCAATTCACAAAGTAAAGTTAGACTTTTGGTCTAAGTTTAAACCAAGTCTAACTTTACTACTTTTCGGTATTCACAAATGTAAGTAGAATCTTTATGTCTGCACTCGGGCGGCATCTCCGAACTCGGGGCAGAGATTCCTCCCTGAGTGCGGAGATTCCACTCCAGGTGTATAGATTCCACCCCAAGTGCATAAAGATACTACTCATAACTTACCTTTGTGAATACAGAAAAGTAATAAAGTTGGACTTTTTGTCTAAACTTAATCCAAAAGTCTAACTTTACCTTTGTGAATTCGGCCCTAAGAGAATATTAGTTGCTGCGGCCCAGGAGTGTTGACAAGCCAAGAACTGGCAGACCTACTGTCCTCAGACATCAAGTGATGCAACCAGGAGCATCTGGGGAGCATGAGGTACCAATTGTCTGTAACAGACACTGGGACCAGAGCCTTCTGGCCTGAAGTGGAGCTGGTTCCGATTTCAGATGCGAGCAGCGTCTGTTGCTGCCTCCACATGTTTTCCCCGCTACAACCTTCTTGGCCCAACCACAAAGCCCACCGGACCGCTCTAAGACTGAGAAATTTTATTATTGCATTTTTGCAATAGGATGGAAAATAGTGACGGAAGACGAGAGAGATCAGAAGGCACAAACTTGTACTGTCTCCGCGGCCTGGGATGTGAACTAAGATGAGGCTTGGGTTTCAAGGCACTTTCTCCATTGCATCTTAATCTAAAGTTGAAAGAAGCCTTTAGACCAGACGTAGTGCCAGGTTTTGTGGACTTGGCTCCATGTCTGGGCCCCGAGGTGTCATTGTGTTGTTTCCCTGCCAGGATATGTTAATGAAACATAGAGTAGAGAGGAAAAATAACAGATTACTACAGGAAATTGGAGAAAATCCAGAATCTGTGATCACTTTCCAAATGGACGGGACAATCCGATCAGACAGAACATTTACACAAACTTAGCAGTGTGGGCGCAGTGGAGGTGTTCCAGGAGTGTGATGTGGTCTCTGGGGGCAGTAGGTAACTAGAAACCTTAATGTCATTATCCTAGTCAACTGTAGTGTATTATTGTGCATCATCCAATGAAATCTCACTTATTTCGATGGGGCTCATAAAGACAGATGTTGACTCCTATTCATCAAAAAGGCTTTGCTGGAAGGAGCCTAGTTATGCTAAAGAAAGCTGTGGTTCTCTATAAACCTAACAAGTGTTTGCAATATGAAGGACAGTAAGAGAAAATGTATCAACATCCTTCATCACTTCTACATATGCATGAGAACTAGAATCTTCAATTGTTCCTGCCCCAGTGCCTTGGTGCCATAGAAACAAATACCAGGGGGGCCATGAGGCCACTGGGCTCTGGTAGATAAGAAGGGTGGGATTGTGAGGCCACATTTACACTTTTTTGACCCAAACCAGTGCCGGTGCTGGTTTGGGTAAAAAATGTTACCGCCGGCTAACGGCATTCCTACGCGCCATGCAGGCGCCTTATTTAAGGATTGACGTTAGTCGGCGCTGCGGGCTCGTCAGAGTAAAAAAAAATGACTCTAACCAGGCAGCGCTGGCGTAGGGGAAAATGGGGGTTGTGCATCATAAAATGGTGAGGTTTGAGGCAAAAATCATGTCTCAAACCGGACTTGCGCCATTTTTTGACGCACAACCCCCAATGAAATGACTCCTGTCTTAGCAAAGACAGGAGTCATGCCCCCTTGCCCAATGGCCATGCTCAGGGGACGTCTGTCCCCTGGGCATGGTCATTGGGCACAGTGGCATGTAGGGGGGCCCAGATTAGGCCCCCCTATGCCACTTAAAAAAATAAAAAAATACTTACCTCAACTTACCTGTACTTACCTGAGATGGGCCCCCCCATCCATGGGTGTCCTCCAGGGGGTGGGTGGGGTGGCAGGGGGTGTCCCTAGGGGCAGGGAAGGGCACCTCTGGACTGCTTCCATGGTCAGAGACCATGGAAGTGAGCCCACAGGTCCCTTAACGCCTGCCCTCACCCAGGTGTTAAAAAACGGCGCACATCAGGCTGGTCGCCATTTTTCAAGGCCCACCCCCTCCTGTGCGTCAAAATGACGTGGGAGTATAACTAAGGCGCACAGGCCTTAAAGTCATTTTTTGGACGGGAACATCTACCTTGCAAGTCATTAACGCAAGGTGGTTTCCTGCATCCAAAATATGACGCACACGGAGGATTTATGACGTCCGCGGGGTCGGGCGTCAAAGTATAAATATGGGGTAAGGTTTGCGCTGAATGTGCGTCAAGATTTTTGACGCACATTCGGCGCAAACAGAGTATAAATATGCCCCTAAGTGTCTGGGAATCTATCCAGATGTGAGTCCAGTCACAGAAGCAAAAGGTACAATGGTGAGATAAGAAAACATTGTTGAAAATAAACTAGGTTCAGTGGTT
Organism: Pleurodeles waltl; assembly: GCF_031143425.1. NCBI lineage: Eukaryota > Metazoa > Chordata > Amphibia > Caudata > Salamandridae > Pleurodeles > Pleurodeles waltl. The sequence goes on from NC_090438.1 coordinate 54,190,191, forward strand.
AGGAGCTAGTAATTTAAAGGAGAATTCTGCAAACAATGACACACTCTCAAAACCCAAACATACCTTATCAGTTCAAAGTGTTTCTGTACTCCAAGCCCAAAAAGATGACAAACAAACAAACAAAACAGCATACTGCTTTCAAAGCTCACTAAGACAGCATCAAATAAAGCAGAGCGCTGGACTAAAAATATAACCAAACATTGCTAAACAAAGGGGCATCGTGGAATCCAAAACCCCACCAGACGCCAGAAGAGAGAAGGGTACTCTAGAATACAAAACAGACCAAACATCTAAAGCCCAATTATATGCTATCGACAAAGATAAACTTTAGCATCCACAAGAAACAAGCACCCTCAAAAAAAGGGCATTTGAGTAATCCGACAACCAGTCAAACATGATCAAACAGAAGGATACTCTAGAATACAAACCCAACTGTACAGCTTTGTGGAATGCAACACCCAATCAGAAGTCATCAAACTCAGAATCAGTCCAGAAGCCAAATCCAACCAAACATCCTCAAACAAAAGGATACTGTGAAATCCCAAGAGTAAGATGTGAGTAAGCAGAGAGGCACTTTAGAATCCAAAACCAAACAAACAGCAGCAGACAGAGAGAGAAAGGGGTATAGAGTAGTCCAAAGCCCAATCAGATGTGCCCAACAACAGGGCATGGTAGCATCTATAATCAGCCAAACACCAACGAACCAAGGGGAATTAGGGAATTTAAAGCTCAATCAGACATCATCAAACAATGGAGCACACATGATTCCAAAAGACACAATTCCAAAACCAACCAAACTTCATTTAAAAAGGAGCCAAGGCCCAGTGAGATAGAATCTGCTCTACTAAAGGGACACAATGTGATGCAAAGACCAACCAATATTGTGGCATTCAAGAAACCAACAACCAACCATACTTCAGCAGAGAGAATAGCGTCCTATTACTAAAGTTTATATCTTCCAACAAAGGAATGCACTGTAATCCAAGGCACATCCAAACATCATCAAACAAAGGAACACACAAGAATCCAGACTCAATCAGATGTAATGAAATAAATGAGTAATATTAGAATCCAAATTCAAGCAGACGTCATCAGACAAAAGGTCATCAGGGATCGTTGTTGGCCATTGTTTGTGAAAATGTAACCTAAACCTAACAGAGAGGAAGTTGCTGCCCTCTATCCCTCCTCGTCTTACTCTTTCCCGGCACTCTTTCTTCCTTAAAACCAACTATTCATTGACTACGGAGCTATCATACTTGAGCGATCCTCCTTTGTTGTTCAGGTCATCTCCTCCGCCATCAACAAATCTCAAACCCTACAGGCCATTGCCCCTCTAATACATTTTATGAAGTCCTGTCTTCTCAAACCCTCCATTCCTATATCACTAGAGTGAACAAAGCACCTCCCTTTAAAAATATTTAAGTGTCACTCAGATGAGCTCTTCAACTACTGCCCCATCACCCACCTTCAACTTCTTGGACAAACCACTAGAGGAGGTCATTGCAATCAGCTCCAAGAGCACCAGGATCTCCAGCGCTTCCTGCAAACTCGAAAGATGAAATTCTGAATGCACGCAGAAGTGAAACTGCAGTCACTCGTGGAGTGGACGAGGTCCTCTGGGTCGCTGGCTCTGGAGATGATTGGATCCCCAAACTGTTGGCAACTTGACCTGGCTGAAGGCCACACACTACTCAAGAGTGCTCACACAATCATGGACATCTCAGGTACTGTTGTAAAATGTTTATCTCCTACATGTTATCCCCTTTGACAAACTACAGGGTCAGTACTCACTCAAATTTAGTTAAAGTATAACTGGTGCCTCTGGGAGCTCTTCTCAGTAAATAGAACTTTTTCTTCATCAGTGTGTTGATGCCATCAAATTCACCAATAACACTTTCGTCTACAGTAAAGAGTCATTGTGAAGTTATAATCTCAGACTCCGAGCTTGTCCTGAGGCCATCCAAACCTGGATGTGTTGGTTCCATCTTAAGCAGAACCCAAGAACACGAGGTTGTACTAGACGTGGTGTTCTCCATTTACCTTTGACCAGGGCACTAGAAATATGTGACAAGGGAGGGCCAAATTACGCGGCGGGTTGAGTAAATTATGCAGCAAGAAAAGGCAAATTATGCGGTGAAATGAGGAATGTTTTGCTATGGTATTATTCAATTATTCTGTCACTTTGACACTGTTTGGGTGTTGGGTGCACCTCTTTTTTACCCATTTAATACCCCAATATAGCAATAAGCAACATTTTCAGAGGGTCTTCCACAGGCCAGCAACACTTGCTGCATTTTTTGTAACTTTTGAACCCTTTGAGCTAGAAACTTTTTTTTGCTAAAATATTTAGATTATGTGGCAGATAATAGATTACGTGACAAACGCCACAAGTCTATAACTATGCAAAAAATTCTGCAGCCACGCAATCGCATAATTCCAGTGGTCCTGCCTTTGACTCCCCCCATAGTTACTTCATCAGTACTTTTCAGAAATGGAAATCAATGGCCGAAAGACATGCAGCAGAGGGGCAAAGGTCAATGGAGTACCTTAAAACAGCTCTGCTAAAACTTATCTGATGAAAGTACAGTTTGAAGGAATGTGTAATATTGATTTTTCGTTTTTCCGAAAGTACTATGGAGACCTATATCACTGACACCGACAGTGCACACTTTCCTTACAGCAAGAACGGGTACATCACTTGGCATAGAGGGGCAAGATTCCCTAGCACACAGGACGATGGGCAGGGCTGTCAGTGCAGCAGCTGCAGTGGTACCCACGGGCATGAGTGGTACACTGCACCCTAACTCAGTCTGTATCTTACTACTCAACAAGGGTCACGGTTTCCAGTTCATCCTATGGTTTAAAATATTTTAGCGAAAAAATCTCCCTTGAGAAAGCTGTGAATGCAAGCAACTCAGATCAGTAATTACACTCATCTTTGCAAGGTGCCTGGTGTAAAAGTGGGCAGTGCCAGTTGTGACAATAGATGACGTCAGTGGTGAAAATGGGAGGGAGCATTAAAAATAAATGTTGGGTACCTGGACTTATTTAGCTTTTTTACCTATCTAAAATTTTACAATTGCTTTGAAGCGGTTCTGTAAAAACTGCATTCACTCAGGAGCCTCCTTGTTGCATTGCAGAGTGCCCCACTGCATGCCAGGGGCACAAAATGCCTCTTAGCAGAACACAAACCGAAATTATAAGTAAGAGAAGCTATTCTGCTTCCTTTCTGATTTCATTCTCTAAATGTGCAGTTCTTGATTGATAATGAGACGATTATGGTTGTATATTTATTTATTGCAGCACACAGAGGAGAGCAAAAAACCATTTGCTCCCACTTCACCGAACGCATCAACAACAACGCCCACGACTGCAAAGAACTATTCGGCATCGTGAAGGAACTCTCCAATCCGAAAGCCAACTCCAACGACATCCCGCCCTCCCAGAAACTCTGCGACGACCTCTCCACCTTCTTCCACCAGAAAATCACCACCATCCACGACAGCTTCATCACCGGTCCACCGCCAGACCCCACCCCCGACGTCTCCTCCCGCGACTGCCGCCTCACCGCCTGGACCCACGTGGACGAGGCAGAAACCATAGCAACCATGAACACCATCCACTCAGGCTCCCCCACGGACCCCTGCCCCCACCATGTTTTCAACTCAGCAAACGCCACCATCGCCCCCGAACTCCGCAAGATCATCAACCTCTCCTTCACTTCTGCCACCTTCCCGGACAGCTGGAAACACGCAGAAATCCAACCCCTCCTCAAAAAACCCAAGGCTGACCCCAACGACCCCAAAAACTTCCGTCCGATCTCTCTCCTCCCTTTTCCAGCGAAAGTCATCGAGAAGATCGTCAACACTCAGCTCACCCACTTCCTCGAAGACAATTCCATCCTGGACCCCTCACAATCCGGATTCAGACGAAACCACAGCACTGAGACCGCCCTCCTCGCCGCCACAGATGACATCAGACATCAAATGGACAATGGCGAAACCTCAGCCCTCATCCTCCTCGACCTATCAGCCGCTTTTGACACCGTCTGCCACCGCACCCTACTGACCCGCCTCCAGGAAGCCAGCATCCAAGATAAAGCCCTCCACTGGATCTCATCCTTCCTCTCCGACAGAACGCAGAGAGTCCGTCTCTCCCCTTTCCGCTCCAAAGCCACCAACCTCATCTGCGGCGTCCCCCAAGGATCCTCCCTCAGCCCCACGTTGTTCAACATCTACATGGCCCCCCTCGCTCAACTGGCCCGCCAACATCATCTCAGCATCATCTCCTACGCCGACGATACCCAGCTCGTCCTCTCCCTGACCAAAGACCCGCTCACCGCCAAAACAAACCTCCACGAGGGACTAAAATCTATCGCCGATTGGATGAACAACAGTCGCCTGAAACTCAACTCCGACAAGACGGAAGTCCTCATCCTCGGACGCACTCCCTCGGCCTGGAACGACTCATGGTGGCCCTCCGTCCTCGGACCCCCACCCACCCCTGCCAGCCACGCAAGAAACCTCGGCTTCATCCTGGACTCCGCCCTCACCATGTCCAAACAGGTCAGCGCCGTCTCCTCCTCCTGTTTCAACACCCTCCGAATGCTCCGCAGAATTTTCAAGTGGATTCCAACAGAAACCAGAAAGACGGTGACCCAGGCCCTCGTCAGCAGCAGACTTGACTACGGCAACGCACTCTACACAGGCATCCCAACCAAAGACATCAAACGCCTCCAACGTATCCAAAATGCCTCCGCCCGACTGATCCTCAACATACCCCGCCGAAGTCACATCTCCCCTCACCTAAAGGAACTCCACTGGCTCCCGGTAGACAAGAGGATCACCTTCAAACTCCTGACCCACGCTCACAAGGCACTTCACAACACCGGACCCTCCTACCTCAACACCAGACTTCACTTCTACACCCCAACACGTCAACTCCGATCCGCCAACCTCGCCCTCGCCATCGTACCCCGAATCCAGCGCAAGACATCCGGCGGCAGATCCTTCTCCTTCCTCGCCGCCAAGACCTGGAACTCTCTCCCCACATCCCTTCGCCAGACCCAGGACCTCCTCGCATTCAGAAGGCTCCTCAAGACCTGGCTCTTCGACCGATAAACCAGCAGCGCTCCCCTCCCCCCCCCCCCCTCAGCGCCTCGAAACCCTGACGGGTACATAGCGCGCTTTATAAATACTATGATTGATTGATTGATTGATTTGCATCCTAATGAGAATTCTAAAACCCAAAACGAAGGCTCTGATTTACTACGCAAGTCAAAGCGAAGCAACGCAAGTGCTTACGTGACGTTTACGAAGCCACGCAAATCGCGATGTCCGTGGTTTCGTGTCTCCTTTCCAGCTGCAGAATTACGCAGCCCCTTGCGCTGCCTTCGTCAGCCTGCTTTGGATAGGCTTAGGTGCAGCATGGGCTTTCCCATGCATCTACTCATGTATTTTGACGCAAACCCACATTTACTAAAGACAGTAACCCGGGGCTTGCTCCCAAATGGTGCGCCAACCCAAGAGAGGCGTAACAAGAAGAAATATCTTGACATGCTCTTCCTATGTATGTAGAATTTTGCAGCAAACATAAGGCCTCCTTTCTGCACAAAAACAATCCTTCCAGCAATACAGGCATCTTTGCACCATTGGCGCTAGGCTTTCTGAAGTGCAGCAGCGCTATAAGAGAGCAGAAATGCGTCATATCCCTCCCATAAACGCATTGCAGCACAGCAAATTGCCTTGCTCCATTGCAAGAAAGGTTAGTAAATTTGGGCTCAGATTTGACACTGATTTGCATGAAAATGCTTAAATAAGTTTGCAAAATGTTGGTGGGACAACGATGGTGCAATAATACATTATAAAAAATAAACTGTTCCTACTGTTCGTTAAAAGGATTTTCTGTGTTACCGTGGACTTCCTTCAAATTATAGAAAATTTGGGGCGTAATTTATACTTCTTTAGCGCTGCATTTGCGTAATTGTTTTATGCAAATGCATCGTAAACGTACTAAATATAATTGAATTTTGTACGTTTGCACCACTTGTGCGTCAAAAAATGACGCAAATGTGGTTCTAAAAAAGTATAAATCAGGCCCTTGGTGTGCGGCACTGGGCCTGTACTTGGTAGCAGAGCTCCAAGATGGGGGAGCAATATCTTACAAAGTATTTTATTATATATAAAAAAATAAAAAAGACTGTCAGGCAAGGATAGGACTTGTCGCAGTCATAAACAGTAGAAACACCAGAGGTGACTTTGCAAAAAGTAGGACAGATACTACATTCAAGTTAACCCCACAGGCCATCTCACCGCTTTTCTGCTACACTTTCATCAATTTGGTGCTAAGAAGCTCATCACTGCAAGATGCCAATGTGACCTTGAGAAGGTAATGAGGACATCAGTATCCCTGTTACAGCCGTGTGGCAGCAGCGAGTCGGACCTGATGATCCATGGAACTGGCCATGTCAATCAATTTCGATCCCATCACGACAGAGGTCAGAGTAATGTGCAGGGGACGTCATTATCATCACGATTTTGTTCTTTGTCCTCAAAGGTATATTGATATCCTCTGCCTGAGTGTAAAATGTGCCTCAGAACTATGGAAGTATAAGACCAGAATAAACCAAGAGACTGACCCGTGCATGTTCTGTTTAAAATATTGAGTCAAGGAGCGATAATGGTCCTGCCATCCAACACCATGGACCAGTGGTTCTTAGCCTGTGGTCTGGGGATCCCTGTGAGTCTGAGACACCTATTCAGGGGATCCAAGGCTACTTAGAATTTTTAATAATATATTAACAGACTGCTACAGTGACCATAAATAGAGAGGTCAAATGTAAATTTCACATTTTTTATATGTCGTGTAAATTTGAAGGAATCTGAAATTGGAGGGTAAAAGTGAAGTTGGTATTCTCAGGTGATTCGTGGGGGCAAAGCAAGTGTATTGAACAAAGTATGGTATGGAGGATGTTTTGTGCATGGTTTTGCCTTTAAAGTCATCAAAATTGCTTATGATGCGTGTCTGGTTGCAATAATGACTCAGTGAAGTTCCCCAGTTTCCAATAATGAATCTCGGGGGGGGGGGAGACATGTCCCTGGACTCCAATAATGATTAAGTGGGGGTCCACAAACGTCAAAAGGTTAAGAACCACTGCCCTAGACTGTGGAAGTTTTTTAAAGTAATATTTCTAGGTAATAATGTTTTAACAAATATAATAAAAAAAAGAGTTATCAGTGTTGGAGACTGGTGGATGCTAAAAGCTTTGACAAAATGTGTAAATACTCATCACAGTGGTAGCCACCTGGAGGATGGATTTGTGGCCGTCTTCAGCATTGAGCGATGAAGCACCAGGGGTATGGCCGGCTCTGCAAGCGCCTAAAAGAGAGAGGGGTGTCAATGCTCCCATTCTACCCCACCAGTTCCCCAGCCTTGGGGTAGCAGTGAGTGGCACTGATGCAGAGGTTGAAGGGGTGTGTGGCTCAATGCAAGGTGCTGAAGCAGTGCTTAATTTGTGCTTCTTGTTTCCGGTGCTGAGCATGACAGGTGAGATCTCAGGACTAACAAAGCTCAAAGCAGCAGGTCTCCTGCTCCGGTACTCTAAGAAGGACCCTGCCACCACCATCCCCCAGCATGCACTGTGGGGAGTCGAAGGGCCGTGAAGGAGGCCCCGGCACCTACACTCTCTCCTGTGTGCATATAAGTGACAGGGCAGCGACCTCAACAGCCCTTGACCACCAAACATGCCTGCATGGCTTTCCAATCCATGCTTGCCGTCCAGCTGCCCATGCTACGTATGTGAGAACAGCTTGCATTCCTGCTGCCTATGCTGTCCCTGTTCTTTGTGTCTCATGGAAGTTTGCAGTGCTGCTGTGTGCTAGTGAAGCTTGCACTGCTGCTGCCTATGCTGAACCTGCTCTTTGTATCTCTGGGAAGCTTGCAGTGCTGCTGTGTGCTAGTGAAGCTTGCTCTGCTACTGTCTATGCGGTATCTGCTCTTTGTGTCTCAGGGATGCTTTCACTGATGATGACTGCCTGCTATGAAAGCCTGTACTGCTGCTGCCTATGCTGTACCTGCTCTTTGTGTATTAGGGAAGTTTGCACTGCTACTGTGTTCTGGGGAAGATTGCAGTGCAGTTGACTGTGTTCTAGGAAAGCCTGCACTGCAGCTGTGTATGCTGTACTTGCTAATGTGTCTCGGGGATGCCTGCACTGCTGCGGACTCCGTGCAATGAAAGCTTGCACTGCTACCTATGCTGTACCTACTCTTTGTGTCTAAGGGAAGCTTGCACTGCTGCTGACTGTATGCTAAGGAAGCTTGCAGTGCTGCTGACTGTGTTCGAGGAAAGCTTGCACTGCTGCTGCCCATGCTGTACCTGGTCTTTGTGTTTTGGGGATGCTTGCACTGCTGCTGACTGCGTGCTACAAAAGCTTGCACTGGTGCTGCCTATGCCATACCTGCTCTTTGTGTCTCAGGGATGCTTGAACTTCTACTGTGTGCTAGGGAAGCTTGCAGTGCTGCTGACTGCGTTCGAGGAAAGCTTGCACTGCTGCTGCCCATGCTGTACCTGCTCTTTGTGTTTTGGGGATGCTTGCACTGCTGTTGACTGCGTGCTATGAAAGCTTGCACTGGTGCTGCCTATGCCATACCTACTCTTTGTGTCTCCGGGATGCTTGCACTGCTGCTATGTGCTAGGGAAGCTTCAGTGCTGCTGATTGTGTTCTAGGAAAGCTTGCACTGCTGCTGCCCATGTTGTACCTGCTCATTGTGTGTTAGGGAAGCTTGCACTGCTACTGTGTGCTAGGAAAGCTTGCACTGCTGCTGCCCATGTTGTACCTGCTCATTGTGTGTTAGGTAAGCTTGCACTGCTACTGCGTTCGAGGAAAGCTTGCACTGCTGCTGCCCATGTTGTACCTGCTCATTGTGTGTTAGGGAAGCTTGCACTGCTACTGCGTTCGAGGAAAGCTTGCACTGCTGCTGCCTATGCTGTAGCTGCTCTTTGTGTTTTGGGGATGCTTGCACTGCTGCTGACTGAGTGCTACGAAAGCTTGCAATGCTACTTTGTGATGGGGAAGCTTGCAATGCCGGGGACTGTGTATTAGGAAAGCTTGTAGTGCTGCTGCCTATGCTGTACTTGCTCATTGTGCATTATGCAAGCTTGCCCTTCCACTGTGTGCTAGGAAAGCTTGCAATGCCGGTGACTACATGCTAGGAAAGCTTGCAATGCTGCTGCGTGCTAGGAAAGCTTGCACTGCTGCTGCCTATGCTATACCTGATCTTTGTGTCTCAGGTATGCTTGCACTGCTACTGTGTGCTAGGGAAGCTTGTGCTGCTGCTGTGTGCCAGGGAAGCTTGCACTGCTGCTGACTCTGTGCTATGGAAGCTTGTCCATCTGCTGCTGTCTGTGCTGCATCCACAGTTGAGCACACTTAGCACGTGGGCTATGCACCACTGAATCACTTAAAAGGACCGGCTATATTTTCTTAACTTATTCTGTGGCCTAGCATAAAAGAGTTTGAGGACCACTGTCCTGGAGCCTCAGAGACAACAGCCAGTTTCAAGCAGTCATTTCACTGCAATTAAGAGATCAAGAGGTCAAAAGCAAGGAAGCTTGTTTCTTCTACAGAGTACTTCTTTCTGCTTGTTCTACCTGCTCTCAGAGCGCATGTATTCTTTTCCTGCCCTCTCACCTATAACTGGCAGACCCGTCCTCCCTCACCAGGGGGCGGGTCATCTTCCACTACCGGATAATGTCATTCGCAGGGTTTGCACCCTGCGCTGTGAGCGGGTTTAGTAGCACGGGTGCCTCTCTGGGGGGATAAGTGCTGAAGTTGATGGTGTAAACATCTTGGGGCATATTTATGAATTTGTCACGCAGTGTAGCGCGGCGCAGCAAGTCACAGTGTTGCGCTGCGTGGAAGGGACAGGGCAGAATGCACTGTATTTGAAAGAATATGGTGCACCCCTGCCTTTTCTCCTGAGCTGGAGCCATTTTGGCAGCCTAGCGCCAACACAGGGACCCTTGCACCAGGGTGAAGAGGTGCCTGCATTGCATCCAGGATTGATTTTGTGCAGGAAGAGACGTCTTTTTCCACTTTCTATCTGTACTTCAGAACACCTTTCCTGGGGAGGTGTATCTTTTTGGTGCATTCTCAGGTTTACCAGATCAAACCATGGGAGTTCTGTGAGAACACCCACGCAACGCTCAAGGAATGCCTCCCTAGTGCAGAGTAAGGCAACAAAACTATTTGTGGTCCCTTGCTTCCAGATTTATGGAGCCACTCAGGACCACGCAAAGCGGCCTTGTATGGCTTCATAACTCTTATTTTGGGGTTGCATTGCTCGTAAATATACCCCTTGTGACCGCCAAGTCTCTGATGGGCTTCCAATTCACCTGAAGATCCCGCCTCCTCCATCCTTATAAAAAAAATGCTGCTTCCAAATGTTTTCACATTCATGAGAATCTTATTTCACGGTAATTTCCCTTGTGCTTGACCACAAAGCTGGTCTCATCCTAGGACCTTGCCTAGTCTTTTCCAAACTCAGCCGGAGCGTTTGAGTGGAAACAGAGTTTTTTTTATTTCAGGTGTTTGTGCTGCAATGACCTCATGATGGCCCATTCCAGGAGCATTTCAGCCCTCATTCCAAAAATAACTTTACCATGTGGACACTGATGGAAGTTAGGGCTACATAAGAGATGTTCTAGGTCTCGGAGAAACTGCCCACTGTGGAACCAGCAGCCATTTTTAATGAAAGTTTGCCCCTTGAACTAGAGGTCAATTTATGGCTCTGGAGTTAGAAAGGTTTTTGACCAATGACTGCCCTTGCAGGTGATGATGCACTGGCGGCTTTGCTGCTGTCTACAGGCAGTTAAGACTGTCCAACCACAACCACCCAAAAAAGCAAGCAACGACACTGCATGAAGTCTGGCCTTGGCAAGTTTGCATTCTTTTTTATTTCATTTTATATACACATATAAAAAGAATTGGTAACATTGTAAGATAATGGAATTGTCCACCAGCGCAGGCACTCTAACTCTGGCATAATAGTGCACTCCTTTTTTTGGAAACTGTGCACATATGATCAAGCAAAATGCACCCACTGACAGTGCAAGAGAACCAGTGGATAAAGTGAGCTCAGAAATTGCCCCATGCTGCAGTGGCAGAAACACATTATGAATGACTCTTGAACAGGCCAATGGATGAAGTGAGTTGTTCAAACTCCCTTTGCCTATGTACATATGTATGTATAAATGTATGTATGTATGTTGACAATAATTGTTGGGGAAAACATTAGGATGGGGAGACTAGGCCAGGCCTCATCAGCATCGGCACTGTGAGGGCTTCAATGAAAAGGTGATCTATGGAGAACTCCAGGGCACAATGATCAAAGTGGCCTTTGGTGGAGGTAATTTCTCAGTCTTAAATCTTATTCCATCCATTCCAGGATAGAGAAGGATGAAGCAACGTTCTGCAGCGTCATTGAGTGTCTGAAACATCACTGGGGACACGAAGGAGAACTGGATCTCCCTGAACTGATCAAAGACAGAGATACTGATGGTGAGAAAACTGGCCAAGATCTGGCCCATCTCGGGAAAGGATCTGTTGGAAAGGCCCTATTGCCAGCTCAGAAACATACGAAAACTCTGATCTTATATCGGATTCTGATCTCTTGTTGTACCCTCAAATCAAGAACACAAATCTACAATAGATGCTGCTCAGTCGTGCACTCCTCCAGGTGATCTTTCTAGTGGAAATCACCCGGGCTGTTGTGGTCCACTGGTGATATTCATGTTGGGAACACAGGAGTATACAGGACCCTGTCACTAGCGGTCTAACCCTAATTTCGAGGGGTACATGGGAGAGGCACGTGGTGGTCCTTCTGCCACACTGGTCTACCCTTCGTGCTGCTTCAGGACCAGGGGAAGGTTTCTGAAGGACCAACCCTCTATGTGACAGCAGTGATAACCCTTCCAGTGCTATCCCCTTATCCTGCGAAGACAGGAGCCTGCCCCAACTATACCATGCAGTCAACACAGACCCTTATAAGGCCCAGCATCTTCAGGTGGGCGGAAGTCTACGCTCTGTACCAGACCCAAGAGGGAGCTGGTGCAGTGCTGGTAAATGTCCTGCCCTGGCTTACATTTGACTTAAACTGCATACTTAACCTTGCACCATAAAATGTAAGTGAAAGGATGATGCTACTTGTCCATGAATGGACTCTTCCCTCAGCTGATTCCTTCCTACTCCAGGGGCCCTGTTACCATAGGGAGCACTTCCTCTGTTCGCACCACGGCGTATCTTAGAAGAGGCGTGCCGTGCACGACAGAGAAAGTGGGCCCTACGATGATGAATGCGCTGCCCCCAGGGAAGCCGTGAACTCGCACTGCCCTGGGGGAACCATATTCAAGTGAAAAACAGAGCAGCTCCTTTAAAGCCACTTCGTGTTTCACTGTGCAGGCAGCGCCCCACGTGCAATTTTAAAGGGGATTAGAAATCCCCTTGCAGGCGGGTGCAGTGAGTGAGATCCCCTTGCAGGCGGGTGCAGTGAGTGACTGCACCTGCCTGCAATTTTAAAGGGGATGTCTGGTGGGTTCATAGGACCCTCTTTCCCCACACCAGAGGGCTGCCATCAGGGGGCACACTGACAGCTTCTTTGTCTCTGCGTCCGAGTCCATAATACAGCACAGGTGCAGAGGCAAAGGGATTCCCTTATTTGCATGGGGCCACGCCCCCATGAAAATGAGGGAACACTCTCTGTGAATAGCCCGGGTGCTATCTGTTAGCCAAGGCTATCGGTATTACAGGTGGGGCCGTACAAGCGTCTGTGGCCCCTTCTGTAATAACAAAGTGTCCTGGGGGCACGTAAGGCAGGAGCAAACACCTGTTGCGCCCCCGGGGCACTTCCATAATATGGCCCCAGGTGACTAAAACCTGATGCAAGAGTGGAGGAGGTCAGAGATGCTCCGCATGTGGCCCACGCTCTGTAACGCTTTTCAAGTGAAATTCTAGTTTCCTAAAACATGTAAACTATTCTTATGTGTACAGGCTCTGTGTCCTTAATTGTAGGTTCTGCGCTGTGTTGTGGCTCAGGTGCTTTGAGGCAGTTACATTTGCTATTGAGGGCAGTATAAAACGAATTCATTACTATGCTAAGAGTGGAGTTCGATTGGGAGCACACTGCCTAACATTCCAGTCAGTATCTGGGGTTGCTGGAAATGCAGCTGATATTGTCTCAGGTTTAGTACCACTCCCTGGCTCACAGGTGCGTCTCCAGAGCTCGTCAGCTCAATGGCTCGAGGGAGCCTTTTAAACATGAAGTCCAATTGGGAGCACATGCTAAGAGTGGCACAACTGCTTTCTGGCCTTGTGTCCTCACTCCCTGGCAATCCTTCGTGTCCTAGGGTAATGGGCCTTTTAGCCACATTGTGGCTCTCCTACTGAGTTGGCCTTAATTTGATACTAGAGTCTAGAAATACTGCAGCACTCTCAAAAGGGCAATTGTGACAAAGTCAGGCAACTGAGTTTGGTTGTAGTGCGATCTGTTTATCATTCGTAGGGACGTTTCACAATCACAGCCAACACGTTTTTCGTCACCTTAGTGACTTTTTCAAGGCTTTAACGATATACATAAAAATGCCTCACAAACCTTGTACATAAATAAGAAGGATGATAGCTTACAGTCCCCAAAACCAGAAAGGGTGTAAAACCAATTGACTGAAAAGGCATGCAAGCAGTCTGTGCCAGAAACTGCGTTTAGTGAGAGATGTGAGAAAGAAATCGAGGTGTAAGATTCAGAAAACAAAACACATCAACAACGCACAGATGTTGTCCAACCTATTCTCTTCATAGTGAATGGAACATATGAGAATAAACTCGATCAGTGCGAGCCAAGGTGGATGGACTGTGCAACAAAAGTGATCTGAAATAGCTGTAGATAGCTCACAAAGAGATTGTACTCAAAATTCTCAGCAGCCGAACCAAAGTGTCAGGTATATCATCAGAAAAGGATAAATCCATACCTAGCTAAGTAAGGGATGTACATATCAGGACAACAGCATCGGGCCCATGGGTAAGAGCATTCCAATGTCTAAAACAAAACAAAAATCCACCCAAATCAAAACTGAGTACCGAAAAGCAAGGGGGGGGGCGCAGTGATGCTAGTAGGGCGATCTGAAGCCTAACTGCTGAGGGTGCAAAGACAGCTGTCTAGTATCACCTTGATGTGTCTAGTATCACCTTGATGTAGCACCAGCTCTCCACAATCCCACCTCTGGGAGCCCGGCATAGGGTGCCACAGCAGAGACACTTTGTGGTTGTCATAGGTTACTTCTGCTTAGGCCCAGGCTACTTTAGCCACATCAGCAACTACAGCGCACTCCAAAAACCCTCCAAAACCTTCTTTGTTTCTACACCTTACAGCCTTGTATGTTATCAACAGTGACCATGGAACTTGCATCATCTAAGTGCACCACTTTTGGGCACCAAAAGGCCTAACTTTCTGCATAGGCGTGCACTTGTGGGACCTGCAATGGCACATTGTAATGATCGCAAAATTCCACGATTTGGTGTTTGCACTGCTTAGAATGCTCATTTAAATGTACTACCCAAATTAGGAGTCAGTAAACATTTACGAAGTCCTAAAATGGGATTGCAGCCCCATACCGAATCGGTGTTAAGAAAGGGAGTGTTGTAGGCATGCCTTCCAAATACCAAATCGGTATGATATTCCTCAATGTTTTGCAACCAAAATCCGATTGTAAAGCATTGAAAAAGTTACCATCTCAAATGATGGATTGGTAATGCATTCACAAAAGGGAAAGGGCATGGTTTCTCCACGTACCTGTGTGCTAGACGTATTGTTAACAGTTTTCAACACTTAAGAAGATTGGGCTTTGGCTCCGCCCAGAGAGGTATCACTTCCTCACCACATTCTACTGGCTGCTTCGTGTATTATTCCACCTCCCGTGGAGTACTTGCATTGCAATGCATGAGGGAGTATTTTACATCTCAAAGGTACACTGAATATTAACACACAGTGGAAGTTGGTAACACATGAAAATAGTAAGACACTGAACAAGCATTTTGTTTTTTGTATAATGCGCTGTGCGAACTTGACTAGAGGGTATTGAAGAGCTTAACATGAGCATCAGTTACATTATATTAATTACATATAAAAAAACATTTTATCAAAAAAGATGAAATGGTTAACTTACCTTAGCAGCCTGCATGTACCAACATGTTCTCGATGTTCTCCTGTCTCCTGTCTGTGGATCGCGAGATTCCACAGCCAACTCCCTTAACCAATCCAGAAGCTGCTCTCATGCTGTTCATAATTTTAAGCAGCATGAGAAAAGTGCCAGGATTAGCTGGAGCCATTTGTCTTAGGGCTCCAACAGGCACTTGAGGGCTGTCCCTGCTCTCCGCTGAGCTGTCAAAGACACCTTGGGTTGGAGAGGTCTGAATTGCGCATGTCGGGCTGGCTGTTTCAAGATAGCTGGCCAAACCAACATGGCTGCTCCTCCCTGTTGTTAACTTGCAGCAATGGGCCATTGGCCCCACCATTACACTTGGTTCCGCTGGCAGAGTAAAAAATAATATGGTAATAAAATAGTTTTAGTACCATGTTATTTTTCGCGCTTTCTGAGCAGAAGTGGGGGGCAACGATCTTTCGCTCTTATGGAGAAACCACAGCTGATCACACATTTAGATGCAGTGTGTACAGAAATCAATCTTTTTTTTTCAATGCAACAGGCTTATTAAAATTCTTTTAGCCAGGGTTCAAAATGCAAGCCAGACCATTGGCCTTGGAAAAGTTTGGTCATCTTTCGAAATGCAAATATTTTAAAAAATACACAAACGGGCAGATTTACTAAAAAGTGGTGCAGTGCGGTGCTGCGCCCAAATTGGCAGCACCGCGCTGCGCCACTTTAGAAACGCAGGGATGCGTCATATTTATTAGAATACGGCGCAGCCCTGCGTTTCTCCCTGCACTGGTGCTAAATTTAGCTGACAGTGCCAATGCAGGCATCCTTGCACCATTGTGCACGGATGTCTGCGTTGAGGGGTTTGATTGTTAATGTACAGGAAGGTTTCCCTTCCTGCACTTAAACAATCACTAAAGGCGATTTGGCACTTCTGTGTGTGCTGCAGCAGACACAGAAGTGCCAACGTGTAATTTTCAAATGAATAAGTGGAGGAAGGGACACCTTACCGCACATAAACAATAATTTCTGGCATTTTGCTCTTCCTAGGCGTGCTGCACAATGCAGCACACATAGAAAAAGCAAAAAATGAGGAGGAATAAAAGTATTCCTCCTTGTTGCGCCTTGCTAACGCCACTCCTGGGGTGGCGTTAGATTTGACCACTGCCTCAGGTTTACAAAAACACATAAATCTGGGGCAGCGTCAAAAGCAATGGGTGTTGCTGTGGCACTCCCACAGCAACACCCATTACACGCCCCTTCCATGCAAAGTGCTGCGTATGAAGGGGCCGTATTTACAAGGTGGCGTTAAGCCACATAAAGTGACGCACCAGTGGCGCTGAGGGCTCATAAATAGGCCCCACATTTTTTAAGCAATGTTCTCTTTTCCTGTCTTACCCGCCCCATAGAACACCTGGTCACATAAGCAGGCCTAGCTGTGCCACTGGTGAGGCCATGTGCTTTTGGTGTAGTGGGGGGGCTGGGAGGAGGTGAGTGTATCACCGGTCTCAGGATGTGCATTAGGTTTCACTGTGCTGTCGGGGCACCAGGTACCTGGGCTCTGTCGTACAGAGGCACTTTCTCTTGTTAACAGCTGCTCCTGTTGTGGCTTTTACAGGACAGCAGAGCCCCAGAAGAGCCGCCTGTTTCTAGAATATTTCATTCAAAAGTAGCACTGTGTGCAGGGTTTACTGTGCCCAGGGGTAGGGGCCTGTCTGCCTCCCACTCATCTTCCTTCTTCAGGCGCACTTCTGGCCTCTTAGAACCACTGCAAGGTAGCTCAGCTGGCTAGACACCTACAGCAAAGAAGTGTGTGAACACTGTTGGTCAGGGTTTGATTCACAGCACTGTCCACCCGTCCTCAATCAATCAATCAATCAGGATATATAAAGCGCAGCAAATCACCCATGAGGGTCTCAAGACGCTGGAGTTGCTAGCTGCTTCGAGGCGCTCTGTTCATTCAAGAGTCCTTTCCTGAATTGCGAACTCCTCGCTCATGACCATGTTGTTCATCTGTCCTTGTATCTGACTACGTGCCTGCTTCTGTTCTACCATAGTAAGAAAGGCATTGCTACTGAAATATGAATCGCATGAAACCCCCTAGTGGTTATAAACAGCCCATGACCTTTGAACCCTTAGACATTAAACAAAAATTGCTGGTTCACCATCAGTTTACTGCTGCCTTGGGCTCCCTGCACCACTATGGGATGCATTATGGGGCATATTTGTGAGAGCTTGGGCAAAGCAAGCCTCTCAACCATGTCTATGAGGCCCCGCAAAACCGCATTGCGTGCAATTGAATTGCTTCATAGTTATGAGTAAGAAAAAGCAGCACAAGTCCTTGCGTTTCGTTACTCTGCGCCAGGGAAGCGTTACATGGGCTTTGCGGTGGGTTTTCCCACGTAACACCCATTGATTTTGACGCTGCCCCAGATTTACAAAATCACGGGAACCTGGTGCAGCTGCAAAACCTTACGACTCCCCAGACCCGGCGTAACGAGGAGAAATATTTTCATTTCTCTTAGTTTTTCCTCTTTCCTCATTCTACTTAGAAAGAGGAAAACACCTCTCAGGATTGCTTTTGTGCTGGAAGGTGCTCCTTCCTGCACAAAAACAATGCTGCATGCAATGCAGGCACCCTTGCACCATGGTGTAAGGTTACTGCATTGGCACTAGGAAGCCAATTGTGCACCAGCGCAGGGGGAAAGGACAGGAATGCACCGTAATGAATAAATACGGTGTATTCCTGCCCTTTCACATTAGGGTAGGGCAGTGACGCAGGTCTTGTGGTGCTGCCCTATGCCAATCCTCTACAAATACAGG
The DNA here is from genome assembly GCF_031143425.1 of Pleurodeles waltl. NCBI lineage: Eukaryota > Metazoa > Chordata > Amphibia > Caudata > Salamandridae > Pleurodeles > Pleurodeles waltl. The sequence continues at coordinate 54,208,216 of NC_090438.1, forward strand.
CCTATGTGCCTAGAGACATTACAAAACCAAGAACCACTGCTGTGCCATGGAGAACCTCATGTTCATGATGACACCGCAAGCTGAGCCTGCGCAAGGGAAAGGAAAGCCCATATGCACCATGACGTCACAAGTTTGAAGGTGCTGCGGTGCAGTGCTTTAAATGGAAATGTAGAACTGCTAGTACTCAGTATCCAGGGTACCTGTTTGCTTCTGAAAAGTGCCAGTACTCAACCATTAAATGTATTGCAGCAGTGCTGAGAAGGGCAGATACTCTCCCTTTTACATTAAAGTGCAGGTACTCAGTACCGGACAGCACCTGCCCATTTAAAGCACTGCTGGTGTGTGAAGCGACTTATCATGTGCAGGATGACGTAACAAGGTTGAAGGGCGCTGGTGTGATAGTGAATGACGCACGTGCACAATGCCATCACAAGATTGAAGAGCGCTGCTACACCAAGGGAAGTCTCAAGTGCATGATGACATCGCGTGATAAGATCACTCCTGTCTTAGTAAGGCTGACATGCATAGTGGTGTCACAATATCAGGGACAGCTGCAGTGGGAGGAAGAGGCCGTGCTTCATGTGCACTATGACGTCACGCATAAAGTGCTTCTGTGCCAAGAGAAACCTCAGGCGGTGGCACCACTGCTACTACATGCCATCACTTACCATCATCCCCCGAACCCAACATAGTTACTCTGACATTACGTTAATTCGACACCAACACTTAATCCCTCACACTTACATACCCCTTACTTCATCGCATTTACCTCTAAATCTAACCCTCAGACTAACTGTACTACCAGCCCTAAAACTATAATTTAGCCTAACTCTAAAGCTAACCCTTAATCTGAACTTAATCTTAGTTTAACCTGGACAAATGTTAAATATCTGATTATAGTAATATTCACTAGATTAAAATAACAAAATATGGCACCTCTATACCTAGACCCTAAACATATTAGTATATTAAAATTCATGACATTAAATAAAATATGGTGGTACTGCTAGCATTAACCCTAACAAATGTTAAACATGTAATTATATTTAAATTCATGACATTAAATAAAATATGAAGGTACTGTTAGCATCAAACTAACAAATGTTAAACATTTCATTAGAGTAAAATTAATGACATTAAATAATAGATTATGGTACTGCTAGCATTAACCCTAACAAATGTTAAACATGCAATTATATCAAAATTCATGACAATAAATTAAATGAGATGGTAATGCTGGCATTAATCCTAACACATTGGAAACATTTCATTATATTAAAATTCATGACATTATATAAAAAATTGGGTATGCCTGAGCCCTAAACCTAACAAATGTTAAATGCTTTACTGTATCCCTTAATTATTTAAATTTAAATAAAAATAGGACACCCTAAACATACCAGAGCTCACACACCGATGTATACTGACTGAAATAAATTAGATTGAATTAAGTCATAATCTGTAATCCTAATGTTGGTAAATGTTAATTATCGATTTAGGCTGTTGACATGTAAGTCATATCCAAATAAATTAAAGAATATAGGGATCTCTAATAGTAAATGAAAGCAAATATTCTCTTTAAAGGAATGTAAGAATGTATTTTTACATTAATGATAAACATGTTGTCTCACATTGCAAACTATCTCTATCCCAAAACCTTGATCTCAATAATATCTATTTAAATATGCGCTATATGCATGTACCTATTTACAGTATTTAAATCGGTCCTTTCCATTTTTCTTGCTTTTGAGTTAACCTTTATACTATGTATTAACCTACCTGCAAAACAATTGTCCGGATGTAATGGTGGAAGTAATGGCGTGTGTAGGTAATGGCAGTCGAGGTAATGCTGTACATAGAGTGAAGTAATTGTAAGTAGAAGTAATTGATTTGAAATAGCAATGTAAATACACCTGCTACATGTTATCTACAAAACAAGGGCCTCTTCGTGCCACAGTCAGTCTGTCTTCCATTACAACATCATATAAAGAAGAACTGATGCTGTGCCAAGTGACGCGTTGCTGGTTGTGATATTGATTCAGTGACTTACTGTTTTCTGGGATAAAATTGTCATTTTCATCCATTAGGATCTCAACATCTAACATTCTGGACCTGTCCCCCTTCTATCAATTGATTTCAGGCACCCCGTCACCGGGGACTCAACCCATTGAAATTTTGTGTGTGTCTACTAAAAATAAGTGCCGCATTAAAGCCCCTGCTGCACATGTTTGATTTGTCTTACTTTTCCACACAGCTATTCTTTCCTCACGGAAACCTGTTTTTCTCCCAGAGCAGACTCAGTTCTGGTTGATGTTTCCTTCCTAGGATTTTCCATATTCTACTAGTCCTTGGCCCAGGGTGAAGGTGGATATGTCTTTACTGTTGTATAAAACCTGCCTTCCCTCTGATTTCTGTCTCCTCACCTGGCTCATACGGCTGGGAATGTATGAAGTTGTCCAGATTCTAGCTTCCAAAATCAGTACAGTCATTCTTCTCTGCTACTGACCCTTAGGTACAAAAAACAGAATACCCATCCCTTCCTGGGACTGAAAGTGGTCCCTTTACCTCCATCATTTATGTTCTTCCCCATCCTAGGAACTTTCATTGTGTCTAGACACCCTTCACACACTCTCTCTGACCTTCTTACTCAGAATCTGTCCCATCTAAGACTTACCAGAAGGACTTATGGACCACCTCACTGCAAAGGGCATGCATCAGGCACTATTTTTTAAAATATGTACAAATGTCTATTGACAAATTATGTTTTCATACACTTTTCTCTATCTCAAACCGATTTACTTTAGGAAACAAACCTACACCCTCCGTTCCAATCTTGGAACAAGATTTCCCTCAGATTCTGTCAAAACAATTAAGTGCTCACCTTGAAAACCTACTAAGATCTCAGATGATCAATCGGCTTTCCTGCATTTGACCGTTCTCTAACTCCAAGAAGTCATTCATAGAGGCGCTTAGAAGCATGAAAATATCTTATTTTAAGAAGCACAACATTCCTATAAGAAAAGAAAGGTAAAAAAACATAATAATAGTTAAAAAAGCATAGGAAGGCGTAGACATTAAAAACGTCTCGCGTCTTGCATTGGCCACTGACATCTCATGTACTTCACCAAGTGCCTGATTTAGATTTCAGTCGGCTGGTTACTCTTTTACAACGGTGATGGATAGTCCGTCCACTGAAATATAAATCCCATCATATCCTATGGGATTTATATTTTGGCGGATGGTCTATCCATTACCGCTGTGATGGAGTAACCCGTCCGCTGACATCTAAATAAAGACCGTAATGTCTGTCCACACAAGAGCTCTTTAATTATTATTTTTGGAAGAACAAATTAAAGTTCACCAAACCTTCATGCAACTTATAAGAGGCAGGAGGTTTCTTACTGGATCAAGGGCAAACTTTCTTTCAGCCAATATGCTTCTTTCTTTCAGCTACACATAGCTAGCAGTGAAGATATTACCCTTATTAAAAACAAATGAATCCCACAAATTCTCTAAGAGGTCCTGACCACACTCTCTACTTCTTTCCCCCTTCTTCCCACCCATTTCAATCTGTTATTAGGAAATCAGATGTCTGTGATTATTTGAAAGAAGGAGTGCTTAATGCCTTTGTCTACCATGGATCCAGCTCATTTCTGCCCCAGCCCTACTGCGATAGTTCTAGCTAAGGTGCTGGAAAAAGTGGTTGTTAGACCACCGCAATCTTTCTTCCACTCAGACTCCATCTTGTCTGACATATACAATGTGCCTTTCATCCGGAGGGGACTCAATCAGCTCTTCTCGGTCCTTGAGGGGACGTACTACGATTTGTTGACGAGGGAGCTGTCGCTACCAGTGATATTTCACCTGCCGGCACACTTCAGTGCAGTGGACCTCGGCATCCCAGTGCTTGGACCACTCTGAGGAGGGTCTCAGTAAATACTGTCCAATGTTTCCACTGCCTTCCAGCTCATAAATCTAAACAGAACAAAATGGAAATCAGAATATAGAGTCCCAGAGAGGTTACCCTCTTTCTCTGCATTGGTCAATCAAGACCTGCATTGCATTTTTAATCTTGCTAAAAACCATCAATTTTCAATTGAATCACACACCGGCAACATTGAGGCTCATATTAGGTTTTCTTCTGACACCAAACCTGACATAGATCTACACCTATTGTTTAGAGACATCCAGAATTGGATGATAGGTACTTACTTCCAATGTAATCAGGACTGGTCAGAGCTCCTAGCTTTGGAGTCAAAGAAAGGCCTTCCGTGGGTTTCCATGCTGTTCCTAAACTTTTTTTCCTAAATGGGTAGGTACTCACCGGTACTGAATATCTGCACCACTTCAATGTGAAGGAGTGAGTACCTGCACTTTTCAGCTCTACTGCAATACTTTTAAGGGGAGAGTACTGGCACTTCTAAGGAACAAACAGGTACTCTAAAACGTGAATGTCTGGACTTCTGTATTTCCATTTAAAGCACTGCCTAAAATTAATGCCTGTAAAAAAGGATAAAAACCTAGGGTTTGTGTTCAGTGCTGAAGCGCCCATCAAACCCATGTAAATGTTGCTATGAATACAAATTTTCATCAAATCAGTAGGCCTTAACCTATACTTCTGCTTATTTCCTAAATGCACTGATAATTAACACTCAATCAATCAATATATTAGTATTTGTAGAGAGCAGCACTTTTACCCCAGGGGATATATTTGTAGAGAGCAGCACTGTCACCCCTAGGGGTATCTGGACGCTGGGATGTGAGGTCTCCGTCTAAAGTCCCCAAGGTAGGGTTCTCTTCGGAGGTGGAGAGGCGGGTCATTCCAGGTCTCGGTGGCAATGTAGGAGGAGTGGCCGCTGCTGCGATGGATTCAGGGGGGTGTGCAAGGGCAAGTGAGGATGAGCGCAGGTGTCTGGCAGGTTGATGGAAGTTCAGTCGCTGCTTGATATAGGCCAGGCCTTATTCGTGTATGGCCTGGAAGGCGTGAGTGAGGATCTTGAACTGGCATCTCTTCTGGTTGGGGAGCCCGTGGAGATATCTGAGGTGGGTGGTGATGTGGCCCATTTGGAGAGGTCCAAGACGAGTCTAGCCGCCGCATTTGGTATGGTCAATAGTCTTTTGAGGAGTTGCATTGAGATGCCGGCATATAGTGAATTTGAAAATTACAATGCCTTTTATATTGGCTTCCCCAAAACTGTGTCACGTGGACATCATGTGCATAATGATAAAATAAAATCAAGAATGTCTGATATTTCGAACGACATCACAGGATATCTATTGTTATGACAAGATCACCTCATATCCAGGATGATATCAGAAAGTGAAGGACTGGGGCTGTTCTCAAGCCATCCTTTTTGACGAGCGTGATGACATCATAAAAACTAGGTCCCCTGAAGCGCAAAGGGGAGGCGTTTGCAAGTGACGCTTGACACCCAAGGTGCAGCAGTTCAATGACACGATGCTTGGCCGGCAGGATGGGGACTCTGCTGGTCTTAGGGCGGATTTCCTGCCTCCAGGTTTCCAGGAAGTGTCTGATTTGGGTTGGATTGTCCATAGGCTGGTCTGATGGTGGGTGCTTTCAGGACCGAGTGGACAGAGTAACCTTGAGCCCTCACCCCTAAAAGAAGCCCTTCAAGAGCAGTGAACATTTTTAGGCACAAACCTACTTTTCTACTACTAAGAAAAAAACATACTTTGCAAAAACTTGAAGTGTTGAATAGTTATCTTTAGAATTGCCTGCAGTTCCTACAACTCTTTGGTCAATATAGTTGGAAAATTATGTAAATATTTGGGCCCACTTACAGAAAACACAAATTATTGTTGGCAAAAGACTTCTCAATTCTCTCATGCCTAGCTGAATGTAGGATTCATTATACATATTTTTAGGGAACACAGTCCATCCCTGTGCCCAGGATCAACAGTAAAAGCAGGCCCAAGCAAAGGCAATGTTCTGTACATGCTTGGCTGCCATGTGGTACATCATGGGCCTCAACTTTGTTACATTTGTGTCACTTTGTAGCACTCAAGTACCTTAAGTCACCTCTGAGGACTATTATCCTATCATCCCTGACTCCAGCACTAGGCCTCAGCCTCTCACCCTAGAGATCCAATCAAAATCTTCATTTATTCCACTTTCTAGACCAACCACCCATGATGGCTGCCAATCCCACATCTGATGTATGCAACCGCGGGCCACAAGCCATCTCAGTGCAAGGTTATTCATTGCACAGAAATATTCATTTAATGCATAAATCATTTACATTTGTCTTAACCCAACTACCTATCCGTCAATATTGTATAGTTGGAGAGTGCAATGCAGACTTTGCTAAAACCCAGAAGAGTTTGTGCCAGCAGTTTTCTGAAAATTCCAGGGAAAAGGCACCCATCAGCATACTCTGCTCATTTGCTACATTTCTAGGGCCGTCACACATTTTTCTGGCGCTAGTCATAAAGCCATTAAGTACTGTATAATGGTACTGGCAAGGGGAACCAGGGGACGTCCCTGGACCTGGTACTCAGATGTAAGCCTTCTTCTTGGAAAAGGACCATGCAAGGGTATTGTGAACCATTACCAATGTGTTAGAGCTGGCTTATAAAGCAGATACTGTGACCCAAAAGGGCCTCCAGGTGTTAGAAACTAAACACACAGTTGTATCATGCCACTGACTGAAGTCTTACATTAAAATCTCTTCATGCTGCTCCCAGAAAGATACTAATTGGACAAGGATTGAATGGTGGGAGGAAGGACATTCCTCAGGGTGGTGGTCTCCACTGAGAGTGACCGGCCCCCCAATCCCTGCATTTCACATCTTCAAGCCTGAAGTAAAACTGGATCTGTGGACCGCAGATGTCCAGCTGGGACGTACCACTTGACTATGGGAGCAGAAAACGACAGTCTGTCCATCAGGTACTCAGTGGACAGTGTGTAAGGCCTGGGCCATCTTTAGCGCTGGTGGCACCTAGTGCAACAGTTTGTTGGCGCCCCCCAGTGACCACCTCCGCCATGGATTCTCTCACTGCTACCGTGAAACAGAGCCACTCAGGTCTCCATAACCACTCTCTCTCGGATGCATTTAATTCATTTTATAGCATCACTCATACCAGTGTCGGCTGTCGGAGCACAGCCACAATCATACGTGTGTAAAATCAGTGTAAAGGGAATGTTACATAAGACAGAGGACTCCAAGGTGTAGGGGTCACAGGTCATCTATACTGGGAAGCAGCATAGTTTAAGCGTGCTTGGGTGGAGAAGCACAAACTCAGGGGATAATTCACAAAGGTAAACTTAGACCTAAAGTCTAACTTTACACATGAAGCCCAGGTTTAGATCTAAAGTCTAACTTAGATCAACCGTCATACTTTACTAGTAGTAACTTACTTTTGGGAATACCAAAAAGTAGTAAAGTTAGACTTTTGGTTTAAATTAGACTTTAGGTCTATTCTGAGACTTCAGGTCTAAACTTAGGTTTCAAATCATCAGTGGCGGCCGGCAGCTTTGGGAGGAGGGCGGGCGGGGCACACACACAAACACACACACAGACTCATTCTTTCACACCCAGACACGCACGCACGCACGCTCACCCATTAACAACACTCATTCCATTCAAACATGCACGCACGCACCATTCATTTTACAAATTCACACACATTCATTCTTACACACACGCACGCACGCACTCACATCCAGTAACAACACTCATTCCATTCAAACATGCACGCACGCACCAAACATTCATTTTACAAGATCAAACACATTCATTCTTTCACACACACACACGCACGCACATCCATGAACAACACTCATAACACTCAAACATGCACGCGCGCACCAAACATTCAAAGGAAAACATAACACACATACACACACACACACACACACACACTTACCTTCAGCCTCCAGGTCCCAGGAGGGTTGGGACTGCTGCCTTCCTTCATTGGCTGACCTTAGGTCAGCCAATGAGGGAAGGCAGCAGTCCCAGCCTCGTCACAGAGTGGGATGGGGTCAGTGAGACTGCTGACCCCACCTCACTCTGTGACGAAGTGTCACTGATTGACACTCGCCCTGGGCGCTTCAGGGCTTAAACCTGAAGCGCCCAGGGAGAGTGTCAATGGGTGACGCTTTCCTCACCCAGGGGAGGGCCTGGAGGCACCTTTGCTGGGCCGAGGAGATCACGCCCATAAGGGTCGTGATCTCCTCAGCCCAGCAAAGTTCAGCTCAGGCAGCTAGGAGTCTGCGCAAATCGCGCATGTCTGCTCCTGGCTGCCTGACCTGAACATAAAGAGTGTCTGTCAGGCTGACCTTTGTTCAGCCTGACAGACACTCTTCATGGGGTGGGGGGGCGTGGCCCCTCCGCCCTAAAGGACGGGCCGCCACTGCAAATCATAAGTTAGACTTCAGGTGTAAAGTTAGTCTTAAGGTTTACAGTTAGTCTTAAATTCTAAGTTTACTTTTGTGAATCAGGTCTTCAGAATTAAAAATGTAACACCACGTGGGTTCTCTTTTATAATAATAACTGATTACGTACGACCCACATGAACCCCTTTTGCAACATTAGGATAATGAAAGACTGGGGGAGATTCCTAATGATCCAATCTACACCTTGCAGTTTCCACGCAGCTCTTTGATGACAGTTAATAGCTCCCTATTCTGTACTAGGATTGTAACGTATAAACTGCAAGTAACAAAAGTACCTCTCTGACAAAAGCAGTAACCTTCTGACCCATTTACATTACATGCACATTGTGATCTGTGTGGTACACCTTCTTTGCAGCAGGCACATTAACCCTCTGTGTTACCTTATGATGAGCTAAAATTCCCACTGGACAGAACTCCAATTTCTATCCAGAAATACAATTAATTCAGGAGTTATTTTGAAATTGTTATTGTTGCCTGAAAATAGCTGGAGGCAAGGAACGCTGGCAGCAGATGCTTTTAAAATCATGATATACTTGCAGGCAGGGAACCCCCCACCCTAGAGTCTGCCCTGCATAAGGCCTTCCAATGCATGGGAACCGACAGGTTCCTGCTGGCACAGGGGTAGGTGATGCAGGCAGAGCCCATGCACTGCTCCATCATCCCGGGTACCACTGTGAGTTGCTCACCCATCATGGTAGTAGGCCATCATGGTGGTAGACCCAAACATCGATGGCTACCCCTCACAGTGCTTTGTTACTCCACAATTACCTGCATCTTCTGGTCAGGCCTTTCCTAATACACTCCTCCTCTCCACATGAGTATCTAAACCACTGCAGAGTTGTTCCTCATGTCACATCTCCTACAGGCAATGAGCTCTACTCGGCTTATTTCGGTGCTAACTTTCTGCCTTTCCTGCAACTTTGCCACAGTTACAGGGTAACCAGGAGACCCGGATTTGCCGGGACAGTCCCCGTTTTTCACCATCTGTCCAGGCAGATTTTGAGTTGAGCTCAGTTTGAAGCTTTTCTGGAGCACAATTTAAATAACACCCCTGCTACTGGGTTCAAAAGTTGCTTTTAATGTAGTTCCTTTAGTTCATTGTCTGTGTTTTTATGTTGATGCTCGCTGTCACGTCGAGTCATTTTGTACCCCTCACCTCATGTAAACGTGTAGTCCTTCTTCTATGTTTGCTACATGTTCCCGTTTTTGGTTTTCAACACCCAACTTCGTTTGGTATTACTACCTTCCTTTTCTCTTTCCCACCGCTTAATGTGTTTAAAAAAAACAGTAAGGGGTCTCATCAGGAGGCCACTCAAGCTTGACCACCCATTGCCACTGTCAGTGCCGCAAATGACAGTATTTACACAACTACTAATCATGACACTGCCACAAGAGTGACAATTCCGATTGTTTGAGGACGCCAAAGCTATACGAATGGTGTGTCAGCAGGTACTAGTTGTTTTAAATACACATTGAAATAATAATCTACTGTCATTCTTCTTATCTCTATATTACACAAAGCAGCGTCGCCACGTGGCACCTGTCATAAGTGCCGGTGTTGACAATTAAGTGAAGTGCCAAGCACCGGAAACCACCGGCTCAAATTAAGCACTGCTCTTATCCCTCCTCTTCCCTTTCTTAAAGTTATCCCCTTCCCCCTCTTTTGGCTTCACTTCACCTGCCCTCCCTTCCGCCCTCCCTTGCCCCCCCTGGATGACTTGGGGGCTCTCCTACCCCCAAGAATGCGCACCTCCTGCCCTATGCCAGCCTCCTGTCCTGTCCGAGGCTCCTGCCGGTGACAGAGAGGCCGGGCAGCGAGCCGCCGCTCTCGGCAGGAAAGGTGATCCTCCCGACAAAAGTGGCTCTGTGGGCCTAACAAAGAGCCCCTGTCTGCGCCAGCCGACAACTGTCCCGCTGGAGAGGCATCCCCGGGAGCGGCTGGCGACCTAATCCGGGGCCGGGGTCAGGGCTTTCATGCGGCGGCCGCCTCCCCAAACACAGCCCGGTCCCCCTGAGCTAAAAGGGAGATCATTAGTGCTTAGTAATAAGGAAAATAAAAATAACCCCGGGGCTCTTGGCAGCGGGTCGGTGCGCCACTGGCCCAGACCGGCTTCCAGGAAGTGGGCCAGTGTTTACCCGCAGTAACCCGAGGCCAGGCCGCTCCTCGTGGGCAGCCCCGGGGCCGGGACCCCCAGGGATGGAGGAAGATGGAATTAAAAACAACCTGTCGGCGAGAGGGGCAGGGCAGCCTGGGAAGAGGTGCCCCTCCCAAATGCCCTCGTATTCAGGCTTGGATAGGTAGCGCTGAGCGAGCCAGAAAATGTGTGGGGCGAGCCAGGGATGACTTGGCTTTAATAGCCAAAACACGAGCCGAGCTCAAAAAAGCGCTTTTTACAATGTGTGGCGCCCGGTGTGAGTGTGGCAATCTGTTTTTGGCCCCCCCATGACCTCCTCCTCGGATTCCCTCACTACCTCCCCCCAAAAGTGCTCTCCATAGTCCTCTCTCACATATACTACTTTTGTTTTAAAGCGCTACTTACCCACTCAGCTATCCATATAAAATACATATCAGAAGGTATATTAACCCCTTCTGCAACCTTATGATGAGTCAAAACTGCCACTAGATAAAACTCAACTTTCTCTCTAGCAGAAAAATGTTATCACAAAAATTATCCTGACATTTTTATTGTTGCCTGAAAGCTAGACGCACATGGAAGCTGCAGCAGGTGTTCTTAAATCCTAAGTTATTGCTAAACACAGCACCCCCCTGTAATCCGGCTGCAGCAGCCGTGCCACCCTAAAGCCAGCCCTGTGTGACATCATCTATCCCGAATAACGCTCTAAAATCCCACCTTTCGCACTTAAGCTCACACCTACGCTAGGTTACCTCTATTTCTCTCACAAATACACTTTGTTTTTAAGTCTTTACCTGTTTTTATGTCGAGGGTGCAAGCGCTCTGACGTGTTGTAATCTATCTGTGGGCTTTTAACCACGCCCATCACTTTCACTCGCTCGTAGGCTCGCCTTTCAAAATTCCTTTGTTATCATTGGTAAATGGTTTAAGTTTGTCCCTCCTTGGGGCGGTTTCGATACCGTCTTGGCCATCGACCGTGTTACATGGATAATTGCACTTTTTCCGATACGTTTGACTGCGAGTGAACTTCTTTTTCCTTTTGTTTCTCTCCTTCGCGCTCACGGCGGCCGTGGCACTTTGAATCGGCTCGCTTATGTCAACTGTTTTACTTTTTATTTTCACTTTGTGTGGCAAGAAAAGCCCAGTTAGGAATTTATACCGCTAATAGCTCTAACTCGAACAGACGCGAGACCCCTTGCATTGCAAATGCTTGTTCTCTCATTTTTTCTTCTCCCACCCAACAGTCTTGCTCTCTGACTCGGCTGCACCAGATCTCCATTTTTCTCTTTTTCTTTCTTTCTGTCTCTTCTTAATCGTCTGTGTGTGCTTCGCCCCCTCTCTTGAACCACTTTCTTTCTCCAGTTTCCTCTCTCCTCTGTGCCTTTCCTCCCATCCCTGGAAAACAGGGCCTTCCCGGTTTTGCAAAATGCCTGCTGTGCTGGAGGGACCCCGCTGGTGATTACCCCCAGAGTCAACATGCAGAAAGTTCGCTGGTGCTGTGGCCCCCCTCGGTGCAGCAGAAGAGGGGCTGATCAGCGCTGCGGGGCTTTTTACATTTTGATAATGGCTAATCAAAAGTCGCTGCTAGTTGAGGTTGACCTGGCCAAGTTCTACTATACTTAGGGAGCTTGCAGACCCACATGAGAACTTTGAAGGTGGAAGGCAGGTGACGTGCATCACAGTGTGGCTTGGTTTTGGCCCAAGACCTCAGGCTGAGGCAGAGCCACACATCTGGTTCGAGCCAGGCTTGCACCCAAATTTATGGGGATATGGCGCAGGGCAGCAAGTCACCTTGCTGGTCCGCCCTGCGTCAAAGTGAAAGTGCAGGAATGCGCTGTATCTGTGTAATGCGGCACATTCCTGTGCGCTTGCGCTGTTTCGGCAGCCTAGCACCAACGCAGGCACCCTTGCACCACAGTGCAAGGGAGCCAGTGTTGTAGGCAGATTTGTTTTTGTGCAAGGGGAAGGGGCACCTTCCTGCACAAAAATAATCCTGGGAGGTTTTTTCCCTCTTTCGACGTGTGCTGCAGAATGCAGCACATATCGAAAGAAGAAAAAAGAGGAGAAATAAAGATATTTCTCCTTGTTGCGCTTCCCCTGGGAGGCTTAAGGTTCTGTCGCTTCCCCAGACTTACAAGACCTTGTAAATCAGGGGATGCATCAAAATCCATGGGTGTTGCATAAGAACACCTCCCTGACGTGATTTGTGCTGCCTTGCCCTACTCCATATCTGTGAGGGCATTCAAAGGAACGCAAATTGGCTTTGCGTGGCCTCGTAGGTATGGTTGAGAGGTTTGTGCCACCCCTGCATCAGTAAAAGTGACGCCACAAGCCTTACATAAATATGCCCTGAGTGTCTTGCCCACCTCTATTTGTAGGGCACTGTCAAGGTCTGGTAGAGCTCCTTGTAGACTTGGGTACGTCACAGTCGAAGCCTGGGTATAGCACCACAGATGCCTGAGTGGGGCCTGGTGACGCTTGGGTAGGGCACCGTCTTGACCAGGGTAGACCATTGCCAAGGCCATTGTTGATGCTGTGGTATAACATCGCTGAGTCCTACTTAGAGCCCCGTTGAAGTCTGTGTAGAGCGCTGTTGTGGCCTGAGTAGGACACTGTGAAACCTGGGCAGGGCACGGATGAAACCTGAGCAGGACACTGTCAAGTCCTGGGGAAGCCACCATTGAAACCTCAGTAGCACACTGTCAAGGCCTGTGTAGGACTCGGTGGAGGTTTGGGCAGGTTTCCATGGAGGCCTAAGTAGGGCACAATGAGGCATGCGTGGTGGAGCTTGGTTCCCTTGGTGGGGAACCATGGAGGTCAGGGTACGGCACCATTGAACCTTGAGAAGGGCACCCTGGAGGCCTTGCATAGGTACTGTGAAGGCATGTGTACGGCAGTGGCAAGGCCTAGGTAGGGCATTGTTGACACCTGGGTGGAGGATTGTTGAAGCCCTGGAGGGCTCCATCAAGTCCAAGGTAGGGCACCACTCTACCTAGCCTTGGAGGTCTGGCTAGGGTACAGTTGAAGAATGGGTAGGGCATCATCAAGGCCATGGTAATGAACAGTTGAGGCCTAGGTAAGGCAGTGAAGGGTCCTGGTTAGCGCACTGGTGGGGCCTGCGTGAGGCGCTGTGACCTCTGGGTAGGACACCATTGAGGTGATGGTAGGACACCTTCATGGCCTGGGTAAGGCATTGTTGATGACTGTGTAGGGCACTGATGAGGACTGGGTATAGCACCATCTATGTCTGAGTAGAGCTCCATCTTGACCTGGGTAAGGCACTGTCAATCCTGGGTTGAATGCCTTTGATGCTTGTGTTGGATCCGTTGAGGCCTGGGTAGGGCACTGTAGAGTTCTAGGGAGGGCATCTTCGAGGTCTAGGAGGGCATCATCAGGGCCTAGGTATGGCACTGTTGAGTCCTTGAAAAGACCAAATATGCACAGACCCAAGCTGTGGGGGTTCTAGAGTCATATGTGGGCCCAGACCTCTCCAAGGGCAATAACACATTTATTTAGGGGTTTTATAAGGTGTGGCTTGTCCTTTGAGATGCATCAATAATATTAACAATACCGGTTATAGTGCTAAGAATAACCACATTAGCTTCCTGTATCCGAACATACAAACACCACGACCCCTACTGGTCATTACTGGTACTTTTCTGTCTGTGACAGAGGGAGAAGCTCATTAGGGACAGACACTTCATGACATCCACCGTGTTGCCCAAAATTATGCCTCCCGGACGCTTATGAGCAGCAAAGTCATCTTTCATCCCATTTTCGACGTCTTCTCCTGTTTCTCCGAGACCCCCTGTAAGACTGCACAGACAACGCCTTGCACCGTTTTCGGGACCTTAATTACTTCTGCAAGCAGCGGAACACTTCCCCCAATTTGTCTGCACACTGCTCGGTGGGAATGGCTATAACACAATTAAAAACAGACAATTTGCGAGCACCCTTTACCAAGATCTAGCTGTTCCGGGCCCACCGGGGAGAGCGTTTTTTGCTGCGTCTGGACAGCGAGCGACATCAGGTTTTAAAGATAAATTAAAGGCATCGCTGTGATGTTTAATCAAGCTGTGGCCACTCCGAGAGCGCGCGGGCATGGACAATTAATCAAGGCGAAGCTACTTGGAAACAGGGCTGCAGGCGCCATTTTAATTTGTGAAGCAGTATCCGGTCTGCGGGAGCCCCTCCTTGGAACTAGGGCTTGTTTGTGAGCACTCACCGGTGCTGCTGCACGACAAGCCTCTGTTCTGGGGATGCTGCTGGGTGCATCTGTGCCTTCAGGCCGGCCTCAATTCAACAGGGGATACCCGCTGGGACTGAGCGCAGTCTGAGATTGAAGGAAATACCCTGGGGCCAGGTGTACCTAGCGTTGCATTAGCGATTTCCTAATTGTGACTCTTTGCGATTCGCAGTTAGCGTATCGCAAACAGCCATGTGTCTCAGATGCATTTAGTGATTCCCAGTGGGTCGCAAACGGACCTACCTCATCGATATTCACGAGTTAGGTCGCAATTTGTGACCCATTGAGAATGGCCAAAAATGACAGGGATGGTGGCCTGCTGGGGTCAGCAGACCCTCATGTCTGTGGTTCCTTTTTAAATAAAGCACTTTAAAAAAAGTGCAGCCCATTTTCTCTAAAGGAAAATGGGATGTATTTCTTCAGAGCAGGTAGTGATCCGTGGGGCCACGTCCTGCTCTTAATAAATGTTTGCACCCACATTCACAAAGGGGATTGCGAATGGGTTACCACCACTTGAAGTGGGTGGTCAACTGCATTTCGGTCGCAAAACCTTCTTACATCCCACTGCGAGTCGCTATTAGGAAGGGATTCCCTTAACACTCCCCTTCCTAATACTGAATCGCAAAATAGGGTTTGTACTTAAAAAAATCTTTTTTTGAAGTCTGAGAATCGGGCCACTTGTGAGCACAAAAAAGCTATGTACCTCAGGCTCCAGGGGAGCTTTGTAACGTGGCGGGGCATTGACAAGCTAGAAATGTCTGGCGGACATTTTTCTTCTGGCAATGTGTAGGCATTCAGCCCTAAAAGCCAAGCTACAAACGAGCTGCATTTCGGTGTTATTGCAGAACATTTTTAATTCTGTATTTTTTTGGGTAACAATAGAGCCTTGGCTGTGCTTGAGTTTGGTGTGAAGCTACCGAGATTAGAATGTGAGCCATAGATCTCTGGAAAAGGACACAGGCACCTTCTCTCTGTCCACTCAGTGTATCTCCATATCTGACTTCCATCTCAGGAGCTGGTGCTTGAAAGCACTTACCAGGGAGGCCTTCCTTTTTGTGACTAAATAAATAACTGAAATCGCTTAACTAACTCATAAAGTGGCTGAGCAGGCTCCACTCCCAGGTGATGCCAGACTGTGCACGATACAACTCGTTGATCCACCAGGCAGCTTGCAGGTTAATGTAAAAATAAAATGTTAATTCCTTTTTGGAGAGTTATGTGCATGAGTTTGTGTGCTGAAGGATTTTGCTGTTTCCCTTTAGATGTGTTGTCTGGTGTCCAACCCTCAGTGCATGCTGATTGCTTTGTAGACACCTTCTGAGCTGTATAATTAGTCATTGTGCAGCGTGTAGGAGGCTGTTGTGTAATAACGTTAATGGGTCTAAGATCCAGGCTTCTTTAGTGAGGGACTGAGTTGGAGTTGAGGGCAGTTTGCTATTACTACCTGTCTTTGTGCTGGCATGCACACATCAGGGTGTCGGAAGAGGGAGTTACGAGTGTGGTTGGAAAAGTGGGGTGTACAAGTGTTGTTGGGTGGAACATGCTGTTGGGTGACTGATTGTAGCCACTTATTCTATATGGAAAGTGGGGGCGGGTGCCTGGAGTGAGGCCTGTCTGTTGTTTCAGTAGCTTGCCTGGTGTACCTTGGGTTTGGGTGATGATTGTAGCTCAGTGCCTGTATATGAGATCTCAGGCACCTGGGAGCTTATTTATGAGAGGCTTGCGCCGCGGGAACCTCACTTTTTCTGACGCTCCTGCGGCGCTAGCCTCTCATCCATATCTATGAGGCCACGCAAAGCCACTTTCCGTGGCTTTTGGTGGCCTCGTTGATATGGTGTAAGGCAGCACAGTGCAAGTCGCTGTGTTGCCTTACTGTGCTCCAGGGAGGCGTTCCATGGGCGTTGTGGTTGGGTTTCCCACACAACGCAACACCCGTGTATTGACACTGCCCCAGATTTACTTACTCACATAAACCTGGGGAAGTGTCAATATCTTACACCTTCCCAGGGGTGGCATAACGAGAAATATTTTGCTTTCTCCTTGTTGTTTCCTCTTTCCATGTGCGCTGGAAAGGACAGGAATGCACATTATTGCATAAATATGGCGCATTCCTTCCCTTTTACATTAGGGGTAGGACCAGTGCTTTATTTTTTAAATACAAACGTGCCGGTGCCCAAAGCCCTCCTCTTAAAAATGTGGCTGCTGCATTTAAATGTGCGAGCACAGAATACTGAGCCAGCTAATCCTGAACCCACCTCAGGCCTCTTCAATCCATTTACAGCCACTCCCTGCCCCTTCAGCTCACTCTTGCAGCTTTCTGCTTGCTCCTATTGGGACACTTTTTCGTTTTTCTCTTCCTCCGTCTTTCCCATATGTGTCTTTTGCTCGCAGCAAATGTTTGAGGCAGAAGAATAAACGCCGGCCCTCGAAAATAAGTGCAGGTGCTCAGCACCGGAAACAACAAGCACAAATTAAGCACTGGGTAGGACAGCGCAGCAGGAAGACTTGAGGCGATGCCCTGTGGCAATTGCCCACAAGTATGGGCCCTGGTTCATGTACCCCAACATACAGACATACTGCCAAAGGGAGCTGTCTGGAGCCTAGCTGTAGGGAATATACCACCCACTACAGCCCACCGAGGGATCTTAACTCAATCAAACAAACAGGGCCCGTCTGTCTCAACACCTGTAATGCGCCGTGCATGTCAGGGGCGCGTGGAATTAACCCTTTACACAGAGGCTCCCTCTTGTTGGACCGCCCCTGTGGAAAGGTAGCTGTCACCGGGCATTAATCCTTCAACAGACTGCCCCTCCCGGCCCCCCCCACCTCGGTCCGTGGTGCGCCCCGTCACTGACACACCAGGAAATGCGGATTTGTGCTACAGACATTGCCCTTTGACCTAAAAAATCAGGGCAAGGCATGCTTGTTAAATGACATCCGACGGTGTTCAAGGTTGTTAAGAGCTCAATGGTGGGGGCAGTTATGTCACTGAGATTAGGGCTGGCCCACACTCCCTGACGTTTGCTGCTCCCCCCTAGGGGAAATAATTGGGGGTTTATATTGTAGGCAGGGCCAGAAGCAGCATTTTGGGGGGGTCAAAGGAGTACCTATCCCATAAGAGCCTATAATGTGCTGAGTGAGTAAAGCTTTCTTGCTAGGTCTGCCTGAAGAAAGCTATGGCTCTCTGTTCTAGCAGGATGCCTGTAAAACAACATGAGATCTATGCCCACGCATGCATATTTAATTGAATGAATGTATCTGTTGCCCTTGCACAGCGCCCCCACAGTCCCGAGGAGGCTTCGCAGTGCTTTCTGGGAAGGGAGTTTTTCAGGAGTCAAGTGGCATGAAACACGGCTGGTGACTGATAACCGTCCTGAAACATGGAAACAGCACAGCGAATTGTAATGCGAATTGTAATAAAGAGCGAACTGTAATGAAGACCAAAGATCTGTTGGAAGCGCTATGTTTTCAGAGATTTCCTTAATGCTAGAAATTGTTTTCATTTCACAGGGGAACAGGACGCAGACCCATGGGGGAGGAGTCTTGTACAAGTGGTATTTAGTCCACAAAGCATTTTTCTATCCTACCAGTACAGAACTTTTCTTTCGGTAATAAGGCTTTATTTGTCTGTCGTACGTGAGTTAACGCACGAGACGCGGGCGGCAGAATGTGGTCCTTCCTCTATGTTAGATTGCCTCCTGACGTCACGTCCAATCCGGATCGAGGATGGTCGTGACCTCGGGGGCGGCGCGAGGGGGACGATAAGCGGAGCGCGCGAGATGCGGCTGGCTGTGCTCGCGGCGGCTCCCCGTGGGCCTTATTGTTTAATGGCAGGAAAATAAAGAGCGATTAAAACGCAAATGCAACTGCCTCGCTTCCTTCATTTCTGCCACTACAAATGGCGACGAGGGTCACAGCTTCTAATATGGCCCACGAAGGTAGCCCAACTTGCGTGATGTCTCCAGATGCCGGCGGGGCGCGCTGATATCTCCTCCCCGATGACCACGTGCACTGCCTCCGGTGAGCTGATGCTGGGGAGCTCTATGCGAGTGATCCTTGACGACCCCTGCCACGTGAGGACCAGGCAGTAGGCCCGTGCCCCGGGTTTCCTGTCAACGTGTGTACACCACATTGGAAGTGGCCGGAGTACTGGTGGTCCCCGGCTATCCGGAGTGCTGGGGTATCCTTCCGCGCTGCCTAGAAGCCTTCCATAGTTGCTGCTGCACCTGTGTCACGCGGTCTCTCCGGGTGTGGTGCCCGCTTTCCGGTCATGTCGCAGGCCGGTAATATCTGTGTGCCTCCTCTCTTCCTGGACTCTCCTGGTAAGCCGTGCATGAAATGGAAGGGATGGCTGCGCGCATTTGAGAACTATATCGTCTCCATTGATGGTAAGGGGTATAGCCCCGAGCGGAAAAAGTCGCTGTTATTCGGACTGTTGGGGAAGGCTGGCCAGGAAGTTTTTGATAGCTTGTCGGTTTATGTGAATCCTCCTGGGGCTACTGCTCCTCTGAATGAATACCAGGAGGCCGTTAAGCGACTGGAGTTGCAATATGCTGAGGAATGTAACATCATGGTGGGGCGCCATAAATTCGCACTGCGGAAACAGGAGGAAGGAGAGACTATCGAAGAGTATATTGCGTGCCTACGAGTTTTGGCCCAAGATTGTGAATTTGCGGAGATGACTGATACTTACATCAGAGACCAGGTGGTGTTCTACTGCCATTCTAAGAAAGTGCAGGAACGGTTGCTTTCATGCAGGAACCCTTCACTGAAGGAAGTGATGGCCATTGCAAAGGCAGTGGAACGCTCCATGATGTCTTCTAAGGAACTGGCGAGCACTAGTCAGGCTTCAAATGTGTTCTATGTGCAGGACAGACATAAACATGCGCCCAAGAATCCAGACAGGGCGGCGAGCGATAGAGGGGGAGGCAGGAGGCCGCTCGCTTGTTTTAGATGTGGGTCAAGGGACCACTTAGCGGACAACAGGACCTGCCCTGCCTTGTACAAAAGCTGTTCTAAATGCAGGAATGTGGGCCACTTTGCGGCAGTGTGTAAAGCCAAGAAATATAGTACGGGCATGAAAGTGAGCTCGGTGAGCGATAGTGACAGGGAAGCGGATGCGGACATCGTGCTGTCCATTGACGATGAGGACGGAAGAGTGAAGGGGCCTATTGGCTCCGTCATGATTGGTGCGGTAGCATTGCCATTTACGGCTGATTCTGGTTCCCCCCTTACCCTGATCTCTGATAGGACATTTGATTTGAAATGGCAGAATGTGCAACTGCATGAGACGGATGTAAATCCAAAGGCATTCGGGGAACACGACATATTGATGAGGGGGTACTTCTGGGACTCCCTCACCTTTCGAGGGCGCACGGTGAGAACAAAGATATATGTGGCTGAAAAAGGGAGGAGCCTTGTGGGATGGAAGGACCTGGCGAAGCTGGGTGTGATGCTAGTCCCTGGGGCGGAAGATCCCATAGTTCTGAGGGATGATTGGGTCAATTACGTGCAGCCTGAGGATTTGCATGGAGGATTAGCTGAGGTTCTCGATAAATTTGATTCTGTTTTTGAAAACAAGGTAGGGTGTGTAAGAGGATTTGTGCATGCCATACGGTTGAAAGAGGGTGCCATGCCAATTAAGCACAAGGTCAGAACGATTCCTCTTTCGGTAAAGGGGGAGCTGAAGGCTGTTCTGGATAGGCTGAAAATGGAAGGAGTAATAGAGGAAGCAGGTGCATCAGAGTGGGTGTCGGCAATCGTGGTGTCCAAGAAGAAGAGGACAGGGGACATTCGGCTGTGTGTAGACCTGCGATCCTTGAACAGAAATATCCTGGTGAACTGCCATCCTCTGCCTAACATTCAGGAGATATTATCTTCCACATCAGGATCGAGGTTCTTCACCCTAATAGACCTGAAGTCCGCATGCCACCAGGTATGTCTCACAGAGGATTCCAAGGAATTGACCACCTTTATTACCCCGTTTGGAGCATACAGGTACGTCCGTCTTCCATTCAGCCTTGCATCGGCCTCGGGCGTCTTCCAAAAGCTGATGGACCTTCTCTTCTGCGATATGAAGGGAGTTGAAGCCTTCCAGGACGACATTCTGGTACACACGGAAGATGAGGAGGGGCACCTGGAACTGCTAGGCAGAGTGCTGGAGGTGCTAAAAAAAAGGGGGATGACAGTCTCCAAGGACAAATGCAAGTTCATGGAAGGGAAGATCGAATACTTAGGGCATGTGCTTACCCCAAATGGCATTGCGCCTAAAGATGACTTAGTGAGGGCCATACGAGATGCCCCTTGCCCAGGAGACAAAGACGCCTTGCGGTCGTTCCTGGGACTCAGTGAATACTATTCCAAGTTCATGCAAGGATACGCGACCACCGTGGAGCCTCTAAGGAAACTGCTGCGGAAGAACGAAAAATACATGTGGACACAGGAACAAAGCGCTGCCTTTGAATCCGTCAAGCAGGCAATCACCGCGGCTCCAGTATTACAGCCGTACAACAAGGATCTCCGGAACCTAATCACGGTTGACGCTAGTGCCAAGGGTATCGGCGCAGTGTTTTGCCAATTCCAAGGGAAGAAGGAGAACACAGTCGCATTCACATCCCGGTCATTGAACGAAGCAGAGAAGCACTACAGCACCATCGAGCGGGAGACGCTTGCGTGCATCTGGGCCGTGGAGAAACTGAGGAACTATCTGTGGGGCAGGGAGTTCGAACTGGTTACTGACCACAAACCCCTGATATACATGATGGGCGGTGAAGGACGTGGCAATGGCAAAGCCAGCTCGAGGCTCCTACGTTTACTGTCCAAGTTGCAAGAATATCACTTCATCATCAGACACATCAAGGGTGGCCTCAATTGCAGGGCGGATTGCCTATCGCGCATACCGGTCACGGATGAGGAGGACGGTTCCCTGGATGACACGGAATGCGTGGTAGCAATGGTTGACGCAACAGCTATGTGCGAGGGATCCATATCGGAGGAAGAGTGGTTGACGGCTCAGGAGAAGGACACGACTATTCGAAGGGTGATGGACTACATGACGGCTCGTTGGCCCCCGGTCCGGAACTTGCACGGAGCACTCAGGAGTTTCCAACAGGTTAGCTCCGAACTTACCATTGAGGGCGGCTTTGTGAAAAGACACGAGTTGTTCGTGCCTCCGGAAGGTTTGAGAGACAAGCTAATCAGGATTGCCCACAAGGGCCACCCGGGCAGTACCGCTACCAAAAATCTCCTCAAGCAGTACTACTGGTGGCCAGGGATGTGCAGCGACGTCAGCATCTTCATTGATCGATGCGGACCGTGTTTAAGGGCCGACAAGCACTGGAAGACGGCGAAAGGGGAGCTGCAGCTGGTGGACATTCCTGCTGGCCCATGGAACAAGATTGCCATTGATTTCGCGGGCCCATTTACCCTGCTACCAGACGATTGTAGACATCTCATCGTCATCACGGATTACTTCTCCAAATGGATCCACTACAAGTTCGTCAGGGAAGTTACCACTGAACGAGTGATCAAGGCACTGACGAAAATTTTCGCGATTGAGGGGCAGCCGAAGATCATGGTGTCTGACAATGGCACCCAGCTGGTGTCCAGGCAGATGACGTATTTTCTGTCCAGATTAGGGATAAAGCAGGAGAAGACCCCATTGTACAGCCCGAAGAGCAATGGGCAGGTTGAGCGGATGAATAGATTCCTCAAAGAGGGCGTGCAACAGGCAGTCGCCTCCAACATGGATGTGAAAGCGTTTCTGGCGGACAAGGTGCACACTTTTCATAACACGCCCAATGAAGTTACGGGACACACTCCGTTCTACTTGATGAGAGGGAGAAGATGCATGAGTGAGCTTACCCCCATATTCAATAAGTGGCATGACATGAGGGAGGAAATTGAGGTGGTATCTGATGAGAGTTTGAGAGTCAAAGAAAGAATAATAGCTAAACAGGAAAGCAACAAGCGGTATGCTGACATCGTGAACAGAGCCAAAACTAAAAATATAGTGCAGGGGGATTGGGTATTGGTGAAGAAACCTAACAAGGTGATGAAAGGAGAGTCTGTGTTTCAAACCCCTGTACGTGTGCAAGGAGTGACAAGAGGGGCAGTCTGTTTGGAAGGAGGGGGGTGGCGAAGTAAGGACGACATCGTCAGGCTCAAGGCTGGTCAAGAGGAAATCATCATGAGAGGTAGTCGTGTGTGTGGGGCCGAGAGCACGGACGATGTGGATGAGTGGCAAAGGCACGAAGCTAGGGATGTAGTCACTGATGACGAGGAGTGTGTGAATACGCCCCCTATGCGAGGGCGGATCGGACATGGAAGTGCAGATCGGTGTGAGAAAGCATGGCGCGGCTTGGTGGATGCCGAAGGACAGAATGGTAGCAGGCCCGAACCTGCGAAGAGCGACAGTCACAACGTAATGAGTTCAGGCCAAGAGGGTGCAGGCGCGGGCAGGGTGGGTTCACCCCAGTATATTACTCCGAGCAGGCCAATGAGGCATATCCGAGCTCCCAAGAGGTTCGAAGATTTTGTCATGAGATGAAGTTCCATAAGGTTTCTTGTTCTGTTAAAAGGGGAGATGTCGTACGTGAGTTAACGCACGAGACGCGGGCGGCAGAATGTGGTCCTTCCTCTATGTTAGATTGCCTCCTGACGTCACGTCCAATCCGGATCGAGGATGGTCGTGACGTCGGGGGCGGCGCGAGGGGGACGATAAGCGGAGCGCGCGAGATGCGGCTGGCTGTGCTCGCGGCGGCTCCCCGTGGGCCTTATTGTTTAATGGCAGGAAAATAAAGAGCGATTAAAACGCAAATGCAACTGCCTCGCTTCCTTCATTTCTGCCACTACAATGTCAGGCGTCCGGATGTGTTTGACAGAAGGTACACCCACAATTTTTTTTGGGTGAATAGCTCTCTCCCCAAATAACCCTCAAGCGCCATTTTGGCGATTCTCATTAGCAACCAAAAAACCTTGATGTCCTAGCCACGGAAACAAGCATTTGCAATGCAACGGGTCTCCCGTTTGCTCGAGTTAGAGCGATTAGCATTGTAAACTCCTAACAAGACTTTTCTTGCCACATAAACTGAAAATGAAAACGTTTGCATAAGCGAGCCGAGGGCGGCCATCAGCACAAAGCAGACACACAAAAGGAAACAGAATTTCGCTTGCAGTGAAACGTATCAGCAAAAGTGAAATTATCCATGTAACGGGCAAAAGTGCGAATATCTATATAAGAGGGGCGATATCATGCAAATCGCTCGACTACTGCCCTGCGAGATCGAGCTGCGAAATAAAGAGAAAAAGTAGTGCAGAAACCAAATGGAAAACATCGAGTCTCGTATGTTTTCAGTAGTTGGTCAGTGCGCTCGAGGAGGGCTAAACACCGGAAAAGGCATGACGTATTCATGCCTTTCACTAATGAAATCATGCGAATTTTAAATTAAAAGGCAAGCCCACAAACCAACCAAAATGAGAGGCGTGAAATGGGCATGGTTACAAGCCCATAGGGAGATTACACCAGGAACAGAGCGCTTTGCGCTCAACCCTAAAGACTGATAAGCATCATTAAAAACAAAAGGTCTGGCTTTAAGGTGCAAAAGTATGCAAACAGCATTTGTGCATACCAGGTTTACAAACTAAAGCCAGTTTTGTTGGCTTTGATAGTGCTTGTTTATTGGTTTATTTGGAACACTTCGCCAGACAAAAATATAAAAACTGCCTGACGCAGTAAAAAACAAAAAACATAGGAAAAAGATAGCTGCTATATACAATGCAAGTAAGACATAAACAGTTCAATTTGTGATGATATTATGTACTTTAGAGAGATAAAATAGTCTCTTGTGCATTGCAATACATAGGTGGCAGGAGGTGAAATTATACACCAAACAACCAATGGCATGAGGTGAGAGAGTGACTCCGCTAGGCAGAGCCAAAGCCCACTCTCTGCGTATTATAAAGGATTGGTCACAATACGACCTGTAGAGAGCTGCAATGCGGAGACAAAACCAAAAAAAATATATACAAAAGAGGAAAGAAAAGGTGGTATGCAGAGCACATAATACAGGCCCCTCAAGAAGGTGTTCCCCATTTTGATACTTGCAGTGGCTTAATACTAGGAATACGTGGCTATGCCCCAGAGATGCCAACGTTTGGAAAGCAGAGAAAGGGAGATTCTAAAACAAGATGTCTGGGGTATATTGTCCCCATTTGCTTGTATTGAAGTGGGGACAATTTCAAGCAGGCGAAGGCTAAATTAAGGTCATTTTTGGCTTGACAATCGGGGGTCGCCCGTCCAAAGTGGGTCTATTGGCATCTATGATACCCGCGGGGGAAGAGGAAAGGGTTGGAACTTGGGAGACTTGTAGGGTTGGGGAAAACAACTAGTACCCACGCTTGTTTCTTAACTTGGTTTTTTTCTTTGATTTTGTATTATTAATATTCTTAGAATTATTTGTATCATTGCTATTAATAATAGTAGTTGTATTAGGAGGGCATGAAGCTGCAACAATAATAATAATAACCTAATGAAAGCAGAAAGTGCCAGGGCACTCCAAATGATAAGTCCACAGTATGCAAGAATCCAGACATCATTTGGACTCATTAATTCATCCAGTTACATGCCTTGAAAAAGTCCTGCTGGACGAAACACGTGTTGGCTGTCTCTGAAAATTGATGTGTTCATTTTCTCCAACATAAGGAATTAAAACTTTTGGGATTTTTGCATACTGTGGACTTATCATTTGGAGTGCCCGGTACTTTCAACTTTAATTTGTCTACACAGCACGATACAGAGGAGGCATTCCCTTTCCTTCTGGGTCTGTGCTTCATAATACCCATGGTGGTTGGGTATTTATACCAGGTTGGCACCCTTCTCATGACTTTGTTGTTTCCACCCGGACATCGTTGTTTTTGTTGCAGATGTGCGATTTGCGAGCATCAACCACTTTTTCAGTTATTTCTAATAATAATAACCTTTAGGGTTTCTGCTAGCTCGCAGCTTTTGAAATGGGTATTATTAATTATTAGTGTTATTATCAGTAATAGTAATAATATTATTATTATCAGTAGTAGTATTTTCTTTTACACAGCCAACAACTGGCTCCGTACCAAGAAGGTGACCTTCAGCCTGTCCTGGATTTTAGGCCAACAGCAGTAAGAATTTAGGAACTTGAGGTATGTCTTGTGCGATTTCAATCATGGCCCTATCAATGTCAGCATGTGAAGTACTTTGACTAGAAAATTAGAACTTGTTGAAAGTTATCCTTACCGCATGCACACCACTAACTCACCTCTCTGTTGAGATTTTCCATCATCCATTTTCACAGGAAGTGACATCACTGGATTTCCATCATCCATCTGCACAGGAAGTGATATCACTGGATTTACCATCATCCTTCTGCACAGGAAGAGACATCACTCGTCCACCCCAAGAACTACTTAATGGTGGCGGCGAGGAGGACGTGCGAGTCAGCCTGGACACCATACACCTTGAATGCCCACAACCTCATCTCCGGCATTTAGCAAGAATCCTCCTTGGTCCCGGCCTTCTTCAACACATACACAAGCCCTCTAGCAAGCATCATCCGCGTTCACAACATCAACATCCTCTCCTCTACTGCTTACACGCAACTCATTCTTGCCCTCACAGACAAGACGCCCAGTGTTCAGATCAAGTTCAATGCCTGCATGCCTGAAATTGCCCACTAGCTGATGTCCAGCTGTCTAAAGCTCAACAGTGACAAGACCAAAATCATGATTATCAGGAAGAACACTTACTGTGGGATTCCACCTGATGGCCAACAAGACTGCCACTGACACCCACCCCCAACATCCACGCCAAGAATCTTGCAATTACCATCAACAACAAACTAGACATGACAGCCCAAGTCAATGCCGTCAACTCCTCATGCTTCCAAACCCTGAAGATGCTGAGGAAGATTTTCAAATGGCTCCTACTCAGCACCCAGAAATCCATCATGCACTCTTGTCACAAGCAATTTGGACTACAGGTAGACCATCTATGCTGGAATCAACAAAAAACTCACCAGAAGGCTGCAGACCATTTAGAACTCAGGGGCCAGATTCACTCTCAACCTCCCATGCCACACTCACATCACACCACACTTAAAGGTGCCCCACCGGCTCCCCATAAACAGATGAGCACAATTCAGACTCCTCAGCCGCGCTTACAAGGCACTACGTTGACCCAGCATACCTCAACAATTGCATCTGCTTTCACAAACCCTCCAGACACCTCCCATCATCCGAACTCCTACTCACACGCATCCCACGCATACTGAAAACCAGATCCGGCAGTCGCGCCTTCTGCATCGTTCGTAAAGCATGGAACGAGCTACACATCAGAGGCTTCTCCTCAGGTCTTGAATTCTGCAAGAAGGCGAAGACCTGGCTTTTCGAGCAGTCCCAATAGGCCTTATGTTTGGCTAGACTCGCACCTGCTCAGTGCCAGGATACCCTCGGCTTTACAAATCAGCATATCATAACATTACATAACATTGTTTTTATCCAGTTCCACAGTAGTAGTTTCACTGTGCTCAAGAGGATGAAGGGCAGAGTTGGCACTGCTGGAACTGAAGTATGCACAGCTGGCAAATTTCCCAGATCCTTACAGAGTTAGTTAGGCCAGACCCATTTTTTACTCAGAATGCTGGTACGTATAGTCCCAGATTTATACTGGAATAAATAGGATTACAAGTCCCAGAATTCTAAGATAAAAAGTGACTGGCCTAACTCATTCCTTCGACAGGCATCCACCCCACTGAGCTACAAGTCCAGGAAACCTGAGCTCTCTCTGCAGCTCCAACAGGTCAGATGAGAGAAGATTCGCCCGGTTTCCTTTCTGTAGTTACATGTGCATGTTAGATAAGATTTCTGGGCACAATAACGAATCTGGACATTCTCGGCTTCTGTCCTGGCTCGTGTATGTCCACGTCACATAGGATGGAAGCGTTTGTGTTGGAGTTGAGCAGCCGCAGGTCCTGGATGCAGAGCTCTGGTGCTTTATACATTGTTTGAACCACAGATGTAGTTCACATGGTTTTATTTGGTGTTTTTCCTCCCTGTTTTTATGCACTCTGGGCGCTCACTGAAGCTCACTAACCCGCCTCCCCCAGTGCACGCTTCGTGTCCCAGTGTAATGACAGGACAGACTCATTAAGAGACCAGACATGGGAGGGCACAGTCTCGTGCCTGCAAAAAAAGAAAAAAAACAACCTTAATGGTGCGGGTCTTTGAGATGTTTTCACAATGAGCTCAGTACCTGTGACGACTACTGTCCGCTCTGTGTCTGGAGAAAAGGTGAAAGAATGTCCCCTCTAAAAATAAAAAGCTTTTTAAAGGTCACACGGCACACAGGATGCGCCCCATCTCTCTGGGCTGCAGTAGGGGCACCAATGCCTGTGCCCAGTGCCGACTTTAGGGCGGTGCGACTGGTGCGGACGCACTGGGCGCTGACCTGGAAGGGGGGGCACTCCTCTCAGAGTGGGCGCTGTGTTTAACAATAATTTGCGATTTAAAAGCACCTGCTGCAGAGGTCCTTGTGGTCCAGCTTTCAGGCAGCAATAAAAATGTCAAGCAAACTTCTGTGATTAATGCACCTGCTAGAGCAAGAGAAGGAATTTTGTCAAGTGGCAGTTTTGACTCGCCACAAAGTAGCGCAGAGGGTTAATGTGCCTGCTGCACAGAACAGATCTGTGTTCTTTATGGATAGCTGAGTGGATTATTAAAACCAGCCTTTGCCAGTGATTTAAAGCAGATGAAATGCATGTGAGTGAGGGCTATGTCGGGATGAGGGACACTTTTGTCAGGGGGTAACAAGGGATGATGGGGGTGCGAAAAAAAAATTGTCGCACGAGGTGCTACCAGCGCTAAATCTGGACCTGCCTGTGTGCCCCGGGCTCTTCTTGTAGAAATCAGCAAGGTGGACAGATCATTTAGACACAATTCACCCAATGGCATAAACGATTTGGTGATGTGGATGGAACTTTCTGATGGGAACCTGTAAGTAATTCTTGATGCAGAACAATCTCCCCATATGGGGATTGTGGCTCCAAGCACTGCCTTATCTCTGACCCCCACTCGCCCACAAAACTCTTTGTAAAACCTACAGATCTTACAGAATATGTTTGGAAGTATAACTGCACTTCAGCCCTATTTATTTTTCAAATGTTTTGAAGCGGGGCCTTTACCAGTTCCCTTCCTCTTTTGTAGTTTAAAGGCAGTTTATAATCCTGCCTCCTGGTTCGAGGGTGGTCCCTGCACACCAAGTGGCTTTGCGTGGGTTAGTAGATGCCAAAAAGGATTTTGCGTTGGGGCTGAGCCATAACAGTGACGACTCTCTACTAATCATGCACAACCAAACACCCCTAAACCACTCCCAGGGTGCTGGGGTGCCAGTACAGGTTTATCCATCTGTGCAAGCGGTGCAGTTGCACCAGGGCCACCAAGTGTACATGTCTTCTGCTACCCAACTGGAGGGGAAGAGGGAGAATTGTCCGTGCTGCCATTAAGGATGAAAGCACCCTTGCCATGCCCCTGCTTGCAGAAGAGTACAAGAGGGGTACCCGGATTAGGAAAGTGACACCCTAAAGGTAAAAGGCAGTATATAAAGGTTGATAATAACATATAAAACATCCTAAGCACTGACATCTTCATGCTTTCTCTTCCTTCCTGAACTCTGTGGCAAAGTCTTGTGAAAGCGACATCCTTTGCGCTTCTAGTGCAGACAGTATTTCAGTCTCCTCTCTTACCCAGAGTCTAGTTGTTATAACTCCCTGCTTCTTCTCATCCCCCCAACCCTTGCCCCCTTCTCTCTGTCACTTTCTCCTGCAAATTATAGAGCCATAATCCCAATGGCCACTCCACCCACCTATGTTTCCACATTTCTTTTCATCATTGCACTGATTTCATTGATATTTAATGGTGATAGCATACAACACTCTACAGTCCTCTCTACATTCAATCACCTTACGCACTCACATACATCTGCCGGGCAATGGGCATGTCTTCTAGCCATGAAGCAGGACATTCAGGTGAGTACAGGCCCGCAGTCTGCGATGGACTCCTCAGATCCATTTGAAAGTCAACCCTAGCCTACCCAAAGCACGGGGAGGCAATATCGGTAGCAAACTGTGCACTATACATATGGATGCCAGTCACTGAACATACAACACGTGACACGTCTCTCTAGATCCCTGCATAGGCAGCACCATGTACCTGAGTCTTACTGTTGCTTGGCCTTCAGGCACGTCCACTTGTCCCTCTGCCTCTGGTATGCTTCTCCAGTCTCATCCAAGGTACATCCATCCTACCGCCTGTCCCTACCTCGAAGGACTGCAGCGAGCGCTATGGGTCTGGAGATGGATTCTCCTATGTTTATACATGCATTTAGATCACCATTGAATAGTCAGGGCTTTTCTCCAGGAGACACATATATATCACCAGTTTTGCGGCTTACTTTTGCAGCAACTTGAGCCATCATAGGTACTTTCACTTGTATTCAAGGTAATCTAGGAGAGTAGTGATACTAGTAAGAGAATCAGTACCTTTTACTTTGCCGGAATGGTTTGGGGACACATGGCGGGTAGTCGGTGGTGGGTCGGTTTGACTCACAGCCGCTTGTACTAGTAAACGGTTATGTCTCTAACATATTCCTTGATCATGGTATGCTTAAATGTCACTGTCACATGGGCATGACATTGTTACGGGGTGGTGACTTTAATCTGATTTTACCTCCATTAACGATAGGTCGCCAGGTACATATTGGATACGCCCAAAGGCAAGCAACGGGCTGGCCCATAACATACAGTTACATCACCTTGTGGACACCTGGAGAACTGTGGATCCATCTGTATCTAATTTCACATACTACTCAAGGGTGCATGATACACACACTTGCATTCATTTGTGGCTTGTTTCACAATCTTATATGGAAAGGGTTCAAAATGTTAGAATTCAGCCTAGGAAACTTTGGCGCACTCACCAGTGGTGCCTACCTTGGAAGCACCTTCCCCTCCTCAGAGGTTCAGATCCTGGAGGTTGACCGGTGCTGAATTGCAGATTAAGTATTTCAGTCCAAGATCAGATCCAGTATTCTGGATTATTTTAGGCTCAACAAGGGCTTTGTGTCTGAGGTGAACACACTGTGGGAAGTATTCAAGGCATTTATCCGGGGCATATGCATACCTTACTGAGGAGAGTACTCCAAGATCACCTTGTATACAGCTAGATCAGTTTAAAAGTGAGATTAGGCATTGTGAAAGTGAAGGTGCCCTGAAAAGGGACTAAACATTTTGCTCAAACTGCAGGGCACTCTAAAGGTGTTCAGAGAGCTGGCGGGTTACGATGTATTGTAGGTGGTCACACTTGAAACGATCAGCCTGTCTAAATGCTGGGGGTGATCTTGAAGGTGAGCTCTGGTAGTTTAAAGGTACCGGGCATTGCAATGATGGTTCAGTTTAGTCACTCATCGAATGACATAGCTTGGCATCTAAATACCAGTACATTAGCTTGGGTTGAGGGTGAGATGTGTGATACACTCAGCTCCCTCTTCACGCGTAAGAATATTAAAGCTGCGATAACTGGTTTCAACCCTGTTGAAGCCCTAGAAGGTGATGGCCTCCCTGCAGAGTTTTATAAGAACTTCCCTGCTATTCTGTCTCTCAGGCTGTTAGAAGTGTATGATGTTAGGGAAAGACTTCACTCATGCATGCTGCAGACCGTAATTATCATACTCCACCAAACCAGGACAAGATCCTTAGCAATGTATCTGGTATAGGACACTATCATTATTAAACGTAAAAAAAAAACTTGGCAAAATTCTTGTCTCAGAGGTTAGAACCACTGATGAAACCTTTGGTCTTTACAGAGCAATCCAGGGGACAGGTTTATGAAAAGTGGCGCTGCACATAGTGCAGCACCACTTTTCTTGCGTCCCTTAGCTTCCCCATATCGCCACCACGTGTGCGCCGTAGTTAAAATATGACGCACCATGGCGGTAGTCAGTGGGACTAGTGTCATAATTTGTGACACTAGTCCAGTGCTTTGCATGATTAGCATTAAAAATAATGACGCTATTGGCTATGAGGGAAGGCAGCAGTCCTAACCCTCCTGGGATCTCCGAGGCTGAAGGTAAGTGTGTGCATGTGGGTGCGATCTTTTAAAATGAATGTTTTGTGCGTGCGTGCATGTTTGAATGTTATGAGTGTTAATGGATATGCGTGCGTGCATGTGTGAAAGAATGAGTGTGTGTGTGTGATGTTTTAAAATGAATGTTTGGTGCGTGCGTGAATGTTTGAATGTTCTGAGTGTTTTTAATGGATGTGCGTGCGTGTGTGTGTGAAAGAACGAGTGTGTGTGTGTGATGTTTTAAAATGAATGTTTGGTGCGTGCGTGCATGTTTGAATGTTATGAGTGTTAATGGATGTGCGTGCGTGTGTGAAAGAATGAGTGTCTGTGTGCTTCCCGCCCGCCCCCTCCCTCCTAAAGCTGCCGGCTGCCACTGCGATACACTGGAATGGCCATTGAAGCTTAGTGAGTTCTCTGCTACATGGGCTTGGGGAACTATTTTTCAAGCTTGATTAAACTTTTATATATGGGGCCATGAGCCTGTCTGAAAGTCAAAAAATCGATATTCAGATGTGGCATCTATAGGCAGGATCACTCGGCAGGGATGCCCACTATCCCCCCTGATATTTGCTTTTGCTATTGAGCCTTTCACTTGTATACCCCGAGTTCCACTCCCAACATCATCTCTAAATAAAGGGGAAACTCCTTCTAATACCCCTCTATGCCGAAGATATTGTGCTATATGTTCAAATCTCCAAGAATAAGGTGCCCCCTATTGTCAGAAAGTTCATCAAATTTGGCAACTGCTCTTGTAGATTGGGGCAAATCTCAACTGTTTTCTCTCATGGACAGCGACAGTGTCTTTGAGGGGTTATACCCACCAATGCCGGCGGTACATCTCTAGGTATCCAGGTAACCAGGGGTACAGGAGAGTCGCTGAGGCACAACTTCAGGACAACCTTGGAGAATCTCAAACCAAGTGGAGACTGAGTGCTGGCCATGGCTGCCTCTGTCTATGCTGGGACGAATATGGTTTATCAAAATGGCGATACTGCCCACATTTATTCCCATTTTTTCCATAATATTCCAATTCACATACCCAGGGAGTTCTATCTGAAGCTTTGCCAGGTGCCTCTGAGATTGATATGGGGGAGGGGAGGCAAGCTACCAGGCATTAAATGGAAGGTCCTGATACACCCTTTGGTAAAAGGGTGGGTAATCGGGCCGGACCTTTATCTTTATTTATAGAGCATAATGCAGAGAATTGGTTGGGTGGTCAGACATCCCTAACACAAGTGCGGATAGAGCAGTTATTGGCTAAACTTCACTCACTATATTCAAGTGTAAAAAGTATCAACAGTTTGTAGAGTTGATGTAGGCGTGATTGGTGCAGCCAGGAGGACTTGGGGGAGATAGCATATTAATGCTGGATGTGGGATACCCTACTTGCCACTATTAACAAGCATTTGCAACGCAAAGGGTCTCGCATATTTCAAACAAGTAAATTGTCATCTTTTGACAACAGCGCCCACGAGCAAAAAGAAAAGAAAACATCAGAAGAAACTGAGAAAAGACAACTTGGCAAAATAAAATAAAGTTAGCTTTAAGTCATAAAACTTTACAATTATGTGCCTGCTGGGCACGTTTTTTGCCAGTCACAAGCCTTCTGTTTGCAGGGCACTAGAAGTTAAGAAGAACAAATAGTACCTCGATCATGTCGGGAGCAGCAGACGTGCAGTAATTAAATTGAAATCAATTAGTGCTTAATTCCTGCTCCACACAGAGGAACGGAAGTGATGCCAGGCGTGCCTTGACGAATTACGAGGCTGTAAAGAACAGTGCCACGCAAACCAACAAATGGTGAGCGACAGGCGGGCTCCAAGCCCTTTACTGAACACATCCGAGTCTCGCAAGCGAAACACATGTGCGAGTGCATGCACACACAGGCTCGACCCTAAAAATGATGGTAACACTCTTCTTTCACCCACACTGGGAAAAAGTGCAGTTATATGTTAAAAGGAATGGCCATGAATGTGGTCGAGGACGTGTTCCCCAACGTGTCCTTTATAGGATTGGATGACTATAGAGATGGGGTGATCATACCACGCTAATGCTCCTGCTGTATTACAGGATAAGGTTGGCTATGAAGGTTACCACCCCAAATTCCCCCGGCCCCCTCTAGAACTCGCCATCCTCATTAAAATCTTTCCTCCCTAAGGGGCTCATTGGGGATATAAAATAATGAATGCATGCTGGACGTACTGTTGGAGTCAGGTTAAGGGAATTCTGTTTAACCATAGACATAAATTGATCCAATTCAATTTGTCCCCTATATTTATCTCACTCTGGAGCCAAATTTTTGCAACAAAGATAGGAAAATACATGCATCTTTTCTCCAAATTGCATGGCTGTGCCCCCCTGTGCTTGAATTCTGGAACAAAGTGTTTGATTCTTTATCTAAAATGGCTGAAATGACAGATGCTGCACCCCCATATAAGCTCTTTTGGGCTGCACTGAGAGCATTCACTTCTCCTGGCTAAGAGGAGGGTGGCAATGCACTGGATGAGCTTTATGCTGCCCAAACATATAACTTAGCTTTGCCTAATGAACGAATGTCTGCGGACGCTGTACATCCAGGAGCTGCTGGTACCCTAAACATTTGGTGGGGCAACCAAACAAACATGTATGGACCCGAACACATGTGAAAAAATACAAATTTACTCCCCCCCTTGGCTCGCCTCCTCCGGTCCTAGTCCTTCGGTGCCCTGAGTGCAGCAGGTGAGAGCTGCACACCAATCTAGATGCTCCTCCCATGCTGCCGATAATGTTAGCAGCATGAGAGCCGTGCCAGGATTGGCTGGAGTGGGCTGCCTCAACGCTACAGGAGGCACTGGAGTCCTGTGTCTGCTCTCCATACTGCGCATGTCAGGCTGGCAGTCGCAAGAGGCCAGCCAAACTGACATGCGCAGTGTAAACTGTGGAGTGAGCATCACTCCCCTGCGGCCAGTCAGCAGCAGTGGCCCCGCCCCCAATCACGGCTGGCCGGGCAAAGGGAAATATAAAATGGTAATCAATGTACTTTATTACCATTTTATTTTTCACCTTTTTGGCAGGGCTGGCAGCAGTGGGGTGAGGTTCCTCTGCTCTAAGCGTGCGACCGCTGCTCAGTACATCTTACAGTACGGCCAAAAGACTTTTGGGGGGCAGCGCTCAGATCCTTCATGCTGCAACGAGACAGACTCGGATTTGCTAGCCTGCGAAACATCGCATGTTAAAATATATCTACTGGCTGTAGTACTCAAAGAGCCCCCCCTTGTAATGCTTTGTTACAATTATGGATGCTAATGTGTTGCAAAGAATTTAATGAAGTGTGTTGTTATATAATGGTAGGCAATATATGTCTTGTAGTGTCCTTGTATCTCTTGCTGCCAATAATTACGTGATATTAAAGCATATAAAATGTATATAAGATTTTTTTGAAAAATAAAAATTTAATTAACTCCAGACCTGGGCAGGAAAAAAACAATAGCTGTAGCCCTGAGGTAAGTAGGGTGGGGCAACTGCCTCTGTGTCGCAGCGGCCCTGTGATTGGCCAGCAGCTCGAGTTTCTGACAGTGGAATCAGTTGAGGCTCGCTATTGGTTACCTGGTGTCACGCCCACCTACAAATAGGACAGGGGAACCGTTAAGATTGGTGGACGCGGGACTCTGCCGCTTGTGCCCTACCAATACCCTGTGTGTATTCCTTTATAAAGGAGCACTATACATCCTTCCCCCAACCCCCTCCCCCCCATTCCACTACAGGTACAGAATTGAGCGAGTGTAAACATTTTTATAATTACCCCCAATACTCTTTGCATGGGTTCCTCTAACTTTTCACTCCACAAACAACACATTTTTATCACCTGAGTAAAAACCCACCTGAGAGCCACTTCCTGCGAGGGCAGCATCATCTCATCAATCAATATGTTAAATAATAGCCGCCTTGTCGCACTTCTTGGAGTGAATAATTTTCCATATCATGTACTGCAGAGGGAGCCATTAGTATTCTGACCAGGAAGAACCTATTTTCGGAAATTCCTTAGTTCATTCGTGCATAGGTTCCCTCGCTCCTCTCCTGCGCATCTAGTCGAAAGGACCATTCTCCAAACCATACCAGATAAATTCCCCATGTTCATCAATGCAGCAGGTGTCACTTGGCTCCTATTCACTGCCATCTCATAGCCGTCATCAGCCTCATCACTGGACATGTAACAGTTCTCCCTTCCCAGAAGTCCTCTGTCCTCTGCTCAGTTAGTGCTCAATGTCCAGGTAACACTTTAGTTTGCTCCACACTGTTTTTGTTTCACAGTGTTTACCATCAGTTTGTACTTGCTGCATGTTAGGAAGTTTGTTCTACAGGATTCTATTCTGCAAGCACCTTTGCTTGTTTTTAGATCTGACATTTGAGATAGCTGTAGCTGCCTCACAAAGCTCATGTTTTCTCAAACATTCTTAAATGTTTTGACATACTTATCATTCTTTAATTTTAAAAGGAAGCTGACACGTTGCTTCAAAACATGCCAGCCATTTTGGACAGTAAAATATGCCAAAATATTTCACCTTTCAAAGGTTCAAACAAGATGGCTGCCTGCGTGTGCACACGAGAAGCAATCTTTGAATGATCCACCTGCGCGACCATGTTGAATTGCTTAAAGTGGTGTAGACGGCCACAAAAGGCCAGACCTATTGGCTTTGCCATATATTGTTAGTTTGTTTTCAACACTGCTGTACTGCAGCTTCATGGGAGTAATTCCTTGTCCCACACTTTGTTAGACAATTCTAACAAGAGTTGTGTCCTTTTTTGTCAACTTTGTTATGTAACAGTGTGCTGAGTCTGCAGACAGACTACTGGATGTTTGATGTCACACTTAGAAGCTTTATTTACAAGCTAAGTGTAGTCACAGTTATAAGGTCAAGTATATAAAACGCCTCTAGGAGCTATGGTGGTACGTAGCTGAGCCCCTAGCCTCAACGCATGGATCCACAGTGATACATGGAGCATAGAGAACATAGAACGATACGTACGTCATCCACCAGGATGACACCACACAGACAAGTAATCAGAGACAAATGTCTACATTGGACAAGAAATGACACAATGGGCCATATTTACAAGAAGGTGGTGTATCAGTCCCGATGCGCCACTTTTCTTGCGCCCCCCCACCACTACCTAGCGACACCATGGTTGCACTGTATTTATAGTATGGTGCACCGTGGCGGTCGTTAACACAATAGCGTCAACATTTTTGACGCTATTGTGGCGCTTTGCTACACTAGCATCAAAAATGTTGACACTAGTGCAGCAAAGCACAGGGAGGCCTATAGGTTACTATGGGTGCATCATTTTAATGCCTGCTCTGAGCAGGCGTTAAAAATAACAGAACAAGTGGCGGAGTGAAATGTTGTAAATTTCACTGCTCCATTTTTTCAGGGCTCCCTGTGTGGGAACGCCCCCCTTGCATACATTATACCTGGTGCAGGTATAATGTGGCGCAAGGGTTACAAAGGTGCGCAATCCAGGTATTAGAGAGTATGGGGCAACACTTAATAAGCAATTTACCTCAAGCAGACTGATTTGCACATCACCTCTGCATTTAATTTTCTGAGTGTTTAAAAAAGAACACAGTTGAGATTCCAGTTTCTCAGTGCAGTCCTTTTTCTATTTTGATGAGCTCTGTTAAGTCCTTTGTGATCTAAGGTTACAGCTGAATTGCAGTACTGCTTGTATGGCTGCGATATGTCCATTTTCTTGTCTTCTTCAGGCCTGGTTTTTGTCAGCATGGCTGACAACCGGGCCGTTTGATCACAATATACATAGAGTGGGCTTCGGGTCTGCTCCCTCCAATCACTGACTTTTTTGGACTAGCATCTTTCTAGGCCTTGGCAGAACTTGCCAAGTTTCACTTCGTGAAATTCCAAGGAGTGACCTAAAAACTCTGCGAGATTCCACGGAGTTCCACGAACAGCAGAATTCTGTTACGTTGCACTGCTCGTGCTGATTTTTAGCGGCGAGAGTGTGTCCTGTGCTGTAAAATCAGCGTGAACTACACCTTGTGGCACTCCAGAGGGCTTTACTTCTTTCTGCCTCTCGAGTAAATATTCTACTCAAGGGACAGCTTTCTCAGTGCAAGCACCAGCTTTCTCAACACGCGCGGTAGCGACCGGCCGCGTTGAGAAATCTTGTCGGGAGGTCAAAACTCTGTGATCTCCACTGCAGAAGCAGAATTTACCGCCCACCCTTACCTCTTTCAGGCATTGATCTAGAGCAGTGGTTCCCAACCTTTTGACTTCTGTGGACACCAACTTTACCATCACTGGAACCCAGGGACTGAATCATTGTTGGAATCTGGGGTCCCACAACTGAGTCATTACTGAAAGCTGGGGACCTAATCTGTTAATATTATTTAATTTTCTAAGCAGTGACGGACCCCCCTGAGGAGGCTTCCTGGACCCCCATGGGTCCCCGGACCACAGGTTGGGAACCACTGGCCTAGAAGCTTTGTCAATCATGTCTTGGCTCAGTCCAGTGCAGTATTTATCTCCTTCCCCAGACTTTCATCTAATGGGTGTATCCTTTTGTGTCACGCATGCTTCCATTGCAAAGCAAGAGGGACTTTTTTTCAAGGGCGCTTACAGCCCAGAAGACTTCATTTTCTGACATTTGCATGGTTTTGATGAGGTAATGGTGTGTGTGCATTTGTGAGCACATCAGTTCCAGAGCTATTGGCTTTGGCATTCCTTGTTAGCTCCAGTCATCCCGAGCCGGTCATTTATCGAAGGTTGTTATTGACTCCTCACAAACAGATGCTCCAATGGTTGTTGCTATTTTTTGTGGCTCATTCCTCATTTCGATCACCTTTGCAAAACACATTGCAACCAACGTTTTCCATAGAAATTGTTCTAAGAAAGTCTCCGAACACCTGTCCTCCGGATGAAAAACCGTGTGATGTAATTTCCTGTCCCGCAGTGATGTAATTTCCTGTCCCGCAAGAGGAAGGACTGCCAATTGGTTTGTGATGTTTCTTTCATACAGAGTAGAAATATTGCTTCCCTGGTGTAATTTCTGAATGAAGTAACAAATATGCAAGCAATTACATGCAGATGAACCCATGCCTGCCACGAGGGATCGCTCCTGCGTCTTTTCCTATAGAGACAGTACAGCACTTGGAAGGCAGCCTCCCCAGCCCTACGGTCTCCACCCAAGCTAAAGATATGAAATGTAGAACATACATGCAGAGGAGCAGCTGAGCCCCGGCTGAGCAGATGAATTCCCCTTTCCCGTTTAACACATTTATGACTGAGTTAAAGAAACACAGCCTTTTTGTATTTATTTGTGGGCTGTTTTATTAGCATTTGATGCAGTTTGAACTGAGTTCGAAGGGTGAGCTGGGACCTTACAGTGTATACTTGGTTTGCACATATTTACGTAGCTCGGTTTGATTATATACATACATTTAAATGATTGTGTATATATTCTCGCGGGTATGCTTATAGAAGGTTTGGATGCAGTGTGCAGAGGCAGTTTAGGATGCTGTGAAACAAAAGTTCAGAAATAAAACCAAGAGAGTTATGCGTGTGTCACCCGTGGCCCAGCTCGTGGCCGGACGCCCGTGGAGAGCCGAAGAGACAGTGTTAATGTGCAGGCTACGTGGACGGAGACTGGATCCAGATGTTGGGCAGACAGCGGCTCTCCCCCACTAATAGATAAAACATGGGTCCGCAGGACGCCTCGGTGCATCAATGGCGGCGGAACACGAGCTGCCGGCCGGGGGCTTGGCCGCAGTCCGGAGACTTGCTTAAGAAAACACAGGGGTGCGCGGAATATGCCGCCTCTCGCATTCCTGATCCGATCCGAGCTGGCCCGGCAGCAAAAATGCACTAATGACGGGATGCGCGGCCGGCAGGGGCGGGGGTCCCGCCGAAGGAAGGAGCATTCCAAAGTGAGGCTTCGGGGGGAGGCGAGGGGTGGCCCATCCGCCCCGGTGGCATGGCGGACCCGGGGCTGAGAGGGGGGGCGCAGGGCACATTACTAATACCGCCGGTACCACACACCGGGGGCTGAGATCTCTCCTGCTGCTGAAAAGCAGGCATTGCTGCTCAGTTCACCTGGGCTCATGGTATGAGCCTCGGAAAAGGCCCTCTGGGCTCAAAGCTGTGACCTCACGATCACAAGCCCAGCTCATTGGGCACTGCTTATAGTGTCATCAAATGCTCCTGATGACACAGGACCTCTGTAAATGTATCCAGAACCCCGAGACAGCATCACAGGGCCAGATTACACTGATGCTCTATGTGTATTTACATATTAGAAGTTTGTAGGTAAGGAGGCAGCTCAAGGACAGTAGGTAAGGACGAAGGCAAGGGGGCAGCTGACGGACAGCAGGTAAGGATGCAGCTGAAGGACATCAGGTAAGGATGGAGGTAAGGAGGCAGCTGAAGGACATCAGGTCATCAGGTAAGGATGGAGGTAAGGAGGCAGCTGACAGACAGCAAGTAAAGATGGAGGTAAGGAGTCAGCTGAAAGACATCAGGTCATCAGGTAAGGATGGAGTAAGGAGGCAGCTGAAGGACATCAGGTCATCAGGTAAGGATGGAGGTAAGGAGGCAGCTGACAGACAGCAAGTAAAGATGGAGGTAAGGAGTCAGCTGAAAGACATCAGGTCATCAGGTAAGGATGGAGGTAAGGAGGCAGCTGAAAGACATCAGGTCATCAGGTAAGGATAGAGTAAGGAGGCAGCTGACAGACAGCAAGTAAATATGGAGGTAAGGAGTTAACTGAAAGGCAGCAAGTAATAAAGCAGGCAAGGAGGCAGCTGACGAACATCAGGTAAGGATGGAGGTTAGGAGGCAGCTGAAGGACAGCAGGTAAGGATGGAGGTAAGGAGGCAGCCGAAAGTCAGCAGGTAAGAATGGAGGTAAGTCTTTGGGGCTAACACCAGCTTGTGCTTAGTTTAGCAAAGCTGTTCTGGGCTCCCAGTTTCTTCATCAGCTCTTCGAAGACAAAGGGGGAAGTCACCAAAGGTCACCCACTGTCAGTACTCACAAAAAACAGGATGACAGACCACACCCACGAGGTGGGCTTCGCAGCCGGTTCTTTGGGGTCTGCAAGGGGCCCCATGAGACACCTGCTGGTACCAAAAACTGTCTAAACTTATGCTTTTAAAGGGTACGGGATCCTCGACCACACTCAGTGGCACACGTCATCATCTGGCCCCTCTTACACCAAAATACTTGTTTTGGTAAAGGATGTGTGGAACTCTTATGACGTGGTAACTTGCACCCCACTGAAGAGACTGCAGAACTGATGTGCTGCATGGGAGAAAAGAAAGCAAGCAAATCAAAGAAGAGAGAAAGAGAGAACGAGTAAGTAACAAAGACAGCAAAAGAGAGGAGAGGAGGATGGGAGAAAAAGGAAAAGACGAAGAATGAAGAAATGGAGAAAAGAAGGATGAAAGAATGTAAGAAACAGCAAGAAACCAGATAAGTTAAGTAAGAAGTGAATGAGTAAGCAAGGCAGAAAAA
Organism: Pleurodeles waltl; assembly: GCF_031143425.1. Taxonomy (NCBI): domain Eukaryota; kingdom Metazoa; phylum Chordata; class Amphibia; order Caudata; family Salamandridae; genus Pleurodeles; species Pleurodeles waltl. The sequence goes on from NC_090438.1 coordinate 54,249,667, forward strand.
ATAATTATAAAACGATTCACCCAGAAAGAAAGAAAAATAGAATTAGTGCTGGAGTCTCAGAAGTGAGAAGAGCACATAAAAGCAAGAGGAGGAACAGGAGAAAGGAATGAACAAAGAGAACAGAGGAAGGAAGAAAAGAAGAAACGGAAGATGGGTTGAAAAAGGAAACAATGAATCAAGAGTGAGAGAAAGAATTAAAAGTGTGGAAGAAAGACAAGCTAAATAAAAAGCAGAAGAAGGAAGGAGAAATTAACTAAAAAGCACAGAAAAGGGAGGGAATGAAAGATGGACTGAACAAAACAAGCATGTGGGAAGGAGACAAGGGGGTTAAGAACACATCAGATTTTAGGTCATTATCCTGAGGAATGCACCACAGTATCAATATTTGGTTTAGATGATGCCAGCCATAGAAAGGCACCTCTTTGGGGTGGGGATCCTGGACTGCTGATTGGCCTCAGCATGAGCCCAGGGGTACTGTGAAAGCTGCCCTGCCTGTGGGAAGCAGTGGGCTGTGGTTCCTGCTAATCCCACTGTGGTCTCTTCTTCAGTGCCAGGGCTGGGCCCCAGCAGAGATTCAAAGGGTTACTTTGCAGCAAAAGGCTCCTTTTAATGATGGTTGATTGGGACCTGTGGTCGAGCTCTGCAGTCCTGGGGTTTCTTGCTGCAGTAATTTGGGGCAGCCTCACAGCTCATGGGAGAGAGGCACTGTCTTTTCTGCCCACCCACAGTATGTCAGAGAGAGCCAAGAAGCCATCTTGTTGCCAAGTGCTTTACACATAAAAGTACCCCAGTTGTACATTGTGACCACATAGCAGCACTGTGGCCTAGGTCGAGCGCCTTTAAAAGGTCTCAGAATCTAAAAGTGACTTGAAGTATCTTTTTAGTGTAATGGATTTTTCTTTGCATCTGTACTCTATTTTTTTTATGATTATGAAGGAGACTTTAAAGACCCTGAAAGCTTTTAAAAACAATACTAGACTTGCAAATCAAAAGGTACTGTGACAAAAACATGCTTACCCCTCCACCCACCCCAGTACCCTCTCCTGTGTACACTTTGCCTGTGTGTGGGAAAGGCAGCAGGCGTGGGGTATGCAGCTTGGGTGGTCAGCGAAGCCCCTTACCACCAGGGCGTGTGCACCGCTGAGAAGAGTGATGGACCACTGGGATAGGTGTCAGTGCTCACTTCTCCCATAGTTGGCGTCATAGCTGGAGGAGGAGGTGCCCATCATACCCATCATTGACAGATAACTTCAAAACTCACTCAATAATAAACTATTACAAGCGAGTAGTGACATGATTATTTCTACAAGCACATTCTGACATCAGCATACCTCCTTAGTAAGTTTTTAGGTGGACTACAGGCTTCCATATGTTATACTTGAGCTCTGAAGATGTGAAGAAACTATTTTGCTGCCTTCCTCTGCTGTTGAACTGAAGCAAAAGAGGTAACTAACAGTAAGTAAAGTAAAGTAATATACAAAAGTTGAAGTGGACACGTTAAACTTGTGCCTGTTTCCTTGCTAATGTTAGTGCACTGTGGGCTCTAATGTATATGCAGTGCTTAATTTGAGCAGGTGGTTTCTGGCACTCAGCACCAGCACTTACTTGTCAACACCGGCACTTATGACAGCTGCCACATGGTGGCACTGTTTGTGTAATTTAGAGACAAGCAGAACTAAAGTTGTTTATTAATTCAACATACATTAAAAACAACTAATACCTGCTGCCCAAGCCATTCTCATAGCTTTGGGGGCCTCAAATGATCTGTCACAATTGTGCAACGTAATGATGAATAGTTGTGTTGGTGCTGTCATTGGCAAAGGCAATGGGTGGCCTCCTGACGAGAGCCCTGGCACTCTTTTTTTTTTTTTTTTTTTACAAATTAAGCACTGCATAATGGCAAGCATCCTTGGTACAAGGTCCTGAAAGGTACCCCGTGGAGCCTGCTCTCTCTCTGGCTACTTCCAGAGGCGGACTGACTCCCATGAAGCTTCAGACGAGGAATGAGCACTCCCTTCGGTTCATGCATTAACTTTTGGCCCCAAATCCACAAAGCCCTCCTGAGAATGTTTAGCTGAGAGATCTGCTTGTTAACTTTGGATCAGGTCCTTTCATTTTTTCAGCGTCCTAGACCTAGGCGTTCAGGAAGAGTCTGAGATAAGTGGTTTAGGAAGGACTGTTTCAAGGGTAAACAGAGCACGTGTGACCGTGCCTGTGTTTTGTGTAAACTGAGAACTGTCACTTGTTTGTGATATGGAGAGAAGCCTGTCTCTGGGGGATGTGTTCACAGGCACTGAATTATCATCACAGGTATCCTCTCCCTCCCCCACCCCCCCCCTCTCTCTCTCTCTCTCTCTCTCCATCTCTCTCTCTCTCTCTCTCTCTCTCTCTCGCTCTCTCCCCTCTCTCTCTCAAATCTCTCTCTCACCCTCTCTCAATCTCTCCCTCCCTCTCTCTCTCAAACTCTCTCTCTCTCTCTCCATCTCTCTCTCTCTCTCTCTCTCTCTCTCTCTCTCTCTCTCTCTCTCTCTCTCTCTCTCTCTCTCTAAATCTCTCTTTTTCTTTCTCTCTCTCGCTCTCCCCCTCTCTCAATCTTTCTCTTTCTCTCTCTCTCTGTCAATCTCTGAATCTCTCTCCCCCCTCTCAATCTCTCTCTCTCTCTCTCTCTCTCTCTCTCTCTCTCTCTCTCTCTCTCCCTGCTCTCTCTCAATCTCTCTTTTTCTTTCTCTCTCTCGTGCACTCTCTCTCTCAATCTCTCTCGCTCTCCCCTTCTCTCAATCTCTCTCTCTCTCTCTCTCTCTCTCTCTCGCTCTCAAATCTCTCTCTCTCACCCTCTTTCAATCTCTCTCTCTCTCCCTCTCTCCCTCATTCTCTCTCTCTCTCTCTCAATCTCTCTCTCCCTATCTCTCTCTCAATCTCTCTCACCCCCGTTCTCTCTCAGTCTCTCTCTCTCTTTCAATCTATCTCTCTCTCCCCACTTAATCTCTCTCTCTCTCTCTCTCTCTCTCTCTCTCTCGCTCTCTCCCCTCTCTCTCTCAAATCTCTCTCTCACCCTCTCTCAATCTCTCCCTCCCTCCTCTCTCTCTCAAACTCTCTCTCTCAATCTCCCTCTCTCTCTCTTTCTCTCTCCTTCTCTCCTCCACCTCACCCTTATTCCCTCTCTGCCCTCTCTCTTTCCATGTTGGTACATGTTGTTTCTGCATGGGTTTGTGAAGCTGTGTCACCCCGCCCTTGTCTGATTCTCGGAAGCAATTCTTGGATTCTCGACTGAGCAGGATTCCCTGTCCCCTGTCTATGTTCTCTCTACTTTAAGTTTTTAATGCCTCTGCTGTGCCCCCTGTGTGGCTACCACCCTTACAGCTCAGGCTACCGAAAAACCAAGTGTTGACTGCTCGCTGGTGGGTTGTGTATATCAACCGGTGGCCAGGCACCCCTCTGGGTATCCCTAGTTGAATGCAAAATATTACCTCATAAATGTGCTCACAGCGAGACAAAAGAGGCCACCAGACACCTTTAGAGAAACCACAAGGATTCCATAAAATCAGCATAAAGCCTCCAGACCATCAAAAGTTATAGAGAGTTCAATAGTCAAGTCCAGTGGTAATCCAGGGCTCTTTATTTCAATCTTCAGAACAGATCCAGAAGGCTTCTTCAAATTCACAACCCCCCACAGTTCCATAAACACACCCAGCCAAGCCAACACGTGTTTCGTCATTATGGCAAGTATGCCTGAGCCTTCGGGGCTTACTCAACAAATAATGCCAATCCCTCTAGTACATCTAATCCAAATGGCAGATATTCTGCCCTCGGTGTCTCTCAAATGATAAAAAGTAGTTATTTTGATAAGTCAGTAAATTCAGCAAGAGGAGAGTGCTCCATCTAAGGCCACGTATGTGATCGGTTTCTATATACTTATGCCTTGTGAGGAGACTGCCTAAGACCTAAGTCCATTGAGTTCCCATAACCTCGTCTTCATGTTGGTAATGTGTGAATTTGCAATTGTATATTGCTTTTTGTAAATTGTATTTATATAGCGCTTACTACCCCATAGGATGCATATAGGCATTTTGCAGTGAGTAGCAGCCTACTCCGGAACCTAAGATTACAGTTAAATATTCATAATGTGTGCTTTTTTTGTGTATGTTACAGATATACTTGGGGTGAAGTGAGCCCCACTTATGGGTGCTGCAGAGATTGTCAGTCTCCTTTGTGCCTAGCTGAGGTGTTCTTCATAGACATATCTCTCTGTACATACACAATATCTGCCCCCATTCATGAAACTTGTGCACTTGGTTGGCTCTATGCATCCTCAGTGTAGGTTTCCTCCGCCTCAGTGAAACCCACCAGTCCATAAACCCTGTATTCTCACCTTCTGCTCTGACAACTGAACCTCTTGACCTAGGCAAGTACACATCATACCTAAGACGGCCTAAACTGGTCCTGAAATGGATGCTGGACATGAAGCTTGCAAAGGAGATCAGCAAGAAAAGAAGAGTCCTCAACTTTTAAGAGTTGTAGATCCCGCATGGCACTACGGCTCGGCCGGTAGAATAGTATAGGTAGGGGACCACCTCAGCCACGATTGGGTTCATCTTTGTTGATCCAACACCAAAGAGTCATACGCACCCGCCAAGGAAGGGAGAACTTTATCAGGAGTGTGATTGCTGCTTTGTTCTCACTGACCACAGTCTGAGAGAGAGTCCGTGGAACTGTCTATCTTTGCAAGAACAACCAGTTTACATACATTTTTCGAGTCCCTGATGGATTCACAGCTTTAGGCCTTCTCCCAACCAAATACGCACTATGGTCACTATTCAAAGAGGCTTTGTGGTTGCAAGTGAACCCTGCAACTTAAAAACCTTGGATACCCACCTGGGCGTGATTTATATCTTGGGGATGTTACCACCAAACCGCCATGGCAGGGAGACCAGAGAAGACCGTCAAGTTGATGGTCTTCCGCCCACCTTATCTATATGTTACAGTCCTCCAGGCGGTTTTCTGATGGAAGGGAGACATCGCAGAACCCAATGCTGACAGAGGGAGGACATCGAAGAACCCAATGGACATCGGACAATGGCAGTGGCTTTGGAATGCAGATAAGTCACACACACATACACACACTGTACCCTAGCCTTTGTGTCCCCCTGCAGCACACACGTCACCACACCACATACACACCACTATGCATTGCCATTCCACCACAACATGACACATACATGCCTCAAACACACATTGGCGTACATCCATGACACAGCTTACACACACTATTGACATTGCACCCACACAGGACATAACCACAAGAACCAACACAACTACACACACATGACACCAATGGCCTCACAACAACATTTACCTCAATGTTACATGCAGCAACACAACACACAGCACAACATACGCAACAACATCAATGCCAGAGGCAAGTGGCACAAATACTGACAGAACCACATCACCCACTCCAGCTCCTTCCACCTCAACCAGCCAATCATATTGCACACACACATACACGTACTGACTCACACACACAACCCGAAGCACAACATGACATGTACAGCTTTCCTTGCAATGTGCACACATGGACACAGTTGACAGGTGTGATTGTATCGTCATTGTGGTGCAAGCATTCATTTGCCAGTGAATACTGACGCCATAATGACAGTTGTGTATGTGTGTGATATGTAGTGTGTACCAGTGTGTCTCCATCAGTGTCTGACCCACTCATGTTCGTGACATATGCATGTCATAGTAATTTTAAAAAATTACTGTGACATGTATATGTCTGCAGTGGTCCTGTGCTCATGTGGGGTGACCCCCCAACGTACATATATTCGGCACAATCCTTATTTTAGGTCACATTGTTGGGAGATCAGGCGTCCACAGATTTTCAAGTCTATCTGAAACCTCGCATGAAGCATGGCTACTTGCTGTGGGGGTCCATATTCAAGTTACAGCCTGATAAAAAAGTACTGTGACATGTATAAGTCTTCAGTGGTCCCGTGCTTATGTGCAGTGACCCCCCCACCCCCACGTACGCAGCCAAGCAGGTCCCTACCGTATCCAGCAATGAGGGGGACATGTTTCTTCTTTGGTCCAGTGGCAGCAGCGTGGGAGGGTGTTATCCAGTCGTGTACAGCCAGGAACGGACGTTGAATCGGGAAAAAAAGTTGAGATTTCACCCCTTTACCCCCGCCAAGTCAGAAGTGGAGGTTGGGCCACTACTTGTTGCTCGGCGGGAAAGCACATCAAAATCTGCACAGTGGGAAGTGTCGCTGGAGTCCCATCGCCGCCACTCTTTCCACTAATGCTGTGGTGGTGGATGAGAATCCTTGATGGAGTCGGCGGGACTCGGGTGGGTTATAGTCTATGGGACCCCCAACATCTAAATCGGGAGGCGGACCAGCAGGGCGGCAGACAGGGTTTCCATCAAACAAGTGGCAGCGGACCCGTTACTGCCAAGATCTAGATCAGGCCCTTAAACTGATTTGCAGACCCAATACTTCTGTGCGGAAAAATCATTTGGGCAAGCAAAGAGTTATGTCTAGTAGTAGATTGAACTTTATATGTGAAGACATATAACTAAGGAGACGGAAAAGAGAAGGACAATTCATCAGGTGTAGGGCTACATCAACATAATTTTGCCATGAAAACCACCCAAATTATACTTTTTGACAAAAAATATTTTTTCGTTAATACCAATACAGTTGGAACTGTAAGAGCGGAGCAGAAATAGTTATCTTGTGTTTTATTTCTAACAATGTCTCAGTTTTGGCAAACTAGTTATGCTGTAGATATATTCCCCTTCGTATCAATGTTAGGCATCCTTATATTTGGCACAATCCTTAGATTAGGTCACGTTGTTGGTAGATCAGGTGTGCACAGATTGTCACATCTATTTGAAACCTTGCATAAAGCATGGCTACGTGCTGTAGTGGTCCATATCAAAGATGCATACTGGTAAACATGGGGCGTGGTCACTTGATGTAATGGTCCACATTTATGAGACCTCACAGCAGTGGTGTAACAAAGGTCCCGCAGCCCCGCGGTGCGTGGAGGGCCTAAGCTCCAGGGGGCCTCCTCAGCACAATAACCTGGACTGAGGGTATTTGAGTGAGTCTGGAGGGGGGCCCCTCCATGTAATTCGAAGGGGGAGGCCCTCAAGTTTATTTATGAAACTGCCTCGCGGAGTACCATGGAGAGTAGCTGCTTTCTGTAGCGGTCAACATTTGTTTTATTTTATTTATTTATTTATTTATTTATCTCAGCCAACCAGGAGGATGCACAAGAGTTACTGAGGAAAGAGCCAGGTTTTCAGCGCTTTTCTAAACAACAACAAATCTTCTATAAGTCTGAGGGGTGCATGAAGCTGGTTCCATAGTTGAGCAGCTCTTACTAAAAAAGCCTGCCATCCCTGTCTCGATTTCTTGAATTTAGGGATGCAGGCTAGGTAAGCCTATGAGGAGTGTAGAATCTTCCTCGGGAAATATCTTTGAAAACGATTCTGCAAGGGGACTGGTCCAAGTCCTTGTGGAGCTTTAGATACAATGCATAGAGATTTAAAAACTATCCCCTGCTTGCCTGGTAACCAGAGCAGCTCTTTTAGGGCATCTGAAGCAGATGACCTTATAGCACGATCGAAAGCAAATTTTGCTGCAGCAGCCTGAACTCTATTCAGTCTATTTATTAACTAGTCGGGGGACCCTAGAAGGAGAGTGTTGCAATAACCAAGCCTGCTCAGAATCATGCTGCGAAATAACTAAGGTTTGGGCATGAGATGGCAGCCTGGTAAGCAGTTTCCACAGACCTAGAAGAAGTGAAAAGCAAGTCCTGGCTACTTTTGTAATATGAACTTCAAGGGACAGTTTATTATCAAAAATAACTCCAAGATTATGGACTGAGCCCAAGGAGGTAGGTTCATCCTTTGCTGGAAGAGGCCAGGAGTTTGTAGGAAGATTCATTGGGACTTTATTTGCTAAGCCGAATAAGAACTCTGTCTTATTCCCATTAAATTTGAGAGTGTTGTAGCTCAGTCATAAGGCAATACCCTTCACGCAGTTGTGGAAGACCTTTACTGCTGCCTGATGGTTACCGACCAGAGACAGAATCGTCTGAGTATCATCTGCGTAATTAACTAATCTGAGATTGTGAGATTTGATGAGGGTCCTAAGAGGTCTCATATACAGATTAAACAAAATAGGACTAAGGGAAGGCCCTTGGGGAACACCACGTTTCACCTCCCTGAAGGCAGATCTGAAAGGTGGGACGGCAACTGCCTGGCTGTGTTCAGATAGATAAGAATGCATCCATTTCAAGGCTGTTCCGTCTACTCCGACCAAGGCTAGTCTATTTAGCAGGATGCTATGACTGACCGTGTCCAACGCGGCAGGTAAATCGAGAAGAATCAGTATTACAGACTGGCCGCAATCGACTAGCATCAGGAGCTTGTCTAAGGCAATGAGTAGCGCATCCTTGGTCCCGTATCCCGGCCTGAACCCAAACTGCTCCTGTTCTAGAAGATTGTGTTGTTCAAGGAAATTAGAGAGCTCTTTGCTAATATACCATTTCAGAAGTTTTTTTTTGGGAAAGGCAGCAGTGATATTGGTCTGAAATTACTAAGGTCCAGCGGGTCTGGGGAGGATTTTTCAGGATGGGGGAGACAATGGCTTTTTTCCATGTGTGTGGCACTATACCTGAGTCCAGTGACTGATTGTAAATCTGTCGTAACAACAGAAAATATTTGTCTGCCAGGCTTTTCCAGATCCCGTGCTATAATGGGTCAAGAGGGGATTTGGAAGAGGAGGTTCTGGCCAAGGAGAGAAGGCAATCCTCGGAAATAGATTTGAAATAATCTAGTTTATATCTTGACTTGTCATGACTGTTGATTATCTCGGATATAGTGCAGGAGGGGCGCGGGGTGGGATCCCCAGTTAAAATGTGCTCTGAAGAGGTCATAGTAGAGTGCAACAGTTACGCTGAGGGGAGTCCCTGGTGTCAGCCGTAATCTTTGTGATCTTTTCCTCAAAGAACAAGGTGAGGTCGTCACATCATTCTTGAAGATGTCACAAAAAATGTAGAAGATCCAGGTCTTCCCACAACCCATCATAACCCACACGTCAGAGCCTCCCCCTCTATTCTTGACTTCTGCAAGAAGCTGAACACCTGGCTCTTAGAGTAAGCCCTCAGGGCCGGCGTCTCACACCGGCTACGGAGCGCCTGGATACCCGCACACATGATTAGCATGCTCTAAAAACACACATAACATCAGTGAATAATGTGGAGCGTGTCAACTTGCAGCTGTCCAGATGTAGGAGGCCTTGCTGATTAACACAGAGTTGGGCTTCTTCCTGCAGCGGTCCATGTTCAAGACACTTCACAAGTTCACGTAGAGTCTGGTCGCTTGCTGCTGATTAACCTGGAGCAGTGCTCCTGGTCTCATCAACTCTATGCGATGCTAATAACGATAAGATGGTAATTTCAGATTTGGGCTCAATGCTTTTATTAACACGGCAAGTCCTGCCCAGCAAGCACACCCAATTGCCCTTAGCATAGTCTACCCCAACCTGTTGTTACCCTGTTTGCCCAACGCAATGTGCCAGAACCCATCCATGTGAGTTAGCTGTGCTCTTTTTCTGGGATACCTCACCATTCCACCAGTGCACCCCTCTCACCCAGCACTAGGTAATGGATAAATTCTTCTTCCTTGTTCTTGCGTACCCTTGCCGGGCGTCCCTAGTTCTGTGTCTATATACCTCTTGTACCTCTTGTCTCACATTTTTATCAGCATCTACTTAAAGATTCGACTCCGGATGGTAAAGTATAGGGGAACATTAAAATTTTTATTTAACGCAAACAGAGATACTAAAAATATGTTTATGTTAAATAATAATGTAAATTCAATGTAGATATTTATTTGAAATTTAAAACAATATAAAAATGCTGCAGCACTATTAATTTACCTTTTAAATGTCTTGAATTAATCTAAATATATAAAAATAAATTAAACAATATTTTTCAGAAGCTGAAATTAAAATATAAATCCCCATCTAAACAAAACAAATATTTTATTATGGATTGATAATTATAAAAAGTGAACCGTAGAATTAATTAAAATCAATGTAGTTGCATTTTAATAAAATATAGTTACATTCATTTTTTAATTATTAAAAGGTAGCTACAATATTTTATAATCAAATAATAAATATGTACAACTTTGTATATATTTTTAATATTACATTATATTCATTTATATTTTTATATTTTTAAATAATGTAATTAATTTTAACATTATTTAGTATAGGGCTTTATTTTAATTCCCTACCTGCATTATTTTCTGTAGATTCTAGCCACACACTGATGATTTTCTTTCAGAATTCTTCCTTGTGTATCACTTATGCCCATTGATAGCAACTTTGATGATTTCCACCCACCCCAGGGTGCATTCAATGAACAATATTGACTTTGCATTCAATGGACACAGTTCGATGGCTTGACTATTTACATGTTTCTTTAGAATACACCTAGCCCTCCAACCCTGACCCATTGATGTGGTTGGAGATTGTGTTAAAATATCCACTGCTGATCATTCATTCCATATCTAGCCTAGTGCATGATGTTCTATCATCGCAGATAAACTTCCACAACAATTTACTTCTGTATAACTAGATGTCCCTTCATCGATGCTGTTGGCCATATCCTTGTCCCGATGTCCTGCTTGACGCAGCCAGCACGCCATCAGAGTGGAGTCTAAGAAGTTAAAAAAAACAGAAGAATAGAGCAGCAGGCCCTTTCCATCTACGCACTGAGGATCTCAAACAACATCTCTATATCCATCAGGATCACCCCAACGCTGATCCAGTTTAGCAAAGATATGAAGACACCGCTCATTAAAGAACACTATGGGACAATGTAGGAACAGTGCACTTCTGCTGCTAGAATACAGCTGTGGTCCAAGCTCTTGTTGACTTGCTTTTGACCTTGTAAAGAACTTAGCTGCCTTTTGGTTAGGTTTACGGGACACACATTTTACGTACATAAAATACATATTTTGCACCCTCCCCTTGTGCTTTGACCCACACTTCAGGGGTCATTTACTAACATTTTTCACTATGTTTACACCATAAAAGTGTTGCAAACCAGTACAATTTTTTTTTTTTTGTAGTAATTGGCTGGAAATTGACTAAAAGTAACGTAAAGTAGCGCAAAGCAGTACTTTGGATTACATAGCAGCAAGAGGGTGTTATATGGGCATTCCTTTGCAACCTCTATCCTTTTTGACTCAAAACCCTATCTAATAAAAATGTGAGACAGGGTTTTGCCTAACAGACAATGTAAGAAAGTCTTATAAGTTGCCCGGCCATAGTATTTTCTACTGGAAGTGTACGCTCCCAGTACAAAACCTATACTAGACTCACATACACACCCTTGCACTATGGCACAAAGTGCTGTGAAGGGCACACAGCAGCTAAAATTAGCGCCAGTGGTAGGGCGAGGGGAGGAGAGAGCCATATCTCTGTAGATACGGTGCTCTTGTGCTCTCCCCATCACGCAACGCAGGGCAGCCTTTTTGGGTGCTGCGTGGCAATGCCTCACAGTTTGGTAAATCTGCCCCTTCATCTTTTGAGGCCTCAATACAATCGAAGGCAGACCACAGATCTGGTCATTTACGCAATTCCTGTAAAATGCTTATTGTAAATTCTACAATAATGGCAATATTATCTTTGCTGATTATGTTTCTTAATTAGTGTTTTTGTGAATCTGGTTTTGCTTTCTTCTGTACCTCTTGGGTGCCATGTGGACATCTAGTATGGAATTTCCTCTATTTACTTCTTAAAGTATGCATTATTCTGCACTTTTCCTGTACAGTAATCTGTAGTCCCCAAACTCCTAACAAGAACTAGCAAAAACTGTGAAAATAAATGAAGACATTGAAAGAGACACCACAGGCTCATAGCTCCTCGTCTTCCTTCTCTCTGAGGCGCCCAGGGCATGCCTTAGCAGCCAGGCAGCCCCATCACTCATCCGCAATAGACCGCTAGGCCTGGGTTTTCCCGCTGGGAGATGCGGAAATGCGAGCGATGAAAGAGCGGGAGATGGGGCGCATGAGCACTGCGCAAACTCTGTAAGAGCATATGGAGCAGTTAATGATGTTGACCACTGAAGCTTCTCTGGAACAGATGGGGCCAGCACTGTAGAATTACTTAGGTTGTGGCTGAAAAGCATACACCTCCGCTGGTAAGCCATACTGTTGGCCTGATCGACACGGACCGGTCCCTACTGGCAGCCCGCGAACCGACCTCAGAAAACGTCATGATAAGTAATATCGGATCTGGTCAATTTACCAGCAGTGAGTATACACAGAAGTACACATGCTTGGCTCTCACTTTAAGCTAAATAAAAGTTGTTCTTGTTTACCAGTTCAGTGTACTCACTATCTTGACTTCTATTCCAGGACCGAAACAGAGATTTATATGTCTCACATTGATGGCCTGTAGCTCTCCTCCATTGACCTGTACTTCTCTACCACTGGCCTGTTGTTCTCTATCACTGGCCTGTTGTTCTCTACCACTCTCCTGTAGTTCTCTACCACTGGCCCGTAAGGCTTTACCACTGGCCTGTAGGGCCAACAGAACAATACAGAAATTGAAAACAACACGAGAAAACTCGTAGTCCACAGAGGCTAACCAATGGGTACTCGCAAACATTTTCCTAGGGGCCACAAAGTTTGGTCTGTGATGTGACTGAGGGATGCATTGATACCAGCAGGGTGACGGTCGGAGTCGGGGAGAGGTTGGAGATAAAGTGGATGTAAGGGAAGCGAGGCACATCCTTATAGGCCCTAATTATGAGTTGGGCGGGCGAAAAACGCCGCCTGCCAAACTTCCGCTGTCGGGTTTCCACCCATCCGGCAGCCCTCCCACAGCCCCTATTATGAGTTTCCCTCTGGAATACAGTTTCCGCCCACTGGCCCAGCAGGAAACGCACAACAACATTGATGCTGGCTCATAATAGAGCCGGCGGCAATGCTGTTGTGCGTCGGGTGCACATCGTTGAATAAAGGTTTGGCTCTTTATTGAACATCATTTTAATGTTTGTGGTGAGTCCTGAAAATGGCAGCCCAGTGATGCTCTTAACCAGGGGCTGCATGGAAAAGTCAGGAGGGCCGCATGCGGCTTCCAGGCCATACTTTGAGTATCACTGGGTTTACTGTTCCCGCTGAGTGACTCATCAATGCAAGTATGTACCTTCTGTGTGCTAATGCCCAGAGCAAGATGCTACTTATGCATTACCCTTTGTGCTGTACTATGTGTTTGTCCTTACTGGTCTGCTTTTATACAAGAGCCTACAAGGGAGTAGTCAGAAAACTAAAATATGCCCCACTTTGAACCAAAGCTCTTGAGGCACCAGGCAAACAATGCAATTTATCACAACCCTACCCGGAAGTGCTCTCTTGTTGCATCCATCTAAGCATCTTTCCATTCATCCCTTCGTCTCTCCATCCACCTGCTGATGTCCACCATTTCACCTATACATTCTGTCATCCATTTATTCTTTCATTCATCATTCAGTCTCTCATCAGTACGTTTGTCCACCCACCCATATCCAAACCTCTCCATCTATCTCCAAACCTAACCATTCTATCTATCTATCCATCTATCTATCTATCTATCTATCTATCTATCTATCTATCTATCTATCTATCTATCTATCCTTTCACCCATACATCTCTCCATCCACCCTTTCAATCATTTATTTATCTATCCTTTCAGTCATCATCCATCCATCAATTTATCCTCTCAATCATTCATCATCCATCCTTTCACTCATTAATCAATTTTTCGATCATCATCCACCTTTCAACCCATCTATCCACTCATCCATTTATTTACCCTTTAATTCATCCATTCATCTTTTTACTCAGTTGTCCGTCCATCCATTTGCCCTCCCTTTCACCCATTCATGTATTCTTTCAGTCATGATCCATCCACACTTTCATCATCCATCCATCTTCCCTTTCACTCATCTGTACATTCTTTCTCTAATTAATTCACACTTTCATCCATTCATCCATCAACCCTTCTATTCACTCCTCCAACTATTCTATCACTCATCTATCCTTACACTCATCCTTTCCATCCTCCACCCTTTTGCTCCATCATCTAGCCACCTATCTGCCCTTTCATTCCATCCATCCATACATCCATCTATTCATCCATCCTCTATTTCACTCATCGTCCATCCTTTTCTCACTCATCCATCTTTTCTCTGATCATCCATCCACCTTTTCACTCATCCACCTATTCTTTCACACATCCATCCACCTTTTCATCCATCCATCCACACTCCCTTTCACTCATCTATCCATTCTTTCGCTCATCTAGCTTTACATCTATTTTTTTACTCATTCATGTATTCAACGATTTACCCATCCATCCTTTCACTCACCCATCCATCCACCCTTTCACTCACCCATTCATCCTTTCACTCACTCATTCATTCACTCACTCACCTTTGTCTGCAAGTTGCAGATAGTGGAGGCCCATCAAGAACGCCACCCCCGCTGTATCTGCTAAAGCAATGGGTTCACGATCCCCTGAGACCCTATGTAACACATGGATTGTGGAAACACACCCTATGCATTTACGTTTCCTGTCCAATGTACATGTATGACTGATATCTGTTAATAACGTCATTCAAAGGTTCAGTCCATCATTTTTTCACTCAAAGGGTAATAACGTGGCACCTCCTGGCACCTCATGTAAGACCTGTGGGCACCAGGAAGGTACATGTCAGTGTCTCTCTGCTCAGGTGTGTGATTGGTTCACTGCTGTGACTTATAATTAGGGCTCCCAGTGTTTATTTGTCTCTGTATTTATTCATATTTATTTTGGAGCCATATTATCAGTATTATACATATTTATTTTGTGTTTTGTAAATTAAGTTGTAAAATTTTATATTTCCACATTTATTTAACTGATAAGCACACACTCATTTACATGCCTGTTGTGTTTTAGCCAATTAAGGAGCCAAACGTGAATGTGGGTAAATGTTATTATTATACTACCACAGTATGTGGACATATGCCATTATTTAAGGAAATTTCATCTTCTTTTTTAACTACTTGTGCTGTCTCAGCTGTTGCCCTGGAAATTCATGAACGACAGCACAGAGAGTCACTTAAAGGAGGCCCATGTTTGGGTATTTTTATGCTTTTAAAAAGACACCCAGACAGAAAACACATTGTTTTCTGTTAGTATTTATCTGTAAAATCAGTAAAAATGGAAAACCAGGAGTCTTATTTATAATAATCTCTGTATTTAGAGTGCTGTTGGTGATGCTTGAGTGGCTGGACTGCCCAAAGAGGATCTGAGAGAGCATAAATATGTGTGTCTGAGAGAGAGAAGGAGAAAGATAGAGGGTTCTGTAGCCACAAGTCTTCCCTTTCAAAAATCAAGATGGCGGCTACCAGATCGTGGCCTCCACAAGGCCCTGCAGGAAAATGTAGGGTCGTGCGAATAAAAGATAAGAGTTAAGAAGTGCTTAATTTGAGCTGGTGATTTCCGGTGCTTGGTACCGGCACTTACTTATCACCACCAGCGCTTGTGACAGTCTGCCACAAGGTGGCGCTGTCTGGCTAATTTAGAAATGACAACAACAACAGTTAATTATTAATTCCATATACATTAAAAGTGACTATTACCTGCCACCCAAGCCATTCTTATTGCTTTGGGAACCTGGAATAATCCGAATTGTGACACTTGCAGGAGTGTGATGGTTATTATTTGTGTTGTTGCTATCATTGGCAGAATGGCAGGGGCAACGTGGGATGTAAGCTGCCCACAAAATCCCTGGTACTCACTTTTTTTTACAAATTAAGTGCTGGACTTAAGATCATATGAAGATGATCTATTGGGTTAATTTGTTGGCATGTACCTACAGCAACAAGGGTAGAAGCAAAAACCCTCCCTAAGGCTGTTAAGATGCCCCTCTCGGAGGCAGTGATGGTGCAGCCTCTCAGAGGCAGGATCCGGGAAGTGTTCCCTCACATCTGATAATGGGAACACATGAAGGCTGCAGCTCTTCGCGGTAGAGGTCAGGTAACCCTCAAGAAACATCACACAGCTGGAGTCATGTGTACTTGAGGTCTTGCACTCCCTGATATAATGCCACCACATGCCAGCTTCGCTATACCACCCGGACGCCCCCCACTATTGAAAGATCAGGAAGAGAAAAACTACAGAAAGAGAAAGAGAACAGGCATATATGGGAGTAGGTAAAAGCTTATTTTAGGTGGTTGGTAATTCCAAAGAGTAGCAAAACATTGATATAGACACAGTGCTTAATTTCTAAAAGAATAAATGCCGGTGCCCAGGGCTCTTCTCACAAGCCCTGGGCCTGTGGTTTTAACTGTTGGCCCACAGAATACCAAGACTGTGGTCCTAAATCCTCCCCCGCCTCTTTTATCCACTGGGTAACACAGGTTCTAGACACCAGCAGAAGCTCTGCAATCAGAAGGTATCAGCTAATGAGCTGGGCAGGACTGTGCCAAGAGTCTGATTAGGACCTAATAACCAGCAACATAGAGGTCCTGTCTGTTGCTATTGCAAGTTATTATGAGGGTTTGATATTGAACCAGTGAAAGAATCAAGAATACACTTCTAATTGGAAGTATTAACAATTGTTGGTTTTGAGTTTTTATTCAAACCCATTAGTGTGCAATTATAATTATAATCTATCTATCTATCTATCTATCTATCTATCTATCTATCTATCTATCTATCTATCTATCTATCTATCTGACTGTCTATCTCTCTCTCTCTCTCTCTCTCTCTCAATATATATATATATATATACATATTTACACACACTAAAAGATAGGGTCATGTTGGAGAGCTCTATGGCCCGAGGCCTCTTTATCTATCATACTCCTCTATAATTAGGGACGGGTAGGCAGGGAGGTCTTAGATCCCTGAGGAAAGTCGAGGGACGCATTAGTGTCCACATCTTAGTTGTCTGAATCATGCTGGCATTGTAGAATGTCTGAACCATGGGTTTCCAGGGGACAGCCCTTCTTTGAGCTTTCAGCCATGATATGGGAGCCCGTTGAATGAAGGTACTTCGGGTATACCCATAGTCATTTTTAGGTGAACGGGACCCCTGCATTTGCCTAGAATAAATCTTGTGTAAGAGCTCCCACACCCAATTGATCCCATCTAGAGGGCGTTTACCTGCTTGGGTGATAGGATGTACCAGTGATGAGGCATGCCACCATTTGGTGGGTGAGGTGTCTTCTCTTAATATCTATTATGACCCTGTAGGATAGGTGTCACATAAGGAACAGGTAGAGTTGTTCCCTGCGACATTGCATCTTGCAGTAAGAAGCATTTATGAGCTGCAGAAGGATATGAGAAGGCCATTTATAACCTCTCATTGTCTCTCTTTGTGAAAAATGAAATCAACAGTAAAAGCCGGTCCAGCAGACCATAAAACCATCCCACAAACAGACAGGAAATTGAGGATTTGGGTGGCAGCAGACCACATGGATGCCGGCATCCTGGGGGTTTTGGGACAGGGTGTAAAGTGACTGGCCTTCACCCTCCTTTTGTTGGGCTATATGGGAGCCCAATGTAGCACACGAAGGCTACCGTGGGCTTCCTGCCACCATTTTAGGTTTTGGTTGACCTGGGGGCAGGGAGCCCTGGTAAACTTTATTTTTCTGCTCGCCCATCCCTTTATTCAGTTAAATGGGATTTTTCAGGTCCTGGAAGTTTATATCTCGAGGGCCTCGTTGTTGGGACAGGTGTACAGCGGTTGTGTTGGTTGTGATGTTGTCGCTAGAGACAGGTGCATGGCGGTGGCCTGGGAAGTTTTCCAGAAGGTTACAGAAGTTGGAGTGGAGTTGCCATTGGTGAAACACGGGGAAATGGAGGGTAGGCAGCAAGTTCAAGGAAGTTCTAGGTTAAGATGTTTAGTTGCTTAGCATTTAACACTTGTACATAGGCTAGAAGGAAAAGTTAAGGTTGGAAATGTTGAAATCTGCTTCAATAGCAATGTAATACTTGTGGGGTGGGGTACTGTGGGTGGGGCAGTAGGGGTGGGGATAGGACATTGGATATTTAATTGGATCTTCAGCAAGGCAGTAGTTTTGTAAGGCAGTTTACCCAAGAATAAGCTGTTACAGTGCACCTGTTTCAATAAAGCGGCCTTTTCCACACATTACAAGATGGTCAGTGGTTTGTACTGCACCCATATTTCCCAGTGATCTGTATGACCAGCCTGTCGGGCACCCCCTGATTGCCCGATAGGCGAAACCAACCCTGACTTGAACTGGCAGATATGCATAAGCATGAGGTGTTACAGAAAAGTATGATAGCAGATGGAGGAAGAAACACAAAACCTGCACTGTCTTACTTTTATTGCGTCACACGATAAGACCAGTGGGAACAGACAGGTTTAAAGCTCTCCGACATTCACAGTAGCTGTCACTTGTTGTCAGTCCAGCAGGGAGGCAATCCCTGATCTTGGCCGGGGAAGAGCTCCTGCCAGTGTAGGGCGTCTTGAAGAGAGGATTGGCCAAGAGTAGGGATACCCTAGAACACAGCGATGCAGTTTAGCAGGAAGTGCCTGGTTCCAGTTGAAGGAAGTGCAGAGGATTCTCAAGGTGCCCTGCAGATTGCTGTAAAAGTGAAATGTTAACTACAGGGATCCGGCGTAAAGGATGAAGTGCTGGTCAGACCTGAATCGTGTTACGTGAATTAAGGAGTTGTCTTGAAGTTGCATCCTGGGTCCTCTCTAGTTTATGAAGCAGGTGGAGAGAGGCTATGATATATTATTATTATCAACAAGCATTTGTAAAGCACAGCGTTCACCTGGCTGATATCATGACGCTATCAATACAGCCAGCATCACAATGTAAAGGTGGCATGGTCTGGAGTAGAAAGCACAAGACGATGGTGGCTTGTACCACTTGAGGTGATGCTAGGTAAGGGTCATATAATGTGCAAAGATCCTTCAGTAACTTCATTAACTTGCCCATGAGGGATGGATTGGAGCCTCTTGTCTCCCCAAATCCCACACTTGGGTTTAAGGGTTTAGGGGTGGGCCTGAGTGGTGCGTGGACTCCGATTGAGGCCAGAGAGTGAGAGCAGAAATATGCTCCGGAGGCGAGTACTGGACAGAATATTGAGCAATGGGATTTTTTACAAAACACATCTTAATTATTATACTTATTTACAATTTCAGGTAGAGGCAGTGCTTGAAATAGAAATATAGAAGTGCTGGTACTCACCCCCACAGTACCTTTTTGTTACAGAGGAGTTCCGGTAATCTCCTGGTAAAAGTGTCACACCCCTGTGCCTAGCACTTTAAAAGTAAAGCACTGGTCACAGGAATATGAGCAGAGGCGGCTGCTGCAAATCTCAAGGAAAGGGGCAAGGGGAGTTAAAAAAAAATACCTTTTGCCGTCGCCGCCACCTCCTGCTGAGTTGCTCCTCTTCCTTACCTCAATGTGGTGTCCCAGCGGTCCCTAGGACACCAGCACAGGCTCCCCAGCAACCTGGCACTGCTTTCATGCTAAACCTATCATGAAAGCAGCGTCAGGATTGTTCTGACCAGCTTGGACTACCACTCAGACACAACCCTGGGGTCCGTGCAGTATGCATGTGTGTTCCGCTGGCCTGAGACGGCAGGCGAAACACACGTGTGCACTTAGGTGCACTCTCTCATCCTCCCACCTCCTATGGCCCAGCCCCGCCCCTCCCTGAACATGCTGCTGGCTGAGCCAGCAGCTGAAAGATAAAATGATAATTAAATATTGTTTTATCTTTCAGCTCCTGGCTTAGCCAGGGGGGCGACGCTCCTTTGCCATTCCAAAGGAGCCCCCCTGAATATGAGATGGATTCACAGCACTCATGAGCCTTTTGGTAGAAGTGGCGTACTCACTCTCAAACAGAATATGTATATCTCAGGCAGCAGCAGTGCAAGCTTTGCTTGCACAAAAAAAATGCAACACTCTAGCAGCAGCGATGCAAGTTCTACTTATATACAGAAAAATCCAACACTCTAGTAGCCGCAGTGCAAGCTTCATGTACACAAAGAAAGTGAAACACTTTAGTTGCTGCAGTGCAAGCATAACATACACACAGAAAATGCAACAATCTAGCAGCCTCAGTACAAACATAACTTACACACAGAAAATGCAACACTCTAGCAGCTGCAGTGCACACTTCCTTTAGACACAGAAAATGCAAGACTTTAGTAGCCTCAGTGCAAGCTTCACTTGCTCAAAGAAGATGCATCACTCTAGCAGCAGCAGTGCAAGTTTCACTTACACACAAAAAATGCAACACTCTAGCTGCCGCAGTGCAAAGCATAACTTACACACAGCAAATGCAACAATCTAGCAGCAGTAGTGCATTCTTTACTTACACAAAGAAAATGCAACACTCTAGCAGCTGCAGTGCAAGAATAATTTACACACAGAAAATACAACACCCTAACAGCTGCAGTGCAAGCTTCACTCGCATACAGAAAATGCAACACTAACAGCCGCAGGGCAAGCATAATGTACGCACAGACAATCCAACACTCTAACAACTGTAATGCAAGCTTCACTTACACACAGAAAATGCAAAACCCTAGCAGCCGCAGTGCAAGCATAATTTAAACACAGAAAATGCAACACCCTAGCAGCCGCAGTGCAAGCATAATTTAAACACAGAAAATGCAACACTCTAGCAGCTGCAGAGCAAGCTTCACTCACACACAGAAAATGCAGCACTGTTGCAGCAGCAATGCAAGCTTCACATACACACTGAAAAGGCAACACTTTTGCAGCAGCAGTTCACGCTGTACTCACACACTGAAAATATAACACTTTAGCAGCCATCCAGACATCAGTGCAAGCTTCACTCACACACAGAAAGGGTGCAACATGCCAGTACAAACGTCATTCACACACAGAAAAAGCACACCTCAGGCAGCAGTGTAAGATTTTCTCACACACTGAAAAGATACAGCTAAGGCAGCAGCAGTGCAAGCTTCTCTCACTCTCATGCAGCAGTGCACACTTCTTTCACTGTCAGGCAGCAGCAGTGCACACTTCTTTCACTGTCAGGCAGCAGTGCATGCTCACTGATTCTCAGGCAGGAGTGCACGGTTCTCTCATTCCCAGACAGCAGCAGTACATGCTTCTCTCACTCTCATGCAGCAACATGTGCTTCTCTCATTCTCAGACAGCAGCAGTGCACTCTTTTCTCACTCTCAGGCAGCAGCAGCGCAAGCTTCCCTCACTCTCAGGCAGCAGCAGCGTATTCTTCTATCACTCTCAAGCACCAGCTGTGCACATTTATCTCACTCTCAGGCAGTGCATGCTTCTCTCAGGTAGCATCTTTCACTCTGAGGCAGCAGCAGTGCATACGTCTCTTAGTCTAAGGCAGCACTACTGCAAGCTTCTCTCAATCGCAGGCAGCAGCAGCGCAAGCTTCTCTCATTCTCAGGCAGCACCACTGAAAGCTTCTCTCACTTTCATGAAGCACCAGTGCACGCTTCTCTCACTTTCAGGCAGCAGCATATGCTTCTTTCACTTTCAGGCAGCAGCAGTGCATGCTTCTCTGAGTCTAAGACAGCACCACTGAAAGGTTCTCTCACTCTCAGGCAGCAGCGGTGCAAGCTTATCTCACTCTCAGGCAGCACCACTGCAAGCTTCTCTCATTCTCATGCAACAGCAATGTGTGCTTCTCTCACTCTCGGACAGCAGCAGTGCATGCTTCTCTCACTCTTGGACAGAAGCAGTGCATGCTTCTCTCACTCTCAGGCAGCAGCAGTGCAAGCTTCTCTCAGGCAGCAGCAGTGCATGCTTCTCTCACTATCAGGCAGCAGCAGTACATGCTTCTCTCACTCTTCAGCAGCAGCAGTGCAAGCTTCTCTCAGGCAGCAGCAGTGCATGCTTCTCTCACTATCAGGCAGCAGCAGTGCAAGCTTCTCTCACTCTTGGACAGAAGCAGTGCATGCTTCTCTCACTCTCAGGCAGCAGCAGTGCAAGCTTCTCTCACTCTCGGCAGCAGCAGTGCAAGCTTCTCTCAGGCAGCAGCAGTGCATGCTTCTCTCACTATCAGGCAGCAGCAGTACATGCTTCTCTCACTCTTCGGCAGCAGCAGTGCAAGCTTTTCTCAGGCAGCAGCAGTGCATGCTTCTCTCACTATCAGGCAGCAGCAGTGCAAGCTTCTCTCACTCCCAGACAGCAGTGCAAGCTTCTCTCACTCCCAGCCACCAGCAGTACAATCTTTTCTCACCCTCAGGCAGCTGTGCAAGCTTCTCTGACTCTCAGGCAGAAGCACACGTTTCTCTCACTGTCAGGCTTCAGTGCAAGCTTCTCTCAGGCAGCAGCAAGCTTCTGTCGCTCTCAAGCAACAGAACAAGCTTCTGTCGCTCTCAGGCAAGAGCACAAGCTTCTCTCACTCTCAGGCAGCAGTAGTATAATCTTCTCTCATTCTCAGGCAGCAGCGCAAGCGTCTCTCACCCTCAGACAGCAGCAGTACAATCTTCTCTCACAATACAGTGTAGGCATCAGCTGTGCCTGGGTCCCATTGAATGTGATAATAGAAATGGAGTTTATAAATGCATCGGAAGTGGTTGGGTTTCGCATTCTTCAATAATGATGAATTTTGTGGTGCATGGGAAGTTTCGGGGTGATCTGTAAGGGGGGATGAGAAAAAGAGGGGGAGTGTGTTTGCCATTTTAATTCCCATAGTGTTTTTAGACACAACTGCAGCCCAAACTGCTGGACAGAATTACATCAAATTTGGCAAGAAGGAAGCTCCTGGTCCAGAAAGAGTGCTTTTTGTTACTTGGTGTAAATCCATTCACTAATTTTTGAAATATGAAAAGAAAACTAAATATAGAGTTCTGGAGGCGCAAATAATTCACAAATACTTTTGTGATATATGCGCGAACCCTCGAGCCGTAGAAATGCTCTAATTGGCTGGCCGCAACCTGATCTGAAAGTTACGGCTACCATTTTATAAAACGGGGAATGGTCTCTGGGGCTGAAATGACGTGTAAAAAAATGGACAAGGTAGGACTCGGGGTCAGGGTGGAGGCACCCTGACCCCATGAATGAAGTGAAAAAGTGATATTGTAACAGGTTATATGTTTTAAAAATGGGGAAGTATTTTTCCCCAGCGTGGGCCTCCTGTGTGGCGTTGCTGAGAATTTATGAATATCTGAGAAGCACAAAAAAAACATTGGCATACTCATCCACCTACTCAAACTGTCATGGAGATACTCATAGAGGCAGTCAGACAGTCATACACCCACTCACAGACCCACTCAGACACTCATGCACCCACTCACAGACCCACTCAGACACTCACGCACCCTCTCACAGACCCACTGAGATAGTCCTGCACCCACTCACAGACCTACTCAAACAGTGATGCACCTACTCACAGACCCACTCAGACACTCATGCACCCACTCACAGACCCACTCACGCACCCTCTCACAGACCCACTGAGACAGTCCTGCACCCACTCACAGACCTACTCAGACAGTCATGCACCCACTCACAGACCCACTCAGACATTCATGCAACGACTCACAGACCCACCAGACAGTCATGCACCAACTCACAGACTCACTCAGGCACTCAAGCACCAACTCACAGACCCACTCAGTCATGCACCCATTCACAGACCCACTCAGACACTCATGCACTAACTCACAGTCCCACTCAGGCACTCATGCACCAACTCACAGACCCATTCAGACAGTCAAGCACCCATTCACAGACCCCACCCAGACACTCATGCACCCACTCACAGACCCACTCAGACTGTCCTGCACCCACTCACAGACCCACTCAGACATTCATGCACCAACTCACAGACTCACTCAGGCACTCACGCACCAACTCACAGACCCACTCAGACAGTCATGCACCCATTGACAGACCCACTCAGACACTCTTGCACCAACTCACAAACCCACTCAGGCCATCACGCACCAACTCACAGACCCACTGAGACACTGACAGACCTACAGAGACAATCACACACCCATTGACAGACCCACTCAGATACTCATGAATCCACTCACAGACCCACTTAAACACTCATGCACCCACTCAGACATTCACACACCGACTCACAGACCCTCTCAGACATTCATGCACCTACTCACAGATCCACTCAGGCTCACACGCCCACCCACAGACCCACATAGACACTCACACACCCGTTCACAGACCTACTTACACACTCACGCACCTGCTCGCAGACCTACTTGCACACTCACGCACCCATTCAAGACCCACTCAGAGACTCACCCACCAACTCACAGACCCACTCAGAGACTCACGCACCAACTCACAGACCCACTCAGACACTCACGCACCCACTTACAGACCCACTCAGAGACTCACCCACCAAGTCACAGACCCACTCAGACTCACACACTCACCCACAGACCTACTTAGACACTAATGCACCCACTCAAAGACCCACTCAGACTCCCACATACACTCACAGAGACAGTCTGACACCCACTGTCACAGCCAGAGACACCATCTCACACCTACTCTCACCCACAACCTCTCACACCGACATAGACCCTCAAATACCCAGACAGACATTCACACACCCAATCTCACACCCAGATACACCCTTTCACACCTATTGTCATACCCAGAGAGACAGGAATTAACATATAGTAATGAAAATTACTTTACATTAAAAAAAACATAGAAATTCACCGAAAAAAACCAAAGGTTAAAGGGACGTTATAGTTAGGAAATAGAATTAAAAAAATAGAAATTCATTTAAAAAACAAAAGTTACAGGGACATTCCAGGTGGGTTCTGAAATTACTCGCACAAAACTAGTGAAATTCAGCAGTTAGAGTTATTTCAAGTAACTATAACATGTATGCTAAGGTAACTATAATCGCACCCTCGCCATGTACTGCTAATTACCCCAGATATTACAGCACTCATGACAGCTTTTAAAACGTCAATAAAAATACCAATGAAACATTAGCAGTCAAATTAATGGACAAAAACTGTGCATGGCGGGGGCGCGAGTTATAGTTACCTCAGGGCGCAATTTATAGTTACTTAAAGTAACTCTGCTATATTTCTCTGGTTTTGTGCGAGTAAATTCAGAGCCTAACTATAACGTCCCTGTAGCCTTTGTTTCTTTACGCGATATATATATATAGTCATATATAAATCTGGCTGATTGGGAGTCAGCAGAGGACCAGAGGAAGAGGAGGTGATGGGAAGACAGGCATGTCCTTAGGAGTCAGAATGAAGTTTTAAACAAGAGATTCAAGTGATGCCGCCTGGCAGCCTGAGTCTGGTGCCAGAGTGCTGCCCGGTGACAGAGTCCTACCACGCAGGAAGGCTGGCATGGCAGCACACCCATTCCAGGCCCTTGGCAGGTGTGATGTCTCCCTGCCAGGCCAGTGCTCCAAGTGAGAGCAATTAGGCACTAAGCAGATAGTGCGGGCAGAGGGGGGGGCATGGAGAGGGCGAGCCTCTGCCCAGAACTCCTGGATGGCACTGAGAGCCCTATTTATAGGCAGCTCCAGAGGGGACCAGCTCTTTTTCTGCCTGCACAATTCAAATTCAAAGTAACTCTGCTGGCATGACAAGTTGCACCAGTGTTTCAATGTAAGCAGGTCAACTCTCCAGGTTCATTTTTTTAAAACAGTGAGTACATTTATTGTGTGCCTCTAGCCTACTATCCCGGGTCCAGGCTACTATGCCATCCTTGAAAGAAGAGTCTGGAGGAGGGGGCGGACTCTGCGCCCTGAGTGACAGATGCAAGGCCCAGTGAGGTATTCAAGGACTGACAGGAAATACTAAGAAATACTGGGGCGTAGATATGAAAAGTGGCGCATCATGCCATGATGCGCCACTTTTATGCGCTCCAGGACACCCCCCTAACATCACCACGGGTGTGCCGTATTTATGAAATGGCACACCATGGCACACGATAGCAAACTAGTGCCAAAATGTTGGCACTAGTTTGGCACTTTGCAGGATTAGTGCCAAAAATGTTGACGCTAATCCTGCAAAGTGAAAAGAGGCCCATTGAAAACAATGGGAGCGACGTTTCAATGTCTGCCTTAGGAAGGCGTTAAAATGATTCTAAAAATGGCAATGCCATTTTTCTGGACTTCCTAACGCCGGAATGCCCCCCTTGCATACATTATGCCTGGCGCAGGCATAATGTGGCGCAAGGGATTACAAAGTGGCGCAAAGCATGCATTGCACCACTTTGTAAATATGGCACTGCATTTTTGCCAACCTAACGCCACATTAGCGTTTAAAAAAATGACATTAATGTGGTGCAAGGTGGCACAAGGGGCTCAGAAATATGCACCATTGTTATTTTCTACTGTCCTGCCGAACGGTCTGGATCGGTCACACAGAGCCCGACCTCTCTGGCCCTCATGTGTCACACCGTGCCGACAGCCTGACCTGGGTGGGTGTTTCAGCTGTCACACGGAGTGCAGAGCCCGGCCTCTCTGGCCCTCATGTGTCACACCGTGCAGACAGCCTGACCTGGGTGGGCGTTTCATCTGTCACACAGGATGCAGAGCCCAGCCTCTCTGGCCCTCATGTGTCACACTGTGCAGACAGCCTGACCTGGGTGGGCGTTTCATCTGTCACACAGTGTGCAGAGCCTGGTCTCTCTGGCCCTCATGTGCCACTCTGTGCAGACAGCCTGACCTAGGTGGGTGTTTCATCTGTCACACAGGGTGCGAGCCCGACCTCTCTGGCCCTCATGTGTCACACCGTGCCGACAGCCTGACCTGGGTGGGTGTTTCGTCTGTCACACAGTGTGCAGAACCTGGTCTCTCTGGCCCTTATGTGTCACACTGTGCAGACAGCCTGACCTGGGTGGGCATTTCATCTGTCACACAGTGTGCAGAGCCTGGGCTCTCTGGTTCTCTCATGTCACTGTGCAGAGAGCCTGACCTGGGTGGGTGTTGTCACACTGTGCAGATAGCCTGACATGGGTGGGTGTTTCATCTCTCACACAGGGTGCGGAGCCCGACCTCTCTGGCCCTCATGTGTCACACTATGCAGACAGCCTGACCTGGGTGGGTGTTTCATCTCTCACACAGGGTGCGGAGCCCGACCTCTCTGGCCCTCATGTGTCACACTATGCAGAAAGCCTGACCTGGGTGGGTGTTTCATCTGTCACACAGGGTGCGAGTCCGGCCTCTCTGGCCCTCATGTGTCACACTGTGCAGACAGCCTGACCTGGGTGGGTGTTTCATCTCTCACACAGGGTGCGGAGCCCGACCTCTCTGGCCCTCATGTGTCACACTATGCAGACAGCCTGACCTGGGTGGGTGTTTCATCTGTCACACAGTGTGCATAGCCTGGTCTCTCTGGCCCTCATGTGTCACACTATTCAGACAGCCTGACTGGGTGGGTGTTTCATCTGTCACACAGGGTGCAGAGCCTGGTCTCTCTGGTTGTCTCGTGTCACACTATGTAGACAGCCTGACCTGGGTGGGTGTTTCATTTCTCACACAGGGTGCAGAGCCCGGTCTCTCTGGCCCTCATGTGTCACACTATGCAGACAGCCTGACCTGGGTGGGTGTTTCATCTCTCACACAGTGTGCAGAGCCCGGTCTCTCTGGCCCTCATGTGTCACACTATGCAGACAGCCTGACCAGGGTGGGCATTTCATCTGTCACACATGGTCCAGAGCCCATCTGTCTGGCCCTCGTGTCACACTATGCAGACAGCCTGACCTGGGTGGGCGTTTCATCTGTCACACATGGTCCAGAGCCTGTCTGTCTGGCCCTCATGTGTCACACTATGCAGACAGCCTGACCTGGGTGGGCGTTTCATCTGTCACACATGGTCCAGAGCCTGTCTGTCTGGCCCTCATGTGTCACACTATGCAGACAGCCTGACCTGGGTGGGCGTTTCATCTGTCACACATGGCCCAGAGCCCGTCTGTCTGGCCCTCGTGTCACACTATGCAGACAGCCTGACCTGGGTGGGCGTTTCATCTGTCACACATGGTCCAGAGCCTGTCTGTCTGGCCCTCATGTGTCACACTATGCAGACAGCCTGACCTGGGTGGGCGTTTCATCTGTCACACATGGTCCAGAGCCTGTCTGTCTGGCCCTCATGTGTCACACTATGCAGACAGCCTGACCTGGGTGGGCGTTTCATCTGTCACACATGGTCCAGAGCCTGTCTGTCTGGCCCTCATGTGTCACACTATGCAGACAGCCTGACCTGGGTGGGCGTTTCATCTGTCACACATGGCCCAGAGCCCGTCTGTCTGGCCCTCATGTGTCACACTGTGCAGAGAGCCTGTCCTGTTGGGGCGGTTCATCTCTCTCATGGGTACAACGCTTGGCTTTTTACCTTTACAGTGGGTGCAGAGCCTGGACTCTCTACTGTCATAATAGGTCCGGAGCTTGCTAGCTTTTCTGTCTTCCTTTCTTTTTTTTCTTCCTCTCTCTCTCTCTCTCCCTCCCCTCTTCCCTCCTCTCCTCATGCTGGGAGCAGGGCTTGACCTTTTTATCTCGTACAGTGGATGAAGAGCATGTCCTTTGCACTTTATCCTTGTCATACTATGTGTAAAGCCTGGGACTCTCTCTTCTTTAACAGGACGTGGAGTCAAGCCTCTCTTTACTTACACTGGGAGCGGAGCCTCGTCTCTCTCTTGTTACACTAGGAGCGGAGCCCGGCCTCTCTCTTGTTACACTAGGAGTGGAGTCTTGTCCCTTTCTTGTTGACACTAGGTGTGGAGCCCGGCCTCTCTCTTGTTACACTAGGAGCGGAGCTTCATCTCTCTCTTGTTACACTAGGTGTGGAGCCTCGTCTCTCTCTTGTTACAGTAGGAGTGGAGCCTCGTCTCTCTCTTGTTACAGTAGGAGTGGAGCCTCGTCTCTCTCTTGTTACACTAGTGGTGGAGCCTGGCCTCTCTCTTGTTACACTAGGGGTGGAGCCTGGCCTCTCTCTTGTTACACTAGGTGTGGAGCCTCGTCTCTCTCTTGTTACACTAGGAGTGGAGCCTCGTCTCTCTCTTGTTACACTAGTGGTGGAGCCTCGTCTCTCTCTTGTTACACTAGGGGTGGAGCCAGCCTCATCTCTCTCTTGTTACACTAGGAGCGGAGCCTCATCTCTCTCTTGTTACACTAGGAGCGGAGCCTCGTCTCTCTCTTGTTACACTAGGAGCGGAGCTTCATCTCTCTCTTGTTACACTAGGAGCGGAGCTTCATCTCTCTCTTGTTACACTAGGTGTGGAGCCTCGTCTCTCTCTTGTTACAGTAGGAGTGGAGCCTCGTCTCTCTCTTGTTACACTAGTGGTGGAGCCTCGTCTCTCTCTTGTTACACTAGGGGTGGAGCCAGCCTCATCTCTCTCTTGTTACACTAGGAGTGGAACCTCATCTCTCTCTTGTTTGGAGCCTCATCTCTCTCTTGTTACACTAGGAGTGGAGCCTCGTCTCTCTCTTGTTACACTAGGTTTGAGCCTGGTTGCACTAGGAGTGGAGCCTCATCTCTTTCTTGTTACACTAGGAGTGGAGCCTCATCTCTCTCTTGTTACAGTAGGAGTGGAGCTTCATCTCTCTTTTGTTACACTAGGTGTGGAGCCTCGTCTCTCTCTTGTTACAGTAGGAGTGGAGCTTCATCTCTCTCTTGTTACACTAGGTGTGGAGCCTCGTCTCTCTCTTGTTACAGTAGGAGTGGAGCCTCGTCTCTCTCTTGTTACACTAGTGGTGGAGCCTGGCCTCTCTCTTGTTACACTAGGGGTGGAGCCTGGCCTCTCTCTTGTTACACTAGGTGTGGAGCCTCGTCTCTCTCTTGTTACACTAGGAGTGGAGCCTCGTCTCTCTCTTGTTACACTAGTGGTGGAGCCTCGTCTCTCTCTTGTTACACTAGGGGTGGAGCCAGCCTCATCTCTCTCTTGTTACACTAGGAGGGGAGCCTCATCTCTCTCTTGTTACACTAGGAGCGGAGCTTCATCTCTCTCTTGTTACACTAGGAGCGGAGCTTCATCTCTCTCTTGTTACACTAGGTGTGGAGCCTCGTCTCTCTCTTGTTACAGTAGGAGTGGAGCCTCGTCTCTCTCTTGTTACACTAGTGGTGGAGCCTCGTCTCTCTCTTGTTACACTAGGGGTGGAGCCAGCCTCATCTCTCTCTTGTTACACTAGGAGTGGAACCTCATCTCTCTCTTGTTTGGAGCCTCATCTCTCTCTTGTTACACTAGGAGTGGAGCCTCGTCTCTCTCGTTACACTAGGTGTGGAGCCTGGTTGCACTAGGAGTGGAGCCTCATCTCTTTCTTGTTACACTAGGAGTGGAGCCTCATCTCTTTCTTGTTACACTAGGTGTGGAGCCTGGTCTCTCTTTTGTTACACTAGGAGCGGAGCCTCGTCTCTCTCTTCTTACACTAGGAGTGGAGCCTCGTCTCTCTCTTGTTACACTAGAAGCGGAGCCTTGTCTCTCTCTTGTTACACTAGGAGTGGAGCCTCGTCTCTCTCTTGTTACACTAGGAGCGGAGCCTGACCTCTCTCTTGTTACACTAGGGGTGGACCCTGGCCTCTCACCTTTTGCACCCAGCATGGAGCCAGGAACATGTGACTGGAGCCTGACCTCTCTCCTTTTACACTAGGAGTGAAGCCTGGCCTCTCTCTTGTTACACTAGTGGTGGAGCCTGGCCTCTCTCTCTTGTTACACAAGGTGTGGGACCTGGCCTCTCTCTTGGTACACTAGGAGTGGAGCCTTTCCTCTCTCTTGTTACACTAGGAGTGAAACCTGGCCTCTCTCTTGGTACACTAGGAGTGGAGCCTTTCCTCTCTCTTGTTACACTAGGAGTGAAGCCTGGCCTCTCTCTTGTTAGACTAGAAGCGAGCCTGGCCCCTCTCTTGTTACACTAGGAGTGGAGCCTGGTCTCTCTCTTGTTACACTAGTGGTGGAGCCTGGCCTCTCTCTCTTGTTACACTAGCTGTGGGGCCTGGCCTCTCTCTTGTTACACTAGGAGAGGGGCATGGCATCTCTCTTGTTACACTAGCTGTGGAGCCTGGCATCTCTCTTGTTACACTAGGAGTGAAGCCTGACCTCTCTATTGTTACACTAGGAGTGGAGCCTCGTCTCTCTCTTGTTACACTAGGAGTGGAGCCTGGCCTCTCTCTTGTTACACTAGGAGTGGAGCCTGGCCTCTCTTTTGTTACACTAGGAATGGAGCCTGGCATCTCTCTTCCTACACTGCGGGTGGAGCCTTTCCTCTCTCTTGTTACACTAGGAGTGAAGCCTGACCTCTCTCTTGTCACACTAGGAGTGAAGCTCGGCCTCCCTCTTGTTACATTAGGAGTGGAGCCTCCTCTCTCTTGTTACACTAGGAGTGAAGCCTGACCTCTCTCTTCTCACACTAGGGGTGAAGCTCGGCCTCCCCTCTTGTTACATTAGGAGTGGAGCCTCCTCTCTCTCTTGTTACACTAGTGGTGGAGCCTTTCCTCCCTCTTGTTACACTAGGTGTGGAGCCTGGTCTCCCTCTTGTTACACTAAAAGTGAAGCCTGGCCTCTCTCTTGTTACACTAGGAGTGAAGCCTGGCCTCTCTCTTGTTACAGTAGGAGTGGAGTCTGGCCTCTCTCTTGTTATACTGGGAGTGGAGCCTGACCTCTCTCTTGTTACACTAGGTGTGGAGCCTGGCCTCTCTCTTGTTACACTAGGTGTGGAGCCTGGCCTCTCTCTTGTTACTCTAGCTGTGGAGCCTGGCCTCTCTCCTGTTACACTAGGTGTAGAGCCTGGCCTCTCTCTTGTTACACTGGGAGTGGAGCCTGGCCTCTCTCTTGTTACACTGGGACTGCAGCCTGGCCTCTCTCTTGTTACACTAGTGGTGGAGCCTGGCCTCTCTCTTGTGAGCCTGGCCTCTCTCCTGTTACACTAGGAGTGGAGCCTGGCCTTTCTCTTGTTACACTAGGTGTGGAGCCTGGCCTCTCGCTTGTTACACTGGGAGTGGAGCCTCGTCTCTCTCTTGTTACACTAGGAGTGGAGCCTGGCCTCTCTCTTCCTACACTGTGGGTGGAGCCTTTCCTCTCTCTTGTTACACTAGGAGTGAAGCCTGACCTCTCTCTTGTTACACTAGGAGAGAAGCCTGGCCTCTCTCTTGTTACACTAGGAGAGAAGCCTGGCCTCTCTCTTGTTACACTAGGAGTGGAGCCTCGTCTCTCTCTTGTTACACTAGGCGTGGAGCCAAGCTTCTCTCTTGTTACACTCGAACTGGTGCCTGGCCTCTCTCTTGTTACGCTAGGCGTGGTGCCCGGCCTCTCTCTTGTTACACTAGGAGTGGAGCCTCGTCTCTCTCCTGTTACACTAGGAGTGGAGCCTCGTCTCTCTCTTGTTACACTAAGCGTGGAGCCTGGCCCCTCTCTTGTTACACTAGGCGTGGAGCCAAGCTTCTCTCTTGTTACACTAGAACTGGTGCCTGGCCTCTCTCTTGTTACACTAGGAGTGGAGCCTCCTCTCTCTCTTGTTACACTAGGAGTGGAGCCTCGTCTCTCTCTTGTTACACTAGGCGTGGAGCCAAGCCTCACTCTTGTTACAATAGGCGTGGAGCCTGGCCTCTCTCTTGTTACACTAGGAGTGGAGCCTCGCCTCTCTCTTGTTACACTAGGAGTGGAGCCTCGTCTCTCTCTTGTTACACTATGCGTGGTGCCCGGCCTCTCTCTTGTTACACTAGGAGTGGAGCCTCGTCTCTCTCTTGTTACACTAGGCGTAGAGCCTGGCCTCTCTCTTGTTACACTAGGAGTGGAGCCTCACCTCTCTCTTGTTACACTAGCTGTGGAGCCTGGCCTCTCTCTTGTTACACTAGGCGTGGAGCCAAGCCTCTCTCTTGTTACACTAGGCGTGGAGTCAAGCCTCTCCCTTGTTACCCTAGGAGCAGAGCCTGCGTCTCCAGTCTATATTCAGTGCCCCTGTACATTGTGAGTGCCTCTCTGTGTTGTGAACTTCTTAGGTGAACACGTTAGGCACTCTACTGGGCTGCTGTAGCTCCAGTGTAGTGATCTGCAACTCTCTGTACTGCTTTCCATCTCTCTCTCCCCTTCTAGTGGTTGGTACATTACTAGAGCTTGCTCTAGTTTTCAAAGACTGATGTTGTGCGAAGGGACACATTCTATGGGAGTTGTGTTCCATTCTGGGTAGATGTGAGTCATTGTTGGTCCCCCGGTATCTCCCATGTACACAGCATTTACCATAATGATAGCATTACATTATTTTTGCAGTCCCAGCCTCATCCTAGCAAGAATGCTGCATAAGTTCCTGGTGCTGGAGATGGTTTGTTAGTGAGAGACGCTCCTCCCTCTGAGGTGTGCAGACACACTGCATTAGGCTCTGGTGCTGGAGATGGTTTGTTAGTGAGAGACGCTCCTCCCTCTGAGGTGTGCAGACACACTGCATTAGGCTCTGGTGCTGGGGATGGTTTGTTAGTAAGAGAAGCTCCTGCTTCTGAGGTGTGCAGACACACTGCATTAGTCTCTGATGCTGCATATGGTTTGTTAGTAAGAGAAGCTCCTGCCCCTGAGGTGTGCAGACACACTGCATCAGGCTCTGGTGCTGGAGATGGTTTGTTAGTGAGAGAAGCTCCTGCCCTGAGGTGTGCAGACACACTGCATCAGGCTCTGGTGCTGGAGATGGTTTGTTAGTGAGAGAAGCTCCTGCCCTGAGGTGTGCAGACACACTGCATCAGGCTCTGGTGCTGGAGATGGTTATTTAGTGAGAGAAGCTCCTGCCCTGAGGTGTGCAGACACACTGCATCAGGCTCTGGTGCTGGAGATGGTTTGTTAGTGAGAGACGCTCCTCCCTCTGAGGTGTGCAGACACACTGCATCAGGCTCTGGTGCTGGAGATGGTTTGTTAGTGAGAGAAGCTCCTGCCCTGAGGTGTGCAGACACACTGCATCAGGCTCTGGTGCTGGAGATGGTTATTTAGTGAGAGAAGCTCCTGCCCTGAGGTGTGCAGACACACTGCATCAGGCTCTGGTGATGGAGATGGTTATTTAGTGAGAGAAGCTCCTGCCCTGAGGTGTGCAGACACACTGCATCAGGCTCTGGTGCTGGAGATGGTTATTTAGTGAGAGAAGCTCCTGCCCTGAGGTGTGCAGACACACTGCATCAGGCTCTGGTGATGGAGATGGTTATTTAGTGAGAGAAGCTCCTGCCCTGAGGTGTGCAGACACACTGCATCAGGCTCTGGTGCTGGTGATGGTTTGTTAGTGAGAGACGCTCCTCCCTCTGAGGTGTGCAGACACACTGCATCAGGCTCTGGTGCTGGAGATGGTTTGTTAGTGAGAGAAGCTCCTGCCCCTGAGGTGTGCAGACACACTGCATCAGGCTCTGGTGCTGGAGATGGTTTGTTAGTGAGAGAAGCTCCTGCTCCTGAGGTATGCAGACACACCGCATTAGGCTCTGGTGGTGCATATGGTTTGTTAGTGAGAGAAGCTCCTGCCCCTGAGGTGTGCAGACACACTGCATTAGGCTCTGGGGCTGGGTGTGGTTTGTTAGTGAGAGAAGCTCCTGCCTCTGAGGTGTGCAGACACACTGCATTAGGCTCTGGTGCTGAGGATGGTTTGTTAGTAAGAGAAGCTCCTGCCCCTGAGGTGTGCAGACACACCACATTAGGCTCTGGTGGTGCATATGGTTTGTTAGTGAGAGAAGCTCCTGCCCCTGAGATGTGCAGACACACTGCATTAGGCTCTGGTGCTGAGGATGGTTTGTTAGTAAGAGAAGCTCCTGCCCCTGAGGTGTGCAGACACACTGCATTAGGCTCTGGGACTAGATGTGGTTTCTTAGTGAGAGAAGCTCCTGCCCCTGAGGTGTGCAGACACACTGCATTAGGCTCTGGGACTAGATGTGGTTTGTTAGTGAGAGAAGCTCCTGCCTCTGAGGTGTGCAGACACACTGCATTAGGCTCTGGTCCTGGAGATGTTTTGTTAGTGAGAGAACCGCCCTGCCCCAGAGATGAGCACACACAGTGTATTAGGCATTAGGTTCTGGTCCTGGGGGTGGTTTCTTAGTGAGAGGAGCTCCAGCCTCTGAGATGTGCAGACACACTGCATCAGGCTCTGGTGCTGGAGATGGTTTGTTAATGAGAGAAGCTCCTGCCCTGAGGTGTGCAGACACACTGTGTTAGGCTCTGGGAATGGTTTCTTAGTGAGAGAAGATCCTGCCTCTGAGGTGTGCAGACACACTGCATTAGTCTCTGGAAATGGTTTGTTAGTGAGAGAAGCTCTCTGCTCTGGAGGTGTGCAGACACACTGCATTAGGTCCTAGTCTTGGGGTGGTATGTTGGTAAAACAGAAGGCCTCTGACTTTAAACAATGCAGACACCCTGCATTGGGCTCCGGTGCTTGGGATGACATGTGACTAGTACAGAAACGCCCCCTGCTGAAGTCTGGCATTAAATAAACTGGGCTGTGGTCCTGATCATGGTTTGTTGGTAATGGAGAAGGCACATTGCATTAGGCTCTTGTACTGAGGATGGCACCTGACCAGTGCAGAAGCTTTCCGCCTCTGAGGTGTGGCATTAAGTAAGCTGGGCTGTGGTCCTGGGTGTGCCACTGTGCTTGCATCCATGCACTGATGTTGTGCACTAACTCGCTTCCTTCCTTCGGATGCTTGTGGTCTGAGCGCGTGAGTCATTATATAACATCAATAAAAAGAAACAGCAGAATAAACATGTTATAATTTCATGTTGGCTAGAGATGAGTTGATTTGAAGATCCTTTAAGTTACATCAAGCAGTAGGTAGCTGGAACCACAGACAATTATCTTCTTCATAATAACAGGTTTCCAAGTTTACCAACCAATTTAACCTACTTCCTGACCGTCACCTGGGCACTGCCTCTTTCTCTTCTGACTCCCTATTCTTCTCTTCGCCTTTGGCCTCACCCAATGCTGGATCCAAGATGTGCCTGGGTGGATCCAAGATGTGCCCAGGTAGGGCACGCGCATCCATGGAAACATCCTAGCCCACCTGAGACCCAAGCACAGCTGGATACACCTCTGTTTATTTGTACTTTTATTCTTCCCGTGGGCTTGTGGACCATCCCTGGCCCTGATGACTTTAATTGAAGGGTAACCAGACATGGCTTTGTCCCTTTCACTGCTCAGGGATGGGTATGAAGCCAGCAGGGATGAAAGCTGCTGTGATCACCCCCTTCCTGATCCACACAAAAATGCAAGGTATCCTGCAAGACTCAAGATAGTAGAGAAATCAAAGACTTGGTGTCCTGTTATTCAGGGGAAGCCACTGTCAAAGATACTTAAGAGAAAGGCACATTCACTGCGTCATTGTTTCTGTCATTTTTAATGCCTGCTCAGAGCAGGTGCTAAGATGACGCACCCATTATATTGAATGGACCTCCCTGTGCTTTGCTGCATTAGTGTCAATTTGTTGATGCTAGTGTAACAAAGCGCCACAATAGCGTGAAAAATGTTGACGCTATTGTGCTAATGACCGTGCGCAGTATTGTAAATATGGTGCAACCATGGTGTCGTTAGCTGCTGGTACGAGGGGCACAAGAAAAGTGGCGCATCGAGACCAATGCGCCACTTTCTTGTAATTATGCCCCAAAATGTGTTAGCACTTAGAACATAGACATTAATGGTGGTTTGTTTTATTTTCATGATTTGAGGATAATCATCCCGGGAAACAGGTTACGAAGCAAAAGAAACAGGAGGAAAGAAATTCTGACTCGACATTAGTGTAAATAAAGAACCTTCCATACGTCAGTCTATCTAATGCACATGGTACATTTGTCCGCGAGCACGTGCCAGGAGTGGTCCTTCTTCAGGGATCTACGTGTAACCTTCAGAAAGGCTTTTCAGACCATCCCAGGTGCCTTCGCTATTCATCCTTTTGACTTTGACAACATGCGTACCACTGAGCTGACTCGTGATCGATGCTTATTTGCAGTTCTGCAAAACCCGCTCTAGCAACTGCGACCTGAAACAAAAGTTCATTCATATTTAATAAATTTAAAAAATACAATTTAAAAAAAGTTTAGATTAAATTTGGTGTAAACTACAACAACTTGATAAATGAGAAAAAAACTGGTCTGCACCGTGAAGGTGATCTGGGGGGCTGTCTGTGTGTGGTTTAACTGAAGTGAGTTCTTTCTGGGTGACCTGATGTGTAATGGTGAAATCTCCCTTGTGGACCCCTCTTTGGAGAGCTTGTTCTTGCACCCAAGCCTTGTTGATGTGCCAGCTTGCCTTGACCAGCAGGGGGCATCAGTAAGGAGGGGGGCAGAGGATCTCTGCTGTGAGTTTAACCTATATATTGTGTGTACAGAGGGCCAGATTTAGAGGTTTGCGGAGGGGTTACTCTGTCACAAACTGGACGAATATCCCGTCCGCCGTATTACAAGCTCCATAGGCTATAATGAAATTGTAATACGGCGGACGGGTTACTCTGTCGCAAGCTGGACGGATTTCCCATCCTCCGTATTACAAGTTCCATAGGCTATAATACAAGTTCCCTAGGCTATAATGCAATTGTACTACAGCGGAAGGGTTACTCTGTCACAAACGTGACGGACACCCTGTCCACGGTATTCCAAGTTCCATAGGCTATAATGGCTATAAAGGAATCGTAATACGGAGGAGGGTATATCTCTCATGTTTGTGACAGAGTAACCCCCTCTGCCAAACTCTAAATCAGGGCCAATGTTTCTATAGCGCATTCTTCCATCATCATGGCATTGCAGTGCCTTCTTACTTTGTGCGATTGCAAGATTTCCTTTGACCGGTTGTGTGTGGTTGGTTGATTGTTGGCTGGTTGTTTAGCTGTGCTTGTTTAGTAGATTTGTTTGTAGATGTTACTGCTTTAGAAAGGGATGGCCTTGGTGAGTGTGAAAGTGCAGTGGGTTTCACTCTGCTAAAGATCTCTGCAGGGAGTTACCTGTACAGGGGACAGTGCCGAAGGTTTTTGGCTGCTTTCTGTTGAGCTGAGTGGTCTCTTGTCCACGTCACAGCCTACACATACTGTGTTCTAGACAATACTGTGATTCTGTGATGCAAGGATGTCCCAGTATAACTTCATGGTCTTTGACCTCCAAGGCAGATTGAGCAGACCTCATGTAACAAGTGGGATTTGATAATAAAACATTTTTTTTGTACAAGTACAATTTCCAGTTTTTTTCTAAAAATCACTTTGTCTAGATTTAAGTGCAGATATAGGGGGGAGATAGTTCCGCATGGTTGGAGCCAGCACAGAAAAGGGTTGCCCACCTTATCGGGCCACCTTGGACGCAAAGAATCATATGATCTCAGTGGCCTCAGAAGAGTGGAATGAACATGGGTATGTTTTTGGAAAGTCAGGGAGCACCTAGAGGGCATCATAACCTGTGTTTGGCACTTTCAGGTCTTTGCAAAGTGCTACTGGAAGCTACTGCAAGAAGCATACTGAGGGTGATACAAGGATCCTATCCCTCAGCCCATCCGCACCCTATTCCTCAATGTCCCTCACTGTCCCTCAATGTCCCTCATTTCTACTCTTTTCTCTTTGAATCTAGTGTCACTTTTCAATGTCTTACTTGAACACACATGGTTCTCATAAGGTGGGCAGGAAGATTTGGGCCCTTCCAGTCTGTCTACACATTGCAAAAGCCATAGACATGGGATTAAGATGAAGAAGAAGTACCAACATCAATCAAAGAATAATAATATTTTGATGACACTTATGAATATGATCCAAAAGGCACACAGACTTCCTGCACCTCTCAATGTGTCCCTCTCTGAGTCTTCTGCCGAGGGTGGACCTTCTCTCACAGAAGGGGCAGGTTCTGTACCCCAACCTCCAGAGCATCCATCATCATCTCTGGAGGTTAAACATGGACCTTTGAGATTGCTCCAAATGCCATCAGACGTGGTGCGTTATTCTCTTGGTTCGCAATGATTCTACTAAGATGGAGATCTTTGGAAGTAGAATAAGTTTGTCGCCTGGTGTGCTGAGAACAACATAGATCCCTTAGTGGCCTGTTGGGCATTCGGAAATTTGTGGTCTCACTAGCACAGCACAGAGGTGTCAAAAGACACCTAGCAATCTTGTTGGTCTTCCTCTGCTTGAATGAATGAATGAATGAATGAATGACATTGTCTTGCATAGCGCAACACCTGCTCCCAAAGGAGCTCCCTGTGCTGTGAGCTGTGGGGGATAGGGGGTGTAAGCAGGTGGCAACTATCCTTGCTTAAGTCATCCATTGTTTTAGGATTTCTGAATTGCTAGATCCATTTATTTATTTCCACTTATGCCCCTTCTCAAGCCTCAGGGAGACCTCAATTTGGTTTTGACCTTTTGATGGGTTTCTGTTTCACTTCATAATTGCCAAATTGAGACTTCTGAGGTTTCAAACATTTTTTCTAGTTACCATTGCATCGCAAGGCACATCAGTGAGTTGCAAGTGCTGAGCATGTGCCCTCATCTTACCCTATTCCATCTGGGTCAACGCATCACCCTCCCTTACTTGTACACGAATCCACCCCACCAAGGAAGAGGCTACGCTGGCAGGATTATACAGGCTGGTTAGTTTGTATATTGACTGCAACAAATATTTC
This sequence comes from Pleurodeles waltl, assembly GCF_031143425.1. Classification (NCBI taxonomy): domain Eukaryota; kingdom Metazoa; phylum Chordata; class Amphibia; order Caudata; family Salamandridae; genus Pleurodeles; species Pleurodeles waltl. Next base: position 54,289,251 of record NC_090438.1, read on the forward strand.
AGGGTTGATGACCAGGGAACGGGAAGGAAAAAGCTGTTCTTAGTTGGATCCTTAGTTGGGTGAATTAAAATGTGGTACATTTGAGCACATAGAGGACCACCTAAGGGCATAGGGGCCAAGGCTTCCACCTCTGCATTAGCAAGCGGGAACTCCTGTGGCTGAAATCCACAGCGTGTCAAAATGGGCTTTCTTTCATACTTCTGCCAAGCACCACCGCTGGACTTCCAAAGTGCAACAAGACATCCAGTATGCTTGCTCTGTCCTTGGGGATATCTTGTCCGGTCATCCAGTCAAGTCCTTCCAAGTAGCGTAACACTTGGTAACCTGTTCAAAGGGGAGGAATCTGCAGGTAGAAGCATCCATCAGAAGTAACGTTGCTTACCATCAGTAATAATCACTCTGGTGGATTCTCTGTGAAACTTCAAATTCCCCACTGATCCCACTCACTTCTCCAACTTCAGGGATGGTCACAATGCCAACTTATTGAGGTTCTAAATACTTGGATTGTCCTGCACCTTCAGAGTTGACATGTTGGCCTTGTCCTTCTTCCTTGTTGGTGTGAATTAAATGGATGGGGAAATGACCGTGCTTTTGTGGCTTCAGTGATGCCTCAATGGAGTAGTTTTTGACTCCCAGCTGTAGCAGGCTCCCTCTGCCAGCCTGGAGGAGCCATGGAGGAGTTTTCAGTATTAAGTCTAGGACCTTGCATGGTCAGGGTAAGGAATGTGTAGGGAAATCGAGCATCCACCAGAAAGATCATTACTGATAAGTAACTTTTTCTTCAGCTGCACCCTCTATTAAAAGAGGCACTGTGGTTTGGGTATAACTTTTGACCCAGTGGACTGCTTTGCACACTTTACTAACTCCGTCGGTTAAGTTTGGGCATGCCAAGTTTCACGAAGATGCGTCAACTGGAAAGAAAATTGGAGTCATATAAAAGATTTTGGTTATGTTCCATTCTGTGTTGTGAGGTATGTATTTATGGCTGTTAAGAGTGAAATTCACTCAGTGTTTTATGTGGATCTGTTTACACAGCAGTTGGTGGATCTGTTTACATAGCAGTGATCCATCTACCCTTCACTGAATGCTTTACTCAGTTGGTCATGGTGGTCTCCTTACTTCTTACAGTGTCATTTTACCCAGCTGTTGCTGTAACCTGTGAACTGAGGTGTGAGTATTTTGGAGAAAGATGAAGATGAGGGCAAACAAGCATGTGACCTGGAGTAGGCTTGACTCAGGAAGAACAGGCTTGACTCAGGAAGAACAGGCTTGCAGACAACCGAGAAAAGGAGAGTCTGCAGTTGTATGTTTTAAGGCTAAGTCAATTTTCATGCAGGATTTTGTGAGGATAGCAGAGGCCTTTTGAGTTGGCAAGGTGAGGATTTAAAACCTTAACAAGATGGATATATACATGAGACATCTATATTAGGTACTTTTGATAGACACCAACCACAGGCAAACAGTGTGACTGCTGCTAGGCTACCTCTAGACTACCACTTCCAGACGGATAACTGATCGACTCAAGGGTTGAAAGTGTCAAGTAATGGATGTATGGAGATTCATGGAAATATCTCATTCTAAGCTGCCCTGGAAGGAAGTGGTAACCTCATGATCATAGCAACGTGAGAGAATACACAGAGTGAATAATGCAAACAACAAAAAGGAGATTCTGCGAATGCTGGAGCTGATGTCTTCTGATGCCCTTAAAATTGTCTTGCATTATTTATAACTAAAGTAGGTACTCCTCACACTTTTCCAGGGATGGTCTAGAAGCAGTGAATCCTACGGAAAATGCAGGTCCTGATCTCAGATTCTACAACACAACCCACCACTGTTCAATCCTGGCCCGATTGTTTTATTTCCCTATACTTCAGTGCTTCAATGCCCTCGCCAATCAAAGTTTGTATTGTAGAATTGTACATGATGATAGTGTGCATGAGAGTAATGCAGAATACGTATACAATTTATGGGCAGCATTTACCGCTAAAAGCTAAATTTTTCCCCTACCATTCCCCTGCATCTTATAGATTTATTTAAAGACTAAAATGAGGATTGGTATGTGTTTTCACTGGCGGTGCTTTATTTTCATATTTTGTTGGGGCAAGAATGTTCTCTTCCTGGAACACAGACATGCACATCTGCCTTTAGTGTCCAACTGCATGTGAAACTGATATCCTGACTCAATGCCCCGGTAACACTGTAATCTAGGATGTGCACAGATCCATTGGCCTGTCTGTGACCATGTGGGGTTCAAGAACTGTCCTGTGACCTGAAGAGGCATTGCGATCGTGACAACATAGAAGGCAGTGGACTACCTTGCCTGACCTGGGTGTGTCACGTAAAGAGTTGATGGCTGCGCACGCATACCGTGTTTCATGGAACTATAGTGTGACCAGAGCCTATTCTCTGTGAGCATGAATGCAGTGAATTGCACTGTATGCTTTTGGAACATAACCCATGTGATTGCTGCCTTTGCACTTTTGCATGTGAGCTTGATGACCAATGCATCCAGCTCACGGACAGATGGTGGCATAGTGCTGCATGTAGCACGGAATGCAAGGGTGCCTTCCATGACCGCTGTTACCAGATTTCAGACACTTGGGCCGTCTCTCATTAGGTTGCGCCTGGGACTACACATGAGCTGTCACTTGAGAGTCTAAAACCTATATAGGGCTTAGAGCCAACCCATTACTTACCATTGGCTGTCTCCCTCGTCAGTCTCATTTCTTCAGATTTTATTCGTCAGCGGCAGCAGTTTTTATTTTGAAGGTCGGTCCAGGCGGCTTTGGGAGGATCTAGGTTTCACATATTTTAACCCAAGCAACAGAGCCCAGAAAGCCGTTGCAACGTCAAGCACAATCCTCAGTTTACAACTCTCGAATTGCAAACAACTCAACCTGCAAACTGCTTTCATTATTCAGGTAAGCAAAAAAGGGCTGACCTATGGTTCGCTGTGTTATCACATAGTGATATAATAAATGTATATCCGACAATAATACTAGAACCATCATATGCAGCGGTCAGCAACAAATTCTAACTCCTACCTATTAAATTCACACAAGACATATCTGCTATGAGGGTTGTCCATCACCAGCACTGTACAGCCAAACATCACCAAATAAACTGGCATGGGATAACTGAAGAGATCTGTCACACATTGCTGGACAATTTGGGAGAACTTTAATGTAGTCCATTCACTGCAGGTCCCAAAAATACGATTTGACCACTTCTTTACGCCTCACGTAGACACTCTGATAGGTGATGATAGTAAAAATGACCATCCCAACAGATTTCTCCACTTCTTTCTCCCTCCAGCCATGCCAGCTCAGGACCACAACTATAAACACAATCTCATACTGGACAACCCAGTGTAGTAACGAGCTGAGCAGACTATAGCATGTGAAATACCATAAAGGGATCTGCAGAGCTGTTCAAAGCTACCAGCACACCGACAACCACAAAACTGCGCGCCTGTCTCTCACACTTTATAATCCAACATGATGCGACCCATCACACAATAACCACAACTCAGTGGCCATCATGCACGACATGGAAACTCTTCGCACATAGTATCAAAACAAAAACAGCATCCTTCCAACCACACATCCTACATGGTATCGCCTGCCACCCATGTAGGCAAGTGCTTCAGTGCGTCACATAGAGGAAGTAAGTGGTATGTAAATGCCGCAACACAATACAAAATATTATCATTAGTTATTCATAGTTTTCTTTGAGACTATAAAGAGATTTTCCAGTCTCAACCACAATTGATTCAAAGTTTATCGTTCTGACTACCGGCTCTGCTGATGGCACACATCGCTGTGAGTCACTGACCTCACTTGAGTTGTATCATTTTCTTTTCAACATTGCTCCTTTTTCATCCCACCACATCCGCTGTCTTTCCTCATTTGAATCATGACATAAAGGTTGGGTGGCTGCCCATGAGATGTGCCCTGATTGGACTCATGCCTGGAGTATGTCACACGCGCCATGGATTATTTCCTACTTCCAGCGGGGACCACTTCCTCAAACTCCGCCCCCTGTAGCTTACCCTAGAGATGGGGTCCTACTGCCTCAGGACCAGGGCTCACCCCTATTCACCAGCAAAAGAAGGCCAGGAAATGAGGAATGCTGCACCGATGGGCCAAAAGACTCAAACACTTCCATCCCATCTGCTCAGCCTCCCCCATGTGTATATACAGATATGGATTGGATGCTAGACTGGTTCCCTGACAAGGTAATACTAAACAGTCACCCAAGGTACCAACTGCTGGTGGAATCAAATGTCCTACTTCAGACCTCAACAGATTCTGCTATTCTTGGAGGGAGAGGCAGCTGAAAAGATGACCTTTAACCTACAGTAATGGAAATTATTGCATTTTCCTTCATCCCTTGCTGCACTTGGATCTGACAAAACCAGGCCAAATCTCACATATCAGGACCCCTTGTTTTACATACGTTGGGTACATACCCTAGCATTATAGAACCCAAATCACAGGCCTAGCCAAAAGTTTGGTGAGGCCGGGACAAAAAATTGTTTGCTTGGCCCAACTTCTGTTTATCACAGGGGACACGAGCACCTGATTGTAAGTATATAAAAAAAAAGAAAGTCCTACAAGAAATGAGAAAATGCAATAGTTGTAGCATCTGATGCCATCCAGTGGTAGGTCCCCCAAATCATTAATAACAGTTGGGGAAAGGATGCGGTGTAACGGCCAGAGCAGCCGACTATGAAGCTGGGGACCATGTTCACGTCTCGGTGTCAGCTCAACATCCTGGGATTTTGGGCAAATCACTTAATCTCCCTTGTGCCTACCAAGACAATTACTGTGTCCTTGTGTAATGTAACTGGTGCTCATGTAAAGCCTCCAATACCTTTGGGTCGTGTTTCTGCTAAATAAAACTGCAAAAAAAAGTAAAGGCAGGCGTGCTTTAGAAATGAACATTTCAGTAGGAGCATGGGGCTCTGTTAAAGAGTGGGCGTGGTGAATATACCTCTTCTGCCCCATACTCATGGTGGGCCTGTCAAAGGTCCTGTCTCATCTCTTGCAGACAGAGCGTGGCCAATTGGTATAAAAACCTAAAAAACAAAGCATTGCACTTCTTGGTAATGCATGCAGAGCAGGTGTGGCCCTAGAGAACGGGACTCAAAGCAGCAGAACCAATTTTCAGTCAAGTCCAGGAGCTGGAGCTTGGATTGGAATCCAGGTCTGCATGTACCAAAGTCAGCACCTAGACCCCATCACCTACCATAATATTCATGTTCTATGACACTTTGGATTTATGTTGATGACGTGTATACTTGTATTAATAACAACACCTGTGTATTTAGCCAGAGATATAGGTCTCTCCAAAAAACATTAGACTCACATTGTCCTGTCATCAAGCTCTTTGAAAAGTGATTGGAGGTCTGTCCTGCTGAACCTTTCAATGGCCCTTGGTCAGTGTTAAAACTCTCTTTTACCAACTCAGATGAATGCACCAAGAAGAATGGGTCGCGCAGTGGCCTCTGCTTGTCAAACACAGGCATGATAGTCTCGGTTTGACCAACCGATTGCTTGGGCCGGATCTCCCCACCAACCCTACTGGTGCCAGCCCTAATGTAACCGGTGCCGATTGGTCAGTGCCACACCACTGTTATCCGAGACCCAGGTCTCTGACCGTGCCTCCCCATCCTCTGCAAACACATTCACCCCCACTGTGTGCACCACAGACTTTGCACTGTAGTTTGGGATGGAAGCGGCATGCCTTCTCCAAGCATGGCCGGCCACGGAGTACTGTGTCCTTGGCTGTCTTGTTCCTTCTAGTATGTCATCAGTCCATAAGGGATATAGGGCTACATGTAGGAAGCAGTCTGCACATCGCAAACAGCAAACCGGGCCATTTGCGACGTGCAAAATGCACTTTGACATGTTCCAACCCATTTTTGCGATTCAGTAAATTATTTACTGAATCGCAAAAAGGGATTGCGAGTCGCAATTAGGAAGGGGTGTTCCCTTCCTAATTGCGACTCGCAGTCCCATGTATGATTGTTTTGTGACCGCGAATGCGGCCGCAAAACAATCGCAGTTTGCACCAGTGTCACGCTGGTGCTAAACCATTCGCAAATGGGAAGAGGTCCCCATGAGACCCCTTCCCCTTTGTGAATGTCAGTAAAAACAGTTTTTCAGAGCAGGCACTGGTCCTACGGACCAGTGCCTGCTCTGAAAAAATAAAACGAAAACGTTTCATTTTTTGTTTTTGAAATGCATCTCGTTTTCCTTTAAGGAAAACGGGCTACATTTAAAAAAAAAAACTGCTTTATTTAAAAGCAGTCACAGACATGGTAGTCTGCTGTCTCCGGCAGGCCACCTTCCCTGTGAGGGCCGCCATTCCCAAGGGGGTCGCAAATTGCAACCTACTTCATGAATATTCATGAGGTGGGCATTTGCGACCCCCTTGCAAATCGCAAATAGTGTCATTGACACTATGCAACATAAGGTTTTGCGACTCGCAAATTGCGAGTCGCAAAACCAAACTTTGGTACATGTAGCCCATAATTTTTAAGTGACACTTCTAAAGGGCACTGGTTGCCAATGCCTTTGCTTCTTGGCGCTGGATAATATCTGAATTATGATAGCTTACTGGGTGAGGCATCCTTGTGTCAACATTTGTCTATGAATTGCAGTGTACAAGACTCCTTGTCCCAATGTAATACTTTGTTTGGTTTGGGTGTCCCCTAAGCCTTCGTCATTATTTATTGTACAAAGGTGTTCATCCCCTGCAGAGATGTCCTTGAGAAGTGTCCAGACACAGCCTTGAATGCCACTGTACTTGCACTCACTGTGCACTCACATGATAATGAATGAAAACTCCCCCGGGAGTCAGGTCACACTTTCTTCAGGACAGCGAGGATCTCCCCCTCTGAGGACGCCATTTTGTTTGTTTCTTTTCATCGTCAAGTGAACCGAAAGCCACGTGCGCTCGATCTAAGTGCGATCCAAAGGTTAAAACTGGAAGCAAGCCTAGCCAAAACATGGGTGCAATCCGTCAGCAATATCCGAAGTGCAAGCAGAGTTCAGGGGATTAAGGAGCAGAAATCTCAAACGGAACAGCCAAAGTCAATACACGGATGAATCCAAAAGCGATATTTCTCCAGAAAGCAGACGACGCCCTGGATCCTCTCCCCGCCCTCATCAGCGGGAGGTGGGAGTCTCTTCCGCCAGCAGGTCAGCAACAGGCTGCGGAGACTGTGGGTGCACGGTTCCCGCTTGCAGGAGAGCCACAAACTGCAAAAAACACCAACCAGCTGTTGAGGGCCCAGTCCAAAGAGTCCGCCATTTTGGGACGTGTGGGGCCCGAGTCATCTAAGGACAACCTGCTCGTTAAAGTATTTATTCCACTTATAAATGCATAATTTCATCATGTGCAGAAATAGGGCCTGATTTAGACCTCAGCGGATGAGTTACTCCATCACAACGGTGACGTTTAGCCCGTCCACTGAAATATAAATCCCATAGGATATAATGGGATTTAGAATCTGGCGGATGGGATATCCATCACCATTGTGACGGAGTACCCCGTCCACCAATATCTAAATCAGGCCCTTAATCCGCGAATGAAAAAAGAGATGTGTGAGTAAAAGTACTCATGCTTCAAGTATAAATATGTAGGTGTATCCAGGGCAGAAATTGAAAGTGATGGTGTGCTCCCACAAAGGAAGAAGTTAAAATCAGCAGTGACAATTTATAACACTGAAATGCAGAACCTCATAACAGGCAAGTGAGTAACTACGAAAAGTGAGCTTCCACGGACGATTCTCGCGGATTCAAACACGCTCTTTAAATTCATCCTCTAATCTCGCTATTTCATCCCCTTTCCCTGCAGGGGGATCCTAGCCCTAGGGCACCATTCAGAGGGCAACCATGTGTGCTCTACAAGGGTTTCCATTCATTCATTCATTCATTCATTCATGGCTGTCACCTGTCATTGATAGGGCCAGTAGGGTGGCCAGTACCAGCCGGCTGACGGTGGTGGTGGTCAGAAGACAGTCCCGCGCTCATCAAAGACCATGAGGAGTGGGCGGGCTGCAGGGCAGACCGTCAGCGTAGGGCACTCGCCTGGCTGCCTGGTGGTGCCAGACCACGAGCTCTGCAATGAAGCAGACCCAGTTCAGGGCCACAGGAGCAAAGGTGTGGGAAACAGAGTAAGGGCTTTGGGAGAAGCATTGTTGGGGGAAATGGTGGGTGGAGCCACAGGAAGGAGGTTGTAGTACAGGGCCTTGATAGGTCTAGACTTCAGGCAATGCAGCAGGGGTTGGGGCTGAGAGGGGCTGAGAGGGGGTAGGCAGCATTCCCTGCACCCTGTGAAGTATTGTGCACCTCCTTGAACCTGGTCTATGTTTGGCATAGGGAGCACCTCAACATTTCCTCCGGCGGGTAAAAAAACAGAAATGTGTTTGATTCAGGCTGACAGACAACAGTGGGTGAACCTTTTTCAGAGAAAAATGTTTTTTAGAACTCTTTTTGTTGAAATGTGATCAGCATACAGCATACATAGGAAAGATTGAATATTCGTATCATACAACATAGCAATGGTGAATTACAATTGCAGAGAAGTGCTAACACTTGATTTGAAAATGGCACTTTTACGGCCTATCGTGATATTTAAAACAGCCCTAATTATCCCTTATGCAGGAGTATTCCAGATTTCCCTCCTCCCTCCTCAAAAACACCCCCATCTAGAGCTTCTATACTCTCTCCAGGAGCACCACACTTTCCCCCACTTTTGGGGGCAGCCTCTACCCTGCTAAATCACATGTTCCACCCTCTGACACCAATCTAAGTCCGACTTCCATTGTGCATTTCCCGGGGAGGTTGTCCTGCCCCATGCCCTTGCTATATTCACTTTGGCCACGCTTGCAGCCAGCTTCAGCCAGATTGTTTGATACTTGAGCAAGTTGTGGCACCGGAGATCCCCAGAAGGAGCCACTGGGCACCCATAGGAACTCAAATGTGGGTGGGGAAGTACCTGGTCCAAGTGGGCTACAGAGAGACGAGGAGATGTTTGTTAGAAGTCTGGGGGGAAGCGTTGAGTGGACATTTGGATTCTGAGGATTTACAATGAAAGGAGCTTGAGGAGTGGGTGATTGAAGAAGTTGTGAGTGTGGTGAAAGTAAGATTGGTTGGTCAAGAGAAGGACTGGAGATGGAGGGAAAATGAGCAGCACGTTGGCGGGGTGAGGGAATGTAGTGCTAACAAGGATGGTGTAGGAGGCTGGCCTGGCTTGTAGTGGGTACCAGAGGTACTTACACCTTGTGCCAGGTCCAGTTATCCCTTATTAGTGTACAAGAGGTGTCTAGCAGCTTAGGCTGATAGAAGGTAGCTATGGCAAAGCAGCTTAGGCTGAACTAGGAGACATGTAAAGCTCCTACTATACCACTGGTGTCATATGCACAATATCATAAGAAAACACAATACACAGATATACTCAAAATAAAGGTACTTTATTTTTATGACAATATGCCAAAAGTATCTCAGTGAGTACCCTCAGTATGAGGATGAGAAATATACACAAGATATATGAACACAAACCAAAATTATGCAAGTGATAGCAAAAGGAAGTAATGCAAGCAATGTCAAGTTGCAGTAGATTGCAATAGGAGCACATAGGTAAAGGGGCAACACAAACCATATACTCCAAAAGTGGAATGCGAACCACAAATGGACCCCAAACCTATGAGAGCTTGTAGAGGGTCGCTGGGACTGTAAGAAAACAGTGAGGGTTAGAAAAATAGCCCACCCCAAGACCCTGAAAGGTAGGTGTAAAGTGCACCTACTACCCCCAGAGAGCACAGAAGTCGTGATAGGGGGATTCTGCAGGAAGAACAAACACCAGCAATGCAACAACAGTGGATTTCCAGACCTGAGTACCTGTAAGACAAGGGGACCAAGTCCAAGAGTCGCGACAGTGTCGAGAGTGGGCAGGAGCCCAAGAAATGCCAGCTGAGGGTGCAAGTAAGCTGCCACCTGTTGGAAGAAGCTTGGTGTTCTGCAAGAACGAAGAGGACGAGGAACTTCCCCTTTGGAGGATGGATGTCCCACATCGTGAAGAAGCTTGCAGAGGTGTTCCCACGCAGAAAAAGTCACAAAGGGAGTCCCACGACGCCGGAGGACAACTCAGAAGGTTGTGCACTGCAGGTTAGAGTGTCGGGGACCCAGGCTTGGCTGTTCCCACGCAGAAAGACTGCAAACAAGCCTTGCTAGCTGCAAGGGTCGCGGTTAGGGTTTTTGGATGCTGCTGTGGCCCAGCAGGGACCAGGATGTTGCCACTTGGATGAGGAGACATAGGGGACGCCCAGCAAGTCAGGGGGCCCTCACAGAAGCAGGCAGCACCCGCAGAAGTACCTGAACAGGCACTTAGAAGAAAAGTGAACCTGAGTCCACCCGAAGTCACAAAAGGGAGTCCCATGACGCCGGAGGACAACTCAGAAGGTTGTGCACTGCAGGTTAGAGTGTCAGGGACCCAGGCTTGGCTGTGCACGAAGGAAATCCTGGAAGAGTGCACAGGGGCCGGAGCAGCTGCAAATCATGCGGTACCCAGCAATGCAGTCTAGCGTGGGGAGGTAAGGACTTACCTCCACCAAACTTGGACTGAAGAGTCACTGGACTGTGGAAGTCACTTGGACAGAGTTGCTGAGTTCCAGGGACCACGCTTGTCGTGCTGAGAGGGGACCCAGAGGACCAGTGATGCAGTCTTTTGTTGCCTGCGGTTGCAGGGGGAAGATTCTGTCGACCCACTGGAGATTTCTTCAGAGCTCCTGGTGCAGAGAGGAGGCAGAATACCCCCAGAGCATGCACCACCTGGAAACAGTCGAGAAAGCCGGCAGGATGAAGCGATACAAGGTTGCTAGTAGTCGTCTGGCTACTTTGTTGCGGTTTTGCAGGCGTCCTGAGCAGTCAGCGGTCGATCCTTTGGCAGAAGGTGAAGAGGGAGATGCAGAGGAACTCTGGTGAGCTCTTGCATTCGTTATCTGGTGAGATCCCCAAAGCAGAGACCCTAAATAGCCAGAAAAGGAGGTTTGGCTACCTAGGAAGGAGGATTGGCTACCAAGAGAGGTAAGAGCCTATCAGAAGGAGCCTCTGACGTCACCTGCTGGCACTGGCCACTCAGAGCAGTCCAGTGTGCCACAAACACCTCTGTTTCCAAGATGGCAGAGGTCTGGGACACACTGGAGGAGCTCTGGGCACCTCCCCTGGGAGTTGCAGGTCAGGGGAGTGGTCACTCCGCTTTCCTTTGTCCAGTTTCGCGCCAGAGCAGGGCTGGGGGATCCCTGAACCGGTGTAGACTGGCTTATGCAGAGATCACCATCTGTGCCCATCAAAGCATTTCCAGAGGCTGGGGGAGGCTACTCCTCTCCAGCCTTCACACCTATTTCCAAAGGGAGAGGGTGTTACACCCTCTCTCAGAGGAAGTCCTTTGTTCTGCCTTCCTGGGCCAGGGCTGCCTGGACCCCAGGGGGGCAGAAACCTGTCTGAGGGGTTGGCAGCAGCAGCAGGTGCAGTGCAAACCCTGAAAAGGCAGTTTGGCAGTACCCGGGTTCTGTGCTAGAGACCCGGGGATCATGGAATTGTCCCTCCAATGCCAGAATGGCATTGGGTTGACAATTCCATGATCTTAGACATGTTACATGGCCATGTTCGGAGTTACCATTGTGACGCTGTACATAGGTAGTGACCTATGTACAGTGCACGTGTGTAATAGTGTCCCCGCACTCACAAAGTTTGGGGAATTTGCCCTGAACGATGTGGGGGCACCTTGGCTAGTGCCAGGGTGCCCACACACTAAGTAACTTTGCACCCAACCTTCACAAGGTGAAGGTTAGACATATAGGTGACTTATAAGTTACTTAAGTGCAGTGGTAAATGGCTGTGAAATAACGTGGACGTAATTTCACTCAGGCAGCAGTGGCAGGCCTGTGTAAGAAGTGTCAGAGCTCCCTATGGGTGGCAAAAGAAATGCTGCAGCCCATAGGGATCTCCTGGAACCGCAATACCCTGGGTACCTCAGTACCATATACTAGGGAATTATATGGGTGTACCAGTATGCCAATGTGAATTGGTAAATTTAGTCACTAGCCAAATTTGGAAAGCAGAGAGAGCATAACCACTGAGGTTCTGGTTAACAGAGTCTCAGTGAGACAGTTAGGCATCACACAGGGAACACATATATATAGGCCACAAACTTATGAGCACTGGGGTCCTGGCTAGCAGGGTCCCAGTGACACATAACAAACATACTGACAACATAGGGTTTTCACTATGAGCACTGGGCCCTGGCTAGCAGGATCCCAGTGAGACAGTGAAAACACCCTGACATACACTCACAAACAGGCCAAAAGTGGGGGTAACAAGGCTAGAAAGAGGCTACTTTCTCACAGATGGTATGGAGGTGCCAAACAAAAGGGTGTGCAGGTGGGGTGAGTGATATGGTAGTGGTGGAGGATGATGGTTTTGGGTACAATAGGAACAGGTGAGGGATAAGAGAGTTTGTCCGGTAGAAGGTTCACAAGGTGAGGGGGCCATCAAGAAAAGCAAGGGTCTGTTGAGGCAGGGTCCTGGATTGGCGACGAGACGCAATGAAAGAATGAAGACGATGTGTCAGGAAGATGGGCATAAAATGAAAAGGTTGCCTTCCAGGGGGGTTATCAAACTTGCGGAGATCACTTGATGGTGTTGACCAAGGAGAAGATTTGGAAGTGGGGATAAATAGAGGCATTGTGGCTTTTGCTCAGGGTGGCTCAGGGACAAGAAGGATCAAATGATAAGGAGTCGGAGTTGGTGAGGAGGCCGAAAGAGTCTGGATGGTGGTGTTCCTGATTTGTCCAAGTATATACAGCAAGCACTATCCAGAGAGGTGTGTATCTTTGCCTAGGTCCAGGGAAGTCACCTGGAAGGCTCTAAATAGTTTTGGTGGTTTGGCCTGGATAAGGTACAATGAGGCGTTTAGGGCCAGGTTAGCAGTGGATTTGGAAGGAAAGTGATGGGAAGTTAGACACCAACTTCTGGCTTCTGTGGATGGCCCCTCTAACCCAGGACCAATAATACTTACGCCATCACAGTGCAGGTCCCTTCTTCGTTGTCCCAAATTTTGGGTATGGGGGTCGCAAGCTGATACAATACAAGGGGGAGCTCGGTGGCCATTTAATTGGAGGTTCTGCAAAAGGGACTATTCCCAATATAAACAGAAGTGTTCAAACTTTGTAGGTGACAGGCCCATTACACGCTGGTTAAGGCAAGTTAGTGGGGGGACAGGGGATGGTATGGGATTTCGTTGGGCTGTGGTTAAGGACGCCTACACTGGATGAAGAGGAAAGGTTGAGTTTTTGGTACCTACCCTGATATGGATACACCAACGCTACCGTTATGTGATTTTGGGTAAGGGTTTTATAAAGTTATGAGAGCTCTCAATGCCAAAGAAGGGCAGAAAATTTGACATCAGTAAAAGGCTACTCCTGAGGTGGCAAGGCAGAAGCTGCAAAAAAAGGTGATGGAGAGTAGAGGGGGAGTCCTCTATGGTTTTTGACACCTGGATGACCTAATTATTTCGTCCCCTGAGATAGTTCATGGAGGGTGGAGGGATAGTTTTAGTTATTCCACCATTCATCAAGGCCAAGGGTATCATGTGGTATCAATTTTATTCTGGATGAGTTGTCAATCTTGCAATATGCAACGGTGCATAGCCCGATGGAGCTTTTTAGGGAGAAGGGTGGAGGCAGAAAAAATGAAAAATAATGGTACGATTGCTCTGTGTTCGCTATTAGCCATACCTTTGACGAACAGATTTATGTGGCTAAAGCTCCGCTTGTGGCATTCTCCACTTCTTGTTCATCGTTTGAGAGGATCAGCAGGTTTTTGCAGTGCCTGTTTGCAATTGTCATGAAGAGTGAGTTGGCGACAGATTATGTGGATGCCTTTTTTATGAGTTGTGGTGGCTTGGGTGGGGTTGCTTTGGTGATGGCTGCTATTTAGGAAATGATGGAGGGGTTAGGTGTTCCACGGGAGCCAGAAAAGAATGGACGAGTGACCATGTTGACATTTTTAGGGGCTGAGTTTGGATTTAGTACCAGTGGAGTCATTGGTGCCCATAGACAAGGTGCAATAGATTCTGGATTTGTTGAAAATGCTGTTGGAATTAAAGAAAGCAGAGGTCAGAAAGATTTAGGTGCTGTTGGGGCACCTTAAGCTTGTGTGTGAAGTAGTGAGGGTGGAAAAGATCATTTGCTGGCATTTATGTTTGGCATTGTCTAGGAATGCAGTTACGTATCATTGCTTGAGGTTGACGGCAGCCATTTGAGGGATGGGTGGCCTTTACGAAGAGGTTCCATGGACTGACAACCTGAGATCTAGACGATGAAACTGAATGGCAACTACTATATTTATTCAGATGCAGCTGGAGCTTGTGGTGTTAACCTTTGTTTGGCAGTGCAAGTGATGCACTGAAAAGTAGCCTCAGAGATGGTTGTGGAGCATAGCCTTTGGAAAGCTATCTCCCTGTGGTGGGGTTGTTAATGTGTGGAAGCATTTTGCAAACAAGAAGGTCAATTTTCACATAGATAATGCGGCTTTTGTGGCAGTGAATAGGCAGTTAGCTAGGGATGTGCGGATGTTGCATTTCCCAATGGTGTTTGTGTTGGTTTGCATGCTTTTTAGGATGAGGCATGTCCTTTAAAATGACATTACAGATGATTTGTCTCGTTTGTGGGGGCAGAGGTTCCATGATCTACTGCCAGTGGCAAAGGAGCACAAGACGAGGATGCCTCAGGAGTTTGAGGTCTCGCATATTGAGGGTGTTGCAAATGATTGAGTATTCTTTGACATCTTCAACCAGGAGAAGCTAAAGACATGTGGGAGGAATTCTTAGGCAGGCCGGTAGATGGGATACAGGAGAAGCTAAAGACGTGTGGGAGGAATTCTTAGGCAGGCCGGTAGATGGGATACAGGAGAAGCTAAAGCCGTGTGGGAGGAATTCTTAGGCAGGCCGGTAGATGGGATACAGGAGAAGCTAAAGACGTGTGGGAGGAATTCTTAGGCAGGCCGGTAGATGGGATACAGGAGAAGCTAAAGACGTGTGGGAGGAATTCTTAGGCAGGCCGGTAGATGGGATACAGGAGAAGCTAAAGACGTGTGGGAGGAATTCTTAGGCAGGCCGGTAGATGGGATACAGGAGAAGCTAAAGACGTGTAGGAGGAATTCTTAGGCAGGCCGGTAGATGGGATACAGGAGAAGCTAAAGAAATGTGGGAGGAATCCTTAGGCAGGCCGGTAGATGGGATATTACCAAAGGAGATCCGGAGGAGGGAGAATTTGGTTAGTTTTTTTGTTGAGCTCATACAGAAGTGGGGTAAACTCCTGCGACTAACGTGGGTAATTTGGTATGTAAAGAATTTTAAGAAAATATGTTTTGGGGTTATGAACCTATAGCAAGTGAAATGGGTTGAAGTATGATGGAAGGTTGGACTTGAGTATTTAAGACATCAGGGTGGATTAGGTGCTTGATAATGGTTGCGTTGTTACGCTGGCTGGTATATGTGCTGGTGGGGATATGTTTTCTGCTTATGAGATTTTCTTATTTCCTTTGTGCGTGATTTGTTTGCTTTTGGAGCATTCGGGGTATCAGAATTATGAGGTCTGTAGTGGGATGGAGGTTTGCAATCCGAGAAGTGGTTGAGCTTGCGGGGGGATAGGGGGAGTACTAAAGCGTGGTTGTGAACATAAAAGACAAACCAGTATGACAAGGGAAAGGTGAGGTGGTTGAGGCCTTGTGGGGAGGTGGGAATAGGTTTGGTCATGGTTTGACATAACTTTGGTAGGAATAGAGGTCAGGGGATCACAGTGGTTTAAGGCATGATGATTTTTCCTATTTGAATTCCTTTTTATGTGTTGATGGTACTGTGCAGTACACTGTGGTTATTGGGTTTCCCAGGAAGGGAATTTGGGACCCATTCCTTTTGACTGGAAGTTGTTTCTGATCCTGATAGATTGGGTTTAGGTCAGTGCTCAATTTGTAAAAAAAAAAAATGAAGCGCCGGGCCCTTCTCAGGAGGCCACTGCAGCCTGCACAATCCATTGCCCCTGCCAGGACTATGAATGGCCGTATCAACACAACTACTAACCATCACACTCCTATAAGTGTTACAATTCACACTAATCCAGCATCCAACACTATAAGGATGGCTTGGGCAGCAGATACTTGTCTTTTTTAATGTAATTAATAAATAACTGTTTTATTGTTCATTTCTAAATTAGACAGAAAGTCCACCATGTGGCAGACTGTCATAAGTGCCAGTGTTGACAATAATGTGCTGGTGCTGAGAACCGGAAACCATCGGCTCAAACTAAGCACTGCTTTATGCACAGATCAGATAAGGCGATTTGGGAGATGGTTGTTGTAGGAGATATGTGTAACCCGAATGGACTTTGGATTGTTAGAAGAGAGGGTCACTATCACTGCGCCTTTTCTCTTGTCATTTAGGCTGTTCATTTGGTCCACTGGATGGCACTACAAGGATCTGGATAGTTGACCATTCCTCCATGAAATGGCCAGTGATAACATGGAAAGGAGGGAGTTTGGAAGACAGTTAAGTAAGCGTGCAGTGGTTTGGTCCTGGAGAGGATGCAACGGGCTATGGAGTTATGGGTTGTACCGAAGTTGGTTAGGGGAAGAGGCTGCTCCGATTTGTTAATGGTACATCTGGGAGAAATGAATTGAAGGTCAAAGTGGTGTTGAAAGAATTAAAAAGGGATTTATGGGACATGTAAAAGGGTTTTTTGTGGTGTGACCATCATGTGGACAGAAGTGGTGTCCAGGATAGTGAGGGAAGGGGCTTTGAAACCTGCTGCCGTTGAAAAAGGCTCATGGGAAAGTACAAGTAGGGATGAGAGTGTTTTGTGAGAAAGAGGGTTGAATGCCACTAAAATGTTTCCACAGAGGACTATAAGTTCTACAGGAACAATGGGGGACATCTTCTGTTTTGGAAACGGGTTGTACTTATTGGAGCTGGGGGGCTTATTGGCAGCTTTGTTGGGTGAGCAGATTTGATGTAGGGTTGTGTTGATGGGGCAGGAAAAAGCCTCCTGGGGGATTTTCCTGGGGGCAGAGTGTGAATATGTTGCAACCTGAAGGAGGAGCTAGCTGGCCATTGGTGGCCATTGGTGAAGCTCCTCAGAAGTGGCTGGAGATGGGAGGACCTGACAGGAAGTGTGCTAGAGCTGGATAAGTCAAAAGATTTGGGGGGGACAATGGGCCTGGTATACTGTGTTATGACCGGTCTTTGGAGGTTTGGGGGATTAGAGTGGGTTGGGGTCTGGAGGAGTTTCATTGTATAGTGAAGTGGGGCCTAGTTTGTAAGGCATTGTAAACAAAAGTCTAATTAAAGCAAACTGTGTCATATATAAAGAGCATCTGTTGTGCTGCACAGTCTCTTTGTGTGTTGCTGTCACTATTGAGCATGAACATCCCTTCTCACCAGGCTCTTTTGCTGCCATTACTTTTGTGATTAAACAGGTTGAGCACTTGCTGTGGGAATCTGTGCGTAGTCTGAAAGAGAAGATTTTAAATTCCACCTGGTGGACTCACCATTTCATCCTTCTGAAACCAATACCAAAAAGGGTACCAGTGAACTAAGTAATAACAGCATCTATTGGTGGGCAGAGACAATCCTACTTTTGCTAGGACTTTTGTGAACCGGTGAATAAACTCTTCTACTGTATGAAAGGAATTAATGCTCACTAGTCTTCAAAATAGGTAATCTGCATAGTATAGGTCCTCCAGTGCAGATAAAAAGGTCTTTATTCTTTACCTTGAATACCCTTGACTATGCAGATGAACTAGACTTGCTTTCACACACCCCAGCATATGCAGGAAAATATGTCTCATCTTAACATCTATGCATAGCAAGAGGGCCTGAAGCTCACCATGAAGAAATCAGAAGCCATGCTACTCAACATCGCAAATCCCTTACCTAGGCAGCACTGTCAGACATGTTGAATGTGCAGGCAATCAATCAATCAATCAGCATTTGTAAAGCACACTACTCATCCGTGAGGGTCTCAAGGCGCTGAGGGGGGGGGGTGCTGCTACTGCTCGAACAGCCATGTATTGAGGTGTCTCCTGAAGGTTAGCAGGGCCTGTGTCTGTCGTAGGTGGATAGGAGTGTTCCACGTCTTGGTGGCAATGACATCAAAAGCAGACTGAACAACATCTGAAATGCCTTCAGGATGCTGATCAAGGTGTGGAGGTCATCTCAGTACAGCTGAGGCTTTACCAGGTTTGTGTTCTGTTCAAACTCTTGTATTGATCAGAATACTTGTGGATTACGAAGAGCAGCATCGCCAAACTGTCAGCTTCCACACCAGTAACCAGAGAAGAATTTTTTACATTCTCTGGCCACAAACCAGGAACTGCTCACCAGATGCAAGCAAGACAGCATGGACACCATCATTATGAGAAAAGATGGAAATGGATAAGACACACCATCCGACGAGAACGAGACTCTATCACACAAACACCTCTCCACTGGCCTCCAGAAGGCAAACAGAAAAGCAAACTGCGGAAACAGAGAGGAAGACCCTGAACCACAGCTGGGACAATTTACAGAAACTTCCCAAAGACAGGTAGAAGTGGAGGTCCTTCATTGCTTCCCTACATGGCAGTCAGCAGAACAGGCAGTAAGTAGTAACTCTTCGAAATGTCCTAAATAGGGTACTCATATCACCATCCTTTAGACTGTCTACTGGGTCATTCTCAGAGTTGGCAGCAGTCTCGAGAAATTCTCTGACCGTCCTACATGTCTTGGAAAACCACCAGCAACAAATGAATCATTATGGCCTTCCCCCAACTCACTGCTGTCATTCTCTTGCGCTTCCCCATCAAGACATATAACAAGAGATGCGACAAGAGTTTATACTCAAACCCACGCCCCCTCCAAAACCTCCTGGAAGCCCCACCTCTTTCCAAATAGAATGATGCAATCATTATCTCCAAGTTAAACAACCCTGATCCTGCAACCTGTGTAGGTAAGAAGGTGGGCCCAGGGCGGAAGGGATGGCACATGCTTCGCTGAAGGAGCACTTATGGGCAGGATAGGGTCACAGGCAGAGTGGCCTGTGATGCAGTGGGTACCGCTGCTCAGTCCTGAATGGTGAAGAACTACCCAGCAGAAGCAACACAATCCCTCGTGTGTTGCGGAAAGGCCACCACCCTCCTTGATACACGGGTTTGGAGATGGACCAAGTGGCTGAAGTGGCTGAACATTGGTGCACATGTGTGTCACCGTTGAAGGCCAATGGAGGAAAAAACGTCCTGGGGGAAATAAAAAGGGTGGGATATAGGTTTGGTAAGTTGGAAGAAGGCGGAGAAGAAAAGAGGGAATGGGGGAGATTGGCAGCCCTGATCCAAATACAGCCAAGCTGGCCCAGAGACCAGTAGGTCTGAATTTAGGTTGGAAGGTAGCGTGGATAGATGACGGGGCCAGTAAGCCTGGGGACTGGAAGGTCTCAAGTAATGAGTGAACAGTGGTTCTTAATGAAATCTGGTGCTGGTAGGCCTAGCAGGGGACTAGTAGGTCTTTATTCATGAAGGAATGGTGGGGCAGAGGGACAACTAGGGACCACCATTGACTGATAGGCTCAAAAGAGTTAAAGGTATTTATAAAGGAAACTTGAGGGGTGGGACTTGAAGCTAAACAGAGTAAGCTGATTTCTTTAATCTGCCATGGGTTGCTTTCCTGTCCGCTCACTGCATTTCATTGTGCACCCTTGTTGCAGTTTGTGCCTGATTGTATTTCTGCACTTCGAAGTAGCAATTTTGTGTTGATGTTCATGCATTTTATCTTTTGGAGAGAGGGAGTTTGACGTTTCATCCCGACGCCGCGCTTTCAATGGCCATATAATCTGCTGTCCTTCTACAGTATTAGGACCACCTTCATGTTTTTCTCACTTTCAACTTCTCGGATGTGATCAAGGCTGGTGACTTCTGGGCTTTTGTATTTTTTGGTTCTCTCTGGACACTGTAACCTAATGAAGATGTGTCCTCTGCCGCAGATGTTCCCTCGTCTCTTTTCATTCTCAGTTCACCCTCTCTGGTCCCACAATATCTGTTTTCATTCTTCCCCATCTTTATTCCCCTCAATGTCTGTTTTAGTTCTTCCTCTCTATGCTCCCCACACTGTCTGTTTTCATCATTTCCCATGTTGCACCTCTGTAAGGCTTTTTTCCCTCCTGTATTGCTCTACTGGCGCTTTGCATTGTCCCCCTGGTCTCCAATGACTGTGTGCAATCAGAAGTTCTCAATGCAGGTGCCTGGTCCCTGCAGGTGTTACATGCTCCTTTCTAAAACCATTTCTAAAACCAGAAAACCAGAAAGCCATTGGTCTCTGGCCCAGCAGCTTTCTACTCCTTTAAACTACACAGGTAAACTTTGAACAACGGGGTGTAGGAAAGTCCTCAGCACAAATTCCAAGAGTTCACCAGAATGAGATTTGATGGGCTCTGGACCAAGCTCTCTGGAGCACAACTCTTTAAATGCCAGTGGGACCACTGGAGATTTTATTTTCTCCAAGAAATGGGACCAGGCCCCAACTTGTGAGCATCACACCGAATAAATGACACTGAGGACCAATGTGAAAGATTCACACCAAATGAGTGAAACCAACAAGTACAACTTACTCCCAGTGAGGGAAACTCTGCTCCGAGACGTTACTTAGTCAGTGAGTTTGTGTGCCAAGGTGTGAGTTGTGCATTGATTGAGTAGGACTGGGCTCCAGTGCACGAGACATGTGCAAAATGATCAAGACTCATGTACAAGACACAACCCCATTGGTTATAAATGCACTCCCAGACATACAACTCCCACTCAGCAAGGACTTTGTGCTCCAAGAAGTGAAACTCACACATGTTGAGTGAGAATGTGCTTCAAGGCATGCCTGGTCTCTATCTGCCTGTGACAGACTTCTGACTCCGGATGCAGAATTCGGATCACCAGAAACAAACCCAGTCCTACCAGATGCTAAATATAATGCATGGGATTCTGCAATCCCTGTAGAAAGGCCTGTCTCTAATATCTGCATAATCAGCTACTTGGGACTCACCCTGTGCCCAATTATAAAGAAAAGACCTCAGAACTCTGCTGGGATAAGTTATTGTAGTGGAGATCTCACATCATAATGCCTGCTGCCAGAGTCAGCAGCCGAGCCTTGCTTTTCTATGTTCGGCTCTATGTTTCTAAGTGACAGTGACAAGCAGAAAGAACATGTTTATTGTTTGCGTTCCTTAG
This sequence comes from Pleurodeles waltl, assembly GCF_031143425.1. Lineage (NCBI taxonomy): Eukaryota > Metazoa > Chordata > Amphibia > Caudata > Salamandridae > Pleurodeles > Pleurodeles waltl. The sequence goes on from NC_090438.1 coordinate 54,310,562, forward strand.
ATAATTATAGAAAAGTTAGAATCTTTCTGAATATTTCTACACATTCCAAGCTAATGCAGCTTTCTTTTAAACTCACTTGTATTGAGCTGTTTCCAATATCTTTTGCAGCAAATATCTAACAGGTCTTTTGATGTTTCATTTTGCACTGGAGGTTCTATTGTTATTCTTCATGTTTGCAAACATGCTGTCTGCTTCATATGAAAGAGCTCTGTAGCAAGGTGTTAAGTGGTTTGAGGGAAAGCTGATGGTGTGCCCATGTATTATATGCAATAAATTACCCCCTGCAGTACCCAATAAGGATATTGAATGTCACATCCGAGTTTCGTATGCCTCATTCCATATAAGGTTATGGAATTCCTCTGTGATTTGCAATATCCTTATCATTTACAGCTTGGGGTACTTTGTCCCTTATATAATGTATAATGCAGAGGGGCTGCTACTCCCACTTCTGCTGGTCACCTCTACAGCAGTTGCCAAAGCATTTATACAAATCCCAGTCCTACAAAACCATTAATCCCCAGTGCATAGAATTTCTGCCTGGTGATAAGGAGCTGTGATCTTTCACAAACATTCACAGAGGGGTGGGCCTAGAGTATGAGAATGATGCTGCCCCCTAAAGATGACTTCATAGGAACATGTAGAGACTGTGACTGTAGCATAGATGGCTGGAAACAACTGCAAGGTTAATTTTCAAAAGTGGAAACAAGCATTGACATCCTGAAACACACAGTGAAAATTAATACTATATTTCAGAGCTTGGAGCATGCACGCGTGTTTCTTTTTTACCTGTGATATGATTTTGCAAACCATACATACATGTACATTAAAAGTAAAATGATAACAAATGAACATTTAATAGTTGGATCCCTAGCTGAAATAATTTGCTGTTACAATTTACACCATCCAGAGCAAGGGGTGTACCAGGGTCTGGACATATTCAAGTGAACCCAAGATGCCCCAGTGCTTTGCAGGGAGAAGCAGGCAGAGTTCTCGCAGCTGACTAACAATGGAACCAGTCAGATGGTTATTGTAGAGGGACTCGTGGAGGAGGGAAGCAGCATCTTCTGTACCTGACAAACAGCACATGGACCAGAAAAGATGTTCAAGTGGCCCAGTTAGATGCTGTGCATCTAAATGACTCCCTTTGTGTGAAACCGACAAAAACACAATACTGATACTAAATGAATGAATGACTTTGTTTACAAAGTACAAATAGCTGCGCAAAAAGGGATTCTCAGTGCTAAAACGATTAGCAAGGTAAGAGCCAAGTCTTTAAAAGTTTTCTTAAGACTCATTACCTACAATGCATAAGGATAGGGAGGTTCATTCCATCCTTTTGCTGCTAAAAAGAAGGATTCACCTCTCACTCTTTTTAATCTAAAGGTACGCAGCTTAAAAAGCCTACTCAGATTTTTATGTTGAAATCTTAAGTATCTCAGCCCAGAGTCATAAGATATTGAAGGGTCTCAAGCTGTTAGTGACGCACCGGCGACGCAGGCTGCTGACCCATATCCACTCTGCGCGGCTTTTCATGGCTTTGTAGATATGGAGTAAGGCAACGCAGTGCAAGTTGCTGCGTTGCTTTACTTTGCGTCAGGGAGGCGCTTCCATGGGCGTTGCGGTGGGTGTTCCCACACCACATCCATGGATTTTGTCGCTTCCCAAATTTACAAGATTTTGTAAACCTAGGAATCAAAAGCCTACACCAAACGAAGGGTGGCGTAAGAGTGACGTGACAGGGAAAAATATCGGGTGTCGTCAGCCTTGCCATTGGCTTGCCTTCGGAGAGAGTGGCGCGCCCAGTGGCGCATCCACGCCACCGCTGTTCGTTTAAATGGTGCAGAAAATGGCATCCCTGTAACTGTTAGTGCACTCAACGTCACAAAATGGTGGCTCACAATGTCAAAAGAGAGGAAAATGGCTGCCAAGCAACCAGCTGCTCTCCGCGATATGTGGGCGCGGGTAAAAAAATGCCAGTTCGGAAATCAATGCAAGTTTATCGGGAGACATAAAAGGAGATGAGACCCCTTAAAACAATTAACAAAAATGTAATCAGATTTAATTCTAAAAAAAATCAAAGCAGTGGTACCATCCAAAACCTGTTCCTGTAGGAGCAGTGACATCATAACACAATGCATGTTGCTTGTGACATTAGCAGTGGCGTCGCGACCCAATTCCTCTACTAGAAGAGACATCATAACACACTGACTGTCATTTGTGCCATCAACAGTGTCATCCAAATCATGTCCCTCTACTAGCAGTAGCAGTGACATCATAACGCACGATCCTTTTAATTTGTGATATAAGAAGTGCCACCTAATCCTGTTACTCTCTTGGCAGATAAACCACAATGCTGCCTCTGCTGTCTGTGACATTATGAGTGCCACCCTAGCATGTCCCTGTAGGAGCAGAGACGTCATAACCTAGTTCCTTTGTTATTTGTGACATTATGACTGTCGCCCAAGCCTGTCACTATACCAGCAGTGATGTCATAGCCCAGTGTCTTTGTTACTTTTGACATTATGAGTGCAACCCTAGCCTGTCTCTGTAGGAGCAGTGACGTCATAACCCAGTGTCTTTGTTATTTGTGACATTATGAGTGCCACCCAAGCCTGTCCCTGTAACAGCAGTGAAGTCATAACCCTGTGTCTTTGTTATTTGTGACATTTTGATTGCCACCCAAGCCTGTCCCTGTAACAGCAGTGAAGTCATAACCCAGTGTCTTTGTTATTTGTGACATTATGAGTGCCACCCAAGCCTGTCCCTGTAGGAGCAGAGACATCATAACCTAGTTCATTTGTTATTTGTGACATTATGAGTGTCACCCAAGCCTGTCCCTGTAGCAGCAGTGATGTCATAACCCAGTTCCTTTGTTATTTGTGACATTATGAATGCTACCCTAGCCTCTCCCTGTAGCAGCAGTGATGTCATAACCCACTGTCTTTGTTATTTGTGTCATTATGAGTGTCACCCAAGCCTGTCCCTGTAGCAGCAGTGACGTCATAACCAGTGTCTTTGTTATTTGTGACATTATGAGTGTCACCCAAGCCTGTCCCTGTAACAGCAGTGACGTCATAACCCAGTGTCTTTGTTATTTGTGACATTATGAGTGCCACCCTAGCCTGTCCCTGTAGCAGAAATGTGGTAATAACCCACTGTCTTTGTTATTTGTGTCATTATGAGTGTCACCCAAGCCTGTCCCTGTAGCAGCAGTGACGTCATAACCCACTGTCTTTGTTATTTTTGTCATTATGAGTGCCACCCAAGCCTGTTCCTGTAGCAGCAGTGACGTCATAGCCAGTGTCTTTATTTGTGACATTATGAATGTCATCTAAGCCTGTCCCTGTAGCAGCAGTGACGTCATAACCCAGTGTCTTTGTTATTTGTGACATTATGAGTGCCACCCTAGCCTGTCCCTGTAGCAGCAGTGACATCATAACCCACTGTCTTTGTTATTTGTGTCATTATGAGTGTCACCCGAGCCTGTCCCTGTAGCAGCAGTGACGTCATAACCAGTGTCTTTGTTATTTGTGACATTATGAGTGTCACCCAAGCCTGTCCCTTTAGGAGCAGTGATGTCATAATCCAGCATTGCTGTTATTTGTGACATTAAGAATGTTATCCAAGCCTGTCCCTGTAGGGACTGTAACAATGTAATGTACTGTGGTATTTGTCACATTGGCAGTGTCATCTTAATGCTGTCCCTCCACTGTCAGTGACATCATAAAATACGGTGTGTTATTTGTTACATTAGCAATGTTGTAATCGTGTCCATCATGACCAGGGGCCTGAGTTAAACATTGGCGGAGGGGTTACAAATGCATTTGTCACTGGTGACATTAACAGTGTTACCCTAACCCTGTCGCTCGACTAGCAGTGACATTATAACACACTGGGCCAGATGTACGACGGACAGCTTTTGCGACTCAAAAATTGCGATTTTTAGTGACCCGCAATTTGTGAGTCACAAAAGCTGATGTACAGCAGTGTCTCAGACACTGTCTGCGATTTGCAAATGGGTCGCAAGGGACCTGCCTCATTAATATTTACGAAGGAAGTAGGAATTTGAGACCCATTGGGAATGGCCGGCACTCATAGGGATGGTGGCCTGCTGGGGTCAGCAGACCACCAGGCCTGTGACTCTTTTTAAATAAAGCAGTTTTTTTTTTAATGCAGCCCGTTTTCCTTAAAGGAAAACGGGATGCATTACAAAAAAAAAATGAAAAGTTTCCTTTACATTTTTTCAGAGCAGGCAGTGGTCCCTGGGACCACTGCCTGCTCACGGACCACTGCTTGCTCTGAAATAATTTGCCACCCCCATACACAAAGGGGTGTATGGTTACCACCAATTTGAAATTGGTGGTAACTGCGAATGTTTTGCGACCGTAATCCTGGTCGCAAAACAATCATACATCCTCCTGCGACTCGCTATTAGGAAGGGACGCCCTTGTCATGATCCTTCCTAATAGTCAGTCGCAAACCCTATTTTGCGAGTCAATAATAGGTTACTGACTCACAAAACAGGGTTGGGACATGGTGCAAGGCTACTTAGCGGTCGCAAAAGGCAAATGTCGCCGTTTACGACTGCTAAACAGCTCTGTACATCTGGCACTGTCTGTTATTTGTGACAGTAACACAGTTATCCTTGTCCTGCTCATCCACTAGCAGTCACATCACAATGCAGTGTCTCTCTTATATGTGACATCTGCAGTGTCTTTCTAATCCTGCCTAGCAGTGACGTCACAATCAATCAATCAGAATTTGTAGAGCGCACTACTCACCCATAAGGGTCTAAAGAGCCAGGCCTTTAGGTCCTTCCTGAATTGAGGTAGGGATCGTGACTGCCTGAGGTGCAGGGGCAGGGTGCTCCAGCTCTTTTCCACAAGGTAGGCGGAGGATCTTCCTCCAGCCCAGGTCTTCCGTATGCGGGGTACGGTGGCTAGTGCCTGTTTAGCGGAGCGGTGAGGTCTGGCAGGGAAGTAGAAGATGATGTGGTGGATGAGGTAGGCGAGTCCGAGGTCTTGTATGCGTGGACGAGCAGTTTGAAGTTGATCCTTTTCTCGACAGGGAGCCAGTGGAGGTCTCTTAGGTGTCTGGTGATGTGTTTGTGGCGGGGGATGTCCAGGATGAGTCTAGTGGAGGTGATAGAGCGTTCCGTCCTAATAAATTACCTGTATTTGGACGCTCTTGGGTCGATGAATCTTTTGACCAAGTGGGGCTCTCTTCACCCGAGATAAGTCAATTTAATCAAATCAATAATCAATAACGAACATAAGCAATGCCCTGATCAACATAACACTTCACAATTAATCCAGAAAACATTTAGGCGAACCATGACCTTTCGGCCATGAATAACCACACCAGTTCATTCAAAGTTAATGAATTTATTTCCCTATATTAACAAAGCTAGCACAATATAAATGTGTCTCAACACCAAATGATATATGTAAATGAACATTAATAGCTGTCCATAACGGCGAAAAAGATGCAATCTATGCAGCATTTGAATAACAATGCATTCGATAATAGCAACGCAAACCACTAAAACTCTAATCTGTAATGGACTAATTGCATACATTAGTCAGCATAACAAGGTCTCAAATTGCACCGTGCAACAAATGAATCCTCATCTAACCTCAAATTAGCATCTGCATGTGGGACTTCATGCAAAAACAATTTAGCAACATTGATTTGGAAAACTCCTAACTAGGGCTCTTATCAAAAATCAGCAGTTGGTTACCTAAAAAGAAACACAATGCAATTGTACATTTTCCTTTCATATTTACCAAATTCAATCAGCATTCAAGGAAGTCTTCGTCTCACAGGTACCGGTTTCGATCAGCATGGGACGGGGGCAAAGGGGCAGGGTGGACGGGGCAATTGCCTCACAGCGGCAAGATAAAAGGACAAAACTACTACTTTATGCAAAGGGCAAATCAAAGTTAAAGTCTCTAGGGCGAGAATTACTTAAAGTCTCTTTCTCTCGATTAGAGAAAGCATCAAAGTCTCATTCAAAATGGCGTCGAACATCAATTGGCATCGTAGAAGATGGCGAAATGACGAGGTCGGCAAGATGGGCCATAATGGCTGCAATGTCCTGCAAATGGCGGGTAATGGCTAATGGCTAATGGCTAATGGCTAATGGCTGCTTTCTTCTTGTGCACCAGGTTTAAATAATCAACAGTTCAAATCCAGTAGGGTCTTCCATTGGAGGGTTCATAGGTTGGCTTCAAATTGTCCAATCAAAACCAACAATTCACAAGCTTCTACCTAGGCATACATTATCCTTGGAGTCGGGAACGTAAGTTGCAACATATTTTACCAATTAACTCACTTTCAGAGTGTCCATTGTCTGCACCTGCAGATTGACCTTGGAGCAAAGAAGAAGATGCCAGGCTGGCACGAAACCTTAAAGATAAGCATGTGAACCGATCTCACTGGAAAAGTACAGCTTCAAGCAAGAATACACGTTTTATTAGCACATTAGAAAAACACGAGCATCTAAACCGTGAGACAAAGCAACTAGGCCGAAGCCTCCACTAAAGTTATGCTAAGTTAAAACATTTCAAACAAGCAAATCATGGCACACGTTTACGGTTATTTCAGATTAGTACAATTCTAATACATCACGTTATAGAAAGCACGCTTATAAATGTTGGCGAACTACTCTGAGGGCACATTTGTCCCCGTACAATCTTTATTAGTCCGGTTAAAGTCACACTTGATTATTGCAGCACTACGTTTTATGCGCTAATAAATGTAAAACCTTCATTTCTGCGTCATCAGAGGCATTTTGGATGTGCTGTAGTTTCTTCAGGTTCTTCTGGGTGGTGGTAATTTCTGACTTTCGGAGTGCCATCCTCTCTAGTCGTGACATATTGCCTAGCACTGACGTCACCATGCAGCGTCTGTTATTTCTGACATTTGCAGTGTCATCGTAATCCTGTCCTTCTACCAGCAGCGGCGTCACAATGCAGTGTCTGTTATTTCTGACTTTGGCAGTGCCAGCCTCTGTATCCGTGACATGTTGCAGCCTCTGCTGTTTGTATCGTCAGCAGTGTCATTCTAATACTGCCCCCCCCAGCAGTGACGCAACAATGCGGTGCCTGTTATTTCTAACACTGGCAGTGTCATCCTCTATAGCCCTGACATATCGCAGTCTCTGCTATTTGTGACGTCAGCAGTGTCTTTCTAATCCCGCCCCCTCCTAGCAGTGACGTCAAAGTACAGTGTCTGTTATTTCTAACATTTACAGTCATCGGCTATAGCAGTGATATATCGCAGTCTGCTATTTATGACATCATCAATGTATTTCTAATCCTTCCCTCTCCTAGCAGAGACGTCACAGTACAGTGTCTGTTATTTCTAACATTTGCAGAGTCATCCCTCATAGCCGTGACATATCGCAGAGTCTCTGCTATTTGTGACATCAGCTGCGTCTTTCTAATCCTGCCTCCTCCTAGCAGTGACGTCACAATGCAGTCTCTCTTCTTTGCGCATCAGACGTGTCATTCTAGTCTTATTCCTCTACTTGCAGTGACATCATAGTCTTATCAAGTTAGCAAATGTCTCATCCGGTTTAGCAATGTCTCAGCTGGTTGTATCACGTTAGATTATAGCAAGCAATGTCATTTATCAGTTTTTTCAGTCAATAGTGTCCATAAAACTTTTCTTTTCTATTGGTATCTCTTCTTCTTCGTTCTCGAGGCTAAGATATACAAATTCGTCGGTCCAATCGTCATTGACTACATATGCCCATTCTGGACCGGAATATCTCCTGTTTGGTATCCTTTTCCTTTTCAATTTTGCATCTCTCTTTGATTCTGCCTCACTGGTACTTTCCTCTTTGGCCAAGTCTTTTTCTTCACTTGATGTTGGTACCACGACAGACACTTCCTTTCTTTTCTCTTTCACTCTTGGCCCTTCACTGTCGTTCAACGTTTCTCTAGTTCTTAGTTTTACTGGTGATATACTTGGTCTTCTCTTTGCACTGTGTCCACTTGATGGACCTGCGATCTCTTCTGAAGAAGTTTGAACAGTTTCGTTCTGTTCTGCCTTGTCCCCTCCTTCTGGGGAGTCAATCAGGTTTTCCTTTTCTTTTTCTGTACCGTCTGCTTCTGGGAAAGCCCTCCTCTGATCAGGCTCTCCTGCTTCTTCACCTCTTTCAAGCCCTTTGTCACCGTTACTTTCTTCAGGCTCTTTGTCACTTTCAGCTGCTTCGTCGCTGTCTGAGGTTTCTCCTTGGTCTTCCCCAAGTGAATCGGTTGTTTCGTCCTCAGAGAATATTTCTCTCTCCTCTATTTCTGCCTGTTCGCTTCTAGTTCTGTTTTGCTCTGTCTCAGCGCTCGGCACTTTGTTATCAGGTACTGGCAGTTTCAGCGCTTCAACTTCCTCATCTGTGGGACACAACACTTTCTTTGAATGACTGGCGTGGATCCAGTTGGGAACTCGAGCACACTTCACAGCGGTAGTGGTCGTCAGGATCACTTGGAAAGGGCCTTTCCAACGGGGTTCCAGACACGACTTCCTCACGTGCTTCTTTATCACGATCCAGTCACCTGCTTTCAGTGTGTGTCCTGGACCTTGGATCGGTGACAAGGTGGTTGCTTCCACCTGGTGAGAGAAAGAGCGAACCACGTCAGCCAGACCTTTGCAGTAGTCTAACACCATATCATCTGTAATATTCAAAAGCGCGTTTGCGGGAACTGCAGGAAGTCTCATGGCCCTGCCCATGAGAATTTCGTGCGGGGACAATCCAGTCTTTCTGTCAGGGGTGTTTCTCATTGACATTAACACCAAAGGCAATGCGTCAGGCCATTTCAAATTTGTCGATGCACATATTTTCGCCATTCTTGATTTCAGTGTACCATTCATTTGTTCCACCAGTCCTGAGGCTTCAGGGCGATAGCTACAATGCAGTTTTTGCTCAATGTTCAGCGCTGCGCAAAGCAACTTTATCACCTCATTATTGAAGTGACTTCCTCTATCTGATTCTAAAGAGATCGGGAATCCGAAACGTGGTATCAACTCCCTCAACAATAGTTTTGCAACTGTAAGGCTGTCATTTCTACGTGTGGGGTATGCTTCAATCCAGTGACTAAAAATGCACACAATCACCAACACATACTTCAGACCTCCATGCACAGGCATCTCAATAAAGTCCATCTGCATTCTGCTGAACGGGCCACTCGCCCTGCCAATGTGGCTCACGTTCACAACCGTTCCCTTTCCTGGGTTCATCTGCTGACAAATGACACAACGATGGCAAACTGCTTCTGCAACTTGACGGAATCTGGGGTTAAACCAATCAGTTTTGAACAATCTTATCATGGCATCTCTCCCTAGGTGAGCCTGCCCATGATAGAACTGCGCTAGCTGCGATAAGAGACTATTTGGTAAAACAAATTTTCCTTCATTTGAAACCCATAACTCATCTGGTCTCCTTGTACATTGTGACTTAATCCAGGAAACTCTTTCATCCTCCCTGACGCTATTCTGTAATGCTTTTAGTTCATCCATTGTATCCACGACCTTCAAGGCAAATGCTTCAGCTGGTTCGAGCTCTGGCTCACTTATCAAATTCCATTAATCCCTGAGCAATATACAGTTCAAGGCACAAAATCTTGCGACTTGATCCGCATATGCATTTCCCAGGGAAACATAGTCCTGTCCTTTTGTATGAGCACTACACTTTACCACTGCAATTTCGGCTGGCATCTGAATGGCGTGTAACAATTCCCTTATTCTCTCCCCGTTTTTCACTGGGGACCCTGAAGAGGTCAGGAAACCTCTCTGTGACCATAGTTGCCCAAAGTCGTGCACAATTCCAAACCCGTACTGACTATCAGTGTAAATGGTAACCTTCATCAACGTAGACAGTTGGCATACTCTTGTAAGGGCTACAAGCTCTGCTACTTGTGCGGAATAGACTCCTTGAAGCCAGGACGCTTCCAAGACACCTGTTACAGTACATACAGCATATCCTGCTTTCAAAATTCCCAACCCATCTCTTAGACATGAACCATCAACAAAAATAATATGGTCATTTTCATCAAGCTTAGTATCCCTAATATCAGGTCGGGGTTTTGTGCAAAATTCAGTCACCTGAAGGCAGTCGTGCTCGACGTCTTCAGCGTTCTCAATTTCAGCATTTTCACCGGGAAGCAAGGTTGCTGGATTCAACGTAGTGCACCTTTTCAGCTGCACATTCGGTGAGCCCAGAATTATTGTTTCATACCTTGTGAGTCTTGCTCCAGTCATGTGTTGCGTTCGGGAGCGGGTCAAAAGTATCTCAACTGAGTGAGGGACCATGACTGTTAATGGGTGTCCCATCACTATTCCTTCACTCTGAGTGAGGCTGATACCAACTGCTGCAACGGCGCGCAAACACCCTGGCAGTGCTGCTGCGACCGGATCCAAAGTAGCTGAAAAATACGCTACTGGTCTGTTTATGCCACCATGGGCTTGGGTCAAGACAGACAAAGAACATGCATCACGTTCATGACAAAACAATGTGAAAGGCTTTGTGTAATCAGGCATACCTAAAGCTGGAGCCCTGCACATGCATTCTTTCAATTCAATAAAAGCATCCATCTCATCTCCTTTCAGCTCAATTTCATCCAAGGCATCCTTCTGGGTCAGTTTCAGTAAAGGCTTTGCTAGAGTTGAGAAGTTGGGAATCCACTGGCGACAGTAGCTCACCATCCCCAAAAACTTCCTCACCTCCCTCCTCGTCTTTGGTGGACTCATTTGAAGTACACTTGTTATTCTTTCCTTCATTATTCTCCGTGACCCTTTCTCTATTTGATGACCCAAGTATTTTACTTTCTTCTGACAGAACTGCAACTTTGAAGGAGACACCTTGTGTCCATTCCTTCCCAAATGGTTCAATAGAGCAATGGTGTCGGCTGTGCAGTCACTTTCTGTCTTAGATGCAATCAGTAAGTCATCAATGTACTGTACTAGGGTTGACTCGAATGGCAATTCTAACGCTTCCAAGTCTTTCTTTAGAATCTGATTGAAAATTGACGGTGACTCAGAAAACCCTTGAGGAATTCGACACCAACTGTAAACTCTGTCTAAGAATTTGAAACAAAAGAGAAATTGGCTGTCCTCATGAAGAGGCACCGAAAAGAATGCTTGTGACAAGTCGATGACTGAGAACCACTCGGCATCGCAAGGGACTTGAAACATTATCACAGCTGGATTCGGTACTACAGGGCAGCATTTAATTATGATGTCATTTATTTTCCTCAAGTCCTGCACGATTCGGACCTTTCCACTCGGCTTTATTAGTCCCATGATTGGTGAATTACATGGACTGCTTAACACTTCTTTCAGTACTCCTTGTTTTACAAACTCGTCAATGAGTTGGGCGACTTTCATGAGGGTGTCTTGTGCCATGTGGTATTGTGGGGTCTGGGGAAAGGTTACATTGGGTTTTACGGTCACTTTCACTGGTTCCACTCCTTTCACCAATCCCACCTCTTTTCCTGTCATATCCCACACTTCCTTTCCGACTGTTTCCCGTAATTCAGCTGGAATATCTTCTTCAGTTATCATCGGAAAAAGGTTAATCAGAGGATATTCTTCATCGACAGTTTCCATCTCGTCCCCTTCTACACTGTCCTCTTCTTCCCCATCACTGCTCGTCTGAATTCTAATTCCATCGTTCGAACACATAATCGAACATCCCAATTTGCACAATAGGTCCCTCCCTAACAGTGCTATCGGGCTTGAGTCACATACCACAAAATGATGTGACCCTTGATAGTTACCAATTCTGACTTGTACTGGATCTGTGATTGGGTTCGTCAGGTGCCTGTTTGCTACTCCCACTACTTGAACTGTTCTCCCTGAGAGTGGCAAATTTGGTACTTCAATGCTCCTAACAGTTGAACGTGTGGCTCCTGTGTCAACCAAGAATGAAACACGATGACCCATAACTCTTCCCTCCACATATGGACCCTTTTGATCAACTTCCAAGGATGCTGCAAGCACACAATTTCCCTCCTCCTCTGAACTTTCACTCTCCCATACATTGTTTATTCCATTCTCACTGTGTAATGGGAACTGTTGTACTGTGCCATTTGTATTCATCACCTGACCCGAGACCTGTGGAGGAACCATCACTTGCTGCTGACTCACTGGTGCCAAAGGTATTTGCATTTGCTGATTAGGTACCATGGGAAACTGCTGTTGCATTGGCTGCATTTGCGTCATCTGCATACGGGGCATCTGCATCTGCTGCGGCTGCATGGGCTGTAATCCCTGCAGCTGATTTATGGTCTGAAAATTTGGGTTTGGACCTCTCATTTTCGGTCCCCTCATTGTCTGGAATGCATTGACATCATTGTTTTGCTGACCAACACCTGCACCACCATCGGGCACTCGCGTTTCCAATGCCCGACGATTCCGCACACGTGACACGGCATCACCCTTTTCATTGCCTGCACACCATTCGGAGTTGCAACAGTGTTCAAATCCGGACCATTACTCCCAAAGCCTCCTCTGCCTCTGCCTCTCGCCTGTGGCTGAAACACCATGTTTCCCTGCGGCTGCGGTATCTGCTGTTGGAACCCTTGCAACCCTTGCAAACCTGTCTGAGCTGCTTTAAGTTGCATCACCATCACTTTCTCTTTCAACCTTTTCTGTTTCACTTCAATTTCGTCGCTACAGTATTTCGCATAATTCAACACCTCATCAATCGGTTTCGACTGCCAACAAATCAAATGCGTCTTTATCATCTGACTTATCTCTGGTCTCAGCCCTTCCACAAATCTAAACACAAAATGAAGCATGTCCTTCGCCTCTATTGTTTCCGTGCCACTGTAGTTCTTGAACGCCTTCAACAACCTCTCATAGTAACCATGAATCGACTCTTTAGCCTCTTGGGCAGTTCGATCAATCTTCTGCCAATCCACATTTTTCGCGGCAACCTTTGTCTTCAAATGCTCAATCACCTTATAGTACAAGCTCATTACCATAGGTGATGGTGCACCCGTATCCCTGTCTCTCTCCGGTTCACTTGTCGGCCAACCTACAGCCCTTTTGCAGTCTTCCCACAAATCTGCCGGAACCACAATCTCAAAGAGGATGTTCAGGTCTTCCCAAAGACATTTTGCAAGCTTTACAAACCTATCAGTCTGTTGATACCATTCAATCGGTTTCTCTCTCAGTTTGGGAAAATCATCCGTAAAAGACTGAATGTCGCTTCTGTGCCACGGTACATGTATTAATTTTCCCCCTGCTGTCTCCCTCATTGGTAACATGGTTATTGCATCTCTACTCTGTGGTCTTTTCTCCTTATGCTCTGGGACACTATCTTTCTTCTTTTCCTTTTTCTTTGCCCATCTACTTTCCCATTTGTCTAAGCACCTCCACACTTGTGCACTCTGCAGCAATTCTCTAAGGTGCGTTTTCATGCCTGCTGACCTCATGTGTTCAAAGTCTGTGGTCCCGAAATCCAATCTATGGCTCCTGCTCAAGTGTTTTGTCTTGTCTATCTCAACCCCATTTTTGTCAGCTATTTCTTGCAACCTTCTATGTACCTTGTTCACTTCTCTCGTAATCCTGGGACATAAATACCTCAGCTCTTCTTCCGAGTAGGACTCTAACCTATTCAAACCCATAGTCCCTTCCACCAATTCTTCTGCTTCCATGTTCAACCTGACCCTATTCAGATAGTCTTCTCCCTTCCCACTGGCTGAGCTTTGTGTGGAATTCAGACTGTTGAACCACTGCGTCAGCTGTTGCGCATTCAACCCCATCAGTGTAGCATTCACATCGACTGCCTTTGATGGTTGCGGCAACTTTTCAGTGTTCGATGCTAGCGGTATCATCAGTGGGGGACTCGACCTCACCACTGTTGACTGAGCACATATTGGACTAAACTCCATCAAGGACCCAGATCCAGTTGGCAGAGCCGCTATCGGAGTTGTCTCTGGAGTGTTTTCTATGCACCTCCTTTCCATCCCATTCTGCACCACTGATCCTTGACCGCTCATACCTGAGTTAGGCTGAATGTACAAAGGTACCGGTGGACCTACAGTAATGGGTAGGGATATCGCATCTGGGTTCTGTCCATTCCCCAGGTTCTGAGGCATGTTCATTCCCACACTATGGGTCATCAATGCCGGCATGCCCGTCTGACTCCCCGTCATCTGAGCATGTGCGGTCCCCCCCTGCATCTGCTTTTGAGGCATCAAAAAGTGGGTTGATTCAGCTTGTGCCAATGTTGGGTTGCGACCATTCTGTACTCCCATTACGGTTGGATCTAGAATCATTCCCGTACTGTTGTCACTGCTGTAGTACCTTGGGACCTGCGGCTGATAATTTTCTGCTGTTTTCAATATAGGCACATCTGGATATATTCTCCTAACCTGCGGTATCTGCGGGGTGAACAGTAAACTCGGGTCCTTAGATCCCGATGGCGTTTCTGAATTCGGAGTTTCAGTATTCTGTACCGGTGCCGGAGGGGCAGAACTGGTACTTGGACCTTGTTCACTCTCTGCATAAGGTGGTGGACGGTCGTTCAGCAATTGCATGATGAACTCCTCATCCTCTGACTCGTCTTCTCTCCTTAACTTTTCCTCGTCCTCTCTATCTTTGGAACACCTCCTGTTTGTCTTACAGGTAGCTTTCTTGCCTGTCGCCTCTTCTTCCTTAGCAATTGCGGGAAACAATTTTATCCCCTGCAATATATCTGACCTCCACACCTTCTGTGCATTATCCCACCTAGCGTCCGCTAGTGCCTTTTCTACCTTCCTTATCCTGGTCTCGAACTTCTTTTGCTGTTGCTGTCTAGCCATTAGTTCCCAAATCGCTAGAGCCTCAAACTGTGCTGGCCTTGGAGGTACCTTCATGTCGTACATCGCGAATCTCAAATTCTCTAGGATCCTTATATTGAATGTCCCATGGATCGGGAACGCTACGCTCCCATGTCTCTCTGTCAGCTTGTGCCATTGCTTTAGCCAAAGGCACGGAGCTACCCCCCTTTCCTCCATTACAATGTAAGCTGGTGTACCTTCGGGTGGCGTCTCCTCTCCTACGCTCGCTTTAATGTAAGACTCCCCCTTCATCGCACTCTTTAATGCTTTCAAAAATTTCATTTTCTTGTCTTTTATTTCACAAAGTTTGTAATCAATAAGTGACTTTAATTCCCGGAATACTCTTCGCTTGCCTTTCCCCTTCCAATCGAGCCCCACGGACTGCGTCCAATCCGTGCGCGACCCTTCTTCTGCAACCAACCTATCCCAGCGCGGCTCCTAGTGACGTCACACTCACACACTCTGCGGCTGACAAAGCCTCGCGGCTTGTCCTCCTTCACTCAGCTCCTCTCGTAACAACTTCTGGCATGTATCGCGAGCAACCAAATAATAATAAAACAGATCTGTCGGTTTACTACAGGAAGGGTAACACAATCGCTTCAGGACCTTAGGGATTTTTCACTAGCCTCGGCAGTTATTCCATCTTTCTCGGTCCCCACTTTCGCAAGCAAATCCTGACGCGCAGACTCTGCTCTCAACTTGTCAATGATCTATTCTAGTGCACTTAGAATTTGTCAAAGCCCGAAGTCGAAGTTTTCTTCCACTCCCTTAACACACGTACCGACTCGTTGACCACGCCCGGTCAACCTATTAAACCGACCAGACCAAAACATAAAACAAGTGTCTCATACACTTTTCAACATACTCCGGAGTCTCTTGACCTCGCAGGGCCCGTCTCAACAACAACAACCACGTGGACCTTTTTCTGCACAAAGCGCCACATGCACATGAAGTTCGACGACTTCCCTACTCTCACACTCGGAGTCGCACCTCCGCTATTCTCTAAAATCCTCGCAACCTTTTCAAACAATCTGCGGCAATAAGCTGTGCAAGCGCAAAATCCTGACTTCACTCATACCGTCACTAGTACCGCCAACGCCGATTTCACACCTCCATTCTCTCCATTTGCAAGCTCCGAGATCCCGGGAAAGTCGCGGGGGACTTAGGGCATCATCATTCTCTCAATCTGTTTTTACCCAAGAAAATCTAATTCAACACCATATACTTCTCGAGTGGGGTCTCAAAGAGCGTAACCTTCAATTCAACACCATATACCTCTCGAGTGGGGTCCCAAAGGGCGAAACCGTCCTCTCGAGTGGGGTCCCAAAGGGCGTAACCGTCCTCTTGAGTGGGGTCCCAAAGGGCGTAACCGTCCTCTGCTACCATCTACTGATAGAGCGTTCCGTCCTAATAAATTACCTGTATTTGGACGCTCTTGGGTCGATGAATCTTTTGACCAAGTGGGGCTCTCTTCACCCGAGATTAGTCAATTTAATCAAATCAATAATCAATAACGAACATAAGGAATGCCCTGATCAACATAACACTTCACAATTAATCCAGAAAACATTTCGGCGAACCATGACCTTTCGGCCATGAATAACCACACCAGTTCATTCAAAGTTAATGAATTTATTTCCCTATATTAACAAAGCTAGCACGATATAAATGTGTCTCAACACCAAATGATATATGTAAATGAACATTAATAGCTGTCCATAACGGCGAAAAAGATGCAATCTATGCAGCATTTGAATAACAATGCATTCGATAATAGTAACGCAAACCACTAAAACTATAATCTGTAATGGGCTAATTGCATACATTAGTCAGCATAACAAGGTCTCAAATTGCACCGTGCAACAAATGAATCCTCATCTAACCTCAAATTAGCATCTGCATGTGGGACTTCATGCAAAAACAATTTAGCAACATTGATTTGGAAAACTCCTAACTAGGGCTCTTATCAAAAATCAGCAGTTGGTTACCTAAAAAGAAACACAATGCAATTGTACATTTTCCTTTCATATTTACCAAATTCAATCAGCATTCAAGGAAGTCTTCGTCTCACAGGTACCGGTTTCGATCAGCATGGGACGGGGCAAAGGGGCAGGGTGGACGGGGCAATTGCCTCACAGCGGCAAGATAAAAGGACAAAACTACTACTTTATGCAAAGGGCAAATCAAAGTTAAAGTCTCTAGGGCGAGAATTACTTAAAGTCTCTTTCTCTCGATTAGAGAAAGCATCAAAGTCTCATTCAAAATGGCGTCGAACATCAATTGGCATCGTAGAAGATGGCGAAATGACGAGGTCGGCCAGATGGGCCATAATGGCTGCAATGTCTAGTGTCCTCAATGGGTGCAATGGGTAATGGCCGCTGGCTAATGGCAAATGGCTAATGTCCGATGGGTAATGTCCGGTAATGGCTAATGGCTGCTTTCTTCTTGTGCACCGGGTTTAAATAAACAACAGTTCAAATCCAGTAGGGTCTTCCATTGGAGGGTTCATAGGTTGGCTTCAAATTGTCCAATCAAAAACAACAATTCACAAGCTTCTACCTAGGCATACATTATCCTTGGAGTAGGGAACGTAAGTTGCAACATATTTTACCAATTAACTCACTTTCAGAGCGTCCATTGTCTGCACCTGCAGATTGACCTTGGAGCAAAGAAGAAGATGCCAGGCTGGCACGAAACCTTAAAGATAAGCATGTGAACCGATCTCACTGGAAAAGTACAGCTTCAAGCAAGAATACACGTTTAATAGCACATTAGAAAAACACGAGCATCTAAACCGTGAGACAAGGCAACTAGGCCGAAGCCTCCACTAAAGTTATGCTAAGTTAAAACATTTCAAACAAGCAAATCATGGCACACGTTTACGGTTATTTCAGATTAGTACAATTCTAATACATCACGTTATAGAAAGCACGCTTATAAATGTTGGCGAACTACTCTGAGGGCACATTTGTCCCCGTACAATCTTTATTAGTCCGGTTAAAGTCACACTTGATTATTGCAGCACTACGTTTTATGCGCTAATAAATGTAAAACCTTCATTTCTGTGTCATCAGAGGCATTTTGGATGTGCTGTAGTTTCTTCAGGTTCTTCTGGGTGGTGGTAATTTCTGACTTTCGGAGTGCCATCCTCTCTAGTCGTGACATACTGCCTAGCACTGACGTCACCATGCAGCGTCTGTTATTTCTGATATTTGCAGTGTCATCGTAATCCTGTCCTTCTACCAGCAGCGGCGTCACAATGCAGTGTCTGTTATTTCTGACTTTGGCAGTGCCAGCCTCTGTATCCGTGACATGTTGCAGCCTCTGCTGTTTGTATCGTCAGCAGTGTCATTCTAATACTGCCCCCCCCAGCAGTGACGCAACAATGCGGTGCCTGTTATTTCTAACACTGGCAGTGTCATCCTCTATAGCCCTGACATATCGCAGTCTCTGCTATTTGTGACGTCAGCAGTGTCTTTCTAATCCCGCCCCCTCCTAGCAGTGACGTCAAAGTACAGTGTCTGTTATTTCTAACATTTACAGTCATCGGCTATAGCAGTGATATATCGCAGTCTGCTATTTATGACATCATCAATGTATTTCTAATCCTTCCCTCTCCTAGCAGAGACGTCACAGTACAGTGTCTGTTATTTCTAACATTTGCAGAGTCATCCCTCATAGCCGTGACATATCGCAGAGTCTCTGCTATTTGTGACGTCAGCAGCGTCTTTCTAATCCCGCCCCCTCCTAGCAGTGACGTCACAATTCAGTCTCTCTTCTTTGCGCATCAGACGTGTCATTCTAGTCTTATTCCTCTACTTGCAGTGACATCATAATGCACTGCCTTTAGTTGTGACACTGGCAGTACCACCCTAACTCTTAAACTTTACTGGTTCTGGCATCATAATAGGCAGCCTCTGTTATTCGTGACACCATAGTGACATTAGCAGTGACATCATAATTCCAGCTCCCCATTGGGGCAAAACTTTTCTTTCACTACCTTTATTTCATTCATTATTTATGTGTTTCGTTCTCTGGTCTAATTTTTTTCTCGCTCCCTCTCTCTGCTCTCTCTTTCCGCTCCCCCTCTTATTATTCAGCTCTATCTTACACCCACCTTCTTGTTCCTCCTTCCTTTCCGGCTGAGACTCTCTCCCGGGTTCCCCCTGGCACTAGGAAACATCTTCTGATGTCACCACCGAGTCACCAAGGATACAGATTTTTGTTGGTAAACATTGACTGCGTAATCCCAGTCCAAGTTAGAAATACTAGAGACAGGCTTTGTTTTTCATTGTATAACAATTAAGTGGAATGAGCCTAAGTTAATTGCGCCTGCACCCTTAGAAATAACAAATTACACGGAAGCATAAACAGTGACAAGGCTGTGCGGTGAAAGGTTTCATCGCACGCTCTGGGTGTGTTGTGTGTCTGTTCTGTGTAAGACACGGCATTACTAAGCTTCCAAAATAACATGAGTAATATAGTGCCCAGAAGCAGTAACATTCGCAATCATGGTCACTTTGTAGTATACAGGATGTGGTAAAAGTTGATCCTATTTAGGTTTCGCCTGAGATAGCACATCCTCTGCTGGCGAAATCTTTTCTAAATAAAAAACAAAGCTTGAAATGGATTTAGAGCCTGCCCATTTACCATTGGTCGGCTTCGACATCACTTTTGTTTCCTTGCTTCTTACTGGTCAGCGTCTCCTGATTCCTTCTGGCGCTCAGTGTTCATCCCTGCCCTGGAGCATGGATCAAGTACAGCATCCTCACTGCAGCCAGTGTCCTTACACTGGCCGGGTGCTTCTCCAGGTACTTTTTTTTTTTTTTTTTTTTTTTTTTTTTTACTTTTGGACATGCTCTCCATAGGAGTGCATATGTTTTCAGGCCCTAATTACCCCTCTCTGTCCCTCCCAAACTATCCCCTTTTCTCCCATACCCTCGTCCTACCTTATTGCTTGCCCCATCCTTTCCACCCACCCACAACCTCTGCGCTTTCCTTATCCTTTCCGCCCCCTCCTGGGCCTTGTTGCTTGCCCCGTCCCTCCCACCTTTCTTTCTTTACTTCAAGCCATGATGCACTACAGAACATGCTGCTGTGCAATAAGTCCAAAAACATTAACAAAGCGAATATATCTCATATAGGCAAAACCTATTGGCTTTGCTAATGCGTGTTTGTGTTTTTGTGAGGAAATAGAAAATTCAAGCCTGGATTGTAAATTATGAAACGTAGACCTAGGGCACTGGATTTGTAGGATGTAGCTTCCCAACATGAGTAAATTGTGCCACCCTGGACATACCACTTCATCAGTTCCCGGGTGTGCCAAGGATCAGTATTAAGTGCTGTATAAAAACAAGCCTTTTCAATGCAACGGGTCTCGCATTTGCTCGAGTTAGAGCTATTAGCGTTGTAAACTCCTAACCGGACTTTTCTTGCCACACAAATTAAAAGAAAAAAAAATGCAGCGCTATCGCACTATGTAAAATGCAGCGCGATCATGCTGAAATTGAAAACTGAAAAACCGAGTGCGATCGTGCTATGTAAACCCCAGCGCCATCACGCAGCGTGGAAAATAAACAGATAAAGTAGTCCGGGAACCATGCTGAAAACATCGAGCCTCGTATGTTTTCTGTAGTTTACCGGTGCTGTGTAGGTGGGCTAAACACGGGAAAAGGCATGACGTATGCATGCCTTTCACAAATGAAAGCAAGCGGATTTTAATAGGCAAGCCCCCGAACCAATGAAAGTGACTGACGAGACATGGGCGTGGTTGGAAGCCCAAAGAGAGATTACTACAGGGGACTGAGCGCCTTGCGCTCGCCCCTAACTAGAAGGATAAAAATACTTATGTTTCATGCCGTGACTCTGCCCAGCAGAGTACACTTTAGTTTTCAAATGCCAAAGTTAACATTGCCTACTATGGACCAGTGTTTGGGTTCTCACCGAAGCATGTGCATGCCTACAACGTGACAAAGGCTCTTTTTAATTTTCTTTCTAGTTACTGATCCGAGTTTGGTCGGTAAATAAAAAAAAACATACACAAAAGCATTTTTTAATGCGGGTGGGTGGGGAGGGGTAAAGCAACATGGGGGAGGGTAGAGGGAATACCGCAGCAACACGGAGGAAGGTGGTGGGCTGATGCTGAAACAACACGAAAGGGGGCGCGAAAGCAACAGGAGAAGGCTGGATAGGCAGGATGAAACCTGACAGAAATGGGGAGAATGTGAATGAAAGCTAAACAGGGGTTCAGGGAAAACATCTGAGGCAAGAGGTAGAGGGGCAGGGACAAGCGGTCAAGCAACAAAGAACAACACAGAGTGTAGGAGGAGAGACTTACACAAGGGAACAGAAAGAAAAACCCCAAACTTTAATGAAGGGTTTCACAAAAAATTAGCAAGCATTCGCAAAGCCAATAGGTTTCACGTATGTGGCATCTATCGGCTTAGTCAATGTTTTTACATGTTGCACAACAGCTTGAGATGCTGTGCACCTTGGCTTTAAAAAAAAGGACCATGACACGGCCGGCATTAACTGCGTCATAGTGCTTTTTGTTTTACCTTAAGCAACGTTGCACAGCAGCCCGCGCTGCTGTGCAACATGTAAAAAAAAAAAACACAGGAGGGTTGGGGTGTCAAGCAGTATAAGGAAGGAGGGTGGTAAACACACTGGATAGCGGGAGAGGGTGGTTGTTGAAACAAGCTGGTGGGTTAGAAGCAAGAACAAGAGGGAGGATGGGTTAGAAACAGGAGAGCAAGAGCAGGGTGTGTTAAAAACAGTGGCAGAGAGTGGGAAGGAGGGAGAGGAACTTAAGGTGCACGCACTATCTAAGAGCGCATGTGGAAAATTAAAATACCAGTACCTGTGGCCAGGTGAAGGACACTGGGCATAGGAAGTAGTACTTGGTCAATGCTCCACAGTATACATAAAAGAGTCTGAAGCCTAGGAGGAAGCTGGAGGCCAGGAGGGGCTGCTGAATAACAGGAAACATGGAAACAAAAGTGATGTGGGGGCAATCAATGGTAAGTAAGGGTAAGCAAAAGGTGGGCTCTAAGCCCCTTTTAAGATTTGTTTTCATTACAAGAGATTTTGCAAGTGATGTGCAGGGGAATCCTAAAACGTAGTGAATGAAAAGCAAACAGTGGAAGAGGCGATATCAGATAATCAAATAGATTGTAAAGAGGCAGTGCTCCATGGGCGGGACAAACATAAGACTGACAAGCTGGAGCACAAATAAGAAGGAGGCAAATGAGAGTGACATGTAACACCAAGTAAGTAAAGGGCAGGCTCCAAGCCCCTCTATGTTCTTGGTAAGCCACAATATGCCTCACAACAGACAGTGCATGTGCTGCCTAATAGCCATGACCTCATGACCACATCATGTTTTGAATAATGACCTTTTCTCCTTCTTCCCCAAGGGTTTACAGGCTCTGGAGCATAGGTCATCTCATGGCTTCCTTGACTTGTCCTGGCTACGCTGACTTGTCTCGGCTACGTTGACTTGTCCTTCCTGGCTATGCTGATTGTCCTGGCTACTCTGACTTGTCCTGGCTACGATGACTTGTCCTGGATATGCCGACGTGTCCTTCCTGGCTACGCTGCCTTGTCTTGGCTACGCTGACTTGACCTGGCTACGCTGACTTGTCCTGGCTACGCTGACTTGTCCTGGCTACGCTGACTTGTCCTGGCTACGCTGGCTTCTCATGTCTACCCTGACTTGCCCCTCACCAATGATCAAGCACCTCTATTCTGTAAAGCTCAGCCTGAGTGGAGCTGACGCCATCTCAGATATATCATACCGTCACTGTCATACAGCACACACGCTACTCACATGTATTTTAAAAATGCCAAACAGTTGCCGATGTCAGGACAAGAGCTCCATGAAGTCCTAACCCGCCTGATGCTTCATACATCAATTGTCTCAGTTTTTGTAATCACAGTTAGCGGTGGGCCCTATACTTTTAGTTCTCACTGCACCTTCCTCCATCTCTTTGCCGCCATCCTGATTTATTCTAATATATCCTCATTAATTTTCCCCTCCAGTCTTCCCTCTATGCAGACGCGGCTCCTCCACTAGGGCTGAGGAGCTTCGCCCCCATCCCCACCCCCAGCTAGCAGCAAACCTTTTACCAAAAAACGATAATAAACTATGTTTATGATTAACATAAACATGGTTTATTATCGTATCGTATAATAAACTATGTTTAGTATAATAAACTGTTTATTATCGTTTTTGGTAAAGGGGGAGGGGCCACAGGCTGTGACGAGCACTGAGGGGGAGTCCACAGCATTCCCTCTCACTTTGTATGTATGTCTGTCCGGCCGTCTCGGCCAAACACACATGCGCCGTAGGCTCTCTTCTGCCCGGCGGGATGCTCCCAGGCAGACTGGCGCTCTGAGCAGCGGCAGGATTGGCTGCAGGACAGGCTGGGCGCTCCCAGGCAGACTGGCGCTCTGAGCAGCGGCAGGATTGGCTGCAGGACAGGCTGGGCGCTCCCAGGCAGACTGGCGCTCTGAGCAGCGTCAGGATTGTCCGCAGGACAGGCTGGGAGCCTGTCTGCGCAGGAGAGGAGCAGCGCTGTGGTTACAGCAATGGCTGCGATGATTCAGGTACGTTTTATTTTTTTATAAATTCCCTCCCAGCTCCCTGCCACACCCCCACCCGTGTGCCGCCCGACCCTCTTTAGCACCGTGAGCCGCTCCTGCCTCTATCATTCCGTTCCTTAGTTTCCTTCCATCCTCTTGAGACGCATGCTATTAGCCACCATCACCTCTAAACTGCCTCTGAAGTCTCTCTTTTGACATGTTTCTTCTACCTTTCTTTTACAACTTCTTCCTTTCTCCTTTGTATTCCACTCTTCACACTGTCCTCCAATCTCACATGCATTCTGTTTAAATCCTCTTGCTTTTGAGCCGAATAGATGTGTCCAGAAAGCCTTAAATGAAAAAGCCCTGTGGCCAGAATTAAAGTTGTTTAACTGTTGTGAAGCGATTGCATTACCTGTGTGTTCTTATTATTGCAGATGAGTTTGCCCTAGGATTTAAGACATTGTTGTGCAATCCTGCTTCACACAATGCTCAGTCCTGCTGGCTCCTACTGCTTTAGGTGAGGCCTTGAGAGCACAGCTGTCTGCAGACCTATTACTAACAAGATAGGTAAATGGGGTTTAGGTCCATCCCAGCCACTGGCTTTCTCTGACCAGCTTGTGTCATCCAATTGCTTGAGGTTTTGTCAATTATGCCTAGGCTCAGCCCAGTGGAATATCCATCTTTCTCCTAATGACATTGGCTGTTCGGGTGAATCCTTCCACCATCAATTAAGCGCTGGTGGTGAACTGCACAAGGGACTACTTTACAGCTACAGCCCTCTCTTTCTGCTCCTGTAAGAAACGGAGCAAAGCAATGAACTGGAACAAGGAGAATAAGGGAAAAAGAGAGTGAAATGGGAAAGAAAGGGAGGAGAGAAAGTAGAAGGGGCAGCAAGGAAGCAGAAGAGAGAATATGAATAAAACATTAAAGAAGCATGAGAAGGCCTATAGTTCCGGGGAGGGTGAATGGAGGATATAAGGAGGTGATGATGGGAGGATGACAGATGGATAGAGTGAAGAGAGGAATTGATGGAGGAGGTAAGGTAAAGATAGAGGGAGGAAGCTGGTGAAGTGGAACTGAAAGAGGCCCCAAAGGAGTGGGTGGATGGGAGGATGTGTTTGTATATTTTATGTTGTTTAAAGACTTATGGTCATGATAAACACTTTTTTGATTGATTGATTGATTGATTGATTGATGTGTTTACAAACTGATGGATGGCTGTGAAAGAGACAGTGATGAAGAGAGAGTGCATAAAAGAAGACAAAGAAGAAGAGTACGTGTGTGATAAGGCTAAGAATATATGACATGGCTAAGAAAACGAGAGCAAATGAAAGGAAGAAAGAAAATTAAATAGTAAATAAAGAGAAATGACTTTGATAGAAAAAAGAATCGTGAAAAATGTATTTAAAGCATAATACAAAACCAAAAAAAAGGACAAGGACAGTATAAATAAAAGAGAGAAAAGGGGAAAAGAAAAAAGAAAAAAAGAAAAAAATAATGGAGTAAAAGAGCGGCTGGCGATACATGGGGACAATTGAAGAAGAATGAAAAAAGGGAATGGGAAAGAGTGAAATATATGAGAAAGAGAAGACAAATTAAGCAAAATGCAGAAAACATTTCATGTGCACAAAAAGATAAACATATCAAGAAAATGGGAGGAAAAAGTGATGAATGAAGGGGTGATTAATGGAGTTAAAAGCAACGTTGGAGAGGGCGAAAAGGAAGGGGTGGCTGTTCATGACAGCTGAAGTCATCTTCCTATTAGGCATTTAATACGCACCCTTAGAGTGCTGCCCCACATTTGCCACGGGCCACTGCTCTCGTCGACGTGCACTACTACCAGTTGTAGCTGTGGATATCCAGTACTGTCCCTCAGCAGCAAACCCTATCTACCTGCTTACAAACTACAATGCTGCCTGTAGGAAGTTGGCTCTGTATGTGCTATTTCAAAGTAAGGAATAGCATGCACAGAGTCCAAGGGTTCCCCTTAGAGGTAAAATAGTGGTAAAAAGAGATAATACTAATGCTCTATTTTGTGGTAGTGTGGTCGAGCAGTAGGCTTATCCAAGGAGTAGTGTTAAGCATTTGTTGTACATACACACAGACAATAAATGAGGTACACACACTCAGAGACAAATCCAGCCAATAGGTATTGTAATAGAAAAATATATTTTCTTAGTTTATTTTAAGAACCACAGGTTCAAATTTCACATGTAATAGGTTGTTTGAAAGGTATTGCAGGTAAGTACTCTAGGAACTTTGTATCATTACATTAGCATGTATACTTTTGTCATAAAACACAATAAGCTGTTTTAAAAGTGGACACAGTGCAATTTTCACAGTTCCTGGGGGAGGTAAGTTATTGTTAGTTTTAACAGGTAAGTAAGGCACTTACAGGTTTCAGTTTTTGGTCCAAGGTAGCCCACTGTTGGGGGTTCAGAGCAACCCCAAAGTTATCACACCAGCAGCTCAGGGCCGGTCAGGTGCAAAGGTCAAAGAGGTGCCCCAAAACACATAGGCTATAATGGAGAGAAGGGGGTGCCCCGGTTCCAGTCTGCCAGCAGGTAAGTACCCGCGTCTTCGGAGGGCAGACCAGGGGGGTTTTGTAGGGCACCGGGGGGGACACAAAGTAGCACAGAAAGTACACCCTCAGCAGCGCGGGGGCGGCCGGGTGCAGTGTGCAAACACGCGTCGGGTTTCCTTCAGGTTTCAATGGGAGACCAAGGGGTCTCTTCAGCGATGCAGGCAGGCAAGGGGGGGGCTCCTCGGGGTAGCCACCACCTGGGCAAGGGAGAGGGCCTCCTGGGGGTCACTCCTGCACAGAAGTTCCGTTTCTTTAGTGGCTGGGGGCTGCGGGTGCAGGGTCTTTTCCAGCCGTCGGGAAATGGAGTTCAGACAGTCGCGGTCAGGGGGAGCCTGGGGATTCCCTCTGCAGGCGTCGCTGTGGGGGCTCAGGGGGGACAACTTTGGTTACTCACAGTCGTAGAGTCGCCGGAGGGTCCTCCCTGAGTTGGTTGTTCTCCACCAGTCGAGTCGGGGTCGCCGGGTGCAGTGTTGCAAGTCTCACGCTTCTTGCGGGGAATTGCAGGGGTCTTTAAATCTGCTCCTTGTAACAAAGTTGCAGTTCTTTTGGAGCAGTGCCGCTGTCCTCGGGAGTTTCTTGTCTTTTTCGAAGCAGGGCAGTCCTCAGAGGATTCAGAGGTCGCTGGTCCCTTGGAAAGCGTCGCTGGAGCAGGTTCTTTGGAAGGCAGGAGACAGGCCGGTAAGTCTGGGGCCAAGGCAGTTGGTGTCTTCTGGTCTTCCTCTGCAGGGGTTTGTCAGCTCGGCAGTCCTTCTTCTTGTAGTTGCAGGAATCTAATTTCTTTAGGTTCAGGGAAGCCCTTAAATACTAAATTTAAGGGCGTGTTTAGGTCTGGGGGGTTAGTAGCCAATGGCTACTAGCCCTGAGGGTGGGTACACCCTCTTTGTGCCTCCTCCCAAGGGGAGGGGGTCACATCCCTAATCCTATTGGGGGAATCCTCCATCTGCAAGATGGAGGATTTCTAAAAGTTAGAGTCACCTCAGCTCAGGACACCTTAGGGGCTGTCCTGACTGGCCAGTGACTCCTCCTTGTTATTCTCATTATTTTCTCCGGCCTTGCCGCCAAAAGTGGGGGCCGGGGCCGGAGGGGGCGGGCAACTCCACTAGCTGGAGTGTCCTGCGGGGCTGTGACAAAGGGGTGAGCCTTTGAGGCTCACCGCCAGGTGTTACAGCTCCTGCCTGGGGAAGGTGTTAGCATCTCCACCCAGTGCAGGCTTTGTTACTGGCCTCAGAGTGACAAAGGCACTCTCCCCATGGGGCCAGCAACATGTCTCTAGTGTGGCAGGCTGCTGGAACCAGTCAGCCTACACAGATAGTCGGTTAAGTTTCAGGGGGCACCTCTAAGGTGCCCTCTGTGGTGTATTTTACAATAAAATGTACACTGGCATCAGTGTGCATTTATTGTGCTGAGAAGTTTGATACCAAACTTCCCAGTTTTCAGTGTAGCCATTATGGTGCTGTGGAGTTCGTGTAAAACAGACTCCCAGACCATATACTCTTATGGCTACCCTGCACTTACAATGTCTAAGGTTTTGCTTAGACACTGTAGGGGCACAGTGCTCATGCACTGGTACCCTCACCTATGGTATAGTGCACCCTGCCTTAGGGCTGTAAGGCCTGCTAGAGGGGTGTCTTACCTATACTGCATAGGCAGTGAGAGGCTGGCATGGCACCCTGAGGGGAGCAGTGTGTCTGTGCTGAGTGAGGGGTCTCTTAGGGTGGCATAATACATGCTGCAGCCCTTAGAGACCTTCCCTGGCACCAGGGCCCTTGGTACCAGAGGTACCAGTTACAAGGGACTTATCTGGATGCCAGGGGGTGCCAATTGTGGAATCAAAAGTACAGGTTAGGGAAAGAACACTGGTGCTGGGGCCTGGTTAGCAGGCCTCAGCACACTTTCAATTCAAAACATAGCATCAGCAAAGGCAAAAAGTCAGGGGGTAACCATGCCAAGGAGGCATTTCCTTACACAACCCCCCCCCCCCCAAACGAAAGAGGATGAGACTAACCTTTCCCAAGAGAGTCTTCATTTTCTAAGTGGAAGAACCTGGAAAGGCCATCTGCATTGGCATGGGCAGTCCCAGGTCTGTGTTCCACTATAAAGTCCATTCCCTGTAGGGAGATGGACCACCTCAACAGTTTTGGATTTTCACCTTTCATTTGCATCAGCCATCTGAGAGGTCTGTGGTCAGTCTGAACTAGGAAGTGAGTACCAAAGAGGTATGGTCTCAGCTTCTTCAGGGACCAAACCACAGCAAAGGCCTCCCTCTCAATGGCACTCCAACGCTGCTCCCTGGGGAGTAACCTCCTGCTAATGAAAGCAACAGGCTGGTCAAGGCCATCATCATTTGTTTGGGACAAAACTGCCCCTATCCCATGTTCAGAGGCATCCGTTTGCACAATGAATTGCTTGGAGTAATCTGGAGCTTTTAGAACTGGTGCTGTGCACATAGCTTGCTTCAGGGTGTCAAAGGCCTGTTGGCATTCTACAGTCCAGTTTACTTTCTTGGGCATTTTCTTGGAGGTGAGTTCTGTGAGGGCTGTCACAATGGATCCATATCCCTTCACAAATCTCCTATAGTACCCAGTCAAGCCAAGGAATGCCCTGACTTGAGTCTGGGTTTTTGGAGCTGCCCAGTCCAGAATAGTCTGGATCTTAGGCTGGAGTGGCTGAACTTGGCCTCCACCTACAAGGTGTCCCAAGTAAACCACAGTTCCCTGCCCTATCTGGCATTTGGATGCCTTGATAGAGAGGCCTGCAGATTGCAGGGCCTTCAAAACCTTCTTCAGGTGGACCAGGTGATCCTGCCAGGTGGAGCTGAAGACAGCAATATCATCCAGATAAGCTGCACTAAAGGATTCCAACCCAGCAAGGACTTGATTCACCAACCTTTGGAAGGTGGCAGGGGCATTCTTTAAACCAAAGGGCATTACAGTGAACTGATAATGCCCATCCGGTGTGGAGAATGCTGTCTTTTCTTTTGCTCCAGGGGCCATTTTGATTTGCCAGTACCCTGCTGTTAAGTCAAAGGTACTTAAGAATTTGGCAGCCCCTAATTTGTCTATTAGCTCATCAGCTCTAGGAATGGGATGAGCATCTGTCTTGGTGACAGAGTTGAGACCTCTGTAGTCCACACAAAACCTCATCTCTCTCTTTCCTTCTTTGGTGTGAGGTTTGGGGACTAAGACCACTGGGCTAGCCCAGGGGCAGTCAGAGTACTCAATTACTCCCAATTCCAGCATCTTGTGGACTTCCACCTTGATGCTTTCCTTAACTTGGTCAGACTGTCTAAATATTTTGTTTTTGACAGGCATGCTGTCTCCTGTGTCCACATCATGGGTACACAGGTGTGTCTGACCAGGGGTTAGGGAAAAGAGTTCAGCAAACTGCTGCAGGACCTTCCTGCAGTCAGACTGCTGTTGGCTAGAGAGGGTGTCTGAGTAGATCACTCCATCTACTGAGCCATCTTTAGGGTCTGATGAGAGGAGATCAGGGAGAGGTTCACTCTCAGCTTCCTGGTCCTCATCTGTCACCATCAACAGATTTACATCAGCCCTGTCATGGAAGAGCTTAAGGCGGTTCACATGGATCACCCTCTTGGGGCTCCTGCTTGTGCCCAGGTCCACCAGGTAGGTGACCTGACTCTTCCTCTCTAGTACTGGGTAAGGGCCACTCCATTTGTCCTGAAGTGCCCTGGGAGCCACAGGCTCCAGAACCCAGACTTTCTGCCCTGGTTGAAATTCAACCAGTGCAGCCTTTTGGTCATACCACAACTTCTGGAGTTGTTGGCTGGCCTCAAGGTTTTTACTTGCCTTTTCCATGTACTCTGCCATCCTTGAGCGAAGGCCAAGTACATAGTCCACTATGTCTTGTTTAGGCTCATGAAGAGGTCTCTCCCAGCCTTCTTTAACAAGAGCAAGTGGTCCCCTTACAGGGTGGCCAAACAGAAGTTCAAAGGGTGAGAATCCTACTCCCTTCTGAGGCACCTCTCTGTAAGCGAAAAGCAGACATGGCAGGAGGACATCCCATCTCCTTTTGAGTTTTTCTGGGAGCCCCATGATCATGCCCTTTAATGTCTTGTTGAATCTCTCAACAAGGCCATTAGTTTGTGGATGATATGGTGTAGTGAATTTGTAAGTCACTCCACACTCATTCCACATGTGTTTTAGGTATGCTGACATGAAGTTGGTACCTCTGTCAGACACCACCTCCTTAGGGAAACCCACTCTGGTAAAGATACCAATGAGGGCCTTGGCTACTGCAGGGGCAGTAGTCGACCTTAGGGGAATAGCTTCAGGATACCTAGTAGCATGATCCACTACTACTAGGATGTACATATTTCCTGAGGCTGTGGGAGGTTCTAGTGGACCAACTATGTCCACACCCACTCTTTCAAAGGGGACCCCCACCACTGGAAGTGGAATGAGGGGGGCCTTTGGATGCCCACCTGTCTTACCACTGGATTGACAGGTGGGGCAGGAGAGGCAAAACTCCTTAACCTTCTGGG
Organism: Pleurodeles waltl; assembly: GCF_031143425.1. Lineage (NCBI taxonomy): Eukaryota > Metazoa > Chordata > Amphibia > Caudata > Salamandridae > Pleurodeles > Pleurodeles waltl. The sequence continues at coordinate 54,341,064 of NC_090438.1, forward strand.
ACATATTGGGCCAGTAGAAGTGGTTGACTAACCTCTCCCACGTCTTGGTTTGTCCCAAATGCCCAGCAAGGGGAATATCATGGGCTAAGGTCAGAATAAACTCTCTGAAACCCTGAGGCACTACCACTCTCCTAGTGGCACCAGGTTTGGGATCTCTTGCCTCAGTGTACAGGAGTCCATCTTCCCAATAGACCCTATGTGTTCCATTTTTCTTGCCTTTGGACTCTTCAGCAGCTTGCTGCCTAAGGCCTTCAAGAGAGGGACAGGTTTCTTGTCCCTTACACAACTCTTCCCTTGAGGGTCCCCCTGGGCCCAAGAGCTCAACCTGATAAGGTTCCAGCTCCATAGGCTCAGTTCCCTCAGAGGGCAGAACTTCTTCCTGAGAAGAGAGGTTCTCTTTTTGGTGTTGTGTTGCAGCTGGTTTCCCAGCTGACTTTCCTTTTCTCTTGGTAGGCTGGGCCATTTTTCCAGACTCCAGCTCTACTTTTTCACCCTGTGCCTTGCACTGTGCCCTAGTCTTGACACACACCAGTTCAGGGATACCCAGCATGGCTGCATGGGTTTTCAGTTCTACCTCAGCCCATGCTGAGGACTCCAGGTCATTTCCAAGCAAACAGTCTACTGGGATATTTGAGGAGACCACCACCTGTTTCAGGCCTTTGACCCCTCCCCACTCTAAAGTTACCATAGCCATGGGATGTACTTTAGTCTGATTGTCAGCGTTGGTGACTGGATAAGTTTGTCCAGCCAGGTATTGGCCAGGGGAAACCAGTTTCTCTGTCACCATGGTGACACTGGCACCTGTATCCCTCAGGCCCTCTACACTTGTCCCATTAATTAAGAGCTGCTGCCTGTATTTTTGCATGTTAGGGGGCCAGGCAGCCAGTGTGGCTAAATCCACCCCACCCTCAGAGACTAATGTAGCTTCAGTGTGACACCTGATTTGCTCTGGGCACACTGTTGATCCATCTTGGAGACAGGCCATTCCAGTTTTAGCTGGATGGGAGTTAGAAGTGGTATCTTTCTTGGGACAGGCCTTGTCTCCAGTTTGGTGTCCAGACTGACTACAGTTACGACACCAGGCCTTTTTGGGATCAAAGTTTTTACCCTTGTACCCAGAATTGTTTTGTGAAAAAACTCTGGGCCCACCCTCCTGTGCAGGTTTTTGGGGGCCTGTAGAAGACTCTTTACTATCTTTGTTTTTGGCTGTCTCACCACCTTTCCCCTGGGGAGGTTTTGTGACCCCTTTCTTTTGGTCACCCCCTGTGGAAGTTTTGGACACCCTAGTCTTGACCCAATGGTCCGCCTTCTTTCCCAATTCTTGGGGAGAAATTGGTCCTAGGTCCACCAGATGCTGATGCAGTTTATCATTGAAACAATTACTTAATAGGTGTTCTTTCACAAATAAATTGTACAGCCCATCATAATCATTTACACCATTGCCTTGAATCCAACCATCTAGTGTTTTTTCTGAGTAGTCTACAAAGTCAACCCAGGTCTGGCTCGAGGATTTTTGAGCCCCCCTGAATCTAATCCTATACTCCTCAGTGGAGAATCCAAAGCCCTCAATCAGGGTACCCTTCATGAGGTCATAAGATTCTGCATCTTTTTTAGAGAGTGTGAGGAGTCTATCCCTACACTTTCCTGTGAACATTTCCCAAAGGAGAGCACCCCAGTGAGATTTGTTCACTTTTCTGGTTTCACAAGCCCTCTCAAAAGCTGTGAACCATTTGGTGATGTCATCACCATCTTCATATTTAGTTACAATCCCTTTGGGGATTTTCAACATGTCAGGAGAATCTCTGACCCTAGTTATGTTGCTGCCACCATTGATGGGTCCTAGGCCCATCTCTTGTCTTTCCCTTTCTATGGCTAGGATCTGTTTTTCCAAAGCCAATCTTTTGGTCATCCTGGCTAACTGGATGTCCTCTTCACTGGAGTTATCCTCAGTGATTTCAGAGAGGCTGGACCCTCCTGTGAGGGAGCCAGCATCTCTGACTATTATTTTTGGAGTCAGGGCTTGAGAAGCCCTGTTCTCCCTAGATAGGACTGGTGGAGGGGATTCTTCCTCCAGTTCACTATCATCCTCCTCTGTGTTATCCACAGAGGGGTTGGCTCTATCATACTCTGCCAACAGCTCCTGGAGCTGTACTTTGGTAGGTCTGGAGCCCATTGTTATTTTTCTTATGTTACAGAGTGACCTTAGCTCTTTCATCTGGAGATGGAGGTAAGGTGTGGTGTCGAGTTCCACCACATTCATCTCTGTACTAGACATTATTCTTCTAAAAGTTGGAATGCTTTTAAGAATCTAAAACTAGTTCTAGAATCTAATTCAAACTTTTACAAACTTTTAAACTCTAAAAGAAATGCTAACAGGGACTAACACAAGGCCCTAGCAGGACTTTAAAGAATTTAGAAAACTTTTCAAATTGCAAAAATCAATTTCTAATGACAATTTTGGAATTTGTCGTGTGGTCAGGTATTGGCTGAGTAGTCCAGCAAATGCAAAGTCTTGTACCCCACCGCTGATCCACCAATGTAGGAAGTTGGCTCTGTATGTGCTATTTCAAAGTAAGGAATAGCATGCACAGAGTCCAAGGGTTCCCCTTAGAGGTAAAATAGTGGTAAAAAGAGATAATACTAATGCTCTATTTTGTGGTAGTGTGGTCGAGCAGTAGGCTTATCCAAAGAGTAGTGTTAAGCATTTGTTGTACATACACACAGACAATAAATGAGGTACACACACTCAGAGACAAATCCAGCCAATAGGTTTTGTAATAGAAAAATATCTTTTCTTAGTTTATTTTAAGAACCACAGGTTCAAATTTCACATGTAATAGCTTGTTTGAAAGGTATTGCAGGTAAGTACTCTAGGAACTTTGTATCATTACATTAGCATGTATACTTTTGTCATAAAACACAATAAGCTGTTTTAAAAGTGGACACAGTGCAATTTTCACAGTTCCTCGGGGAGGTAAGTTATTGTTAGTTTTAACAGGTAAGTAAGGCACTTACAGGTTTCAGTTTTTGGTCCAAGGTAGCCCACCGTTGGGGGTTCAGAGCAACCCCAAAGTTATCACACCAGCAGCTCAGGGCCGGTCAGGTGCAAAGGTCAAAGAGGTGCCCCAAAACACATAGGCTATAATGGAGAGAAGGGGGTGCCCCGGTTCCAGTCTGCCAGCAGGTAAGTACCCGCGTCTTCGGAGGGCAGACCAGGGGGGTTTTGTAGGGCACCGGGGGGGACACAAAGTAGCACAGAAAATACACCCTCAGCAGCGCGGGGGCGGCCGGGTGCAGTGTGCAAACACGCGTCGGGTTTCCTTCAGGTTTCAATGGGAGACCAAGGGGTCTCTTCAGCGATGCAGGCAGGCAAGGGGGGGGCTCCTCGGGGTAGCCACCACCTGGGCAAGGGAGAGGGCCTCCTGGGGGTCACTCCTGCACAGAAGTTCCGTTTCTTTAGGGGCTGGGGGCTGCGGGTGCAGGGTCTTTTCCAGCCGTCGGGAAATGGAGTTCAAACAGTCGCGGTCAGGGGGAGCCTGGGGATTCCCTCTGCAGGCGTCACTGTGGGGGCTCAGGGGGGACAACTTTGGTTACTCACAGTCGTAGAGTCGCCGGAGGGTCCTCCCTGAGTTGGTTGTTCTCCACCAGTCGAGTCGGGGTCGCCGGGTGCAGTGTTGCAAGTCTCACGCTTCTTGCGGGGAATTGCAGGGGTCTTTAAATCTGCTCCTTGTAACAAAGTTGCAGTTCTTTTGGAGCAGTGCCGCTGTCCTCGGGAGTTTCTTGTCTTTTTCGAAGCAGGGCAGTCCTCAGAGGATTCAGAGGTCGCTGGTCCCTTGGAAAGCGTCGCTGGAGCAGGTTCTTTGGAAGGCAGGAGACAGGCCGGTAAGTCTGGGGCCAAGGCAGTTGGTGTCTTCTGGTCTTCCTCTGCAGGGGTTTGTCAGCTCGGCAGTCCTTCTTCTTGTAGTTGCAGGAATCTAATTTCTTTAGGTTCAGGGAAGCCCTTAAATACTAAATTTAAGGGCGTGTTTAGGTCTGGGGGGTTAGTAGCCAATGGCTACTAGCCCTGAGGGTGGGTACACCCTCTTTGTGCCTCCTCCCAAGGGGCGGGGGTCACATCCCTAATCCTATTGGGGGAATCCTCCATCTGCAAGATGGAGGATTTCTAAAAGTTAGAGTCACCTCAGCTCAGGACACCTTAGGGGCTGTCCTGACTGGCCAGTGACTCCTCCTTGTTATTCTCATTATTTTCTCCGGCCTTGCCGCCAAAAGTGGGGGCCGGGGCCGGAGGGGGCGGGCAACTCCACTAGCTGGAGTGTCCTGCGGGGCTGTGACAAAGGGGTGAGCCTTTGAGGCTCACCGCCAGGTGTTACAGCTCCTGCCTGGGGGAAGTGTTAGCATCTCCACCCAGTGCAGGCTTTGTTACTGGCCTCAGAGTGACAAAGGCACTCTCCCCATGGGGCCAGCAACATGTCTCTAGTGTGGCAGGCTGCTGGAACCAGTCAGCCTACACAGATAGTCGGTTAAGTTTCAGGGGGCACCTCTAAGGTGCCCTCTGTGGTGTATTTTACAATAAAATGTACACTGGCATCAGTGTGCATTTATTGTGCTGAGAAGTTTGATACCAAACTTCCCAGTTTTCAGTGTAGCCATTATGGTGCTGTGGAGTTCGTGTAAAACAGACTCCCAGACCATATACTCTTATGGCTACCCTGCACTTACAATGTCTAAGGTTTTGCTTAGACACTGTAGGGGCACAGTGCTCATGCACTGGTACCCTCACCTATGGTATAGTGCACCCTGCCTTAGGGCTGTAAGGCCTGCTAGAGGGGTGTCTTACCTATACTGCATAGGCAGTGAGAGGCTGGCATGGCACCCTGAGGGAAGTGCCATGTCGACTTACTCATTTTGTTCTCACTAGCACACACAAGCTGGTAAGCAGTGTGTCTGTGCTGAGTGAGGGGTCTCTTAGGGTGGCATAATACATGCTGCAGCCCTTAGAGACCTTCCCTGGCATCAGGGCCCTTGGTACCAGAGGTACCAGTTACAAGGGACTTATCTGGATGCCAGGGGGTGCCAATTGTGGAATCAAAAGTACAGGTTAGGGAAAGAACACTGGTGCTGGGGCCTGGTTAGCAGGCCTCAGCACACTTTCAATTCAAAATATAGCATCAGCAAAGGCAAAAAGTCAGGGGGTAACCATGCCAAGGAGGCATTTCCTTACACTGCCCTACTTCTCTCTTACCCAGCCCTTTGAGCTTTGCCTTGATGAGGCATCCCCGCTTACCCTGGGAATACTGTACCTGATCCCTCAGTTACCCATGGACACTTCACCCCCTCACTCACTCCTTCCTTCCCTCCTCAGTTGTCCCGCCAGGATTACTTCTACGTCAAGAGCGGGCTGAGTACCCCGGTGGATGCCAGATCTTATTTGAACCCTGGCAGCCTTGAGGGTTTACAGACAGACCTATCCCATGTTCCATGAGCTTAGACATTGAGGGAGCCAAGGAAATGATGGGATTTGGATTCCGGTGGATAGGATATCCATCACCATTGTGGCTGAGTAACCCATCCGCCGATATCTAAATCAGGCCCTTCTTCCTCAAACCAGAAACTAGGGTCGCCACCTTTCCAGCCGAAAAATGCCGGCCATTTGTTTTTGTTTTAAGCGTCTGCAAAGACCCAGAAATGATACTAAATAAGTTGTTAAAGAAAAGTGAATATATTTATTTGTAACATTACCAGTTAGACCTATCGGTCTTAGCGTGGTCTTCTCCCAAACTGTTTGCTTTCACCCCTCCTACTTTTGCTGGGCTCATGTTTGTTGGCTTTAGGACTCTGTGCACTTTATCACTACAACCCAATGCTAAAGTGCTTGTGCTCTCTGCCCTATACATGACAGAGCTGGCTTATACCCAACTGACACATGTAATCTACTTGTAAGACCCTAGTAAAGAGGCAAAGCATGTACCCAGGGCCTGGAAATTAAATGCTACTAGTGGGCCTGCAGCACTTATTGTGCCCCAACTTAAGTAGCTCTTTTAAACATGTTGCAGACCTGCCACTGCAGCCTGTATGTGTAGTTTTAATCTGCCATTTTGACCTGGCAAAATAAACCTTTTTGAGGCCTGAATCTTCATATTTAATACATATAAGCTACCCTTAGAGCAGGCCCTGAACAGCCCAGAAGGTAGGGTGGAGTGTATTTAAAAAGATGGACATATACTTTTAAGTTTACAAATCCTGCAAGTGAAACATTCCTAAATTAATTTTTCACTACTGCAAGATCTCCCTTTGGATCAGTGGCGGTTGGCAGCTTTAGGAGGGAGGGGGGCAGGCGGGCAGGAAGCACATACACACACTCATTCTTTCACACACACGCACGCACATCCATTATCAACATTCATAACATTCAAACATGCACGCACGCACCAAACATTCATTTTAAAACATCACACACACACATACTCATTCTTTCACACACGCACGCACATCTATTAACACTCATAACACTCAAACATGCATGCACACAACAAACATTCATTTTAAAACATCACACACACGCACGCACATCCATTAACAACACTCATAACATTCAAACATGCACGCACGCACCAAACATTCATTTTCAAACATCACACACACTTACCTTCAGCCTCGAAGTCCCAGGAGGGTTGGGACTGCTGCCTTCCCTCACTGGCTGACCTCAGGTCAGCCAGTGAGGGAAGGCAGCAGTCCCTGCCTCGTCACAGAGTGGGATGGGGTCAGTGAGACTTCTGACCCCACCCCACTCTGTGATGAGGTGTCACTGATTGACACTCGCCCTGAGCGCTTTAGGGCTTAAATCTGAAGCGCCCAGAGCGAAGTCAATGGGTGATGCTTTCCTCGTCACCCGGGGGAGGGCCTCGAGGCACCTTTGCTGAGCCGAGGAGGTCACGCCCATAGGAGCTGTGACTTCCTCAGCCCAGCAAAGTTCAGCTCAGGCAGCGAGGAGTCTGCGCAAATCACGCATGTCTGCTCCTGGCTGCCTGAGCTGAAAATGAAGAGTGTCTGTCAGGCTGACCTAAAGGACTGTCCGCCCCTGCTTTGGATAACATTGGGTTACCTTACTACATTTAATAACTGATAACTTTCAATTGACAGGAGGCAGCAAGGTCGAACTTGGTGTTTAAAGAATTGTAATTTAAAGGCATCTATAATGGTAAAGTCAGATTTCAAGGCACAATTCTGAGAATGCTCCCTTTAGAAAGTTAAACAACATACAACACAACCCCTACACCATAGATTGCATGTATTATTTATGCAGGCTACGTAACAAGACTGCCCCGTTCAATATTCTTATGTCATGGAATTGTTTATGGTACTACTTCTTGAGAAATATCCTGCCACTATTATATCTTCAGTACTTGCAGGATTATATGTACATAAATCAAAAGAAAAGACCAAAAAAATTATTTGTGATAAATTACTTGGTCTGTTCACAAGACTGTATTCATAAAACAGTACGGCACGTAATAACATATACACAGTGAGGCAGACTTCAAAAGTTCGTTCAGCTAACATTACATGTTCAACATTAACTGTTTTTGTGCCAGGTTGCCAGAGGGTAAAGGATAGACTCATTTGGGATTTGCTTGTGCCTCACCCTGACAAAGATTGTGGTTACTGTTCACTCCCTCTCATCCAGTAACCCAGTTTCTTAGAATGACTCTTCTGCCTTGGTTTCCTTTAATTATTAGTCATGGATAATTAACACAGCTCTAGAACACATTTAAAATGATTTCTATTTATACTTGCTGTTTGAAATATGTCAGATGGGGCTAAAAATACCAGCTTTAGGTGATTCTAATTATTTTTGGACCTGCCGGGACACAAAAATACCAGTGGTGCCGGTACAAAATGGGTCAGGTGGCAACCCTACCCGAAACGCAAGTCGTTTCTCTGGTCCCCGCAAAAAAGGAGCGATGGAAACTGGGACCACGGCCTCGGACCAGACTCACTGCTCCTTTTTTAGGCCATGACAGAAAAAGAGCGGTGGAAAAGGGGACATGTCCTCTCTCAAGTTGGCTGTTGTGAACATTAACACATTACTGCTGCGGTGAAATGTCTGAGTTTACTGGTGAGTGGGCGAGCGTGTGCCACGCTACATACGGTGAGTTGCAATGTGTGCATTTTATGGTTGGGCACAACTAAAACATTTTCTATTTTAGGACTGATTGCAGTTCTGTTCCCACTAAATTCAGTTTCAACTCGTCAAGGTGGGTTTGGTGACACATAATGCCTTCCTCCTTAACCAAATCTACAGCAACACATACTTCACCCATTTGGCTGCAGATAATTAATTGTTCCCTTGTGTCTGGACCGTTCCTCATTTGTATGAAAAAAGGCTAAGTCAAGGTCTTCGTAAAGAAATACTCGGTTGACATTCACCAACTAAACACCTTCTGTCCTGTGATGGTGCCACCTTCATGGGCATCACATTAGAAAACGTTTTAGGATATCTCGAAAGGAACAAAGTCCTATACTCAAACCAGTCTGACTTTAGAAAAGTTGTAGCAATGTAAAAGCCATGCTATCTGTGCTTGGTGATGTACTAAAATCAATGATGAAGAAGCAGCCTTGCTTCATAGTCCTACTGGACTCTACTGCAGACTTGGATATGGCAGACCTCACTACACTCATGAATACGCTCAATGGCACGGTCTTCAACTGGCTCGGATCATACCTGAAGGACAGGTCTAGTACAGGTTAGATTGTGAAATATTTGTTCCCTCTCTCTTCCTGTGCCATCTCACAAGGTTCAATCCCAGCCCCATCAGTTCTCACCCTCTACGTGGACCCTCTACGTGGACCCTCTACGTGGACCTTCTAAACGAAGAATCAAGAGACGTCGGTGTGAATGTCCATGAGTACACTGCTGACACTCAGCTCTATCTGAATAGGACATGGATACGTAGGCGTTGGACCTCGCAAGGATTCAGGGCCTGGTTTAGAATTCGGCCATCGGGTTACTCTGTCGCAACAGTGAAGGATAGCCCATCCGCCGAAATATAAATCCCATTAGATATAATGGTATCTAAATCTGGCCCTCAGTAAATCAGGCCCTCAGTCTTATCACTCAAGTTCTGTCTCTTCCTTCCTAATAGCAACTGCATCCTTACTTAAAAATTGGTCGTGGACTTAAACCCTCTTGAAACAAGGCCTGTAATTGTAAATCAAGCAATTTCTCTCGGCTTCATTCTGGACAGCAAACTCTCTCTGCAGGATCACAGAAGACACACCGACAAGAATGCACAATGCCAACTACTTGCTCTTTGCAACTGACAATATTTGGTCCTGATGACATACTTTAGGATGCAATTACAATCATTAGTCCTGCTCACAGGCATCTGTAAAGCCAGCCTTTCACCCCTAGAAGATGCCCTGAATGCATCAGCCAGGCTTCTTTCCACCATAAGAAGGCAGCTCGCGTCTCTCCAGGTCTTGTATCTCTGCACTGCCTCCCAGTAAACAGAAGGTGCGTTTTAGAAGAGTGTCTGTCACCTTAGAATTGGGTGCATTTCTTGATACTGACAGGAGTGACACCAGGTGAATTTTTGCTGTGACGCTAGGGTGACTTGGGTGTGTTCCTTGTTCTAACACTGCGGGGACGTGTGCGTGTTTTTTATTCTGACACTGGAAGTGACTTTTGGTGCGTTCTTTGTTCCTGAAACTCATGGTATCCACATTGTGTATCCTTTGTTTGTTCCTGACACAGACTGACCTGGGCCCAAACTTTGATGCGTTCATCTCTTCACTGGGTGACTTGGGTCTGTTTCTAGCCCTGACACTGGTGGTGACTGGGTGTTTTCTTGGTGCCTGAAATCCATGATGAACTCAGTGTATTCAGACACAGACTGATATGGGGCTAGGCTTTAATGATACAGGGGGGACTCTGCTGCACTGGCATAACAAAGGCCCCCGCAGCTCCCGTGGTGCGGGGGGGCGCTCAGTACCCTTGCCTGAGAGCTCCTGCATGAGTCCGGAGGGGGCCCTCCATATATTGTGCAGGGGGACCCCCTCAAGTTTTGTTACGCCCCTGCTCCGCTGTATTCCAATCTCATGACACGGCGTGACATTGGTGTATTCCATGTTCCTTGCATGGCGTGACATTGGTGTATTCCATGTTCCTGGCACGGCGTGACATTGGTGTATTCCATGTTCCTGATATGGAGTGACAAGGGTCTATTCCATGTTCCTGGCATTGCGTGACATTGGTGTATTCCATGTTCCTGGCACGGAGTGACAGGGTGTGCTCCATGTTCCTGACTCATATTTCATGTCCCTGGCATGGAGTGACATGGGTGTAGTCCATTTTATGGCACAAAGTGGCATGGGTGTATTCCATGTCCCTGGCACAGAGTGTCATGGGTGCATTTCATGTTCCTTATATGAAGTGACATTGGTGTATTCCATGTTCCTGATATGGAGTGACAAGGGTGTGCTCCATGTTCCTGACTCATATTTCATGTCCCTGGCATGGAGTGACATGGGTGTAGTCCATTTTATGGCACAAAGTGACAGGGGTGTATTCCATGTCCCTGGCACAGAGTGTAATGGGTGTATTTCATGTTCCTGGCACGGAGAAACATTGGTGCATTGCACGTTCCTGATATGAAGTGACATTGGTGTATTCCATGTTCCTGATATGGAGTGACAAGGGTGTATTCCATGTTCCTAGCATGGCGTGACATTGGTGTATTCCATGTTCTTGGCACGGAGTGACAAGAGTGTGCTTCATGTTCCTGACTCATATTTCATGTCCCTGGCATAGAGTGACATGGGTGTATTCCATTTCATGGCACAAAGTGACCTGGGTGTATTCCATGTCCCTGGCACAAAGTGTCATGTGTGTATTTCATGTTACTGGCACGGAGAAACATGGGTCTATTCCATGTTCCTCGCACAGAGCGACAGGGGTGCATTCCATTTCCTGATATGAAGTGACATTGGTGTATTCCACGTTCCTGATATGAAGTGACATTGGTGTGTTCCATGTTCCTGATATGGAGTGACAAAGGTGTATTCCATGTTCCTGGCACAGAGTGACAAGGGTGTGCTCTATGTTCCTGACTCATATTTCATGTTCCTGATATGGAGTGACAAGGGTGTATTCCATTCCATGGCACAAAGTGACATGGGTGTATTCCATGTCCCTGGCATGGAGTGACGTGGGTGGATGACACAGAGTGAAAAGGGTGTATTGATTGTTGGTGGCACAGCGTGACATTGGTGTATTCCATGTTCCTGGCACGGCGTGACATTGGTGTATTCCGTGTTCCTGGCACGGCGTGACATTGGTGTATTCCATGTTCCTGGCACGGTGTGACATTGGTGTATTCCATTCCATGGCACAAAGTGACATGGGTGTATTCCATGTCCCTGGCATGGAGTGACATGGGTGGATGACACAGAGTGAAAAGGGTGTATTGATTGTTGGTGGCACAGCGTGACATTGGTGTATTCCACGTTCCTGATACGGAGTGACAAGGGTGTATTCCGTGTTCCAGGCACGGCGTGATATGGGTGTATTCCATGTTCCTGTTATGGAGTGACAAGGGTGTATGGCACAGAGTGAAAAGGGTGTATTGATTGTTGGTGGCTTGGAGTGACATGGGTGTATTCCATGTTCCTGAAACAGAGTAACATCAGCGTATTCATTGTGTCTGGCACAGAGTGACCTGGATGTATTCCATGTTCTTCGCACGCAGTGAAATGGGTGTCTTCTGTGTCTCTGCAGGAAGTGACATGGGTGTATTCCATTTCATGGCACAAAGTGACATTGGTGTATTCCATGTCCCTGGCACAGAGTGTCATGGATGCATTTCATGTTCCTGACACGGAGAAACATGGGTGCATTCCACGTTCCTGATATGAAGTGACATGAGTGTGTTCCATTTCCTGATATGGATTGGCCTGGGTGTATTCCATGTTCCAGATGTGGAGTGACATGGGTGTATTCCATGTTCCTGATGTTGAGTGACATGGGTGTATTCCATATTACTGGCACAGAGTATCAGGGGTGTATTCTGTGTTCCTGTTGTGGAGTGACATGGGTGTATTCCATGTTTCTGGCACAGAGTGACAGGGGTGTATTCCGTGTTCCTGTTGTGGAGTGATAGGGGTGTATTCCATGTCCCTGGCACAGAGCGACATGGGTGTATTCCACATTCCTGATGTGGAGTGATGTGGGTGTATTCCATTTCCTGATATGGAGTGACATGGGTGTATTCTTTGTCCATGACACTGGGGGTATCTTGGATCTATTCCCAGTTTCGCCCCCAGGAGCAGCATAACTGATGGTATACTCCTTCCACTGACACTCGGGGAGATGTGTACCTTCTTTCCATTCACTCTAAACATGTGTGACTTCTTTTCACTCACTCTAAAGATTGTGCCTTAGATGTGTGCCTTCTTTTCGCTCACTCTATAGATGTGTGCCTTCTTTTCGCTCACTCTAAAGATGTGTGCCTTCTTTTCACTTACTCTTAAGATGTGTGCCTTCTTTACATTCACTCTTAAGATGTGTGCCTTCTTTTCACTCACTCTTAAGATGTGTGCCTTAGATGTGCGCCTTCTTTTTGCTCACTCTAAAGATGTGCCCCTTCTTTTCATTCACTCTAAAGATGTGTGCCTTAGATGTGCGCCTTCTTTTCGTTCACTCTAAAGATGTGTGCCTTCTTTTCATTCACTCTAAAGATGTGTGCCTTAGACGTGCGCCTTCTTTTCGCTCACTCTAAAGATGTGTGCCTTCTTTTCACTCACTCTAAAGATGTGTGCCTTAGATGTGTGCCTTCTTTTCGCTCACTCTAAAGATGCGTGCCTTCTTTTCATTCACTCTAAAGATGTGTGCCTTCTTTTCACTCACTCTAAAGATGTGCGCCTTCTTTTCACGCACTCTAAAGATGTGTGCCTTCTTTTCACTCACTCTAAAGATGTGTGCCTTCTTTTCATTCACTCTAAAGATGTGTGCCTTCTTTTCGATCGCTTTAAAGATGTGTCCCTTCTTTTTGATCGCTTTAAAAATGTGTGCCTTCTTTTCGCTCACTTTAAAGATGTGTGCCTTCTTTTTACTTACTCTTAAGATGTGTGCCTTAGAAGTGTGCCTTCTTTTCACTCACTCTTAAGATGTGTGCCTTCTTTTCCCTCACTCTGAAGATGTGTGCCTTCTTTTCACTCACTTTAAAGATGTGTGCCTTAGATGTGCGCCTTCTTTTAGCTTACTCTTAAGATCACTCTAAAGATGTGTGCCTTCTTTTCACTCACTCTAAAGATGTGTGCCTTCTTTTTGCTAACTCTAAAGATGTGTGCCTTCTTTTCACTCACTCTAAAGATGTGTGCCTTAGATGTGTGCCTTCTATTCGCTCAGTCTTAAGGTGTGTGCCTTAGATGTGTGCCTTCTTTTCACTCACTCTAAAGATGTGTGTCTTCTTTTCATTCACTCTAAAGATGTGTGCCTTCTTTTCACTCACTTTAACGATGTGTGCCTTCTTTTACTCACTCTAAAGAGGTGTGCCTTAGATGTGCGCCTTCTTTTAGCTTACTCTAAAGATGTGTGCCTTCTTTTCATTCACTCTAAACATGTGTGCCTTCTTTTTCTCACTCTAAAGATTGTGCCTTAGATGTCTGCCTTCTTTTCGCTAACTCTAAAGATGTATGCCTTCTTTTCGCTCACTCTAAAGATGTGTGCCTTCATTCTACTTACTCTTAAGATGTGTGTCTGCTTTTCACTCACTCTTAAGATGTTTGCCTTAGATGTGTGCCTTCTTTTCACTCACTCTTAAGATGTGTGCCTTCTTTTCATTCACTCTAAAGATGTGTGCCTTCTTTTTACTCACTCTTAAGATGTGTGCCTTAGATGTGTGCCTTTTTTCACTCACTCGTGAGATGTGTGCCTTCTTTTCCCTCACTCTTAAGATGTGTGCCTTCTTTTCCCTCATTCTAAAGATGTGTGCCTTAGATGTGTGCCTTCTTTTCACTCATTCTAAAGATGTGTGCCTTAGATGTGTGCCTTCTTTTCCCTCACTCTAAAGATCTGTGTCTTCTTTTCACTCACTCTTAAGATATGTGCCTTAGATGTGTGCCTTCTTTTCGCTCACTCTAAAGATGTATGCCTTCTTTTCATTTACTCTAAAGATGTGTGCCTTCTTTTCACTGACTCTTAAGATGTGTGCCTTCTTTTCACTCACTCTAAAGATGTGTGCTTCTTTTCGCTCACTTTAAAGATGTGTGCTTCTTTTCGCTCACTCTAAAGATGTGTGCCTTCTTTTCATTCACTCTAAAGATGTGTGCCTTCTTGCACTCACTCTCTCTAAAGATGTGTGCCTGAGATGTGTGCCTTCTTTTCACTCACTCTTAAGATGTGTGCCTTCTTTTCGCTCACTCTTAAGATGTGTGCCTTAGATGTGCGCCTTCTTTTCACTCACTCTTAAGATGTGTGCTTTAGATATGTGCCTTCTTTTCACTTATTCTAAAGATGTGTGCCTTCTTTCTTCTGACACTGGGGGTGTTGTGTGCATACTCTTTCCACAGACTTCGGCGGAGGCATGTATATATTCTTTTTGTTGACGTGTTCATGCCTGACACGGATATGTATAGCATTTCGGCTGTGATAGTGCATTCTTTGCTCCAGCCACGATGAGTAGAAGGGGCGCACGTTTTTCCAGCCCTGTCTGGGGGGTATTGCTACGCTGTACTGCACACATCCTTTCATGCCCCTGTCAAGCCTGTGATCTTGGGCCAAACTGGGGCAATCCCTTGCACTTCCTGTGCCCTGGCATGCACACACGCCCTGTGCCGCGTCGGTAGCTCAAGGCGGCCGCGCTTTCATCTGAGTTCCATTAACGCCCCCGGGAGAGGCCATTAACGAACCTCGCCTACTGCCCTGTGTCATTCCGGGGTGTGTCAGTTTGTGGACGCTCTCATCTCGAGTCACGCCGTCTCCTCCGCCCCTGCTAAGCACAATCCATAGGTGTACCCTAAAATGAGGACTGCCACACCCTCCAAGGCAGCCACACTTGTAAACACAGGGCCTTAGGGTGACGGGGCATGAAACGGGGAGCTGGTGTGGAGTAGCTGCCAGAGCTGTCCATCGCGGAGTGGGGGAGCCAAGTTCGAGTCTCGGCGTCGGTCAACACCCTGTGATTCTGGGCAACTCTCTGATCTCCCTGCGCCTAACAAAAATAAACATGTCCTTGTGTAACGTAACTGGTGCTGGTATAAAGCGCTCCAATACCCTCGGGTCGAGTTCGCTATATAAAAACTGCAAAGACAAAAAGAATCATAGGGAACTCACCTGGGAGGGTGTTAATCCGCCCCCTCACGCTTGGCCAGCAGGGAGGAACAGACGTCAAAGGGGACGCCCCCCCCCCCCCCCCCCGTGCTCCCACAATCTGCAAACAGCGCTCCATACAAAACACATTACGTTGGCTGTCAGGGTCATTGGTTTCACCTCATGTATTGACTTTGGCAACGCCAGTGCCTTGAAGCCACTAAAGTTCATTCAGGTCTCACTTGCAGATAGTGCTTGGAATGGAAATATAGAAGTGCAGGTACTCCGTGCCAGAGTACTTGCTTTCTGAGAAGTGCCGGTACTCTCGAATTAAAAGTATTACATTTTTCTTTAGAAGTGCAGGTACTCCCTCGCAAAATAAAAAAAAAGTGCCGTACTCAGTACCGGACAGTACCGGCACATTTAAAGCACTGCCTGCAGAGATACACCGTTAGGCCGCCCCGGGTTGTCACTCATTAGCGCTCTGCATGTTGGGAGTTGGCCTTAGAAAGTCAGCGGTGGAACTACCAGTCCCAGAGTGCACATCGTCACCTGGCCGCAGGTGTGAGCCGTGGCTTGGAACCCTTGATCTCTATGCACTGAGCGCATGACTCAGTTTACTGAATGTTTCCATTCAGTACGTTTTGATCCAAACCTGAAACCTCCCCTGTCTAACCATCTTCAGGACTGAAAAAAACAACTTAAGCAATCAAAAATCTAAGTCGCTTTGTAAGCTCCACACCTATCCCCAAAAATTAAATCACTGGCTCACAAGAATTAAATCAAGTATGATTTGTAATGTTTCGTCATTTGTATAGCGCACTTCCCGCCTTCAGTACTGCTTCGCAGCGCTAACGCTGTTCAAGCCAAGTTTTCATAATTATATTCAAGATTGAAATATTCTTTGGTTTATAAAACTAATGTGTCATTAGTGGTCTGTGGTAGGGTGTTCCTGTTTCTGGTGTGTGAGTTTTATGTACTCCACTGACCTCCTGGTCAGCGTCTGCCTCCCCAGCTCCTCTGGCTGCTGCTGCCTCTGCCTTCTCGGAACTAACTGAGAGCCTACTTAACGCTCAGTTGAGGCCCACCTCCACCCGCAGGCTCCTGCCTGCCCTCATCCCTGGTGGTCTAGTGGCCATCTACAAGTATCACTCTCTGTCTCTCCTTTACTCCTGCTGTTACACTTCTGCCTTTTTTCACTGCGTTTTTTTTCTTTCTATCGTTTCTCTTAATATCCTGTCTCTTCCTTGACCGTCTCCCTCCTGCGCCGCTGCTGCCCCTGCCCGCCTGCCCCCCACGAAGAACTTTTCCCGCCTCCCAGCTGACCGGACCCCCCACCTCCCTCCCCTTCTTAACGGCGGCTGCACGTAGCGGGCGCCCCAAAGGCAAGCCCGTCTGCACCCGTCTGTGCCCGGACTGCGCTCAGCGCCAGGAACCCTGGATCTCTGACAAACCATTCCCTGACCAGCCTCCATTCCGATGCCAAGACCTTCCGCCACCTTAACACCGGACGTCTCAGCGCCTTCTACGCCACATCTCCTAAGGACACCCACAGGCCTTTTTCTTGCCAGAACTGCAACCTCAGGTTCAGCCACAACAAACAAATGGAACACCCCAAACCTGAAACCACAGACGCCCGCCACAATCTCAACTGCCCCCTTTAAATATATGCTCCCTCCATAAGCACACCACAGAACTTTGGGACCTGATTGACTCCACCCATCCGGACATCATATTCCTAACCGAGACCTGGACCAACCCTAGCTCCCAACCAGACATCGCCATCGCAATCCCAGACGGATACAACATCCTAAGGAAGGACCGGCCCTACCGTCCGGGAGGAGGACTGGCCATCGCACACAAGTCCTCACTCCACATCACGGTTAACACGGAGGAACATTGCACCACAATTAAACACCTACACTTCCTGATCCATGCCACTCACAACTCCTCTCTCCACAGCATTCTGGTCTACAGACCCCCGCCCAGCCTTCATCAACACCATTGTAGACTTCGCCACCTCCGACGCCCTGGCGTCCACCGACTACTTCCTCCTCGGCAACTTCAACTTCCACCTCGAGGACCGCAGCAACCAAAATACCATTTCCCTACTCAACAATCTCGCCATCCTTGGACTCCAACAACTAATCACCACGCACACCGCAGGACACACGCTGGGCCCCATTTTCACCTCAAGCAACCAAGAATATCTTCATCCTGGACTGGACAGACCATCCCTGCCTACACTTTGCCATCACCGCACCCAACAGCCGCCTCCGTCTCCCAAGGATCCCCCACAGGAAATGGAACGAAATCACAGACGAGCAACTCACCAGGCCCCTGCCAAATCACCCCTGCCCCCCCACTGGCAACGCCTACACCGCAGCATGCAACCTCAACGACAGGATCGCCAAATGCTCCAACTCCTTAGCCCCCCTTCGATCAAGTTCGGTCAAGCGCATTCCAAAAAGAGCCAGCTGGTTCACCACCGAACTCCAACAATCCAAGTGCACTTGCAGGCGTCTAGAGAAGAAATAAGAAACAGCAAAGCCAGCGAAGACCTCGCCTTCTTCAGAGCCGCCATTGCCACCCATCACCGACGCATCAAGAACACAAAAAAAGCCGCACTCCAGGAACGCATCAACACCTCCCCGCACAACACAGGAGAACTCTTCACGGTAATCAACAAATTCACCAATCCCTCCTCCGAAGCCACCAACATCCCCCCATCGCAAGACCTCTGCGACAAACTGGCCACCTTCTTCTACTACAAGATTAGAACATCTATGACACCTCCGTCCTGCAGAACCCGCCCAGCATCAGAACCTACGACAGCCTCAGCCCCCCAGAACCCACCTAAACTGTCCACAGCTGGTCCACTCTCACCACAGAAGAGACTGAAATCATCATGAACAGCATTCACTCCAGAACTCCCACAGACCCCTCTCTTCACCACATCTACAACAAAGCCAGTGCATCCATCGCCCCGAACTCTGCAAGACACTAAATTGCTCTGTCAAAATAGTCACCTTCCCCGATGATTGAAAACAAGCCGAAGTCCGTCCTCTCCTGAAGAGACCCACAGCCGACCCATCAGAGCTAAATAATGTCCGGCCCATCTTGCACCTGCCCTACCCAGCCAAAGTCCTGGAAAAAGCTGTTAACTCACAGCTGCGACAATTCATCGAAGACAGCTCTCTGGCCACCTCCCAGTCTGGCTTCCGCAGCAACCACAGCATGGAGACAGCTCCACTTGCAGCCACCGATGACATCCGCGGACTCCTCGGCTGCAGCCACACCGCAGCACTCATGCTCCTCGACCTCTCAGCGGCCTTCGACACGGTCTCCCACAGCACCCTATGCACCAGACTCCATGACATATGAATCAGAGGAAACGCTTTGCAATGGATTCACTCCTTCCTCACTGGAAGAACAGAGAGAGTCAGGAACACCAGGAACACATCTCCCAACACCTGAGACTCCTCCATTGGCTCCTGGTGGGGAGAAGCAAATCAACTTCAAACTACTCATCCACACCTGCAAAGCCCTTCACATCAGACTGTCCTACCTGAATCATCGCATCCCTTTCCATAACCCCGTCAGACCCCTTTGATCCGCCCAGCAGCCACTAGCCACCATTCCACACATCTGTAAAACCATCACCAGAGGAAGATCTTTTCTCTACACGCAGCCAAGAGCTGGAACAACCTACCCATGCACCTCAGCAAAGCCCACGACTCACCATCTTCAGGCGGAACTTCAAGGCATGGCTCTTCGAATGAGGCCCAGATTCACCACCAGCGCCTTGAGATCCTCACGGGTAAGTAGTTGCACTTTATTAAAACTGATTGATTGATGTATTCAGAAGTATATGTGCTTCATTGTTAATTATCACTGATGTACAGTGATTTTAGCATGTTTTTCTTTGCACAGCTGTAGCTTGCACGTCTTTCTGCATGTTACCACGCATTCCAAATCTCAAAGCTGACTTTGATGATGCCTTACAAAGCTTAAAATGCTCATCTAAAAAAATGTGAATCTAGATATTGAAGTTTCCATGTTTACAGTGCATATTTCACATTTATTTTTCATATCTACAGCCAGAAGATCTCATGCATCTTATTAACTGAGATGTCAAGCTTTTAATACAGAGTCACTAGAGACTGATAGTGTAACAACCTAGAAGGCAGAAAACAAGCATCAGTCAGTCAGTAGAGCGCTACTTGTCACCCTTGATGGTATCCAGGAGCTGACAGGGTCCCAGTGATCGGTCAAAGAGCCCGGTCTTCGGAGCCTTATGGAACTCCGGAAGAGATGGGGAGGTCTGCGGATGTGGGGGTAGTTTGTTCCATGTCTTCGCTGCCAGGTAGGAGAAACAGCACCCTCCACTGCTGCTTTGTCGGATGCGGGGGTGTGGGCTAGCAGCGAGAGAGAGGCAGAGAGGAGGTGTCTTTTGGGCTGGTGAAAGTTAAGGAGATGGTTCATGTAGGTGGGTCCGCAGTTGTGTAGGGCCTTGCATGCATGGATCATTAGCTTGAACTGGCATCTTTCTGAACAGGGAGCCAATGGAGTTCCCTGTGGTGGGGGGTGATGTGGGTTCATCTTGGGAAGTCGAGGACGAGTCTGGTAGTGGTGTTCTATGTGGTCTGTTGTCTTCGGAAGAGTTGGGCTGTGATCCCTGTGTAGAGAGTGTTGGTGTAGTCCAGTCGGCTGGAGATGAAGGCCTGGATGATGGTCTGTCTGGATCTTCAGGGTGGCCATTTGAAGATCTTGTAAAGCATGCAAAGGATGACTAAGCAGGTTGATGGGATTGGGTGAATCTGGGCCATCATGGCTAACTTGTTGTCCAGGATGATGCCTACATCTCTGGTGTATTTAGTTGTGGTTGGCGTGAGTGTGAGCTCCATAGGTCACCAGGAGGCATCCCACGAGGAGTCTTTGTCACTGAAGATCAGTACTCCTGTCGTGTCCGTGCTGGGCTTCAAGCAGTTGTCCTTCATCCAGTTGGTGATGTCTGTCATACATTTGCAGAAGCTGGTCTTGGTGTTTGTGGGGTCTTCAGACAAACAGAGAATGGGTTGTGTGTTGTCAGCGTAGGATACAATTCTGAGTCTGTGGGTTTTGACAATGCTGGCCAGTGGTGTGTACGTGTTGAAGAGGATGGGGTTAAGAGAGGATCCTTGTGGTACTCCACAGATTATTTATTTGTGCTCAGAGGTGAATAGTGGTAGGCAAACTTTTTGTGTTCTTCCCATGAGGAAGGAGGTGATTCATTTGAGAGAGACACCCTGTATACTGATGTGAAGCCTTGTGATGAGTGTGTGGTGAGACACCATGGCAAATGCTGCCAAGAAGTCTAGGACGATCAATGCCCCGCCCCTCCTTGGTCGAGCAGGGCTTGGATGTTGTCAGTAGCCACATTGAAGCTGTCTCGGTGATGTGGTTGATGCTGATTCCAGATTGGGAGGTTGCAAGTAGGTGGTTTCATTCGAGATATGAGAAGAATTAGTGGTTGATGTTTTTTTCTACTGCTGAACGGGAGCAGAGAGATTGAGCAGTAGTTGTTGAGTTCACTGGGGTCAGATGGAGGGTTTTTTTAGAGCCTTGTCCTCTACCTGTTTCCAGTCCTTGGGGAAGGTGTCAATGGCTATAGAGGTATTGAACAGAGTGGTGAGTTCATGGCCTATTCTGGCTGTGTCATGGCTGAAGAAGTTGGTGGCCTTGGGCGGGGGGGTTGAAATTCTTGTAGATTTTGGCACTCTTGTTGGCAAAGCCAATAGCTCTCGTCTTTTGGACCTTATTTGGACTTTGCCAATGCTGTTTACTGATGCTGCGAAACATCTGCAAAAAAATGAAAGAAAAACACAACGGTGAACCTGCTGCTGACAGATGCGTAAATTCAAAGGCGTGTGCAGTCATGATGATGTATGCATATTCATGCGTCATGATGTAAGAGCACATGCGTCACCACACTTGCGCTCGTGTACGAAGTGATGTAGGTACTTTTATCTGTAAACAAAAAAATAAAAGTAATTTCACCCATGGGACGTGTGTTTTTTCAAAGCGAAAGGGCCAGTGGCAATTTTCTGTCTGGCCCGCCACAGGTCAGTGAAACACTGAGTACAGGGAACCAATGCGCAGTGGAGGGCGGTGAACAAAATAAATCCAGGTGGGGGAAGGAGAAAGGAAGCACATGAAAGAGAGCTCAACACTAGCTATTTGACTAAACTATAACTGGCGATATTAAGTATTTTTTTGTTTTTTTTTAAATGTTAGTTCTTGTCTCATTCATAACATTATTTTAGACTTTCAGTTTTCTTTAGATAATTTCTCTTTTGTTACATAAGTTAAGATCATATTACAACACAAACTATAACGTCACTTAAACTGTTTTCTTCAGTGAATTACATTTTTAATCACGTTTTTTCATACTCTAAATGTAGAAAGTAAAACATCTTTTTTAGATGGACATACGGCCATGCGCAGTGGGGGTTGCACACAAGGTCTGGTCTCCAGCCAGTGCTTCTGCCCAAACTACAGCAAACATCCAACCTGGTTCCCTCTTCACAAAACCTCTGGTTACGTGCAGAGGAGCCTGGATGGAGGGCTTTGCCTCTGGAATTGATCATTGTTTTTGTGTTGTTTTTTTGTGGGATTTAAAAAAAAATATATATGTATATATTTTTACTTTACAAATGTTTAAACTTGTTTTCAAACCTGTCTTAATATTTTAACAGTGCTGAGCTACTGAATTTCGTACCTTTGTAATGATTTTTTAGATCATTTTCTTTCATTTATATTTTTTGTAGAAGTCTTTGTGTCCTTTCTTTAAATGGTCCCGCATGATTTTTCAGAAAATGATTTTATTTGCCACACCAGAAGCTACGATCTTGAAACTGCGTTTGTAGTACATAGCAAAACACTGCATAACATAATCCCCCTCCTCTTCCTGTCGATGCTGTACTCCACTGATGCAGTTTCATCTCTTTCTACATGCTGCTGTTTTCTTTCCAGGTGTTTGGGGTGCATGGCCCAGAGGCGCCTCCACATTCCACTCAGACCCATAAGGCACTGGCCAGCTTTGCCCCAATAGAGCACTTGTTTGTACAAGGTTTGTTTAACCTCTTGGGCGTTTTATTGCCCAGCTGGCTATGAAAATAACTTCCACACCCCTGATTTGTTTTCAGACCTAGTTGGCTGTGCTGCTGCAGGTTTTGATGGCAGCATAATCGTGCAATCATCCTGCGATGGATGGGTGTAGAAGGCCTAGCAGATGGTCTGGCACGTGTCAGATGGTGTTGAGTTTTTCCTGAGGCTATGATGGACTTCGATTTTTTTCCACAGCAGGATTCCTCTGCAAAAAGTCGAGGTGTTAATGGTAATGGGCTATTTTTCTGTACCAGGAGTTGCCAATCAGATGACAGGTTTCAGTATTGTTTTCATGTTTGGTGTTCTAGGGGTACAGTGGCACTCCTGTGGAACCCAGGGAGCCAACGATAGGGCACTTCATCCCTCCTCCAGGATCTTTGCATCCATTTCCGGTTCCAGCTGTACTACCACTGGGCACAGACTTTTATAAAAACTTTAGTTTACTGCCAACAGGCCATTTTTTCAAGTCTAAGACTAGGAGTTTACTGCCAGACCTATGTAACTAAGGACATATGTAGTTTTTATTAAACTTTCTGTGCTTTTAAGTGTTGCCGTACTGCAGTATTCTGGAAGCTAAAAATAGTACTGGGACCTGCAGTAAAACCACATCTGATTGGGTGGTGTAACTTAATTCATGCAAAATGAAGTAATTTCAGTCCCATTTTCTGAATTAGGGTTTTGAGTATGACTTGGTTCAAACCTTATTTGTCTTGGGCTTGTCTCTGTTTTTGGGGATTAAACGAAAACAGCTTGATAAATGTAGTGGTGAATGGGGAGCTCCACTCCGCTGGCAGAGCTAACAGAGATTGTAGAACTCCACACTCCGCTTGGAGCGTGGAGTTGTCCAAAAAACTCCGCTAGCCCCGCCAGCGGAGCGGAGCTCACCCGACGGGTGCTGCCGCCCAGTATGGGCTGCACAGCGCAAGTGCAGATAGTCTGGGCTGCAGCGTGCCCCGGAATACAGGAGGCAGCCGCTGAAGAGGACTCGTTGCCGTCGGACGATGAGGAGAGGAGGACCCCCGGGAAGACCCAGGTAAGTCCTCGTCTTTTTCTTTGTTTTGTCATTGTTTGTGCTCACTGGTGCTCAGACAAGGACTGAAACTGCAGCTTCCTTTGTCTAGGGCCCTGGCCTGAATTCAAGCCAGAGCCATAGGCAGCAAAATAAAGCTGCTGTTTCAGGCCTCATGTGCACCAGCCTGCCCCGGGTGCATGCACACGGAACAGGCCGGTGTACAAGAGGCCTGTAACAGCAGCTTTCACTGCCTACGGCCCTCCTGAATGCGCCCATTTCAGAAGCGCCAAGCAGAGTCGGGCCTGACTGATCAGGCCCGACCCTGCTTAGTGCTTCCGAGATGGGCACATTCAGGAGGACTCCGTGGGGCACGGAACTCCGGTTTCACAGAATTCCACTGAGTTTTTTTCAACTCCGCGGAATTCCGTGAAGCTGGATTCTGTTCACTCCATCCAGGGTTAGATAAATGGCATCAGGAGGAGATCAGAGAGCACATGGAGACCCTCGGAATAGGGAACAGGAGCCAGGGACCTCTCCTGAGTGAATTGTATGGGAGTTCTTCTCTATACCTCCCAGAGAAAAGAAGGTCTCTGCAGATCTGCTCACCTGCAAATCGTGCCAGAAGGAGTTCAGAAGAGGTCCTGGAATGAGGTATTCAGTACCAGTATTTCTGGTACTCTAAGGCATTTAAATGCATGGCACACATGCCTGTTGAAAGCTGCAAAGCAGAGATGATCAGAAGGCGAGCAGGCATCTACTTCTTCTACTGTAGTGAAGAATCTTCTACCTAGGGATACAGTTCTAGCCCAATCCTTACAGTCCAACATCACAACTTCAACCCTTTATATTCAACCATGCAACCATAGGCTTGTATTGTATTCTGTGTTCCAAAATAATATTGCTGGTTGTGCCATGCCTTGTAGCAACCAGGTGGCTGAACATCAATCCAACTACAAAAAATACTTTTTGTACCCAAGTCTTCATGTCATGTTACTGATACTTTTATTTAATCCCCCGAAAATAACAAAAAAATAACAAACATTAAAATAAATAAAAAATGGTTCTTGCTCTAATCACTGGTACAGGTTATAAAAAATAGGAATACATTGTATGTTGTCATGTTTGTCTGTAACTGTCAAAGTATGTAAGGATGGACGTACGTCCATAAGTAATAATGTTATATTTGCAAAAAGAGGTTATAATATTTTCACGGACTTTTTGAAGATCCAATAATATTTTGTGAGCTGACCTGTTTACCAATAGATTAGTTCACAAAATACTGAATTGTAGTCACTCTAATTTCTACCTCTCTCATGAATAGGAAACTTCATGAGATAGGTAACAAACTGAAACCTACTACTACGATTTTGTTTCGGTACAAAGATGATAACTTGCTAGGGTCAGTAGACCAAACAAGGTTGTGATGACCTCAGCAAGTTGCAAAGCAGGGATTGGCCCGCAACACCTCATCTTAGGCCCTTTGGCTGTGCGATGCCAGGTTTGGTCACAGTGCTTGCACCGGACCAGGTTGGCAACCGGGCCTAGCCAGTAGAGTGGTATCCAAAGCTACATTAGCCAATCACGTTCCAGTATGTATCAAATGTTGTTAATGAGGATGTACCATGGCACTTTACTGCGGAAGTACCGCGGGTCCCACCCTATCCCTATCACTGTCTGAGGGTTAACCCCTTCATGCCTAACCGAAACCCTTCTCTAAATGCTGATTTCTCGAAAATGGCTGAATGGCTTTACACCAAAAAAAGAAGCTTTCAGAGTAAAGTTCTAACTTTGTGCAATATTTGGTGGGAATCCGTTCAGCCCTTTTTCCTGTAATGAAGAGTAAACATTCCTATGAGAATTAAAAATGGAAATTGCACTTTTTGGAAAACTTTGTGCAGGTTTGTCAAAAGGCAGCAACGTTCTTAAGAAAACAAAGACATATACATGCACATATATATATATATTTCTTTTACAGACTATTTAATGTGACATTTTTTCCTGTGCTTGTATTGTTCCCCATGCCTCCGACAACCAACATGTCACAGCCTGCCACCACCATCTCATTGAGACAGATCAATAAAGAAAACAAACTCGGCTTTGGCAACACCTATACCACACCCGTTCAAACAAAATCCACAGACACCACAAATCCTAGGGATTTGTTAAAAGCCTTCCCTCTCAATACCACCAAGGCACCGAGCAATCACTTGCTTCAACAAGGAAAAGACCAAATCAGAGAGAAAAAAAGCAGCTAACAAAGGGTGCAACCGAGTCGATTTAAAAGGCGTGGGCGAAATTTGGAGAGCCAATGGCTTCAATCTCACAAGGAGGACAACAAAATCACAAAAGAGGCAGCTTCACAAAGAAGTCAAGAGGCCAAGCGGAGCCAGAAGCATACTAAATCAAAAAGGAAGATAATAAATCAGTGTAAATATTCAATGTTTTCAATAAATAGATGAAAAAACTAAAATTTAAAATTATCAGGGAGGATACATAAAAAAATGAAACAATTTTGGGGGTGTAAGTCTGGGGTTACTGAGCTCATATTGTGTCTATTATAGACTTTTACCACTGGTGTCCTGGGGCTTCACCTTGCTGCTGAAACCAAAACTAATCACCAAGGGCAACCCTTTAGCACTTGGGCCTCAGGGTGGCAAAATCCAGAAGTTCAATTCTTACTCGAAGAGGTGATGTGAGTTCAGAGGCTCAAAACTCCCAAAACAACTATCAACAGTTAATAATTCAGTGGCCAGCCAGCCGCTCCCTATTCTTTTGAAAAAGAGGTATTTTACTCAAAAGACACACAATAAAATATCATATGGAAATGTCCTGAAAGAGCCTTCTAATTCCTATCTTCTGTCTGGGATCTCTCCAACCCTCCATCTTAGGTACCACTTGGTTATAACAAATGGAAAATGGATTCTAATTAACACACGTATCACATATACTCTTCTATACACCAAAAAAGGTGCACACATGGAACATTCATGTCCAATATGAATGGGTGAGGGATCCCATTGCAAGAGAATGGAAGATCAATTTACAAAATCGTGGGAGCAACCAGTGTGTGACTCTACCAGGTACTGAATACTCAAGGCCTGTGGTTTTTCTGTCACCCACATAAATCAATATATACATTTACTCATTGTTTAATGTAATTGATCAACAGCAATTGAACTTTGAAATCTGTACAGAGGACACCCAGACATGCAGCCTGAGCATCACCACAAACTTCTTGAAATGCATCTATGACTGGAGGACAGAGTGTTCTACCTTAAACTGTAAGGTAGACAGATATAGTACCCCAGCACTCCTGGCTTTCAAGGTTTAACCAAAAGTGGCCCACTGGCGTCCAAGGTTTAAACCAACTGTGACCCACTGGCATCTATGGTTTAAACCAACAGTGGCCAACTGGCATTCAAGGTTTAACCAACTGTGACCCACTGGCATCCATGGTTTAAACCAACAGTGGTCAACTGGCATCCAAGGTATAAACCAAGAGTGGCCCACTGGCGTCCAAGGTATAAACCAAAAGTGGCCAACTGGTGTCCAAGGTTTAACCAACAGTGGCCCACTGGCATCTATGGTTTAAACCAACAGTGGCCAACTGGCATTCAAGGTTTAACCAACTGTGACCCACTGGCATCCATGGTTTAAACCAACAGTGGTCAACTGGCATCCAAGGTATAAACCAAGAGTGGCCCACTGGCATCCAAGGTATAAACCAAGAGTGGCCCACTGGCGTCCAAGCTATAAACCAAGAGTGGCCAACTGGCGTCCAAGGTTTAACCAACAGTGGCCCACTGGCGTCCAAAGTTTAAACCAAGAGTGGCCCACCCACACCGTACATGGGCATCATTGCCAGACTTCAAACCTGGAATTAAAGAAGACAAGACCCCAGGCCTTCACCTGCTGTGCACCAAGAGTGGGGGGCCAGATCCATCAAGGCCCATCCATTCTCCACTTCAGAAATTAACTGAAGGCGCATCGCTTCAAGTCAAGCCTTGTAGAACTGCACCCCTCGGCCGCTGAACCACACCGACCAGATCTCCCGTAGCCCCATTTGCCCCGCAGCTCTGTGGTCGACCACTTTTCTCCTCCCTAACCTCCTCCCCACCTCCGCCTCATCCTCAATCTTTGCAATTTCTTCTACTCCCCCTTTTCAAATGCACCACTGGCACTTGACACCAAGGGCCTGATTACGACTTTGTCAAATAGGATTACTCTGTCCCAAATGTGACGGATATCCCACCCGCCGAATTACGAGTCCATTATATCCTATGGATCTCGTAATACCGCGGGCGGGATATCAGTCTCATTTGGGACGGAGTAATCCCCTCTGCCGAAGTCATAATCAGGCCCCCAATCTGGTTTCATTATTATCCTTCACCAAGACTGAAATTCCCTCCCCTCTTTAATGCAACTCTTCCACTCACTAATCTCCTGCCCTCTCCTCTCCTGCACATTCCCACTCAGTCTTTCACCCTTCCTGCACTCTCTTGTAAATCTTGTAACTTCTCAGCCTTGTACAGCACACCTTGATCTCTAGGTAGGTCTGCACGTATGCATGCATGCAGCCACACAACATCTCACAAATTAAGAGTAAAATAAATACATAACATTATGATGCTGTAAAAGCAGAACAAACTTTCAACACAGACCTTCAGCATCCACTGATCTCCCAAGTAGGTTTATGTGTTCTCAAGACTATGGAATAAGTAATGTGATCTTGGACAGATTTGGAATTCACTGCAAGTTTTGGCTTGTGAATAGTTTTAAAAGCCCTGCAGTGAGGCAGGCCATTCAGTGAGGTGCAATACTTGCATGTGTGTTCTTGCTCTGCATGGGTGGCAGGCCCTAGTGAGGCATGTAGCACAGCTGTCTGGTTGCAATGACACATGAAAGCTGACCTCAGAATGCATCCCTCCCTTTGATTACCATTGGCTTTATGTTGCGTAACACTCATTTGCTTGTGTTCTATTTTCTGGCATTATTTGTTTTGCAGTCAAGCATGTCCTGTCTTCCGTGTAGCATCGCCTCTTTGCCATCCTTTTGATGCGTTTAATGGCTCCCTCCCACTGCTCAGATTTCAGGGAACTACTTTTTTCTTTTACCTTAAGCACTCCATGAGAATGCATGTGTTTTCCAGCTCGCGTTCTCCTCAGCTGTTTCCCTATTGAAATCCCTGCTCTCATAGCTTCAAGGCACTTAAAGCTCTTTGAGAGTGACACAACAGACTCTAGCAACTCACCCACTGATTGTTTTATCTACGCTCATCAAACTCGAGCACAGGAAAGCATTTATATTCTTTCATCTGGATGTTAAAGCTTGAAAAAAATATAAAATTTGTTTTTCAACACTAGCGGGCATGCCATTGTACTAACATCAACGCCAATTTCATCTTTTTGTATTCGAAATGTTGACATTTCGCTCTTTTCACGACTTTAAATCTCTCGAAAATAGTTCTTACTTAATTACAAGATAGTGTACCGAGTAATAAAAAAACACAAACTTTTCAGCAGCAAAGCATCCCCCTTGTGTGTCCCAAATCACACCCTTTATCAAAATGTAAATAATTTCAACCTTTAGAAATGCAGTGCATGGCCAGCGAAATGGAGGGAATAGCTTTAATTTTATGTCTTTCATTCAAATATATCTCGAAAATCCAATACGGATCAATTAAGCATACTCTGGCACAGTGTGCACCACATCATCTGGGACCAAAGACTGGCAAACCACTCATTTTTGTATCAGAAGCGCATGCTTTCAGGAAGACAGAAACCTGCTGATTTACACCCAAATCCAGTTGAACCGATGCACCCCCCACCATTTACACACACCATCTGCAGCTTTTTTTAATACAAAGTACTTACTCGATTTAAGGCATAAGCAGGTACGTGGTTCGCTTGTATGTCCATTCCAAAAGTAGTTTGCCACCTGGTCCTTGAACTTTGCCAGTAACACAACCTACACTGAGACTGAGGCCCGCCAGCTGAGATTGCAGGCCCACCAGCTGAGATTGCAAGTTTACCAGCTGAGATTGCAGGTCCACCAGCTGAGATTGCAAGTTTACCAGCTGAGATTGCAGGTCCACCAGCTGAGATTGCAGGTCCACCAGCTGAGATTGCAGGCCCACCAGCTGAGATTGCAAGTTTACCAGCTGAGATTGCAGGTCCACCAGCTGAGATTGCAGGCCCACCAGCTGAGATTGCAAGTTTACCAGCTGAGATTGCAAGTTTACCAGCTGAGATTGCAGGTCCACCAGCAGAGATTGCAGGTCCACCAGCTGAGATTGCAGGCCCACCAGCTGAGATTGCAAGTTTACCAGCTGAGATTGCAAGTTTACCAGCTGAGATTGCAGGTCCACCAGCTGAGATTGCAGGTCCACCAGCTGAGATTGCAGGTCCACCAGCTGAGATTGCAGGCCCACCAGCTGAGATTGCAAGTTTACCAGCTGAGATTGCAGGTCCACTAGCTGAGATTGCAGGACCACTAATTCACACAGCTGGAATAGCAAAACTCCAAGTCCCAGAATCCAAAGTGCTATTGGTGAAAGCATATGGACTCAATGGCAGGGAATATCTTGACAATGGGCTGCTTGAGAGTCATGATGTTGTCCTGCTGATAATCTTGATAGTTTATAACTGTGTGCATTCACTCCTGTGGTGCAAAGACATGCTTTTACATCCATGCTCTTCCACGTTACATCGGCCCATCAATGAAGCAAAGTAGGTTACAACAATCAAGTATTGGTGAAGTAAATAGGTCTTGCTTACACAAGATCTATTGCCTTTGTTAACTTTTGTTTAGACATGTTGTAGTGGTGCTGTGACTCGGCAAACATTGACCACATCACAGCTCTTTTGTTTTTTTTACTTTCAGCCATGTAGCTGTAAAAAACATACTGACAACACCAATAGATCTTGCATTGGCAAGACCTATTGGCTTTGCCAATGCTTCTTTAATTGTGTTATAAACATAAAAAAGATTCAGGACCTGATTAATAGGTGGCCAATAAATTCGGATCCCTATGCAAACTGCTGCTTGTGCAGAGATCAGAAATCTGAGTACAGTGTTAATACCTCACCCTGGTAATTTTCAAACCTGCCAAAAGTTACAGAGTGAAAAGCATGCTGTATATTTCTATACATGTGGAATTTATTGCAGAAAACGCAGCATTGGCGTCAAAATTTGAGTTTTCCTCTGGAAGACATGGACTTTTGACTTGCTAAAATTCACCTGGGGTAAATTGTGGGGTTGCCAAGATTACTACAGTATTCAAATTCGTCTCCCTCTGCAACAGGCATTTGTGCAAGGTCTGCAATTTATCAGACCACTAATCAGGGCCTTGGTTTGTCACGTAGGCTCTCATTATTCTAATGAGACTACTGGATTTTGAGCAGCAAGATCATCCACGGTGTGGGAGACTGAGTCTGACCCACTGTGGGTGACACCTGTCGCTCTAAATCCGGGTTTTGCTCCGGCTAACTAGCAGTGCCTCATCTCTACCAGGGGATAGGGATGATTGGGCAGCCGAGCGCATGACATACTTGGCTTCTCAGGGAAGTCGTGGTCACTCAGGTCACATCCGGTTCTCTCATTCACAATTCAGTCTCATATATAAATGACAAACAGAAGCAGTATATGTTTCAATGATTGGTTTAATA
Organism: Pleurodeles waltl; assembly: GCF_031143425.1. Classification (NCBI taxonomy): domain Eukaryota; kingdom Metazoa; phylum Chordata; class Amphibia; order Caudata; family Salamandridae; genus Pleurodeles; species Pleurodeles waltl. Next base: position 54,372,199 of record NC_090438.1, read on the forward strand.
CAACAACTGCATTTTAGATAGCAAAGCGTGAGTTGCAATAACCAGGACGACACAACATGACAGTATTAAAAAGGTGACGAGGAGAGTGAAGCATAAGAATAACGCTATCATATTGTCACTATGATCGATGGACTATTTCCTATCTAAGTCATAATCTGAGCACAGCATGTTAAGCTCTAATTCTGCCTTTCAGGTTCCCCCGGGAAGACATCAACCTGAGCAAAGGCCTGGAGTCTGTGTTAGCATCTGTAGCGAAGCATTCAGCAATCAGCATACAGTCGTGGTTCTCTGGCTGGAATCTCCCTCTTAACGTATAATGGGACTAGGAAGTGTTTTTATAATAACACAGCTGATGTTCTGAGAAAATGTCCCTACGTAAGGATGTGTATTTTGTACGAATGTTGGAGACTAAATTTCTACCACTTTCACCAGCAATGTGCCAAACTGTAGCCTTGAATGAAGCACAGAGTGATCAAGAATGTCTTGTTTGAGAAGAAAAGTGCTGGCTTACGCAAAAACAGTTAGATAGATGAAAAATAAAACAAGACCGTAAAAATGGTTATTGCAAAAATAACAATACAAAGCCAAATAAAATATATCTAGGTTAAAGTGCACAGCGGCCTAGTGTGTTAAAGTAACGTGCATGGAGCTATAACTAAAATGGCTACACAACACCCTCCCCTTGTCGGTTGAAAGTAGTTCAAAGCCAAAACTAAAATTTCATTGCTAAAAGCTCAACCTAAGATATATATAAAAACCAGTTCAATTTGGACAAGTTAAAACGACACACAAGCATACTACGTGGCAATTTAAAACATGAGCATGTGACTTATAACCGAATTAAAAAGACATGTCAATTTAGAAAAGTTCCAAACTAGGTACGAATCATGGAGAACAGGAGATCTTCCACTTCGGCAGATGTCAAAGTCGGAAAGTCCTCGCCAAAAAGGATCAAGGAGCAAGTATGTTCCATGGCCCCAGTGTCAACCAAGGCGGCATTCCGTGGAGTGCCCATTGATGAGTTGTTGACAACTTCCTCCAGGAAGGGTAACTCATACTTAGCTTCATGCAGCAAACGCAACCTCAATGCTCATGTCTGGTAATGAACCCTCAGCGAGAACATCAACAAATCAGCATCTACTGCAGGCAAGTGCTTCTGTGAAAGACAGACTTCCAGTGCATGTTCGAAAGAGCACCAGAGGCACCGGAACACGGGCTGCACACAATACAAAACCGGTCTGAATGACAAAGACCAGTCACGCTCCAATTGCTCCAGGAGTGTTGCTCTAAAGTACTGTATCATTCGCTCACAACACAGCTGCGCTGCTGGGAGCGGCGTCATTTCTCCTCTTTGCGGCGGGACAGCCATTGCGCATAAACAATAGCAACAGCAACAGCAGGATGCCAGCTAATAAAGCCAAAGTTATCGGAAATCCCCCAAAAATACTACCAAAAATTGAGTGGATAGTTGAAGGTATCAAACCGAATGTGGAGGAGAAGGTGTGAACGAAACCAGAACCAACAGCTTTGAAAAAATGTGTGATTCCAGTTGTACTGGACGCATTACATATTCATCCCACGAGTTCACCAAAGTGTCTCGGAAAGTTCGTGTTTAACAGGGACTGTATTTCTGCTGATGACCTTGCCACTTGAAGTGCGTAGGTCTTGCGTGCAGATGTAAGGGCCACATGCTTTTGAAACAATAAAGCCTTGAGCCTGCTTAACTTGTCGAAATTCACGTTTGAAGTAGCAATGTAAGGCCAAATATCAGCTACTTCCCTAAATTTAGTGGGGGGAAACAGTACGTTCCCGCAGCATGTAACGACCCTAGAGACCGAAACAACGTAGACTATTCCGGCCCGCATGCCACAACAGCCTTCACTATTGAGAAGGACGTAGCTGCCGTTTGAAAGCACCTGGAACGTAGGTCTAATCAAAGGGACTGGGACTCCCTTCAGATAACAAGCCAAGTTTGCAGCTGAGGCGTTACACGCCCCATGCAAGGACAGCTGTTTACAAATCATCGAATGGCTGACTGAAGTCTCGCATTCACTATCGCCAAGAAAGACCTCTTTCATGCCATTGAAGCATTTATATGAGAAGGGAAGCTTCCACACCTCATGGATGTAACTATCTCCCAGCTTTTCATATCTGCCTACCGGAATGTGTTTTAAACAGGAGGTGAATTGTAGTGTGGAAATAGGCCGATTAATAACCCCATGTATTAACCACTCAGCCGATGGTATTTCGGCCATGGTAAAGGGCAACTTTTCTAATTTCTCGATGTTAAGCATGACATAAGTCACTTCTTTCTTAGCCATTAGTTGTTGTTGTCGTGTTAGATTAAAAGAAGAAAATATCTCCCTTGCACTGACGTGCTGCCATGGGATGCAACCCGCCTTCAATGATTGAAGCGTCCAACCCAACTGCATAATGGACCTGATCTGACTCTGTCCATGATGTAAAGAAGACATATCTGATTGTATAATGTCTATAGCAGAAGAGACAATATTATTTATGATATATATCCGGTCGGACAAGGTGTTAATCCCATTATCCACAACAGCTAATGCCTTTTTTAGATTTTCCTGATCTATTTGCCTTAACCGGGCAGCAGCATCTTGTTGTGAAAGTGTCCAAATCTCATTGTATACTGCATATAAGAAACGCTTCCTTCGTGGTATTCTGGGGCCTGACAAAAAATCTTGTAAGTCAGTGGAGTTAGACAGGAGACTGAGGTGTTCTCTAACTGTGTCAAGTGAGGATGATTTTAGCCATTGCTGGCATAATTTTCCCACACTATATGTTGTAATTATACCCGCATGCTCTGGTGATATATAGCGAGGGTCTGGCCTACTCGTCCTAAAACCCCAGAGGAGTTAATAAAACGTTGATGACACCCATTGGTATCTATTGGCCACAATAACCACTGGCCAGGAAGTGTCAGCGAAGCATTAAATGTACGATTCTGGACCCACTCATCAAGATCATTTTCAGTTGCATTTGTATATTTTTGCCATTTATAAAACTTTGCGGGGCAGGTATACTGGGCATGTTTAATTCCCTAATTTTAGCTAAGCCTAAACAACTCGTCTGTTGTACCGTTTCATTTAAAAAGATCATTTGTACAGGAATAAGGCATTCTCTAAACAATGTTCCTGTCCCTTAATTTGCCAATTTTTTGTTCCCCACACACTTTTCAGATCAATTGATTTGAACCAAGATTCATAGCCTTCTATAAATAGCCGGGAAACAAAGGATTCCAAATATATACATTTTGTATTGGTCAATAACATACGTATATCCTTAGTAGGTGGTACTTTATAATAATATGACCCAGCATTCTTTTGATTGTGCCCAGAAAAATATGCAAACTTTTCAGAATATGTTTTGGAACTCCCTTGCGGCGGAGTCGGGCAATGTTCCCACTGTGTGTAATTAAAAACAGTTTTGGGACTGCTCGCCCTATGTATGAAATGGTGCCCATAATAATTATAACAAAACATATCACCATCATTTTCTTTAAATTGGTAAACATCTTCATTTTCAGAGACAGTATAATATAGCAATTCAGTCATCATAGAATCAACTGTTTTCACATCCCAATCATCAGAAACAATGCCTGGTATTACTATATCATTCATTGATAATTTGAACACATATGGTATTTGAAAAACGTCCGTGGGACCATATATATCAAACATTACTTTGTCCCAAACAATCCCACCAGGAACCGGCACTGTGGAAATGTTCACAAAGGATAAATCTCTTCAGAATTTATGTGAAGAAAAATGTGGTTTCAAAACCTCCTCCACCAGTTCAACTGTTGATCTTTCAGGTAAAAAATGACCATGTATTAACAAGAAAAAGGTAATGACAAAACCAATCCAAAGTAGAAAGGCTAGGACAGTTAAAGAGAGCCATAGATAGTTCCATGGAAAAATAAAATACGTTTCTTTAAGCCAGTTTGTTAGCTTACGTGTACTTGACAAATCAGCTGTCGAAGAGGCGAATGAGTCTTAGAAATCATCATTGAAGTCGGCAAAATAACCAGAGGCAGTTCGTGCAAATGGCGGAGCCCTTGTCAGTGGTGGAGTCGGTGTTTCCTGCGATGGCACGCTATAGATAGCACCATCCGTCTGTGTTGGAGTCAAGTTGACTTGGTCCAATGTTTCTAAATTAGTTGACGTTAGTGGAACTAATGCAAGATCATCTTACACCCTCCCCAAGCTCGGAGAGGTGTTGGTGTAAACAACTTGTAGAGGAACTTCTTCGCCAGTAGTGAGAAGGATTCGGGAACTACTGGATGTTCCTCTTGGTCGGCTTTGCAGGATCGGCCACATGGTGTAGTTTGACATTGTCGATGGAGACAAAACTATTTTCTTTGGCACCTGCCAACGGTGGTAGAATTACAGTTCTGGTACCGTGTATTCCTAGTACTGGGACTGTTGCTCGATAAGAAGGGCCAAATTCCTTTTTCACTGCAACCTTCTCACGTACAAGATCCCCAACTCTGGGAATCCAGCCGGTAGATGTTACAGGCACATCCTTAATTCCTGTGGAGGCGGCACTTTTGGAAGAATTATCATCACGGAACTGTTGCAATTCCTGTAAGACAGTGATACGTTCATTTATGTCAAAAGGTGTTTCTGCTGCCTCCATAACAGGACCATCAAGATCCGGAACATACATTTGAGTTCCGAACAGGCACTCATATGAAGTACGACCCCCCAGGGACCTTCTAGGCAGGTTATTTAGAGCTCTCTGGACTCCATACAGGTGAATAAGTCAGCTATGACCCGTACCTAAGACTCTGGCTGTTAAGAATTGCTTTAAATCACGGTTTAATAGCTCCACTACACTATTTCCCTTGTGATTAAATGGAGACGAGTACTGGAGTTGGACCCCCAATGAAGCCATGGCATCCCTGAATGCCCTTGAGGCGAAAGCAGGGCCCTGGTCCGAATGGAAAGCCGCAACTGCATATGTACCAATAAAGATTCGCAAATCTTTAATAACAGTCCGAGCGTCAGCCGAGCATTGTGGCCACACCCATACAAATCTGGAGCATGAATCAACAGCGACTAAAATATATTTGTATGTACTATCAGGTGTTAGGGGACCACAGTGATCCAAGTACACACACTGTAACGGTGTGTTTGAAATTAAGAGGCGTGTCTGCGGCGGGCGCTTGGCAGTGGAAACTTTGATTTGTTGACAGATGTCACAACAAAGGACATACTGCTTAGTCTCTTTGTAGAGACCTGGCCACCAATCCCGGGCCTGCAAGATCGAAATTGTAGCGCCAAACCAGCATGGGCAGATGCCACCCCTCATGCGCTGCTTTAATCAATTGTGATCTTATGTCTTTGTTGAGGATGTCTCGTACACCTACGCCTGGTATCTTAACCTGAGCGTTCAGCATTCCTCCCATACGATAATGATATTTGGTAGGAAATCCTTTAGGATAGGGCGTACCATCAGCCGTAGCTGTCATGGCAGCCCAAATGTCTGCATCCGGTTTTGAACTTAAACGACTCACTGCAGCTACAGCGGCCACAACCACTGCTGACTTTGCGGCTTCATCAGCCAGTGTATTTCCAGCACCATGTATTCCAACGCGCTGGTGTCCAAGTGTGTGCACAACATGGACATTCAGTAGCATCTCTTTCAGGCCAGCTACTTTCCCCCACAGTAGTCTGTGTTTAATGGTATTGCCTTTGGAGTCTCTGAACCTATTCTGGCGCCAATAATGCAGGTATTCACTAAAGGACTGGACACATTAATATGAATCACAAACAATCAGCATAGGCTGCGCAGGATCTGTGTGTTCCAGTGCCATCAATAGAGCTTTTAGCTCTGCCAATTGTGCTGTACAATCCCCTAAGGTTTGTGTAAAGGTATGTAGAGGGCAAAACTTATCGCCCTCCATATAGCCGCTTACAACTGCGCAAGCCGCAGAATATTGATGTTTAGTTCCAATTGCAGGTTGTGCAGAGACATCGGTGTACATGACTCTATGATATTTCTCAATAGGAAAAGTATTTGCTGGAACTGGATGTTCTATTTCATATTGTAAAAATTCCTGAGTTTGTAACCTTGGGTCAAAAATGTAGTCTACATCAGTGGCTGTCAGAGACGTAGACCATTGTATCCAACGTGGATGTAATTCTTTTGCGTTTGGAACGCTAGCTTTTGTAACAGCTTCTAGGGCTGGGATTGGAGAAATGACAATAATGCGTTTTCCTTGGGCAAGAGGTCTTTCTTTAATGACAACCATCTGAACAGCAGTGAGAATTTTCTCAGTGGGAGCAAAGCGTTGTTCTGCCGCTGAGTACAAGTGTGATTTGTATGCAATCGGGACTGTCTCACCTTCATTAATTGTCACATAGGTGAAACCGATGGCCCCAGCTATTGCTCTGATGACCAAATGTGTTTTGTTGTCCCTCGTATGTAGGTGTTGTGCTGCAAGCATATCTGTCAGCAATTCTCGAAGAATACGTGTATGTTCAATTGTCCAGAATTTACTTGAAAAATCTGGGTGTATTGTCATATAAAGGTTTTATGCGTGTAGCATTATCTGGAATGTAAGTTCTGCCAAAATTTAGGAAACCCAATAGTGATTGGAGTTTTTTAATCGTATTCAGTGGTTGTAACTGTGCGCATTTCTGTAAGAATTGTGGCGCTAGGCTCCTCCCTTCACTTGACAGCTCATATCCTAGGAACAGGACGCTGAGGAAGGCTATTTTTGTTTTTTTTAAGTTAAATTTGTGGCCAAATTCAGCAAACCCTACAACAATGTGGGCTACCCGTCTTAAATGTTGTAGTAATTCATCATCCGTGAGATAGAGGTCATCTACATAGGACAATGCTTCAGAGTCAATCGCGTGCAAAATAGCAGTGACACGAGCTGCGAACAGTCCTGGGCTGTTCTTATACCCCTGAGGTAAACAACAGAATTGTTTATGGGAGCCTAGTGCGCTGAAACTTGTTAAGTCTCTACTCTCAGGCGCTATATTCTGGCAGAAGAACCCAATGGAAATGTCTAGTGTTGTTTTGTATATTTTAAGCACTATGTTGCTCATTAGTGCTGTGCTATGTGAGTTTTGGATAGCATAGGTACGTGTATGACTGTTTAAATGTCTGTAGTCTAAGACTATTCTAAATGAATGGTCTGGTTTAGCTATGGGGAATAATGGGTTATTCATTGGCGAGACACAGGGTTCAATCACACCCTGGTACTCTAATTGCATGAGTATTTCTCTCACTGGTGCTTTTGCTTCATGTTTTATAGGATACTGTGGTTGTGGCTGAGGTTCACTTTTAATTGGAATTACATGGTAGGGGGATTCTTTATCCCATCCCACGTGATTTCTGTATAATGCAGGTGCCTGTGTCAAAGCCCATTCAATGGAATTGGATTCAGCGAGTTCCTCTGGAACAAGGGGCGAGAAAGAAGGCTTAATGACTTCTTCTCCATATGGGCAGAAACGGTCAAAGTCAGGTGGTCAATCTTGTTCGGCCAACAAGACATCATATACTTTTACTACGCGATCCCAAAAGATTGCGTCTATTGTGCGTTCAATGTCTCCTTCTAACTGTAACGTTACTTTGTACACCCTATCAGACGTGGAGACACGCATGTCCGCAGTCTCTACTTGTCTAAAGGCATCAGTTGCTTTCACCTCCAGATGCTCTAGAAGATTCCGGCGAACTATTGTGACCTCTGCCGCACTGTCTAGCAATGCTATGGCCCAATTCATGTTCTTCAAGAGGACCCTCTTCCTGTGTGGCATGTCGGACTGCGACTGCTGCCACCTTTTTCTTTTTAAATTGTTGTTTTTGTTGGGTGGGTTTCTCTTCCTTTTTAACAGAAACCTCAGAAGAGCATTGTGATTCCTGTCTCGGTTTCACATACCCTGTTCTTTGCTCTGATCGCCCACCTCTCTCATTTCTTTTTTCCGATGAGTCCTGAAAGGAACGAGCTTGGCGTGTATCAGTATATTGATATCTATCAGGCGTTTTTATATTATCTCTGTTTCTGAGATTATACCTATTCTGTGGGGTCTCCATACGCGGGGATTCTCCCCTCTCTTTCCAAGGAGTTTGTTGCTTTTTATCCCAGCATTTCTTATTACCCTCAGATGCTTGCTTGGGGGTATCTTTGTTCGATTTACCCTGAAATTGTGTTTTTTGTGGTCTGGCCTTTAAGCTATCTCGACCAATACTTGAATAGGTCTCAGCTATTATTTTAGGCAGCTCTAGTTCCTGATCCTGTTGTGGAAAGTCACGAAGCCGCGTGCGCTCTGCAAGCGCCACCGCTTCCCCTTTAAGATTACTTAAAATGATTGAGGATACTGTGGCAAAATTGCCCATCAATTGCATCCCCAAATCTAGGGCCGGGGCAGCCCTGTATTCATCTTGAATTTGTTTCAACACTTCCGGTAAATTGGCATGTGTCAGTGTAGCAGGTGTGGTTGTATAGAGCGCAGCAAATACTGTGCCGCAGGTATTACAGTTTTCTACTGTAGGGACCATCCCAAAAGGCAACCAAAATGGAGTCTCCTCTCGTTTGGCTGGTTCTTGACCCATAATGGAATGTACAGTCGCAGGATTTATACCTGGCGTCGCTGCATGTGGATGTGTTGGAGCAGCACGTGCTGGGTTTGTATTTAATGTTTGCATCACGAATTGTACTAATCGTCTATATATCACTCTTAATTCAATGTATTAACGACTAACCTCAGGTACTGCTAAATTTACAACCGCTGGATGTGGTATATAGGTGGCCAATAAAGGTCAGGTAGGACCGTCATTACTTAGTGGACCTAACCTTACTGGTAATATTGTGTGGGGTAGGGCGCCATCAAGCCAATTATTATGTTCTTGATAAGATAGAGGTATCTCTAAATATGCGTATACTCTGTATTGTCCAGGCTCCTTCACAGGTGTATATTGGTGAAATGTATTTGTGTTCCCATCTACTGCTGAAAATGTGACCCAAGAGTAAAAAAGTTCTGTTCTATAAGCTGCATGGGCGTCCACCACAAATGTGACTGGACCCCCCTGGGCCGTTAAGCCATTCGCTAATAAATGTGTGGTTAGAGGTTGTCTCATGTTAACCGCTATTTGTACCTGTTGTGGATTCGCCATGATAGTAACACTGTGAGTTCAGAGAAGGCACACCAAAATAGGGTTTTCCTTTTAAAGTTCAAGCTTGAACAACCTCCAGCTGTAGTAGGATTACCTACACAGCTGTGGTGGAAATCCTCAGCACCACGGACGTCTCTGCATACGACATTGAGGTGTCATTATATATAATAATGAGACAGAGATGCTCCGGAGGACCCGAAAATTTGAGCCTGACCAAACGTTGGTGGCGCCATGTCACCTAGGCTCTCATTATTCTAATGAGACTACTGGATTTTGAGCAGCAAGATCGTCCACGGTGTGGGAGACTGAGTCTGACCCACTGTGGGTGACACCTGTCGCTCTAAATCCGGGTTTTGCTCCGGCTAACTAGCAGTGCCTCATCTCTACCAGGGGATAGGGATGATTGGGCAGCCGAGCGCATGACATATTAGGCTTCTCAGGGAAGTCGTGGTCACTCAGGTCGCATCCGGTTCCCTCATTCACAATTCAGTCTCATATATAAATGACAAACAGAAGCAGTATATATGGTTTAATAAAACGACTGCATCTTAGATAGCAAAGCGTGAGCTGCAATAACCAGGACGACACAACATGACAGTATTAAAAAGGTGACGAGGAGAGTGAAGCATAAGAATAACGCTATCATATTGTCACTATGATCGATGGACTATTTCCTATCTAAGTCATAATCTAAGCACAGCATGTTAAGCTCTAATTCTGCCTTTCAGGTTCCCCCGGGAAGACATCAACCCTCATACCTGAGCAAAGGCCTGGAGTCTGTGTTAGCATCTGCAGCGAAGCATTCAGCAATCAGCATACAGTCATGGTTCCCTGGCTGGAATCTCCCTCTTAACGTATAATGGGACTAGGAAGTGTTTTTATAATAACACAGCTGATGTTCTGAGAAAATGTCCCTACGTAAGGATGTGTACTTTCTACGAATGTTGGAGACTAAACTTCTACCACGTTCACCGGCAATGTACCCAACTGTAGCCTTGAATGAAGCACAGAGTGATCAAGAATGTCTTGTTTGAGAACACAGTGCTGGGCTAAGCAAAAACAGTTAGATAGATGAAAAATAAAACTAGACCTTAAAAATGGTTATTGTAAAAATAACAATGCAAAGCCGAATAAAATATATCTAGATTAAAGTGCACAGCGGCCTAGTGTGTTAAAATAATGTGCATGGAGCAATAACTAAAATGGCTACACAACAGGTTCATTCTCTGTGTTTGTGCAGGGGCACTCTTCTACACCCGAAGTGTGAGGAATCAAAATACTATGGCCCTCATTCCAAGTAAAATGGGATTAGCAGTGAAAAACAAATCACAGTGAGGGTAAATCCATAACAGCACTTTGCATTATTTTCCCTGGGGCATTTTTACCATCCCATTCTGAGTTTTTAGGTCATAATGAAGAATAACATGTGGAATCCATTTAATACTCTAAGGGCCAGATGTACGACACAATTTTGGGGTTGCAAACTGTGAAAATCGCCTTTTGCAACCTCAAAATGGCCTGATTGGATGTATTTTCCCTATTTTGCAAGCCGGGGGTCCTGTTACCGAGTCGCAAAATAGTGATTGTGACTCACAATTGGGAAGGGGCGTCCCAACTCGCAGACCCATGCATGATTGTTTTGTGACGGTGAATGCGGTCACAAAACAATCACAGTTACCACCAATTTTCACCAATTTCAATTTAATGGTAACCCATTCGCAAATGAGAAAGGGTCCACAAGGGACCCCTTCTCCTTTGTGAATGGGGGTGGGGCGACATTTTTTCAGAACAGGCAGTGGTCCCATGGATCGCTGCCTACTCTGAAAGAATGAAAAGGTAACTTTTCATTTTTGTTTTTAAAAGCAGCCCGTTTTCCTTGCTTTGTTGACAAAGCAATCACAGACAGGGTGGTCTGCTGACCCCAGCAGGCCACCATCCCTGTGACTGTTGCACTCACAAATGGGTCGCAAATTGTGACCTGCCTCATGAATATTAAAGAGGCAGGTTCCTTGCGACCCCTTTGCGAATTGCAAACAGTGTGGTTAACACTGACGTATATTTTGTTTTTCGGCTCGCAATTTGCGATTCACAAAAAATCACAAATTGTGAGTCGCAAAACAAAATGGTCATACATCTGGCCCCAAATTCTTTCAGGTAGTATCTGGAGGAATTGCAAAATATCTTTGCAATTTGAAATCTAGATTGGGTCTAGATTTATGCAACACCTCTGGATGACAGACTGTATTTATAAATGAAGTGGAAGCACAAGGTGACTCCTGTGTGAGTGCCTCTACTTTAAGCATAGTCTTTCTACTATGTTCATATCATAGGAACGAGTAGTAGAACAAGACTAGGGCCTGATTTAGATTTCGGCGGACGAGTAACTCCATCACTACGGTGACGGATATCCCATCCCCCGAAATCTAAATCCCATTTTATCCTATTGGATTTAGTTTTTGGCGGACGGGCTAGCCGTCACCATTGTGACGGAGTAACCCGTCCGCCGAAATCTAAATTGGGCTCTATCTTTGAAAGTCAGCTTCAGCTCCTGGTCTACACTGTATTCTATTTTGTCTCTGTGACGGGCCGGTCGGAACCCGCCCGCACACAAGGCCAACTTGTACTGACGCTGCCTCTGGTGTCCAGGAACACCACGGGACGAGCGCCAATGAGGAACGAGAGAGAGAAACGACGCAGGAAGGAGGAGGGTTAAAAGGGTCAACATCGGCAGAGCAAGGGAGGAGGACGACAACGAGGAGACGGGCGGTGTCGAGGAACGAGGAGGAGGAGGCACAGAGGAATGTGAAGACGACGAGGAGGAGAACCGAGGCTGGGGAAAAGAAGGAGGCGAAGCGGCAGACGGATGTCGGAAGTCCGCGGTGTCCCTGGGAGGCCGAATGAAGGATCCTGCCACGCTTCTGGAGAAGCATGGCATAGCCAGGTGCGTGGACCCACCATACTGAAGGAAGGGAGAAGGGGAGGCGTGATACGGGGAAAACAAGAGGGTTGCGGGCGGAGGGTGGTAAAGGGAAGGGACATAAGAGACGAGCACTGGATTGGGTGTGGGTTATTGTGAGAATACACTGGAAGGGAAAAAGGGCAGTTGTAGTGAAAATTACATAGAAGGAGACCCAGCATAATAGATATAAAGATAATAAACAAATGAAAGTAGGAAGTACGGACTACTACAGGGTCACACAATACGGTAGAAGGAAATGAGAGAAAGACAGGAGAAAGAGAAGGAACACCACAGATAGAAAGGGCAAGAAAAGAGGAGACCACCAGAGAACAGGAAAGAACAGAGTGTCAGAAAGATCAGAGACCACAAGAGACAAAATAAAAGCAGTAAGAGGAGGGAAACTAAGGGACAGATAGACCAGGAAGAAAAGGAAAACCTAGCGAGTGAATCTAAGCACTTACCTGTATGTTTCTTCTTCTGTCCACATGTGTGTCCCGGGAGACCTAAGAGAAGGAAAGAATCACGAAGAAGCATCAGAGAAAGGGAACTGAACATCAGCCTATCAGAGGGAAAGAGACAAGAAGAACAAAGAGAAAATCCAAAGACTATTTAAAGATACATTTCAATAAACATCACTTATCTGTTGGACGCCAGACCTCCGTGTTGTTATTGTCCCTTAGCCCACTACAGGTGGTGTCAGAAGTGGGATTTGAGGAACACGCCAAAATGGAAGAGAAACCGACAATGGCGGATATGATCGCCCAGTTGGCTGAGGGGCAACGCCACTTACAAATCGTATGGGAACAACAGATGAAGGAGGCCAAGGAAGAACGGAAGGCCTTGCAAACTGCTCTCAAAAGTCAGACGACAATAATAGCAAATAACCAGCTGGTGCACGAGACAGCATTGGGCAAACTTACTGATACGATTGCCCATACGAAGGTCCATCCAAATGTACCGAGTAGTGTGCTCCAGAGGTATCAAGAACAGGAGGACCCAGACTCATTCTTTCCGAACTTTGAAGAGTAGCCAGCACGGCTAATTGGCCATAGGAAAAGTGGGGCCAGTATATAGCTCCTTTACTCACAGGACATTTGCAAGACACCTACCAAGCTATCAACCCCGGGGGCACTCTTCCATACAGAGAATTAAAGAAAACTATTTTAGAACGCGTCGGGCTGGATAGCGAAAGCTATCGGACAAGGTTCCGCCAAACCAAATGGCAACATCAAGAGAACCCTCGTACCCTGTATTATAGAGTTCAGCATGCAGCAGGAAGATGGTTACATCCGACAGAAAAGAACAGAGAAGAGATGTTTGACACTATAGTTCTTGAACAGTATTTGGATGCATTACAAGCTACCACCCGCAACTGGGTCAGACAACACCCAGGACTGACTAATCAGACCGCAGTAGACTTAGCGTGCGCATATCACTGGTCTCCAGACTTTCGGGCTACTTCAAGCAGATACCCTCTCCCTTCCCCTGTCTGCCCCACCATAGCAAAAAGTACTACCCAACGTCCAGTGATGATACATGGTCCTGAGCGTTCCCTGCCTGCAGTGACGGCGTCTCCGAGCTATCCGGCCACAGGACCTCAGTGCTACCACTTCTCCGAATGGGGCCATATCGCTAGACATTGCCCCCTAAAAAAGGATCAGGAAGAACCCATGGAGATCGGGTTAATGAGAGGGTGGGTATTCTGGGCTGGAGGGGAAAGACCAAGGTATACCCTAGCTGTCCTCATCAACGACATTGAAAGAATAGCTTTAGTGGACTCAGGGTGTAGCCAGACCGTAATCAGACAGCAGTTGGTATCACCAGGACAAGAGGACCCACAGGCACAAGTATTAATCGCATGCGTGTATGGGGATCAACGTTATTATCCTGTGGCGACCGTACGCCTGAACTGGAGAAGAAAAGAGGAGTCAATAAGGGTGGGAATACTTCCCCATCTGGGCGAGGACATCATCCTCAGGACTGATTATGAGGATTTCCCCTCCCTCTTAACTAAAAAAGCAGGACAGGAACACATCCTGAAGACATGGTGGGAGGAGGTACCTATTGGAATAGGTGAGGGGGAGAGTAGAGAACCCCAAGTTATCCTAAGTAGGAAGCAAAAAAGGGAACAGCAGCAAAAATATACACACCCCCAGAAGGTCCCAAAAACCGGCATCCCAGAAGCTGCCGGTGTCGTTTGTACCATTTCGGGAGACTTCCGGCAGAGTCAACACGATGACCCCACCCTGAAGCATGCATGGCAGCAAGCCCTGAATACGGAAAATCATGTGGTAGGTCCCTGGTTCATAATACAAAATAACCTACTGTATGGAAGACCCACCACTGCAGGAGGGAAAAACCTGCAGTTAGTCATACCCATGAGTCATAGACAACAGGTCTTACACCTTGCTCACGGGGATAATGGGGAAGGACACCTAGGACGGGAGAAAACGGAGCAGGCAGTATTAAGGTGCTTCTACTGGCCTGGAGTGTTTGGGGAGATACGTAAGCATTGCGCGAAATGCCCAAAGTGCCAAATCTTTAACCCCTCTTCACACCGACCAGCCCCTCTCCAACCCCTCCCTATCATAGACACCCCGTTCTCCAGAGTAGGGATGGATATTATCGGACCTCTTACACCCTCAATAATAGGACGACAATACGTTTTGGTATTGGTCGACTATGCCACCCGTTATCCGGAAGCAATCCCCATTCCCAGCATGCACACCAAAGCCATTGCACAAGCAATGATAGAATTATTTTCCAGGGTGGGATTCCCTAAAGAAATCCTCACTGACCAAGGGACTCCATTTTTGTCTAGACTAATGACAGAGGTGAGCCGAACACTTGGTGTAAAACAAAGCAGGACATCTGTTTATCATCCACAAACAGATGGATTAGTGGAGAGGTACAATAGGAAAATTAAATCCCTGCTCCGAAAGAGCATTTCTGAAGCGGGGAAAGATTGGGAAAATAAATTACCTCTAATTTTGTACGCCATACGCACCCATGTTCAGACCTCCACCGGGCACAGCCCTTTCGAGTTGTTGTTCGGCAGACAACCCCGTACGCTGCTAGAAATGTTGGCTGAACAATGGGAAGAAACAGAGGAAGACGTAAAAGACCTTATGACATATACACGGGAATTAATAGAAAATCTCCATACTGTATGGGAAGAGGCCCACACCAACCTACCTGATGCCCAGACAAAACAAAAACAACTATATGACGATAAAAGTGTTCATCGTAGTTTAAAGGTAGGAGACAAGGCATTAGTCTTGCTTCCTAGTTGTGAAAACAAACTATTGGCCCGGTGGCAGGGACCGTATGAGGTTATTGAACAACTCAACCCACTGGCCATACCACAAGTGTCAGGGAGAGAGCAAATATATCATATAAATCTACTTAAGAAATGGCAGGAACCCTCGGGTGAGCAGCCCGTCAGGTATATCACACAGGACACATGAGAGGAAATCCCCTATCCCTCCTTTCCCTCAAAGCCCATTAATGGGAATCATTCCCCTCAGATAAACCCCACGCTCCCAGAACCCTATCATAGGCAACTCACAAAATTGATAGAAGAGAACCAAGACGTCTTCTCCAAGATCCCAGGTCGAACGAACTTGGTGCAGCATCCCATTCGGTTAAAACTAGACAAAGTATCCCGGCAGAGACCATACCGGATCCCGAAAGCCAAAAAGAAAATAATAGAACAGGAAGTCCAGTCCATGTTAGAGGCTGGCAGAATTGAACCATCAGCTAGTCCCTGGTGTTCCCCTGTTGTACTCGTTCCCAAATCCGACGGAAGTACCCGGTTTTGTGTGGATTACCGACGGGTCAATGACCTGACCCAGTTTGATGCGTACCCCATGCCCCGTACTGATGAACTCCTAAATAGACTAGGCCAAGCCCAGTACACGTCCACGCTAGATCAGACAAAAGGATACTGGCAAATACCCTTGAGAATTGAGGACAAAGAAATGACTGCCTTCGCAACCCCGTCTGAACTCTCAATTCACGATCCTCCCGTTCGGGCTGCATGGGGCACCCGCCACTTTTCAGAGACTTATAGACAGGATCCTACGCCCCTATCATCAATATGCAGCAGCATACCTTGATGGTATTGTAATATACAGTATGACTTGGGAGGACCACATGAAACATTTAGGTGATATTTTACAAGCCTTGAGAATGGCTAATTTAACGCAAACCCTGAGAAATGCAGGCTGTGACATATCAGAATCAAACATTTGGGCTATGTCTTAGGGGAAGGTCAGGTCAGACCACAAGTAGAGAAAATTGAGGCCATCATGGAAATATCCTTTCCACGTACAAAAAAGGACATAAGAGCCTTCCTAGGACTGGTGGGATATTATAGACGTTTCATTCCACAATTTTTCCACATTAGCAGAACCCCTTACTAACCTTCTAAGGAAATCATGTCCCAACACCCTTCCACCTCCCTCTGAGTCCGAACGTCAGAGTTTTGAACAACTGAAGGCAACACTGACATCGGGTCCGGTGCTGTGTTGTCCAGACTTTCAGAAGCCCTTTATATTGCAAATGGACTCCTCAGATGTGGGTCTGGGGGCAGTATTGTCACAGACACAAAGCGATGGGTCCCAGCACCCCATTGTCTACATCAGTCGGAAGCTCCTCCCGCGGGAAAAACACTATCCCACAATAGAGAAAGAAGGCTTGGCAATTAAATGGGCGATGGAGTCTCTCAGATACTATCTAGCAGGCAGGACTTTTACCCTGGTCACCGATCATGCTCCCCTCACCTGGCTCGCTCACAACAAGGATACAAATTCCCGTATTCTGCGGTGGTTCCTCTCACTTCAGCCTTTCTCATTTCAGATCCAACACTCCACAGGTACCCAAATGGCGAATGCTGATTTTCTTTCCCAATATCCATCAGCCGAGTGTCTCTATCAGCCGCTCCCTAGGGGGAGTGTATGTGACGGGCCGGTCGGAACCCGCCCGCACACAAGGCCTACTTGTACTGACGCTGCCTCTGGTGTCCAGGAACACCACGGGACGGGCGCCAATGAGGAACGAGAGAGAGAAACGACGCGGGAAGGAGGAGGGTTAAAAGGGTCAACATCGGCAGAGCAAGGGAGGAGGACGACAAAGAGGAGACGGACGTTGTCGAGGAACGAGGAGGAGGAGGCATGGAGGAACGTGAAGACGACGAGGAGGAGAACCGAGGCCGGGGAAAAGAAGGAGGCGAAGCGGCAGACGGACGTCGGAAGTCCGCGGTGTCCCTGGGAGGCCGAATGCAGGATCCTGCGACGCTTCTGGAGAAGCGTGGCATAGCCAGGTGTGTGGACCCACCATATTGAAGGAAGGGAGGAGGGGAGGCGTGATACGGGGAAAACAAGAGGGCTGCGGGCGGAGGGTGGTAAAGGGAAGGGACATAAGAGGCGAGCACTGGATTGGGTGTGGGTTATTGTGAGATAACACTGGAAGGGAAAAAGGGCAGTTGTAGTGAAAATTACATAGAAGGAGACCCAGCATAATAGATATAAAGATAATAAACAAAGGAAAGTAGGAAGCACAGACTACTACAGGGTCACACAATACGGTAGAAGGAAAAGAGAGAAAGACAGGAGGAAGAGAAGGAACACCACGGATAGAAAGGGCAAGAAAAGAGGTGACCACCAGAGAACAGGAAAGAACATAGTTTCAGAAAGATCAGAGACCACAAGAGACAAAAGAAAAGCAGTAAGAAGAGGGAATCTAAGGGACAGATAGCCCAGGAAGAAAAGGAAAACCCAGCGAGTGAACCTAAGCACTTACCGGTATGTTTCTTCTTCTGTCCACATGTGTTTCCCGGGAGACCTAAGAGAAGGAAAGAATCACGAAGAAGCATCAGAGAAAGGGAACTGAGCATCAGACCATCAGAGGGAAAGAGACAAGAAGAACAAAGAGAAAATCCAAAGACTATTTAAAGATACATTTCAATAAACATCACTTATCTGTTGGACGCCAGACCTCCGTGTTGTTATTGTCCCTTAGCCCACTACAGTCTCATAAATTCAAAACTGATGTCATGTGAGTGTCATTTGAGCATCTCTCCTGATACATATGATTTTAATTGCATTTTAGGACAGTGTTCCAAAATGTCTACACATGTTCTAAATTCAAAGCGCCATATAACTAATAGAATTGCAAAAGATTGTTAGTGCAGGGACATAAAAACAATTTGAAAAATAACGTGATATTAGAGTAAACAAAAGTGCTTATATGCCAATTGTCCTTATTTCCATATGGTGTTTAATTTTTTGCCCACTGAAGGATTAAAGGCTTAACTTCATAAGGCAGGACTAGACCCTGTGATGCAGTCATCAGTGAGAGTTTAACTCTCTGAGATGTCTTGCCAGTTTTGTAATAAATAGCACAACATTTCTTGGGCACAGCGTGTAACTGTCATGGTAATGCGCAAACTGGTGTGGAAATATGGAAACTCAAGGAAATATTTTTAGACTATGTGGAAACTAACATGAGAATTTGGAAACTGGCTTGGCAATTTTCAGATGGCAATCTAAATACTAGATTGGCAATGTGGAAAAAGTCATCAAAATGTGAAACAATGTATGTCTATTGTCCAGAGGTATTGTGCAAATTTCATAGAATACAGAAACTGGCTTGGAAATGTTCTAGGAACATTTTAGAAATCAAAGAATAAATTTTTACCTAACTGGGGCACTTTTCTCTGGGCATTGAAGAAACTGGTATGGATAAAAGTGTTGAATTGGGGCCAATGTGAAACTGGCTTGCTGCCTATATGTTAAATAATGTGGCAATGAGGAAACTGGGCCGAGGGGTGGGAGTGAGGGAAACTCATGTCACTTCAATGTGTTGACAACATGTATTGTTGGTGTAATTATGTGATGGTCTTCGATCTCCTGGGTCCAGAGATGAGAGCACATTGTCTTAAGGTTTGTGTCAAAGCGTCAATGGAAAGAGCTTGACCAATCTTGGGAGGAAGAATCGCCTAAATCCTCCCTAGAAATGGTTTGAGTTATCTGCTTGAACCAGCAGGTTCACGACGTATGGCTACTGAGAAGGTGATGGTTAGGCCCAGGTTTAGAATAGGGGCATGACAAACTGCAAAGATTGCTTATGCAAAATGCACACTTTTTTGGTTAAAACTAGATGAAAAGCTGCGGATTGATAGAAATATATTTGGCCGTTGTCTCGCATGAAGATTTTTTAAAGACTGCGACTGCTGAAGGTTTGCAGGTGTACTCTGGGAAACAATTCTAAGGGGCATATTTACAAGCCCCTATTGCCACCGGACCGTTACCTTTTTGTGATGATTTTGTGCACTGCGACATATTTACAAGGCGGCGCTAAGAATCGTTTTATACTTTAACGCCGTCTTGTAAATATGGCCCCCCCACACAGTTTTGGGCGTTCCACCGCAACACCCATTGCCTTTGACGCTGCCCCAGATTTACAAGAGTTCCTAAACCCGAGGCTGCGCCAAAAACTAACACCACCCCAGGGGTGGCGTTAGCATGGCGCAGTGAGGGGAAATACTTTTATTTCTCCTCGTTTTTGCTTTTTCTACGTGTGCTTCATTCTGCAGCACGCATAGAAAGAGCAAAACACCATGAAAATTATGTGCAGGAAGGTCTTCCTTCTTGCACATAAACAATCATTCCCTTCAACGCAGACACCCTTGCACGCAATTTAGCGCCAGATATAGAAGAAACACAGGAGTGCGCCATATTTTTATAAATACGGAGTATCCCTGCATTTCAGAACTGATGCAGGGCAGCACTGCGCCAGTTCCTTGTAAATCTGGCCCTAAGTTTCTAATAAAAACCTGAAAAGAGCACTCATGCAAGATTGAAACCCGGGTTCCATATTTCTGAATTAGAACGTATTGCTTTAATACCAATCAGCAGACCAGAGCATTCAGCTAACTAAAAACACAACCACAGTACAATATAGAATTACACATCACAACACAGAAATACATAGACCAACATGGCAGCATTGTCAACTTAGTGCCGAGGGAGGCGTGAAATTAAGCATGGAGCATTTAAAATGCATCATCGGCTCCAAAATGGCTGCTGGTGGGGCCTGTGCAAAGCGCTTTTTAATTTCCTACAGATGTTGCGCTTTATCGACTGGGAGCCCAGTACAGCAGGTGTGAGAGGGGATATTAATTGAAAAGTGCTCATTTGATCTGTTGTAATTTACGCGGCACAGGTACCCAGAGACTGCGCGTATGTGAAGGTGGGAGGGGGTGGCTCGTGGGTTGTCCCAAAGGGATCCCTGGAACCGGTTACAGGAGGGTTGCAGTGACTTAACTATGTATATGTATTACATGTTTATGGATTTAATTTGTTTTACAATGCTTTCATGATTCTGAAGTCATTCTAACACTTTGGGCTTTTGGGCTCCAGTAGGAGGGATCTTGTGTTTCAGTCGTCTGAAGGCTCTCTGAGAGATCAGGGGGACAGCTGATCATCAGATCTTCTGGGAGTTGTAGTGAAGAGTCAGTTTCTGCAAGTACCATGGTCTTGACCCCAATAAACTTGTGTAGAGTGCACTTAATTCTCACCTCCATCAGGAGTCCAGGGGAGGTTTTCAGGGGAACATCCTATGAGATTAAAAAACAATTCTCTTAATCCACTCAAGTCATGCATCACCATCAAGGAACATCCTATAATGTAGCAGTGGTGTTGGAACTAGGGGCCTTGGGGAGCTGCAGCACCCCCAGATAAACTTTAAGGGCTTCAGATGGAGATTAAAAAATAAATAGGGCCATGAAGTGTTCTTCTGGCAGCAATGACTGTTTTCCAAGATAGAATGTAAAATGCAAGGCAACTTCTTTAGAGAAACAGCTGGTTTAATTGTGATGTCTAACATGTATTTTCTTTCTCTGGCTGCATATTGTACTAGAATACAGTCACACTGTCCCCTGGGTACTGGCATGTGTGAAAGGCGACTACAGCTTGACAGATTTTTTTAACAGAGCTGTAAATAAAAAACTCTTTATGCAAAGCTAAACTTTACAAGTATTTTCAAATACCCCAGTGGCATCTTACAAATATAACACACGATCATGAAGTTAGATGAAAACAGAATTAAGTAGATTCAAAATAAACATGACACATGACTTCAATACAATGATACAAAGATGTTTTTTTTCTAAATTTTTTATGAAAATTAAGGCAATTGTAAAACCAACATTCCCAGGATGTTTGGAGAAACAGGCAAGGATAGTGTATTATTTTCTTACCAGGCAACCTTCTTTCCGTTATACATATTAGCACATATTTATGGTGACAAGAAACGTATGTGGAGAGTGATGGGCCTATTTGCAAACTGCATTTTGTAGTACATTCAGTAGTACTGGCAGTATTAAAGTACTACAGAATGCAATTCATAAACCTATAGTGTAAATCTCCATCTCTCCTAGGGGGACATCCTCACACGTAAGTTTAATACTGAGGGGCGGATCTAGAACTCGGCAAAGGGGGTTACTCGTTCACAACGGTGACGGATATCCCATCTGCCGAAATCTAAGCCTCATTATATTCTATGGGATTTAGATTTCAGTGGCCGGGATAGCCGTCACTGTTCAAACGGCGTAACCCCTCCGTCGAGTTCTAAATCAGGCCCTTTGTATTAAATATGGAAGCGTCTCAGAGGAGTGGCTGGAAAAG
Organism: Pleurodeles waltl; assembly: GCF_031143425.1. Taxonomy (NCBI): domain Eukaryota; kingdom Metazoa; phylum Chordata; class Amphibia; order Caudata; family Salamandridae; genus Pleurodeles; species Pleurodeles waltl. The sequence continues at coordinate 54,394,000 of NC_090438.1, forward strand.
AGGGAGGGGTTATTAAGTGGGAGGGGTTTATGGACATATAAGGAGGGGTGTAGGGAAGGGTTTAGAAAGTGGCATGCACCACCCACAAAATAGTAAGCCCGTTGCTATTCACAAGCTACACTTCTAAAGATCTATAGCCCAAAGGGTACCAAAAACAGCAGTAAATTACTCCTGCTCAGACCTGAGGTAAGTCCAGCACCACACATGGCCAACCACTGGTACTGCAACAACACTCAACATAAATAACAGCTGTGGCAACCTCAAGTACACATATTACCACACAGAAGGTTACATTATCCAGCTTAGAAATGGCAGAAGTGTGGTATGAAGCGCTATACAAAGACAAATTATTATTATTAGTAGTAATAATAGTACTGGTATATTTTTAGCACAATTTTAAATTGACATACATTTATCACGACTGACGTAGCAGAGGGAAAGACTGGGTGAGTTTGTAAGTGGCAGGCTGGTTCAGCTTCAACACCACAGGGCTTTGAGCCATTTGTGACATTTGCCCTGACTCTTGCAGATATCGGCCCTGGCTTGTGTGCTGTCGAGGCAAATAGGCTCTACACACCAGACTCTGCCCTGCCATGGCACTGTCCATTGTGTGCAGTTTTAGGTTACTGGATCACTCCATGTACTCCGGGACAATATGGAGCCTATTCACAATGTTAAATATGCACATGCACGTGTATATTTACTACTACAGCTAGATGCAATTATACACTTTTTTGCTATTCACTATTCCCAAAGGCAGATTTATAAGTACATGTAGACTTTCATGCCTCCACTCCCTCAAATCAGTTAGTAAAGTTGCTTCTAGTTTTTTTTGCACGCCTAGGTAGAGATCTCCACCACCATGGCAGAGATCTTAGTTCATTATTCTTTTAAAGAATATGCAAAATATTTCAAGGTAAAAAGAGATATAATTTTAAATATATATTTTAACCCTGAACTAATAAAATAAAAAGTTACAGTACATTAACTCATCAAATTCAATGTCTATTCAATAATTAATTAACATAAATGCATCACTTTCATTTACAATTAATAATGTTTCAAAAAGAATTTTAAAAACGTAATTGTTTTCCTCAATAACAATATTGTTAACGTATGTGTTGAATTAATTTAAGTTACTTTTTCTTTTTTTATTTGACGTTTAAAAGTGGAATTTACTTTTTAATTACATTGATTACATTTTAAAATAATCCCATAATTAATAATTTTATATTTGTAAGTATAAACACCTGACAAAGTTCAACAAATGTTTAGGACTGGAAACGTAGGGGCTCATTTACAAAAAAACAGTGCCTTGTAATCGATGCACCAGTTTTCTTGTGCCACCCTGCGCCCCGCTAACGACGCCATGGGAGCGCTGTATTTACAGTTCAGTGCTCCATGGGGCAAGGTGTCCACAACAGCGTCAGAAAATCTGACGCTGTTGTGGCTCTAAACCTCAACATTGCTGGACTAGCGTCAACATTTTGACGCTAGTCCAGCAATCTTAGGGAGGGCCCACAGACAACAGAACAGCATCACCGCTAATGCCTGGCCTGAGCAGGCATTAAAAAAAATACGCTACGCTGGTGCAGCATGCACAGTGAAATCTTGAAGATTTCACTGCACCATTTCCGCAAGGCTTTTAACGGGGGAGCGGCTACCTTGCATACATTATACCTGGCGCAGGTATAATGTGGCGCAAGGCTTTACAAACTGGTACAATGGTGATAGTGCGCCAGTTTGTAAATATGGCGTGGGGTGGGAGACTGTTTTGCACTGCCTTTGCATAAATAAATTACGCTAACGTGGTGCAAAATCCTTGTAAATGAGGCCCATGGTGCTTCTTGTGAATGTAGAAGTTTGGCAACCCCAGGCAAGGAACATCTGATGGCATAGGTCACCAAATTCCTCTTAGATGGAAACAGCCTCAGACACAACATCTGTTATGCTTAGACCGGGTCCAACATTCCCAGAAGCACAAATCCATGAGCCAGCGTTGAGAGGTATTACCCTACTGCACAGCAGGCCCTATTAGACATTATTTTTATTGAGTGCACTCTGACTCTGGTGGCAGCATTTTTCTGGCGCAGTAGAATTCTTGCATAGTTTCTTTATTGAAAGCACATTGATATGGCCACTGCTTGTGCTGACTCGTGTTTCTCGTGTTTGCTAATGTTTCAGAATGATACATTTTCTGAATTTACACAAACTGGGCACAACATATTTGTAATGGAAATATAAGCGTTTGTGAAACTATGGATGAGTAATAATACATCAAGTCATTGTAGGGAAAGCCAAAAAAAAGTTAAGTATTTCTTTTTGATCAGATCTCTCTTTTTTCAGTTTTGGGGTTTTGTGCTCATACTGCAAAATTATCACCCCCCCCCCCCCCCACCAGAATTATGCTAATCTTTGTACACACTCTTGAAGGTGAACAGATAACACACAGTGCACATTCATGTCCTGACACCACAAGTACCCAGTGTTAGAAATGGGGTCTTTGGTTGGCAGTCAGGTTACCCCCTGTCCAAGCAAGGACCCTCACTCTAGTCAGGGTAAGTCACACACAATCCAAATTATCCTGTGCCCACCCTCTGGTAGCTTGGCACTGAGCAGTCAGGCTTAACTTAGAAGGCATTGTGTAAAGTATTTGTGCAATAACTCATGCAATAACACAGTATAACACCACAAAAATACACCACACAGTGTTCAGAAAAAGATATAATATGTATCTGGTTAAATGCAGGTCAAAACGATCAAGATTTGATAAGTACACGTTAAAATATCACTTTAGAGAATGATAAAAGGAGTTTTTGGGCTTTAAAAAGCAACAAGTGTCTCTTGCAAGCACAAAGTACCTGGTTTGTGTTCAAATTCTCCGCAAGGGACAGCAGAGGAGGAGATGCATGGAAAACAGGGAGGTGTGTGTTGGTTTCTCCAGGCGCACACAGATGATGTGTCGATAATTTCCCACGCAGGGAAGGCTTTACGTCAATTTCCAGCGCACTGACTTGGATCCTCTTTGGGTTGCGGGGTTTTCGGACGCCCCAGGGACAATGCAGAGAAATCCTGGGCATGCAGGACGAAGTCACAGGAGCTGCCTCGATCTGGAGGGTGATGCGGGGAAATTTCTGTCGCACTGCAGGCGATACATCGATTCTTCTCACAGGAAGTCAGTCTGCTTCTTTCCAGCTCAGCTATGCGTCGATCCAGGGTGTTGTGCGTTGAAGTTCCAGTCACAATGCTGGTGCTGCGTCGATCTCTTCTCAGGGAGCCGAGCTGCGTCATTACGGTTTGGCGTGTGGTGATTTTCTCACTGCGATGCAGGCTGTACGTCGTTTCTAGGAGGCTGTGTGTCAAATTGTCGCCGCACAAGGAGTTCTTTGCAGGAGGAAGTCTTTTTGATCCTGAGACTTCAAGGAACAGGAGGCAAGCTCTATCCAAGCCCTTGGAGAGCACTTCTCAGCAGAGCCAGAGGGCAGCAAGGCAGCAGGGCAACGGCAGGGCAGCAGTCCTTTGCAGAAAAGCAGTCAGGTGAGTCCTTTGGGCAACCAGGCAGTTCCTCTTGGCAGGTTGCAGGGTCTGGTTCAGAGTTTCTTCACCGGTGGTATCTTGTCCAGAAGTGTCTGAGTTGGTAGGGTCAGAGGCCCTGTTTAAATACCCAAATGTGCCTTTTATAGTGGGGAGACTTCAAAGAGTGGCTTAGAAGTGCACAAGGTCCCCTTTCAGTTCCATCCTGTCTGCCAGTGCCCCAGTAGGTGGTTTGGCAGTCCATTGTGTGAGGGCAGGCCACTGTCCTTTGACATGTAAGCATCAGGTCCTCCACCTTCCCAGCCCAGGAAGACCCATTCAGTATGCAGATGTGTGCAGGTATGACTGAGCATTCTGTGTTTGGGGTTGTCTGAGAGAAATGCACAAGGGAGATGTCAACTAAACCTGGCCAGATGTGGATTGTAAGGCACAGAAGGATTCAAGTGCAAAGATATGCTCACTTTCTAAAAGTGGCATTTCTAAAATAGTAATATTAAATCCAACTTCACCAGTCAGCAGGATTCTGTATTACCATTCTGGCCATACTAAATATGACCTTGTTACTCCTTTCAGATCCGAATCTACCACTCAAACAGTACATGAGGGTAGCCCTAATGTTAGCCTATGAAAAGAGCAGGCCTCACAGCAGAGTAAAACGAATTTAAGAGTTCTGCACTACCAGGACATATAAACTACGCAGGTATATGTCCTGCCTTTTACCTACATAGCACCCTGTCCTATGGGTTACCTAGGGCCTACCTTAGGGGTGACTTATATGTGGAAAAAGGGGAATTTAAGGTTTGGCAAGTACTACTAAATACCAAGTCGAAGTGGCAGTGAAAGTGAACACACAGGCCTTGCAATGGCATGCCTGAGGCATGGTTAAGGGGCTACTTATGTGGGTAGCACAATCAGTGCTGCAGGCCCAGTAGTAGCATTTAATCTACAGGCCCTGGGCACATGTAGTGCACTTTACTGGGGACTTACAAGTAGATTAAATAAGGCAATCGGGTATGAACCAAGGTCACCATGTTTTAAGGGAGAGAGCATATGCACTTTAGCACTGGTTAGCAGTGGTAAAGTGCACAGAGTCCTAAAACCAGCAAAAACAGTATCCAAAAAGTGGAGGGAGGCAGGCAAAAAGTTAGGGTGACCACCCTAAGGCTGCCAGGTCTAACACCCAGGTTTGCCTTTGGAGCAGACATCATGTAAACTGTGAAGGAGCTTAAGGCCTCGCACTTCCTGAGTTACCAGTCCAGTGGTTCTCTCTGGTGATGAACATGCAAAAAAGGCCATTAATGTGGAGCGTGATGTTTCTATTAATACATGCACTGCAAAACCATGTGTGGCTGTGAGTTGTTGAAAACGTGGTTCACATATTTATGAGCCCCTTGAGCTGCCATTGTGTCACTTTTTGTGACTCTCCGGCAGCGCAAACCTTGTACTCACCTCTATGAGGCCACGGAAAGCCACTTTGTGTAGCTTTTCATGGCCTCAAAGATATGGAGTAAGGCAAGGCAGGGCAAACCACTGCATTGCCTTACTCTGAGCCAGAGAGACACTCCATGGGCGTTGCAGTGGATGTTCCCATGCAACACCCATGGATTTGATTGCATTCCCAGATTGTCAAGACCTTGTAAATCGGGGGATGCACCAAAGCCTTACGCCTCCCCAGGGAAGGTGCATTGAGGAGGAATATATTTATTTCTCTTCATTTTTCCTCCTTCTATGTGTACTGCATCCTGCAGCACACATAAAAAGAGGTAAAAGCCTCCTGAGATTGTTTTTTGTGCAGGTATTACGACATTCCTGCCGGTCAGCCCGCCAGGAACAGTGCTAGGGTATTGGTCTTGGCTCCTTTAAGGGAGCAGAGGTCAATATTGTAGCACACCAGCACCCTCGGAATGCGCACTGTCTGCAAAGCAGACAATGCACATTCTGAGGTTGCTGGCAGGGGTGCCCCTACACTGCCCATGCCATGGGCATCAAAAGCAAAACGAACAGATGATAGACGGAATGCTGAACAATGCAAACATTCACCCCTAGCCACCCTCCATCACTTGTTGTTTTTGCACAAGCCATGGGCATGGGCAGTGCAGGGGCCCCCGTGGGGCTCCCTGCACAGCCTTCCTGCCAGCCTTTCCATGGCAGGGACGCTGCTATGGAAAGGCTGGCACAAAGGGGACTCGTACTCAGCACGGCGGTACTGAACTCAGTGCCGAAGTGGCTGAGCATGAGTCAGACCACTGTCATCCTGTCGGGAACCATGTTCCTGGTGGGGATGGGGGTCCCCTGGTGGTCCAACTGCCAGAGTCGTAATGTGGCGGTCGGACCGTATGGAGTGCGGCGGTTTAACCACCACCATGAGGCTGGCGGTCTCAAGACCACCAGCCTCGTAATGAGGCCCTTTGTAATCACTTACTGAGTTTTTTGGAGGCCTGTTGAGTCCAGTGTTACAGCAATCAGAGGTATGACTACACAAGGATTTTTGTCAGCTCAACTCAGTGGTCCACTCAGAGAAGAAAGAGTAACTGATGAAGTAAGGAGAGCTTAAGGTTATGCTTTTGGTCACAATTTAAAGCCCAAGACAACAAAACATTTCTAACAAACCTTTATTCCCCTTGTGTTATATGGCAGAACTTCAGGAGGTAGGAACTGATTCTGTCTAAACCATCAGAAAATGTCAGCCCAATTTCTAGCCATCTCCAGTTCCTCACCTGAACCCCCAAACTTACCAGGGTAACAGATGATTTCAGCAACCTTGAACATGACCAGTAAGACTCCAAAGGATATTGTGGAAACAGATCTTTTCCGTTATGCATGCCCAGGGTAAACATAAGAAAGATATGAATAAAAGTTTAAAAACATTTATTGAAATAATCGTTTTCTTGCATAGAGAGAATAAGCTGCGATTATTTGGCAGATGAAACAAAGCATTGTAATCAACAATACTAATATGGTGAATAAAATAAATAATCCAACCATGGCAATCGTATTTCTATATATATCACTACTTATCCCTACCTACACTCTGAGAGCATAGCAGGTGATCTAGGAGATAGCCTGAGACTCTCCATACCTTAAAAGTTGCCGTAGGGAGTCTGTCTAGAGTGAGGTTGCCAGTCCTTTTCTGCGAGATGGAAGATCAGCGTCAGCAGAACTGCATAAAGACCCCGGGATTCGTTCAAGGAGAGTCGTGGCCGGAGCGCTCCTCTGACCCCCATAGGGCAGTGCACCTTTTATATAATCAGAACCACACTGTGTCAGAGGCGCAGCTCGGATGCAATGATATGTCTAGGTTTTGGGAGCTGTCTCCAAGGGACAACGCAAGCCCTAGGATATCTTGCTCTATGTTCTTAGCTTTGAACAGAGTATATAGATTACATAGCTAGAAAGGCTTATTGAAAACAAGCAGAGTGAACAGCGTATTCTCAGAATAATTTCCAGCAAGCATAAAGTAGGTAAAATGTCATTGCTAAAAAGCGATGTCAGCCTAAAATCTGCAACATGTAAAATTTAAAACCAAACTAAAATGGAGAACCAAAGTGAGCCCAAGAAGGCCCCATGGCACTAATGAGGTTACCGTTGGCCTGCCTCCTGTAACAACCTTATAGAAAAATACAGGCCAATTTCCCTCTCCTGATTCAGCATTACAAGCCTCCTGCTTATTCAATGGGTGGAGGTGGGCATGGGACCTTCTTTTAGGCTGGCCATATTGATAATTTCCGGCCACCGACACAACGTCCTCATCCTCCATGCTCCCTCCACCGACTCCCGAGTGCCCCATCCCCTCTGCCTGGTCCGTCCTTCCACTGGTGATGGACAAGTGTGGAGTTACCCTTCAGAAGGAGGCCCTGTTTGCTAGATTAATCCTTAATATAATCCCTAGCAGAGTAAGGGATAATGTGTACATTTCTGCTACAACACATGAAAGATACTCAAAGCCACAGTGCAGTCGGGACAGTTGAAAGGCACAGAATGATTGGGTATTTGGGTAACCAGGCACTGTGACTGATCACATCTGCGCAAGCGTTCTCTCACCTGGGATTGCGGGGTGCGGGAACACCGTGCCCAATTCTACCAAACAGAAATACAGACTAATGAAGTTCTATGTTGTTTGAGCAGATGTTGTAGACCTATGCTGTGCCCAGACCTACCTGACTCCCTCCTAGATCAATGCCCCCCTGCTGGCCCACAGACTGTCCTGCCCCAACACCCACCTCACCCTGCATAGACCCCCGCTCTTACTTACCACCTGCTAAGACCAAGCAATAAATAGGTATAGAATTGTCCCCAGAACTGGGATGGAGAAGAGGGCCCCGTACAGTTATTCCCCATTCAGGGGGCAATAACCTGTAACCGCACAGAGAAGGGATGCATTCAACAGCTGGAATCAATTATTCCAGACCCACTAGTTTCAGCATCCATGAACCCTGCAACTCTTAGCCGGGCCTAAAGTCGGCCACAGAGGTGCATTCTGACCCAAATAGAAATGCTTCTGAAGTGGAGAGGTTTGTTCCCATCCATGGTACCCTTCACCCGGAAGCGCTTGGGTTTCAGGGCAGTATTCAGCTCCTATAAAGGCATTTCATTGCCGAGAGTGTCATGTGTCTGCTGGGCGCTGATTCATTTGTTTCATGAAACTTTGGCCTATTTCCCACAAGTCTTGGTGCTGAGTCTGTTTCATTGTTGGTGGAAGTGACTCAAGCCTGGGCTGGCCCTGCTGTGTGTTGCTGCAGTTATTGCATTCCGGTCTTATGATATGTACAAAGGCAGACACATCCGTTTAAGGGAATCGTGGAATTCGAAGCTGACTTCCCAGTACCAGTAAAAGCCACACACCACTTTTAGATCATTTGTTCGATTATTGTGTTTTTTTTGTTTAATGCAACATTCCACAGGTATGTCAGCAATTGTACATTATGACACCAGTAATTGATTGAAATAAACATAATTCACGTTCGGTGCAAGGGACCACCACCAGGAGCACTGACTTTCTATCAGATTTCTTTGGTACCACAATTCCTTCTGTATTTTTTCCGAATGTGAATAATAATTCCAATGGGGTGAAAGCAAAGTGTTGGATAAAGTAGCCCCTTTTAAATATTTTCCACTGAATCTCATTTCAATATGAAATTTTGAAACCTAAAACTCCCAAAAGAGGTTGTTTGTTTATTAAAAAAACAATAAACTAATGACCCCACACCCTGCACAAGCAAAAACACTAATGACTCCAGCTTTCTCCGAGAGAGTGGGGGTCGTTACCTGTTTTTTTTATGTTCTGCTGGTGAAAGACCGAACAAAAGACATCACACCACTCACTCTAAATAGGGTGGGTGACGGTAACGTCCTTCCTTCCTCCAATGGACCCTGTTGCTTTTGGCTTTCGGAGGAATCTTTACTTCTGTCGACAGACAGGTCTTCCTGTCTCTAAATGAGGTGAGCAGACCAAGAGTGTGGCGGGCGGTTCACACGCCTGTGAAGAAGTACCCTGTCCATCAAACTCTAAACCAGGCCCACAGTTTGCAGAGGTTCACACACTGCAGTTAGGTGGAGAAGCCGGGTGTCCTGACTTGAAAGACAAATTAGTCTCTAGAACACACACATTTCCATATAATGCATTCTTAGGGCTGTAGTCTCAATTCACATTAATAAATAAAAATAATTGGCCTACAATTGTCACCATCTGGGGGACCCCTCCCAGAGCCGCAGGAAGCTTGGATTTCTAACCCCCTTGTGCAACGACTCAGTTCAATGCACCAATATGAATTAGAAATCCATTTGGACTGCGGCCCACACACAACTCACTGAGCAACACTGTGTGGGTGGTGTTTTATGGTCACAATTAGTCCCACTAGATGAATTTAGGGACACAGTGGAACTCCAAACTCTCTTTTATAAATGAATAACACACTCAAAATAGTACTAAGTGCCAAGGGATAAACTTTAAAATGTTTGTTTCTAAAGTCTAGAGCATAAAATAGGAATAACCACACAGAATGAGAAAATAAATGCAGTAATGCATGACATGGCCAGTGAAACAATATGAACATTCGTAACATGGTTTGCAAGTTCCTAACACCCTATTGCCACTTCTAAACACTATGCTAAATTTTAGCAGAAGTGGAAAATAGCATGCCTATAACTTGAGCAACATATTTACAAGGAGCTTTGTACCACCGCTGCGTCCATTTTTTTTTACGCAGTGGAGGCGCAATCAATGCTCCACACTGTTCTATATTTACAAACTAATGCATTCGGCCCAATGCGTCAGTTTGTAGAGACCTGCATCAAATTATACCTACACCAGGTATGCAGGGTAGGCATTCCCACATTAAAAGCCACGTAGAACTGATGCAGTGAAATTTACAACTTTTCACTGCATCACTCTACAAATTGACTGCGTCAAAATTCTTATGCCTCTTCAAACCAGCCATAAGGATTGACGCAGGGCTTTTAACATGGGTCTCGGCTCTGTATTTTGATGCATTGCTGGAGTTGCGTCAGTCTTACGACCAACTCCAGCATGCGTCACTTTAGTGCCAAAAGATGCATCAGAATTCCTGACACATCCGTGAATCCTTGCGCCATAGAGCCCTGTATTGTAAATACAGTGCATCCATGGCATCGTAAGGGCATCTGCGACAGATGCAAGAAAACTAACGCATCAATGCTGATGGCTCAGTTCTTGTAAATGAGGCCCCAAGTTTCTTAAAATGGATTGCACAGCATACCTTCTCTAAGCTGTTTAGTTATTCTTTATCACAGTACTTCCTCAGGAATGAAAATCACTGTAAGGCTGAATACCACTTCTCTGCATCACTACGTGAGCAGCCTACGACCGAGGCATGTTGCCAGTGCAAACCAGTGTGACCTTTCCCTTGATGCTTGTAGCTTAATTCCCCTCCAAATTATGGTCAGGTTCCTGGGTTTTCATAGTATCTGGTCACCAATATTATCTATTTCCAAACTTGGAGACTCTAAGGGTCTTATTAACAAGGAACTTGCACTGCCGTTGCATCATTTTTTTTTACGCAGCGCCAGCAGTTCTCGACACTGATCCATATCTATAAACAGACGCATTGGGCACAATGCGTCAATTTGTAGAGGCCTGCGTCACATTATGCCTGTGGCACGTATAATGCATGCAGGGTAGGCATTCCCACTTTAAAAGGCACACAGAACTGACGCAGTGAAACGTACAACTTTTCACTGCATCACTCTGCGACTTGACTGTCTCAAAATTCTTAGGAAGACATGATGCTGAAACTTATATGTGTCTAAAACGTCACACTTTCTAATAGAAAGAGATAAAAACAACCTGCAAGCAAGCATGTAATGAAAATAGAAGCGGTCTAAACGGGCCTTGTCACAGTGTTCACTGCTGTGTCGTATGCTTAAAGCCTGTGGCCTCTCCGCTGAGACTACTAATTGTAGTGAATTTTGGCGATGTTTTGCTACGTCAACTGAACTCACCTCACCAAAGTATTTTCTCAGCATCCTCTGAATAGTCGAGCCCCTGATAATGGACATGTTAGGTTTAACCCCAGGCTAGTAAGGTACTTTGGAGTTACCAGAGCATCAAAATCAAGAGATTGTAGGTTTACCATAATCTTCCTTCCAGGAAATTCACCGGATGAAAATGGGGAATTATGGTGAACTGGTGCCAAACTGCAAATCCTCCTACTAATTCCTTGTTTCCGAGGTTGACTCTTAGATTAAGAGGGAAAAAAGTAAAAAGAGGGAACAATAGTAATAAAGGAAAAGAGTGGCAAAGAAAGAAAGGATGAAAAAGAACTTGTGATAAAGATGAAAGGAGTTTGCATGAGTTGGAATCAAGAATAGACAATTGCAGCCCCGGGAAATCTCACGTCCTTGCCCACCCTCATTCGGGTACACTGGCTTGTGAATTTGCTCCACACCTACCCCAGGAAGGCAGAAGGTCATTTACTGGCGGAAGGTTTCACAGCAGGCTTTACCATGCCTTACAGAGGTCCTCTAAAGCAACGCATGAGCAAAAACTTACAATCAGTTAGGGAAAACCGGGGCATCGCTAGAGAGAAGGTGGCAAAGGAACTGGTTTTAGGGAGAGTGACAGGCCCATTTGCGACCCTGCCTTTTCAAAATCTTGTGGTTTCTCCATTGGGGGCGGTGCCCAAAAAAGAGTTGGAGAAGTTTAGGTTGATTCATCACCTATCCTACCCCCCGGGAGAGCCAGTGAATGACGGGTTGGACCCAAACAGGTGCTCGGTATCTTATGCCACAGTTGATGATGCAATCGATCGGATCAAAGCACTAGGCAGAGGGGCACTATTGGCAAAAACAGACATTGAGTCGCCTTCCGCCTCTTGCCAGTTCACCGATAGCTACCACCTGCTAGGGTTTCACCCGGATGGCCAATTTTATTATGACAAGTGCCCCCCATGGGCTGTGCCATATCCTGCGCATAGTTTGAAGCATTCAGCTCCTTTCTGGAATGGGCCCTGCTGGAGAGATACCAGAGGAGAGGGTGCACGCATTACCTAGGCGATTTCCTCTTTATAGGCAGAGCAGGTACCGATGAATGCATGAATCTTCTTCGAATGTTCAAAGGGCTAGCAGCAGAGCTGGGGGTACCGCTGGCAGAGGACGAAACCGGAGGGCCAACCACATGTCTATCCTTCCTGGGCATAGAACTGGACACCATTGAGGGGGTGTGCAGACTCCCTCCAGCTCAAGTATAGGAGCTGCAAAGGGACATCACACAGATGCTGGCAAAAAAGAAGGCCACACTAGGCGAAATCCAACAGATGCTGGGCAGGTTCAAATTTGCAAGTAGGGTAAGACCAGTGGGTAGACCATTTGCCAGGTGGCTGGCCTGGCTGTCCAGAGATCTCAAGGAGAAACACCACAGAGTGCGCCTTACAACAGGGGTCAGGCGGCACCTAGAACAATGGCGGACTTCTTGGTTGGCTTCAATGGAACCCTAATGTAAAGGGAACCCTGTGTGACTGACAGACAGCTCCAGCTGTTTACTGACGCAGCAGGGGTGGAAGGTTTTGAGGCCGTCTGATGGACAGCCTGGATGGCGGCCCGATAACCCGCCACATGGCGGGCAGCCAGCTTGACCAGGAACATAATGGTGCTGGAACTCTTTCCTATAGTTGTGGCCTTTACCGTACAGGGGACAGGCTAAAAAATAGACAGATTACCCTATGGTCAGATAACCATGCAGTAGTGCAAGCAGTTAACCTCGGGACAGCACGGTGCCCGCATGTGGTCCGGTTGCTGCGCCACCTCACTGGTTGTTAGCAAAGAAACAACATTGCGGTAAGGGCTAGGCACATCCCTGGTTGCAACAAATCTGTGGCTGACGCATTGTCCCATTTCCAATGGCAGAAATTCAGGGAATTGGCCCCACACGTGGATCCAGCCAAGACTCATATACCCGGACAGCTGTGGGAACTGGTGGGACTGCTGTATCAGTCATAAGGATGCTGGTGGACAATGCACTTGCCCCCAAGACGGCAGCAAGATACAGTAAGTGCTGGGACTTGTTTCAGGAAGTGACTGGGGCTGGCGGTCAGGACATGTTCAGCACTGAGGACGTGCAGAACTTTATACAGTGGGCTTTCACAAAGAGTAGGACCAAAGCGTGGGTGCAGACCCACCTCAGTGTGGTCGCCTACTACGCTAACCTGGCTTCAGGACCGGATCCCATCAACTCATTTTACTGTAGGGCAGCCATGAAAGACTGGGGTAGATTGCTGCCTAACCGACGGGACCAGCGCCTTTCCATTGATTTTCTATTATTGGGGTAGTTCATTGCTATTCTACCATGGGTATGCAAGACAAAACAGAAGTGCGTCCTTTTCAAAACAGCCTTCACAGGCCTTCTTCGGGGATTACTGGGAAAGTGAAATCGTGGCTTCATCCAGGGCATCCCCAGGGAACCTTGGCCTACAGGACCAGGATGTAACACTGGGGGAAGGAGTCATGACCGTACATTTACGCAGGTCAAAGACTGACCAGGGAGGAAAAGGGAAGTCCTCACAGCTTTTTTGTCTGGATGAGGACACACTTTGCCCAGTCTGCAGCATGCGGGAATACATAGGGCCTGGCATCCCCAAAAATGTATCCTTTTCCGGCATGCAGACTGCTCCTGTGTCAGCCGCTTTGAATTTAATGTGGTACTTAAGATGGCCATCGCGAAAGCCAGGCTCTTCCCAGGGAGGTATGGGAGACACTCTTATCGCAGAGGCACAGCTACAATGGCAGCAATGAATGGCCTCAGTGAGGACCGGATCAGGAGAGTCGGCTGATGAGCATCAGGAGCTTTCAAGGGGTACATCCGACCGGTGCCCACATCAGTTTAACCCTCCCGACGTCTCTTGTTCCCTTTCTCCTACTACAGGCCTCACTGGGACGAGCACAGATTTGGGTGTTAGGTCACTTGTATATACCAAGGGCACAGCGTTGGGCCGTGCAGAAGAACTTTGGGGGCTAGGCCTGCACAGCACCAGGGTTTTATGGCTGGAACAGCCAAGGATGAAATGGGCGCACATCATCCCCACCATGCAAAAAACACTTCAGAAGGAGAGCAGGTCGAATGCAATGGTCATACATCTAGGGGGGATGATCTAACTTGTTTAAGCATGAGGGATCTACTAGGGGAAATGGTATCACGGCTTGCAGCAGTAGCCAAGATCTGCAGACCGGCAGACATTCTGTGGTCCAAGGTGATAGGAAGACTGAATTGGAGGGGGGGCACTGGTTCAAGGGGGGGTTGAACTGTTGAAGAAGAAGCTCAATATATCCATGCCCAAGGTGTGCAGGGCCAATTCCTGGGGTTTCATCAGACAAGGCTTTATTAATCTTAGGACACCAGGGTTCTATGAGGCAGACGGTATCCACCTGACAGGGGTGGGTACAGATATGTTTCTACTGAACATAATGGGGGCTTTGAAGGAGATAGGCTTCTGAAAAGAGGAGAAAAGGGGGAGCTGCCTACGGTGGGGCAACCACAGGCAGCGTAGCGGAAAGGCACAGCTAGACAGATAACGCAGGGAAGTAATGACCACGAAGGTGCATGCCCATGAAAAAAGAGACTCACCAATTGGCCGGCATGGTTTGAACCGGCCAATCGGGTGCTATGAAGGTGGGCTTCAAGGCATATAAAGGCAAGCGCCGAAAAAAAAGCCCCCCTGTGCTGCAAGTCAGCACATGATTGGAACCCACACCGGAGAAGTGGGCGTCGCATCCGCAAAATCTTGGGGCTCAGCACAGCAGAAAGGCACAGCCAGACAGATGACAAAAGAGCCAAAAAAGTCAAGAACTGCTCAAGGAGTGTCTTTGGGATGCCTCATGGCAGGGACACAAGGGAGCAGCTAGAGGCCAGCAAAGGGGTTAGAAGGTGGCAGACACAGCACCGGCAGCCCGGGCAAGGCCAAGGATCCACCTACTGCGATTCGGGAGCAAGAGAAGCCTCACCGCTGGGACGCTGTAAAGGAGGACCTGCATGAGAGTAGGCTGTGCAGGGACACTGGCGATCAGGGGCATGATAGCAGCACAAAAAGACCTGTAGGGGACAGAAACATGGCTTGAACTTGTGTGATAAGATTGCCTAACTACATATGTGCTGTGCGAATTAATAAAACTGCAGCCGTTTATGATCCAAAAAATGACTCTCCCTTTTTTATTTATGTGGACCGAGAGATGGGGGGAAGGGAGAGAGGTCATAAGGGGATGGCCTAGAGCAGTGGTTCCCAACCTTTTGACTTCTGTGGACCCCCATTTTATCAATACTGGAGCCCAGGGAACCCCACTGAATCATTATTGGAACAGGGGACCCCCACTGAGTCATTACTGATAGCTGGGACCTAATATTATTAAATTTTTTAAGCGGTCGCGGACCCCCTGAGGAGACTTCACGGACCCCCAGGGGTCCCTGGCCCACAGGTTGGGAACCACTGGCCTAGAGGGGAAAGGAGGCACTTGCCAGTGTGGGTGGGGTTTTGCGGTATTCGGCACCCTGACATTCTGCAGCACTGCTGACGAGCTTCTAAGAACTACTTTGGGCCATGGCACTTATTCTTTTACAAATTAAGCACAGCGTGAGATTGTGTAACGCATCCTCGTAATTACTGTAAAGTACCTCATCTTTGCTACAGTGTTTATTCCCAAATATTTGGGGTCAGAATTAGAAGGATCCCTCGCCTAAAAGATGAAGGGCAGAAAAACAAAAAGGTGATACACAATTCATGTGAGCTTTAAAACGAGCTCTTCATTTAGAGAATTCAGGAAGATTTCCCCATAGTTTCAAGTTTTGACAGAGTACCTAGTGCATATTGCCATAGTATGTATGCCAGCGACGTTTCGCGTTGTCAACCAAGGATATTCCAATTTTATTAGCACTACTGTTGTTTCTTGGGGAAATTAGGAGCCTTCAGGTTGAGGCCTCCCCGGGTCTACAGTCAGGACACTGGACACCACTTGGTTCCCAGGGACTGGATAGGAAGTGTGGGGAGAAGCACGGATTCCAGCTTAGACGAGAACACGGACACTGCTCCCCTAGAGGACAAACTGGCCTAGAAGAAGCGGAACTAGGGGGCAGATTTAAGAGAAATGCAGCACCACTTTTCTTGCACCCCCTACCACCCCGTTACCGCCACCATCTGTGCACCGTATGTAAAGTACGGCACACCATGGCGCAGGGTAGGGGGCAATAGTGTCAACATTTTTGATGCTATTGATGTACTTTTGAGGGTTAGCGCCAAAAATTTTGGCACTGACCCTGAACAGTACATAGGGGCCCATTGTAACCAAGGTTGTGCCCCCTTTTAACACCTGCTCTGAACAGTCACCTTAACGGGGGAACACCCTCTTTGCATACATTATGCATGGCGCATGCATAATGTGGCACCAGGGGTTACAAAGTGGCGCAATGCATGCATTCACTTTGTAAATATGGAGCCATGTTTTTGCCATAATATTGCCACATTAGAGTTTAAAAAAATGATGCTAATGTGGCGATATATGGCGCTAGGCTCTCTTAAATCAGGGCCTAAATGTGCTAAGGAAGATAGTGATAGTAAAGACAAGATCAGCAGAGCATCTGTGTCCTTCTGGTTATTCACCTGGGAATCCTGACAACCCGATAGGACAACTACCTGAGAGAATCAGACAGACAAAAGGGATGAAAAGGCCTTCAATGGCTGCAGAACCAGATGGGTTGAGCTCCTTCTCAGCACTTACAGTGAGTTATGGGGTCAGAAAGGGACTAGCAACAGCTTGACGTCCGACGTGCAGCCTGAAACACTACTCACACACGCCCCCCGAGAAGTGGGCACCAGAGTCTCACTGACGGACCAGTCTGTGAGCCCTGACTTTACGCCTTTCACTTCCTGAAGGGACCTACCCTGCTCTAGGGCAGCTGTCTTCTGCCCTCTCTTCATCCTTACTAATCATTCCAATACTTAAGGCAATAACTCCAATTATTGAGCAACCCTTAGCTCTTGGGTAGACTACCCACTAACCAGCAACACTCAGGCACTGGAGTATTATTTTGTCTCTGCTAAGTAAGCTAATTACAAAGTGCAATGTGAACCTCAATCTCTACCATAAATGTAAAACTGCAGTTGTACCCATTCCACAAACTTTGTAAAGTAATTTAGCATCCTTTTGGGTTCTCTACAAAAAAGCAACAAAAATATGGCAGGACTTGTTCACCTCTAGAGCTGTAAATTCTACCAGCTGTGCAGAAAATACCAGAATTTGTTCAATATGAGAGTCTCACCTGCAGGCAGCAAAGAGGTTACTGTGGCGGTCGATGCAAGTTTTATTGACAATCAATGCATGGCCTGCGCCCAGTGCTTAATTTGAGCAGGAGGTTGCTGGTGGTGGCACTCACTTTTGCGGCTGGCACTTATTTTTCTTCATCAGATATTGACAGCGAACAAGAGAGAGGAATTCACAGAAGCATAGAAAAAAGGAAGAAGATTAAAATTGAAAAACTGACATAAAGGGCAGCGGTGTGACAAAACCTAAGAGGGCCCCCCTGCAAGGCACATGAAGGCCCCCCGGACTCATTCAGGAGGACCCAGGCCAGGGTACTGTGTTGAGGCAGCCCCTGGAGCTTGGGGCCCCCCACACCGCGGGAGCTGTGGGGGCCTTTGTTACGCCACTGATAAAGTGGGATAAAGGCGCAGGAGTGCCTGGCAGTGGAATAAAGAGGCATGAGGTGAATTCAAGACTACGCAACCTTGATTTCCAAAGCACAGATTTTTTAATAGCACCACTGGAGCAAACCTTTGGGCACCTGCACTCATTCCTTTACAAATGAAGCACTGATTGATCCAATGTATGATACTCCCAGTTGTACCGGTAACCACAGCCTCCCTGGATGCCCTGCTGAGGCAGGGGCATGTATTTATGGGTATTTGTGGAGTGCAAACCAAACTGGGGGACAATGGAGGGCAGAATGTGCTTTAAAATAGAGGTCTGGGCCAGTGGTGTAACAAAACTTTAAGGGGAGCCCCTGCGAAGTCCTTGGAGGGGGCCCTCTAACGCCTCGACCCAGTCAGGGGCCTGCCACCGCGGGGGCTTGGGGAGCCTTTGTTAGGGCAGTGGTCTTGGAATGAAAGCCCAGCAGGACAGGACCAGATGCGAGGCCTCCGTCCCCACGTCATCGCCCCTTGGCTAATGAAGCTTCTGGAAAGCCCTCCTCGGGCAGCTGTTAAACAACACGGCTAATTGTCTGGCCTCGGTCTGAGGCGATGAAACTGAATAAAGGAGCCTATGAAATCTAATATGGCGGCGGCCTGGAGCGCGCGCTGGCTGGCAGCTGAGGCTGACGCACCAGTGCTCTCAGGCTTTGAAATGGGTGCCGTGGGGGGACCCCCGAAACGCCTGCTTTGAGTATCTGGGCCCACGCCATGCCTCGGGGACGTGTGGTGAGGGGTGCCGAGAGATTCATTGGACGAAGACGGTGGTATGAGGTCTGGGAAGGCCAAGAGCTGAGATGACAAACCAAGGCAGAATGCCTTTCATGTTCCTCCTTTGTAACTTTACAAAAGTAACTTCATGCTGGCTGGGGCAGGGGGTGTTCGAAGACAGCACAGACACCCCTGAGAGGAAGTAAAGAAATGCGCTCCAAACGCTTGAGTACAACACTTGAGTCAAGTGTCACCGAGTTCTGTGGCCTGTTTGGGTAGGGCGCCCAGATTACTCTGTGGACCCAGGCACTCCATGTAGGTGTGGCACATGTCTCACGGATGTCAGCGTCACAGTTCTTTAACTAGTGTGTGGGTGCTCCATAAAATAAGGTGACTTATCACCGTAGAACCCTTCTCAATCAGTCGGTACTTGTAGAGCGTGGCTTATCACCCGTGAGGGTATCCAGGCGCTGTGATGCTGGGTTAGTCTATACAACACACCCGGGCTTCCCTTCTCTCAGTAACTGCACCCTTGGAAGTGATGCCAGGTAGCATCTCCCCTGTGCTGCCAGTGGTTGGCAGGCCAGCTATCATGCCCAACGAGTATCTTTGTTGAGCTGAACCCTCGAGCACAGAGCACCTCCGACTCCTGAATTACAACCCCAAGGGTGGTAGTTCCTTCTTGGGCAGGTGCACCTGCTCTCTGGGTGTTAATATTTCTGCAGCGCGGTCAGCAGTGTGTCTTGGGCTGGAACCCATCACCACTCTAGCCCTACTGCTTGGGCAGGTGATAGATATATCTTGACCCTTGACCTGAGAGGGGAAGCGAGAGACTGTTATTAGGTAAGTGGGGGATGATCCATGGAAAGACATGATACGACGCAATATGTCAAACAATATATCATATCATGACATGTCATATCATGTCATATCATATATCGCATCGTATTATCATAACATATAACATATATTATCAAACATATCATACATTATAATATCCCATCCCAACATATCATACCATCTGATTGCACCGTGTTACATTGAAGCATTTCCAGAGAGAGGAGGGATGGAGAGCAGGCGGGTGTGAGGGGAGGTTTGGGGTACGGGGTGAAGGAGAGAGGTACAATAAGTATTTATTTATACGACGGGTTCTACAGCGAAGGCCAAACTAAACGGGTGAGAGTCTTTTCCAAAAGGCCAAGTTCTTAAATATGAATTACAAGATAGAAAATCTGTGATTATAAAGAGAAAAATGGAGAATACAGCATTCTATAATAAATCAAGATACATGTTACATTAAAAAATGCCACACCTAGCAGAAAGAAAAAGGTAAATAATCATGGCACGGCCAATACTCTGGCATTTGCTACCAGTCTTTTAGCTTTGACAATGCTTGTTTTGCTTCTCTATGGTCTGAGGGAGTTGCCGGCCTCTCAACAGTACAAAAAAAGATGGCTAAAAGCGATAAAAAAGCACACAAGAACACAACAAAAACATTATTTGGTTTAATAAAACACATCGCCATTAATGCATGAAGGGAACTGCTTTGTGTGCAGATGTGCTCCTTGGGAAAGATCAGAATAACATCACTCACAGGGAAGTTAGCCAATGGCTGAAGTGGGCGGACCCATTCCTGCATACTATATGGAGAAGAAAAATGTGAATGACACAACAACAAACCAATGGGTGAAGAGGGCTGGCTGAAAGCCCCATATAAGTAAATCTATTACATGTTTAATTTTAGTAAAATGAAAAGGTATTGGCTAACTCTAGCGTAAAAACGATGGGGTGGCCTACTCTAGCCAGTAAAGTCAACACATATTCATATAGGAATAAACCAATCAGAGTGATTTTAAACAAGAAAGCTGATTTCCAGAAACAAAGGCAAGCGTTTGCACCATTGGCGATCCCACGAAAGTGTGCAAACGACGCTAAATGCACACCGAGCATAACAGCGAACAGACGAAAGATGTCTGCTTTTACAACCTCAGCGTTGACACTTTTCATGCCACAGGGCGTTGAGTGGAGTCCTGAAGTGGTCAGACTGAAGGCCTGGTCAACAGAATGACATCAGACTTTATGGTTCCCATCAGGGCACTTGAAAACTGAGACCCGGGGCAATTCAGTGAGTTTTAGTGACCTTGGAACAAACATCCCAGCAGAGCCCATTTTAACATACCTTCAGGCAGGCACACCTGTGCAGGAAGATCTTATCTCACTTTGGAGTTAAGCCCTTGTATTCATGGGTTAGTACTTAATGGCCATAAAGGAAACAGACCTGCACGTGACATCAGCATCCATTGAGTCTGGTGTCTTAAATTAGGCCCCGCCTCCCAGCTTTAAAGGGCTAACCCAGGCAATTACTGGTGCACCGGTAACCCCTTTAAATTCAAATTAAGGCCAATCGCCCATACCTTGTCTAGTGTATTGTGTTACTAGATGTGGGAAACTTCTTTAAAGCAGCAGAAGGAAATAACGTAAAAGTTCCTGCACTGTGTCATTCAGTCACTGAACACAACACCGTCTCCACCCCAGTTAGGCTGGAGTGGAAAGTTGATGTGAGTGCTCACGCCTTTCATCCTCAGAGGAGCTCTGTGTATGTGATGTGGTCAGCCAGGCTTCTGATTGGAGGCGCGTGCTCAGCTGAAAGGTTCAAATGTGCATGTCTGGAAAAGCTGTGCATGCAGAATTTAAATCATGGGGAAACATGTTTTTACGTTTTTTCAGCACATAATTTACACACTCCATCTACTTACACAAACATCAGATATGACGGTGCTCCCTCCCCTCTGCTCTTGAAAAGAACTTACCTCTGCCTTTCTTTGATAGGAGTAAATGTGGTTTCCAGGATGAGAAACTGCCTACAAAATGTTTGGAAATACAAACTTTCTTTACTGTATTTTGTGGGGTCATCTCAGTACAACCCCCCTCTTCTACGCCTCTATTAAGCCCAGCATGCATAACGTTTTCTACCACTGCAAGTACCATTTACAGTCACAAAAGATAACCAATCTTGATTGCAACTGCTTTTTTTAACCCTTACAAATTTTATGAATTTATTGAAGTCAGAGTTTGTAAAAATACTTGAAAAAGTGAAGTTTGCCAGGTTTGCGCACACATTGGCTGGTCCTTGCGGTAGGCCCAAAAGGGCTTAAGAAAGAGCGGGTTGTCCAATTTTTATAGCATAGATGAACGGGGCGCATGGCTGAACTCCTTCCGGGTTACCACCTGTCCTCTCCGGTATAAATATCAAAAGGTGACAGACCCCGATTTAGGCAGGTCTGCGTCCCCCTTACTGGTATGCGACTGTGTGGCTCTCATGGACGTCGGTTCACCAAAATGCCAGGTGTAGCGGTAGAGACACAACAAGACCCTTGACCTCCACTCTCCCCCACACACATACTCACACATACACACAGATTCGCACTTACATACACTCTATCTCACATACACACACACTCTCACCCGCAAGCACGCACACAACTGATATTTAAAAGCATTTTATGCTTACCTCAATTGCCATGGAAGGGCACATTCCAGCTAATTGTACTCCATTTTTATTACACTAATAGTGAATAATATACTATTATTCACTATTAGTGTAATAACAAATTGACAGAAAACCAAGAGAGTGGAGCCCAACAGAGGTCCATTAGGACGAGCTGCCCCTCTGTTCCTGGTACTGAATTTGCAACCTCTGAGGCCAGGGGTCGCAAAGGCTGTGCCAGGGCTAGCAAAGGGCAAACCAGGGGTCGCAACACATAAATGACGTCTATGGTGCCTCTGTAACCCAAGGGGAAGAGATAATAATGAACCATCCAATGGCCACTCAGTATTTGCAACCCGCACTGCAACATCACTGCTGTTGGGAAGGGCATTTTGCCTTACCAACTAGTGATGGGAGAGGATAACCTGTGCGCCCTAGGACAATGATGGCGTGAGGGTGTGTGCCACATTGCTTCATGCCAGTTGCCCCCACGCTTGATTTGATCACGTCATTCAGTTTACATTGCTGAGCCATTGACATCAGGCCGGAGAAGGACCACCTGGCTTGAACAATTGTAAAGCGCTTTTGTCCCAGAAAGAACAAGCTCTACTGAAAACAAGAAGATGAACAACTGTGTGATAAACAGTTTGGTGACTGCACAAGCACTTCAGATATAAAATAGTCCCTCATGCATGGGAATGGAAGCAGTTCCTTCACACAGCCAATAGCATGAGGCGAAGAGTGCCACGCATGCCTGCCACTGATGCTAACTGCTGACTGTCACTCCCTTTTCAGGACTGACATAGAAAGGAATTACATGAGAAAATCCATGCAACCTGTCAAAACGTTTAATGCACCTCTGAGCCCAGCAGCGGCCCCTCTTAACCCTCCCCCCCCCAACAGCAGCTGCAAACTGACAAATAAAACAATAACAAACAATGTTTATTATCATTTTATTTTTCATGGGGCGGGGCATGGGAGGATCATAGGCAGGGAGGGGGAATGGTGTGCACGCCCCTCAGTATGCATGTGTGTGTGGACGCCTGTCTCAGGAAGGCCAAACACACGTGCAGTGACCTCTCTCCAACCCGAGCTGTGTTGCCAGATTGGTGACAGCGGACACAGGCTCCCAGTCTGCCAGGGAGCACAAAGCCAGGATGCTCAGGCCAATCCCAACGTTGCTCTCATACTGCCAGCAGCATGAGAGCAGTGTTAGGATTGGCCGCAGGGCAGGCTGGGAGCCTGTGCGTGCACGGGGTGGAGCTAGAAGAGCGGCCCGGTGACGGCGATGCAGCGGGTCAGGTACGTTTTTTTAAATTTCATTTCTAATTTTGTTGTCTTTGTTTTGTGTCCCTGCCCCGCCACTTTGCCCCGACCGGAGCCGCCCTGTCTGAGCCACTCAGCGGTACCTACCTGACATAGACGCCAAGGGGTCTGACACTGCAGCCCCTCTGCTAACCCCCTAGGCTGGTTGTAAGTAAGCCAGGGGGTCCCTCAGCATCTCTCATGCTGTCCTCGCAGGAGCAGGCCAGACTGTGAGTTAAACAGGCTTAAATGTACAGAGGCAGAGACGGAAGAAGAGGGAAGTGGAGAGACAGACAAGAAGAGAGAGGGCGAAAGAGAGACCAAGAGCGTGACAGTCATGGATAGAGAAAAAGACATACAAAGAGAGATATCAAAAGAGACAGAGAAATAGACAGGTAGATAGGTACATAGACAGACCGATGCATAGATAGGTACAGGCAGATATAAACAGAGATATTCTATAGAATGAAAGATGGGTAGACGGGTACATAGACAGACCGATGCATAGATAGGTACAGACAGATATAAACAGAGATATTCTATAGAATGAAAGATGGGTAGATAAAGTGATGCATAGATAGGTACAAACAGAGACAGATATAAACAGAGATATTCTATAGAATGAAAGAGGGGTAGACAGGTACATAGACAGACCGATGCATAGATAGGTACAGGCAGATATAAACAGAGATATTCTATAGAATGAAAGATGGGTAGACGGGTACATAGACAGACCGATGCATAGATAGGTACAGACAGATATAAACAGAGATATTCTATAGAATGAAAGATGGGTAGATAAAGTGATGCATAGATAGGTACAAACAGAGACAGATATAAACAGAGATATTCTATAGGATGAAAGATGGGTAGACAGTTACATAGACAGGCCGATGTATAGATACGTACAGTGAGGTAAAAATAGATTTATTCTATAGGATGAAAGAGGGGTAGACAGGTACATAGACAGGCCGATGTATAGATACGTACAGACAGGTAAAAATAGATTTATTCTATAGGATGAAAGAGGGGTAGACAGTTACATAGACAGGCCGCTGTATAGATACGTACAGACAGGTATAAATAGATTTATTCTATAGGATGAAAGAGGGGTAGACAGGTACATAGACAGGCCGATGTATAGATACGTACAGACAGGTATAAATAGATTTATTCTATAGGATGAAAGAGGGGTAGACAGTTACATAGACAGGCCGATGTATAGATACGTACAGACAGGTTTAAATAGATTTATTCTATAGGATGAAAGAGGGGTAGACAGGTACATAGACAGGCTGATGTATAGATAGGTACAGACAGGTATAAATAGAGATATTCTATGGATTGAAATGGGGTAGACGGGTACATAGACAGGCCGATGCATAGATAGGTACATACAGGTATAAATAGATTTATTCTATAGGATGAAAGATGTGTAGACAGAGAGACTGGTGCACAGACAGGTACAGACAGGGACGGCTGTAAACAGAGGGTGAACAGGGTAGGTAGACAGAGAGAGGTTCACGGGGAGCCTCTCTCTTCACTGCTCTCCCCCACTCTATCTTTGTCTCTGTCACTGTCCCTATTGTCCTTGTCTGTCTTGCTGCAGCTTCCGCTGCCTTCCAATGGGTGTTTTCTGTCTCTTTGGCCGTCCTCTCTCCCTGGCCCCCTACCTCCGCCTCTCTGTGTCTCTGTTTGCCCATCTCTCCCTGGTTCTGCTTCTCTTCCCCTGTCTATTCCTTTCTCTCTCCCCTTCTCTTTGTTTCTCGCTGTTTTTCCTTGACTTCTTCATCTTTCCCATTCGTTCTCTCCCTCTCGTGCTCTACCTCATCCTGTTTCTCTCCACCTGCCTTTTCCTCTCTCTCTGGGC
Organism: Pleurodeles waltl; assembly: GCF_031143425.1. NCBI lineage: Eukaryota > Metazoa > Chordata > Amphibia > Caudata > Salamandridae > Pleurodeles > Pleurodeles waltl. The sequence goes on from NC_090438.1 coordinate 54,419,108, forward strand.
CTTTCCCTATCTCCCCATCTCTTCTCTCTCTTACCTGGTATTTCGCAGCTTTTCGTTGAGTCTCTGTCTCTCTGGAAGTGCCCCTGTGTCTCTCCCTGTCTTTCGCTGCCTTTCTCTCCGTCTGCCTCTCTCTTTTTATCCGTGTCTCTGCCTTGCTACATCTCGCCTTGTCTCTGACTTCTGTCCCTCCTCACTCTCTCTCTCATGTTTCTTTGTCTCTGCGCCCTCCTGCGTCTCTACCAATTATTTCTCCTTGTCTTTTTTTTTTCTCTGCCTTTCTATTTTGTGTCTCTCTCCGTCTCTCTGACTTTGTGGCTTTTTATTTTTCTTTCCTGCTGTTGCTCTTTGTCCGTTCTCTCTTTCCTTGTCCCTCTTCCTCTGCCGTGCGCAATTCCTAATGCCAAACATTTGTGTACAAGGCGCTTTATTTTTGTTACTTTTAAAATGAAAAGCTTCCGCCGTGAATTACCTTGGCCCTACTTGTATGTTTCGTGTCTCTTGCTGGGTCACATATTCCGCTGATCTGCGGACAGAAGTGTTTTCCGGTGCCATTGCCAAGGAGTCCCCCTGGTAACACCAGTTGCCCCCGAAACATCGTGTGCAGATTAAGCAGCCCGCTTGCCCCGTGATGCCCAGGGCCTCCTCACCTGGCGCAGGCAGGGTACCGCCTCTAAACCACATCGAGCGCCTTGAAGCCCGTTGTGGCGCAGGTACAGTAAGTGATAGCTCAGGTGAGCTGGGAGGATGGCCCTTCCTCTGATGTCTGCAGGGCCGGGGCGGGTAACAAGAGCTGGGTCACCTGTTTTGTTCGGGTCTGTGCACCCCCGCCCCCAGTCCCAACCCCGGCGATATTACTGCCTTGGAGCTCCCAGGGGCCCCGCCAGACGGCGGCCCTGAAACCTATAATGCGCGCAGGGCCCCGGGCGCAGACTCCGCTCAGAAGGCTGTGTTGTGACAGGCCAAGGGACAAGGTGATGGACAGGCGGAAGGGAGGGTGAGTGGAGAGAGGAGGGCAACAAAGGATAGAGGCACGAGAGAAACGTGTGGGTGGTGGGGGAGGGAGAGAAGGGTCAAAGGGGAAGAAAGAACCGGTTGTGGGAGATGAAAACCGTGGGAGCCAGGAAGAGATTAACACGGTGCCCCTTGCGGTTACCGAACGTGCAAACTAAAGTGCGCTTGCACGGACGGTGTTTGCACACATTTCACTGTTCTCACCCGAGGCAGGGAGAGCAGTTTGACCTCCTGACCTGAGGAGGGCACAGGAGATCTGTCGGACCTGTGTCTACTGCGAGCCGCCTAGCGCCCCCTGTGCCCCAGCATCCTAACACTCCCTAGGCGCTTTCCTCCAATGAGGCAAGCATTCAGTAGCGCTTAGAATATCTGAGCCAGGAAGAACGACGCTCCTCTGGGCGAGGGGGTACCTCTAAGTCAGACCTTTAGTCCCAGACATAGGAGGGCCTAGTGCCGCCTTACCATAATTTTTTGGACGCGAATGCGGCGCTAAGGTGGACTTTTCCCCTGCCATATTTACACTTTATACTACCTTTTGGATGCGTCATGCATAATGTATGCAAAGGGGACGTTCGCCCATTAGGGGGGCCCGAAAAATATTTCTTAGTGTTATTTTTTTTGGCACTTTTAACACCTGCTCAGAGCAGAGCACACCATTGGATGCAATGAGCCTCTATGTGCTGTTCAGGGTTAGCACCAAAATGTTGACGCTAATCCTGAACAGTACATCAATAGCGTGAAAAAATGTGACGCTATTTCCTCTTACCCTGCACCATGGTGCGCCCTATCTTAGATACGACGCACACATGGTGGCGGTCGGGGGCGCTAAGGGACGCAAGGAAAGTGGTGCAGCCCTGTGTGCAGCGCTACTTTCCTTAAATCTTCCTCTTAGTATTTCCCCTGCAATCGTTCAGGATAAAAAAATTATTTGATATTGTGGGCACCATCAAACAGTTCTGAAATCATAATTTTTACTCAGTGAAGCTGTCTTAGAGTTCCTCGAAGCCGGAGTCAGTAATCCTGTACGTATGCACCGAGTAGTTTCATCAGAAAGGCACACGTTCATGGCATTTACAAATAACACTGCAGATTGTTAACGAGCGTGAGACGCTAAGAACTTGTGTTGTCAAATACTTAGGGCCTCATTTACAAGGAAATGATGCATCATCAATGCGTCAGATTTCTTGCACCTCCCACACATACCCTAAAGACGCCATGGATGCACTGTATTTACAAAACAGAGCTCCATGACGCCCATTTTCAAAGATGCATCAGATATTCTGACGCATCTGTGGGAGCTAAAGTGATGCATTGCTGGAGTTGTGTTGTTAAACTGCCGCAGGTCCAGCAATGCAAGAAGTGTCCCATTGGGAAAAAGCAGGCGTCAATTTTACGTCTGGTCTGAGCAGGTGGTAAAATTTTGACGTAATGAAGTCGTAGAATGATATAGTGAAAAGTTGCAAATTTAAGTGTGTCAGTTCTACGTGGCTTTTTTTTCCATGGCAACGCCTATCCTGCATACATTATACCTGACGCATGTGCAATGTGACGCAGGGCTTTACAAACTGACTCACTGGGCCTAATCCGTCTGTTTGTAAATATGGAGCAGTGTAGTGCACAGCTAGCGCTGCCGCTGCATAAAAAAAAAAAAATGACGCAGCGTCTGCGCAAGGGGCTTGTAAATGAGGCTCCAAGCCTTCATTTGTACATTGTACTTGGTCAATGATATAAACTCCTCAGATCAATATTATGAAAAAAAGCGTAAATATTCTCAGATGCAATGTTTTATTTAGCTAATGCTCATCTCCATCTTTAACAAAGGCACTTTTCTTGCAGTTTTTTTCACAGCTCAAACGTGGTCCAGGGGCTTTAGAGCGCTTTACAGCAGAACCAGACTATGTTACACATTTTGTATTTTATTTCATTTTTAAGACACAGTGAATTAAGTGACTGGCACAGAGGCACAGGATGTTGAGATGAAACTGGGGCTTCAAATTTGGTTCAACATGTCCCATGGTCAGCAGCTCCAGGGCTAGGCCGCACCCCCCTCCCATGCTTAAAAGTGTCACAAATTCTGACCATATCTAGGAGTGGCTTTTTCGACTGGCTGTGTATAGAGTCCACATATATAATTTTGCTATGTTCCTCTATGCGTATGCATACAGTTTTCAGGGAGGGGTTGGTAAGAATAATAAGAAATAAAGTACCCCCAGTTGTAGGTAATAAAGATATTGTGAGTCACTGCAGAACACCATGCTCTTAACAAAGGCCCTCAGCCTCTGTCCTTGTGCTTGCAAAAGGTCTTGAATCTGCTTGGCGAAACATCAATATCCTGACGGTTAAGGGGTACTTTATGTGGTATATATATATATATATATATATATATATATATATATATATATATATATATATATATATATATATACACACATGTGTAAAGTGTTTAAACACAGACCGTTCTTTCTCTCCAAATCTGCTGCACACTGACATAAGTACACACACTCAAATGCACTCACATAAATGCACACATATGCACATGCAACTGCAAAGGCATGCACACATTTATTGGAAAGGCTCTCCATCGGCTCTGCTAAGAAACTGCGACTAGTCGAAAGCAACTGGGAAATGTGTGTGAAGCCCTCTTCCACCTCGGATACCATCACCTTCACCCTAGGGGATTGTAAGTCTCCTGGTGCCATTTACAGATATGAAACTGCAACAGGAACCTCTGGTTTAAAAAAAAAACATGGAAAATCAACTTTAGAGGCAGAGAGAGGCCTTATTGAGTTAATTCGTAATTACATGAGCTTTCTCCCATGATCAGGCTCCTAGATGTGTTATAGCACCTCGAGACCACATTGGCCTCTAAATCTGGTTAGGCTCCGAGATGGGAAACAGGCAAAAACTTGACATACAATTATTTTCAGACATATATTCCATGTGTGTCTCCTTTTTACATACAGTAGTGTTTTTTTAACACTAAATTATATTGTACAAGCCTTCAACATTATTTCGCAGCTATGAAACAATTTCTATGAACTACGGATTTCATATAATGGTAGGTGTAGCCTTAGGCTGATTTTCTTTCCTCCAGCTAATTAACCTAAGAGCTCAACAGTGTATTTTGATGACAGCCCAAAACCATTCTCCAGAGTTCACCATGACCATTTTCTTAATGACCACTTTTTCACGAAATGCAATCAAAACCTGAACATTTTAATTTGAATCATAGCCCATATTTAGTTGCACCATGCTGTAAGCAACTTCAAAATCTCTGACTTCTACAGAGAAAATTTGTTTTTTTCAGCAAAGAAAAACATGTATTTTTTCTACCCCCCAACCTTCTTAATAATAATTTGGTTATCATATAGTCCTTCATATCATACGTGTCTGCCTCTTCTACGTACTGCAAATAACAGATCTTACTATTACCCAAGAGACGTAGCTCTGGCAGCAGGCATTACGACTCCACAACTTTACTGTAATAACTTATTACAGCAGAGTGGCTATGTCATTTTTTATTAAATGTACTAATGATGTCAAAACTTGAATGTAATAGGGAAATTACAGACAGGCTTTTATACACGGATTGCAGGTAACCACGTATTAAAGTACCACGTGAAGTAGTTTCCAATAGTCAATCCAGTGACCTAGGATGTGAGCCTGGAGCTCCTCTCTTCTCGGAAATGCCCTCCAACGTCTCCATGTTGCCCAAACAATGAAGGCAAAGAGAGCTGCCATCCTGGCATGCACCCCCTTCCGCAATATCATCCACTCTGGTTGCCTTAGAAATGCACTGTTGAGCCACAGACAACCAATGTGTGCTTGAACATGCAGAAGTGGGGGGCCACATGAAGCCTGATATCAAAGCTCTCCACCAGCTTCATGTCAATGTCAGGGTTAAATCCAGGACCGTACTAGATCCAAGCCAGAGATTGTCACCTGATGCCTGCCCATCTGAATAACCAGCACTCCCCTAAGTGAATACAGCGGGGGGGCAGGGTCCCCTACTCTGGAACACCCGCAGACCTGAACTGAAACGCGAGCCGAACGACGACAGGTTTAGGAAGTTTTTTTAAAGAACTATTCGGACTTGCCATTGGCTGAGTGCAGCCCAAAGCACAGGCTGACCTCGGAAAATGTAAAGCAGGGTTACTTCCGACAGCAGATCGGTCATTACCCTGTAAAATGTACTCCTCCTCTCTGCAGCTCTCTGAAGCAAGAGAAAGGCAAAATGCAGTATTTTACCAAACGCCTAATAAATACAAAAATAAATAATTACAGAAAGAAACAAAGAACAGAAACAAAAAAACAAAATCAAAGAAAGAGAGGAAGAAACAAACAAAGAGAGAAAGAAACAAACAAACAAAGGAAAAAAGAAAGAAAATAAGAAAGACAATATAATGTAGGAAGGTCACACATATAATTCTCAAATCGGCCAAATTTATAAACAAGCAGATAACAAAGGTTCCAACTGCATTCATGGCCTGGAACATTAACATAACAATGGCAGCAACAAATTGGATTCATGAAAAACTGAGCCTGAAATAACTCCTCTGTCCTGTGGCTCAGCAGTGACAGTCACTAGCACACTACACTTTGCACATCTGTATCTATTGTTCAGGTATTGTACTTTTTTTCATGTGAATCCACACCAAGATGTCAGTGGTTACATGTTTGCTGTAAAGTAAAATTCCTTTGAAGAGCCCCCATGGCTGCCAGTGAGAGCTCTTCCTCTATGTAAAGTTATTTGTGAGGCGGTAAATTGGTTTTTAGGCGCTGCTTAACCGACGTGTTGGTATGTATCTGGACTTTTAACCACGCCCACCTCACGCCCATCACTATCACTCGTTCATGGGCTTGTCTTTCAAATATCCTTTCTTTTAGTTGGTAACTGCTTTACATTTGTCCCTCCTTAGGGAGGTTTTGTTACCGCCTTGGACATCGACCCTGTTACATGGATAATTGCACTTTTGCCGATAACTTTGACTGCGAGCGAACTTCTTTTTCCTTTTGTGTCTCTCCTTCACGCTCACAGTGGCACTTTGAACTGGTTTGCTTATGCCAACTGTTTTACTTTTTATTTTCAGTTTATGTGGCAAGAAAACTCCAGTTAGGAATTTTCAACGCAAATAGCTCTAACTCGAGCAAACACGAGACCCATTGTATTGCAAATGCTTGTTTCTTTTTCCAACTTTGCTAGACTGTTGTTCTGATAACCTGTCATTTGACCTTTGAACTGTAGTAATAAATGTGTGAATGTGAATTTAGCAGAACAGTTGTTCTAAAAAATTATGGGGGTCATTCTGAGTCTGGCAGGCGGCGGAGGCCGCCCGCCAGACTTCCCCCCTCCAAAATACCACTCCGCGGTCGAAAGACTGCTTAGGGTATTTTGGCTTTTGCACTGGGCTGGCGAGCGACCGCCAAAAGGCCGCCCGCCAGCCCAGTGCAAAAAACCCTTCCCACGAGGACGCCGGCTCAGAATTGAGCCGGCGGAGTGGGAAGGTGCGACGGGTGCAGTTGCACCCGTCGCGAATTTCAGTGTCTGCAAAGCAGACAGTGAAATTCTTTTTGGGGCCCTCTTACGGGGGCCCCTGCAGTGCCCATGCCAGCAGGGGCCCCCAGGGGCCCCGCGACACCCCATACCGCCATCCTGTTCCTGGCGGGAGAACCGCCAGGAACAGGATGGCGGTATGGGGTGTCAGAATCCCCATGGCGGCGCAGCAAGCTGCGCCGCCATGGAGGATTCAATAGGGCAGCGGAAAACCGGCGGGAGACCGCCGGTTTTCCCTTTCTGACCACGGCCAAACCGCCGCGGTCAGAATGCCCTGCGGGGCACCGCCAGCCTGTTGGCGGTGCTCCCGCCGACCCTGGCCCCGGCGGTCCGTGACCGCCGGGGTCAGAATCACCCCCTATGTGTTATTGGGCCACTTTGATGTTTTCTGCCATGGTACAAAGATGTTGATCTCTCTCCCTCACTCTACAGAGATGTGCAAAGTGTGATGGATCATTTATTACCATTGCTGAGAGTGGGGATGGGCCACGGCTCACAGGAGGGGCAGCCTTGTTTGGCACATGAAGCCCCTTTCAATAAAGGCAATACAACACTTTCTGCATCCACCTGTGGGGTTTATGTCACACTCTTTTGTTCACCTGCAGCAGCTGCAAACAAGGACATGTCACCATAGCCAGAGCTAACGGGGTTAGTTAATTACACTGTACTGGGGTAGCAATAAGGAACTTGGCTTTTTCCCGCTAGTATTAAATGTGTGAAATTGTATTTATTACTGCAGTTCTTCCAAGTAACTTTGTTTGTCATGTTTATTTTCTCTGTCATAGCATCTGAGAGATGGCGTGCAGGGCTATTGTGCAAGGTATGAGTTACATTCCTAACCAGAACTTACAAATTTAATTGGATGTTTAGTTTCAAGTCATAACCACAACCCACTTTACCTATGGCTTTTTAAGGGGGATGTCTGAGTTTTTTAAGCATCTGTTAGTGTGTTATAACCAAACCTATCTAGAACTTCAATTTAGTCCTTGTTTTCTCTGCGATTTTCTGTGTTTCTTACCATATCATGCATACAACTTCCATCAAAGTATAGCCCAAAGTGCACGGCCAAAGGACATGTACAGAGGGTTTGGCTGCAGCAACTGGCCATCGGCCATGCTCTGCGCCAAACCCTCCATGGGCTATGACCCCCGATGAAGCATGGCCTTTGGCCGTGTGTAGCGGGTTTGACCGTATGAGATGGCCTGTTGACATACCCTGCGCCCAACTCTTCTCATGTGGTCAATCCACACTGCACATGGCCATTAGGGTCACCACAGGACCTGGATTGCAGCCTGGCCCTGTGGTTTCTTTTGTTACACTTTTTAAGGGTTTGTGGCCTTGAGATCCTCACGGGTGAGTAGTGCGCTTTACAAATTCCTGATTGATTCATTGATTGACTCTTTGTCGTGGACCGTACACCAGTACACCTCCGTACTTTGGACCGCATACCTGTTAACTTCTGTGCACTTGACTGCATACTGGTAAATGTCTGTGCTGTTGATGGGTGTCCTGAGGGGTTCATGGACCCATTAGTGATGACAACTACAAACTACCTCGAAGGTTTCTGGTTTCATCAGAATGTCTCAATGGTTGCATTGCGTCACATTACACAGATACCAATTGTGCATTCTTATGTACAACGTGCTTAGGCACTTTTATTGTACAAAATACTGTGGGACTGAAATCCACGTTTCACAGGAAACCATGAAATATGTAACATTTTCATCATCATATTGTAAGTTCCCAAACCACTTTTGCAGAGTTTTACCATTATTGGGGCTGGCAGGATTGTATGGTATGGAAGACCAAATTATGTGGAAAGGTTATTTAAAGGATGCAACCAAAAAAATCAATTATTAAAGAACATTTTCTAGCACCATTCTTTTCACCCATTTTAGTCAATTTTTGTTAGTGAAATCTGCAAATTATTGGCAACATGGAAAATCCATAATTATGCGGCTAAGTGCTGCAGCAACAAAATCACATTAATCCACTTCCCCTCACCGGTGTCCACTGTGTTACTAAGTATTTATTTCTGAAAGAAAAAGCAAGAGGTAAACATTCTATTTTCCGTCAGTGACCATTACTATCTGCACTTTGAGAACATTTTTCCCAAGCTACTACCCCAGAATAAATGTGTTATACAGAAATTCATAAAAGGAAACTTGCAATATGCTCCTACATTGTCATCTTGGGGTTTTGGTGACAACTACAAATCAGTCGTCCTTTGGCCTTGTGGTTTATCATGTAACCAAAAAACTATTGATGGTAATATATGTAAAGATGCGTCAAGCTGATGACAAAAAATGGGGGTGTTCGAAAAGTGAGATTTCTTATTTTAGTTCCCATGGGAATATTTGTTCCTCGATACAGAAAAAAGAGACAAAGCAGAATTACACTGAACGTGGCATGTAATTCTAACTTTACTCAAGGAAGTTCCTTTGCTTGTTATGGTGTAAAGCTGTTCAGTAGTTTTCAAGAAATTAGTGTTTTTAAGAGTTCTGGTCTGGGCATGAAGAGGTTGTGTTTTAGAGATTTCTGGACCATTACTGAATACGGTGCACTGAACTTCATGTTGGTTAAAAGAAAAAAGGAACATAACCTGAGGGGGCATAGGGAACCTACCCTGACTCCCTGAAATAAAATAAAAATCAAAAAAAGGATTTTATTACAGGAATTGTGAATCCTAAACTGGATTTGCAAATCCTGAACCCTTTGTGAGGGCTCGGAATTTGTGAATCCAGCAAAAGATTCAAGAACTCTGGAAATGAAAAAAATACATTCTGTGCAGTATTGCTGCACTTGGACAAAGGCCACACGTTGCTGTTGGATGCATACAGAGGGTTGAGAGCAGGGCCTGGCCGTAGTCCAGTCCCTCACCGCCTGTGATGAGACAGGACACTGCATCCAGCTGAAGTCATTGCTAGGCTGTGGTTGGCCCCACACTGCGGGGTGGGCACAGGGCTGCCTGCCTGCAGAGGTGATTGGCACCTCATGGAGGGTTATGCACTACAGGCCTAGCATCACAGCCCACTCCACTACGCATGCACTAAAGCTGTGAGCAGTGGAGTTTGACTGTCTGCGTAAGGTTGGGCTCATGCTTGGCTGCAGGCCAGTCCATGTGGCCAATCCCACAGTACACAGCCTGGCTGCCCACGGCTGGTCGTGGACAGGGACCTGTTGCATGTGGTAAATGATAAAAATAAAAAAAGCACTAAAAAACGGGAAAGTGAAGTTATGGTTAGCTTTGGTTATAACACATTAACATATCTTTAAAGAAAACTTGGAAATTCACTGAAAAAACAGCTAAAGTGGAGTTATGGTTGTTAATTAAAACCGAAAAACATCTGAAATTCACAAGTTATGGATAAGAATGCAATTCATAACTCAACCTAAACTTGCACACCGAATGCAATACTTAAGACCTCACAATATTTATCCCAACAAGTAACAACACTGAAAAGCACAACAAAAATAAATACCAATACATGAACAAATAAATCACACTAAATTATTTGTTGTTTCTTTCATAGTGTCAATGAAAGTAGGATATGTAATCCCATTTGTAAGATTATTTTCAACATTTGTGATTTCATCTGTCACATCAGAGGCCAGGCCAAGAGCATTGTACCTGGTCTACAAGTTAGAGTTTCCATGTCTGATGCGTGAATTATGACTTGAAGTCCTAACCATAACTTGCGAATTTCGGTGCCTTTTCTCTTTTTATTCGCAATCATAACGCCACACATGTATTCCCACAAATACTTAGGACTGTGTGTACAGAAATGCATCTGACCATGTAAACTTAAGCGTGAGGAGAATCGCAAAGCCAACACCAGCATGTAATTGCCTCCCCAGGCTCTGTGTGCAGCGGCGGCCATTTCTGACCAACCGGTCCAGCCTGTTTGCTGGGACCTGGTTCAGGATTCAAAGTTTTTCTGTAAACATGTCAACAAGTGCCTGGCGAAAAATACAATTACCAAATCACTCCCTCACCCGCCCCCTAATTAGCACACACTCCCATTAGTGCACCCCATCTTTGCTCAGTATAATAGTGACCATTCAGGTAGCACAATTTGCTAAGATAGCTCATTATTATCATCCAGTGGATGGTTTTCAGTTTGGTGACCTTCGACCCCGGTTCTCAAAAGTATATGTGCGCGTTGTACAGGCCCCCTGTTAGGGGGCGTGGCCTAAATTCTCCTCACCTTGTTTCTCATGGAAGGGGAAGGGAGGATGTTGCTAGGCTCTCCTCCCTGCACATCAAGTGCATTGAAGACTGCAGGTGTAGGCGCAGTGCAGTCACTGAGGTCTCACCTCCTCCAAGTCCCTCCCCAGCCTCCGTGGTGGCCTTTTCTTCCATTTGAGGCTTCAGGAAAAGATGGCTTGAGCAAAAGTCGTACCCCGGGCCTCGGGCATGGCCGGCTTTAGGGCAATGCGACATGTGCGGCCGCACTGGGCGCTTGACCTGGAGGGGGACACTGACCTCAAGGGACTCTGGGGGTCATTCCAAAAGACGGTCATTCTGACTTTCCCGCTGGGCCGGCGGGCGACCGCCAAAAGGCCGCCCGCCAGCCCAGCGGGAAAGACCCAGCAACGATGAAGCCGGCTCCGAATGGAGCCGGCGGAGTTGCTGGGGTGCGACGGGTGCAGTGGCACCCGTCGCGATTTTCAGTGTCTGCAAAGCAGACACTGAAAATCATTATGGGGCCCTGTTAGGGGGCCCCTGCACTGCCCATGCCAGTGGCATGGGCAGTGCAGGGGCCCCCAGGGGCCCCACGACACCCGTTCCCGCCATCCTGTTCCTGGCGGTAGAAACCGCCAGGAACAGGATGGCGGGAAGGGGGTCGGAATCCCCATGGCGGATTCCCTGGGCCAGGGGAAAACCGGCGGGAAACCGCCGGTTCCCCTTTTCTGACCGCGGCTTTACCGCCGCGGTCAGAATGGCCCAGGAAGCACCGCCCGCCTGTTGGCGGTGCTTCCGCGGTCGTTGGCCTTGGCGGTCGGTGACTGCCAGGGTCAGAATGACCCCCTCTGTCTTTAGTGATAATTTATGATTTAAAAGCACCTACTGCACAGTTCCTTGTGCCTCCTGGTTTCAGGCAGCAATAAAAATGTCAAAATAAATTGTCTGATTAATGTTACTGCTAGAGAGAGAGGTTGGAGTTTTGTCTAGTGGCAGCTTTGACTTCCCATAATGTAGCTCAGAGGGTTAATGTGCCTGCTGCAGAGAACAGATCTGTATTTGAGTGGATTAGTAAAGCCAGCCTTTACCAATGCCTTAAAACGAATGAAGTATATGTGAGAGAGGGGCTATGGAGGGATGGGGACACTTTTGCTGCGTGGTAGTGAGGGACTGTGAAGAGGAGAAGGTCATAGGGGGCTGGTGTAAAAAAAGATTGTGGCACCAGGCGCCACCAACGCTGAACCCGGCCCTGGCCTAGGGTGAGGTGTGCTGGTCTGAATGAGAACCTACTGGGCGGGGAAGTGTTTGTTTTCTGGATATCTTTGTTCATGAAGTGTCTGTCCGTGCTCCTGTTACACAGACATACCTCCAAAACACCTACACCCTGGTACGGTGTCATATTCCCCCTCAGGTACTATTTTCTTGCAATTAACCAGGCTTAGGGTGTGGGGTGCGGAGACTCTCACACAAAAACAAGAGGTTGCTTGCAGTCTCCCTTTAGTACAAATCTATTCACACCTTCTGAGCTCACAGGCGCCACATCCCAGTATTTCACACTGTACATACACTCTGGGTTGACTGCATTCCCACAGGCCAGATTCATTTCATTCTATAAATAACCTAACTGACCATCCACAGGGCCTTTTGGAGCTCCAGGCAAAATTCATTTTGCTGCTAGAGCACTCTCTGCCACCTATCAAATAAGGAATGCGGGGCCTTACCCTGTAATTTGCCGCCACCTAGTGGCTTAGTCTATAGTACCAGCCTTGTATCTTTTTTTGAGTTGGCATAGGTATCACAGCTGAGTCATGGAACCCACATTCAGGCCCAGATTTATTAAAAAGTGGCGCATCAACTCTGATGCGCCACTTTTTCTGTGGCCTCCTACCAGCACCTAACAACATTGTGGTTGCACCGTATTTAACATACGGCGCACCATGGCTGTAGTTAGAACAATAGCATCCACATTTTTGACGCTATTGTGGCTCTTTGCCACACTAGCGTCGAAATTTTTGATGCTAGTGTAGCAAAGTGCAAGGAGGCCCATTAAATTAAATGGGTGCGTCATTTTAACGCCTGCTCTGAGCCGGCGTTAAAAAAGACAGGAAAAATGGGGCAGTGAAATGTTGCAAATTTTACTTTGTCATTTTTTGGGGCCTTCTAGTGCCAGAATGCCCGCTTGCATACGTTATGCCTGGCACAGGCATAATGTGGCGCAAGGGGTACACAGTGGCACAAAGCATGCATTGCGCCACATTGTAAATATGGTGTGGGTTAAAGTCCACCTTAGCGCCAAAAAGATGACGCTAAGGCAGCGCTAAAGCGGCGCAAGGGGCTCTTGAACATGCCTCTCAGTCTCTTGATTTTTTTTTTTATGGATTGATAATGTAGTCTCCCTAATATTTTTGCCAATGTCCAATGGGCCGTATGTTTGGCACAATCTGTTTGTATTCGTCTATATTTTAATAAACATAACAAAAGGCATCATTCTCATCACTTTACGGTGGTAATTCACAAGGGTAAACTTACATGTGAGTAAACTTACACTTGTAAGTTACTCTTACACTTTTGAGTAACTTTACACCTTCAGGCTGTTCACCATTTACAGGCCTGATTCACAAAGGTAAACCTGCACTTTTGTGTAAGGATTTATTTTGTATTTTGTTTCTGACTGCAGAGACTGCACATAAAAAGAGAGGGGTGGCAGAGGCGCAGGCATTGCACATATGTCAGTGAATACCATTGTGGAGTGCATTAGTGGTACCCTTCTAACTCTGCTAGACATGCTACAAAACTCAGGGCCAGATTTACAAGGAACTGGAGCAGCGCTGCGTCAGTTCTGAAACCCAGGGATGCGCCATATTTACAAACATATGGTGCTCACCTGTGTTTCGCCCTACAACGGCGCTATATTTAGCTGCCTAGGGCCACTGCAGGCACGCTTGCACCATGGGGCAGGGGTGCCTGCGTTGCAGGGAATTATTGTTTATGTGCAGGAAGGTGTCCCTTCCTACACATAAACAATCTATAATGGTGATTTGTTACCCTCATGTGTGCTGCAGAACACCTTCCTGCACATAAACAAACATTCATGGCGTTTTGCTTTTCCTAGGTGTGGTGCAGAATGCAGCACGCATAGAAAAAGCAAAAACTCTGAGAAATAATAGTATTCCTCCTTGTTGCACCATGTTAAGTCACCCCTGGGTGGCGTTAGTTTTTGGTGCTGCCTCAGCTTTACGCATCCTCATAAATCTGGAGCAGCGTCAAATAGCAATGGGTGTTGTGATGGAACGCCCACAGCAACACCCATTGCACGCCTCTCTGCCGCAGAAAACTGCATCAGAGCGGCCCATATTTACAAGGCGGCGTTAAGCCACAAAAAGTGCACAGCGTCACCACAGAATCACAAGAAGTGACGCTCCATGGCACTCGGGCTTGTTTATGCGATGTCCCCTTCGCCATTGAACAAGAAATCTCAAGCCTCACACAGACTAGTGAGAAGGCAATTACAACAACTCTGGTGTTTCTATACATATATATACATGCTACAATTGTATGCATTTTTCCAAGGCCCTATTTATGACAAGCTTTATTGCATTGGGATGGTTGTTCAATGATGTGAGCCTTTTTGCAGAATGTACAATTGATACACTTCCTTCTTCTACCAACTCAATTTCCTCAAGGGTCAAGGTTCCCCCAGGTTTTGTCAGTATGGTGTGTTTTGACCCACTCAGTGGCTTAACAATAGCACCTGCACCACCCGCGAAGCGGGGGCCCACAAGCTCCACGTGGCCCCCACCGGCACTGTGACCAGGTAGCGGGACCCTGACCTGTGAGTTCCTGACTCAGTACAGAGCGTGGGGGGGCCCTCCATGTATTTTGCAGGAGCGCCACCTCAAGTTTTGTTACACCACCGACCCACCATGTCTACACTAAGAATAGGCGTCTTAAAAAATTTCACAATATCTGAAACCATATGCCTGGATACCAGTGCCTGGGGGGGCTTTAAAGATATATTACCACATGTCTTTTGTGAACTGGGAAATTGTAAAAGTATGTTCAGGTGGAGTCGTAGAACACAACTCACACATTTACATCTGTCTTTGTGAAATGGGCCACTTGAATTGAGAGTGTTACAAGTAAGGAATATTATAGGGGGGTCGATATAGATGGGGAGATATCATAATGGATGAAGAACAGAAGCTGTACCAAACCTTTTAGGACCACTAACTGAAATCATGTGAAGAAGATGTTTCAATATGAGAAGATGGGACGCCACACTTAGGGGTCCTGAATAAAAGTGGTACCACACCATGGCAACAATGCACCTGTTTATCACCATTAAAACAAGATGGCATTTCAGCTCAAACAATTGTGGTACATCTTGCAGAAACACTGGGCCCCATTCACATAGGGGCTTATAGGCCTGATTAAGAGTATGGCGGACGGGTTACTCTGTCACAATGTCATTATTTTCTGTAGGATTTATATTTTGTCGGAGGGCAATCCGTCACCGTTATGATGGAGAAACCCATCCACTGAGTTCTAAATCAGGTTCTAAGACTCCTAAAGTTACAAGTGCGGAGTCTCCGCAATCCTGGAGGAATCTCTGCCCTTGGGAGGAATCCCCGCACTGCACACTGCAGGGTGGAAATTCCGCCCAACCTCAGAGATTCAGCTACGGGTGGGAAGACTCCACACCCGTAACTTTATGAGTCATAAGTCTCCTTGTGAATCGGACCCAGTGTTCCACAAGTGATTTTGCATACGTGTACAAAAGAAGGCTACATCTCATTCAATAATGCACAGCCCGTCTATGGTATTTCTGCACAACTACAAGGGATCTCTACATTAGAGCTGAGGGTCCTTAAATATAGTGCTTTAAAAATGTGATAAATGTAATCAGATAGCCACACATTTATCACTTTCAAATGATCCAATGTGGTATTACCTCATTTACAATAAGCTATTAATGTATCACAAATGAGGAAATAGCACATCACAACACAAACATAGCACTGCAAATTGCCACCTCCTTCTGTGTGAAGAAACTAAACCGGAGATACTACCACATGACAACTGTGTTCATGTAATTACTGCATAAGTGTTTTTTTTCTGCAAAATATGAGTGAAACGGAACAAGGTTTTCAAAGAAGCAATATATGTCCAGTTGTGTGATTACTGCAATCAGCTGTTTTACCACAAATTGCTAAATGAGGGCTTAGGAAGGGAATTCCAAGTCATAATTAAATGCACATTGTAGATGCTAATGGTGGTTGAGTGCACCATCTAGGAAGGCCTGTTCCCAGATGTGGTAAATGGTGACAGACTGAAGAAGGTGTGTCTGGGTGGTCACTGCATTTTGGAGTGGTCATGTGTGCGTGATGAGAAAGGGCAACTAGTTATGAGCTAAGATCCAGTTCAGGTATTGTGGTCTGGAAGGAAAGGATGTCTTTTGTGCACCTAAAATCACAAGTGCTGTGACTAGAAGGACCAGGCACAAATTATTCTACAGCATCAAACCGAGCCATCGGTCAATACCTCCAGCAGCAGATCATTGGATGCAATAGAATTAAGAACATCAAAATTGAGATAGTAGCCTGTGGTAGATGGACCACAAGCCATGTTTCCCCCATTCTCGACCGAAATAGCTTGGTCCATCTCTTCACTCCAAATAAGTCATCTAGAAGTGGTGGTAGATTCAGACGTCTCTCTGATTCCTGAAATGAATCAAGTTACAAAGGAATCCTTTCAGATGCTGTGATGTCTACATCAAACCATCTCTTACTTAGGAACCCACCGAAAACATCAATCTAATCTCCCTTCTAGTGGTCTGAAAGCTAGAGACAATCCATAATGCATGGCCAGAACAGCTCAATAACCCCAATATCTGGTTGCCCGTTTCATGTGTACCGCGGTCACTACGCTGACAACGTATGGCTAGATGTGCCATGTTCAAAGCAACGTGCATAGGTTGTGTGCAAATCACGGCTCAGGACCAGGGGTGTGGTCACCCACCCACTCTACCAGCTGAAGCAGGGGAGGCACTGTGCAGATTCAATTGTTTATGGCCCATTTAAGTCTGGCTAGCAGATCATCGCAAGTCAGAAGTTCAAACTAAGAAATTCCACAAGAATAAAGTTTGACAACACAGCTGTTGGTGGGTACCAAAAGAAAACCTAAAAGCAGATTAAAATGGCAAAAAGGTTAGAGACCAAATGAGTGAGACAGTGCCAAGGAAAGCAAGGAAAATGCAAATAATGAAGGAAGGAAAAAGGAAGAATGAAGGAAAGGAGGTACGTGTGAAGACAGGAAATAAGGGAAAAGGGTGTAAAAGAAGAAAGGAACAAAAGAGAGAATTAAGGGTAGAAAGAAGAAAAGGAAAGATAAAAAAAATAACAAAGAAAAATGAAAGGAAAAACAAGAAAAGCACAAAATATAATTAAAGAGCAAAGAAGAAATGTGAGACAAAAAGAAGGGCAATGAAGGAACGAAGAGAAAGAAAAAAGTAACGAGTGGAAAGAATACAAAAAGGAAAGATGCAAAGAAGATGTGAAATTGTACCAGAAGCAACATAAGAATAAAGCGATAGAAATGATAGAAAGCTAGAAGAAAAGGACTGATGGAATGAGAGAAGAATAGACAGAAGAGAAGGAAGATTGAAATCCACATAAAGGCAATGAAGAGGATGGGAAAAGGGAAAGAAAGAAGCCCAGAAAGAAAGAAGATGTAAGAGATAAATAAGATAAAAAAGGCCAATACAGGTACATATGTAGCTTTTATTTAAATTCTTTTAAAATCAGGCTATAACAGTCATCATCTTGCATCTTTTTCTGTAAATTGTCCCCAGGGGTAAGATTCTCATGGCACTTCATAGGAAGGGTTGGCATTGCTCACTTTCACACTTATTACTATATATGGGTCAAAGTTGGGGGCATTAAATTTTTCTGTCTTCTTTCTTGTGCAGGACCCTGCTTCCTACAACAAAAACTCTGTACTTATCACTAGGGCAGAATTTCCCATTTAGACTGGATCCACTCCAATCTGTCACTTTGTTCCATACCGTTCAGACTGGAGAAACTTCATTCTCAGTAAAATTTACAAGATATGAAACTCACTTACTGCAAGAACAAGAGTAATTTGCAGCCATCTTGAATTTCGAAGAGCACCATAGGCCTCGCTTTTAACTCACTTCTGATTACTATGTCCTAATCAACCCTAAGTTAGGTATATATCCACCTGCATGGACACTACTCGTCATCACTTTGTGCTGGAGCCCTGCAATGTTTAGGGTATGTCTTCAACTTTACATTCCTCACCCAATGCTTCTTAAGTAGGTGAAATTAGAGCAAAAACACTGCCCAATCCCCACTCAAACAGAGCACCTAGGAGACTGATGCAAATCAGGGCACTTTACGCCCCTGTCTGGGGTATGAAGTGCTTATGACAAATGATATCATGAAATACAATAAAGTTCCTGATGCTGATAGCTAACAAACTGGAAAATACCTGGAACACATAAGGATGTTGATTCATCAAACTGACAAGGAAGGCAGAAGAGACATCACAGGCACATCACCCTCTTACACCAACCTTAACCGACCACAGCCTGGTGTTTACTTCTGAGTGACTAGGGGTGGGCAAGAAGGGGTGCTGTCTTCATGAGCCCTGAGACCAGTGGTAGCAGGGGCAATTCCAAAGCTACCGGTGGGTGAGCTAGAGCTGGGAGTCAATGAAGCTGCACTCAGTGCTTAATTTGTGCTTGTTTTTTTTCTGGTGCGGAGCACCAGCACTTATTTTTCTGCCTCAAACGTGTACTGTGAGCAAAAGACACATATGGGAAAGACAGAGGAACAGAAAAATGAAAAAGCGTCACAAAGACAAAAAAAGCAGAAAGCTGCAAGAGTGAGCTGAAGGGGCAGAGAGTGCCTGTAACTGGATTGAAGAGGCCCGAGATGGCTTCAGGATTACGCTACCTCAGTATTCCATGTTTAAGAGGAGGGCTTTGGGCACCGGCACATTATTATTGACAAATTAAGCACTAGCTACACTCCCTCTGGGGCAGCTGTCAACCAGGGGCGTTCCAGGGGAGTGTTTGAGGTGTTACAACCCCAAATTTATTTTCTTATGCATATTTGGTTAAAAGTGCTTCCAGTCAGGTATGATGAGGTGTCTGTTGGATTCCACCAGGAATTTTTAAATAAACATAGACAAAAAAACACACACACTCTCTCCCTCTATGTTTTGAAAGTCCTCGAAAATGTTGGTTATTTTACAAAATGTGTTTTCTTTCACTAAGTCCTCCTACCAATCAGCACTGCTCTCCCTTTCTACTGCCCCTTGGGCCCTTCTCATGCACCCTGCTTGTCTATAATGTATTTTAACATTCTATGACATGACAGGGTGGCTGTTGGTAAATCCGAAGCTCACACACCCCAATCTGACCGAGCTATACCTCTGCTCTCAAGTTCAGGAAACAGGACTGAAGCTGATGAAACCACTGGAAAGGAATTTAGTAAGGCTTGAAGGTAGATCACGTGCTCCAATGAAAGGTGTTTGAAATTTAGGGAATTACACAATAGTTTTGAGACATTATGTAAATTATACAAAATGGCAATCGACATTGTGCACTATATTTTAGCATGAAAAGCTTCCTTGTGTCAATTTTAGACATAAGGACGCACTTCACCGTAAAGGCACAGCATAAACACAAGTGCCTTGAGGAAGAGGGCGCGCCTTCTGTCCATTTGTTTTGTTCCAGCCCTCCTGCGATACGATTTTTACCTGAACGAGCTCCAATTACATCATGTGGCGTAAAGGCATAGTTGCAGGGAATTTAACGTAAAAAGCTTAATGTGAAATGGCAAAAATTACGCGAACCACCACGCCAGAGTGATTGAAATTTCGCCTAGGTGTAAAAATGGCAACAGGCGTGACATTATTTTGTAGTATATTGCTAGTCAGATTAGGGCTTTATTAAGTTAATGTTACCATCGCAAGGTTGTTGGTCCAGGAAGGGGAGTATTTATAATTTAGGGAACTGAGGTGTACCAGATGAATTTGAAACAAGTGCTCGGGATTATTTTTTAAAAGAATACTTAGCTTTTGAGAGAACATAATTAACACCATCCAGGGAGTTTTTCGACAATTATTTCTAGAATTTTGAGGGGTTATTAGTGCTAGGGGTGTTGTTCTGAAATTATTGATCGCTGGGAGACAAAGTCAAGCAGATGAGTAGGTGGGCCATCAACCTGGGGAGAAAGGTTGGTCAAGGAGAAGTGTCTCTGGAAATGTTTGTTTATGAGAAACCTACATATGAGTGTGTGTTTCTTTTAATACAGATAGACAAACAGGTACATAATTGGTATTAATGCCAAGCAACCATCTGATAACAGTCACAAATCAGTGTTGTGTGGGTTTTAGGTAGATGCACTAGTCAG
Source organism: Pleurodeles waltl (assembly GCF_031143425.1). Classification (NCBI taxonomy): domain Eukaryota; kingdom Metazoa; phylum Chordata; class Amphibia; order Caudata; family Salamandridae; genus Pleurodeles; species Pleurodeles waltl. The sequence goes on from NC_090438.1 coordinate 54,439,299, forward strand.
TATTCACTGATATATGTTGGAAGAGATCAATGTGAAATCCCATTAAGATTGAGAAAATCAGCCCAGTGCTTAGTTTGTAAAACATTAAGTGCCAGGGTCCAAGGTATTTCACACGGGTCCACCGCGGTTGGCACAACCTCCATGTCACTTTAAACTTCAGGTTTAAGTGCGATTTATATATATTTTTTTAACCTATATCAAACAGTAAAATGCTCCACTAAAGAAGCCTGCCTACAAATTATACATTTAGCGCCACCATGTGGAATATTCTCATAAATAGATGCTGGTGTTTATGAATAATTGCCAGTGCCGAGCCCCAGAAAACACCATCACAAATTAAGCAATGAAGCAGACAAAAGGTTACAAGTGGGTGAACCACCCTTGTGCTTTCTCCAACATGTGACACTAGCCAAGAGGTTTAAAGGCATCATGCAAAGTGATATTGAAAGCATGTTGAGTAGCATGCAAGAGAAGGTGGGAGAACTGCAGGTGAAGCACAGAACCCCGTGGCAGACCCGGTCCAACAGCTATGCACTGCGTAAGCACCAGCTGCCAGGGTGAGCACAGGGAGGTGCAAATAATAGAACCTGGTAGGAAAGTGTGGCTGGGGACAATGGGATAAGTGGGCTGTAAGGTGGTGATGAGGCCTGGTGAGGGAGTGCATGGTCCAGGGGCAGACACGAGACCAGATGCAGCTTTGGGACCCAATGAGGGGGTTGCTTTACTATTCGGGGTAGAGATTCATATGAAGAGGGTGTGTTCTTTTGTGATGATGAGACAGAGGATGCAGAATATATGAACTCAGACGTGCTCTGTGACACGTAACCTTTGATCGAAAGACACTTTGTTGTGGCCTTTCAAGTGCGTCTGCTTATGCGAAGGATGGGGTACAAACACTTGGGGAGTTACTTAGGCTTCTAAAATACAGGGTAGCCCACCCCTCCTTGCCCCCACTCTCTGCCCAAGGCCTCAGTACATCAGTCAGGCAGCCAGGAGTGATGCAGGACATCAAGCACAAACTATTATCAGGACGTCAAGCACAAAATATTGTCAGGACGTCAAGCACAAAATATTATTGTGCTACATAACTGTCGTAAACCAGTCTATAAGCTACCAAAAGGTCATGAAGGCTTGCATACATATGTGGCTAAAGATGTACAATGCATAACGTCACATCTACGTACCTTGAAGATCTATATCCAGGGCGGTGGGTCCTGCCAGGTTCCAGACCCAGCAGTAATCAAAAACTGACACTGAAGAGGGATCCTATCAGACCCTGGTGGCTAAAAGGGTGATGGACATCTCAGTTATTACCTATGACTGCAGACACCCTTGAGGCAACCCTTGGAAGTGATGCAGTCCCTGTAACATGTCACATGTTTCACTTCATCTTGCATTCCATAAGACTAGATGATTTTTCCAGATCTTGCATTTTGTAGGTTGGTGTTCTTGGAACACATGACTAGGTTAGTGAAAAATATGGACCAAGTCACCTCTAGGACTCCGAGTGAGTTCAGTTTGTGACAAATTGCTCATGACCAGGCTGTATGAAGAGCTCTTTGACTGAGGCAGAAGGCACTGAGAATTTCTCACAGTGCTTGTCAGTGGGTTCAAAAGATGTACATACTATATGCTCATCCAATATTTGGCCTCTCTGCAGAAAGCATCCAGGGATGGCCATGTATGTGCCAGTTGTAATTACCACTTTATAGAAAGTGTCGGAACAAGGTACACACAGCTGTTGAAATATAGACAGCACCAAATGTAAAGGTTTATACATGGACAGTAAGAGAGAGACGGGCAGAGAGGGACTATGTGTGTACGTGTGTGTGAAGAAATGAGGATGGAGATGATGTCTGGAGTAAACAAATGGAGAATTTCCAAAAGATTCAGAGAGTAAAAGGGCGTGTCTAACAGAGAGAGTGATAGCAGTGTAAGGCAGAGTGATGGGGAGAAAACCGGTGTGAATGAGACATCCCGAAGACCACTCCCTCTTCCAGACACCTTGGCAATGTTTAATTCATAGTCTCATATTTTCAGAATTTAAATGGTTTCAATTGTAAGTATTCTCACCAAAATCATTGTTACTCATTTACCCGTTCCTGCTAACAAGCATTGGCAAACCAACATGGCTTGTTTAGACCTATGTTTGTTCTGTGATATGACTGGATATAATCTGGCATGGACCCGGCTCTCCAGGACCGACTTTGCAGAACCCTGCATTAATAGAACAACTAACAGCAAGAAACTGGAATACTGGTGAGGGGGCGCTGTGTTAAGTGCAGGATTTTAACTGACATGTTTAAGCCACACCTTTAGATAGGCCCCACTTCTTGGGAAGGATTCTTAATTATGTCTGTACGATCACGCCCCTTATAGAGAACCCCTGTTATTTCATTGCACTTAAACCACAATATATATCATAAAGGTCCATATATGCGGATTTAAGAATGTTACATCGACATTTACCCATATGTACCTCTACGTACTTACAATATTTGTGCACTTAATGATCTTGTGAGCATCTTTTTGCACCATGAGATTTAAAAATCAATATGCCTATTTGAGGAGCGCATGGCTAACTTTTATAAAGGGTCCATGTCATTGTGTGCTACACAGCTCTCAGGAAGACTCTTTTTATGTGATGTCCTAACATGGCCACTGTTTTAGACTTACGGGCATATGTACAAGAGGCTTGCGCAGCTGGAGCATCACTTTCTTGGGCTCTCCAGCAGCGCAAGCCTCTCAGCCATATCCATATGCAGACATTTTGTGTGACTTTGCATGGCCTCATAGACATGGAGTAAGACAGAACAGCAAAGTTGTTGCATTGCTTTACTCTGCTCTGCGAGGCGTTCCATGTGCGTTGCAGTGAGTTTTCACACGCATCACCCACGGATTTTGACGCAGCCCCAGATTTGCTCAATCATATAAACCTGGGGAGCATCAAACCCTTACGCCTCCCCAGAGCAAGCATAAGGAGAAATATTTTCATTTCTCCTCATTTTGATCTCTTTCTATGTGTGCTGCAGAAAGAGGAAAATGCCTCAGGAATGTTTTTCACAGGAAGGTGTGCCTTCCTGCACAAAATCAATTCTACTTGCAAAGCAGGCACCCTTGCAACATGGTGCAAAAGTGCCTGAATTGGCACTTGGCAGCCAATTGTGCACCAGCGCGCGGGGAGGGCTTTAAATACGGCACATTGCTGCTGTTTCACATTGGTGTAAGGCAGCGCATCAAGTTCGCTTGCGGTGCTGCCCCAAGATAATTCCCCATAAATATGGGCCTTAATTTCTCACCGGAAAAATGCAGGTTTTCACTGCTTTTGGCAACTGTTGTACTGGTATGAACTTAAACAAACAGAACAGGATGGTACAAAAAAGGTCAGGTGGCATCCCTAGCCACTAGGTGTCACAAGATTTCAGACACCGATCTGGCTACAGCCCAGGGAAGGCTGGAGAGAGGGCACTCTGTGCCCTCTCCACTTCTGAAGTGCCCTCGTGTGGAAATGAAGTGAGGAAACAGCTGTTTGACGCAGAGATAATGACGCTGAATCAGATGCGCGAGGAGGCCTTAATTTATCTGCGCCATTAATGAAGGTGAAGCGGCAGCCAGGCCTCCCTGCTCCCGCCTTCTGCTCCTGCACACTGTCCGCTAAAAGATGCTGACACGCCACCTCTGGGGTATTAGCCGTTTAATAGCATCACAGACACAGCGTAATTAGCCTAAATGACGCTGTAATTTAGGAAATTAAAAACAATAGCCTTTAACAGCCGAGTAATGACAATCTGCGGACGCCTGGGACCGCTGAGGCAGGATGTTCTGAGGGCACATGTCTCCTTTCAGCACTCTACATAATGTAAGAGAAACCATCGTGTCTAACCAAAGGCTGAGCTTATTTTTAGCCGGTGGTTTCCAGTTCTCCAAACTGGCACTTAATTATCAACACCAGCACTTATGACTGTCTGCCACATGGTGGTGCTGTTTGTGTAACTTAAAGACAAGCACGACAACGGGCGTTTATTAATTCAATATACATTAACAACAATAAATACCTTTGCCCAAGCCATTTTTAGGGTCGAGCCTGCATCGCATGCATATCGCTAGCGAGACGCTTTAGGTATTAGAAAAGGGCTTGTAGCCCCGTCGACGTCACGTCAGTGTCTTTCATTGGCAAGTTGGCTTGCCTGTTACAATCCGCTTCTTTTGATTAGTGGAAGACACGCATACGTCATGCCTTTTCCGGTGGTTAGCCCTCCTCAAGCGCAGCGACCAAGTACAGAAAACATGCGAGGCTCGCTGGTTTGTGGACTACTTTTTCTCTGTTTTCGCAGCGCGATCTCGCTGGGCAGAAGTTGAGCACTTCGCATACTATCGACCTTGTTACACAGTTAATTGCACTTTTGCCGGTTACGTTCATAATTGCACTTTTGCCGATAGGTATTATTACGTGTGAACTGTAGCAGCTGTTTTTTTCTTTTAAAGCAAGAAAAATCCAGTTGTGGGTTTACAACTGTGAACGCTGTAACTCTGACAAATGCGAGACCCTAGTGCATTGCAAATGCTTGTTATATTTTGGGGTGGGGGGCTGGAGTAGTTTATCTTGTTACACTTGTACCAATGTGATGGTTGGTAGTTGGTTTAGTACTCTGATTGGCAGCGCTACCAGGGGCAATTGGTCATAAAAGCAACAGTGGCCTCTTGACAAGGGCCCTGAAATTCATTATTTTACAATCTAAGCACTAGACTATGGCGTGTAGGCGGCGCACAGATTCCTGCAACACGCCTTGCTGTTCTTCGAAAGGAGGGGCATAGAGGTGTAGGTGCGGCCCAGTCTGTCTGCAAGAATGGACATTTTAGTTGACCAGTTTCAAATGGATTATCCTGGATCCAGTTGCATGGGTATTTTGACTTTGGGTTACGCAAAGGGAAGACAAGTAGCCTGCTACGGTTTAAAAGGAAATACCGGTTCCAAAGAACAGATGCACTTACATGCCAGGGATCAGGCCAGTAGAATTAATTAAAAATAGGGCTCCCAGTTTCATGGCTTTTTTTTTTACATTTCCATCTGTATTAATCCTTATTTATATTTTACTATTTGTTTCTGTATTTTTCCATGTATATTTGGGGTTTTGTGAAAAAATGAAGTTAAACTAGTATATCTCCACATTTATCTAACCAATAAATGTGCCCTCTTATTTGAATTCCGGACAGGTTTCAGTTATATAGACACAGACAGATGATAAATCACAGCACTTGCATGGAAACATGCACATTTCAGTATCAAACATGTGCATTTCCACTGCTTTGTAAGCCTCATTGCTAAAATGTCTCCTGATTTTTTAAACCCCCACACCTGTCAATCAAATCACCACAGCTATTGGGCTAAAAGTCATGACTGACAGCATTTAGAATCACTCAAAAACGAATTTACATTTTTATCCACATTTAAAAATAAATACAGACAGGAAACCAAATGGTTTCTGTCTTTATTTATCTGTAAAAATCAGTAAAAACGGAAAACAGGGAGCCTTAATTAAAATGAACTGTCTGGGATTCTCTCTAGTACAGTTCATTAACTGTGCAGCTGTATGTAGCGACATCAACGTACATAGTGCAACCCTGTCATCACGGCAACACAAGGCGGTACAACATGCGTGGTGGTCACTGTGTTTAACAGGGTGGAAGCGGAGTGGGGGTGATGGGGTGAGGTTGGTTCCACATAGAGAGGATGGGGTAGTTACAGGGTGGATGGATTATAAGACATGTGTCAACATGGAGTCAGAGGGATCATGCACAAACAGGCTGGGGGTAGGAGGCTATTGGCGTTTAGTTTTCTCCATCAGGCATTTAGGGGCATATTTATACTCCGTTTGCGCCGAATTTGCGTCGTTTTTTTCGACGCAAATTCGGCGCAAAACTAACGCCATATTTATACAAAGTATGAGGAAAGAGCGTAATTTTTTTGCGTGAACGCCTTCCTTGCGTTAATGAGATGCAAGGTAGGCGTTCCCGTCTAAAAAAATGACTGCGACGCAAATGCGTCGTATTTATACTCCCGGGCAAAAATCACGCCCGGGAGTGGGCGGGGCAAAAAACCCCGCATTTGCGCCGGATTTTAGCGCCTGGGTCAGGGCAGGCGTTAAGGGACCTGTGGGCTCAAAATGAGCCCACAGCTGCCCTCCCATGCCCCCAGGGACCCCCCCCTGCCACCCTTGCCCACCCCAGGAGGACACCCAAGGATGGAGGGACCCATCCCAGGGACATTCAGGTAAGTATAATTTTTTATTTTTTTTATATTTTTTTTTGGCATGGGGGGCCTGATTTGTGCCCCCCTACATGCCTCAATGCCCAATGACCATGCCCAGGGGACATAAGTCCCCTGGGCATGGCCATTGGGCAAGGGGGCATGACTCCTGTCTTTACTAAGACAGGAGTCATGTAAATGGCGTCTGGGCGTCGTTAAAAATGGCGCAAATCGGGTGGAGGCGATTTTTTTGCGTCAACCTGACTTGCACCATTTTAAGACGCCCTAACGCCATTTTCCCCAACGCCGGCGCTGCCTGGTGTACGTGGTTTTTTTCCACGCACACCAGGCAGCGCCGGTCTGCTAGCGCCGGCTAACGCCATTCAATAAATACGGCGCCCGCATGGCGCTTCAGAATGGCGTTAGCCGGCGCTAAACTTTTTGACGCTAAACTGCGTTAGCGCAGTTTAGCGTCAAAAAGTATAAATACGGGCCTTACTGCGAACAAAACACACGCATGGAAAAGATGGAGGAAAAGAAAAACTAAAACGCTTCAGAAAGGGACAAAGCAAAAAGCTGCTAGAGTGAGCTGAAGGGGCAGGGGGTGGCTGTAAATAGATTAAAGAGGCCCAAGATGGCTTCAGGATTACGCTGCATCAGTATTCAGTGCTCGCACATTTAAATACAACAATTGCTTGTTTCAAAGAAAAGCTTTGGGTACCGGCACCTTTTTATTTACAAACTAAGCACTGGATACTGTGGCTCCAGGTGCGAGGAATGGCTAACAGAGAGCAAGTTGGCAGGTGAGGCATCCCCTTTGTGTTTCGTAAGGGCAAGTTTCCAGTTGATGGGTACAACTGGCCATCCCAGTTACATACAATAAATGAAGTCTGACTCACACCTGCCAGTCCTGGACCTATGTGAACACCCCTGAGGTCTCAGCCAGATGGAAGCCTAGAGCTACCAGAAATCTCGCTTAAGAAACCACTGAACATCTGTTAAAGATTCTCTCAGCGTTCCCACCGGAAGGGAAGCGTTTTTTATCTGCTATGTACTATCTGTGCTATGGAAAATGCGACACCCCTGTGTCTACATGTTTTGCTTAGTGGTTTACGATTAGATAAGGTGTCCAAAACACGAGAATACAACTGATGAGGTGATAAATCGGACGGCTGGATGCACACCTTTATTTCAGGTCGCAGATTCGGATAGGATCATAAATATTTGGGTTCTTTGAAGCACGTTTAGGGGTGTGCAAAATTGCTTTTGCATAATTATGTGAATTTTTCCTTCCTTCATTATGTCAACTCATCGAAAAGTTCTCTATGTATTACAACTCGACTCAACGCTGGGTCGCTTCTGCTCGTAGTATACACACATCCCTTGCTATAGGTCTGTGGACAATATGGGGCACATTCTCAACAGCATCCTAATGACAGCCAAATCGAGATGCACGTTTGATTGAATAAGTCCGGAGAAATCCAGGCTAAGGCCACAAGTTGCCTTTCTGACATTTACCAATGCTTCCAAGAACATTCCCTTTGTTTGAATGGAGAAAAAGTTCTGATCCTTGTGCTGGAGGCAGAGACAAGATATCCAACCTCTTCAAATGGTCACAAAATCTGGTAAGTCCACTGCCTACAGCCATATAGTCAAAAATATCTGGGAGTTCTTCTATTCAGCACCAACATGGATTTTTCAGCCCAGATATGTGGTCAATGGAGTCAATTTTCAACTGTTGCTGCTCCATAGATCCTCTCCTGCTTACTCTTCCCAGATGTGAAACTGATGAAATCTTTGGCGATGGCACATCCAAGCGATAGTGACGGTCTAAATACTGCACTTCCAAACAAGACTGACCAAAGAAAAGCAACAACTGGAGACTCAAGCAACCACATTGTACCTGGCAAGTAAAGGTAGCATTGGTTGCTGGTAGAACCAGATATCACATTTAAAGTCTGTTCTTGCACATGGAGCTTGGAGTAAGAATGGCCCAGAATACATGAAAAATGTTGCTTCCATTACACCCCAGGTGGGAATCCTCAGTCGCCTACATCACGGTGGACTACCCAAAAAGTCTTTAAGACTGAAGGTGACAGATGCGTTTGAGGTCCAAGACCCAAAACTGTTTCCCAAAGGCGGGGTCAGTTAAGACGTAACATCCCGCAGGGCAGAGACACATCCAGAGAGCTGTTTGAGGATACAGCCTGTTAAGGTTAAAGATTTGGACTTAGAACAATTTCGAGGTTCCCTGAGGTGATAAGGTCATTTGTACATGGACCAGGGTCTCAGTGCCCGAACATGACGAGACATGGAACTCACCACAAGATGCCCTTTTCCGCTTTGGCCTTTGCTGTGATGCGCAGCCCAAGTTCCAGAAGCAGGGAATAGAACTGGAAGGACGATAGCCGGATGTAGAGCCAATCAAGAGCCTCCACCGGAGTTCTCAACTATCTGTTCTAAGAGGTCCCTTCAATTTGAAAATAGACAAAAAAGTGGCATATAATCTATGCAACAGAAGGGCAAAGCAAGGAAAACAATGACATAGGCTTTCACGTGGCCCCAAATATTTCCACATTTAAGCAGACATCACATGGTAGAAAATACACAAATTTACCAGATTCTGAAGCAAAATTGCAAAATTTAAAAAATAGGTTAAGGCTTGTACACCTGAGCCACTTGGTTATGTTTTGTGATGTCACGCTGTAGACAGACTGAGACTAGACTGACCGAGATCGTGGCAGCGAGCAAGGCATTTTCCCTACATGTAAAATAATATTTGCCTGATTTTGGACTCTCTTCTCTCAAGTGTCTCCCACTGCCCTTTCAAAAGGTCTCCTTCTGGAATGGCTGTCTCACTGTCTTCGGGTGATTAGGATTCACGTTTCTCTCATGGTTACTGATTCCCCCTGCTTTTCTCATACTCATTCTTCATTTTGGGAATTTCCTGACGTCTTGACTGACTTCCTGTGTGTCTTCAGCCTCCTTTGAGGTGGTATTTGCACACCAACTTGAACTGGATTATGGCTTCTTGTGGTTTCCAATGGAGTCTGCTGCAGATGGAGGTGCAGGGAGGGATCATTCTAGAAGCATGGTTCTGAGGTGTCAAAAGCAACTTCTGCCTTCTGCAGTCCCTCTTTGATCCAGACCACCATTGCTCCCAGTAGTGGTTCTGTTTCTCAGAGGGTTGCTTGGCTGTCCATGGCACAGGTCCCTTTGGATGCAGCACCATCTTCGTCTTTTTTCTTGCTGTCCTTTAACTGATAGCGCCACAGTTGTCTTAAACGATGTGGTTGTGCTGAATTCCAGGCGCGGGTGGCTTAGGCTCATTCTGGCAGTTCCTGTGACAATGGTGTTCCCTTCGCCTCTGGTCTGGTTTCGAATCACTTCATGTGTCCACCTCATTGCGTGGTTTGCAACGGTGGATGTGCACCACACCAGCAGTGACTGAGGGAATGCTGGTGATACTGGGTCTGTGTGGAGATGTCCTTCGTGGGCGCTCTGTTGGTTGTGGACACCCCCCTCCTGGGCAGATGCTCTTTCCTGGTGGGGGGTGTTGATTTGTAGGATATGCTGGCAGTATGTTTCTCTGCTGTGACTAGGCCTACGTCAGCCTAGGTGCTTGGTGTTGGACATTTGCACCCTCTTACGGATCAGGGGTCAGTGGTGTGGTTGGAAGATAGCGACCTTTGCTTTAGAATTTATTGTGGCCAGGGTCCCTAGCGCAAGCGTATGGGTATCATTTTCAGAGGCACCAAAATGTTCATAGTGGTTGCAGATGTTTCCTTTTGGGCTACTTCTTCTGTCCCCTGTGACTGGTCAGTATCTGGAGCCCACACAGGGCTCTGTGACTCCTCTGTCGTGTGCCCTTCTGCGCCCCCTCTTAGCACGCTTCATATCTGCGAGCGCCTCCTGCTCTTTAGCTGCTCAAAACTTTGAACCTCCTGTCCACATCCACCCAAGCATCAGGGCTTTGCTTTGGGCCCCTTCTTCACCCTGTTTATTCTTGTTTCTACCAGCTCCTTTGGGCTCCATCCACCCCCATCTAGGCTGATGTTTCACAAGGCACTGCCTATGTCTCTTACAACACTCCTTCGATGGGCACTATATCTAAGTAGCTTTCCTCAGTTCATACCCAGGTACCGTCTCACCCACCTCCCCCTCATCTGAACTGGGCACCTTTGCATTATTCCTGCCCCTTCCCCTGTCTGTAGGACCCACCCTTTCTCTCTTCACGAGAGTGTGGTCTTAGACTCCATTTGCACCTCACATTTATGCTACGGCTCAGACCTTCTATTGCCAACTAAAACCACGAATTTGACCATTTATTATTAAAAGAAATGTGCTGGGGAATCGTATATATCTGTGAATGCAATTAGCATGTTCACATCTGTTTAAAAGTGCCTGATTGATCGCTTTTAAGCTACACTAGGAAGTGATACGTGGAAACAAACCTGTGATTTATCAAACGTAAAATGGAAGCAAAAATGTCCGGTTTCCTTTTCTAGGTGATAGAATTCTTGGACCTAGCGCACATGTAGTCCGAAGGCAATTTCAAGAGTGGTAATAAAAAGTATACATTGCCACATACTTCATCAAGCTGCAATTACAGAATAGAAACACTGCTCAAGATTGAATAAATGTTTGTGCTGGTGGTCACGCGACACAGAGTGACTCAAAGCGGCACAGACAGCAGTGACCATCACCTTTCACGCACTAAGGACTAAGGGTCATCCAGAACAGCCATTGTCAGTGCGAGTGTCACCAATGACATCATCACGCTAAGGACTAAGCGTCATACAGAACAGCCACTGTCAGTGCGAGCGTCACCAATGACATCATCAGCAAGCTAAATCTGGTCTTGGGCTGTTTTTTTTTATCCATCGTGCAAGGCAGTAGTTTTTCACGCAGTGCTGCGTTGCGAGTAGGATAATAAATATCAGCATTTTATGTGCCATTGACTGCAGCCCCCCAGACAAGCTCCATGGGCCCCGCAAGGGGTATGACAAGCGCTATATAAACACCAGTCCATCAGTGGGCGAGCTGTCAGCTAGGAGGACAGTGTGCCCAGGCACATCCTTTCTCACATTGTTCCCCGAGACTCTGCTCTTGGACACAGGAATGTGTCAAATAAACAGAAGAGTGTTACTAGTATATGTAAGCTGTTCCCTGTCCTACACACTTCTTTGAACTGAGGCGAAAGGCAGGGTAACCATGCACCTCCTGTCCCCTTTTCAGACACAGGGGCTAATTGGCCTTGGCAATGTCAAAGCCCCCTGGTCCCCAGCTGCTGGTAGGGCAGGGAGCACTGCGCGAGCCAAGAATGTGGGGGCCTTGATGGAAGTTAAAGGTCCAGCCACTGGAGAGCAGATCTGTCTTCCCCTCGGCTGTGGGGCTCTTTGGCGGATATTTGAGCTTTTAGGGATCAAAGGCAGCTTTTTGGAGGCCGACCTGCTCTTCCAGCGGCTGAGATCTACCCGCACAGTGGTGGATGGCTCCGTGGCTGCGGTGGGAACACTCCTGGGCCAGTCTATTCCACTCCTTGGGGAGGGGGAATCGTCAGAGCCCTGACTGTGTTTTGGCAACATGTCAGCGCCTTGACTATGATACATTGGTGAGAGGCAACCACTACTCCAAACAGCGGCAAGTGGTCTTCCCTCACCAACAGCTGGATTTTTCATTTTAGTAAATGCCTTTGCGGCAGCCCCTGCCTGCACCCACAAGTGATTTTACAGGGTATATGTGCACACCCAGTAAAGGTGGTCTCGGTGTTCCTGGACAAAACAATCCTGGCTGCGGTAACACCGGGCCAATCGCAGTCGCTGCTCGTTTTGCTAACAAGGTGGGTGCGGTGCGGGGTGTTGGGGAGGGGGTAAAATTTTATAAAAATTATAAAATATATTTAAAAAATAACTTACCAGATCTGCCACGCCACTCTTTCAATCATCGCTGCAGGCACAGGCTCCCAGCCTGCCCTGCTGCCAACCCTGATGCTCAGAGCTGCGTCAGGATTGGCTGGGAGCGCCCTGGCTGGGTGCTCCCAGGCAGACTGGGAGCATGTGCATGCTCTTTCCAGCCCGGCAACTGTTGCAGGGCTGGAGAGAGCCTACTGCGCATGTGTGTTTGGCCTGCCCGAAAGGGCCGGCCAAACATACATGCGTAGTGAGGGGAGTTCTCTGTGCACTCCCCTCAGTGCTCATCACCCTAGTGGCCCCGCCCCTTTAACAAACAAAATGATAATAAGCCTGGTTCAATATTGTTTAGTTTGTTAAAGGTTTTGCACCTTCTGCTGCTGGCGGGGGACAGGGGGTAACGCTGCTCGGCCCTAACGGTGGAGCCGCCGCTGGCCAATCATAGTCAAGTTGAGCGGTATTTAACCAGGTGATACCACTCCACTTGATATGTAATTTGGCCTCAGATGTCAGCTGCACTAATTACGCTGTTCTGCACACTGAAGTTTAAACAGCGCACACCATGACATAACTTGCTTCTCATCCTTTTTAGGCTTCCTCTGATAGGCAGTGCAAGCTGTGTCCGTGGCAAGATGTATTGTTAGCAGTGGCGGTTCTGCTCCTCTCCTCTACTGCAGGCACAGGCTCCCAGTCTGCCTTGCGTCCAATCCCATAGCTGCTTCCATGCTGCTGGCAGCATGAAAGCATCGATAGGATTGGACGGAGCGCCCAGCCAAGGGCCTCTGAGGCAGAGTGAAAGTCTGCCTGCTGTCTCCAGTCCAGCAACGCAGCGCCTGCGTTGCTGGGTGGGAGAGAGCTCAGTGCACATGTGTGTTTGGCCGGCCAGAGACGGCTGGTCCAACATACATACACACTTAGGGAGAGTGCTGTGCAGTCCCCGTTTGTGGTCATCACAGCCCCATGGCCCGCCCCTTTTACTATAAAACAATAATAAACGTAGTTTGTTATCATCTATAGTAAAATTTTTGCAGCTGCTGCTACTGCTGCTGGAGGGGCAGCGCTCCTCCGCCATAGCGGAGGAGACGCCCCTGATTGTTAGCTTACTGTGGGCCTAGAATCTTCCCACAGCTTTCCATTGGTTGACTTCATAGTCACTCTTATTTCTTTGCTTCTTTTCTGTTAGCTTGTGTGGGCTTTCCTTCCTCTTCTTGTGTGTGTCCCTCTCCAGGAGCCTGAACATACTACTGTATCCTTACACTGTTCATTTTTCAAGCACTATGGTTTTTTTTTAGCACTTCATGAGAATATGTGTTTTATAGCTGTTTACATCAAGTATTTCTCCCCTTCTGCACTACCTGATCTTTTTCTCTTGACCATGGGCTTCTCCCATGGCTTCAATCATAGCTCTCTCGCTGTTTACTTTTACCCCTGCTCCACATTGCTTTTTCACCGTTAGTTTGCGTCCTTCCTCACCCACTCCTTGTGGCGTATACCCACTCGTGCCCTGTGTTGCTTTCCCCTGCCCTCCTGCTGCTTCCTCCATCTACACTCTACATGATTCCAAGGAAGCAGGGGACATTTACATCTACTTTTCCAGGAAGCAAAACACATGCACATACTTTAAATCAACTTTGCCAGGGACGAATACTGTAGATCCACTTCTAAAGGGGCATGGTGGCCCCAAGAGCCATGGGACCTACAATCACGGCTTGGGGTGTCACAGTGAAGGAGGTCAGGCACTTTCACAAAAGTGTACAGCTCATGTCTCTGACTCGTAAAACCTGCTGTGCTCTTGCTCTCCCACAGACGCTGCAAAGTGAGTGAGACAGAGGAGCAAAGTGGCTGCTCCTTTCTGCCCCACAAGTTTTAAATTTGGCTTTAAAGACTCCACAGTTTTACAGCATCACAATTTTTAGGTCTCACCTATGAGACAGACAAAAGCCTATTGTGGACCACAGTGCTCCACGGACCTTTCAACGCTCGCCAACTACAGGCCACTCTCCCTGCTTCCATTCCCAACCACGATCCTAGAGAAAATCATCACCAGATGCCTCACTGAATACCTCAACGACCACCAACTCCTCAACACCACTCAGTTTGGTTTCAGACCCAAAAACAGCACGGATACTGCCTTTATCACTGTCACAGATGACATCCAAGTGGCTCTGAATGGAGGAAACAAAGTGCCCCTCACCCTCCTGGACCCCTATGCAGTATTTGACATGGTCTTTCACTCCATCCTCATCCAACGCCTACACAACGGAATCCAATACAGGCACTGCAATGGAGGGACCCAGTCAGTCAACCTGACACTATACACCTCGGTTGCCTGCAGCGTCATCTGTGGAGTTCAACAATATTCCTCCCTGAACCCGATCCTCAATACAAACATGATCCCTCTGGCCAGCATCATTCACTTTCATGACATCAATGTCCTTTCCTACGCTGCAGCTCATTCTCTCCCTCATGGGCAAGACATGTAGTGTCTGGATCAAGTTCAAAGCCTGCATGACAGAAATCACCTTACTGCATGAAGACCAACTGTCTGAAGCTGAACACTGACTAGATTGATATTGTGACTTTCAGGAAAATCACTTTAACTTGTGGCCAGCAGAGCTAGGGCTGACACCCACCACTACCAGCCACTCAAAGAACCTTGGGATCGTTATCAACAGCAAACTCAACATGACTGCCCAAGTCAATGCAGTCTCCTCCTCATGCTTCCACACGCTGAAGATGCTGAGGAAGAATTTCAAATGGCTTCCAGTCAGCTCTCAGAAAACCATCACGGATGCTCTGGTCACAAGCAAGCTGGACTATGGGAACACCCTTTAAGCTGGCATCAACAAAAAACTCACCATAAAGCTGCAGACCATTCAGAAATCTATTGTTACTAATGCACTAATGCTCCACATTTTTTGTTGCATAAAACAATAGACTTGAATCTCAAAAACATGTAGACCTGAACACAGCGATTAATTCAACAATGATATATTTTAATTATAGAATGACAATTAATCATT
The DNA here is from genome assembly GCF_031143425.1 of Pleurodeles waltl. Lineage (NCBI taxonomy): Eukaryota > Metazoa > Chordata > Amphibia > Caudata > Salamandridae > Pleurodeles > Pleurodeles waltl. The sequence continues at coordinate 54,454,481 of NC_090438.1, forward strand.
CGTTATGAACACAAAGTGCTCCATCAGTGATATGCACTAAAAGCGTTTGTGCAGTGCATTAAAAAGGTGACTGCACAGATACAGAGAAGTCACAAAGTTGAAATCAAATTTAATGAACTCACATGCTGTGGAATACCTCTCTCCTGTGGACTTGTATTAGTATACCCGTTGCTGCAGGCAACAATAATAATCGTCAACTTTTCAACCCCCTTAAAAGGTGTGTTATTCCACTATATCTACTGGGGTCTTTATCAGGACTGGGTATGGTACAACCTGTGTGCAAAGGCACATATGGTCAGGCCTCATATATGAACAATGAATACAAAACTATAGTAAACCATAAATCATCTACATGATGCACCTTGAGCCGATGCTTCAAAACCTTCAGAAGCCACATCGTGTCCCACTGCAGTATTTGAAACTTGGTTCCAAGGGGGTGTCCAAAATGGGCAATGTCTTCACTGACTATCCTCCAGCCAGGATTACTCCTAAAGGAATATTGGAACTGGTTTGCATAAACAAACAACAAAAATTGATTCAATGATTCAGTTAAGGGGGAGGGGGGGTGGGAGGAAACTCCCAAACTTACTCAAATGTATTTCTCGGTGTGCGTCATTCATTCCCGCACATCCCAAATAGGCTAAAATGTATGAAAATAAGATTGAATTGAAAATAAATACAGATTAGGGAATAATTGCACCAGGATGAATAAGAGAGGCCGGTAAGGGTTACCTACCTCCTAAGGCGCTAGAAATCTCTCCTTCAGTGGAAATCAGTTGGGGCTGTGAAGTGGCTCAGTTCAGATGATAATATAGAAGCCACACGCTGACATGCATGTTTTCCTTTGGGGGAAAAAACTTCCTTCCAAGATGGCGGCCTAAAGGTGTTCATTATCGCTCACTGTGCTCTACATGTTCATTGTTGCTCACTGTGCTCTGGACAGTTCAGCGAGAAGGCCGAGGCGCTCACTGCACATTATAATGCTGCAAAGACTGTCATTGTTAAAAGAAACCTCCAATAATTTACACAAGGGAGGTAGGCTCTAAACACACTATCTGTGACAAAAAGGCCTCTCCAGCGTTACATAAACCATACAATTAATATGGACCAGAGTTTATAATCCATATGAACAGCTACACATGGTGGAAGTCAAGATGCTCTTTGGCAATAACATTTTACAGCCCTTCCAAGCATCCTGGAAAATGGAATGTTGTGATTCACACACTCAAGTACAATTCATATCGATCCTTGCCACACTCTCTATGATTTATATCAATCCCCAAAAACACTTAATGTAAAGGAGAAGGGCTATCGAATGTAACAATGAATTTCAATATACCACAAATCTGAGCCTATGGCCATAGTTCAAATACATTGCCGGGGAAGTCATAATGTATTGGAATATAAGAATGACAGATTTCACAGACATAGGAGTGCATTATACTCCAGCCGTGGTTAAACACAGCCACTTGTTTGGTTATTTCCTCTGATTCATTGAGTTCTCTCAACAGTGCCCAGCAAATGGATCCACTCGCAAACCCCCCCAGGGTTAATATTGATTTTTTTCAACAACCCACCACTTCAAACTCTTCGTAGAGTGACCCATCCTTGTGAAATGTTCAACCAGGAGTGCTTCTTGGGTTATCCATCATGTCCGGCTTCATAGTATCCGGTTGTAAGACTCCTAGGATGATGACTTGTGTACCTTAATAGTGTGTTCCTCTCCCTTGGTTTTCTAAATAAAGTGGTGTACAATTTTTCATTTTCTACTTTGATGGTAACATCCACAACGTTGATCTCATATGTGTTATGTGGTAGTGACCTGTGTATCTGTGGACCTACTGTTCAGCCACCTAAAAATTCTTCCAATTTGGTCTCATCATCTATCCAAATCATGAAAACATTGTCAGTATACCTTGTCCATAGAATTATATTTTCTAAAAAGGGATTGCTAACCACATAGGTATGGGTACTTTCATAGTGGTCCATGTAAATATTTGCCAGATCTGGAGCAATACTGGCTCCCATTGCTACAACGGTAGTTTGAAAATAGTAATCATCCTAGAAAACAAAAAAAATCCTTGTCTTCACCATTCTCAATAATTCCACAATAAATGCTGTAGGGAACCGTGTAGGCTGATCACTACTGCTCAGTACCTCCCTTCCCACTACCAGTGCAGTCTCCTGTGTAATGTTAGTATACAATGAATTGATATCCATGGTAACCAAAAACTGGGTGGATTGAGAAAACAGATGGTTCTCTATTAACCTAATCACATCCTTTGTGTCCCTAATATAGATTCTGGTGTTACTCGCCCATTGTTTTAGGAATACCTCTATGATGTAAACAATGGTTCCAGGATGGTACCTCACCCAGACACAATAGGGCAACCTGGGGGTGTTGAAGCCTTTTATGTATCTTAGGGACAGTAAATGGTGGGCATCCGTGGGTGTTTTTGATTGAGAAAATCAAACTCTGCTTCACTCAAGTAACCCTCTGCAAGACCAATTTCACTCAATTGTGCTATCATTATAGACACTTCTCTTGTACGGTCCATCCTTAACTTGAGATAATTATCCTGGGACATCAACTGGGTCAGTATTTCTGCCTTGTGGTTCTCCGCGTTCTGAGTGACAATAGCGCCTCCCTTATCTGCTGGCTTGATTACAATGTTGGAATTACTTCTCAGAGATTTGAGTCTGGCGTTTCCATCCTCACTGATATTATATCTCAGGTATTGTCTGGTGGTAAGGAGTTGCATCACATCCCTGAAAACAATATGTTTGGAATCCAAAATGTTGTGAGACATGAGGTTTGCCAGAGGTGTAAATGTGGAGGATGCCCCAAGGCCTGTGTCTTCTTTCTTACGATGGCTGGGTATCTTACTGAAAGTGTCTTAACCTCACTTTTCGGAAAAATTGGTATAATTCCATCTTGATATTGAATGTGTTAGGGAGAGTTGTTGGCACAAAGGTACAAGATGTTTTGCTCACCTTCAGAAAGTACATATTCAGATAAAATAATCATGGGACCAGCTGATTTCCACTGAACAAAAGTGTTTTTATTGCCTTAGAAGGTCTGTAACCCCTACCGGCCTCTCTTATTCATCCTGGGGCAATAATTCTGTAATCTGTACTGATTTTAAATTTAACCTTATTTTTATACTGTTGAGCCTATTTGGAATGTGACGGGAATTAATGACGCGCACCCAACGATACATTTGGGTAAATTTGGGAGTTCTTTCCACCTCCCCTTTAATTTAATGAATTAATCCATCTTTGGTGTTTACTTAAGTAAACCGGTTCCACTGTTCCTTTAGGAATAATCCTTCCTAGGGGATATCCTGTAAAGATATTGCCAATTTTTCGACACCCCCTTGCAACCAAGTTTCTAACACCGCAGAAGGACATGTTGTAGCTTCTGAAGTTTTTGAAGCACTAACTGGAGGTGAGCCACATAGACGCTTTGTGGTTTACTGTAATTTTGTATTCATTGTTCATATATGAGGCCTGACCATATGTGCCTTTGCGCACAGGTTGTGCCATAGCCAGTCCTGATGAAGACCCCAGTAGATGCAGTGGAATCACATGCCTTTTAAGGGGGTCGAAACCTCAAGGATTATTGTTGCCTGCACTGCAATTTCTCCAATTGGGCAACATGGACTTACTAATACCATCCACAGGAGAGAGAATATGATTTATTCCATAGTGAGAGGGTTTATCAAATTGATTAAAAAGGCCAGGGCACTCGTATGAAATAAGATAAGAGTCTGTGCAGTTCGGTTCTTGGTCTTCGGAAAATCAATATATAATCCAAATAGCGTTAATGTTCAGTGTCTTTATTCTTGTGCGAGGTTTTCATACATGTTCATCACATCAGAAAGATTCCATATGTGGTCATCACAACAACATCCAACAGCCAACACGTGTTTCGTCTCCGAGAAATTAATCTCATTGACTTCCTCAGGGCAAAATATAAGTAAGGTGTTAACATGAATAGATGGCTTACCCTAATCAAGTAAAACTCTTCAAGATAATGTACGATCAATAGAGAAAGAGTAGTGGGAATCACGTGACGGGGGCAAAACACTATCATCCCCGAGTCTTCGTGAGGGAGTGCTCATAAGTCAGCACGTATGGATCCAAAATCTTTTACGGTGCGATCTAGAAGAGAAGATCGCTATACTAAGGAAGTAGTGACAAGCATAAGCAATGTGGCATAATTCTAAAAGTAAAAGGTCACGTGCCTATAAACAAAACAGTTCTTTTGGGTAAATTCTTGTGTTGGGGGCGCTGTGTCTTGCTCCCTGATAATTAAGCTAGAGGTATAAGGTATAGAAGAGACACAGAGTAAGGTCTCAGGAGTGTGTGTAAAACTCCTCGGCATGACGGTTTATCAAATTGCATTTCAAATTTGCAACTTTTATGTTTCTACACAGTCACCTTTTTAATGAACTGCACAAGCACTTTTCGCACATATCACTGATGGAGCGCCTTGTGTTCATACTGAATGCTTCATTGTTATGCCATTATTATTGAAATATAGCATTGTGGAATTAATTGCTGTGTTCAGGTCTACATGTTTTTGAGATTCATGGCCATTGTTTTTTTGCCAAAAAAATGTTTTGAGCATTTGTGCAACAGTAAGAATAATGTTTTTATTTATTAGTAATTCAAATCCAACAGGACGATTGTTGCACATACCACACAGTACCCAGGTTCTGATGAATACAGGGTAACCCTATTTTCAATAAATGTACTATTCAGAATTCGGCAGCCAGAATCTCTCTCCCCCTTCCAGGCTGCACTCACATCGAATCACAGCAATCCTGTCCTTACACAGCATGCTTCTAGGTCAGCATTCAGGCACCTTAGTGATTGTTTTTGCTATTGCACCCAGGCATGTTACATATTAAACATGTGTCTAAAGCCAGCTAGATGTTCTGTCTTATGGAGCGCTTGTTAGCAGTTTGATATAAATCAGTAACAACGATTTTGCAGTGGATGATTGGAATTGGTAATTGCATATGTGATCATCACTGTGTGCAATGAAGAGAGACCAAGGAATGGATGAGTATATAATCTGAACACTGCTATAGCCCCCCAGCTCACATTGTCTTCAGCCTCAGCACCAGAGCTCTCAAACATAATTCCCCAACCAGAACTCACCAAGGCTCCTAAATACAGGTCAGCTTACACCTATGATACAAGCATCACAGACCCAATAGTTTAGCCCTTTAGAGCCAAGTCCTCTAGTGTTTGCCAATACTTTATAAAGTCAATTTCAATTATAATTCAATTACAAAGCAAAATTGCACCAAAGCAAAGGTTGTACAAGTTCAAAATCTTTACTTATTTAAAATATGCAACATACAAAGAATACCATATTGCTAAAAACATTAGCAAAGCCAGTAGGTCCCAAAGGCAAGACCTATTGGCTTTATCAATCTTTGTTTAGTATTGATGTCCCTAAAGGTTTAGACACTTTGATCAATTTAACATTAGTGATTCTCTTTTACTGTTTACTCAGTATGCGATGCACTCTGGGTAATCTTCAACCCAATACCTACAATTTGTAGCTCTTACAATTGGTTTTAAAGTAGTTGCAGGGCTTGACTTACCATATTGAAAAAAGTTTTCATTTTTCAATAATTTTGGCACCACTTGTAAAGCACGACAATTGACAAACAAACTTTACTGCTTACCCTAGTTATATCAAATTTTGTGCAGATTCATCAAGTGTGAAAACATAAACGCGGGAGTCAAAGGTGCTTTTTTGCTAATAGATATGCACTTTTTGTTGTAAGCACATTTCACGCAGATTTTGGATGCAGTTGTATTAAGCAATCTGTTTTACTTAACTGTAATTCGCAGACTTGTAAAATGCGCCCTGTGTTTTTTAATTCCACAGTATTCCAAAGGGAAATAATTAGATTTTAACATCATGAAAGTTCCTTTTGTTGTTCTTCCTCCTTTGTTATAGGTCTAATTTTAATGTCTGCTGCAACATTTATTCGCCTCTGCAAACCCTATTTATTTTTACACGATTCAGAAATTCCCAAGATGTGAAAACAAATCAAGAACTAAAGATTTGCAACTTTATTTCCAAGGTATTATTAATAGATTTCCTAAAGCAAATAGAATTTTTAAAAAGTGGTGAAACAATCAAATACATATTTGGTTTAATTTTTTGACCTACCCATGTAGTTCTGCAGTTCATGGAAGTTTTAAGGCATGGGCAAAGTGAGCTCTGCCCAGGGCCCCATCCTTTCATTGGGCCCCCTGATAGAGCCAGTTCTCTTCTGCAGAGCCTGGGTCTGATGCAGTGGCAGTTCCTCCGCTATAGCAGAGGAGTGTTGGCCCAGCCAGCAGCAACCACTGCAAATCCTTTGTGTTTATTATCCTTTCCTTGGGAAAGAGGCGTGGCATTGGGGGTGACGAGCAGAGGAGAGTGCACTGTGCACTCACCTCAGAGCGCATGTGTGTTTGGCCAGCTGTCTCGGGCCAGCCAAACACACATGCGCAGTAGGCTCTCTCCAGCCCAGCAACACAGTTGCCGGGCTGGAAAAAGCCTGCAGAGGCTCCCAGTCTGCCTGGGAGCGCCCTGGATGGGCGCTCCTAGCCAATCCATCCTGATGCTGCTCTGAGTAGCGTCAGGATTGGCCGCAGGGCAGGCTGGGAGCCTGTGCCTTCCTGGGCCAGAGATGATGCAGGATCGGCGGCGTGCGTCGCAGAGGTACATTTTTTTTAATGTTATTAATTCCCCCCTCCCCCGTAAGCCGCCCCACCCCCAGTAATCCCAGCGAGGCGCGACTGGTCTGATGACTTTGAATACTTTTTAAACAGATTGTTTTAAAATAGTTTTTCCTTTAATTTATTTTTCATATGGGTGAAAGAGTCTGTAAGAGACATTTTGCAGAGAAATGTTTGTTTTCCAACAACATCCAATACACATAAACAAAGTTTCTTTTAGATCAAAACAGTACCTCACATATGAAAAATGGGCAGGGATTTCAAAGATTATTTGCATTAATATTAGTGAGCTGCTTTGTATTAAAATACTGAAAGCCTATGTTACTTTGCCTGAATATTAGATGTAAACACAGTTAGAATTTAAGCCAATAAGCCTGTGCAGTGCCAGTGATCCGGCCAAAGAGGGCATGAAAGAACTGAAATTAGATCATAAATCCAAAGCTCTTCCGAACAGGGGGCCCAAAATTACTTTTGGCCCAAGGCCCCCCGAAAGCCTTCAGAGGGCCCTGCTGCAGCTTTAAGGTTTGGAGACTGGTGTTCTTAAAAGTGGAACCTGGATTCTTTATAAAAAAAGAGTCCAGTCTAAACCTTATCTTACATCTGTTTTGGGGATTAATTAAACTTCCAAACCTTCCATTAATCCAAGCCAAATTTAGAATTTTGTCAATACAGGGCAGTTTGTTTACATCCCTTGGCCAAGGCTTTGAGACTAGTAGATAATGTATGTTCTACACACACCGGCTCTTCATGAGGCAGAACGTTAAAAGCACATTTTCCCTTAAAAATCCCGCAGCTTGGAACTCAGTGAAGATTTTACGAGGACAGATGTTGGTTCTTGAACTGTTGGCGGTGATTGTGTTTAGTTGAAGAACATCTTAAACGCAGATGGGTTGATAATTAATGTTGTAAAATACAGAACCACATTTAAGTGGGATTGTGAAAATGAAAAAGATACGTGGAGAGGCAGAGACAAAAAGCACGGTGTTTGTTGCATTTTACCGTCTTTAAATCATGACGTCAGCTCTTTGGAAAGATGATATTTTGACAGTATTTGCAATATTTGCATTTGACTGTAAGGTGACGTGGAAATGATTTCCCCTTTTTCCTTCTTGGCCCATTATTCAGATGGACCCTTTATTTTAATAAACAATGCTTAATTCCAAGACCCCCTTTGTGTCTGCTCACGGTTCCCTTCCGCCACCCATTTCCTCTGGTGAGGGGATCCGGCGCAGAGTGGAGCTGGACTGTCACCAGTTTACCAAAGAATGAAGGTTCACTAATACATTTTGACTGGTTTTAGCATCACAGGAAGTGACGTCATATGCTCCTTGTCGCACTTCCCTATTACTGCTCTTTCTTTATGAGAAAGAGGATTGGGTTCTAGAAGACTAAGGGGCAGATTTGAGAGCCCCTTGCACCTTGTTGCGGCACATTAGCATCACTTCTTTTTGTTGCGACACATTAGCATCACTTCTTTTTGTTGCGACACATTAGCATCACTTCTTTTACGCTAATGTGGCCCGAGGCCAAAATCGTTGCACTAAACAAATTTACAAAGTGGCACAATGCATGCATTGCACCACTTTGTAACTCTTTGCCCTACATTATGCCTGCACCAAGTATAATGTATTCAAAGGGGGTGTTCCCCTATTAAAGTGACTGAAAAAATGAAGCATTTTGTTTCACAACTTTTAACGCCTGCTCAGAGCAGTCGTTAAAAGGAGGCACACCATTGTTTACAACGGGCCTCAATCGGCTTTGCAGGATTAGTGTCAACATTTTTTACACATCCTTCAAATGATAAAAGTGTGCTGGCGTTAGGGGGGTGCTAAGGAGCGCAAGAAAAGTGGCACTTTTCTTAAATCAGGCCCTATGATTGTGACCATATTTTCAGTCCCACTTTCAAAAACACCCCACCACACTTTCCTCATTTTAAATTCCATTTGTTGTCAAACGTCGATAACACTTTTGCATCAGTTGCAGGACCTCTTTGAGGACTCATTTGCTTCTACGCAGAAGGTAGATACTCATTCCACACAGAGTTCAGGCATGATGGTGCTGACAGGGACGTAGCTTCAGGGCGGGGGGATGGAGTGTTCGCGGTGTTACACCCCCTAATGTATTATCTGGTGAATAGTTGGATGCAGATGCTTTCAGTCGAGTATGGAGAGGTGTTTGTCGGATTTCACCAGGAATCTTTGCATACAGACAGAAACATGCGCATGCTCTCTCCCTCTCTGTTTTAAAAGCCCTAAAAAATATACATTATTTCACAAAATATTGTGTTTTCTCTCTTAGTCCTCCTCCCACTCCAAATTCCTCTCCCTTTCCTCAGCCCCCTAAGCCCCTCTCATTTACGCCCGTTTGTCCTATAATGTATTTAAACATTATATGCCAGCCGATTGTCAGAAAATCTGACGCTCGCACCCACCCCCCCCCCTAATCTTACTGACCAAGCTACGCCCCTGCGAGTGAATGAGGTAGGGACAGGTAGTACTGGTTCCAAGATGATGATACTCCAGGCTTCTTCCTAAGAGCATCCCAGAGCGCACACTGTAAATCTGAATTTTTGGGAGAACTTTGTTAAAAAGTGTTGGAGCTATCAGTCCCTCCCTCCTTGCAAATGAGGCAAGATTGGTCCCTGGGTGAGCTGGTCTCATGAAACTGGGATCAGCAACAGAATCAGGAATCCTACCACCCCCAGACCCCAGGAAAAAATGATGAGCCTCTCTTGGGAAAATACATTTATGATACACATCCCCATGGAAATTAGTCCGTAATAAAGACTTTGCCACTTTCCTCAGACCCCTCCATGACAGTGTAATAGTTTAGGTTGTAGGATAATGTTTCCCAAACAACCCTTCCCTAGTGATGCAGCAATTTCACCTAGGTGAGAGCAGGGTGCCTGAAAGTAGCTCTCCTGGGTGCAATTAAATTAGCAGCTTTTGCAAACCAAAATTGAAAAGAGTGTATTTGAGACAAAAAAATGTATATTTTCAGAACTTGTAAGATGATGTTGGGAGGAAAAGATAAACTTCCAAAATAGATTCAAAGGTGATATTTAAGTGAAAAATGATGGACTGGAGAGACTTATTACTAACATTATTAGAGCGGTATTATCCCTATGGGTGATGTCTATTAGCCGTGTTGAGGCATCCACAGCAGCAAAGCCTTGTTTACCTTACTGCTGGCAGCCCTGCCTGATGCACTGAGGAGATCCCTGCAGGCAATCTTGCTTAAAGTTGCCACTCATGTAATCTTGTCTGATCTGGTCACTGTTACAACACTAGTAATATTAGTTGTCCGGGATGGCTTTCAATGAATTCAAGTAGCTCTTATTACAGAAAAGTTCGGAGACCTCGGCTGTGGGGCATTGCTTTCCTGATGTAATCACTACCCCTACAATTTACAGCATTCAAAACATCTGTGCAGAGATTAATGCTGCCCACCTATTACAGGCATCTTCACTAGAAGCAGCAGGAGACACTGAAGGCTGCATTGGTGCATGAATAATGAGGACATCCCTGTAAGGCAGATGCTGAGGGCGGTGCCTGCTGTGGTCTCTCACCCTGTAATCCAAAGAGTGTGTTACATTTTCCCCTCTGCTCGACCTCAGGCTGGTGGCAGCTCAGTATAGTTTTTGTGGTTCCAAGGTACACAGAGAGGAGTTGCCTACCTACCTCTCCTTGTAAACAAAGGTCCAGCGGTCTTGAACCTTCGTGGACCCATTTGTGTGTATTTATTTAACTAATTTAATTTTTGCAAACATTTTGCATAGCCATTGCTTAATTTAGGCTTCAAGAACATTAGTATGGGTGAATTGCACTAATAGTTTCACGAAAATTAAGGGTGCACCTGTCATTACTGATGTACTTTGCAGTAGAAATAGAGGGACTGATTTAGAACTCAGTGGACGGGTTACTCCGTCACAATGGTGATGGAGATCCCATCTGCCGAAATATAAATCCCATAGCATTTATTCAGACTTAGATTTCGGCGGACAGGATATCCATCACCGTTGCAACTGAGTAACCCATCCGCCGAAATCTAAATCGGCCCAGAGTTTGTAATATGGGGGAATGAGTGCTGAACCCCGTTCTTCTTCCCCGCTGCAGCTGTATAAATGAATCTAGAAAGTAAGAAAGTGTGTTGTCCCAGAGGACCCCCCAAGAGTGTAAACTCTGCCAGTCTCATTGGATAATACTTTGCAACCGTAAGATGCTCTTGACATTGATGGGCAGAGGCACAGTCACTGAGGTGATAGGACAGGGAATTATTTAATTGAAGACCTACGATGTCGCTGGTTCACCTCTCTCGTCAGCCTCTCCATGGTCTCATACTTCACCAACTGTGAGACAGGCGAAATAAATTGGATGCCATTGCAAGTTCTCCAGCCCAGGTAAAGCCAAGCTACTCTTTTCCAGGAAGGACGGTTGTAGAAGGTATTCTACTATTTACAATCAGAAAAGAGCTACGGAAGCATATCGTCTCTCCCTGCCCAATTAATTGTGGCAGACACCTGCTCTCCTTAGGCCTTGGGTGGACTGTGGACTGAGGCAAACGTGGTATCTTCACAGGACACGTTGTTAGCCAGGGTACCGTAGACATGAGCCAGGTAGTAAATATATGGCCAAGGAAAGGATGATTTGGAAAATGAGAGGAGAGGTAGCCAAGGAGAGGTGGTGGCATTGACCAAGGGAGAGGTGAGATAGGCCTGGGAAGAGGTGAAGGAGATTAGGTGAGACAAGGGGTTAATCTTATTAAAAGAGATTAAGTTGGAGGGTGAGAAGAGATGAAGTGGGAAAGTGGGGACCTGAAATGGGTCAGGAAATAAGTGAAGACCCTTATAAAGCACTATTATGGGTGGAGAGCAGTCAGGTGAGATAGACCCAGCAAAAGGTAAGGTAGAGATGATGTGGATCAGGGAAAAGTTGAGGTGGGTCAGGAATGAGGTAGAGTGGGCCAGGTTAAAGGAGAGATGGACAGGTTAGTTGATCCAAGTGAGGGGTGTGGTGGGTTGGAGAGGTGGATGAACCAAGGGAATTATGAGGTGGGCTAGGGTGGGGGTGAGGTCGACCAGAAGACAGGAGAGGTGGACTAGGCAATCTGTGAATTAACCTTGTGAAGATGTGATGTGTGTCAGGGGAATGGTGTAATGGTACCAGGAAGATTTTTGAGGGAGTACTGTAAAGATGAGATTGACCAGGACAAAGTGAAGCTAGCAAACTGAGAGGTAAAATTCACCAGGGAAGTAGTGCTGTACGGTGGGGTGGATGCATCAAAAGGTGACGTGTACCAGTAGAGATGGGAGTCAGGATCGTAGAAAGGTACGGTGGAAGAATGTAAGACAGGGGAGAGGTAAAGTAGGCCTGGGGAAAGGTGATATAGGCCAGGGGAGACACAGATGTGAATAGTGGAGAGGTGATATCCAGAGAGAAGTAGGGTGGGTCGGTGAGAAGCTATTTAGGCAGAAGGAGAGTTAAAATGGACCACACAAGAGGTAAGCTGGACAGGGGGAGAAAGGAGGTGGACCATAATAGAGGTGAGCCAGGAGAGAGATGGGATTTGCTAGTGAAGGCTAATCCAGCCTACCGGTGATGACATGGGGGTTATGGATCTCCCATGGACATGGGGGAGAGTTGTGGTCCTAGAGCTTCGACACAGAAGAGGTGCACCATAGGAAGTATTTATCCAGGGAAGATTTTGTTCCAGAGCAAAGGAGGGCAGTGGCAATGTTGTTCCATGGTGCATGGGGACTAGCACAGGAAAGAGAACAGGTAATTCAAGGAGAAAAGATATGTGGATGTGAAGAGTGGAGATTTGAGCAAAAGAGAGGTTGTTGATGCAGCGGTGGTGGTGGAGAGAAGGGATGAGCTGGAGGTTAAGGGGTAAAATCGGCTAGAAGAATTATATAGACTCTTTAGGGGTTTAGTCAGTGGTAGGTATGAGGTCTGGATTAAGAATTAGAGTGAGGTCTCCAGAAAAAGTGAGTGACAGTGCAAACCATCAAACTTTAAAGCAAAACAAGGTTTGACCTAAGCACCTCTGCTCGTCTACAGCTTAATTTGGCTGGTGAGGTTTTCACTCTCTAACAGGTCCCTTTTTGTCTTTTGGGACATGGAAGGTATCCATCTTGGATTCAGAGATCATATACCTTAGTGTACATGATGGCTGGTTGATAAAGACTGGTCTAAGTAACAGGTATTCTAGCCTCTTGGGCATACTCTGTGGGTAGTGGCTTTGACTGTTGAATTAGTGAAATGAGTGAGCTGCCTTCAGTGGGATTCTCTGCTGGAGCTAGTCACAGAGGTCTTCCTCCTACACCACTGCTGATGTGGGAGGGTGGAAGCAGAGTTTCCTGTTTTACCCTATGCATAGTGAAACATTTAGGAGGGGCTTCAGAAATTTGATATAAATACTATGTGATCAACCTGTTTGTATTGTTTTTTTTCAAACCTTGATCTTTAGTTATGTTGGGAGTGTATTTAATACATATATATTGGCTGGTACAGGGTTCTGCAAAGTCGGTCTTGGAGAGCCGGGTCCATGCCAGATTTTTTGCATATCCACATTTAGAAACAAGATGTTTCAGAATTCTACATTTTTCTAAATGTGGATATGCTATAAATCTGGCATGGACCCAGCTCTCCAGGACTGACTATGCAGAACCCTGGGCTACCAGGTCTCTTATACAAAGCATGTATTCTTTACTGAATCTGAGGTTGGTTTGAGCACTGGTCTGTTGACTGTAAAACTGGTTATATCCATATCGGAGTGGATGGCAGAAGAGTGGCACGGTTGACACAGCGTATGGCTCATGGCCAGGTCATAGGGCTCATGGGGTATCCTGCAGTTGTGTTGACGAGGGATGTCCTTTGGCTGTCCTCTGGCTAGATAGCTCCACTCCCCAGCTGAGACTGCACTTGCACATGTGCACTAAGGTTGTAAGGTCTTAAAACCTTTCTGCAGCAGTCTTGTCTTACCAGACACCATGCCCCGCGAGGTCACCCTCCGGTATCCCGGTCAGTATCATGTTGTGCTTCGGAGAGCAGAAAGTTAAAGATCCAAGAATGAGGACTGCCTCACATGGAAGTTTGAGGAGCAAGAGAGAGCTGCATTGAAGGAAACACAGGCTGCGTTTCAGACTCACCTCCAGACACCTTTCACAGAAAAGACTTATTGAGAAGCACAATTGTAGCAGAGCAAACTCTACGTGGGCCATCACCTACGGCACAAAGGTTGGTGCACCAGTTTTCCATGCTATGCAACTTCCAGAAGAGTGCCTTATTCTTACAATTGGAGATATCAACCCTCTTGTGAATATTGTCCTCTACCATCACCTGGTACCACTGCATATACACAGAAAACACACACACAATGCTCTTTGTTTCTGACTTAGGCAATCAGTTCTGTCCTCAGAGATACCCCAACTAGAGTGTAGGCAAATGACCAGGAACAGCTCAATCAATACAGAGAGGTATTGAGGACCAGAATTTGCTGCTGTAATAAAGCATCCAAAGCTCAATGGTATCATCGGATGATGGAAGCTTCGGAAGGCGCCTAGGGCCAGATGTATTAAACATTTTTGCGATCGCAAATGGCCCAATGGGCCGTTTGTGATCGCAAAAATGCATTTTTGTATGTATCACATCCAATTTGCATTTCGCCAACTTGTTACCGAAACGCAAATTGGATTTGCGACAGCATACCGATTCGGTATTAGGAAGGGCATGTCAAGGGCGTCCCTTACTAATACCGAATCGCAGAGGTACATGATTGTTTTGTGACTGTGAATGCAGCTGCAAAACAATCACAGTTACCACCAATTTCAAATAGGTGATAACCAATCCACAAAGGGGAAGGGGTCCCCAAGGACTCCTTCCCCTTCGTGAATGCATGCGAAAACATTTTTTAAGAGCAGGCAGTAGTCCCACGGACCACTGACTACTCTTAAAAAATGAAAAGAAAACTTTTAATTTTTCTTTTTTAAATGCATCCCGTTGTCCTTTAAGGAAAATGGGCTGCATTTAAAAAAATGTTTTTGCTTTATTTAAAAGCAATCACAGACATGGTGGTCTGCTGAGCCCAGCAGGCCACCATCCCTGTGATTGTAGCCATTCGCAATGGGTCGCAAAATGCGACCTACCTTATGAATATTTATGAGGTAGGTCCATTTGCGAGCCCTTTGCGAATTGCCATATGAAACTCCTAGAGTTTCATACATTCCAATAGTGATTACTTAATTGTGATACGCAAGCATTCGCAATTTGATAATCGCTATTGGTAAAAATGATACATCTGGCCCTTAAAGTATTGTCTACTGAATATCGACCCCCAGAATATTGTGGTACAAGCATGTAGAGGACAGAATATTAGAGGACAAAAATATCTAAAGTGCAGATAGGGGAGTATAGATTTACGATTTCTACCTCCACATCTATGTATTTTGCTTATATATGTACCACATAGGTGAATTTATGTGGAGTTAGGTATAGAAAAGCTCAACTTGCCTGTCAATTTGTGTCAATATTTTTGTGTTAGATTTTTTTGTCCCAACTATTGTGTCCGATCGATATTCTGGGATCAATATTCTGAGTGCACACCCACTTAGATACATCATGCCTCTCATGGCTTCACCAGCCATTACAGCTACGTCACAATGCTCCTTTCTAGGATCCGCCTTTGGAAGATGGCATTCCTTGGACTTCCGATTGAGGTGGTAAACCAGTTTCAGCAGATTGAGAACGCTGACGAATCCCTCTTTCTCCACCATCCTCAAAGCATTCATGCCACCCTGGTTGTGAAGTGCCCTTCATGGTTACCACCTGAGAAGCAGATTTTATTCAAAGCATTCTGCCTTATGATGGCAGCAAAGCCAGGTTTCTTTCAGAAAATGCCAACCATACCACCCAGCCCATCTACTTAGATTGCCAAGAATATTTTCCCCCATCAAGACCTCTGAGGTTGGTGGCAGAACATTTTGTGAATGAGCCACACATCTTGACTATTCTTACTATGTTTTAAAGTCATTGAACCACTCTACCTTCACTAAGGCATCTTTTAATTTTTTTGTTGGTGTTTTCATCTGAGCAGCATAGAACCTTCTCCAAGTGGCATCTTGTAGTATAGGCATCAACGATTACTGAGCAATTCCATCCATCAACCAAATAAAGTAATACATTATGTATCAAGAAAAAGGCACTAATATCAAACCCATCCTATTTATGTGGGAAGTAGTGGTGTCAAACTTGTGAGGGAGAGCACAACTCAAGACCAAAGTAAACATGGGCAAGGCGCTAGGCACAGGGGATGGGACCTGACCATTCATAGGGTAGCAGTGCAAGTTATCCCAGGCATACTATTAACAGGAAGCATTGCACCCAACAGCAGCTCAGGGGGGTAGGTCGTCCATTTTGTCTTTCAGTGTTTTAGTCATTGCACCCCATGCCATGATCCTCACTGTAGCGTCAGCCTATCTCTGTAAAGAGGTCAAGGTAACCCCTTCTTTGCCAATCCATTTAAGCTGCTCCCTCATCCATGCAACGACGGTGGGTACCTGAGTCACCTGCCTTCCAAGATCTGGCTATCTGCCAATTGGCCAACAGTTATACCACATGAGCAAGCCTAATTACCTTTCAATGTAATCCCAAGATGCTGGTCACTAGAGCGTCAGGGTAATTTCTACCTGTCACCCCCCGCACCAAGTTCTGAACCCCATCCCAGAATAAGCAAGTTCCGGACAATTCCAAAACACGTAGGTGATGCCGACTACAGGTGGACTACACCTGGAACACACAAGCGATACAGGGAGGTATATTTTATACAACCCGCAAGAAGAAAATATGTCCTGTGGAATATTTTAAAATGGATCAATTTGAAGTGTAAAGCTTCTGCCTACATCTTGTTCCCAAAAATCCTTCAGTGGGGGAATATCTTTCTTAGACTGATGCATAAGGATGTGATGCTAGGCTCTTTGCACTGCCATATGTCAATACTGTCTTCAAGGTATCAAGTGGTGGCTTAAGCCTGGCTCTGCTTCCAAACCTACTTAATCTGCTCTGTCTGTGCTCCATTTGTCAGGAACTGTTCAGCCAGGAGCTGTGTTTTGTCTCAGTTCCTTGAGTGTTTACTTTCATACATATCTCCCAGCTTAACTATGTCAGCTCTGTCCCATTGTGCTCTACCAAAAGCGCATCAGAGTCTACTCAGTTTAGGATGTATCCTTGTTGGAAGTTTGGCAGTATAAGGTTTCTTTGCATTATTATGAAAAAGGCATCTTCTAGGAGTTTGAAAACATTGCCTTCAAATTCATCACCGTTGATCGTATTTCGTCCATGTAGACTACCTCTAGAGCTGGATTTCTTCCAGCGGTGGGCTTCCCAGCCATCCTCTAACCCTGTGCTCCAAAAGATTAATTTTCATAATTGGATGGGCTAGTAATTTCCATGGTACCATCTTATAACTACCCCTTCCCAATCACATCCAATAGCATCAGCTTTAAAAATTCTTCTTGGTAATGACACTGGCGCAGTCACGAAACAAGGCAACCCTGTTGGAAAGGGCCAGCCTGCCCATTCCAGACAAGGACGATTTGGGACAGAAACACAATCTAGATTCTGCCAAAGTTCCCTTCAATATTCTCTTGTACCTCATAAAAGATTTCAGTTTCCAGGTACCTAAAGGTTCCCGGGTTCCATTGCTGCAGGAGCAATGCAAGACTCACATCTGTATCAGGGGACTCAGACGTCAACCGTAAGATGCATAGTTTTTTTTCATCAGTTTAAGGCCTGATTGAGGTCCAGCTCTAAGTGGCCAAGGGTTACAGGCAGGTCCACAACTGGGTCCCTCAAATATATGGACATATCATTAATACGAAGAGACAATGTATAACTATACCTGCTCAATATTACTCCTGTATGGTGCTCTTCTTGGCTGAGCATTTGTAGCAATGGTCTCTAATTGCAACAAAGGGAAGGGTGGGCATGTCTGTCTCATCGCCCTCTGCTACATCCCTGCCTCAGGGATGACCCTATAGTAAAGCATTAACCTTTTTAATCTTTTCAGGTTAAAAGTTAAATTTTCCAATCTACTTACAAATCCTTTGAGTAGATGTTCTGCAAATTTACAAATACTCACTGGGAAATGACTCAAGACTTCTCTGCACAAACCAAACAAGAATTAGGGTGATCCTCACATAGGTGTTTGTTATTTCATTTCAGAGAATAAATGGGGAATTGGCAATGGGTTGCCATTTGTGGAGTTCTTTGGATTTAATGCTTTCTGAAGACGATGCATTAATGTGAGTTTTGGATCCCAGTTATTTTTCAAAATGTAGAGATGGTGAATGACCAGGAACGTTTGAGAGCATTGTCGAGAGGGTGTAGGCAGCATCAGGACACATGAGGAAAGGTACTGGACTAGTAGCTGTGATATGGGAACCCTATCCTGGAACTCTACAATGATAGTATATCTACTGCACTAGAATTATATTGTAGAGAAAACCCTGTCTCCTGGATTTTCTACTCCATAAAAAGGCATCCTCTCGAAAGAGGACAGGGAAGGTAGGCATTGTGGTCTAGGTGATGTGACAAATGTTCTCTTATACCCGCCACTATTTAATAAACCAAAGTAGTGGAGGTTAAGTGTGTACAATTATTCTGTGCGGCTTTATCCAGTCTACCAGGCTTTGAGGGAAGAGGAATAGGGCGTATCTGATAACTGCTTACACATGTTCGGTATTGGCTTGAACTTGGTCATGGTTGGATCTTGACTTTTCACTCCTGCCATGGAAGGGCAGAAGTGGGAGAAGCTGATTGGATGCATTGGAAGGAGAACCTGTGACCTGGAGAAGAGTGGACCATCTGAAGACCATTGCCTGCAAAACTTCCCCTTTACCTGTCTCCTTGGAAGACAATGCGCTGAGCAGGTCCTTTTTAAAGATGATGAAGGGAATATCTTGCCCTAGATTTCTAATCAGTACTTTCAATCCAAAGATTGTCACGTCATGTAAGAATATGAATCAACAAAACTCATTGGAGTGTGAACATAATTCCTAAAAGTAGAAATCATAATGTGAACATCATATGAATTACAAAATGTCTCTTTCCCATTTTCCAACGAGGAAATGCCCTTCTCAATATTCCCAATGGATTCATAACATATGTCATCGATACACATCATGCTTTCATTCACCAACTATCTTAATCCCTAGTACAACTGGGTGAAACGGTGTAGACTAGATTCACAACACATTTTTGCCTGCAGATGGAATTTACTGCTGCAGATAATCTGCAAGCATGCAGATTTCCCACAGTGAGAGTATGTTCCCAAAACTGAGTCACATGGGTCCCAAAAGAGTACACTGGAATGTCTTCAAGAGTCACATAAGTCCCAAAAGCCCTAACTTTGTGGGTAATCACAAACATTGCCATGATTTTCACACTCAATTTTCTCAGTTCATTTAGTTATACATGTGGAAATATGGTTTGAAAAATTCACAGGCTTCCCAATATTTTTATAGAGTGTAAGGTAAGAGATTTCTCTACAAGAACATTTTCCTTGTTGAGAAACCAATATATTTCACTGCAGACAGTACACAGAATCAGTGCCTGATTTAGAATCAGGTGCTAACGGGAAAACCTCTCATTAGTGAAAGGAGTATTTAAATCCTCTTTTGGAGGGTTTGTCTTTGGTGAAGAATTCACTGGTGGAAATACATACAGCATTCCTTTCCTGAGACAGAAGTAATCTAGCCAGCAGGTTCACCAACGGAGAATTTATAGCCGTCGACATTCTTGTCTTCTTCAAGGATGTTATCAGTACTGGTCCCATGAATTAGTGTGACAGAAATCTTTCATTTGCACAGAAGCCCATGAAATTTCATTAGGTTATTTTGTGAATTCCAATAACCTACTCAACTTCTAGGGATAGGTCTTTGATGGACAGAATCACCAATTCTTTGTGAATTGAACCCAATGACTCCAGGGGAAAAACCACCTTTCCACATACAGACTCATTGAGTCATCACAAGTCTCCCCATCCATTACAATCCCAAATCTATATCATCAACTATTGGAATTTGCAATTTTTTTTAATGTTGCAGAGTCATACATGTTCCCGGCTGAGTTGCAGCTACCACTGGACTCAAATGCCTTTGGCTTGTTCCCTCTAGAGGTCGAGTTCAGGTTCTGTTCAAAAGGCACAACCGTGGACTTGGAGCAGAAATTGTGGTATGATGTCCATCTCAGTATCGGTGCCTGCGGCGACGACGTTCCTCTGCAAAGAAAAAAATAAATGTTTGCTTCTAATTAAATTCACATTAGATATCAAGCCTAACACAACATGTGTATTTGTAAAGCACATGTTCATCCCAATGCATATGATAGCACATATTAGAGATGTTTATTACCCAATTTAATGGTGAATGTCAATTAAGAAAAAGTTATATACTTTGCTCCACTTGATTAGTAGTTTGATCACAAATGGCAAACAAAAATTAAACTCATTAATTAATTTCACATTTTAAAAATTGAGTCAAGGAGATCAAAAGTTACATACTCCGTAATAAGCGGTCTATTTGATAGCGGTACAGTCTGATCTTGTAATTGCCGACTCGCATCGTCCCTCTCGGACGGGGTCCAGGTCTTCCGTAAGCCATTTTCCGGATGATATCCCCCCTGTGCCAGGAGCTCTTCAGCTAGATGTTATCTCTCTACACTCAGGAGCAGTTGACTTGTGGTTCAACCTAGACCTTACCCACCCATATAGCTGGCACACATTATTACATCGGCTGATGATGCTACCTGATGCTGTTTCATGACTCATGGTGAGAAAGTAACCTCCTCTGCCCTAGCACAGGGTATTAGGAAGTATGTGGTGGATATCTTTGGTTGATAGGTTTAAACCCAGTCAGTGTGTTTGCATTGTGATCCATATGTACTCTGTCTTGTGTTTTACCGCTTCCTAGTAGCATTTTTTTAAAATATGGCATGTACTTCTAGTTATGTAGGTGTCCTCAGCCTCTACAGCCTGGATTTCACTAGAGCCTCTTACAGAAGACTCCTCTGCCTATGAATCTCTGCTTTCTAACAGTAAACCTCTCAATTCAAAATTTCCCAGAGGTTTCCCGTCTGCACCTGTACTAATGACACATTTTCTTACTCGTTCATTCTGAGCAAGGACGATTCTAGCTCCCAAAGTTCTCCCTTTCTGAGCCAGAGGTATGAGCACCAATGTTGACTCCTGAGCAAGGACAATTCAAACTCCCAAATTTCTCCCTATCTGAGCCAGAGGCATGAGCGCCAACGTTGACTCCTGAGCAAGGACGATTCTAGCTCCCAAAGTTCTCCCTATCTGAGCCAGAGGCATGAGCGCCGACGTTGACTCTTGAGCAAGGACGATTCTAGCTCCCAAAGTTCTCCCTTTCTGAGCCAGAGGTATGATCACCAATGTTGACTCCTGAGCAAGGACAATTCAAACTCCCAAATGTCTCCCTATCTGAGCAAGAGGCATGAGTGCCAACGTTGACTCTTGAGCAAGGACGATTCTAGCTCCCAAAGTTCTCCCTATCTTAGCCAGAAGCATGAGCGCCAATGTTGACTCTTGTGAGCAAAGAGCCTTGATGGAATCCTGGGCTGTCTCTACCTACATGCTAACAAGTGTGAACAAGGAGATTTTCAGCACTGGTGGTCATGTTATTTCTTCTGCTCAAGAATCTTATTCGTTTTTGTCTCACATCTTCTAAACTAAAAAAGTTTGACTTGCACAATTTACGGCCTCTTGACAGCATTTAAAACTGGCCTCCATTGTGACCTCTGATGGGGTAAGCCTGGTCACAAATACATCATATGCCTATGCATCCCTACATATCTTAAACAAGCAATTGACTCACCATATGTTGCAGCAATATAGAAGATTCAGGATTGTAGATCGAGTACTGAAGCAGCAAGATTTGTTCTGGAAATAAACCTGCTAATCTCTCTGTCTTGACTCCTAGAAATCCAGGGCTGGTTGGTAGTTCCTTTTTGCAAAACATCCTATAAGGCAGGGAGGCATTTTACTGTAGCTTCTCTTTCATTGGGTGTGAACATTATCACTTTGGTTTCTCATTTGGTATGAATCCCACACCTTAGCAATATCCCGTTAATTGGCTGTTAATTCCACAATTTGGAGGAAATTTGCTGTGTGTGAATCAAGTTTTGGAGAACATTCTCACTCTTGACCATTCTCAATAGTCATAACAGACTTATACACAGCGGATTAACAGTTTAACTCTCTCAGACGAACAAAGAATAAAACTGAAAAGTTCTGTGTTTATGTCCTTTTAATGAGATAGGTACCAGTTCCTCCAAATTTTGAGACTCGTTATATTCCTATTCTGATTCTGGGATCCTGCAACACAAGATGGAACACTTCCAAAGATAGCGAAAAAATATATATCAGGAGATCCATTAGGGAGCTCACCTATTAATTTCCTTGGGACCTTACTTCTAAACACTACTTTTCTTACCATCATTTAAAATACCTCTGAAAACCAATTTTTTTTAAGTGGACTTCTTCGCCTTTCCTGAGACTTTGCTTTGTTCCCAGCTACTGGCAATCTCTAATTCAAGCTTTGATGCCCAGTCAAAAATAACAGGTCTGTCCCAGCTCATCTAGCATTGCAAAAATCCCTTTAAAAAAAAACGTAGAACGATACCAATATATTCATTAAATAAATGCATACATGAATCTGATAGTTGTAAATATCCAAACAAATGTAAATTACACACATACAGTGACATAAAGTACCCTTTTAATTGTTTTTGTAAATAAGGCTCTATATATTTATCAAAATTGTTCAAGCTACTTCAGAGTAACAAATCATAAACATCTACACCTCACTTGTTTAGAGTTAATTTTTTTTTATTACTGACTAAACTAAAATAAGAGTGGTCAGCAAATAGAATTGTGTTTTTGTCTGGGGTGTCCTCCACTAACCTGGCAGAAGACTGCTCGCCATATTTAAATATCTCCATCATGTAGATGTGCCTTCGGCAGTGCTGTTGCCGCCGCGGCTATGCTGAAAGGACTGAGGATTTGCTGAGCGGGCGCCATGTTTAAGGTTCCTGCCGGTCAAAGATTTTCATTTGACAAAGACAACTCCCAAAGTGAGTGTTATTGAAAAACAAAAAAGTAATGTTTATGACACTGGGTGTTTTTTATGAGCCAGTAAGAGGGTCAAAATTTGGGGAACTTTTCGGGGCCACCAGGCTTTTCCTGGCAATTTCGAACAAGTGAATTGTATGAAAAAAATGACCTCCCTCAATGGGGGGACATTCTGTCATACACTGATCGGTGGGACAGGGGCCGACTGGCTGTTGGGTGAAGGTTTCTGCAGAGTTAGCGAACATGGCACTTCCCTTGACTCTGAACAGAGCGAGGGATCAGTGAGTTTGGTGGATGAAGCATTCCTCACCAGGCTACTTCCTTGACCACCCACTGCCTCACCACAAACTTTTGCTTTCCAAACAACTTTCTTCTCATGCCAAATCTTTCCACACATGCCAACATTTTGGATGAAGGAAGTGGGAGATAAAAAAAAAAATATAGTCTGTGGATGTATATTTCTCCATTGACTTCTATTAATACCTGAATCGGGTCTATTGGCATGTATGGGACTTGCAAGCCTACTGCTGCAGGATTGCATAACTAAAATGCAAAAAAACATTTCCATACATGTCAGGACCACAGAGAAAGCACTATGGCAGGCAGAGAGACAGTGACAAACATGTTGTGCACTGGCCTGCAGGAGAAGGTTACTGGCAGTTCATACTCAGGCCGTGATTTATACTTTTACAGGCAAAACTGCGTTAGCGCAGTTTTGCGTGTAAAAGTATAGCGACGGCTAGCGCCATTCCTGGATGCGGGCCGGGCGCCATATTTATGGAATGGCGCTAGCCAGTGGTAATGCCCGGTTAGCATAATTGTAAATGACGCTAACCGGGTGGGGGAGGCGTAGGGGGAACCGGAGGTTGTGCGCCGAATTATGGCGCTACACTGTTCAGAGGCAAAAAAATGCCTCTAAGCAGAGTAACGCCATTTCCTGGCGCACAACCCCCATGGACATGGCTCCTGTCTCAGTAAAGACAGGAGTCATGCCCACCACCCCAATGGCCATGCCCAGGGGCCCAGTGCCATGCAGTGGGCCACAGGTTACGTCCCCCGAGAGGGAATAAAAAAAATAAACAAAAATATATACTTACTGGGACCTACCTGGGATGGGTCCCCCATTCTGCTGTGTCCCTCTGGTGTGGTTGGGGCTGGGTGGGGGTGTCCCTGGGGCCGGGAAGGGCACCTTTGGGCTCTTTTCATGGTTTCTGACCATGGAAACATGCCCATAGGTCCTCTAACGCCTGCCCATACCCAGGCATTAATTAATGGCGCTAAGCACGCTTAGCGCCATTATTTAGGGCCCCCACACCCCGTGCTTGATTTTAGCACAGGGGGATAAATATGGCACTGAGGCCATATCGTCCTTTTTTTTCCAGGAACGCCTACCCTGCATCTCATTGACGCAAGGTAGGTTTCCACGTCCAAAAAATGACTTTAATTCCATCACTTTGTAAGTATAAATATGGAGTTAGGTTTGCGCTAATTCAGCGCAAACCAGGTATAAATATGCCCCTCAGAGTCATACAAGACCAGTTCTTGTTGGCTGCAGCACCCCGAGTAATCAGGTTTTTGCCTGCAGGAATAGGGAGTCGTCTTCTAATCAGTAGTCTCTAGCCTGAATCGGGAGGGTTGGCATGTATGTAAACTTTGTCTGCGACCAACACTTTCTTACCACCCCAAAGCATTAGTCGCCCAGGTTTTTCCTCCCTTAGAAAGCCCTGTATCCCAGTCAAATGGCTGAAGCTGAATAGCCATTTCCACAAATATCCCAGCAGTATGTTGTACAGGCATGTGAGTTCCCAGCTTAGTTTCACCTACCACTGTGCTGACATTATTTTGGGTGTTTTTCTTGCTGGATTTTGGTGCTAGAGTCTGTTCCAAATACCCAAGGCAGCACTTACTAAGAAGAATTTATTTGTTTTGCTTCTGAGCCGAGAAAATTAATCTGTGAACAAAATATAAATTACATTATCGATGTAATGAGGAAAAAGTAGCTTTCAATTAAAATATATATCTATAGCTTTCAATTGTATCATGTCCAGCGTGTTCACTGTGTCTTAGAGTGGCCCACAGAAAATATTGAAAAACAACTGTAAAACCCTTCCAGAGGCCTCTTTTTTTTTTTAAAGTGCATAGTAGTTACTATAGGCCTGAATTAGAACTCGGCGGATGGGCTACTCCATCACAACGATGACGAGTATCCCGTCCACCGAAATCTAAATCCCATTATCTCCTATGGGATTTACATTTCGGCGGGCAGGATATCCAGCACTGTTATGACGGAGGTACCTGTTCGCCGAGTTTTACATCAGGCCATATTTCCTAAAGGAATGTATTCATGGTAAAATTCCCAATTCTCAATAATCCTCTTGAGTATGGCACTGTTATTGTCACAAGATCCAGATGCTAACTCTTCAGTACAAACAGCAGTTGACATGTGACTTATCCTGAGCCCTTACATTAGACTAATTTATGGCACACAAGCATTGCATATGCCATAAATGCCGTCTGATGTGATGTCTGACATTCCTTCGTTCAACAGGTCCCGCCGCTATCCTTGCACAGCATTCAGACGAATATGTCAACTGGAAATGAGAAACGGTCTTCATTTTTGCAGATCTATCAGATCTTCTCAAAGCATTATCTAAATCCACCATGGACTATGGCAAACATGAGAATTTTCCACCTGGAACAACTTTACGTAAAGTTATTATGTCAATTTACATAGTTTCTGCACAAGCGATTATCTATAGCCTTGGTCATGTCTGCTTTCCACAAGCGTTGTTCACTCTATGGAACCATCTATTTGAGGGTCTGTGGAAAACTGACCTGGAAGTCCTGGAAGTGCATGATGAAGAAGATTTTTAAAAAGATAGGTGCATGAGGAGTGACCTTGGCTTGAAAAACATTAACCCCAAAAAGCTTCAATGTTGAATTTCTTTTGCTAAATTAGAATGTAAAATATTTCAGGTCACTTATGAAGTGCTGAACTAAGAAATGAATGAGCCAGCCTTGACCACCAAAGCCACTGGAAAGTTGTTGATGATTCATCAATGACAACTACTGTTTTGTTTCCCTTCTACACCTCTACATGACTGGGGCAGACACATCAGGCTACATATCTGACGTCTCTCCTGTCACTGTCGGGAACCTACCTTGACTGTCCATTTGGTGATCTAGGCCCTTTGTTGGAAAGGTCTTGTGCAATAAGATGGCCACTCCCTCCAAGTCATGTGTGGGACTCGTATCATGTTTCCACTCCACTGGCTCCCAGTGCAGAAGAGGTGCATATTCAACCTGCTGACCCATGCACACAAAGCTTTACGCAAACAAGGACCTGCCTGCATTAACCACTGCCTGAATTTCCACCAACTATCAAGAAGACTATGCTCCACCCCTTATTGTTTGGCCACACTCCAACCATCCACCAAAGCAAAAGTGGAGGGTGTCCCTTCACCCATAAAGCAACAAAAACCTGGAACAGCCTCTCTACGCATCTCCGGACCATCACTGCTCATCAGGAATTCTGTAGAGCCCTCAAGACCTGGCCATTCGAATGAGCCACTGAGACCTGCAAGCGCCCGGATACCCTCGAGGGTGATTGATCACACTTGACAAATCCTGTTTGATTGATTGAAGTTGGTTCAATTTGGGGAGTGATGAATGAAGGAGAGGATCCCTATCACTCAGGCAGCATGATTTTTTGACTTTGCCTAGTTCATTGATGAAGACTTCTCTCCTTGATTCATAAATCCATATGGTGGATCAATCAATTAATATTTGACCTCCTGACTCCCGAGATTGCACTGACACAATATAGTGTGGAACTTTTAACTACCTGTGAATCATTTAATTTAAATATGTGATTATTTGCTTTCATGTCTGAAGTGTTAACATTTTTTATAGAAAATATGCTAATTCATGTCTATATTGATATGGTACAATCTCATTGTGAGAAAAATCCCCTTATGCTTCTTGTCAATTTCCATTGGGAGATTGCTGAGACAGTACACCACACGTGATCATGGCTGGTTCTAACCTGCTAGGCATGAACAGCTGTATTCACCATGCCGCATATAGTTGAAATTAAGTTTGGGGGTGTTATGGCCCTTTGGTAGGATAAATTGCTGTGGCTCCCATTCTGAACTCCTCAGTAGTTTACTTTCAATTCAGTGTGTAGGCTTAATTTGAGGCTTAGTCTGGGGGAGGTAAGTTACTTCTTTTCCACTGCTTAGCCTCCACTTCAGAAGCTCAGGCATCAGCACCCGTTGGGGTAGTCCAACTTGTCTGTCTAGGATTTATTTCCCTCCTCCTTCAGCACAATTTGACCATGGTTCTCAGCACCACCAGGAAGCGAGCCCGCTTTGTACAAGTTACTTACCCGCTTCAGGGGCTTCTGCGCCATCCCAAGGCACCTTGTCTACTCACTAGTCCATGGGAGGTGATAGCTGCCCACTCACATCTCATGGAGATCCCTAGTAATGCCACAGGAACCAAGCAGGTACCAAGGCAGTCTTCTTCTCAATCCTCAGCCACTTCTTCACCCACTCTGGAAAAGCACCCAGAACCATTATGAAGATTGGTGGATGCCACTTCCCCGTTAGTGCTGAGGCGCTTCAAGGCATGGGCAAAGTGAGCAACTGACCAGGACCCCTAACCCTGAGAAAGTGAACTCTTCTCTAACTCACTTCTCTGTATTCTTGTATCCTAACCTTTAATGTATAATTTGAAAATCTTAGACAACATAGGGCTTGAATTAGAAAAGAAGCATTTGCAATGCAATGGGTCTCGTGTTTGCTCGAGTTAGAGATATCAACGTTGTAAACTCCTAACCGGACTTTTCTTGCCACATAAACTGAAAAGTAAAACAGTTTCACATAAGTGAGCTGACGGCTGCCATGGAAGCGAAGCAAAAGTGCAATTATCCATGTAACAGGGTCGATGTCATGCAAAGCGCCCGACTACTGCCTAGTGAGATTACGCTGCCTACGAAATAAAAAGAAAAGGTATTCCAGAAACCATACCGAAAACATGGAGCCTCGTATGTTTTCAGTAGTTTACCGGTGTGCTCGAAGAGGGTTAAACACTGGAAAAGGCATGACGTGTGCATGCATTTCGCCAATGAAATCAAGCGAATTTTAAAAGGCAAGCTCACGAACCAACCAAACTGATGGGTGTGACATGGGTGTGGTTACAAGCCCATAGAGAGATTACAACAGGGGCCAGAGAGCGCTTGCGCGCTGGACCCTAAAAATGGGCAATCAGATTCAAAGTTGTTCCAAACAGGGGCCCCAAAAATATTTCTTGCCTGGGGGCCCCAAAATCCTTAAAATGACGCTGTGTTGGAGGCCTCAATGCGCCCCCAGCTGCAGGACCAATTACCATGGACAGTAACAGAGCTTCACAGGAAAACTACTGTTCAGCCATTTTGTGGAACATGGAGAAAACAGGTACTTGCAAGAGTGAGATAAAGGGGCATGGAGTGCCAGGTGACGGATTAAAGAAGCATGAGGTAAGATTTGAGACTACCAGCCTTGGTATTAGGTGAGCCAACTCTAATTTTCCCATCTTAAGTTTCTTCTCCAAGTCATGTGACTATGGAAAACCCACCATTCCTGTGGTAAATTCCAGCAGCTGTGGGCATCAATGCCAGCAGATCTTGAGCCTATCAGTATCACATTTTAATCCACAGATGGCTCTAATGTGTGAATTTTACACTAAGAAATAAAATATACGATTCACATCTTTCTGACAGCTAGGCAGGAGACCAATGGGCATATTTACAAGCCCCGTGTGCCGCTGGTGCATTACTTTTTGTGACACTCCGGCAGTGCATAGTGTCTTAACATA
Source organism: Pleurodeles waltl (assembly GCF_031143425.1). Lineage (NCBI taxonomy): Eukaryota > Metazoa > Chordata > Amphibia > Caudata > Salamandridae > Pleurodeles > Pleurodeles waltl. The sequence goes on from NC_090438.1 coordinate 54,483,236, forward strand.
TCTACAAGGCCACGGAAAACCACTTTACACAGCTTTTCATGGCCTTGTAGATACGGTGCAAGGCAACGCAGGGCAAGTAGCTGCGTTGCCTTGCATTGTGTCAGGGAGGCGCGGTGTTTTCCACTCAACATCCAAGGGTTTTGACGCATTCCTATGTTTACAAGAATATGCACACCTGGGAATGCGTCAAAACCGTATGCCTCCCCAAGGCAGGCGTAACAAGGAGAAATATCTTTATTTCTCCTCGTTATTTCCTCTTTCTATGTGTGCTGCAGCACACATGGAAAGAGAAAAACGCGTCTCTGGATTGTTTTTCTGCAGGAAGGTGTCCCTATGTGCCATAGTGCAAGGAAGGGAGAAAGGACAGAAAACACTGTATCTTGTAAATACTGTGTATTTCTGCCCTTTCCCTGCGCCACAGGGCTTGCAAATATGCCACAAGTTCTTTTTCTCCTAGGCCAAAATAGTGCATTCACAGTCCACATCTAGCGCACACATGGCTTAGATCACCTCAGAACATTTGGGCCACTGATGCAGCCATCTTTTGGTCTACTAATGGCTCGTGCAGCTCAGTCTTTCTTCCATATCTATACTTCTCCCCTGAACCCCGCGCAGGCTGTAACAGAACGCGCCTTTGCGTTAAAATGATGTGCAGCCATTGGGTACAACCAACGCTTCATGTCTTTTCATATGACACAGATTTTGTCTATTACAGTCAAATCTCAACTATCACCTGCATCCAACCTACCTTAAGGGCTGTCTTGTGCTGCCACTCTGGTCCTAGGCTTAGCATCTCACCATCCATGTCTCTGGCGACGTAATTCCTCTGTGAATTGACAACGTTGTGCAAATAAATGAGACATTTAAGGTTTTGCCTGATTTTTCTAAACACACACCTTATTGGAGAAGTGCTGCTTGACAAGTATGGACAACAGCAAGAAACATTTCTAGGTGAAGGTGCTCTTACACAAACCCTGAAGGCTCTCTCACAGTATAAAGTTATTGAAATGTTAGAGGTTACACTGGAGATAATTCATAGCATGTTACTCACTGCTAACTAATTTCCTTATCTGGTAACAGTACACTCTGACATTGTGCCCCCCTATGCGAATCATCCTCGCCCCTGGTCTTTTGTGGCGGAAATATGGCATCTTCTTGCTGCTGTGACTCCTGAGCCAAGAGGCTACAAGCCCTGATGTTATTCCCTCTGAGCAGGGAGCTACAACCCTTGATGTTATTCCTTCGGAGCCAGCATGCTGACTTGCTCTTTGGCCTGGTCCTTACCTGGTGACAAGGATCTCCCTATTATGACAGCATCTTGTGATGCAACCTGGTGAGGGTGGCTGGATGCCTGGAGTGAAAGTAAGTCAGGTATGTGAGTGACGTCAATTACATTACCTAACTCTACATGCGAAACCCTATTGGAAATGTCTAGCTTACGATGTTTATGGGTTCATGGGTCCCATTTTGATTTAAGAAAATCGAAATGCCCAGAACTTACAGGAGTTTAGAATGAGAAGAGAGACTTTAAACTGAAGGCTAACAGTAGAGATCCTCTTCTGAGGTTTATCTGTTTTCTCTTAAGAATGCTCACAAGTTCTGGAAACTGACTGTGGGGGACATGTCTGCAGATTAATGGATTTTGGGGGGTGAGAGATGCTCAGGGCCTTTAACAACCAGTTTAGCCCTCAGGTTATAAGGCCATAATTCACATAGTTTGGCAATGGTTGAAATCCTGCTTAGGTGTGGATTGTGAGTGGGCCTGGATGGAATGGGTTCTGGAATGGGGCACTACTGTAGCTTTTACAGAATTACTGCAGGTGCAGTAAATACCCCCTAAACCCTCCTTTCACAAAAAATGGAAATGCATCCATAATTGATGTGTTCCACAGCAAAGTCTGCATATATCAGTTTATACAGAGCAATTTCACCTGCTAGATTTCAGCAGGCTTGACTTGATATCATTTGGTTGGGGAAATTGGGATGAGTGCTGTGTTTGCCAAACTATAATCTATAATCTAACTCCCTGAGCAAACAGGGTTTTGCACAGAGGTGGGATTTATCTTCCTCATCAGATTAAGGGCCTTAAAGCTGCAAAGAGAACTGTGTAATGAGTGGAGGATGTTGTGAACTGGTCTGAGAGGTAAGGAAAAGAAATACAAAGAAGGGGGCAAAGACCAGAAGGTTAGGGAAGGCTTATTCAAGTAAAATGTTAAGTGTATCAAAGAGTCCTAATGCCTCAGAATGTCTTTGTTCAGGTTACTGCAGAAGTACTGGGACAGTGGAAGGAGGTGTGGCTGGCTTGTGCTGTATCCAGTCAGGGAAATGAAACTGTCCTGAAGAGTTCTGGGAGCTTGAGATGAGTGTTGGCGCACATGTGGCTCTGTCGCTATCCTAAAGGTGTGTTCCCTCTTTTGCAAATCACATGAGGATATCGCTTTGCTCCAGATTTTCAAACCCGTCGCACAGCACAGCGCAGTACTCAAGGTTTATCTGCTGCGATGCATGACAGGGAAGGGGGCAGGAAAGCACCATTTTCAGAGACATATAGCACTATCCTGTGCTTTCCTCTTAGCGCTGGCGCCCAATTAGGCTGCCTGGCGCCAATCACACAGCTTTGCACCACAGTGCAAGGGTGTCTGCGTAAATGTAGCACAGGTATGGTACTGGAAGGGTACCCTGTCATTACAAAAGACTATGCCTAGACCTTTCCCACTGCGGATGTGTGCTGTACAGCGCAACGGACATGCAAAGATGGAAAAGTTAGGAGAAATAAAAGCATTTTTGCAAAGTCAGTTTGCGTTGGAAAGTACATAAAAAAAATGCACAGCTTTGTGTCACCTTTATGATGCAATCCCAGCACAAAATGTTTGTAAATCTGCCCTTTTTCCTCTGCACCCGCTCCATATAATGGATGCGGGTGCATAGGTAAAGAGGAACTCAGAATAACCATTGTGCACTACAGAGAGGTGGCATTCACTCACTGTGCTCCCTGGAGGGAGAAAAGTGGGTCCCATGAACTCCCCCAGACATCGCCCTGAAGGCAGATATAGTCACTCACTGCACCTGCCTGCAGAGGGATCTCTGTTCCCCTTTGTAACGTAGGCCGGGTACCACCTGCGCTGTGAAAGATGGAGTGTCTTCTTCAATCAGCCGGCCCGTCTTTCACCAATGCAGTGTCCCCAGGACAGCACCAGTTTGGGTACATCATCAGTAATAGGGCGCACTGTTCCTGTTTGCACCCGACACGTCTAGTTACTGGCGCACCGCAGTGCAGACGGGGGCGGGTCCTGGAGGTTAATGGCTTTAAGGTGCATTCCTTCCATGTTTAGTTAGGAGGTTTCTCCAATTCTCTCTAAGGCATCCACTAAACATCTCTGCAGCCTGGGTCACTGATGCACAAAAGATGCTACTATTAATGTTATTCATATACTGTAGAAGGGAAGGACACTGCAGTGCTATTTACATATAAATTGATCACCCAACCTGCATTACATTCCATGAACTAATAGTTTGGAAATAGTCACTAAGATGTGAGGGACACGTGTACTAAAGTTTTTGCACGCGTTAAGCCTGCAGTAATGTCGGTTGAAGGCTTTGTGAGTGTGAATTCCTTCCTAGTAATGTGCTAAAGAGACACTAAGGCCCAGATTCACAAAATTGTCACGCAGCACAGTGCAGCAAGGACAAATGCTGCCCTGCACTGTGTGCAAAGGCGAAGGCAGGAGGGTGGCATATTTACAGAGATATGGCACTCTCCTCCCCTCCTCTCTTGTGCTGGTGCAGAAATGTGCTGCCGTGCGCCAGTCACACACCTTTGCACCATAGTGCAAGGCTGTCTGCGTGAGTCTAGCATAGGTTCTGTACTGAAAAGATACCCTTCCAGTACAAAATGCTGGGTTTGGACTGACTTGAAAAGGTTTTCCACTGTGTATGTGTGTTGTGCAGTGCAGCACACATGCAAGGTCGGAAAAGACAAGAGAAATAAAAGCATTTCTCAGTGATAGCACCTAGTTGGAATGGGCACTATTTTTTGATGCAAAACCCTGTTTTCTTTTTTAGTAAATAGTTTTTTGGGTCATGGGAATGCCCATGCACCACCCATGGAACTCACCCTTGGCGTTAATTAATGCAAACCACTGCTATGCGCTGCTTTGCGTTACTTTTAGGTGATCTTCCAGCGCAAAACAAGTTTTGTGCTGGAAAGTAAATAGATACAAAAAGATTTTGTGTCAATTTGCATCACCTTTGTGACACAAACACGGCATATAGGCGGTCATTCTGACCGCGGCGGGCGGCGGTCGTCGCCCGCCATGCGGTCACTGCCGAATGACCGCACCGCGGTCAAAAGACCGCGGCGGCCATTCTGGCTTTGAAGGCCACCCGCCGGCCCAGCGGGAAACCCCCCTTAACAATGAAGCCGGCTCCGAATGGAGCCGGCGGAGTTGTAGGGGTGCGACGGGTGCAGTGGCACCCGTCGCCATTTTCAGTGTCTGCAAAGCAGACACTGAAAATCATTATGGGGCCCTGTTAGGGGGCCCCACGACACCCGTTCCCGCCATCCTGTTCCTGGCGGTAAAAACCGCCAGGAACAGGATGGCGGGAAGGGGGTCGGAATCCCCATCAGCGCCCCCATGGGATTTCCTGGGCCAGGGGTAAACCGGCGGGAAACCGCCGGTTGCCCTTTTCTGACCGCGGCTTTACCGCCGCGGTCAGAATGGCCCAGGAAGCACCGCCAGCCTGTTGGTGGTGCTTCCGTGGTCCCCGGCCCTGGCGGTCATGGACCGCCAGGGTCGGAATGACCCCCATAATGTTAGCAAGTACACCCCTACGGGTCATGATGGCTTTGTGACTCACAATATACACATTCTGAGTCCTTGAAAAGGGAGTGGGGAGGGGCTCCACTCCATGTTAGTTGCAATGAAATCTATGAATGTTTGAAAGGGGGGGGTCCATTCACACAGTGAATGTGAATGTGAGCTGCAGCTTGGGGGTGAGCAGATAGCATTACCTGGGGCTGCAGCATGCTCTGCCCAATATCTCTTTGCCCAGTGATTAATATTTTTCATCACACTTGTGACCTTGTGCCATCAAAGCTGCTGGGTATGCAACGATGGTACACTCCCTTTGGAAGTTCATCGATTTGGGTTGTTGGGAAGGAAAGCATGTTGGTCATTAATGGGACTCAGCATAAAACTGAGCAGCACCACATAAGCATCCATACAACCCTTAGTGAATGTAAGCCATAAAGCCGTGTTCTTTGAGTGGTAATGCCAGTGGCAACAATGGGTTTGCCCAAAAGGGGAAGGGTTGGGGAATCAGAGGTCTTCAGAGCGAATCTGCTAGCTTCAGGGCCGTTCAGCGCCAGGACGCTTCTTAGGAAGCATCAGTTGTGCTTTATAAATACACATTAATTTATTCATTCAGTCAAGGAGTGATCCTCCCATCCTGCCATTAGTGGTGCATTGGGATTATGGCCCATCATGCTATCCACTAGTCAGGCTATGCATGGGGCAGTCAGCTCCTCCCAGGCTGCAGAGAGAACCTGAGAGGAAGGAGGAGGATGTCTGGGCTTGGTTCATCCAGTTCCTCTTCAATTGCCCCAACCAGGCACAGTTAAAACAGGAGGGGTTTCCACTACTCCAATCCTAGTCACTCCCATTGGGAAATTGCTGATATGATTGTATATGAAGAGACATATGTTTCTGTTGATTCATTCTCACATGGGCTGCCACACAATGGCTGGTCAATGAGACCAATTGGAGAAAGGTTTATTTTCCAATCCACACAAATGTTCATGATTAGGCTTGGCCTTTTAGAAATAATCCCTGGACATAAACAGCCCTGTGTGTTCTGAGCATTCGCTGGTAGGGTGGTCAGAGATGTCTTTTAATCAGTCTAAGTAAGCAGCTTGGGATCCTGTTTACAGTTGTTAATTTCTATCTGATCCATTTTAGTAGGGTGCACCTCCATCGTAGCATTGACTCAAGTGTCCTTAGCTGTGCCTGATGTGGCATCATCTATTGGAGGTGGCTGCATCCAATTAACTTGGGATGTCAGTTGGTCCTGGACCTCAACTGGCATGTTTATTAGGTTAAAGTCAGTTCAACTGGCATTAAGACATTCAGACTATTGGTCGGCAGGTGCACCTGTTAGGACAAGAGCTCTATTAACAGGGGTGGGGATATGTTAAAATATCTAAGTGTCAGCAATTGCATCCATAGAAGAACTCCTTGGATGGATGCACATTCACCACTTTTTGAAATTCACAAACATTGGCAATAGTAGGTTTGGAAAGCTGCACTAGTCTAAGGTTTCCAGGCACACTACTGACATTGAAACACCCAAAAGGTGATGGGACAAACAATTGCAAATAGCTTAACCACTGGAGATCTTTCGGGGCAGCATTCGAACCCATTGTTTTTTACCCGCTGAGCCACTTTAAACAGAGGGCCTGATTTAAGGTTTGGAGGATTGAGTGAAGGCAGATAGGGTGGCGGAGGACTATGTGTGCCACCCAGCCTTTACTCCACCTGCCAACTTTAGAGATTTCTGTTGACTCCACAGACATCGATATACATTAGAAGGAACCACCGTCATGGCTGTTCCAGTCAATGTAGGAAAAGTTTGATGGATGGCTCAGCCAAAGTTTTTTTTTTTTTTTCAAAAAAAAACTCCCAAAATGGGAGTTTGTTTAGGAAAAATAAAACAATAATGACCCCACCTCCCCATGGAAGTTTTTCTCCCATTATGTAGGGGCCATTTTTCTTTTTTTTGTTACTGTGCTGTGATGGACAGTAAAAAGTCATATAACCGACCACTCTAAATAGGGTGCAGTGTAGGATGGCTTACCTTCGGCGTCCCCTACTCCATCCGGAAGTAAATTGTACTCTTTCTACGTAAAACCTGTTGTCTGCTGACTCAAAATCTGGCAGACAGGGTAATCTGTTACTATTTCGAAGAAAAGCCCTGTCCGGCAAACTCAAAGTCCATCCCGAACTTTGGTAATCTCATCCATTAACCTTATGGCCCACTGCTTTTTTACTTGGGAAATCTGAGATTAACCCCCCCCTGAATCTCACTGACCCAGACCCTTGATGAAAATGTGGTCCCCATGACATGCATGGACAACTTCCGTCAGGGAGACAGGAGAAAATGCATTGGCAATGCCAATAGGTCTGACTTTAATGTGCTTCACCTTGCACCCACATACGGACACAAGCATGTCTCTTAGATTGCACTTATTCAATCACACCTCTCCTCATGCATTTACATACACTCAACTCTCAACCTGAACTCACACAGGCACAACTGATTCTGTACTCATACGTGCTGGGCCAAACTCTCACAAGCCCACCACTCACCCTGCAGGTACCACTCACTCTGTACTCTCACAGAGATCTCCACCTGCAGTCACAGTCACACAGGCACTCACCTTGTACTTTACACAGACACTCTACTCTTCCTGCGCTCACACACAGCACTCTCATCTGGCACTCAGATGCACCTCATCATGATACTCCACTCAATCTGCATTCAGACAGACATTCCTGTCACCCTGCACTCACGATACCAGTCACACATACAAACATTCCAGTCACCCTGCACTCACGATACCACTCACATGTGCAGACAATCAGTCACCTTGCACTCACGATAATCGCCGAAACACTCCTCAGACACTGCTCACCTTCCACTCACACGGACAGACATTCCAGACACCCTGAGCTCACGCTAATCACTGAATCCTTGCAGTCAGACAGTGCACACTGTCCACTCACACAGGTGCATACTTCATCTTGGACACAAACATCCACACTGCTCATTCTAAACTCACATAGGAGACCACACCCTGCAGGTACAAAGGCAAACTTCTCATCATGTACTCACAGAGGCACATGCAGTCTTACAGACCTCTCAGTTCTGGAGCCCAGTGCCACTGCACCTACTGCATAATTGTTAGTTATGGCCCTGCCTTAGAGAACTCAGGGTGCCCATTCACTGTTGGGTGTCACTGCGCTGATTGGAATAGGTGCGTCCCCACCAACCAAAACCAAGACTGTGTTACTTTCTATAACAAGACAACTCATCCTTCATCACTCCCACCTGAGAGACCTACACTGGCTTCCAGTCAACAAGTGCATCGCATATAAACTCCTGAGCCGCACCTGCAGGGCACTGCGCAACATAGGACCAGCATACCTCAACTACCACCTTGCCTTCTACGTACCCAGCAGTCATCTCCAGTCTTCCCAGCTCGCCCTTGCAGCCGTCCCCAAGATCCTGAAAAGCACAGGAGGAGGAAGATCCTTCTCTTACCTAGCAACCCGGACATGAAGCAGGCCACCTCTCAAGTTCAAGCATACCGCATCACTGAAGCATTTCAGGAAGGCTCTCAAGACTTGGCTCTTCGACTGAGCAGCACGCCCACAAACAGCGCCTTCAGGCCCTATGGGTGATTAGTCGCGCTATACAAATCACTGATTGATTGATTGATCGTACCACTTACAGAAGAGTCGAACTACATGCCTGCAAAATCAGTACACCGGATCCATCCTGGGGAAATATGCCAAGGCTACAAGGTATGCAGATGCCCCATGAATGTCAACTCACCAAAAGGCCAGGGGCAGCCGAAGTGACATCACATGCCATTTGATGTTTACATTTACTCACAAACACATGCTTACAAATAAACACACATACACACACATAAACACACTCTCACCTGCAAGCATGCACACAACATATATTTAAAGCATTTTTACTTACCCCTGCTGGCAGAGAGGGTGATATTCTAGCTAATTGTACATAATGTCTTATTACACTAATAGTGAATAATTAGGGCTTCCAGTTTTGTGGTATTTATTTTTTTGACATTTCTGTCTGTATTTATCCATTTTAAATTTTTTGCTAATTTATTCTGAATTCATCCATATTTATTTTAGGTTTTGTGAAAAAATGAAGCTGAAACTGGTATAGTTCTATATGTATTTACCTGAAAAATGTAAATTATTATTTGAATGTCTGCCAGTTTTCAATCATATTAAGACCAGTAGATGAGATATCAATACACTTTTGAGAAAATATGAAACTTTTAGTATCAGTCTTGTGCATATATGCTGCTCACTAAACATCAAATATTAAAATGTCTTTATTTTTTAACCTGCCTATCAATCTGCAAGCTATTGGCCTGACAGTCATGACTGACAGTATTTATAACTGCTCAGAAAAAATCCTGATTAACAATTATAGCCACATTTGAAAATAAATACAGCCAGGCAAATAAATGGTTTTCTGTCCGTATTTATCTGTAACAATCAGTAGGAACGGAAAACAGGGAGCCTTATGAATAATGTAGTATTATTCACGATTAGTGTAAGAAAAGATGACAAAAAACAAGGAAAGTGGAGGGCTAAGCGATGTCCATAAGGGCGAACTTCCCCTGTGTTCCTGGCACTGACTTTGCCACCTCTGAGTCCAGGGGTCGCAAATACAGAGGAGGGGGTCGCATGGGACAAGGCAAGGAGACACAGCTGCAACCCCTGGCGATCCCTAAATGATGTCCATGAGTTGCCCCCGTGCTTAGCTTGGATTCTCCTTATGTTTGTTGCTTACATCTTCAAGCAATCTTTAGTCAGAGGCTTTCACCCTTCCGAGGTCGGTAAATGGCTATCAGTGACGCTTAATTTTCAGCAGCGCCAAGATGATGGCCCAGCCACAAGCACTATGGGGCAGATTTATGGAAAGTGGCGCTGCCCTCAGTGCAGCGCCACTTTCCCTGCGCCCCTTAGCACCCCCCTACCGCCACCACCATGTGTGCGCCGTATTTAAAATACGGCGCACCATGGTGCAGGATAGGGGGCAATAGCATCATTTCACATGACGCTATTGATGTACTCTGCAGGAGTAGCGACACAATATTGGTGCTACTCTTGCAGAGTACCAAGGGCTCCATCCTGAAGAATGGAAGCCCCCTTTCATCGCCTGCTCTGAGCAGGCATTAAAAGTGCCGTAAAAAATGGGGCAAGGAAATCTCATTGATTTCCTTCCTCCATTTTTGCAGCTCCACTAACGGGGGAACGCCCCGTTTGCATACATTATGCCTGGCGCAGGCATAATGCAGCACAAAGGGTTACAGGGTGGCGCAATGCATGCATTGTGCCACCCTGTAAATACGGCGCTGAGATTTAGGCCTTGTTTGGCCACATTAATATCATAAATAATGACATACATGTGGCGCAAGGTGGCGCTAGGGGAGTATAAATATCACCCTATATCTATTGTGCAGTGTGCGTTACCCAAGAACAGTGCGGAACTGAGGACAGAGATGTTTTGAAGCAGGGGCAAGATGGGCTCTGGCTCAGGGTTCCAGCCTTTGAGGGGGCTTCCTGATAGAGCCAGCTCTGTTCTGCATAGTCTCTTGCCCTGATGATCTTGAATAATTCTTCAATGGTTTTTTTGAATGTGGGTGATGTGTCAGAGTCTATTACAGACATTTTGCAGAGAAATGTTGTGTTTGTTTCATGCAAAAAACATAAAAAACATTTTTTTAGATTAAAACAGGACCTCACATATGAGAAATGGGAGGTTATCACAGGTCTTATTTGCAGTAACATTAGTGAGTTGCTGCTGTGTTACAATATTCAAAACACGCCACTGTCCCTGAATCTTAGATGTAAACACATTTAGACTATGGACCAGTGGCCTGTGCAGTGCCAGTGGTCTGGCCAAGGAGGGCATGAAAGAGCTGAAATTAGATCATAAATTCAAAGCTGTTCTGAACAGGGGCCCCCAAAATACATTTGGCCCAGGGCCCCAAAATCCTTAAGATGGCCCTGACTCAAGACGTAGCATACTATGAATAAGCTGAATGTTTCTGGCTCCTAGTGGTATACAGGGTACCAGTGATGCCAGGTCAATGAGGCCCTTATCCCACCAGGCGGCAGAACTAACCCAAAGGTATTCGATTGGTTATAATTCTCAACTTGGTTTTTCAATCACATGTGAAGGAAAAGCTGTACAACAAAAGTAACAGTTTTCGTGTACGCATTTTTACATATTTTTCTCACAAAACCTTTGTAACAATTAGGAGAAAACAGACATTTCTTTGGAGACCAAGGATTCCAAGACCAGAAACTCTTGGTGCCCACATACTCCCTTCCCACATGCCTTGTGCAGCTCTTGGTACCCACATTGAGTCTCTCACATGCCTTGTACAGCTCCTGGTGCCCGCATTCTCCCTTCCCACATGCCTTATACAACTCTTGGTGCCCACCTTCCACCCTCTCACATGCCTCATACAGCTCTTGATGCCCACATTCTGCCTTCCCACATGCCTTGTACAGCTCTTGGGACCCACATTTTGTCTTCTTTCACACCTCTCACACCTTGTACAGCTCTTGGTGCCCATATAGTGCCTTCTCCCATGACTCATACAGCACTTGGTCCACATATTCTGCCTTCTCGCATGACTCGTACAGCACCTGGTGCACACATTCTGCCTTCCCGCATGACTCAACAGCACTTGGTGAACACATTCTGCCTTCGAACATGCCTCACACCACTGTGAGGATTACAGATTTAGGGACAGATTTACTAAACCCTTGTGCTGGCACTGCATCATCCAAGGCGACACGTCATGCAGGGCGACACATGGTAATGCATGGTTTAAGTGACATTTACTAAGCCATGCAAAGCTACCTTGCATGATTCTGCATGGCTTACTAAATCCAGAGTAACGAAAATTGCTGGCTTGCGTTACTCTTCGGTGGGAAGGCATTCCATGGTTCGAGTGTGAGTGTTCCTGCACATCCACCCATGGATTTTGGAGCACTCCCAGATTTACTAAGGGTAGTAATCTGGGAATGAGTCAAAATGCTATGCAATCCTAACAAAGGCATAGCAAGGGGACATGTTTCTTGTTATTCGCTCTTTCTATGTGTGCTGCATGCTGCAGCACACATAGAAAAAGGAAAATGCCTCAGGAGATAGTTTGTGTGCAAAAAGGTGTCACTTCCTACACAAAACAATCCTGGCAGCCTTGCACCATGTTGCAAGGGTGCCTGTTTTAGCGCTAGGCAGCACTCACTGTGCCACCGCAGAGAGAGACGGAATGTGCCAACTCTTTGTAAATATGGTGCGTTCCTGGTCTGTCCTTTTGATGCAGCGCAGCGAGCTGTCTTGCTGCCTTTCATCAAATGTTAGTAACTCTGGGCTTTAGTGCTTACATTTCATCCTCAATCATAAGCATTGACAGAGTTACCTAAAGCAGAGCACAAGTGCAACCACAGCATGAGCTTTCCCCCCATTAAATGCTGCATCCCACGCAGTAAGGGGCACCTCTGCTTTGCCACATGACCTTGACACCTTGTTCTTTCTTTCCTACAGAGATCGACATTTAAGAACCAAGCATTGGAACTGCAAATGGCAATGCACCACCACCATGTTTTGCTTATGACCGCACATATTACATGACTCATGATAAGTTCTATGACATCATTTATGACATCACTGATGACATCTCAAATGACATCATTGGTGAAATTACTGATGATATCATTCAATGGATGTGTTAGTTTGTTTTATAGTGTACATAGTGGCAGGCAGCTACCATATTACTTTTCTACCAAATTGTCTGCAGCCTGGAGAGTTACTCTGTGTGCAGATGACAAATGATGACTTGTGCCCAGTATGACCCACACAAGTGTTTGAGTTCTGGAGAAAAAGATTCCAAAAGGGAAAAGATTCTATTTAGCTTCTTGCCAAAGTAGGTGTAATTCCATTCTGCAGTTTTTGCTGTAGCCCTTTCTAAAGTCCATGGAAAATGCATGAGGATTTTTTTGTTTTCGGACCCCCCCCTTTTATTCTTGGCCCCTGCTTGGTGGACCAGCGAAAACTTTCTATGCATCAACTACTCAAAAAGTATCACCTTTTTGGAAAGTTTCCTGGAGATTCGTTAAATGGTGCCAAAGTTAGCACACAAGAAAACATTTTTCAACAGGAACAGCTGACCTAACTCTAAGCTGCCCAGTATGTATATATATATATGACTATATAAATATATATATATATATATATATATATATATATATATATATATTGTTTGCTTTGTGCATTAGTTGTGTTAGACTTGTGCTTTTGATTTTTTGTGTGTTTAGTAGAGTTTAGAGAAGTGTTAGAATGATGGGAATAGATTTGAAATGGGTAGCAGTAAGTTGTTTTTTGTAAGTAGTGGTTGTATGCACCTGTTAGATAGGTGTCATGGGTAAAAAAAAGGAGGGGGAAATTTGAAAAGGTTGTTCGGGGGTTCATAGTAGTCAGAAAGGTTTGGGACAAGCCACAGAGGGGTGGGAGAAAGGTTAAAATATTTTTGTTATCAAAGAAACCCTGAAGGTAACTTATACATACACATATGCACATGATGTGACCATTTGTAAGGCTGTATGGGCTGGAGAAAACTCCTCAACATAAATACCCATATGTGCACAGAAGTAATAATATTTTCATGGTCCGCTGTGCACAGTTATCTTGTGCTGAAGTATGCACGTTTTTTCATGACATTTCTTAAAGTTTTAGTTGCAGGCATAAACTTGTCTATATAAGCACCTATATGTACATAAAAGCAGCAATTATGACATTGTGTGATATACACATCTCTTGTTGTGTAATATATATTTTATCTTATATGAATGTATCTGCTTACAACAGGAAGCATAATTCAATGTACAATGACACATGTATAATAATAGCTTCATCTCTATACTTGAGAATCATAGTTGGTCATATATGAGTATAGTATAGTGGTATGATGTTGTATATTGATTATAGTTGTCATGTGGGGAAGGGCCAGCTCTTGTGTAAGCTTCTGAAGCTAAGATGGTTGTCAGTGGATTTTATGTGTGTGGGTAATGAATCCTATAGTTTGGCTGCTTCAGCAGAGAAAGATGTTGCACCCATGTTGTTTTTCTATGGAATGTTGAGAAACTTTGAGGCAGGGAAGCATTCTTGAGCGTAGGTTCCTTTGTTGGTCATATTTGTTTACTGTCTTTCAGATGAAAGGTGATCCATTGCCATGGATTGCTGTGTGTGTGCTACAAAGCAGATTAAAGCATGATCTTCTGACAACTGATAGCCAGTGTAGGGCCCTCAGGGCAGGGGAGATATGTGCTTTTGGTTTTACATGTAGAAGTAGTATACTGGCAGCATTCTGAATTCTCAGTAATCTTCTTATAGTTGACAGAGGTGAGTCCTGATGCAGCACATTTGTGTAATGCAGTTTAGCTAGGACAAGTGGGATTGAACCTTGCAATAGAATCCTAGGTGCGAGAAGAAGTGTCACAGTGTTTTCATTGGTAAACTTGTCAACTTGTGCATTCATTGACAGGTTTCTTACCTCCTTAGATATTTTTGGTGGTGGTCCTAGATCATCAGGCCAGGAGAAGAGAGGGTCTGATTTTCCAGTCACCACAGATGAGTATTTCTGTTTTGGAAGTATTCAATTTGAGGTAGCTCCATGTCATCAATTGGTCAACAGCTCAAAGCCATTTGAAGACTTTTGATGTTCAAATGTCCTATGGGTTTTCCAATTTTAGAAGTATCTTTGTGTCATCTGCATATGTATAGCAGATGAGATCAAAACCATTGATCAGATCTGGTAATTAATTCATATTGATGTTAAAAAGTATGAATGAGATGACTGAGACTTGAGGGACTTCTGCTTTAATGCTGTATGTTTTAGAAGAGAAAGGAGGAACATGTACAATATTTGTTTGTGGGTACATCAGTTTGCCCCTTTCTTCAAGGGACTAGTGAAACAAACAGCACATGTATTTCAGAGAAACAGGTCCAACTGAACAATTAAAACTCTCTATGGTACGGTTGTTATGAGGATGATACAGCCTGAAGGTGACTGTGAAAGAAATGATTATTTCACTGGAAACAGATCGGAATGACATGGTGAGCGAAAAGTGGTCTTAATTGTTAGGATCAACATGTTGTACTTGCTAATTTTATTTTTCTATTTGAGGGGGATGTGCCAAGACATGGAATTTTAGCTCATTATACAACAAGTATTAGTGTGTTATTTTTATAGCAAAATCAAGCCAAAAGACAGCAAAGAACTGTACAGGGTTAAAGGCAAAGGAACAGTCAGTGAGAGACTGAACGTGTAACGTGGTTCTGATAGTGGAGGCAGGAGACTGCTACTTCACCATGATATAGTGATCATTAAAGAGGCGTGCTGTCAGCTCTTTCCTGAAGTGCAGCAGAGAGGCATAGGAATGCTGTTATTCAAACAATCCCACAAGTGTTCAAAGAAGCAGATAGTTACATGTGCGGCTAGAATCTGGTGGAATGAGTACCTCTACAGCATGAAGCAAATAATAGATGAAAAATCACTTGTAATTTGCAACTTCAACATGAGATGCTGCACAACAATTTCAGTGGCCTTGGTAAAAAGAATCCAATATAATCCTAATTTGCTTACTCTTAGGTTAAAAATGGCAGCATGTGGGGTCAAAATGATAACTTCAACGCACTCCACCAACACAATACATTCAGATGCATCCAGTGTCCTTTGGTTTTATGGGTGACAGGCATGACAGGGACAATACTGACACCTCACTGAGGAGGTTAGAAATCCCAGTGTGTATCGGAGGGAGCCATAGCTCCCTTTAATAGGGATATGACTGAACAGTTCATGCTGGACTGACCCAAAGCTCATTGCCACCCGGTCGGTCTCCCTTGGCAAAGACACAAATGAGCTAAAGAATAAAGCATGGAAGGTTGCTACCCTGAGGGATTACAAATGGTTATCATTAATTAAAAATCTCTATCTATTAACTTTCTAATTGGTAGATAAGGAGTCTATAACACCACAACAATAAAGATGAAGATTTGATCAACAATAAAATAGGAGTGTGAAAGGAATTGCTCTAGGCATTCTGACAAAGGAGGTGTACTTTTCAAGGGAGATAACTTTCAGAGATCAGGATCTGTGATTGCATTGATTGCCTGTCATTGTACCGCAGGAGCCTGCATAATTTGCGCTAGTCCTCATAGGAAGAAAGAAATGTAGAAATTGAGCAGGGTAAAAACCTGCAAGTGAAATCCATTTAAGACCTAATAATTAGCCGTACTAACAAGTAATGGATAACATGCTCATTTTCCCTCTAAATCCAATTATCCCTATAAATGATTGTTCAGGTACATAGAAAAAAAACTCATTTTCTATAAAAGAAGCAGTATCTGGACAAAAATGCACTTCTCTTGTTCAATGGGCATCACAGGAGATGGGCAAATTCTATTGGAAAATATCATGTATAATAAACTGCTAAACTAAATTACATTTGTTTGTCATGTGGGAACAAAAGGTTGTTGGATTCTTTGAAGTTTCAATGGAGTAAGCAAGGTAAGGAATTCTAAGTCGCAATGTCTTCCCATAAAATCCAGACAGTGTATTCTTAAATGTAGATACCATGTGAAATAAGTACTTGTGCCTACGCCTTTAGTGATATTGATTCCATTGAAAGAGGGACCTATGACCTACAGGTCAGACTGAGGTATGGCGAGCAGTAAAATATGTCATCTGATTAAAAGTCCAGTGCTGATGATGAATGGTCCCACGCATGCAGGTGATCACAGAGATAATAATTTTTATTATTCTCTGTAGTACATTGTATTAAAGCAACTCAAGCTTTGAAAATGCAAACTTCAGTGACTATAGACATGAATATCACCAACTTCTTTTCGAATCATTTCTTAAAAAGAATTAGCTAAGAAGCATTTCAAAGTAGCCCATTCACCCCCCAACTCTCAACCACTGCAGAACACTAGGCTCAATCATCTTTCCTGTTCAACCTTTACTTGGAACCACTTGGCTCAAAGCTAGAGTTACACCTTTACTCTGATAATACCAAACGTTATCATCAGTTCCAGCATAGAGCTGGCAAGATGGCACATTGTGTTCATTAGAAATCCTGTTAAGAACCAAGGAACCTAAACACAAACTGTGAATGTAGAGGTTACAAAGGCAAACAGTAAGGATCAATGAATACACCTGAAAATGCACGTTTTACATTTGGAATTAGAAAACTGAGAACCAATGAATTAAAAATTTCCAAATTCAAAAATGAAAATTTAATGGGTTGATGTATTTTATTGCTTTTTTAAATAAAGCACCACACACCTGGAAAATAGAAAAATCGTTTTGTCTGTGTGGTGGTTCTAAGGGAATACATTGAAATAAATGAACTATACATCAACATATAACAGCAGGTGACATTGACAGAGGAGGACCCAAGCTTCATCATACCATTGTTTACAATGGGCCCTTATGTACTGTTCAGGGTTAGCGCAAAAATACATCAATAGGGGGATACTGCCCCCTACCCTGGGCTATGGTGTGCCGTATGTTAGATACAGCATACACATGGTGGTGGTAGGGGGCGATAAGGGGCACAAGGAAAGAAGCAAAACTTTGAGATTAGAAAATAATTTGAAGAAAACAGATATCCTGCCAATCTTATTTTCATAATAAAAAGCTTTTTAACGCAATTATTTTCATAATGACAAACATGGCTGCACATTCGTCCTCCTTTGTTAAGATCTGAGACAAAACGCAGGTTCACATTATCTCCATGTGTAGCCCATGTTTAGGAGTACGAAGTTTATTTGAGCCTAAGAGCTGTTTGGCAGAAGCAAACCTGAAACATATTGTCCAATTTTATAGCTCTATTTTAGCTGACGTATTTTTAAAATCAGATTTCTTGATTGTTCTACTGTGGTGTTTATCTTTAGAATAGGGAATGTCTGTGTGAAGGATGTGCATGTTTCATACATTCCTGTTGCAGGCCAGACCTTCAGAGTGTCTGTGATGTCATTGTGGAATGTTGAGATTTGTTCTCACTGGAAGATGGGAGTGTCTGATGTAATCACGGAATGCTGAGACCAGTGCTGAGAAACAAATGTGTATAGGACGCCATTTTGGAATACTGAGGCTGTTGCTGATTGAAGGCTGTGAGAGTCTATGATGTCATCATGGAATGCTCAGACTGGTGCTGACACAAAGCTATATCTCTGATGTCATCATGGAATGTTGAAGCTGGTACTGACTGAAAACTACCTCTGATTACATTATAGAATGCTGAGGCTGGTGTTCACTGCATGTCTGTGATGTCATTATGGAATGTTGAGATTGGTGCACATTGAAAGCTGTGTGTGAGGAGAGGAAGCTGCCAGTCAGAGCTAGCGAGTGGAGTGGAAAAGTTAGTACTGAGCTGAAGACTGATGAGTAAATTCTGGGGCTGTAGACTAAAGACTCCAGTTCTTTGGAACAGCATTTTTTGACATTGGTCCCATGGTGAATTTTCCAATTTAGAAACCAACGTTGGACCCCTCTTTGGTACACAGGTTTAGAAACAGGGACCAGACCCTGAATTATGTTCCTATAATCTTGTGTTGCCAAATCCCTATAGTAATGTGACCCTGGGAAGTGTGTTGCAGACCCTATTATTAGACACACAGGTGAACCAGCAGGATCCTCATTTAAGTGAAATAAGTAGAAATTAGCATTCCTTTGACCCTGAGTGAAGTCCCAGCACTTATGATTGAATGTATGAGAAAATGAATGGCAGAGCATGTGTAATCGTCAGAAAGTCTGGTCCCTCAGGATCAAAGAATAGAATTGGTCTGAGGCATATGTTTCCCCGGTTAATACTGTTCTGAGAGAAAAGTGGAGTGGGACAAAAGTTAGTGCTGACTCAGCAAAATGATCACATTGAGGTGGGATTTCTCATTTGTCATCAGTGATATTGACCAAAGGGAATCTCTCTTACTGAGTAACAACTAGAAGTATTGGATCCATAGTCCTTGACAACAGATGTTTATTCTCTCCTGCTTGGGACTTATGGCCAGATATGGGGTGTGGAATAAGGTATTAAATAAAGTGAATAAGTACCTGGGCTAGTACAATTTTCCATAATATGGATACAGATGTATAGAAATGATTTTACAGCAGCTCGTGGTATTGGTGCTTCATGGCTGTTGTCAACGGTTTAGCGGCATAGCAGTTGGGGTACCATGGGAAAGACATAGTTGGGTGGTGGGCCTGGTCGGTTGCCATTGCACCGGTGACGCATTCAGCATCATTTCCTTGGAGCCACGATAAGTAGCCTTTGAGATGTTTACATTTAGTGACCTATGGATTTAGAAGTGAGATCCTCACTGACAGCAAATGTTTTGGTTCTTGGTGACTGGGCCATCTGCTGAGGGGTCCTACTGATATATTTTATTCAGGACACCGCTGATGACCTGAACATAGTTTAAGTGGAGACATACATAGGATGCTTTACACTATCTTCTTCTGGTGTGGGCGGTGTTTTATAAATAACAAAGGCCCCTGACAGTGGCGGCTCCTCCGCTAAGGCAGAGGAGCGTCGCCCCACTGCATTCAGCAAAAGGAAAAATAAAATGATAATAACACCATGTCAAACACCGTCAAAGCTAGCTTAGCGCCATTATTTCACGCCTGGGTTTGGGCAGGCGTAAGAGGACCTGTAGTCATGTTTCCATGGTCAGAGACCATGGAAAGTGCCCACAGGTGTCCCTCCCTGGCCCCAGGGACACCCCCACCCACACCAGAGGGGCCCCACAGGATGGGGGACCCATCCCAGGTAAGTCCCTGTAAGTATTTTTATTTGCTTATTTTACCCCGCTCGGGGGCCCTGACTTGGGGCCCCCAGCACGGCACTGGCCCCAATGGCTAGGCCCACGGGACATCCAATCCCTGGGCATGGCCATTTGGGTGGTGGACATGGCTCCTGTCTTTACTAAGACAGGAGCCATGCCCATAGGGGTTGTGTGCCAGAAAATGGCGCTACACTGCTTAGAGGCAATTTTTCTGCCTCTAAACAGTGTAGCACCATAATTCGGCGCACAAGCCCCGGTTTCCCCTACGCCTCCCCGGCCCTGTTAGTGTTCTTTCCAAGGACGCTAAAAGGGCATTACCACCGGCTAGCGCCATTCCATAAATATGTAAATATGGCTCCCGGCTGGCATCTTGGAATGGCGCTATACTTTTTCACGCAAAACTGTGCTAAATGTTTTGCGTGAAAAAGTATAAATCTGGCCCTAAGTATCATAGGTGACTGGCACAATCTGTTTGCCAGACAGAAAGCAGCCAGCCTCAGTAAACACTCCTTCACAATTTTCCAGTGCTATGCCTACTGGTAAAAATAAAACTATACAAAACTTCCAAGATTTTTTTTTTTTATGTTGCCTTGTCACACACGTTCCAGACAGACGTGAATCTATCGCTGGATGTAAATACTTTTGCTTAGTTCTTCGTATAGTTGGGGGTGCAGATGCTGTTCTGCAGACCTTGATGGCTTTTGGAATCAGCAGTTGTCTGTTCTTCTTCCGATTACCCAAGATAGATCCAGTACCTTAGTTCCTCTGGAAAAAAAAAAAAAAAATGTATTATTATGACATTTTCAATCTGTGAAATAGCTTAATTGAATATGTTTCAATTTTTAGGAGGATCCGACTCAATTATTCGACCATGGCAGATGTTGTTTTGCTTTCTTTTCACCCCTACATTGTAGGGAGGGACATGCCTAAGAAGTAATGTCTAAGAACAACTACACTAAAAATTAACAAAAAATGAAAAGCCTAGGGAAGTGTTTACAATGGTTATGACTATGATGCCAAAATGGAATGAATAGATGTGAAGCCTACACCCTCACCAGGAGCATCAGTCTAAGGCTAACCCGAAAAGCAATCACAGCCCTAATGCTAACTCTAAAAGGGACCCTAGCTTAAAGCCCTGATTCTAAGAGTATGGGCCACTCTACAACTTTGGCGGTTGGAATCATCCAACCGGCAAAGCCGCGGAAGGAGGCTGCCTTCATACCAGTGGTCCCCCCCCCCAATTGTTTTATGATGTTTCCACCGGGCTGACTGGCGGAAACATAGTATTACGACATTGCCGCGAGTCAGACCGGCGGAAACAGTGCAACGGCCTTGGCCTCAGCTCCTTTAAGGGAGCCGAAGCCAATGCTGTGGCACAACAGCACCCTCGGAATGCGCACTCTCTGCAATGCAGACAGTGTGCATTACAAGGGTGCTGGCAGGGGGGCCACGCTCTGCCGATGCCATGTCATGGGCAGTGCAGGGGCCCCCTGTGAACGCCAGCACTAGATTTCTGCCAGCCTGTTCATTGCGGGGACCTCGCAATGAAGACGAAATATAGTTCTCACTGGACTGCCAAATATCAACCTCCCCCCTGCCCGCACGAAGGTGGTGATTCACACTGCAATGTGCTGACTTGATCGAGGACAGAAAAAAAATTCAACCACATCATCCCCAACTCATGGCTTTAGTGTCCGCCCCAGCTTGGGTACCCGCTAATGAATATGCCACACACGGAGCTGTGTAATACATGTCTTTATTCTTCAGCATGTAACTGCAAGTTCAACATTCTAAACTTGCATTCACTGCCCTACGTTCCCACACCATCATGCTACGGAGTCCTTCAGGATCCAAAAAGGTTCCATCATTTATACTCACAAGACACAACAATGGCCTCATTACAGGATGCTGTGGTGTTCAAGGGGGAGGGGTACCGGGGCTGGAATTAATGATTCCTCTAGACTTCAGCATCCCAAGTAGTTCAGCCCAGAAGGGGGAATAACCTGCAGCCCCGGGTATCAATTTGCTCACCATGATCGCTTTTCTGGATCTTACAACTGGCCCTTCATCACGCCCATTTATCACCTACTCTGGGTGTGTTGTGTATAAGGGCAGGGTTTATTGTGGGTTGTGAAATTGGAGGGTTTCAGGAGGTGGAGCAGACTCTATCCTGGCAGGGCAGAGCACTGCATGCTGTCCCAAGGGTGATTGAGGGGAGTCAGGTCCAAGCTAGTCTGTTTCTTTCCCGCAGCCCCTGCCCTGGAGTCACAGGTACTTTCACTGGGTAACCAGTAATGCACCTGGGTAACCTGGGGCTGGAGCTATTGCACCGGAGAGCAACCGGATACAGAAACAGCTGGTACCTTAGAAGGACCTAGAGTGGTGTGCATCACACAAACCACTCTGGGCACTCTGTAATCCTCTGTGGCTACTTCTTCCTTTCAAATATACCATAAATTAAATTAACAAGTGAAATAAGTGGTGGAGAATAGCATTCCGCTTAACGATAATACACTTTTTGATTAAAATTCAGGTGCCTGTCCCCGGATGACACTGGACATAAAGACAGACATCTGGAAGACCTGAAACAGCTGCCATCACCCAAGAACAGTGCATTCCTTGCACCTCACTCATTGTGGGGGCATTAAAGAAAAAAATAAATGGTGATATAAAAAAGATTTTGGATTAATTCACCCTCAATAACTGCACCGTACCACCTATACGCTATGGTCAAAGGCGAGATAGCTTTCCAGCGAGTCATTGGTTATTGGTGATGGGCTTGGAAAGCAGCTACTTAAATACTTATGGACGACAAAGATCAAAAGCAAAGATGACTGGGCGGTGTTTCTGTGAATTAAAGCATCTGAAGCACAAGCAACTTTCCAGAGGCCCGTAAGACTCACAATGGGGAAGACAAACTTACATGGAGTCCTACTGTTACTGGTAACATAGGTGTCTTTATCAAGGCTCTTAAAGGACTTATGCACTTGTCCTTCTTAACTGTTGGCCAATTTCAACACCATCTCGCACTACATCCTTCTATCCCACCTTGTTAAGGCGGGAGCGATCGGTGGTGTCTTAGGCAGGATGACTACTGCTGAGGGCTCGAGAGAATGCGATCGATGGAGGGTTGATCGGCAGAGTTTGATTGACTATCTCACATGGCTCAATGAGGAGGGCCTATGGATTTAGTATGTTTATATTTTCTTCCAATGGTAGCAGACAGCTATGGTCTAGAAAGAAATCTCATAGTCACTGATCATTTCAATTGATTTCCCGTGAGGCTCAGAAAACAACAACAGTCACTAAGACACCATGTAAGAGATTCTTCATTAACTATGGTTGGTTCACCAGGACATTTTCTGGTCCATCGAGAGATGTTAAAAGACTCCGGTGAAAGATACATGTGACCTAATGTGCATCAAGGAAACCAGAACTACCCTTTACAGACTTCAAGATGATGCTCAACCAACAAGCTTTGGTTGGACTTTTAGTGGCATTTTAAACATAGTAGGATTACATCAGAAGCTCAAACTGAGACAGCAGGTATTAGCAACACAATTGTAAATTATTTCAGTAATTCCCTGAATAATGGGACAGGGTTTCTTCCAGAGGATGATGTACAAAACTCCCAATAGAAATGTGTTTCTATGCAACAGCTAACTCAAACAGTAAATTGAAAAAAACCTTTGAGCTAGCTGCCCAAGATACTTCAGCAGAATACAGAAAGGAACACGCCATTCTCATCATGTGATGGGGCTTGCTGAGTTGTTTTCTTGACTTTTCCTTGAGCCCCTTGTTTCTACTGTTGTGGCTAATGCTGAAGGCCTGTATTCTCATCCCTCCCCTCATTTGTTCCTATTACCATGGTGTCCAGTATGTGGGAGGCTCTTTTTTTATTGCTCTACTGGATTTGCTGGCAGGCTTCAACACAAGGTCCTCAATTGAAGGAGCTGGTGATCTCCGGGTGATTCACAACTTGTACATACAAACTGTAATAGGAATATTTTAGATGATACGGGTAAAGGTGCTGGGTCAACAAGGGCCTCCGCCCATCTTCCATCTGAGCATTTGATCCAGTGAGGAATTGGCATTTTAAGCGTATTTTGGAAACACAATAAGAAACACACAGTGCCTTTTGGGATTTGTTCATGGTCCCCCTACCTGGTTGTAGAATTTGTGTTTTAAGTTTATCTCACAGACATGAAAAGATTAGTAGTCTGTAGATTGTTAGGAGTTATAGGTGACCCTAGACAACAGAGGACCTCTGGAGAGACAGCACCATGTGCAATACACCAAACATAAACGGATACACTGATACACAATTTATTCTCTGAAAGTGAATGCAAGTGTTATTCAGCAAGGGGCCATGTACCACCTGGGTTCTCTCCCCATTGTGCACATTCTTCCCGGTTTCGAGTATCTTCATAACTTTCTCTGAGAAGTCAACAATGATCTCATGGAGCCTCCTAACCTCCCATGCTCCCATGTCTATCAGCAACAGTCAGCCATTCATTATTTTACTTTCCAGGAGCAGTCACTTCCTGAAGTCTAGATGTCCATGGGACCTCCAGGATGCCAGAGGCTCAGTTACTGCTGCCATCCACCAAGGGGCTGATTATTAATGCAGAGGTGCTCCATATCCAATTGCATTATCAGAAACAATGCTGGAACACACATCTTCCATCACCATTGGACAGACACCTAGGGCCTCATTAGGAATCAGGTAATTTTTAGCCTGTTTTTTCTCCCCTGGGAATTGCTGATGCTTGGGGCACTGGTAGTTCTCAGGGGTGAAATACTAAATTCCCAAAATTAGAGTCCTCATAGCTCTTCCAATGCTGGGTAGTTATGGTTCAGGACAACTTTCTAACAGCGCTCTTGCGTGGCATGCACATGGCATGTCATCGGCCATAGTGGGGGAACTACCTGGCATCTTCTGATGCAAGAGTAGGGTTTTGACTAAAAGTATGTGAATTGAGGGTTTGCTTTGGATACTCCCTAGGAATACACTGTTTGTGTTTTTTAAGTATGGTGGAATTCTTCTTTTGTGTCTAAGGCTTTTAGAGTGTTTACACTAGTCCTGGAATATTCTTCTTCGTATTCACAGATGACTCGACACACTTGGATTCTATGATACAAGTGGAACCTGTGAGACAACCAGTTCTCAACCTTGCACATATCCGTTTTCCTTCTTACGGTGGTGCTTGAACTGTAGAACTTCAGACCCTGGTACGGGGAATGATGGTAGAATTCCATTGGATTGAATACAATTGGATTTTTGCTGACTTGACATAACCTAGCCTAATTTAATTACATTTCTGTTTTCAGTTCTTCTCATATAAGTGATCTACATGTCCTGGGCTTATGGTATGAATGCAAGACTGCATATATACCCAATGTTTGGGGACAGATTGACAACTAACAGTTTGCTTATCTTATTCAGCGACGGCCACCGCATAATTCAAGGAGAGGGGTGGAGGTGGGGGTGGGGGACAGAGACGAGGTAAAAATAAAAAAAGCACTTACCTTGCCTCCGCCCCTGCCGCCTCCTGCTGCCTCGCGCTCCTCTTCTTCTGGTGTCCCAGTGTTCACTGCTGGGACACCAGCACAGGCTCCCCAGCAATCCTGCAGCTTCTTTCATGCAAAACCTTGCATGATAGCAGCAGCAGGATTGGTCTGAGCAGCAGTGACTGCCGGTCAGACACAGCCGGGCTGGAGAAACACCTAAGTGCGCATGTGTGTTTGGCTGGCCTCAGAAGCCCGGCCAAACACACATGCGCACTCGGGTGCACTCTCCCCTCCTCCCCTCTCCCACCTCCTGAGAGCCAGTCCCACTCCACCTGTACCTGCTGCCTGTGCCAGAAGGGCAGACAGTGGGGCAACGCCACAGCTAAGGAGCCGCCCCTGATCTTATTTTGTTTTTTTATGCAGCCCTTGTGACTTGTATATGAATGTATATGGAGAACACCACATCAAGCTAGACTTGGGTGAATTCAGGCAAAAACATATGTCAGAGAGTGTAACCACTATGAGATATTGCCCTTTCTACTTTCCCCATCACTGCATGTCTGCTAGTCTGCAGGTACTTCCTCTGGCTCTTTGTTAACTGATAATTCTCTTCCCCCTTTTGCTCCCCAGTTATAGTTTGATATTGGAGAGAAAGAGCTTGGGTGGAAGGAAGGGGTGTGAATAGTGTTCAGTGGTCCATACAGTGCTTAATTTGTGCTTGTTGTTTCCGGTTCTGCGCACTGGCACTTATTTGTGAGGGCCGGGGCTTATTCTTCTGCCTAAAGCATTTGCTGCGAGCAAAAGACACAAATGGGAAGACGGAAGAAGGAAAAACAAAAAAGCGTCACAATGGGAGAAAGCAGAAAGCTGCAAGAGTGAGCTGAAGGGACAGAGTGCCTTCAAATGGATTGAGGAGGCCCGAGATGGCTTCAGAATTACTCTGCCTCAGTATTCCGTGTTCGCACATTTAATTGCAGCAGCCGCGTTTTTAAGAAAAAGGCTTTGAGCACTGGCACCTTTTTATTTACAAATTAAGCACTGGGTCCATGACACTCCTGCGTTGAAGATCAGGTATGATACATTATCAACACCACCTCCAAACGTATAAGTCATGCACATATCCTGAAAAGAACAACCCACTCTATGCTAAAAGTGCACAAAGAGAATGCAAGTGCACCTAGGGGACACTAGAGCCTGCAAAGCAGGTGGGATGGAACAACAGGATGCAGGGGTCAGACAAGCACACAGAGGGCCACCAGTGATGGTGCGGGGGCACACAGATGCAGCATCAATGATGAGGGCACACATATGGGCTGGTGGGTAAGGGGGCACTAACAGGGTATGCAGGGGAGGTGGGGACACAGAAAGAACAGCAGATGGGCAAGGGCACCTCAACCATCATATACCAACATACACACATACAACACACTCACCATTGTAACTCCACATTTATCTATGCAGTATATATTCATACTGAGATTCCTTTCTAAACAAAAACAAAAGAAACTCCTAAAAAACAAAACTGAAAGTGGCTTACGGTTGACTAACCTGTTGATAGTGTCTGTAACATTAAAAAGTAAAGACAAACCCAAGTTAAGCTGTTATCTTCACCCTGCAAAGCAAAATGTTACTCCCACCTTCAGTATAAACCTTTCACATCACACACCCCTTAAAGTAAAACCCGCACACCACAGGCAACGTTTCCACCATCATATAGACATCCAGACAAGCAACACCACATGTTGGACACATACCATAAGATGCATGTTAAATACTCACGATAAAATGTGAACACAACCAAGTTTCAATATGCCTCCACTCACCATGAACTCACAACACACACCTTTATGCAGCCATTCACCCAACAACAACCACCATTGTATGTCTACAGAACAGAAACCGCACACTAGCATACAATCCCACAGCCACGTTCTAATGCCTACGCCCATTACCATGTCTATACACCCACAATCAAATTAACACAAGCCCAGCCGTCTACACCTGCACAGCAACAACCACATTCTAACACACCTATCAATGCATGCAAGCACAAGCCATAGTAGATGCCCACAGATACCATGACACAGAAACATTAAACACCACATGCCAAGGCAAAATCACACAACCACCGTATAACAATTCTAAGCACTATTTATACAAGCTTTCAAGTCACATGATCATACATCCTTTTACGAACCTTATACATAATTTGGTCAAATGCATCAGATTTCAACTTTACCACAGTAGTAACAGGGGCAATACAGAAATCATGACATACACACAGAGTCACAATTACACCAACAACTTCCATTTTATGTCAAAACAACCATCTTATTTGCACAAACCTACTACCATGCAACCACACCCATGCGATTATATGCCAGTACAAACAGTGACACTTCAATAAATTAGACCTGCCATCCTGCAACCTTTAAGAAATCTATGAACACTGACAAGGACTCTCTAAAACATATCTTATTGCATGTTTTCACAAGTAATAACAGGGGTGGGCGTTAAAGATGAGTATCGTGCTCGGGAACACTGCAGAGTAGCTGAGCGCTCTATAAAGTGTTTCATTCATTCATTCATTTGTGAGACTGCAACACAAGGTGAAGGTAGCAGCTTAACTTGGGAACCGCTTTACTTTGTATTTTTATGGCGATGGCTGGGTGTGTATGAGTGTGCGTGGAGGGTGTGTGTGTGTACGTTGATTTTTGGCAGGAAGCCCACCCAAACCCATAATCCCTAGAAACACTGAGCTGTTCTCTCTCTCTAGCTGGAGAGTAGCTCCTTCATATGCTCAAAGTCTGCCCACCATGAATTTCTATTTTTCTAGCAGAGTTTTTAACCATAGGAGTAACTGAAATTATATCCAGACCTAGCTAGAAAAGTATTGGGTTTCACCATTTTCAGCACAGAGTTTAATCACAGGATTAGCAAGAGCTACTCATGCTGAGTTTACTAATGACAAAGGCATTTAATGACGCCAGGCACAGTATTATAGCTTTACTTTGGTTTCATACCACACAGGCCAAACTGGGAATTTGTGAAAGATCCTGATACCGTGGGCCATATTTATCAAAGTTTTGTGTCACCCTTGCCCCGCGCAAAGAAAGTGTGATGCGAAACTCAGATGAGGATTACCAAGCCATGCAAGGCCACCTTGTGCGTCCCCGCGTGGATTGGTAAATCTGGAGTAATGCAAGGTAGCGAAAGTCGTCGTCTTGTGTGCAAGGGTGCCTGCATTCGCGCTAGGCAGCTATTTGCGCGCCAGCGCAGGCAGAGAGGAGGATTGCGCCACATTGTGGTAGATATGGCGCATTCCTGCCTGTTCCTTTAAACCAGCTCAGCAAGGCGCCTTGCTGCACTGAGTTGCGCAACATATTGATAAATGTGGCCCATATTGCTCTAGGTCTGCCCATGATTGCTTCTGACATATAATGGGTCCTGTATCTGTACAGAGGTGAGCTTATCTAATGATCTTTAACTAAAGCAAGACACACATGCCAGGAGCATCTTTTACTTAATCCATGTTGACTTGGATTTATAACAATATTATCTCAAACTATTGTAAGAGTTTTCAGTCTGGGGCGGGAGGGGTAGGACTCTACCATGAGGCCTGCAGAGGTCGGGGCCCACTGTAGTTGGCTTTCCAGTAGCTGGCGTCTAGGTGCCTGAACACGGTCTTGATGGAATCCCAGTGGTGTCAACAGGTTCTGCTGGAGAGGTGTTTGGGGGCTCTGTGGCTGGGCCTGGGGACTTCCCTTTTGAGTTGACGGTCAGCGAACAAGAGAGGCTGCTGCTCCATGTTTGATGTTAGTTCGGTATCCCAGAGCACCATGTTCTACGAGTCCCGATCCATCATGGCCGCTTCCTTGTGTAATCCTATGAATCGTTACCAATCCCTTCTGTCTTCCTTTTGCCTGACGGGCACAGATAGTTTAATTTTCCTGTTTAAAATGTAATTCTTTGAATATTTCTGTTGCGTCACAATGCTTCCGGGTATTTTTTTCCAATGTCATTTTCGACCCCTTTCTGCATTAATCTCACAAGCCATGTTTCTTTCGTTCTGTGTTTTAAGTCCATTGCCTAGGACTGCATCTCTTTAGGACATTATGTATTTCTTGCTCTCATCTCCAGCTCTCCTGGCGATTATGTAGCCTCTACCCTGGGCCTTGATCGAGTTTGTCTCATCTTCTACTACACGTGCTGTTGTCTAGTTGAAGATTTTTTATGCCCCTGGCTTTTTCCTGCACATCTGGCGGTATCTTTAGAGGGACACGCCCTAGCTATGTAATTCTTACTGTCTGTCAGAGTGGCTGCCAAACAGAGATCCTCCTATGTTCAAATCCAGGAACTTCAGGTTCATGGAGAGGCCACTGCGTCCAGCACTCAAGACAAACTACCTTCCCCAACACTGTTCTAACTTTGTGTCAAGTGCAGAAGACCAAATGTGACAAAACAATTCATTCGTCACAGATTTAAAACTGAACAAAAGGCCAGGCAGATGGCCGCTCGACCCCCAATATCTTAGCTAGTAAGAGCAGAAAATAATGGTATGGTAGTGTCCCAGCAGCAACAAAAACAAGCATTGACCAAACCAATATGTCTCGCCCATACAAGATCTATTGGCTTAGCAATGTGTTTTTGCCATGGTGTGCAACAGTGTGGCTGCTGCTCTGAATGGCTAAAGGTTATTGGCATGGATTGTCATTGACTGGAGTGGGGGAGTAGTGTTGTAGTGTGTATTTGTTGGAGTAGAGTGTCGTAGAGTGGAGTGGGGGGGGAGTGGGGAGTCACAGAGTTAAGTAGAAGAGAGTAGAGTTCAGTGGTTCAGCGCAGAGAGAGTTCTAAAGTGCAGTGTCATAGAGTGGAGTGGTGTAGAGTGGGGTGGAACAGGGCAGAGTGGGCTGGAATAGATTGAGGTAGTCTGGTGTATTGGATTGCAGTAGATTGGAGTAGAGTGGGGTGGATTGGATTGGATTGGGGAAGAGTGGGGTGGATTGGAGTGGGTGGACTGGATGGGGTAGATTGAAATGGGGTGAGGTGGATTGGATTGGGTTGAATGGAGTGGGATGAATTGTAGTGGGGTAGATTAGACTAGAATGGGGTGGATGGATTGAACTGGAGTGATAGAACTGGGGTAGGGTGGATTGATTTGGCGTGGGGTGGGGTGGATTGGATTGAGATGGGGTCGGGTGTTTTGGAGTGGGGTGAATTAAAGTGGGTTGGAGTATGCTGGATTGGATTGGACTGCAGTGGAGTGGATTAGATCGAACTAGAGTGGGGTGAATTGGATTGGACTAAAATGGGGTGGATTAGTCTGAACTAGAGTGCAGTGGTTTGGATTGGACTGGAGTGGTGTGGATTGGATTGGAGTGAAGTGGTTCGAGTAGGGTGGATTGGATTCATTGGATTGGATTGGAGTGGGTGGACTGGACTAGAGTGGGGTGAATTGGACTAGAGTAGGATGGATTGGTCTGAGGTGTGGTGGATTAGAATGGTGTGGATCAGTTTGGATTGGAAAATGAATTGGAGTGCAGTGGGCTAGATGGATTTGAGTAGGGTGGACTGGGGAGGTGTGGACTGAAATGGGGTGCATTGGATTGGGGTGGGGTCATCTGGAGTGGATTGGAATGGAGTGGGGTGGGGTGGATTGGATTGGGGTGGCTTTGATTGGGGTGGACTGGATTGGAGTGGATTAAAGTGGGGTGGATTTGAGTGGGGTGGAACAAGAGGGGGTAGATTGAAGTGGGACAGATTGGATTAGATAGGATTGAAGTGGGGTGGGGTGAATTGGATTGAGTGGGATGGATTAGATAGGGTGGGTGGACTGGAGTAGGGTGGATTGGATTGAAATGGGGTGGGGTGGTTTAGAGTGGAGAGGATTGGATTGTAGTGGGATGAATTTAATTGGAATGGGATGAAATTGATTTGAGTGGGTGGACTGGGTTGCACTGGATTTGAATGGGTTGGACTGGAATGGTGTGGATTGGACTGGGGTGGGGTGGATTGGACTAGTATTGGGTGGAGTGGACTGAAATAGCATAGATTGTGGTGGACTGGATTGGAGATGGGTGGAATGGGGTGGAGAGGGTTGGATTAGATTGTGTGAGATGGATTGGATTGGCAAGGGGTGTATTGAATTGGACTGTATTGGATTGGTGTGGGGTGCATTGCAGCAGGGTGGGCTCTGGTGGACTGGAGTGGGATGAATTTGAATTGAGTGGGGTAGATTGGGTTGGGGTGAGGTGGTGTAGTCAGGTTGGAGTGGGGCAGATTGTTTTGGATGGAGTGGGGCAGAATGGAGTGAGGCAGACTGTTTTGGATTGGAGTGGGGCTTTGTTTTGGATTGGAGTTGGCAGATTGTTTTGGATTGAAGTGGGCAGATTGTTTTGGATTGGAGTGGGGCAGACTGTTCTGGATTGGCATGAGGCAGATTATTTGGGATTGGAGGGGTCAGATTGTTTTGGATTGGAGAGGGGAAGATTGTTTTAGATAGGAGTGGGGCAGATTGTTTAAGATTGGAGTGGGGCATATTGTTTTGGATTGGAGTAGGGCAGATTGTTTTGAATTGGAATGGGCCAGATTAGTTAACATTGGAGTGGGGCAGATTGGAGTGGGGGAAATCGTTTTGGTTTGGAGTGGGGCAGACTGGAGTGAGGCAGATTGCTTTGGATTGGAAGGGGGCAGATTGTTTTGGATTGAAGTGGGGCAGATTGTTTTGGGTTGGAGTTGAGCAGATTGTTTTGGGTTCGGATGGGGCAGATTGTTTTGGGTTGGGATGGGGCAGATTGTTTTAGATTGGAATGAGCAGATTGTTTTGGATTGGCATGGGGCAGATTGGAGTGAGGAGATTGTTTTGGATTAGAGTGGGGCAGACTGGAGTGGGGTGGGAGAATTAAAGTGTGGAGGATTGGAGTGGATTGGGGTGAGGCGTTTGATTTGGGGTGGGGTGGATTGCAGTGAAGTGGATTGGATTGGCATGGGGTGTATTGAATTGGACTGTACTTGATTGGTGTGGGGTGCATTGCAGCAGGGTGGGCTGTGGTGGACTGGAGTGGGATGAAATTGAATTGAGAGGGGTAGATTGGATTGGGGTGATGTGGAGTAGTCAGGTTGGAGTGGGGGAGATTGTTTTGGATGGAGTGGGGCAGAATGGAGTGAGGCAGACTGTTTTGGATTGGAGTGGGACTTTGTTTTGGATTGGAGAGGGCAGATTGTTTTGGATTGGAGTGGGGCAGACTGTTCTGGATTGGCATGAGGCAGATTGTTTGGGATTGGAGGGGTCAGATTGTTTTGGATTGAAGAGGGGAAGATTGTTTTAGATAGGAGTGGGGCAGATTGTTTAAGATTGGAGTGGGGCATATTGTTTTGGATTGGAGTAGGGCAGATTGTTTTGCATTGGAATGGGGCAGATTAGTTAAACTTGGAGTGGGGCAGATTGGAGTGGGGGAAATTGTTTTGGTTTGGAGTGGGGCAGAATGGAGTGAGGCATATTTGGATTGGAAGGGGGCAGATTGTTTTGGGTTGGAGTTGGGCAGATTGTTTTGGGTTGGGATGGGGCAGATTGTTTTAGATTGGAATGAGCAGATTGTTTTGGATTGGTATGGGGCAGATTATCGTGAGGAGATTGTTTTGGATTAGAGTGGGGCAGATTGGAGTGGGGTGGGTTGGGAGAATTAAAGTGTGGAGGATTGGAGTGGATTGGGGTGAGGCGTTTGATTTGGGGTGGGGTGGATTGCAGTGAGGTGGATTGCATTGGTGTGGAGTCTATTGGATTGAATGGCATGGACTGCATTGAGTGGGGTGGATTGGTGTGGAGAGGTAGGGTATATTGGCGTGGGCTGCAGTAGTGAGAATTGGATTGGACTGAAATGGATTGGGGTGTACTGCACGATTATGTGATAAAGCATCATATTGGAAAATTGCACATATGAAACAATGTTGCTTTGCCATATCTAGACCAAGATAATCGTCATCTTTTGAGAACAACACCCACAAGCAAAAATAAAACAAACAAAACAAGAGTGCAAAGTGAGAAAAGAAGTCTTTAAATATAGAAAATCAAACTTTGCAATTTTGTTTGTTCTGCTGGGCACATTTTGTCAGTCACACCTTTTTGAAGCTGCGGACAGGTGCTGATTAAGTTGAATTAGTTAGTGCTTGGTCCCTGCTCCACAGACAGGAATGGATTGATGCTTGGCCCACAGTGATGAATTACGAGGCTTTAATGAATAGTGCCATGCAAGCCAACAAATGGTAAGCAACGGGCGGGCTCCAAGCCCTTTTTAGTTTACAAGTGTCTCGCAAGCGAGACTCATGCGCTACGCATTCTGTCACAGGCTCGACCCTAAAAAGCACAATATGCAAAGTAAGAACACAATTACAAAAGAAACACAACACATTTTTTCAACATTAAAACTAATACACCCCAGCAGAAAAGGCAACACTAACCTATGCATCTCAGACCAAACTTGCTCTGTCTAAGCAGTGACTCACTTTTATTGCCAATGCACAGATGGACAACGTGTATGTTTCTTTAATACAATATAGATTCATACCAAAAATGCTAGGAATATATCCATATTTTATAGATTCTCTGAGGGTATCTGCAATGCTTAAGGAGACAGTCCTTCACAGAGACTATGGTCTGCCACATGCAGATGCCCTTGAAAAATGGACCTGGAAAACTACATCTTCAGTGCCAGCCTCCGCCAGGATAAAGTAACCAACCTTGCAATGGGCAATGAAGCACTTGTAAGGAAAGTCTCCTGACAGAGTGCAATCTGCAAATGGCCTGAATATGGATGGCCAACACTAGTATTCCTTAATGAATTCTCCAAAGCATAGTTGAGAATGGCGTGAAGTGCAGATAGATACTATAGGACGCTTTGCTCGTAGTCCTTGCACTCAGAGTGTAACAGACTCCTGGAGAACAGTGCCTGTTTGCAAAGTCCTACACCTCTGCATCTGAGATCCTCATCAAGGAAATCAGACAAAGGAGCATGATAGGTGTTTGACCTGCCACTTTTCACAGGGTAATCCCTAAACGTTTTGCCTTCCTCCTCCTAATTTTTCAGAACCCTTTTTGTTGATGTTAGGACGCTGGGCACTTTATCACTGCTGATCAGTGCTAAGGTGCATGTGTTCTCCCTTCTAAACTTGATATGGTAGGCTTACACCTGTTTGGCACATTTAATTTACTTGTAAGTCCTTGTACGGTGGTATCCCTATACCCAGGGCCTGTAAATTAAATGCTGCTAGTGGGCCTGCAGCTCTGCAGCCTGCAGAGGTAGCCTTCCCAACCTGTCTCCGGCCTGCCACCGCAGAGCCTGCGTGCACAGTTTACTGCCACAGGGACCTGGCATCTAAATTCACTTGCCAGGCCTGGAACTCCCCTTTTACTACATATAAGTCAAACCGAAGGTAGGCCCTAGCGAGCCCTATGGGAAAAGTGCTGTGTATGTAAAAGGTAGGACATATGTCCTTATGTACTACATGTCCTAGTAGTGACAAACAGCCTATTTGGTTTCTCACTACTGTGGGTGCTGCCTCTGTCATAGGATTGCATTGGAAATGCCCTAACATATGTCTAAGTGGTATGATCTAATCTATGAGGGGTAGCGTAGGCATTTTTGGTATGTAATGGTAGTGAGAAATGCTGCTTACTGCTGTAGGTGGGTTTTTTATTACCATTATAGAAATACCACTTTTAGAAAGTTAGCATTCCTCTGTGCTTATGACTCTGGTGTTTTCCAGCATGCCTCCAACCCACATCTCGGGCACAGTGACAGCTGGGCTTTGTGCATACTTTTCAGATAGCCTGAACACAGGGAGGGTGGAGGTGTCACAAGAGTGCATTTGCATATTGAATGGTCTTCCTGGGCTGGGAGAGACGGGGCACTTCTGCATTTGTAAAGGCTGTGCCCTGTCCTCACACAAAGGGCTTGTTTACCCCCCACTGGTGTCTGGAGCCAGTGCTGGAGGAGAAAGGGGGCACTCCTGGAACCACTTAGTACAGGTTGGAGCTCTTTTCTCCCCCTTTTAGGGACACTGCTCAAAATGACTATAAGTACAGGGGGTTTTCCCCCACATGGAAAGAGCACTTTTGGACTGGGGACCGAACCTCTGCCGGAGGGATTGCCTGACTGCGCAAAGGACTCATCTCAACTGCTCTTCTTGTGTTGGCCTGCTGCCTGGTGTTTGCTGGGTGGACTAAAGGACTTATCTGCTTTTCTGCTGATGACCTGCTGCCAGCTGCTCCCTGACCTTGGGGTTCCCTCAACACTGTTGGGCTGCCTGGAGGAACCACCACCTATGTAACTGCGCTGGCCTCCTGCCTTGCGTTTCCCCACCAGTGTTCCCCCAGAGGCTGACACGGGGTTAATGTTGCCTTGCATTTGCCTGGTTCACTGTGTGTCACCTGCACACTGCGTCTTGTGAGGGCCTCACAAGTTTCTGTTCCGATAGCAAGTGAAGAGCACTTTGTGTGCGACAGCATGGGAGAGTGCTTCATTTGGCGTGAGCAGAGACAGCGCATGAAGAGCACTACCGCGCCGGTCTGCCTGAGCGCTCTCTCAATCTCCCGGAAGCAAGGGAAGCCGAGAGGAGTCCTCTGGCAACCTCTCAATCCAACGCAACGAGGTCCTTAGTGCCCACGGAGCAGAGGTAGGCCTTTCCACCTGGAGCACTCCACCGCCACAGCCCGAGTACTGGAGGAGCATCGTCAAGTCTGCACCTCCCAGGCCCAATGAGAGCAGAGGGTACAACGGGCCCGCGACGGTAAGGTAGCTGCCCTCTGCCTAGAGATCACCCTTGCCGCTAGAGAAGATAGCCGCCATCCAAGGGGCTGCCGTCTGGCTGAGTGATACGCGCACGGAGCTCCGGAGAGGTCTCCCCACCCTCAAAGAAGGTTTGCTGGGCACTCAGCTTTATGCACAGGGAAACCCAGAGAGGCTTCCCCGCAACAGAGAAGGCCACCCGTGTGTTGCTCTTTACTCCCCCCCAACATAGAATTACTGGGGATCATGGGGCCCTGTTGTTTTGGATTAGCCACTTGCAGGACAGGATTAAGGCCTCAACATAGGCCTCCTCACACTTGGGGTCACTTTACTGCCCTCTTGTATGATCAAGGCACAGGAACCCCTGCTTGAATGGAGTGGCCCCGATTCCCACCTTATTCCTAAACGATGCGCAGATACGCCGTGATTTTCATGTAGGAGGGACCATGGAGTGGTTACCTTGGTAATTTTCAGCTCCAACCACCAGTGTATGCTTATACCCTCATATTTCTGTTAAGGATGATTTTATGACCTGACTTATGAGGTATGTCATTCTTGCCTCATCTGGTGCATCTCCCGACATAAGTATCTGGTGATCTATGTTATGTGATCCTTGTATTTGTATGATATTGGGTTTCACTGCAGTGACTGCTCCATATGTGCCACACCTATGTAGCAATGTTCCTTCCATAATGTTTTTCTTCTCACGTGTGCCAGATGGGAGTATTTCATTTTATGTACAGTCCTGATGATGCCTTTGCCTCTCTAATAATATGTTTATCCTGACCAGGGCATCGGGGTGTCTGACCTTTGCCACATACGAGTGTTTCATTTTATATATGTACATGAAGATGTCCTGCCACTCCTGATAATATGTTCATTCTGACTTGTGCATTTTTGGTGGTAATGACAACCTGACTACTGCTTGTGTTGCAAAATACCAGTAACCTATGTGTTTACCTAACTACTGCTTATTTTTGCAAAGTGCTAGTAACCTGTGTGATGTTCTGACAACTGCTTGTGTAGCAGGGTATTATTGATACATGCATGTCTGGTCTAATGACATTTTATGCAATACAGTTTATTTTTATATAACTTGTTGCTGTGTTTCCTTTGTGATGTATTTATTGTGGCATATGTGTTGTGTGTGTTCTGCAATCGATTACACATTGCCTCTTGGATAAGTCTGACTGCTCGTGCCAAGCTACCAAGGGGCTGAAAATGGGTTATCTTGGATGTGTAACTCCCTCACCCTGACTAGAGTGGGTGGGGTCTGCCTGGTGTAGGTGCATACCCTACCCTAGCCAACAAGAAACCCCATTTCTAACAATACGCTTGCAGGACAAGTGACTCATTGCACTTCACTATGGACTGACCAGCACTTGTTCTCATCAGAACATTGTGGAAAATGTTTCTTCAGCTGAATACTCGGCCTAACGTGACTGCTGACCTCCAACAATTGACAGTTCCAAAACTCAGTTCCCCAAAGAAAAGTATTACCAGGATAAAAGTGTTAGAGAGACATTCACCCCATCCATGCTTATCAGGTGGATTGATAGATCTTTCTGGTCATAAGGATCCATGACTCATAAAGGAGCCCAAGGGCTTCCAGTTGCCTCTTGAAGCAAATTAAATCTTCTAAACAAAGGAAAATTAGTCCCATCAGCATTACACGTTGGACATTTCCCTCTGGGTCTACTGGGAACAGGGAAGCAGCATGGGTTCAATTGCAAACTCCACAGCTATTGAGAACCAGAAGTGGTGACTAGAACCAGTGGCAACTGGTCTCTTTTCACACAAAAGAGGGCATGTGGAATCATCGCAAATGGTGGAAAGGTTTGTCTCCTCCAAAACTTCAATTGTTGAAGGAAGTCATTGACACAGAAGGCATATGGTTCTGGATTAAGCAATAGAGATAAGTGTTTAATGAAGATGCCAAGATGTCAATGTCCAGTGACCCCAAATCGCAGGAAGAATTTTTTGTCTAGCTTCCAATCACTTGAACCCTTATGGTGCCAGGAGTGACAAGACACAATATGCCCCCAGCCTGCCATTGCAGACTGGAAGGACAGTGGTTGTACTGTCAGTTCAACTTTGCAATTTAAACCAATGGCAAAGCCACCTTGTCCCTAAACATTAAATATCAATCTCCCCTAAGGAAGCCCTATGGAGTTCTATGGCAGCAAGTTGTATTTTGTTAAGTAAGATGTGTTTTTATCATACGTCTTAGCAGCAACACTTCCAAATTGCCACTTTTCTGAGGGTCAAGTTGGTAGCCCCATTGGCTTACGCAGGGTTAGAAGGTTTCATCACAACCCAGCTAACTTTAGACTGGGACTACCAAAGTGGGTCACGTAAGGTATCAAATTAATTGTGGCATTAAATGTGACTTAATTGCCAAGTCGAAATTAATATCACTTTTAAAAGTAAGCAACTTTCACAAAGTTGCTACTCTGTGCCCCAGCTAGTCCAGTACCCCCACAAAAGCACCGACACACAGACAGCTTTCTGCCCATCAAGGGAGACATGTGAATTAATGAATCCCAGGCCAGGAACAAAGGCTGTTGCAGTAGTGAAGGGTGTAACCTCCTCCCACAGGATGGCTGCCCTGGGTGTTAGCCCAAAAGCCAAGCTTCAAAGGTGAAACTACCTTTCAAGGGCCACCGTGACAACACACTCGGGCAGGATGCCTTTGTTTCCTGCAGATAGAGTAGAGGCAGGGACAGAGGATGGAAAACCATTTCACAAACCAATTTTCCTGTTTTCCTGGGGTGTGTTGCCCCATGATAGACACACCTCTGGGGGTGGGCTACTAAGGTCCTTAAAGCCAAGAAACAGGTTCTGCCATGTTGTCTGTGGCAGGAATGTTGCACTCTGGGGTAGCCAGATGCCACACATTACAGGAACTGTGTCAGGAATGAGGAGGGGACCAGCTAGCCCATTGGCTAGTAACTGTGTTCTCCACTCAAGCAATTTACTGGGATATGATGGGCACCGTTGGCACCTGAGACTTCAGTACTCACTGGACCTGGAAAGAGGATGAGAAGGCGACCACTCTGCATCCATTGGAAGCGCACAAAGAGAGGCTGCAACACCAGAGCAACTGCACATGATGCACTTTGGGCTACTGGAGTTTGGACCCTGTTCTGTGTGCCTATCTTGGGGAAACACTGATCCCCAGCCCCATTCTGAAGGAGAGACTCCAAGGGTCAGTTGGCTGGCTCCCCCAGAACAGCAGTGGGAACATTAAAGCTGAAGGAGCCCAAGTCACATCCCTGGTAGCCACTGCAGAAGTATTGCCGCTACTGGACACTGGGCACCCCCAAGGACAATTCAGAGACAGCCAAAGGTGTACCCATATCTGCTGAACCCATGAGTTTTGGTTGTGACCAGATTTGTCACCCAAGAATGACATCAGCCTCCACCAAAAATTTGCACCATGACTGCTCTGTTGCAAAAGCGGAAGGTCTGCATCGGCAGCCCTTGGAACCCTGTATAAAGGACTTTGTGGGACCCCGAAATCTGAGGCCAGAGGTGCTCCACCTCACCTTTGGGCACAGGACTCAACCAGACTTTACCCACATGGACCACACAGCATCTGGGGCATCCTTGAGCATCTTTGAGCCGGTATCTCTCAGCATCAAGACCATCCCATTATTGTTTATGGCGATTATCCTGCAAAGTTTGGATCCTCTCTGGCTCCCTGGACCTCTATCCTGCCAGACTTGGTCACCCAACTCGGGCCACAGTAGCAAAAATTACTTTTGCAAACTTTTCAAAAGTTTCGAAAATTTTGGTTGACCAAGGCGTGTTTGTGGTTGATGCTAAAGTTATTTATTTTTTTAAAAATCTATATCTCTGGAACCGCCTGGTGGACTTTGACGATTAAGGTCACTAAAGATGAATAAAAAACTAATCTTGTTTTTTAACCTGTTTTCCTGACTCTTTCATGTCATGTGACTTTCTTATTCTGTTGTTTAGTGTTGTTAAATGCTTTATACATTGTTCCTTTGCTAAGTCTCACAGATCGCAGCCACAGCTACCCAGGGCTGAGCTTAAGGTTAAGTAAACGTACCTGACTGGACCCAAGAAGTACCATATAGTACATCCCAAATCCTCACAGCTGATGTGAGCCCAAACATTGGGTATTAAAGCAGCAAATTCTATACTCACAGGCAACTGGAAAAAACCCACCTGTGCTCAGATCAAGTTACTGTAATGAAAATAAGTATCCTTCAGGCTCAGCTTCAACATCTAGTCATCCAGCACCAAATTATCATATAATAATTGGATAGCATCTATTTTGAGGTAGTAATACAAAACTCCAGAGTTCAAATAGTTTAGGCTGACAACTGCCTTGTGATTTCTGCATTTTTCATACATAGAAGATGCCAGATAAACCCCAAAGAGATCATTTTGTCCACTTCATTCTGAATGATTGTCTCCAGAGAGAAAGTAGGATGAGTAAAAAAGCATAAATGGGGGTAGTGATGTGAAAATCTAAATAGTAACCTTAAATGGTCACCAAGAGCAGTTCGTCTCCCCAGTTCCTTGAGAATGGAACGAATCCTGCCCATCTGCGCAGATGAGGAAGATGAACTTGGTAGCATATTGGCAACAGAAAAGGGCAAAGCATTCACTAGCAGAAACCTACCTGTTGTTTCCTTGGAAGCTTAGATCTGGAGGGCTGCTCTTGCAGAATTATGGGCCTCATCAAAGATGGGTGTATGTCATACTACTATGGACATACATATCATGCTACAAACATCATATTCCCATCAAAATATCACCAACCAAACTGTAAGATAAATGCATACAAGTAAGTATAGATGTTCTTACGCTCCAACAATATAAGTAAAAAGGCCCTTGTAGGGCATAATGAGGCATTCCTTTTCTGGAGCAGTGAATTATAAATAATCGCCTTTCATTTATTGTTCATTTTATTTATTTTTAAAAATATTTTAGGTGCCCTTGCGCCCACCTGGGGCACCCACACCATGCCATGCAGGGCAAGGCATCCCTACCTTGTCCCCCTATATGTTTTTTAAACTTTTTTAGTAGGAGAAGGGACCGAGTTCCTGAGTCCTAAAATGGCTGCTGCCACATCTTTGTTGATATAGTGGCAGCCACTCAGATCAAACCTATCCATCTGTTGGCTCCACGGATCCTCCAAAGAGAGACGTATACAATTATATTTATACCTTGATTTCTCAAAACGTACTAAGTGAATTCACACCAAGTCACAAAAAACAAGCTTTCTGGACCAAGGTCTAGCTTTCGGACAAATATGGTGTCATTTTAGTCGTTTTTGCTGTTGTTGTATCTAATTTTGACTATGGAAAAAACAACTGGGGAAACATGTTTGGTGTTACCCTCTTTTTCTCTGCTTCCTTTTGATGGATCCCTCCCACACTTTCAAGGAAGGAGCAGAGGTGGATGAGCTTTCCTTTTGGAAAGTTTCCTAAAGATTCATCAAACGGTGCTAAAGTTGTTAGCTAACAAAAAATGCTTTTCCTATGGAATTGTGGTCCTAAGTGTAACTACCCAGTGGCAATGGATAGATGGATGGATGGATGGAAGAATGGATGGATAATTTAACTGTCCTCTATGCACCTCATTTATCTACATTGGGTTCACCAACAGCTTTTGTTACCTTGATCCTATATAAGTGTTCTGTCACCCTGTGTTATATAAAGTGCAAAAAAATAAATAAATAAATAAGACTACTTAACTACTTAGCGCACTAAATCCTGCAGACATTTGACTGTCAGTGTAAGTATACCAGTTAAATAAATGTGCAAAAATACCAAACAAAATATTGATCAATACAGTGGAGAAGTGACCAAAACAGTAGATATGATAAAACTCAGAGCCCTAACTATAAACAGGGCTTCGCCAAAACACTGACTAATTCATGGAAACAAACCTTGAAACCTGCTTTCTGCTGCACCACCAGGTCCAACACTGGCACCTCAGTATCCATGCCTGCGGCGGCGTAGTTCCTCTGTAGGCAGACAGGATTGAACAAACACATTAGAAGATATTAGGGCTGGGTCCGAGTGCTCCGACACACAGAACTAGGATGTGTAGTCTAGAAATGGAGTATTTCTGGTCATCGCTCTAGTGTCTGCTAAAGACAGATCTCAAGATGATTGACACTCCTGAACATGCACGGTTTCAAGCTGAAGGCCTGCCAACTTCACCAAAAATCTTACAGAGTGAGAAGGAGGCGGGGCGTTGGAGGAGGCGTGGCCTCATGCTAAGAAGCAGCTAAGAGGTACTTTTGCCCCTAAACCGGCCCCAAACCCCCTCCTCTAAAAAAAAGAAAAAAACTTTTCTGAGGCTTCTGCTGATGTCCTGGGGTATTTTCACACCAGCGGTTAAAAGCCTCCGAACATGAGCTGAAAGCTACTAACAGTGGTTTTCAGCTTGTTTTCCCTGCCACTGTGTGATATCGGCTCCTCACCAGGAGACCGTGTGAGGGGAGCCAATATCATGTGTCACACGGTGACACCCTGTGAGTTGGCAGGTCTGAAGCTGTTGGCGACATGGCTATTGTGTTTAGTAACCTACCTCGTATTAGGTTGTTTAGCTGGTAACGGTAAACTCTGACTCGAAACTTCCCAATTCGCATCTTCCTCATGCGTGCCCTTCTACTCAGGTAGTGATAAGCCATTTTCTTGATGGTCGGACACTCTGAGGCAAGAGTGTCTGAGCCTCAACTTCACTGCGTCTGAGCAAGGACCTTCTCAGCCTCAGTGTTATCCCTCATGAATCAGGAGCTTCAAAGCCTTGATGTCATCCCTTCAGAGCCATAAAGTGCTGGGCTTGCTCCATGATGCTTACCCTCATGCAGAGCAGGCACCAATTATGACCACAGCTGGTGATGCAAAGTCATGAGCGTTGCCTGGTTACTGAAAATGGCAGACAACTAGGCAGGTTCAATTGGCTTATGTGAGATGTTGGCTTAGAACTGTTTCTATGATGTCCCTGAAATACGAACCTACAGCAAAAAATCTTTAATGTGAAACCAGCAATTTTGGAAAAAAATAAGGACCTATTCACAAACTGCATTTTGTTGTAATTTAGTAGTACTGCAATAATATTAGTAAGGTACTACAATATGCTATCACAAACCTACAGAGGGAGATTCCACCTCTCTTTTTCTGTGTGGAGATGTTAGCCCCGACTGCAGTTTTTCCACACATTTAAGTGTACATTTTAGTAGTAAATGTTGGATGGACAGAGAAGTGTGGGTGGAAATGGGTAATCCTACAAAAAGGGAGTAGTTAAGGAAGGAGTGAGGAGGGGGTAAGGAAAAATTAAGGGGCAGTTTAAGGAAGGACGTGCTCACAAAAGAGTAAGCCTATTGCTGTTCACAAACTGCTCTTCTAAAGTTACTACAGCCAAAAAGGAACCAAAGTAGTAAATGTACTCCATCTCAAAGCTAGAGTATGTCCAACACCACGCATGTCTGCTCATATTTACTGCAACATACTACCATGGAAAATAGTAGAGCTAGGGACTTAAAAGAACTCATAGGGAATGATGTTAAACTATTTAAAATAGTTATAATAATTAACAAACTTAATTTAATGTTAATACGTTAAAAAAAAGGTATTTTTTTATTGTAACATATTTTAATAACCTTTTTCAGTTAAAAAAAAATAATGTAACATAATTCATATTAAATATAATTCAGTTGTTTTCAAATACTCCTACACAGCAAATAATTTTAATATTAATTAATGCATACTTTTAAAATATATATTTATTACTATGGATGTGATTATTTTAATGTAAACTGAAGAAAACAATTTTATTTCAACTTA
Organism: Pleurodeles waltl; assembly: GCF_031143425.1. NCBI lineage: Eukaryota > Metazoa > Chordata > Amphibia > Caudata > Salamandridae > Pleurodeles > Pleurodeles waltl. Next base: position 54,527,049 of record NC_090438.1, read on the forward strand.
GAATATATGCAAAATAATTATATTTTACTTTTAAATTAAGTTATTAATGCTGTATCATTCTTCTGTTTTGTTCTACATTTAAAATACAGTTGGGGAAGTGTTCTCCCCCTGATTAAGTTGGGTGGAAAATAGAAAACATTTATTAAACTTGAAAAAATAGTTTCAAATATGTATGGCAAATAATAATTTTATATTGTTCGCAATATTTAATTTAAATGCATTCAATCAAATAAAAAATATTTTCCTCTCTTTTACATTTAAAAAAAATCCTACCTAAAGAGAATATATTTAACAAACACACACTCATGTATATAATTAGTTATAGTTATAGGAAAATCATTTTATTATATTTCAATAAAAATTAATGTTACATTATTTTAAAATTCAACACGTTAATAAAATATTTTAAAATTAAATATGTATTTTGTTTCGAACATTAAATTACATGTATTTATATTTTTTTTTAAATAATTTAAATAATATCATTTAATTTAATATTATTTCCTATAGGATTGTTTAAGACACTGCCTCCATTGTTTTGTATTGGAGAGTTTTGCAGTTGCAGCGGTTGGCCACATGTGGTGCTGACCTACTACTACTACTTTTTGTGTATAGTAACTTAAATTGGTAACCTTGGTGTCAGCCCGTTTGAGGTCATGGAGAAGTGCAAATCTACACTTTTGCGCAACTCTGCACTTTTAGGTGATGACTAGCCAAAAGTAATAAACTTACTCAAAAGCTTAAGAGTGAACTTACATGTATAAATTACTATAGCACTATTTTATACTATATGACTATTATGTATAAATTACATACAAGTCTATGTTACCTTTTTGGACTACCGCTGTTAGAGTATTTGTATGTTCAAGTATATACAAAGCAGGAGGTCGGCGGTCTTTGGCAATACAGGATCCTTATGTTATATGGTTCCTAATAAAATAATAAGACTGTGTATTAGGATGACAAAACTTCAGAATGCGGGGATTGAGGGCCTCAGCCACATTTTGAGTTTGGTGGATGGGAAAGCCCATCCGCCAAACTCCCAACAGGGTGTCCGCCGCCTACGCGTCAACCTCCCCGCTGGAGTCATTGTGAGTTTCCTGCTAGGTCGGGGGCGGAAATTTGAGTTTCCACCCACCAGCCTTCCCCGGAATCAGCCTACAGCATTGTCTCTGGCTCGTAATCAGGCCGGCAGCAATGCTGTAGCCAGCAGGGTGCTCCACCACCCTCGCAATGCTCACGCTCTGCAAAGCAGACAGTTAACATTACGAAGGTGCTGGGCAGGGGGGCCCCTGCACTGCCCATGGCAAGTGAATGGGCAGTGCAGGGGCCCCCCTGTTGCCCTCTGCGCCTGTTCTCCGCCAGCCTTTTCATAGCGGTAACCCCGACATGAAAAGGCTGCGGGAGAACAAGGTCGTAATCCACCGGGCAGTGCTGCTTGGGTTATGATCTCCGCCACCACCAGGCTGCAGGGATCCATGATCCTGGTGGAGCTAGTGGTCTAACTACCAGGATTGTAATGTGGCGGTCAGACCGCTGCGCCTTCGGCAGTCCTGACCGCCACCGCGAGTGTGAGCAGTCTGAAGACGGCCACACTCATAATGACCCTTGAGTCCGTTCACACCATCAGAGGCTCTCGGCCCATTTCCTGGCCAGCTCACAGTGCCTCACCCGAATCCCTAACCTTATCTGGGTGGAAGGAGATTATGGCAACCTGAACATGATAGTCTGATCCCCAAGTGAATTGTGGAAACAGATCTTACCCTTTCATTGTTTAATTCTGCAAGCCCAAGCGAAACACAAGGGAGATATCAGTCTCCGAAAAAAATCATAAAAATTTTACTAGACCTGCAGGGCGAGTATCTTGAATAATCTACTTGGCCTAACTGTAATATACTTGACATGGAAACGGATCTCAAATTGTGTGATCCTATGCAAATATTGTATTTTACAGTTGCCTTTTTCTTCATTCTCACATGAGTGCACCTTCAAATATGTGAGATCAGCATTTCTGCTGTAAAAAAATCCTCTCTTGTTTGATTAAATACACTAAACGTTTGCTCCATGTATAATAAATCTAGCCCACATATGGGGGACGTTTAAAGACTCACTTATAAATATATAACTAAAGCATGATGTGGTAGTGCACTGCCATTTACACACAGTAATTTTCCAAGAAATGTCCAAAACCCTTCCCACTAACTTGCAACTTTACTGATAAAACTATATAATGTATTAAAAATAAGCTGTGAAGAATGGGTTTCAGAAAACATTTATCATTTGCACATCACCAAATAAAGTGTTCTGACTTTTCTTTCATCCTATGAAAATATATTTTTTCATCACACAGAAGTACAAAAAATGGTCTTTCACAGCTACTGAAATATATTTTGAAATGTTTGTAAAGTTGACTTAGTCATAAAAATGCAGGGACGGCTCCTCCATAAAGGCAGGGGAGCGTCGCCCCCGCCAGCAGCAGCTGCTGCAAACTATGTTTATTATGGTTTTTAGAAAAAGGGGCAGGGCCACAGGCTCTTCCGAGCTCTGAGGGGGAGTGCACACCACTTCCCCTCACTGAGCGTGTATGGTTGGCCGGCCGTCTCAGGCCAGCCAAACACACATGCGCAGTAGGGTCTCTCCAGCCCAGCAACTATGCTGGGCGCTCTCAGCCAATCCTGCCGCTGCTCTGAGCAGCATCAGGACTGGTCGCAAGGCAGGCTGGGAGCCTGTGCCTGCAGGTGAGGAGAAGCGCTGTGGTTACGGAGGCGGCTGCAATGATTCAGGTAAGTTTTTTAAAATTTGTATTAATTACCCATCCCATGCGCCGCCCCGCCCCCTGCTACCACCGCGAGCCGATACTGTATAAATGTTATGTGTTAGGAAAAAGCTGATACCAAAAGCCTTCACTTCACATAGGTCAGACAGTTCACCTTACAATATCCTGGGACTCTGCAGTCACAAGGAAAAGTATTTGCATTGCAAGAAGACAAACTGACTTTTGACCTCTGTCTCTGAACACAGAGCAAATGTGACAAGAATAAGATTTAAAGGCATCTTAATTGGTAATTCAGTTTCTGACTGAACAGAACTGCCAGAAGGGTCAGAGTGGAATCTAAAAATAGCTCGACCTCATAAAATAAAACTGATATGCAATAAGTTTTCAATACATTTATTGAAACAAACTAGCCTTGTGTAGAGAGAATGAGCTGCCTAATTACACAGCAAAAAACAAAGCAACATTACCAGCATTTGAACATGGTGAAAAGAATAAACAGTCAAACTATGGCAAATGATTTCTAGACAGTCCTATCTAACACTAACCCTGCACTGAGAGCCATAGTGAATAGACCCTCTGTCTTCACCTGAGCTACGAGGTTAGCCTTAGCCCCCATACCTAGAGAGCTGAACCACAGAATCGTCCTGTAGTGTAAATGTCAATACTTCCCTGCAAACTGGAGGATCAGCACCAGCAAAGCTGCATGTTGAACACAGTATTCGCCCCAGGACGGTCACAGGTGGAGTGTGGCCCTGACCCTCCCTCCCCGCCCCATCAGTGTTCGTTTATATAATCAAAGCCACACTGTGGGCATCGTTAGGACATTGGGGGTCCCCCCGTGGGATCTCCAATGACACAGGGAGGATGCTGCTGCCATGCCAGTGGCATCCTCCCCAGTCGTATGACAATGTTCCCACGGGCTGACCGGCGGGAACAGTGCTACGGTATCGGCCTCGGCTTCCTTAAGGGAGCCGAGGCCAATACCAGAGCACACCAACACCCTCGGAATGTCCACTGTCAGCATGGCTGTGCAGGGGTGCCCCTGTGGCTCCCGACACTGGCTTTCTGCCTGCTTTTCCATGGCGGAGTGGCCACCATGGAAAGGCTGGAGGATTGTTAAGTTGTAAACAGCACTGCGGCACTGAGTGCAGTGCCACCGTGCCTGAGTAAACGTCAGACCACCATCAGCCCATTAGGAACCATGTTTCTGGTGGTGCCTTTGGTTCTGAGGTGGGTCCTCGTGCCAGGGTTATAATGTGGTGGTCAGACCACCTGTAGTGCGGCTGTCGACTGTCCTCGGATCACCAGACTCGTAATGGCTCCTTGTGTTAGAGGCACAGCTCTGATGCAATGAAATGTCTAGATGTTAGAAGCTGGGTCCCAAAGGGCAACGCAAGCACTAGGATAGCTTATACTGTGTTCCTATCCTTGAACAGAGTGTATGGATTACATGTAGAGAAAGGGTAACTAAAAACAATTAACATGTAGAATATACTCTTGGAATAATATTGTGCAAGCCTAAATGTGTAAAATGTCAGTGCTAAAGGTGATGTCAGCTAAAACGTGTAAAATGTAAAATATAAAACAAAGCTGAAATGGGAAGCTAACATGGACCCCAGAAGGCTTCACAATACTTACAGGAGTGAAAGGTGTACAGAAGGATTAAATCATAAGACCTACGTTCTTTGCGGGAGGGCACCAGCCACAATTACATGCAATGTGCACAAAGGCACACGTGGAGTGGGGAAGCCGACAGGGTCCAACTTTCCCAACTGAGGGTTGTCGTGGTAGTCATCCCATCTCAATCCCATGGACGCTGTGTTTTCTGTAGGCACTCTTTAGTCTTCAGGAAGGCTGAATGAAGTTGGGCTCTTGCTCTACAAAGAACCAGATCAAGCACATGTATTCCTAACTAGACAATCGCATGAAGGACAACTAAGCCCGTGCTCATAGGGCCCTACATATGCTCTCATCTCCAGACTGCCAGGTAGGACAGCCAATCAGTGGGGAAACTGCTCTACTCAGATCAATATCCACAGAGCTCATCTCAGGAATCTCCTTTCTGGAGTCGTCAACGGACCCCAGAACCAGGCCAATTACACATTTTAGGTCCACAGTCTTTTTCTGTGAGGACTACATTGGATTTAAGCCCTCTCCAGGCCAGGAGCCCAGCCAAATTCCTGCACATACAGGAATCCAGTCCCCCGGAGGGGGTCCAGAGCTGCATAAGAGGGTTTTTGTTTCATTTTGCTCATTGATCTTCCCAAGCATGCTTCTTCAATGGATAAAGCCATCAATTTTTCAACCCAAGTAACTTTCCCAATCATAAAAGATGAACCCACCTCCCCATATTAACTAAATATTTATTGGAATTCAGCCAGCAGCAGCACTCAGTTTAGGCTCCTTACAGTGAAGCTTCAACAGGCCAGTTTGCCTTAACTTTCCAATACCACCTTCTGACACAGTTCAACCAAATCTCTGATACCTATTACCATGCAGTCTAGTGTTTCTTCCAAACAGGAGATTGTAGGAAGAGAAGCATGTGGCATTGATAGCATGCATCTGCATTGATGCATCACTGTGGCTGCATGATGGCTCCACTTGGGCTTCTTCCGGGGTTTAAGGATGCCCAGCTTGTCTAGCAATGTCCTGATAAAGAGAAACTCATCCCTTCTATCATCCTTTCACCTCTGAGATCCATCATAGACCTTTTCACTCTGCTCTCAAATTCCCAACCCATAGCGTGAAAGGAATTTCTCCAGAAGACCCCGGCCATCGTGGGTGATCTTTTGCCTTTTTAGGGGATTACATGTGTATGCAAATTGCAGCATTCCTTTAAAGCAAGGGTGTTCTCTATTCCCCAATTATCATGTGACAGGCACAACATCCATGCAGACAGACACATAGGACCACTAATCTGAAAGTGTTGGTTCTCTGTGGACCTATTGGGTTGGCTCTACTTTGGGATGCAACCACTCGATATTGGTGGCTAGGATGACCCAGCAGAAGTGTCTTTAGACCAGATCCTAGAATGCTTCCAATCCTAGGTGTCTTTTAACTTCTGCAGGGACGTGGGCACCACCCAATGGAACTCTTGGGGCACAAATTGTGCACATGGGTGTGTGGTGGAGGTGGGTTGAAGGGCAGGAGTTTCAGAAGGGTATGGAGCCAAGAAGGGCAGAGTGATGAGGTATGAACCACTGATACTCACCCTACAGTCTGCTTTAATACTGTATTATTTTATGAGATTTGCCCTTCAAGAAATTATCAGCAAGGGGACATGGTATACTTCATCTTTTCTGCCCTACTTTAATGGTTAGAAAGAGAATACATTTTAGGATAGCAAGGGGTTTAAGGCACCTTGGGGTGCCTACTGTAGAGATCTAGGTGTATACTTCATGCCTTAGCAGTTAATACTAGTAAGAAAGCTCAAGTAGTTAATGCCCCTGTAGAAGAGATGTGTTTGCAATCCACTGGTCACCGGTTTGAATCAATAAACAAAACCATAAAGAGTTTATGAATCTGCAGCTCACAAAGGTGCATCCTAGTAGATTTTGCAATGATTTAAAGCATGTGTTGACCAGATCCTTGTTCAACCTGGAGATTACAAGTTACAAAGAGGGCACTATATCTCAGTAGGTTATTCAGCTGCAACCGATATCTGTGTTCTACAACTTATGCTTTTGCATCTATTTAGATTTTAACTCAAATGTTCATTCTTCTCAGTTGTCTACAATAAGCAACATTGAGTTGGTTTGTAAGTTACACCTACTTATTAGGTTGCAAAAACAGTTGAGTTAGTATTGTGGGTTGTAACATGGCCATTACAAGAATAATTACACACATTGACCCACATAAGGATGAAACATCATAGAACTACGTAAAAAGCATACTATTTTCCTTCTCAATCTTTTACCCATGCATCAATTTTTTCCTGCCCCTCATTGTTCTGCTATTATCATCTCATTCATTTTCTTACCTTTGCATTTGGAAGTATTTTGTCTTGAGAAAGTCAAAAACTTTCATATCTCAGTTTACCTCTTGGTTATCTTCAGAAGTCACCTTTTGGGTCCGGGGGTGGCCAAGTAAGTTTGGACTCCCTTTGTCTTCCCCACCTCCTCTCTCCCGGATAGAAAGGCATCAGCATATGAGCCATGGAGTTCCACTAAATGTCAAAGTTTAAATAAAAGTAATTCATTTTTGGGTTCCAGCCACCATGTGTGAATGGCCAGCTGGTAACAATGCACCTGTGCCCAGTGCTTTAAATGGGCCGGTACTCTCCGGTACTGAGTACCGGCACTTTTTTATTTTGAGAGGGAGAGTACCGGCATATCTCAAGAAAAACGTAATACTTTTAATTGGAGAGTACTGGAACTTCTCAGAAACAAGCAGGTACTCTGATAGAGAGTACCTGCACTTCTATTTTTCCATTTAAAGCACTGCCTGTGCCACATATGCTGTAGTTTTGTGTGTCCTGTGCTGGGCACCAACAGTGCTAGATTAAACCCTCTAGAAGCCCCCAGGCAATCTGAATTTTACCCCCCCTCACAAATTATCTCCTAATGTGTTTTTAATGTTACCAACCAACAATTCTAATAAAGCAAATTTATTACACAAAACTAAGCATTACACGTACGTAGTTTGCACAGTTTAGATTTTTTACAAAATGACAGAAGAGGAGCTTTTAAGAGACAAACTGTTATGTGAATCTGATGTCCATGATTCATGTACTTTAAGTTGTTACACGGTACATTACAATATTACAGTATTTTCTCTAGAAAGTCTTTAATGTAAAGTTGTTTCTTTCATGAGCAGCCACTGAGACTGCCTGGGCATATCTGCCAACCGTCTGCCTCTCCTGCCCAGCCCTGCTCCTGCCAGCAGCCACTGAGACTTCACCGGGTTTGGACATCTCTGGCAACCCCTTGACTCCCCTGAACAGCCCCTCCAATAAGCAGCCACTGAGACCTCCCCTGCCTGGGCATCTCCGCCAGCCCACTGCCTCTCCTGACCAGCCCTGCTCCTGCCAGCAGCCTCTGAGACCTCACTGGGTGTCTCTGGCAGCCCCTGCCTCCCCTGGCCAGCCCCCCTCCCATGAGCAGCCACTGAGACTCCCCTGCCTGGGCATCTCTGCCAACCCTCTGCCGCTCCTGACCAGCCCTGCTCCTGCCAGCAGCCACTGAGACTTCATCGGGTTTGGACATCCCTGGCAACCCCTTGGCTCCCCTGAACAGCCCCTCCAATAAGCAGCCACTGAGACCTCCCCTGCCTGGGCATCTCCGCCAGCCCACTGCCTCTCCTCACCAGCCCTGCTCCTGCCAGCAGCCTCTGAGACCTCACTGGGCCTGGGCGTCTCTGGCAGCCCCTGGCTCCCCTGCGTTTTTCTGTTTGTAGAGGAAGGAATGTGCTATCATGGTTAAACCTGAGCACAGTGCACACAGGCCAACCATTTACACCCTAACATTTATTTGTCATGCTGCCATCTGTGTCAGGGACCACTTTGTCCACTTTATCTTGTCCAGGATCACACAGCATGAATGGGATTTCTTTTGATGGTCATCGGGTCAAACTTGTGTGATTTGCAGTGATGTCATACCTTTGTTAATATGCCGCTTTAAATCTTGGAAAAAAAAACTTTCTATCTTTGGTCACAGAATGTCATCAAATATGAGAGAAAAGAGGACCTGGAAACAAGGGGTCAGTGGGTCTCCAGCAGGCACCTTGTCAAGGTCCTCCAGCAGGACAGGCAGACACTGAGCAGTAGCACCCTTAGTGATGTAACTGCAGGAAGTGTCCTCTATCGGTCACTGATGGCCATGGGCTTCCAGATTAGGCCATCATAGACTGCAACAATTTCGAGATGTTAGTGCTGGAGGCTACATATCAATAAAAACACATTTTTCGAGCTTTTGTCTTAAATTTCCGCCAGGAGTGTGGAGGCCCTTTGTGAATCAGGCCCTATATTTGTCATAGGTTGAGCGTGGAACATATTTGTGGTGCTTGACTGTCAGCCCAGGAATCTGTTTGGATCTCCAGTCTGTGAATAGGGGAGAAGATGGAGGTTGGATTGCGTGTGCCAGACATCCATGTGAATTACATGGCTCATCAGGAAGGTAGGAAACATGACGCCTCTTTGTGGTGTAAGGTGAGCCCTTGCCCTATGTCTGCTCCATTCTTTCCCAGAGGTGTTACTCCTAACAGTATGAGAGGTGCTGACTGAAGAAGCCTCCTCCTCTAAGCACCCAGCAGGAAGCAACAGACACACCATCTCCGTTAAGTAAGCCTTGGACTACTCAACTTTGCTATCATGAAGGCATAAGGTAATGCGGGGTCCTTGATGCTCCGTTTGGGTCCCAAAGTAACGTAAAGCCCCAGGCAGTGGTAAAAGACTCATTGTCACAGGCTGAGCTCAATAACCTCTTAGTGCCCTGGGACTCCCGAAAAAGTTCTCATAGACGCTACTGAGTAGAAGTGGAGTGTGTTCGGGACAGAGGTAGCTTGTCCATAGATGTGAACTGGGTAGTCGACTAGGATATGAAATTCTATGCAGCACACATAGAAAGAGGAAAAAACAAGGAGAAATAGTGATATTTCTTCTCGCTGCTCTTCCCCTGGGGAGACGTAAGGTTGTGGCACATCCCTAGGGTTACATGGCCTTGTAAATCTGGGAATGCGTCAATATCCATGGGTGTTGCGTGGGAACACCCACTGCAGCTCCCATGAAACACCTCCCTGGTGCAGAGTAAGGTAACTCAGCGGTTTGCACTGCCTTGCCTTACTCCATATCTATGACGCCACGACGAGCCACTCAAAGTGGCTTTGTGTGGACTCACAGATATAGTTGAGAGGTTTACACCGGCACTGCATCAATAAGGGACATATTATGGAAAAGTGGCACTTCATTCATGATGCTCCACTTTTCTAGCACCCCATTGCATCCCCCTAGCAACACCATGTGTGCGCCATATTTACAATATGGCTCACCATACCAGTCGCGTCCACAATAGCATCATAATTTATGGTGCTAATGTGCCACTTTGCTGGATTAGCGCCATAAATGATAGCGCTAATGCAGCAAAACACAGGGAGGCCCATTGTTTTCAATGGGAGCGTCATCTTAACGCCTGGCTTATGCCCCTAAAAGTGATGCAACAGCAGCACAAGCCTCTCGTAAATATGCCCCACAGTTCACAAGCACAGGGGCTTCTTGATCTGTCCTGGGGTTCACTCTAGGGGGGCGTTCCTGCCAGACCACTCAAGTCCACATAGAAACCTGCATCTGCGCCCTTTACTTCTTTCAGTGAGCCACAGCTGCACCGGTGGAATCCATGGAAAGGAGTCGTGTGTGATTATAGCGCCTCCGTGTCCATTACCATTAGTGCAGCAGGAGCTGTGGCACCGGGGTTGAGGAGTTGTAGCGTCCCTGCACCCCAGTTATGGATGCCTTCAGGTCTTGCACAGTAAAGGGGGTGGCCCTGCGGCAGAGGGGGCGCAGCCGGGGTCCCGTACATAACCCCAGAGGGGCCCTGAAGGCACCAGCGTTTCCCAGTGACTGATCGCACCGTGTGTTCTGGCTCACAGCGGCTTTAACCGTGTTTGGGGTTTTGTCTTTCCCTCGGCCGCTGACTGATTTATACTGACTGATGTAGGCCATTAAATAAAAATGTAACTCGGGCAGATTTAATTGTGCGACTCCTGTTTTCTTACAATCCCAAAAAGGCTAATTTCCCCTCTGAGGATAAAGGAAACAGCTGCCTTCGCAGCTTTGAAGTCCTCGGTCTCAGAGCCGCCTGACCACATTAGAAAGGATGGGGTTTCCTTTCACGGGCCTTGTGCACGCGCCTGTCCCTCCAGTGTGCACCCTTTGTGGTGACCGGGGCCAGCAATAGAACGGTGCGACCGGTGCGACCGGTGCGACCGGTGCAGCCGCACCTGGCGCCGATTTTGGTGAGGGGGGGGGGAGAGTACGCTGTGTTTAAAAGCAACTATTGGTTTGAAAGGACGAGAACTTCCTTGTGCGTCCAGAAGTTTTCAGGCAACAATAAAAATGTCAAGGTAACCCCGGTGATTAATGTTCCTACGGGTGAGAGAATGATACATTGTCAGCAGCAGTTCTGACTCATCATGAAGTAGCGCAGAGGGTTAATGTGCCTGCTGCAAAGAATGTGTACCATGCAGATCACAGAACTGAGGGGCTGATTTAAGGAACGTGGCACTGCACTGAGTGCAACACCACTTTGCAGCGCCACTTTTCTTGCACCCCTTAGCGCCCCCCTACCGCCACCATGTGTGCACTGTATTTAAATTATGGCGTGCAGGGCGCTAATCCTGCAGAGTACATAGGGGCCTACTGTACTCAATGGCGTGCCCCCTTTTAACACCTGCTCTGAGCAATGGCTCAAGGAAGTCTCTTAGATTTCTTCGCACCATTTTTTGCCCCCCCCCTAACAGGGAAACCCCCTTGCATACATTATGCCTGGCGCAGGCATAATGTGGAGCAAGGGGTTACAAAGTGGTGCCATGCACGCATTGTGCCACTTTGTAAATCTGGCATGTATAAAAAGCCACTTTACCGCCGCCTTAACGTAAAAAAATGACGGCATGGCGGCATTAAAGTGTCACTAGGGCCTCCTATATCAGGCCCTGAGTGTGAGTGAACTACGAGTAGCGCTATAAAAAATGAAATGTACATCAGAGAGAGGCTATGGAGAGATGAGGAGCACTTTTGGAGAGTGGTACTGGGGAAATTTGTGGAAAGGATGTCATGCTGGGGGCAGGAGGGTGCCAAAAAAGACTGCTGCATAGGGTACTCTAGCGCTAAAGCCGGCCCTGATGGTGGCTGGGCTCGAACCCTAGATTCAATTTCAGCTACTTTCAGGGTCAGGTACTCAATATAGCGCTATGTCAGAAAAGACAGTCTCTAGACGGGCCTAAAACAGAGAAAGAGCACCACAGTGCTACACTTCCAAGGGCTGCGCTGTGCCGTCGTCCTCTGGGATTTACAGAGCCATGCACTCCTGGTCTGTATGGCTTTGCATCACATTTCCCCCAGAAAGCAATTGCATTACCTTGTGTCAGGAAGACGTTACTTAGGTGGAGCATGGGCGTTCCCATGCACCCACCCATGTATTTTGCTGCAGACCCAATATATTAAGGTCCGTAACCCTAGGTTTGGGCCAAAATAGTGCATCTTCCTGAGGCTAGAGTACCAAAGAGAAATATCTTTATGTTGCATGTTACTTCCTCTTTCACGTCTGCTACATTCTTCAGCACACATGCAAAAAAGAATGAGCCTCTAAGGATTGTTTTTGTGCAATAAAAAACACAATCCTGACCACAACGCAGGCACCCTTGCACCATGGGGCAACGGTATCTGCATTTGCATTGCGTTGACACAAGTGCACCAGTGCAAGGAGAGAGCAAGAGTGTTCCATATCTTCATATATATGGCACATTTCTTATCTCTATCTTTCATGCAATGCAGCAAGTAAGTTCTCTTGCTGCGTTGCATTGCGTGAAAAGTTAGTAAATCTGGTCTTTAGCCTGTGCATGTTATTTTGGTGTCAAACTCTAACACACAAAGGCCCTAATTTAGGAAATGTGGTGCTGCACTCAGTGCAGCGCCACTTTTCTTGCACCCCTTAACACCCCCCTATCGCCACCATGTGTGCGTCATATCTAAGTTACAGCGCACCACAGCGGTACTTAGGGATCTAGCCTCAAAACTGTTGGCACTAGTTTGGAGCTCTGCAGGATTAGCGTAAAAAATGTTGACGCTAATCCTGCAAAGCCCACTGAGGCCTATTGTCCATTGTAAACAATGGTGTGTCTCCTTTTAATGCCTGCTCTGAGCAGGCATTAAAAGTCGCGAGAAAAATTACGCAAAGAAATGTCTAAGGTTTCTTTGTGCCATTTGTTCAGCCCCCCCTAACAGGGAAATGCCCCCTTTGCACACAGTATGCCTGGCACAAGCATAATGTAGCTCAAAGGGTTACAAAGTGGCACAATGCATCCACTGCACCACCTTGTAAATTTGGTGTGGTGATTTTGGCCTCGTTGGGCCACATTAGCGTAAAAAAAATGATGTTAAAGTGGCTCAAGGAGGTGCTAGGGGCTCTTAAATCTGCCTCAAAGAAGCACAAAGCTCATGGGTCTCACATCTATACTAAACAGTAGAACTGCTTTAATACTCTAGGTTCTCGCATATATATATATATATATATATATATATATATATATATATATATACATATCCTAGATATATCTATATATATCTATATATATAGATATATATGGATTTTTTTTACAAGCAGGGCCTGCAAAAAGCCTGCTTTTTAGGTTCGAGCCTGGGAGGGCATGCGCTTGCACATGCGTCTCGTACATGCGAGACGCTGTTGTGTTCAGTGCACGGCTTGGAGCCCGTCTGTTGCTCACTGTTTGTTGGTTTCCGGGGCACTCTTCTTTACAGCCTCGTAATTTGTTAAGGCATGCCTGGCATCATTTCCGTTCCCCTGTGTGGAGCAGGGATCAAGCACTAATATATTGCAAACTAATTAGTGCCCTTCCGCTGCTCCTGACGTGATCAAGGTACTATTTGTTGTTTTTAACTTCTAGTGCCCACAACCAAAAGGCTTGTGACCCAGCAGGCACAAAATTGCAAAGTTTTATTTTTTAAAGCTAACTTTATTTTATTTTGCCAAATCGTCTTTTCTCCGTTTTTTTCTCATGTTTTCTTTTGTTTTTGCTCATTAATACATGTGATGCAAAATTTGAGGCAATTATAAAGTGCCGGTATCCGTATTTAGGCAGTTTTTGTGGCGCCGCATTCGTTCGCCGTTGTACTGAATGGATGCCCATGGAGGGCGGTAATGTGGTCAAGATCACACAGGGTGATCAAGTGGACATGCCAGGACCGGAACAAAGGCCTCTTAGTTCCAAAGCCAGTAAAGTGGTCATCAGTCCTGCTGCATTGTGGTTCTGTAAATAAGAGCTGCCATCAGCTTACTGAACGCCATTCCATTTATACCATCAGATAAATGAAAAGCTCTCCTGTCATCCTGCAATCTGTCGGCCAAAGCGCTGCGCCTCGAAGCTGGTGTTCACCCCGCTGCACTTTCTTACCGGCAGGTGCAGGGAAGAGGGCAAAGAAGGGTCAGCGATGACAGCTGGAAAGAGTTGAAAACAGTGCTTAGAAGTGCGCTCTGCCATACAGGCGCTTGTGCAGTTGGTATAAGTTCCCCTGGTTACTGAAGGGGGCTATCTCACTCATAAAATTGGGGTGTCATAGGCCTGTAGAGCGGGGTTGTCTGCACTGTTACAGTGCAGTGTTGTTCTTACTGTATGGGTGACGTTGCCATTTAGAACTGTATATTTACGCTATAGGAGCGTCAGGGCTGCAACGAAATGGATACTTCGCTGTATTGGGATGTTGTAGACTATTGGCGCTATATGGTCTGTAACACTGGGTTAGAGTAGTTTGCTGGTGCTATACTGCACACACCATATTTTTGAGAGATCATGATAGTGCTGTAGCAGGTAGACTTTGAGGTGTCCCGCTATTGCAGAGCCCACAGCAAAATACAAACAAGCATTGGCAAAACCACTGCCGCGCCTATGGAAACTATTGATTTTGTCAATGTTTTTTAGTGATACTGTGCAGCATTGTTGAAAAACAAGCCCTGTGACATGGCCTCCACCATCATTTTGCAGGCACTCGTGCCACGCATGTGTGCACCAACAAACTGACGAGGGTGTTCTTTTTTTTGTCAAGTGTGCAAGCGCCTTGACCCGTAGTAACTATTGTGGGCTGTTAACCACGCCCACCGCCCCGATCACTTTCACTCGTTCGTGGGCTTGCCTTTCAAAAACCTTTATCATTGGTAAATGCTTTACCTTAGTTCCGCCATGGGCCGGTTTTGTTGCTGCCCTGGACACCGACCCTGTTACATGGATAATTGTACGATTGCCGATAAGTTTGACTGAGAGCGAATTTCTATTTCTTTTTGTGTCTCTCCTACGCGCTCATGGTGGCCATGGTGCTTTGAATCTGCTCACTTATGTCTTTAGTCTTTTAGCTAAGGTGCAGAAAGCACTTCTGTGCAATATACAGCTTTTGTGGTACAAGACTAGTCTCATGGTCTATAGTAAAACCAAGATATTTGTAACTGCAAGTCGTGTCAAGTGCAATACCGCTCAACTTTATTTTATTTGCAGAACTCAAAGTTCTAACTTCTAGTTTGGTTGTCTTTGCGAAATCGCCCAAGGTACTAACCAGCCGTTGCAGCCCTATTTTTGTGTGGCTTAGCAGAACAATATCATCCGCATATGATAGATGTGATATGGACAGACTTCCATCACTTATGTCAACTTTTTCACTTTTCATTTTCAGTTTATGTGGCAAGAAAAGTCCAGTTAGGAATTCATAATGCTAACAGCTCTAACTCGAGCAAACGCGAGACCCATTGCATTGCAAATGCTTGTTTGAGTTGTAGGTGAGGTACAGGGGTGGGGAAGGAGCTAGACGGGGAGGAAACAACGGAACAACGTGTGCAATACTATTCAGGTAGGCCCACATTTACTATTATTTGACACAAGGCAATGCACCACCAAGGTTGCTGTGATGAATTGTGCCAAATGGAGAGAGGAAAAATGTGGCACATCTACAAAGATATGGCAAATGTTTTTTCTTCGTCAGCCCTGGTGCACTTTTGGCTGCCATGTGTCAAGGTACACACCCTTGTACACTGGTGCAACCTTCCAGTACAAAAACGATCCTTCAGAAATCTTCCGGCATTGTATATGTGCAGTACAATGCAGCACGCATGCAAAGTAGGAAAAAAACAAGGAATAAAAATATTTCTCTTTGTCATGCCTGCTTAAAGGAGGAGTACGGTTTTGATGCACATCCTTCTGCACAATTGTTTATAAATTGGGATTTGTGTCAAAACCCATGGGGTGATTGCATGGGAACACCAAATACCACCCACAGAACGGCCCTTTGATGTAAAGTAAAACAGCACATGGCGCAACTTTGCGCTATTTATTTATTTATACGATGCACATTTGGATTTGCATTGGTTGAATAATACATTCCAACATAACACTTTACAATGGTAAAGCAAATCTGGCGCAAAGTATTAGTAAATCTGGGCCTAAGTATAAGTTTAATTTACATGCAGAAAGGGCTTAATTTATGAGTGCAAGGAAAAAAGCGAATTTGCTGTTGCACTTGACCTGTGTCAGTACAGCCAAATACATCACTCAACAAACACACCAAAAAGAAGTTAGACCCATTGGCTTTATCAATGCTTGTTAACATGGATTTTTATTTAATATCACCTAAATGAGTACCATGGTCCCTTCTTCTCTCCAGATAAATTTCCCTCTGCAATCTCTCTGTTCTAGTTAACATTTATCTGTCCTAGTTAGTCCCTTACACTCTCTTTCTTCTCTCTTTCAGAAGTCCCCCCATCTCTAAATCTCATATTCCATCTTCCTTTCCATCTGTCTTTTCACTGTCTCTTCAGCACGTTCCTCCTTTCATCTACACCACTTCACCTCCTTGTGCGTGCACACACACTGTATTTTCTTTTACTTTGGTGCTGACTTTATTTCGACAGCTGTGTACATCTGACCGTGCCTCTGCGCTCTGCAGAGAGGCCAAGCACTGGATGGGCATGTCGCCTGGACGCCATTATGACACAGTGACAGGCACTTTGTAGAAGCTTCCCGTTCTGTTTTCAGCCTCAACTGTAGAGCTCTCAATCCTGAAACATTGGAGCAAAAAAAATACTCATAAGCAACAGGGACACATGCGGCAGACAACATGGAACACATCATGTGAAATGTAAACATGGGCCGCATGGCTGTCTTGGTTGAGTTAACACTGGCTGAGAGAGAGATGAGTGTTCTGCTTGTAAAGATAAAGGCATGAATATGGGACCCCATAAGAACCTCTGTAAGTGTGGACTTTAAACTATTACCGTTGCTTAGCACTGGCAGGACCCGCCCCACTCAAAGCTTTAACAGAACGCTGTCCTGAAACCCCAGTCCTGGAACACGTCCATCAGGATGTGACGGTGTTGTGGCTCAAATGTTTAGCATCCTCTGTAGGTACACAGAGGACTGGGAACGTGTAGAACAGGGCCCTTCACTTTGGATGAAAAGGTCAATCGTCTTCCTAGTGTGAAGTGTGAAGGGCTTCACAAACTTCCCTTGCTAGAGATGTTGCCCACATGAAAACCTGCTTCGCTGTGAATGTTTTCCTTTTGTGTTTTGTTAAACTATAGCACACTGTTTGAATTTCACATTGGTTTAAAAAATCTTCACAAACTTGCAAAGGAAAAATCTACACAGCTTCACACACCACTAGCATAGTACATAATGGGATTTAGTTCTGAATGTATATATTTCTTTGTTACTTGTGAATATATACACATTCCTTATTGCTATTTTTACTTTATCAATGTTTGAACTTTCGATGTTGGTACTTGGTTCTCCAGTCTTTATTAGTTTGCTATAGCACATGCAATTGTTTTCTTTCATCTTCTTCAACTTTTATTTTATTGTATATTTCACTCATTAACAAAATATTATTTCCTTTGGTCTGATTTGTAAACGTTACTGAATATCTTTTGTACTGTTGTAAAAATATCAATAAAGTATTACTATAAAAGATACAAGCAATGTTTTACAATGAAGCCTCCTTCAATAGGTGATGCTCAGCTTCTTCCTAAAGTCTTATTTTTTTCAGACATCTGCGGCCATGAATTCCAAGGGTTGGGCCTCATGCACTGCTCCTGGTATTTATGATTTACAGTGGTGTTTTAGGTCTAGGTTTTGACAGCACAGCTGCCAAAGAGACAACATACTTAGAATATAGGTAGAGTGGGCTTTGGTTCCACCCCTTTTAACCATTGGCTCTCTTCAGCCAGCTTCTTTAAGCCATTGGCTTAAAACTTTGTCAGTCACATTTTGGTTCAGCCCAGTGAAATATTCATCTTTCACATAATGCTGTTGGCTGTTTGCGGATGTATCCTTCCACCTATACTCGAGTGACTGACTTGATCTATAGTCCTTTCTCTGCTCCTGCTGGCTCTCTTCTGCATTTCTGCTCTAATGTTCTAACGCTGCATATGTTACCACATTAAATCTAGACTACTGGCTTTGACAATGCTTGTTTGGAGGTGACTTTGACGGTTCCCTAAGAATGCATTTGGATAATCAATATCATGAGTATAAGAGGCCTGGGTTTAAAATGTGTAAGACATACAACCAGGGTCTAGCAGAAAACACTTTTAAATTAGAAGCTAACTGTCACCCACACAGGGCTTTACAGGAAAACGTGGTAGCCCTATTTTTTGGAATTTCTTTACAATTTCCATCTGTATTTTTATATTGGCAATATCTGGTACACTTCTTGTTGTTTAGTGCGGTATTATTGTGCCGGTGATGTAACAACATCCCTGCCGCTCATACACAGTGTTCTGTGCTGACGGGGCCCCCTGGAGCTCGGGCCGTCCCACACTGCAGGGGCTGTGGGGGCCTTTGTTATGCCATTGGTGGTGTGGAGGGCCATTGTGTGGCATGGAGTGGCGTGAAGTGCCACTGTGTGGAGCGGAGTGGAGTGGCAACGTGTGGTGTGGAGCAGAGTGAAATTTTGTGGTGGGAAGTGGTGTGGAGGTGCATTCCCAGGTGTGGAGTGGAGTGACACTGAGTGGAGTGGCACTGTGTACCCTGGAGTAGAGTGGCACTGTGTGGTGTGGAGTGACACTGAGTGGAGTGGCACTGTGTGCGTTGGAGCGGAGTGGCACTGTGTGGTGTGGAGTGGAGTGGCATTGTGTGGAGTAGAGTGGAAACACTCGGGAAAAGAGTGCATTGATTGACACTGGAAGAGTGCTGTCTGACGGACCATGAAGAATATGTTGCGATAGACCTTAGAAGATTCTTATGTGATGGTCCCTGGAAGACGGAATATAATGGACCCTGGAAGAAAACAACTTGATAAACAAAGGTAATTGTGAGAATAAATTTTGGGGTGTGCCGTCGCGCCCAATGGGGACCAGGCTGTCAACTAATTTTTTACTTTTTCAGATCTTGCAAACCCAGTCCCTTGACACCTCTAGGGCAGCTGTGTCAGCTTCACTGTGTCCTGTGAGTGGGGGCTGCTAGCTGCACCTCTCAGCAGGTGCTTTATTGTGTCTTGTGAGTGGAGGCCTGCTAGCTGCACCTCTCAGCAGGTGCTTAATTGTGTCCTGTGAGTGGAGGCCTGCTAGCTGCACCTCTGAGGAGGTGCTTAATTGTGTCCTGTGAGTGGAGGCCTGTTAGTTGCACCTCTCAGCAGGTGCTTAATTGTGTCCTGTGAGAGGTGGCTGCTAGCTGCACCTCTCAGCAGGTGCTTTACTGTGTCTTGTGAGCAGTGGCCTGCTTACTGCACCTCTCAGAGCGTGCTTTACTGTGTCCTGTGAGTGGAGGCCTGTTGGCCGAGCCTCTCAGTGGGTGTCTTGTGTGAGCAGTCATCTGTTTGCTGCACCTCCCAGTGGGTGCGTTACTGTGCCTTGTTAGGGGTGGCTGCTAGCTAAGCCTCTCAGGGGGTGCTTTAATATGTCTTATAAGTGGTGGCCTGCTTGCCGCACCTCTCAGAGCGTGCTTTACTGTGTCTTGTAAGCAGTGGCTGCACCTATCAGTGGGTGATTTACTGTATCTTGTGAGCAGTGGCTGTTGTCCTTTACTTTGTCGTATGAGTGGGGTCTGCTAGTTACACCTCTCGGTGAGTTCTTACTGTCTTGTGAACAGTGATTTGCTTGATGCACCCCTCAGAGTATGCTTTACTGTGTCTTGTGAGCAGTGGTCTGCTTGCTGCACCTGTCAGCAGGTGCTTTACTGTGTCCTGTGAGAGGTGGTTGCTAGGTACACCTCTCAGCAGGTGCTTTACTGTATCCTGTGAGTGACGGCTGCTAGCTACACCTCTCAGCAGGTGCTTTACTATGTCTTGTGAGCACTGATTTGCTAGCTGCACCTCTCAGCGGGTGCTTTACTGTGTTCTGTGAGTGGTGGCTTCTGACTGCGTCTCTCAGCAGGTGCTTTACTGTGTTCTGGGAGTGGTGGTGTCTAACTACGCCTCTCAGCGGGTGCTTTACTGTGTCTTGTGAGCGGTTATTTGCTTGCTGCACCTCTCAGCGGGTGCTTTACTGTGTTCTGCGAGTGGTGACTTCTAACTACGCCTGTCAGTGGGTGCTTTACTGTGTCTTGTGAGTGGTGATTTGCTAGCTGCACCTCTCTGCGGGTGCTTTACTGTTTTCTGTGAGTGGTGGCTTCTGACTGCGCCTCTCAGCGGGTGCTTTACTGAGTTCTGTGCGTGGTGGCTTCTGACTGTGCCTCTCAGCGAGTGCTTTACTGTGTTCTGTGAGTGGTGTTGTCTAACTACGCCTCTCAATGGGTGTTTTACTGTGTCTTGTGAGCAGTGATTTGCTAGCTGCACCTCTCAGCGGGTGCTTTAGTGTGGTCTGTGAGTGGTGGCTTCTGACTGCGCCTCTCAGCGGGTGCTTTACTGTGTTCTGTGAGTGGTGGATTCTAACTACGCCTCTCAATGGGTGTTTTTCTGTGTCTTGTAAGCGGTGGCCTGCTGGCCACACCTCTCAGCGGGTGCATTACTGTGTCCTGTGAGTGGAGGCCTGTTGGCCGTGCCTCTCAGTGGGGGCTTTACTGTGTCTTGTGAGAGGTGGCTGCTAGATGCACCTCTCAGCGGGTGCTTTACTGTGTCTTGTTAATGGTGAACTGCTTGCTGCAACTCTCAGGGGGCGCTCTGATTTCACAAGTCTTGCTCTAAAAGGTTCAATGCACCACTGTTCTTGAAAACACCAGTTAAACTGTATCCTGTTTCAGGCTCTTAAAAATGACAAAAACAAAGGAAGTCGGTTGAAGTTTACAAGTAGAACCTTTGAAAGAGAGGGCTCTGAAGAAACAATGAAAATTTAGCCTAACCATGAAAAATGAAAATGTTGTAGATTTTTATAGCATAAAAATGACACTAGAATGGCAAAAGATTCTTGTTGGACAAAGAATATTACAATGGACAATGTTTTTAGCATGTTCGACAAAATCAATTGTCTCTTGTCACTTAAAGCACTTTAGTTCCCAGAGCAAAGTAAGGACTTTAACAACCTCAGAACTTCACGTGCAAAAAAAGACCCTGCTGAGAATGGGCCTGTGACCCGCAGACTGCAAGCAAATCACCTCAGCAGGCAATCAGACCCCCAATTAGGATCTTACCAATGTATTGGCAATGTGGTGTGTGGTCTGCCAAATCACAACTTCACCCCTTCTGATAGAAAGGTGAGTACAATGTGTCCTGTACACAAGAGCATCTTCAAACATTGAACAACATAAAGGCAGAGTTCAGTAACACTATGAGACAAAGGCATGTGAAGAAAGGAGTACGGTGGAAAATGTGTACAAAAGCGCAAACCATTCAGAATTGGGAAAGGATTTTTGGCATACCAAGCAAAATAGGACTTCGCCATTGAAGAGCTCCCTAACAAAAAGACAATGGGCCCGATTCACAAACGTAAACTTAAACCAAAAAGTCTAAGTTTACACCAAAAGTCTAAGGTTAGACCTAAAGTCTAACTTTATTAGTAATAAACTTAGACTTTTGGTCTATCTTTAGACCAAGGGCCTGATTCACAAAGTAAGTATCTAAGTTTACAACTTTGGGAATTCACAAAGGGCATTTACGAGTAGTATCTTTAGGTCCGCACTCGGGCGAAGATCTGCCCCGAGTGCGGACCTAAAGATACTTCTGTAAATGTCTATTGTGAATTTCCAAAGTCATAAACTTAGATGATTGTTCTAAGTTTATACCAAACGTCTATGTTTACCTTTGTGAATCGGGCCCCAAAAGTCTAAACTTAGACCAAAAGTCTAACTTTACTAGTAATAAAGACTATGTGGTGTGGTGACTATGTGGTAATTGTAGCAAGACTGTGTGGTGCCAAATTACAACACTAGGGCTGAAAAATGGGCCTGATTCACAAAGTTAAACTTATACCAAAAGTCTAAGGGCCATATTTATACTTTTTGACGCACAACTGCGCCAACGCAGTTGTGCGTCAAAAATTTTAACGCCGGCTAACGCCATTCCAAAGCGCCATGCGGGCGCCTTATTTATTGAATGACGTTAGCCAGCGGAGCTGACTGGTGTGCGTAAAAAAAAATGACTCACACCAGGCAGCGCCGGCGTAGGGGAAAATGGAGCTTGGTCGTCAAAAAATGGGGCAAGTCAGGTCTGAGGCAAAATTTTCGCCTCAACCCGATTTGCGCCATTTTTTTTTACTCCCAACCCCCATTGAAATGACTCCTGTCTTAGCACAGACAGGAGTCATGCCCCCTTGCCCAATGGCCATGCCCAGGGGACTTATATCCCCTGGGCATGGCCATTGGGCATAGTGGCATGTAGGGGGCACAAATCAGGCCCCCCTATGCCACAAAAAAAACCCCAAAAAAATACTTACCTGAACTTACCTTAAGTTCCCTGGGATGGGTCCCTCCATCCTTGGGCGTCCTCCTGGGGTGGGCAAGGGTGGCAGGGGGTGTCCCTGGGGGCAAGGGAGGGCTCCTTTCGAGCCCACAGGTCCCTTAACGCCTGCCCTGACCAGGCGTTAAAAAATGACGCAAAAGCGGCTGGACGTCATTTTTTTTGACCCGCCCACTCCTGTGCGTCATTTTTGCACGGGAGTTTAAATAAGGCGCACATGCCTTAGAGTCATTTTTTAGAAGGGAACGCCTACCTTGCATATCATTAACGCAAGGTAGGTGTCCACGCAAAAAAATGACGCAAACTCCAAGATCTTTGGCGCTAGACTGGTCTAACGCCAGAGTATAAATATGGAGTTAGCTTTGCGTCGGATTTGCGTAAAAAAAACGACGCAAATCCGGCGCAAACAGAGTATAAATATGCCCCTAAGTTTACAAATAAAGTCTAACTTTACAAGTACTAAAGTTAGACTTTTGGTCAAAGTTCAGATTTTGGTCTAAGTTTACCTTTGTGAATCGGGCCCATTTTTGGCCCTAGTATTGTAATTTGGCACCACATAGTCTTCTGCACTAAGGGCCAGATGTAGGACAATCCAATTTTGCGACTTGCAAATTGCGAGTCTGACCGACTTGCAATTTGCAAGTCACAAAATTGGATACAAAATGTCTCAGACACCTTCTGCGACTCGCTATGGGGTCGCAAAGACCCACCTCATCCATATTCATGAGGTGGGTCGCATTTTGCGACCCCATAGCGAGTCCCTGCACTCACAGGGATGGTGGCCTGCTGTAGTCAGCAGACCTCCATGTCTGTGACTGCTTTATTAATAAAGCAGTTTTTTTTTTCATTTTGCAGCCCGTTTTCCTTAAAGGAAAACGAGTTGCAAAATGAAAAATAAACCGAAACCATTTGGTTTCATTTTTTTCAGAGTAGGCAGTGGTCCATAGCACCACTGCCTGCTCTGAAAAAATATTTTTGTCGACATTCACAAAGGGGAAGGGGTCCCATGGGGAATTTTCCCTTTTGCGAATGAGTTACCACCAGTGTGACACTGGTGGTAACTGCGAGTTGGTTTGCGACCGCATTCGCGATCACAAAGCAACTCTGAATTGCGATTCCTATTTGCGAGTCGCATTCCCAAATTGCGAGTCGGTACCGACTCGCAATTTGGGAATGAGCATCGCGTTTGGCCGTTTGCATGCCGCAAACTTCGATTTATGCAGTTTGCGACATGCAAACGGCTTACTACATCTGGCCCCTAGTTCTTTGTGTATGAATTGGATGGTAGGAGACACCATCCCTCACATAAATGAATCTTCCAAAGTCCATGACAGAGTGGCTGAGGCATTGTCATGGAGGAAGGGCAGAAATGATTAGGTGTCAAGGAAAAAGAGAGCGAAGAGGAGAGAGATCCATGTTGGTGATTTTGTTCTCATAAAACACATATGGTTGGGGAGCAAGTTTATGCTGCCTTTTGAAAAGGATCCATGGGTGGTGAGTGCAATCAAGGGCACCATGGTGACAGCTGATAAAGGTCAGGAAACCATCAAGAGGAATATATATAGTTTTTCAAGTTGTTTCGTGAGCCAGATCATGAAATGGAATGGTTGAGTGAGTCTCAATTGGGAAATTCATTTGAAGCTAATGGAGAAACTACAGCAGATCATCCTGACAGTGACCCCACAACCCTGGGTCAACCCTTGAGTGCCACTAACTCCCAGTCATCACCTCTGGCAGAGTCGGAAATGCAGGACTCTGAGCAAGCTGGAGTCCTGGTTCGGGAGGTCCCTGAATCAATGACGACCATTCCTCTGCCTCAGAGACGAGGAATGGAGAGATACAACTTACGTCCCCGACCTCAAGGCTCCATGCGGCTGCAAGGATTTGTGGTGGACTAACATCTTATTTTGTCGTTTCACTGTGTTTTTGTTTTGCCATGCAGTAGTGTCAGTGTATTTTTTATGTTTGGGTTTTGTTTGGGTTGAGAAGGAATGTTGTGTTCATCATGGGCTAGCCCATGATGCGCGATCGGGGAGGGGCTCATCAGTGAATCACCCCGTGAGTCTAGAGCCGTGGTACTCAAAGTACAGCCTGCGGGCCGCCAGCGGCCCCACGGACCGACCTTGGCGGCACGCGGACACGTCCGACAAACGCCATATGATAATGGTCGCCGTACATAAACATAAAAGAGGGCCGCGGGAGCATGCGCAATAGTGGCTTCTTTGCGCATGCTCCCGCGGCCCTCCTCTATGTTTACATATGGCCGCCATTATCTTATAGCGTTTCCATGACGATCCTGGCTAGTAGCCTATAAGCCCCGCCCCCCCACCCCTGCTGTCACTTCAGTGCAGCCCTCGGCCGCAAACCATACTGCAATTTTGGCCCCCGAGAAAAAGTTTGTGAGTACCCATGGTCTAGAGCTATATGGTATGCCCTGTGACGTACAACAGGAGTGAATAAAGGGGCTGAGGGGGTTATCCTCGGGGCAGTAAATACCATATGAATGAGTGCTTTATGCATTCAGTGTCCCTGAGAAGGCCCACGCACTACAATACACCACAGTATATGGGTGTTTACTTAAGATGTTATTTATTAGATTGTATTATACATTGTCCCGTCTTAACCACTGTGCATTCATTAAATATCCTTATGTTTTTTCGAAATTGGTCTGGCGTTCTCCTTGCCTGCCTGGTGTGATTGCTCTATGGGAAGGTTTTAAAAAACAGGAGAGGTGAAAATATCTCTAATAAATGTTTCTGGTAGAAGAGCCAAGTAAAACTTATTTACCTGGAGAAATTCCCTTCAAATAAGTGTTGCAGGGAAACTCTCCAACTAAGAAATATTTTTCTAGGAAAGTTTCTCCCACAGGGACTTCTACACAACTAGTCCTTCAGAACAAAATCCACTCAGCCCTAGTCAGGAGTTAGGGGGGTTTCAAACATCTGAAAATAACTTTTTATAATTACAATTCATTAATCTTTGAACTGAAGCAAGTCCCGATAACTCTCTTCCAACAGTCTGGGGGTTCCCATTCCCAACAATAATTCGAAACAAGTTCTCCAAGTGGTGCAGTTTACAGCTCTATTTTACTAGAAATGTTCTGTGAGCCACAAGTCTTACAGACAGCTCCGAGGGGCGCCCGTGGTTCACAGTCAGCAGTGATCCCAGCACTCGCCAGCAGGTGTTTGTTTAGGGATCTCTTCACAACAAGAACGTTTTGAAAGAAATAGGACCAGACTACTTTATAACTCAGTTTTTCAAGGACATGGGTTACACATATGTCATTCGTATGTGCTGATGAATGATTCCAAAATGCAGGGTCAGCAAAGGGAGCTCAACACCGCATCGGACTTTAGTGCACGGTTACCAAAAGCCCCTAAAAAAAGTAAAAAATTAAGTCATATTTTAAATTTTATTTCTATTTAAAAATCGAAGCTACCCAAAGTTCTGTGTTAAAAGCAAAGTTTTGTTAGATCACAGATCCAAAGTAAGCAGTCCTCTCGCCAATGCAACAAGTTTGTTAAGATAATTCAAAGCTCAGGTTTTGATTTGAATACTGGTTTCGAAATAGAAGTTACACCAAATATGACACATTTTATAATCATTATATAGAAAACACAAGGTCACTGGAAAAACTACTGCCTAAAATTTAGTACGTGAAAGCAAAGGGAGACACAGTGTTCTAGCTTCCACCCATGTCTCAGAATAAACTTTATCCAAAACACCAGACACAGCCATGCACTGTGAGAATGGAAAATGTTAAAAAATAACCTTTTAAAGCTAAAATGTCTTTTATTATTGGTCACTGTGAGCACAACATCAAGCAGGTAGTAGGTGGGATGCAGTACTCAGGTAATAAATGGTACCCTCTGTGGTGGTGGGCTGTGATGCTGTAACAACATCCTACCAAGATCCAACATTTCCACCACTCCTGCTCTTCGGAAAGGAAGTACAGACCCCCTCATCCATGTGGGACCCTCTGATCATGGACCTCCCTGGTACTCTGCCTTCTCCTGCCCGCCCTCCTGCCTCGCTCCCTCCTGCCTGCACCCCTCCACTCTATGCTCACCGCTGAATGGAACTCAACATCTATGCAGCAAAGGCGTGGACGTCATTTAGGGGTCACCAGGGGTCGCACCTGCGACCCCTGGCTTGCCCCTTGCGACCCATGGCGCTGCATTTGCGACCCCTGGCGTCAGGGATGGCAAAATCAGTGCCAGGAACAAAGGGGCAGCTCCCTCTTATGGACATCGGTTGGGGCTCCACTTTCCTCGTTTTTCTCAATGTTTCTAAAGAATAATATTAACTTTTATAATAAAACATGGACTCCAATTAGCTGGATTGTGTCCCTCCCTGGCAGCCGAGGTCAGTAACAAATGCTTTAAATGTATGTTGGATGCATGTGTGCAGGTGTCAGAGCAGTAATGTGAGCGAGAGTGTGTGCATGTATGATCATGTATGTATGTGTAACCATGGGTATGTGAGTGAATATAAAGGTCAAATGGCCTGTGATGTCACTTCCGCTACCCCTGGCCTTTTGGTGAATTGACGTTCAAGAGCAGAGGTTGTCCTAAAGAAGTCCCCCTGCATACACGTGACCATGGGAGCTAGTCCCATTTGTGATATTGTTCCAGTCTTCTCTCAAGGGCTGCAGACGTTTCAATGGATTGAGTGCAGACCACAATGAACCCAGTAAAGGGATTGAACAAGGCCTTTGTTTGTTTCTATTGAACACACTTCAGCCAGATGACTTCTGGTGCATGACTCTATGCATTGACATCCTGTCTGTACTCCTGCAGTAAAGTAGTACTGAAGCCTATTTTAAGGGTTATAAGAGCTGCTAAAAGCCTTCTGCAGGGGTCACAGGCCTGAGTCGGAGGCTTGCGTGTTGCCCAAGACAAAAGGCTATATTATTAGAACATCTCATCCACTGAAAGCATATTTTTCTTTTTTTTTTGTTTTGCAATTCTTTATTTAGGAGTCATAAAAAACATACTACAAAGCCTTACAACAGAATATGCATTCCCAGCGATATATGAACAGGAAGAAGCATCCCCTAAATCTAACATCCGTCCCAAAATATGATTATACAGTGTTGGATATTATCATAATTACAATCTCGGTATCATGTATAACGGCAAGGACTATCTTCTATCATCTATTGTCCCAAGCACGGCCCTAAAAGACAGTTGTAAGGAGGGTCCCGGTGAGGAGGGCGCCCATCGGGGAGGCGCTATATGAACTGCATCCTCCGTGCTATCCACGGGCCTGCGATGCTACAACAGGGAAGGTTGAAGAGAGTCTGGATAGAGGGTCCGGTCAGTGATAGGACTCCAGTCCTCAGGGCAGGGGGCGAGAAGGGCCACATGCGGGGCGCGGATATAGGTAGATGGACATCGTAAGTGTGGGGACAGGAAGGGAAATAAACAAGGATACGTGGGGCGCAACAAAGCAGGCTAAAAGGACTTGGAGGCAATAGCGGTGAAAGAGAGAATGTAGCATGAGAAAGAAGGGTGAGGGAAGGACAGAAAAAGAGAGTGAGGGGAGAGGAGAAAAAGAGAACCCCTAAGAAGAACAGAAAAAGAATAGAGAAGGGGGGGACTACTCGGATCGATGGTAATTGAAACAGACTGTGGTAAAGAGGCTGAAAAGAACACTGACAACTGGAAAAAGATCAAGAGATGAGTCTGTAATAGCGGGAAAGAAAATGATAATAAAAGGAATAGCACGACTAACCGTAACGATAAGACGAACAGCACAAGTAACATCAACACCAGCACCGACCAAGGGGAAGAGAAAGGGGAGGGGCCAGGGAGGCGAGGGAAGGGGGGGAATTAGCTGTATGGTCCGGGTGCAAGGACATTGTGGAGGCAGGAGAGGAGGAAGGGCAGGGAGGGGAGGGAGGGGACGGGGAGCACTTTCAGGTCAAGAGGAATGGAAGGGATGCAAGCGCATTCTGATTTGGAAGTTGTGACTGTACCCCTTAGTGGGGGATTATGCGGGTATTCTAACGTCCGGGGTTTTCAAAAAGGGGGTCCAGGTCTGTAGGAATACCTCTGTCCTGTCTTGTAGGCTTTATATAAGTTGCTCCTGGGAGGCGGTTTGGAACATGGCTGACAGCCATTCCTCATGGGAGGGGGTGTTGTGGCGCTCCAGTGTCGAAGGATGCAGAGTTTGGCTGTTGCTAACGCAGTGTGCAGGAGTTGCGATTGTGGGCGGGAAGGACCTTGCATCTCACCTGTGTCATGTAAGAGGAGGAGAGGGCGGGTTAGGGAGGGTGGTAGTGGCAAAACTTCCCTTAATGTGTTCCCCACTGCCTTCCAGTAAGGTTGGATAGTTGGGCAGTCATTGAGTATATGTAACAAGTCGCATCAGGGGTGGGGGCAACGCCAACAGGTCGCTTGGGGTAGAAGCCCCGCAGCTCTAAGTTTCTGGGGCATCCAGTATCAGTCATGCAACGTTTTGAAGAGACAGAACTTCAGGCGAGCCTCACGGGCACCTCGATCTCTTGCCTCCAATAGGTCAGCCCAGTCGTCTAGCTCATAATCCTGTTGTAGATATGCCTGCCACTTGGTTTTGAGCGTTTCTAGTAGGGTTAAGGAGAACAGATGACGGTTTATCATACTATGCATGCCCGATACTACTCCCTGAAAGGAACTCCAGGTTTCAAGGTAGTGAAGTACTGGGGAGCAGTGAAGCACCCATGGACAAACTTCCATGCAGAGACAGTGTTGATGCTGGTGAAATCACCACACGTGATGGCCGGGTAGGGCAAATTCTTCCCAAAGGGCCGCAAATGGTTTTGAATTCCCATTGGCCAAAAGTTGATCAATACGTAAGAAGTCTTTGCTCTGCCAAGTCTCCCAGTTGATCGTTTTCCCCCCTATTAGCAGGCCCGCATTATCCCATATGGGGGCATGTTCGTGGATCCGCAGATCCACTCCTAACAAGCGGTGTGCTCTTCTCCAGGAATTTAGCATGGCTTGGATCATGGGTTTGGTGGGTCTGGGTAGGGTAGCTCCTGCACTGTAGAGCATATTGATGCCAGATAAAGAGTGTGAAATCGTGCGTTCTGTTGTAACCCACAACGGTGGAACCGTAACTTCCGGGAGCAGGCAGACAAGCTGTGAGAGATGCAATGCTAAGGTGTAATGTTCTATCAAGAGTAGGCCCATCCCTCCGGACTCACGACGCGCTGAGTGTAGCTTTGGATAACCTGCGGTGCTTTGACCCCCACACGAGGCACGTATTCACCTATCCACCTCTCGAAGTATAGGCAGGGGGATATGCAAGGGTACCATTCTAAGAACATACAGAAACCGTGGTAGGGTCACCATGCGGATCGCCTGCACTCTCCCCCACAGAGAGAGGCCTAAATGGGACTACTTGTCAAAATCCCTCTTCATATTGACAAGCAGTGGGTCCAGGTTGTCTGCCACTATGCATTCCAGGCCCTTATTGATGAATATACCTAGGTACTTAAGACAGGACTGTTTCCACTGAACCGGGAAGTCCTATACAGCTGAGCAGACTGTCACGGGAGACATAGGGAGCGCTTCGTTTTCATCCCAATTTATTTTGTACCCTGAAAGCGCTTCAAATTAGACTGGGATCGACTGGAGTGCTGAAGGCGAACAGGTGAGGTCTGTAAGTGTTAACAATATGCAGCCAGAGGATCCACCGCTAATAGAAAGAGCAGTGGGGACAGGGGGCAACCCTACCGAGTTTGTCTCCTAATTGGGAAAGCACCAGAAAGGAATCCCCCACAATTAACTTGTGCCGTCAGTGAGTCATATAACAAGCGGACCTTGTTGATAAATCTAGTCCCTAGCCCAAATTGCTTCAGGGTTTCAAAAAGATACCACCATTTTATCCTATTGAATGCGTTTTTGGCATCAAGGGATGGGGCGAGGGCCGCCTCTCGTAAATCTCGGGCGGCCCACAGAGCATGCGACAGGGTGTGAAAGTGGTTCCTGGAGGAGCGGTTGGATACAAAACTCACTTGTGTATGGTGAATAAGGGAGGGTATTACTTTCTTGAGGCGGGTCGCCAGTATGCCGGCCAGTATCTTTATATCTCCAATGAGGAGAGAGATGGGGCAGTAGCTGCCACATAAAAGAGGGTCTTTCTCAGGTTTAGGTGAGGCTGCTATAGATGCCCTATTGAAAATAGGGTTCAGCAAACCTGTGTGGTCCACTCCGCGAAAGGCGTCATACAGAGAGTCCACTGTCTCCACTCCAGTCCATTTGTAGAATTCTGCAGAGAACCCATCATCCCCAGGGGCTGTATGATAGGGGAGTTTAGCTATAGCCTGATCAATCTCCGTCTTACTTATTTCTCCTTCTAGAGGTACCCTGCCTTCCTCCATAAGGCTGGCAACATGTGCTTTTTCGAAGAATGCTGACAATTCC
The DNA here is from genome assembly GCF_031143425.1 of Pleurodeles waltl. Classification (NCBI taxonomy): domain Eukaryota; kingdom Metazoa; phylum Chordata; class Amphibia; order Caudata; family Salamandridae; genus Pleurodeles; species Pleurodeles waltl. The sequence goes on from NC_090438.1 coordinate 54,557,770, forward strand.
TCGTGATCTTCTTCTGCTTCGGGAGTATATAGGCTCTGATAGAATCTATTGAACGCATTAGGGATGTCTTGGGGGGAGTATGAATCGTATCATCAAGATCACGGATGGCTAGTATAGCCAGCGCTGCTTCTCTTTGATGAAGTTGGGCAGTCAGTAATAGTCCTGCCTTTTCCCTGTGTTCATAGTGTCGCCCTTTCATCCACTGCAATGCGTATTCCGCCTGGGAGATATATAGAGCATTCAATTCCATTTTGGCCTATTTGAGACTACAGCGGGTGGGGGGAGGGAGTTGCAGAGTATTCGCTGGTACACGTTGCTATTCGTTCTTCCAAGGCTCGTTGACGGAAACGTCTCTGAGCGTTGGCGATGGCAGCGTCTCTCATGAGCTGTCCCCTTATTGTTGCTTTCGACGCTGCTCATAATGTCTGCGGAGAATAGTCCGAACCTTTATTGTTGGCCAGATAATTGGTGACATGGGAGCTGAGTTGTTTCTTCCCTTGTGGTGTACGATAGCACAAAGCGTTTAAACTCCATGGTTTGTCTCCAGGTGTAGCTAAGCCCATATCCAGTGCCAATAGCACAGGAGAGTGGTCCGATAGTGCTGCTGCCAATATTTGGGACTCCTTGATCCATGGGACCAGGGTATGAGTAACAAGAAAGTAATCAAATCTAGATTGTGTACCATGGACCAGTGAGACATAGGTGTACTCGCGATCAAGTGGATGGGAGAGGTGCCAATAATCCACCAAATCCTGGTCCGAACGTATGTCCCCGAAGAGGGCCCTGTCCGTATTGTTACCCACGTCCAAACTGCCCGCACGATCGAGTACAGCATAGCATGCCAGGTTCCAGTCACCGCCAAGAAGATATTGTGTGGCCCCAATCTCTGTTAAGAGGCGATTGAGAGAGAGGAAGAAGAGACGCTTGGAGCCCATAGAAGCATATAAAGATCCTACACAGATTGTATGAGTACCCTTTCTACATTTGGTAAGGACATACCGGCCTTCCAGGTCAGTCCAAGTACCTTGAATTGCAAGGAACGGCGGATAAGGATTGCCACTCCACATTTTCTCCCGGTGCCGGGTTCACCGATTGGAGCCAACGTGATCCCGCTTTAGAGCCCTCGACCCACCCAGTCCCTGCGGAGTTTCTCTGATTCCTGTGGGAAAAGATGTGTTTCTTGCAATAGGGCAATGTCTGTACGTTTGGATTGCAAATAGGACAGAACCTTCTTTCTCTTGATGAAGTGTGTGAGACCATGAACATTCCAGGAGAGAACCAATAGCAGAAGAGGAGAGCTCATGCTAGGGTTAGGTGTGGTATGTTGCTGTGTGCAGTGGTCCCTCCCTATTCTGAGGCGGCTGGGAGTGATGTGTGCCAAAGGGGAGCTAGAGGACAAGTCAAAGTACAGGGGAGTGCTGGTGGGAGGGTGCGGGAACCCCTGATCAGTGTAAGGAAGAGGTCGGACCCAACCAAGAGCGGAGGAAGTGGGGAAAGGCAGAAAGAGTGAGATGCGAAAGAGATGTGAAGGATAAAATTGAATAGGGCAGAGAGGGAGAAGTAAGGGACGATAGAGAAATAGAGAAGAAGACCAAAGAAGAAGGGAAGGAATACAACTATTGTAGAAGGGGATGGACCTGGGATAGTTTGGGAACCGAGGTAAGCTCCTCACAAAATATAAGTGCTGTTGAACTGCGGGTCAAAACCTGCGTAGTCCGCAAGCGCACGGGGAGGGTCCTGCAAACATAGAGAGGATGTAACAATGCAGGCCTCTATAGCCGGGATGATCGGGGGGGAGGGGAGTGTTCACGGGAGTGGGGAGAGGAGTGGTTGGGGAGAGAGAGGGCGACCGCTACGAAGAACAAAGAGAAAAAAGAGTTGGGGTGGCAACATACCTCTGTTAGGAGGCCAGGGAGGACGGGTAGGAAATGAAAATGTGAAAATGTGAAATGGAGAGTGCGTCCTCGAGGAACTCCTCACTTCTGGTCCGAGGTGGGGATAAAGGGCGTCATCCGGTGAGATGGCTTTGGAGACAGTGGTACAATTAGAATGGAGGAGTGCTCCTGATGTCAGAGTCCCCCTGCCAAGGACCGTGAACACCAGTATTGCCACGCGCGCCCATGGCATTGACATTGAGTTCAACATCTCAACATCAGCGTCAGCTATAGCATTGGCCTTTCCCACTACACCTCTGCCCGGGGCCCCGCTGAAGGAGGGTGTGTGTCACTAGGAGCAACACTCGGAAGGGTTACAGTAGCAATAACCGGGAGGAAGGCTACGAGGGGCCACTCCGCGGGAGAACAGCCATGTTGTTCCTGAGGTGGTAGAACAACTTAGGGACATAGAAAAGTTGGGGGGAGGTGGATTTTGTATTAGTCCGAGAATGTGTGCTTATGTAGGAAAATTACACTCTGTGCCCTGAGGTCATGCTGAACACAAGGAAAGGCAACATGTTTGGAGCCCCTGATTGGCTGCAGTGGTCGGACTTTAAGTGTTTAACACCCCCAACAACAGTGCAGGGTCATCACTAGTTTTATATATCCTTTGTAAAACATTAGCTAAGTATACACCGCAACCCTGAGGACAGGTTCAAGACTGTAATACAATCAGATCAACAGCCGATTAGACCGTGAGAGTCTCTCATTGGGCCTACCATATGAACAAGAATAAGAACAATAACAACAACAACATCTATGTCATTAGCAAAAGTGACACCAGCCGATAGAAAGGTGCAGGATACTTAGCCGTCCGATGAGTGTGGATTCGTACTGTCTGTGCATGGAACCTCAGCCATTGCAGTTACCTCCCAAAACATGTATCAGTCAAACAGTAGGAGCTGGCGGTTTCAAGGGAGAATAGGATTTGTCTCTGTTTAGGTCTTGGGTAAGGGCGATCACGGCTTGAAGGGCATGTTCCCTGCCTTCCTGGGATCTCTGTGGGCGATCATAAGTCCTACCCCTTTTCTGCTTTGCCGAATTGGCATCATGCCTGTCGGGGTCTGAGTGCGTAGAAGGACCTCCGGGGAAGGAGGAGTTGACTGCATATGTGTGGAGGTATGGTCCATGGGTTGCGTGGCAAGAGTATCCAAAATGGAACTGAAGAATGCCGGCTCAAAAAAGTCTCTAGATCTGCCATCCTAAGTGATCCACATGCGAGCCGGTTCGAAGAGGCCAAATTTGATATTCATGTCTCTTAGCTGTGACCGAAGGGCCAGAAACGCTCTCCTCTTCTCATTGGTTTCGCGGGAGAAGTCTGCGGCCATTCAGATATCAGTCCCCTCCATTCCATACGGACCATGTGCTTTCTCAGCCGTGATAATAGCCAATTGAATTGTTTCTTTCAACATTCTGTTCACTCTTTCCACCATGCCATTCCCTTGTGGACTACACAGAGCTGCTGTTAGGTGTTTACCATGATTTCAAGAACGAGTGCATGATTTGTGACTTAATCTGGACACCATTGTCTGTTTAAAGAGTATGGGGTACTGCTTTGCTACAACATATTTCCTTCAAAAACTTTACAACAGCTGATGTAGATGGTTCAGGAAGACATTTGAACTCTATCCACTTTGAATAATAATCCATTAATACTAAAGCATATCTCATCCCTGGCTGCAGATCGTACATGGAACCAACAAAATCCATCCCTAACTAGTCCCATGGATGATCGGGAAATTTTACAGGATGAAGAGGGGTGTTGCACACACATATTGTTATCCGCTTCATGACAAGTTACACATCTGCCTATATTCATTTCAATTTCAGAAACTATGCCTGGACACCAATAATACATACGTAGACGCTTTTTAGTTCCTGTCATACCAAGATGTCCTTGATGGGCTAGAGCAATAAATCTAGACGCCAGCTCCAAAAGTGGGACTTACAAATTTCCCTTTAGTATGGAATCACCCTATATGGTCAACTAATGTTTGACTTTGTAAAAAGAATGAAAGCCATCACCGACTTTCCTTTCTTCAGGCCAACCCATGATTATGAACTCTTTAACTTTCTTTTGAAATTCATCATGCTCAGAACACTCCTTCCAGTCACTTTTGCTGATAGTTCCTTCCAGTACAAGTAAACCATCTACCATGCCTACCACACATTCTATCTCATCTTCATTCTGATCACACTCTGCAGAATCAATTGGACATCTAGATAAAAAGTCTGCACATGACTTCTTCCCACCCGGAATGTGTTCGATTGCAAATTTGAATTCATGCATTCTAAATAACAATCTCACTAACCTCGGGCTGACCTTGTTGTGTACATTTTTAGACATCAAGTACACAAGAGGTTGGTAATCTGTAACCAGTACAAAGCATTTCCCCCACAAGAAGGTTTTGAAATCTTTGGTTCCCCATATACATGCTAATGCCTCCTGCTCTATAGTACTGTATTTGCGATCAGTGGGTGATAGACACCTTGAGGCAAAACCAATAGTAATATCTTTGCCTTCCACTAATTGTGTGAGAACAGCTCCAAGACCCACGCTGCTAGCATCCACTGTGACTATGCATGTTATATCATCTCTGAAAGCTTGCAATACAGGTGCCCCTACAATAAGATCTTTCAAGTTCTTGAATGCTGATGCTTCAGATTCCTTCCAAACAAACTGTTCACCCTTCCACAGCAATTTTCTAAGGGACTCCGTCTGGAGTGCACAATTGTCAATAAATTGTGAATAATATTCAGAGTCCTAGAAATGACCTAACTTGATCCTTGTTCTCAGGTATAGGACTATTCAGAATGGCCTCTACCAAATCTGCTTTAGGTTTAATGCCTGCCCCAGAAATGTGGTGTCCTAGATAATCTAAACTTTCAACAAAAAAATAGCATTTTTCTTTTTTAACCATGAACCGCTTTTCCTCAAGGATACACAGAACCTAATTCAACACACGCATATGCTCATCTGTGGTTTTTGAAAATACTAAAATATCATCCTGATCAAGGACATTTTTGCAGTTACCAAACAACTTGAACATGAGTTTTTGAAAAACAGAGGCTGCAGAGGCCAAGCCAAACAGCATCCTTAAAAATCTGTAAGCTCCAAAAGGAGTGTTGAAAGCTGTAAGAGAGAGTGATTTTTCTGCCAATCCACCTGTTGGTATGCCGCTCTCAAGTCTATGCATGAAAATACCTTGGCAGCCCCTAGCTGTGCTAACATTTCCTGTATTTTAGGTAATGGGAAACAGTCAATTAGAATTTTCTTGTTGAGTGCCCTCAAATCAACACACAGTCTGATGTCTCCAGTTTTTTTTTTAGCAACAACGATAAGTGAGATCCACTGTGAGGAGTCGATAGGTTAGATAACCTTCTCTGTGCACAATTTTTCCAAATACTGCTGTAGATCGTTACGGACGCTAAGGAGTACATTGCGCACTTTGTGAATCACAGGTATAGCATACTTTTTTAGTATAATTTTATGTTCATAGTCTTGCACTGTCCCCAAGTGATCCTCAAAAAGGGACGCATGTTTACTCAGTAAATGTTGAAAGCTCTTTCTGGTGTAGGTACATCCACAAGTGAAATGGGACACAACATGCCTGGTCTCAAAATCATACCAAATTTGCCTTGGTCTTTCCAGCCTAGAATAATGTAACCTCTCTTCGCTACATACACATTCGTAGATATGGATCTGTCTTTATAATGTATAGTGTCTTTAAAGTAACCCAGCATGTCTATATCATGTCCACCAAAAGCGACTGTGCGGACGTCAGGTGGTGACAATTGAATGGAATACCAAATCTTGCAATATAATTCATCAGTTATAAATGTGATTGAAGATCCTGAATCCACAGTGACCTAGATTTGAATATCACCTATTGAAATCATACATGATGGACCACCTTTATTGTTCTTACACTATTTGTCCTCTGGATTTTCTACGGACAAAACAATTTCACTGCTCTGGACGGTGCACACTTTATTATCTATATTATCATCCTGAAATTCCAACATGCCAAATTTCTGGGTACTCTTGCAAACTCATGCAAAATGTCCAGGCTTTTTGCATTTTGCACAAGTTTTCCCAATGGCTGGACAATGTTTTGCATTGGCCAAGTGTGTATTGTAGCCACACCTGAAGCATGTGCCTTGTTTCTTGCTCTCTGAAGCCTTGAAAACAACTAATTTAGCTTTGGTTGCTAGAGCATTAACTGGCTCCATCCCCAAATTATTCCTGTATTTATTTAATTCCATTGAGGCTAAAACTGATCTCTGAATACCTCTCACAATTTCTAAAGTCTCATTAAGGCTGGGCTTTCTGCAGCAAATAAATCTTTCTTGAATTTTTTTATTGAAACAGTCTAGCATTATTTGATCACTTAAATAAGAGTCAGGGTTGCCATCAAATTCGCATGTAGATATTAATACACGTAATTCTGCCAGGTAGACATCTATTGACTCATGTTGTAGTTGGCATCTAGTGTAAAATCTGTGTCTTTCAACTATTATGCGTGTGTCATCTTTGTAGTGATCCTGAAGTTTGCACACTGCTTCTACATAAACATTCCATTCTGAATCTCCATGTCTTGTACATTTATGTTGATGATCAAAAATACGCTGGCCTTCTGCTCCCAGGCAATTTTACAGAACTGCTAATTTTCTTGTTGGTTCAAATTTTGAGCCACCAATTGCTATTAAATAACTTTCAAATTCCTTGAATTATTGTTTCAATTTCGTTTTTAGTAGTCCTGCCTCTGACAGGAAATGTGTAGGACAATTTATAGTTTGCATGCTGAAGCTAAGAAGCAGTTAGAAATAACCAGGTAAGTACTAGGAGAAAATAAATATCTTTTCACAAGAGTATCCCAGAAAAAGGCTGGTGTTCTATGCTTCTCTATGTTGTCCAGCATTACCCATAAAAGAAGGCTGGCTTTCTGTGCTTCCTCATGTAATAGCCAATGAGATGGGGTTTCCTTTGTATCACCTTCCCATAAACCACTGGGCTGATACTAGAGAGTAAACTCAAACTTGCAGTACGATCCTGATTGGTAGGTTGGACTGACAGAATCACGCCTGAAGAAAATGCAGGTAAGCCGATAACAAGTGTGTGCAGCTTGAGCAGCACTAATGCCAAAACAAGGGTCAGAGATAAATGAGAATATAAATTAACGAAGCCGGACGAATGCACGTAGCAGAGTGAATGTCATACTACTAAAACCTTGTAGAAAAGAAGTTAAAGTTCTGCCAACCGTAAAGGGTGCTGTTTGAAGGCCCACACTTGTCGCCAAAATATGTCACGTTTCAGTGGAGAAATCGACTGGGTAAGGAAATATGTTTAAAGATGAATTTATTCATCTTTACAAACAGCACCACAGCGAACCCTCATTCCAGCTCCAGGCATCAGTCGGAAATTAACTGTCTCATCTGGAACCTTCACAGGGGTCCGTCTAACACAAACACATTCTGCCCGCGAGCAGATAATACAAAATCTACGCATTCGCACGGAGACACGCGAACGCTAGACATAACAGATTGGCTGCTGCTGTTCATGTTCTGTTGCATTTAGTGCTATTTTCTTAACACAAAATGCATCCTCAGGTGAATTTTGGCACCAGGGTCAATTTGACACTAAGAAAATAGCTCTAAATGCATGGTTACCCTCCTCACATAATTCTGCATAATCTTTTGTAATTGTGCTGTATTTTCACGTAGGTCCGCTACGGCAAGTTACATGAATAACACCGACCCCTAGGTGTGACACTTGATGAAACTCTGTGATTTCTTTTGTTGATGGGGCATGTGTTTGTGTATATTTAGCCATAAATTGTCAACTTGACAATAACTACATCCATGACAATTACTATATTTTTAAAAAGCCAGATTCAGATAGCCCGCCTTATGTCTCAGATGGGTGAGAGATAGAAAGCTGGATGCCTCTCTTTCTCAGAGATGTTGTGCTCTTGTGTAAGTTACAACTGCTCTTTTCCTGTAGGCCTTTACTGACTGTAAAATGATGTTCAACTATATGGCAACAAGACATTATAATGTACTAATTTTTAGGTCGAGCCTAGACAGCGTGCATGCGCTGTCTGCAAGACCTGTTGGATGGAAGTATAGGCATTTGCTCCCGCCTGCCACTGCATGCCACTTACAATAGGTTAAAGGCAGTGTTGCTCTTGTTGTGCTGCCTCCTAACTGGTTTGGCAGCCGATATGTCACTTCCTGTACTTGGCTGAGGAGCACCAGCCAAGTACAGTTTAATTACGCCTGGAATGTTTTTCTGTTGCTTGGACGAACAATGTTTTTTTGTTTCCTGCCTCTCGTGTTTGTCAGTAAGCACTCGTGTTCATGCGCGCGGTTCGTTCTCTACGTTTGCCCATTACTTGGTCCTTGCTTTACATAATTAGTAATTACAAGAAGTGTGTCCTGCGTGTGTTTTGTACTTGTTTATGTTGGTTTATAAAGCATGAAATCGACCCAGGAATGAATCCTCAACAGCGGCTCTCCCGGCACATCGGGAGAGCCAATGCTACAATATTCATTGCACTCGGGGAAACTCACCCCATAATGCTTTGCAGGCATTCCTTTCATAACACATTTTTGCCCATAACACCTCCTGTGTTGGTCCTAGGGCAATAGGACTACCACCAAAACATTCAGAACAATGTGCTCTTTCTGTTCAGGCCATCTTGTGGGTCACACTGGGTGAGAGGGGGCCCAAAATGCATAACCTCTTCCACCATTCAATGCATATTTAAATTCTCTCATAGCTGAAACGTTGGTTCTTACAGCTGAGAGGAGTTTGTGTAATAAGGGCCTTGTTTGTAATAGTATTCTGACAGCCTTGCTCGGCCTGTGCTATGCTCTCTAAGTGTGCTGAAGGATTATAATTGTTCCAAGGCACTACAAGCTCAGTTGGCTTGACAAGGACATCTAGCCACCGCCAGTGGTACTGCACCTTCTGCTGTTGACTTTACAGGGGCATCTAGTCATAACCAATGGTACTGCAACTTCTGCTGTTGACTCTACAGGGGCATCTAGTAACGACTTGCCGCACTGCACCCTTGTGCCAGTGACTCCACAGTTAAATGATGGTTATGCCCTCTAGGGGCTGAATATATGGTTGCATGATCATGTTTCTTTCAAATGCTATTTTTTACTGTGGTGCTACGTAGAGGCTGTTCAGACCATTACCGTCTAATGCCAATTGTATGAAGGAATGCACAAACTGTTTATTTCTGATAAAGGTTTAATGTGCTGCATGGCTAAATATTTATAAGGTCTCAAATGTGAGGTTGTCATTATCATTTACAACTCCAACAGCTCTAACTCTCGCTAATGCGAGACCTATTGCGTTGTAAATGCTTGTTTCAACTGCAAGTGTCATGCTGAGCCGAATGTCTAATGGGATTTTTTTTTATCTGTGATCTCAGCTCTTGATTTCTCTGCAAGCAAAGGTGATTGGAGATATCTGATCAGCCTTTAAGGTGTTATCTGGATAAAGCTTCATTTAAATATCTTGATCAGCATCTCTGATTCTATTTCACACTTTGCAGTCAGCACACGTGTGTCCCTGGATGGAGCGTACCATGGGTTATGCTATTGAAAGTATGCCTGGGATGACAGCTACATGCATGTAAAACAGGGTCAAGCTGTGGGTCCCTAGTGAGGAAAATATCCGGTGCTTAATTTGAACCAGTGGGGGCCACCACCACTTATATTTTTCTCCTCATATATTGACCTCGAGCAAGAGGGGAAAAAATACACAGACGGGAAAGGAGTGAAAGAGACGGAAAACAGGCACAAAGGGAGAAAGCAGGGAACCACAAGTAAGATAAAGGGGAAGCAGTGTCTGGTAGTGGATTGAAGAAAGATGGGGTGAATTCAGCACTACTCACCCTCGGTATTCAGTGCAACGATTTTAATAGCATAGCCAAGGCACTCACTCTTTTACAAATTAAGCACTGGTGGTTCCTTGGTTGTCCTCATCCTCCTAAATTATAAATCTAGGGGTTCAACCATAATACCAGGAGCAGCATCTTTTTAGGTTTTCACAAACTTTAAAGTTTGCATTGGAATGGCTAAACATGACCTACTCTAATATGATGAATGGGGACACTGCCTCGCAGCCTGGACTCAAGACTGCAGTACCAAAAGCAAGCTCTCTGTCCCATGTTGCAGAAATGTCAAATCACGAGCAATAATTGCCGGATCAGCAGGTTTGGAAAGAAAGCAGTGGCATCTATTCTCTTAGCAAGAACTCCCTCTGCGAAGCTAGTTCTTGATTCTAAGAAGTGTAGACCTAACCATAAGGTGCATCACAGTTAGAAGGGAGGGAAGGCAACCACTTGGATGTAGCTGAGCTGTTATTGTTCTATACAGGATACGAATCATGCTCGCTTTCTTTCTCCCATGTTACAAGATAGACAGTTTCTGCTCAAGAAAACAAAACTTGAGCAGAAACCTTGTTGAAGGTGATGACTGTAGAAGAAGCTTCGGGCTGTATTGTGGCTCCCCCTACCACTACTGATTGTTGTTGTGTTGTTTTTTTATTTCTGGAAACATTTGTATTATCATATGAACTATGGTTACCTTTTGTGCAATTGTTAATGCATGGTGTGGCATTTAATCACCTTCATTTGAGGTCTTAAATAAAATAATATTAAAATGTGTTCTTGTACCAGCATCATAAGTGAAAGGTAAGTACAGGGGGCATGATCCACAAAGGTGAACTTACACCAAAAGTGTAAACTTAAACCAAAAGTCTAACTTTACTATGAGTTAAGTTAGATTTACACTTTTGGTCTAAACTTAGGGGCTGATTTATAAGCCGCTAGGGCCTCCTTGCGCCATTAGCATACATTTTTTTTTTTACACTAATGTGGCCCAACAAGGCCAAAATCGCTGCGCCAGATTTACAAAGTGGCGCAATGTATGAATTGCACCACTTTTAACCCTTTGCGCTACATCATGCCTGTGCCAGGCATAATGTATTCAAAGGGGGCATTCCTCCGTTAGGGGGCCCGAAAAAATGGCTCAAGGAAATATAAGACATTTATTTGCGTCATTGTTTTTCGGCACTTTTAATGCCAGGTCAGAGCAGGCGTAAAAAAGGAGGCACACCATGGTTTTCAATGGGCCTCAACAGCTTTGCAGAACTAGCGTAAAAAATGTTGACGCTAGTTCCCCTAACTACTGCTATGGAGCACTATCAGATATGGCGCACACATGGCGGTGTTAGGGAACACTAAGGGGCGCAAGAAAAGTGGCGCTGCACTGAGTGCAGTGCCACTTTTCTTACAAACAGGGCCTTAGACTTTTGGTCTAACTTTACCTTTCTGAATCAGGTCCATAGAGTTCTAATTCAGATTGCCACCTATTCTACCAACTTCTCTTCCACTGAGCTCTGCACAGAACACAAGTACTGGTGTGCATGTTTACAAGCCCCATAGCTCAGGGCTGCTCCCTTGCGCCCCAGAGAAACAGCAGAAATGCAGGGTATTTTCACACTACAGTACATTTCTGTCCTTTCCCCTTGCACTGGTGTACAAATTGCTGCCTAGTGCTAATGCAGGCACACTTGCACCATGGTGCAAGGGTGTCTGTGTTGTCAGCAGGATTGTTTTTGGGCAGGAAGGGACCTCTTCCTGTACAAAAACAATCCACATAGCCATTTTCCTCCTGCTTTGTGTGCTGCAGAATGCAGCACACATAGAAAGAGGAAACAATGAGGAGAAATAAAGATATTTCTCCTCGTTGCGGCTGTACTGGGAGGTGTACAGTTCTGACGCATTCCCAGGTTTACAGATTCTTGTAAATCTGGGAATGCATCAAAACCCAGGGGTGTTGTGTGGGAACACCCACCACAACGCTCATGGTACGCCTCCCTGACGCAGTGTAAGACAACGCAGTGACTTGTGCTGTGTTGCCTTACACCATATCTGCAAGGCCTTAAAAAGCCATGCAAAGTGTCTTTATGTGGCCTTGTAGATGTGAGACTGCCCTCTGAGCAGCAAGTGCATCACCTTTTGTGATGCACCGGGGGCACCCGGGGCTTGTAAATATGCCCCGTAGTATACTGGATTCGTACCTGGGCTGCTGACCTAGGCTCATCCAGGTATGGAACTCAAGACCACAACTTCTCCAAGTACCCCATCACACGGCTACAGCCAGATGTGATGCAGCCTGTGTTTTGATCCTGTGCAGAATTACTCAGCCGACTGGCACATCTTGGTGAATGAGGACCACTTTGTCTTTGACATAGCATAAGCTATCTTTTTTAAATGCCATACTTTTCATTTCTTTACATAGATTTTGGTACTTTGCAATCACCAGGTGCTGCTCATCTTCATGTAATGTACGTAGTTTCAGTTCTGCGGTCAATGGCTTGCATCCCATGATGCAGTTCACTGGCACTCTCAGGAGTTAACACATGATTCGACCAGTCGCGGCTGGCTACTCTGCATGGTGGCGGTGCAGGGGGAGTCCAAACAAATATATGTATATATTTGTTTGCAAATTAAACAAAATGTATCATCATTGGTGTATGCGTTTGATGAATGCTTGTTTCTCCATTTGTTGTGTATTGTTTTGCATTTCAGTTCATCGACAATATTTAGGCCGGGGTCCCCGGCTTCCAGTAATGACTCAGTGGGGGTCCTCGGATTCCAATAATGATGAAGTGGGGGTCCACAGAAGTCAAAAGGTTGGGAACCACAGGTCTAAACCATGCCAAAGATAGCTCTACGCCCAAACCAGCTCGCCCCGGGCAGAGTGGAAGGCAGAAATCCCCAGAACACCTTTGATAACCGAACTTAGAGCTCCCCAAGGATACGGTGCTGGGAGATTTTTTTTAGCGGAGAAATAGCTTGGTCATAAATAGAAATGTAAAGAGATTACACAACTGTACTAGCAGCGGTGGAATGTCCACGTTCCCGGGAATGTGCCATTAAATGCTCCCAGTCTGGTGGCAGAGTTTGGAATTCGCTCTTGTTGGGTTGCCACACTATAGAGTGAGAATAGCAAACTGTGACTACTGGCAAGATCTGGGGTGTCACAATCAAGCAACATGCCAGAGCTTGTTATCATTGACAATTGTCAAGGCACCATGATAATGGGCTAAAGGGTCACATCCTTCAGGATTCAGGAATAAGCGGCCAAGGGGCCAGATTTACAAGCACCTACTGCCTCCTTGTACCACATTAGCGTACTTTTTTTTACACTAATGTGGCTCAACGATGCAAAAATGGTTGCGCCATATTTACAAAGTGGTACAATAATGCATTGCACCACTTTGAAACCCCTTGCACCAAATTATGCCTGCGTCATGCATAATGTATGCAAGGGAGCGTTCCGGCTGTAGGAGGCCCGCAAAAATGGCGCAATGAAATCTACAACATTTGATTACGCCATTTTAAAAGGACACACTCCTTGAAATCAATGGGCCTCCTTGCACTTTGCTGCACTAGCATCAAAACTTTTGACGCTAGTGCAGCAAAGCGTCACAATGGCATATAAAATGTTGACGCTGTTGGCCTAACATGTGCCATGGTGTGCCGTATTGTAAACACAGCGCACCAATGGTCTCCTTAGGTGGCAGTTTGGGGGGTGCAAGAAATCTGGCGCATCAGTACTGGTGCAGCAGCTTCTTGCAAATCTGGTCCAAGATGTCTGACTTAGATGCTCATTACCAGCGTACTGGTAAAAATGGCTGTAAAATAACCATACTTTGGAATTTGGTATTTCCTATTTCATTCCAAGTAGAAGTGCTCAGAATGAGAAACAACCACAGAAATCACACTGATTTCAACGTTTTCCCGTTCCATGATATGGTCTATCTACTCAAAATCCTCCATGTTTACTTTGGCAAGATTCTGGTAACTTGTAAAGTCGGCAGTAAACCCTCTGAGACTGAATCAGGGGTACCATAAAACTTGTAAAGATTACCTTCCTGGTAGCCATCAAGGCAGGTCCTATATCTACCTGCTGAAACCTGGTTTAATTGTACAGTTCAGTAGAATGCAGTGGATGGATCTGGTCCATTGGTGAAGGAGACAACATTGGCTGTGAGAGGAGATCTTTTTTCTCAATTCTGGAGAATGTGCCAGATTCTCACTTCACAGTGCTATCTTCTTGCACGGGGACAAGAGAGGGGTGAGACTTTAAATGAGTGCACGCCACAAGGGACGGCGTAAAGGGATTCAAGGGCGGCACCTCATCCAATGGCATGGATTGCACTTGAACAGGCACAGATGTGTTTGCTTTGACCAAGCCTTCAGAGCTGCCAGGTTTCCCAGGTCCATGTGTGATGTGTTGCTCCAATCCAGGTTTCTTCCTTTGAATTCTGCAACTTGCATCCATGTTTAATAATGGAATAAGCAAAACAACAAGTCCCAGAATTCAAAGGAAAAACCTGGACTGGAACTGCACATCATGTATGGATCTGGGAAACTTGGCAGAGCTGAGCCTTATCCACAGCGAAGGCAAGCCAGTGCTGCTGCTGATATTTTGAGACCTGGATGAAGGGAGAAGTGAGCTGCTGTGCCGAAGGAGACGGAGGTAGGAAGATCTAAGCCTTTAAAATGTCCTTGGGGGTCAGGGCTGGCACAGTCTTAGATAAGCCACTTTAAAACAATGTACAAAGTTCAAAGTACACATTTGAGATAAGTAGCTACACCTCACAATAGAGAAGGTTTAAAATATGGGACACAACTCCAAACATGCTGAGTTTATTGCCTTGGATGAGTGGATGTGGAGTAAACAAGTCTCATGTTCTGCCCCATCCTGACCCAAATTTAGAAAGCACATGCTATGTATTGCCATCATGTGTCCATTAGCTACATCATATCTCAGGTATTTATATCAAATGCCAGTTATCTTCATCATTCTTTAGTTGGCTGAACCATAAATGTTACATCTCCATCAGGTCAGTTCTATCCTTCTTCTAGGGAGCAATTAACACCATACTCCATGAGTTTCCATTTTACGAGAAGTACCACCTTCATATGTCATAAGCCTGGTATGATATTATATGCAAGGAACTGCTGTTAGGTGCCACATGTCACCATCATATGCTATATGCAGCCATATTATAACAGATAGCTCTGCTGTATGGCTGGTATCACTGTTGTATGGTAGGGAGCGACTTCAAGTGCCTGGTGCCAGTACTGCCTGCTAGGTGTGCTATTGCTGTCAGACTGCAATAATATTCTTGGAGTTTGCCTCGAATTACAGGACTGTGTACGCTGAAAACAGAAGGCAAGTCGCAAACAGAAAAAGTAGGATCTTACGGGTTTTAATTTTACTCAAATTGTCTATTCTGGTGGGATTGGCACACAGGTAGGTGTGGAAATGTAGGTATTAGTTGTCAACGCACCTAATTTCAGGGGGCGCTGAAGTGGGGGAGCGGGGTATATATGGGGGGCAGAGAGACGCGATAGCCACATATCAAGTGACATTTAAGTGCAGTGAAAGACGCGGTGTGGCCTGTGCGTCAGTACTTCAATGGCATTACCACTACTTGCCGACGCATTACGGGCGCGGTAATCGTGGGCGGTGAGAGGATATGCTAATCTCCGATCCGATTACAGGCGGTCGCTGCTTCACTAGGAGATGTGACGTCACTGTGCAAACTGGTCTTGGGATGTGCAGTGAGTGTGAAGATTTTTTTCCATTTTATGGCTCCGGGTTATTTTGTGGCTTCGAATGTATTGTTATTGTTTTTTTTTTTTTTTTACATTTTTGTTCATTTTGTGTCTCCGGTTGAGACCCAAATCTTAGGCCCTTTACTATACCTGATCTTCCATAAGGTTCTGAGTGGCCCCACCCTTGATAATAACATCACAAAGGCCGGCCGTTCCCACCCCGTGTGACGACGTGAAACCGAGCCTTATACCCGGAGAGGGAACCGCGGTTCTGAAAGGGCCCTGCGGCTCGTGGCACCGGCGTGAAACCCAATCCTCTGAAATATGAGAGAGGGCCACAAAAACACACAAAAACAC
This sequence comes from Pleurodeles waltl, assembly GCF_031143425.1. Taxonomy (NCBI): domain Eukaryota; kingdom Metazoa; phylum Chordata; class Amphibia; order Caudata; family Salamandridae; genus Pleurodeles; species Pleurodeles waltl. The sequence continues at coordinate 54,573,716 of NC_090438.1, forward strand.
ACAAAGGCGCCAATTACTGCTTTGTCTATCATAATCGCTGTGCTTGGTGTTGGCACAGATTTGGAAATGTGAGCACCATCTGAGCAACCCCCCTCACCCCCCCAAATAACTGCCTCTCATCTGGTACCGGGGCAGGGCCCTTTCAAAACTCGACACACAACTTTTTCTCATGACTGACACAATAAAAAGAATAAAAAGCAAGGTAAAGTTCTATAGAAATTGTCTCAAAGGCTTAAAAATGTTAAAATAAAAGGCGACCTCCCTGGGGAGAGACGCAGGCCTGCCCTCCCCTTGTTGGTGAAAGGACAGGGTTTGTACCTGCATTGATGCTTGAGGCAGCTTCGGTTTCACCCCGTGCTGGCTCCAGCGGGGGTTCTCTCACGAGGGCCAGGTGAGAGCCATGCCTGTAACCAAGGTATAATTACCTGGGAGGTGCTAGTGCCACTCAAGGGTAAATAACTTGTTGTTTTTGGATGGCTGCAGGTACTGTACACACACACTTGCCAGCTGCTGGCCTCTGAAGCCACGGCGGACTTCCTTTCAGCAAGGGGTTTGACGGTAACAGCTGAGGACAGCTCGAGATGCTCTTGTTAGTGCTCTGATGACAGCACTCTCGGCAGACCCGTGGCCAGGCACCATCCGCGGTCGTGTGGTGCTGCAGAGTGGTGAAATGTGATTTTAGAAATCGTGCGAGAAGTGGGGTAAGGGAACGACAGCACACTCCATGTAGTAATGTGTGTGCACCACAGTTCATTCTCGATCTTTCTATCTAAAAGGTGTCTAGTTAATGCAACTTGAAGTGTGGAGCGCCTTTCACTTCTTGTTAATCAGCTCGTCCAATGCCTCAGTGTACAAGTAATTTTTTGTATAAATCTGTGTTGAGCCCCAAGCTCACAGATGCAAGGCCTGGCATTCTTCCGTCGGTAAATTTAGTCCAGCTGATTTGGGTAGCAATAAGCATTTGTTATCAGTGAATAGCACAAGGAGGCTCTCCAGACTGAAGGGGTGCTTTTCAACTATGCCTGTTATAGTACAGAATATATATAAGAAAGAAGTGACTCAAACAGATGATCACACTAAAGAACAAAAATATACTTCTACTACAACGTTTCAGCTTCCACCTTCCTCAGGTAGTACAAGATGGTCTGCTCAGTGGCTGCACAGCTGACACTGCTGGATTTTCAAAAAGCATCATGAGTGAAGATTCCAATTGGAATGTGGAAACAATACAGTCCTGAGAAACTCTTCAGATATGCAGAAATCAAGTGGTATTGTCAGTGATGTTCAGTCCATCTGGATGCAGTGATTTTAAAAGGTACATCCAGAAATTTTCTCTGATGTCCAGTATTTCTTCCTTTAAAACATGTTCCACAGGGAAAATCTTCAAATCTGATAGTAAATGGTCCACAAGGTTAAAATGGTTGGCTACAGGCTGGTCAAGTTTCTTGTTAATTATTGCTGATTTGTGGTTCCTGAATCATGTACGGAGGTCATTCACAGTTTGACCTACATATTGTTTTTTACAGCTTAGACGTTGGCACTGAATCACATAAATAATGCATCTAGAGCGACACGTAAGATGCTGTATTATTCTATAGGTCCTTCTTGTAATAGAGCTAGTTGCTGATGATGTTTGTAAAAGGCATTCACATTTGATGCACCTTTTGGAATCACAGCAATGAACTCCTGCATTTGTTACAGCTTGCTTAAGTTCAGCTCTCACAATAAGTGATCGTAAATTGGGAGCTCTGCGGTAAGCAATGACTGGCGGATTTGGAAAAAGCTTTTGCAATTTTTCACAAGTAGATAGTAAGGGAAAAGTTGTTTGTATTATATTTCTGTAGTTGGGAGCTGATGGATGATAGTCAACCACAAATGGGATTCTGTCACTTTTGTTTCTTCTGTTGTTATTCCAAATCAGTGCTTCCCTGGGTAACTGCAAAGACTTGTCAATTTGTTGCAGAATGATATGCAGAGGATAGCCTCGCTTTTTAAATAATCTAACAAGCTCCTGTAGATGGCCTTTACAAGTGTCTTCATTGCTGCAGATGCGTCGTATTCTGAGTGCTTGGCTGTAGATGATGGGGAGTTTAGTGTGGCGTGGGTGACATGAGGTCCAGTTTAGATACAAGTGAGCATCTGTAGGCTTGTGGTACAGATCAGTTCTAATTTTTTACATATATATATAAAACAAATAATTTTCACAGCACTCCACAAGTCCAATTATTTCTCCTTTATTTCATTTGCAAAGACGGCTATGAAAGTGAAATAAAGGGGACTTGTGGAGTGCTGTGAAAATTCTTTGTTTTCTATATATTACGTGGATGTTCTCCATCATTCGTCACAAGCACCAGCAGATTTGTGCGACACTAGAACAACAGGCTAACTTCATTTTGATCTATCTATCTATCTATCTATCTATCTATCTATCTATCTATCTATCTATCTATCTATCTATCTATCTATCTATCTATCTATCTATCTCTCATGATATATATATATATATATATATATATACATACATATATAACATAATCAGAAAAAGGTCTACATTCGCACCAAGTTAAATGCTCAGAGCAGCTCCTGCGCTTATGGCAGGCTTACACTCTTCAAGGTGTGTGTATTGCCCCCTCGACCTGTCCTTAAAATCATGTAGAGGGAGGCAGGGGGCAGCACTTTGTGCTGCATAGTGACCAGGCCATGGATGGGATTTAAGGGAGAGCCTGCAGTTTGCCGCTTCGACCCAAGGGGTCGCTGCACCATGATTTTTACCTGTGTACCTTAAGAGAGCCAGCAGGTGGAACGAGACTAGAGCGCCAGAGAGCCCTGTCACCATGAAAGCCAACACTCCAGCTACCAAATCTTTGCTCCACTGATGTTTGTGTTTTAATGGAATTTCTGCATCTAGTTCTACACACTCTGTCTGTCCCCTCTATCCATAATGTTTTTTTTTTTTTGGTGAAAATTCTCCAGAAATTTCTACACACTGTTGCGTTTGGAATCCGCTGGTTCCCTATTTTGGGTCTGCACGTGGCACACATAGCACCTTGAGGCACTTGGCACCACAGTGTACAAGCATTGAGCTCAATGCAGGACTTTGATGGAAGTCCCTGTAACACATGCCAGCAAACCTTGATTGTGGTAGGAGACCCTCCGGTTTTGTGGTTTAAGGAGGAGCTGTTGCATTGCAGCTAAGCATCCATCCTTAGACTCTAGACACCTGACTGCTAATCCCAGCTTCACTTTTCTACTAGAGCTGTGACCGTAGGCATATCTGTTACTTTCAGAGTTTACAAGCGAGGTGTGTGTGGTGTGAAACACTATCACAAAAGTGATTTTTTTGCATTAGCACAAGAGCCAAGGGTGGGCACTGCCCTAAACTATCTCCATCGAGGAAAGGGCAGGCTGTAAGTGGTAGGCATTTATATACTCATGTAGGTACTTGACGTAATATAACAATGATGAGGACTTTTTCCTCGCGTAGGAAGGAGTACGCAGAGGGATCAAAGGAAAACCTTTCACTGTTTAGGGGTGTGCAAAATTTCTGGAAAACTGTGCATATTTAAGTGTAATTACGTAAAACGCAAATCTGTCATTTAGCGCTATATTTTAGCGTAAAATGCGTCCTCCGTCAGTTTTGGAAACGAGGACCCATTTTGCGCAAAAAAATTAAACAAAACACAAAACAGCCTTGAGCAACAGCCATTCTTGTTCTGGTTGTTTGCATTGTTGTGCGCTGTCATTTCCGTGCAGACGGTGGCGTAATGGCATCATTTCAGGAATGTTGCGTAAGGAGTGTAACACATATTTCCCTCAGATACACAAATGACACTGGCTTAAATTTCGCCAGGCCTAGTTGCGATTCAGCTTTCTGATTGAGGGTCCAAGTCTGGACCCAGCATTCTGCCGACTGGAATATGAGGAGGGCAGATCTTGCTGAAAAGATGAGAAGCCTTTGAAGCAACTGCCCGATGGGGTTATGTGATATAAGATCAGCACAGCATAAAAAGCATAGCACATCACTGAATAATGGAAAAAAAAGCTTAGCACAACACAGTGTGGCACACCTGTCAGATAATGTAAATGAACTCCCGGTTTGTGAACACCAAAACAAATGAAAACTTGCACAAAAGTTGTTAACCTTTGTAAATCAAGCCCAGAGAAGGTAACACTATCAAGTTAAACACAACACAACATAATGTTACAGTGCACAACCAGGGGCATAGATTCAGGGGCATTTTGGGGATGTTACACCCCCCCCCCCAAATGTGCATTTTCTGAAAAATAGTAGTGTACACGTGCTTTCAGTCAGGTATGGTGAGGAATCTATCGGATTTCACAAGGGATTTTTCCACACACACTCTTTCCCTTTCTGCTTTAAAAGTCTTCAAACATGTTGGTTATTTTACAAAACATATTTTTTTCTGCTTGTCTACAATGTACTTTTAACATTATACACCAGCATGATTGTTGGGAAATGTGAAGGTCACCCCCCCCTATCTTACTGACCAAGCTACGCCCCTGAGCAAAACATATGAAAGCATAACAAGACAGAGTATGTCGCACCACAGCGTTGTAAAACATGACATAACATGGCACTACACAATATGACACAATATAGCGTAGCAAACCACAGTAGAATGCAGCATAACGTAAGAGAGCTGAGCAAAGCATAACATAACATGCAAACACATCAGCCTTGTAGAGCACTCGGCTGCCTTCCAGCTAGGGTTGTGCTGTACAAATACACTTACCGTACTTACGTAACAGAACAAAGCGTACATTGCATAGCACATTTTGGCACTGGATAATATATAAAATACAGAATATAATATTCATTGACATAACAGCATAACTGCACAGCATGAGCTAAATAGCACATCCTAGTTTAATACAAGTGCACAGAGCACAGCTGGGGACAGCAAACATAACACCATGTGATTGTATAATATAACAAACTGGCGCAGCATAACGCAATGTTGACACAACACCATGATTTTGTTTTATAAACCTTAACATCCCACACTTCTTCCCTAGTGGCCCACCTATCCCTTATGCTTCACAAACTTGCAAATGTTGTGTCACTTGTTCTTACTTGGTGGTCAAAACATGACAAACAGGTTTCCTCTTTCTGAAGTTAATATAAAGGTTGCTGTTTTTTCCACTCTATAGTTAATAATGCCTGTAAGTGTTTTTAGGAGCATTGCTGCTTCTAAGCGACACACATTTGCATGGATGGAGGAGATGAAAAAAGACGCATGGCGCATAAAGTTTATTATATGTTTCATTTAGTTTGGTTTCTGCCCTTAGAAGTGGAGGGTGTGCCCTAGAATCATGGCTGTTCCCTTCGCCACACGGCAGCAAGAGAAGTAATCTGCCTCAGATTAGTAGATGGGTCACATAGGGCATCACTTAGAGCTTGGCACAAACGTGACGGATATCCCGTCTGCCATATTACGGTTCCATTATAGCCTATGGAACTTGTAATATGGCAGACCGGATATTCGTCACATTTGTGACTAAGTAACCGCTCCACAAACTCTAAATCGGGCCCTTAGTCCATGTTGTGCATTGAGGGGCGGGAAAGGGAGAAGGACTTTGATTGGGCTACAAGTGAGGTGGCATCTCATGAGGGAGTCATCTCTAAGAACGTATGTCATCTTCTCTCTTGCCTGTATTACTAAACCAACAACATGCCACTCATAGGCTCATATTTATGAAAAAGTGGCACATCAGAGCTGATGCACCACATTTTCTGCGCCCTCCTACCGCCACCTAACGATACCATGGTTGCACCAAACATTTATGACACTATTGTGGTGCTTTTCTGGATTAGCAACATTAATTATGTTGCTTGCCCAACAAATAGGAAGGAGGCCATAGGTTTCCATGGGTGCGTCATTTTAATGTCTGGTCTGAGCAGGCGTTAAAAATTATGCCAAAAATAGTGCAGTGAAATCTGTTATATTTCACTGAGCCAGTTTTTCGGGCCTCCTAGGGCAGGAACACCCCCTTGCACACATGGCACAGGCATAATGTGGAGCAAGGGATCACAAAGTGAAGCAATGCAAGCATTGCCCCACTTTGTAAATATGGCGTGAGGTAGAGGCCACCTTACCGCCACCCTACTGTCACAAAAATGACGCTAAGGCAGCACTAAAGCAGCACAAGGGGCTCTTAAATATGCCCCATAGTTCCACTATTCTCCCCGTGGACCTCCCTGTGCTGACCCCTGGCTCTTGGTATTCAAGTCTCTGCATGACACGCAGAAGTCACTTTTCCACCATGGAACTAGATAAGCTGATCCTGAGCTCTTTGTAGACAAACCTTGTTCCCTTGTGACTTTCCTATATTAAGTCTTGGCCATTAGTAGCGAACCTTCACAAGCCATGAATAATAGCCCACTATTCCTCCATGGATATCTGAAACTTAGCCTGGGCTGTTGACAATCAAGCTTTCGATGTGCCACCCACAGGCCTGCTGATCCTCTATGTGACCCACCCTCAGCAGAATAAGCAGAAATGAAAAAGAAAATCAGGAGTCAAACTTTACAGTAAAAAAGCTTCTAGAATCTAGAAGGGGTCTGCAAGTTTCCATTCTTGGAGCGCCATTAAGATCTCAACAAGGTTTCTCTTTTCCTCGGTGAAGAGTGAGCTTCTTTCTCTACTCCGTATCTAGGGGCAGCATGCTCAGTCATGTCTGGACTGTGCATCAGTCTAGGTTCTATATAGATGGGATCAGTAGCGTAACAAAATGTGAGAAGGTCTTGCTGCAAGATATGCTTAAGGGCCCCCCAACAGTCACATCAGTAGGGGCTGAGGGAGTCCCCCTCCAGTATGTGTAAGCCTAGGGTCCCCCCACACTACAGGGGCTGCGGGAGCCTCTGGTACACCCCTGGATGGGTTGTCACTGTGTTAGACCATTGTTCCCCTAGCAGAATGACTGCTTCTGTCGGTGTCTGGTCAGGAGTTAGGGCTTTTCTAGTATACCCTGATGATGGTTCACGTGATTTGTTTGAAAGAACCGAAACGTCACTGACATCTGTGACCAAATTGGTCCGAGGACTGAATGTAGGGGTCGAGCCATCTCCTCTTTCTTACAGGCTCTGAGAGAAGGGCAACCCATTGAGGAAGCCAATCTCAGGGGCATACCTTGGTCAGTAAGATTGGGAGTGGGTGAGCTTCAGATTTTCCAACAATTACGCTGGCATTTATGGCATTGTACAAAAACAGCACACGAGAGGGATTTAAGTGGTAGTGAAAAGGGAAAAGAACGTGGATTGATAGAGGTACTAAGGCCCATGTATAAGAAAAAATGGCGCATCAGAGCTGAGGCGCCATTTTTCTTGCGCCCCCTACCAGCACCATGGTTGTGCCGTATTTATGCTACAATGCACCTTGGCGGTCATTAGCACAATAGCGTCAACATTTTTGATGCTATTGTGGCGCTTTGCTACATTGGCATCCAAAATGTTGACACTAGTCTAGCAAAGTGCAAGGACGCCCATAGGTTACTATAGGAGCGTCATTTTACGCCTGCTCTGAGCAGGCGTTAAACAATCACCAAAAATGGTGCAGTGAAATCTGTTAAATGTCACTGTGCCATTTTTGCGGGCCTCCTAGAGCCAGAACGCCCCCCTTGCATACATTATGCCTGGCACAGGCATAATGTGCCGCACGAGTTTACAAAGTAGCGCAAGGCATGCATTGCCCACTTGGTAAATATGGCGCCGGGAAAAAGCCACTTTAGTGACGCCTTAGCGTAAATAATATGAGGCTATGGCAGCACTAAGGTGGCAGTAGGGGCTCTTAAATATGCCCCTAAGTGAGAGATATTTGGTAAAATAACCAACAGTTTTGAAGACTTTCAAAACAGACAGGGACAGTGTGTGAGTGCTTGTTTGTGTCTGGAAAGATTCTTAGTGAAATCCGATAGGCACCTCATTATACCTGACTGAAAGCCCTTGTACCTGACCATTTACCAGAATCTTTTTTTTTTTTTGGAGGGGTGTAACACCCCAAACACCCTCCATGGGTGGATAGGACATGAATATGTGTAGAGCTGGGGCTGGTGCACCTGGAGCAGAGCTGGAGGGAGGCCAGGGCTTGAGCATAGCTGGAGTTTGCAGGCCTAGAGCATAACAGGAGTACAGCCAGGACTGGAGCAGAGCAGGAGTTAGACAACGACTGGAGCAGAGCTGGAGTAAGGCCAGGACTGGAGCAGAGCTGGAGTAAGGCCAGGACTGGAGGAGAGCTGGAGCTGGTAGGCCAGAGGCAGAGCTGTAGTAAGTCAAGGGCTGGAGCAGAGCTGTCAGGTCTGGTGCAGAGCTGGAGTAGGACCAGGCCTTGATCAGAGCTGGAGTAAGACCAAGACTGGAGCAGAGTCAGAGAGAAAAACAGGCCTGGAGCCGGGTGGTGTAAGACCAGGGCTGGAGCTGAGCTGGAGTGAGACTACGCCTGGAGTAGAGTTATCACCAGCAGGTCTGGAGACTGGGACTGAACTAGAGCTGAGCAAAGAACTCAGCCGAAGGAGGGAGACAGAGGAGTAGTGCCACACATCACCTTGATAAGAGGCTCTTCTTACACTGTTAGGGCAGTGACCGCCTGCCAGGCAGTGCTATTCTCCAACCGGGAACCACTTGACAGGAAGGGGCTGGTCTCAGAAGGACCTTACTGGAATGGTGTTGAAGTTTGGTGGCCACCTTGGAATGCAATTTCACTAAAGGGGGGTTGAACTGCAGCTTCCTGCATACAGTCGTCTCCTTTGCTTGCCCAAATCCATGACTAGCAAGTGAATTTCACCTTGGGACATCTTTGTAAACTTCACTGTCACTTTTTCTGTATTTGTGTTGCCTTTTGTCTATATTGCTAAATGTACAGTATTTTAGATGCAAGTGTGATAGCACCCCAATAATATTTGCTTTTTGTCACTGCATTACAAATCTGAATAATCCACCAGCCGAACTTACTCTAAACAGGGATAGTATTGTGGAGTATATGTACTCCTAGGATTCTACACCATATTTTGAGTTTTTTCGAGACAACGAAGAATGTTCAACTACCACAAAACTATGTCAGGCTGAAAGTTAGTTGCAAGCCACATCCTAGCATCCTGTAAGTCAAATGATTTCCTATAGGTTGATCACTCAAGTAAGGCAATGTGTTATCATGCCCAGAAAAGTTAGGGCTAACATTTATATTCTAACACCCTCAAACAGTATTTATTAAAACAAGTCCGTAACCACTAGCATCAAATGCTATCCTCGTGTACATACACCCACAACACTGGTTCCAGGTCGGCAGCTATTATGACTTCAGAACTTTCCTTGAACACTCAACCACTAGCAATCAGGCCTTTGTGACTGAGCAACATGGTCCTACACCTGCTCTTTAAAAGTCTCCAAACAACTACCAACCTACCTGCTGTTTATTGCCTTACTCACAACAGAAGACTTGCAGTGGCACCTGCAATCCAAGCTCACAAACTAATTAGAGAATCTAAAAGTAGATTTGCCTTCATACATGAAAATACCACACTTTGTAAGCAAATCCTTATTTCACCTTTAAGTACCTTTTCACCAGAATGAATCTCTCCTTCTCTGCAGATGTCTCTATAAATATTAAGGGTCTGATTTGTGGTTTGATGGACAGTACTCTATCCATCACGGTGGCAGAGGACATTACCTTCACCATCCTGATGGAATATCGTCCATCAAATTTAGAGATGCCCGCCGGCCCAGCGGTCATCTCTCTACATTGAAACGAATCACCGTCATGCAGTTTGTTTCAGTGTACAAAATGTTTGATGGACGACCGCTGTCGGTTTTGATGGCTGTTCTCCAAACTTTTAAATGTTTTTTCTTTTTTTACAATCAAACTCCCAAACTGGGAGTTTGTTTCAGAAACACAGAAAATAATGATCCCCCGAGCCCTGGGAGTTTTCTTCCAAGAGTGGTGGTCATTTTTTTGTTTCTCCCTGACAGATTTTTCTTGGTGGTGATGGACAGCAAAAGCAGACATTACACCATTTGCCTTAAGTAGTACAGATGGTGTGAAGTCCTTCCTCCAGTAGCCCCTATTCCACTGGAGGAAGATTTCCATGAACTAAGCCTATGGGGGCTTCTTTGACAGAAAACATAAGGTTCACCAGCTGAGAAGGCATTTGCAACGAAATACCCTGTCTGCCAAACCCTAAATTCATTCCTAAGTCACGTCCACCACAATTTAGTCCTTTGAGTGTGCCACACAAGAGCTGCTCACTCTTTCAACACATTGAGCAAGAGAGTAACATCTATGCAGGCAATTATATGGTCACTCGAAAGGAACATCTTGCCTTTCTCATGGACCAAGAACTGTACCCCTCATGACTATATTTTGAATCATTAAGCAGTGGCGGCCCGTCCTTTAGGGCGGAGGGGCCACGCCCCCGCCTTTTGCCTCTCATGAAGAGTGTCTGTCAGGCTGAACAAAGGTCAGCCTGACAGACACTCTTCATGTTCAGCCCAGGCAGCCAGGAGCAGAAATGCGTGATTTGCACAGATTCCTGGCTGCCTGAGCTGAACTTTGCTGGGCTGAGGAGGTCACAGCTCCTATGGGCGTGACCTCCTCGGCTCAGCAAAGGTGCCTCGAGGCCCTCCCCTGGGTGACGAGGAAAGCGTCACCAATTGACACTCTCCCTGGGCGTTTCAGGTTTAAGCCCTGAAGTGCCCAGGGTGAGTGTCAATCAGTGACACTTCGTCACAGAGTGGGGTGGGGTCAGCAGTCTCACTGACCCCATCCCACTCTGTGACGAGGCTGGGACTGCTGCCGTCCCTCATTGGCTGACCTAAGGCAGCAGTCCCAACCCTCCTGGTACCTGGAGGCTGAAGGTAAGTGTGTGTGTGTTTGTGTGTGTGTGTGTGTGATGTATTAAATTGAATGTTTGGTGCACGCGTACATGTTTGAGTGTTATGAGTGTTGTTAATGGATGTGCGTGCGTTCATGCGTGTGTGAAAGAATGAGTGTGTGCGATCTTTTAAAAGGAATGTTTTGTGCGTGCGTGCATGTTTGAATGGTATGAGTGTTGTTAATGGATGTGCGTGCGTGCATGTCTGTGTGTGAAAGAATGAGTGTGTGTGTGTGTATCCCGCCTGCCCCCTCCCTCCTAAAGCTGCCGGCCGCCACTGTCATTAAGTTGCTCATCTCCTGTCCAATCCAACTCCAATTTTAAGACAGAGTCAAGGTTGATTGGGTAGACAATCACAAAATCCAATTTCCTTTTATCTTAGCACAAGAGCTATATGCTCTCATAAATTGGGCTCTGAACCTTAAACACATTGATTCTACAAACGTTGTCACCTATGCTTCCACCTACCTCATTGAGCAGACTATAGTGGCAACGGGTCCGAGTTAGAAAGGGTTTATATTAAGAGTTGGGCATTTGTCTCACTGTATTACTCATACTTATGGAGCAACTGCACAGCTTTTCTGGGTTTTACAAACAGTAGTAGGAGTATTGCTGGAAATCTACAACAGTCCTCACACAGCCTGAAAATCCTCGTCGCCATTGACTGCAGAGTTTTGAAATGACCCACCTCTTTTCTGAACGACAAACAAAGGAAGTCCAAATCAATGATTTCTGATCATCCTTAGCCCTGATTCCGCCTGAAGTCAGAGTAGCCCATGTGCTTAATTTGTGAATGAATGAGTGCCGGTCCCCAAAATTCCACTCAGAAGCCCACAGCCGGTGCTATTAAAAGTCAGCACACCGCCTATCAAGGCTGTATAGGCTTCAATGCACCTCAGGCTGCTCTAATCCATGACCAGCCTCTCCCTGCCCCTTTATCTCACTCTCACTGGTTCTTGCTTTCACCTCTTGAAATAGTTTTCTGTCTTTCTCTTCCTCCTCCTGTCCCCTTTGTGTGTTTTCTCTCTCTTGCTCTTGGAGATGTTTAATGAGGAGAAATAAGTGTCCGCCCCCCAAAATGTGGGCCGGTGGCCATCACTGGCCACCGCCGGCTCAAATTAAACACTGCTATAGGCTGAATTCTCCCATAAAACTATTCAACATCCACAGTGGGCCTGAGGGAACACGCATTGGAAGTATGGGTTTCTATGTACATCATTATGTGGCAATGTCCCACATGTCTAAGGAGGCTGTAGTAATAACACTCTTAAAAAAATCTGGAGAGGACCCAACTATTTTGAAGAACTACTGACCAATCTCTCTACTCCCTTACTTAGCAAAGCTATTAGAGGCCCATGTTGTGCAACATCTCCACCCCTTCCGAGAGGACTCTGCTTTTCTTGATCCCCACCAGGCGGGCTTCCGAACCACACATTCAACAGAAACCTTCATGCTTTCTGTAGCAGATGACATGAGAGAAGAAGCTGATAAAGAACTGGCTCAGGAATTGGTCCTTTTGGATCTATCCGCAGCCTTCAACACGGTCGACCATGCCGAGGCCGTGGGCCTGCAGGGCACAGCCTTAGATTGGATGAAATCCTTCCTTAGACACCGCTCCCAGTCGGTCAGTCTCTTCCCTTTTGGTTCAACCAGGGTCTGACTAAATGGCAGAGTATCACAGGGCTCATCCTTATCTCCCCATCTATTCAATCTCTACCTCCGCCCACTTGTTTATGCTCTACAGAAGCAGAAGGTGAAAGTTTATAACTATGCAGATGATATGCTGCTCTCTTGTAGCTCTGATTACACCTCCGATGCCATGGAGTCATTCATTCTAAAGTAATATGTTATACACCTGTGATTGGATAAACAGCCATCAGTTGAAGTTAAATTCGGATAAAACAGGAATTGTTATCACAAAAAAAAAAGTCATTATTGGAATACCTCCTTCTGGCCCTTGAGTTGGTTCTCCCCCTACACCTAAAAAAGTGGTTAAAAGCCTTGGGGTCCTTGTTGACAAGGACGTCTCCACGAAACCACAGATAGGAGCAGTGATCTCTTCATGTTTTTTCCAACAGAAAGACTTTACTTTTGAAGTCATCATCCAGATTATAATTGCTCTAGATCAGTGGTTCCCAACCTTTTGACTTTTGTGGACCCCCACTTTATCATTGCTGGAATCCGGGGACCCCCATTGAATCATAATTCAAATCTGGGGACCCCCCACTGAGTCATTACTGAAAGCTGGGGACCTAATGTGTTAATATTATTTAATTTTCTAAGGAGTCGCGGAACCCCTGAGGAGGCTTTGCAGACCCCCAGGGGTCCCCGGACCACAGGTTGGGAACCACTGCTCTAGATATGTCCCGGAAAGATTTGCAAATTCACTCTACCTGAGGCGTCTGAAAGGACTAAATCATAGGTTAAAAAAATCAGGCAGCTAAGGGCTGGTCTGGCGACAACCAAGATCTTGCCATATTAAGCCACTGATAGAAAAGCTAGATTGGCTTCCAGTAGCCCAGAGGACCATCTTCAAAACTGGCTGCATCATTGTTATATCCCTCCATGGTAAAAGTCCAGCTTTTGTGTCCTCCGGAATTCTGAGCTACACTCCCAAGCGTAATCTTAGATCTACCCATGTCAGCTTATTAGCTGTACCCAAATTCAATAAGAAGAGATTGGGTGGTGCCAGATTTTCAGTGATTGGTCCACGCACGTGGAACTCTCTCCCCCCCGATATTAGAGCCACAACCAATTAAGCAAGATTTAGGATACTTTTAGAAACCTGACTATTTAAAGAAGCATATGGCTAATTCTTGAGAGTGTGTTGCTCTCCTTTTACCTTAGCGCCATGAAACCTTTTTAGTGTAGGCGCGCTTTATAAATTCTGTGAAACATAACAAAACGTACTGGTCGGCAAGACACAGGGCACCTCTCTAAGGACTATTTACAAGTCAGGATTAGCTGCTGCTCCCTTTGTTAACAAGCAATGGCAAAGCCAATGGGTCTAGATTGAATTTTGAGTCATGATTAAAACATCCTTATACAGTAGAAGCAAAAGAAATAGGAATTAATCATCCATCCCTGTCACTTTATAGTGACTGTTCTTTTCTTGCTGGACAGTCCTAAAATGTATCCTTCAGTGACACCCAATCTGTTCCCTCCTTGACCTCTTGACCCCTGGTCAATCAATCAATCAATCAATTAGAAATTTGCAAAGCGCACTACTCACCTGTGAGGGTCTCAAGGCGCTGAGGTGGTGGTGGGGGGAGTAGGGGGGCTGCTACTGCTCGAACAGCCAGGTCTTGAGACGTTTCCTGAAGGTAAGGAGGTCTTTGGTTTGACGCAGGTGGGTGGGAAGAGTGTTCCACGTCAAGTGTCAAGTGGCTAATTTTAGTTGCCACGAGTAACTGGGCCGTCCACTGACTGGTTTTGTGTACACCTCTTTCCTTGCACGGCTGTCCATGACACGACACCGGATGCACGGCTGACCTCACAGGTTTTTCACAGGTTTTCACCATAAAATGCTTTGTTTGTCTCTACTGCCAAGGCAACACATGGAAGGGACCTGCCCGCAGGCCCCAGGCAGCGTTTCCAGCGGTATTTCTATAATTGCTTTCTACACTAATATATTCCTGTGGGACGCCCGGAGAGCGGCCACCATCTGTTAGTGGTGTCTCCCGCGCCACCTCAGCTGTTCACGTGTGAGACCTTGAAATCAGTGCTCGCTCATGCTGTTTGTAGCCACTGACTCGCCTGTTACTTCGTGTTTACTTCACACTTGATTTGTCCTTGCCCACTTTCCTTGTACCAATACCTTAATGCTTATGTAAGTGCTTTCATGTGCTGATTTAATTCCAGGCCCCTTTAATAAACCTTCAAAGATGCCAGTGACAGACTATATAGCTGAATATATACACTGTGTGTCAGATAAGAAAATATAACAGTGGGTACAGTCATATAATGGGAATTAAACTGAAGCGCCTTGAGGCCCTCGGGTGATTTGCTGTGCTTTATAAATATTGATTGATTGATGGACTTACGTTGTGTAGATTTGTCTAGTGTTCCAATGTTGGCATGTCTGCACAGTGCTGTCGGAATTCAATCAGTCTGCCACGGAGCAGAGACTGTTTTTAGGTCTGGCTTAGAGAAATATGTACATAGAGGAATTCAGTCAGCCTTCTTCAGTCATTGGTCTGTTCAAGTATCATTCATGTTTTGCTTCTGTCCACCAAGGCATACAGCATGGAGTAATGGGTCGCCCACTTCAGCCTTCAGCTCTTCTCACTGAGAGTGAGGGTATTTTGCTTTTTCACATGTGCAACACCCCCTAAAAAGTCCATTCCATGCCAAAGCTGCTTTGATTTCGATTTCGATTTCGTGTGTTTTTAATATATGTTTGTGATGGTTCATTTTACCTTATTTTTTACCAAACATATGCAAACAAGTACCACTTTCACCTTCAGCATTTCTATTTGTACTATACATGGATATTGCCTATGGTTTGCAAAAAATACATCTAAAAATGAAAACTTTGCGGGCCAGACCTATTGACTTTGCCAGTGCTTGTTCATTCTTTGAGTTGGAGAAATTATGTGACCCATCATTTAGGTATATATTTAGCAAGAAATGCTTTCTCGTGTTAATATAGGACACATTTTGCATTAAAAAAAACGGTAAAAAAATCACAAAGATGACATTAGAAACAGCAGCTCATTTTATTCCTGTTTGTTCCACATAAAATTATTCCATGAACACCACATAATTACGTGAGGTAATAGCATAATTTCAGGAATTTTGCATAACAAGAATAATGTGAATTCCTCATATTACTTGAATTATATCAGCATAATTTAGATTTCATCCGGACTTAGTCTAGGGGAGGTTAAAAGTGATTAGCTGGTGTTGGTTGAGACATAAGAGGAGATTTGATACATTATAATGTTGTCAAACCTCATGCATGATGACCAAGAGCTACATGTATCAACTTCTGGTTTTGCGACTCGCAATTTGCGAGTCGTAAAACCGAATGTTGTATAATGTCAATGACACTGTTTGCGACTCACAAGGGGTTGCAAATGCCTACCTCATGACTATTCATGAGGTAGGTCGCAATTTGCGACCCCCCCTGGGAATGGCGGCCCTCACAGGGAAGGTGGCCTGCTGGAGACAGTGGACCACCATGTCTGTGACTGCTTTTAAATAAAGCAGTTTTACAAATGAAGCCCGTTTTCCTTAAAGGAAAACAAGATGCATTTCAAAAACAAAAAATATAACGTTTTCTGAAAAAAAAATTCACTGACATTCACAAAGGGGAAGGGGTCCCATGGGGACCATGCCTGTTTGCGAATGGGTTAGCACCAGCGTGACACTGGTGCTAACTGCGATTGTTTTGCGACCACATTCGCGGTCACAAAACAGTCATACATGGGACTGCGAGTCAAAATTAGGAAGGGAAAACCCCTTCCTAATTGCAACTCGCAATCCCTTTTTGCGATTCGGTAAATAGTTTACAAAATCGCAAAAAGATTTGGTACATGGCAACGTGCATTTTGCACGCCGCAAACGGCCTGATTCATCGTTTGGTACGTACATGTGGCCCCAGGTGCTGAACAGGGCTGGATGCTTGGCACTAGTGGAAGCAGTGGAGAGTTCAAGCCGGACCAGAAGGCAACCGCTAATGTCTCTGATGAAAGGCATTATGCATGACCTGCATGGTAAGTGCCTAGTTGCTGCAATGTGGTCTGAAGCCCAAACTAGCTTGCACAGAAACCGACCATCTCAGGTGGCTTAAACCAGCTTAGTAGCACCGACATCTTACTTCTTGAAACCACATCACTCCAGAAAACTAAACAACAACTAATCATTCATAGGAACTGCCTCTAGGGTCTGGGGCTCTCTTCCTGCAAATACTAGGATAACCACCTGGTACAACACCTTCAAAAAGGAGTTGAGATGCCTAGAGCTGCATCACCCCCTCCCCCCAGATACAGATCCTGGCCAGCAGTGATCTTCTCTAAAAACTCATCAATATTATTTGAATGAAATATATTATATTGTTACTTTTTCATCCTTTGTGAAAGATACTCGATCTGCTGTCCATCCATCAGCTATAGGCTTATATTATTCCTTCTTCTAAGCTGTAACCTTCTCTCATTCAAAGGACTTAGGGGCATATTTATAAGATTGTCAAGCAGTGCACTGCCTTGCATCACAGGGAAAGGGCAGAAATGCACCGTATTCAGTGCTTAATTTGTGCCAGTGTTTTCCGGTGCTCAGCACCAGCACTTATTTTTAAACACTGGCACCTATTATGGGCTTTCATCACGTTGTGGCTTCAGCACTTTGTTTCTTTAAAAAGGGTAAAACTAGCACATAGGCAATCATAATACTGGCATTCTGCAGCAGGGGTGGGGCTGTTGGTGGTGCCAGCTGAAGTGGACTCCTAGGAAGTGCTTTGGGTACCAGCACTTCATTTTTTACATACTAAGCACTAGCCGTATTTAAGTCAATATTACTCATTCCAGCCTTTTTACTTGTGCTGGGGCCCTTTTGGCTCCCTTCCACCACACTGCAAGTGTGTCTGTGTTGCATGCAAGATTGTATTTGTGCAGGAAGGGGCACCCTCCTGCACAAAAACAATTATCCGAGGCTTCTTCCTCTTTGTATGTGTGCTGCAAAATGCAGCACACATAGAAAGAGGAGAAAATGAGGAGAAATAAAGATATTACCCCTCGTCACACCTCACCTGGGGAGGTGTAGGTTTTTGGCACATTCCCAGGTTTACCAATTCTGGTAAATCTGGGAATGTGTCAAAATTCAAGATCCGTGGATGTTGCGTGGGAGCAACCACGCAACACCCATAGAAACACCTCATTGTCACAGAACAATGTAACGCAGTGATTTTTCACTATGTAGCATTACTAGAGATTTATGAACCACGTTGAGTCGTGCAAGAGCTACGCAAAGGGGCTCGTAAACATGCTCCTGTGTTACCCTGTGGGCCTTGTGATTAAAGCATACAAGTGCTACATTAATAAATAAATAAACATTTAACGTCATAGTGACATACAGAACTAAGATTGCAAGCTTTGCATCTGAATGAGGTATGGCTGAACTGGGCATGCCTTTCAAGAAGTGAGCCGCATTGCCCCTGGACACACATCATGTACCCCCTCACCCCCACCATAGCTAGGGGTGTGTGAAATTTCTTTTTTGCGAAATTCTGAAAGTTAATGAAACGTTTGTAAAATTAAACATTTAACTCAAAAGGTTTACCACTGTGTCATGTGACTTTTGCACACATTGGCATGTTTCACATTAAATAAACAGTTGCGGAGAATGGTTCAAGCAGAAAATGTCTGTTGGCAAGGACATTTTGCACAAACTATCGCCCGTGGGTAAAAATGGCACAAAATTTCATAGTGCAAAATTTCAAGAAAATGTGCAAATTCCACATTATGTAAAATTCTATAATTTTGGAAACTTCCCCAGTTTAATTAAAATTTTGCCTAGGCCTTCTCTTTTGCAGCTTCTTATCTAGTCCACTGTATATGAAGTGTATCCATCAGGGGCGGCTCCTTCATATGGGCGAAGGAGCGTCACCCCCCTGCCAGCAGCAGAAGCTGCAAACATTTCAGAACAAAAGGAAAATAAACTATGCTTATCATCCTTTCGTTCTGAAAGGGGCGGGGCATTGGGGGTGACGTCCCTCAGAGTGCATGTGTGTTTGGCCGGCCGTCTCGGGCCGGCCAAACACACATGCGCAGTAGGCTGTCTCAAGCCCAGCAACCGTGTTACCAGGCTGGAGAGAGCCTGCACAGGCTCCCAGTCTGCCCTGGAGCGCCCTGGCTGGGCACTCACAGCCAATCCTGACGCTGCTCTGAGCAGCATCAGGATTGGCGCAGGGCAGGCTGGGAGCCTGTGCCTGCAGCAGAAGGCAGTGACGAGTTAAGGTAAGTTTAAAAAAAAAAAATGGAATGTATTCCTCCCCGCTGCCACCTCCCTCTTTCCCCTCCCCATCAAGCCACACCCGCCCCACCCTTTTAGGAGCTGCGAGCCACAACTGGTAGCCATAGCAACTACAGTTTTTTATTTATTTTTGTAGTTCTAGATAGCACGTACTAGACCAGGGGGCCTCAGAGTGCTTTACAATGAAATACAAAACAGGGGCATAGTAAAAAGGGGTTGACTCTTGCAAAGGTGTGTTGGGGTGTAGGAATTAAAACAAGTATCTTTTGAAGGGCGAAACAAATTACATTTATCACAAGATTACCTTGGGTAAGACAAAAGTGTGTTTGCCGCCTATCTGAACAAAAAATAAATTCCAGGCTGTTCTTGAGGCTACTTGGGGAAGACTTCTACAGCAATCACAAGCTTGTTGGCGGTAAAAACACGTCAGAATATCTAGACAGCGCACAGTCGGTTTGGTAATGCCACCTCCCACACCCAAAAATGCATTAAATCACTGACACATCAACGACATGACACCTTTCTCGACTCAGTGAAACAACCTCAAACAGCGCTGATAATACACCTTCTCAAGCCAAATCAGATCTGCGATGGGGTCTGTGGAGGCAAAGTTGGACGGACCTGGACTGTTAGCAATGTAAGGCCATACTGGTGGCTGGTATGTGCTGCAGGCATGACTCTAGCATTGCATAAATAAATATATAACTGAGTTGTACAAGGCAGTGCACATGAAGAAGGCAAAGGGCAGGTAACACTCAGAAGTGGTGAGATAAAAAAAAATTACGCTTATGTGACGCAAGGAGGAGCTAGGGGCTTTAAAATATGTCCCTTAATGTGTTAACATCTCATTTTCACGGACAGTGACGTGACAGCAGCTCACTAATATTACTGCAGATAATCTCTGTGACCCCCTCCTATTTCTCATATGTGAGGTGCTGTTTTGATCTAAAAGATTTGTATTTTTATGCATGTTGTATGAAACATAAACACATTTCTCTGCAAAATGCCTGTATTAGACTGTCACATATCACCTACATTAAAAATAAATTTAAGGAAAACGGTATTTAAAACAATCTGTTTAAGAATTTTTCAAGGTCGTCACTGCAAGGCTCTCTGCAGAATAGCTCTGGCTCTATAGGGGGGGGCCCTGGGAGGCTGGGGCCAGGGCCAGAACTCAATTTGCCCATACCTTAAAACGTCTCTGCACCGTGCAGAATATTCACCCACATAGCCCTGGGAGTGCTTTAGGGGAAATTAAAAATGTCATCCGAGAGTTGCCAGCTGTGCTTAATCTTTCCCCTTTGAGTGGCGGTGTGGTCTTAGAGTCTGAGTGTGGGATTCGCAAGGAATGCATCATGTGGTCATGCCGCATACGTGTTTATCCTCAGCCGTCCCATCTCTCTGTTCAAAGACTTCGCTAGTCCCATCACTGTGTCCTCAATCCCCCACCATCAAAGGTGCCTGTCCGCTCCACACTGCATGGTTTAATATTTGAAAAGGTGACCATAAAATATGCAGAAGGCAAGAAATTTCACGATCAAAGGACATCTCAGCGTGCAATTTGCCAACGACAATTTTTTCGCCATTCCTTCTGGCAGGTCCCAGCAGTTCAATTTTCCGTCTGCAAATATCAATAGTTATTACCTTCAATCTGCAGGCCTGCTCACCAGGGAGGCCTCGGGATGGGGAAGGTAGCCCTGCTCAGACTGGTACCACTGTCCGGATGTCTGAATCCTAATCCGCGTGGCATCTTTACTGCAACACAGCGAAAAACTAGAGGTGTCCTCAGCAATCGGAGGGATTCAAGGATGGCCCGAACCATTGGAAACTACTATGGTGTTCAGAATGTCTAACCCAGTGGTTTAGATGGAAAGATAGAAATGCAGGAACTCACTACTTAGAGTACCTGTTTGCTGCTGAGAAGTGCCAATACTCTCCCATTAAAAGTATTGCAGAGTGCTGAGAAGTGCAGGGAGTGTCCCTTCCAAATTAATTAAGTGCAGGTACTCAGTACCGGACAGAACCTGCCCATTTAAAGCACTGGTCTAACCACTATTCATACACCAAAACAAGGTGACCAAGGTCACACATGGAGACAATACATGCGTAGTGAGCCTTGTCTAGCAGTGAAGATGCTTAGGGCCAGGCGTAGGCCTGAGTGGTGATAGAATCTCCTCGGATTTGTGCAGCAAGTGTCAAAGCCGCATTTGGAACATTCTGCCATACACAGTTAGACGTGACCAATGCCTGGTCATATCTTATACCAGTCCATGAATGTTACTGGTATTTGCGTTTTTTGAAAAACTCAGGTTTGAGTTAACAAAATATAATAGGCTTGTCAGAAACAGCGGTGGAACAAAGGCTTTTGAAAGAACCCTTCTGAGACAGACCAGCATTTCGCCGGTGCCCTTTAAAACCTATGTAAAGCCTTCTTTTAACCTATGTAAAATTGTGACGTCATAGACTGCGCCTTGTCGGAATTCTCATTTAAACTGAGCCGGTTTCATGGCCTGTAAATGAAGAAGTTTGCAAAAATGTGGAAGAACATGACTGTCCCCACTGGTGCATAGGACAGGCTGTCGCCTGCCTTACAGGCAACAGCCAAGTTTATCGCCTTTCACCGGCACCGGAAGTCCGAGGGTGGGACTTCTGCCGTCAGGGGGGAGAGGACAAGTTATTGTGATTCTCCCAGTGTCACCCAGGCGTTAGCAGGATGCACAGTGTCCCTGCAAGCCGATGTCCTATCCGGTATGTCCAGCTGCCAGCATTCACATTCCCAGAGGTGAACGATGCTGGCAGAGTTCCCTGACGTGTGAAGTTCACAGGCCTACTCACTTGTTTCACGGCCTCTCAACGCGGAAGGAGACAGAACAGCGTTATTAGGCCATTAATAGAGTTCATGCAGACTGTGCAGGCGGAGAGCCGAACTGTCCCTGGTCCTGATGCAGAGCCAGGTGGGATCGACCAATCCTCTAGTTCCCAATGGAGTGTTAAACCCTGAGGACCTGTGCAACATCGTTCATCATCCCACAAGTGTGTCCTCCAGTCATGAACGTCAATTCACCAAAAGGCCAGGGGTAGCGGAAGTGACATCACAGGCCATTTCACCTTACCATTCACTCACACATATATGCTTACACGTACACACACAATCACACATGCACGCACTCTCTCACGTAAACACACTCTCACCTGCATGCATTCACACAACACACATCTGAAAACATTTTTTACTTACCTGAACTGCTTGGGAGGGTCATGTTCCAGCTAATAGTACCCCATTTTTATCATATTAATAGCTAAAAATATGTTATTATTCACTACTGGTGTAATGAAAATTCACAAAAAACTGAGATTGCAGGCCCAACCGATGTCTATTAGGACAAGCTGCTCCTGTCTTTCCAGCACTGAATTTGCCACCCCTGAGTCTAGGGATCGCAAAGGCAGTGCCAGGGGTCGCAAGGATCAAGACAGGGGTCGCAGCTGCGACTGCTGGCGAACCCTAAATGATGTCCATGGTGGGCCTCCTCCAGAAATGGAGGATTTTGCATTACCATCAAACTCCAAATGAGGCGTAAATTGAGGCGTTAATCTTGGGTGCTTGTTGAGATGCCTCAGACATTGTAGAACTCTGCACAAACTAGTGACTCATACCTAGTGGTTGCAGATGCTGACCCCGTGAGCACAGCCAAGGGATGGTAGGACGTTAGGGCATCACTGGTAGGACGTTAGAGCATCACTGTGCAGCCTCCTACTACACCACCGTGGAGGGCTTGTCACCTTTCCCCTCGAAACACTACATGTGGACTCATTAAATGTTTAATTTCATGGAAATTATTAAACTTACACTCAGCAGTGTCATATGATATCCCACTTCATCCTTGTTTGCGCTTGATTTCTTTTGAGGCCAGGATTTCAGGGAAATCTGAGACAATCAGTTTTAGCAGATACAGATTTACAAAAAAAAATGTGCTGTTTACTCTATTCCAATCCTGTTATGCACACTTTGCATAGATAATGAAGGGGTGAAGGCTGATATTCAATGATGCAAAGCCATTTTGTACTACGCCTGCCTCAACTTTCGAGTGAAAAAGTAGTCGCTTGTGCATTTGAGTGGAGATGGAAGGATACACCGAAATAGCCAATAGCATTAGGTGAGAGATGAATTCTCTATTGGGCTGAGTCAAAACATGATTGACAAACTCTCAAGCCAATGGCTGAAAGAGGATGGTGGAAGAAAGACAATGGCTTAAAGAGGTGTCTCCAAAGCCTGTTCTATGTATACTGGTAGCTGTAAGTCAGCTGCACTATCAATACACAGACCTAAATAGGGCATTCACTTGAAGCTCTCAGGAACAAGACAGAAAACCACAGACTATGGGCCTTATTACGAGTTTGGTAGATGGTTTAGGCTGTCTGCTGAACTTACGATGGGGAGGTTGCTGCCATAGTGGCTACCACCCCGCTGGGCCCATTAAGAGTTTCCCGCTATGTCAGCAGGCGGAAACCTCAGATTCCGCCCGCTGGCCTGGCGGGAAACAGCCTACAGCACTGTCTCCGTCTCGTAATGGAGTCGGCGGCAATGCTGTAGGATGCAGGGTGCACCAGCACCCTTGCAAAGTTCACTGTCTGCTTGCCATGGGAACCCCTGGACTGCCCATGCCAGGTTCTCTGCCAGCCTTTTCATGGCGGTGCTAAAGCCATGAAATCGCTGGCAGCGCTGTCCTAGCAGATTAGGACCGCCGGGATCTCTGGTGCTGGCGGTCCCACCGTGGCACGACCGCTGTGGTCAAAATATGGTGCGCGGACTGCTGCATTGGCAAACCATGACCGCCAAACTCGTGATGAGGACCTATGTCTTCTTCCCACGCAGGTGAGAACACATAACACTGTACCTACAAATGTGGAAGAGTTTTTGCCATGAAGTGATCCTTGTGTTAAAGATGAGGTCCAGAGCATCAATATTTCAGTGTTGGCCGGAGTTGTGAACCGTAGTGTGATGGAGGTATCTGAGCCCTTCACTCAGTGATTGATGAGCAGAATTGTGTAACTAGAGGGTGGGTTAGGAGAGCAAGGAGTTCTGGAACAACATCAGAAAACATTAGATGAAGAAATGGTAGGGAATGCCTTGAGAAAGCCCCAAGTAGAAGAAAATGTGATGGTCACATTACGTTCGCCCAGGAGGTCCCATGTGCACGCATCAGAAGCAGTAGTACTGGGTAACCAAGTGTTTTACTTAAGCTACTTTTGGATTTGTGAGAACTGGGAATGCAGAGCAAGGGGCAGATGCCGTGGCTTGTCCATATCTGCACTTTGACCTCTACTTTGTAAAATTTATTCAGAAGGCATATCATGGGGTCCTTCATAAATATGCTGTGTCCCATCCCGTGAGCCCCCCCTGCAGAAGGACATGCTTCTAGGCTCCATGGATTGGGACCACAACAGTACTTCAGTACGCTGGTCCTTCTCCAGTACCGTGGGTAGACCCCCCCCCAGCCCTGCCTGGACCTGGGAGAAAGGAATCAAGAGCCCGCAGTGAGGGTAGCTTCCCCAGCCCTGCTGACTGCCAGAGACCAAGGGGCATACATATGAGAGGCTTGTGCCACTGTTGCATCAGTTTTAGTGCAAATCACTGAACCATATCTATGAGGCCACAAAGAAGTAGAATTCTTCCAGGGTTTTGAAAAAAGTGGTTGGAGGGAAAGTGAACTTGTAAACGCTCAATAGATTTTTCACGAGCAAATCTACACGTGCACATGCTTGTGCTAAAATACAGTTTGCAAATATTTTCTAGGAGTACGATTTCCTAATCTACTTCTGTAAGTTCTTGTGATATCATGAAAGCCTCTAACTCAAAGACATATACCATGGGTGCACTTTTGTGACTTTCTTTAAGAATCGGGTCCCTAATTCGATCTGGCGTTAACAAAGACATTTTGTTTCTATTAAACTTTTATTTCTCTGTCGGGTAGTTTTACTGTAACAGATCACATCCTGCTCTTCCACAAGGAGCATATTGGCACACAAATTAGTTTTGTTCTGTGCCAGGGACCACTGTGGCAATCAGTGGCGTAACGAAACTGGATGGGGCCCCCCTGCAAAGAACATGGAGGCCCACCCCTCCAGGCTCACTCAGGGCAGGTGCTGTGCTGAGGGGGCCCTCTGGAGGGGAGCTGCGGGGCCTTAGTTACACTGGTGGCAATGTGTGCTTTTTGAGACTAAAACCTTTTTTTCCTTTTTGCCAGTAATTGTTACAATGGTGAGAGCCTGGCAGCTCCCACAAAAAGAAAGTGTTACAAAAGCCATGTCAAAACAAGACAGGCATTGGCGAAATCAAAAGACTCACAAAAAATGTTGACTCAGTTAGCTTTGCCAGTGCTTGTTTATTTTCATGTTTCCCATAATCTTGTTGAAAATGGTTACATTGATTTCCCATTAGGAATATTTTTTGGAAATACAAGCATACATCAACACATTTTACTAAATGATGCTTCAAAGAAATAGCACCTAAAATGATAGTAGCGAAAACATTTTTTTTTGCTACTTGCATATTTTTCTGAACAATTTATTTTGAAAGCAAAGAATGATAACTCTTGCTTGCAAGCTTCTGCAAACATTTGCATCTAATTAGAGAGCATTCTTGGAGCATTATACTTAGCCTCATATTGTTAAACGTTTCAAATGTGGGTACACTTTTTTTTTCTTTTTTACTGGAACCACTGTCAGTAGTGTAGTGTGACCTTAAAACATTTATTTATAGCGCCCACCATAATAATGAAAGTTTTTAACTAGTAAACCATAAAAACAAGTTCGAACAGCATTAACATATGACCACACATATTACCTCAACTGCAGACAGTTCCCTTCTCTGTAATCTGGTAACCCGAGGGTTTGTGCTGTGGGGGTTGAGCCTACTTGCCCCAAGGACAAAATAAACATGAAAACTTGTTGTCCTTGACCCCAAACAATATGTACCGGGCATGGGGCGATAGGAATTCCACATCCCTGAGGTCATACATTTTGGGTTAAATATGATTGTGGGTATGATGCTAACTGGTGACTGAGACAATAGAAGGCTCTACACATTGATTACACATACATATTAACACTGGATATGAATATAAAGATGACTACCGGATGGGGTGAAAGTAGGAGTTTGGGCACTCCTTACTTCTTGTTTTAGGAGGTGTGTTTTCAAAGTAGTATAAATAGTAGGAGTTTCACAGAGTTACATAAAAAACATGCAGGATTCTGCAGAATTCTACGAGCGGGCGGAAATCAGTATGTTGTGCTGATTTTTAGCTCCAGCAGCTTGTTCTGTGCTGAGAAATCAGTGCGAACAGCACCAGGTGGCCGCCAGGGGGCACTGCTGCTCAAGTTGATTTTACTGACGCTTGAGAAGATTTCTTACTTGAGCAGCAGCTTTCTCAACGCGAACGGTCGCTACCGCTCGCGTTGTGAAAATCTCGCTGGGTTCCCTCCCAGCACGTGAAAATCATACAAGGGAATGCCAGTTCTTGCTCGTGCTCACCAACTTGCTATTGGCGAGTCACCCTCAAGAAAAAATGCTGCCACACAGTGGTCGGCGGAGTTTGGCCAGAACTCACAGTTACATATGTAACGTGGAGTGGCCGAAACTCTGCAAACTCCTCATTGGAGCTGAGTTTATCACCCACCCCTAATAAATAGTTAGACGTGCTGAGACAGAATGAAGGTCAGAGGTGTTAGTAATGGGGTTTCTAGTTGGCAGTCAGTTTACATCCTATCCAAGTAGGGACCTTCAATCTAGTCAGGGTAAGGGAGTCACACACCTAAGATAACCCCTGCTCACCCCCTTGGTATCTTGGCACAAGCAGTCAGGCTCATCTCGGAGACGATGTGTAGAGTATTTGTACCCACACACAGTAACACAGTGAAAACACCACAAAGGTACTCCACACCAGTTTAGAAAAATAGCCAATATTTATCTCAATAAAACAAGACCAAAACGACAAAAAAAACAAATACACAAGCAAAGATACACATTTTCAAATATTAAATCTCACTATAGCGCTTAGAAACACAATAGCTGCAACTGGGGCTATCATGGCATCTTGACAGAGTCGTTCCCAACAATCCAATGGCAATTGCAAGGGAGTGCCGGCCTGTCAAGGAGTTGCACGGACCCCAGGTACAGTACCTTTGAAAACAATGAGGCAAAGATGTTGCAGGGAGTCAGGAATGTGAGGCGTCGCTGGAGCCGGTGTGGCTTCGGTTCCTTACTGCTAGCTGGGGTGAGGCGTTGGTTCCTTACTGCCGGGCAGGAGAGGTGATGCTTCGCTTCCTTGCGGTTGCAGGTTTGGTGATGCAGCATTGGTGGCAAGGCGTCAGTTCCTTACGATCCGGCGGGGTCGATGAATCCCGCACATCCAGACGTGAGGCATTGACTTCACGGTTTCTCAGCCACACCACGGGGCTACAGGTGTTGTGGAGGAGTCGGTGCCATGGACGTTAGTAACAAGACACTCAGTACTTGCGCTGTGGTGGGAGTTGGGAGGTGCTGCTGCGGCGTAGGACCTGTGGCATCAGTTGCGGTCGCTGCACTTACCAGGGACCACGGCTCTGGTGCAGGTAGCGACGCGGAGTCGGTCAACAGCACCGGTTCTGAAGTCACTTTGGAGTCGATGTGCTTGTTTCTTCTTGGTTACACCAGAACTCACTCCAAGGGCCCAGGGACTGGATTTGGCACCACTTGGCAAGTCAGGACTCTCAGCAAGAGAACCCAGGCACTGGCAGGTGAAGACTTTGCTATCCATGAGACTTCTTAACAGGAAGCAAGCTCAGTCCAAGCCCTTGGAGAACCTTTGGAAGCAGGATGTAGAAAGCAAAGTTCAGTCCTTTCACTCCCAGGACGGAAGCAGCAAGCAACAGGCCAGCACAACAAAGCAACAGGAAGAGTGACAGTCCCTCCTGCTTCATCCAGCTCTACTTCCTGGCAGAATGCCCTCAGTCCAGAAGAATTCTAAAGTTGTGGGGCAAACTTCAAAGGAAAGTCTTTGTAGTGCACAAGACCCTGCTTTTTGTAGTGCAAAGCTGGTGGCTTTTTCCTGCCCTGGCCTCAGACACACTCTAGGAGGTTGGAGGCTGGTTTGTGTAAATATAGGCACAGCCCTATTCAGGTGCAAGGTTCCGCTCCCCTCACCACTCTAGCCAAGGAGCCAAGGAAGACCCATCAGGATATGCAGGGCACACCCCAGCTCTCTTTGTGGGAGTCTAGGGAGAATTCACAAGAGGAGTATTCCAGCAGACAGGCAGAGGCTCAGAATGGTTAAGCAAGAAAATTTCCACTTTTTAAAAGTGACAGTTTCAAACTTACAATCTAAAAACCAACTTTATCAAAAGATGTATGTTTCAATTGTGAGTTCAGAGACCCCAAACTGCATATCTCTCTGTCCGCTCCCAATGGGGAAGTGACTTAAATGTTATTTCAAAGAAATCCCCACATTATCCTATGAGAGGGATAGGCCTTTCAATAGTGAAAACCGAATTTAGCAGTACTTCACTATCAGGACATGTAAAACACGCCAGTACATTTCCTACCTTTTAAATACACTGCACCCTGCGCATGGGGCTACCTTGGGCCTAACTTAGGGGTGACTTACTTGTAGTAAAAGGGAAGATTTGGGCTTGGTAAGTAGGTGCACTTGCCAGTTCGAACTGGCAGTTCAAAACTGCACACACAGACACTGCAGTGGCAGGTTTGAGACATGTTTACAGGGCTAATAATGTGGGTGGCACGGCCAGTGCTGCAGGCCCACTAGTAGCATTTGATTTACTGGCCTTGGACACACATAATGAACTTTACTAGGGACTTACAAGTAAGTCAAATGTGCCAGTCGTGGAGAAACCAATCACCAATACCATTTTACACAGGGAGCACTTGCACTTTAGCACTGGTCAACAGTGATAAAGGACGCAGAGTCCTAAAGCCAGCAAAAACGAAATTCAGCACATGATCAAAAACAGGAGGTCAGAAGCAAAAAAGACAGGGGAAACCACGCCAAGAGCTGAGAGGTCTAACAAAGGGCATTGGACTCCAGTGTTGAGGTCCAAGCATGTGAAATGGCAGAACCTTTTAGACAATGAAGTGAGGTTTGGGAGTGGGAATTTATGTCATGGGAGGAAATACAGTGGTGGAAATGGACTCCGCCAGATCGCAACTACTTCAGGGCATCTTGTTAATCTCTCCAGACATCTGGAATATCACAAATTCCACTCAGGAATAGAATAACTGAGACTGGGGATGGAGGGAGGCAAGTGTACCGGCCTCCTAAGTGGTTGAGGGGAAGGTCTCCATAAATTGGAGAGTCAATACAAGGTGATGTGGAGGCGTACCAAGAGATTATTCCGAATGGGGGGAGGGGGGTTATTGTGCTGCAGATCTCTTACGAAAGCAATTACATCAACCCAAGTTTAAATAGCTCCTTTCGCAGCTGGCAGTTACCGTTATGGGTCAAGCCTATCAGAAGGATGAGAAATCTACCGTTTCACATGACACAGCCGCAGAGCGCAGCCATATTGATCTCAGATTGAAAGCCGGAACTTGCTCAGGGGCTGGAGAGAGTGCTGAGGCCTGTGAGATCAGCGCTGATTGGTGGGTCTCCAGAGGCCCCAGAGAACATATTTAATGGCCACCAACAATACAGAAAGTAAATTTAGCCAACCAGGGAAGAATTGTTGATCTGCTTTTCGCATCAATACATGATCAGTATGGAGGAGGGTGGTCAGCAGTGGCCGAGACGCTTGCTGCCAGAAGCCCACAGTGCAAATCATAGAGGAACCGCTGAAATGCAGCATTAGCTTAATTTGGTAGAAAATAAACGGCATATATTTTTTGGGGGAATTTTCACTTAAGGCTTTTTCTTTGTGTGTTTCAATAAAGTTAATTTTACTCTCTAAAATCACACAAACACCAAAGAGAAAAGAAGAGTATTTGTAGCAAACAAACATACAGGTCTTGATGGAGTCTGCTCTGACATCAGTTGTATTTTCTGGTCAGTAGCATCAGCACTACCTCTCTACAAGGGGCGCTCTTGTACTGCTGCCACCAATTATAGTAATAAATATACCTTATAATCTACAGAAAATTCTTACTACCAAAAAGTTGTGGACTACAACAAGAAGAGCAGTGTTTCAAATAAAAATATATTTTAATTTTCGATTTGAACGTTTTTTCACAATAGAGATTTGCAAAGTGAGGTTTTTGTAGCACGAGACGGTCCCGTAGTAAGATAATTTTTGCTGTAATTGAATTCACGCAAACTGGAAAACTAATGCAGAATATTTCTCTGGATGTTGACATTTTGGTGAGGTCTTTTAAGCAGAATGGCAAATTTTTGCAGACGTTTTGTAAGCAAGAATTGTTTTACCTAGAAATGGCAAAGCAAAAAATTATAAATATTCGAAAGGAGGGACAGGGAGTCAATGAAGGTCCGGCACCTATGCTCCAATACAATATCAGCAAACAACTAAAAGTGCTGTTCCTATGAAAGAAGAGGAAGATGCGAGGTTACAGGAAGATTTTAGAGAATCCTTTTTTTTTCATAAATAGGTGCCCTCACGCACCCACATGGGTGTCATGCTTCACCACAGGGCAAGCTCCTCATCCAGCCGGTGCTGCAATGCCTGACAGACCCCGTAAGAGGGATCTTTTTCAGAGATTTTTTTAGAAATGCCGTAATGATGGTTAGGTGTTTGAGGGTGTGTGGTGTGTAGGGTTGTGATAAAATGTGTGACGAAAAGGAGTGCTAAAACTGTCTAAGGAGTACCTAAATAAACTTTTATTGGTGAGGTCCCCTTGGCAGGCTTACAAACTGAAGTGAAATGCTACCCAGAGGGCTTTAGGTGCCCAGGTTGCCATCAAGTTGGTTTTGGTAGGGTCAACATGTTTCACACCCCTTGGTCCAGCCGGATCCAGTGGTGCTTCTTCAGGACCAGATATCCCCACTCTACACCAAAGAAGATATGTCATGGGAGTGTATCCTAACAAACAACAGTACCTATCTATGGGACTATGGACATTTTCCAGGTGAAGCAGAGATGGAGTAGCCTTGGCGCATGACTATGCTTATGATTTAAGGGGCCCAGCAGATACATTCCACAGGTTGGATCAGACCACAGATTGGTAGGACCATAGAATAGATAGGTACTGTTGTTTGTTAGGATACACTGACCGTCATATATCTTCTTTGGTGGTTGTTGGTGAGACCCATCGGCACTCATTTTTGGGGTCTGGCGCTTATTTTTCCTCATGAAACATTTACCAAGAGCAATAGAGGGAAAACACACAAAAGGGAAAGAAGAAGAAAGATAAAGATGGAGAGAACATCACAAAGGAAGAAAGCAGGGGCCTGTAGGAGTGAGATAAATGGGCACAGAGTGCCTGCTATGGGATTAAAGAGGAATAAGGTGGATTCCACGCCTCATCATCACAAATCCTTTCCCCTCAAATCTCTAAAGAGATGCTTTCCAATTGTGCTTCCTACAAGTCTCCTCCCGCCTTTCATCTCAATCTCCTTATTCCCCTGCCTCTTTTCATCTCCTACGCCTAATTAAGTTTCTTTCAACAACCTCATTCTCTTCTTTCAACAGTCCCTCTGACGGTTCAGATACTGACACATTGGTTGAGGCCCCCTTCAACGGATGCTCAAATTAGCAGCAAAGGAACATGTTTTATATTTACAACCATCAGGACTCTGTCTCTTGCTGAGGGTCCTTCGGACTGCATACACAGGACAAGGCAGCTTTCAGTGTATACTGCATGTTCACCCCACTGCTCACACATCATGTGAGTATCCTTCTGCACACACAGGAGCACAAATGACGTGCATCTTTCATAGATTTTCGCAGGACTTGTGGTGCAATTGGGCCTGATTCACAAAGATAAACTTAGACCAAAAATCTACGTTTAGACCAAAAGTCTAAGTTTAAACCTGAAGTCTAACTTTACTGCTAGTACTAGTACAGTTCGAATGCAGGTCTAAACTTATACTTCAGGTCTAAACTTAGACTTTTGGTCTAAACTTAGACTTTTGGTCTAAGTTTAGGCCTAAAGTCTAACTTGACTAGTAGTAAAGTTAGCACTTTGGTCTAAGTTTATCTTTGTAAATTGGGCCCACATTGTTTTTGTATTGCTACACACTCATCATGTACAGACAAAGGTTCATGCATAGTGCGTTTATGCAGCTGCAAACATCCAAGCACTGAGAGGCACAGAAGCATGCATATACCTTAAGGGAATATTTGGCAGAATCAATTCTGCTACTGAACACACACCTTTTGGTGACCCAGGTACGCACCACCCACAAGCAGAACACAGAATGACTGTTACACATACATAACCTCGTAGTAAGAGGTATACATACACACACTCAATACACTACTGTTAGAAATGGGGTCTTTGGTTGACAGTCAGGTTACCCCCTGTTCAAGCAAGGACCCTCACTCTAGTCAGGGTAAAAGAGAATCACCCTCAGCTAACCCCTGCTTACCCCCTTGGTAGCTTGGCAGAGCAGTAGGCTTAACCTCAGAGTGCTAGGTGTAAAGTATTTGTACCAACACACACAGTAACTTAATGAAAACACTACAAAATGACAACACCAGTTTAGAAAAATAGGAAATATTTATCTAAACAAAACAATACCAAAACAACAAATATCCGACATACACAAGTCAAGTTATGAATTTTTAAAGATTAAACTAAAAAATAGCACTTAGAAACAAAAAATGCTTCGATGAGATGTTAATACGGCGTCGTGACGGAGTCGTTCCCAACAAGCCGAGACCAGCGGCGCCGGACACGGAGTCGTGTAGACCCCCAAGTACAGTACCTTTGGTGAAGAGTGAAAACAAGCCGATGCGCGAAGTCGGGGATCGCGGCGTCTGTGCGAAACGTTGAATCCGTGCACTTTGAGCGGCGCCGGTCACGACGTGGTGCAGCGACTTCCACGGAGTCGCGGACTTCAGCGGGGCTGCAGCGGCATCGGGCCTGCGAAGAGCGTTGCGTTCCAGCAAAGGTCACGGCGTCAGGTGCAGGCGGCGTTACCGGATTCAGCAGTGGCGTCGGTCCGGAGTCGTCAGAAGTCGATTTCCTTGGATTTCCACCAGCTTTTCTTTCAAGGGCCCAGGGACTGGACAGGGCACCACTTGTCAGAGCAGGAGTCTCTACAGAGACTCCAGGTGCTGGCAGAGAGAAGTTTTTGCTGTCCCTGAGACTTCAAACAACAGGAGGCAAGTTCTAAATCAAGCCCTTGGAGATTTCTTCACAAGATAAAAGGCACACAAAGTCCAGTCTTTGCCCTCTTACTCTGGCAGAAGCAGCACTGCAGGAAAGCTCCACAAAGCACAGTCACATGCAGGGCAGCACTTCTTCCTCAGCTTTCAGCTCTTCTCCAGGCAGAGGTTCCTCTTGGTTCCAGAAGTGTTTCTAAAGTCTGTAGATTTGGGTGCCTTCTTATACCCATTTTAGTCTTTGAAGTCACCTTTCTTCAAAGGGGACTCACACCTACTTGTGAAATCCTGCCTTGCCCAGGCAAGGCCTCAGACACACACCAGGGGGTTGGAGCCGGCATTGTCAGAGGCAGGCACAGTCCTTTCTGATGAGAGTGACCACTCCACCCCTCCCTCCTAGCAGAGATGGCTAATCAGGAAATGCAGGTTACACCCCAGCCCCCTTTGTGTCACTGTCTAGTGTGAGATGAAAAACAACCCAACTGTCAAACTGACCCAGACAGGGAATCCACAAACAAGGCAGAGTCACAGAATGGTTTAAGCAAGAAAATGCTCACTTTCTAAAAGTGGCATTTTCAAACGCACAATCTTAAAATCAACTTTACTAAAAGATGTATTTTTAAATTGTGAGTTCAAGGACCCCAAACTCCACATGTCCATCTACTCTCTAGGGGAATCTACGCTTTAATCATATTTAAAGGTAGCCCCCATATTATCCTATAAGAGAGACAGGCTTTGCAGCAGTGAAAAACGAATTTAACAATATTTCACTGTCAGGACATATAAACCACATTACTATATGTCCTTCCTTAACCATACACTGCACCCCGCCCTTGGGGCTACCTAGGGCCTACCTTAGGGGTGTCTGACATGTAAGAAAAGGGAAGGTTTAGGCCTCGCAAGTGGGTACACTTGCCAAGTCGAATTTACAGTTAAAACTGCACACACAGACACTGCAGTGGCAGGTCTGAGACATGATTACAGAGCTACTTATGTGGGTGGCACAACCAGTGCTGCAGGCCCACTAGTAGCATTTGATGTACAAGCCCTGGCACCTCTAGTGCACCTCACTAGGGACTTACTAGTAAATCAAATATGCCAATCATGGATAAACCAATCACATACAATTTACACAGAGAACATATGCACTTTATCACTGGTTAGCAGTGGTAAAGTGCTCAGAGCTAAAAAACCAACATCAACAGGTCAGACAAAATAGGAGGCAGGAGGCAAAAAGATTGGGGATGACCCTGCATAAGCAAAAACTTCCAACAACTACACAATTCGTAGGGTGACCCAGGGACACACAATATATTTATTCTTTGGAACACTTATCATATGGTGACTGATACACAGTATAGACACACACACTATCTTTATAGAGGTCATCTCATACCATGAGGTGACACAATTCTGCACACACTGCTTGTATCACTGTATGCAAACGATAACGGAACACAGATATACTCTACAATACACACACACGATAAAGTGATCTATGTGCACACAATTTGTCTTAATTTTGTGACACAAGCAACATGAGTGTCATTGATGCAGGCCCTTAATGTGTATGTATCCAAGTGATCACACTAAGGCCCATATTTATACTTTTTTAGCACTGCATTTGCGTAATTTTTTTACGCAAAATTGGCGCAAACGTACAAAATACAATTGTATTTTGTAAGTTTACGCTGCTTTTGCATAAAAAATGACGCAAATGCGGCGTTAAAAATGTATAAATCAGGCCCTAAGTAACCAGACAGGTGCTCACATTTGCCGTGAACATATGTAAAGCATACACCAAGCACTGATACAAGCACAACCATATGTACTGCGAGTCTGGCTACAATGCGCTAATGCATGCAGACACAGCTGTGCACAAATGCGCTTTCCTTGTGCTAGTACATTAAGCTAGGGACGACTCCTTCATTAGGGCGGAGGAGCGTCACCCTCCCCCTGCCAGCAGCAGCAGAAGCAGCAAACCTTTAGAAATAAAACAATAATAAACGCTGTTTATTATTGTTTTATTTTTAAAGGGGCAGGGTCATGGGGGTGACGAACAGGGCACAGAGTACTCCCCTCAGTGTGCATGTATGTTTGGCGCACAAGGGCTCTCTCCAACCTGACACTGTGTTGCCGAGTTGAGAGTTGGCCCGGGCTCCCAGTCTGTGTTGGAGCACCCAGCAAGGGCGCTCCTGCCAATCATAATGGTGCTCTGAGCAGCGTCATGATTGGCGCAGGGCAAGCACAGCGCCTGTGCCTGGAGTGTGGTGGCGGTGTGGCAGCAGCGGCTACTAGGTGAGGTTAGTTTTTTTATATATATTTTTTGTTTTATTTTTGTTTTGATTCCCCCCGCCCCGCCACTTTGCCGAGTCACCAGCCGCGACTGCATTAAACCCAGATACATTGGCTTCATTATGATTCTTGAAAGCAAGTCAAGTGAAGGCAGTGAGAAGGCTATCCAAAGGTGAACGAGTGGTAGAAGCTGCTACCCTGGAGACATTTAATTAACTTGTGTGTATGATTGGGACAGATTCTCTAATTTACCTCTCACTAGCTTGTTCGAGCCAATATATAAGACAAGAAACCTAGGCCCAGATTTATGAAAAGTGGTACTGCCCCTAGTGCAGCACCACTTTTCTTGCGCCCCTTAGCGCCCCCATAGCGCCACCATGTGTGTGCCGTATTTAAAATACGGTGCACCATAGCGCTAGTCAAGGGGACTAATGTCATCATTTTTTACGCTAGTCCGGCGCTTTGCATGACTAGCGTCAAAAATTATGACGCTAATCCTGCAAAGCATCCAGAGGCCCATTGAACACAATGGGAGCCTCTTTTTAATGCCTGCACTTAGCAGGCGTTAAAAAATGCCGATAAAAATCGCACAGTGGAATCTCATAGATTCCTTTGTACCATTTTTACGGCCCCCCTAGAGCCGGAATAACCCCCTTGCATTCATTATGCCTGGCGCAAGGGGTTACAAATATGGTGTGGCTTTTTGCCCTTCCATCGCCACATTAGCGTAAAAAGAATTACGCTAATGTAGCGTTCGAATGGCCCTAGGCTACCATAAATCTGGGCCCAAATTTGAAATAATCAGTGTCTTAAGTGCTAAAAAGTCAGGGCCATATTTATGACCATGTCACGCAGTGCAGCAGAGCAAGTCACCTTGCTGCACTGCGTGGCAGGGAATGCATCGTATTTAAAAGAACACAGAGCATTCCTGTCCTTTCCCCTGGGCTGGCAACCTTTTGACCGTCTAGCGCCAACAAAGCACCCTTGCACCATAGTGCACAGGTGCCTGCAATGCGTACAGGATTGTTTTTGTGCAGGAAGGGGCACCTTCCTGCACGAAAGCAATCCTGGGAGGCATAATTTGCATTCTATGCGTGCTGCAAAATGCAGGACACTTAGAAAAAGAAAACACAAGAAGAAAAAAATGTATTTCTCCTTGTTACATCTCCCCAGGGAAGGTGTTAGATTTTGGCACATTCCCAATTTTACAAGTTCTTGTTAATTTTGTAATGTGTCAAAAACCACAGGAGTTGCATGGAACACCCACACAACGCCCATGGAACGCATTCCCAGGGCAAAGTAAGGCAATCCACCAATTTGAGCGGTTCTGCATTACTCCAGATTTTTGTAGCCACTCAGAGCCACTCAAAATGGCTTTGTGTGGCTTCAAAAATGTGACGTAGAGGTGTGCTTCACACATGTACCACATTGCGTGGTGCAAACGCGACACAAGTCGCCCATAAATATGCCCTCTTAGAGACCGAAACAATATAAATTTTGAAGCCACCCTCTTCTGATGAAAGCCTCTGCTCTTGGACAGTGGGGAAAAATTCCACAAAAGCGGCCGCCCTACCCCCGATGCCTGGTGCCGTCGCTATGTGGCAGTGCGACAACATCTGTCCATCAACGCTGGCACATCTGCACGAGCCTCTTCTGGCATCTTGCATGCTTCTTCAGTAATTGTATCCTTTTACTGGTTTATATTTTATGCAGAGCTATATATTAATGTGCGTATTTTAATATGCATGGATATTTTTAACCTTGCTTCTTAGCTATGCGCTTATATTTATAACTCAGGATATCCTTTATGCAAGGAACATTTTAATGTTATGTGATAGTCTGTACAAGAATGTTATTAGGCCTACTTAAATTTTATGAGGCTAAATGCTTAATTCTCGCAATTTTTATAGGGTTTCCAGGAAAACTTCAGCTTTCATTACAGATTTATTTATACACTAATGCGGTCAGTGAAATCTTACCCAAAGTTATTGATAAAGGTAAAGATGCCGAGTTAACGTCAAATAACACCAACACTTAGCATTTTCTACATTTTGAAAAGTTGACATTTCTCATACAGACTCCTAATAAATTTGATTGTGTTTTTTTAGAAATTACCTTGGCTCGCCTGACTCAGGGCATTTCTTGGTGTCTGAGGGTCTGGAGACTTCCAGGCTTGGAGATACAAGACCATGGAGCTGAGACAGCTGCTGCACCCCCCCACCCAGGAACTTTAGATGAGCAGCAAAAGCCCCCTTCTTCTAATCTGCCCCCCCAGGCCACCCTCAGAGTTGGTCCCATGTCAGTATCCCTCCCTATGCCACCCACAAAGTGGACCCCATGTCAGTATATGCTAAGAGCAGGAGAGCCCCATATTCACAGAAATATAGCACTCTCCTCCCCTCTCTCTAGCGCCAGCATTGATTTTAGCTGCTGTGCGCAAGGCATACACCTTAGCGTCATAGTGCAAGGGTGTGTGTGTGTGTGTGTGAGTCTAGCATAGGTTCTGAACTGGAAAGCACCCTTCCAGTACAAAATACTGCACGTAGACTCACTTTAAAACTTTTCCTATGTTGTATGTGTGCTGTACAGTGCAGCATTCATGCAAAGTCGGCAAAGAAAGGAGAAAGTAAACAATTCATCTTTTAATGCCTGCGTTCATGTACTGTTAACTTTTGGCACAAAACCATCTACTATTGTTTGTAGATAGGGTTTTGCCTCAAAAGGCATGGGTGGTTGCATGGGAACACCCATGTAGCACCCATGTAACGCCCCTTAGCGCTAAGTAATGCAAAGCAGTGCTTTGCGCTGCTCTGTGTTACTTTTAGGGTACTTCCAGCGCAAAACAAGTTTCGCACTGGAAAGTAAATTGGGAAAAAAACATTTTTGTGCTTATTAGCATCACTTTTTTGATGCTAACACAGCGCAAATCTCCCCATCTGTATTTACTCTTTTCACCAGCTGCTGAATGAAGAAAAACAATATCACTACTTTCATCCAGGACAAAGTTTCCATAGCTGACACGTTGGGGTCCTTCAGCAGAAGAAGCCTGGGTGGCAGTAGCAGATAAGACCCTCCTATATCTCATCTCTATGGTCACATAATAATAATCAACTAATATTGCATAATATCCTAATGCATCCTATATCTATGTTGAAGTGTCACCCGTTGCTTACACCTATAGTACAACATCTCTGCAACACTCATATACAGAATGTGGAACATAAAACTTGCTAATTATATTATAATTTTCTTTCAGCTTGTGGAGACCAAGGAACATAGACGATGCCATTCCATCCACAAGCAGAAGGCGGTACACAGTCTCAGAAGACAATTGTCAGACAGAAGGAATTGTAGAGTTGGCTCTATCTTCACCCTCCGATGCAGATACAACTCCATTGTTATTTCCATCTTCTGAAAGATAAGAAACCTCTGGTGAGGAGGAATCCCCCTCATTCACCTCTGCCACAACAGCTCGGATTTCAGCTATCAATGTAATGGACAAGGCGCTTAAAATATCAGATGGCCATGCATGCATGCAAGGAGAGGAGAAAGTTGGTGAAGCAAATCCTCTGGAGGATCAGTTTGTCCAACAACAATATTCTGTCTGGGGACACATGTTTGTCAAGTGGAGGACACAAAGTGCAAGATCAAAACCTCAGAATAGTTCCTATGGTTGACTCAGAGACAGACCTATGGCGGTCATTATGAACATGGCAGTGTGGACCGCCATGCCGGCGGTGGTGGGAAATCCCGCTAGCCGGCATAGCGGCCCACACCGCCACATAATGAACCGTTGGAGGGCCGCCACAGGCGGCCCTCACCCACCGCCAGGCTGCCCCCGTCAGGCAGCCTGGCGGTGGTCAACATCATCATCCGACAGGCCAGCGGTGCTGCCCCTCGGATAATGATCCCACAGAGGCATTGGCGGCAGTCAATGTCCCGGGCAGGCATTCCTCTGGGCCGGCAGGCAGAAACAATGTTTCCGCCTGCTGGCCCAGAGGAGTGTTCATAATACGGCCGGCGGGGTTCCGGGGGCGCTGGCAGTCACTGGAAAGACCACCAGCATGACCGCTGTGTTCATAATGAGGGCCTATGTCTTGACGAACACTGAGAAATGTTACAAGTCTTTAAAGTTGCACCAGAAATATCTCTGTGGTTCAAAAGAGGAAGATGTAAGGTGCCATGCCATCCCCATGCAGATAATACAAGCCACGTCTCATAGGGCCCGTGTCACGCTGCAAGGATTAGTCATGCACATCAGTCAACTGAGGGACAACACCAAACCTCAAGGCCCACAAACACCCACAAGTCCGTCCAACAAACCCCCTGAGCCCCTAACATACTCACCCACACCCACTCCCACTCCACAAGC
The DNA here is from genome assembly GCF_031143425.1 of Pleurodeles waltl. Lineage (NCBI taxonomy): Eukaryota > Metazoa > Chordata > Amphibia > Caudata > Salamandridae > Pleurodeles > Pleurodeles waltl. Next base: position 54,613,506 of record NC_090438.1, read on the forward strand.
AGAGCATCAACCTAATATGGACCCTGTATTGTGTATCCAGGAAAACAGATGTAGGTATGGACATCAGCAACACACTCCAGCTTTTCTAACCAACAACTCCACTACAATTGATGTATATTGAAACACTTGTATTGTTAAACTTCATTAGTGAATATCACTGGTACTTGCCTTTTAGCTGGATGGCATTTCATCTATGCCGGGACATTAGGAGGGAGGCATGAGAATAATTTAATGGAATGTGTTAGAGACTGTGGATCAGTTATCATTAACCCTTGCAGCAACAGACTCAAATACATCAATAAGCATCTATGTTAGAGTTGAAAATTAACGTTTATTTTACATATCTTTTTAATTAAGAAATTATGGCATGGTTTTTGGGGATAAGTCAACTGTCCTTGGAAATGGAAGAAAGAACTAAAACAGCTCCTGAGTCAGAGAGTAAGAGTCAACTTGGAGTAGGGTTGTACAATAGAAAAGCATGGCAGGAATTTATACACCTTAATTTCGACTCAACAATATTGTTGGTTGATAATATCATGGGAGAAATATTGGGGGTTATTACAACTTTGGAGGTGGGGTTAATCCGTCCCAAAAGTGACGGTAAAGTGACGGATATACCACCAGCCATATTACGAGTCCATTATATCCTATGGAACTCGTAATACGGCTGGTGGTATATCCGTCACTTTACCGTCACTTTTGGGACGGATTAACACCTCTTCCAAAGTTGTAATAACCCCCATTGTCTTGTTGAGAATATAATTGCAGTAAATATCAAAGTAAAAAATATTTTGTACTTTGTAAACAAAATAATGATGTGAATAATATCAGTTATTTTAATAATAGTGTATATAATAATATTATTCTTTTGTTATACTATATTTGTTAACTTCATTTTTCTGTTTATTTACTGTTTATAGATGTTTGTATAATTTAACTTTATTTTACATATTTTGTTCATAGTATTTTATACAGGATGCTTTATTATGATGGATTTTTCGTTGTTGTGTTGTGTTTTTGTTTTCTGCAATTAATTGGTCAATATATTTATTATGTAAATTAATCATGTAATTATGTAATAAATGTTTTCAATATATTTTTAACTTAGTAAATGGTTGCATTATTAGTTCTTTAATAATGTTATTAATTGATATTTCTTTATATGTTATTACGTTGGCTTTCTAGAGGAGTTGAATTGGATTTATTGTTAAGTATATATTTTTTGTTAGTTTGTAATTAAATTGCAATTTTTAATGGGTTAATTCATTATTTTTGTAACTATTTAACTATCTATTATATATTTAGATATCTTTATTGTAAAAGTAGTTTTTGGAGGATTTTTTGTATTTTTTTATTTTATAAATTCAATTGTTAAAGTAATCATTTTATTAACTTGTACATTTATAATATATTGTTCCCTCTTCTATGTGGTGTTGCCTTTTCCAGTGGGGAGAGTGGAGCTGTTTTGAAATATTTATGTTTTGTATTGTAATTTATATGATATTTGACTTCTTTATATAATTAATGTAGATGCATTACTAAATAGTTTTTCTTCAAAAATGTATACTTTTTATTAATCATAATGCTTATATGATACTAAAGTGATCAGTATTATTTTATTTAGTTGGACTTACTGAGTTCTTCGTATTTATTTTGTTAACTTGTTGTTATAGTTGGGCTTGTAATAGTACATATGTTTTCTTCAGAGTTCATCACTTTCCACCATGTGGCTACGCTTGGAGTGAAAATGGTAACTGTGACCTCTTTTCCCAATGTGATGAAGGTTGGAGTGGGAGTAGGAGATCTGATCTCTTGAGAGTTCAACAGTTTCCACAATGTGGCTAACATTGGAGAGGCAATACTACATTTGACCCTTCAGAGTTCATTACTTTCCCTACTGTTGCTCAGTTTGAAGAGGGAATAGTTATTCTGACCCTCTGAAGTTCAACACTTTCTCTAATGTTGCACAGATTTGAGTTTGAATAGTAAATTTGACCTCTCCAAAGTCCAAAGCTTTCCCTACTTTTTACTCAGGTTGGAACCGGATTACTCAATGTAACCCCTCCAGACTTTCTCTACTGTTGATTATGTTGGAGTGGGAATATTATATTTGAACGTCCAAAGCAAACAGTTTCTCCAATTTATTTAAGGTGTGAGAGGGAATAGTACATTTGACCCCTCCTTAATTCAAATACTTTCCCATTGTAGTTTTTACAGTTGGTATAATTATTTACAAAAGGCTTAGTTTTCCATTTTGTTATTAAAGTTAATTATATTTTTCAATATAACAACATTTAATTTATTTAGTTTATTCAATATTCTTGAACGAATAATATATGTACATTAAAATGAGCATGGGCTTGATTATGAGTTTTCCGGTCGAAGGACTGCCAAACCATCAGTGACTGCCGGACCGTCACACTCCTGGTGGTCCGACCGCCAGTTTACGATCCTGGCAGACAGACTACCTGGAGACCACCACCAGGATCATAGATCCTGATCCATTGGCGGCAGTGGGAGTAATGGTCAGCCACTGTGGTGCTGAGTTTGGCACCGCCGTGCTGACCACGACTCCACTTTCTGCCAGCCTTTCCATGGCAGGGTCCCTGCCATGAAAAGGCTGGTGGAAAGGCAGTGCTGGGGGCCACAGGAGGGCCCTTGCAATACCCATGACCATGTCGTGGGCAGTGCCGGGGCCCCCCTGCCAGCACCCTCAGAATGCGCACTGTCTGCTGTGCAGACAGCGCACATATCAAGGGTGCTGTGTGCAATGGCATTAGCCTCGGCTCCCTATTTACACCGGTCAGCCTGGTGGAAACATCATAATACGACGGGGTGAGGCCGTCGAGTTGACAACAGTGTTATTCTCTTGGCCGTCGGACTGCTAAAGCAGTAATCGGGTGCTAAGTTTGTTTTTTACAGTTTTTTATATATTTGTAATGTATTTTATAGTAAATTCATTGACTGTGTTTCAAAATTAAGGGCCTGATTAAGATCTCAGCAGATGGATTACTCTCTCACAACGTGACGGATATCCCTTTCACCAAAATATAAATAACATAGGATATTGTGTGATTTATATTTCGGTGGACGGGATATCCGTGACTATTGTGACAGAGTAACCCGTCCGCCGATATGTAAATCAGGTCCTAAATAATATGATATATACGTATTTTGTACAAATGTTCAAACACTAGCAAATTTATACAAGTATGTTTTTTCACCATTGCATGTTGACATATATTATACGTTTTCACGCAATGTACATTTTATCATATAAGTACTGTAGATACATTTATTTCATTTATTTCACAGGCTTTATTAATGTATGTTTTAAAATTTCACTTTCATATTTTTACATGGTGTTTTTTCAATCTTATTTGCGATTTATAAGTGTTTTTATTTTAGCTCGTTGTTACTACTTTTTAATCTATTTGTTGTAGTGTAAAGAAACTATTATTTACTTCAATTTTGTCTTTTTTTTTATTTGTAACTATATTTTGTAGTCTGCTTTCTTTTCCATTCCGTTTTGTCAAATTTGCAATTTTTAAGAAATCGCTATTACCGAATCGCAAATATGATACATACCATTTTGCGACTCAGAAATAGCGATTTCCTAAAAATCACTATTACCGAATCGCAAAGGTTTTTTTTTATACATCTGGCCCATAGTTTTTTATTTTTTTTAATATTTTGTAATTTTTTTTTAATTACTTAATTTGCCATTTTGTATTTTAGGTTTTTTTGTAATTCAAATTTTTACTTTTATTTATTTATATGATTTGCTATTTTATTTTGTTATATATATGCTACTATCTTGCTTTATGCACTTGATTGGAGCAATACATTTACTGGGCCAGGCTGACTTATTTTGGCTGTAGCTCCATAAGAGAGTGTTCATTTTTAATTCAGAACCATAAAACACAATGATAAGTAAATTCAAAAAGAACTCAAAGATATTGTATTCTGTCCTAGTCAACAATATGTGATTTATTTTACAGTATTCAGCATGCCACTGCTGTCACAAAAGTCAATCCACTACTTCCTCTATGTCGCTGGCTGCTGTCACTCTACATGACAGCCTCCATCTCCTTGTGAGACCTCTTAAATTTTCTCAGCCTCTGATGGCTGGCTTCTGAGCAAGCTTGGTGCTAGCAGACAGGGAGTGAGGACTCAAAAACGAAGGAAGATAGTAGGACTTATTGAGCTTTCTACTAATGGCCAGAAGGATGAAGCCGTGTACCGGTCAGCTAAACAGTTGAGAAAGGCCTGTTCCCTGAGACTCACTGGCCTCCTATGTCTCAGATATTTCCATCTTCCATTTTCTGAGCCTGCGGTATCTTGGTACTCATGCAGCACAAAGGCCAGAGCTTCAGATGTATAGGCATGCACAAAGAAAGGGTATGCAGGCTGCGACCGCTTTCATGGACCGTTGCAGAAGAGAGTGTTGCAGCAGCTCACAGGTCAGGGACCCTAATGCCATTTTGCTAATTTAAGAATGGATTCTGTGAAGGCTCCTGCGTGGCATAAGGAGACACCTGGATCCACTGGTCACTATTTTCACAGCACATTAGAGTCATAGTCGTGTTGTGGGTTAGCCTCAATAACATAGTGAGGACAATTTAAGAAGTCACTGAAATCTGCTGCAGTGGTCCCCATCAGATAGCAATGGTTCGTTCAATCCGCTCATAAGCTGATGGCAGGTCACTTTAAGGCAGGTTAGTCTGTTCAGGCCACATTCACATTGACGTCCATAAGGTGCTCAGCCTGTGTTCCTACTTGAGCACAATGAAACATTCTCCTTTTTAATGTTTGTTTTCTCTGTCTCTTATTCAGTGCTTCGTTCAGCAGTTGGCTCCAAATGTCAGGCTGCAATTCAGTTTGAAACAAAACATCCTCAGTCAGATTAAGGGGGTCATTATGAGTGTGGTGGTCAGGCCCGCCATGGATGTGGTTGTTAGACCGCCACATTACAACCCTGGCAGTCCGACTGTCAGGGAACCGTCAGATCCACCAGGATCGTAGATGCCGGCAGCCTGGTGGTGGCAGAGATCATAATCTGCCAGAGCAGTGCTTCATGTAGCGCTGCTCTGTGGATTACGACCTTGTTCTCCGCCAGCCTTTTCATGGCTGTAACACCACCATGAAAAGGCTGGCGGAGAACAGGTGCATGAGCCCCCCTGCCCAGCACCCTCGCAATGTTCACTGTCTGCTTTTCAGACAGTGAACATTGCGAGGGTGCTGGTGCACCTTCGGGCTACAGCATTGCCACTAGCTCGATTACGAGCTTGAGTCAATTCAGGTTTCCATCTGCCGACCTTGCTGGGAACTCATAATAACTACGGCAGAGAGGTCGAACTGGTTTTACCGTCTGCCAAACTCATAATGACACCCTAAATCCCAAATTGGCCAATATTTTTCCAATCTAAAATGGCTTCTATTTCACCGTAAATGCGCATGATCAACACTAGGATCAAGACTTACTGCTACTCTGCATTATGTCGCTGCTTGGAAATCCCCATGTGTTGAAGTCTGATTGTGGAAGACTCAAAATGTACATATTGCATATTTGAGATCAAAAGAGTAGTATTGGGTTGGCGTAAGAATAAACGCTGTCATGTACAGAGCTGTGAAGTAGCAAGCCTAGGCACCAAGCACTATGAACACGATTCATAACAGTTTTATGCATCTGTGTACACTGAAAAATTATCTATACACATTTGGGGCTGCAGAACACACATCACTGAAAAGGTGCAAGTATGTAATCATTTTTGCAGAGATATGGTTAGGACCAGCACGGGAGCATCGGGTTGGCCACTGCAAAGATAGTGAACACAAAGGTTTTGTAGTATTTATGCAGTGATTTCCAAAATATGTTTGAAGTACGAAGGGGCATATTCATGAAAAAGTACTTGATACGACGCACCATGGCGCACATTAGGGAACTAGCGTCATAAATTTTGACGCTGATCCTGCAAAGTGGAAGGACGCCCATTGAAAACAATGGGAGCCTCATTTTAAATGGTGCAGTGGAATCTCATAGACTCCACTGCACCATTTTTCTGGGCCTCTTAACACCGGAACACCCCTCCTGCATACATTATGCCTGGCACAGGCATAATGTGACGCAAGGTTTTACAAAGTGGTCCAATGCATGTATTGTACCACTTTGTAAATATGGTGCAGCATTTTTGCCAACCTAACGCCATATTAGCATTTAAAAATTACAATAATGTGGTGTAAGGTGGCGCTAGGGCCTTCGCAAATATGGCCCCAAGAGAGAAAACACAGGGCCTCATTCACAACGTTTTGGTGCAGGGCAGCGCCTCAAGCCTTCTCTCTGCGCTGCCCTGCATCAAAACAAAAGGACAGGAGTGTGCCGTATCTACAAGCTACACCACATTCCTGTCCTTACCGCCTGCGCTGGCACACAAATTGCTGCCATGCGGCAATGCAGGCACCCTTACACCATAGTGCTAGGGTGCCTGCTTTGTAGAGGTGATTGTTTTTGTGCAGGAAGGTACGCCTTCCTGCACAAAAACAATGATGAGAGGTGCAAAATGCAGCACACATAGAAAGAGGAAAACACAGGGAGAAATAATGTTATTTCTCTCTGTTGCACCAACCTTATGCCACCGCTGGGGTGGCATAGGCTTTTGACAGATTCCCAGGTTTACAAAATCTTGTAAATCTAGGTATGCGTCGAAATCCATGGGTGTTGCTTGGGAACACTTATGGTACACCTCTTTGACACAGTGTAAGGAAACACAGCAACTTGCGCTGCATTGCCTTACATCATATCTACAAGGCCATGAAAAGCCACACAAAGTGGCTTTGCGTGGCCTTGTAGATATGGGCCTGCAGCTTGCACCACCGGTGCGTCCAAAAAAGTGTTGCACTGGTGGTGCAAGCCGCGTGTGAATGAGACCCACAATATGTTGCGAAATAACCAATATTTCTGAGTGCTTTCAAAGCAGAGAGAGAGAGAGTGTGTGTGTGCGTTTTTGACTGTGTGTATGCAAAAAATCCTTGTGCTATCCGACGGACATCTCACCATATCTGACTGAAAGCACCTGAATCTAACTATTTCTCAGAAAATATATTTAATTGGGAGGTGTAGCACCCCAAACACCCTCCATGAACCTACACCCCTGGTGCTACCCCAGCACTCATGTGACCTCCAATCTTCCCAAATATATCTAAGTTGTGTCCCTTTTACGGGTGTGACAGGTACACCCTACCTTCCTCCTGGGTCAAATATATGGGCTACTGTTGGCCCACAGATCTCTGGGGCACAACTCGCCCAGCCAGCCAAGACAAGAACCTCGGAATAGTGGAGGACAACCAACTGGCAATGATCAGCCTAGTTAATGCAGTCAACTCTTCCTGTGTCTACACCTTCAAGATCCTCAGAAAAATCTTCAAGTGACTACTGATCAACACACACAGAACCTTCACCCAGGCCCTCATCATGAGAAGGCTGGACTACAGCAATGCACTCTGTGCCTGCATCACTGCAAACTGACAAGAAGCCTCCAGACGCCACAAAACGTGGCAGCCAGGCTCGCACTCAGGCTCCCACTATGCACACGCATCACATCACACCCCAGTGACCTCCACTGCCTCCCCGTGTACAAACACAAACTCTTCAAACTCCTTTAAAACACATACAAAGCCTTGCACAACCTAGGCTGCTCCTATCTCAACAGCTGCATCAATTTCCACACCCCTGCCAGAGACCTCCGCTTGGCCTGCCTCCTGCTCCCATCCATCTTCTGCATACGCTATGGTAGTGTTTTCTCCTACCTCGTTCCTAAAGCTTGGCACTACCTCCCCCTACATATCAGGGCCACCTCCTCAGTTCTTGAATTCTGAAATAAACTGAAGAGATGGCTCTTTACCTAGGCTTCAGGCATGGCCAATGCAAGCCACATCCAATTAGAGCCTTGCTCTACAAGTAAACATAGCATGATGACTCTGGAATATGCATGGTGGCTGTACCTCACTATAGAAAGTGAGTAAAGAGACCAGTAAAGAGGCATGGATTGTCTGTGAGAGGACAAATCCTGAACAATACACTTTTCTGACAGTGGAACAGTCACACATAGTACATGAGGTCTGAATGTAAAAGCAATAACATCTTAAGCCCCACTTTGTGCAAACAGACATCTCTCAGGCCTGGTCGACAATCACAAATAAGCGTTTTCCTCTTCTAAAACAGGCTCAGGTTTATGTGTAGTAATTGGCCTGCTCTGAGAGTAGAGGTGCTCAAGTTGTTGATAATTTCACACAAAATAAATCACAGGGCGAGCTAAGAAAGAGATGAAATGACTCACTGTGGGATATTTTAAGGCCTTTGCATTTAAACCTTGCAGCAAGATGCGTGCAGAAGGTGGAAATAAAGATGACATTTATTTTTTTATTTCCTGCATTTATTTTTAGGCAGTGTCTCTGGGGAGGACAGCTGGGAGTCCCCCCTCCAGTGGGCAGCAGCTTCCTGGGAGCAGCTGGAAGCTGAGTCTAAGGCAGAGAGAAGCAGCTTCCATGTGTGGAAGGTCCTCAGATGTGCCCCTGAGGGGTGCATGTCAGTGTGGAGTCTCCAGGTCCTCACCCCAGGCATACAGAGTGACTGGACAGGCATCACACCACTGACAGTGACAAGAGAGAGACTGCAGAGGGAGGTTGGGAAACACAATGAACTAAATCTTAAATCACTTCATCATGTGTATTAATACCACTTTAGTAGGTTTCATGCTTTTTGGGGATTTACAGATATGCACAACAGCCATACATGCCGACATTTTAGAAGAAGAAAGTGGGAGATTTAAAAAAAATAATCGGGAGAATTTATTTTTCCTATTGACTTCTATTGGAGGACAGGACATTTTAGCCGAGAGGCAGCCAAAATAAAGCCATTGTTTGCTTCACAAATCAGGAGTCTCCTGCCTGAGTTGGGTCTAATGACATGTATGTCAACAGCTGCTTTGGAGATCTACACAAGCCACAAGGTCCATGTGCATCCTTGGTGACCTGGACATACTCTTGTGGACTGTCCACGAGGCGGCAGCTAGCAGTGTAATGTGGAATTATGTGATTCCCCACTTTCATGAAAGGCTTCTGAAATGTTGACCCTTTTGGGTACATATAGATCCGTATAGGGCTACCTTGCTGCATCTGCTGGACTTGTCATTGTAGCCTAGTTCTGAGCAGATTGACAGAGTGGGGCTTCTGCCCACAAGGAACACTTGCTCATCCATTTTCCCAGCCAGGGGGCCTTTTGCACCCATTTCCTCAGCCCCTGGAACACTTTGGTATTATAGAGGAGGGCACAAAAGCTTGTATGGCCCCTTCTGTGATATGGATTGCTCATGCACACATTTTGTGCCTGCACAGTCCTAATGAGGGGCATGCTCAAGCCCAGTGCAGACAAGGGAACAACTTTGCTCCTGTACCTGTGCTATATATAGGGGATGGCGGAATTGAAACTAGCAGAATTTGACTACTAAGTGCTACTCTTGTGACGCAGAGTACTGACCAAATTCCGCCAATTACGTGTGACACAATCTTTTCCATCAAGGCTAAAGAATTCATGCGCTAGCGAGATTTGTAGTCCCCCAGCGCCATTTCCTAACGTAGGTGGTCACAGGCAGTCACAAGCGGTCACAGGTTTCTAGTCGAGCAGCAGCAAAATACGCTTGGATGTTTGTGTGCTCTTGCGCACCGCATGGTGCCATTCGCACTGATTTTTCAGCACTGCTCGCGCTACATTGTAGCATGAGCAGCGTCACATGGAAAATTCCACCCACTTGTGGTACTCTGCGGAATCTCACTGAGTTTTTATAAAACTCCACGGAATTCTTTTTAGTGAATCTCTGCAAGTTCTGCCCACCCCTGGCTGTTTTACAGATGTGGGCAAAGAGGTCATTCAGGCCACACTGATTGCTTGTCACATATAAAGTGCCACACATTCAGTGCACCTGCAGAGGATTACAATTACTGCACCAGCCTGAAGGTGTAATCCTGTCCACTCCTATGCATTGAAAAATGGACTGATAGTTTCAAACCACAGGACTGCCTTCCAGTGCTGTGGTGTTTCCAGTCCAGGTGCACTGAACTGGGGTCCATGCAGTTTTTTTTATCTAGTACAGCACAGTGTTTTTGTTTGTGCCAAGGGCACCTAGCCCTAATGTGCAATTTACAAAATGCAGCCTTTATGGACCCAGAAAAATCCATCTGCAGGGCTCATCCCTAGATGGTTGGAGATTCTGTTTTCATGGGGTCATATGGACAGCTTGACCACTAACAGAAGGTGAGTTATGAAAAGAAGTGCAAGCAACCTGTCCTACATTGAATAGTGGGTAAGGTGGTCCGATGACCTCTCATAGAAGATTCCTCAGTCTGGAGAGGGAGTCCAGATGTGTGGCCCAGACCCATTCTCGCTGTGAAATGCACACGTCTAGTGGGATTGGCTAGATGTCTGTGAGTCGATCCTGTAGGATGAATGACTGACATTTGTTGTAGTGAGGGAGGACTTCAGGAGAAGAGGCCTCTTGGAACTCACAGGTCTACATGCCCCTAAACCTCCTTCTCATCACACCCAGTGACAACAGGATTCTTCGCTTCCTGCAATGCCCCTGTGCACCATGTTGCTGCAACCTCGACTGGCAGTCCGTCATGGCTGCAACAAACCACCGCCAATGGAATACTCCAATACCAGAGGGCTACTTGTCCAGACACCCAATAACCAAAAGGCCTGGTGACCCATGTGCTCCATGAAAAAGAGTCTTTTTCTTTTTCACATATAATGCAACAAAGGTCATAGGACCATTACATCCTTTATTGTCCATCTATATTGATTTTAACCTGTGCCCATCCACCCCACTATTAAAGGGATACCTGGGTGTGGGTGAGACATTTTTATTACACTTAGCTTCTCCTGGTCACCACAATATATAAAGAACTCCTTGGAATATAGTCAAGCCCATCCTGGCTTTTAGGGGCCAAAATGAACCGGGTGATGAAGCATGCCACTACTGGAGTGGGTGAGGGTTGTTGGCGGGACAGGTACTCCGTCACAACAGCGACGGATATCTCGTCGGCCAAAGCCTAAATCAAATGGGATTTAGATTTCATCAGACAGGATATCCGTCACTGGTGTGGCAGAGTAACCCATCTGTAGATATCTAAATGAGACCCTTTGCTTCAGATTAGGGAGCCTCTGCGGGCACCTGGTGGGCCATCATGTGTCAGTGTTTACAGTGCCTGTTGGTCAACCCTAGTTAGGGCCCGCCTTATGATGCAGTTTCCTCTCCTCGCTACCACCATAAGACAATGCTGTCACAAACCAGAAAATGCAAAAATGCCCCCCATGCACTTGAGGGAAAGTCTCAGCCCATCAGAAGGCATTGCTTTCTCGCTTTTTAGATATCAGCATCCACTTTAAGGGTTTGGTTTCTGGAGTGAGCAGGTGCCCAGGCCCAGCTCTCCTCCTACCTCTGTTGGACCTCGGCCAGCTCAAGGATCCACGTTCTTCCAGGCTCTCTCTCCTCTGTTGCATTCTTCTACCTCTTCCTGCTTCAATGCCACTCTCTTCTCAAGCCTCTTCCTGCGCTCTTTCCCACCTTTTTTGCTTCTCCTGCTCTTTTGTCTACTCTTTTTGCTTCTCCTGCTCTCTTTCCCACCCTTTTGCTGGTGCTCCCACCTCTTTCCTGCCTGTTTTTCTTATTCTTCACTTCAGTCTTTTCCCTATTGCTTCATTCTCACCTTACTCCTTCATACTTTTTTGCTTTTTTCTGCCCTTTTTGGACCCTTACAGTCTGCTTTTGCTGCTGCCCCTTTTTGCCCCTTTCCTCCTCCTTTCTCCAGCTTCTGCCTCTTCCCGCCTCCCTCTCTCCTTCCCACCTTTTTGCCAGCGCCACCTCCCAGTGTCCCTCCCACCTCCCAAGACCTACTTAATGGCAGTCACAGTGCAACTATGCTGCTGGTCCACCAAAGGCACACCAAAGGCAAGCCAAGCGCACCTGGACCGTGCCCAGCACCATCAACCCTGGTTCAACTGCCACCACAGCTACATTTCTACTGCTTTCCACGTCCTTGACCCTGGACACCCCCAGGAACACTGCCACCATGCCACACCACACTACACAGCTGGACTTTTCATCTGCACCTTCTGCCACTTCACTTGCCACAGCATGCATGCCCCCACGTCTCTCAGCAACACCCAGCATACTTGCACGCAACCCCAGCTACCCACCACGATGTCGCATGAACCCTCCTCAACACTCCCTCACTCAGCAAACATGTCACTGAGGTCTGGGACCTTATTGACACTCTTGTGCATGACATGGTCTTCCTAACCAACGCCTGGCTCAACCCTGTGTCAGCCCCCGACATTGCCGCCAGCAGGATACAGAATCATCCACCAGGACCGCATCAACAAGCTAAGCAAAAGAATCACAGGGGCTCCATCAAATGCACCACCGCCACAGATGACAGCATCCCAGCAATGGAAAACCTCAAATTCACTATCCAAACAGGAGAAAAATCCACCATTAGGGGAATCCTCACATTCCGCCCACTAGAAACTCGAAGCCTGTTTCTGCAGCCTCATCACTGATTTCATTAACCCCCTCTTGCCATCGTCCTGAATGACTACATGTTCCTGGGCGACATCAACTTCCACCTCGACGACATAACTGACCTAACTCCACCAACCTCCTCGACATCCTGATCCGCCTCACCCAACTTGTCCACAACCCCACGCACATTGCAGGACACACGCTTGACCCCATATTCATCTCCAGTGATTGCATCAAATACAGTCACATCACCGAACTCACATGGACCGCCTATTCACTCATCCGCTTCATCATCATCACCACGACCCTTATGCCTTCCCTCCCAACTCATCCCAACACCCTATTGCAGCTGGAACAAGGCCTCAGAGACTGAATGGACCAACACTCTTGCCCTCAACCTGCCCAAACACCACATCAACGTGAACCAGGATGTCAGAAGCTTCACCTCACGGATCACTGACTGCACTGACATCATTGCCCCCCCTCAAGAACAAGAAACATAGAAGATCCACCAAGCAAGCCAGCTGGTACACCGAGGACTTCAGGCCAGCCAAGCGCCATTGCAAGCGCCTTGAGAGAAGAAGGCACACCTACAAAGACCCAGCTGACAGAACGGCCTACAAATCAGCACTCAACCTATACCACTGCCAACTATGTGGGATAAAAAAAAACCTGGCATCGTGCATTGACGCTAACCCCAATAACAGTAAGAAGCTCCTCTGCATAATCAAAGAATTCACCAACCCTGCAACAGCGACAAGCAATATCTTTCCCTCTCAGGACCTATGTGACATGGTCACAGATTTGTTCCACAACACTAATGGCAGACTTTTTCAATGGCCATACTTCCACACACACAACCATCTCAAGGCTAACCACCTGGAACCACCTTACCACTCTGGACACCATCACTATCATGAAATCCATCCACTTAGGGTCCCCATCAGACCCATGCACCCACCACATCTTCAACCTAGGAGCATCCAGGATCGGCCACAAACTTTCTACCCTACTCAACAACTCACTGGATTCTGCCATCTTCCCAGAAGAATGGAATCATACAGCAATTAAACCCTTGCTGAAGACACCTTGAGTGGACCCCAATAATCTCAGCAACTGCAGACACATTTCCCTGCTCCCTTCTCCAACCAGAGTCATCGAAAAAGCTAGCAACCAACAACGCACGATCTACCAAGGACACAATCACCTCCTGGACAACTCCCAATCTAGATTCCACAGCAACCAAAGCACCGAGACAGCTCTGATTACGGCCACAGATGACATCTGGGCCCACCTCAACAAAGGAGAGACAGCCACCCTTATCCTCCTCGATATCGCAGCAGCCTTCAACACTGAGTCCCACCACACACTTTCTTATTCATAACTCCACATCTGCGTACATTGACACTATATGTATATATATATATATATATATATATATATATATATATATATATATATATATATATCTTCAAGATATATAGGTGTGGAGTTAAGAACAGTAAATCTGCCCTTGTGTGTATACACACTTACCTGCATAATATTGAGGAAGTCCTAGTTTCTGCTGCAATGAGTACAAGAGTTACAAGTCTGAGCATTTCAGCTCAGGGAGTTTTGACTTGGGTAAAAAGATTTCAACGCACATGTGTTTCAACATTCAAAAAATATATGAACTAGAGTGGTAGACAGGCATCAGTCAGCAGGCATGAAACATATGAGGTGGTGTCATGTTCATCCCTCTTAGCACCTTCAGGGGCCACAACAGGAAGTTCCAGTCTAAGAAACATGCAGGTTTGTGACTTTATTGGTGGCATGCCTAGTGTTCTAACCCACTTCAGGGGCTGGTAGCCCTTTCAGTGGTGTGTCACATCTGGTGCTCTAACCTACTTTTCAGGGTTGGTAGCCTTTTCAGTGGTGCAGCCCCCTTGTGATCTAACCCACTCTCCAGGGGTGGTAGCCCTTTCAGTTGTGTGCCCCACCTGGTGCTCTAACCCACTCTCTGGGATTGGTAACCCTTTCAGTGGTGTGGCCCTCCTAGTGCTCTAACCCACTCCAGGGGTAGATAGCCCTTTAATTGGTGTGTCCCACCTGATGTTCTAACATACTCTTCGGGGTTGGTAGCCTTTTCAGTGGTGTGGCTCATTACGTGCTCTAACCCACTAACTGGGGTTGGTGGCCCTTACATGGTGTGGCAAACCTGGTGCTCTAACCCGCTCACAGGAGTTGGTAGCCATGGTGTTCCAACACACTCACTGAGGATGGTAGCCCTTTCAATGGTGTCGCCCACCTGGTACTTTAACTCACTATCCTTGTTGGTAGCCCTGGTGCCACAACTCATTCACCAGGGTTGTTTGGCCTTTCACTGGTGTGGCCCACCTGTACCCTAACCCACTCTCTGGGGGTTTGTAGCCCTTTCAGTGATGTGGCCCATCTGGTCCTCTAACCCACTCCATGAGGTCCGTGACTCTTTCAGTGGTGCGGCCCGCCGCGTAATCTAACCCACTCTCCGGGGTTGGTAGACCTTTAAGAGGTGCAGCTCACCTGGTGCTCTAACCTCCTCTCTGGGGTTGGTCGCCCTTTCAGTGGTGTGGCCCAACTGGTGCTCTAACCTCCTCTATGGGGTTGGTCGCCCTTTCAGTGGTGACATGCAGCACATCACCCAGTTGTTTCCGGGCTTCTT
Source organism: Pleurodeles waltl (assembly GCF_031143425.1). NCBI lineage: Eukaryota > Metazoa > Chordata > Amphibia > Caudata > Salamandridae > Pleurodeles > Pleurodeles waltl. The sequence goes on from NC_090438.1 coordinate 54,628,764, forward strand.
AGGCCTCTGTCTTTAATAACTCATGAAGGTAAGCTGCTAGATCGAGGATGTCCCAGGAGAACCTGCTCGCTAGTGCTTTGGATAAAGCATAGTGTGAACCGGGCCTTTGATGTCTTGTCAACCCTGCAAGAGAGGTCAGCAGGGCCACGACCATGAAGGTTTCCCAGCAGTGAGACCAGTTTGACAACAATCAACCTGGCAAGCTTCCAGAGCATTCTGCAAGTGCTCTGGAGCAGGAGCAGACTAGTCCTCTCCTGAAGGTGGCGGCCCTCTGTTGTAAGTCAGTAGCGATTAGATTAAGCATTAGCAGAAGACATCTTGTATTTAGCAACTATTGTGAACATTTCACGGAATCCATTTTGTATTCATGGCAGGCATTTTCTCTGCCATGTGCTCGCCATGTGCTCTGTCCTACCTTTCTGTTAACTACTCTTGAAAATCTGTCTAGTGACAAGTTATATTTAGCATCTCCCACTTTCGCACATGCCCAGTAAGATCTGCAGCTGTTAGTAATCTGTAACAGACAGTAATGTGTCAATTAGTCCTTGAAAACTGTTAGTCCCTCCTACCTGTCGACTGTGCATTTCCATATGACCTTATATGTATGTAAGTCTTGCTTCTATAATTGTACCACCTTCTTTTAGCCCCTGCGTGGGTATAAAAGGACCATGCTCCATTAGTTCAGTGTGCTACTTCAAACATTACCGAAGGGTGCTGTTTGAACTGTAGTACCACCTCATGAGGTTTAATAAACGTTGTCTTTTATCTCAGTTTCTGTGCCAACTTCTTCCTATATGGTCTGAGGACTTTGTGCAGAGAAGGGCGAACCCCTTGCACTAGTAGGCCTTGCTGAGGCTTACTTCGAGACCTCACTCTGGACTCGGCCCAGGCATTCTTGATGACCACATCCACCCTTCAGTTGACACGGTCACTGTTTGACCTCCCTCCTGGGCTCACTACTGTCAGCTGCACCGGGGTGTGCACAAACAGTGCACTCACTGCTGCCACTGCTTGCCTCTAGTAGGGGTGGGTGGAACGTGCAGTTTCACTCCACGGAATGCCACAGAGGTACATAAAAACTCTGCAAGATTCCACAGACCTCCGTGAGCAGGTGGAATGCGGGCATGTTGCTCTGCTCATGCTGATTTTTAGCGCTGGGTGCTTCTTCTGAGCTGTAAAATCAGGGCAAATGTCACCACGCGGTGCACCAGAGGGCGCAGTTTCTTTCTCCCATTGGACCAGCAGCTTTCCTAACACGAAAGATCGGATCTGGTGTGACTGCCCGTGTTAAGAAATCTCCCTGGGAGGCATTCTAGCACCCGAAAATCGTGCTGGGGATGAAATTCTCGCTCACACTTGTCAATGTTCTCGCTCACGAGAAAAATCTCAGTCATTCAGCGGTTGGCAGAGTTCTGCTGGAACTCCGCACTCCAAGCAGAACGCGGAGTGGGCAAAACTCCACAAACTCAACTGGCGGAGTGGAATTTTTCATCCACCCCAAGCCTCTTGCATCCTGTACAGAAGACAATTCAGGCAATGTAACACGCACTACCAGACACTGCCAAGCAAATACCAAAGGTCCCAAGGTGCTACAAAATCTGTCCGGGTAATTGGGCTTTAGAGCTGTTTTTTGAGAGCTGTGCATGTGCAACACACCTGCGTAGTATGGCTTATTTGGCGTATTAACTGGCCGATGTGTGACGTGAGTCACTTGCTTCCTTTGTGGCACAACGACCCCAGTGACGAGACCGGAAGGACACGGACTGGTTTGTGAACTATTTCCTTTCCGGTGATGTCCCCATGTTATGCTGTGGGGGCTTTGACTGAGCATGCGCATTACTTAATTGTCTGGGTTTGCGTCCTGAAAAGTGTCTGTAACAGTATTTCCTGGCAGGTTTATTTCTGGTAGGGGCCAGCCTTGGCCCATCTCCCCAATGGCACACGACGCATTTAGGGACAAAGACCACAGTTACAGGACACACACACTGCAACGCGGACGTCAGTGCTTAATTTGTAAACAAAAAGGTGCCGGTGCTCAAAGCCCTCCTCTTAAACAAGCTGCTGCTGCAATTAAATGTACAAACACGGAATACTCAGGCAGCGCAATCCTGAAGCCATCTCGGGCCTCCTCAATCCACATGAAGCCACTCCCTGCCCCTTCCGCTCACTCTACAGTGGTCCTCAAACTTTTTAATGCCGCGCCCCCCCAGTTGAAAAATAAAAATCTTTAGGCCCCCACTCTGAATTGTTCACAATCATTTTATAAAGTGGCAATATTTAAATATGTCTAGACCTATTTAAACATTGCAGTTAAGTATTCTTACCTTTTTTAAATGCAATAACAGACTTCTGAATAAAACAAAGGTCTGTTATCTGTATAATGCTACTTTTTGCCAGTGTCTGACGCCCCCCCTGGGATCACTTGGGGCCCCCTTGCAGCTTTCTGCTTTCTCTCATCGTGACGCTTTTTCGTTTTCCCTTCCTCCGTCTTTCCCATATGTGTCTTTTGCTCCCAGTAAATGCTTGAGGCAGAAGAATAAACTCCGGCCCTCAAAAATAAGTGCAGGTGCTCAGCACCGGAAACAACAAGCACAAATTAAGCACTAGCCGACGTCCTGCAACTCAACAAAGTGAGGACTAATGACTGCCCTGCATTAGGGTACCCCAGCGTAGGTCCAGGAGGACCGGATGCATTGTAGATATTCATATTAATTTGCATAAAATGAATCCAAATGGAACTCATTTACATAACATATGGCTATCCCCAAAATATGGCATATCTGCTCCTGCTAGACCTACACTGAGAATCCCGCCTTCTGTCTTTAATACTCAGTCCTTAGATAGAATATCATGGTTATTACTAAAACCGCTGTCACCCCCTCTGTGGCGAAGCTAAGGCCTTCCCATCCCTCCCACGAGATTTATATATTACATGAGGAGGAGAACATTGTCAGGGACGGCTCTGCATCAGAAGGCGCTATAGGGCTTGAGGTGTGATCCGGGCATGAAATAAAGATGGCATTCACGCACCCTGACCTCTGACCCAAGAGCCGCCCCCTCCATTCTGGAGCTCGGAAGAGGACTCAAGACGTGTCTATTCCACGGAGGCTAGCGCCTCGACACCCTCACCGGTGACTAGTCCGCTTCACAAAAACGATGATTGATTCATTTTGAAAGACCCTAAGGTGTATATCATACAGTGAAACGGGGTACGCTTTAAATGCAAAAAGAGGGGCGCAGGAGTTGTAAAGATAGTTCTAGAAATCACTGGAACAATTAAAAAAACGGAAAATACAAGTGGAAGGTAATGGAAGTCCTTTCTCTGGTTGTCTAATCTTAGCACGTGCTATTATAACACAGAACTCGGGCGAAAAAAAAATAAAACATTTTCGTCACACCCTGCCTCCTTTTCTTGTTTTATAACCAAAGAAAGACTTGATGGCCGAGGAGACGAACAACTAGATAAGAAATACTCATGTCCCTCCTTGATAGGCAGGACTGTCCGCCCCGCCAAGCCCTCTTCCTGCCTGATGATGGGTGGGGCAGGAGCCCCCTTCCATCAAGTGTAATGCCATGCTGTTCCCTTCAAACAGTGCTAAATTTGTAGACAAAAACGTGTCGGTGTGCTCTAATTTCTTCTCTGAAACTCGGGGATGCTGCAGTTAACTGTGCGAGCCCAGAAGACTAAGGCAGCGTAATCCTGAAGCCATCTGGCCCTCTTTAATCCATTTACAGCCACTCCCTGCCTCTTCAGCTTCCTCTTGCAGCTTTCTGCTTTCCCCCCTTGTGACGCTTTTTCGTTTTTCTCTTCCTCCGTGTTTCCCATATGAGCATTTTGCTCGCAGTATGAGGCAGAACAATAAGTGCCAGCCCTAAAAAATAAGTGCCGAGTCCTTGCACTGGAAACCACCGGCTCAAATTAAGCACTCTGCCTTCAATCTGTAAATCGAGATTTTTACAGTCGACAAACCAAGGAAGATAAGAAACAACGAAGCATTTAGTTAAAGCAAGTTCAGATAAGTAAACTTGCAGAAGTCTATAAATTAAAACAAATCTAAATTTGTATATATGAATCTTTATGATGATACATTGATTTTCAGATGGTATTCCTATCTAAAATAAAACAATTGATTGACAGCATTTGATCACAAGCAGCAAAGTGGTCCGCAGCAAGAATTGAAAACAAGGATACACATTTTCACTAGAAAACAGACTCTAGGTTGCTCCTAACCAAAGCCCGGTCAAGATGCAGCCGACATCCCCGGGCTCGGATGGTGCACACAAAGGCCGGCTTCTTCTTCCAAGCACTGCCCTGTGACGCGCACATGGCTGGGGACAAAGGCGCCGTTGTGTGGATCCTTGGACATCAGAGCATCCTTCCAGTGTATGCTCTGAACACATAACCCTCAGCATTGCACGGCCCATCCCACCACTCGAGATCACAGAAGGGCCGCTTCTGATGGGCCATGAAGGCAGGCGCGGTTTTGTGGCTAAAGAAAATCTCGCATTCAGCTCTGAAATAAGTTTTGACAGATCCCTGTGCCAAGGGTTCAGCCAACAAGCCGTGCTGAGATCAGATCAGTGTTGTCCCATCGCATCACAAGTTCTGCTTCTATTTCGAGGCCCAACTGTTTGTGCTTGTTTGTCATACTGAGTAAATTGGGGTTGTAGGAACATTGGTTTGATAGAGAGGCACAAACGTTTACAAGACTCTGGGTGAGTGGTACTTTCAATCTTTCAAAAAAAGTGCAACATACCTCACCATCCGCAGTATCAGTCCTTCTCCAGAAGAAAGTCTTAGGCTTGCAGGGGGTGTTCATTTTCCCATAGAGTCTCCTGCCTTAATAAGTCACAAGTTGGAGGTCTTTGTTATTTTTCTGGTGGAACACCAATGAACTTTGCGTCAGATATCAACAAATCCTGCCTGGCGGGATATTTCCATGAGCATATAGTCAGAACACCATCGACCTACCTTACAGTGGTTTATCAACCATCCCAAGTTAGTGGAAATATGAAGGATCTTTCCTTGAAGGTCATATAAATGCCCTCACCAGCTCCCTCTGGAGGGTGGGACATTCTTCTCGTCCTTACCACTTCCACCACTGACCTCAAGAAGTCAAGCATCAACTTAAGGGTAAGCTTACCTCAATCATTTCGCTAGCATTTGCACATCTCCCGCCATCCTGAAACTTCATGGACCAGGATCCAAATGATTTTCCCTGTTCCTTTCTGCACCTTGGTCACTCATATTTGAGCCCTCAGTATTTCCAGGATTAAACATCTGTAGATGTGCATTTTATGTTGTGCTTTGAATATCTAAATAATTTGCGTTGGGATTGGTCGATTCGCTAACATTTCTATGATACCCCGAACATTGCTTGACACCATCTAAGACCTGGTTCTTGTTTTATGGAACCACAAAAATAGGCGCTTTAGAAATATGCATACAGATACGTTTATAAAGAAAATAAATTACCAGTCCTCTTGAGAAATCAATGACCTCACCTGGGATATGTATTCTTATCATTCATATATCATTCACATCTGCATAGGTGAGGTATTAAGGGTGCACCCTCGCTTAAATAGAAGCCCCCCTCCTTCACTTCTAATAAACCCTGGTAAAAAGTGCAAATTGCTAAATAAGCATCTGTAGGTATTCAGAGATATTCATTCTCTCTCCTCAGGTGAAATATTAATAACCCTTTCATAGGTGAGCAATCAATAACATCTCCTTAGGCAATTTATCAATGACCTCTCCTCCAATTTGTATACACCTTCCCAAATCGATTGGAGTAAATGCGTGGAAGGGTGTGGTTGAGTGCACAGGACTGATCTCAATAATCAACAATGACTAATAACACTGGACTAACCGCTATCCTTGGTTTCCGGAGCAGTGTGCTGCCCAGCATATAGTGCTTCAATGCCTCATCAGGGGTAGTAAGTGCTATATAAATGCAGTTACAATACAATATAATATATGGCAAGAGAGTTGTGATGTGGATGTACTGGGTGCTGCAACTCCAGGGTTCTGAAAAAAACTACATCCTATCAGAAATATATCTTCATTCCAGTGGGAGTACTTCCAAAGAGTTGTCACAATTTTCTGCAAATCTAACGCTAAAATGCCAACTTGAATAGACAGATGGTGCCTGCATCTCCAGGGATAACAGTTTCGCATTGTACATAAGCCTGGGCAAGACCATATTGTGACCGATTTCCTCTTTTTCCTGCCATCCACACAATCTCAACTTTCCAACATGGAGGAGCAAATTTGCTACATCCGAACCAGGCTCACCGAATTGCCATTACAGAAGAGGCACTATTAAAGCCTCCTACGAAGATGCTTACGGTGAATAACCTCATTCACAGTCAGTGTTAGAGAAACTTGGTCAAGGTTCAGAAACCTCACTGTTGTGGAGATGTCTGGGCACTGAGGGTGTTTGGACATGTTGCATGGTGTTCTGAGTAGCCACAGGAAAGTACTGCTACCGAGAGGCAGCCCCCTGATCATTTCCAAGTCCCTGCAGAGAGACACTCAATATAATGATACATTGAGGCAACACACACCTACTGGTGCCTGGATGTAAAGGTCTAAGCAATCCTCTAGAGATGTTTCCATTGTAGCACAATATTGGGAAGATGTGATAGTTGACTTCTTTGGGCCACTACTGTGGGACAGTACCTGATGGTTGACTTTGATGAACACTCCTGATCCCCTGAGATGATAGCACGTCCAGCAGAAGATGTGATTCTAGCACTCAACAAGTAATACCTCAACTCTCAAATAATGTAAAATCAGGCAACAGCCATTCGTTTAATGACAAGGAACTTAGAGACCTCACATAATATACGGGTTTCACCATTTGAACATCATCCCTCGATGGCTACACACCCATAGCATCCTTGTACCCTTTATGTCCATACTAAACAAAGGTGTGGAAATTGTCAAGATAATGCAAAACCTTATTTTTCCAGTATTCTTTGGTGAGACACTATTGTGAAACACAGTACCAATGGCTAATCCCCTGCAGAGACATTTTTTCAGAGTAAGAGCTTTACATGAATTCTTCAGGAAACAACACTTGCCCATCATCAAGAGATGAGGCAGAGTATCAGTTCCAGCTTAAGAAGCAAAGGATGACAGACTGTTGACAAAAAAGAGAAAATGCAAGTTTTTGCACATCACTCAAGAAGATAATGTTCTGGTCAAAGCAAAAGGTTTATGTAAATGTGACTGCAACTAATGTGAAAGGCTCCATGATCACAGCTGGGAGACTGCAACACTTTCTCACTAGGAATTCATTTTTGCTCAGATTCTTGAAGGGAGGCCTTTGCCGTGCACCTTTTGAAAGCGAAGACACCAATCTTGATGATCTGAAAGGTGAGGAATCTTCTGTCAATTACTTCATATCTGTTTCCTCAAGTTCACACCACTGATCCTGTAGGAAATGACCCTCTTTTGGCATGGCTACCCCCACTTTTTGACTGCTGTGAGTGTGTTTTGACTGTGTTCACCTGGATCCTACTAACCAGGACCACAGTGACTGTACTCTCTCACTCTGGATTTGTCTGTTCCTAACTTTTTACACCCCACAATTTGCATACCAGTGCCCCCATATAAGTCCCTAGTATATGGTTTCCAGGTACCGAGGGCATTGGGGCACCATGGGTTCCCCAAGGGCTGCAGCATGTATTATGTCACCCATGGGAGCCCAGGCAAAATGTGTCTGCAAGCCTGCCATTGCAGCCTTTGTGAAACGGTGCATGCACCCTTTCACTACAGGTCACTCCACCAGGTCACTGTAAGTCACCCCTATGTCAGGGCCTCCTAGCCCAGAGGGCAGGGTGCAAGTACCTGTGTGTGAGGACACCCCTGCATGAGCAGAGGTGGCCCCACAAACTCCAGCTCCATTTTCATGGACTTCGTGAGTGCAGGGAAGTAATTTTACAGTGTACTGGACATAGGTCAACTACCTATGTCCAGCTACATAATAGTAACTCCGAACCTAGGCGTGTTTGGTATCAGACATGTTGGAATCATACGCCAATACTATTGCCAGTATTGGTTGTATGCTTCCATGCACTCTGGGGGCTCCTTAGAGGACCCCCAGCTTTGCTCCTACCAGTTTACAGGGTTTTCCCGGGCAGCCCACGCTGCTGCCATCCTACAGATGGGTTTCTGCCCTCCTGCTGCTTGAACAGCTCAAGCCCAGAAAGACAGAACAAGGATTTCCTTTGGGAGACGGAGGCAAAACCCTCTCCCTTTGCAAATAGGTGTTACATGACTTGGGTGGGGTAGCCTCCCCAAGCCACTGGCATGCTTTGAACGGCACATTTGGTGCCCTCCTTGCATCAACCAGTCCGCAAGAGTTCAGGGACCTCCAGTCCCTGCTCTGGCGTGAAAGTGGACAATGGAAAGGGAGTAACCACTCCCCTGTCCATCACCACCCCAGGGGTGGTGCCCAGAGCTCCTCCAGTTGGCCACTTGATTCTGCCATCTTGAATCCAAGGTGAGCAGAAGCCTTTGGGAGCATCTGAGTGGCCACGTCAGGCAGGTGACATCACAGCCCCCCCCTAACAGGAGGGCCATATAGGGTCTCCCTCTTGCGTGGGTTCTCAGACTCGACATGCAAGACTCCAGCAGGACTCCTCCACAATATTGACTTTGTCTTCTGGCCACTGGAACCGCAACTGGACTTCACAGGAACGTACAATCTGCAGCTCCAGTGACGACTTTGCTCTGCAACATTGTTTCTCCAGCTCCTTTCAGCAACATTTCCCTGGCTGTGCATCCTCTGAGGGCAGCAACTCTTCAGTCTGCACCAAGAAGCAAGAAGGAATCTTCCTTGGAGTGAAGGAGTCACTACCCTGCATCCGCTGGCATCAAATGCAACGATGGCCGGTTGCGTGGGTCCTCTCTCCGGCAACTCTGGGTGGATCCTGCAACACAGGTGATGGTCTTGAGTGGTCACCATGATTCCCTCTACCAGATGTCCAACTGCAAGACGGTACCCCAATTCACTGTGACTCTTGCAGCTACCAAGGCTTGTTGGCTCTTCTTCCAAGGGATCTTCAGGCCCTGTGTAGCCCCAGCCTCCAGCACTCTTCTCTGCGACACGTAGTCTCCTGTCTGCTGCTCCAGCGACGTGGGACTCCTTTCCACGTGTGCTGAGTAGGCCTCATTCCGGCTCTTGTGCCTGCTGCCTGTGAGTTGCCTGTGGGGGCTGCATCCTTGACTTCTGGCTCTCCTCACTGCTGAGTGTCACCTGGGACTCATCTCCTTGGGTTGAGTCCCCTCGGACCTTCCTGGTCCCCAGAAGCTCTGCAACTTCTCTTCTGTGACTCTTGCCTTTGCCAAGGCCTGTTGGTGTTTTTCGCACACCACTGATGGACTGCAACTCTTCTTCCGACATGGGACATCAACTGCATCACTTCTGGAACTCTTCCTCTGCTCCTGTGCTGCATAGCCGACTCCTGGTCTTCACCGTCAACCTGGTCCAGCATCCCCAGAAGGGTGGGTAGTGGCTCCTGCCCCAACCGGACACTCCAACTGGAATTGGACTTGTTCCCCTTCATTTGCAGGTCCTCTTCTGTCTGGATCCACCTGCTGTTTTTTGCAGTTTTGTTTCGGTGTTGCACAGTCCTTTCACAACGTTTCTATGTGAGCTTGGGAAAAACCAGGTACTTACCTCTTCTCTCCTGGTTGATGGGGGTCACTCTAGTATTTACCTTTTGGGGTTCCTAATTCCTCAAGTTCGCCTCTACAGATTCCATTTACCTAGGTGGGGGTCTGATCTTCACATTCCATTTTTTTTAGTATATGGTTGGGTCTTCCCCTCTAGGGTCTTTATTGCTTACTATTATTTTACTGTTTTCTATCGCTTTCTATTCCCATTCCTGATCACTAAGGTGTATATATTAGTGTGTTTACTCACCTGCTAGTAGAGTATTGCCTATATAGTATTTTAGTATTTGTGTGACTAAAATAAAGTACCTTTATTTTTGTAACACTGTGTGGTTCTTTCATGAGTGTAAGTGCTGTGTGACTATAAGTAGTATTGCATGAACTTTGCATGTCTCCTAGATAAGCCTTGGCTACTCATCCACACCTAACTTTAAAGAGCCTGGCTTCCTAGACACTAACTACCTCACTAATAGGGGATACCTGGACCTGGTATAAAGTGATAACACCATAGGTGCTCACCACATACCAAGCCAGCTTCCTACAGATCCCTTGTGCCCCCACCTCTGAAGCTCAAAGTTTTACTCTTGACACATCAGATCCTCTGAAAGACTTGTTACAGCAATCAGATTTGGGCCTGGTGTACTAAAGGACTGGTTGTAAAAAATGGCTGCAAATTGAGGATCTCTTGGCCCCGAAGCGGTGCCCCCTGGTCCAGCTTCATTTTACATTTTCATGTTTTAGTCATTTTAGCCAAGCTCCTTTTTAGCAATAAAATTTGGGCACATTTCTACAAATATGCTTCTAGGAATCTGTGATACAAGTTGTTTGTTCAGGTAGGTTCTGCATGATATAAAATCTGTACTTTTTGGTCCATGGCTATGAATACTGTACATAATATACTAGTTTGTGTTGCCAGTGGCGGCTGGCTTGTAGTTACGTTGGGGGGGGGCGGGGCACAATGATAATAATTTTTTTTTTAAAGTCACTTACTTCTGGATCATCTTCCTCTCCCCACAGTGTCCTCTTCTCATATCGTAATGGCAGCTCCAACGTGGCAGAGGGGAACAGGAATCAGCACTAACAAATTCTGACACTGCTTTCATGCTGGTAGCCAGCATGAAAGCAGCGTCAGGATTGGTGGGAGCAGGCTCTCTGCACTCACAACAGCGCTGGAAGCCTGTGCTTTCTCTAACACAGCTATCTTAAGACAGCTGGGTTAGAGATGTTTAAAGTGTGCATGTCAGGCTGGCCGTCGCAAGACGGCCGGCTAAAGGGACATGCACACTTTAAACATGTGCATTGCTACCTGCTGCTACTTGGCATCTATTGTCCGACCCCGTCCTGACACTCAGTTCAGGACGAGGTACTGAAAAATAAATTACCAGCTTATTTTTCAGTTCTGGGGCATTTTGGGGGGCATTTTTGCAGAAGGGCGACGCTCCTCCACGCATGTAGAGGGGCCGTCCCTGTCTGTTGCCCAATAAGGAGTCAACTTTTACCACCTAGACAAAGCATAACATCAGGACTGTACTCCTAACACAGTGTGGTTTATTATATAAACAGCTCATTTACCCAGAAGGGGCAGAGGGCATTCAGGCCACAACAATTCTGGGATGCATGCTGGGGCTAATCTACCAGCCGCCTTAAAGGATTGCCATTTACAACGCAGGCCGACTCCTGGCACTGCTTTCACGTATGGGACTGGGGCAGAAGGTTACACCTGCTATGCTCTCAGCGTAGTCTTAGGGTTAGGTAGGAACCTCTAGACCTCCCCAGAACATTTAGAATCACATTTACCATGGTGGGGTTGTTTATCCTCTTTACTTTGTTTCATCTGCCTAATCATCGCAGCTCATTCTCTGTATGCCAGATTGTTATTATTTCAATAAATGTATTGAAAAACACATCTTGCATCTCCGTGTCTCGCCTTGGCATGCATGAGTGATATCACGAGATGGGTAAGATCTGTTTCCACAACTTCCCTGGGAAGTCAGAGTGTCATGTTCAGGTTGCCATAGTCCCTTTTTACCCCAGTAAGATTGGGGTTCGGGTAAGACAGTGTGAGCTAGCCAAAGGTTAGGCAGACATGGACTGATGACAGAGATGGACTCAGTTTCCCACATTCTGCCGTCTTGCCGTCCTAAACATGAAGTCCTGTTGTTATAGTGGGAACTGCACAATAAGTCTTCAATTTTAAAATGCAACCTTTCTATTATTTGATGGTATCACAAAATCTCCAATCAGAGGGGGTCACAACATGGCCTGCTTAATGAATAATGCTAATTAGGAAGGTCACTACTTGTGACCCACTGTAATTGGCTCAGTGCCTAATTTGTAAAAACAAAAATAATAATGTCAGGGCACTTGTCAGGAGGCCACTGCAGCTTGAACAACCCATTGCCGCAGCCAGCGCTGCCAATGACAGTGCCAACATAACTCCTAACCATCACATTCATACAAGTGTGATGACAAACTATTCCAGGCCTGCAAAGTTTAAAGAATGGCTTGGGCAGCAGGTATTAGTCACTTTTAATGTACATAGAATTAATAAACAACTGTTATTGTTTTCATCTCAAAACCAGACAAACAACGCCACCAAGTGGCAGACTGTCTTAGGTGGCAGTGTTGGTGATTAACTGCCGGTGCTGAGCACCAGAAACCACTGGCTCAAATTAAGCACTGAATTGGCTGCAGATACAGGCATGGTAGCCTGCAAGGAACGGTATCACTCAATCTCCGTGTTTGCCTTCCCAAACTGAAATTATTTGTTTGTAAGCAGTCTGTGTTTCTTACAGGAACCTGCACTGTTAAAAAAAATACCATCAGGATCCCCTTGGACTGTTGTCTGCTGCCCCAAGGTTGCATAACATGATTCCAAAAGGTGAAGCTGATCAATGGGGACATTTTCCTCTTTGCAAATCAGTAACGTCTTCCTTTGAGAAGCTGGTAACTGTTCAATGGTTTGCAACCACAAATGTAGTTGCAAACCCTTCAGACATAACATTACAAAACTAAATTAGGAAAAAAAAGCCCCTTTCCCATGGGCAAAATGCTTTAATACATACCAAAAAGCACATTTTACAGTTGCATACCTTGTGGTTTTGGAAATAGCAAGATTTGTTACCTCAAAATGGCTTGGCACATCATGACCCAAAACTATTAGCATAGCTAAAGTAAAGAGCTAGTGTCTTCACTCGACACATGTCCACTGATGTGCAAGAGAATCATATCTGACTATTGAATGGGACCTTTGGGTCATTGTGAGGGCAGATCTGTGCAGCCAAGAAGGGGAGAGGACTTGCTCTGCCTTTTATAAGGCCTGTTCAATGTTAATGTTAAAAGTAGCAGAAAGATATTTGCTTCACTATTTCTTGCCTTTGCTTTACTCATGGCCACACCAGTAGAGCAATACATCAATAACAAGAAATAGATTGTAGAGCGGACTGTCATGAAATCATTGCTGGTGTATTTTTTATCCTTCAGAACTTGTTTTGAACTTAGAGGCCTGGCATGGAAGTGGGCTACCAGAACTGGTTCATTCTTCTATAGCCCCTGTTCATGATCTTATCATAAAGCAGAGATTTACATTTTGTTGATGTATGTTGTAGCGCCCTCTTTCTTTCACCAAGGTAATTTGTGTAGTCTGTTGTAGGTGCTCCAATGGATAGCAACACAGAGGGCCTTATTTAGAACTTGGCAGATGAGTTACTCCGTCACAACAGTGACAGATATTCCATCCGCGGAAATCTAAATCCCATAGGATATAATAGGATTTATATTTCGGTGGACAGGAAATCTGTCACGATAGTGATGGAGTAGCTCGTCCGCAGAGGTCTAAATCGGGCCCAGAGTCTTTTACTAGTTCTGTTATTTTAAACAAGAAATATGTGTGGCCAAATGTCTCAATCTTATAAGATCAATAGAAGCAGTTGTGGGACATCTCACCTCTTGCCACTTCCTGACTCGCTATTCGTCAGAGAGTTTACCATTGTAAACTCTCCATTTCCTTTGTACTTCACTCGCTCCTCCTCTGCATACTTAGGGGGTGATTCTAACCCTGACGGGCGGCGGAGGCCGCCCGCCAGAGTTCCCCCCTCCACAATACCGCTCCGCGGTCGAAAGACCGCTGAGGGTATTTTGGGATTTCCACTGGGCTGGCGGGCGACCGCCAAAAGGCCGCCCGCCAGCCCAGTGGAAACTAGCCTTCCCACGAGGACGCCGGCTCAGGATTGAGCCGGCGGAGTGGGAAGGTGCGACGGGTGCAGTTGCACCCGTCGCGAATTTCAGTGTCTGCAAAGCAGACACTGAAATTCTTTTTGGGGCCCTCTTACGGGGGCCCCTGCAGTGCCCATGCCATTGGCATGGGCGCTGCAGGGGCCCCCAGGGGCCCCAAGACACTCCTCACCGCCATCGTGTTCCTGGCGGGAGACCCGCCAGGAACAGGATGGCGGTGAGGGGTGTCAGAATCCCCATGGCAGTGCAGCGAGCTGCGCCGCCATGGCGGATTCCAAAGGGCAGCGGAAAACCGGCAGGAGACCGCCGGTTTTCCACTTCTGATCGCGGCCGAACCGCCGCGGTCAGAATGCCCTGCGGGGCACCGCCAGCCTGTTGGCGGTGCTCCCGCCAACCCTGGCCCCGGCGGTCAGAATCACCCCCTTAGTTTTTATACGTCACCCTTCCCTTGGCTTGTTTTTGTGTTTTCTAGCAATGGTGATATCTTGTTTTTTGTTTTGGGGGAGCTGGCCATGCTTTTTTTGATGGAGGGTCCTTCAAGCCCCCGTTTTATGGTCTGGATTGACAGCATAGCTGTCGCCAGAGAATTCTGTAAGCATCACTAGAGAGGACGCTCAGCTCAACCCACACATTGAGATCTAAGAGTACATGGTTGATTGGGCAGAAGTTGTGTGCTTCCACCAAAAAGTGCTTCCCCTCCAAAAAGCTATGATCATTTTATTTATTTATTCAGCTGCCTGAGACTGAAATTTCAGGGACACACACATCACATTGTAATGCTATTAAAGTGCCTTAGCTAATTAATTGATGGGGTTTTCCTCTGGCAGCAGCACAGATGGGAGGCGGGCAGTCATTAACCTGCATGGATGTTTACGACTGTTTGATAGGGCAATTAACATGACCTTTTAATCTACACCAATATTATTCTACAGTTCTTCGCTTCCACACAAATATTGATCCTGTTCATGCTATATTTTTGTAATGGTTCACGTTACCATACAGCATTCTTTTAAAGCCAGACCTACTGGCATTGCCAATGCTTGTTTACAGGCGGGACCACTCTCCAGAGCACTATCCCTTGTCTCATGCTTTTAGTTCTGTTAATTTCCCACTAACTTCGCACACTAATCTTCCACACTAAAGCGCAGGCGGGTAGTTATCCAGGCACAAGCAGTATGTCTGACAAAGACTGTCTACCAATGGAAGCAAATCAAGACTACAGCACCCAGAATGCTTTAGGTTTTCACATGTAACAGCATGATTTGAAACAGCATCTGTGTTATCATGGGGTGAGTTGACACCCCTGCCACTTCTCAGTAGTGAACACTGTGTGTTAGAAGGCAATGGTGAGAATTATTGTGCTCTTTTGGTGAGCAGCTGTTCCCAGCAGCATAGTCCAGCTCATTCTTCACAGATACCTGTGTCTGACAGCCTTGCCAAGCTTCCTAGGTCCATGAGTGAGGTGCTGCACCATCAGGCTTTTTCTTTGATTTCTGGGACATGCAGTTATGTTTATTTAATTTTAAAACAGGACTACAAGACCCAAAATTCAAAGGAAATAATCTGGACTAGAGCAGAACCTGTGAAACTTGGCAGCTATGCTCTGAGGCCGAGCAGACGCTCTCCCTGCCTTTAATTGAACAAAAGCTTCAGCAATGGAGGATCCCAGGGAGAGCCAGTCGCAGACAAGTCTTTCCCCGGGAGACTTCGTAGGCGGAGGCGTGGCGGGACAGGATTGGTTCAAGGGTGGGGGAGGGAATTCACAAGGGGTGGATTGTGGGGTAAAATGAGCCAGGAAAGGAAACGGTGACTTCTTCCGGCTCATAGTGAAAGGGAAAGCAGGTTTTCAGCAGAGATCTGTGATTTCAGTGAACGCTAAAGCTCTTCTAATGGTTTAGCACGTCGCATTGCTAGGGCAACGAGGCTCATGTAACGCAACTCGTTACGTGCATGGCCCAGCAATGAAGCCGTGTGGGCCACCCTACTGACTTTGGGGGCTGCTGGGCACGCAGACCTGTTGCGGACCAGTGTATTGCAGGAGGCCTGGGTCGGTGCGGAAAAACCGACCCGGGCTACGTCAAAGGGCGTGGCTGCTGCCGTAGCAGCATGCAGATCACCCAAAGGTAAATCCGTTGGGAAAGGGAAGGGGAGGAAGGGAGGGAGGGTTTCTGCTGGGGGTTGAGGGGTCAAGATAGTAGGGAGGCCTGAGAGCCTCGTGGCCCCAGACTGTGCAGGGACTGGGGCCAGTCAAGGTGTTTGCAAGGCCCCCAGGGGGAGGGTCCCACAAGGGAGGCTGATGGACGTCAAGGGGAGTCAGAAGGGCCTGGAGGTTTGACGAGGGTGTGATTTGGGAGGGCCCCCTGGACCTGAGTGTGGCCAAGGTGGGCAGTAGCCAGAAAGGTGGCAGGGCATTGTGGGCAAAAGGAAACAGGCAGGCGATAGTGGTGGTGGTGCCAGGCAGGGGGACAAAGTGCTAACTTTTACCCAGGGCCAACGGGACTTGGGCGTTGTAGCGAGCAGGGATGGGGAGGTGCTGGGGACCCAGTGTAGTGGGGGCAGGGTTGGCCTGG
Source organism: Pleurodeles waltl (assembly GCF_031143425.1). Classification (NCBI taxonomy): domain Eukaryota; kingdom Metazoa; phylum Chordata; class Amphibia; order Caudata; family Salamandridae; genus Pleurodeles; species Pleurodeles waltl. The sequence goes on from NC_090438.1 coordinate 54,645,252, forward strand.
GGAGTTGTAGGAAAATGCACTGGTGGCATGGTTACCCCCTGACCTTTTGCCTTTTGTTGATGCCAGATTTGATTGAAAGTGTACTGGTACTCTGCTAACCAGGCCCCAGCACCAGTGTTCTTTCCCTAAAACTGTACCTTTATCTCCACAATTGGCACAGTCCTTGCACACATAAGTCCTTTGTAACTGGTACCCCTGGTACCAAGGGCCCTGTGGCCAGGAAAGGCCTCTAAGGGCTGCAGCATGTATTATGCCACCCTAGGGACCCCTCACTCAGCACATGCACACTGCCTCACAGCTTGTGTGTGCTGATGGGGAGAAAAAGACTAAGTCGACATGGCACTCCCCTCAGAGTGCCATGCCCACAACCCACTGTCTGTGGCATAGGTACGCCACCCCTCTAGCAGGCTTTACAGCCCTAAGGCAGGGTCCACTATACCACAGGCGAGGGCATAGCTGCATGAGCACTATGCCCCTACAGTGTCTAAGCCAATTCGTAGACATTGTAGTGGATGGTCGCCATAAATAGTATATGGTCTGGGAGTTTGTGAAACATAAACTCCAAATGGCTACACTGAATACTGGGAAGTCTGGTATCAAACATCTCAGCACAATAAATCCACAACTGATGCCAGTGTGAGAGTTATTGAGAAATGCACACTGAGGGCATCTTAGAGATGCCCCCTGCATACCAGCCCAACTGCTAGCGCTAGGCTGACCGGTCTTTGCCAGCCTTCCACTTCCAGACTAGTTTCTGGCTACATGGGGTGAGTGCCTTTATGCACTCTGTGACCAGGAACAAAGCCTGTCGTATGGTGGAGGTGCTTCACACTTCTCCCTGCAGGAACTGTAACACCTGGTGGTGAGCCTCAGAGGGTCAAGCCTGGTGTTACAATGCCCCAGGGCACTCCAGCTAGTAGAGATGCCCGCCCCCCCGGACACAGCCCCCACTTTTGGCGGCAAGTCTGGAGGAGATAATGAGGAAAACAAGTAGGAGTCACCCTCCAGCCAAGACAGCCCCTAAGGTGTCTTCCTTAGAAAATCCTCCATCTTGGCATAGAGGATTTAGCCCAAAAGGATTAGGGATCTGCCCCCCTCCCCAAAGGGAGGAGGCACAAGGAGGGTGTAGCCACCCTCAGGGACAGTAGCCATTGGCTACTGCCCTCCAGCCCTAAACACACCTCTGAATTTAGTATTTAGGGACGATCCTGTACCCAGGAAATCAGTTTCCTGATGACCTAACAAGAAGAAGGACTGCTGACCTGAAAACCCCGCAGAGAAGAAGGAGACAACAACTGCTTTGGCCCCAGCCCTACCGGTCTGTCTCCAGATTCAAAGAGCCTGCAACATTGATGCATCCAGGGGGCCTAGCCACCTCTGCCGACTCAAAGGACTGCCCTGCAACCCAAAGGACCAAGAAACTCCAGTGGACAGCAGCTCTGTCCAAAGCAACAAAGAAAAAAACATCTTTAAAGGGACTCCCACCTCACTCCAGAAGCCTGAGTCCCCAATACTCTGCACCTGATGCCCCTGACCGGTGTCCAGAGAAACCAACACCGCAGAGGGGACCCCCAGGCGACTCCAATCACGTGTCCGCCCTGAGACGACCTCCCTGCACCACCACGGCGACGCCCGCAGAGAGAATCCAGAGGACCCCCTCACTGCAACTGCCCGGTAACAAAAAACTCGATGTCTGGAAGAAGCTCTGCACCCGCAGCCCCCAGGTCCGAGAGGAACCAACTACCGGTGCAGGAGTGACCAGCAGGCGGCCCTCATCTTTGCCCAGTCAGTGGCTGGACCGAGAAGCCTCCTGTGCCCTGCCTGCATCTCCAGAGTGACCCCTGGGTCCTGCCATTGATTTCAATCACAAACCTGACGCTTTGTTAGCACACTGGACCCGGCCGTCCCTGTGCTGCTGAGGGTGTATTTTGTGTGCCTGTTTGGGACCCCACCAGTGCTCTACAAACACCCCCTGGTCTGTTCCCCGAGGACGCAGGTACTTACCTGCTAGCAGACTGGAACCAGAGTACCCCTAGTCTCCATTGGCGCCTATGTTATTTGGGCTCCTCTTTGACCTCTGCACCTGACCTGCCCTGTGTTGCTGGTGCTGGGTGTTTGGGGTTAACTTGAACCCCCAGCGGTGGGCTGCCTATGCCCCAGGGACTGAACTTGTAAGTGCTTTACTTACCTGACAAACTAACCTGTACTCACCTCCCCCAGGAACTGTTGAATTTTGCAGTGTCCACTTTTAAAATAGCTTATTGCCATTTTATGCCAAACTGTGTACATTACTGTTTTCATTCAAAGTTCTATATTTACGTATGCCAAGTACCTTACCAGTTATGTACTTACTTGAAATCTGAATCTTGAGGTTCTAAAATAAATTAAGAAAATAATATGTTTCTATATAAAACCCTAATGGCCTGGAGTTAAGTCTTTGAGTGTGTGTTCTCATTTATTGCCTGTGTGTGTACAACAAATGCTTAACACTACCCTCAGATAAGCCTACTGCTCGACCACACTACCACAAAATAGAGCATTAGTATTATCTATCATTGCCACTATCAACCTCTATGGGGAACCCCTGGACTCTGTGCACACTATCTCTCACTTGAGACAGTATATACAGAGCCAGCTTCCTACAGTTGCGAACTGTATGACAGGCAGGTGGTGGATCTTGAGGCCAGAATCAGAGAACAGCGCCGGGTGGTGGATGAGACCGAGGCTTTATGATAAAGTCTGTGCAGGTCTAGGGAACATGGGTGGGGCCAGGCGAGGCAGTTCAAGAAAGCCGAGGGGATTTCAGTAAAGGGGGGGGGGGGATTCAGAAAGGGCCGGTAGGCCAGGGCCCGAAGGGGAATTGGCAGTGGGTGCATGTGAACACAGAAGAGGTAGAAGAAGTGGAATGGGCTGGATTGGGTGGTGTTCCTAGTCTAGGTGGCGACGCACCCGGTTGTAACGGCCAGATGGGCAGTGGCTCGAGACCAGCAGGTGAGAATCGCGTTCGGGTGGTGACACCAACAGGGAGCATGACGGCCCCAAGACGTTGATCTGCAGAATAGGGAGATTTCATTCGGCCCTCCCTACAGTGCAGGATCGAATGCGTGGTGTGCCGTCTAGGAAGCAGACAGTGCAGGAAGGGTCTGTGCGACCTTTCACAGCATCACAACTGAAAGAGCGAGTGTCCAGTGACATTTATGAATGTGAGGATGTTTTGGAGTTGGAGTATGATGCGGAGACTGACGGCGGGGAATAGGTTGAAGTGCATGAGGAGGATGGAGTTGGTTGCAAGCGGCTGGAGGGAATTCACAGGAGTCAGGAATTGGAGTCTTGCAGGCGTCAAGTGTGGACGTAGGAAGCACCCAAGGGCAGAAGAAGCTGACGGCCGCAGCTACCAGGCAGCATAGAATGGATGTGGACATGCCCACAGGTTAGAAGGATTGGTAGGCAGTGTGGGATGCAAAAAGGGGATGTTCATCGGGCAAGGCATGCAGGTAGGTGGGTGTGGGGGATGGTGTGATTGGTAAGGAGGGTGAACGGTGGCGAAAGGTGGACACAAATGGAGGTGAGGGCAATACAGAGGTGCAAGGTGAGGCAACCAAGGAAGGAACGGGTGAGGTTGAAGAAGCCAAAGATGAGACAGGGCACAAGAAACGATTGCCCTACGTGGGGCTGGCCATGCCTTTAAGGTCCCATCTTTCTGATTAAACAAAGGGAAAGATATGGGAGCACGAATACATGAATGTCTTTAAGCTTCTTCATAGGGATATTCAGGCTAAGGAAGTGTCGAAGGGAGAGGAGTGGGAGGTGGCCAGGAGACCTAGGGGTTCCTATTACCATGGAGAACTGGACATCAGCGCTTTTAATCTATGCTAGCGTCTACTGTGACAAATACCCCAACAGGGAAATTGCCTTTTTTAAGTATATGGATATAATTTTGAAGGCCCAAATGCGTTTTGGGGATTTTGCCTGGCTTAGCTACGATGAGGAATTCAGGGCGAGGTTCAGTGTTAACCCTGACAAGCCATGGGGGGACATAGATGCTGAGCTTTGGATGCAGTGGATGTCATCCACCCAATCTACTGCTTCGACGCATTCAGCTAGTGGTTTGCCGATCATGTACAAGTCCTTTCAGCCGCAGCCCACCCAGTCAGGGGTGGACAGTACAGCCCATAATGGAAGCAAGAATGTGTCTGCAGGGGAAACAGCAGGGGCTTGCTGGAATTTTAACAAAGGTTTCTGCAACAGGAATCCCTGTCGGTTCAAGCATGAGTGCTCCAAGTGCGGGAGCAGACATCCTACCATGCAGTACTTCACGCTGGCCAGGCCAGCAGAGCAATGGAAGTCATGGAGGGGAGAAGGACAGCCCTGCCTTGCTGGTCCGAAGGGCTCCTACGCCAATTAAGCTAGGTGCTATGCTGCCATGGCTAGCACAATATCCTGATGCGGAGGTGGCTTTGAGGCTGGAATGGGGTTTCCAGGAAGGTTTTCCATTGGGGTATGAAGGACCTAGGAGTCGTAAGTGGGCTGACAATTTGCGGTCAGCTAAGGATCTTCCGGAGGTGGTAAAAAACAAAATTGAGCAAGGAAATTCATGAAGGGAGGATTATAGGAACTGTTCGAGATTGGCTGATGGATGGCCTAATGATATCACCACTGGGGGTTGTACCTAAGAAGCAGGTGGGGAAGTACAGGCTGACACATTACATTTCTTGGTCCAATGGTGCATCAGTCAATGATTTCATAGCTGTGGAGGATATGAGGGTTGTGTACGCTTCTGTTGACAATGCTGTGGGACTGGTCAGGCAGTGTGGGCAGGGGGCTCAACTGTTAAAATGTGATATCAAGTCTGCTTTCCGCTTGCTACCTATACACCCTGGAGACTTCTCGTTGTTGGGGATGCAGTTTGATGGATCCATTTACGTGGATAAGGTGATACCCATGGGTTGTGTTATTTCCTGCGCACTGTTAGAGGCTTTAAACTCCCTTTTGCAATGGGTTTTTGTGTATGGGAGCGGGCACAAGGAGGTCACACATTACCTGGATGATTTCTTGTTTGTTGGGAAAGTGGGTTCTGGTGCTTGTGGCAGGCTTTGCAACAGTTTCAGGGCATGCCGGATACCTTTGGTGTGCCCTGGCCCCTGAGAAGTCAGAGGGCCCCAGTACATCCCTGGTATTTTTGGCGATCGAACTTGACTTGGTCAGTATAATTGCATGTTTGCCAAGACAGAAAGTGGAGGAGTATCAGGCTTTCAGGCTTTCCTTCAAGAGGTGATGGGTGAAAGGCGTTTGGAGCTTCGGAAGGCGCAAAAATTGTTGGGCTTCCTTAATTTATATTGCAGGGTGCGACAGGGAAGTTGGATATTTTATAGGCGGTTGGGCTTGGCTATAACCGGGGCAAAGCTACCACACCACAGGATCAGTGTTTCTATGGCAGTGAGGGCAGATTTAGGGGTCTGGCACTCCTTTCTTGAGGATTTTAATGGTCTATCCATGTGGTTTCAGGAAGAGAAGATGGTGTGGCAAGTACAGATTTTTTCAGACGTAGCGGGGGTGCATAGCTTTGGCCAGTTCTGGGATGGTAGGTGGTGTGTGGAGCGTTGACCACAACAATGGCTGCAACAAGGGCAAAGCATTAAATCTTTTGATTTTTTTCCTCTTCTGGTGGCATTGACAGTGTGAGGTGAAGAACTGTGCAAAAGAACAGTAATGTTTCATGTGGATAACATTACTGTGGTGGAGCTTGTGAACCAGCAGCGGGCGAGAGATTTGCAGGTTTTTAGACTGGTGGACACTTTATGCTGCTGTGTTTGCAAAAGTATATTGTCTTTAGGGCGACACGTACCTGGAGCGAATAATGTTATAGCTGATTCGTTATCTTGTTCACAGTGGCATAGTTTTCGCAACATGGCTCCGGGAGTGGAGGAAGTCAAGATGGAGGTCCCTATGGAAGTCTGGGAGTGCGGGCCTTGAGAGTTCTTAGGCTGAAGGAGAGGTTTTTAGCGGACGCCACCAAGAGGAGCTAATGGCTAGCCTGGACGGAATTTCAGAAGTTCCAGGAGGGAGCAGGGAGGACATCGCTGTGAGAGTGTGCTGACAGGGAAGGACCAGTGATGCTTTTTGTTTTGGAATTGATGGATAAGGGCTTGTCACCCACGACTATTGCTGGCAAACTGGCTGGGCTGTCTTTTTTATGGAAAATTGCTGTGGGGTTTTGACCCTGCAAGGAATGAAATGCTGGGCAGGGTACTAAACGGTTAGGGTAGGTGGAGGCCGTAAGCACAGAGAGGTTTGCGGGTGGCCATCAGGTTTGAACTATTGGGTGACATTTTGGGTTGCCTGGGGAGGTGGTGTTACGACAGTTTCGAGGTGTCGGTGTTTCATCTGTATATGGGTTGCATGTTTTTTGGAGCATTAAGAGTGTCTGTCCTGTTGGGGTTGGGAGGTGCAGGGGGCATTAGGCAGGATGAAGTGCGATTTGAATCCAGTCAGGTGTAGATATGGTTGAGGAAGTCTAAGGCAGACCAAGCCAGGAGGGGGAAATGGATCTGGTTGAATGAAGGGGGGTATGACATGGTGTTCCCAGTGAACGAATAGCATGCTTTTCTGGAGTGGCCCAGGTACAAACACTCAGGCATTTGTTTCCATCAGTATGGCAGCAGGGTCACAGCTTTTCGGCTTTGGGCAGTGCTGCGCAAGATGGTGGCGGTTGCGGGTCACAATCTTGCATCGTTTGGGACTTATTCTTTTGTAATGGGGGCACTGACATCAGCGGCACGATTAGGATGGGGATCGCACAGGATACGTTGGATTGGGAGGTGGCATTCAAAGTGCAGTGTGCGGTATGTGCGTAAATGAAGGTCATGGGAGTTTTGGAAGGTAGGGAGGTAGATTCTTTCAGATTGGAGGTCAATCTATTTATTTTTTCCTAGGATGTGTGGGCAGCCCATTGGACCAAAAGGTGGTGACTTGGATAGAGGGGCACTCGTTTGTCCCCTTGGCGGTGAAGTATGCGTACCAACAGATTTATGGATGCAATCTTCGACTGGCCAGCAAGCGGCATGAGGTGCTATGGGGGGGAAAAGGGGGCATGAGTTGGGGTGGTCTACTGCCTTTTCTGGCATCTATGGTGCCTAGACGGGGTTGTCCGATTATGTTGATGATCCATTTGATTTGGTGCAACTGTCAGGTTTGACGCTACTGCAACACATGCAGCGGGACTTGGAGATCCTCAAGCGTAAACTGTCTGGGACATGGTTGGTATAGACAGAATTTGTGCCACACAGAAGGTGGAGAGGAGCGGTCAAGCACACCGCCATCGACAAGGCCCATAAGAAGGTTAACAGGGCAATGAGGGTTTTCTGTGCAGGAGAGGGGATAACGGTGATGGCTCACAGGGGTATTTATGAAGAAGAAGGGGGGCTTTTCCGGGATGATGGAGCCCATCTTTCTGATTTGGGTCATGCCTATTATCTGGTGGAGCATAGCGATGCATTGGGGAGCTTGTGGAACGAGTGAGTGTGGTGTGAAAAGAACAAAAGGGATTGAATGTGTTGCAGTAGCACTTCCTTACATGGGTGGGGCAGAAAAACACTCATTTGGGGGTTTCCTCTGAGTAGCAACACAGGGGAGGTGGAGAGTCAGATGCAGGCGAATCCATCCCTTGGGATGACGAGTGAGGAGTTCAGGTGAAAGGAGATCTGGGGGTCGGTTGACTGGAACAGGTGAATGAAGTGGTGGTTGGTGGATGTTTTGAAAGTAAGAGATGAGGACACCGATGATGGTGGAAGTGACTGGGGTGAAGGACAAAAAGAATGCGCGAGGCATTGTTGGGGAGAAATGGTGATGATGCAAAGGAGAAGTACAGTTGATATGTTAAGGAGTTTAAGATGTTGTTTGTTACATGTTGGAATGTTTTCGTTGCCATCCTGTCCTAATAAATGGCCTTTTGCACAATACTGGTGTCATGATGATTATCCCATGAAACGCACACAAGAGGACAAGAAGCTGAATGACCAGGCCGTAGAGATGAAACACATCAGCCAGCTACAGCTGAGGTGGCGTCAGGAACGAGGCGTGAGGCGAGAAGGGCGCTCCCGGCTGTCAGGGATAGCTTAGCAGGCAGCCTGCCAAAGCTCAGGGTCGAGAGTCCTGCGTCACACCTTTCCATCCCTGCGTCCTCCTGTCAGGGAAGATGGACTTGTCACTCAGTGGCTGCTAGTAATCACTGCGGCCTGGTCAGACGCACCCCAGGGGAGTGTTTCCAAAGTGTCAGATCTCTGGGAAAGCTGCCAAGCCCTCACTCCTCCACACCTCCACAGTTAAATTAAACCAGGGCTGAATGATACAGCTGCAGAGACAGCGCTCATGCACCTAAAGTCCTTGCAACTTCCATTTTTGGAGCTTGAAACAACAGTTGATTACATTTTGAGTTCATTAAAGCATAGATACTGAGGGGTAGAATTACAAACATTTTGAGCTGGGTTAGCATCATGTCACAAAGGTGATGCTAACCCAGCCAAAACAGTTTCTTTTCCTAATTTACTTTCCAGTGCAAAACTTGTTTTGCGCTTGAATGTACCTTAAAAGTAAAGCAAAGCAGCGCAAAGCACTGCTTTGCATTACTTTGCGCCAAGGGTCCATTACATGGGCGGTACATGGGCGTTCCCATGCAACCATCCATGCCTTTTGATGCAAAACCCTACCTGGAAAACAACAATAGACAGGGTTTAGCTCCAAAAATGAACACCATTTGAAAGGAGACATTACAAGGAGATTTATTTTTCATTCCTCCTTTCTTTTCCGACTTTGCATGTCCACTTACAAAGTAGGAAAATTTTTAAAGTGTGTCTAAACATAGTATTTTTTACTGGAAGCAGTGCTTAATTTGTGCTTGTTGTTTCCGGTGCTGAGCACCAGCACTTTTTTTTGAGGGCCGGCGCTTATTCTTCTGCCTCAAGCATTTGCTGCGAACAAAATGCACATATAGGAAAGACGTAAAAAGAGAAAAACATAAAAAGCGTCACAATGGGAGAAAGCAGAAAGCTGCAAAAGTGAGCTGAAGGGGCAGGGAGTGGCTATAAATGGATTGAAGAGGCCCGAGATGGCTTCAGGATTACGCTGCCTCAGTATTACATGTTCCCTCATGTAATTTGAAGCAGCCATGCGTTTAGGAGGAGGGCTTTGAGCACCGGCACATTTTAATTTACAAATTGAGCACTGATTGGAAGGATACCATTCCAGTACAAAACCTGTGCTAGACTCATGCAGACACACTTGCATTATGGTGCAAAGGTTTGTGAGTGGTGCACGACAACATATTTCTGCACCAGTGCTAGGGAGAGGGGTGGAGAGTGCCAGAGTTCTGTTAATATGGCGCTCTCCTTGCTGTCTCCTTCTCAGGCAGGCAGCATTTTTTGCTGTTGGACTACGCTGGGTGACTATTTAGTAAATCTGGACCTAAGGGTCGTATTTATGGCCTGGTGCGCGTCACTCTTGCACCACACTACAAGTGAGATTCATGAAGCCACGCAAGGCCACCTTGCAAGGCTCTGCATGGCTTCATAAATCTCAAGTAACGTAACGCAGCACAAATTGCTGAATTAGATTACTCTGCGCCAGGCGGGTGTTTTCATGATTGTTGCTAGGGTATTCCCATGCAACATCAATGGATTTTGATGATTTCTCTGATTTTCAAGAACTTGTAAACCTGGGAGTACACCAAAGCGATACACCTCCCCAGGAGAGGTTAAACAAGGATAATTATGTTTATTTATCCTCATTTATTCCTCTTTCTATATGTGCTGCATTGTGCAGTACACGTAGAATGAGGAAAAGGCCTCTCAGGACTGTTTTTGTGCAGGAAGATGTCCCTTCCTGCACAAAAACAATCCTGCATGGAATGCAAACACTCTTGCACCATGGTGCAATGGTGCCTGCGTTGGTGCTATGTTGCCAAAAAGGCACCAGCGCAGGGAGAATGGACAGGAATGCACCGTATTGGATAAACACAGCTCATTTCTGCCCTTTCCCAGTGAGGCAGGGCAGCGCAGCAAGGTGAACTGGCCTGCACCACAAGGCCCATAAATATGGGCCTAAGTCTTCTGTGAGCATGTGTGTGACATTTCTATGTTTGCTGTGTCCCCCTCTGTGAAGCTTGCATGCCTCATGTGTGACACTTCGAATGGCTCTGTGTCACAAGCAGAAACACAGGGCAACATAGGGTGATTTTATAGGTCTGGTCTTGAGGGAGGTTTTGCTGTTTCATCCTCTTCATATTTTCCAAATAATTGTTAATAATATATATTCTCCCTTTCTCTCTCTTTTTCTCTCTCTCTCCCACTCTCCCTATTTTGCATCCACCTAAAAAGAAGTCCACAATAGTGGCAGGCTGGGCAGGTCAGTCGCTGCTTCCACTTCTCTTTTAATGTCATTTTTGTTATTATATGTGCAATAGGCCATTTTTACTTATTTACACATTTTTTTCCACATATACAATCTGCCTTTAGACTTCAACATTTTTACTTTTTATTACTTTTGCACTGTTACTGTCTACTATATATATTTCCAAAAAACATTTCAGTGCTACCATATTGGCTGTGCCACTGCATGTATGTTTTTTTTCTTTCAGTGTTGAGGGAAGTATAGTTTCCTGTTTATATTTAAGAAATATCCAAACTACTAGTACCAGAATGCAATGAAAAAACAACTATGACTGAATTAAGTACTCACACCAGCCATGGGGCAACAATAACATCTCAGTGTCTCTGAAGTTGTCCCCTGTCATATCCCAGCCACTTTCTTTCTTTGAAGTTGTAGCACTTGGTTTTTCCAATAATAAAACACGATGTGTTTCAAGTTAAGGCATATCCTAATATATTTTTAGTTTGAATATAGAGTGACAATATAAAATTGCTCCTTGCCAGGTTTGAGTTGGTCATCCAGTCCTCTTTTGTGTTTGCTTGGCATTCTGGTGCTTTTACCCAGCAGGAAGGCAGAACTACAAATTCCAGAATGCAAAATATAAAGCAATACAACATTACTAGACTCTGGGAGGAATACATTGATCTCACTAAGCCAGTTTCTGCTTGTGTTTCTATCCCTTGTATTTCTGAAAACCACAGCTACAAAGTGTGGGCCGTATTTTCAAGAAAGTCACGCATAGCAGCAAATCACTTGGCTCCCCTGCGTGGCGGGGAAAGGAAGGAATGTATCATATTTAAAAGAATACAGTGCTTTCCTGCCTTTCCGCCAGTGCTGGCACCATTTTGGCTGCCTAGTCCAACACATGCACCCTTTCACCATGGTGCGTTGTAAGGAGGATTGTTTTGTGCAGGAAGGAGCACCTTCCTGCACAATAACAATCCCCTGAGTTATGAATGCAGAATGCAGCACACATTGAAAGAGGAAAAAAACAAGAAGAAATCAAGATATTTCTCCTTGTTACGCCTCACCTAGGAAGGCGTGGCATTTTAGTGTATTCCCAAGTCTACCACGTCTGGTAAATATGGGAATGCATCAAAATCCATAAGTTTTGGGTGGGAACACCAACGCAACACACATGGAATGCCTCCCTGGGGCAGAGTAACGCAACACAGCAATTTGTGCTGCGTTACGTTGTTCCAGATTTATGAAGCCACTCGGGACACAAATTACATTTTGGGCTTGTGTCGCGCTTCCACCACGCTGCATGGTGCGACAGCGACGCGACTCCCCTTGTAATTATGCCCTGTATTTTTAAAGATCATTCTTCTAGTCACTTTATTCTCTATTGGGCCATTCGTAACCCCGTTAAAGAAGATTCTTTTATAGGCGACATTTTCAAATGTTTTGAAGAAAAAACACTTATCCTCATCAATCTGTGGTTTATTTTGGTTAAAATAACCGTAAAAGCACATATAAAGTCAGCTTCAAAGCATGGCATAAAAGTAATTGAAGCATACATTAAATGCAAATGGTGTTTCTTTATTCAGCAGCTGCGGTTAAAAATCCTGTTGTAATAAAAAGCATCATTGCTGAATTATTTGTCGAAAAATACACTCCAGAGGAGAATCCCAGCCCTTTTCCATGGCTTTCACAAAAAAAGTTACATTTATTGTGAATATTTGTATTGATACTCCCACTTATATGGCAACATGCAGAGGTGTACCTATCATTAGTGCAACAGGTGCAGTAGCACCGGGTCCAGGGATGTGCAGTGCCCACTGGACCCAATTATTGCTGTTTTCACTACCAAAACAGGGAGGGGACAAATTTTAATTGTCTGCGATTGGTTCTTAAGCTTTTGACTTCCATGGACCCCCACTTAATCATTACTGGAACCCGGGGACCGCCAATGAATCATTATTAACTAAGTTATCATTGGAAAGAGGGGACCCCGGCTAAGCATTTTTTTATGATTTGAATTGCAAAACAATACACAAAAAAATATTTTGTTTAATTCACATATAAGTATAAAAACATCAACATTTAATGGGAAGGTTAGAGCTTTTCTAAATTCAATTGAAGCCACTCATCATCCATACTATATTTTGTTTGATGCATTTGCACTGCTCCCTCAAACCAGTCTGAGACTATCAACTTAATTTAAAGCCTCCCATTTCAAATTCCTTTACATTTAAAGAGCGTTTTACATTTTTTTATTTTACATTTTTCTTCCTTGCTTATTTACACTTTATTAATCAGTTTTTTTAATCATCTTTTCTTGGATTTTTATTGTAGGTGTTAGCATATCATTCCATACAAACATTTGACAGCAATATCACGAACATAATGCCACAAGCCCCATATCTATTGACAGTCATTTGTGGCGGCGAGGAAGCCATGTTCCAATAATTGTGCAAACCTTTCTAATTGTGAGCCAGTCTGAATGCAGACGCAATAAGGAAACATGCAACTTATATTTGTGGCGTGCAGTCTGCCCCTAGAGTCCACGATGGTGGAGGGCGACCCATTTGCACTAAATGTATATGGCGTGAACTGTGTCGGCGCTGCACCCCGCCAGCGCGGGGAAAAAGTGAATTGGGAAGGACAGGTGGGAGGGCTTGAGGGGTCTAAACACGTGAATTGGGCCCAGCAGGCTGTTGTAGCATGAGTTTGATCGTTCTGAGGTGGCGGAACTGTCCTGCCGTCACTGTACAGCAGCCAACAGATCCTCCCAGTCCGCCACGATGGGCCGCCCCGCCAGCCCGCACAGCTCTTCTCATTGGAGCTCTGTGGCTTCGGCCCTGCCCCACTTAAGAGATACTGCCTGTCAATGCACCACCCCGGGCCGCATGCTGGCTTTCCAGTGCATAGCAATTATTCTACAAGCCCTAGCAATGCAAGGTCAAAAAAGTGATTTGTAGCCCCCCCAGCCTTTTGGCAGCTGTACAGGCCTAACAGGTTACCAGCCACACATTTGGGGTCAGTGCAGCCCTTGATTCTGGCAAGGGTATTTGTGTCCCTTGACCAAAGACTGCGGGCCATTGGACAGCTCCAGAACATGTGCAGTATGTTAGCCCGAGCCGTGTGGCTTGTGAGCAGTCTGGGGAAGTCTTTGGATAGATTTTGTGTAGTTTGGCTGGGATGAGGTATGCCCTGTGCAGGATGTTGTGTTGAATGTATTGGAGGTGGGCATTGCGGGTAACCTTCAGTGGGTACAACACTATTCTGTCCCAGTCTTTATGGGTTAAAGCGTGGCTAATGTCCCTCTCCCAAGCTCACCTGAGAGTCTCCAGGGGACCCTGCGGTTTTGGGCTAAGGCCTTGGTCAGCCAGTTAAATCAGCCAACGGCCATCACCCATTGTGTGCGTTGCCTGTGGCAGCGGGTGCGGTTCAGGTTCCGAATCCATTATACCCCACAGTATCTCCATTTCACCCACCAGCCTCCCATAGGCCAGAAAGTGACCAACCGGGAGACCTGTATTGTCCACCAGCTGTTCAAAGGGAATAAGGGCTCCATCCTGGAACAGGTTGCCCAGGGTGCTTATGCCGGCCGACTCCCAAAGCTCCACTCCCTCCCTCCCAGCCGATGTGTTCTCTGAGTACCCACATGGAACTCAAGTGAACCCCAGGGGCATCCTGAGGCATGTCTGGCTTGCGGCACAGGGCTTTTCCGAAACAGTCACATGCCACCCGTAGCAGACTACTGGCAGCTGATTTATTAATCTGTTAATATTTAATTTTCTAAACCATCCCAGGCCTCCCAGACCACAGGAACTACCGCAGAACCGTTACCTATGCCCTGGTTACCAGCAGCCTCGACTATGGCAATGCCCTCTATGCTGGCACCACCCAGAAGAACCTGAAGAAACGACATCACATCCTAAACGCCTCCGCCATACTCAACCTGGACATTCCCCGCCGCAAACACATATCCAGTCACCTAAGAGACCTTCACTGGCTTCCCATCGAGAAGAGAATTAACTTCAGGCTCATCGTCCACAAGGCCCTCCATGACCTAGGACCCGCTACCTCAACCACCGCATCACCTTCTACTCCCCCACCAGACCTCTCCGCTCCGCTCAACAAGCACTAGCCACTGTACCCCGCATACGGCAGACCTCGGCTTGTGGAAGATCTTCCGCCTACCTCGTGGCAAAGAGCTGGAACACCTGCCCCTGCCCCTCAGGCAGTCACCATCGCTACCCCATTTCAGGGGGGACCTAAAAACCGGCTCTTCAACTGAAGCCTGGAGGACAAACCACCCCCTCCCCCCCGCCCCCCAAGCGCCTTGAGACCCATATGGGTGAGTAGTTGTGCGCTATAAATCCTGATTTGATTTTATGTTAAGAACCACTGGCCTGTGACACCCCTCTTGTGCCACTGGCAACATTTACAGTTTTTCCAGCGCAAAGAAATTGAAAATGTGTTTACAAGCAGTAAACTTGTACTTTATTTCCAATGGATGTGAGTTGTGCGTTTATCAATGGTTATTTTGTGTAGCTTGCTCTTTGCGACTGGCCCTTTAATAGCAGCAGGCTTGTGAACTCTTGAAAAACAAGAAAGAGTTCACTATAAGAAAAGGCAACTGAAGAATCCTTTCTAAGCGGCAGAATGGACTGAATCTGGCAGATTTACTGCTTCAGGTTCATTTCATGTCTCAGTAAGAGACAGCCAGCTCTGAAAACATGAAAAGTATGCTGCACGCCCCTTATGCCGCTGTAATTGTAACTTACTCTCACTTCATATAGTATTATATCATAATTACATCTCTATAGCGCTTACTCCCACTGATGAGGCATTAAAGCGCTTTACAACGGGCAGCACGCTGGTCTGGAGCTCGAGGTTATTTGTTGTTGGTTATTCTATTTTATGATATGCAGTAGGTGACACATAGGGCTTTCCCATTTTTAACTTACGTGCTGTACTCTACCTATAAAATGGAGCAATATAGGTTATTGATACATCTGTTTCTGGAATAGTTCCTCAATTCTAGTGCCTCTGCTCTGCCTATTAATTGAATTCACTAAGCTTTAAAGGTCCACGTATAGATCCTTGAAGCCCCGTGTCTAGTGTCATTGTATGTACACAATAAAACACACCCGCCCTCCTCCTCTGGGGTAAAAACATTCTATTTATTTACATGTTGTTGACACAGAGTTCCAGGGCAGATGTGGTCGAAGACTTCCCTTCACCGTCTGAACTTCTGAAATTCTCTTCACAGTATTATAAGATTTTTATAAGCAGGTTACCGAAGAATTTGTTCCTCCCCAACAAACACCTCCAACTATCTGTTGTTTGCAAACCCCTAAATACGTCACCCTTCAGTGACATCTGTTGTCAGTCTCATATATGTAGAGTACACAAAATCGATAACATAAAAATCACATAAACCTTGGTGAACATCCCTCACTCAAAAATTTTTGTTTCACTTCCGGGCTCCGGTCAAACTCAAACGTGACGTTTCGTAAAATATTCTGGTGCGTTATTTAGAATGAACTGGAGTATGGCAGAGTTGCAGGTCTTTTTGCTGCACGGCCTTACGCCAATTCGAAAATGGCAGGAATGCACAGTTTTTACAAGATCCCAAGATGCAAGGGTGTCTGTGGTGTTGACAGGATTGCTTTTGTGCAGGAAGGTACCACAGACTGTGTAATATTACCCCAGTGTGGTGCAATATTGCATATGCAGAACAGAAAGAGGGCATTCCAGGACAGAGGTGGTTCTTACAAGCACCCTCAAACTTCTCCAAGAACCAAACCCTCTGAAGACAGTTGTTAGGCATAGGGGCGTGTGATGTGTGAAACAGTGGTGGACGGAGTTCCGTGAACGGGCAGAATTTGGATCGTTGCGCTGCTTGTACTGATTTTTACCACCGGGAGCGCTATCCGCACTGCAAAATCAGTGCCAACAGAACTGCGTGGTGAGCCGGGGGTGCTGCTTCTTGAGTTGATTTTGCTGCCGCTTGAGTAGATTTTCTAGTCGAGCGTCAGCTTTCCCACTGTGCACGGTCGTTACACCCTGCGTTGGACAAATCTAACCGGGTGCTCTACTAGCGACAGAAAATCATGCTAGGGGCCACCAAATCTCGGTTGCGATCACCAACTTAACATGGGCGGGTCACGTGCAAGAAAAAAACCCGCCACGTGGTGGTTGGCGGAATTTGGCCAGAACTTTGCTTACAAGCATAACAGAGACTAGCATAATTCCAATAAAGCAGAATTGATCGCTCATCCCTTATGTGAAGCTTCACGGGTAGCAAATTTGCATAACTTAAAACTGTAGGTATCTACATAAAGGGTGCACCTTTTGTAGCTTTTCAAAACATCGATGATGGCTAGCTTAGAGTAACAGCAGCCTGGCCAGCAAAGGCCGAGATGTGAGAGGTATTTCCAGAGGCTTTTGTAAGTCCCAGTTTGCATGTCAGGAAGGACGGTAAGACTCAGACAGACACCTAGGGCCAGATGTATGACCCCGAGTTTTGAGACTCGCAATTTGCGACTCATTTGTGAGTTGCAAATTGCGACCTGCAAAACCTTATGTACAACTGTGTACTTTACCCTGTTTGCGATTCGCAATGGGGTTGCAAATGACCTACCTTATGAATATTCATGAGGTAGGTCGCAATTTGCGACCCCCTTGGGAATGGCCACCCTCACAGGGATGGTGGCCTGCTGGAGACAGCAAACCACCATGTCTGTGACTGCTTTTAAATAAACCATTTTTTTTTAATGCAGTCTGTTTTCCTTAAAGGAAAACAAGATGCATTTCAGAAACAAAAATGAAAAGTTTTCTTTTCATTTTTTCAGCGCAGGCAGTGGTCTGTAGGAAAACTGCCTGCTCTGAAAACCTATTTTCGCTGCCATTCACAAAGGGGAAAGGGCCCAATGGGGACCACTTCCTGTATTCAATTGGGTTAGCACCAGTTTGGAACTGTGCTAACTGCGATTTTTTCATGACCGCATTCGCGGTCACAAAGCAATCCTACATCGCCTGCGACTCGCAATTAGGAAGGGAGCGCCCCTTCCTAATTGCGACTCACAAACCTATTTTGCGATTCGATAAGTAGATTACCGAATCGCAAAATAGGGTCTATACATACCAAAATGTTTTTTTCCTCTTGCAAGCGGTCCGATTCTGCGCATCGGGCTGTTTGCGACAGGAAAAATGGTAATTACATGTGCCCCTTCAGGCCCAAATTATATGTATATGACAGTGAAATGAGACTATGGAAATGGGGTGCAAATGCATAATTTACACGCTTACGTCTTCTCTTAAATGTCATGTCTGACACCGTTGGTGGAGTGTAATGTTGTGTCTTTGGAGAAATTAATATGAATATGGTGCTAACCCAGGCATGTGACATTTTAGGTATTTTTAAGAATATGCAAATGCATTTCACGCATCCATATCTACATTTAAGTTACAACTGGAAGGTCCAGGTACAACTGCTTAAGAAAGTGAGGACATCGCAGTAAGAAACGAAAAGTTTACCAAAGTTAATGATAGTTCTCCCAAATCTAAACTGCATCCTTCATCTGTTGCTTGAGCTACGACAAACACGAGGACGTTCTGGCTTGGGTATAAACAACAGATATTCTTTAAAGAATGCAACGTTTAGAAATAAGTAGAGGAAAAGGCATGTATGTAATCATTGAGAAATAGATAACTCCAAATTCCTAAAGACTTCAGTGAGTGAGCCTGACCACTACAGAGGGGCTTGGGTGGTTCTTCTTCTCAAGCAAATTTGGGAAACAAATTGCGCAAAAGGTGCATTCTACAACACATTTTTCATTATATATTCAATTGTATTAGTGTTTAAAGCATAATGAAATGATGATCTTACAGTGCACCAGATACCGCAATCTTTATTGGGGCTCTTCAATGTTTTTCTCACCATCACCCCCAACAGTGCCTCTCATCTCTCCATACCCCCTCCCTCACATGTATTTATTTGTTTTATAGCGCCTCTCCTACCAGCGTAGGGTGTTCAAGCATTTCACATCACAAACACATACAGAGACAATGAATCATACATGTGTAAATCAGTGGACAGAAAATATTACATAAGACAAAGGGGACTGCAAGGAGTAAAATTCACGTCATCTGTACGGGAAGACATGTTTTATGTGCGCTTGGCCTGGGGAAGCATAAACGCAGGATTCAGAACGTAACACAGTCATTAGAGTTGACTTTGCTAAGAATTTATTTCTACCTAAACAAACATTTTTTTATCAAAATTAAGGTAATCAAAGACTGGGACAAACATACCTTTCTAACGTGTACTATGCAGTTTCCATGCAGCTCTCTGCAGGGGCGTAGCCTGGTCGGTAAGATTGGGGGGTGTGGGATTCAAATTTTCCAACAATCAGGCTGGCATATAATGTTAAAATACACTATACTACAAGCAGGCTGCATGGGGGGACTAAGGGGAAGTGGAAAGGGAGAGGAATGTGGATTGGTAGGGATACTAAGTGAGAGAAATGGTAATCTTTTGTAAAATAGCAAACATTTTCAAGGACTTTCAGAACAGAGAGGGAGAAAGTGTGTGTGCATTTTTGTCTGTGTGTATGTAAAGGTTCTGGTGTAACCTGAAAAACACCTCAGCAAACCCGACTGAAAGCACCAGTACTCAACTATTTATCAGAAAATACATTTGTATAAATACATTTGTGTAATACCCTAAACACCACCATGAAGCTACACCCCTGGCTCTTGCTGTGCACTCCCTCTCATCCCCGTCACAGCCCCATGGCCCTGCCCCTTTTACTACAAAACATAATTTATTATCGTTTTATAGTAAAGGTTTTGCAGCTGCTGCTGCTGTCGGGGGCGACGTTCCTCCGCCATAGCGGAGGAGCCGCCCCTGCACAGCACTGATCAACAGCTGTGATGCCTGAGTACCTGCATGAGGGGAGCACCTAGTGCAGCTGTGACAAAGGGGATCTCTGCGGGACACCGTAGTTAACAGAAGCAGTGTTGGACCAGAATTATGAACTGTTGTTCAAGAAAGAAGTGAGTCAGTTGACAAATGGCCCCGCTATTCCAACACCCCTCAAACTCCAGATCCAAATGGTATGGTCCACTGCATCGAATGTTTTGGCCAGATCCAGGTGGACCAGGCCACTTAGTCACCATAATCCATGATTCTGTAGTGCTCATGAAAGACTAGTACAAGAGGGCCACTTTCCTTGCCTTTTCACCATGCCACACCCATTTGCAATACTTTTTTATCAGAGCACTCAATATCAAGCAGTCCAAACAGTACAAATAGAGTCTGAGAAACATGCAGTAAAGATGCTGTAATGCAAAGTTCATTTAATGGTGAAATCCTCTTAATTTCCTTCTGGTTCTTACAATGTAGGTATGTATTGTTACATTACAGGAACAACAGTTGGGTGTATTACTTCAGTCTTAACAGATATTAGCGGATCAGCATTCAAAAAGTCAAGTTGGCGAAACACGTGTCGGCTTTCTTTCTAGATTTTGGTTTCTAGGACCCTCATTGAACCCTTCGTTGGCAGGGTATAGTTACCTTGTGAGCACGTAGTAAAACTGAAAGCATCTTATCTATCTACTGTACCCCTTCATGCTGTTAATGCTTCGGATGTGGCAACAGTTGGGAGCACACTGCCTCACACGCCAGCAAGGAGTTTGCCCTATTGCATTATGGTAAATGCAGTACACATCTGTGCTTACTTTATTTGTAGTCTGTAGTCTACCTTATTTGGTGAAGATAGTGCTGTATATCTCTAGACACATATTTCTGGGTTTAGCCCTTCATCAGTAGAGAGCAGCAGACTTTTTTCTGGGGTTACTGGAAATGCTGCCAAAGTCCTCTTCGGTCTCAGTACCGCTCACTGGCACACAGGTGCAAGGATGTGCGAACACATGTCGTAGCCACCCAAAAATAGTTTTGCTCCACACCCAGAGGCATATTTATGAAAGAAACAAAAAATAGTGGAGCACATATTTATGAAAGCCTTGCGTCACATTTGCACCACGCAAAGTGGTACATGCGTGATGCAAGGCTCTGAGTCAGATTCTTGAGTAAGGCAGTGCAGTGCAAAAGGCTGCATTACCACACCCTGAACAAGGGAGACATTCCGTGTGTGTGCTGCGGTGTGCGTTCCCCCACTCCTCCCCAGGGCAGGCGTAACCAGGAAAAATATCTTTATTTGTCCTCATGCATTCTGCAGCACACATAGAAAGGGGAAACGCCTCTATGGATTGTTTCTCTGCAGGAAGGTGCCCTACCTGCACTTCAACAATTCTGCTGGTATCACTGGCCCCATGGTGCCTGCGATGGCCCTTGGCTGCTGAAACGGCGCCAGCGTAGGGGAAAGGACAGGAATGCCCCGTTTTGGATAAACAAAGTGCCTTCCTGCCCTTTCGTTTTGGGATAGGGCAGCACAGCCAAGTGACTTGGCATCTTGGCATAAAAGTGGGCCTCAGTTTGTGCCTGGTCAGGAGCAACAGCATCTTGGGGAGAGGTGAGGAGTTTTCGAGCAGCTACCCTAATACAGGGCGCACAGTGGTGGCCTCTGGTGCAGGGCTCTGGTGCCTGCTGCCTGACTCCTGGCCCCCCATCTCCCGCCCCCCCATCCCGCGCTCTGTTACTCCCGTTCCACCCCGCCGCCATTGCTGACAGAGCAGAGCCTTCCCGCCTGCAGCCCTGGCGCCTGGCAGGCTGGGCGGGGGCGCCTTGGGTACCTGGGGCTCTGCTTTCAGTGGGGCCTGACCGTGCCGTGCCCGCTGGGCCTCAGCTGGCACCGAGACCTGTGGAGGGCCACAGCACCCAATTAGCAGCCCTGTCCTCTAGAGTGCCCGCATTCCCGAGGCTCCCTGGCAAGGGGGGCGCTTTCACATGAGGACTTTGTCACTGGGCCAAGTCCAGGCATTCCGTGCATACACTTGGGCACAATAGCGCACCATGCCCTGCGCTGTGAGCGGACCCAGACCCCGGCAGAGGCGATGAGAGGAGGGAAGGTGCCTCCAGGGGGCGGGGCGGGCGGAGATCACCAACGAAGACACGACTGGGGGCTTCAAACCTGTTGTGTTGCAGCAGCCATTGCACTGGGCAGAGAGGAAGCCACCCTGGGGCTCGGTGGTCTTTAAGCAAGGAATCTGGAAACTGACCTGCAGAAAACGGAAATCTAAGTATTAATTCCGATTTAAGCCATATGGCTCTGCCACACTGTGTGATCCTGCGCAAATCACTTTAATACTTTGGTCCCCGTTTCTCTTCTCTGCCCCGATTGGGAGTTTTCACAAACAAGCCTTAGCAAAGCCAACAGGTCTGGTCTACCTAATGCGAGTGCAGTGGTGCTGGAACTAGGGGCGCAGGAGGGGGGCGCTGCAGCTCCCTCTTAAAATTTCATTGAGTTTAGATAGAGAATGAAAAGAAAGTAGCCATTAAAAGGTCTCGCTTCTTGCAGCATTTGTGGTGTTTTCAAATACACACTTTCACATGTCCTCTGTGCCTCTAGTAAGGTTACATTATTGTCCAGCAAAAAAGTGTTCAAACATCACTGTGCAAGGGTCAAGCTGCTGGTGTTGGCAATATTAGTCTGTAGTATATTGTGTAAAAAAAAGTAAGCAATAAAACATTTCAGAATAGTGGAGGAAACCCAAACAGGAATTTTATGGCATCGCAACACTGTACATTAAATTCAGTTTTTTCAAACACAATGGCGTAGTTTGATTTACAAATACTTTTCACTCTAGAAACTCTGAACAGAATTAAAAAATAACAAGATAGTGTCAGAATGTAACGGGAAATGCTTGCCAAGTTCTTGTTACTTTCCACAAGCTTCATGTGGTCTTCTGCAGTAGACCAGGAAGCATATTTGTTGGTCTCTAGGTCTGGGAGAAGTGTCAAGCTAAGTACACCTTCTGCCCCAGGGCCCTGCTGAGCGAGTGCAGCAGAAGGCCCTTTACCCAGCACCATTAATGCCGTTGTGGTTTCATGCACTCTGTGGACTGCAGCAGAGGAAACAAAAGTAACTCCTAAAGTCTGCTCTTTTATCATACCCCAGCAAAAATATCTGCTTTGATGTCCTTTTTAAGACAAGATAGCAAATACGGGGAGCAAAAAAGTGTGGGCAGATATTTGAGAGGGGAAGCAGCACAAGTGGGAAATAGCTAGAAAATAGATGCACTCTCAAAGAACGCTGAAAGAAAAAGAAAAAAAAAATCCTAAATGTTAACAGCGGAAGGTTACAAGTTACCAATCTATAGGATCATAAAGATGATATGCTCTAGGAAATGCACAAGTACAAGCGGAGGAAGGCAAGCCACAGAGTTAGAAGCAAGCAAATTAGAGTGACAGTAAAGCCAGCCAATAGAAAGCAATGGGCGGTCTCTAAGCTCACTGTAAGTTCACAATAGGTCTATCACAACCAGACAGCTTGCTCTGCCTGGTAGGCAAGACCTAAAAAGCTTTTTTAGTGTTCTAGTGTTACTCAAGAAGATTGCTATTTAGTGGGTCTTTATAGTATACATCACATAAAACAATATCTATTGTGATCTTTCAGAAGATGTGAACCACAGCTTCTCTGAAAAATGTGATGAGTAATACATGGCAAGTCTAACTTTATTCACCAATCTCTCAGCTCGTACTTGTCACGCTCTTTGGACTTATCTCCGCTGTCCATACAAGACCAATGCCTTCCATGGACTTCATTGGGTACCTTGTCCTGAAAAACCTTCTCACCCTACTAAAAATCCTTTTACTCCACTGGTTTCTCCAAGAGCAGTTACTTTCACCCTCCTGTGAGACTTAAAAGATTGAGAGGTGTTTATTCATGAGACGCCTCCAAGAGCATTCACAGCCATTTCCACTTTCAATTTTGCTGCCAAGTTTTTTTCTATCTACAATGACAAATATATGTAGAATTTATTTCTTCCAGATAAATCTTTCAATCTCATATGACCTAAATGTTAGGAAATCCACTATTTTTATGCATAAATGGGAAAGTGTAAACGCCTGCACCCTTTGAAAAACAAAACTAAAAAGTTTTGAATGGGATTCTATGAAGGATTCAAAAATGGTTTGAAACTTCACACAACCCTTGACTGATTGTAGGAAAGATGAAGCTTTTCCCATTGAATAAATGTGGCAGTTAATGGATGTGATGGCTGACAAGCTTAAGAGGTAGGGAGGGTCATGATTTGTACTTTTTGTGGCTCAGCAGTGAAACCTCACTTTGAACTGGTGTCCTTTCCTGGCAGGAAGGACCTTCAGGATGGGTGGTGTGTGACCTTGGTGAGTCCTGTCAGGGACACATTGTGCTCTGGTGTCTGGTCTGGTACATCACTGGTTTCTGGAGGAGGGAAGCTCTGAAGCCATCTCTAAGTGAACTCCAATAGTCAATAATGGTAACTTGTTTATCCGCAGCGAAGAGTGAATAACTAAGCTATTCAGCCCGCTGTCAAGTTTGAGAGCGATCAGAAACAACACACTGCTCTAGTTCCCAACTTTGAGAAGAGGTGTGCCTAATATAATCTTGCTGACATGGATAACAGAAATGATATGAGTGTCACAAGAAGGACTAGGGACCATATTACGCAAAGTACCCCAGGACGTGCAACAGGCGTTTGCACCCACTTCGCATGCCCCTGGCACAGACGCCTGTGTGGTTCCTACTGTAATACAGTGCAAATATAGGGCCAGTGCTGTCATCAGAGGGTGCTCCCACATTTGCATGCGGATACGACCCCATGCAAATGAGAGAATCTCTTTGCTGCTGCGTGCACGCCATATTTTTGACACAGGCACAAAGGCAAAGAAGCCATCAGACAGCGCCCTGACAGTGCGGCACAAAGGGGTGGCAGCCCTCTGGAGGAGTTTAAGGGGTCCTATGGACCCCCCAGACATGCCCTTTCAGGCAGGTGCAGCCACTCACTGCACCTGCCGACCAGGAGAATCTCTCACCCTTCTTTAAAGTGCAGGCGGGGCTTGCACAGTTAAACACAGAGCGTCTGCTTCAAAGCCACGCAGTATTTCACTTGAATGCGCTGCACTGGGGCAGCATGTGTTTGTCGGTGTCCCGGGGGCAGCGCATTCATCGTAGTATGGCACACTCTCCTTGTTTGCGCAGGGCTCACCTTATGAAAGATGCGCTCAGCGAAACAGGGAAAATGTACTCCATTGTGGAATATGGCCTCTGGTTGGGAAAGTCTTCAAGGATTCCAGTGGCTGTAGAGGAAGGAATTTGCAGCTGAGGCTCAGAGGGGTAGAGGGCCAGAGCAGGAGGAGGCAATGTTCAGGTTGGGGAGAGAACTGGGCGAAGAATAGCTTGTAAAGCTGGGCATCACAAGAGAACATCTGGCTTGAGAGATGTTCTCCATGAGTGAGCAAGGGAATAGGCTGACGCGTGGAAGAGGCTGGTCGGCTTGGGAAAGAAGCTTGTTAACCTTAAGGTCTTGTTACCTTGGGTCCACTCTATGTTGAAAGAATGAAGAATGCCCTTGTGGTGGATGATGTCAAACTCTAGTGAAGGATGAAGGACACTTGGAGAGGATCAGAGTCCAGTAAAATGAGAGCTGGTCGCCGCTGCCCTGAAGGCTGTCTGAACATGAGAGGATAGTCTAGCGTGGTGAAGTCGGGTGATGATTGCCAATGCAAGCACTCCACCAACCACCTTTTGCTAACCTAATGTTACAAATATAAAGGATCCATGTTAAAGGTAGTTCTGAGACAATATTGAACTTAGGAGTTAGATAATGTACTTGGTGTTCATTTATAGTGCCCCGTATTAATAAGAGTTCTTCAGTTCCTGGAGGAAATGGTAAATCCTCCACAAATAAGATTATTTTACATTTTAGACCTATTTCTAAATCAAATCCATGTATGACTGACTAACAGACAGGCGTCTACCCGGCCCCATGTATCTGCCGGCAAACCATCACATGGTCCTTACTGGCTTTTCACGTACTTTCACCAGACCCTCGTGTAGACCTTACCTGCCATCACATACCTCAGGTAGTCGCTCACTTATTCCCTACCTCCTATGGCAAACCTCCCTGGAGGCTCTCATATTACAACTCCCTACCACCACATACCTCCCAACAGACTCTAATGTAGACCCTATTACACCACCTCATACCTCCCAGCACACTCTCAGGTGGTCCCTGCCTTCCATCACATACCTGAAGACCTGTGCTAGCCTAGTTTCCTGCATACATGTAATTTCCCCTAAAGGATTTGCACTGGAGGATCTCTATGGAGATAACACTTTCTCCGTGGAGAATCGTTGGATTGAAATTACGTTTATGGAGCAAATTGCATTATGACCGCTTTTCATTAGATCACAGACTCCCTAACTGCATACCCCTCATACCTCCCACAGACACCCAAACAGACGCCCATCTAGCGCTTCCCTGAAATCCCATTCTCCCTAGAAGACACTCATGTGGTCCATACTGGGCCCTCGCATATCTCCAAAGAGGCCCTGAGGGAGTTTGCACTAGGCAGTCACACACCTCTCAGCAGATCATCACAAGGGCTCTCGGGCATTCACTCTCCTCCCATCAGACCCTCAAATAATCCATACGTAACTTCCCATCCTTCATTCCAGGCCCTCCTATGACTCCTGGCAAAACTTTTATGCATTTAGCATCAGGCCCTCACATACCTCAAAGAAGATCTTCACATAGGGCCAGATGTACGCCCCAGAGTTTCACAAAACCAATATGTACAACAGTCTACTTCACACTGTTTGCGATTCCCAATAGGGTTGCAAATGACGTACCTCATTAAGGGGCACATGTACGTACCATTTTTCCTGTCGCAAACGGCCCGATTCGCAGAATCGGACAGTTTGCGACACGAAAAAAACATTTTGGTATGTACAGAGCCTATTTTGCGATTCGGTAATCTATTTACCGAATCACAAAATAGGTTTGCGAGTCGCAATTAGGAAGGGGCGTCCCCTTCCTAATTACGAGTCGGAGTGCAATGTAGCATTGTTTTGTGACCGTGAATGTGGTCACAAAACAATCGCAGTTAGCACCAGTTTCAAACTGGTGCTAACCCATTCGCAAACGGGAAGGGGTCCCCGTGGGACCCCCTCCCCTTTGTGAACGGCAGCAAAAATATTTTTTCAGAGCAGGCAGTGGTCCCACGGACCACTGCCTGCTATGAAAAATTTAAAAGAAAACTTTTCATTTTTGTTTTAGAAATGCATCTCGTTTTCCTTTAAGGAAAACGGGCTGCATTTAAAAAAAAAATAGTTTTATTTAAAAGCAGTCACAGACATTGTGGTCTGCTGTCTCCTGTGCGGGTGGCCATTCCCAAAGGGGTCGCAAATTGCGAACTACCTCATGAATATTCATGAGGTAAGTCATTTGCGACCCCATTGCGAATTGCAAACAGTGTAAAGTACACTGTTGTACATAAGGTTTTGAGGCTTGCAATTTGCGACTCGCAAACGAGTCGCAAATTGCGAGTTGCAAAACTCAGGGTCATACATCTGGCCCTGATATTCATGAGGTTGGTCGCAATTTGCGACCCCCTTGAAATTGGTTGCACTCACAGAGATGGTGGCCTGCTGGGGACAGTAGACCACCATGTCTGTGTCTGCTTTTAATTAAAGCAGTTTTTTTTGTAATGCAGTCTGTTTTCCTTAAAGGAAAACGGGATGCATTTCAAAAACAAAAATGAAAAGTTTTCTTTTCATTTTTTCAGAGCAGGCAGTGGTCGTTGGACCACTACCTGCTCTGAAGAAATATTTTTGCTACCATTCACGAAGGGGTCCCCTCGGGACCCCTTCCCGTTTACGAATGGGTTAGCCCCAATTTGAAATTGGTGCTAACTGCGATTGTTTTGTTACCGCATTCACAGTCACAAAACAATCGTACATCGCACTGCGACTCGCAATTTGGAAGGGAACGCCCCTTCCTCATTGCATCTCGCAAACCCATTTTGCGATTCGGTAAATAGATTGCTGAATCGCAAAATAGGGTTTGTACATACCAAAATGCTTTTTTCTTGTTGCAAATGGCCCAATTCTGCAAAATGGGCCATTTGCGACAAGAAGGAAGCTACGTACATGTGGCCCTTAGTCCTTACCAGGCCCTCAAATACCTTCCACCAGACCTTGTTGGTCCCTCGCGGACTCTAACGTACCTCACAGTAGAGCCTCATCCACATCTCGACACACCATCACAGCTCCCCAATATATCATCCCATGACCCTCAAACACAGAAAGTTCACATACACTTAAACATGCTATAGTGCTCTCAGCTAAACTGCATCTACCACAACACATTGTGGGAGGACTGGTGCAATGTAAGGGAGCCCGAGGGATGTCAATTGGAGTGGTGGGATGAATCACTCAAGTCACCTAAATTATACATAAGTAGCAGTTAACATCCCTTAATGAAATTAGTACTTTTCTCTGATAACTGGCAAAACCATCAAACCTGTCTGGAGGTTTTTAGTGTTGATTGAGCAAGACCTTGACTGATCAAATGTTTGAAATGTGAGCCAACTAGATTGCATCATAGTGGAATTATGTGTCTACTGAAGAGCATCTCCCATAATGCATTGTACCAGGACTGGGACCCCCTCTGCCTGGGATGACTCCTGGTGGCCTGCCACACGGGAACCGCACTGACACCCACCGACGTCGTACGCAACCTGGGGTTCGTCTTGGACTCATCGCTATCAATGATCCAGCAAGTCAACGCCATCTCGTCCTCCTGCTTCAACACCCTCTGCATGCTTCGGAAGATCTTCAGATGGATCCCCACTGGGACCAGAAGGACGGTCACCCAAGCCCTCGTAAGCAGCAGATTGGACTACAACAACGCCCTCTACGCAGGAACCACGGCCAAGCTCCAGAAAAGACTCCTGCACATACAGAATGCCTCTGCACGCCTCATCCTGGACATCCCCCGCCACTGCCACATCACGGCCCACCTGAGAGACCTGCACTGGCTCCCCGTCAACAAGAGAATCACCTTCAAGCTCCTCACCCACGCTCACAAAGCAGTGCACAACACCTGACCAGGATACCTCAACAAACGACTCACCTTCTACATCCGACCCACTAGCTTTGCTCCACTGACTTTGCCCTCGCCACCATTCCACGCATCCATAGAACATCGGCCAGTGGCAGATCCTTCTCCCACCTCGCCACCAAGATGTGGAACACCCTTCCTATCCACCTGCGACAGACACAGGACATGCTAACCTTCAGGAGACACCTCCAGACCTGGATGTTCGAGCAGTAGCAGCACCCCCCCAGCACCTGTGAGACCCTCATGGGTGAGTAGTACGCTTTACAAATGCTATGATTGATTGATTGATTGACTGCTACAACATGTGAAGCGCACATGAAATGCTATGAAGGTTGCCAAAAGGCACTAAATATGCAGCTTTACGCATACCTTAATTCTAATAATATTCTGGACCTTTTACAGATTTCTGCACTGCTCACAGAACAGAAACTTATCTTTCCTCAGATTCAAGCCATTTATTTTCCATTCTTCGCCAGTGCAGTACTTCCTCCTTGCTTCTATTGGACCAGGCCATAGAGTCTGGCACCGTGTCCTATTCCACTCTTGTATCTTGCCTCTGTGACACTGGTGCCACAGGAATAGCTCTTGGTTGGTGCTGGACCTTGTCAGCAGACCATTCCTTTGCATTGTGTCTCTTCATCCCTTCTGCTTCACCACTGGTTGCTTCCTTCCTCAATAAGCCCCACCTTGTTCAACTTCTCCATGGCTGCTCTTGTATTATTATATCCTCTTGTTTCTTTTCTACTTTGTATGCTGGTGACATGAGATTTTCTCCAAAACATCTTCAACTCTCATAAGCCTTCTAGAAATCTTCACTGCTACATAGCAAGGCTTCTTTCCCACCTAGAACCAGTAACCCATGACAAAAACAAGCATATGCATACCAGGGTGTTTGGTATATAACTCAAAATGCACCTTGAGCCATTCATAAGTTTAGGCACTCCATTAGGCGTCTTCATTGCCCCTAACACTTATGCATTCATTCACCCACCCACTGGCTCACTCTAGAATTCAACTACATATTCATGCAGAATAAAACACACACACACAAAAAGCTATAGAAGCGTATGAACTATAAATTACAAGAATAAAAGAAGCAAAAAATAAATATGCCTAAAAGGTATGCTTGCAATAAAGCATAAAATTATAGCGTAGCCTACCTTACAATGATATTGTATATAGTAGATCTTTATTTTAAAGTACCAACATGACTGCCAGTTTAGAAGTGACGTGTTGACCATCTGTACCAATGATAAACAGTGGTACAGGATGGGCAATACCATTCCAAGATGGCTGCACAGTTTAAAAGCTGTGATTAAAACATTCCAAATAAAATGAGCAGCACAAGAGAGGCCCAGTTGCATTGTCTGGGAAGTTAAAGAACAGCTAAAAAATAACAGAAAAATAAAAACAGGAGAAGGAAAGAAATGAATGGGGAGCAATAAAAAAAGAAAATGAGAAACTAAAGGACCGGCTTTCAATCCTGGCACTGAAGCACACTCCTTTTTAGGCAGAGGTGCACATGTGATCAGGCACAATGCTGTCACTCATAGGGAGGCCCACTGAAATTAAATGGCAGGAGAGGGTCAAATTATGAGATAGAGTTGAGTAAATTATACAGCAAGAAAAGACAAATTATGCTGCACAACGGAGGCCAATTTGCAATAGTATTTCTTCCTTACTTCATCATTTGTAAACTTGGTATCACACTCAAGGCATTGGTTGCACCTCATTAGTACCAGTTTAACATCCAAATGTAGCAATGAGCAATCCAGCTTTGCAAAGGGCCTTCCACTGTGCGGCAACATGTGTTGTTGCATTTTTAATAACTTTTCAACCGTTTGAGCTAGAAACAAATGTTTTGCTCAAATTTGCAGCAGATGCTGAATTATGTGACAAGTGAGGCAAATCTATAATTATGCCTAAATCGCTGTGGCCGCACAATTGCATAATTCCAATAGCCCTGCTCACAGGGCAGTAGAGCCAATGGCTGAGATTGCGGTCACGGATGGAACTGGAGTGAGAATGACACTCTAACATGACAATGGCGGAAGTAGGCTGCTTCTCCTTCGGTGTATGTTTATGTATGTAGGTATAAAAATGTACGTGAATGTATGTATTTTTATTGTTTTGTTAAAAGAGTTTGGCAGACAACTACATCTTTCTTGTCCTCCTAAGTGTGTCCAGCCAGGAGTATCACAGAGCAATTCTTCTATCCCCAGGTTTTGTCAAAGGGGGTAATTGAACCAAAAAACCCTTGCATGTTAACATAATTTATGAGATACCTGTCTACAAGTTTTAAAAAGCATGCTATAACAATGCACTATCGAGGCCAATATTGGTGCATATTTAAGAGCCCCTAGCGCCATTCCAGTGCCACATTAGCATCATTTTTTTACGCTAATGTGGCATTAGAAGGACACAAACGCCGCACCATATTTGCAAAGTGGCACAATGCATGCATTGCACCACTTTGTAACCCTTTGAGCTACATTATGGCTGCGCCAGGCATAATGTATGCAAAGGGGGCATTCCCCTATTAGACAGGTCAAATAAATGGCGCAACGAAATTTAAGAGCCATTTAAAAAAAAAACTTTTAATGCCTGCACAGAGCAGGCGTTAAAAGGAGGCTTCCATTGGTTACAATGGGCCTCTGGGTGCTTTGCAGGATTAGCGTCAGATTTCTTTACGCTAATCCTACCAAGCGCCAGACTAGCGTCAAAAATTCTGAAGGTAGTCTCCTAACTACCACCATGGTGCACCGTATTTTAAATACAGCGCACACATGGTGACGTTAGGGGGGCGATAAGGGCCCCAAGAAAAGTAGCGCTGCGATGTGTGTGGCGCCACTTTTTAAAAATATAACCAATGGTTTTTCATAATAAAAGTCAGGCCTATTGTTTTTGTCGAAACTTTGCAGAACTGATCACACCAATAGCATCCGACTTAACTTTTCCAAAAGAAAAAATCAGGCCTGTATCTTCTAAAACTTTCTAGCCACCTTAGCTAACTGCAACCTGCTACTAACTCCGACCTGCTATGCACATATGCTGTCCCGCAAAGCACCCATCAGACATAGTTATGAAATTATACATTTGTGCAAATTATAGTTTGCAAACAACATATCTCCCCCTTTAAAGGGCTAACGAGGATTCTAACAGTGCAAATCTTCTACTCCAAGGTTTGTCAAAAGGGGTAACTTTACTTCCAGAACCCTTGAAAAGTGCTGTGACCTTCAACGTAACAAAATACCCGTCTATGGACTTTAAAACAATGTAACACTAATCCACCAATCCACCCTTAAAGGTTATTGGTTTTAACAAATGATTTTCACAATAATTAATTAATTAATTAATCTTTATTTCGGCCATTTTGGCCATAAAAGATGTACACAAAAAACACACATATGAACATGTAAAACCATCAAGGAGAAGTAAACAGGAAACACATCAGATAAAAGACCATACAATTAAAATAGTAACTTAAAGTTAGATAGGAGCCTGCAACTTTAAAATACGGGTACGAATATGCCAGACATTGGTAAGGAATTTGGCTAGTGCAAACACAATTGGACCTGAAACATCAGTTTTTAAAATTCTGTACACCGGGAGGTACTCCCTAAAACCAAGGTTTCTAATAAGTGGTAGGAGCCAATATTTCCTGGCGGCCTTGTAAGTTGGACAACACAAGACCACATGCAGATCGCTTTCCTCTGCTCCCACACATGTCGGACATAGCTTGGTAGATGGCAGTGTTGACCAGGAGCAGGTGTAAGATCGCAGAGGCAATGTGCCATATCTCCATTGGAGAAATAGCTTCCTGGCCAGCACAGGAGACATAGCATCCAGAACCCTCTCCAGGCGGTATGAGTCCTTGCTTTGCGCGAATACAGATGTTAATGACCCCTCGTTCTTGCAATCTAGGGCCATAGCTAATTTCTGCTCGTGGTAAGCACTGACCAAAGCTCTTCGTGGGATCCTTAGTGAGGCGTTAGCTGGATCCGACCACAGGTCAGGGAGGCCCAATCCCATACAGGACTTTTTTATATATTTTATCCACGGGATCTGGGGAGCTTTAGGGTGGGTTAAAAACTCCCTCAGTTCCGCCCTATAAGAAGAGAGTTCCTCGGTGCTCCATAGCCTTCGCCAGAAGACTATGGGTCTGAGACCTAATTCATCTGCTATTGGTCTCAGACCCAGATCCATCCTCAGGGGGAGGAGCGGAGTACTGGACGGGAGTGCTACTATCTGTCTAATGAAGTTGTTCTCAGTTATAGACAAACTGCAGGAAGCTGTATGACCCCACAGTTCCGCCCCGTACATCAAAGCTCCTCTAGCCTGTGCCTTGTATATCTGGATAAGCGGCCCCAGCGGTCGATATGTGGAGCTTCTCATCAACCGAGCAATGCCACCAGTGGTCTGCACTAATTTAAGATTAACCCTAGTCTGGTGAGTTCCCCAGGACATGGTTTCATTCAACGTTACACCTAGATATTCAAAGGTGGAGACTCTCTCTAGACGTGAAGCTCCCAGTAAGGGGTTCGGGCGTGATCTTGGGGTTGGGTTCATAACCATAAACTTGGTTTTGTTAACATTGATTTCTAACCCCCTATCTGTGCAAAAAGCCACAAAAGAATCAAGGATCCTCTGTATCCCCATGGGGGTTTTGGACAGCAGCAGGGTGTCATCTGCAAACATGATTGCAGGTACCCTGATGCCATTCAATTTTGGGGCATCAGTGTATTCAGTTCCATTGAGATGGGCGATTACCCCGTTGACGAAGAGGCAGAACAGGGTCGGTGCCAATACACAGCCCTGTCTAACCCCCCTGTCAACGTGGAATCTGTCCGTTAATTCCCCGTGTCTCCCGCACCTAACCCGGGCATAGTTATTATGGTGCAATCTCTTTAAAATTATCAGGATGTCTGAGGGGACCCCCATCTCAGCCAGGACACTCCAGAGTTTCCCTCTGGGCACGAGGTCGAACGCAGCCCTCAGGTCCACAAATATAGTGTATAAACTACCCCCTTCCAATATTGCTGCCCTCCAATAGATAACATTCAGACGAAAAACCTGGTCCACTGTAGAAACTCCCTTTCTAAATCCCGCCTGATACGGACTAAGGGCACCCGTTTCTTCCACCCAGTCCTGAAGCCGATTCAGCAGTATCCTGCCAAACAGCTTCTGTGACACGTCAATTAGACTGATTGGTCTGTAGTTGGCTGGGAGCAGGGGCGAGCCCCTTTTAAATATAGGAACCACCTCTGCCCCCAGCCAAGTACTCGGAATTTCCATGCCACACAAAACTCCATTAAACACTGCAGCCAGATAGGGGGCCCAAACACCGGGCTCCTGCTTGAACAGGTCCCCGGGCAGGCCGTCCAATCCTGGCGCCTTTCCAGCTTTAAGTCCCATTAGTGCTACCTTCACCTCCCCCACTGTTATCAAATCCCCGCCATACTCTACCAGTCCAGTACCGAAATCAATCTTAGTTTCTCCCTGCTCGGAACTGTAGAGAGACTGGAAGTGTGCCTGCCACACCCCTGCTGCAATATTTGGTTCTATTGCCGAATGGAGGTTCCCCGACCCCCCGTTTACTATTCTCCAAAACATTCGGTGGTCTCTTGTTGCGAGGGAAGTGGTAAGCTCCTCCCACTGGTTCTCCTCCCATTCGGTTTTAGCATGGATGACCAGTTTTTTATAAGCCCGTCTACTTTCTCGCAGCTTCTCTCTATCTGTTCCCTCCTTGATGCATCTGAGGAGTTCTCCCTTTGCCTTCCTGCAGACTGCATTGTACCATAAGGAGTTATGTTGTTGGATCCTCTTCTGATTCTGGACCCTAGTAAAAAGCTCAGAGGCCGCTCCCTTTATAAGGTCCTCATGAGCCTGATATAATTTCTCATGGTGGACTATATTGCTCACATCGTTGGCTAGCTCTCCCACTTTTTCCAAAATGGGGATTAAACCTGCGTAGAGCTTCGAAAGTTTCACTTGGCTCGTAGCTAGTTTATCCCACCTGATTCTTCTCCTGTTATTGTCTAATAGTAGTTCAGGTTTGGACTCCCCCATGGTTGTTATGGAGGCCTTTGGCCCAGGATGGCTAAGATCGAGTTCAAGGGCGTTATGGTCACTATCCAGTCTCTCCACCACCCTAAAGTCCAGGATAGAAGACCAGTTCACTATCTGTACAAGAGCATAGTCCAAGCGGGACTGTCTTCCCACTCTGTTGTACGTGGTTTTGCTTGGTACATCAGACTTAATACGTCCATTGCAGGCTCTAATTCCATGCTTTAGGGTGAGAGCAGTAATCTGCAAAGCCACATGCGTCCATGCCTTTGGGGAAGGTGCTACAACAGAGGGTACTGACCACCTGAACTCTTCTTCCATGGGAAATCCCTCTACGAGACCGACCAACGGCTCGAAATGGGAATTTAAATCCCCTCCCACTATGTAAGGGATATCTCTTGGCATTTCCGCTAAATATACTGAAAGCTCCTCTATAGTGGGGGATTCACGCGAAGCTCCCACTGGCCTGGAGTAAATATTTATCAGGGCAAGTTTCGCTAGGTTCGGCCAGGCTAATAAAACCACTAGGATGTCATCTGATGGCACCGGTAGGCGTGAAGCCTGACATCCTAAGTGGGAAGCCACCCAAGTTGTGAGTCCACCAGAGGGGCGGCCCTTACCCTCCCACCTAGCCGAGATGGAAAATGACTCGTAACCTTGATGGTTGTAATCTTCCCTTGCCCAGGTCTCTTGGAACATGCAAACATCCCCGGACTCAATGTAAGTTATCCAATCTTGGGTGCCCAGTTTGCTGGCTAAACCAGCCACATTCCACCAAATTAGTCTCATGTGCGCTGGAGAAGCCACAGAACAGATTGCAGGGATGGAGTGGGGGGAAGAGCCAGTACCAAAGCCAGAAACTACACCAATTACTCTAACAGGGTCATTTTCAGAAGTGGGTTCAGCCGGATCAGGCAGTTTACTGGGACCATTATCCAAGGTCACAGGATTTGAGTTCGGGTTTGGGGGCAGTCAGTCCACACCATCCAGACCATTCAGACAGTTAAAACGATTGTGGTCCAAAAAGGGAGTCTCCGAAGGTCGATAAACTGGACGTGGAGCATATCCCCTGTATCTAGATCTTCGTTCCACCCTTGTCCAGTTACCTTGTGACAAGTCATGGTGCAAGCGAATGGGAGGGAAAAAGAAAGAAACTGGCAAAGTCTGTATGGTAGAATCCAGTGATCTATTTGACCCAGCACAAATGTATAGTACTGTTCCAGGGTCTCGAAAAGACACAATGATACAGTCCCCTGCTATTGATTTCCCCGACTTCCCCAACCATGGTACCCTTCTTACCATAATGATCTCATTGTTGAGGTGAGCTGGAAGAGGTCTGTTCCAATTCAACCATTTAATGGTTTTCCTCTTGAGTGAGTGATAGTTCTCATTTTCACCCAATTCTAGAGAGGGAACACCAGCCAACACCACCATGAGGCTGTTAGCCTCTGGTGGTAAGTCGGGTCCTCGTGGTCTAGGGGCAGGCTTACCAGGGAGTATACGTTGGAGTGCTGGGCCATCTGTTTCTGATGGTAGGATGTTAGAGTTAGTAGGTAAAATTGGAACTGGGATAGCCATAAGTGGCTGTAAAAGAGGGGCGGCAGTGGTGCCCAAGGGAGGCCCCGTGTGGATCGGTGGGTTTTGTATATTGGGGAAGGTTCCTATTGGTAGATTGGACTCAGTGGTTCTACTCTGTTTGTTGTCCAAAATTTTCAGGGTGGTTAAAGTTGCCTCCAGAGTGGTCAGCCTGAATTCTATTTTCTGCAAGCTCTCGCTAATGGGCAACAAGAGTGATCTAATTAAAGATTCAATGCTCCCCAAAGAGCTGCCGGGAAGTAATGTGTTAAGTGGGCTCTTCCCTTTGTCGCTAATGGAAGCAGTGGTAATAATATTAGTACCCTTGGGGGGAGTAGCCCTCTGCACATTAACTAAAGGCCTATCTAACATAGGTACGGACTTGAGTGACTTTCCAAAATCAGAGTGGGGGATCTTTTTCTTCCCCTGACCACCCCTCATCTTCCTTCTGCGTTTATTTGGTGGTAGGTCATTCACCTCTGCCACCACAGTTTGCTTTAGCTTATTAATCTTGATTTTGGCTCTGGTGTGTGTTTGGGTGAATAAGTCAACTGCCGAACTACTGGCGACTAATAGTGGAGTGGTGTCCGTAGTTTGTTTAGGAGGTGGGCCAGAAATGGGAGAACTATCCCGGAGTAATAGGGGAACGTCTTCTTGGGATGAAAGATCCGGGCTGCCATTGAGGGAACCTTCCTCTTGGGAGATAGGATAGGGAGTTATGTCACTGAGGGGCCTATTTTTCATGTGTTCAATCGAGCGACGACGCTCTGTCCTACGCATCTCCAGAGAGGTTTTGATTCCCCCATCACCCTTTACCGATTTAAAGTAATTGTCCAGAGTCCCAGTGATGGCTCCCCCCTCCTTCGCTGCTGCTCCACCTAGGGCTGATGATGGCATACCCAGAACCTTTTTCGCATACCAAGTAGGATCAAGGAAATGCAGGTGAAAGAGAGTGGGCCCAGCCCAGCCTCCTGCGTGCCCTGACGGCCACAGACGGTCCCGCCCTTGTCCCGGGCTTATCCCCGGGCGCTCCCGCGCGCTCCCGCAACGCGGAAGTAGCTGTTTGAAATTATAAGAAAAAAGTTAAGCTATGAGTGGGGCGGGGCTTGCAGGGAGAGCGGCCAGATGACAGGAGGCGCGGGTTAACAGGACTGCTGGAAGACGTAGTCCTGTCCCGACGCTCGCAGCCCTGCACTCGCCCAGTCCCTCACCGAAACCGTCCGTAGGTTTTGCACAAGCGGCTCTCCCGCCGCAGCGGGACCCGCGAAGCGGGTTCCGCAAGAAGTAGAGGAGAGTCCAAAGGCAAACCAACAGCAAACAGCAAGTCCGACGGTATCCCAGGGGAGTGGTGCTCAGAGGTGGTTTTTCAGGCTGTGAGTGGGGCGGGGCTTGCAGGGTGAGCGTTATTAAGGTCGGGTTTCGTTTGTCCCTATTTATTCTGTCCTTTTCTTCTGGTCATTCAGCCAGTATCCCTCTCTCTTTCTCAGGCTCCGTTCGGGTTCCCACTGTGTTCCGTCCTGATTGGAAGGGATTCCTGTCTGGTCTTGACTGGACGTAGCAGAGGGTCTCCCAAAAGTAAAGACAAATGAAAATATGTTAGTGTAGGATAAATAGGTTTATAGCGGGTTAGTAGGAGTGAGGGTAGGTATATGTGGTTGGGGTTGAGGTATTTCACAATCACTCAGTGCGCATCACCTGCCCGTGTTATATCTAGTGTTCTCTCTTTCCTAGAGAGAGTGTTTCTTTCCTCTCTTTCTCTCTCTCTATTTCTTTTAGTAGTTTGTGAGGTTAGGGGGGGGGGCGGTTATCGGAGGGGTCCTCCTTTCAAAAGATCTCCCCTTCCTTGCAGGACCTGCCTTTATCCTTCCCTGTGGTCCGTATGCCCCGTAACCACTGGGGTAGAAATCCCCAAGCCAGGTACGAACGTACCTGTAGGGGCCACGCCCCTCCGGGGACGCGGCCGGCTCTCTCGCGGTCTCCCGACTTTATTTCTGCAGGGTAGGGAGGCGCCCTGGGGTTTTCCTCCGTCCTTCGCGGGTCTCTACTCGGACCGGGCTTGAACTCCGTCTCTGTCCGCTCTCCCGTCGCTCCACTGGTCTCACTTTCTCAGGGGTTTCAACTTTTATCCAGCTCCACGTTTCTTCTGTGTACACCTAACGCCAGCAAATAAGAGCGGATCTAGAGGACCACTGACTCGGGAAGGACAATAAATAAGTCAGAGCTACTGCCTGTGTCACAACCTTTCACAAACAAAAAATCAGATCTATGCACACCAATATACCTTTTCACAGGGAACCAATGAGGCCCATGGCTGGCTTGTCACCAAACCCCACTCAGGCCAGCTGAACTGGGCATAAAGTCATAAAATTGCAAATATATACACAATTACAATCAGCAAATTGAAGTACAACTCTAAAAAGAGCGCCGAGCAGGGATTGTCACAGTGCAAATCTTATTCCCCAGGGTTTGTGGGAGTGGGTAACCAACACCGAAACACTTGCCTAATTTGTCAACCTGGAGATTCTATTTAAAAAATGCCTCTCTGCTGGCAGTAAGATCCTTAAATGCCTATTGGCTTTAACATATTATTTTCATCATAAATATGTCAGGCTACTGCCTTTGCAATAACTTCCAGCACGAGTACAACCAAAGGATAACCGTGCACTCTCTAAATCTATAACATAAATAAATAAGAAATAAAATAAAAATAAAATAGAATAGAATGTTAGCAAGCGCTCCTTCTCAACAGAAGCAACGTTGATTAGTTGTCTGAGCCAGTGCTTAATTTGTAAATAAAAAGTTGCCGGTGCCCAGAGCCCTCCTCTTAAACATGAAGCTGCTGCAATTATATGTGCGAACACGGAATACCGAGGCAGCGTAATCCTGAAGCCATCTCGGGCCTCTTCACTCCATTTGCAGCCACTCTCGCCCCTACAGCTCACTCTTGCAGCTTTCTGCTGTCTCCCATTGAGACGCTTTCTCGTTCCTCTTCCTCCGTCTTTCCCATATGTGTCTTTTGCTCCCAGTAAATGCTTGAGGCAGGAAATAAGTGCCGGCCTTCAAAAAATAAGTGCCGGTGCCCCGCACCGGAAACAACAAGCACAAATTAAGCACTGGCCTGAGCCAGAGGAGGCACCACGCGTTACTTGGCATTATAACACAGGATGTTTGTCAAGCTTTCACACTGGTGCAAAATGAGGAATAATGGGATTTTTACACGCCTTTTAAAATTTTTCTTGTTTTAGGCTTGCGCTTAGCAAAAGCTAGAACCTGAGCGTAAGTTTGAGCACAAACATAATGCAGGAGTAATGTACACACTGTGCTAGCGCTCAGAGTACCGTTAAGTCTGCAAGTGTATAGGTAACTCTCAGTCTAAGGGGGTCATTGTGAATGGCACGAGAATGCTGCAATCGGGTGTAAATGACGTTGTGCTGATTTTAGACTCTAAGCACTAATTGCACTTGGGCCCGGACGGGTGGGCGGGTTTTAATGGTAACACCGGAAGTGCACACCAATCGCTGCAGCTAGGTTTGTCATTAGTACAGCACCAAATGCAAGATTCCTTGGATAGTCCAGTTTGCTGACTTGTTTGTTCACGTGACCCATTGCCCCTTTGATGTGGGTCTTAGAGGCTTTAAGACCCATGACAAACGCCAAGTACCGTAGGACATGCATTAAACTACACACAGAGCGCCTTTCAGTCCGGACAGAAGTCACTGCTCAGGAATCTCCCGGCAGGCCTTGCACGAGGCCTAGATACTGGCCCTGGGCCTGGCACGAACAGGTGAGCTCAGGTGCACCGTTCCATCAGGAAGGCTTTTTAGCCATCCTGACCCCATTTAATACATTCAAACGCTTTGACCCGTCGGCACTTTCAAAGGTTTGTTCAGCCTACGGGGGCGGCTAAGCCCAGACAGGGGTGCACGGAGCACCCCTCCTTGGGCACACGCATGCCATTCAACCACGAGCCAAAGGCGTTTTTCAACACAGGCCTATTCCGCCTCGTTGACATATGGAGTCAACCTCCTCCTGGACCATGAAAGTGCCCCACTGTGTCCGCCGGCAGCCTCCTAAAATGGCAGCTGAAAGATGGAGGCCCAAGGTCAGGGGCGCGGGAGGGAGGGCGGCCAGGTAAGTGATGGGGGAGGTTAGAGCTGCCTCCACGGTAGGCCGATGCTTGCCGTGATCCAGACATGGATTAGGAGAAGGAATGTCAAAATTTGGCAACACTCCGACTGCGCAAGAAACCTGACAGCACCGGGCAGGAAGGGGCGGGCCTCATACTTGGGGATGCATACGTGCTAGCATTTTCAAGCTGCAAAAAGAGAGATTTTGAAAAAAGGGGGAATTTATTTTTTCCATTGCCTTACATGGGAGCAGAGGCCATTTTAGGTTTGGGTAGCCAAAATAAATCAAATGTAATCAGTTCTCTTAGCATGTATGCAAAGCGAATGAGGGAGAAGGCACACTGAGCAAAGAGCTGTGTAGGCACTCCGTATTCCATGGGTTGGACCTCTTCAGCGTCCGCGCCATTAAGAAGTCCAAGGAGTATGTATCGATCTATTAGTGCAAACCTAGCCAGAAGGCAGCAGAGTGCAATACAGGGTCAAAGACAGGCATAAAGCCAACAACTGATGGGAGAGATTCTCCTTCATCTATCTGCAGCTTTTGATGCCGTCTCGCACCCTGTTCTGCAGCGTCTTGGAGACATTGGTGTATGTGGCCCGGCGTTGGCCTGGTTCCATTCCTTTCTGCCATGAAGAAGCCAATCAGTAGGCCATACGACTCGAAACTTGGGGCCGGATGTATCAGATAATTTTGCATTCGCAAACGGTGCGAATCACAAAATTTGGGCGTTTACGAATGCAAAAATGCCTTTCAAGATTTATGAAAGGCTTTCGCAATGCAATTTCAAGGAGTCGCTAAAATAGCGATTCCCGGAAATTACGACCCCATTTAGAGAATCGCAAATTTCGATTCTAATAAGAAATCGCAAATAGGGAATTCCTATTTGCGATTTCCAAAGCACATGTATCAAGCATTTCCTAAATGCAAATTGGGCATTTAGGAAATGCAATTACCACCAAATCCAATTTGGGGGTGCATCAATTCCTAACTGGAATTCGCAAATTAGATAATGCAGAACCATTTGCACCATTGGCCCTGCCGGCCCATAGGGATGAATGGAGTCCCATTCCCTAATTGCGATTTGGTAACAGCAATTGCGAATTTTAAGAAATCGCTATTACCGACTCGCAATTTTCATACATCACATTTTGCATTTCTTAAATAGCAATTTCTTAAAATTGGCTTTTTAAGAAATGCAAAACCGGGAGCTTGCTACATCTGGCCCTTAAACCCTTAGGTTTCGGTGTGCCTCAGGGTTCGGCACTAAGCCCAACACTATTCAATGTTTATATGACCCCACTGGTGACTGTTGTAGACTCTTACAGTGTACAAATAGTGTTTTATGCCGACGACATGCAGATTCTTCTTACCTTTGACAAAACCTTACCCAATGGTTTTAGTAAATTTAACGCCTGCATTATGGCAGTGTTTCAGTGGATGCGGTCTAACAATGTACAGTGTAATGCTTGTAAAATAGAAAGTCTCCTCTTCTGTCTACCTCCTCCCAGTTGGGATAAAACTGTTAGCCAATTGGTGTGCCACCTCCACTTGCCCCTGCCACAGTGCCACGTAATCTGGGGGTGAAGTTTCCAGGTCTGTCACTTTGCCACCAGGTGGCTGGTGTTGTGGGGTCTTGCTTTGGACTTCTGAAACTTATAAAAAAGTTCCTCTACCTTCTTTCCCAGTCTAAAACAGTGATACAGACCTTGATCACTTCATGACTGGACCACGCCAATTCTCTTTAAAGGGGGTCTTCCAACTTATCTCCCCAGCGTGGCATTTGCTGAAACTCTCAACAAGAGTCCATAACCAGCCTTACTTGAAAGAGCTGCACTGGTTGGCTATCAAGGAATGAGTAAGATTTAAAGGACTTGTATTGACGCATACAGCTTTCTATCACTTTGGTCCCCAATACCTGACTGACAGAATTAACCAACCATCTCAGTTCATCTATCTCCTTGATGGTGGTGAATCCACAATTCAAAAGGAAAAAGTGGGGCAGTAGCTCCTTCTCTTACCTGTTTGCCAGGGACTGCAATACTCTTCATCAGCATCTCTGTGCCACAAAAGATGTTCTGGCATTTAAGCAACATCTTAAGACTTGGCTCTTTGGGCTAGTTTATCAATAACATAATCAGTGCGGTTGATCAGCTTTCTATCCAGCCCTTTGACACTCACTGAGTAGCTGCTGCGCTCTATAATTCCCAGTGATAGATTGATTGATTGATTATGCAATTTGGGTTATGTGTGGATAATGCATTGTGATGCACTGTTCTTAACAGAAGTGCATCTTGAACTCTACCAAATTGGTACAGTGTTGCGGTGGTCCTAATATGCATGGAGATGTTGTTCCACA
Organism: Pleurodeles waltl; assembly: GCF_031143425.1. Lineage (NCBI taxonomy): Eukaryota > Metazoa > Chordata > Amphibia > Caudata > Salamandridae > Pleurodeles > Pleurodeles waltl. The sequence goes on from NC_090438.1 coordinate 54,687,826, forward strand.
TCCTGGGTGCATAGATGGAAAATGCCTTCTGCCTGACTTTTTTCTTTTTTACACTTCTCAGTCTGCAGTCTAATGGAGTTCTGCCTGTCGATGTGCCGATACCCACCAGAGATGGTGGGCTTGTCTGCAAAATAAGTGGGAGTCTTGGTCATGATGGCCTTGTAAGTGATGCAGCTAGTTTTGATGATGGTGCGAGATAACAAGGGGAGCCAATGAAGTTTCATCAGAAGCTTGGATGATGTGATCATATTTCTTCAGTCCCCGGATGAGATGTGGTTGCTTTGTGTAGGATGTCCTTAGAGCTAGTCATGTCCTTAAAGTCTAGGAGGTCATGGAGCAGGGCGGTACCACCAACCAGTTACGAGAGCATGAGGACTTGAACAGAAGTTCTGAAGTCTGTGTGTGAGATTGGTGTCCAAGGTGAAACAAAGAATTAGCATTCAGTAAACTTTGGGGACTGAAGCCATCAAGGTTCATGTCATTGAGTCAAGTTTTTACTTTTTCTGGTTTGTTATTCTTGGCAAATAATAGGAATTCCATCTTGTTTGGGTTTCGCTTCAGGTAGGCACTGAACATTCAGGTCTAGAGGTGTTCATATGAGCAAACTGGTGTCATTTGGAAAGGTCGGAGGAAAACCAGTGATTAAAACTACCTGTGAATCCCATTTGAGATTCCAAGGTATTAGGTTGGGTTGGTCGTCTGTGTCGAGGTCCAGAAATATCAGGAGACAGGAGTTATCTGCAACTTACATGTATCGGCCATCTTGCCTAGATCTGTCATAGAATTCTTAAATGTCTAATTCAACCCTTGTATGCTTTTGCCAAATTCTGTCTTTCAAGTAGGTGCTTACTTTTGAGAGAAAATATAAAACAAATAGTTTTTGGTATAATTCATATTTAGTCAAGCCCACAAAGTTTGCGGAAGAATGCTGAGGCAGTTGGTCAAAGACCTCCTGTCACTCTGACCTAAACAATAAATAAAGTGTTCGTTTTCCTTCCAGCACCAAGCTAGGTGCCGTACACTCTTGCATAGGGCCCAAACACATTCTTCCTCTTTCCCCACTTCATAATGGGCTCTCTTAGAAAAGGTACGAAAACTCAAGGGCACATTGATATTCTGCATTTTTACTCAAGCACAAGAAAAATTGATCTCAAGATATTAACAACTTTAAACAAAACTTGGTAAGAATATTTTAGTGACACTGGTATGATACCCGAGATTCCAGTTGCAACACAAAAACACACAAATTGATACAAGAATAAACAAGCATTGTCAAATCCAAAAGGTCCCGCCTTTGTCAAGTATTGGCTTTGTCAGTGTTTTTTAGCAATGCTGCACCGCATCTACAGTGCTGTGCAGCATGGCTAAAGTTATAAAATATTAAGAAAAAGTCTTTGACATGACCACCCACATCATTTTGTAGGTGATCCCCACACATGCTATTGTCTATAAAATGACTTGGGTGGCTTTTTCTTAAATAAAAAAAAAAAGACATGCAAAGCAATTTTTTTTTTTAGAGAAAGTGGGAGAGTAGAAGCAATAGTGGGAGAAAGCAACATGAGGGAGGGTAGGGTAACATTAAAGCAATACAGATGAGCGTGGAGGGGCACAAAAACACAGAACAAGAAAGCAGCACGGGGAGGCCAGGAGTTATGTGAAAACAACACAGGGGCTGGAGGAAAGCAATACAGAGTTCACAGAAGAGCAACAGGGAGAGAGGACTGTGAAGGTGGGGGGAAGCAACATAGGGTGTGGGGAGGCAAGAGGGAGAAGACATGAGTAAGTGCAGCGGGGATTTGAGGAGAAGCACACGGATGGGAGAGAACAAAACAGAGTGCGGGGAGAGAAGTACATAAGGGAGACAGTTCAAAATCATATGCACTCTCGTGGTATGCTTAATACAAAAACGTAGTGCTTGAAGTGGAAGCAGAGATGCCAGCCAATCAAAAACGATGGGAACGAGGCACTGTTTCTTGGGAGGGACAACCACAAGATTGACAGGCTGGGAGACAAATTAGAAGAAAGTAAAAGAGAGCAACAGGAAAGAGAACCAATGTTAACAATGGGCGGGCTCCAAGTGCCTCTTGGTAAGCTGCAATATGACTCACAAAAGACAGCACATGTGCTCAGTAAAGTATGGCTGCTCCTAAATCACCATGGGCAAAACAAAGCCAAAAGGTCGAGTGGTGGCCGCCAGCATCTTGGCTTTAGGCAGGTTCAAAGGCTTTGCTCCCTGACAATCTTAACTGAAAGCTATAGCCAGCAAATGGCACCCAGAGAACTTGGAAGGTTAAAGCAAAGGGAAATTTGTATCTTTTTCTCCCTTTTCTTTTGAAAACTTCTCTTGCACTAAACTGACAAAGCAAAAAAAAAATAAGCAAAGTTGTGAGATCCTCGGCTTTGCAACTTTGCACACCCCGAACTATGACAAAATATAATGACAGTCTAAGATCAATTTTCAAGATCCGTTGCTTTTCAATAATGCCAAATGTTTTTAAACCCTTCAAGCATGAGTCATAGGATGAAGTCCTGACATCCACAGTAGGCACCAGTCCAAGACCAATAAAAAAGTGTGGGACCTGTGATCCTGAGTGCAATGAGAGCAGGGCAGTGAGCGTGGGGGCGGGATCAGAAACGGGGCTAAAAAAGAACAAAATATTCTGGTACTATTTTGTTGGTATTTTATCTTCAGGTAACTGCATGTAAAATAACGCAACCTTAAATGAAAAGTGAGTACACAGGTTAAACTAATCAGCCAAGGATGTTATGAAACCTCTATTGGTTGATGCTAGTACTGCAGATGTCTGTTTGTGACCAGAGAGCCCCAGAATTGAATCCTAGTTCGTGCAGCGGGGAAGGGTGGTTTGTGTATGTTTTGGGCTAGCGGTCCCTGCTTCCCCTCACAAAAGCATTGTAAATATATAAGTTGTTATATTAAACGTGCATTGCATACATCATAACGTAGGTGGCCGCAAAAAAACACAAAAAGATTTAGGTTTAAGATAAAAAGTGCTTCAAAAGTATACAGGTTAGTAATCAATCAGTCAATCAATAAATCAGTGCTTGTAAAGTGCAACTACTCACCCGTTAGGTTAAGTAATATGCAGACTGTACATAGTGTAAACCTGTCCATTAAAAGCATGCACTCCACAGCTCAGCTAGTTACACCCTTGCAATAAATCTCAAAAACAGCAATTCTTTTCCATCATGAAGCTTCAGGTGACTCCATTAAATAAACCCAATACCGCTTTCAAGGAGCCTTTACATTTATAGATTAACCAATTGCTCACATTTTAATTTCTCCCAGGTCGCGGCTACTAAGGGGTGAAGGGGGCTTTGGGGAGCAGCCGACTACAGGGAAATCTGACCACCAGGGAGTTGGGGAGGTTGGTCCAGGACTGCCATTTTGTATTTGGGCTTCTTTTAGAGCCCAGGATAGCCAAATGCCTACATAGGGGACTGTTTTGAGCTCCATGCCACCATAGTGGGTACAGATGACCTGGTGCTGGTGGCAGGGAGTCCTTGGAGATAACTTTTTATCCTGCCCTCCCATCCCTAAAATTATGTCTTTTGAAAGGGTTTTGATTTGGGTGCTAGTGGGTCTCCTTGTTGAGACGGGTGCAAGGGGTGAGTCGTTATTCTACAGTTGTCACTTGACAGGTTTTTGGTGGTGGCCTGGAAAGTTTTGCATGAGTTTACAGAAGTCAGATGGGCGTTGCCATCGGTGAGCCACATTGAAAGGGGGGACAGGAAGTTTGGTTGCTTAGAAGTATATTACATACAGTCATGGGCTGTAGGGCAAAAGTTAAAGATAATAAAGGCTGAAATGCACTACAATACGAGTTAGATAGTTGCGGGGTGGGCTATGTGGGTGGAACAGCAGGGGTGGGGACAGGAAACTGTATAGTCCATTTGATGTATAGCGAGGTTTTAGTTTTGGACGGTGGATTGCCCAGGTAAAGTTTGTGACGTGAATCTATAAAGCAGCCTTTTCCACACAATACGAGTGGTCAGTGGTCTGTGCTACGCCCCTCCCTCCCAAGGCCTGTTTCTTGTTTAGCTGTCTGTCCCACCCGCGTCTTCACAGCTCTGGAGACTCCCTCCCGTCCACTTCAACTGAGGCATCTCAAATGTAGGAAATTACCATCCTAGTTAGGTTGTGTTAAAATAAGTAGAGGAACTGTTTTTCGCAAATTAAAAAAGTATGGACATGTCGTGTCCCTCAGAGCCCCCCACTTTGACCTCTGACTGTAGGGTCATGTTGAATCGCTCAAGATATTTTCCCACAAGGCACTTGCTTAAAATGTTATGGCCAGGACAGCCCCAGCCTCCTTTGACACAGAGGATGTGGGCCTAAGTGAATGCTCAGCTTGGAGCAGGTGTAAAGAAGGGTCATGCAGGTGTGCCATAACACCTTGGGTATGACATAGCATTTGAAATTGTCCTGATTACTTACCGGTTTCACAGTAAAAGTCACCTGAAAACATCTCCCTATAGAAAGTGTGATTCAAAACTTAAAAATTAAATTGCACAACTAACAAAAGATTGTGTAGGGTGAAAGCTCAGTCCAATTAATTTGTAAAAGTACAACAACATTTCAGATGTTGGTGACCTATTGCTTACCAGCTGGCAGGTACCTCAGGAGATATATTTTAGTCAAGCCCTGATTGGACTGTTGGTTCCATTAGGATTTTTGAGCTATGTCAACATCTCCCTGCAGAATTGTTTATGACGGTGAGTGATTGCTCTCTTGATCACAATGAAGAAAATAGTTTTATGAGTCCCATTAAAGTCATCACAGACGCCTGGACGAGGCGTGATTCCCTCACGCACTGAAAAATGATACCAGAAAGTGGGAAAAACATTTTTGGCACCTCAATCTGTATTTTCAACCGGTTCCAAGTGTTGGAATAATAGTTTAACATATTCAGTGAGTGACTATCAGTTGTTACCACACACGCCTTTACCGCATATATAATACAATGCGTTGGCCTTTACAACTTATTGTATTACAATGTATACATTGTATGTGTGTGTGTGAATACCTATGCAGATCTAACTATAACTACTCCGTGGCAACCGAGAGTCCCTCGAACCCAACCGTACAAATATATTTGGAGCTTAATTTCTCAAAAACCACTGAATGGATTCACACCAAATGAAAAAAAGCACAATCTGCGATCCAAGATCTATCTTCCTGCCAAATTTGGTGTAATTCCGTTCAGCAGTTTTTATGAAAACTCTTCTGACAAATGTTTATGGACAATGCATGGTTTTCTTTAGTTTCTGGACCCTAATTGTTTCTCATTCCCTGCTTGATGGATCAGATTGAAACTTTCCAGTCACAAAGTAGACAAAAAGAGGACTTTTTTGGAAAACTTTTTAGAGATTCGTCAAACGGTGCCAACGTTATAAGCAAAACAAAAAAAGGCATTTGCCTATGGAAATGCTGACCATACTTTGATTACCCAGTGTTTGTGGTCTCTGCGAGTACTTGAGTTGTGAGACCAGCAGAAAACCGTCTACATGAATCTTGGCATTATGTACTAAGACAGCTCAACAAATATGTCCAGCCCTGGGCATCGGTGAACTCCTGCACAGCTTAAACCCACCTTCTGTTCACTGTGAAGTGCAGAAGCTTGTTTGCAACACTGCAAGTGAGGGACCCTGCCTGTGAAACTCACAAGCGTGCTTGCAGCAGGGAAGGGACACTGCGAGTTGCTGGCTGAACAGCACAACGAGGCAGAGGGCCGGCTGGTCTCTCCAGAGGCCTACTCCTGGTCACAAGCACAGACTTTGGCAACCTGCATCCATCAATCGAGCTAGTCCCACAAACATTTAGAATTGCCTTTGGGTCACCTTAGCTGGGGTATTGAAGAAGATAGAAAGTTAAAGAAGGCTGTCAATTTAATTTGAGGCTCACAAGTGATGTTGCTGTCTATTGTCAGTGTTTCTCCGGTGGACGTGAATACTTAGCCAAAAGAATGCAGTGTGATTTAAGTGGTCTCATATTGGGTTGCAAGCCTGGTGGTTTGTGATCAAGCTGTCTGCAATCCATTCTTTAAAAAATTGAGTGGCATTTTGTTGTAGGACATCCAATTCCTGACTTTTGTTGGGGTCGTCATAGTACCCAGAGATGCTTAGGTATGTTGTGTGCATATGCCTGGAACATCACGTCACTCACTGATGCTCTGAGAGTGCAGTGTGTGATGGCGCCCGCCTGTAGGGTGATGCCTGGGGGGGGCACCATGTCATAGGTGCTGGAAGTAGGTCTATGGGGGAGGTGCTGCATTCTGGAGTTCATAAGTTGAATGAGCAATAACAAGGCTTTACATTTTATTTTGATCTTGTCACATTTGTGGTGCATTCGGTGACAGAGGTCAAATGTATTGTATTGTATTGTAATCGTATTTATATAGCGCTTACTACCCCTGACGAGGCGTCGAAGCGCTTTTCGATGAGTAGCACGCTACTCCGGAGCCCAACAAGAATTAGTGATGGATTAGTATTGTTAAATGATGAGTACAGTTTTAGTATTATTATGAGTTAATTTGAGCCGCGGATATGAGAGTTTGTTAGTTAGATTGACTGGAGTAATGGAGGGGTGGAGGAGGAAAGAAATCCAGAAGTGTTAATTGGGAGTATATCCTTCATTTACTCAACCCAAAGGCTTGGGATGAGTAAAGGGGGGCGGAGGGGGAAGAGTATGTGGAAGGGTTAGGGAGAGCATAGTAGCAGGGTGAGATGAATGCAGGAGAATGTTGTAGGGTTGTGTGGGAGGTCACAGAGGTAGAGTGAGGTTTGGTGAGTTAGATGTGGAGGTGGAGGGAAGAGCTTAGGCAGAGATATTTAGGAGATGAAAGTGGTAGAAGGGATTTGGGATGAGTCAGAGTGAGAATGGAGGATAGTTTGATAGAGACATGACATAAGAGCAATGAGTAGATAAGTGTGATAAGATGAGAGCAGGAATTCATAGATATCTAGTATAACAACCCAACCAGGAGCCATGCAATGATCCACGAACATGCCAAGCACAGAAAAAACATATACACATACATATATATATATATATATATATATATATATATATATATATATATATACACACACACACACACACACACACACACACACACATGAATACACACACATATGCACATACAATACATAATTTGAATCATGGGTAAAAAATACTTAGTCAAACAGGTTTAAAGAGTGTGTGTGTATTTTATTGTTATGACATAGTAGCAATACATATTTTCCAAAGAAACTATAAATAAATAGAAATATACATATAATCTGAAAAAAATATTTATCCACATAGGCATATGCAGTTCATAGTTGTTTGAAAAAGGTGGTTATGAAGGAAAGAGCCAACTCCTGAGTAGTTTTCTGAAAACAAGAAAGTTATCTGTGGCTCTTATAGTTGGGGGTAATGAATTCCATAGTTTGGCTGCTTGGACGGAGAAGGATGTACCACCTATAGTCTTTTTCTTGTATGGTGGTGTTCTAAGGCGGGGTGCCAATCTTGAGCGGAGGGTTCTTTGTTGGATGTATTTGGTAATTTTCTTTCTGATAAAAAGCGGTCCTGTTCCATGTATAGCTTTGTGGGTGATACAAAGCAGTTTGAAAGTACATCTTCTGGCAACGGGTAACCAGTGTAGTGCTCTCAAGGCAGGGGAGATGTGGACTTGCGGCTTTATATGTAGTAGTAGCCTGGCTGCAGAATTCTGGATACGTTGTAGTTTTTTCATAACAGATAGAGATGATCCATGGTAGAGGCTATTGGCATAATCCAGTTTGGATAGTACAAGCGAGATAGTAGCTTGCACCTTGTGTGGAAATCCGAGGTGGGGTAAGATGCGTCGTAAAGTCTTTAAGGTGATGAAGCTTGTGCGTGCTAATTTGTCTACTTGGGCATTCATAGTTAACTTGGAATCCATGGTGATTCCTAGGTTTTTAACTTCCTTGGATAATTGAGGAGGTGGTCCGAGATCGTCAGGCCAGACGCACAGAGGGTCATCATTTTTCCAGTCACCACATATGAGTATTTCTGTTTTGGAGGTATTTAGTTTGAGATGGCTCCAGGTCATCCACTGATCAACAGCTCTGAGGCAACTGAAGATTTGTGAATTTTCAATGTTTTTGGGGCCTTCTAATTTAGGTAGTATTTGTGTGTCATCTACATAGTTGTAGCATGTGAGATGGAAATCATTGATCAGTTATGGTAAAGATATCGTGTAGATGTTGAAAAGCAAAGGTGAGATGATTGACCCTTGGGGGACCCCTGCTTTTGTGAGGAAGGTTTTGGATGAGAAGGGGGGCGAGTGGATGATATTCGCTCTTTTCTGAAGATAGGAAGTAATCCAGTCGAGAGCAATCCCTTGTATGCTGGATTTGTGGAGTCTTTGAGTTAGGGTGTCGTGGTCAACCGTATCAAAGGCAGCTGAGAGGTCCAAGAGAAGTAGTGCAGCAACTCCATTTTGGTCGACTGTGTTTTTGAGATCGTCCCAGATTGCCATGAGTGCTGATTCAGTGCTTCTTCCTGGGCGGAATCCAGTTTGGAAGTCTGAAAGTATAGAATTCTCTTCAATGAATTGTGACATCTGGGCGAATGCTGCTCTTTCTATCAATTTGCCCAGGAAAGGTCCATTTGTGATTGGTCTGTAGTTGTTGGGGTCTTGCGGGCCTAGGTATGTTTTCTTTAATAATGGTTGTATGTATGGCTTTTTCAGGTCTGCAGGAAAAGTTCCTGAAGTTAAAGAGTTGTTGATAATTCTTCTTACAGGTGTGGCAGCAGAAGTAGATAGCAGGATGTTCTTGAAGATTTGTGGTGGGCAAGGGTCAGAAGGGCAACCAGAAGGTCTGCTTGCTTTGACCAACTCCATAAATTCATCCTGGGATATTTGTTTGAAGGACTGTAGAGGTTGGGTTGGTTTATTCTTAAAGGGTATTTTAGGAAAGGGGTTGGTGCTGATGGTTTTCTTCTGTTTTAAATAGGAGTCCAATGTGTCTGCCTTGGTTGTGTGGTGAGTTGCCAATTTGTTTGTGAAATCTTGAGTGGTGGGATGACTTCCTTCCATGCATGTCGGTTTTAGAAATTCATTGAGAATTTTATAAAATTCCTTGGTTGTTGATTGAGCCTTTTGAATTCTGTCTGAGTAGTATCTTTTTTTAGCTTTTTTGATTGATGATTTGTATATCCTGTTAAGTTTGTGTAGCTGCAGTTTGTCTTGACTGTTGTTTGTTTTGAGCCAGGTCCGCTGCAACTTTCTGATTTGTTGCTTTATCTTTTTAAGTTCTGTGTTTCTCCAAGGTGTTGGTTTTCTTTTGTTGTGTTTAGTTTTTCTGAGTGGTATTAGGACATCAAAAGCTACTGTAGCCACTCATAAAGTTTTGGTACATAATTAATTGTATCTAGATCTGTGTTTGCTGTTAGTTGTGTTTCTAAGTGATCCAAATTGAGTTTGCTCCAAGGTCGATAGGTGTGTGTATGTAAGTAGTTGTGGGGTGTGTTGATTTGTGGAGTTGTATGTAGGAAAGTTATCATATGGTGGTCTGACCAGGTGGTTGGTGTGATGCTATGAATAGTAACAAGTTCAAGCTTAGCAAAAATGACATCTAGGATGTGACCAGCGATGTGTGTGGGATTGTGTACAATCTGATGTAGGTTCAATGCGAGTAGGCCAGTGGTTATAGCTTTTGGATGGGGCATATTGGGTTTGTCAAACCAAATGTTTAGATCCCCAAGAATGCATAGATTGGAGTATAGTGTAATAAGGTTTGAGACTGTGTCAAGAAAAGCATCTGGGAAAGTGGAGTTGTTAGGTGGAGGTCTGTAAAGGAGGAGAAAGTTACAGGAGGAAGTCGGAGTAGGGTGGCATCTGGTAAGGAGGGCTTCACAACCTTGTATGGAGATGTTTGTTTTACTGAGGTTCATTGCCTGTTTGACTATATTAGCTAGTCCACCTCCTCTCTTGCCTATACGGTTTTGAGTGATGGTTTGATAGCGCGGAGGAACGGCTTCGTGCAACACTGGTGCCATGTCATCTCCCAACCAGGATTCAGTTATGAATAGTAAGTCTGGTTGTGTGTCTGTGAGCAGGTCGTGGATGTGGTGCTTGTTTTTTGAGAGTGATCAAGCATTTATGAGCTGGCAGTTTAGAAAAGGTGTGTTAGTGGTAGTGTTGTTTTGTTTAGTAGAAGGGTAAGTAGTGTAATATGAGCTTGAAGCAGGAGTGTTGCTAGTTGTGATAACTGTTTGAGGCTCACAATAGTCTTGCTTTTCAATATAGTGTTCCTCTTCCAGCAGGTTAAGGAGGCATTTTGTTGGGTCTGTGTGTGTGGGTGGTGGACTTGGTGGCTGAGAGAGCCATGAGGAGTGTAGTGTTTTTTGTAGGGTAGTTTTATTATGTAACAGATAAGGGGATGTGAGGTTGCTATGAGTGGTATGTTTTTTATTTTGTTTGCGTTTGTTTAGTGTGGCTGGAGTATGGGTTAGGGGTGGTGGAGGAGCATGTGGATCATGATGTAAGGCTCTAAATTGTGCAATGGAGGAGAGGCGAGTGAATGAAAGTTTCTGGGTTGGGGTGCTTGTGGTAGGTGTTTGTGAAGAGTGGGGGGGTAGGGGTGGAGATCGGATGGAATTTGTATCATTTGTGTAGTCCTGGGGATGGGAGTGGGTATGACGATGAGTGTAATGTAAGTTTGTGTCGCTTTGATGTGCTGATGTTTGTGGTCGGTATTGTTTTTGTGGAATAATGAGAAGGGATATTGGTGTAGTTGTTTTTGGTGAGGGATTTGTATGTGAGTTAGTGCTGCTAAGTGGAATTTGAGTGTTAGATGGGGTGTTGATGTGTTTTGGAGATGAATGTATGAGGTGTGTAAGAGGTGATGGGTGTGTGTCAGGGAAGTAAGTATTTGTTGTGATGACTGGAAGAGGTAATATGTGTGGTGGAGTGAAATGTGGGGATTGTATGGTTGTGTGTAATTGGTGAAGAGAGGGGAAGAGTGTTTGTAGATGATGTGTTTGAAGGCAGGGTTTGGGCATTGTTATGATGACAGGTGGTCTGTGTTGAGCGAACAGTGGATAGTGTTGTTGGTTAGTATCAGCAGAGAGTGTGTATCTGGGAAACTGAAACTGAGAGAAATGTATGTTGTAGTTTTGTATTGTGTGGGTGGTGGCAGGTAATGTTAGTGGGAGGGGACAGAGTAGTGTTTGTTGTGAGAATGAAGGTGTTTGACTGTAGTAGTTGTGGGGGTTATGTGTTTATGTGTTGTATGTAGGGTATTGTGTTGGGTGATGGGGCAATGCAATCTGTCTGTGGTCAGTTTGTGATGCATGGTTTGGATGCCTTTGTAGAATATGTGGTTGCATGTTGAGGGATGTGTAGGGGCTGGCACCATTCATGGTCATATGTGATTTGGGCAGCATTTCTGGCCCTAGTCCCTAGTCCCTAGCTGTCCTGAACAGGCCCAAACAGACAGCTTCCCTTGTCCTCTCCGCCCTTTGCTGAGACGCCCTGAGTCCTAGCCTTTTATAGCCCTACTGGCCAATAAGAAGCTGGTCCTAACCCTAGCCAATCCAATTTCAAGCCCTGATTTAGCCAACTAATGGGAGACCCAGCCCTAATCACCAATCATAGCACTGTTCCTGACCACCAATCACAGCCCCAGCCCTAAAACCAGCAACCAATCAGAATCCCAGCCCTATCCACCAATCTCAGCCCCAAAACCAACAGCCAATCAGAATCCCAGCCCTATCCACCAATCACAGCCCTAAAACCAACAGCCAATCAGCATCCCAGCCCTATCCACCAATCACAGCCCTAAAACCAACAGCCAATCAGAATCTCAGCCCTATCCACCAATCACAGCCCTAAAACCAACAGCCAATCAGAATCTCAGCTCTAAAACCAACAGCCAATCAGAATCTCAGCCCTATCCACCAATCATAACTGCATCCTTGGAGCTAGCAACCAATGAAACACCGTCTCCCAACAACCTATCACAACAGCATATGCAACAACCAAAATGAACTTATATAAGGAGCAAGTTAACTAAACTCCAGTCCCTGTGGGCAGGGGGAAAGGCAACTGCTGCTCTATTCAGAATCTCCTTGGATACAGACAGGCTGAATCCACACTTCCAAGCTAGCAGAGTCTACTTTCCAGGTAAGGGGGAGATTGTTTAAGAGACAAACACTGCAATAGTGCTGGGCGCACACTCTAAAATCGGGATTTTTTAAAGGCAAAAATACAGCGGGGCAGACAGTTTTTAAGCACAATTTAAATCACACAAACAGATTAAAACAGTCTCCTAAAACCACACTCTGCAAGATGTATGTAGCCTTTTTACTTAGAAGAGTGAGGAAAAAGGGGGGGGTGCACAAACTAGCAAGGGAATTCACACAGTCACGGCAAAAACGATTTTTAAACAAAACAACACTTTAAAAGAGGCCAGGCTGCCTGAAACACAGAGAGTCCACAGTAAAACAAAACACTTTTGAACAAATAATACTATTTACCCAGAAAAATCTTTGGGCTCCTTACCTAGGTCTTTTTGCAATCCTTGAACACTGGGCTGTATCAGGACACAGGGGAGATGCACAGAGGAACACAAAATGGAGGTGCCTGTCTTGGCCTTGGCTGTGTTGTCTGACAAACTGATGCTTGTTCTTTTAACATGGAGATTGGTGTTTACTTTTCTATGTCTGACTGCAAAGCTATTGTAATTCGTAAAGTGAACTACCTGACAATCGTACCAGGGGACACCGAGTGTGAACGGAACCTTCTTTCCTTACACTCAGCAACATTTAAATACCTGTAAATGAACTGTACAAATATTTCAGAATATATCAGCAGTTAGACAAACACAAATGAAGCACATTTTTTGTAATTCTGAAGTGTGATGGAAAAAAAAGATTTGAATAGGATCCAAAGAAATCAAAAAGCTTTACTTGGTGATTTAAATAAGTATTTGCTGAAACCTGATTTGTAATCTATGTAGTTTTATCAGTAAAACTGCGTGTCATGCCGAATTGTGTGACCATTTGAATGGAAAATGTGCTGTCTATAAATGACAGTGTGTTACCACACTATGGGGGTGATTCTAACCCTGGCGGTCATGGACCGCCAGGGCCGGGGTTGGAGGATGCACCGCCAACAGGCTGGCAGTGCATCAAGGGCAATTCAGAAAAGGGAAACCGGCGGTTTCCCGCCGGTTTTCCCCTGCCCCTGTGAATCCTCCAAGGTGGCGCTGCAAGCAGCGCCGTCATGGGGATTCCGACCCCCTTCCCGCCAGCCTGGTTCTGGCGGTTTTCACTGCCAGAACCAGGCTGGCGGGAACGGGTGTCGTGGGGCCCCTGGGGGCCCCTGCAGTGCCCATGCCAATGGCATGGGCACTGCAGGGGCCCCCTAACAGGGCCCCACATTGATTTTCAGTGTCTGCCTAGCAGACACTGAAAATCGCGACGGGTGCAACTGCACCCGTCGCACACCAGCAACTCCGCCGGCTCCATTCGGAGCCGGCTTCCTCGTTGCTGGTGCTTTCCCGCTGGGCGGGCGGGCGGCCTTTTGGCGGTCGCCCGCCAGCCCAGCGGGAAAGTCAGAATGACCGCCGCGGTCTTTTGACCGCGGTACGGTCTTCTGGCGGTTCCCGCTTGGCGTGCGGCGACCGCCGCCCGCCAAAGTAGGAATCATGCCCTATGTTTTAATATTATATGTACAACAGTGTTCTCCAAAATTCACCACCGGCTACATACCACACCGATACCATTATCTGCTGCATGGGTGTGGCCCATTTGATACACTTTTTTGTGACGCCGGGATGTTCATCCAGTCCGTAGGAGTTCAGTGATGTAACATTGAAGGCAGCACCCCCACTCTGAAAATTGTTGCAACACCTCTGCACCCTGGGACTTATATTCCCCTCTGAAGGGGAACTCTCCGCCATGCGCTAACTGAGCGGCACTTCTCAGTGGCGCACTGACAGTGTGCCTGCTGACGGCCTTTATGCCTCTGTGTCCACATCAGTAATACAGTAAAAGGTAGATATATGGAAAGTAGTGTTGCACTGTGTGCAGCGCCACTTTTCCTGCGCCCCTTAACGCCCCCCTACCGCCACCATGTGTGCACCATATTTAAAATATGTCGCACCATAGCGCAGGGTAAGGGGCAATAGTGTTATCCAATGTGACGCTATTGATGTACTCTGCAGGAGTAGCGCCAAACCGTTGGCGCTAACCTGCAGAGTACGTAGGGGCCCATTCTAAAGAATGGAAGCCCCCTTTCATCGCCTGCTCCGAGCAGGCGTTAAAAGTGCCGTAAAAAATGGCGCAAGGAAATCTCATAGAGTTCCTTTTGCCATTTTTCAGTCCCCCTAACGGGGGAACACCCCCTTTGCATACATTATGACTGGCGCAGGCATAATGTAGCGCAAAGGGTTACAGAGTGGTGCAATGCATGCATTGCACCACTCTGTAAATACGGTGCGAGGATTTCGGCATCGTTGGGCCACATTAACGTAAAAAATAATGACCTTAATGTGTCGCAAGGTGTCGCTACGGGATTTTAAATATGCCCCCAAGTGGGCAAAGGCAAATAATTCCCTCACTTACATGCGGGCGCACCCCCTTCCAAATGAGGGAAGACCTCCTTCTGATAATGAAGGCACACATGTAGTGCCAGAGAAGTCCATATGACAGAAGGGGCAGCGCACATGGCCCTTTCACCCCTGGGGGACTTTGTATAATACGGATACTGATTGCACAGAGAGACAAAGGGGGTAAAAAGCTGGGAACCTGATAATGGCACAAGATGAGCTCAGGGAGAGACATGGGTGAAGTGATTTAATTCACACTTATTTGAATCCCTTCAAAAGTTGTTAAGGGGAACCCTAAAACTTCACTTAGGGAACCTCATAGGAAGACATGACGAGCTCAGGGAGAGACGTGATATAATTCAAACCTATGTGAATTCCCTGTAAAATTTGTTGAGGGAACTCTAAAACTTCACTTAGTTGGCCTTAGGCCAAAAGGGGGCCCATAGGTGAAGGTGCATCGCAGGGGGGCACACCGCACTCTACTCCCTCACATGGAGGGCTGTTGGTTAAATGTGGTGGGCGCGTGGGAAGCCAGGGAGTAGTACAGTGGGGCTGGTGCTGTTTCAGACCATTTTTTCCATGTAACTAACTTTACTCCTGTCTATCTGGCCTTACAGAGGTGCTGACCTGTTGCAGATGCTCCCAGTTTCTGCATGGTCCACTCCACCTATGGCCTGTCTGGTGTTGACTTCCAGAGGCAGGCCAGGAGCCCCTTGGGTCTGCATGCCAAGTCTCACTGTCATCAGACTACAGCAAACGAGCAATGCTTCCATTTCATAATCCCCTGCAATTTCATCTGGCAGAGCTTGGATCTGAAACTCTTAGAAAGGCGGCCAGAAGCCATTTTTCTTCGTCTTAATTTCTTTGTGGGATTTATGGTAACTCCTTCGCATATGATTTCACGGAAAATATCATTCCTTTCAAAACTTGCTCACCCCAGATGTCCCCTCGTCGCTAATTTTTTTAGACAGTCATAATATTGTTTGCAGAAACAGGAAGCTGACAGAAGGCTGCAGCTCTTGGTATGTGCCAGGGGGCGCAGGTCCAGGGGTGCCAGGGCTGCTTCTCTTCTTGGGAGAATGGGGGAGGGGGGTCCTGCCAGCTTGGTTTCTTCTTGAGCCTCCTGCATTACATCCTGACATGTTTTTTTTCAAAGTTAAAGCTCTCCCTATCTCATCCACTGTGACTAAATTGTCTGGGCAAACGAGGGATACAACTCAAAGGGGAACCCACAGAAATATATGGGTGTTACTGCCAAACCCAAAGTAAGGGAGGACTTGGCGCGTGCCTTTGGTTTAGTAACAGTAAACTCCATAAAGATTATAGTCACTCAGCGATGCTGATCCTTCTCTATATGCAGTAATGTTATGCCCGCAGTGCCATGCACTGAGGGCAGCGCCCTCTCTCGGAGGGCTGGCATTCACCTACAGTACACTCATCAACTCACACTCCTTCACCAGGTCCAGTGGCGCAACGAAACTTGAGAGGGCCCCCCTGCAAAATACATGGCGGGGGTCCCCCTCCCTGGCGTACCACCTGCTACTTTTGCTGGAGGTCCCCCCTAGAGCTCGGGGCTTATGTTATGCCTCTCACCAGGTCAGGGGGCTGTTCTATTGAAAGGGAGCTTTGGACACTTGTGCTGGTCTTTAGTTTCCCTTACCAGCTTGTTCCTGTGTCGTTCTTGCGGCAGCGCTGACCCGCGCCGTGCTACACTTCTTTTTGTATAGGTGTGATCCAGGTGGCAATTTTTGATGAGCTAAGTCTACCATCGCCTGTCCTTTGACACTGGGGTCTACAGATCTCATACCTTGGCAAGCCATACCTTCAACGCCCATATGGCCAGCCTCCAGTTGATGTTAAGACCCTGGTACACAGCATCAATCAGAAGATGTGGGGTTAAAGGCCAGAAGGGAGTGGCATGGCGTAGGGGTGAAGTGGAAGCATTGCACGCTGGTTGGAGCCTCCGCATCAAGAAGTAAGTGCAGGCTTTCTGTGTCCTCAGACATGTCGATTCACAATTATGGACTAGTGTTCCCATGTCTTCATCCGACAAGACTGTTCATACCCACAGGGACCTCAGGTGAAGAAAATAGTTATCACGACTGTTTGATGTCCACGTGCCTCACTGCACCTCATTGTTCTGCTTGCTTGGGTCTGACGTGGTGGACACTCGCTTGTCATTCCACACTCGGCTACATTCTTTGTGCCTTATGCTGGTTCTGCCATAACTTGTTTGAGTAGGTCAATTTTTCTTCTGATCTAAATCATTGTGTTTCCCATTCCCTGGGTATCAGGCCGTCCTTGGGATTCCACCTTTTTTGTCTTCCATAGTTTTATTCCTTCATTTTTATGACCTCCTACATATATCCACCATGTGTTCCATTTTGTCAAGTTCTACTCCCCATCAGACATCACCACTTGTGCCATTCCTCATGCCCTTCTACTGTAACTTCTGGTAGCCATGTATCTTCTGGTATCCCATCCCATCTGAAATCCTTTGGTATTCATACTGCGTGCCATTTCTATGGCCGGTGTCTCTGCGTTTATCATTTGCTATACCTCTCTTTCTGGGTCTCTTTCTCCTTCTTTGATTGTCATTTCATTCTACCATGCACTATTACACCATGTCTTATTACGCCTTTGATATATGAAATCCCAGTGCCATTTTGCAATGCCCCATTTTTCATGGACTTCACTTTGACTCACTCCCCATGGTCCTTCCCTCTTCTTAGAGTCATAGTGTTATTTGCCTCTATCGTGTTCTTTCTCTTCTGGAAGGAGCTGGCTTCCTGGGGTACTTCCAGAGTCCATCCCTGAAAGTCCAACCAGGCTTCCATCAGATATCCTTGCCTCACCTTTGTCGACTTGACTTTTGAGGCCAGGCTATCCTTTCGGGAAAGAAATGTACATGTGTCATAGTTTGCACAGCCACACTGCTATCGAACGAAAGAACTTTAAGAGCCAAACTATGCCTAGAATATTTTTAATGACTATTAAATCTGAAAATTGTATCGAGACTAGATCAATGCAACAACACTTACGAATCATTAGACATTGGCCCCAAGAGAATTAAGGGTCCAGCTAGTCGAATGGTCTTTAAATGAGGAAAAGATAGTGGGATAAAAATAGTAATCAAGTTCACCCATTGTCATTGTGAAATTAAATTTGTGGGGCCAAACCACTGGTGGAAGACTCAAAACGTAACAAAATCAAAACTGGAAGCAGTCAATTTGACAGCCATCAAGCTCAATGTTTTCCACGCGGTGAAGATGTTTCCAAGCAGATTGCCATGCTGTGAGTCAACATTTAAGTTGGGTTGCGTTCCTCCCATCGTAACTCAGTGGCGTAACAAAACTTGAGAGGCCACCTCCGGATTCACTCAGAAGCTCTCAGGCTAGGGAACTGGGCTTCGGGGGGCCCCGGCGCCGCAGGGGCTGGGGGTGCCTTTGTTACACCACTGCTGTGATTCATTGTTTACCTCTGCTACAGGTGCTTTACTTAAAGAAACGTTGAATAAATTGTTTTAAGTGCTTACAGATCTTTATGTAAGAATTTATTGATGAACAAAAACTACTATCTAAATGACCTCATATCTCCCAAGTAAACCACACCTCCAGTTCTTCAAAACGACATATTTCCTTCACTGGGAGAGTGTCTTGTGGCTGAAAATCACATTGAAGGCTTTGTCTGAGATGGTGGGAGAGGATTCCTAAACAAATTCCTTCCAGGCCTCAATTCTCCTTTACATTCTTTGATTAGGTTTAATCTCTCAGTCAGAAAGGTTAGTTCATTTTAATGTATCTTGAGATGGAAAAGAGGCTTTTCACTCGTATATGGTAAGAGATATCTAAAATCTGTATTTTAATTCCACGGCCACGTGCAGAAGTTTATAGATTTCCAATGACCCTGCATTCTTGCATTTGGCATTGACATAGCTTCACTTCTCATATCGCATCCCCTGAGTCTTTTATCATTTTTTGTTTCTTATTCTTTTAGGATATTTTACAACTTTTGCATTCGAAATTCATGTGTCTAGCTGCATTTTCCATTAGCCTTAGTTCTTGCAAGTGTCTTTCAATGTACCTCAATAAAAATAACTTTATACTTCTTTCAGTTCTACACACGATAGGCCTGAAGCCATTTTTTACAGGCCCACTCTGCAGTCCACAGATGGCACTTAACTTCCAGACCCTGGGGGCATATTCTATATCATATACTTGGGACTTATAAGCAAATCGAATATGTTAGTCAGTGATACGCCAAATTAAGCATTTTTAAAGGGGAAGCACTGGCACTTTACTCCTGTTTATCAGGAGTAACAGTGCACAGATTTCTAAGTCCAGCAAAAAATAGGGTCCAGAAAAAGGCAAAATAAATGTATGGCACCTGTTTTATCTTAGCCGGGTGTTACCAATGTACATTAATGCACATTTACAGTAATACACATTCTTCTGGACTGCCTGCCCCTGCGTGCTACTCACTACACTGTACCTATTCTCACTTGTACATTGCTTACCCTCTCATTGCTTACCATCTCATTGCTTACCCTCTCTTCCTCAACACACACACCTCAACCCCTTTCATGTCTCCCCATTCACCCTTGCCCATTGAATTTCACCCACCCTTCAGCAGTTTTCCATTTGTTCCTCCTTCTGCTCCTAAAGCATCTTCTGCCCCTGCTTCTCTTTCAGACCCTTGCTATGTCCTCCTCCTCCTCTTCACTCCATGATAGTGTCATTCTAAAACCTTGCCCCTTCCGGCTTTGTTTTCTCGTACCCCTGTCTACACACTATCTTGTCCAAATCCACCAACTCAACCTTGCAACGCAGTCAGCCTCTCCAAATTATCACTAACGTTTATACGATCTCTAACTATTTACCAGTCCTTGTTGCATCACGCCACACTCCAGCTTGCACCCTTCTCTGACTACTCCCACCCCTTCTAACCTTAATACATCTCTTAAACCTTCAATTCCAAAGTCTGCTACCTACTATTCACCCCCTCTTGTTCACCATTTGCATCCATCCCTCCCCATATATTCCCTTGCACCCCACCATTATTAATCTTTCTCAGGTTTTCACTACTGAATGTCCATACACCTCCTTTCTGATGGAGTTCCCACCGCCATATTTAGATGTGTTATGGCTGATCCTCTGACCGCCTCGACGGAGTGTTATCCGTCGCGTAAGAGGTGCTCCTCCAACGGGCTGGCGGACTCCTATGCTGGCTAACATTACTCCACTCTGCCGCCATCTAAATAGAGCGGGCAGACTGCCAAGTCGGCAGGCTGTGAATCCAACAGAAAAACAATGGCTGGACCAGAAACGCCAGGATCTATAGCAGGCCCTCAGTTTCTGTATCTTTCTAGGTAGCCAGCCCACCTCCCGCCCTCCATCGCTGTAACCCCTTTTCCCAATGTTTAATCTTGACAGCCGCCTGTCCTGCATCCTCACCTCCACCCTCTTCCCACTCTTGTTCCACTAAGCCTTCTCCACCCAGCCCTTGTATCATTCCTGCACAAAAAAATCTCCCCCGCAACGCAGCCATCCTTGCACTATGGCACAAGGGTGGCTGCATTGGCGCTCGGCAGCAACTTTAGTGCCAGTGCAGGGGGCAACACAAGGGTGTGCTTTATTTTTGTAAATACGGCACACCCCTGTATTTTAGAATTGACGAAGCACGGTGTTGCCAATTTTGGTGCAGCAGCCATGCTGCAGCACTTCTTGTAAATCTGGCCCAATGTGACTCCAGTCTACAGATCTCCTGAACAAGTCAGTACCTTCTCTAGAGACCTTTACCTACATGGAACATGTAGTACTGGCCCTCACCAGTTAGAACATCTGTGCTGTCAACTCCTTGGTACCACCTAAGTTGCAAAACCACACTCATGACTCAACTCCCTCAAACCTACTTCTTATGAAGATGATGTCTTACCCTTATTCTTCATCAAAGCTCTCTGTGAAGACACTGTCTCAACCCTACTCAATACTGTTAATGGTTCCCTCACTCAAGTGTAAAAAAGGAAAAAAACAAGACAGCAGACCAAGAATCTAGAACAACAATACTGTATCCATCAGGACAGCCTTGACCCCGCTTTAATTTAGGAGAGAGTTGAATATACACCTTTTAAAGACCACTACTTCACAACTCAGTAACTGCCCACATCCCAGCTACGTGTCCTATCACTCGTTGACTTCATACATTTCTTTCACCCTGTACAAAGCTCCCCTACTCTTTGGCTAGGCTTGCGTTATAGAAATACAATATCAATACATACATATGTTACAAAGGACTCTTTGATGCAGTTGTTGAAATCAGGATCACCCGAATACTCTTCTTTTCCACATGTGTTTAATCACCTGGCCTCTATTAATGGTCAGTCTTAATGTCACGTCTTTAATTCATGCTTAGAGAAAGGTATTGTTTCCTAGTTCTTCAAAGAGGCAACATTAGTTCTATTGCTGGGAAAATCTGGGCTCGACCTGACTGTAGTAAAGAACTACTTCCACTTTTATTAAGTGTAAACGGAGTGTAAAAGATTGTAGCCAACTGCATTAGTACGTTTTTACACACTGAGGTACCGGGTAGGGTGAAGGCAGGCTTTCGCCCATGTCATAATACAGAGTCCTTTATGGTCTCTGTTCTTGATGACTTGAGGTTGTAACTAGACCTAGGACACATTGCTGTCTTGATAATGCTGTATTTGTCTGCCACCTTCAATACAGTGGATTATACCATCATATCATATAACGGCAACAGGTATCTTCTGGGGAGGAGGGGGGGGGGCAGGAGGGAGTTTGCCTTGGAGTGGTTTAACTCATTTTAATTAATAGGTCATTCTCAAGTAGTCAATGTTGATGCAGCCATCCCTTGTGGAATTACTAGCTCCTGCAGGGATCCACATGAATTCTCTGTTTCTCTGTATCTCTTTAACATCCATCTATGTGAAGCCCCTTGCTGATCAGTTAGCGAATCATGGAGTACAAATACACCAACAACACACAGTCACTGCTAAAACTTGAGAACCAGTAATAATCCTGTCACTTGAGCAAAAGCTCCAATGTATCCTAACATTGATGAGGAATGGCATGCTCCAGTTGAACGCAGGTAAGGCGGAAGTACTGGTAGTGATCAACAACTGTGGTTTGTGTTCAGATAATTGCTGGGCTGTGCAAGTAGGATCCCCTTCCACTCTACTTTGGAGGTAAAAATCCGGGCTCTAGATTGAAGCTGGACTCACTATGGCTAAGCAGGTGTTGGCAACTGTCTTGTCCTGCTGCCACCAGCTTTGTATTCTGGCGAAAATATCCTCTTACTGAGATTATGCGTTGGGATTAGTTACCCAGGCCTTGATAGGGTTCAGACTAGATGATGCCAACTCAGTCTACTTAGCTTCACACATTTTTTTAATTCAAATACTACAGTTTATTCAAGATTCTACAGTTTGTTTTGTCACTGGTATCCCCAGACATAGTAACGTTCATCCCATTTTGAAACAATTCCATTGGTTGCTCATTAAGTAAATAACACAGTTTCAGGTTAATTATATTATAAATAAATCTTGGTATGGCAGGGCTACTGTTTCTTAAATCTTTTCTGACACTACATATCCCCTAGAAGGCTGAGATCAATGGATGGTCACTTCATATCCTCAAGCATCACAAGGCCTGCATCGGTGGGCTCACCTTCTCAATTTTTTCTCCTAAATTATGGAATTCAATTTTATTCTGTTTGTGAGCATAAACAAACCTTATGCTATTCAGATGTTCAATCAAAACTTGGTTCTTTATGGAGTCCTATGGTTAACTCATACAGAGTTGCCCTTTTATGCTTAGAAAGGCCATTGATATATGTGAGCTATATCAATAGAAATAGAATCAGAAATAAGTATAAATGAAGGAACATATGGCATCCAGCCTTCAAGCAAATATACATAGCTGATGTCATGGACAACCTTGACCTGGAATAGAAAGAAAAGGTACTACGCCACCTTCCTTATCAGCTTACAATGCCAGTTGTCCAACTACATAATCTGGAATCAAACTCCACTAAATGAATGCCGTCACATTTTTCTGCAATTCTTTGGAAGATAACTTTGTGAATAAAATTCTGTATTTTTAGTCCCACCTTACTGAACAGGTGGCGACCCCGGAGAAGAGTTGTTGACATTCATTGTCCCCTCTACCAATAAATCCCTTTGCTCTGCTCCACTCCTATTCTCAGTTGTCTGGTTGTGATTTTTCTAAACTAGATGAATTATGCTAGAAATTGGGATGTATTTATGATAATTGAACTTCAGTGATTTTGAAGGAGCTCCTCACCTCCCCTTCAGCATCACTAGTGATAGGAATCATCCTTACCTCTTACTTTCAAGATGGAATGTATTTGAATAACCAGGGAATGTATATAAATAACCTCAAATTATATACATCAAGTGACTCCTAAAGAAACACTCTGGTGATGCAAAAATCTCAGACAGCTGCAGGCCAGATGTGAACAGGGCCTTACGAGATAAGCTGATCATTCAGTTCATTAAGTGCATTCAACTTCCAGAACTCAGGGCTGAATTCCACACCTGCCATTGGGTAGAGTCTTCTTTTACCGCTATGTGAGATAATCTCCAGAGCCAATTGGATGGGATTACATCATTTGCATTTAATTTTATGTTATAAAAGACTTAATATAGCTAACACAAGGATGGCCCCTTGGCACCAGAAATGATGCAGGAAAGAGGAGTGGTGAAACATTATACTGATGACCATGAGAATGGACACATTTTAAGTGCTGTCTTTAACTAAAGAAGATGGTGAATCAATGTCAGCTTGGTTGCAACATGCTCCATAGAGAAGGACCAGCCTTCAAAAAAGTGTGGCCACCCAAGTGCAATCTACAGAATTTTAAAACAGTTGAAGTTTGGCTGACTGAAGGGGTCTCGCTGTATGGTATTAACAAGATGTTTGGACAGAACCTAAGGTAAACAAATCTGTGGAGACGACAGATCACCTTAAACAAAATAACAGTATTGAATAGGGAGCCACTGTAGAGATTTAAGAATGTGGGACCTATGACCTGAGCCTTGGAGCACTGGTAACCTTGTGCTCTGTTGTGGGACTTAGGACCTGAGCCTAGGAGCATTGGCAACCTTGTGCTCTGTTGTGGGACCTAGGACCTGAGCCTAGGAGCATTGGTAACCTTGTGCTGTGTTGTGGGACCTAAGACCTGAGACTTGGAGCATTGGTAACCATGTGCTCTGTTGTGGGACCTGGGACCTGAGCCTAGGAGCATTGGTGACCTTGTGCTCTGTTGTGGGACCTAGGACCTGAGCCTAGGATCATTGGTAACCGTGTGCTCTGTTGTGGGACCTGGGACCTGAGCCTAGGAGCATTGGTAACCTTGTGCTCTGTTGTGGGACCTGGGACCTGAGCCTAGGAGCATTGGTAACCTTGTGCTCTGCTGTGGGACCTAGGACGTGAGCCTAGGAGCATTGGTAACCTTGTGCTCTGTTGTGGGACCTGGGACCTGAGCCTAGGAGCATTGGTAACCTTGTGCTCTGTTGTGGGACCTAGGACGTGAGCCTAGGAGCATTGGTAACCTTGTGCTCTGTTGTGGGACTTGGGACCTGAGCCTAGGAGCATTGGTAACCTTGTGCTCTGTTGTGGGACCTAGGACCTGAGCCTAGGAGCATTGGTAACCTTGTGCTCTGTTGTGGGACCTAGGACGTGAGCCTAGGAGCATTGGTAACCTTGTGCTCTGTTGTGGGACTTGGGACCCGAGTCTAGGAGCATTGGTAACCTTGTGCTCTGTTGTGGGACCTAGGACCTAGGCCTAGGAGCATTGGTAACCTTGTGCTCTGTTGTGGGACTTGGGACCCGAGCCTAGGAGCATTGGTAACCTTGTGCTCTTTTGTGGGACCTAGGACCTGAGCCTACCTTGTGGTCTGTTTGGTTTCATTTGCAAGTTGGTTTGCAAATGACCAATAAATGATCTTTTAATGCTCAGGTACAGACTGTGGCAGTAACCCAATATGGGAACCCATACGGGCATCCACAGTTAGCTGTCTGCTTTCCACAGAATGGTAAGGAAGTGTGGCCACTTCAAATTCCATGAGATTATTTTTACTTCAAGACTCTTAACTATCTTCACTGGAGTAGTAAAGAGCCTAAGTCTGCTGGCCATAAACTAGATTGCAAGAGGAAATAGAGGCAGCTGGTGATCAAGGCCTCTATGTTTCCCATGTTACGTTTGAGTCCAGGCAAGCCCATCCAGGTCCTTCAGGTGGCCAATCAGTCTAGAGCTGAATTCTGGGTCATCAGTATCTTGACAAGATGACTTCTGTGTTGCTGGCTCTCTCAGCTGTTTTGGCTTGGCTCATCTTCAGTACAAGACCATGAATTATATTTTTTCTCTTTAATACTGATTATTTCAGTTGCGCCATTCTCTCCCACATTACGTCATCTCACCGGAGGGTTTTGCCAGTTTTCCAAATCTATTTAACTTCTTCCTCTGAACCCTGCTCTATTTAATTGAATCTTCAATCTCCCTACTACAGTTACCCCAACAGCATACATATTATCCTCAAATTGGAATTTAATTTAGGCTTTGACCGCTCCATTCATGGATCTGTCGCCTTACAAACTGGAAGCAGCTTCATCATGGTGCCCTTCCAAATGGGACATTGCACCCACATCACCTTCTTGGGTAAACGGTCTATGAGACATTTTGGATGCCCATCTTACATAGACCCTAGATTGACAAAATTGTCCACCAGAATAATGAGAATAAAATGTCATTTGCCCAAAATATTGAGCACCAACATATCTTGAAGGTAGGTATGTGTAGGTAATTATATGTTTACTATACTTACATCCACAAATGTACCTTGTCAATATTTATATCTGTAGAGTTTAGAACACTGAATCTAAACTTCCCTTTATGCACATTACTTCTCAATATTTCAGTCCTCAGTATTTAGGCCTCAATATTTTTGCTCCACAATATCTTTACCCTCGATTGTTTGACTTACAGTGAAACAACACAGTTGACAAGGCCTAATTTGATCTCCCAGGGGCATATGTATCAAATGTTTTTGCATTTGCAAACGGTACAAATCCTTTGGCGACTACTCCTCTATGGCGGAGGAGCGTCACCTCCCCCAGCCAGCAGCTGCAAATTGAAAAATAAAAACTATAATAAACAGTGTTTGTTATCATTTTATTTTTCAGGGGGTGGGACCACAGGCGATGACAGGGACGGAGGGGGACTGCTCAGCACTTCCCTCAGTGTGCATGTGTGTTTGGCTGGCCGTGTTAGGCCAGCCAAACACACATGCGCACTTTGCACTATTCAACCTGGCACTGTGTTGCCGGGTTGGAGACAGCATACAGAGGCTCCCAGTCTGCCTCGAAGCACCAAGCCATGGCACTCCAGCCAATCCTAAATCTGCTTTCATGCTACCAGCAACCATGAAAGCAGTGTTAGGATTGGCCGCAGGGCAGGGTGGGAGTCTGTGCCTGCTGTGACGATGAGCGACGCGGTGGAGGCGGCGGTGAGTCAGGTACGTTTAAAAAAAAAAAAATTATTTATTGTGTTTGTCGTTTCCCCTCCCCGCAACGCCCTGCGCTGCCCTTTTTTAGTGCCGCAAGCCGCGACTGTGCAAATTGCTAAATTCAATCATTTGCAAATGCAAAATTGCCTTTCCAGAATTATGAAAGCCATTGGTGGGTCCATTTTAGGGAATCACAATTTTTTGCAATTCCCTAAAGTTGTGTCTCCAAATAGGGAAGCACAATTTGCGATTGCCTAAGTAGTAAATCGCAAGTAAGTATTTCCTATTTGCGATTCACTAAGCACATGTACCAAGCATTTCCATAATGTGAAATGGCCATTTAGTAAGTTCATGGTAACCATGTGCAATTTTAAAAACTGCATAAAAAATGCATTTTTTAAAGTGCGATGTTGCACACACATGACCCTAGGGCATGTGTACACTTTACATGTGCAAAATTGATTTTAGGGGGGCACCAAAGGAGGCCTTAGGCCCCTAGGCACCCTTGGTTTTGCATTTCCTAATTTGCGATGTCTTAAAATTCACTATTTAGGAACAATGATACACATGTCCCCTAGTATTGTTTTGGCAAATCTTCCCTTTTCCAGTTTCTCCTCGTGAGCTACTGATGCACGCATGATCTCATGTCAGGAGTGCACCAGCGTTATCTACATCAGTAAAATAATTCGGTCCTGTAAATAATAAAATTGTTCCTCGCATATTCATTTTCTATTTTCACACATACATTAATTTCTACCTGATCCAGAAAGTTTCCCATTTATGACAAAAAAAACAAAAATTGAGAGGAAGTTGAGATGCTAGCAAGGATTTTATTAAGAGAACATGCAATACAAGGAAGAGAAAAAAAGCAGTGTGCTCAGACAGGTTTGATCTTTGCCTCCCAGTGAGGAGCTCATTCTTAAGTACTCGGTAAATTTATAATTTAAGATTGCCTCATGAGTGCAAATTGTTCTGGGACAATGAGATGGAGACATCTGCATGGGGACAACAATGTTGAAAGTGGAGTGCTGCATTGTTTTACAGGTTAGTATGGCCAAAACTGCACGTTATTCCCCATTTCGACTTGAGAAAGCTCAGAATTGTATTAGAAAAGTGGCACCGGTAATTCCATGACTTTGCGGTGTCTGTAGTCTTCTGGGAGTTTTTACTGGCGCTGTGATGGGAGTGCATTCACAGAAGTGGTTGGTAGGTGTCTTATGCTTAAGCATCAGCCTTGGGGCAATCGATGATTAGCAGAGCAGCTTCTCTTCCCCTCTCGCCTGTTCCTCCCTTGATAGGCGGTACTCGCAGAAGAAGGCAAGGCGCGAGGCACACCCTAGGTCGTTCCACAAGCCGGAACCTGGAAGAAAAAGCCATAGTGTCACATGAAGAACACACCTGGAGCTCTGGACATGTAGGGAGGGAAGAAGAATTTGAGGGTGGAGAAGGAGGTTGTAAAGTGTGTGGAGTTGAGCAGAACCCTTAAATTTACTACGTCAAGGATTGCATGACACAGCCCAGTGCTTAATTTGTAATTAAAAAGGTGCAGGTGCCCAAAGCCTTCCTCTTAAACATGCAGCTGCTGCAATTAAATGCGCAAACACGGAATACTGAGGCAGCGTCATCCTGAAGCCATCTGGGGCCGCTTCAATCCATTTACAGCCACTCCCTGCCCCTTCAGCTCACTCTTGCAGCTTTCTGCTTTCTCCATTTGGAACGCTTTTTCGTTTTTCTCTTCCTCCGTCTTTCCCATACGCATCTTTTGCTCGCAGTAAATGCTTGAGACAGAAAAATAAGTGCCGGCCCTCAAAAATAAGTGCCAGTGTCCCTTACCAGAAACAACAAGCACAAATTAAACACTGAGACAGCCCCACTGAAGACAAGGTGAAGAACGCAGAGTGAGTCAGTGATTTAAAAAAAAGCCTGGATTATGAACTGGAGAGCGTTCAGGATGCAGGAGAAAGGCTGGGGACAATGAAAGGCCTGCTTGTCAAGAACCAAGAGTACATTGGCAAACTAGAGTTGTCTAACAGTTCATATCTACCATCAACTCCATGTTTAGATGCTCATCACTACGTATAGGATATGGAAATCACACACAAAAGGACTTCATTGGAATCCTCCACCTTTCACACCTCTCTCTTCTAAAACACCACTGACCGCTGTACCCTGCCCACATCCCCATCTGCCTGTCTGTACCCATTCTCTATGCACCGTTTCAAGGTCATATTCTGTGCATGGCCCTGTTCTTCTTCAGGTAGGTTTGTACCTTATAAATGTCCCACATGAATGCTGAGAGGACATGCATCTTTGTGTTGTCCCAGAGAGACCTGTCAATCTGCCATGGATTGTGGCATGCATTCAGTCAGCAAACCCAAGAAGCACACACTCTTTAATGGAACCTGGGGTAAGTGGGGGTACGTCCCCTTTGCATACATTATGCCTGGCACAGGCATAATGTAGCACAAATGGTTACAAAGTGGCGCAATGCAAGCATTGCACCACTATGTAAATATGGCACAGCATTTATGGCCATCTAACGCCACATTCACGTAAAAAAAAGAAAATAATGCTAATGTGTTGTTAGGATGGCACTGGGGGCTCTTCAATCAACCCCATAGTATTTAAGGTGCGAGAGGCCTGCTGGCATCGGACATTGCATGGAGAAGAAGGTAGTTTATGACAGCAGAGGTTGTCCTCTCAAGTTCCAGAAGATTTGCAATCCCTGGAGAGAATATTTCAGACTGGAGGATGAAATAGGAACAGTTACCCACAATTAGGACATTACATGGAGGAGAGGAGGGCTGATTAAAAGGCCAGATGAACCATATTGACTCCTCAACTCCACTATGTACTGATTGGTGTATCCTGCTAGGTGCTATAAACTATTCCTAAGAGTTATTGTTCTGTGTTCGAATTGCCTATGCAGAAAAATATTGTTTTAAATACAATTTATAATAAAAAAAAGATTCTCATCCAAAGTGCTATCCCATAGTCTGCGTTGTAAGTGAACTGAAGTTATGTAAGGAACTTCCATTCATTTCATGCAAGACGATAAGGCCAGTCGGGCTGGACTTTTCCAGAGTAGTGATAAGTGTCGAAGGCCATTATTTTAACCCTGGCGGTCTTTTGACTGCCAGGGTTAATGTGGCGGCATCAACTGGCGTTGTATACTGCCACATTATGAGTGTGGCGGGTTGGCCGCAGCCAACCTGCCACATCACCACTCATACCGCCATCGCAGTATGAACCGCCGGGCTGGAGATGTGCTTCTCCGACCCGGTGGTCCGCACATGAATGCCAGCGGTATGATGAGCCAGCCTACCGCCATGGTTTTTGAAGTGGTACCACCGCCACAAAAACCATAGAGGTAGGGCTACCGGTGACAGGGAAGTCCTTCCCTGTCACCCGTAGAAGGCTCCCCCCCAGAAATCTCCTAACCCCCCCACCTCCTTCAGAATCACACCAGCCCCCCAAGCCGCCCTCCCCGCAATCATGCACACACACCCACACGCACGACGCATGCACCCATGCACCACCACATCCATACACGCATTCACTCACACTCATCCATACACGCATTCACTCACACTCATCCACACACACACTCACACATGCTTACACACTGACATGCAGACATACACACATTCACTCCCATGCATACACCACAACACTCACAGACGCATACACACACGCACACACACATTCATTCACACACGCAGACACCACACACTCACACACAAAACCCCCCTCCCCTGACAGACGCCTGACTTACCTTGTTGGGTGAGGAGGTCATCCGGCACGGAACGGGAAGGGGTGCTGCTACCTCCAGCAGCACCCCTCCAGCAGGACACCACCAGGCTGTCTTTTTAGTCAAAATACTGCTGGCAGCGTTCTACTGGTGGGGCGGTGCAGGTGGTAACACCGCCCAGGTGCCTCGACCACCAGCATGGCTACTGCCGGATTTCCGCCCTTATTTTGGCAGAGATCCTGCAGTAGCCATATTATGGCGGGCGGAAGACCGCCAGCACTGGCGGTTTTCTGGCACCCTTGGCATCAGCGGTTTCCTGACTAAACCATTGATGCCATAATGAGGGGCGAAGTCTCTTGGAGTAACTTTTTCTTCTTGTGTATCTGATATGGTTGTGTGCCAGAACATCAACCACAACATTATTGTTGTACAAAAATATCGCCGTGAAAATATTGACACCCAAAATATCGACTTTACACACATAAATAATGTAAAATAAAAGAGTATTGACTACAAAAAGAACATGGTCCAAAAGATCTACATTACGGGCCAGATGTAGCAAAGTATTTGCACGTCGCAAACGGCGAAAATCGCCGTTTGCGAGGTGCAAATGCCTCTTTGCTATGCAGAAATGCATATTGCGAGTCGGTACCGACTCGCAATATGCATTTCCGACTCGCAAATAGGAAGGTGTGTTCCCTTCCTATTTGCGAGTCTGAGTGGTATGCAATACCATTTGCGACCGCATACGCGGTCGCAAATGGCATCGCAGTTACCATCCACTTCAAGTGGATGGTAACCCACTCGCAAATTGGAAGGGGTCCCCATGGGACCCCTTCCAGTTTGTGACTGGACCCACAAATATTTTTTCAGTTTTTTCAAACTAAAGGTTTCGTTTTTTTTTTAAGTGCAGCTCGTTTTCCTGTAAGGAAAACGGGCTACACTTAAAAAAAAAAAACTGCTTTATTTAAAAGCAGTCACGAACATGGAGGTCTGCTGACGACAGCAGGCCTCCATGTTTGCGAGTGCCTATACTCGCTATGGGGCCGCAATTTGCGACCCACCTCATGAATATTCATGAGGTGGGTCATTGCGACCCCATAGCGAGTTGCAGTAGGAGTCTGAGACAACGTACTGCATACCAATTTGCGAGGTGCAAAGTGCGAGTCGCATGGACTCGCACTTTGCACCTCGCAAATTTTAAATTTGCTACATCTGGCCCTACATTTCTTAAAATGTAATAAACATTATTGCAATCTAAAAATAAAGGTAAATTATTTGTTTTCAATGTGATGTATTCAAAAATGTTTGAACATTAATTTATTAACTTAAAATTACTGTTGTTAAGAATACATAAAACTTTAAAATATTTTTTAACAATAAATAAATAAAAACAAATCCTAACATTAAATTGTACATTCCAATACATTTATTATACAAATAAATACAATTCTTAAATAAAAACTATGAGCCAGATGTATCAAACATTTTGGCCCGTTTACGATCGCAAAAATGCATTTTGGTATGTATCAAGTCCAATTTGAGATTCAGTAACTTGTCACCGAATCGCAAATTCGATTTGTGACTACATACCGATTCAGTATTAGGAAGGGGCGTTTCAAGGGCGTCCCTTCCTAATACCGAATCGCAGAGGTATGTATGATTGTTTGGTGATTGTGATTGCGGTCGCAAAACGATTGCAGTTACCACCAATTTCAAAGGAAAACCTTCACCTTTTTTGAATGCATGCAAAACATTTTTGAAGAGCAAGCAGTGGTCCCACTGCCTACTCTTACAAAATGAAAAGAAAACTTTTAATTTTTCTTTTTTAAGAGCATCCCGTTTTCCTTTAAGGAAAACTGGAAAATGGGCTGTATTAAAAAAAAAAAAATTCTTTATTTAAAAGCAATCACAGACATGGTCACCATCCCAGTGATTGTAGCCATTTGCAATGGGTCGCAAATTGCGACCTACCTCATGAATATTAATGAGGTAGGTCCATTTGCAAGCCCTTGCGAACCGCTATATGAAACTCCTAGAGTTTCATACATTCCAATAGTGATTACTTAATTGCGATTCGCAAAAAATCGCAATTTGGTAATCGCTATTGGAACTTATGATACATCTGGCCCTATATCATTCATTTACATTAAATAATAAAACACTATATGATGTGTAATTATACATAATTTAAAATGTGAAAAACATTTTATATTTGTTAAATCAATGCAAATATATTTCAAAAATATGTGACCAAAACACATATTTTATAAACACTAAAACACAGTAAAAATAGGACATAATGTCTAACACACAATAGAAATAAACAGAAGAACTCTTAAAAATAAAAATACATATGTTTTTACATTAGTATCCTGAACATATCCAAAAATATTTAGGATTAAATAAAAAGTACTAGCTGAACACCAACCCAAAAACATTTCAAAACAAATAATAAACAATTCAGTAACAATCCTATAAATATTTTTTTCAATACATATATTTGTGGTGGGGGGCAGCTTGGGGTCCAGGTTCCAACCCAGATCAAGAAACATGAGAGAAAGTGCATACTTTTTGGGGGCAAGATATCCTATTATAACTCTAGTTTAACAAACATTGTGGGAAGTTCTTAGATGATGGGGAGTCAGTCCAACAAATGTGAAGGAATGTGCATACATTGGATGTGGGGCTTACTATTCTAACAGAAGTCTAATAAACATTATGGATAATGCATACATTGGGTGGGAGCAAATTTACTGGGCCTGATTTAGATGTTGGCGGTCATGGTCCCACCATCCGTTTTTTTAATTAACCCACCCGCCGCCATAACTGTCCACCCTCCGTATTTAGATGTTGGCGGTCCCATAGATTTTAACCTACCCAAGTCCCACTGACTCAGCCAAGGAATCCCAACCACCACCACGGCACCATATGAAACAGTGCCTGACAGCGGAACTCCAGCCACACTTACCGCCAAGCAGATTTGGATGCGCCATACCGCCAAGCAAAAAGTGGCGGTCCTACCTCCACGTCTTACTTGGTGGATTGGGGGAAGAGGGTAAAAACTCACCTTTCCTTCTGATTCAACTTCTGTTTCCGGCTGGACACAACTAGACAGGACCTTCCATCACTGCTGCCACTGGACCACAGAGAAAACACAACACCCCCATCGCTGGACACAAACATAGGCAACCCAGAGGGGTCACTGCACATGGGCGCGGGACCACTGCAAACATATCCATGTCACAGTAATTATTTTTTAAATTACTGTGACATGCATATGTCTGGGACACAGATGGGCCAGACACCGGTGGGGACACACTGGTACACAACACATATCGAACACATACACAACTGTCATTATGGTATCAGTATTCATTGGACAATGAATGCTGCTACCACAATGACAGTACACTCCTACTCATCAACTGTGCCGATGTGTGCACATTGCAAGGGGACATGTACCTGTCGTGTTGTGCTCGAGTTTTGTGTGTAAGTCAGTACGTGTATATGTGTGTGTGGTGCGACTTGTTGGTTGCAGTGGAGGGAGGTGTAGTTGTTGTGTCAGTATGTGTGCCTCTTGTATGTGGCGTGGATGTTGTTGTGTATGTCGAGTTGTGTGTTGCGTTGCTGCATGTAGAACTCAGGAGCATGTTGTTGTGTAGCGGTTGCTGTCATGATGTGTGTAGTTATACTTGTGTGTGTGTGTGTGTTTGTGTAGATGAGTGTGTTGGTTGTTGTAGTTGTGTCATGTGTAGATGCAGTGTCACTAGTGTGTGTTTGTTGTGTGATGGATGTACATGCATGTGTGTTTGCCACATTTAGGTTTCGTGGTGTAATGACAGTGGATAATGGTGTGTATGTGTTGTGTTGTGAGTGATGCAGGGGGATGAATATGTGAAGGGTAGAGTGTGTGTGCGTTACTTACCTCTTTTCCACATCCATTGCTATTTTCCAATATCCATTGGGTCCAGCGATGTCCTCCCTCCATCAGCAAACCGCCACCAGTACACCGCCTGTCCAAAAATACAGCCGGTGGGAACCTGCCTGCCTGATGACTAGGAAGAGCACTCCGTGCCCTGGAGTGGATCCACTCCTTCCTCACTGGCCAAACCCAGAGAGTCAGACTTCCACTCTTCACCTTGAAACCGCCGAAAACCAGCTGTGGAGTACCCCAGGGCTCCTCTTTAAGCCCCACCCTCTTCAATGTCTACATGACCCCTCTCGCCAAGATCGTCAGACACCACGGGCTCAACATCATCTCATACGCCGACGACACACAGCTAATTCTCTCGCTCACTGTCGAACCATCAACAGCCAAAAGCAACTTTCCTCCATTTTGTGAGCCTCTGTGCTTCTCCCCTGTGTCCTGATACAGCCCAGGGTTCAAGGATTGCAAAAAGACGTAGGTAAGGAGCCCTGAGATTTTTCTGGGTAAATAGTATTATTTGTTCAAAAGTGTTTGTTTCAGCTACCTGTGTCTGTTTTACTGTGGACTTTCTGTGTTTCAGGCAGCCTGGCCTCTTTTAAAGTGGTGTTTTTTTTTTTTTTTTTTTTGCCGTGACTGTGTGAATTGCCTTGCTAGTTTGTGCCCCCCCTAATTCCTCTTCTAAGTAAAAAGGCTACATACATCTTGCAGATTGTGTTTTTAGGAGACTGTTTTAATCTGTTTCTGTGATTTAAATTGTGCTTAAAAACTGTCTGGCCCCCTGTATTTTTGCCTTTAAAAAAGCCAGATTTTAGAGTGCGCGCCCAGCACTATTCTAGTGTTTGTTTCTTAAACAATCTCTCCCTTACTTGGAAAGTAGACTCTGCTAGCTTGGAAGTGTGGATTCAGCCTGTCTGTATCCAAGGAGATTCAGAATAGAGCAGCAGTTGCCTTTCCCCTGCTCCTTATATAAGTTTCTATTGGTTGTTGCATATGTTGTTGTGATAGGTTGTTGGGAGATGGTCTTTCATTGGTTGCTGGCTCCAGGGCTGGGGTTATGATTGGTGGATAGGGCTGGAAATGTGATTGGCTGTTGGTTCTAGGGCTGAGATTCTGATTGGCTGTTGGTTCTAGGGCTGTGATTGGTGGATAGGGCTGAGAGTCTGATTGGCTGTTGGTTCTAGGGCTGCGATTGGTGGATAGGGCTGAGATTCTGATTGGCTGTTGGTTCTAGGGCTGTGATTGGCGGATAGGGCTAAGATTCTGATTGGCTGTTGGTTCTAGGGCTATGATTGTCGGATAGGGCTGAGATTCTGATTGGCTGTTGGTTCTAGGGCTGTGATTGGTGGATAGGGCCTGTGGTTCTAGGGCTGTGATTGGTGGATAGGGCTGGGATTCTGATTGGTTGCTGGTTTTAGGGCTGGGGCTGTGATTGGTGGTCAGGAATAGGGCTATGATTGGTGATTAGGGCTGGGTCTCCCATTAGTTGTTTGAATCAGGGCTTGAAATCGGATTGGCTAGGGTTAGGACCAGCTTCTTATTGGCCAGTAGGGCTATTAAAGGCTAGGACTCAGGGCGTCTCAGCCCGGGCGTCTCAACCTGGTGGAGAGGACAAGGGCAGCCGCCTGTTTGGGTCTGTTCGGGACAGGTAGGGACTAGGGCTTAGGGCCAGAAATGCTGCCCAATTCTCAATGGACCAAGAATGGTTCCAGCCCCTACACATCCCTCAACATGCAAACACATATTCTACAAAAGCATCCAACTCATACATCACAAACTGACCACAGACAGATTGCATTGCCCCATCACCCAACACAATACCCTTTATACAACACATATACACATATCCCCCACAACTACTACAGTCAAACACCTGCATTCTCACAGCCAACACTACTCTGTCCACTCCCACTACCAAAATCTGCCATCACCCACACAACACAAAACTACAGCATACATTTCTCTCAGTCTCAGCCTTCCAGATACACACTCTCTGCTCATACTAACCAACAACACTATCCGCTGTTTGCTCCACACAGACCACCTGTCATCATAACAATGCCCAGACCCTGCCTTCAAACACACCATCTACAAACACTCTTCCCCTCTCTTCACCATTACACACAACCATACAATCCCCACATTTCACTCCACCACACATATTACCTCTTCCACTCATCGCAACTAATACTAACTCCCCTGACACACATCCATCACCTCTTACACACCTTGTACATTAATCTCCAAAACACATCAACACCCCATCTAACACTCAAATTCCTCTTACCAGCACTAACTCACATACAAATCCCTCACCAAAAACAACTACACCAATATCTCCTCTCACTATTCCACAAAAACAATACCGACCACAAACATCAGCACATCAAAGCAACACAAACTTACATTACACTTATCGTCATACCCACTCCCACCCTCAGGACCACACAAAGAATACAAATTCCATCCTATCTCCACCCCTACTTTCTCACTCTTCACAAACACCTACCACAAGCACCCCAACCCAGCAACTTTCATTCACTCGCCTCCCCTCCATTGCACAATTTAGAGCCTTACATCATGATCCACATGGTCCTCCACCACCCCTAACCCATACTCCATCCACACTAAACAAACTCAAACAAAATAAAAAACATGCCACTCATAGCAACCTCGCATCCCCTTGCCTATTACATAATAAAAGTACACTCCTCATGGCTTTCTCAGCCACCAAGTCCACCACCCACACACACAGACCCAACACAATGCCTCCTTAACCTGCTGGAAGAGGAACACTATATTGAAAAGCAAGACTGTTGTGAGCCTCAAACAGTTATCACAACTAGCAACACTCCTGCTTCAAGCTCACATTATACTACTTACCCTTCTCTTAAACAAAACAACACTACCACTAACACACCTTTTCTAAACTGCCAGCTCATAAATGCTCGATCACTCTAAAAAAACAAGCACCACATCTACGACCTGCTCAAAGACACACAACCTGACTTACTATTCATTACTGAATCCTGGTTGGGAGACAACATGGCCTCAGTGTTGCACGAAGCCGTTCCTCCGGGCTATCAAACCATCACTCAAAACCGTATAGGCAAGAGAGGAGGTGGACTAGCTATTATATTCAAACAGGCATTGAACCTCAGTAAAACAGACAACATCTCCATACAAGATTGTGAAGCCCTCCTTACCAAATGCCACCCTACTCCAACTTCCTCCTGTAACTTTCTCCTCCTTTACAGACCTCCACCTAACAACTCCACATTCCCAGATGCTTTTCTAGACACAGTCTCAAACCTTATTACACTATACTCCAACCTATGCATTCTTGGGGATCTAAACAATTGGTTTGACAAACCCAATATGCCCCATCCAAAAGCTATCACCACTGGCCTAGTCGCATTGAACCTACATCAGATTGTACACAATCCCACACACATCGCTGGTCACATCCTAGATGTCATTTTTGCTAAGCCTGAACTAGTTACTATTCATAGCATCACGCCAATCACTTGGTCAGACCACCATATGATAACTTTCCAACATACAACTCCACAAATCAACACACCCCACAACTACTTACATACATACACCTATTGACCATGGAGCAAACTCAATTTGGATCACTTAGAAACACAACTAACAGCAAACACAAATCTAGATACAATTAATTCTGTGCCAAAACTTTATGAGTGGCTACAGGAAGCTTTTGATAT
Source organism: Pleurodeles waltl (assembly GCF_031143425.1). Classification (NCBI taxonomy): domain Eukaryota; kingdom Metazoa; phylum Chordata; class Amphibia; order Caudata; family Salamandridae; genus Pleurodeles; species Pleurodeles waltl. The sequence goes on from NC_090438.1 coordinate 54,725,382, forward strand.
CCTAATACCACTCAGAAAAACTAAACACAACAAAAGAAAACCAACACCTTGGAGAAACACAGAACTTAAAAAGATAAAGCAACACATCAGAAAGTTGCAGTGGACCTGGCTCAAAACAAACAACAGTCAAGACAAAATGCAGCTACACAAACTTAACAGGATATACAAATCATCAATCAAAAAAGCTAAAAAAAGGTACTACTCAGACAGAATTCAAAATGCTCAATCTACAACCAAGGAATTTTATAAAATGCTCAATGAATTTCGAAAACCTACGTGCATGGAAGGAAGTCATCCCACTACTCAAGATTTCACAAACAAATTGGCAACCCACTACACAACCAAGGCAGACACATTGGACTCCTATTTAAAACAGAAGAAAACCATCAGCACCAACCCCTTTCCTAAAATACCCTCTAAGAATAAACCAACCCAACCTCTACAGTCCTTCAAACAAATATCCCAGGATGAATTTATGGATTTGGTCAAAGCAAGAAGACCTTCTGGTTGCCCTTATGACCCTTGCCCACCACAAATCTTCAAGAACATTCTCCTATCTAAATCTGCTGCCACACCTGTAAGAAGAATCATCAACAACTCTTTAACTTCCTGTAGACCTGAAAAAGGCATACATACGACCTTTATTAAAGAAAATAAACCTAGACCCGCAAGACCCCAACAACTACAGACCAATCACAAATGGACCTTTCCTGGGCAAATTGATAGAAAGAGCAGCATTCGCCCAGATGTCACAGTTCATTGAAGACAATTCTATACTTTCAGACTTCCAAACTGGATTCCGCCCAGGAAGAAGCATTGAATCAGCACTCATAGCAATCTGGGATGATCGACCGAAATGGAGTTGCTGCACTACTTCTCTTGGACCTCTCAGCTGCCTTTGATACGGTTGACCAAGACACCCTAACTCAAAGACTCCACAAAGCCGGCATACAAGGGATTGCTCTTGACTGGATTACTTCCTATCTTCAAAAAAGATCTAATATCATCCACTCGCCCCCCCTTGTCATCCAAACCCTACCTCACAAAAGCAGGGGTCCCCCAAGGGTCAATCATCTCACCTTTGCTTTTCAACATCTACATGATATCTTTACCAGAACTGATCAATGATTTCCAAATACTACTTAAATTAGAATGCCCCAAAAACATTGAAAACTCACAAATCTTCAGTTGCCTCAGAGCCGTTGATCAGTGGATGACCTGGAGCCATCTCAAACTAAATACCTCCAAAACAGAAATACTCATATGTGGTGACTGGAAAAATTATGACCCTCTGTGCGTCTGGCCTGACGATCTCGGACCACCTCCTCAATTATCCAAGGAAGTGAAAAACCTAGGAATCACCATGGATTCCAAGTTAACCTTGAATGCCCAAGTGGACAAATTAGCACGAACAAGCTTCATCACCTTGAAGACTTTACGACGCATCTCCCCCCACCTCAGATTTCCACATAAGGTGCAAGCTACTATCTCGCTTGTACTATCCAAACTGGATTATGCCAGTGGCCTCTACCATGGATCATCTCTATCTGTTATGAAAAAACTACAACGTATCCAGAATTCTGCAGCCAGGCTACTATTACATGTAAAGCCGCAAGCCCACATCTCCCCTGCCTTGAGAGCACTACACTGGTTACCCGTTGCCAGAAGATGCACTTTCAAGCTGCTTTGTATCACCCACAAAGCTATACATGGAACAGGACCGCTTTTTATCAGAAACAAAATTACCAAATACATCCAACAAAGAAACCTCCGCTCAAGATTGGCACCCCGCCTTAGAACACCACCATACAAGAAAAAGACTATAGGTGGTACATCCTTCTCCGTTCAAGCAGCCAAACTATGGAATTCATTACTTCCAAATATAAGATCCACGGATGAATATCTTGCCTTCAGGAGACTACTCAAGAGTTGGCTCTTTCCTTCATAATCATCATATTCAAACAGCAATGGACTTCATATGTCTGTGTTGATAAATATTTATAATCTGATTGTGTGTATATTCTAGACATGTATAGTTCTTTAAGAAATACGTATCATTACTATGTCATAATAATAAATTATACACATACTCTTGAAGCCTGTTTAACAAATGTATATTTACTCACAGTTAACTATATATATATGTGTGTGTATGTGTGTGTGTGCATGTGTGTATATATATATATATATATATATATATATATGTGTGTGTGTGTATGTGTATATATATATATATATACATATATATGTGTATTTTATTCTACTGTATGCTTAACATGTTCATAGGGCATTGCGTAGCTCCTAGATAAGTTGCTATATTAGATACTTATGACTTCCAGCTTTCGTTTTTATATCACACTGATCAAATGTTTTATTATCATAAGCATTTCGCTATTCAAAAATTGAGGAAAGCTAAATAAATGTTAGAAAAGTACACTTATTAACTTCAAATATTACAAATCTTGCAAGTCTGTGTTTATACAATACTACTTTTCTTCTCATATTATTATACCCATTATTATATTCCTTGCACATATATTCCCTTACTATGTATTTACATATCTATTTATTACTCAAGTCCTACTGTACTAGAGAAAAATGTAATAATAATAAATAAAATAAAATCTATAAATGAAATTCAAATTATAAATAATTAAATTAAAGTTAAAAAAAAAAACAAATAAAAAATTATATATATAAAAAAATAATAAATAAAAAATATATATACATTTACGCTCTTGTAAGCTTTACACTGTCTCCGCATCACCCTATGTCTCTATCAATCTATACTCTATCCCCACTCTGACTCATCCCAAACCCATTCTACTAGCTTCATCTCCAAAATAACCCTGCCTAAGCTCTTCCCTTCTCTACCACATCTAGCTCACCCCAAACCTCAGTTTACTAGCATGATCTCCCAAACAACCCTAATAAATTCTTCCTCATTTATCTCACCTTTGACTCATCCAAAACCCCTCCTGCTACTATGATCTCCCTAACCCCTTTCCACACACTCTTCCCTCCTCCATCTCTCCTTTACTCATCCCAAGCCTCATCCTATTACTATAAACTCCCAATTAACACTTCTGGATTCTTCCCTCCTCCACCGCTCCATTACTCCAGTCAATCCAACTAACAAACTCACATATCCTCTGCTCAAATTAACTCATAACAATACTAAAACTGTGCTCATATTTCCCTATACTAATCCACCACTAATTCCTCTTGGGCTCCGGAGTAGCGTGCTACTTGCCTTAAATCGCTTCAGGGGCAGTAAGCGCTATACAAATACTATTGCATTTAGAATTACAATTTTTAAGTTGATTCTAAGGTGGAATGCCGTCTGATACTCAGGTGCGCAAATGAACCCCATCCTAGGCTAAGGGCCCAGTGGTCTTTAAATTCTCTCATTCATTCACTCATATGATATTCTCAAGCATGTTCAATGATGGAAAATGGCGGTGTGTATGTTTTTTCTTACCATACATGTGAACACACTCTTCATTTTTGCAGAAGTAATCTGGCTGTCCCGGGGCCCAGTTCTTGTAGTTGAATTCAGTTCCGTCCGACCAAATAAAAATCTTATCCTGACGAGGGAGAAAGTGAGTTCACAGCAGAATTAATGAGAGATCAGGAGAAGGAGAAAGTGTAAAGAAGGAGAACATAACTCCCTAATACCACCCATGAGATGTGTTCTTTTTTGTATTTATTTTATTTTCTAATAAAATTGAGGAAGATCAACCAGGAAGCTGTTACAAAAGTAAAGTGACTCGTTTAATGCTTTGGGATGTTGTAGGGGATGTGGGGCCAGAATTTACATTAATTTAGAGACTGATACCTGGTGTGGGCGGCACATTAATAATGTATTTTTCATATAGGGCTTAATTCTACACTTCTGCAAATCTAGATGCTGTAAATCACATCACAGATATTGCTTTTAACCAATTTAACAGTACTCACTTTACTTACCCTTGGCTGATTGGTAAATTTACCGACTCTAGTTGAATCGAAGGGTGTGCTGTTCCACAATTCAAAATTTTGACCTGTTAGCAGCAACCATTTAATCCAGCACACCATCTTGACGCCAAGCTCCCGCTTTGGTATAACACATTTAAGGCCAGATATACGAACCCTGTTTGCATTTCTTAACGGTCCAAATCAGTATTTCAGGCCATTAAGAAATGCAAACTGGGCTTTCCCAATGTACAAAGCCCTTGAAGGAATTGCAAATTGCGATTTCTACCCTGTAGAAATTGCAATTTGTGATTCCCAGAATAGGAAATGCAAATAGGGATTTCCTTTTTGCATTTTCTATTCAGATCTACCATGCATTTCCAAAATGTGATTTGGGCATTTTGGAGAATCACTTACCACTGACTGAAGTCAGTGGTAACCAGGTACAATAAAAAAAAAAAAGCACCCAAGGTGATTTTTTTAATTGCAATAGAGCACACATATGCCCCGTAGGCATATGTGTGCGCTACAGGTGCACCACTATTTTTGTGGGGCACCTAGGGGGGCCTTTTTACCATTGCCATCCCTGGTTTTGCATTTCCTAAACAGTGATTTCTTAATAAAAAAATTGCTATTTAGGAAATGCAAAAATGGCCCATTGACTAAAATGCAATGAGATTTCAAAATACCAATTTCCTAATAGCGATTCCTACTTTGTAGGAATCGCTATTAGGAAATCTATACCTTTGTACATAGCATTTTGCATTTCTTAAAGAGTGATTTCTATGAAGTCGCTATTTAAGAAATGCAAAATTGCATTTTCGTAGATCTGGCCCTTAGAGACAATACTGAGAAAATGATGATAGTAAATTGGGCAAGGACAAAGGGAGTCCAAGAATTGTGTACATTCCCTGTTTGATTCAACTAGAAGCCATTTGGGGTGGTGAGTGCTGGGCATGTTTGCGCCACAAAGTCCAGACAGTGTTGGGTGAATCAAGGCTACTGCTTCAGCAGCGTAGGGAGGAGATCTTTTAGGGCTTCTCTTAATAAAGAGAAGAAAGAGGTAGCCCTCAGGTGGTTTTCAGAATGCAGAGAAGTGTCCTATTGGCAGGGTGGAGATTCTGAGCTGGAGTATATTGTATGAGCCCCCCTCTGGAGAAGGTTGGAGCAATGGCGAAGGAGGTATCAGGTCATTAGGTCAAAGGGGAAAATGAGTATGTGGGAGACCAACCAGGAGGATGTTGCAATTGTCAATATTGCCTTTACAGGTGATATGATGAGTACTTTTGGGGGGGTGAGGGAGATGCAGGGACATGTTGTACGACAAGTTAGATTTAGTTCGATTTAGAATTATTTAATTCAGTTTAGTAATTACAGACACATAACCTTTTCCTTTGTGGGCTAGAAGCAAATGTGTCAAGTTACCTGGCAGCTGGTGTAAGTAACAGTGGTGGAGACCAAGGGCCAGATGTATCAAAAAACCAAATTGCATTTCTTAAATAGCGAATTTTAAGAAAATCGCTATTTAAGAAATGCAAAATGGTATGTATGATTTTTGCGATTGGGTAATAGCGATTTCTTAAAATTTGCAAATGCTATTACCGAATCGCAAATAGAGAATCCAACTCCATTTGCACCTATGGGCCTGCTGCGAATAGTTTTGCATTTCCTAAATTGCGAATTCCAGTTAGGAATTCGCAATTTAGGAAATGCAAATCCCAGGGTGCTGGGGGCCTAAGGCCCCCTCTGCTGCACCCCAAAAATATTTTTACGGACATGCATGGGTGCGCTACATGTCAATTTTAAAAATGCATTTAAAATGCATTTTTAAAATTTGCACATGGTTACCACCAAACTTTTGTTGGTGGTAATTGCATTTCCTAAATGCCTAATTCGCATTTAGGAAATGCTTGATACATGTGCTTAAGAAATCGCAAATAAGGATTCCTTATTTGCTATTTCCTATTTAGAGAATCACGATTTGCGATTCTCTAAATGGGGTCGCAATTTTAAGGAATCGTTATTTTAGCGATTCCTTAAAATTGCACTGCGAATGCCTTTCATACATTCTGAAAGGCATTTTTGCATTCGCAAAAGGCCAAATTTGGCGATTCGCACCGTTTGCGAATGCAAAATCGCTTGATACATCTGGCCCCAAATGCGGTGGTTGGGTGCTGGGGTGGAACACCGCACTAAGGTCCTTTACCTAAGGAGCTGTAGGCTGGGTGGCAACAAGGAACAGAATAAAACAGGAGTAGATCTGTCAGGCGCCATGGAGGTGGTAAAGCTCATTAGCTTTAGCTGTGAGGAATTCAGCATCATTGAGCGAGAAGCCATTAAACAATCACTGATTCTTGTTTTGGGGCAGGTGGAGTTCGATAAGTGGAAAAGCAGTTTAGAGAGAAAACAGATGTGGATTCAGTGCACCTGGGGACCAAAACACATAGTGGAGTGGGCTGGTAGTGCTTTCAAAAAGGTGGGATGGGATCATCGAACAAGTTTGATGCTGCAGGAGAAGCCAAGGAGGATGAAAGATGGGGCGCTAGGGCGCGGGTACGTGACAAAAGGCCTGATTTATATTTCAGCGGATGGGTTACTCCTCCACAACGGTGACGGATGTCCCACCCACAAAATATAAATCCCATTGGAACCAATGGGATTTATATTTCAGTGGATGGGATATCCGTCATCGTTGTGACTGAGTATCCCGTGCGACAAAATCTAAATCAGGCCCAGAGTTTGTTGCATTTGATAGTGAGTTCTTATTACAGTAAAGTGCTTTGGAAGAAGGGTGGAGAGGCTTTGAGTAGGTTGCATTTGGAGCAATATTAAGTTAGATGATTGACAGTGCAAGGTTTTCCAGAAAGAAAGATGATAAAGGTTCTGGGGATCAGTTTCTTAAAATACCATTGGCAGTACAAGAGTAGTTTTAAACCGCTGGAAAACATGGATGAAATGGACACAATGAGTAGGAGTCAAATGTTTGATGATGTGTGGGCTGAAGTGGCCAGAGTGGACTCTGAATGGTGTGACAGAGGTGAGTACAGAAATTAGTTTTGTGGGTGATGTGGTGGTGGAGAGAAAACAAGTTGGGCAGTGTGAGTGGGAAGCAAGGTTGTGTGTATTGTGGAGGGGAAGAGAGTGGTGAGAGTAGGTGCACTAACTACATAGGACGTGTTGGATTCCTGCCCTTGGGTGACAAAGGTCAGTGGACATAACACATATAGACATCGCTGAGGTGTCTCTGCCCCACTGGTGCCCATTCAAGGTCCCTGACAAGTCAGTGTGGGGAGCAGAAATATGAGGTTAGCTTTTTTTGCACAAAAATTCTGGCACCCAAGACCCAGAATTCTCTGGGACAGGCACCCATGTCAGGGAGTGAAGAAGGAGTAGCTGCATGAGCTGTGCTACTGATCTGGGAAGGTAACATATTGGGGCTTCTATGAAATGATCATGACCACCCCCTGGTAAGACACTAGGGGGCATATTTATACTTTTTTATGCAAAACTGCACTAACGCAGTTTTGCATCAAAAAGTATAGCACCGGCTTGCGCCATTCTTGAGCGCCAGCCGGGCGCCATATTTATGGAAAGGTGCAAGCCGGTACAAACGGTGGGCTAACATGAAAAAAAAATTATGTTAGTCAGGTAGGGGTGGCGGTATGAGAGAAGGGGGTTTTGCACCAAAAAATTACGCTAGGCTGGATAGAGGCAAAAAAAATGGCTCTAACCAGCCTAGCGTCATTTTACGATGCAAAACCATCCATACCACATGACTAAGACAGGAGTCATGCCCACCACCCAAATGGCCAGCACAGGGGATCTGTGTCCACTGGGCATGGCCATTGCACCCTGTGCCATGCAGGGGGCACGGAGTTGGGCCCCCGATGGCACTTTAATTAAAAAATAAAATACTTGCCTATACTTACCCTACTTAGCTAGGATGGGGTTCCCCATCCTCCGGTACCCCTCTGGTGTGGGTGTTCCTGGGGCTTGAGGAGGGCACCTGTGGACCCATTCCATGGTGTTTACCCATGGAATGGGTCCACAGGTCCCCTAACGCCTGGTCTGACCCAGGCGTTAACTAAGGGTGCAAAGCAAGCTTTGCACCAGTATTTAGCCCCTACTCCCACCCGTGCGCCATTTTAGCACGGGGATAAATATGGGGATATGGGATTAGCACCATTTTTTAGATGGGAACGCCTACCTTGCATCTCATTGACGCAAGGTAGGTTCACACATCTGAAAAATGGTTCAAACTTCTTTGCATATTTGGAACTTCAGCAAAAAGACTAAAAGCATATTAGTGATAATCCTTGCCATACTGGGGGATTCGAGTGCAAGATTATTCCTACTACTTCACTACTCTGTGGTACTTCTTAATACAAAAGGGATAGAGGTGAGCGTAACTCGCACAATTTGTGATAGCGTAATTACATGAAATTACTGCAAAATTATGTCAGATTAGGCTCCAGGGCACCCACCCTTTACTGGCCAGACCCCAAGGGATGGGGTCCCCCAGGCCAATATTGCCCAAGGGTGGGGTGCTGCGTTCCAAATAATAATTGGATAGGCCCCTGGGGGATGGGACCCTGAGGACCAATATTGGCCTGGAAAGGGGGCTGCGTCCCCTCCTCCCCATTTACAATATGGCCAGGCACTGGGAGACGGGTTCTCCGGGGCTGAAATCATTCCAATAAAGGGGGCTGTGTGCCCCTCTCACAGAAATTAAGTGAAGGGCCCTGGGGGATGGGGTCCCCGGGGCCAAATACAACCAAGGGAGGGGGGGGCTACGTACCCCACTCACCTAAACAATGTAATGGGCCCCAGGGATGGATCCTAGAGTAGAAATCGACCTGGGGAGGGGGTCTGTGCCCCTCTCCCGGGTTGGTTGCCTTTGAGGCCAGGTCTTGTGGCCAACACTGCTTCACACAGAGCTAAAGGCTGTGCACACTATGGGGTTGGCTACATTCAGGGGGTTGACTGCATTCTGGGGGTTGGCTTCATGCCGGAGGTGTTTGCCCGCATGGTCTGGCTGCAGGCCAGTCCTAGCAGCAAAACCCCCGCTGCACACAGCTGATTTTATATATAAATATGTACTCTAGTATGACTTTTCAACCTATTTTAAGAGAAATTAGACTGCACTAAAATTCATATAATTTACCACCATTTCCCCTAAAAATTATTAGGGACCTTTCAAAGCCTAAGCCTTTTAGCAAATTTAAATAAAAAATGTATCATAACCTTGAGAAAACATGCATCGATGTGCATGCCAGCTTGCTGCCACCACTTTCCAAGATCACCAGCTTCACCCTCAGTTTGTACCACACTGCCCATTTTTGCCCTTCCTACACTGCCATCCTTCAGCCCCGCCTCTGACAATGCTTCCTTTAACGCAATGTTTTCACACAAAGCCTTCTGCCTTCCTGTCTTTCACTGAGTCCACTTTACCTCACTTCCGGTCAGCTGCCACCTTGGTCCAGGGTCTTGCCTTGCAGCTCAGAGCCTAGTGAAAATTGAAGCTAGCTCCCCTGAGTGAAAAGGGTTATGTGGGAGATGTTTTGAGGAGTCAGAGGTAAGACTGGAAGTTAAGAGACCTAAGGGAGCTGTGAAAGTATGATTGTGGTGCGTAACAAATGTATTATACTTGTCAAGGGTGATCCCAGTGAAACAGTGAGGCCTGGAGATTGTATGATTCATCTGCGTGCTGTGCAGTTGTGGTGGCACTGCTAAGATATATGCACTTTACGAGTTGTGAGGAGCAGCTGTTCGGCCATCTTTGGAGAGGGTGGCACTTCTGAGACTTGGGGGGAGAGGACAGCGGAGCTAGGGCTGGGGAAGAGCGTGGCCAGGTCGCTAAAGTTCTTCAGGCACAAAAGTAGTTTTCTACAAAATTCTTACAAAATAAAAATACCTTTCATACTCTCATGTAGAGAGACATTGACTAGAAGGCCAAAGTGGTACCACACTTTGTAACTCAGAAGTTCTGTTCCGAAGACCTAAAATTCATAATATCGATGAAAATCATTCTGTTTTATGTTTGATCAATAGCAAAACAGTTCCTAAGATGTTTCTAGCAAGAGGGATCACCTGTTAGCCCTCATCAGTCTCAAAAGCACTAGTCCCTTCCATTGCCATAGATATCAGCACAATGCACCACGTTGGTCTGACAAACGTACCTGCCGCAGATAGATCCCCCCTAACCAGGCGTATGGGGAGTTAGCCTGGAACAAGCCACGCAGTTGATAGTTCTGTTTTCGGGAGTGCACGGAGGCCAGACGCCCACCACGGATCTTGCGCCTGCAGAACATCTAGATCAACGTGGGGTTCAAGTAAAGAGAGAGCAGAGGGAAAGAGTGGGAGAGAGAGAGAGAACATCAGTAGCAGCAAACATAATACCATGTATACATTTCCATCATTTAATGGATACATCTGAGAATTCCATACGTTTGTTCATGAAGACAGGAATCGGACAAGCAACTGCTTGCATGTTGGGACTCCTGGTAACGCCCTCGCTATCCTGGTTCAGCGGGGTCATGAAGGCAGTGGCAGGATCAGAAAGTCAAGAAATCTCTGAGAACCACCTTTACTTTCTGCAGTTTCCATCTTTTGCCCCTTCCTTAGCCCATAGCAGTAAATCAGAGCCTTTTGAGGATCTAAGGATAGGACAAGTACATGTGTGAAATGGCCGTCCCGCCACTTCCCCGATGGGCTGCAGGATTTGGGGTCTATATTCAGCAAACCTCAGGCGACTATGATCCAAACCTGGAAGCCTCTAGGGTTCCATTCTCGCCAGAAACGACCCTCTTGGTCTTGTGACGCAAAGAAACATCCTTTTGCAGGTAGCTTTTTCTTCCAGGCAGGAAAAATTAGCAACCTATAAAATGGTGCTACCGGGCATCTAAACGCACATGCACAAAGAAAGTCCCTTCTGCTGGTGAACAGAGTCAGATACTGGAGTGGCAGTGAAAAAAGCAGTACTAGAAAGTACGAAGGAAGATCATTATGCCATCTGTGTACACAAATGCCTACTAAGAAGTTGGAGCACTGGTCAGGTATGGGTGCCTTTCAGATTGCATGAGATCCCAGCCTGGTAGCCCCTGCTACCTGCTGCTCAGGACCTCTCAGCAGGAAGGTCAGAAGAGTGGGGATGAGGGGACAAGAGGGGGGTAGATATGGGGTGGGTAATATGGTGGCAGTTGTGCTTTTACTGAAATGAGTTATCCATAACTGGGCATTTAAATTCTTCACACTACACTGGTGCTGTTCATTTCTGGGTAATGGGCATTTTCACATAACTGTCAATGGAGCTGTACAAACCGGGCAATGAGGAACCCTTCGATCAATGGTGTTTTACATACTGGGGCAAATTGGTTTCTGGCATGGCACTGTTACTACGCATACCTTTGCAATATGTACTCTGGCATGAAAGTGTTACTGCACATACTTTTGCAATACGTACTCTGGCATGACAGTGTTACTACACATACCATTGTAATATGTGTTCTGGCACGACAGAGTAACTATATACCTTTGCAATATGCACTCTGGCATGACAGTTTTACTACACATACCATTGTAATATGTACTACACATACCATTGTAATATGTGCTCTGGTACGACAGTGTTACTACACATGCTTTTGCAATATCTACCCTGGCATGTCAGTGTTACTACAGATACCTTTTCAATATATACTCTGGAATGAAGTGTTACTACACGTATATTTGCAATATGTACTCTGGCATGACAGTGTTACTACACATACTTTTGCAATAAGTACTCTGGCATGACAGTGTCACTACACATACTTTTGCAATAAGTACTCTAGCATGACAGTGTTACTACACATACCTCTGCATAATGTACTCTGGTATGACCATGTTACTGTAGTGCAGACTATCAACCCTTAGTTTCTCCACATTTCCAAGATCCAGATAGCAACCTGGACATTGCTCTGAGATGCAGCATCTTGGGAAAAGACAGTGCAACCCTTTCTGCTACTGAGAAATGAGGTGACGTAGAGCTTAAGGAAGATAGAGCCTGCCTCTTAATATCTAGCCTAAGGCCCTTAAGAATACATAACTCCATCAAGTTTTTTTTTATTCATTAAATTGGGTTGTAATGTGCCAACATGTCGCCAACTCCACTGTGTAGCTCATTGATGAAGAGATGAACAAATATGAAAAATAATCAATCATAATTTCTCTGAAGGAGCCAGTACTGAGTTTGTAAAAGAAAGAGTGATTGTGCCTTAAGCTATGCTCAGTCGCCTGTGGCCGTCTCTATTAAATGTCAGCGCTCCGAATACAAAGACTGCACAATCTTCCATCCACCTCAGGCCTCTTTAATCCTCTACCCGACACTCCCTGCCCCTTTATCTCACTCTTCAAAGTTTCTGCTATCTCTCTTTTTGACGGCTTTCCATTTGTTCTCTCCCTCAGTCTTTCCTTTTTGTGTGTTTTCCCTTTCTTAATCTTGGAGAATGTCTGATGAGGAAAAAATAAATGCTGGTCCCTAAAAAGGAGTGCCGGTGGCCACTCTGGGTCAAACTAAGCCCTGGAAGGAGCTTAGTGGAGTGAAGTCATGAAGTGAAATATGATGAGGCTGTTAAAAAAGGGGGTTCCTTAAGGTTTAAAGCCTCCTGTAATACTTTGTCTTCAGAGGTTTTTTAAATGCCCTGATCTCTTGCTGTTTCCCCAGTGCACCCTCCATTCTGTGCTTTGCAGTGTCAAACAGTCTGGAGCTCCTACAACTAAGGGGGAAACCAGAGGGTAGAGTTATGAAAAGTGGCACTGCAGCTAGTGCAGCACCACTTTTCTTGCACCCCTTAGCGCCCCCTAAATGCCACCATGTGCGCGCCAAATTTAAAATGCGCACACCATGGCGGTAGTCAGTGTGACTGGCATCATCATTTTTTATGCTAGTTTGACGCTTTGCAGGATTAGCGTAAAAAATGATGACGCTAATCCTGCAAAGCATGCAAAAGCCTATTGTAACCAATGGGAGTCTCTTTTTAACGCCTGCACTTAGCAGGTGTTAAAAAATGCCAATAAAAATGGCGCAGAGGAATCTCATAGCTTCCTTTGTGCCATTTTTACGGCCCCCCTAATGGCAGAACGCCCCCCTTGCATACATTATGCAAGGCACAGGCATAATGTGGCACAAGGGGTTACACAGTGGAGCAATACATGCATTGTGCCACTTTGTAAAGATGGCATGGCGTTTTCGCCCTTTTAATTCCACATTAACGTAAAAAAAATGACGCTAGTGTGCTGTTGAATGGGGCAAGCCCACCATAAATCTGTACCCAGGTGTTTAGTGAGTGGTCAGTTTATGGCGGTAGAGCGGACTGTGTCCCAGGAAGGATTTGACTATGGTGCATTGTACTTGGAAAACAATGTTTTGTTGAACTAGTAGCCAGGGCCATTGTTTCAGGACTGGGGTGAGATACATCTCCCACCTGGTTGAGAGATGCAGCCACAGCTGTGTCTGCTTTAGGTACCACTACTTTATCTCCTCGGTTGATGTTGTTTCTGCAGTGCGCGACCATCTAACGTAGGGATGAGATGGTAAACAGCCCCTGTAGTGCTAGTTCTAAATTAGCTTTAGATAAGAAGCATTTGTTTGCTAACCAAGAAGGCTAGAAGTAATCGATGTTGTTACAAATATCATAATTTAGGTTTAATGGGATTTATGTGTAATAGGAAGAACCTAGAAAATTGTGGAATACGGTCAACTTGTTATAACCTTGTTCATTTTATGTCAAAATTATGCACTTTTTTCAGTTTATTGATCTTTCCCAGGTGTATCTTATGTTCCACGAATACAACCTATTCCCCTCCTAAACCTCAATCCTATAAAAAAGAACTATGTATCAATGTCTGACTGTATAAACATATAGGTTGCTTTGTATCAAAGAGGCCCTCTACCTCTATATGGGAGCTTGGAAACGATAGAAGCTCATCTGTATCCGTGGAGGGTTTACACAGTTCAGTGGTGCACTGGGATTACAATTTACCTTTCACAGTTTCATGAGATTTCACACATATTTACAGTTTCAGACACTAAGGGATTAAGGGCCTGATTTAGAGTTTGATGGAGGGAATTAGTCCATCACAAACATGATGGATATCCATTATAGCCTATAAAACTTGCAATACGGTGGGCGGGATATCCGTCACATTTGTGATGGTGTCACACCTCTGCCAAACTCAGGCACTGAGTTATTTGCACAGTATGACACAACACTGCTGTTTAGACCTATTGCAAGCACCCTCCCATCACCTCTTGTGCTTTTCATGTACCGCTCTAAGTGGAATGGGTATGCCCAGACGTGGGTCCAATGCGCACTGTCTCACTGGAACCAAGCTATACCCAGATGACAAGCCCATAACTAGGGCGAAACCGGTCCTGGGTTGCTTGTGTTCCGGGTCAGGGTGGACCTGGCTTGGCAGTTCAGAATGGACAGTTACCGTGAGGATCAGGGTCAAGACTGATTTGCTTATGTCTGGGTCCAAAATGAGGCTGCAGGACGGGCAGAAGAACGATGGGTTGGAGTTCTACCCTGAGCTATTTCATTGGTTAGACTTTTTGCAAAAAGCATCTCATCACCTTTTGTGTTTTTCATGTGCAGTACTGCTGGAGCCAGGATTAGAGCCCATGTTTACGCATCGCATATCCTACCTACAGATATACAATACTAAATTATTATTCAATGTGTACCTGTCCCTCTCACTTGAACTTATTGGAAACTGAGTTCCTTCAAGAGACATGGGTTTCTGAGGTCTACCTACTGGCAGGTGCTCTATAAAAACAGTTTTCCAGGTAAACAGATTACGCACCTCCTTGACCAGTGGCGTCCCGTTGTATGATAAGTGGACTCTCACCAACTTCCATCAGCCCTACCTCAGATCACTCATCTTTAGGACAAAACTCCAGATCCCAACTTCCTCCCAGCTTCTTTCACAGAATTATTTATACTATGTAGCCTAGCTGATCCCTACCTAATTGTATATCAATTCCACAAATATTTGCTCATTAAACAGGGATTAATATATATAAGATATAGCTATACACACCTCAGCACTGGGAAATGTAAGCTTCTGAGGGAAGAATTTGTAACAGGTTGAGCCGAACTTGGTCCAGTCATGAATTCCACACACTGGGCACCGGTAGACATCAGAAGTGTTCAGCTTCGGTAAGGGATCAGAACCAGAGTGGTCCACCAGGTCCTCTTTAGGCATAATATCTGCAATAACCGGAGCAAAATATTCTGATTCATAAACTCTGTTGGCTCCATGTATGTAAAAATTATCTCTCTCTCTTCCTCTCTCTCTCTCTCTCTCTCTCTCTCTCTCTCTATATATATATATATATATATATATATATATATATAAAACACTTTACATACACAGAACCAACAGTTTAATTATTATTATTATTATTAGGAACTGTTATATTCAGTCAAACGCTCATCACACAACCATAGAGACAGGCCGCGACATGAAGCATGAATTAAGATGATTAACGCATTTCAACCGTAAAAGCGGCCTTCCTCAAAATCATCTGTAATCACAAAATCATTTATAGTAATCTAGCCTCACTCTGATGACTTGTGCCTGACTTAGAGTTTAGCAGAGGGGGATACTCCATAAAAAACATGACAGATACCTCGTCCGCTGTATTACACACAGACAAGATGCTCACAAACAATAGGAAAACAACATTCACATTTACTGAAAACAGACCTTCTTCCCACTTATGTCAATCACATTTCTCATCATCTGCATTCAAGATCTCATGTAAACAAGGTAAATAAATCAAAATATAGTATATGATAATTGCCTGAGAGTTTGTGTCATTAATAAACATGAGTTGACAATTCTCCTGAGTGCACGTGCCTTTTGTGTAACAGAGCAATTGCTTTTTAGATTATGAAGCTGTGTACCATGCCTGACATCACACAACACCCTTGTAGGGCAGGATTCTGCACAAAACGGTGGCATCTTCTTGGATAAATACCCAGGGAAGGATTCATTCTGGAATGATGCTCATTTGTCAGAAATCAAACCTCAACTGGAAGCACTTACAGATATAAAAAGGCAGGTGCTCAAGTTCAAGGTCCACTACTGTAAAGTACTAATCATCCTAATTTCTTTGCATTTTCACCTTAAAAAGTTATCTCTAAACTTTGATGGAGGTGTTTGCATCCCTGCGTTTTTTTAGCACAATATCTCAAGTAGTGCCTGTGACAAGTGGGCTCTTTCTTCTCAACTGCTGCTGAGAGGCAACCCCCGCTATGCTGTGCGTGGTGCGGGGTTGGGTGATTATAGGGGGCTGGCTTCAATGACTGGCCACAGTCCAGCCCTGCGGCCAACTGCTACCGCACCATCAGTTAAAGAGAAATTAAGGGCCAGATGTAGCATTGTTCCAAATTGCGACTTGGAATTTGCGAGTCCCAGCGACTCGCAAATTGCAACTCGCAATTTGGAATGCAGTAAGGTGTCTCAGACACCTTCTGCAAGTCGCTATGGGGTCGCAAAGACCCACCTCATTAATATTAATGAGGTGGGTCGCAAATTGCGACCCCATAGCGATTCAGGGCACTCACAGGGATGGTGGCCTGCTGGGAACAGCAGACCACCATGTCCGTGACTGCTTTTAAATAAAGCAGTTTTTTTTTTTTTCAAAGTGCAACCCGTTTTCCTTAAAGGAAAACGAGCTGCACTTTGAAAAAAAAACTGAAACCTTTAGTTTCGGTATTTTTCAGGGCAGGTAGTGGTCCATGGGACCACTGCCTGCTCCGAAAAATTATTTTTAATGCCAGACACAAAGGGGAAGGGGTCCCATTGGGACCCCTTTCTGTTTGCGACTTGGTTACCATCCACTTCAAGTGGATGGTAACTGCGAGTCCATTTGCAACCGCATTCGCGGTCGCAAATGGAATTACACCCCTTCCTATTTGCGAGTCGGAAATGCATTTTGCGAGTCGGTTCCGACTCGCATAATGCATTTCTACATTGTAAAGTGGCTTTAGCGACTCGCAAACAGCGATTTTCGCCGTTTGCGAGTCACTAAACCTTTGCTACATCTGGCCCTAAGTTCCTATACAAAACATAAATAACTCACCAATTATAATATGCTATATGAATCAAACTCCCACCATAAAGTGACTAGGGTCTCACATTCGAAAACACAGATACTTCAAATGCATTTATTGATGACATCGCAAATTACATCAGTGACATCACTAATGTGCTTATGTTTCACTACGTAAACTGATTCAAGGTTGTGTCAATGAAGTAACTTTGTTGGCCTAGTTTCATTAGTATGAGTACTTCACATATACACACGTGCACTATATAGGGAGGCTGCCTTTCTGCATTTCATAGCAGACACTCTTCCACTGTTTCATGTGATAAACTAGTGGCTTCTGGGTATCGTAGTCCTGATTTTTTTCCATTGAACTAGTTAGAGTCACACAGCTGAGTAAATTGATAGCCAGGGATTGGAAATCGGCTACATGACATCGAGTGAGTGGCATCTCTGTTTCTGCAAAGCAGAGTTAAACAGGGACATTATGACACAACCTCTTGGTGGTACTAAGTTACAACATATAGATTAAAAATGATCTGTTTATTGGTCTAGGAGGCTTGGATCACTGAAAACTCTCACATTGTTCCTACTTGTTTTTGTGAGAAGTTTTAAATAGATGTTGTTCCTTATTTAATCCATATTACATAATCGAGGGCTCTTCAAGTCCAGTGCTTAGGTGGGTAAAACAGTGTTTCCTTTAGCTTAAATATGGTTTTAAACTTGGTATTTAATTTATTGTTTCCATCTTATTTGTGTTAGATTAAATCAGGTGCAGAAAATCATTAATGTCCCAATCATTTTTTTTAAATTCACAAATGGTGCGCCAAGTTTCTCTGTACTTCTCATGTGAGAATACAGACATATCTGAATAATGCTATCATGTCCTGCACCTCTTGTGCCCTTGTGAACTGGCGATAGCCAAGACCTTTTGATTTTACTAAAATTATATATGTATTATATTCTTAATAGGAGCTTCCATCCAGCCCTCTTTATCCATCGGTCAGTCGTGTGTCAGCATGGGCAGTGGGTCATTCCATTTGTCACTGCGAGTGATTGCATTCTGCTCATTCACAAGGAGCACACCCACATACAAATTAGTTCCCTTCAGTGCCAAGAATTACTACAGGAATGTGTGTGATTTTTTAGACCAAAAAATATTTTTGATTTTAGCAATTTTTTATATAATAGTGAAGGCCGGCAGCTCCTTCAACAATAAGGTTTTATAAAAAAAACACTGGAATACAAAGCAAACTTGGACAACGCCAAAAGGTTGGCAGAAAATGCCAGACCTATTGGCTTTGCCAATGCTTTTTCATTCGTGCTTCTAATAGAATAGCTGCTTCTCGGTTCTAGCTCGTCGAAAGTTGTTCCTTAATGCCAAGTAGGGTACCTGTTTGCAAGAAAATATTTTACTTCCGTCTTCGTGTCAGTGTCCTGGAACGCCTGTTTTACTCAGACCTACTTTATCGACTGCTCGACATCAAGGATTTATCCGTCGGTGATAAGTGAGTAAAGCTTCAACTGGGGCATGGTTTCAGGGGTTTTTGGGGCGTGACACCTCCCAAATGCACTCTTGGCATGAGAACAGAGTGTGGGGGGGGGGCTGAGTCGGGTCTCCTATGTTTTTTGTTTTTTTCCATCGTTTGATAAGAGGTTTTAACTTGTTAAATGTTTTTGATCAGGACATTTTACAGAATTGTAAAAGGAGTGCACAGGTCTAGCATTTTAAATTCATTTTCTGCGGGACTAAGGAATCTAAAAGCATCACTCAGATTCCAGGGGTGGTGAACCATGATGGATGCAATACCTTACAATTTCATGTCGATTAAAACCTCAGATGAGGTTTAGAGATAATTTGCATCTCTCTATGGAATGTGACAGAGGCCAGGCAACGCCAGGCAACGCACGTGTGAATCCTGACCATGTAACCGCCCTTCTTCACCCCCTCCTCTGCACTAGTATTGCAATACAGAAGCGGTTTGGGCTACAGAGTTCATGTGATGCCTACCTAGGCATGCAGCATTGCTGACACCCCCACTTTCTAATCCCCTCGCCCCCCCCGACCGATGCCCCTTCCTGGTTCACATTCATTTAGCATTGTTATGTGAGATGGGGGTGTTATGCACGCCAAACCCGTAGCCTCTCTGCGCTGGATGTGCTTTTCACTACAGCGCCCTGCTCTCCTGCACAGCGCTGCGGTGCCCTCTGGACGCTAGATTATGACATACAACTCTCAATAAATAAATAAATATTGGTTAAGTATGTCCATTTGTATTGGAGAATCTTACTACCAAGACAAGCACTTTTCATGTAGCGACCCCAGGCAGCCAAGATGGATGATGGCTGACTTTGAATTTTGGTTAATAACATATAGTTGGTATGCCTCACTTGTCCATGTCCTCCCGTGATGCCAGTCAAGATTGGAAACGCACAACTGCACGCAGTGGCATAGCTAGGGGGTCATGGGCCCCAGTGCAAGCACTGAAAATACCCACTAGCTGTTAATTAGGTAGTAAAACCACAGCATTAATCCGGGCTGGATGGACCGTTCGGGCCTGTGGACCCCGGTGCACTGCACCTGCTGCACCACTACTTCTTACGTCCCTGCCTGCGTGTGGTTCCTTAGACCATCTGCCACGGCCTGCATTCTGATCTGAGTGTTCCCATCTCTATGCTCTGAAAATCATCTGCTGACATATCTTTGTTATAATTGTATTTGTAATCGTATTTAATTAATGCCAGAGAGGCATGCGAAAAGTTGTTTTTTTTCTAAAAATGAATGTTCTGATTAAATAAAAAGCAGGCATAATTTCCTCAATGAGCACGTATTATTCAGTACACGGAGGGGGGCTGCATGTATGTGAGACATAATTTGTCCCCATGTCTCCTGCCCTCTGATCAAGATAACACAATCGACGTCTGCTTACAAATTCTCATTTACATGGAAAAATGTACATTTTGCAGTAGGTCTGCCCCTATTCCCAATCAAACCCCCCAGTCCACCCACATTTGCTACTAACACGTTTACTTAACTGTGCAGAGACTGAGCAGTCGAGGCAGAGAACTCCACACACATAGGCAATGTAGGGGCATACAACTCTGCACACAGTTTGAGAATTGCAATTTGTGTTACCTTTTGTAGTACTACAAAACATACTATGAAGTTCAGTTTGTGAATCAGGCCAAAGGACCCTTCTTTTGAGGCTCCCGCCCATCTGGGCCTGTTTTGTTAATTAGCAAAAACAACAAAGCAATGGAAGGAATGGTGAAATTAATCTCAGCCAATGGTGACTACCCGGGCCGATTTCCAGGCCATCGTTTTTTATCAGCCACGCCAGAGAGACACCTGTCAAATGCACTTGTCTTGGCTATGATCCCATAGGAATTTGGGCAGGACTGTTCCTATTACATCCATCCAAGACTGATTTGAATAGAGCAGGTCCCTGTCTAGAGAGGCATTGTGGGTGAAAAACGATGGTCTGGAAAGCGGACCAGAGCAGATACCAGTGGCTAAGATTCATTCAAGCATTCCTTAATTCACTTTGTTGTTTGTTTCTGTGGTGACCCAGGCTGGGCGTAGGTAGCAGGTTATTCGTGATAGTTTACCTAATGGCTGTCCCATTCTTACAGCAAAGGCAGAAGTAAAGTGTTGATTTTCTCATTCCTGGCCTTGGCTTTGGGACACACAGTGTGATCCAGGCCAAGCCAGCCTCTCACTCTCAGATGTGGGAGATAGACTGATAAATACAGCCAGCCTGCTTTGTTTCCAAGATAAAAGCCTGAAGTTCTTCGCTTTGCCCTGGTGCTGCCTGCTGCCCTGCAGTTCTGGCCGAGAGTAGTCTCAGAGCTATCACAAAGAAATCAGGGGGGCTGCAAGGTGTGCATTAAAGTCCTCCAGAGACCTCCTCATCAGAGACAGTGGAACCCTGAAGCAAGCTTGACAAACCTGTTCCCCTGCAGCACCCACTAACCTTTTTCTAAATATGGGGATCCCACTTTAACCGACTCAAGTACCTTATACTCTGGGCAAAATAGTGCAAGGACTGGGCGTCTACCAGCCTGGCTTACTGGAAGAGTGGCCCGAGCCACAAATGTAGGTCCCATCCGACTCCGCTGGCCTCTGCAGCAGTGCAGACCTCATCCCCATGGACAGAGCACTCATGGCCTGGACCACATGGTGTGCTTCTGAATCTTTGTCCCATTTGGGCCTCATTAGTAAGGAGCTTGGGTCCTATGAAATAGTGACTTTGGCACCCGTGTCTGAGCATGCTCGCTTGCTTTCCTCAGTGCAACACGCTATTATAGCATGTATGCTCAGACGTGGGACCCGTACTCACTATGCCATAGGACTCAATCTTTGCTCTATTGTCGTAGCCCAGAAAGGCCAGATCGGTCCAGTTTTGCTTGTGTTACCTGTTAGAGGGGACCTAGCCTTACAGTTCAGGCTGGGCTATTAGTATTGTGGCTAGACTATGGCTCATTTGATTATTCCTAGTGCCTGAGGTGGCATGGTGGGCAAAAAAATGATTTATTCAAGCAATGCAACCATTATTTATTAGTATTCCTCACTATACAAAGCAAGGGCTCCTCCTGTGTCTGCAGGTCTCACTTGATTTTCTCTCTCTGCCAGCCTGGCACTCTCCTTTGTTACCCCCATCTCTTCGTCCTCATGGCAGTCTCACATTAGACTCTCCTGTGCTTACGTCTCAAGCCCCGTGGAGTCCCATCTGAAACGAACAGTACTCCCCCTTGACTCACACTGTGCCACAGCGTATTCCCTGACGCCCGCTTCTGTGCAGGCATGGCTCACTCATTATATGCCCTCTGTGCTCCAATAGCTCTCTTCAATGCCCTCAGTGTGTGCCAACATTGTAATCAATATGAACCCCCTCTTGTGTTCTTTATCCGCTCCCTCTGTGCCTCTTGACTTTTATCAGTGTCTCTGTATCAACAAGGCCAACCAGATACAATCCTGCGCTTCGTGCAGAAAACTTTGGGGCATATTTACTAGAACAGTGGCAGAGGCCAGAAATGCACCACATTTTCGAAATACAGTGCATTTCTGTCCTTTTCCATTGCACGGGGGCCCTTTTGGCTGCCTACCACCAACGCAGGTACCCTTAAACCATAGAGCAAGGGTGTCTGCGTTGCATGCAGTATTGTTTTTGTGCAGGATGGGGCACCTTTCTGCACAAAAACAATCCATGGATACGTTTTCCTCTTTCCATGTGTCCTGCAGAATGCAAGGAATAGAGATATTTCTCCTCTTTGCGCCTCCCCTGGGAGGCATAAGGTTTTGATGCATTCCCAGCTTTGCACATCCTTGGAAATCTGCGTATGTGTCAAAACTCATGGGTGTTACATGGGAAAACCCACTGCAATATCCATGAAATACCCCCCTGATGCAGAGTAAGCCAATGCAGCGACTTGCGCTGCCTTGCCTTACTCCGAATCTATGAGACCATGAAAAGCCACGCAGGGTGGCTTTGCGTGGCCACACAGATATGGGTCTGCTTTCAGTGCCACCCGAGCACCAAAAAAAGTCATGCTCCAGCAGCGCATGGGGCTTGTAAATTTGCCCATTCTGGTAGAAATCGTTCAGTCCATGCCAAGAAGGCCTCCAAATGACTCTCAGTTCTTGCAAGGCACTGCAGGATAATATCTGTGAAGGCCCCAGCTCCAGGCAGAATCAAGTGTTGGAAGAGTCAGATATTGTGCACTTACCCACGGTCTTGCAGGCCACCAGTCCCAGCAGGGAGATGACAATGAGCAGAGATTTCATCCTGGCCAAGTTGGAGACTTCTACCTCACCACAAATATCTGCAGAAGGTGTGTGCCTCTGGGTCGCAGTCTGAACCTACCACAGCAGGTCTGCCTTCTTCTCTTGTCTGGCGCAGTCCCTTTAAAGAAGAACTTTGCAGAAGTGCTTAGATAAGCCACCTATGATGCATCCCTTATCAATATCTCTTCACCGCCAGGCTTAACTGGATGTGGAGCAATCTCTGAAAGCACCCAAGAGTTGTCAACATCAGGCATTTCTCAAGCCCTCTCTGAGGACAGAGCAGGCGCGGTGCATGGTGGGAAATCCCCATGTCCTTCATGTCCTCTGAGGAGATGCCATGCCAGACAGATGCTCAAGTCCTCATGTGTGTTGGTGACAGTGATCGAAAAGCATATATCTTAGCTGTAGCGTGCAAATCATGCAATCCAAAAAGTGCTATGGGTTAACTTTAAATATTTATTTTGCATTAATATTTTTCCTAATTTCACTTTCACTTTTAAACTGCTGTGGACCCATGAATGGGTTTCCTAGGATAGAATACACAATATATGAAACTGTACATCTCATTAACATTTCAAAAGATCCTGACTTCACCGAGAAATAACCTCCACATTCAGGTACCGGTCTTTCAGAAACTCGGTCCATTAAAAGTGAATTACAATTAGAAATTAAAGTTTTATCAGTTAGGTGACTATCTCACATAGTTATGTACAGCCTCCATTAAAGTGTGAGACTGTAGGCTTCATACATCTTCAATCATAACAACTTGAGGTTTCTCCTCGTCGCCAGTTGTAATATTTGGAAGTGTGACAATGTATGCAGCTAGAAGCACAATACAAGGCGCAGTTCCCTTATGTATAATTTCATGGGTTATAATGTCAAGTAAAGATGATACCGAAGGCTCGTGCTCAGCAAGGTATGTTACTGGTGGTGAGATAGGAAGTATTTAGGGGTTTATCACCTATGTCTATTGTGTTTCTGCATCTTGGTTATTTATTTAGCTCTGATGTTGGTGTGCACAGTACATTGTAAAATGCACACTTTAACTGTACTAAGGATGTCTTGCACATTTAGTGCACACATTTCAGGTTTTTGAGTGTTTAGAAAAATGTGTAGTTTAAAGTGCAGTATATTGCTAATGCTATCCTGCGTTGACAGGTGCCATTTCACATGTGTGCCCCCTTTCCTGGTGCAAAACATCACAGGTTCATCTTCTCACAGTAAGCAAGGGCATCTCAATTGACTGTCAGAGACTGCAGAGACATGTAACTACCTACTGACTTCAGCAAACACACACAGGACATACAGGTTCAGCTAGGCCATGACAGTGTCTGGCACACCTCACAACACTCTTGCCTACATAGCTGCTCATGTAAATATTGAGTGATGTTTGAATGAAGAACAGTAATCCAATTATCTGTCACTGTTTGCAGGTAATGCAACTCTTGGCTGCTCTTCCCATCTCATTACCCCTCAGGCACACAACCACTGCACCTCAACAGAGGTAACACACAGAGTGAACCAATGACTCACAGAGTGTACACAAGGCACCTCCAACTCATGCCTCAGATGCCTTGATCACACAGGTGAGGTGCTACTGTGCTCCACTGAACTAGTGTGCTAAACCATTCTTGCCTGGTGCCTGATGCTCAATATCAGCTTCCAGTGGGGAACATGGACCAGCACCAGCACTTGGGCTCAGTCCAGGTCACTGAGCTGACTCTGTGGCCAGAGAGTGTATGCACTCAACACGTGTACTCAGCTCATGGCCCGAACCTCACCTTAGACTCTTATCTGGTACATGTATCACAGTGGAAGGACAGTGTTGAGTCAATAAGGAAATGAAGACAGTCCTCCATGCACTCCTAACATACTGAGACACCGGTGTCTGCTCCAGCATGATGCAGCATCCTTACATGGACATCTGTACACTCCACATGAGTATGTACATGCTCCGTCCGGCTTTTCCTTGCAATGTTGGACAGCGGTGTGATGACATTCTGCGATTTCCTCGTTATGTCTTTTCACATGTGCAGAGTGGTACATCAAATGCATGAACTAGGTGTGAAATTTGAAGGCAATGTTAATAGATTTGACAGATGCTGCAGATTCAGTGCATGTGGACCCCTAGAGTATCCTCTCTGGATCATGGACTGCTGTGTCTCTCTTTCCTGTCACCTGTTTTTGCCTTTTTCAGATTCTCTGAATTGTTAAGAATATTCAGTGCACCTGATGGCCACAGAAGGGAACAATGGTTAAGTGCAAAAGCAGCCATTTTGAGGTGTCCAGCATCCATCTCCAACCTGTGTTTGATTTATTCTGAATAGCCCCCAAAATGGTTGAATACAGGACCTTGAGGGTGCTGAAGTTTATCCAGCAGGGGAAGCAGAGATAGTGGGGCAGTCGAGCCTCACCAGTGGTATGGGAGCCATATGCCCAAACAAGCCGGAGTACATACCTGGTGGCCTGGCAGCCCATCACACACCAGTAGGGTTTGCCACCACAAAAGCCTGGGAGGCCCGTGAGTGCTGGAGCAATCCAGTCATTCGTCCAGGATCTCGGCCCAGATGCTGGACATTCTGAGGACGTCCACTCAGTGCCGACACATCAATCTCTTCTCATCCCACTGCAGAGGAGGGTCCTGGCAAAGGCCTGTATGGCCAGCATGGTCCTCTTTTCTTAGCTGGAGGCACCTGAGAAAAAACATGACAGTGACCCTATTGGGTATTACATTTGCTTTTACTGCCAGGTATATAGTCATGCACTGTGATATAGTGTTCTATATCTAATCCTTTATCATGTCCATGTAGCCATGTGTTTTTATATCCAGTCAGATAGACATGCCACACTTGAGTAGTTTAGGAATTCATATGTGTGCACTCAATCCTTAAGATTACAGGGGACAAAGAGAATCAGAGTTAGAGATAGTGGTAGGTAGAGAGAAGAAGGAAGGTTGAGAGATAGAACTAGACTGAGGAAAGACAGAGAGAAAGAAAGTTTACTCCCCCAGGCACCCCTTGGAAGCTGGGGCCTCGGGCAATTGCCCAATTTGTCTATGCCTTAAAATGTCTCTGATCTGTCACCAAAATCACCAAGAATAAATTTAGAATCGCATGAGCCCTTGGGACCATTTTGGAGAACAGGCATAGGGCCATTTGTACGTTGATGCAATTTTGCATTTCCTAAATAGAGACTTCACAAAAATCGCTATCTAGGAAATGCAAAACGCTATGCACCAAGGCACCAGTTATGTAATAGCGATTCCTACAAAGTAAGAATCGCTATTAGGAAATCACAAATAAGAAATCCCAGGCCATTTGTGACAATGGGCTGGTTTTCCTTTTCCCAAATTGCGATTTCCTATTAGGAAATCACTATTTGGGAAATGCAAAACCAAGGATGGCTATGGGCAAAAGACCCACCGAAATGCACCCCAAAAATAGTGGTGCACATGTAGCGCACACATATGCCAAAGCGGGATGTGTGTGCTCTATTGACCTTTAAAAAAACATTTTGAGGTGCTTCTTTTAAATCGCACATGGTTACTATCGACTTGAAGTCGATGGTAGTTGCATTTCCTAAATGCCCAATTTGCATTTAGGAAATGCTCTGTACATCTGAATAGGAATTGCAAATAGGTAATTCCTATTTGCGATTTCCTATTCAGAGGATCGCAAATTGCGATTTCTACTGGGTAGAAATTGCAATTTGTGATTCCCTAAAGGGCTTTGTACATCTGAAAAGCCCATTTTGCATTTCTTAACTGCATGAAATAGCAATTCGGACTGTTAAGTAATGCAAAATGGCTTTGTACATCTGGCCCATACGATGTTTCTGAAGGGCTCTGATGCTATTTATCCTGCTATCTTGTATCAATAAATTCTGCTGGTCTAAGCTTTCTTTACAGTAGTATCGTCAAGAGAATGGCAATGAATTAGGTAACAATATTCCACAACAATATAAATGTAATCCTATATGATGTGATTTTGTCAGCTTGCACCATCTAAACCATGCCGCCCCGCCATACTTCTGCACATGTCTGCAGTGTCTGGGTAAATATATTGACAACCCAACCCCCACCCGCTGGTGAACCAATCAGAGACTATTCACCAGTTCTATTTCTCTAGTATTGAAGTATTTTGCAGTCCTCCTGATGACCCTGTGGACAGTAAAGCAACTTCTCAATACTGTTGGCATTTATCTTGCACATCCAGGGAAGGCAATGCTCTGATCTTTGAAGGACTTCGGGCCAGATGTACCAAAACTCCAAATTGCGACTTGCAATTTGCAAGTCCCTGCGACTCGCAAATTGCAAGTCGCAATTTGGAATGCAGAAAGGTGTCTCAGACACCTTCTGCGACTCGCTATGGGGTCGCAAAGACCCACCTCATTAATATTAATGAGGTGGGTCGCAATTTGCAACCCCATAGCGAGTCTGGGCACTCACGGGGAAGGTGGCCTGCTGGGAACAGCAGACCACCATGTCCGTGACTGCTTTTAAATAAAGCAGTTTTTTTTTTTTCAAAGTGCAAACCTTTTGTTTCGGATTTTCAATTCCATTCACAATTCAATTCAATTCACATTCAATTCCAGTCACAAATGGGGACCCCTTCCCGTTTGCGACTGGGTTACCATCCACTTCAAGTAGATGGTAACTGCGATTTCAATTGCGACCGCTTTCGAGGACGCAAATGGAATTGCATAGCATTGCGAGTCGCAAATAGGAAGGGAACACCCCTTCCTATTTGCGAGTCGGAAATGCATTTTGCGAGTCGGATCCTACTCGCAAAATGCATTTCTGCATACCGGTGAGGCTTTTGCGACTCGCAAACAGCGTTTTTCGCCGTTTGCGACTCGCAAACGCTTTGCTACATCTGGCCCTAAATTATCAATTTACAAAGATGCTCAGTAATTCCTTTGATGGTCCAGCCAGATTACTTGGTGGCAATGTCAAGTTTTCTATAATTGTTTGATTTTTCTTATACAAGTTAATGGTGAACGTGACCGCTTTGCCCACATGTGTAGGAAAGTACCATCTTGCCTGGCATGTTACCCCATTTTTCACTGTATATATGTTGTTTTAGTTGTATGTGTCACTGGGACCCTGGTAACCCAGGGCCCCAGTGCTCATAAGTGTGCCTGAATGTGTTACCTGTGTAGTGACTAACTGTCTCACTGAGGCTCTGCTAATCAGAACCTCAGTGGTTATGCTCTCTCATTTCTTTCCAAATTGTCACTAACAGGCTAGTGACCATTTTTACCAATTTACATTGGCTTACTGGAACACCCTTATAATTCCCTAGTATATGGTACTGAGGTACCCAGGGTATTGGGGTTCCAGGAGATCCCTATGGGCTGCAGCATTTCTTTTGCCACCCATAGGGAGCTCTGACAATTCTTACACAGGCCTGCCACTGCAGCCTGAGTGAAATAACGTCCACGTTATTTCACAGCCATTTTACACTGCACTTAAGTAACTTATAAGTCACCTATATGTCTAACCTTTACCTGGTAAAGGTTAGGTGCAAAGTTACTTAGTGTGAGGGCACCCTGGCACTAGCCAAGGTGCCCCCACATTGTTCAGAGCCAATTCCCTGAACTTTGTGAGTGCGGGGACACCATTACACGCGTGCACTACATATAGGTCACTACCTATATGTAGCTTCACCATGGTAACTCCGAATATGGCCATGTAACATGTCTATGATCATGGAATTGCCCCCTCTATGCCATCCTGGCATAGTTGGCTCAATCCCATGATCCCAGTGGCCTGTAGCACAGACCCTGGTACTGCCAAACTGCCCTTCCTGGGGTTTCACTGCAGCTGCTGCCAACCCCTCAGACAGGCAGCTGCCCTCCTGGGGTCCAGCCAGGCCTGGCCCAGGATGGCAGAACAAAGAACTTCCTCTGAGAGAGGGTGTGACACCCTCTCCCTTTGGAAAATGGTGTGAAGGCAGGGGAGGAGTAGCCTCCCCCAGCCTCTGGAAATGCTTTGTTGGGCACAGATGTGCCCAATTCTGCATAAGCCAGTCTACACCGGTTCAGGGACCCCTTAGCCCCTGCTCTGGCGCGAAACTGGACAAAGGAAAGGGGAGTGACCACTCCCCTGACCTGCACCTCCCCTGGGAGGTGTCCAGAGCTCCTCCAGTGTGCTCCAGACCTCTGCCATCTTGGAAACAGAGGTGCTGCTGGCACACTGGACTGCTCTGAGTGGCCAGTGCCACCAGGTGACGTCAGAGACTCCTGCTGATAGGCTCCTTCAGGTGTTAGTAGCCTATCCTCTCTCCTAAGTAGCCAAACCCTCTTTTCTGGCTATTTAGGGTCTCTGTCTCTGGGGAAACTTTAGATAACGAATGCAAGAGCTCATCCGAGTTCCTCTGCATCTCTCTCTTCACCTTCTGATAAGGAAACGACCGCTGACCGCGCTGGAAGCCTGCAAACCTGCAACATAGTAGCAAAGACGACTACTGCAACTCTGTAACGCTGATCCTGCCGCCTTCTCGACTGTTTTCCTGCTTGTGCATGCTGTGGGGGTAGCCTGCCTCCTCTCTGCACCAGAAGCTCCGAAGAAATCTCCCGTGGGTCGACGGAATCTTCCCCCTGCAACCGCAGGCACCAAAAAGCTGCATCACCGGTCCCTTGGGTCTCCTCTCAGCACGACGAGCGAGGTCCCTCGAATCCAGCAACTCTGTCCAAGTGACCCCCACAGTCCAGTGACTCTTCAGCCCAAGTTTGGTGGAGGTAAGTCCTTGCCTCACCTCGCTGGGCTGCATTGCTGGGAACCGCGACTTTGCAGCTACTCCGGCCCCTGTGCACTTCCGGCGGAAATCCTTTGTGCACAGCCAAGCCTGGGTCCACGGCACTCTAACCTGCATTGCACGACTTTCTAAGTTGGTCTCCGGCGACATGGGACTCCTTTGTGCAACTTCGGCGAGCACCGTTTCACGCATCCTCGTATTGCCTGTTTCTGGCACTTCCCCGGGTGCTACCTGCTTCAGTGAGGGCTCTTTGTCTTGCTCGACGTCCCCTCTCTCTTCAGGTCCAATTTGCGACCTCCTGGTCTCTCCTGGGCCCCAGCAGCGTCCAAAAACGCCAAACGCACGATTTGCGTCTAGCAAGGCTTGTTGGCGTCCTTTCGGCGGGAAAACACTTCTGCACGACTCTCCAAGGCGAGAGGGATCCGTCCACCAAAGGGGAAGTCTCTAGCCCTTTTTGTTCCTGCAAAAACCTCAGCTTCTTCTGTCCAGTTGAAGCTTCTTTGCACCCGCAACTGCCATTTCCTGGGCATCTGCCCATCTCCGACTTGCTTGTGACTTTTGGACTTGGTCCCCTTGTTCCACAGGTACCCTAGATTGGAAATCCACAGTTGTTGCATTGCTGGTTTGTGTCTTTCCTGCATTTTTCCTCTAACACGACTCTTTTGTCCTTAGGGGAACTTTAGTGCACTTTGCACTCACTTTTCAGGGTCTTGGGGAGGGTTATTTTTCTAACTCTCACTATTTTCTAATAGTCCCAGCGACCCTCTACAAGGTCACATAGGTTTGGGGTCCATTCGTGGTTCGCATTCCACTTTTGGAGTATATGGTTTGTGTTGCCCCTATCCCTATGTTTCCCCATTGCATCCTATTGTAACTATACATTGTTTGCACTGTTTTCTAAGACTATACTGCATATTTTTGCTATTGTGTATATATATCTTGTGTATATTTCCTATCCTCTCACTGAGGGTACACTCTAAGATACTTTGGCATATTGTCATAAAAATAAAGTACCTTTATTTTTAGTATAACTGTGTATTGTGTTTTCTTATGATATTGTGCATATGACACTAAGTGGTACTGTAGTAGCTTCACACGTCTCCTAGTTCAGCCTAAGCTGCTCTGCTAAGCTACCATTATCTATCAGCCTAAGCTGCTAGACACCCCATACACTAATAAGGGATAACTGGGCCTGGTGCAAGGTGCAAGTACCCCTTGGTACTCACTACAAGCCAGTCCAGCCTCCTACATTGGTTGTGCAGTGGTGGGATAAGTGCTTGAGACTACTTACCACTCTTGTCATTGTACTTTTCATAAGAGAAAAATATACAAAACAAGGTCAGTGTATATACACATAGCCAAAAAGTTTTGCATTTCCTCTTTTCACTCTTTTCTAAGTGCTGAAAAGTACTTCTAAACTTTCAGAAAGTTCTTAAAAGTTTTAAAAAGTTTTTTTTCTGTCTTTCCAAAAAGTTCTGAAAACTTTTTTTTCTATCACTTTAACTCTCTCTAAAAAATGTCTGGCACAGGCCAAAGTGTTGATCTGTCCAAACTTGCATATGACAACCTTAGCTGGAAAAGAGCAAGGAGTCTCTGTATAGAGAGAGGTTTGAGTGTAGGGAAGAATCCTTCCTTGGAACTGTTACTTAACATGCTTAGAGAACAGGATAAGGCCATAGGTGCCCCATCTGTTGAAAAAGTACCTAATAGTTCCCAATCTGATTCAGGGACTCCCCCAGGAAAAGATTCAGGAAAGAAACTTCCTAGCCTGCCCATTACTAGACAATCTAGCATAGATGGTAATGATGATGAGCCACACCAAATAAATAGTGTTGTCTCACATCATAGCAAAAGCATATATTCTCACCATACTGGTAGTAATGTTTCTGTAAACCAAGCTGTTAGGGTGGCTTCTGTAAGGGACAGGTCTCCTTCTGTTCATTCCCATCATAGCTCTGTTTCTAGAAATGTCCCTCCCACCAACCCTGATGACAGAATGTTAGAGAGGGAACTCAATAAGTTGAGGGTGGAACAAACCAGACTGAAGCTTAAAAAGCAACAGCTGGATTTGGATAGACAGTCTTTTGAATTAGAGAAGGAAAGACAGAAGTTGGGTTTAGATACCCATGGTGGCAGCAGCAGTATTCCCCATAGTCATCCTGCAAAAGAGCATGATTCCAGGAATCTGCACAAGATAGTTCCCCCTTATAAGGAGGGGGATGACATTAACAAGTGGTTTGCTGCACTTGAGAGGGCCTGTGTTGTACAGGATATCCCTCAAAGGCAGTGGGCTGCTATCCTATGGCTATCATTTAGTGGAAAAGGTAGGGATAGGCTCCTTACTGTGAAAGAAAATGATGCTAATAATTTCCAAGTTCTTAAGAATGCACTCCTGGATGGTTATGGCTTAACCACTGAACAGTACAGGATAAAGTTCAGAGAGACCAAAAAGGAGTCTTCACAAGACTGGGTTGATTTCATTGACCAGGCAGTGAAGGCCTTGGAGGGGTGGTTACATGGCAGTAAAGTTACTGATTATGACAGCCTGTATAACTTAATCCTGAGAGAGCATATTCTTAATAATTGTGTGTCTGATTTGTTGCACCAGTACTTGGTGGACTCTGATCTGACCTCTCCCCAAGAATTGGGAAAGAAGGCAGACAAATGGGTCAGAACA